>NC_083430.1:42523374-45230874 GCF_020745735.1 Hemiscyllium ocellatum
CCCCCCCCCCCCAGGCCTAGCTCCAGGCCTCAGGCTGCAGCCGCCCTTTCCTGAAGAAACAGGGAAGTCGCTGGGCGCTGTTCTGGAGGAATCGGTTCGGTCCCGGTCCCTCCTGTTCCACTTTACCGGACGGTCCAGCCGCCTTTACCTCGGTCAGAAAGAGTTTGAAAGCCTCCTCTCCGCCGGTATCTCCCGCGGGGGCCAGGCTGCCGGAGGCCGCTCCGCTCTGAGTCGCCATTTTGCCGCCGGCCGCCGGCCGTCCCCCGGTGAACCACGTGACCCGCGGCCCCGCCCTCCAGGTGGCGCTGCTGAGCGCCGGTCCCCGCGGGATGATTGACAGCTGCCCAGGCTGGGACTGCACTGACGCTGGATGGAGGCAGCAGCAGCAGCAACCTGTCCTAACTGCCCACCTGCCTGCTCTGGGCTGGAATGGGCAAAACAGGGCTCCTTCTGGTCCAGGCTGTGAATAAAGGCAGCAGCAGCAGCAACCTGTCTGCCTGCTCTGAGCTCCTCCTCGTCCAGGCTGTGAATAAAGGCAGCAGCAGCAGCAACCTGTCTGCCTGCTCTGAGCTCCTTCTGGTCCAGGCTGTGAATAAAGGCAGCAGCAGCAGCAACCTGTCTGCCTGCTCTGAGCTCCTTCTGGTCCAGGCTGTGAATAAAGGCAGCAGCAGCAGTAGCAGCAACCTGTCTGCCTGCTCTGAGCTCCTTCTGGTCCAGGCTGTGAATAAAGGCAGCAGCAGCAGCAACCTGTCTGCCTGCTCTGAGCTCCTTCTGGTCCAGGCTGTGAATAAAGGCAGCAGCAGCAGCAACCTGTCTGCCTGCTCTGAGCTCCTTCTGGTCCAGGCTGTGAATAAAGGCAGCAGCAGCAGCAACCTGTCTGCCTGCTCTGAGCTCCTTCTGGTCCAGGCTGTGAATAAAGGCAGCAGCAGCAGCAACCTGTCTGCCTGCTCTGAGCTCCTTCTGGTCCAGGCTGTGAATAAAGGCAGCAGCAGCAGCAACCTGTCTGCCTGCTCTGAGCTCCTTCTGGTCCAGGCTGTGAATAAAGGCAGCAGCAGCAGCAACCTGTCTGCCTGCTCTGAGCTCCTTCTGGTCCAGGCTGTGAATAAAGGCAGCAGCAGCAGCAACCTGTCTGCCTGCTCTGAGCTCCTCCTCGTCCAGGCTGTGAATAAAGGCAGCAGCAGCAGCAGCAGCAACCTGTCTGCCTGCTCTGAGCTCCTTCTGGTCCAGGCTGTGAATAAAGGCAGCAGCAGCAGCAGCAGCAACCTGTCTGCCTGCTCTGAGCTCCTGCTATTCCAGGCTGTGAATAAAGGCAGCGGCAGCAGCAACCTGTCTGCCTGCTCTGAGCTCCTTCTGGTCCAGGCTGTGAATAAAGGCAGCAGCAGCAGCAGCAACCTGTCTGCCTGCTCTGAGCTCCTGCTATTCCAGGCTGTGAATAAAGGCAGCAGCAGTCTGTCTGGCTCTGGACTGGACTGGGTCTGGACTATGAATAAATGCAACAGCAGTGGTGTGGGATGTAGGTGAAGCATTGTTACTTTTGCAATCATAATTACTTATCCAAGGTAAATGAACTCACACCAGTGTATAATTGTTTCAGCCAAGAGCTTAGAAAACAAGGAATGAAAACTATGTGAAGGAAATATATAATTGTTTTTGGATTAGCTAAAATGTGCATACAAAAATGAAATGTGCCTGCAAACAATGGTAGATGTTGCAGACAAATAGATAAGGTTCTGTGAGGGAAGGGGGTGTAGGTTAAGCTAGATATGCCTGTACAAACAGTTATCATAAGCATCTGTTTCCCGCTTCTGCAAAAACAAAAACAAATCACATTTAAGAGGCTGTAAGGCTCAGTATGGATGAGGAATGGGAGGAAATGTTACAAGCAAGGGAAACAGATAGTAGTGAAGGAGAATATACCTAACAATGTGCCACAGCAGGATGTGGTGAAATGGCCAAGTAAAACTTGTACTTTGTTATGCACAAGGCCAGATAAGGCAAGAGATAAACAATAGTAATAGGTGCCAGGTTTAGAGTAGTGGGAGGAGGGAAAGAGAAGAGAATCCTATATAAGAAATATACTTGCTTAACTCTGCGTGTCTAATTTAGGCACCACGCTCGCAAGCGTATAATAAACAATACTGTTGCTTCACATCTTGTCTCGGACTGATATTATTGAAGTGAGTGAGCTTCGTTTCTCTCAGTGGTCTCTCTGCTCTGAACTGCTATTAATCCAGGCTGTGAATAATGGCAGCGGCAACCTGTCTCTCTGCCTGACCTGAGCTCCTATCCATCCAGGCAGTGGATGAAGCAACCGCAACTTGGTCTTAGACTCCCAGGCAGAAGTGGGTACTGCAGACACTGGAGATTAGAGTCAAGATTAGAGTGGTGCTGGAAAAGCACAGCAGGTCAGGTAGCATCTGAGGAGCAGGAAAATCAACGTTTCAGGCAAAGGCCCTCCATCAGGAATCTTTCCTGATGGTCTTAGCTCCTCTCCATTAGCTACCTGATAAAGGAGCAGATCTCTGAAAGCTTGTACTTCCAAATAAACCTATTGGACTATAAACTGGTGTTGTGATTTTTAACTTTGTCCATGCCAGTCCAACGGTGGCACTGACTGACTGAACAGGTGAGCCCAAGCCAAAATGCTGTACCATAATGATAAGGTGAAGATAGACCCAGTAGCCATATAGAAAATGGCGCTCGGTGTGTCGGTTAAAATGGTCAATGTTTGTGGGGGGTTGACTGTACTGACCGACATGCTGAGCGACACACAAACTGCTAACACAGCAACTTGTAAGGTTCCCTGAAATAAGCTGAATAAACAAGCCCGTTCCCACATGTCCGAGAATAGTATAGTACATAGCACCAGGTCAAGGGGCGGCTACCAGCAGGATGCTGGTGCCTAAATGCCTAACTTTAAAACAATGCTGATGTCTTAACTAAAGAAAATGCTAATAGTTTATCTTCAGAAAAATGCTAATGTCTTAACTTGAGGTGATGCTGGCGTCTGTATGTCTGACTTAGAGCATCCCTGATGTGTACTTTTACATTTAAGTATAACTTGATTAACGTACTTTGTGATAACCCCGTGACACGGGAAACTGTCTGGCGTGAGAACTTCTGTATATAATGACAATGTTTCCAATCGAAAGCTGAGCAACTACTGACTAGCATCCGGCGTGGGCTAGCGTGGATCTGCTCCCAAGCTTGTTTGTATACGTGTATACTTGCAATCTTGAATAAAGACAGTACTGTTGACGCTATTAATCGAATGGTGGTTCTCTGTTCTCGGACAGGCGTTCACAAGAAGCCAGCAAGCTCGGGCTGGGCTTCCACAATAGGTGGGAAATCGTCGACACCGTTGCGATTCTAAATGACCATTTCTGTAGTACTGTTTTTTCCAACAGCTGCAGCACTGAGACTTGGAACAAGAGGATCAGCTGGAGACACAGAAACGCATATGTGAAGTTGAGGACAACTTGCAGAGCTGAAGAATGTGTTGCTGGAAAAGCGCAGCAGGTCAGGCAGCATCCAAGGAGCAGGAGAATCGACGTTTTCGGCATAAGCCCTTCTTCAGGAATGAGGAGGGTGTGCCAAGCAGGCTAAGATAAAAGATAGGGAGGAGGGACGTTGGGAATGCGATAGGTGGAAGGAGGTTAAGGTGAGGGTAATAGGTGGGAGAGGGGGTAGGGGCGGAGAGGTCAGGAAGAAGATTGCAGGTCAAGAAGGCGGTGCTGAGCCTGAGGGTTGGGACTGAGATAAGGTGGGGGGAAGGGAGATGAGGAAGCTGGAGAAATCTGCATTCATCCCTTGTGGTTGGAGGGTTCCTAGGCGGAAGATGAGGAGCTCTTCCTCCAGGCGTCGTGTTGCCATGGTCTGGCGATGGAGGAGGCCAAGGACCTGCATGTCCTTGGCGGAGTGGGAGGGGGGAGTTAAAGTGTTCGGCCACGGGGCGGTTGGGTTGGTTGGTGCGGGTGTCCCAGAGGTGTTCTCTGAAATGTTCCGCAAGTAGGCGGCCCGTCTCCCCAATGTAGAGGAGGCCACATCGGGTCCAGCGGATGCAGTAAAAGATGCGTGTGGAGGCTGCCCCACCAAACTCATCTCTGCATACCTCGACATGGTCCTGTCCCCCTTAGTCCAAGATCTCCCCACCTACATTCGGGACACCACCCACGCCCTCCACCTCCTCCATGATTTTCGCTTCCCCGGCCCCCAACGCCTTATCTTCACCAGGGACATCCAGTCCCTGTATACCTCCATCTCCCATCACACAGGCCTCAAAGCCCTCCGCTTCTTCCTACCCAACCAGTACCCTTCCACTGACACCCTCCTTCGACTGACTGAACTGGTCCTCACTCTGAACAACTTCTCTTTCCAATCCTCCCACTTCCTCCAAACCAAAGGAGTTGCCATGGGCACCCGCATGGGCCCCAGCTATGCCTGCCTCTTTGTCGGATATGTGGAACAGTCCATCTTCCGCAGCTAGACTGGCACCACGCCCCACATTTTCCTCCGCTACATCGATGACTGTATCGGTGCTACCTCGTGCTCCCACGAGGAGGTTGAACAGTTCACCCACTTTACTAACACCTTTCACCCCTAACACCTTTCTCAGACTCCTCCCTCCCCTTTTCTATCCTTTTCTATCCTAACCTCTCCATTTCTATCTCGGGCGACCGACTCAACATGAAGATTTACTATAAACCGACCAACTCCCACAGCTACCTATATTACACCTCCTCACCCTGCCCCCTGTAAAAACGCCATCCCATATTCCCAATTCCTTTGCCTCCTCACATCTGCTCCCAGGAGGACAAATTCCAATACCGAACAACCCAGATGGCCTCCTTCTTCAAAGACCGCAATTTCCCCTCAGACGTGGTTGACGATGCCCTCCACCGCATCTCCTCCACTTCCCGCTCCTCTGCCCTTGAGCCCCGCCCCTCCAATCGCCACCAGGGCAGAACCCCACTGATCCTCACCTACCACCCCATCAACCTCCAGATACATGGTATCATCCTTCGTCATTTCCGCCACCTCCAAACAGACCCCACCACCAAGGATATATTTCTCTCCCCTCCCCTATCAGCGTTCCAGAAAGACCACTCCCACCGTGACTCCCTCGTCAGGTCTACACCCCCCACCAACCCAACCTCCACTCCTGGCACCTTCCCCTGCAACCGCAGGAAATGCAAAACTTGCCCACACCTCCCCCCTCACTTCCCTCCAAGGCCCCCTCCCACTCCGCCAAGGACATGCAGGTCCTTGGCCTCCTCCATTGCCAGACCATGGCAACACAACGCCTGGAGGAAGAGCCCCTCATCTTCCGCCTAGGAACCCTCCAACCACAAGGTATGAATTCAGATTTCTCCAGCTTCCTCATTTCCCCTCCCCCCACCTTGTCTCAGTCGGTTTCCCTCAACTCAGCACCGCCCTCCTAACCTGCAATCTTCTTCCTGACCTCTCCGCCCCCACCCCACTCCGGCCTATCACCCTCACCTTAACCTCCTTCCACCTATCGCATTCCCAACGCCCCTCCCCCAAGTCCCTCCTCCCTACCTTTTATCTTAGCCTGCTTGGCACACCTTCCTCATTCCTGAAGAAGGGCTTATGCCTGAAACGTTGATTCTCCTGCTCCTTGGATGCTGCCTGACCTGCTGCGCTTTTCCAGCCACACATTTTTCAGCTCTGATCTCCAGCATCTGCTGTCCTCACTTTCTCCTAGATAACTTGCAGAGCTTGGTTTCTGATGTGGTCACCCTGCAGACAAAGAAGCTGCAGGCAGATTAAAGGAGCCAGGCAGGCAGAAAAGTCAAAGAGAGCATCCCCACATTTCTGTGTTGGAAAACAATGACAGTGAAGGTTCCACTGGTGAAAGCGACAAGGGAAAATGTCATGGCACTCTCAGTGGTTCAGCTGCTCAGCACAGAACAGCAAACGTCCAAGCATGTAGGAGTGTGGTGAGGTTGCAGACAGATGTTTCTGCAGACACAGATGTGACTCCAGTGTGTGGCTTTCCTGGGGTCAGGGTCAGAAATGTCACTGTGTGGCTGCAAGGCATCTTAAAGGGGGAGGGTAATAAGTCAGAGGTCGTGGTACAAGCTGGTACAAATTATATGGATGGGATGAGGTCTTGCATCAAGAATTCGCAGACCTAGGCAGTAGATTAAAAGGCAGTACCTCTAAAGCTGTAATATCGGGATTATTCCCAGTGCATGTGCTAGCGAATTAGAGCTAGGAGCATAGGGCAGACTATTGAATAACTCAAGAGTTGATGCAAAAGGTGCGGTTTCAGATTCCTGGATCACAAAACTGTTTCTGGGATCAGTCCTGGAACCCCTATTGTTTGGGATATATATGAATGATAAGTGGGGTGTGGGGTGATAAGTAAGTTTGCAGATGGCACAAAGATTGGACGGATGGTTGGAAGTGAGGAAGGAGGTCTTAGGTTACAGCAAGATATAATCGAGTTGGTCAGATGAGCAGTTCAGTGGCAGATGCTTGTGGGCAATGCATTTTGGAAGAAGTAACAAGAAAGGAGAGTACACAGTGAATGGCAAGATGGTAGAAAGCTCAGAGGAAGAGAGGGATCTTGGGGGTGCTTGTCCACAGACTCCTGAAGGCTGAAGGTGACAAAATATGTCAATAGGATTGTTAAGAAGGCAACCAGGATACTTGTTTTAATCAGTCATGGCATAGATTATAACAGCAGGAGGATGTGTTGGAGTTGTACAATGTTTTGGTTAGGCCACAGCTGAAGTACGGTTAGATTAGATTTCCGACAGTGTGGAAACAACAAGTCCACACCCGACCCTCCGAAGAGTAAAACACACAGACTCATCTCCTTACATTTACCGCTGACTAATGCATCTAATACTATGGGCAATTTAGTATGGCCAATTCATCTGGCCTGCACATCTTTTGGAATGTGGGAGGAAATCGGAGCACCCGGAGGAAGCCCACACAGACACAGGGAGAATGTACAAACTCCACACAGACCGTCGCCCATGGCCAGAATGGAACCCGCGTCCCTGACATTGTAAGGTAGCAGTGCTAACCACTGAGCCACCGTGCCGCCCTATAGTTCTGGTTGCCACATTATAGGAAGGATGTGATTGGACTGGCAGCGGTACAAGTTTACCCTGGGGACGGATGGAAAGTAGTGTTCCCCGTAGTTGAAGGGTTAATAACAAAGGGCATTATTTTAAGGAAAGAGCTAGGAGGCTTAGAGGGGATTTGAGGAAAAATGTTTTTACCCAAAGTGATGGGAATCTGGAAATGCACATCCTGGGAGGATAGTAGAGGCATCCTTTAAAACATGTATCAATGATCACTTGAAATGTCGTATCAATCAAGGCTATGGTCCAACTGCTGGAAAGTGGGATTCATGGAGATAGGTCTGTGTAGACTTAATGGGCTGAAGATCCTCATCTGTGTTTTGTGACTCTGTAAGCCCAGACCACGCATCTCCCCTTATCCACTGCCAGGACTGAGAGGAGCCCTGGCTAGACTGCAGCTGGTGGTGAAACCTATATCCACTGCCACTTTGCAACACAGTTTATCAGTGCAAACTAAATTAAAACATACCATGTGAAACCTGAGCCTCTCAAATGTCTTGCCACTGCCACTCCATTCCCAGGCAACCACCCCAGTCTCCTGCACGGGTGGGAAGTGGTTTTCAAATCTCACTTTGTTGAGGATGACTTACAAACATTGTCAATTCTCCGAGACACAATATCAGAAGATATTGGTCTACGACAGATTGCAGCAAAGAAACAATCGTGCATTGGGCAGCATGGAATGACATGGATAACAGGATTCAAGATGTTGCTGGAAACTCACAGTTCCCAGCAACCCTTAGCACATTCTTAGAATCACGCTGGATTCCTGCGATCCTTTCTTAAATTCCTCTATAGAAAGCTGCTTTCTCCAGTTTCCAAAAATCCCTGATCGTGGAAAGGAAATGCTGCGAATCAATGAGTTCCTGAAACTGGATCAATCCCAGAGACAATCCAAAGAATCTCATCCATAACTCCAGGCCCAGTGGAATTTAAGACGCTGTGACCTTGTCTTGAGATAAATTGTTTACAGTCTTTCACATTGTGAGAACACGTGGGAAGTGAAAATATGCAAAGAAGTCAGATATAATTCAGATGGAAGTCATTTTCCTTATGCCCTAAAGAGGCTGATTCTCTGGGGACTTATGATTTCAAGATTGCTGGTCACTCCAGCCCATAACTCATTAAACTGGCCATTTTTCCATGTGTGTCCTGACAGTGACTGTTACTTAACCACAGCACATACGAGACCAACCCATTCTCTACAGCAATTAAGATCCAGAATGTTGGGGAGCCTCCCTATCAATGGAAAATATTTTCACAAAAACGAATTTGATGAAAAATCATTGCCTGGAAACGGTAAACTAGTTTCCCCTCCACTCGCCCATGGGTATGGATATAATAAGGCCTGGGACAAGGAGTACAAATGGTCCATTCATCAGGATCCAGGAGTGTAGAGGGACAATTGTGCTTGGCCTAGCGGTAAGACCGCTTAGTTTGGAATATGGTGTGGCCGCTGTGCTTGGGTCAGTGTGGGGGTCACTGAGCTCGGGTCAGTGTGGAGGTCACTGAGCTCGGGTCAGTGTGGGGGTCACTGAGCTCAGGTAAGTGTGGAGTCACTGAGCTCGGGTCTGTGTGGGGTCACTGAGCTCGGGTCAATGTGTGGTCATTGAGCTCAGGTCAGTGTGGGGTCACTGATCTCAGGTAAGTGGGGGTCACTGAGCTCAGGTAAGTGTGGGGTCACTGG
This sequence comes from Hemiscyllium ocellatum, assembly GCF_020745735.1. Lineage (NCBI taxonomy): Eukaryota > Metazoa > Chordata > Chondrichthyes > Orectolobiformes > Hemiscylliidae > Hemiscyllium > Hemiscyllium ocellatum. Next base: position 42,532,180 of record NC_083430.1, read on the forward strand.
GCTCAGGTAAGTGTGGGGTCCCTGAGCTCGGGTCAGTGTTGGGGTGTTAAACTCGGATCAGTGTGGGGTCACTGAGCTCGGGTCAGTGTGGGGGTGTTGAGCTCGGGTCAGTGTGGGGTCACTGAGCTTGGGTCAGTGGGGTCCCTGAGCTCAGATAAGTGTGGGGTCACTGAGGTCGGGTCAGTGTGGGGCTGTTGACCTCGGGTCAGTGTGGGGTCACTGAGCTCAGGTCAGTGTTAGGGTGTTGAGCTCGGGTCAGTGTGGGGTCACTGAGCTCAGGTCAGTGTTGGGGTGTTGAGCTCGGGTCAGTGTGGGGGTCACTGAGCTCGGGTCAGTGTGGGGTCACTGAGCTCGGGTCAGTATGGGGGTGTTGAGTTCGGGTCAGTGTGGGGTTACTGAGCTCGGGTCAGTGTGGGGTCACTAAGCACGGGTCAGTGTGGGGTGTTGAGGTCGGGTCAGTGTGGGGTCACTGAGCTCGGGTCAGTATTGGGGTGTTGAGCTTGCGTCAGTGTGGGGGTGATGAGCTTGGGTCAGTGTGGGGGTCACTGAGCTCGGGTCAGTGTGGGGGTGTTGAGCTCGGGTCAGTGTGGGGTCACTGAGCTCGGGTCAGTATGGGGGTGTTGAGTTCGGGTCAGTGTGGGGTCACTAAGCACGGGTCAGTGTGGGGCGTTGAGGTTGGGTCAGTGTGGGGGTCACTGAGCTCGGGTCAGTGTGGGGTCACTGAGCTCGGGTCAGTGTGGGGGTGTCGAGCTCAGGTCAGTGTGGGGGTGTTGAGCTTGGGTCAGTGTGGGGGTCTGAGGGAGTGTATAATTTCAGTGACTGGGTCCCAGGCTGGGAGCAACCATAGTGCCCATGTCTTTCCTCCCTGCCTCTGGTCTAGAGTTGTTATAGTTTTCTACAAATGAAATCATGAAACTTTTTTTTACGCAATTTAAAAATTGATTTTAAAATGCTGACTATAATGTATTATTGTCCATTGCCCACTGTCCTTGACCATAACAAGGGGTTGGTGATAGCCTCATGGTATTATCAGTCCACTATTAATCCAGAGACCCTGGGAATGTGCTGGAGACCTGGCTTTGAATCCCACTACAGCAGACAATAGGATTTGAAATCATTAAGAAAAAATCTGGATGACAATTGTTGATTGTCAGGAAAAACTCATCTGGCCCATTACTGCCATCCTTACCTGGCCTTCCTGAAGAAGGGTTATACCCAAAGGGTCAAAATCTCCATCTCCAGATGCTGCCTGACTTGCCGTGTTCTTCAGGCCTCCTGCCTGTCTATCCCTGCCTGGTCTGGCCTCCATGTGACTTCAGACCAACAATAAGGCAATTAGGGATAGGCAATAAATGCAGCGATGACCTCATCCTGTGAGTTTGGTGACTTATGTATTCTCTTTAAACCTCTCTGGCTCATGTTGTGATGGCAATCACGCAATAATGTCAGAAAGGGAATGCTTGGTTATTGACCCAGCCACACCAAAGCAAAGGCGATACACATCAACCCGAGGATCATGTCTGACTTGGAGATGATGGTGCTTCCAAACTTAAGCTGAACTGAAGAGTGCCTTTAATGCCTAATAGTTAAATTGTAAGACTCTGTCTCTGTCAAGTTGAATGCAGAAAAAAATTATCCAAAAAAAAAGCAGAGCATTTTCTCAGGGACACAATCAGCATTCCTCTTTCAACCAATACCCAAAACAAGTTTGACTTACCTCTTTTTTAACTGTTGTGAAACATTGTGTATAGATATTTACTGCAGTGTGATCACACTATAATTATTTAGATTCCCATAAGGAATGAACATTGCAATAGTCTAAAGATTAACAGTTATTACTACATCCAAACTACACTTGAGAGCTGAGACTAACTACACGGGGCCATTAAGAAGATCCTTCAGGAACACGAATGAATCCATTATGTAAAGCTGGTACTGTAATGTCACCCTGAGCTCCAATTCCAAATCACATGTGATGTTCAGTCATTTCCTACCTGACCATTAGATGGTGCTTCGTACAGTTGAGGAAAAAGAATAAATCAATACCCTTGCAAACACTTTCCTCTCAAACTGATCAACAGTAATTTTAGATGATTTCACTTTAGATAATAATACTGGTTTCAAATTTGGTCAAGACACACATTTCAGTGTTAGGTGAATTGGCCATGCTAAATTGCCCTTAGTGTTAGGTGAAGGGGTAAATGTAGGGGAATGGGTCTGGGTGGGTTGCACTTCAGCAGGTCAGTGTGGACTTGTTGGGCCGAAGAGCCTGTTTCCACACTGTAAGTAATCTAATCTAATCAAGATGTAGCAGGTACACAGTGCTTCAGTCACCATCCAGGAACCAAAACGTGATTCATAATTATATAATCATAGAATTTTACAGTACAGAAGATGGCTATTCAGCCCAAAGTGCCTGTATTGGCTCCCAAAAGAGTTCCCCAGCCAGCCCCATTCTCCAGTCCTATTTCCATAGCACTGTACATTAATCACTATCTAACTCTCCATTGAAACTTCCAATTGAATCCACCTGCACCACTCTCCCAGGAAGCATATTCGAAATCCTAACAATTCTCTCAGTAAAGACATTTCTCCTCATCTCACTCTAGCTCTCTTGCTGACAGTCTTGAAATTGTTATTCCTAGTTACTGACATACCAACTAGTGTAAGCATTATATACTTCTTTACCCTGTCAAAATTCGACTGTCCGTGTGGAGTTTGCACATTCTCCACGTGTCTGTGTGGGTTTCCCCTGGCTGCCTCCCACAATCCAAAGGTGTGCAGATCAGATGAATAGGCCATGCCAAATTGCCCATAGTGTTAGGTGCATTAGTCAGGGGTAAATATAGGGTCAGGGAATGGGTCTGTTTGGTTACTCTTTGGAGGGTCAGTGTGGTCTTGTTGGGCTGAAGGGCCTGTTTCCATACTGTAGGGGAATGTAATCTCATCTAAAAAGGCATACAGCATGCTTCCCTTCATCAGACAGGTTATTGAGTGTAAGGATTGGCAGGTCATGTTACAGATGTATAAGAATTTGGTTCGGTCACATTTAGAATACTGTGTACAGTTCTGGTCGCCACCTTACCAATAGGATGTGGATGCTTTGGAGAGGGTGCAGAGGAGGTTCACTAGGATGTTGCCTTTTAGAGAGTGCTAACTATGAAAAGAGGTTGAGTATGTTAGAATTGTTTTTATTAGAAAGATGGAGATTGAGTGGGGAACTGATTGGGTCGACAAAATCATGAGAGGTATAGACAGTGTCAAAAGCAAAAAGCATTTTCCCCAAGTGTGGGACTCAAGGGACAGGATGTACATGGCTTTGTGCGTGGGAAATCATGTCTCACAAACTTGATTGAGTTTTTTGAAGAAGTAACAGAGAGGACTAATGAGGTCAGAGCGGTAGATGTGATCTATGTGGACTTCAATAAGGCATTCGACAAGGTTCACCATGGGAAACTGGTTAGCAAGGTTAGATCTTATGGAATATAGGGAGAACTAGCCATTTGGGTACAAAACTGACTCAAAGATAGAAGACAGAGGGTGGTCATGGAGAGTTGTTTTTCAGACTGTGACAACTGGAGTGCCACAAGGATCGGTGCTGGGTCCTCTACTTTTTGTCATTTATATAAATGATTTGGATGAGAGCATAAGAGGTATAGTCAGTAAGTTTGCAGATGACACCAAAATTGGTGGTGTAGTGGACAGCAAAGAGGGTTACCTCAGGATTTTGACCAGATGGGCCAATGGGCTGGGAAGTGGCAAATGGAGTTTAATTCAAATAAATGCGAAGTGCTGCTTGGGAAAGCAAATCTTAGCAGGACTTATACATTTAATGGTAAGGTCCTAGGGAGTGTTGTTGAACAAAGAGACCTTGGAGTGCAGGTTCATAGTCCCTTGAAAGTGGAGTCGCAGGTAGATAGGATAGTGAAGAAGGCGTTTGGTATGCTTTCCTTTATAGGTCAGAGTATTGAGTACAGGAATTGGGAGGTCATGTTGCGGCTGTACAGGACATTGGTTAGGTAAAAACAAGGACTGCAGATGCTGGAAACCAGAGTCTAGATTAGAGTGGTGCTGGAAAAGCACAGCAGGTCAGGCAGCATCTGAGGAGCAGGAAAATCAATGTTTTGGGCAAAAGCCCTTCATCAGGATTAGACATTGGTTAGGCCACTGTTGGAATATTGCATGCAATTCTGGTCTCCTTCCTATCGGAAAGATGATGTGAAACTTGAAAGGGTTCAGAAAAGGTTTATAAGGATGTTGCTAGGGTTGGAGGATTTGAGCTATAGGGAGAGGCTGAACAGGCTGAGTCTGTTTTCCCTGGAGCGTCGGAGGCTGAGGGGTGACCTTATAGAGGTTTACAAAATTATGAGGGGCATGGATAGGGTAAACAGACAAAGTCTTTTTCCTGGGGTCGGGGAGTCCAGAACTAGAGGGCATAGGTTTAGGATAAGAGGGGAAAGATATAAAAGAGACCTAAGAGGCAACCTTTTCACACAGAGGGTGGTATGTGTTTGGAATGAGCTGCCAGAGGAAGTGGTGGAGGCTGGTACAATTGCAACATTTAAAAGACATTTGAATGGGTATATGAATAGGAAGGTTTGGAGGGATATGGGCTGGTTGCTGGCAAGTGGGAGTGGATTGGGTTGGGATATCTAGCCGGCATTGACGGGTTGGACCGAAGGATCTGTTTCTATGCTGTACATCTCTATGACTCTATAACTCTATAACTACTAGAGGTTACAAGTTGAAGGTGAGAGTGGAAAAGATTAGGGGAGATATGCATGGAAAGTTCTTTACGCAAAGTGTGGTGTGTGCCTGGAATGCAATGGAGGTGGTAGGGACAGGCACAATGACGTCATTTAAGATGTATCTAGACAGATTAATGAAAGGGCAAGGAGCACAGGGATACAGATCCTTATAAAATAGGCAACAGGTTTAGACAGATGATCTGGATCAGCGTTGGCTTGGAGGGCTAAAGAACCTGTTCCTGTGCTGTAATCTTGTTTGTTCTTTGACTCTATAACAGCTGCGCCATTGTGTGGGCCCAGGAACTGGCACCAACTCCCTGATTGACAGGTGCAGAGTCACATGGTTCCAGGGGCGGAACCATCCCTGGGCGAGCCGAGATCACGTGGTTCTAGGGTCCGTGACGTCCCCTGATTGACAGGTGCAGAGTCACATGGTTCCAGGGGCGGAACCATCCCTGGGCGAGCCGAGATCACGTGGTTCTAGGGTCCGTGACGTCCCCTGATTGACAGGTCCAGAGTCACATGGTTCCAGGGGCGGAACCATCCCTACGCGGGCCGAGATCACGTGGTTCTAGGGTCCGTGACGTACACTGATTGACAGGTCGGCGGGTCACGTGCTGTGGGGGTTTGCATCGGCCGCCATTCGGTCACTGCAAGGACGGGGACGATGGCGCGTCTGCTGGTGTTCAGGAGTCAGTTCGTTGTCGCTCGGCAGTTGCGGGCTTATAGTGACAGTAGCCAGGTACCACACCGGGGTCAGGGGGTGGTCTGGGCCTCAGGGCTCCCGGACAGGGCCGGGGTGGAGCTGAGCCCCCAGTCACTGAGGCGGCGGGTGATGTCGGGCCTGGTCAGTGAGTGAGTGATAGGGCAGCTCGGGCAGACAGCACCCCCCCCCCCCCCATACCTCACCCCAACCCTTCCCCCCTCCCCCCTTTTACCCCCCCACACACAACCTTTACACCCCACACCCCCCCCTTGGCCCCTTGCACAGACACCCCCCCGCCCCTTGCACAGACACCCCCCCCCCCCCCCTTGGCCCCTTGGACAGACACACCCCCCACCCCCCTTGGCCCCTTGGACAGACACACCCCCCACCCCCCTTGGCCCCTTGGACAGACACACCCCCCACCCCCCTTGGCCCCTTGGACAGACACACCCCCCCCCCACCCCCCCCCCTTGGCCCCTTGCACAGACACACCCCCCCACCCCCCCCCTTGGCCCCTTGCACAGACACAACCCCCCCACCCCCCCCCCCCCTTGGCCCCTTGCACAGACACAACCCCCCCCCCACCCCCCCCCCTTGGCCCCTTGCACAGACACAACCCCCCCACCCCCCCCCCCTTGGCCCCTTGCACAGACACAACCCCCCCACCCCCCCCCTTGGCCCCTTGCACAGACACCCCCCCCTTGGCCCCTTGCACAGACACCCCCCCCTTGGCCCCTTGCACAGACACCCCCCCCCTTGGCCCCTTGCACAGACACCCCCCCCTTGGCCCCTTGCACAGACACCCCCCCCCTTGGCCCCTTGCACAGACACCCCCCCCTTGGCCCCTTGCACAGACACCCCCCCCTTGGCCCCTTGCACAGACACCCCCCCCTTGCCCCTTGCACAGACACCCCTTCCCCACCCCTTGCACACACCCCCCCCCCCCCCTTGGCCCCTTGCGCACACACCCCCCCCTTGGCCCCTTGCACAGACACCCCCCCCCTTGCCCCTTGCACAGACACCCCTTCCCCACCCCTTGCACACACCCCCCCCTTGGCCCCTTGCGCAGACACCCCCCCCCTTGCCCCTTGCACAGACACCCCCCCCTTGCCCCTTGCACAGACACCCCTTCCCCACCCCTTGCACACACCCCCCCCCCCCCCCCTTGGCCCCTTGCGCACACACCCCCTTCTCCCCCCCCCCCCCCCGGCCCCTTGCGCACACACCCCCCCCTTGGCCCCTTGCGCACACCCCCCCCCCACCCCCTTGGCCCCTTGCGCACACCCCCCCCCACCCCCTTGGCCCCTTGCGCACACCCCCCCCCCCACCCCCTTGGCCCCTTGTGCACACCCCCCCGGCCCCTTGCGCAAACCCCCCCACCCCCTTGCGCACACCCCCCCCCTTCGCCCCTTGCGCACACCCCCCCCCCCTTGGCCCCTTGTACACACCCCCCACCCCTTGTACACACACCCCCCCCCCCCTTGGCCCCTTGTACACACCCCCCCCTTGGCCCCTTGCGCACACACACCCCCCCCCCCTTCCCTGCCCCTTGCGCACGCCCCCCCCCTCCCCGCCCCTTGCGCACACACCCCCCCCCTCCCCTTGGCCCCTTGCGCACACACCCCCCCCCCTCCCCTTGGCCCCTTGCGCACACACCCCCCCCCCTCCCCTTGGCCCCTTGCGCACACACCCCCCCCCTCCCCTTGGCCCCTTGCGCACACACCCCCCCCCCTCCCCTTGGCCCCTTGCGCACACACCCCCCTTCCCCGCCCCTTGCGCACACACCCCCCCCTCCCCGCCCCTTGCGCACACACCCCCTTCCCCGCCCCTTGCGCACACACCCCCTTCCCCGCCCCTTGCGCACACACCCCCTTCCCCCCCCCCCCCCCCCCCCCTTGGCCCCTTGCGCACACCCCCCCCCCCCCCCCCCCTTGGCCCCTTGCGCACACACACCCCCCCCCCCTTGGCCCCTTGCGCACACACACCCCCCCCCCCCTTGGCCCCTTGCGCACACACCCCCTCCTTCCCCGCCCCTTGCGCACACACCCCCTTCCCCGCCCCTTGCGCACACACCCCCCCCCCCCCCCCCCCCCCCCTTGGCCCCTTGCGCACACCCCCCTCCACCCCCTTGGCCCCTTGTACACACCCCTCACCCCTTGGCCCCTTGTACACACACCCCCCCCCCCCCCTTGGCCCCTTGTACACACCCCCCCCCCCCCTTGGCCCCTTGTACACACCCCCCCCCCCCCCCTTGGCCCCTTGTACACACCCCCCCCTTGGCCCTTTGCACACCCTCCCCCCCCTTGGCCCCTTGCGCACACACACCCCCCCCTTCCCTGCCCCTTGCGCACGCCCCCCCTTCCCCGCCCCTTGCGCACGCCCCCCCCTTCCCCCCTTGGCCCCTTGCGCACACACCCCCCCCCCCCTCCCCTTGCGCACACACCCCCCCCCCGCCCCTTGCGCACACACCCCCTTCCCCGCCCCTTGCGCACACACCCCCTTCCCCCCCCCCCCCCCCCCCTTGGCCCCTTGCGCACACACCCCCCCCCCCCCCCTTGGCCCCTTGCGCACACACACCCCCCCCCCCCCTTGGCCCCTTGCGCACACACCCCCTCCTTCCCCGCCCCTTGCGCACACACCCCCTTCCCCGCCCCTTGCGCACACACCCCCTCCCCCCCCCCCCCCCCCTTGGCCCCTTGCGCACACACCCCCCCCCCCCCCGGCCCCTTGCGCGCACGCCCCGCCCCTTGCGCGCACGCCCCCCCTTCCCCGCCCCTTGCGCGCACGCCCCCCCCTTCCCCGCCCCTTGCGCGCACGCCCCCCCCTTCCCCGCCCCTTGCGCGCACGCCCCCCCTTCCCCGCCCCTTGCGCGCACGCCCCCCCTTGGCCCCTTGCGCGCACACCCCCCCCCCCCCCTTGGCCCCTTGCGCCACCCCCCCCTTGGCCCCTTGCGCACAGACAACCCCCCCCCCCCCCCCCCCCGGCCCCTTGCGCACAGACACACCCCCCCCCCCCCCTTGGCCCCTTGCGCCACCCCCCCCCCCCCCCCTTGGCCCCTTGCGCACACCCCCCCCCTTGGCCCCTTGTACACCCCCCCCTTGGCCCCTTGCGCACAGACAGCCCCCCCCCCTTGGCCCCTTGCGCGCGCACCCCCCCCCCCCCCCTTGGCCCCTTGCGCGCGCACCCCCCCCCCCCCCCCCCCTTGGCCCCTTGCGCGCGCACCCCCCCCCCCCCGGCCCCTTGCGCGCACACCCCCCCCCCCCCTTGGCCCCTTGTACACCCCCCCCTCGGCCCCTTGCGCACAGACAACCCCCCCCCCCCCCGGCCCCTTGCGCACAGACACACCCCCCCCCCCTTGGCCCCTTGCGCACCCCCCCCCCTTGGCCCCTTGTACACCCCCCCCTTGGCCCCTTGCGCACAGACAACCCCCCCCCCCCCCCCCCGGCCCCTTGCGCACAGACACCCCCCCCCCCCCGTTGGCCCCTTGCGCACACCCCCCCCCCCCCCTTGGCCCCTTGCGCACACCCCCCCCCCCTTGGCCCCTTGTACACCCCCCCCTTGGCCCCTTGCGCACAGACAACCCCCCCCCCCCCCGGCCCCTTGCGCACAGACACACACCCCCCCCCCCTTGGCCCCTTGCACACACACCCCCCTTCCCCGCCCCTTGCGCACACACTGCCCCCCTTGGCCCTTTGCACACCCCCTTCCCCCCCCCCCCCCCTTGGCCCCTTGCGCACACACCCCTTTTCTCCCCCCCCCCCCCCCTTGGCCCCTTGCGCACCTCCCCCCCCACCCCCCCCCCCCCTTGGCCCCTTGCGCACACCCCCCCCCCCCCCCCCCTTGGCCCCTTGTACACCCCCCCCCTTGGCCCCTTGCGCACAGACACCCCCCCCCCCCGGCCCCTTGCGCACAGACACACCCCCCCCCCCCCCCCCCCCCCTTGGCCCCTTGCGCACACACCCCCCCTTCCCCGCCCCTTGCGCACACACCGCCCCCCTTGGCCCTTTGCACACCCCCTTCACCCCCTCCCCCCCCCCCCCCCCCCCCCCCCCTTGGCCCCTTGCGCACGCACCCCCTTCCCCCCCCGGCCCCTTGCGCACACACCCCCTCCCCCCCCCCCCCCCTTGGCCCCTTGCACACCCCCCCCCCCCCCCCTTGGCCCTTTGCACACCCCCTTCCCCGCCCCCTGGCCCCTTGCACACACCCCCCCCCCCCCCCCCCCCCGCACACACCCCCCCCCCCCCGCCCCTTGCACACACCCCCCTCCTTGGCCCTTTGCACACCCCCTTCCCCGCCCCCTGGCCCCTTGCACACCCCCCCCCCCCTTGGCCCCTTGCGCACAGACACCACCCCCCCCGCCCCTTGCACACACCCCCCCTTCCCCGCCCCTTGCACACACCCCCCCCCTTCCCCGCCCCCTGCACAGACCCCCCCCCTTCCCCGCCCCTTGCACACACCCCCCTCGGCCCCTTGCACACCCCCCACCCCCCCCCCCCCCTTGGCCCCTTGCGCACAGACACCACCCCCCCGGCCCCTTGTGCACACACACCCCCCCCTTCCCCGCCCCTTGCGCACACCCCCCCCTTCCCCGCCCCTTGCACACCCCCCCTTCCCCCGCCCCCCTTCCCCGCCCCTTGCACACACCCCCCCCTTCCCCGCCCCTTGCGCACACCCCCCCTTCCCCGCCCCTTGCACACACCCCCCCCCCCTTGGCCCCTTGCACAGACACCCCCCCCCCCCCCCGGCCCCTTGTGCGCGCACCCCCCCCCCCCCCCTTGCACACCCCCCCCTTCCCCGCCCCTTGCACACCCCCCCCCCCCCCCTTGGCCCTTTGCACACCCCCTTCCCCGCCCCCTTGGCCCCTTGCACACCCCCCCCCCCCCCCCCCCCCCCCCCCTTGGCCCCTTGCACAGACACCCCCCCCCCCCCCTTGGCCCCTTGCACAGACACCCCCCCCCCCCCCCCCCTTGGCCCCTTGCACAGACACCCCCCCCCCCCCCCCACCCCCCGGCCCCTTGCACAGACACCCCCCCCCCCCCCCGGCCCCTTGCACAGACACCCCCCCCTTGGCCCCTTGCGCACACCCCACCCCCCCCTTGCACACACACACCCCCTCCCTTGGCCCTTTGCACACCCCCTTCCCCGCCCCCTGGCCCCTTGCACACACACAATTCTGGACTCTTTCCTATTGGAAGGATATTGTGAAACTTGAAAGGGTTCAGTAAAGATTTACAAGGATGTTGCCAGGGTTGGAGGATTTGGGGTATGGGAGGGACTGAATAGGCTGGGGCTGTTTTCCCTGGAATGTCAGAGGCTGAGGGATGCCTTTTAAAATGTGTATTTAAAAAGTTTATAAAATCATGAGGCACATTGACAGGATAAATAGACAAAGTTTTTTTTTCTCTGGGGTAGGCTAGAGAGAATAGGATGTAGATTTGCTTGCTGAGCTAGAAGGTACATTTCCAGATGTTTTGTTATCCTACTGGGTAGTATCTTCAGTGGGCCTCAGAAAAAGCAATGCTGAAAATTCCTGCTTTATATATATACATATGTGTGTGTGTATATGTTTTGGGTTTCTTTAGGTTGGTGATGTCATTTCCTGTGGTGAAGTTACTTCTGTTTCCTTGTCTCAGGGGGTGGTAGATGGGGTCTAACTCAACATGTTTGTTGATTGAGTTCCATTTGGAATGCCATGCTCCTAGGAATTCTTGTGCGTGTGTTTTGTTTGGCTTTATTTCAATGAACATTATTTCAACAAGCCAACACAGTACAGCACAGAGGAACTATGCCAAGCAGAGGAAAATTACCTTTTACAGTGTATTCAAAAAGAATGGATACCCAATGAACACAGTCCACCGATCTCTCAGCAACAAACCCAAACAAGCAGAAAAAGCACGTCCAGAAATCCTAGCCACACTCCCCTACATCAAAGACTTCTTGGAAACGATTGCCAGGCTACTCAGACCCCTTGGTATTATGGTAGCCTACAAACCCACTAAAACAGCTAATGAACTTGAAAGGCCCTATGACAGACAGCGAGCAAAACTAATGTCATTTACAAAATACTGTGCAAAGACTGTAATGAACAGGCAGAAAACTAGCCACCAGGATACGTGAAGATCAACTAACGAGTGATCCTGTCTCACTAGTATCCTTACACACAGATAAGGAAAGACACCACTTTGACTGGGACGACACATCCATCCTAGGACAAACAAAGATACGTACAAGAATTCCTCGAAGCATGGCATTCCTACAGGAACTCTATCAACAAACCTGTCGAGTTAGACCCCATCTACCACCTCCTGAGAAAAGGAACCGGAAGTGACTTCACAGGAAATAACATCAACCCAAACATGTAAATAGAAAGCAGGTACTTTCAGCATGAGGCCCACTGAAGATGTTACCTAGTAAGGTAACAAAATGTCTGGAAATGAACCTTCCAGTTCAGTGAGTAAACCTATATTCAAAACCTCAACCTGAGCTACAAATCTTCTCAAAACTCACTAGAGAGAATAGGTTTAGAGTAGGAGGGGAAAGATACTTAAGGGCAACTTTTACTCGCAGAGGGTGGTATGTGTATGGAATGAGCTGCCAGAGGAAGTGGTGGAGGCTGGTACAATTGCAACATTTTAAGAGGCGTTTGGATGGGTATATGAATAGGAAGGGTTTGGAGAATGTTGTATTTCTTCATGTGGTGTTCGTGTTGAATTCTACAGGGGAGGCTGGGTTCTTAAATCCACTGAAAGCTGCATTAGATGATTCACATAAGGGAATTGAGATTTATCTGGGGCTGACCTTAATGTAGGCCTGAGGCTGCAACCAGACCAGCCATGATCTTTTTGAGTGGTGAAACAGCTCAAAGGACCAATGTGATTTGAGAAGATTTGTCACTCAGGTTGAGGTTCAGGTAAGTTTCCTTGTTGTGCTGGGAGGCTTGTTCTTGGGCATTCGTTCCCATGCGAAGTAACGTCATCAGTGAGCCTCTGTTGAAGCCTCACGTGAGTTTCAATGGAGGCTTACTGATGTTACCCAGCATGGTAACAAAACGTCTGAGAACAAATCTACCAACTTAGCAAGCAAACCTAAACCTCAAAGGACCAATGTTCCTAATTTTGCTGAGATGTTAGGCTGCTTCAAATTGCATATAAAGCTGTGTAATTTCCTTCCAAGGGGCAGAAGACATTTTCCAAGGGAACATGGCCAATGTTCTGTGTGTATTTGCTAACCTAAAGATTGATGTTTGTGTTTCAGCTGGGAGAGTTGGGCAAAGGTGCTGGCAGAGGTGGTGGTGGAGGAGGGAGCATAAGAGAAGCTGGAGGTGCATTTGGCAAAAGGGAGGCAGCATTGGAGGAGAAATACTTCAGGTAACAATTTCTATCATCTGTCGGTCTCTCAATTGTGACCTGTTTATTCCCCTTTCTGCCCGGACTGATTTGGGTTACTGCATAATTTAATGTTTCTAAAATCTTGATTGAGGATCTGTTGAATTCAGAGGATGAGGTTCTCTGAAATTGACAACTCTGAAACTGTCTCTAAACTGTTTAGAAGGATCGAATGTTTGCTGCCAAGAGTAACTTACTGTTCGAATTTGTGTAAAATTTCAATTTCATAGCCTGAAGTGAATGTTTACAATGTATTCAACTCAGTCCATTGCTTTTGTCATGATTGCAACCAGTTGATGCAAGTTGTCACATTTTAACATGCCATGTGATTTGAAATGATATGTTGAAAATTCTTACCTACAGTCCCTGCTTATTTTATCTACCAGGCTAGCCTAAAATGCGACAGTTTGTCTGGGGGGTATTTAAATTAGTGGCAAGCTGAATCATCTGACTTATTACAGACTCAGGTTGAGCCTAAATATTGAATAGCTGAGCCTTATCAGTCACTAACACCATAGGTTCTACATTTAATGTAGGTATACTTGAAAAGCAGAGTTAATTCACTCATTCTTGATAGTAAGACTTCTGACGACTAGTTCTAACAATTGAAACCATGTTGTAAATTATCAAAAACAACAAGCTTAAGACTCCAATTCTGGTAAAGACTCTTAAGAGTCTTGATTGGCCTGGAACTGACTTTTGCAGAAATGCATTGTTTTCTGTGATTATAGAAACTGCTTTTGTCTTTTACTTGTTGATGTGGTATGGGTATCATGAGCTTGGCCAGCATGATTTCCCCAGTGTTAATTGCCCTGTAGAGGGAGCTGCCTTAGACCACTGCAGTCCTTGCAGTATAGGGATATCCTCCAGTCCTGCTGTTGGAAAGGAAATTTCAGGATTTTCTCCCAGAATGCCAATTAGTTTGGGTCAGGTGAGTGGCTTGGAGAGGAACTTGCAGTCGATAGTGTGCCCATGCATCCACTGCCTTTTTGTCCTTCTCGGTGGTAGAGTTTGTTTGAAAGAGACTGGGAAAATCTTGGTGAATTACTGCAGTGTATCTAGTAGGTGGTCCTGACTGTGATCTTGAAAGTGGTGCAGGGGTGCCAATGAAGAGGGTGGTTTATCCTGCATGGTGTCAAACCTCTTGAATCTTGTTGGAGCTGGACTCATCCCAAGCAAATGGAGACTATTCCATCACACTCCTGACTTGCCTTGTAGATCGTATTATTCATGATTCAGGGAGACAAAGTGAGTTCGTGCCCCATTTCCCAGCCTCTGACCTACTCAAGTGGCCATGGTATTTATTTGTTGAAAATGTGTTGCTGGTAAAAGCACAGCAGGTCAGGCAGCATCCAAGGAATAGGAAATTCGACGTTTCGGGCATAAGCCCTTCATCAGGAATGACCCGATGGTATTTATTTGGTCCATTTCAATTTCTGGTGATGGTAACCTCCCCAAGATATTGGTGATGAAGGATTCAGCATTGGTAATACTACTGGATAACATATGATATGTGAACCTGCCCAGAAGCTGCTTTCTTTGTCTGAAAAAGCACAGCAAATGAAAGCGTGCACACTAATTACTTCCATCTAATGTATCCTAAAGCAAGATTGCCAGTACATTGCTAAATTAAAGGTGGAAACTTTGAGTTTGTGTTGATCTGGCAGTAGGATTGCTCAGACTCTTCATTTCAAGAGAATTGAAATCAGCATTGCGACCAAATCCCAGAGTTCCATACTGTATGTTGGATAAATACTTGATGTTTAAAGCTAGAACATGTCTGAATCACTCATTGCCACAATATTGATCCTGTGCACCAAGGTAGTAGTTAATCTGCACTCCTGTCTAAATTTTGTGTATGGGTTTAAGTGAAGTTTCTCCAGGTTTGTTCACACCACTGGGTCTTCGTAATGCTTCCTTTTATGATCATTTAGCTCAATATAACACTGTCACGTTTATGACTGCTCAGTTGCTCTCATCTTTGCTGAAAAGATGAGGCCCTTTTGCCTTTTCAAATGTATAGCTACTTAGCTACGGCTTCAGAAAGTAATCTCTGATTTATCTTTAACAAATGCTTCCTTTTTCAATACCTACCAGGCCATTTAAAGTGGTTCTGTTTTGCAGGGAAAAAGAAATGGAACAGATTGAAAATCTGAGGAAACATCATCAAGAGGAGATTAACCATCACGAACAGGAAATACAGCGTTTACAGAATGAGATTAAACGCCACAAGGGTCAGATCAAGAAGCTGAAGCATGATGGCTATGACAGTGACTAGATTTCGAATGTTTCTATGTTGCTAAAGTATTTCAATCATGGCATTAATTAATGGTGAACTCTTAATTGTGCTTGAATGTAAATTGTTAAATAAAAAAAATCACTGTTCACTATCTCAAACTTTGTGTACAGCTTATGCCAAGTGCTGAGGCTGTGTGCATGTTTTTTGTGATTTGTGTAATTGAGTCTGTCCCCAGGATAGGTGAGTCCAAAATTAGAGGGTACAGAGATTCTGTGAAAGGGGAAAGATTTAAAGGGATCTGAGGGGCAGCTTTTTCTCTCTCGGTGTAATACATATGGAATGAAGTGGTAGAGATGGGTACAATTATGATATTTTAAAAGACGTTTGGACAGGTTTGTGTGACTAGCAAAGGTTTAGAGGGATAGGGGTCAAATGCAGGCAAGTGGGATTAGTTCTGTTTGGGCAAACCTGGTTGGCATGGATAAGTTGTGTCAAGGAGTGCATTTCTATGCTCTAACTGTAAACTATCCATTGTTTATGTGGGTTATGTATACCTGCATTTTCAATTTTGGGCCACTGAAATTCTAGAATTTTTAAGTGACCTATTACCTGACCTGTTGGTGACAATAATTCTAAATGAAATTACTCTGAAATAATTTTAGGCTTGGGAGCAAATGTCACATCTGTAAGGTTTGCTTTAAAAGTGACTATTTTCTTAGTGATGCTGAAGAAGTTTGACAACTGGACAGTTTTTTCATTTAGCAGTGGTGTAGTAATATTGTAAAAAGGCAGAACATCATCTGGGTTAACTTTAATGGGAGGATAGATGTTGAATTAATGGTAATGTTACTGGTCTAGCAGTGTAGGGAACTAAGCTAATGCTCTGGTTCATCAACTCTCATAGTTGGTCCAATTAAATTCGATGAATAAATTTGGAATATAAAGCTTGTTGATTTAATACATCAATGTCCTTTTAAGGAAAATAATTTACTATCCTAATCCAGACTGGGTTGCATTTCAGACACTCGACAACATAGTTGACTCTTTAACAGCCCTCTGAAAACCTGGCAGGCCATTTAATTCAATAATTAACACTAGCAGCAAAAGTTCTGATTTTGCCAGTATTACCCATGACCTGTGAAAGGGTAAACTCTCAACACTTATGCAAGCTGAAGGAGATTTGGTCATAATATTGTGCATTGAATAAGCTCCAATAAATTGTGAATAAATTTGCATCCAGCCTGATATTTTGGTTTCAAGAGGTATTTTATTAGAATATGCTATCTAATTGATTTTCTAGAGGAATTAAACGATATAGCAGCGCTTCCCATGGGACATACTGGTTAAATAGCCACCCTGGCAATACACTATGTGAGCATAATTCCATTCTCCTGATCTTGCTGGCATTTGGGAGTGGATGTCTAGTGTGAGGAGAAAGTGAGGTCTGCAGATGCTGGAGATCAGAACTGCAAATGTGTTGCTGGAAAAGTGCAGCAGGTCAGGCAGCATCCAAGGAACAAGAAATTTGACGTTTCAGGCATAAGCCTGATGAAGGGCTTATGCCCGAAATGTCGAATTTCCTGTTCCTTGGATGCTGTCTGACCTGCGCTTTTCCAGCAACACATTTTCAGCGATGTGTAGTGTGAAGTTGGTTGGCTCTGAAGTTAGAGCTTTCAGATAAATGGCATGCAATCTGATATTGGTATTTAGAGCCAAGTTGACTATGCTGCTGATATGCTTGCCTTTTAGTTTTAAAAAAAGACACTGAGCTTTTGATCATTTCTGCAGTGATTGTTTGGAGGCCAGAAATGTGCTTCACTTGCCCAGAATTTGTGCTTCTCACTTTTGGGCTGTAGGGTGGCTAGCAACTTTGAATTGCTACATCTAATTTACCAAATGGTAGTTTGATGTATGTTGTACTTTCTGCAGTGGTGAGGTGGGTGTACCATTGAGCTGATTTTTTTTAAAAATATGTTCTAACTGTTCGAATCAAATATAATCAAAAAGTGGAGGGGAGAGTATAGCCTCTAAGCTCTTTAATAAATTGATGCTGGAGTCTGCAGTGCTTAAGTGACCATCAGTGGTGGTTACAACAGGTTTCCTTTTCTAATCCAATTAGTCATAAATGATAAGTTTAATGAGGTGGGTGGTATGGACAATTCTATAAGTTTCGGACTGTCAGATTTAGTACTAAAAACAAGTTGGCCATGTTTCTTCCATCCAAAATAAATAAAAGGTTTACTTCCATAAAGTTACATCAAAGATTATTGACA
Source organism: Hemiscyllium ocellatum (assembly GCF_020745735.1). Classification (NCBI taxonomy): domain Eukaryota; kingdom Metazoa; phylum Chordata; class Chondrichthyes; order Orectolobiformes; family Hemiscylliidae; genus Hemiscyllium; species Hemiscyllium ocellatum. Next base: position 42,549,531 of record NC_083430.1, read on the forward strand.
AGCAATTTTGATTAGGCAAACCTATTTTTCCTATAAAATTGTAGATCCAACAGAAGGCTGGAGTGAGGCAAGAAAAATGAAAAAGAAACTGCAGTAAGCTCTGATGAAGAGTCATCTTGACTCAATGTTAGCTTGCTGCTGGTCAAAGCACAGCAGGCCAGGCAGCATCTCAGGAGTAGAGAATTCAACGTTTCGAGCATAAGCCCTGCATTCCTGATGAAGGGCTTATGCTCGAAATGTCGAATTCTCTATTCCTGAGATTCTGCCTGGCCTGCTGTGCTTTGACCAGCAACACATTTGCAGCTGTGATCTCCAGCATTTGCAGACCTCATTTTTTACTCAATGTTAGCTTGCTCTGTTTCCATGGATGCGGTCTGACCTGCTGTGATCTCTAGTATTTGACATTTTCAGTGCAATTTCCAACATCTCTAGTAATTTGCTCCTGCAGTGTATTTAAGGCAGTTTGGCCATATGATAATTACAGTAAGAAGATAAGTATGTGTTGTAGATTAACCTGCTTAAGTTTAATATGGTATGAACATCCCAGATGTTTTAAGGATCTGCCCCCTGTTAAGACGGGCTACCGTCCCCGTGTTCGTTTGAAGGAGAGAAACACTGGATCTGATTCAAAATATAAGCTGTTTTAATGAGAGAGAGCCGTACACAAATACAGTGAGGTTTTCAGCTCACTGGAGAAGGCGCCTTCTGAAATCTTTCCAAAACCCCTGCTTGATGTATTGTTCGCTAAGCTAACGCTACGTAATCACTCACACACGTGATCTCTCACAGACAAAGGCCTCCTGTGAACAGGCCTCGGCCTTGGCAGGTATCCACGAGATGGTCTGTCTCGCAAACAAGGTCTCCGATTAAAGGCTGCCATTGTATTGGTCTGACCTTGGTAGTCCAGCTGCACAGGCAGTTTCAGTAAACAGTCCAAACAACAGCTCCGCAGCGCCCCCCGATTTCCAAGAAGTAACTACATCTCTACCCTCCCTAGGCCTATGATATATCCATCCCAACACCCCCCATTAAAGTAAATGCATAAGAGATTAGGGTTTGTTTCAGTAATAATCGAATAAAGAGCTGAAATGAGACAATTTGCTGAATCTATTATTAAAAGTAATGACTAACGCACTAACAACATCTTGGAATATCTGAATGAAATATCTAACAATATGTAAGAATAGATTATTCAATAATATTTAAAGCAGTTTGACTTTAAAATCCTGAGCTTTAAGATATTTTGTTCACATGGGAGAAAATACCATTGAGAAATGTGAGGGTCTGTAATTTGAAATTGCAGTGAGTTTGTTTCATTTTGCTTCCTCCTGCTTTGTGAATGCAGGTGCTCACCTCCTTTCATGTGAAAAATCATTTAACACCAGGTTATAGTCCAACAGGTTTAATTGGAAGCACTAGCTTTTGGAGCATTGCTCCATCAGGTGGTTGGCGCTCCGAAAGCTAGTGTGCTTCCAATTAAACCTGCTGGACTATAACCAGGTGCTGTGAGATTTTTAACTTTCTACACCCCAGTCCCACACCGGTATCTCCAAGTCTTTCATGTGATGCTGTATTCCTTATTTGGTGAATTGAGCTTTTACCTAGTGATTTTTAACATTCCTTTCATCTCTACCTTATTCTTTCAATCATGTAAGAATCACACATTAAATGTTTATCAGTAGAAAGATTTCACTACTTTGCCTTTGAGTGCGGTCTTATCCTGGTTTTGAACAGTAGCCATGCAGAATAACCTTTTCCATTCTTATCAGTTGGATGGATCCTGGATTTCTTCTGAAGTTAACATTTTTACTTTCACATCCAATTTTGTTATGTCCAACCTGACCTCCCTTTAGTCATTGAGCTATTTTAATATTTTTCATTGTCTGTGCATAATTATAGCTAATAGTGTGTATATATATGCTGTCTTCATGCTAGTTGTAATGTTTTTAACATCTGTATTCTACCTAACATTTATTTCTAATGAGATATAGTATTGTTACAATGTGATCTCTCTCTGAAAATCAGAGACTGAATGACTTCATTTGAGCTCCCTCCTCCATCTGGGTACAGCATTGTTGCTGTTGTTCCCAGTGCCCTTTCCTGAGCAAATTGTCCTTTGTTTAAAAGTTCAAAATATATTTGTACGGGCCCACAACAACTTTTACAAAATAATATTTGTATCACATCTGTTCTTAATATGGCTGGTCAACTGTCTACTGCATTTTTTATTCAGTCATTGGTTATGATGTGATTGACTGACTGGGCCAGCATTTATTGCTCATCCCTACGAAGGTGATGTTAACCCACCTTACTGATTCACTGTGGTCCAGAGGTACAGGGAGGTCTGCACTTCCAAGATTTTGATCCAGGGACAGTTATACAGTTCAGTCAGGATAATCTATGACTTGGAGAGGAGCTTTCAACTCTACCGCAGAACTGAAATTCTTCCAAAGCTGGAATGTAGGTGAAATGGTTTATACTGCCTGTGAATAGAATAGGTTCAGGTCCGTCAACTAAACTGACTTGCTGAGTTGATGCTCAAAGATGTTCTCAAAGTACTGAGATGATCAAGCTTGTCCATCTACTGTTCATTCTGTGGTGCATCCTCCATCTATTGAAGATGCTGAACTTTCAGCCAAACACAATAGTATAAACAATTTTTAAAATGCCTTCATTGTAAATTTTTTTAAAAATTAAGATTTAGTTGTTGGGCATATGCTTTTAATACTCATTCACACAGTGTATGCATGTGTATGTTAATTAATTTGTTCAGAAAATATGTAACAACTAGAGCTGGAGGGCTGCATTGCCACTTCAGTTCCAATACTCCATGGATCACAACCTATAGTATAAATATAATTTCCTGTTACCAAAACCACCAATAAAATGCTGTATTGTCCTTATACTATGGCTTGAAGAGGTGTACATTTGCCTTTTCTTATGAAGCAATATTGAGGGAGAGAGGTGTAAAGAAGTCTGCACAAAGCTAATAAAGTAAACAATTGTGAGGCCTTGGGGTTTAAACAATAGAAGCATCCTGAATGGGTGGGGTCAAGCTCCCACTGAACCAGAATTTTCAGTTTTAATTTTCTGCAGTTGTTAGAATCTTGAAACTGGGTGCGGAAGCTTTTATTCCTCTCTCTGTTACGACTAAAAGCTGGGGTTCTCTTCTGCTGCTAGAATTGCATGTGAAACAATCTATTTTACTGAATTTGCCTTTTCCAAGGGTGTGTTTATATAATGTAACTATATTGGAACAGGTAATTAGTAGTAGTTAGTATATCTATTATTTTGTTAAGCATCTTGCTCGTTACAGTAAAGCCAATTCTCTTATTTTCATTTTATCTGTAATTTAGCTGTTGTATAAAAGGAAAGTGGGTTTTGCTTAATGTTGAATAGTTTTGACCGACTGAAGTGCACCAGGAACACATTGCCTTCCACTTAACTTTAAAATAAGAAAAAGTTAGACTATTTTCTTGGAATATGTTGAGGTTTGGTCTGGTCCATTATATATCAGTGTTTAAACACCAAGATCTATCAAGCAGATACTTAAAGAAACATAATTACCAACTTATCAAAACAAAAATTATTCAATAAAGATGCAATAATTTATTAACATACGCAGATAGTGACGCAGAGATACAAATGCTTATCCCTCTAAATACCGCCAAAGCATCCACAGTCTTCAGCAAAAGAGGAAAAGAAAAGAGATTTTTCTGCAGAGACAGGTTATCTGAAAAATGGAAAAGCGTTGGCCATTGGATTATTTTTGAAGGCAAAAGGATACATGTTAAATGTTATGGAGTTGTTCTGAGGTTCTGATACATATGGCCAAGTCACTAATCCTGCACGGTTGTCTCTTAAGCCTTGCAGACAGAGCTTGCTCAGAAAATTCCATATTGAAAATTTTTTCCCCAGATTTCAGAAATACCAATAGGTTTTGCCTTGAGCTCAAAATTATGGCTTTCTTTTTGCAAGTGAGAGAGATCTGCTGGGCAACTTATTCTAAGCAAGCTCTTCTCCAGCTGAATCACAAGAAGCAAGAACATCTTGATTCCAGCTTCTGTTCAAGACAGCCTCATCAGGGGATCCAGCAAAGTAAGCAGTTAATAATTATGTGATTTACAGGAAGCATTCATTTAAAAAAAAATCTACCATGTCCACTGTGAACTTTCAATAATCTCTTCAAGATACCACTCAGGTATTTACACAAGACATTGAAATGAATTCATTTTCTGCAATCCTTCAAAACATTCATCTTCTAAGCAATATTAAATACAAAGCATCTTTGTAATAAATGGCAACAGAATGTATTTGATTGTTTTAAATTGTTGCAAACTTTCTACTGAATGATAGTAAATGTTAAATAAAAATACTTCACATTTGCACATTTATAACTAAACCTGTACCAGACAGGGGGAAAAGGGCAGCAGATACATGGAGCATGACCACCAGCAAGTTCCTCTCCAAACCACAGACACACTTCATTGTTGACCTTTCACTGTCAGTGGGTCAAAACCCTGGAACTCCCTTGCTGCTGGCAGTGTAGATGTACCTACACCTAAGGAATGCAGTGTTCTAGAAAGATAGCTGATCACCACCTTCTGATGAGGAATTAGGTGTCGCAATAACTACTGGTTGAGCTGGTGATTTCCACACCCTCTGAATTCATAAAATAAAAGGCTTTTATAGAGCATTTCTAATATACGTAGGTTTATTAGCAAATATTAAAGGAAGAGACACATTGAGGTTTAAGGCCTTTCGGTTTACAATTCGAATTTTGGTTTAGAATAGCCTCGGAAATTGGAAGCATCAAATGGTGGACTAATTGAAACTAAAAGGCTAGAATTAGAAGAGAACAGAGATGTCAAAGGATTGGAGGTCTGGAAGAGTAATTGGGAGGAGGGGTGCCATAGATTTGAAAACAGTGAGAATTTTAATATTGAAGTGTTATTTAGCATCGAGCCAAATTATGTCAGTGAGCACTGAGATGATGGTTGACACGACGAGGTGTGAACTGGGATGGTGGGATGCCAACCAGATGGATATGGCAAGTTTTTCCTATGCAGTATGTGTATATGGCTGGTGTTTTCTACTGCTGGTGCATTAAGTTAATATGAGGCATATCACTGGGTACTCAGCAACTAGGGTTTTCAATACTTTTTAATATATATATTGCAAGTTAATAAATGCATATTTCTGAACTTTAAAGAAATGATTAGGGATAGTCAACACAGTTTTGTGAAGGTTAGGTCATGCCTCACAAACCTTAGTGAGTTCTTTGAGAAGGTGACCAAACAGGTGGATGAGGGTAAAGCAGTTGATGTGGTGTATATAGATTTCAGTAATGCTTTTAATAAGGTTCCTCATGGTAGGCTATTGCACAAAATACGGAGGCATGGGATTGAGGGTGATTTAGCGGTTTGGATCAGAAATTGGCTAGCTGAAAGAAGACAGAGGGTGGTGGTTGATGGGAAATGTTTATCCTGGAGTTCAGTTACTATTGGGGTACTACAAGGATCTGTTTTGGGTCCACTGCTATTTGTAATTTATATAATTGACCTGGATGAAGGCATAGAAAATGAGTTAGTAAATTTGCAGATGATACTAAGGTTGGTCGAGTTGTGGATAAAGAATGTTGTAGGTTACGGAGGGACATAAATAAGTTGCAGAGTTGGGCTGAGAGGTGGCAAATGGAGTTTAGTCCAGAAAAGTGTGAGGTGATTCACTTTGAAAGGAGTAACAGGAATATAGACTACTGGGCTAATGGTAAGATTCTTGTTAGTGTAGATGAGCAAAGAGATCTTAGTGTCCAGGTACTTGGATCCTTGAAAGTTGCCACCCAGGTTGATAAGGTTGTTAAGAAGGTATACAGTGTGTTAGCTTTTACTGGTAAAGGGATTGAGTTTTGGAACCATGAGATCATGTTGCAGCTGTACAAAACTCTGGTGAGGCCACATTTGGAGTATTGCTTACAGTTCTGGTCACCGCATTATAGGAAGGATGTGGAAGCTTTGGAAAGGGTTCAGAGGAAATTTACTCAGATGTTGTCTGGTATGGAGGGAATTGCAAAACCTGCGCCCACACCTCCTCCCCGACCTCTATCCAAGGCCCTGAAGGAGTGTTCCACATCCATCAAAGGTTTACCTGCACATCCACTAATATTATTTATTGTATCCGTTGCTCCCGCTGCGGTCTTCTCTACATTGGGGAGACTGGATGCCTCCTAGCAGAGCACTTTAGGGAACATCTCTGGGACACCCGCAACAATCAACCACACTGCCTGTGGCCCAACATTTCAACTCCCCCCTCCCATTCAGCCAAGGACATGGAGGTCCTAGGCCTCCTTCACCGCCGTTCCCTCACCACCCGATGTCTGGAGAAAGAACACCTCATCTTCTGCAATGGAACACTTCAACCCAAGGCCATCAATGCCTCATTTCCCCATCCCCCACCTCACCCCAGTTCCAAACTTCCAGCTCAGCACTGTCCCCATGACTTGTCCTACCTGCCCATCTTCCTTTCCGCCTATCCACTCCACCCTCCTCTCTGACCTATCACCTTCATCCCCACTCCCATCCACCCATTGTACTCTTTGCTACCTTCCCCCACCCTCCTCCCCAACCTTTCACTTTCATCCCCACCGCCATTCACCTATTGTACTCTATGCTATTTTCTCCCCACCCCCACCCTCCTCTCATTTATCTCTCCACCCTTCAGGCATTCTGCCTATATTCCTGATGAAGGGCTTTTGCCTGAAACGTCGACTTTCCTGCTCCGTGGATGCTGTCTGAACTGCTGTGCTTTTCCAGCGCCACTAATCCAGAATCTGGTTTCCAGCATCTGCAGTCATTGTTCTCACCTGGTATGGAGGGAAGGTTTTACAAGGAAAAGCTGAGGGACTTGAGGCTGTTTTCATTAGAGAGAAGAAGGTTGAGATGTGATTTAATTGAGACATATAAGATAATCAGAGGGTTAGATAGGTTGGACAGTGAGAGCCTTTTTCCTCGGATGGTGATGGCTAGCGTGAGGGGACATAGTTTTTCTTTGAGGGGTCATAGATATAGGACAAATATCAGAAGTAGTTTCTTTACTCAGTAGTAGGGTCATGGAACACACTGCCTACAACAGTAGTAGATTTGCCAACTTTAAGTGCATTTAAATGGTCATTGGATAGGCACATGGAGAGAATGGAATAGTGCAGATTAGATTGGCTTCTGATTGGTTCCACAGATCGGCGCAACATCGAGGTCCGAATGGCCTGTACTGTAATGTTCTATGCAATCTTCTTCCTGACCTCTCCGCCCCCACCCCCACTCCAGCCTATCACCCTCAACTTAACCTCCTTCCACCTATCGCATTTCCAATGCCCCTCCCCCATGTCCCTCCCCCCGACCTTTTATCTTAGCCTGCTTGGCACACCTTCCTCATTCCTGAAGAAGAGCCCATGCCCAAAACATCGATTCTCCTGTTCCTTGGATGCTACCTGACCTGCTGCGCTTTTCCAGCAACACATTTTCTGTTTTGATCTCCAGCATCTGCAGTCCTCACTTTCTCCTGTAATGTTCTATGTTCAATAGTTGACCAAAGTACAAACTGAATGTTCACATGCCATAAGCCAGAAATAAAATTGAAATATTTTTTGAAACAAGTTCAGGGAACAATTACGTCTAATTGCCTGTAACATTGTGCATGTTCTGTTTCAGATTGATCAATAGCAAGTGGAAGATTTTTTTCTTAAAACTTAAAAAAATTTAAAATTCTTCCATTTGATGTTGATGTCACTGCCAAGGTTAGCACATGTTGCCCTAATTGTACAGAAAAAAAAAATGTTTGGGTGACTGATGTGGAATAAAACTGCGAGAGACTGCTGGTAACTTATTTATGAAGTAGCCTGTTTGAGCAGGATACCATATACTTTTCCACAGGGAATGATTGAGATAAGCAGCATAGCATCATAAATGGTGTGGAGGAGGAATATTCAAAGGCTCTTACAAGAGACGAGTAATTATGTAGTCATAGAGTCATTGAGATGTACAGCATGGAAACAGACCCTTTGGTCCAACTCGTCCATGCTGACCAGATATCCCAACCCAATCTAGTCCCACCTGCCAGCACCTGACCCATATCCCTCCAAACCCTTCCTATTCATATACCCAACCAGATGCCTGTTAAATGTTGCAATTGTACCAGCCTCCACCACTTCCTTGGGCAGCTCATTCCATACACGTACCACCCTCTGCGTGAAAAAGTTGCCTCTTATGTCTCTTTTATATCTTTCCCCTCTCCCCCAAACCTATGCCCAATTGTGATTATTCTGTGATTTTATAAAACATACAAAATATGTTTTATTGATAAAATTTGCAATTGTAGTTTCCAAACATTTCATATTGGAAATTATACAAAATGAAGTTAAACTCTTCTCCATAAATTATGTCGTAATCTGAGCTGCATCAAAATATGTTGTGATGTTTATAATAGACATAACAGGTCAGGCATAGATAAGGAACCTATACAATTTCTAGTCCTTCGTCATACTATGGCAGACTGACCTAAGGCTCTGATCTTTTCCCACTCAACCTTTTTCCTCCTGTCGCAAGCTTTAGTGAATCCCTCAGTACATTGTCCTAGACTTAGAATGTCCCACTCTCCTTCAGTCAGTCACAGGTAAATTTGCGCCAGAAGATCAATGAGATCAAGGGCACACCAAAGAATGTTATTTACCGAGGTGGTGATCTTCCAACAAGCAGCTGATGTTTGTCTTCGTGTGCATGTGCAGAAACAAATCATAGAGTGCACAGTCCTCTCCAGCAAAGAGCTAGTACAGGAGCTGTGGGCTGAAAGATCTGTTTCTGCACTGTACCATGGTCCACATTAAGATCCTTCTTACAGGATGAAGCTTTAGTGTTAACCTGGTGAAACCTCTTTGGTCTGCCAGACGTTTTGTGGTCTTCCACTGAGAAGAGTTGATTTTGATTGAATGTTGCAGACTTGCACATTAGAAGGTCCAGGGCTCAGTGTTGAGGGATGCACTTAAACCTGGGTCAGCAGCCCCCAAGGCGCAGTGGGGAAAGACCACAGTTTCACATCTTTCTGCCAAAGTATAATGAGGGTCTAGGAAATTCAACGTTTCGGGCATAAGCCCTTCATCAGGGAATTTCCTGTTCCTTGGATGCTGCCTAACCTGCTGTGCTTTAACCAGCAACACATTTTCAGCTCTGATCTCCAGCACCTGCAGACCTCACTTTTTACCCTTATAATGAAGGTCTGTTCAGTTATCAGTCCTTGCCTCAATATATGTAAATGTTGATTCCAAACATGTCATATTGGATCTTGTCGAGAATGAAGTTAAACTCTTTCCAATAAATTATATTATAATCTGATCAGTCTCAATACAATCGTAATATATATTATGGTGTTTATAATACACAAACCGGTCCTACATGAGTAAGAAATACCTTTGGTTTTTGCAACTGCGGGGAAAGTCAGTTTGCAATGTTTGTTTCATGATGGACAAAGGCACTACAGCGCTGCTCTCGGAGCTGGGGGTGGACTCAAAGTTTATTTTATGCAAATAAAAACGACGCCAGTGTTGTAGAATAGGTCAACAAGTTTTTAACTTGAAGACAGGAGTAAGGCAATGTGAGCTGCTGGAAATTGGTTGCGCCGCCGACAGCAAAATGCATCCAAATACAAAGTGCAGGAGCAAACCTCATTGTTACTGCAACTCATCACTTGAAAGGCAAAAATTAAAGTAAAAAGTAATGACCCCGACGTGATTTGAACACGCAGCCTTCTGATCTGGAGTCAGACGCGCTACCGTTGCGCCACGAGGTCCCAGTAGCGAGCAGGGAAATCTTTGCCACTAATCAGGCGTCACCGTGTGTCCCTCAGCCCATTCTGACTGTCTGGGGGAGCTGTCAATCATGGCGTGGTGACGTTCAACGTAGCGGAACCAACCAACTTCCACGTCGAGCGAGGTTGTTCCTCGATGACGTCACCGGTGGCTTCGCGGAGCTGCCGACCCCTGTTCTTTAGGCTGGGAAACCCCGCGCCTTCTTCCTTTTCGGCGCCATGGCGGACGGCTTTAACAAGGTGCTGTCACTCCGCGCGCCATTGACCTGAGGCAGGCCCTCCGACTCTGTCCCCCTCGAGCCCTTACCCCTCAGGGAGCGGGGTTAGGAGAGGCCGCTGCCTTGTGTTTAGCGGGGGTTGTGTTTTGATCAGTTTTCCGAGGCCTGTTGGGCCGGATGCGGCGTGAGTGAGGCCTGAGCGCGGGGCCTTGGTGAGAGGCTCCTGGTGGGAGGGAGGGAGGGATGGACGGACCCCCTCTCCAGGGTCTCTTCACCCGGTGGCGGGCTGCAGGCTGGTGTTGACGGGAGTGGGAAGGGTTTTCTGAGTTTGTGCAAATTGCCTGAAGCCCGGGCCAGTGGAGCCCCGAGTTCGGAGCCAGGCGCTGCATGTGGTGAGTGCAGCCACCAGCCCTGGGCGTCGGTAACCTGCTGGTGCCATTCCCCTGGCTTTTTATTGTTCCGCTGTGGAGGCGGTTTACATCACCCTTAAACTAAAGGCAGTGGGGGCAATCGACGTTGGGAGGTTTTGTTGTACAGGGCTAGAGCTGGAACACTCTGAGCAGTTTTGGCGCACCTTATCTAAAGAAAGGTGTACTGGCCTTGGAGGGAGACCAGAGAAGGTTCACCAGGCACATACCGAGTGAGGAGAGATTGTCTTAGGAAAGGTTGGGTTTTTTTTGGGACTGTGCTAATTGGGGTTTAGAGGAATCACAATTGAAGCCCACAAGATTCTTAAAGGATAGCTGCAGAAAGTTTGATTCCCCTCATGGGAGAATTTAGGACCAGGGCATGGTTCCAGAATAAGAGTTTGCACCTTTAAAGAGTTGAGGAATTTCTTTTGAGTGGAGTGCATGTGAAGACTTCTTTAGTATGGAGGTCTCTTAGGGCTGAGTCATTAACTATGTTCAAACTGTGATAAATTTTAAATCAACAAGGAATTCAGGGTTATGGGCAAAACAGATTATCCAGTCTCCTTAAATGATCAAGTACATGCAATAAGCTAATGTCTTCAGTCTACACTAACCCATTCGGCTTGTACTCTTTACAGGTCCTGCTTATCGATGGCAGAGGCCATCTCCTTGGCCGTCTGGCTGCCATTGTGGCCAAACAGACTTTGCTAGGTACTGTCCATTTATTCTGTATATTGCATGGCATTTAATTTAGGATGTTGATGAATAATTGCTCTTTGAACATTTCAATGTGAATACATTTGTGCACTACCATCTGAAGGTCTAGTTTGTGATGCAGTTTGCTTGTTTAATCATGTAACATAGTTACTGTTTTTTTTAAACAAAGGTCATAAAGTGGTGGTGGTGAGGTGTGAGGGCATAAACATCTCTGGCAACTTTTACAGGAATAAACGTAAGTGTCTGTCTTGTCTTGTCCCATTCCCTAAAAATACAGCTCGCTTTACATGTAAGGCCTAGTTACACTGCAACTGATCTTGTGTAATGAGCATTCATTTACTACCATATTAATTGAAGTTCCTTGAAGTGGCAACTGAAGTGTTTGTGATGAATTGAAGTGATTGAGTTTCTCAACAATGAGAATACCTCACATGCACTACCATCTGAGACACGTCAGCAAAAGTTTGTTTCAGTACAATTTTAGTGCTCATCTTGTTCATTTTCAACCCCATTTTATGGTTCAGAGGTCTGTGTGAACTCAGTCCATAAGTAATATTTAAAGTAGAGATTGATAGATTTGTGTTTACCAATGATGTGAAGGGTTATGGGGTTAGTGTCGATTAAAAGGTATAAGTATTTGTTCAGCCATGGTCATATTAAATGGTGAAACTGGCTTGACTGACTAAATAACCTATTCACATGTGATATCACAACATATGTTGTACATTTTATTAGTAATGTTTCAACATTGAACTTTAGACTTGACTCCAGCATGTAGTCAAATGGTGTTGACTTTATTCTGCACAGATATTCAGTTACCTCTCTCTCTATGTAGTCAAGTATCTTGCTTTTTTACGCAAGAGGATGAATACTAACCCATCTCGGGGTCCATATCACTTCAGAGCACCAAGCCGAATATTCTGGAGGACCGTAAGAGGTAATATTTTACATTATAAGTTTAGTATAAATTGGTTTCAGTAGCTGTACAAACTTGGCTGCTACATCAAGTTCTTATTTGAAACAGTAATTGCATTTTTGAGAACACTGAATAAAGGGCACATTGATGAACAGCTTGCATATTTAATTGTGCCCAAATCTGCCATAGTGATATTATCAGAATGCTTTTAGTACACAGCTTTCTAAGGAGCTATTTTGACAGGTGATCCAGTAAATAAATTAGGTCTGTATTATAGTGTGTTTAAGATGATGAGAGGTGATCTCATCAATGCATGTAAGATTCTGAAAGGGCATTTTATCATAGATATTCAAATTGTTTATGCCATTTGGGGAGGCATTGAGCTTTGAGGGTAAAGCTTCACCTTTACAAGCGAGAAGAGAAATTATGAATGCTGCATTGTTGAATTCATTTATTTTTACGGTTGGGATAATGTGTCATCTCTTGGGGGTACAAAATATGGATAGTGAGTAAGAAAGTGGATTTGGAGTTTATGGCAGTACTAATGGGTGAAGCAGGATTGGCAAACCGTTAGGTTTACTCGTGCTGCTTGTGTTCTCTATGACCACATTTTGCTTGGAGCTAGGTATTAAGGATATTCACTTAAAGAGCATCAACTGAACAGGTTAGTGAGTAAATTCTAGACCTTGGTTCCTGAGTGCGTGGCTTCAGTTAGTAGAGTGACGAAATCAGGGATGAGAGAAAGGCAGTATAAACATGATTAGGGTTGTCAGACTGGAGAATGTTGCAGAGATAATGAGGGGTGAGGACGACAGGAAGTAACTTGAAAATTAAAACTTTAAAATCTGTGTTGCTGGTCAGACAATACAATGCAGGTCTGTGAGCACTCGGATAATGGGTGCATTGCATATAGGGAAGAACGTTTTGGATGAACTTTTACGTGTGGTTGATTCGAAGTGGATGGGTGGATTCTGGACTGGAGAGCATCCCATAATTGAGTTTAAAGTCAATATAGGCATGGATGAGCATTTCAGCACCAGGGTGCAGTCAGTGTTACATCCCACAAATTCCAACTGGTTATCTTTTTGTTGGCCCTTTTTAGCACGACTTTAACCTGAAGCACATGACTCACTTTCATGCAATATGGTGTAATTAATATCTGATAGGCTGGAATAGCTTGGTTTACAACAGATGATGCTATTTGCAGTTTTAATTCTTGCTTTCATTCTTTAAGAAGCTCTTTAAAACCTAGCTCTTTGACCAATTTTTTGGTCACCATAATCAAAAGTTATTTTAAGCCAAGTTGTTTGTTTCTAAATGTAATTCTGATTTTTGATGGGATATCTAATATTCAAGTGTAAATGAAGCACTGAATCAGTTGGGCATCAATATTTTCCAATCTGTGTACACTTAACTACAGTTCATATCAGATGGTGATCCTACTGGAACAATTGCAATTGACTATTATTTTTCATCAAACATTGAATACAGAAACATTTTAATTATGCTGTGATTGCTTCAAGGTATGTTGCCACACAAGACAAAACGAGGTCAAGCTGCCTTGGACAGACTGAAGGTCTTCGATGGGATCCCTCCTCCATATGACAAGGTGCGCAACCTTCCAATTTTTGATTAATTCATGTTCCTCTTCTGTCACTGATGAGTTACCATTACCTACATTGTTTGATTTTTAATGAGAACAAACTTGATACTGAGATAGAATAAGTTCACTTTTTTAAAGATCACTTTTTGTTCCTTTGGATTGTTCTTAATCTGAAATTTACATTTGCAGAGGAAACGCATGGTTGTACCAGCAGCCTTGAAGATCGTACGTTTGAAACCAACACGAAAGGTAATTCATTTGCACCTGGTGTGACAAACAAGTTTTGAGCCCAATAAGTCCAGGATGGCTCTCTGCAAAAGTAATTTAGATGATCCCACTTGCCTGTCAAGTCACTTCCCAACATGCTCTTTGCCATGCTGATAAAACTTGTCAGGGCTCCTCTTTGACTCTTACTGAAGTGTACAGATTGGGACATAGACTCTTAATGTTTTGGCTAGATTTTTCGGTTGTTTTTTGCTTTAGTACCCTATCTCAATCTGTAAAGATCAGGGTTATAAATGCCTGTTTGCCACTTCAACAACCTGTCTCGGTAGAGTTAATTCAAAGCTGGCTTGATGCTAACCAATGACTCTCTCCACAAGAAAGGAGGGTGGCTGACGTAGTCTTAGTGGAATGAGGTGTTTCAGGTTTCTCCAGAAGAGTGTTCAAAAGCCTATTTAAGCATCTAGTCATTAAGGGAAATTGGGACAGATAGCTAAAGGCCTGCTTGAAGAAGGGAACTTTGAGGACTGTCTTAGAGGTGGAGAGCATAAGGTGGAAAGTGGAGTTGCAGGGGCTTGGTAGCTTATCCTTCCTCCTTTGGTGGAGCGATCAAGGACAGGAATATTAAAAGCTAGAATTAGACGGTGAAAGTAAGCCCATCTTCCGAGCTGCTAATGCAGCATAGCTCATGCATGAAAAAGTGTATTTGCAGAATTTCTATCAGCTTCTATCACCTGAAGCTGGGCACATGGAACATTTGGGAGATTTGAACAAATTACATAAAGCTTGGCTTACATTGTAATAACTTAGACCACTGATGCCTGTATTATGTAAGAAAGACCTGCTGAACAGGGAACTGGGTCTCCAGCAAGAGAGTACAAGGGTGGTCCCATCTTTCTTTCAAAGATGTCTGCAAGGGAGACATGAACGTAAAGAGGTGGGAGGACACTGCAAGTGATCGCTCTTGCTGGAGGCTGGAATTATGCAGAGGTCTGAAAAGAGGAGCTGAGGCTTGCTGCTGAAGAAAAGCACACCTGCTGAAAGAAGCAGCACCAAGATAACACTGGAGGACAGCGCCTATCACTGTAACTGAGACTACCACTCCTGGGTGGTCCTCTGTAGCCATAACAGACGCTGCTCGACCAACAGAGATTGAAGCAAGACCTCCCAGGCTCAGGTCCATGTTCTCACAGGACTAATGGATGTCACCACCAGTGTTAACAATTTCTTTGAGGCCTGCTGGTTCTTCTAAGGGATTAAACTGGCAATTGTTTTTGAGAACAAATTTTAATTGGTGTTAATTGTAAAATTGTCCTTTTGAATGTCACCAGTCCCTCTGTTTCTTTGTTGCTATGAGTTTGCTTGTAATTATTTTATTGATGGAATTAAATACTCTGAAAGATTATAGGATAATTTGGTGTTCAGGGGTTTGCATGTATGTATGTAGATCTGCAGATACTGTATGGTCCCTGACTCTTCTGTCAATTTTGAATCATTGCAGTCAAGCCATATCCTAGCATTACAAAATGTGATGACTTCTTCCATCCTGTAACCAAAAATGCTGGATCAGCACAGAGGATGCTGATAAAACTGGGGCTTTCCAGGCCAAAGGGCTGCCTGGTTTGTTAAGTAATAGAGACTGTTGAAGTCATAGCAGGCCAGAGATGAGACAAAAAAGCACTGGCTGGTGAATTATGAAAACTGTTAGGGTGAAGATGATAACCAGCAGCAGAGGTAGGATCTGTCAGTGACCAGGCTGAGAGTGAGGCCATAGGACTAAGAATTAGTTTTAAATGAGTTCTTTGTGTCTGTATTCACGATATAGGGTGATATAAGTAAATAAATCAGGAACTGGGTCAGATATCCTTCAATAAATTAACAATGAGAGAAGGTTCTAGAAGATATAAAAATGGACAACTACCCAGCACCATGTGGAATGTATCTTGCTCTGAGAGCAAAGGGAGAAATTTGCATGGACTCGAATACTAGGCTACTGTTGGCCAGTGAGTCTAACATCAGTGATATTGGAAAAATGTAAGGAACAGAATTCAATTTCATTCAATTCATCCAGAGTTAGATAAAATGTCACAACTGGAGCACTGTACTAATCACACTTTAGGAAAGATGTGATTATGTTAGAGAGCGCAAAGGAGATTCAGCGGGTCTGGGTATTTTAGCAATGAAGCGATACTAGTTAGGTCATGTTTCTTCCCTTAGAGTAAAGAAGGCTAATGGAAACCTTGACTTGAAGCACAGTAAGTAAGCATAAACCTTTCCCCTTCGAGATAAGGAACCAGGAGGCTTGATTTTTAAGGTAAGGAATAGGAGGTTTAGGTGCGATTTGAAGCCCTTGGGGGAGGAGGTTTTCACTCAGTCTGGTGTTTCTGGAACTCTCTGCCTGAAACAATGGTCAAAGTGTGAGCCCTCAATTTTAAGTATTTAGGTGAAACCTTGAAATGTCATAGCATCCATGGCCATGGGTCAAATGCTGGAAAATGGAGTTTGAGCAGACAGGTGCTAGATGTTGTTTATGGGCCTTTTTCAGTGTTGTTGAAGTCTAACTGTGTTATGCCCTCCAAATGCTCAATGTTCTTGACTCTGGAAAAATTGTTTTTGTGCAGTTTGCTGTTCTTGGTCGCCTTGCTCATGAAGTTGGCTGGAAGTACCAAGCAGTA
This sequence comes from Hemiscyllium ocellatum, assembly GCF_020745735.1. Taxonomy (NCBI): domain Eukaryota; kingdom Metazoa; phylum Chordata; class Chondrichthyes; order Orectolobiformes; family Hemiscylliidae; genus Hemiscyllium; species Hemiscyllium ocellatum. Next base: position 42,566,147 of record NC_083430.1, read on the forward strand.
ACAGCTACCCTTGAAGAGAAGCGTAAAGAAAAAGCCAAGCTTCACTATGAGAAAAAGAAGAAAATGTTGGTAAGGCCTGTGTTTGTTACAATATCTTCAACTTACTGCAATTTTAAAAGGATAATGACACCAAGCTCTTGCTTTCTTGTAAGAATGATCCTACCACCTTCAGCTGCCTTCCCATGAAACATAACTGCTCATTTCCACAATTTTTCTTCCACCCAACCAGCTGTCTGTGATCTTCATTGCTGTTTTCAGCTGAAATTAGAAGTTCTGTGCTGGCGTTTGATTATAATTGCCCGCCTGTACTTGGATTAAAGCAATTGTTAAAATTATTATCTGGAAGAACAAAATTCCATTTTATTCATGTCTTATGCATTCTGTTCACAGAAACTGAAGAAAATAGCTGAGAAGAATGTTGAAAGCAAAATAGCCAAGTACACAGCAGTACTGAAGCAATATGGTGTCCTTGTTTAATATATTCACTCAGCATTGACAATAAAAGTTGCCTAAAATAAAACTTGTTTACTGTGCCTTTATTTTCAGAATGTTCTTGGTTTGTTTTACTGCATGTATTTCTTCGGATGGAAAAACCCTTTCTCTAAGCTAACAGTACTTTTTGATGTTGAGTTGTTGCTAGAATGCTTAAAGGTTGGGTCGGTGCTGGCAGGTGGGACTAGATTGGGTTGGGATATCTGGTCGGCATGAATGGGTTGGACCGAAGGGTCTGTTTTCATGCGGTACATCTTTATGACTCTATGGACCTATTTTCATATTGAAGTTAATGTGCTTTATTTAGCATTGTTTTGTGTGGATTGAGAATCTGTGTTTGGGCTCAAGATAAAATTAGTTCAATGTCTTTATTCTTCCCTCTGCTGCATGTTTGGATGCTTGTAAACTTTGCGTGAATCTGATTGGAAGGGTTTTTCACAGAATGAAAATTGAACTTTACAAATACATCCTGCCCTTTAGTGTTAGTATTAACAGAATTGCAACCATATGTCCTGGGTTTTGCAGTTCCACCAGAGCAATGAAATCTGCCAGCTGCCATGGTAGACTGGTTAGCAAGGTTTAGATCATGTTGAATCCAAGGAAGTTGGTCAATTGGATACAAAATTGGCTTGAAGGTAGGAGATAGGGTGGTGGTGAAGGTTTGTTTAACGGACTGGAGGCCTGTGACCAGCGATGTGCCACAAGGATTGGTGCTGGGTCCACTGCTTTTTGTCATTTTACGTAAATGGTGTGGATATGAATACGAGGTATAGTTATAAGTTTAGGAGAAAGTGAGGACTGCAGATGCTGGAGATCAGAGCTGAAAATGTGTTGCTGGAAAAGCGCAGGTGGTCAGGCAGCATCCAAGGAGCAAGAGAATCGATGTTTCGGGCATGAGCCCTTCTTCAGGAAGGGCTCATGCTCGAAACATCGATTCTCCTGCTCCTTGGATGCTGCCTGACCTGCTGCACTTTTCCAGCAACACATTTTCAGCAGAGTTATAAGTTTGCAAGGCAGATGTTGGTGATTAGAATCGAGAATCTGATGCAAGTGCAGCAGGTCAGGCAGCATTTGAGGAGCAGGAGAGTTGATGATTAGGGCAAAAGCCCTTCATCAGGAATGAGCTGCCTGTCCTGCTGTGCTTTTCCAGCACCCCACACACATTTATAAGTTTGCAGACAACACCAAAATTGTACTGGGCAGTGAATAGGGTTCTCTCAGTGCAGTGGAACATTGATCAGATGGGATAATGGTCTGAGGAGAGGCAATGGAATTTCATTTAGAGAAATGAGGTGTTGCATTTTGATTAGGTGAATCAGGGCAGAACTTAATTTAGTCCTGGGGAATGTTGCCAAACCAAGATATCTATGGATGCAGGTTCTTAGTCTATAGAGATGCAGATAGATGGTGGTAAAGAAGGCTTTTGGCGTGCTTACCTTCTTTGGTCAGTGCATCGAGTATAGGAGTTGAGGTGTCATGTGGCTGTACAGGACATTGGTGAAGCCACTGTTGCAATACTGCACTCAGTTCTGGTCCAAAGGTGCAGTAAAGATTTACAAGGATGTTGGTGTAATTGGAGGGTTTGTGCTGTAGGGAGAGGCTGAATAGGCTCTGGCTTTTTTCCAGGAGTGTTGGAAGCTGAGGGGTGATCTTATGGAGGTTTATAAAATCATGAGGGCATGGATAGGGTGAATAGCTAAGGTCTTATTCCCAGGTTAGAGGGGTCAAACTGGAGGGCATGAATTTAAGGTGAGAGCAGAAAGGTTTACCTGGTTTGAGTGGCAGAGGGTAGCATGTATGGAATGAGGAAGTGGTGGCGATTGGTACAATTACAACATTCAAATGGTATCTGGATGGGTGTATGAATAGAAAGGCTTTATAGGGATAAGTGCAAGTGAATGGGATGAAATAAATTTAGGATATCTTGTTGGCATGGACAAATTGGACTGAAAGGTCTGTTTCTATGCTGTATGACTTTAATTTATGAATAGGATTCCTGAGGACGCAACAAAGCATTTTTCTTTCCTAATGAGAGTGGAACAGTTTCTAATATTTTGCTCTATTGGCAAAATATTGTTGGTATCTGCATCCTTTTAACACCTTTTAGTAAAAGCTTTGGTGCTTTTGCTTTAAGCTGTATATACTTGCCTCTTATTTCCTCCACCTGGCATTCTATGGTGTGTGACAAATGGAAGAAGTTTCTCTGCTGATTTATGAAGTTCTACCCATCACACAAGATGTGGAATGTGTATTTGAAATTACCATGCTCAATGATGACTAGAAAATAGCAATGTTTAGAAATCACTTGGTGATAGCGTATCTGTAATACGCTATCACCAAGTTGTTAGGAGAGAATGCTACTGGTTAAAGTTGAGAAATTGATGCTTTGCATCACCTGGCTGAATGGGAATTTCTGCTGTTCTTACTGCCTGCCATTGGTGTGTTTTGGAAAGATTTACAGTTTGCTAAGCCTGTTTGACTGTGTTATGAACAAAGCTTCCGTGGCCATCAAGTACTGGAATGGGATTCCGATCAAAAGCAGGAATACCACATGGTCACACAACTTTCTGGATACTGTGTCTTTTAACTCCAGTGGATGATCAATGCAGTTCAGTCACCCCTGTCGGGGGGATGGGGGAGTTGTCAACCCAGGACTTGTTTTTTTTTCCCCAGTGCTCCTTAACCACAGGTCCTTTATTACTTTTTATGAACAATACTAGTAGTTACATGAACCTAGATGTGTTTATTGAAATTAACTGTCTAATGAACCTTCTGTAAAACATTTGCACACAGTTGTGAAACTCAGCTTACAAACAGTATGAAGAACCCTCTTTTACCATAATAGAAACAATGTGACATTTTGCAATCAATAAATCTGGATCTGAATGTATTGTGTTACATGCAACAAAGCAGATGCTGCTGTTGTCTGTGTGAGCTCATTGTCTACACCTTCCCGAATGGGTTGGAAATTGAACTCTAGGGAATTCCTTAACTTGAGCTCAGCTGCTTTTGTCTCTTGCTTGAAAAGATATAATAAGAAAATTTAATGTAATTTTTAAAATCAGATGTCATTGTTTTAAACCACAGAAATGGCAGGCCACGCAGATGGTGTGCTTATTGGCAAAACATGAAGCATGTTTTGTATTTGTATTGCTGCCTCAGAGGTGGATGCATCATGTTGAAGACGGCAATTTTGTTTTTACATTTGAAGGGCTTAATGCATGGAGTTAATGTTAATTTTCATTATTGGGAGTTGGCTGAAATTCTGTCTCAAAGATGTGATTGCATCTGTTAAACAGCTGGAAAGTTGCTTCTGTGATGAATTTGCCAGTCTCTCATTGATTGCTGTTGTGCACAACTCTAGATATGAATTGTCAATTGGAAAGGTCAGAGGTATACTGTTTATAGGAAACATTGTCACATTGGTGCAGTGAGCAGCATGGGAGAGCTGATTATCTTCGATTTAAAAATGTCTGATCTGGGAATGTTTGGATTTTTAAAAATGTAATTGCTATTTCTCATTTGATGAGGATAACTTCTTTCAACACTTGTGGGTGTTCCATCTGAAACAGTGCACGTTTTTTGCTTTTAACTCTAGCAAAAAATTTTGTAACTCCAGGTTGGAAAGTTGAGGATCACTCTGTTTTGCAAATTTGTATTTCAATTACTACGTCCACACATCCTCTGTTGAAACCCCTGTTTAAAAGAATTTTATATTTTCAGCAGCTTTCCCCACTTTCCACATCGATTTGACCAATGTCAAATATTCAACTATGGAGGGTATATTCTGAGCTATTTCAAAAGCCATTGCAATTGGAGATGCTTTTGGTTAAATTAAGATCATAGGAGAATTGCTTGCAGTAAAAAAACACTTGTGACCAAATGCATTAATCTGTGTTAACCATATTCTGTTTCATTTGTGTTTTTTTAATCATTTTGTCCTATTTTCATAAAATGTGAATATCAGAATTAATAATTACATTTCCCTGAAGTATGATCACCACTTAGTGATTTTTTTTCATGCAATCCTCAGAAATATGGATCTACTTTGAGGACTTAGCACACTTTGGTTGTCAATTGCACAGCAACACTTCAAGAATATGTATGCAGAGATCTCTCCCTGCAAAGTTCATATTTTCTAATCAACCTGTTCACTTTTAATTCCCAACCTCTGAGTTGGGAGGACTTGAGCACAGGTTTCCTGGATCAGAAGTAGGGACATTACCACTCTGCCACAGCAATCCTATCCCTACTGAATTTTTTTTTTCTTAATTCCCTCCTGGGTTTAGGGAAATGAGGCTAAGCATTCTCCGCAGTTGGAGAAAGTGAGGAGTGCAGATGCTGGAGATTAGAGTTGAGTGTGTGGTGTTGGAAAAGCACAGTAGGTCAGGCAGCATCTAATGAACAGGGGAATCAACGTTTCAGACATAAGCCCTGATGAAGGTGCTTTACCAGCACCACACTTGTTCTCAGCAGTACCCAATTTTTTTCTTCCACATGACCTGTGAAAGGATTGTAGTTGTCTCACTAAAGGACAAACTCAACAGGAGATCTAAGGTTGGTCATTAATTTTACGTTTACAAGAAATTATGTGGGCAAGTTGTGTGGAGTTTGCACGTTCTCCCCGTGTTTGCGTAGGTTTCCTCCGGGTGCTCCAGTTTCCTCCCACAGTCCAAAGATGTGCGGATCAGGTGAATTGGCCATGCTAAATTGCCCGTAGTGTTAGGTAAGGGGCAAATGTAGGGGTATGGGTGGGTTTCGCTTCGGCAGGTCGGTGTGGACTTGTTGGGCCGAAGGGCCTGTTTCCACACTGCAAGTAATCTAATCTAATCTAATCAAGTGAAAATGCTGTTCATTGTTTTAATATTATACAAACTGAATTGAATCCATCCATAACTGAAGTAAGCCAGTTTAACAATCATTATTGTTTCTCATTTCTTCAGCCTGGTCTGCCTTATTTCTAAGGAAGGATTTTTGCCCAAATAGTTGATTTTCCTGCTCCTCTGATAATGCCTGACCTGCTGTGCTTTTCCAGCACCACTCTCATCTAGACCCTGGTCTGCCTTATGATACATAATGGGGAAAGAATATTACTACATTTTTGGGTTATGTTCTTATTGTAGAATTGGGAAGTATGAGCAAACTGAGCATTGCCCAGTCACCACCATCTGGTATTTGAGATCTCCATCAACTTCACTGATACTTTCTCTTGAAAATAAAACAGGTATTACTTCTGATTCAATTTGACTTTTTTAATACTTCTCTCTCAAATGATGAATTATCAGTTTAATTTCTATTAAAAGATGATGTATTAAACAGGGGTTTGCCTAATTTTCTATACATTTATTTTACTCATGTTTTCAAAAAGTGTCAAAACTGAACTTCCATATTACTTCAATTTCATTGCCCTTTTTCTTGTCCAATTCTACGAGCCAGAAATCTAATCACAGCACCGCTTGAAAACAATTGAAGATGTCACTCCTGTAACATCTGTTCCTTTTTAGCTGGCTATATCAACATCGTTGATGAGGCCAATATTTTTAAACTATAGAGGTCATTCCCTCAGAAAAAATAAATTTCTTCACTCGTCCAACTACAACTTCTCTCTTTATTAAGTCACTCTTTAATTCAACTCCAGACAATGGAAATGTTTTGCAATCTCCTTGCGTGCTTCCAATAAATATGATTTGGAGGGGCTGGTATCGGACTGGAGTGGACCAAGTTAAAAATCACAACATCATGTTATATCCAATAGGTTTATTTGGAAGCTAGTGCTATGTCCAATAAATAATATATTTCTGATCTTCAACCCCTCTGGAAGACAGGTGTCTTCAGCCCGCATTAGTGACTGATTTGCACATGTTTCTTAATATCTTTCTTGGATTGCCTCCTTGATTAGAAGAATAAGGAACTACTGCTTTTGAAATAAAATATTCATAACCACCTTTCTTCTTTGTCCTGAGCTATCTCTCCCTGATTTGTATGTTCTGAGAGAATGTACTCCAGTACCACTGCTACTGTTTTAATTCCAAAATCCTTTCCTGCTGTATCCCTTTTCTAAGGATTCTTTTGGTGATACGACTACTACAATAGGTCTCTCAGTTAAGTTCCAACAATTTAGCTTTGGTGTGTCCAGTTAGTGATGAATGGATATTATTTTCTTTATATCAATTTTTAAGTGCCGGCCTTTCTTCTTCAAGCTTTTTTGTCTTCGATCCCAAAAATTAGTACCCTTTTCATTCCCAGTTTTCTTTATTCCTCCAATTACCTTGTTACAATCACTTCTTCACACAACTGAGAGATATGTGTATCTAACAGAACTGCTGTGTCTTAGTTTTTTGATACTTGACATTCATCTAAATAATTCTTAATGGTTATCAGAATTCTATTTCAGAATCCTTCCAGTATCATCATTTCTCATGTTTTCACTTGTTTCTCTGAAAATTCAGTGATCAAAACCATAGATTGCTTAATTATTTTTCCCATGCAAATTCTACAAATATCTAATTAGGTTTCCTCCTTATGGTACTGCATTTTAATTGATACACTTCAGGGTCAAATTTGTAAGAAGTGATTAATTTCTTTTTTAACACTGATCGTCTGCAGATTGATTGTTTCTCTGAAAAACTGGCCATTCATTGGAGTACCCATCAACCGTAAGATTCAAATTACATTTTGGTGAATTCAGCTTCACAGCTATCTTTTCAAATGAGGTGAAAACTCTCTGAAGAAGAATTATATTGGACTTGATACTTTTAACTTTCGTTCTCTCCACAGATGCTGCTTCTCCAGCACTTTCTATTATTTGTTTCGGATTTCCAGCTTCCCCAGTGTTTTTGCTTTTACTTTTATTTTCCAACTCTATCCTCTGTAAATTCAGACACAAAACACAAATTCCTCCAATTACCTTGTTACAATCACTTCTTCACACAACTGAGAGATATGTGTATCTAACAGAACTGCTGTGTCTTAGTTTTTTGATACTTGACATTCATCTAAATAATTCTTAATGGTTATCAGAATTCTATTTCAGAATCCTTCCAGTATCATCATTTCTCATGTTTTCACTTGTTTCTCTGAAAATTCAGTGATCAAAACCATAGATTGCTTAATTATTTTTCTCATGCAAATTCTACAAATATCTAATTAGGTTTCCTCCTTATGGTACTGCATTTTAATTGATACACTTTAATTGATACTTTAACTTTTGTTCTCTCCACAGATGCTGCTTCTCCAGCACTTTCTATTATTTGTTTCGGATTTCCAGCTTCCCCAGTGTTTTTGCTTTTACTTTTATTTTCCAACTCTATCCTCTGTAAATTCAGACACAAAACACAGATCTCCAGTTAAATCCCTCAGTGGAATAAGAATCATTACCTTAGCTATTTTTTGTTTCAGTGTTTATTTTAAGATTTCCTTTAGCTAAGACATGCTGTATGACTTTCCCTTTGAGTATAGCATTTTTCATTTAATTTCCTTTCCACTGGTCTTCATTTTGTTCTTTGTATTTCTCTTTTTTTTACATTTCCCCTCTTTTCACTTCAAGATTTATTTTCTTTTCTTCATTCTCTTTACATTGTAAATGAGTCGAGTAAGCTATTTGCTTTTTTGTGTCTGCTGCAACATAATGATCATGGCAGATAAGGACTTATTTTCTCCCTCACTTCCAATTCAATTCTTTTCATTTCTTTCTCTGTTTTTCCTCTAATTCAAGTCATAGTCATAGAGATGTACAGCATGGAAACAGACCCTTCGGTCCAACCTGTCGAGGACGAGCAGATATCTCAACCCAATCTAGTCCCACCTGCCAGCACCTGGCCCTCATCCCTCCAAACTCTTCCTATTCATATACCCATCCAAATGCCTCTTAAATGTTGCAATTGTACCAGCCTCCACCACTTCCTCTGGCAGCTCATTCCATACACGTACCACCCTCTGCGTGAAAAAGTTGTCCCGTAGGTCTCTTTTATATCTTTCCCCCTCACCCTGAACCTATGCCCTCTGGACTCCCCGACACCAGAAAAGACTTTGCCTATTTACCCTATCCACGCCTCTCATAGCTTTTAAGTTTTATTTCAATTTTAATTAAATCTTAGTTACTTACTGCAATTTTGGGTTTTCCTCCTTTTAATTCTAAATGTCAGGTAATCAGTTTCAGCATTTTAACCTTGTGAGCTACTGCTTTTATTTCTACCTTGAACGTTAATGCTGACTCTGTGTCCAGCCTTTTTGTTTTAAATGATCTAGTTACAGTTTCTTACCTTAGAAAAAGTTTAGCGAAAAGCAAAGCCATGTCAAAATTCTAATGTGTAATATACTTTACAAGCTCTTCCATTTTATGTCCTGCAACTCCATGTGCTCATTTTTAAAAAGAAGATTCACAAACCCCTCTTAAATATAATAGATTTAAATTCCACTAAAAGCATCCACTTTGTAAAGATCCTGGATGATAACACTGGACAAGTCCGATTCCAGACTGAAACCTGAAACACACATTTTTGTTAGTTTGTTTTTTTTGGGGGGGGGGGTAAGTTATTGAACACATTCATAAAAGGCTACCACTGTTCTTTAGTAAAAAAAACTTTATTACATAATGAAGAATAGCAAATATACACTCAAATGGAAGGATCTTATAAACAGCAAAAATGAAGATTCAACCCTTTTTCCGACCAATATCCTATACAGACATTCAAATGAACTGAAGTATCTCCTATCGTCTCTTTTAAGATTTCTTTCTTAAATAGCGAGGTCAGAAATATTTCCTTTTAGGTGACTTTCTGCACAGTCACCAGACCTGATTCTCCTGTACTATCTGCCCTCAAGACACATAGACAAATGCACTGATTAATTTTTTTCTCTTACTTTGAGGTTAATTAATTAAACATGGAATTGAAAGCTAGCATCATTAATAGTGCCTGGAAACTATCATCAATTACTGTATATCCCTTTTGGCTTACTACGGTCCATGAAAAAAATGAATCTGTCCTGGCTTATGTGTGACTCCAGACCACAACAACATGTTTGACTTAGTTCAAGTGCAATTAGGGGTCACCAAAAACATTAATTTTGCCTATAATGCCTACCTCCCAATTTAAAAATTTCCTTCAGTTCTTGGTGGTTTCCAACTAATTAGCTTCTCAAAATCAACATTGTCAAACCCTCTCAAGAACTTATATATATTCATCTGAGATAATTGCTATTTCAGAGGTTAAAGGCCATTCAGTTTGATTCTTAAGATAGTTCTGTCATTCCAGGATCTAGTGAACGTACGTATTTTCCAGGAGACAGACGCACTTCTCTGTCATCAAGAGAAAAGAAGGTTGTTTTACCTGCCCATTGTCAGGGTTTGGGACATTTGTGCAGGACTGCAGAGGAACTTGCAGTGGGAGTGAGAGGATCCAGTTTAGTGTAGTTAGGTACCTAAAACATAAGTTGGAATGGGAAAGAAGTTCTGCTTTGGGCATCTGAGCAGTTGGGGGCTAAATTAAAAAAGCAGGAAGTCTGATTACTTGAGCCACAAGCAAATTGTCGAGGGAGATAAGATTACAAGATGAATGCATGACTCAAAGACTTGTTTGGGAGAAATGGTTTTCAACTTCAGGGGCACTGGCACCAGTAAAACAGAAAATCAAATCAGAACCATGCTAGGAGTAGTGTTCTGGGGAGTTGTATAATTTGGACAATAGAGAGGGCTTTTGAGTAAAATAGTGGGGGAAGGTATCCCATGAGAGAAGATGTGAAAACAAGATAATAAAGCAGGGTATTGGTTGACTATCATGAAATAGAAAGGAAATGGGACATTTTGATTTGGCAAACTGTAACTAGTGGAGTGTCACATGAATCATGGAGTGGCCTTGACTATTTCCAATCCATATCTATGACTTGGATGAATAGACTGAATGTATGGTAGCTAAGTTTGCTGATCACATAAAAAAATATATAAGAATGTCAGTTGTCAAGTGGACGGAGAGTCCACAAAGGGATGTAGGAAGGTTAAGTGAGTGGGCAAAAATTTGACAGTTTTTAAAATTCTTTCATAGGATGTGGGTATCACTGACAAGATCAGCACTTGCTGTCCTTGCAAGGGCAGTTAAAAATCAACCACATTTCTATGGACCTAAAGTCACATATATTCCAGACCAGGTGAGGAAGGCAGATTGCCTTCCCTATAAGGCATTAATGAACTGGATGAGTTTGTTATAATAATCAATGATAATTTTATGATCATACCATGAAGATTGGCTTTTGTCCCAGATCTAATTAATTGCATTTATATCCTACCAGCAGCTAAGGTAGGATTATTACCACAATGGCAACATCTCCCTCTGGACCGTGATGTGAGAAAATGTGAACTTGTCACTTTGGCAAAGAAAAGCAGTAGACTATTTAAATAGTGAGAGCAGAATTTTGTAGCTCAGAGGGATCCGAGTGTCCTGGCATATGAATCCTAATGTTAGTATGCAGGTACAGCAAGTTATTAGGAAAGTGAATGGAATGTATGTATTTATTGTAAGGGGAATGGAATGTAAAAGTAGGGACGTTTTACTGCAGCTGTACAGGGCTGGATTAGACCATATCTGGAGTGTTTTGTGTACAGTTTTGCTTATTTGAAAAAATTACAATTGCATTTGAAATGTTATTTAGAAATTTAGAAGAATGAGTGGTGATCTTACTGGAACATATAAGATCCTGAGGGAAATTGATAGGGCCAATACTGACAAGATTTTTTTGTGGGGGAAAGTACACCAAGGGAACATTGTTTAAAAATAAAAGGTCCCCTTTTTGAGACAAAGGTGAAGAGAATTCTTTCCTCTCTGATGGCCACTGGTCAATGGAACACTCTAAGAAATCAATCCAGGCTTGATCATTGAACATAAATTGGTTGCTGGATTAGTTGGCAGTTAGGTCTAATTGGGAGAAAATAACTTAATTGCATTGGGCTTGGTAAAGCCTCAGCCAATTGGAGCTGACTTGCCAACCAATCAGCATCCTTTTCTCATGAAGTATAAATTATTTGCTTTGAAATTTGACACTTTGACCATATCCTGAAGGTGCAAGATGAGAAGCTGTGACAACATGTTTTTTTTCAGCAATATTCAAGAATACTAATTAGTGTGAAGGAGACGAAGGAGAAAATGTGAGCAGATTTAAATTACAACAACAATGGAAGGGCCTTCATTAACCAGATATGGGCAGAAGGAGATAATAAGTTGAGTGACGGGAATGGATTTTTTAAAACTTGTTTAAAAATACTTTCTTAATCAGTATGTTCAGCTCAACATGGACAAAACTAGTTCCACAAATGAAATGTGGCAGCTGAAATAAGTTAAATGTAAGAGCACCTAATGACCAATAACAGCTTGAGCCGAGCACCATGAGATTGACAGTAAACATGGAAAGGGACAAAAGAGGTGAAGGCACTCAGTTGGAACAAAACTAATTTACATGTTTTAAAGGAGTCCAACCCAGATGTTTTGGAAACAAATATTGGCAGGTTCAATAGTTAATGAGCAATGGGAGGCCGTCAGGAAGGAGTTATTCAGGTATAGATTAAACACATTTCCATCAGAGGCAAAGGCAGGGTATCCAAAACAAGAAGGAACTCCTTTGATGACCAAAGCAATTGAGATTAATATGAAGCAAAGAAAGGAGGCCTGATTATGCATTAATAAATCAGAGAGAATCCAAGAAAGAAAAAGATACGTTTTTAGGTTGTAAACACATCAAGGTGTTAGAGAGAAAGTGGGAATGTGGCATTGGGTTAGATGTTTAGCCATGATGGTGGGGCAGGCTCAAATGGCTGCTCCTAGTTTCTATGGTTAATAAATGTGAAGGAGGAGTGAGGCAGGAAAAATACTGCAAAGAGTTTGTCACTGTCAAAATGATAGGTGGGTAAATTGATAAAATTAAAAGATATTTCTGGCAAGTTAAGTCATCTTCTTGGATCAGAGTATGATTAAAAGAGAGTTAACAGAGACTTTCAAAATGATAAGGCATTTCAACAAAACTCTTTTCCTTGGCATGGCATTGATAACTCGGGGACAAGGATTTGAGATAACTGACAAATGATTCAGAGTGGGAATGGGAGGAGAAATGCAGAATGCACTTCCTGAAAGGCTGATGTATGTAAGGTTCAAAAGTAAAATGTGACAGGGAATAGGTGCCTGACAATTCTGGTCTCCCTCCTGTAGGAAGGATGTTGTGAAACTTGAAAGGGTTCAGAAAACATTTACAAGGATGTTGCCAGAGTTGGAAGGTTTGAGCTCTACAGAGAGGCTGAATAGGCTCTGGCTGTTTTCCCTCGAGCATCAGAGGTTGAGGGGTGACCTTATATGAGGGACATGGATAGGGTAAATTTATTCAGGTATTTTCCCTGGGGTTGGGCAAGTCCAGAACTAGAGGGCATAGGTTTAGGGTGAGAGGGGAAAGATTAAAAAGGGACCTAAGGGGCAACCTTTTTATGCAGAGAAAGGTGTGTGTGTGTGTGGAATGAGCTGCCAGAGGAAGTGGTGGATGTTTGTACAATTACACCATTTAAAAGGCATCTGGATGGGTACATGAATAGGAAGGGTTTAGAGGGATATAGGCTATGTGCTGGCAAATGGGATTAGATTAGGTTAGGAAATCTGGTCAGCATGGACGAGTTGGACCGATGGGTCTGTTTTCGAGCTGTACATCTCTATGACTCTACACTGTGGGGAAAGAGAGGAGAAATGGAGTCAGATGGCAATGTCATGAAAGGTTCATTATTAGTACGATGTGTTAAATAGCCTACTTCTCCGGTATGTTTCAATTTATGAAGGTGGCTATTCTCAGTCTGATTAGAATGCTTTTTAGGTTGCTGAAGGTATTAGGAAGGAAATAGCACTTTTCTTTACTTAACCCATGTTATTTTGAACATTAATTTGGGATTCTACGTTTTCCACCAATGAGGAGAAGTTAACTAACTTTCTCCTTTGATTTGAACACCCTTCAATCCTAAAGCATTGGAATGAAGATTGGGGAAGGTAATTCAGCCCTTCGAGCACACTCCGCCATTTTGACTCCAACCAAAATCTTTCAATTCTCTTTGTTAATTGTATTGATGTTTTTGAGGTTAGAGCATAGGGGTTCAGGGTAGAGTATTGGTTTGGATAGGACTGACTGACTGACTGATAGAGAGCAGATGATTGGGATAAATGGTGAACTGTAACTAGTGTGGTGCCACAGAATTCAACGGACTGCAACGATTTGCAATCTATGTAAATGATATGCAAGCAGGGACAGAATGTAACATCACAAAATTTGTGGGTGATACTAAAATAGGTGGGAAAACAGGCAGTGATGAAGAGATACAGAGTTTACAGATGGATATTGACAGGAAAATGGGTCCGAATCTGGCAGATGGAGTTTAATGTGGATAATGCAAGATTGTGCATTTTGGCAAGCAAAATAAAAGGCAACATATTTTAAATGGGAAGCAGATTCAAAGTGTGTCAGTGCAGAGGAATCTGGAATGTTTGTGCATGAATTGCTGAAAGTGGGTATGCAGGTGCAGCATATAATCAGAAAGGCAAAGGGAATCCTGGCATTTATTGTAGTAATGTTAAAATTATACAAGATGTTTGTGAGACCACATCTGGAATAGTGCACCTAGTTCTGGTCTCCTTAATTGAGTAAGGTGGTTGTAGCACTGGAGGCAGTTCAGAGGAGTTCACAGGTTGGTCTGGTTGAATAGCTTGGGTTGTACTTGCTGGAGTTCAGAAGAACGAGTAGGGATCTGATTGAGGTATATAATATGCTAAAGGGGATTGATAACCTGGACTTTGAACAGATGTTCCCCCTTGTGGGCCAGTTTTGAACAAAAGGGCATCGATATAGAGTGAGATGAGGAGAAACTACTTTTCTCAGAAGATTGTGAGTCGGTGGAAGTCACTGCCGCTGAATGCAGTGGAGGCAGAATCAATCAACAGATTCAAGACAGAAATAGAAATGTTGGTAATAAAAACTGGGGTAAAGAGCTCTGGGGAGCAGACAGGAGAGTGGAGTTGAGGTGAGGATAAGTTAAATGGCGGAGTGGGCTCAAAGGGCTGTATTGCCTACCCACACTCTTCATTCCGATACTTTAGGATTGGAGAGTGTTCAAATCAAAGGAAAGGGTTAGTTAACTCCTCCTCATTGGTGGAAAACTTAGAATCCCAAATTAATGTTCAAAATAACATGGGTTAAGTAATGAAAATCAATGTGGATTTATTAAAGGCAAATAGCATCTGACAAATGTGATTTGAGTCCATAAACGAATTTCAATGGAAGCAGTTGAAGTTGATGCAACTGATCTTGTGTGTTCAGAGTTTCTGAGGGTGTTTGCACAAGTAATATAAAAGATTTGTTCACATAATGGATGAATGGGGCAGTGGATATGTGGATACAAAATTGACTAAAATTAACATAATTAGCAATGAAGAGTCTTTATTTTACACTCAAGTCAGTATTAAAACTTTGGTTTATTGGATTCATATGATCCAGATTTGAGATTTTAAGAGATACATTTTCATGGGATGTGGGCATCATTGTTGTTTGTTGCCCATCCCAAATTGCCCTTGAACTGAATGACATGCAAGGCCATTTCAAAGGGCAGTTAAAAGTTACCACATTTCTGTGGACTGTAATCATATATAAAGTTAAAAATCTCACAACACCAGGTTATAGTCCAACAGGTTTATTTGGAAGCAGTAGCTTTCAAAGTTCCAAAATAAACCTGTTGGACTATAACCTGGTGTTGTGTGATTTTTAACTTAGTTCACCCCAGTCCAACACCGGCTCCAACACATCATACAGAAGTCAGACCAAGTCAGGATGGAAAATTATGTTGCCTGGAAGGACACTGGTAAACCAGATTGTTTTTTTTCACAATCATGGTCACAGTCAGTGAGAACCAGTTTTATATTCCAGATTTTGAGTGAATTTAAATTCCATGTGTGGACGGTGGGATTTGTATCTGAGAGCATTAATCTGGGTCTCTATCAAATTTCTTAACTGGTAATGTTACCGTTCCCATTGGGGTGTGGGTGCAGTTCCAAAATTCGCAGGGACGGTAGTTGCATCCCTCAGGAGTATAACAACAGACTGCTGAAATCAGAAGACACAACACAGGAAGATTTATGATATCACTTGATTGGAGGCAATTCAGGGAATGTTCAATAAGATAATCCCTAAAATGGAGGAATTGTCTTATGAGCAAAGGCCAGACCGTTTGATAAAATGAAAGGTGATCTGAGTGAAACATGTAGGTTTGTTTGGCGGCTGTACAAGTTAAATGCTGAGATGATATTTTCCCTCTTAGGAGAGTCTAGGACCAGAGGACATAGTCTCAAAAATGAAGCGGCAGCAATCTGTGGTTGAAATGACGAGGGATTTCCTCTCTCAGAAGGTTGAGAATCTTTAGAATTTCTTTCTGTAGAGACCTTTCAGGGCTGAATGCTTGTGTATATTTAAGACTGAGACAGGTAGATTCTTGGTTCATTGGGGGAATCAAGGGTTTATGGGGAAAGGGCAGAAAAGTGCACTCGTTGAATGTTGGATTAGCTCTGATCCTATCCAATGATGGACCAGGCTTAAGGGGCCAAACAACTTACTCTTGTTCCTATTTCTTATGGAACATTGAAAGAAGCAAAGCAGACTGACCATCATTTTCCAATTCCCTATGGCTACCGGCATGGCAAGAGGACAGGAGGAGCTACTACTAACTTTTGTAAGAAGGAAGAGATATATTAAGCAATTACAAACCAGTCAGGCTAACCTATTACTGGAAAGAGTTAGTATGATTGAGTCAAATGGTACCCTCTCCTCCATCTGCACCTGTAATGGTAACCACTCCTCCTTCTCCCCCTGTAAGGATACCCTCTCCATCAGTCTCCTCCACTCCATCTCTCCCAGATGGGATACCCTCTCCTCCTTCTCCCCCTGTAATGATACCCTCTCCTCCATCTCCCCCTGTTAGGATACCATCTCCATCACTCTCCTACCCTCCACTTCTTCCAGTCTGGAAGCCCTCTCCTCCATCTCTCCCAATAATGATACCTTCTCCTTCTCCCCTTGTCAGGATTCTCTCTCCTCCTTCTCCCCCTGTAATGGTACCCTCTCCTCCATCCTCCCCCTTGAATGGTACCCACTCCTCCTCCTCGTCCTGTCAGGATGCTCTCTCCTCTATCTCCCCCTGTAACGGTACCCTCTCCACCTCCTCCCCCTGTAACGGTACCCTCTCCACCTCCTCCCCCTGTAACGGTACCCTCTCCACCTCCTCCCCCTGTAACGGTACCCTCTCCACCTCCTCCCCCTGTAACGGTACCCTCTCCACCTCCTCCCCCTGTAACGGTACCCTCTCCTCCTTCTCCCCCTGTAACGGTACCCTCTCCTCCTCCTCCCCCTGTAACGGTACCCTCTCCTCCATCTCCCCCTGTAACGGTACCCTCTCCTCCATCTCCCCCTGTAACGGTACCCTCTCCTCCATCTCTCCCTGTAACGGTACCCTCTCCTCCTCCTCTCCCTGTAACGGTACCCTCTCCTCCTCCTCTCCCTGTAACGGTACCCTCTCCTCCTCCTCCCCCTGTAACGGTACCCTCTCCTCCATCTCCCCCTGTAACGGTACCCTCTCCTCCATCTCCCCCTGTAACGGTACCCTCTCCTCCATCTCCCCCTGTAACGGTACCCTCTCCTCCATCTCCCCCTGTAACGGTACCCTCTCCTCCTCCTCCCCCTGTAACGGTACCCTCTCCACCTCCTCCCCCTGTAACGGTACCCTCTCCACCTCCTCCCCCTGTAACGGTACCCTCTCCTCCTTCTCCCCCTGTAACGGTACCCTCTCCTCCTCCTCCCCCTGTAACGGTACCCTCTCCTCCTCCTCCCCCTGTAACGGTACCCTCTCCTCCTCCTCCCCCTGTAACGGTACCCTCTCCTCCTCCTCCCCCTCCCCCTGTAACGGTACCCTCTCCTCCATCTCCCCCTGTAACGGTACCCTCTCCTCCTCCTCTCCCTGTAACGGTACCCTCTCCTCCTCCTCTCCCTGTAACGGTACCCTCTCCTCCTCCTCCCCCTGTAACGGTACCCTCTCCTCCATCTCCCCCTGTAACGGTACCCTCTCCTCCATCTCCCCCTGTAACGGTACCCTCTCCTCCATCTCCCCCTGTAACGGTACCCTCTCCTCCTCCTCCCCCTGTAACGGTACCCTCTCCTCCTCCTCCCCCTGTAACGGTACCCTCTCCACCTCCTCCCCCTGTAACGGTACCCTCTCCTCCTCCTCTCCCTGTAACGGTACCCTCTCCTCCTCCTCTCCCTGTAACGGTACCCTCTCCTCCTCCTCCCCCTGTAACGGTACCCTCTCCTCCTCCTCCCCCTGTAACGGTACCCTCTCCACCTCCTCCCCCTGTAACGGTACCCTCTCCACCTCCTCCCCCTGTAACGGTACCCTCTCCACCTCCTCCCCCTGTAACGGTACCCTCTCCTCCTCCTCCCCCTGTAACGGTACCCTCTCCTCCTCCTCCCCCTGTAACGGTACCCTCTCCTCCTCCTCCCCCTGTAACGGTACCCTCTCCTCCTCCTCCCCCTGTAACGGTACCCTCTCCTCCTCCTCCCCCTGTAACGGTACCCTCTCCTCCTCCTCCCCCTGTAACGGTACCCTCTCCTCCTCCTCCCCCTGTAACGGTACCCTCTCCTCCTCCTCCCCCTGTAACGGTACCCTCTCCTCCTCCTCCCCCTGTAACGGTACCCTCTCCACCTCCTCCCCCTGTAACGGTACCCTCTCCTCCTCCTCTCCCTGTAACGGTACCCTCTCCTCCTCCTCCCCCTGTAACGGTACCCTCTCCTCCTCCTCCCCCTGTAACGGTACCCTCTCCTCCTCCTCCCCCTGTAACGGTACCCTCTCCTCCTCCTCCCCCTGTAACGGTACCCTCTCCTCCTCCTCTCCCTGTAACGGTACCCTCTCCTCCTCCTCCCCCTGTAACGGTACCCTCTCCTCCTCCTCCCCCTGTAACGGTACCCTCTCCTCCTCCTCTCCCTGTAACGGTACCCTCTCCTCCCCCTCCCCCTGTAATGGTACCCTCTCCTCCCCCTCCCCCTGTAATGGTACCCTCTCCATCACCCTCCATCTCCCCCCAGTCACTTCAGGCAGCCTCCATTCTTGCCCTAACCCCTCACCATACACGTCAGCCCACCCTCCGTCACTGACTTCCTCCTAACACGCCCTCCCATTGCATGGCACCCACTCCATCCCGTACGCGATGTTGTGATTGGCCAGCCGTTTCCCGCGGAAGGCGGGGTCGCGGTTGCCCGGAGTGACGGTGGGCGGGGCCCGGGCTGGCGCCGTGCGGCCGCGGCCGGGAAACCCCGTGCGGCGCCGGGAGCGGGATCCATGAGGCGGCCGCGGCCATTTTAGTGAGATCTTCCAGAGCGAGAGAGGAGAGGGCAAGGGAAGTAAATAAATAAATCAGTCAATAAATCTAATCTATCAGTAAAATACTAACCATCGGAGCGTCGGGAAGGGGGTGGCGGAGCTGAACCGAATCGTATCGCACCGGTAGCCCCGACAGTAAGGTAAGGGCGGGCGGGTGAGGGACAGCCGGTGGCGAAGTGTTTGGAAAAGCCTGGGCCGCGGGTTGAAGCTGAGGCCGAGGAGCCCGCGCTCTGGTTCCCGTGGGGATGGTAGTAGTGGGTGGGGGTGGGGGGCAGCTAGGCCGCAGCCCCGGCACTTTGGTCCGAATTCCCGCCCGCGGGCTCTCTGTGAGGAGCTGCCGGGGCCGTGTGATTTGTTCCCCCCCCCCCCGGGTCGAGTTGAAAAGCCGCGGGTTTGACCGCGATTCGCCGGTGATTGTCGACGGCCCCCGGCCCGCCCGCCCGCCCGCCCGCCCGCATTCTCGGAGCTGGGCTTCGAGAGGAGGGGGGGGAGGGAGAGGCGCCAGGTGAAAGGCCGCAGCTTCCCTTTCCACCCCCCCCCGGGTTAGACCCCCCTCCTCTTTCCCCGCTTTAACACTTCGCCGCTCCCGCCGCCAGCCCATCTGTTTTTATTTTCGTTCTCGCCACCCGCGGCCTTTTGTTCTTTTGTTGTAATTTTAAGCGTGTGCCAGGCCCCGGCGCCTCGGGGTTATATTCACTCTGTTTATTTACTGACTTTATTTATTCCGCTCTCGACTTGTCTCTCCAACTCCGGCATTTTTAAAAAAAACATCTGAATTGCGCGATGCTGTCAAATGTTATTTTTAATTTTGTAGTAAATACAGGAGTGCCCGACTATTAATCCTCATGGATATTTTCTGTACCCCCCCCCCCCCCCGCCGCCTTTGGCTGGGGATGGTTGTGTTTTCAACATACCCGTTGATTATTTGCATTTTTACAATTTTATTTATTTATTATGGTTTTTATTTGCTCGGTTAATGTTGATGCAACATGTGGCTCGGCCTCATTGTTGTGCCGAGTTGACGCATGGCCGACCTGAACATTTTTAGTACACGTGGATTAACTAGTGATAACCGCGAATGGCTTCTTGGTCATAGATGCGTTGGGAAACTTGTGGCATCAATGGAATCTTTATGTCTTGAAGCTTTTGCTGTCTGTGCAGATTTTGAATTGACTACTGTGCTTTACAAATAAGCCCCCTTCTTTGAAATATATAATAATTACTTGGTTTGAACGTGGTATCCATCTCTCGAGCATGAGTGAGTAGTTAGGTAAGGGGAGAGCTTTCAATAATGATTGGTATTTTTAATTTGTTGGAGTTTTTTTGATGGGTCATGTACTTGCTGTATTTCAGTTAGCTCAGGTGGTGGATGAATCTTTTTATGTGTTTAAATTCTTGTGTATGTTTATGTTTGAATCTTGGAATTTTTTTGAATGGAGCCTCTTGAAATTGCCAGTGATTTGATGCTTCATTGCGCCACATTTGGAGATGAGAATTATGTAATTTCTGCTGCATTACTGATGTTGGTGCTGAAAGATAGCTTTCATCGTTTGAAATAATTTAATTTCAACCCAGAGACTTCAGTCTGAAATACCACACAATGTATTTCATAAGTTTCATTGAATTGGATTGTATGAATTCCAAGTTGCACGTTTAGTTCATGATATAGTTTGCACTTGTCAAACTTAGGTAAATTGTGCAATTGATGGAATAGTTTGATCGGTAATGCATACATTTGAGCATTCACTTTGGAGCATTGTTTTTAGACCACTTGAATAGTAGCGATCAACCCATTTGTTTTTAAAAGAACAATCATGGAAATCATACTTTCCACTACATGATCATGTCATCACAAGTAATAAAAATGATCTTGATATGTTTTAAGACATCTTTAGGTTGTTAAAGGTGTTATCAATGCAAATAATTAGAAAATTGTTGACTTCTTTTCAAAAAATAATTCCTGAAGTTTATCTAAGATTATCCTGTGCTTTGCTTAGGCCAGAGCTGGTTTGCTTCATAATATTCTGCTTGTGTTTTTGTGCATATAGCTGTTAATAATTGTATTAAGTGCTTAGTATCTTATAAACATCTATGAAGATAAAATTGAGTGTACTGGAGTTATATTTGGTTTATTCAAGCATTCCCCTCCCAATAAGCGCATGACAATATACTTATAAATATCCCATTGTTCACTATATGGCTATATCTTTTCCTCATTTCATTTGTGATATAGCTCTGAAAGCAAATGGACAATTATGTGTGGTAGCTGTTTGAAAGGGCTTTTAGCTTCTCTCTGGTCTTGCTTCCCTCTCTTGCTCTATAATTTTAAACGTTCCACGTTTCCAACTGTCTTCTCCAGTTATCAAACTATCTGCCTGGGAACATAGAGTCATACAGATGTACAGCATGGAAACAGACTCTTCGGTCCAATTTGCCTATGCTGGCCAGATGTCTTAACCTAATCTAGTCCTGTTTGCCAGTACTTGGCCCATTTCCTTCTAAACCCCTTCCTATTTACATACCCACCCAGATGCCTTTTAAATGCAGCAATTGTACTACCTCCATCACTTCATCTGGCAGCTTATTCCATATGCGTACAACCCTGTATGTGAAACAGTCGCCCCTTAGGTCTCTTATATCTTTCCCCTCGCACCCTAAACCTTTGCCTTCTAGTTCTGGACTCTTTCCCCCCACCCAATCCCAGGGAAAAGACATTGTCTGTTTACCCTATTCATGCCCCTCATGATTTTATAAATCTCTATCAGGTAACTCAGCTTCTGACACTCCAGTGAAAAGAGTCCCAGCTTTTTCAGCCTCTTCATAGAGCTCAAATTCTCCAACATCCTTGTAAATCTTTTCCGAATCTTTTCACATTTCACTACATCTTTCCGATAGGGTGGCCTAACAAACATCCTGTACAGCCGCAACATGATGGGTAATCCAGAATGGAGAAAAGTTCTGGCTGTAACAGCTGCTCATGTTTTTGAGGTATTTTAAATGTTTTGGAGCAGTTTTCCCTCATTTGCTCCCTTCATGATCAGATTTCCCCATGACATTCTTTGCTTTAAGAAAACAGTCCCAAATATTTGAGGCTATCCACAAAACTAAAGTCCCTCATTCCTGATACTATTCTTGTAAATCTGAATCCTTTCCAAAACCTTGGCATCCTTCTCTGAAATGTGGCACCTAACATTAGATACACAACTTTAGGCGATGGCTGATGACAGTTATTTTTAAAGGTCTCAATAAATCATCTTTTGTTTTGAACTCTTAAATTAAAACAAGGGTTCCAAAACACACCATCTTGTCATGCCAGCTTCGAGACTTCTCTTCCAGGTTGTACCATTTATTTTGTCTCCTCCTTCTCCCTAGAATGGACGCCTTGCATTTTTAAATTTTGCGTGCTGTTTTGTTTGCCCATTTTACTTGTCATTGCCATCCTGAACATGATGACTCTTCTCTTTAGTGTTTATTTTCCACATGTTGACTAATGTGTAAACTCCTGCTCTTTCTCTCTCCCCCCCCCCCCCCCCCCGATAAAACAAAGTCCAGGCCACCAACATATATGTCCAGTGGAACAATGACTTAATAGTGATGATTGCTGGACCCTACTGTATGCTTCCTTCCTAAAAATGGAACTTTGCTTTCAATCTTTGAGCCAGGTTCATGCTCATTCAAATAATATCCCTTGTATCCTCAAGGGCTTACCTTTTGCTCACAAGGTATTTTGTGGCATTGCATTTAATTCCTTTTGGAAGTTCGTACCTGACATTAGTTGCACTATTTTCATCAGTTCTCTTCCATTATTGCATTGAAGAATTCGGTCATGTCTTTCAGCCTGCATAGTCTTTTACAGATCAGTGATGGGTGGGATTAATGTACAATTTTCCTTGTGGAAATTAATTTCCCAACAACTGCTGTTAGGTTGGCTGTCTTGCAGTTTCTGGGTTCATCTTTTTTGAGTACATAACATTTACAGCCCTTCAGGCTTTTGGCACCACTTCTATATCCAGGGATGACTTGAGAAATAGCTGCTTCTTGTGATAACATGTATCCTGTCTTACTGGTTGCTGTTTTCAATTTCAGTTGATAATATTTTAAGAACCTTGTCTGTTTTTATCTCATTTGTATAATAAGTTCTTCCCATCTTTTACTGCGTTGGTGTTATTGTTCTCATTTTGAATAGAAAATTATCTTTACAAATAGTTGCAGAGTACTCATTAAGTACTTCAGACATGGTTTCTGCCTGTGGAATATGATTTCCTTTTGGATCCTAAATGGCTTTACCTTTTTGTTTGACTGTCCTTGTTGCTTTGCCTTGTCATATTTACTGATACATGTGCATTTTTGAAACAAAGTTTGCAAGGGATTTGGTAGCTATCAGGAATGTATTGTTTTATATAAAAGTTTGTATAGTCTTTACATTTGCATTCACTGAAGGGGTTAAAAAAAGCTTTTTGAAACAGGCATTCATTCTGAAGAATCATTGTTTTGATTTCAAACTATAGTATTTGAGATGATGGATTTAAAATCCTGGTGTCCAGGGTCTTTAACTTGTATGCATTGATGGGTATTAGCTCTTGTTGTGAATTTTGTAATCGATTGTTTCTGCTCAGGACTCTGTGAGTGATCACAGTAGGGGTTAATGAGGCTTATTTTACATTAATGGTAAATAACTGCTCTGGATGCATCTTTGCTGAAATAACTCAATACTGGAAGATTTTCCTGTGTTCCAAGTACCAGCATCAAGCACCATCAGGTCGGGCTTTGTTCCAGTTGAATTTTTAATGTTGAGCCCACTCACTAGATTTGATCAGGTGCCTGACTTCCAAGATCAGAGGACCCCTACTGAACCAGCGTGACATTTCCATTTCCTGCACTAGCCATCTCTGTTTCTGAGTGGTGAATTGTGGGCAGTTTTTGCATTTTGGACTTCTGTCCATTGGGAAATGCCCAAACCCATTTCACTTAGGACCTTTTAAAGATAGATGAAACTTTTATCTTGTTTACCTGGGTTGGGTTTAAATCTGGTCCCAGAAGTGAAGGAACAGTATTCTATCCTGAGCCACTCTAAGTCCCTGTGTTTATATAGCATTTAGCAATAAAGCCTTGTGACAACCTAATATGCAGAGGAAAAAAATGGTCTTAAATAGTATTTTTTTTCATTCCAGCTATAATTAGAAATGGCTACTGAGGTGAATGGAAATGCAGCGCAGGTGAAGGAGGAGGAAGAACCCATGGATACCTCATCTGCTGTCACCCATTCAGAACACTACCAGGTGCTAATAGATGCTGGCTTGCCACAGAAAGTAGCAGAAAGGCTAGATGATATCTTTCAAACAGGTATAATATGCCCTGACCTGTGGTTTTAGTAGTCCAAAATATTGCTTTAACCTGAAAATGATATGTAACTGGGAAATTCCTGACGTGCTGCTAACAAATTTGAGGTGGATTTGACACTTGATACATTTGTTGAAATCGAAAGAGACTGATGTGTATAATTTCTGCCAGCATTTGTAGTGGTATTGGTAGTGCACAATTTTGTAATTTATGAAAGGCTCAAAATTCATATAGTAAAGCCACTAGAGAGCAGAAGCAATGGCTGATAATGATATTCACTGTCCGTAGAATTAAAAGCATGAAACAAGCTTGGTCTTGCTTTCTAGCTGTTTGAAAGGTGTGCACACATAGCAATTAAGAAAATGTAGGCATTTAGTTTGAAGAGTTTGTGTACGGTTTTGTGTTAATTGCAAAATGCTTTTTAGTTCAGTATGTTCCCCAAATTTAAGTCCTACCTAAACTGCCAATGTCTTAATATTCTGCAAAGTGAACCATGAAATGGAGTTGTGCAGCATGTTTTAGTGCCTACTACAGATCTGATCAATGGTTTTCATCTGCTTCCAGCTGGACAGTGCTTTTTTAATTTGAACTTGTAGCATTACATCAAATGCCCAGAGGATTTAATCTACTGTATATCCTCCTAATTTCATAATTTTTCCCAGAGATGGAGCTAAGTTGGTTATTTATTTAATAATTAAATGCACCATGACATGTAAAGAAAGTAATTAAAACACCTTTAGAATATGTTGGTTATGAACCTGTGCTTATAGGTAAGAATTATCAAGTAACTGATGTAAAAGTAATGTCGTAAACAGGATGCTTTAAAACTTTGAGTGTCTTGTACCTCTGCGGCCTTTTGCCTTCCATTTTGAAAATACGAAGAAAATTGCTAATAAATAATATTGCCATAGTTGGCTAGTGCTGCAGGAGCTGTACATGTCAACTTGTACAATTTGCATTTCTAGTTCTCTTTCACGCTCAGTGATAGAAATTTGAGGTATATCTTAAATCCATGTGCAATCAAATATTGTTTTTAAAAAATTAACCGTAGTGATCTAGGGGATTGAATTGTGTAAGATGGCTTTCTTACATGGATGCTGCTAAAGTGTGAGCATTTCTTGAATTTTATGTTTATAAAATGAGTCTTTGTGCACACAATAGTAGATAAATTTGTGTCTAATTATATTTATATCTTGTTTTGTTCTCGGGTCATGGAAGGTATACCTAGATTTTCTTCGGCATTTGTATATTTTTAAAAACTAAGCTAAGCATCAGAAGCTTAGTTGTTACACAAAAAAAGCAGTCTTGGAACTAGGTATGTCATGATACATTAGCTGGAAATGGTGATTTTAAAAACCCCAAAATGCATCCACGCTTTTTGGAAGATTTGGGTGAAACACAAATAATTAACGCTACTGTATCTTTTATCTTTGGTTCCTTTTAACTTGTGACTCAATGCGTAAGTTTTGGAAATAGATTTGAACTGACCTTTTCATGTGAATTTGTATATGTTTAATATTTGATTGGATCTTTGTTATCTAATACTTAAAGTTTACATTTTGTTTGCAGGATTGGTATCTTATGCTGATCTTGATGAGAGAGCCATTGATGCGCTCAGGGAATTCAATGAGGAAGGAGCACTGTCTGTATTGCAGCAATTTAAGGAAAGTGACCTATCTCACGTGCAGGTAACTAACTGGTCGTGCACTTTTACACTTCTGATCTGTTGTGTACAAAAACAACTTGTACTTTTTGACGTTTGAGAAATTAAGAGGTGAATTAATTTTAATTTTTCTCATTTTAATTGTTGGAGGGAAGATACAAAATCTTAGAATCCACCAAAATATTTTAAAAGAACAGTTAGTAGAGAGGGCAAAGGGCAGAAACTAGACAAAGGGGCACAGTTTATAAGTAATGCCATCATGCAACAAATCTTCTATGTTTGACTTAAATTTAAAATGATGCTTTTATTGATTATTCTAATTTCAGATATCAATCTTTCCTTTCAGAATAAGAGTGCCTTTCTTTGTGGAGTAATGAAGACCTACAGACAGCGGGAGAAGCAAGGTAGCAAAGTACAAGATGCTACAAAGGGTCCAGATGAGTCCAAAATTAAGGTATTTGCTGTTTGTGAAAATGCATGTGAATTTAGCTCAGGTAATCTCATACGTATCATAGAATCTCTACAGTGTGGGAACAGGCCATTCAGCCCAACAAGTCCATTTTGACACTCGAAAGAGCATCCCACTCAGATGTAACCCCCTATCCTATGCCTGTAAGCTTACATTTCCTATGGCTAATCCAACTAATTTACCATCTAGCTTTGGCAGGAAAAGCTAGATATACAATACTGCAATTCACATGAAAAATCTACGAAAAATTCAATCAATCAAAATCTCAAGTATTATGACAAAAGACTTTGTAGACTTGGTGGAAGAACAAGTGTGGGAAGATAGTTAGAAATAGAAGATAACTACATGAGGTGAGGTATTTGGGCCTGAGATCATTTTGACTATGTTTTCTCTTTCCTCCTCTTTTGAAATTGAGAAGTGCAGATGAACGGTCAGTGTCCATTGACGAGGTTACGAGGGTTGTTGAAAAGTTGGGAGATTAGTTTTCTTGAGATAATGTAAACCTGCCTAGATTCAGGAGACAACTGAAACAAAATAAATCTGAATATTTGGGATAAGTCAAACCTATTTATGATTTCTTTAAAAACTACAAATTGAAGTAATTACTTATTTGGTTTGACTAAAACTGTTAACTTGTAGTTAATGTGTTTGTAAATTTTCTGTGAAATAATCTTGGTGCTTACCATAGCTATTTAACGTAAACTGGTATTAAATTCATTGTGGGCTGTTAATGCATTGTTTAGGCACTTTTGGAACGGACTGGCTACACTTTGGATGTAACTACAGGGCAAAGAAAGTATGGTGGTCCTCCTCCTGACAGTGTGCATTCAGGTCCACAGCCTGGAATTGGAACAGAGGTCAGTGTTCAACAATGAGTAATCAGCCTTATAAACTGTTGAACTGATTCATTGATATTCAGGACGTATTGCAATGTAGAAGGTAAGGGTTTTTATCTTGTAATCGACCTGTTGCTCAAGGGAACTGGCTATTCCTTGTTTCAATATTTTTAATAAAACAAAGCTATACAGTTCATGGATGCAAATCTGTACATAATATTTGAAAGTTTAGAGTTAGTTATCCAACAGGTAATTTAATTCTAGTTCCTTCATACTTTTTTTAACACCAACAGTAGATTAGCTTTCCAAAATTATATTTAATTTTAAACCTAAACGATTCATAACTTCAAATTAATTTGAACTGGTGGATAGTTTAGATGTTTATTTGAAGTTTATTTGAATTAACACAAGTAAAGTTTATGCTGCATCAAGTCCGTCAGCCAGTTTGGAAATGTTATGATACAAGAACTCATCTTGGCCTAGAGTCCAGAGGTAGAGACATTCCCACCGTGCACAAAATATTAGTCCGGGACTGTTGATTACAAGTTCATTGAAGTTACTATTACACCACTTCCCCAAACAACAGCAGAGATCAGTTTGTATGCTTCAATATGTAGATGAGGGAAGCATATTGGTCGGGATGCTGATGGATGACTTTCAGTTTAACATTGTATGAAGGATGTCATGTCTGAATTTAGCTTTGATTTTGTCATCTTAGAGTTCATGCTCAAGCCCTGGACTGGGAATTTAATTCTCAAATTTGGGATTTGAACAAGAGTGCTGCCATTTGATTCAGTTAGGTGAAGTGTTCTCTGGGTGCCTGATGATAACAGGAATAGTTTTAGTTTTAAGGTGTACTTAAAAAACCTGATGATCTATCTATGTGGCCACAAGCCATGACTGCATGATAGACTTACCTGAGGTTTGTTTCCACCTATGGTGCTGCATATCAGCAAAGGGACCGTAAGAAATAGATGCTTTGCCATTCAGTAAAATCATGGCTGATCTGAATGTAGCCTTAAGTTCTGCTTTCTGCCTGTTGGCTGTAACACCTACCTCTCTTGTTGATCAGCCATCTGTCTGTCTTGGCATAGAAAATATGACCATTTCCGCTGCTCCCTGGAAGTTGATTCCAAGGATTAATAACCTTCAAGAAATCTTAAATGGAACGTCCCTTACTTTAAGCCTCTCCTAATAGACATTTTTGACAATATTTGAATTCCTATAAATAGTGTTTGTTAGAAATAACCCAGGGCTTGTTTAACCAAAGGGTATGTTTCAGATTATTCTTTCAAGTCATTTGAAAAGTAGGAATATCTTAGCTATCTCGTAAACAACTTTGAAATAACAGTTAACCTTGTTGAAATCAATGTTTATAGGAGGGTCAAAAACTGAATTGGAAGACACTAAATTTGGCTTTTAATGAAAATGCTTCATTATGTAGATGTGTAAAGGTAACCGAAGTGTTGACTGTTTTATGGTCTTCCAATCCAAATCAATATGTGTGATTGTCTTTGTCATTTGAATAATCCTCCTTAAATCAAAGCCCAAAGTTGTAAAGCTAGATAAATAATGAGAGTGAGAGATGATGCCTGACCGTGTACTACGTGGCTCATATACAATCATGTTAGTAATTATTCTTTGTTGTCCTAGTTAAAATTGATTCCACATCCAAAGCAGTTAATGTGTTAAACATCACTATTGTCAACTTGTTGGCTGTTTGGCATTGTTGAACCACACCCAAGGTCACTGATCCAGAAAACAGCTTTATTGTGTTTGTTGATAAGTACTGTGTTGAAGTTCTGTAAATCTGATTTACATGTAGTTTTACAGTAGAAAGATGGGCTGATGGACTCAACTGGTATGTGCCTGAGTTTAAATTGCACACAAGTTTCCTCCCACGTTGTTTCATCTAATTCTGTTAGCATTGTTTTCTATTCCTTCCTTTCTTGAACACTAGTGTAGCTTCACCTTCACTCCATCAGTACAAGGATAGAAATAATAGCAATAGACATGTTGTAATGATTGTACAATATAATCTTTTCCTTTATTCATTCACAAAAGGCATATGGGCATTGAAACTACTCTAGGTATTAATCTGACTTGCAGCATGTTTGTTGTTCCTTATGCCAAAGCTTACTCTGAGACATGTCAACATCTTGTTATATTTACAATTTTGCATACTTTTCAACTTTAGGTATTTGTTGGGAAGATCCCCCGGGATTTGTATGAAAATGAACTTGTTCCTTTGTTTGAGAAAGCCGGTTCTATCTGGGATCTGCGACTAATGATGGATCCCCTGTCTGGTCAGAACCGTGGCTATGCTTTTGTTACTTTCTGTAACAAGGATGCAGCACAGGAGGCTGTTAAACTGGTAATCTTATCTATTTTAATACTGTGATTCAAAACTGTAAGCTTTTAAGAACATTTTGAAATTTGGGTATACTGCAAATCTTTTTCCATTTTTTAAAAGCATCCTTTCTGTTCAGTGTACAATGAAGCTGCAACTTTACATTGAAAAGTTGCTTAATACAGCAGGTTGAAAAGTGCCAAGCTGTAAATGTTAATGCAAGTTGAACTTCTGTCTTTTCTCTTGTAGTGTGATAACTATGAAATCCGTCCTGGTAAACACATTGGAGTTTGTATTTCTGTGGCCAATAACAGACTGTTTGTTGGCTCTATTCCAAAGAACAAGACAAAGGAAAACATTATGGAAGAATTCAGCAAAGTCACAGGTTAGAATTAAGTTCATCCAGATAGTAGAAAACCATTTTTTAAAAATGTCAGTTTTTATTTCATGCGTATGCATCTTTGGATTGGTTGGAGCTTAAGATCTTTCCATTGTGATCTGTCTCTTATGTGAAAAAACCTCTGCCAGTATGGAAGTTTTCTTGGCATCCTGAGCAACATTTATTTGACCAATATCACCAAAACATCCTGGAGGTTACCATTACGCAGAAATTGAACTGCAACAGGCGTATGAAAACTCTTGCTACAGGAATTAGTTATAATCTGGGAATTCCTTGGTGAATAATTTAAACCCCATTGCAAACCCACCAATATCAAGGTAAATGTCGGGGTATGATGAAATGCCCTCTACTTGCCTGTGTGAGTGCAGCTCCAACAAAACTACCTTGGTACCATCCAGAATGATCAGTCCAGTTAAATAGTAACCCCATTCGCTGATCTGAACATTCCCTTCTTTCTCCCTGAGAAATAGTGGAGCACTGTACACTATACTAAATGCATGGTGTCAACTCAAGAGCAAGACCTGCATGGTAAAGTCATCTGCAAGTTCCTTGCCAAGCCATGCACCAACCTGACTAGGTATATCACCAATCTGTCACTGGTGATAAATACTTTGAGAATCCTGAAACTCAGTGGGTTAAACAAAGTGTTTTCAATTTGGGAGGTTTAAATAGAATGTTGGCCCAGTCGCTGTTGAGACCATTGCAATTTTTGAATAACTTGGAATGTGTTATTTTCATTTTTTTATTCTAAGTTAATTCTCATGTGGTTTTCTACATTTAATAAAGCTGTGAAGAGGGAACAAGTTGCAAAGAGATTGACAGATGGTGTGGTGTATGAGTAACTTCTAATGAAGAATAGAAAAGCAGTATGTTTTAAAAGGCATCAAGTTTGCACGTTCAAGTTGTACTCTGAGAAGAAACTTGAAGGCAGTGTGCAGGTGTATGGTGAACAGTTGAAAAAACAAACAGCATGTGGTCTTTTTTGCTGGGGCTGATGCAAAATATTGGAAATGCAAGA
Source organism: Hemiscyllium ocellatum (assembly GCF_020745735.1). NCBI lineage: Eukaryota > Metazoa > Chordata > Chondrichthyes > Orectolobiformes > Hemiscylliidae > Hemiscyllium > Hemiscyllium ocellatum. The sequence goes on from NC_083430.1 coordinate 42,597,142, forward strand.
GGAAGGCTGTCTTGCAGCAGTTGTGCTATTTGAGGTGATATACAGGTGTACCAGATTGGTTCCATCGATGACAGGATGGTCTTTAATGATAGACTAGGTAAATTAGGGCTATGCAGTAACAAGTTTAATAGAATGGGAGGTAATTATATTGAAAAACAGGGAAATTTTATGGAGTTTCAAAAAAAAAAGTGCAGGGTGTTTTGTTTAAATTTTGGTGTAGTTTGATTTGGAAATCGATGAAAAAACTTTGCATCAAGTTTAGGGATGCTTGAAGCAAAAATTGAGATCAAAATATTTTGGCCAGTTGAAAATTAGCTGCTGCTGCTTCCTCAAAAAGTATAACTCAAAGACCTTGCGCAACTATTTCATGTTGAGTGATTTGTGGCTAGTAAAATTTTCAATACCAGCTATCTGTGTCAACTTTTTTTAAACTGAATTTAGTTTAGTTTGTGCTATGGATTACAGCAAGCTAAATTCAATTCACAGTAAAGTTCCTGAGGCCAGCAATGTAAGAATAACAGCCCTGGGACTGTATTTGCTGCAGGTGTGAAAGGCATTGTTTGAGCTAACTGCGTCTTTCCAATTTTTTGTTTAAAATTTTTAAAAGAATTATTATTCTATCCCCACGTAAAATGAAAACTGGCTTGGAAGTTACTAGACCATACACCACTTGACCTTAAGGGCAAGGTTCAATTATTGGTATTTTGGCATTCTAAACATCATCTGAGATATGACCATCGGGTTAAACTCATCAGTTGTTATCTGTTTGTAATGAGAGAGTAGCCCTTTGGTCTTCGGGGGTATGACAACTTGTTGTGGCAAATCTATAGGAAAGTGAAAAATTATGAAGAATTTAGATTGTTTAATAGCTTGTGATTAATTTATTAACACTCATCAATAAAACTTAATACTATTTGCAGTTTTCTAGTTGCATTCCTGACAAATTCTGCTAACGCAGTTTCTGTTATTTAAATTAATGAATGATTTGTTTTGTTTCACTTATTTTGCATCATCCAGTCAGACCCATTCAAGGTTGACCTTGGAGAGCATGTTGATGTAGAGACCTCCAAATGTTGCTTTCGTATGCTTGCAGTAATTTTTGAGATTACCTCCTAAGTTCTGTTGAAAGATCCATGTCGGCTTTGTCTGGTCGCGTTCTGCCTTATTGGTTAGATGAATCAACTGTGAAGAGAGAGACATTTCAAAGAAATAGCCAAAATAAGACTTTCAGGATCATAAATTATGGTATTATGTCAAAGCCATTATAAATGGTTTAAATTGTTTGCATAATTTGTTTTGCTTCTGTGATTTGTTTTATGGTGTTTTCTCCATTTGAACCTAATCATTTATTACCAATAAAGGAGAATTAACTGTTCAAATGATTTAACTTTCGATTGATTAGCGCAACTTTGTCATATCATCAAATTAATTTTTATTTCTTTTCGGTAGAGGGTCTCACTGATGTTATCCTCTACCATCAGCCTGATGATAAGAAGAAAAATAGAGGATTCTGTTTCCTAGAATTTGAAGATCATAAATCTGCTGCTCAGGCTAGACGGAGATTAATGAGTGGCAAAGTGAAAGTCTGGGGCAACGTAGTCACTGTTGAATGGGCAGACCCAGTAGAGGAACCAGATCCAGAAGTGATGGCAAAGGTAATGCAGCTAGTGTCAACAAGGTTTCTTTGGTTGGTATACTGCTGATTTTTGACATTGTTGTCTATTTGTATAAAGTGCCAAGTGTCCCAGTTTTGAGCTGGCATTTCTTGACATTTTACATGGTATGGAAACAATGGTGATGGCTTAATGTGATATGGTTCAACTTGGCTTGGTATGCTATTTTATTTGGGTATGAAGTCAGAAACCAAAGGGAAGTTCTACCAGTTTACAATCATCTAAAAGCAAGCAATGGAATTTTTTTATGCAACTCATTTTCCACTACTACAATGTAAATTGAGGTATCCTATTTAGTTTTCATCTTCCCGGTAGCATCGAAATTTTTCAGATCCAACATATTTGTATCACTTACCTATATTTTTCCAGTGTCGTCTTTACCATAAATGACCCAGCATTGTTAATAATGTCAAAGTTATTCATTTAACTCATCCGTTTGTTAGTAGTTTTCTGTTAAGTCCTGGGGATTTGTCAGTTTTGCTAGTAGTGCGGTATCGTGTCCCAACATTGCGTTAAACTCACATTTCTCACTTGGTGCTTTTCCCTCAATTTTTCTCTCTACAGGTCAAAGTGTTGTTTGTAAGAAACCTGGCTAGCTCTGTAACGGAAGAAATACTAGAGAAGACCTTCAGTCAATTTGGAAAACTGGAACGGGTGAAAAAACTGAAAGACTATGCTTTTGTTCATTTTGAGGACCGAGATGCAGCAGTGAAGGTTTGTGCCAGTAAATTGGATTAAACTCTCTCAATTCATGATCTATTTCAGAATAATGCCAACTACCATATCTGTAGAGATTGCCATGGTGTTTGAAAGTGCTAAATGATATTGACTGAACTCAGTCAAATTGTCACTTGAATGCTGTTTAGATAAAGAGATTAAGTTAAAATGAATATTGGCCTTTTTTAATACAACCTGTCTGTGATGCTTATTTGCATAGCAACCATTCCTAATTTTAATTTCCCTTCTCCAAACTATAATAAAGGGATTACTTGAAATTTTCAAATTTTAACCGTTGGATTACATTGGATTTGTGGGATCAAAAAATCCACTTGACCCAGCTTGTCATTTGGTAATTCCCTTTATTCTCCATCACTTTTGTAAATGTAATATAACTTTTAATTCCCTTACATGCTTGCCTAGCATCTCCTTTAAATGCATTATCCTATTTGCTTTGAGTCTGTGGTACTGATTTCCACATCCTTGTCATTTTCTTCAAAATTTCATCAGTTTAAAATGAGTTGGGGGCCCATTCAATATCATTAGGTATTGGTAAGTAAGATGTTTTGGGTGAAAGGGAATATATTTGATGCTAACTCTTTCTGGCTCCAAATGCTGCCACACCTGCTGATGTTTGTTTTCTGTAGCAGTTTCTGTTTTTGTTATTGATAGGGAATGTGTAGAGTCTGACTGGTTGAGGTCAGACAGACCAGCTATTGCTTTTCTTGTGTATCTTGTAATTTTTTTTCTCTCTTGGTTAGGCAATGGATCAAATGAATGGAAGAGAAATTGAGGGTGAGGGCATTGAAATAGTTCTTGCAAAACCACCTGATAAGAAAAAGAAGGAACGTCAGGCTCAACGACAGGCAACAAGAACCCAAGTGTAGGTTACTGAATTAAAAAGGAGCAGTGCAACTAAAATATGGTTCTTTTAACTTTTTATATCTAATGCAATTTTCTTTTACAGGTATGAAGACTATTATTACTACCCCCCACCCCGTTTGCCACCTCCAATCAGAGGCCGAGTCCGTGGAAGTAGAGGTGGTAGTTATGGCTATCCTCCAGATTATTACAGCTATGAAGATTACTATGATGATTACTATGGTTATGATTATCATGATTATCGTGGTGGATATGAAGATCCATACTATGGTTATGACGATGGATACCCAGTTCAGAGAGGAAGAGGTGGAAGGGGTGGTAGAGGTACAATCCCCCCTCCCAGAGGCCGTGGTGTACCACCACCCCGAGGAAGGGCAGGATATCCTCAACGCGGAACACCGATGGGACCTCCAAGGGGTGCTAGGGGTGGCAGAGGAGGGCCGCAGCCGCCGCAGAGAGGACGTGGAACCCGTGGTGGCCGGGGTAACCGTGGTGGCAATGTTGGTGGAAAACGAAAAGCTGATGGGTACAACCAGCCAGATTCCAAGCGACGCCAAACCAACAACCAACAGAATTGGGGCTCCCAACCCATCGCTCAGCAGCCTCTGCAGCAAGGTGGTGATTATTCTGGTAACTATGGTTACAATAATGACAACCAGGAGTTTTATCAGGATACTTATGGGCAGCAATGGAAGTAAACAAATGGGGGTTTCAGTGAGATTGTTGAGACCCGATTGGCTAAACTCTGCAACCTTCAAATCTGATTGGCTTAACTCTACATCCTTCAGTACAGATTGGCTGCCACATGCATTTTGCTGACATCAAGAATCACTATTGTATATACCAGATTTTTTTTCATAAATGCACTTGGACATTTCTGGCTTACATTTTCCCTTAACAATTCTTTGGGGGAAAAGATGCTTTTTATTTTTGTTTTTAAGCTACTTTTTAGCAGTTTGAAAGGAAACTTTGGACTTTGCTTTCAGATGTTGGGCACAATTTTCAATCATGGTTTTGCAGAATTGACTGGTATTGGACAGTTTCACTGGTTTATGGCTTTGGGATTAGATGCCATCGGAGTATGCTGTATATAAGTAAATGCTAGTGTTTTGTCTTAGTAGTTTTTAAGAAGAGCTTGCAGTTTAAAACCATTTTTAAGTTTCCTTGTACTGAAAGTAACATTTAACTGTGTGTTTTGCATTTGTAGAGTAGGTAAATTGTGTTTTTTAAAAAATTGTTAGCTTCACACCTTTTAAGGATCTGCCCAAAATTTGGTTTGGCTTAATCGTACAACCCGTGGCGTTCTGTTCATTGATGTGATTGATTGTATTTACAATTTATTGTTCATGTCAAATTTCAATAAAACTTAAAACTATATTATCCAAAAAATTCATGATTCAAATTCAATTGTGTCCTGAAAATTTGATTGATTAGAAATGTGGTTACCTTCAAACCAACAGCTTTTCCCCCAGAAAAAAAACTGCTTATGTGAGTGATCAATCAAACGAATAGTTTGACTTTGTATAACCTAGTTTTACACCTGCAGGAAGAGAGATTGAAAGTGTAGAGTTTGTGGAAGATTGTCTTTCCAATAGTTGTGCATTTGGGATGAAGTCTGCTTAATAGTTAGCAGCACACTTTTATAAAGCATGTTTCTAAGCTTCTGCGCACTTAATTAATTTGTAAATAGTGATGGAACCAATTGTTGTACACTTGACAATTGACGAATTTACAGCGTACTTAGCAACTTGCCAGATATTGATGGTCTCACGTTTGCTGATTTGCGAGAATGAATTACCATCTCTGGCACCTTTTGTCACTGATCAAATGTATTTAATAGATTAAAAACTCAATTTGATATTGCTGTTGAGAGCTGGTGACGTCAGTGGCGCATATCTTACAGTAAAAATTTTTTTTGGTGGTGGGACAAAAATGTTGCAGAGTGATTGTGAAACCTGGCAGAGATAAAGAAGCACTGTCAGTTGCCATTTGTGATTATCATTTTAACATTTCCACTTGGCTATGCTCTTTAGGTCAGTATGTCAGTTTTCCATGAATTCGAATGTTTAAATATTTGGAAAAAAACAAAAGTTTTAACATTAGATTTTTGTAAAAAGATAATGGTAGCTCAAAATCTCTACTAAATGTAACAGTAAATTTTGAAGTATTGACTGAGATTCTGCATTAGTCCCAAATGTTCATTTCAGAGTTGAATTCTCTTTGGAAACCAAGAATTTATTAAATATTTAAGTGGGCACTTGTTCTTGCTTTGAAGGTGGAATATTTCATAATAGTGAATGTGAAGGATGAGGCGGAACAGATTGTGCCTTATAGCCTATACCCTAGAATCTCTTTTCTCCACTGCCACCCCCCCCCCCCCCAAATTGTTCAATGATGTTTATCAAAATGAATCTAATATACAAGCATTTATCCAAATTTTATTTTTTTCCAAGATTGGGAAAATCGATTTCTGTAGTCATCTTGCAAGTTCTTTCTTATTAACCAAGTGACTATTTTCATTAGGATTGACAAGACTGATGTATTAATGTATCAGGCTACAAATTTTAGGTAGAAGATTAAATTACATAATTAAGTATTATTTGTGGATACTATCTGAAATGTTGCTGGTGGCTTTGTAATGTTAACCCTGTTGTATCTGGTGGTTCTGGACTTATGGAAGGGAAAGGTTGTCCTCTTCTATATTGGATTTTTTGTGCACATATATACAGTAACGTTCTTTGTGGGAATTGTTTAATTGCCAAATTATTTTGAGAATACTTGTATAATTTGTGGTCTATTTGATATTTTTGAGGGTTGGCCATTTATTTAGGGACTTTTACTGATAAAAGTATTAACATTAGTGCAACTATTTGGGTATTTAGATTTAATCTGCACATTGACAAGTTGTTTTGTGTGACTTTTCTGGAGAAATCTCATTTGAACAGAAAAGTTAGGTGAGATGAGTGTGGTTTGTCAGATTGAAACTACTTTTGGAGTTAATTCTAAAAACCAAGGTTTTGCTTATGCTGTCAGAAATGCCCTCTCCGAAATCAACACAGTACAGCACAAATCATAACCATATCTGGGACCTTGCTGTCCTAAGCTGTGTTTCTGATTAAACTCACCAGACTTTTGGTTGACCATCCTTCAATGCTGTTCTTGCCAACGAAAAATTCAGTGAAACCTTTGTTGATTGCTGTCACAGTGAAATCATAGCTTACAATAATAAAGTGAAGGATTGCACTGTGACTTGGGTTTTGTCTATTAAATCTAGCTTTCAAATGCTATAATTTGGTTGTCATAGAATTGCAGCACTGTGGATGAAACCTTAATATTCATTATATAATGGTATAAACAGAGTTCAGCGCAAACATTAATATTGTTTGTGCGTGTAGGGAGAAATACCCTATTTTGTTTTGTCACTTTTGTTGACACATTGCTTTTTGCGATTTTTTTATATTGCATTTTACTTTTTCTAATTACTGCACCTCAGTTTTGCAGCGGTTTTATGATCTGCCCTGAAAATCTCAATTCACTGTTTGAGATTTACAGAGAAAGTGTTTGGAGAAACTCAGCAATTTTTGGTGGGGAGGTGGCGAGGCCCATTACCTCATTACAGTGTTTAACCTCTTATGGGCTTCACTGCTACACCTCCCTGAAAATTTATTAGGGTGGCACAGTGGTTAGCACTGCTGCCTCACAGCGCCAGAGACCCGGGTTCAATTCCCGCCTTAGGCAACTGTCTGTGTGGATTTGCACATTCTTCCCGTGTCTGCGTGGGTTTCGTGCTCCAGTTTCCTCCCACGGTCCAGGTTAGGTGAATTGGCCATGCTAAATTGCCCGTAGTGTTCGGTGAAAGGATAAATGTTGGGGAATCGGTCTGGGTGGGTTGCTGTCCGGAGGGTCGGTGTGGACTTGTTGGGCCAAAGTGCCTGTTTCCACACTTAGTATTCTAATCTAAATCCTTTCCAATGCAAAATCTTGTTGACTTTGCAAATGCTGCATCTGCCTCAGCCTCAGAATTTGTTAGAAAGTAGGAACTAGATATATTGGTTTTTGAGTGACATTATAAAGTGACATGGTCACTTATTTATTAGAGCATAATGACCACGAGTAATATTAACCCATTGCTGGATTGGTTCCCCAACCCCCAATCGTCTCGGTTAAATCTCTGCATGGGGCAGTCAGATCATGTTCCTTGATGTTAGAGGCACTTCATGCCTTTAACCAATGTTTGGATTCATGAAAGGTAAAATTTATTTGCTAAATTCAAAGATGTGCAAAACAGTCAGATTTCAGAATTGAAAATTAATCTGCAAAGTTGGACAAAAACTTTAGATGTGTGAAACATGTATGGACTATTGATTTGGAGATGCCCGTGTTGGACTGGGGTGAACAAAGTTAAAAATCTCAACACTAGGTCATAGTCCAAAGGTTTAATTGGAAGCACACTAGCACCGCTCTGAAAGCTAGTGTGCTTCCACTTAAACCTGTTGGACTACAACCTGGTGTTAGACTATTATAAGTGTAGCTACCAGGTAGTTGAGTATTATTTTATTAAAAAGGAATAAATCTTTTATCCTTTCCTGGTTTCTATTTCTTAAAATGTTAGATTTAATTGTCCGATCCCATTTGCCTAATTTTATTTCCTTTGAACAAAAGAAACAAAATCTTAAGTATTTTGAGAACAAGCAGCTTCATTTCCTCTGAACAACTGTTTGCTCTCCAATTAACTCTTAGTAACATAATAATGAACAAAAGTACAGTAATTATTCATTTAGATGCTTTGGACATAATTTAATAGCAACTCCTTTTCCAAACTTAAAGTTGTGTATGATTCTAAGACTTAATTGAGGGGCATTTGCATGCCTGAATTAAACTGGATTGTTTCTGAATTTTGAATTAGATGAAGATTAGACGATTAAGTGAGTGTGTTGCTGCTTTTGTTTGCTTTATATCACATGTTGGGATGGTGTTACTCTTTAACAGTTTGCTTAATGGGTCAATATCAACCAATCTTCAATTTTTTTGTGAAATAATACTAGAAATAAAAATACTACTGTTGTCTTAAATGTCATTCATGTGATATTAGCCGATAAACTCCCATCTTCCTTTCATTAAACTGGAATTTTAAAAATTGACAATGCAAATGAGTAGGAGTTTCTCTTTTCTCCAGATTTGTCTCAGATTGAGATTTTCCAATAAACGAGTTGTGCTTGCGCGCACATGTCTTCAGATCAGAATCTTCTCTGATTTATTTGTCCTTATTGAATGAGTGGCTCAGAATACTTGCTCGCAAGGGGCAGGGACAATCAAAGTGTCAGGAGCCTTGAATTATGTCTTATTTTGTGGTTCAAGAATTAGTTGTGGTTTTTAAGAAACATGTTAGTTACTGGGTATGATGCTATATGCTAGATTCTATTCTCTTAAGTGGAGTATCTGCAGAATCTAAAACTGAAAGTGGTTTAATTTTAATGATTGAAAGGTTTGTCTCCCAGTAACATGCAAAACAAAAGGAGCTAGTTTAAAAAAATTCTTCTATTCACTCCTGGCATGTGGGTATCATTAGCTTGCCAGTATTTTATTACCTGTTCCTAGTTGCCCTTGAAGGTGGTGGTGAAGTCCATGTGCTGTAGATAGACCCACAATACTGTAGGGAGGGAATTCCAAGATTTTGAACCACTGCCAGTAAAGGAATGGTAATATATTTCCAAATCAATGCTGAGGGACACTTGGAGGGTGGTGTTCCCCTATATGTCATGCCTTTTTTCTTCTAGTTGGATAGATTTGGAACATATTGTTGAAGGACCTTTGGCAAATTTCCGCAATGCATCTTGTAGATCGACACACCTGCTGTTTATGAGCATTGGTGGTGGAGGGAGTGGTTGCTTGTGAATTTGATCCTCATCAAGCAGGCTACTTTGTCCTTGTGGTGTCAATCTTTTTGAGTGTTGGAGCTGAATCCATCCAAGCAAATGAGTATTCCATCACTTTTGACTTGTGCTTTATAGATGGTGGGTAGGCTTTGGGAGTCTCTGGAGGTGAGTTACTCTCTGTGGTATTCCTAACCTCTGATCCACTTTATAATGTGTGAGAAAGTGTCTTGTTGAGTTCCTGGTCAATTGTAACCCAGAAGCTGCTGATAGAGTTGTAGAATCCCTACATTCCATCAGTAGGTTTTTCGGTGATGGTAATACCAATAAATGTCAAATAATGGTTTTGATTGTCTCTTATTGGCAGTAGTCATTGCCTGAATTTTATGTGCTGCAAATGTTACTTGGAAGAAGAAGCTTCATCTGACTCGTGCTCCAGTGGCAGTACTCAGTATTAGTACCATCTACAAGAATGAGACTTAATGAAAGGGGATGATGTCAGAATGGGCAATAGTGTCTGCATAATCTGTCCTTTTGAATCATTCTAGTTGGATTCTTGAACTGTACCTGCACTCATTTCAGCTTATTGATGTTTGTTATGCTAAATGTAGGGAGCTATAAATAAGTTACACACAATTGTCACTAACTGAAATACTAAATGAAATTAGTTATTTTGGAATTAATGAATAATTTAAGATGAGTTTTACTGAATTTGCGTCATAAATCTGTGAAATGTTAGAATGAATCATTTTTCATTCATTTTTCCATGCCCCAATAATGTTCGTATCCATAAATTTTCAATTATGAAAGCTAACTTTGATTTTAAAAAAACTCTCAAATCACCTCCGCTTCAGTCTTATTTGATTTTAAAATAAAATGATCATTGGTTGTTAATTAATTATTAATCGGTGTGGTGCAGCAAGTTTGCTCAAATTACTTTTGAAGCTTGCACTGGCTTTTCATTGTCTAATGCGTGTTGAAACAAAATGGGTTTAAAACTAGAGCAAGTGATAGAACAGTTAATGCATAATTTAATTTTGATGGTCTTAAGTTAGAGTAGAAGAATGTTTTGCATTGTCTGTTGGTCTCTGCTATAGAATTCGTTCCGCATCACATGGCAACTCTGGGACTGAATCAGTCCATTTGTAATCTGCTTGTCAAGTTTATCCTTACAGTGAGACATCCCAACTGCATTTGTGTCCTGAATGAGTCTATTTTGTTTCTACTTCCACCAGCTAATGAACCTTCATTTTTTTTTGTGTGTGTGTTGCTGGACTTTGCTTCAAGGAGAATTGTGGGAAGCATGTTCCCAATGGCAAAGGTGTCTGGAACTAGGGTCACAGTCCAAGGATACATTCAGGACTGAGAGGAGAAGACATGTTTTCACCCATTGTGTGGGGAGCCTTTGGAATTCTCTGCCACAGAAACCAGTTGAGGCCATAACACTGAATGTTTTCAAAGAAATGTTAGATATAGTCCTTGGGCCTAACTGGATCAAAGGATAAGGGGCAAAAATGGAGACCGAATACTGAGAGTGGTTGATCAGCCATGATGATACTGAATGGCAGAGCAGGATCAAAGGGCCAAATGGCTGCCTCTTGTTTATTTCTCTGTAATTGGCGCACAATGTACAGAGGACAAGTATCTATCTTTTGAGTAAATAAGTCTTTTTAAGGCAAATAGAATTGGAGGATAAAGTAGACGTGATAATATTCTGTAAGGAAGGAAATCTGCCATGTTTACCTGGCCTGGTTTGTATTTGACTCCAGATTCTCAGCAGTATGATTGACTCTTAGAGCTTTCCAAAATGCACTAGCCAACTATTCAGGTACTCGAGCAATTAGGGATGGGAAGCAAAAGTTTAAAAATTTTTGAAAATTGGGTTGGACAAAATTTGATTAAAAAGATCAGCTACATAATAACCAATGGAAAATTTATTTTTCTATAAAAGGGTTTAATGACAAAGTTAAACTATTAGGCATCTGCATTATCAAGTACAATCTGAAAAAACAGGCTGGCTAGAAGTCTCTAGACCCCTTTCATGGTGGTGGTTGTGTTGTGGCAAACCTATTTGAAGTGACTTAATTTGAGTCATACAGCCCGTAAATGCACCCCTCGCACCAACTTATTCATGCAAACCAGATATCCTAAATTTAATCTAGTCCCTTTTGCCAGCATTTAGCCCATATCCCCCTCAATCCTTTGCATTCGTATACCCATCCAGATGCCTTTTAAATGACTTAATTGTGTCAGCCTCCACCACTTTCTCTGGCAGCTGGTTATATGCATGTGCTACCTTCTGCACGAAAACTTTGCCCCTCAGGTCCCTTTTAAATCTTTCCCCTCTCAGCGTAAACCTATCCCCTCTAGTTTTGGACTCCCCTACTCTAGGAAAAAGGTATGGCTATTAACCCTATCCATTCCCCTCAAATTTTATAAACATTCATAAGATCACTCCTGAAACTCTTACACTCCAGAGGAAAGTAGCCCCAGTCTATTAAGCCTCTCCATATGGCTCAAATCCTCCAATTGTAGCAACATCCTTTTCTGAGTCCTGTCAGTTTAACAACATGTTTCCTATAGGGAGACCAGAATTGAATGCAATATTGTAGAAGTGGCCTCACCAATGTACTGTACAGTTGCAACATGAACTTCCAACTGCTGTGCACTGACCGATGAAGGCAAGCATGCCAAATGCTGCTTTCACCACACTGTCTACATGTGACTTTACTTTCAAGAAGGTATACATCTGTTCCCCTAGGTGCCTTTATTTGGCAATGCTCCCCAGGGCCGTACCATTAACTGTACAAGTCATGCCCTGATTCACCTTACCAAAACGGACACCTCGCATTCATCTAAATTAAAATCTACCTGCCACTTATTGGCCCATTGGCCTATCTGTTCAAGGTGCCATATTAGTCTGAAGGCACCACCTTAACTGACAAATATGCCTCTAATTTTAGTGTCATTAGCAAACTTACTGACCATAGCTGCTATGTTCATAGAACAATACAGCGCAGAACAGGCCCTTCGCCCCTCGATGTTGTGCCAACCTGTGAACCATTTTCAGCTTGTTCCCCTACACTCTCAAAATCATCCATGTGCTTAACTAAGGATTTCTTAAAATCTCCCTAATGTGGCTGAGTTGACTACATTAGCAGGTAGGGCATTCCAGGTCCTTACCACTCTCTGCGTAAAGAACCTGCCTCTGACATTGGTCTTAAATCTATCACCCCTCAATTTGTAGTTATGCCACCTTGTATACGCTGATGTCATCATCCTAGGAAAAAGACTTCCACTGTCTACCCTATCTAATCCTCTGATCATCTTGTATGTCTCTATCAAATCCCCTCTTAGCCACCTTCTTGCCAATGAGGGTCAAGTCTCTCAGCCTTTCCTCATAAGACCTTCCCTTCAGACCAGGCAACATCCTGGTAAATCTCTGTGCCTTTTCTGATACTTCCACGTCCTTCCCGAAATAAGGGGTCAGAACTGTACACAATATCCCAAGTGTGGCCGCGTCAGCGTTTTATATAGTTGCAGCATGATATTGCGGCTCCGGAACTCAAGTCCTCTACAACTGAAACCTAATACACCGTATGCATTCTTAATAGCACTATCCACCTGGGTAGCAACTTTCAGGGATCTATGTACATGGACTCCACGATCCTTCTGCACATCCACACTACAAAGAATCTTTCCATCGACCCAGTACTCTGCCTTCCTGTTATTCTTCCCAAAGTGCATCACTTCACATTTAGTTGCATTGAACTCCATTTGCCACCTCTCAGTCCAATTCTGCAGTTTATCCCAAGTCCCCCTGCAACCTGTAACATTCTTCCACACTGTCCACTACTCCACCGACTTAAGTGTTGTCTGCAAATTTACTAATCCATCCTCCTATGCCTGCGTCTAAGTCATTTATAAAAATGACAAACAGCAGTGGTCCCAAAACAGATCCTTGTGGCACACCACAAGTAACCGGACCCCAGGCTGAATATTTTCCATCAACCACCACTCGTTGCCTTCATTCAGAAATCCAGTTTCTAATCTAAACTGCTAAATCACCCTCAATCCCGTGCCTTTGCATTTTCTTCAACAGCATACAATGTGGAACCTTATCAAGGCCTTTACTGAAGCCCATCCCAATCATTTATATAAATGACAAAAAGCAGTAGACCCAACACCAATCCTTGCGGAATGCCACTGGCCAGAGGCCTCCAATATGAAAAACTGCTCCAATTCTTGAGAACAAAGAGTGCAGTATCAATACTCAAAAGAAGGTAATATCATGCTACCAAATATCAGAATGCTACTTTTGATTCGTATAAACATTTATTTTAAACTTTAAATCTTTAGCAAGGTTTTTTTTAAAGCAACCTAGAAAATGCACTGGTTTCTGTTCTGTACAGGAGCCTCCTCTGACAGACTATTGCATGTACCAGTGATACTTAAATGCCAGTAACATTACTTGTACTTGTTCTGCAGTTGTAGGACTTGGTTCTGACTGTTTGCTGCTCTGGCTGACCTGCTGTGTGTGTTGTGGTATGTTTTCCTTAAGTTGGTTGTACTTGTATTGTGAAAACAAAAGTGTATACAATTAATCACATTGTGCAGTTCTTTTCAGTATTAAAATGGTTATTGCCCAAAATGATATTACGTGTAAGGGAGAATGGATAAAACATTCATTGCCAGTGTCCAAAGTGGCGTTAGAACTGGTATTTTTTTTCTGCATCTGCAGATTGAGAGTATTCAGGTGCCTTGTTTGATCACTCACTTGCAGCAGTTTTATGTCTTTATTCAGCTTGTTGGTGGTGGGAATGAAGGTTATCCTTGAATCGATTTTTCTAGAATACCTGTATTTGGAAGAAACCTCGCATTGGTTTCAACAGTAGTTGAATTAGACGTTGTCAAGACATCTAAAATATGATACCTTCAATCCTCTGAGTTTGATTTCAAATCATAAACGTGCGAAGTTTACTAAATGTTATTTCATTTTGATCAACTGAAATATGTACTTTTCAGAATAACAGCATGCAAAGAGAATTTAAATCTCTTATCTGCATAAGCTTTGAAGGTCTTTTTATTCTAGTTCGTGCCGTTTCTGAATCTGCCCATCTTAAATACTGTCTTACTGAAAATATACTGGCAATGTTAAATTGGCTAAATAGGGATGCCAAATTTTTTGGACAATTTATTAATGCACATGAAAATATTTTGCCAGGTACATTTTACTGTAATGATCCAGGTGCATTCCTAAACAGTCATGGTATTACAAACAAAAGCCTTTTGTGATGTTGACAATAGATTGGTTATTTCACTGTCATCCGTTTTAAAATTTACACATGTGGTAAGCACTGAATGCTGATTATGAAAGACAATTCCTTATTGTATAACCTGCTATGCAGAACTAATAACATTAATTTTTGTGGTAAATTGTGCGACAAACACCATATCTTTGAGTTATGTTTGTGACATCCCTATTACAAGGTTGGCTACTACAGTATAATTTCTGTACAACATTCATCGATTGGACCAAAATGGCACGAATGGCACTTGAATTTTTTTTCTAAATTGAAGATTATCCAAAAGAGATGACAAAATATACTTGATGACCTATCTACCTCAACCAATATTAATAAATGCAGCATATGGCATGCATGTCATTGCCTACTGATTGATCAGTTCTAACCATTTACATTTTTCTTTTTAGCTTTAAAAAAAACTGAAAAAAATTTAAGTTGGAGAGTTGTATTTTATGGTAAATGATAGGGTATAGGCAATGAGAAATTTCTTTGTATTGCTGTTACTAAATATTCTGGTAAATAGCCACAGATTGTATTTCTGTCCTAGTCTCTTAAGTTTTAACAAATATCCTTTTGTCACCTGACTATCAGGGAAGCGTGGTTGAGGCTGGCCCTGACCTGTTATCATGACACCAACATCCTAGGTGGGGGCTGTACAGGAAGCTGCTGTTGGAGTTATATGGTAAGACAATTTCTGTGCCAAGTTTTTCCCAACCTACATAATATGTTTTGGCATCTCATCTGGAAAATGACCTGGGAATTAGTGCCTGATTAACACAGTCAGCATTTCAAATGTTTAAAAAAACCGTCACAGTCATGTTAAAAAACAATGTGACTTAATTTTCTCTGTAGCACTAGACAATTTAACTAAAGGAAGTTTACTTCACTGAATCATTTAGGAAAATTATTCTAAATATTGATGTTTGTTGATTTCGATCCTTATTAAACAGAGTTTTGGAACAAGATTTGGACTGCATGTGTGATCTGTATTTCCACGTGTGAAATACTTTTGATAATGGATGGATTTTGTGCATCTCTTCCTCGATCAGTATTTGTGGTCCAGTATTGAGGAACGGTGAAATTGAATGCTAATTAAAAGAAAACATCAAATTCAGAATTGGTTATGGACCATGTGACTGAATGGAAGACTGAAATATATTTAGATGAGTGTCATCCTGTCTGGTTAATTTCTTTGCAAGTATTACTAAATGTTGAATGAATGCACCTAGAGATCTGATGGGATTGGTGATATGAAATAACTTCTTTGTATTATGTCTGAGATTTATTAAGTAGTCATATATTTGGTTAAAGTACTGTGCAGAATTTGATGAAAACCAGTAACACATCATGTAGTTCTTCCCAAAGTGCGTGACAAACTCTTGATCTGCTTGCTAGAGATTTGCAGAGAAAATAATTTAACATTTTATATCTGTACTTTTGTGCCCTAAATTTAACAGTTTGGCTGACAATTCTCATGTTCTGGACAGTTTTTGAGGATATGTTTCAACGTCTTTGAAATTGTTCCTTGAACAAAACTCAACTACTTTTTAAGTGAATAGATTTGTCTATATCTACTATCTAATAATTGCTGATGACCTTAACTTGGCTTTTGAAGGCTTCTACTTTAATTGATTTGTGTAACCTCCATTTATAAAATATCCACAATATATAAATGTGGAAAAAAGTAACAACGTTTAAACTGAGATTCATTAATTAACTTTTCAAAGTATCAGGATTTGTTAGTTTTGATTTCCTTTTCGCATTCCTAAAAGAAATCCAACAAACCATGACCGTGTTTGTGAAATAAGAAAAATGATATTTGTATCAAGACACTGAATGTTACTTTCCCTAAAAGTTGGACAGTATCATTCATTCATTTTATGCAACTACAATGCATTGATGTCGACCATTAATGGTTTTCTGTTCTGTATGGTCTACAATGGCAAAATTATTTGCAAGATGAAGGATGTTTTGGGGTGGGGAGTTGGGGCAATTCTGGAAATTATCTAAACCTGATTTAGGAGAGAACACATTTAACATACTTGCAAACAAAAGCTCCACAATAGTTCTGACTCTTGCTAAAAATTTACACATCCAAATCGCCAATTTCAAAGCAAGTGCCAATTCTGAAAATTGAGTTTGTGACTGGCAACGAGAGAATATTTATTGTCTAATTTTGAAATAGGAGTCTTTTAAAATAAGAACTGCATTATAAGATCTGTTGAACATGGATCTGCTTATTTAATGGGCATCATGTTGCTGTCTTTGATTGGAATTCTTAAAGTGGAGTTCCAATTAAAAGTGACCGTTTCCATTCCAGTTTATTGCAGCACAAAACATGTTCTGTATTTTTTAAAACCTAATCCATAATTTTATACTTGCATGTAGAGGCTGTGCATACTGATCAGTGATATACAAAACAGTACTTTGCAGTTATGGTGTGATTAGATGATCTTATGACATCTGCTCAGTTGCATATTCAATGACACACCATTATACTAAAATCAAGCGCTCACAGTTGAACAGGCAGGTTCTTCCCAGAATGGACATTGCTATGAGCAGTTGTTTGTGAGCTTTTCTGTCTTTTGCTTTGAAGTTTTTTAGTTAATTGGCTGCATGTTGAAAGTGACAGGTATAAGAATCTTGAATCTTTCATTAAAGTTTTTCGTGAAAGTCACACCAGATGACACATGATCTGCCTGTATTTGATTCTGAGTTGAGTATTTTGGAAGGCACTCAAAAAAAAATTGCATCTGATTCAAAATGGAGCCACCATAATGGAACAAATAATGAAAGTGCAAGTCCTTCTGAGCAAAATTTCCTGGTTTATCAAAAACAAAGGTGGCCATCTGGTGATTAATAGTGGTTGTAGTGTTTCTAAGTAAATGGCCTTGATTATAGAGATATAGTTGTGAGTTGCAATTAGTATTCTTATTTTGTTTAACATGCATAAATGTAAAAGATAGAAGGCCACTGAGGTGAGGATTATTTGTGTGTCTCTGCTGCACTTGGAAGTTAAATCAGACTGCAGTGAATACCCCTTTGCATTGGCACTTTCACAAGCAAAAGAAAATTTGTATTACGTAAGTTATGCAGCAGGCCATGCATATTATATACGGAGTTGGTCTGTAATTTTTGCAGGCATTCCTTTTGTAAAGCTGTTGAACAATTATCTGTTAAAATATAGGAATTCTAATTTTTTTTACTCCATACTATATAAAACACAGATCCTCTAACTTCATGAGGTTATCATAAAGCAGCAATGGTCATATTGAAATTAAATGAAAAGTTATATGCGCCTGCAAGTTCCGCTAACAAATCATTTTTGATTAGGAACCAGTGAGAATTAATGGCATGTTGAGTAAGAATTCCACTTGCTTTCTACCCTACTTTGGAGTTTCATTGCTTTGGTGTCACTGTTTGAGATAGTTTAGCCAAGGTTAACAAATTAATTAGTTCTGTTCAATGCAGAATAATGTTCTCCTGAAATTGAAGAAAACCAAAAGTGAGAACTTGATTGTGGAACAAGTATTAATTTGAATTTATGTTAACAAGGAAGTTTCAACAAAAAAAAGTTTGAATTGGAGAGCGAGCACTTTTATGCAGTTTTGTAAACTTCATTGGAAGGACATTTAACAAGCAAGTATGCTAAAAGATGTAATGGACCAAGTAAGTCAATGCGCAGCTAAGTTTCGCTCTCAACATTTTTACCATGCAGGTGTGTTTCTATTTTATTGTAATCAATAAAGTGTTCATGAAAATGTTTTCTGATTGAAGATTTTCACCAAGTAGACTATTAAAATTTTATTTAACTTGATCAGTATTTGACTTCTTTATCTAGATCTGCATTTTGGAGAATACCCCTCTATAAGAAAAATCATTCATCTTGTGACTAGCTCCGAATACTGACATTCAAAACCACAAGTTGGATTAATGTTTTTGAAAATAAAAATTTCCTAAGATTTAAAGTAAAAATTGAAAATCTCAAGGTCCCATTTTTTTTGTGTGACTTAAAAATGTTTGCAAAGCACATTTGAAGAAATCCCATTGAACTACTTGTCTTATTTCTGTAGTAAATCTTCCTAATGAGTAACTGAACACCTGCAACCATATCCTGTTATGCTTTAAAGTTATTTTTGCTCAATTGGTCAGGTTTTGTTATAATAAACTAGTTATATCTGGCAGGTTTAAGCAGATTCTGCATTACCTACTGTTGCCATAGAGTGGATACAGTTCATTGGAGCTTAGTGGGTAAGTTTGCACCTAGTTACTTTTTGTGTATGTACAGTAATAACTTAAACAAATTGTGGACATGTGTACCATTGTATCCCGCACTCTCTTCTGTTACCGTGATGTACAATCTGCCTATAAAGCACTCGAGCCAAGACTTTTCACTGTACCTTGGTACATGTGACAGTAATAAATCAAATCAAGCTACTATTGTGGTCAATAAACTTTGTTGATGACCTAATAAATTTAATTCCATTTTTGTGTTCTCTGCTGAAGTTGAATATCTATATTGGGGAAAATTTACCCAATGCTGATAGTTCCCTCTAAGTAGTCATTCTTAATTTGTGTATCAATAATATTGGCAGGTGACATGAGTCTGGTGGGATATAAAGACCCAGGTTTTGTTTCTTTTTACACACATGTATCCAGACAATTACCCAGCTAATTTATCTTTTGCATGTCCATCATGCTTAAGGCGATGGTGTTCCCATCGTCACTGACAAATCTGCAAGCTCAGCACAGAATGTCAGTCAGGTCTGGGAATCTCCTTTCTGTATTAACAACTATAACTACATGCAATCAATTCGCTTACATCAAAGTGTCTACAAATCATTTTTTCACATCTTCACTCATTTGAATTAATGACCTTAAGAAGTTGGTTGTTTGCTTTCTGGGCACATTGGATGATGTTGCATTATACTAACAAAATTGTATTGTTTATCTTTTACAGCACCAAGTGACTAAGTGATTACATGAGCATTGTTTGCCACTACTGTAGATGTAAGTACTTATTCAACCTGTTGGCAGATTAGAAATTCTTAACTATCTGGTGCTTTTAACTACAGAGCCCTGAAATTATTTTCTCTTCCCTCTTCACTATTTAGTTAGATTTGACATTTTAATCTTAAGTTGCATGTTAGCATGAGCAGAAGATTGGCCATTCTACAGCAATTGGCATAGGTAAGTGGTGGTGGGGGGGGGTGCGGATGGACGGACAGTGGCTCAGTGTTTAGCACTGCTGCCTCTCAGCACCAGGGTCCCAGGTTGAATTCCAGCCTCTGGCGACACTCTGTGTGGAGTTTGTATATTTTTCCCCGTGTCTGCAGGGGTTTCCTCTGGGTGCTCTGGCTTCCTCCCACTGTCCAAAGATGTGCGGATTAGGTGAATTGGCCATGCTAAATTGCCCGTAGTGTTAGGTGCATTCGTCGGGTAAATGTAGGGGAATGGGACTGGGTGGATTGTTCTGTCGGTGTAGACTTGTTGGGTCGAAGGGCCTGTTTCCACACTATAAGCAATCTAAATTAATCTAATCCAAAAAATGTAACCAGTGGCTGAACCACAGAGATTGATGCTGGACCCTTGACGTTTCACAATTTTAAATAGTCTGTTGAAGGGACCAAAAATATGACTGGTAAATTTCCTGATAACCGGAAATAAATAGGAAAACAAGTTGTGAAGAGGACATATGGATGCAAAGGGAAATGGGTAGGTTGAGTGGGCAAAGATCTGGCAAATGGAGTATAATGAAGGAAATGTGAAATTGTCCATTTTTGACAGGAAGAATGAAAAAGGATACAGGCATGTAAGTCAGCAGGAGTTCGGCCATTCAGCCCTTAGAGAGGCTCCACTATGCAATCAGATTGTGATTGATCTGATTGTAACCTCAAATCCATATTCTCTCCGATATCTGATAACCTCACAATTACTTATTTAACGAGAACCTATCTCTGCCTTAAAATATTCAAGAGATTTGCTTGTATCACCATTTTCAGGAAAAGTTCCAAAGACTCATGACCCTTTTGAGGGAGAGGGAAGGGAGGGAGAGAGTGAAAGGAGGGCGCAAGTGAAATGACTCCTCCCTAGGTTTTAAATAGTGCCCCCCCGGTTCTATGTTCTCCCACATCCTTTCCACATCTACCTTTTTCAGGTCCCCTCAGAGTTTTATATTTTTCAATTAAGTCGTTGCTGCTTCTAAACTACAGCAAATAGAAACCTTTCCTCATAAGGCAGCTCACCCATCCCAGAAATTACTACGGTAAACCTTCTCTGAACTGCTTCCCGTACATTTCATCTTTCTTGAGGAAAGATATAATAATATTCTAGGTGTGGTCTTAGCAGTGCTCTGTAAACTTGAACCATAATCTCCGTATTATTGTACTCAATTCCCCTTGCAATAAATAATAACATTTTATTAGCTTTCCTAAATACTTACTAACATGTGATTCATACATGAGGGCACCCAGATCCATCTGCATTTCTAATGTCTGCAATCTTGCTCAAATTAGGTAATATCTTATCAAAAGAATAAAAATGAAGTATGTTATCTAATGGGTATGAGGTTGCAAAGCTCTCAGATGGTGAGGGATCTTCGTGTCCTAGCATTTGAATTGCAAAATGTTCACAAGTACCTGCAGCAAATAATTAGGAAAGCTGTTAGAATGTTAATGCTTATTGTGATGGGGATTTAATCCAAAAATAGGAAGCTTATGCTTCAATTATACAGGACTTTGATGGAACTGCATATGGAATAGGGCACCGTATAGCTCACACAATTTAGGGAAGGCTGTAAATGCAGCCCAGAGCACAGAGGTCAGTTCAAACAGATCTGAAAGCTTTGCTGCACTATTACCTGGAATGGGAAGTTTGCTGTATAAAGAAAAGATGATAGGCTGCACTTGCATTTGCTGCAGTTTAGAAGGTGATTTTATTAAAGCTAAAGATCCCAAAGGATTTTGACTGTGGATTTCTCCTCTTCTAGGAAAATCTGGAACTAGGAATCATTGCTTAAAAATAAAGAATTACTCATTTAAAGTGGATGAAAAAAATCTCTGAGAATTTGAGTCTTTGGAGCTCCCTTCCTTCAAAGGTTGTGGAAACAGTCTTTGAATTTTGTTTTAATAAAGACAGATTCTTGATAAGGACGGTCATTGAGAGTTGAGGGGAATGTGATCAAATCAGCAAAGATTTTATTGAATGACAGCAGGCTTGAGGGACTGACTGACCTATTGCTGTTTCTTCTAACTAGTACGCTAATCTCATTCGTCCAGCTCTTTGTCCACTGGGATTGGCTGACTCGGCACAATCTGGAATTGATCTCATGACTTCGGCCCATCGAGCTTGCGCCAACATAACTACTACTAAAGTGCATTAATTCCAGTTTCCTGCACTTGT
This sequence comes from Hemiscyllium ocellatum, assembly GCF_020745735.1. NCBI lineage: Eukaryota > Metazoa > Chordata > Chondrichthyes > Orectolobiformes > Hemiscylliidae > Hemiscyllium > Hemiscyllium ocellatum. The sequence goes on from NC_083430.1 coordinate 42,618,994, forward strand.
CTCATTGTTGAATGTTATGGTATTTGAAGTGCTCATCCACATAATTTTAAAGGTTGTAAAGTTTCCAGCCTCGTCCACCTTCCATCCTCCCCACCCGTCTCTGCTTCCACAAGGCCTGTTGCCTTTGACAGTCCTTGGTTCGCGCCACTCCTCACCAACTCTCCTGATACCCAGGTACCTTCCTCTGCAACTGGGAAAGATGCAAAATCTGCCAGTATACCACTCTCTTCACCTTTATCCAGGGCCCTAAACAAGCCTTCTGGGTGAGACAGAGGTTCACCCGCCTCTCTTCCAACCTCCTTTACTGCATCAGGTGCTCCCGATATGGTCTTCTCTATATTGGGAAGACCAAATGTAAACTTAGGGAACAGTTCACTGAGCATCTCAGCCAGGCCCGCAGGGGTGGACCAGACCCCCCAGTCACTGCCCGTTTTAGTTCTCCTTCCCACTCCCTTTCTGACATGGCCATCCTTGGCCTTCTCCATTGCCACAACGAACCAAACCGCAAATTGGATGAACAACACCTCATCTTCCACCTGGGCAACTTATAGCCTGTAGCACTCTACATTGAGTTCTCCAATTTCCCCAATCCTGAAGAAGGGTTACACCTGAGGTGTTGACTTCAGCACCTCCTGATGCTGACTGGTTTGCTGTATTCTTCCAGCATCCTGTCTGTCTACATTTGGAATCCAGCATCGGCAGATTATTCCCAGGCAGTGATTCCCACCACCTGTGAGTGAAAGTGTTTTCCCAAATCCCCTTTGAATCTCCTGCCCCTTGCCCTAAATCTTGTGATTGACCCTTCAACTAAGGGGAGCAACTGTTCTGTATTCACTCAGTTAATATCCCTCAATCTTATATACCTCAATCATGTCCTCCCTCAGTCCTCTTCACTTTAAAGAAAACAAACCAAGTCTATCCAGTCTTTGCTTATGGCTCACTTTCTCCATCCTAGGCAACATTCTGGTGAACCTTCTCTGTACCCTTCTAGTGCTATCACATCCATCCTACAGTGAGGTGACTAGAACTGCACACAGTACTCCAGTTGTTGTCTGACCAATGCTTGTACAACTCCAACATTACTTCCTTGGTGTTATACTCTTGTGCCATGGTTAATGAAGTCAGGTATCCCATATGCCAACTTAACTATCCTCTTGATATGCACTGCTGATTTTAGGGCTCTGTGAATAATTACCGCAAGATCCCCTTGTTCCTTTTAAGCTAACCAGTCTCCTGCCATTCATTAAATACTCTCTCACCTTGTTTCTTCTTCCAAATTGCATCACCTTGCACTTACCAAGATTAAATATCACCTGACCAACCCATCTATAGCATCCTGTAATCTACAACCATCTGTGCTATTAACCATTCGACCAGTCTTGGGGTTGTCTGCAGTTTTTTTATATATATAACAAACAATAGTGGTCCCAGTACTGATCCTTAATAGACCACTGGACACTGGCCTCCAGTCACTCAAACAGCCTTCTACAGTAACATTTGTTTCCTATTACTAAGCCACTCTCTGATCCATCTCCACAACTTTCCTTCAGTTCCATGTGCTTTAACCTTTTCAATCAGCCTCCCATGTGACACCTTGTCAAAAGCTTTGCTAAAATTCATATAACCTACATCAACTGAACTTCCCTCATTCCCATACTTGATCACAGTTTCAAAAATTATTAACAAATTTATTAGTATCTGTCACCTCGTCAACCCTGTAAACGAATCCTTTTCAAGTCTATATAAATTTAGTTTCCTATTATAAGTTACCAATGAATCTGTTTTTACAGTGCATTTCAGATTATCGTACCTTGGTGAATAAAAGTATTTGTAATCTTCCCACCTGCCTCTTTTGCACTAGATGTTTATAATTTTAAAGTTGATCTGATAATCCCAATATTATAACATTATTTGAAAGCTATATGGCTCCTTATTCCATCTGCATATTTCTGAATTATCTCATGATCCATCCTCTTCATTACACAACTTTTGATTGAAAAAGAGCTGGTTTAACTCAAATTTATCACCACAGGATCACCGAATTGAACCATAATATTGGTTTGCAACCTGTGATTCGAGCCAGTTTTTAAGATGTTTCTGGTTGAAAACCTGAATTTAAATTTACTTAGCAGTAGTCCCACAATGAGTGGTGCACATGACTAGAATGATGCAGTAGCTTTTTATGAGGGAGATACGAAATCCAAGCAGAGTTGAATTCTGTATGGTTGGAAATGGTTAAGGAAATGAGTAGACTTGCTGCTAAGTAGAAGAATGAAGATTGACAGTGCCCATTTATGACAGCCTTATGCTAGTATTCCTCATTTATACAGTTTTTGATAGTGAAAAGTTACAGCTAACCTTATTCGCATGACTGATTTATTGCATCTAAACTAGGCTCTTGCTGCACTGCTTGCAACTTGCTAAAAGGAGACATGACCCAAGAAGTAAAGCATTTTCACCACAAGATGGCAGTCGGCATTCATCAACTCCATTGTGTTGAAGGAAAGGAACCATTAGAAATGTTTTCTTCACAGAGGGGAATTTACACTTCAGAAACTTGGTGATTAACTCTGAAGGTGAAGCACAAGTTCCCTTTTACACATATTACGTAGATTTCATTGTTCAGACATTTACTATAGTGTGTCAATCTAAGACAGCAGTCGTTTGATTAAGTGAAGAACTTATTTGTACCAAGCTGTATAAACAAGAGACCAGTCATTTTCAGACTTGGACATGGGAGAGTGATTTTGCATGAAATCAAAATGACTTCTGGAAAAGATATTAGAATCTGTTATATTTGCTCGTACTTAATGGTTAGTCACAGTAAATTTTAAGTACTTATTCTTTGTACTGTCTTTAATAAAGTGTTACTATTTTGGCACAGTTTTATTGCCTTTATTTGTACATTATAAAGCAGTAACATTTTCCATAATAGCGTGAATGAGTGTTTTATTGTCTTTTGGCTTCGGCTTTGAGTTCTGTATTTATTGGTTATACGTTGTTGACATTTGAACAGGAACAATGGATCTTCAGTCATAGGTTAAAGTACTGAAGGAGTCAATGCTGGCATTTGCAGGGGTTAGCTGGACCCACTCCAATACTATTTACCTGTAGGCCTTCAGTTCTTTTGGATCAGGTGTTTGTCATTGATTTCTCTTTGTCCTTGTACTCTTGCGTAAAGTGTCATTCCTGGCTGGGTTAATGAGCAAACTTGATAGCTTATTAATACTTAAAATAAGGAATTATGTAATTTGTTAGTATTTGGGAATACAATAAACTTTTTATCTGGCCCCTATGGGACCAGGAGTGAGTTGATTGATCATCTGGAAAATTTGATCAAGAGGTTGCTAGAATCTTTGTAATGAAGCAGGGGTATAGACATTACTGTATAGTTTATTTACAGCATAAATCACTTAATAATGCAACTTTGCCTTAAATGAAACATACTGGCAGAGCGCCTTCTCACTTGGACCATCAACTGACTACTCAAGAGATCGTGATATTTGAGGAGAATTGACTCGAAATTGAATCAACTGTTGATATTTCATGTGGTCATTCAATTGAACAAGTATAGTTACATTGATGCAAATAAACTATAATAATTGGACAGTAACACACAAAACTGAGGTATATAATGTTTGCCTTTTTATCAAAAGTACTGTTCATAAAGTGCTGGTTAAAACAAAGTTTGCTGTACATGTTAACATTTCTGTGATGGCAATGTTTTCCCTGCTGATGGCCAACGGTAATGATCAATCGTTGTACTGAAACATGTAATTTTATTGTAAGTGAGACCATTTTCTGAAAGTGTTGTAAATTTGTTGCTGAACAAAGCAGAGTTAGCACGTTGCTTTTTTTTAATTACAAAGAATGTAAATATTTGACAATGGTCTAATTCAAAAGGCGATGGCAGCACCAAACTAGTTCTGGATTCAAAACCAATCAGTATGGCACACAAACTGTTTTGGCTTAACTCCGACTTACTTTGGGAATACTTCACCCCTATCTAACCCCTTCCTGCCAATTTAGAAGCAAGTTCCAGTCACTCAAGAGTTGGAAAATGAAGCCTTTTGCGCTTGGTTTTTGCAGCATTTGACAATGTGGCATCAAAGGACTTTAGCAAAACTGGAGTCACTGGGGATTAGTGGGGTAGGAGGAGAAAGAAAGCCGTCGCTGGTTGGAGTTAGACCTAACACAAAGGAAAGTGGTTGAGGTTGTTAGAGACAAATCATCTCAGTGGAAAAGCACAGCTGTTTAGGCAGCATCCAAGGAGCAGGAGAGTTCACGTTTCGAACATAAGCTCTCCAGGAATCATCTCAGTCCTTTGGGTATTGCTGCCGAAGTTTTTCTGTTGTGTTCTTGGCTCAGCACTCATTTTCTGTTTCATCAATGGCCTTTCCTGTATTGTAAAGCCAGAAATGGGAAAGATCACTGCACAATTTTCAGCACCTTTCTTCATTTCCCTCAGTACTTGAGCAGTCAATATTCATATGCAGCAAGACGAGGGCAGTTTGGTAAGTTGCAAATAACATTTGGAACATATATGCTAGGTAGGAACTATCACCAACAAGTGATTTAACTTTCCTTAGGACACTGAATGTTACTGCCATCTCTGAATCCTCAACTGCCAACGTCCTGAAGGACGGTGTTGTCAAGAAATTGAACTGACCTAGCTAGGTAAGTAATGTGGCTGTACAAGTGGAGTAATGCATCTAGCATCTCCAAAGCTTTTCATTCCTGTACAAGGCACAAGGCATTTAAATGATGGAATACGTTCTACTTGTCAGCACAGTGTAGCTCCAACAACATTTCAGAAACTGACTTTATCCAGGACAAGGAAATCTGCAGATTTGGTTTCATTCTCTAATCTAAACATTCACTCCCTCCACACTGGCATACAGCAATGATGCGCCACCCATTGCAGCATATCGCTAAAGTGCCTTTGACTCCTTCCAACCTGTGACCTCTACCATCCAGAAGGTCAGGGGCATTGGATTGTCTTCACAGCTCGCCATCCCTCCCAGCTTTGTGTTGTACAATTAATACAATGGAACTTAATGCAACTTCCACAAGATGTCTTTTACGTACATGTGCATAAATTTAGTTTTGAAATACAGGGCGACGACCTTATCCACAGAGTCAGTTTCCTTAGTTACCCGGGGTTTACTGTGGCCCAAACGTATTACAGGGAACGTTCCAGAACAAGGGACTGGGGGTTGCTGGCAAGGTAAATTCCCCATTTTTAAATGAGTGGCTGGCACCTATCAGTGGTTTCGGGCTTCCGTGGTAGATCTTGGAATGTATCCCCCCCAGGTGTGGGGGAGTACTGTAATAACTGTGTAGTCAACTGGATGAGCCAAATTTTGAGACTAGCTGCATCACCTCCAGTATTCCTTCCTCAGCTGGGATTGTGTAATTCTGGAGCCTTTCCACTGAAATATGATTTCAGTTCATCTTCTGTTTGGAGTCACTGTTGCGGTCAGCTTCAATTTGAAGATGTCCAGGAAACTTGGCAATGTGATGGTCTGACCACATAAGTTTTGATCATGAGCCTCAATTCCTTTTATTCCCCATCCTTCCCTACCTACCCCATTAGTCTCCAATGTGTAAGTTAGTCATCTGATTTAAAGATCCACCTTAGCCTGTATCTTAATTATAAGTCTTAAATTATTTGGTGCACTTATGTATGTCATCAGTCAATTGTACCTACCACCCAAGGGTCTGTTCTTAGTTATCAGTAAATTGTTGGAAGGTGTCATCAACAGTAGTATCGTGCAGCACTTGCTTACAAACAACCTGTTCACTGATGTCCAGTTTGGGTTTTGCCAGGGCCATGGAGCTCCTCTCCTCACAACAGACTTTGTCAAAGTATTATGAAAGAACTGAATTCCAAAGGTGAAGTGAAAGTGGCTGTTCTTGTTGTCCACGCTGGATTTGACCGAATGTGGCATCAAGGAGACCTAATAAAAGTAGAATCAGTAGGACTTGGGGAGAAAACTCTGGTTGTGGTTGTTCAATGTTAGTCATTTCAGCTTCAGGGTATCTCTGCAGGAGTTTGAGGTTAGTGCACTTGGGCCCAACAATCTGTAGCTGCTTCATAAATGGCCTTCCTTCGGTCATAGGGTCAAATTTTAAAGGTATTTGCTGATGACTGTGTATAACGTTCACCATTTACAACTTCTCATACTGAAGCAGGCCACGGTCAAATTTAGCACAATATAGGCTGACAAGTGGCAAGCAGTAACAATGGCATTACCATCAGAGTTTCCCAGCTATTAACACCTGGGTGTTACCCTTGACCAGAAACGTAACTAGTCATTATAAGTACGAGGTACAGGATCAGGTCATGGGCTTGGACTCCTGCATTGAGTAACTCACCACCTAATTCTGAAATCTACAAGGCACAAGTCAGGAGTGCATTGGAATACTCCCCACTTACCTGACTGAGTGCAGCTCCAGCAACATTCTAAGCTTGACACCATCCAAGATAAAGCAGCCTGCATGATTGACCTAATTTCCCCAACATTAACTCCTTCCATTTAAGCCTTCGAGTGAAGAGAAAACCAGTTTTCCATTGTGTGTAACCACATTACTTTGAGCCCACCTAATAATTTTTTGAAGCTATTGGTTTAGCATTCAGTATAACAATGTATTAATTATTTTAATATTGGCAGCTAAAATTTAGTACTGGAATATTTGAATGTTCCAAATGATATTGCAACTGTTTAACATAAAATAAACCTTTAAATGTGCACTCAATTTGGTAAATTCTGAGAAGGTATGTATTTAGATAGAAAACTGCCTGCAAATACCAGCTGCTGTTGGATTTTCTCCCCAGTGGAGGGTGCTCTTAGTTCTCTAACCTTACCATCAAACAACTAACCAAACCTTTCTGCTACTTGCTCTAGTAGTTACACTTGTTTCAAGCTGTTTGTTTCTGCTTTTTTTCAAAAAAAGTTTGCAGTTAAATGGTTACAGGTAGCAAACAAGTTTGATTTGTGATTATTTTGAAACACGGTTGGTGGGTGAGATCATGAATGGGTGAAGCTAATAAAATTTAAAGGATGAGCATGTGAAAGGTAGCAGTGCTTGTAGTTTGTGTGTGGAAGGTGGAGCATTTGGGAAAGAAAGTGTGCAGGAAAGGTGGCAAAAGAAATGCAAAACCGCAGAGTGAGTACTACAGAACTGAGTCTTTTGAGTAAAATGGCAAGATCGTCAACTGTCAGTAGCAACACTTGTTCATTTGTGAGGTGTGAATGTCATTGACAAAGTCAGCATTTATTGCTCATCCGTTTATGGTGAGTCAGCTTGAACTGTTGCAATCCATCTGGTGCAGGAGCACCTACAGTGCTGTTACGCAAGTTCTGTGATTTTTGACCCACTGACAATGAAGGAAAAGTGATGCAGCACCATTTCAGTTGAGTGCCTAATAAAGAACCTGTTTTTTTTGATAAATTTGAGCAAAGGTTGCAGTGGATTATTGAACTTAATTTCTGCAGCTAATGTTGAAGGAAGCAACAGAATAACAATGTTAAATCTCTTATAATTAATTCCTACAGTCTAAACAAAATCTAGGAAATGAATGATTGTATGGTACAAAGAAATGATCATTAAATAGTTACCCAATGTTGAATAAATTTTTTAAAAAAAGAAATGTGTCCTCTTGTCTGCTTTCTGAAGAGGAGGCTAAGCTGGTTTTTAAATGGATGGAAGAATTCCTGGAATATCAGATGTTGTCACCTTGTCTTGTCAGTAGAGGCTGCTCTCAGGTCTTTGCTTTCATACCACCATCAACTGAACAACAACCTCTCTGCTGCATTTTCTCACACACTGATTCACTTGCTGTTGTGCTGGCCAGATTGTGGCTAGGATGGCATCTTTTCTGGGTGTGCAGTTTTAACTGTGATATCAAACTTTAAAATAAGCAGCTGGGCTGTGAGAGGATACAAGCTAATCTCTGGATAGGCATTATTTGACTCATACTGAGATGATAACAAATTGAAGGAAATTAAAGACATGGCTATTAAGCCAGTTTATTGAATCAGTAATTAAAAGAGTGCCCCTTACTGTGTGCATTGTTGGTTCCTTATTTGAGGCAGTAAATACATTGGAAGCCATTAAGAGAAGTTTTATTAGACTAATAACTGGAATGGGTGCATTGGCTGTTGTGGAACGGTTGGGCAGGTTTGGCTTGTATCAAGGAGCTAAGGAAAGCAAAAGGCAATTTGATTGAAGCATGTAAGGAACTGGTGGGGACCACGTAGAAAAGGGTGTTTCCTCTTGTGGGAGAATAGAAAACGTGGGGTCATTGTTTTAAATGAACAACCCCTTATTTTTAAACAGATGAGCTGATGTTTTCTGAGGGCGCTGAGTTTTGGAACTCTTCAAAAGGCAGCGTAGAAGCCTTTGAATATTTTTAAGGCGGAAGATAGATTCTTATTAAGTAAGAGGGTGGAAAGTATCAGGGCTATGTAGCAATATGGATTTAAGGTTGAGGATATTAGTGGGTTCTCCAACCATTGACTGGTTATTATTTGGCTAGCATTTAATTCCAGATTTTATTGAATTCAAATGCCAGCACCTGCATTGGTGGAATTTAGAACACTCTTCCCCACAGCATTACTAGTGAAATGATATTACCACTGGAATTCCACCCTTCCCAACCACCACCACCCACCCATCCTAATGCCAAAGGTTGAATAAAATTGAAATTTATTATAAATAAATAGTTATCCCCAGACTTAGACTATTAGATGTTAAAACGCCTATATGATAGCAGAACACAAAATGGGAAGCTTATGGCAGGGACAGAGAGCCCAATGCTTTGGAAAGATAAGAGTGAAGAAAGTGCAGACATCAAACAAGGCGATTAGAAAAGCAAAGAAAAATATTACAAGAAAAGTTCAAAGAAAACCCAAAGCTGTTTCATAAATGCTTCATAAAAGAAGAGGATTAGCAAAATAGGACCAGTTATTATGGCCAAAAAGGTAACGTGTCTGTTCAAGCAGATGTAGGAATGGCTCTTAATGAATTCTTTCAAAAGTCCTTTAGGGAAAGAAATCTGTCATTCTTGTCTACCTTACATGTAACTCCAGCCCCACAGCCATTCAATTGACTCTTTACAACCCTCTGAACTAGCCAAGAATGCCAGTCCTAGGGCAATTAAGGATGAGAAATTAATGTGAGCCAGTATTATCCAAATTGCCTCTCACGAGCAACACAAGTGTTTTAAGAAAATAGAATTTGATGGCTGAAAATAAAGTTTCTTTGATTCTCAATTCTCTTATCTCTTCAGCTATGTAACAGGAAGGTTAAAACATACTTTGTGTAAATTGCCACATTTGAACTTCCTTCTCTCATTACTTTTGAATGGTCTTCTGCAAATAGTGGATTATATTCTCTTCCCAAAATATTCCATGATAAAGATTGCAGCAGAGCTGATACTGCTGTCTTTGCATTCTGATACCTCCCTTCACAGCAAGTTGTTCAGATCTTTTCTGATATTGGTATCCAAACTAATCTTTTAGTCCTTACTCATTTTTTTTGCCTCCTCTAGAGACCTTTGGTACTTCTAGTTCTACCATGACTTAGAAGGGGCTTTCCTGGAACACAGCCACTTCTTCAGATTCCCATTATCAGACACTGGGATTTCTCATGATTTGCTTCTGTTCCCAAGGTCACAGGATATTCTTGCCTGCACTATCTCAACTTCCCTCATCGATTCTGCATCTTTTCAGTTCATGTTAATAAACATGTTGCAACAACCTTCATCTTAAAAACCTTGTTAAAAGGATTTTGCTCCCTCTGGGACTTGTTTTAATTTGGACATCATTCTTTATTTCACGCTGCTGCTGTTAACCTCCTTTCAGGGTATCTGGGTTGGATGTAAATGTTATTATCTACGGAGATAGGAGTTTCCCTGTCCTTTTGTAATTTGTAACAATGATTTATTTTTGTAAATTTACTTTTACAGTTGGGCAACTCATGATGCTCATGTTGGTACATGCAATTAATAAGATTGTAGTAAAAATCTTCCCTTTCACTTGAGCTTGGCATAGATTTTAAAACTTCCTAACCACTGTGGTATCTTGCTCTTCTAGGTATGAATGCATTAATATAATCATAGGGACTTAGGAATAGAGGTGGCCCATTCAGCCCCTTGACCTAGTTAGGTTAAAAATGTAAAACACCCACTTCCTGGACAAGTATGCCACTCCTAGTGAATACGCAAACAAGTAGTGTACAGAGTATTGTATTGTCTGAATGTCAACCAGATGAAACCCCAACCGTTAGAGGGCAGATTTTATTTTAAGAGATTTTGAATTTATTTTTATTAGAAAGGATAATGGATGTCTTAATGAGATATGAAAGAGATAAAATAACTATCCCAAGAGTCTGAGAAGAGTGAGAGGAAATTCATATGTATTGGTCAAAAGTTTTCTATATTCACAAGGATATAGATTGAAAAATTCTGAACATCACTTAATTATGGATTTGTCACTTCTCCCTTTCTCAATCAGCTGGTCACACAGTAACTGCAGAGCATTGATGTCATACAGCTTGTGCAGGTGATGATGGGGACAGGGGGCATCACCTGGCAGGTAGAGAACCAGTGAGGGTACGGTTGTCTCACTTTTGCAAGTCCAGCCATGTTGCTTCTGCAGGTACACTTTGATGGGAGAATTCCCTGTCTAAGAGCCAGGGGCCAGTCACAATGCATCAGTTCTATTGCATGCAGCAACACTGCAGAGGCTAATACAAAGCCTTCAACCTAGGACCATCACTGGATCCCAGGCCAGAGGTAAACAAGGTGGGAGCATGTTGCGGGGTGCTGCATCCATCAATGAGGCGGCGCTTGGAGCTGACAAATGGTAAGTAACATTTGCACTGCATGAGTATCAGCCTAAGACCATCTCCAACAGAAAGAGCATCTAATGCTTTCCTCCTTGATATTCAATGATGTTACCATTACTGAATCCCCCATTATCAATAGTCGATGGTTACAATTAACCAGAACTGGACCAGCCATATGATTACTGTAGCTAGAAGAGCAGGTCAGAGGTTGGGAATCCTGAAGCGAATAACTCCCAAATGTCTGTTCAAGACAGTTCAGGAGTGTGATGGAGTACTCTACACTTGCCTGGATGGTTACAGCTCCAGAATTACTCTTAAAAATATGACATGATCAAGGATGAAACAGGCCACTTGATCTGTACTGCATCCATCACCTTCGACATTTAATCTATTCACCATCAGTGTACAGTGGCAACAGTATGTTGTTGCAAGATGCACAGCAAGGTTCCTGCAACAGCACCTTCCAAACCTTCGACCTCTTCAATCCAGTGGAAGGACATCAGATACATAAGGGCACCACTATCTGCACATTTGTTTCTAAGTCTAACCGCACTGACTTTTAGATATATTGTTTTTTCAGTGTCATTGGGTCTTGGCACCCCCCCCCCGCCCCCAAAAGGCAAAGAGGGTATCTATGCAACCTGAAATGGTTCAAAGAAGCTCTTCTTCAATCTCTTGAGGGCAATTAAGGATGAATAATAAATGGTGAACTTGCCAGTGATGGTCACATCTAATAAACGAATAATGTAAAAAACCAGCAAAACTCATGTGGGAGCCTGATCAGCACAGAGATTGCAACTGTTTAAAAATTTTTAGGTATTAGTCAAGAACTTTCAAAAGCTGATTGGGGACAGATGTTGCAGGTACAGCAATGGCTGGAAAATTGGAAGCCGTCAGAAATGAGATAACGAGAATCCAGAGACACTATATTCCAGTTAGGGTGAAAGGAAAGGCTGGTAGGTGTAGGGAATGCTGGATGATGAAAGAAATTGAGGCTTTGATTAACAAAAAGGAAGCATGTGTCAGGTATAGACAGGAGAGATCGAGTGAATCCTTAGAGTATAAAGGCAGTAGGAGTATACTTAAGAGAGAAATCAGGAGGGCAAAAAGGGGGTATGAGAAAGCTTTGGTACATAAGGTTATGGAGAATCCAAAAGTATTTTTTATAAATACATTAAGGACAAAAGGGTAGGGAGAGAATTGGACTTCTCAAAAGAACAGCAAGGCAGCCTATGTGTGGAGCCGCAGGAGATGGCAGAGACTAAACGAGTATTTTGCATCAGTGTTTACTGCGGAGAAGGACATGGAATGTATAGAATGTGGGGAAATGGATGGTGACATCTTGAAAAATGTCCATATTACAGAGGAGGAAGTGATGGATGTCTTGAGATGGGTAAAGGTGGACAAATCCCCAGGACCTGATCAGGTGTACCCTAGAACTCTGTGTGATGCTAGAGAAGTGATTGCTGGGCCTCTTGCTGAGATATTTGTATCATTGATAGTCCCAGGTGAGGTGTTGGAAGACTGGAGGTTGGCTAACGTGGTGCCACTGTGTAAGAAGGGTGGTAAGGACAAGCCAGGGAACTATAGACCTGTGAGCCTACGTTGGTGGTGGGCAAGTTGTTGGAGGGAATCCTGAGGGACAGGATGGACATGTATTTGGAAAGGCAAGGACTGATTAGGGATAGTCAACATGGCTTTGTGCATGGGAAATCACAAACTGATTGAGTTTTTTGAAGAAGTAACAAAGAAGATTGATGAGGGCAGAAAAGTAGATGTGATCTATATGGACTTCAGTAAGGCGTTTGATAAGGTTCCCCATGCGAGACTGGTTAGCAAGGTTAGATCTCATGGAATACAGGGAGAACTAGCCATTTGGATACAGAACTGGCTCAAAAGTAGAAGACAGAGGGTGGTGGTGGAGGGTTGCTGTTTAGACTGGAGGCCTGTGAACAGTGGCGTACTACAAGGATTGGTGCAGTGTCCACTGTTTTTTGTCATTTATATAAATGATTTGGATGTGGACATAGGAGTTATAGTAAGTTTGCAAGTGATAACAAAATTGGAGTTGCAGTGCACAGTGAAGAAGGTTCCCTCAGATTACAACGGGATCTTGATCAGGTGGGCTAATGGGCTGAGGAGTGACAGATGGAGTTTAATTTAGATAAATGCAAAGTGCTGCATTTTAGAAAAGCAAATCAGAGCAGGACTTATACACTTAATGATAAGGTCCTGGGAGTGTTGCTGAAGAAAGAGACTTCGGAGTGCAGGTTCATAGTGCCTTGAAAGTAGAGTCGCAGGTAAATAGGGTAGTGAAGAAGGCATTTAATATACTTTCCTTTAGTCACAGTATTGAGTACAGGAGTTGGGAGGTCATGTTGTGGCTGTAGAAGAGATTTGGTTCGGTCACTTTTGGAATATTGCATGCAATTCCTGTCTCTTTCCTATCAGAAGAATGTTGTGAAGCGTGAAAGGGTTCAGAAAAGATTTACAAGGATGTTGCCAAGAGTTGGAGGTTTTGAGCTAAAGGGAGGGACGGAATCGGTTGGGTCCTTATTCCCTGGAGTGCTGGAGGCTGAGGGGTGTCCTTATAGGGTTTATAAAATCATGAGGGGCATGGGTAGGATAAACAGACAAGGTTTCTCCCTGGGGGGGGATGGGGGGTGGCAGGAAGGGGGGAGCTTCAAACTAGAGAGCATAAGTTCAGGATGAGAGGGGAATGGCTGCCAGAGGATGTGGTGGAGGCTTGTACAATTGCAGCCTTTAAATGGCATCTGAATGGGTATATGAATAGGCAGGGTTTAGAGGGATATGGACCAAGTGCTGGCAAATGGGAGTAGATTAGGTTAGGATATCTGGTTGCACTGAAGAGTCTGTTTCCATGTTGTCCATCTCTGTGATTCTGTCACTCACCACCACCACCTCATGAAACTGAATCTAGGTATTAAATGTTACCTTGCCAGTATTTTCGCAAGCAACAGCCAATGTTTATATGGCACTTTAATAGAATGACATATCCCAGATGCTTCACAGGAGTGTAATGAAACAAAGTGTGACCACTGGGCACTTTATAAGATAGTAGGTCGGATGGTCAAAAGCTTGGTCAGAGAGGTTAGCTTTAAGGTGTACATGAAAGGAGGAAGGTGATTGGAGAGGTGAAAATTCCAGAGCTTAGGCCTTGGTAACTAAGGCATGGTCAGTAATGGTGGAGCAATTAGAAATTTGGTGTGAGTCAAAACATGGGCTCAAGTTTACAAAAGAATGTGGGAGACCTACCATGAGTTTTTGGAATACTGCATTCAATTCTGGTCTCCCTGCTATAGGAAGTATGTTGCGAAACTTTAAAGGATTCAGAAAAGATTTACCAGGATGTTGCCAGGGTTGGAGGGTTTGAGCTATATGGAGAGGCTGAATAGGCTGGGGATGTTTTCCTTGGAGCATCAGAGGCTAAATAACCAAGGTCTTTTCCCCAGGGCGAGGGAGTCCAAAACTGGAGGTCATAGGTTTAAGGTGAGAGGGGAAAGCTTTAAAAGTGACCTAAGGGGCACCTTTTTCACACAGAGGATGGTGCGTGTGTGGAATGAACTGCCAGAGGAAGTGGTGGAGGCTGGTACAATTGCAACGTTTAAAAGGTGTCTGGATGGGTATATGAATAGGAAGGGTTTAGAAGGATATAGGCCAGGTGCTGGCAAATGGGACTAGATTATTTTGGGATATCTGGTCAGCATGGACGAGTTGGACTGAAATGTCTAAATGCATCACACCTCCATGACTCAATGACTGTATGAGTGTACTGGATTCATCACTTTGAGATACAGCAAAGGTATGAATGAGGGTTTCAGCTCCAGGTGGGGTGTTGAAGATTCAGCTGTATTACAGAAGTGGAAATATTTAGTTTTAGTGATGGTGTGAGTCAGACGATGAGCTCAGAGACAAAAATGACACCAACATCAGTTGAGATGTAATCTCAGACTGATGCCAGAGACAGAGATAGACTCAGCCACTTGGCTGCATAATATCTTAAAACCAAAGAAAAGCAATTTGAGTGATTTATCTATTTTATATCAGAAAGGGTATGAAGGATGAAAAATATTCCAGTAATAGTCCAAGAAGATTAACCATTTACAAAAGCTCTGCTACAATTAATATGATACATGACCACTACGGGGAAAAAAAATAGAATTTTACAACAATATCGTGAATAGTTTGTTTCTTGAAAACAGATCACAAAATATTTATTGAAGTCGAGAAGTATTCATTCAACAGACACTCTGAATGCAAATAGAAATGAAACCGATCGCATTACTGTAAATGCTGCATTCCCCCTTATGATAAAAATAATTATTAACCGTAAATGATAGAATGCCAAGGCATTACGGTACGGAAGAGAAATTTTTTTCTCAATCCATTATCGCTTGACAGCTTTCTGAAAGAGCTAAAATGTATTCCCATTTAGAATGATATAGCTAGATGTTTACAGAATTGAAAAGATCCTAAAGTTGCAAATTGGATGCAAATGCAGAAGTGCTGTGTCATCCCACCCCCACCTCCCCTCCATTTTGACATGTCCAACCTTTGTCAGCAGGGATAGAGTGGTAGGGCTTAATTCACGCAGCTGAACAACCCAAACTCAGTATGGTCATTCAAACTTAATACTGAGTTAAAACGGGTTCTGTTTTGGCTTTTGCAAAAACCTTAACCCACAGCATTAGAGTCATGAGTTTTTGAATGAGTTATAAATGCAATTAAAAGGCAAGAAATGTTCACAAAGTTTCATAATCTGAAGTTTTTAAACCCTCTGCCCTTTAAACATGAGATAAAAAAAAGGCTTAAGCTGCCAGTGCTTAAAAACTATCTCTTGGGCTGTTTTCATGAACAGGCCATCTGGTGTAGTTTGTAAAAATGATTGACATGATCCCAGCATGTGTTATTTACTGGACAAGTCAAATCCCAGCATGAAATCGGCCTTAATAGATCACATTTGTTGCTTCTAGTTTTAACAAGGTTATTTTTCACTGAAACATAAGTACACTCTGCTGCAGATATGCTTTTAAGAAGACAATAAAAAATTATTTTACACAAGAAATGAAATTCAAATTAGAATAAACCAAATTATTTACATTCAACACAAATTTAAAGAGATTGAAACACATGGTAAAATACAATCCATTAATCCCAAAAGCATTCCTTTACAAAACTCATACCAGAGAGGATTGCCTGCTCTTTCACATCTATGCAGCTTAATTTAATTATGGCCTCAATTCCCTGACTTGAGAATCTGACAACTTTGTCTTGGAACCTCCTTAAAGCTTATCTTATACTTTCTCAGCTTCACACAACACCTTCGGGATTGTAACAAAGCACTTCTAGTCTGGAACCTTTCAACTAACACCTTCCAATGGGCTAACTGATTCCTCAAAAATCCTAAATGATGTCCCTTTCTCAGGAGCATGTTTTGCACAAACAGCTCCATCAAGGACTTAAGAAAAAAAATAATTGAAACTGAAATGACAAGGTTTTCTTCTAAGTTGTTTCCCCATGCCCAAAAATGTGTTCCAGAATCTTCTACCTGAAAGTTTAATGCACTGCACTATTTATTTTTACCATAACCAAACCACATAGCCTAGATGTGGAGATGCCAGTGTTGGACTGAAGTAGACAAAATCTGAACTCGTACAACACTAGGTTATAGTTCAACTGGTATATTTAAAATCACAAGTTTTCAGAGTGTCAGTCTGAAATCTCAAATTGATGATTCCAGTACACTCATACAGTCATTGAGTCATGGAGGTGTAATGCATGTAGACATTTCAGTCCAACTCGTCCATGCTGACCAGATATCCCAAAATAATCTAGTCCCATTTGCCAGCACCTGGCCCATATCCTTCTAAACCCTTCCTATTCATATACCCATCCAGACACCTTTTAAACGTTGTAATTGTACCAGCCTCCACCATTCCTCTGGCAGTTCATTCCACACACGCACCATCCTCTGTGTGAAAAAGGTGCCCCTTAGGTCACTTTTAAAGCTTTCCCCTCTCACTTTAAACCTATGACCTCCAGTTTTGGACTCCCTCGCCCTGGGGAAAAGACCTTGGCTATTTAGCCTCTGATGCTCCAAGGAAAACATCCCCAGCCTATTCAGCCTCTCCGTATAGCTCAAACCCTCCAACCCTAGCAACATCCTGGTAAATCTTTTCTGAATCCTTTAAAATTTCGCAACATACTTCCTATAGCAGGGAGACCAGAATTGAATGCAATATTCCAAAAACTCATGGTAGGTCTCCCACATTCTCAAAAGCTTGTGATTTTAAATACACCTATTAGACTATAACCTGGTGTCGTGTGACTTTTGACTTTGTCCATACACCTCCACATCCCTGAACAGTATGAACAATTTCAGTGTGGCCAGTACAGCATTTCTGTTTACTAATAAAATCTCCCAATGCGTACAACAACTCACTCTCTTCCAGGAGGTGCTTTCTGTTGCTGTATATGAAAAGAAATCATGCTTACAGAAATAATTACCAGTCAGACATTAAACCCCTTCAGAGACAGAAAATACACGTCACTGGTTTAAAATTCAAGAATCCAATATAAATATTAGAATATACATATAAAGCACACATATTATAATCTATTTTAATTTTAGTTTTGAGTTTTGTAACAATGCTGTCACTTTAAAAAAAGCTATTTTGTCCTTGTTTTTCAAGAGAGGATGTTACGGCAGAGGCACTGAAGTATCTAGATTAACAGTGGCCAGCTCTCTCAGTTCAGGTTTTTCTGGTTTGGTTTAGCTGTGGCAGTCACAAGACTGCCTTTCTCTCTGAAATCTCTTAGGAAGTTGCTCCCTCTTGCCTGTAAGAAGCTGTGTTTGAATTTACCTCTTTGCCAAGGGGTGTTGCTGTATTGGAACTGTTAATTAGTTAAGTTGCTGTGTTGGGTCGATGAAGTTTTCCGGCATTAAGTTATTCTAAATTCCGTTTTCTTTTGTTCGTGTTTCAACTGTGGTTTTGAAACAAATTGTGATTTGTTTAAAGTCGAGTAGTTTGACCAGCTGCATCACACCTGGAATAACCACTTCACATCTGCCTTTAAAAGAAGAAAAAGTTATAGCCTGTCCTAGTCCATAACAGTTTTAATAGAGGACTTATTTGACACTTTCCAATGGCTGAAGAGCTGTTATTTCATTCTGAAGTATTTGTTTCTTAAAATACACAATTATGACAGCACAATAGAACAACTGACAATTTATTAGGACTATTAAAGGATCTGGGATTTGGGATCTGAATAAAGCGTATTTGTTTTTTGTTAAGACAGTTACTAGGTTAGGAGAATTAAAGTTGAAAATGTGTTGCTGGTTAAAGCACAGCAGGTCAGGCAGCATCCAAGGAACAGGAAATTCGACGTTTCGGGCATAAGCCCTTCATCAGGATTGAGGAGAGGGTGCCAGGCAGGCTAAGATAAATGGTAGGGAGGAGGGACTTGGGGGAGGGGCGATGGAGATGTGATAGGTGGAAGGAGGTCAAGGTGAGGGTGATAGGCCGGAGTGGGGTGGGGGCGGAGAGTTCAGGAAGAAGATTGCAGGTTAGGAGGGCGGTGCTGAGTTGAGGGAACCGACTGAGACAAGGTGGGGGGAGGGGAAATGAGGAAACTGGAGAAATCTGAGTTCATCCCTTGTGGTTGGAGGGTTCCCAGGCGGAAGATGAGGCGCTCTTCCTCCAACCGTCGTGTTGTTATGTTTTGCCGGTGGAGGAGTCCAAGGACCTGCATGTCCTCTGTGGAGTGGGAGGGAGAGTTAAAGTGTTTATGTTTTGCCGGTGGAGGAGTCCAAGGACACATATCCTACGAAGAGACAGGCATAGCTGGGGCCCATGCGGGTGCCCATGGCAACTCCTTTAGTTTGGAGGAAGTTGGAGGATTGAAAAGAGAAGTTATTCAGGGTGAGGACCAGTTCAGTCAGTTGAAGGAGGGTGTCAGTGGAGGGGTACTGGTTGGTGCGGCGGGAAAGGAAGAAGCGGAGGGCTTTGAGTCCTTCGTGATGGGGGATGGAGGTGTACAGGGACTGGATGTCCATCGTGAAAATAAGGCTTTGGGGACCGGGGAAGCGAAAATCCTGGAGGAGGTGGAGGGCGTGGGTGGTGTCCCGAACGTAGGTAGGTGAACTCAGATTTCTCCAGTTTCCTCATTTCCCCTCCCCCCACCTTGTCTCAGTCGGTTCCCTCAACTCAGCACCGCCCTCCTAACCTGCAATCCTCTTCCTAACCTCTCCGCCCCCACCCCACTCCGGCCTATCACCCTCACCTTGACCTCCTTCCACCTATCACATCTCCATCGCCCTTCCCCCAAGTCCCTCCTCCCTACCTTTTATCTTAGCCTGCCTGGCACCCTCTCCTCATTCCTGATGAAGGGCTTATGCCCGAAATGTCGAATTTCCTATTCCTTGGATGCTGCCTGACCTGCTGTGCTTTAACCAGCAACACATTTTCAACTGTGATCTCTAGCATCTGCAGACCTCATTTTTTACTAGGAGAATTAAAACCTCTGAACAGGTTTCTTAAACTGTTTTGCTTTACTGTTGTGTGTCTGTGAGTGACATCTATATTAGATAGTCAAAATCTGTTTTTATCTCCCCAATGGGTGCCACAGGGGCTCAGTGGTTAAGCCTCACAGCGCCAGGGACCAGGGTTCGATTCTAGCCTCTGTCTGTGTGGAGTTTGCACATTCTCCCCGTGTCTGTATGAGTTTCCTCCGGGTGCTTCGGTTTCCTCCCACAGTCCAAAGATGTGCAGTTTAGATAGATCGGCCATGGTTAATGTGGGGTTATAGGGGTAGGTTGGACTGGGTGGGATGCACTTTGGAGGGTGAGTACATACTTGGTGGGCTGAATGGCCTCTTTCTGCACAGCAGGGATTTATGTAAAAAACATGACTCCTACTGTCTGCTCATGGTGGACACTGAGTGGCAGTAGATCTGGAATGGGGGTATGAGAGAGCGTAGAATGGCATATGAAATGGAATGGGGTGTATAGGGACTATGAGGGCATAGTAATTGTATTTGGATATAAGGGGACATATGGGTGGGTGGAGGGTAGCGTCCCCCACTCCTGTCCAATCTAATCTTGCCATTTAAATTGAGGTGAGTTTTTTGGGTCGGGAAATTTTGCGACTTGCAACACCTACTTCATTAGCAGCTATGCAGCCCCAGATGTCATTATGACACAGAAGGAGACCATTCTCCCCAATTGGTTCATGCTGACCTTCTGTAGAATAATCCAATCAGTCTCACGGAGACCCTGTCTCTGAAATCCCCTAAAGTATCCATTCATTTTCTTTTGAAACCATTTACCATCTTTGCTTTCACTCCAACCCTGGATAACGGGTTCCTGGAAATGAGCACCCTTTACCTCTTGCCTAAAAACTTAAATTTAATGTCCCCGAGCTTTTCATCCTGCTTTCCCAAAACCTTATAAATTTTTTTTTCAATTATTTATCCAGATTCCTTCTAGACATCACTATGGATACATTTGAAAAGAAATTTATTGTCTGTGAACCACTTTAGAGAATTTTAGATTGCTGAATGTAATATGCATAAGGTATATGAAAGCTGTTTGTTTTTATATATATTTGCTTGCTTTATTTGTGAGAAATGTCAGACTGTCCAAGATTTGCAAATTGTGCAAAGAGCCAATGTTTCAGGCTAATTTGAGCAATCAATTGTTTTGAACAATTTGGTCAACTTTTGCTTGTTTTTACTTTTCTTGCTATCTATGTTGACAGTGACTAAGTGCTACATTTTAGCTTCTCCTCTTCCAAGAATATCCATGGTCAGGTTGGATTTCTTCCCCATATGTTGACTTTTCCTAATGTTGTGGGAGATAAATGGGAGGAAGGTAGCTGTCAGTGTGATAGATAGGGGGTGAAGGTAGGTTGGAGAGGAGGGTGGAGCGGATGGTGGGAAGGAAGATGGACAGGTAGGACAGTTCAAACAGGCGGAGTGGAAGATGGACAAGTAGGACAACGCTCTCTTGAACTTTCCTAGCTGTTCATCTTCCTTCCCCCCAATCGCTCCACCCTCCTCTCTGACCTGTGACCTTCACCCCCACCTCCATCTACCTATCGCATTCCCAGCTACCTTCCTCCCAGCCCCACCCCCCCTCCCATTTATCTCTAACCCCTTTGGGCCACCCCCTCATTCCTGATGAAGAGTATATGCTCAAAATGTCAATTCTCCTGCTTCTCAGAAGCTGCCTGACCGGCTGTGCTTTTCCAGTACCACACTTTTCGATTGATTCTGCAGCATCTGTAGTCCTCACTTTCTCCTTTTCCTAACATTCTGCCAAATGGGGCTATGATCAGAGTGAGGTATATTAATGTTGATTATTCCGCTTGATTGGGTGTGATAAAGAAACCTCAACAACGTCCAGGAGCAAACAGCTCGCTTGACTTACGAGCACATCCACAGATTTCCACTCCCACCACCGACGCTCAGTAGCAGCAGTGTGCATTATCTACAAGATGCACTGCAGAAATTCACCAAGGTTCGTTAGCAAGGTCCACCAGTCTTGCAAGCAAAGGATGAAACACATATAGGAACAGCACCACTGCACTATCCTCTCTTAGGCCAGTCAGTATCCTGACTTGAAAAAGATGTTGCTGTTCCTTGTGTCATTGGGTCGAAATCTTGCAATTTCTCACTAGCAGCACTGAGGATGTACCAGAACTAAATAGTGGGCAGGGGTTCAAGAAGCCAACTCAGTATGACCTTCTCCAGGACACTTTGGGATGGACTATAAATGGCCGAACTAGTCACCCAGATTCCTTGAATTAATAAAAAGAAATTGCATTTACAAAGGATCTTTCACAACTGAGAAGGTCCAAAGATGTTTTACAGCCAATGAAGTACTTTAGTGTAGTGTAGTCACTGCTGTAGGCAATGTGGCACTGAAGTTAAAACTGCCACAGTCCCACTAGAGACAGATGACTGGTGGTGAGTTAAACCTGAGGGTCACTATGTCTTCGGCAAGAGGTAAGGTTGAGAAGCCAAGACCTTCATGGTGACCTCAGACTGGCATTGGGATTGTGACCCACGAGGATGTCAATATTGTGAAAGAAACAGCAGAAGAAGCAAATTCAATAAAGTTGGGCTCATTCCAACAGCCTGCAAACGCGGAGATCCAGCCAAGAGGCTGACAGTAAAGTGAATGTAGACAAGAGTCAGTGCTTTCAACACTCTAGCTACAATTTTCTAACCTTTGCTCGCTAAAATTATTACTCCCCACCGTGAATATGGGATAGCAAATCTAATGTGAGTGCTTGCCATGGCAGTGCGTTGACGTTTTGGAGTGAAAGGCACTTGCAGCAATTGATCCAAGTGTCAGCTCCTGTCTGTTTGTTCTGTGACAACAAAGAAAAGGAAGCCAGACTTGTACTTATAGTGCACTTCTCATGACCACAGGACTTCCAAAAGATCTCGACAGACAATGAAGAATTATTTCAAAGTTTAGTCACTTTGTCATGCTGGAAATGTAGCAGCTAATTTGTACACAGCAATCTCCTTCAACACCAACATAAAACAGTGGAATAATCCATTCTTTTTTAGCACTAGTTGATCAACAGATAATTATTTCTTCATGTCTTTTTAGCAATGTGTTTGTGCTGGTATAGGAAAGGGGTTGAGTGAGGGAAACCTGAACTCAGCAGGACCATTTTAACTCCTTTTTAATCAAACCCCAAGTGGGCCTAGACACTGGGGCTAACTCCCTTTGAAATAGCGTCATGGGATCTTTTACATCCATCTGAGAGGGCAGACTGGGCCTCAATTTAACATCTCCTCCAAAAGACTGATCTCTGACAGTGCAGCACTCTTAATATTGCACTGGAATGTCAACTGTGAATTTTGTGTTCAAGACCTGATGTTGGAAGTGTTGGTGGTAAAGTCTGCCTCATGGACTGTTGGGTAATTGGAAATCGTAAGTTCTGGTTTCAGAAATGCTAAGTGCTCATTGGGTTCGATTCAAACTGGTTTAGCACCACACTTTGTGACTGATATGTTGGAACAGTTTGGTCCTCTAACGCTTACTGAATATGGTTTGTTCTGGTCTGCCTGTGAAGCCAGGCCCACCGAAATGTGGTTGTCCCTTAAATGTCCCCTGGGCAATGAGGGATGGGCAACAAATGTTGGCCTACCCAGAGACAGCCGCATCCTGTGAACGAATGAAGAAAACTAATGGTTGGAACAGAGCAGCAATTAGCTTCTCTGCAGGGCTTTACCACGATATTCTGTGTCCAGTTCTGCCTGTCAGCAAGAAGGCTCCGATAGTTCAACAATCATCATATGCTGTAGATGACAATCAGCATGTTGCAAAATTAGCAGTATTGAAACTTTCTTCTTCAATTACAAGCCCAGTGTGGTGGCCTTCCATGGTCATGAGTATAATGGAAGAAAATCAGCAATCTGTCTCCGCTTTGTAAATAAAGATTTCACTAAAGCAGAGGCAACGTAATTAAAAAACAAAATCACTTCTTGGAAGATTCAAAACAAAATTGTGGAACTAATGGCAAATGACCAGATATGCCAAATAGGTGCTGATGTGTAGATAGAGCCATTTTATGAACAGTTTTGCTGGAATAATAGATTTGCTGAAAACAACAATTCTCAACTTACTTTTATTTGCTAAAAGATCTTTTTATCCTTTGCCAGATTTGAGTTTAAAAATCCACTGTTGTCAGAATCCACGTACCTAACAAATGCACTGACTCAAATGCTGCTCCAGCCCAGTCAGCTATAATAATCCGACAGAGAGAAAGGAGGGGATTGCAACTACATTGGAACGGATATATTCTGCACAGTTTACTGAGTTTGTGCAATAGCTTCTAAACATGGCTAAAGTTACACAATACCAGAAAATCTTCATGGCTGCTCTGCATGTGACTAATAAAGGAAAGTATATTAAATGCCTTCTTCACTACCCTATTTACCTGCGACTCTACTTTCAAGGCACTATGAACCTGCACTCCGAAGTCTCCTTCTTCAGCAACACTCCCAGGACCTTATCATTAAGTGTATAAGTCCTACTCTGATTTGCTTTTCTAAAATGCAGCACTTTGCATTTATCTGAATTAAACTCCATTTGTCACTCCTCAGCCCATTAGCCCACCTGATCAAGATCCCGTTGTAATCTGAGGGAACCTTCTTCACTGTGCACTGCAACTCCAATTTTGTTATCACTTGCAAACTTACTATAACTCCTATGTCCACATCCAAATCATTTATATAAATGACAAAAAACAGTGGACACTGCACCAATCCTTGTAGTACGCCACTGTTCACAGGCCTCCAGTCTAAACAGCAACCCTCTACCACCACCCTCTGTCTTCTACCTTTGAGCCAGTTCTGTATCCAAATGGCTAGTTCTCCCTGTATTCCATGAGATCTAACCTTGCTAACCAGTCTCGCATGGGGAACCTTATCAAATGCCTTACTGAAGTCCATATAGATCACATCTACTTTTCTGCCCTCATCAATCTTCTTTGTTACTTCTTCAAAAAACTCAATCAGTTTGTGATTTCCCATGCACAAAGCCATGTTGACTATCCCTAGTCAGTCCTTGCCTTTCCAAATACATGTACATCCTGTCCCTCAGGATTCCCTCCAACAACTTGCCCACCACCAACGTAGGCTCATAGGTCTACAGTTCCCTGGCTTGTCCTTACCACCCTTCTTACACAGTGGCACCACGTTAGCCAACCTCCAGTCTTCCAACACCTCACCTGGGACTATCAATGACTATCATTAAAATCTATCTCTACATCGCCCCCAGATGATTGCACAATGTTCAGCACCATTCATGACTGCTCAGCTACTGAAGCAGTCCATGTTCAATTGCAACAAAACCTGAACAATATCCAGGTTTGGGCTGACAAGCAGCAATCAATATTCGTGCCACACAAATGCCAGGTTACAACCATCGTCAGTAAGAGACAATCTAACCACTGCCCCTTGATATTCAAGGATGTTACCATCACTTAATCCTCACTGTCAACAACATGGGGGTTCCCCTTGACCAGAAACTCAACTGGGAGAAAGTGAGGTCTGCAGATGCTAGAGATCAGAGCTGAAAATGTATTGCTGGGAAAGCGCAGCAGGTCAGGCAGCATCCAAGGAACAGGAGATTCTCCTGTTCCTTGGATGCTGCCTGACATGCTGCGCTTTTCCAGCAACACATTTTCAGCAGAAACTCAACTGGACTTGCCACATAAACACAGTGGCTACAAAAGCAGGTCAGAGGCTAGGAATACTGCGGTGAGTAACTCACCTCCCTACTCCCCAGAGCCTGCTTCTTACACTGGGAAATTCACTCTGTTAAGGATGACTGAGACCGTGTCTGTAGTTACTGCAAAGCACACTGGGTGAAAAGACCATGTAAGAAGAACTTCAAAGTTAAATACTTCATTTTCTGACAGTATATTGGTAATATGAGATGAAGGTACACAATCTGGGCTGTCATTCACACGCTTCAGTCCTGGTGACGGACATTGCTGCACCTTCAGGTTCTCTGCAACCCTGTACAACCTCCCTCTGTTTTACAGCCTGTTGAAAGGTCATTGTGACCACTTTCTAAAGATAAAAGTACTGTAACTTATATCTTCAATAGCCACTTCAAATATCTCTGATTTAACACTGGGCAAAAGTGAAGACTGCGGATGCTGGAAATCAGAGTCTGATGAAGGGTTTTTGCTCAAAACGTCAATTTTCCTGCTCCTTGGATGCTGCCTGACCTGCTGTGCTTTTCCAGCACCACTCTAATCTAGACTCTGTTTTAACACTGTTGATCATATAAACTGGCATCAGCAGGGGAGACAGTGAAGAATTCTGCTTACGCAAGTCTGAAAGAACATCAGGAGACCTTGGTATACTGCATCAGTAACTGAAGGGTGGGCCACTATTGGATTTTCTTCCTGAAATGATGAAATGGGCATGTGGTAATGGGTTATATGTTTAATGCTGTCGGGTGTCTCCTGGTTAAGATTCTCTGAAGCGAGACGGTGTACCCTTTTCTAACATGGCTGGAGATGGAGGATCATAGTTCTTGGAAAAGCCGAGAAACTACTTCACAAAAAATCATCCAGTCTTCTCGGTCTGTATCTTCAATAGGCTGAAAAATGCTGTGGAGCATTTTCCTTAGACTTATGCTCATGTTTCTGGAGAGGCTGAGGTAATTCCTCGCTGTGTGGAATGCAGTAGATATGCTGACGAAGCATCTCTTTTACTGGTTTGGAATGACTTGTAGTTGGTGTAGAAGACTTTGTTGGACACTAGCGTGCTGACTCACCAAGAATTTGTTCTAAATCTGAAAGACAACAATTGGCTCCTTAATAACTTTACCATTGTACATGTTGCTTCCAAACCTCCTTGATCTGAAATGATATAGCCTCCCAGATTCTGGATCTTGAGTTTTGACTGTCATAGGTGTACAGTATGAAGCCATTATAAATTATAGCCAGCACTATAACAGCTGTTCCTGAATTCAGAAAGAAATTAGCACAAACATGTTTTCTTTCAAGATCACTGACAAATAATCCTGGTCAAGCTCATCATCTTCTGCCGCTGGGTCAATGGTGTTTACTTGACCAAGGAAATGGATCATTTGCACATGTCTCCTTCCTTTTTTTCAATTTTCTGGATTTTCCTTTAGTCTAGGTGATCTCCTTGAGTTAATTTCAAAGGGTGATCTTATATTGCAGGATCACTCTGAGAGACCAAGATCTGGCACAGTGAAAGCATTGAATGCTGCTGGTAATCACTTGTGTTGTCATCTTGCACCACAATGCCCATATTTCAAATCAGTGGATCCCAATTTTGACTGCCTCATCATGTTTGATGAGGCTAATATCTTTGGGTCTAATCAACTGACAGAATTGGAGTTGCATTGAATCACCCTATCAGCCATGATGCTTGTATTCTGGCTGCCTTCTACACCAGATCAGAGACAAAAAACTGCGGATGCTGGAATCTAAAGTAGACAGGCAGGAAGCTGGAAGAACACAGCAAGCCAGGCAGCATCAGGAGGGACAGGCAGGAGGCTGGTGGAACACAGCAAGCCAGGCAGCATCAGGAGGGACAGGCAGGAGGCTGGGGGAACACAGCAAGCCAGGCAGCATCAGGAGGGACAGGCAGGAGGCTGGAAGAACACAGCAAGCCAGGCAGCATCAGGAGGGACAGGCAGGAGGCTGGTGGAACACAGCAAGCCAGGCAGCATCAGGAGGGACAGGTCAGAAGCTGGAAGAACACAGCAAGCCAGGCAGCATCGGGAGGTGGAGAAGTTGATGTTTTGGGTGTAACCCTTCTTCAGGGGATCACCTCTTCCAGTGTCAAACCTATCATAAATTAGAGGGTACACTGTCAAAAATTCAATGAGACCATTTCAGTGTCAAACTACGTTGCTGTAGATCTGGAGTTGCATGTGTGCCAGAAGAGGTGGGGACAGCAGATTTCCTTTCCTGAAAGATAGCATCTTATGTTTATGTATCCTACAGCAATGTACTCATTTCTAATTATGCAACTAGTTCCCTGCAAGAAATTTAAACTATTTTACACTAGCGCAAAGCATCTGCAGTGATGCTTAGAGAGATAACTCCACAGAGGCAGGTATCCCATCACCAACTCGCCCTTTATTTACATGTTCACACTCCTTGACTTTAGTGCTGTCTCACACAGAGTCAAATACTCGACTATCAGTATCTCTGATACTCACCCTTTTTATTTGTCAGCCAGGGCTCCCTGATTGAACCAGATTAACAGCATCAATCAGACAACCCTTATTTGGAGGCCCACTTGGCTGATGTCATTATAATCCCTACACTTAGAGTTTCTATTGGCCTCTGTGGTGTCTCGTTACATTTGCTCTGAGTCCACAACCAGGGTTAATCAATCAAACACAATGTGTATCGACCAGTTCCAGACTTGCATAATGAAACTCAAAACAATTAAATCATTGAAAGCTGCAGACTCGCAGAGGTCATGAGCTGAGAAATCATGTGAGAGTATCCTAAAATACAGAAACTGAGGTTTCCAGGAGACAAAGAGAGGCAGGACAAAAGAAGGGAAAAAAACAATACAAAGTTTGTGAACATGTAGAAATTGTCCTGAATTGTTTCCTCCAATAGGGTGGCACGGTGGTTCAGTAGTTAGCACTGTGACCTCACAGCACCAGGGTCCCAGGTTCAATTCCAGCCTTGGGTGACTGTCTGTGTGGAGTTTGCACATTCTCCCTGTGTCTGTGTGGTTTCCTCCAAGTGCTCCGGTTTCCTCCAACAACCCAAAGATGTGCAGGCCAGATGAATTGGCCATGCTAAATTGCCGATATTGTTAGGTGCTCCAGTCGGAGGGGAATGGGTCTGGGTGGGTTACTTTCTGGAGGGTCAGTGTGGACTTGTTGGGCCGAAGGGCCTGTTTCCACACTGTAGGGAATCTAATAAATATCTATGATTAGAAGAATAATGGGTTACATTCTCATCTCAGAGTGAGTCACAGTTACTGCTGTGTAAATCCTTGAAGCTACCAATTTGGCCAATATTTAAATTTGACGTAACATAATTGAAATAAAGATTACCTGATCATTTAGCTCATTGCTAGCTGTGGAAGCTTGCTGTGTGTGATTGGGCAATTGAATTTCATGGATTGCAACGGTGCCTACACTTTGTTGAGCACTTCGAATCCTGAGATTATAAAAGGTGCTATCTAAATGCAAGTTATTTGTTTTTCTTTCATCTCGCAAACCCAACTATTGGCTGTGTTCTGCCTGGTGAACTGTGTAAATCCCATGATAGCACAAGCAATTGAACAAACTGCAGTAATTTAGGACTTGTTAGCTTTGTGTACGAGGAGGAATCCTTCTGGAGACAGAGCTCGAACCCAATTGTGAAAGCTTTTCTCACAAATCTGACTGTATAAGGTCACAGTGACCAGCTGAAATCCTCAGGCATAGGGCAATATTGGAAGAGTTCCAGAGTTAAATACAGGAATATCCTCTGATGATACATGCTGGAGAAAGGTGTGAAAACCGTCAGTTTAAAACGTGCAAGCGGCCCACGGCGTTTCATCTTGGGATTTCAGAATTTTGGACTGAAATGCTTCCCTTATCATGCACTTCGTTTCTGGAAAATCTGAAATCAATTTATCCCCGTGAGCCTAATAAGTGACAGCAGATGGTGAAGCAATCGAAAACTCTTTGGGTAGGGTGAATTTAAAAGAGTATTTGAAGAGGTTGTTATGTTTAGCTGCATGATCCATGTTGATGCTGATACATCTGCTTTCCCCTAAACAATGCTGTAATACATGTTTAGAATTTTCCAGACAATACTGGTATTGAAATAAAGAAAAATTTAACTTCATAGAGTTCTTCTAACAACTACCAGGCATCTCCAGCTCAATACATTTTACAGCTGGTGGGAGTTATTTTGAAGTGTTGCAATTGTTGTAATGTCAGAAGTGTAGCAGTTAGTTTGCAGACAAACAACACTGTAGTAATGACCAGATCATCTGTTTTGTGTGTTCATTGAGGGATAACTATTGGCCAGGACACTCCTCTGTTTCCGTGCAGTATGGAGCCATGGGGTCTTTTGCATTTCCCAAACAGGCTAATGGGGCCTCAGCTTAAAGTTTTATTCAGGATTCAGCATCTCTAAAAGAGCAGCAATTTTTCAGAATTACGTCGGGTGGAGGGTTGGGCTTGTTTTTTGTGCTCAAGCCCTCACCTAAACCCAGAATCTTGTGGCTCAGAGGCGAGAGTGCTGAGCACCAGATGACAGCGAACAGTTGACAATTGCATCTCTCTCTGAAACCAGCCCAACATGGAAAATATATCTGAAGCTGGAAGAAATTCTTCTTGGGGGGGGGAATGTGGAGAAATTCTCCACTGTCAAGCCTGGCCAGATACATTTTTCGCTGAAATATTAGGTTAGAGATTAGATTACATACAGTGTGGAAACAGGCCCAACAAGTCCACACCGACCCTCCAAAGAGCAGCCCACCCAGACTCATTCCCCTACATTTACCCCTTCACCAAACACTACAGGCAATTTAGCATGGCCGATTCACCTAACCTGCACATCTTTGGACTGTGGGAGGAAACCGGAGCACCCGGAGGAAACCCACACAGGACACGGGGAGAATGTGCAAACTCCACACAGACAGTTGCCTAAGGCGGGAATTGAACCCGGGTCTCTGGTACTGTGAGGCAGCAGTGCTCACCACTGTGCCACCCAAAAGATACCATTATAACTGATGCAAAGTTAATGGGGAATTAGATTAGATTCCCTACAGTGTGGAAACAGGCCCTTCAGCCCAACCAGTCCACACTGATCCTCCAAAGAGTAACCCACCCAGATCCATTCCCCTCTGAATTATGCACCTAACACTATGGGCAGTTAAGCATGGCCAATTCACCTGACCTACACATCTTTGGACTGTGGGAGGAAACCCACACAGACACAGGGAGAATGTGCAAACTCCACACAGACAGTCCCCAAAGGCTGGAATCAAACCTGGGACCCTGGTGCTGTGAGGCAGTGGTGCTAACTGCTGAGCCGGTTTTGACAGGAACAATCCATGAAAGGAATTTTTGCAGATCATTCCTCACTGGTCCATCTGTGGAATAATGTGATATCTTCTCAGCAAACTCAAATGAACATGGGCATTAACTGCTGAGTCTCTTATTAAATACAAGATCACAACTTTGAAGGATAAAAACGTGAAACCTTTAATCTTGTTGGAAGAACAGAAAAGGTTGGAAGATATCAGTAGGTCAGGTAGCATCTGTGGAAAGAGAAACAGATGCTTTATATTGATTGACTTCTCATCAGAACTCTGAAGATCACCTCAACCTGAAATATTAATTCCATTTCTTTCCACAGTTGCTGCCAGTCCTGCTGATTTTCTCCAGCTCTTTTATTCTAATTACAGATTTACAACATCCGATGTATTTTGCTTTTGCATTAGTCTCTAATCTCATTGTTGCTGATGCGGAAGATCCTTAATTATCGAGGTCTGAAAGCTAATAAATCTTAGTAAGTTGTCTTGCTGGCAATGCCAGAGCCTTCATCCAGATATAATGATGTTAGTTATCAGGTAGTCAAACACTGCAGTAAAATCCAGTTCTGTGGAAGGTGCTCTGAGGGATGAGAGTAAATTTCTTCATTGACATAGTGGAATCTTATCAGAAATCAACAAAATGCCAATTTCCTTGAGGATTCCTCTCCATGAGTACTAGTGGGTTTTCTTGTATTGTTGTCCCAAATCTGCCCCATCACCTGGGTCCCACATCCCAATGGTGCTGCATTCATCCAGAGGAAATACCAGCCAGGCACCCTCTACTCGCTCTGATACCAATGCCTCATTGCGGGAGGGGAGCATTGTAGCTGTATTAGGTTCTGGCACTCAGAGGACTGCTGGAGACCCGGTACCTGATCAGCCCCAGGCAGGACAAGATGGTGTCTGCCATTTTGAAATGCACGAGCAGACACAGGAGCAGCAGGCAGGGTTTCGAGGGGCACGGGGCAACCTTGCACAATGTCTGCAGGACTGCAGCAATGTTGTTGGTACCCTGCCATCTGACTGCCCCCAGGGACAGGTTGGTGGCTGCCATGGACCAGGGTGAGCAGTCTCCGAATCGACCGATTATTCGCACAGGCCTGCACTCCATCACTCGAGCCCTTGGTGCACTGCCGTGTTCACAGTTAGCTCGTCCATCAAAAGTAGATTCAATCCATTTCTTTCATTGTCAAGATGTGACGAAGTGTTGCATTTCATATGACAGTCTTCAGAAAGTGTTAAGATATAAGTGCAATGGCAAAATATTTGATTTTCCCAGACGTGACCATTATTTCACAAGTCTGAAGGATGCAGAGTTTATGTTACCCAACAAACAAAAGGACATAGCAATGTGTCAAAGATTGACACAAAACCTATTGCTCGAACTCTTCATGTGAGTTTGCAATCACTCTGTGATATTTCATTGCTGTTTCTCCTCCAAGCTGATTGATTCATACTACAGAAACATCAGGCCCTTTCCGGACTTCATTGTGTTTTGATGTACTCATTACTTCAAGGTCACCTTAAATAGCTCTCATCTCGCACAACATGTGATCTATGGGCTTCCTCTCTGCACATTTGTTACTACAATGCCTTTGATGCAGTGATCCATTGTTCTTCAGCAAAGACAAAGCACATTATAATTTTCCCTGCGGCAATTCACCATCTGAACTCCTCCATTGGTTTAATGTGTTAAATGAATTGTTGACATAAATGGCTGTGGTTAGAGATGGACTGCCTGGAACAGGTAGGTCGGCTAATAGACAATTGCGTATTGACAATTTCAGTGAGGCGTCTGGTATTTCATCTCCCTGGCATCAAACGAAGTGAAGCTTTGAGATTGAATCAGCGTGGTCAGTTGGGTTATAAGCATCAAATCACATCCACCAGCGATGGCCCTGAATCCTGTTGGTATAAACGTTTCAGGTGTTCATGGGTTTGTTTGTGGGTGTGGGCCACCTTCATGTTCTCTCTGAGTTGGGGGACTTCAGGATTTCCAGGGGACCTCAGTTCGATCAGTTTGGGAGAGTCAGCAATAAGGACAGACTCTCTTCGGGATATGGTTTTCCCAGGACCCTTTATGACCATTTGAAAGCATCATTAAGGTCTGGCTTTCTTCTGCTGAAATCATTGAGCTGCTGGAGATATTTGTGAAAATCAGTGTCATAACAATATGCAGCATTGCAGCTTCTACCATACGGGAAGAATGAAAAATAGAAATTCTAAAAACAGAAAAATAATGTCACTCTATTTTCACTCGACCTTTTTCAAACAAAATATTAGCAGATGCAGAAGAATGACACCAGATACAATGGAAACCCAGTTCTCCAACCTCATGTTATTTCCTATCTCCCTTCTGATAATCCCAGCACACAGCCTAATGCAGCCGTGAGGGACAGTCAGGCTGTCACAAGTTGAAGCGTTAACCTAGTGAAGTGTCACGGTCAAACCATCATTAATCACACTTAGACATTCAGGGTCCCTTGGTGAGTATTTACCATCACATTGTGTATTCTCAATCAGTTACTTCGAGATTACTTTTAAGGATATCAGGAAAAGCCTCTTTCACCAAGTGTTGGATGCAATTTTATCTCACCCAGCCCTGACTGCTGGCCACTGAGCCTGCGTTCTGATGCTGAGTGTGAAACTGAGCAACCATTAGGAGGTCACAGCATCGGGTTTGAGCTGGTCGTTCAGTCTCAGCAGGCTGGTCAGCTAGGAACCCCATAGATATAAAGTCAATATTCAGGGAATGAGCAAAGAGAGTTTCCCATATCCTTGCTGATTGGTTAATGTTTTCCCTTTCATATGATGAAATCAGACTCTGTAACAGACGATGGCAAGAGAGTTATCCTGGTGGGGAGGGGGCTGTGCTGGGGAAAGTGGTGGTGGAAGGGTTTGTGAGATGAGGAGGGAGGGTGAGGACAAATCTTCTTTGGCATTGTCTCACTCTGTAGCTGTAACTTTGATATAGAGTCACAGAGCTGCACAGCACGGAAACAGACTGTTCGGCCCAACTCATCCATGCTGACCAGAAGTCCGAAATTAATCTAGTCCCATTTGCCAGATTTTTCCATATCTCTCTAAATCCTTCCTATTCACATACCCATCCAAATGCCTTTTAAATGTTGTAATTGTACCAGCCTCTGCCACTTCCTCTGGCAGCTCATTCCATACACGTACCACCCTCTGTGTGAAAAGGTTACCCCTTAGGTCCCTTTCAAATCTTTCCCTTCTCACCCTAAACCTATGCCCTCTAGTTCTGGACTCCCCCACCCCAGGGAAAAGACCTTGTCTATTTACCCTATCCATGCCCTTCATGATTTTATGAACCACTTATAAGGTCACCCGTCAGCCTTCAGGGAAAACAGCCCCAGCCTATTCAGCCTCTCCCTATGGCTCAAACCCTCCAACCATTGCAATGTGTCAGACAGCAGTGCAGGTTTATTTCTTTGTCTGATTCACTTCCCATCTGATCACCACCTTTGTCTGTGTTTCTCCTTCTTAAAATGCTGTTGTTTTGATTTGTTTTCCTCAAGGTTCCAAAACAATGCAACAGCTTATCAAACAGTCATTCCTGCTCCTGGAATTCAGGGAAATCACCTCCAACACTGAAAATGCCTCAGAAAAGGATCAGCTCTTACAGCCAAAATTCTTTCCCATCCTCAATCTTGGATGGCCTAGCATCTTTGAGATATCCAGCAGATAATGGGGCAAGATCTGGGGATTGGTCGCCCCAAGGGTTGTTGCTGCAAAGGTTCATTATTCTAATCCTGTTGCAGTCTGCTGAGGCTATCAGTGAGAGGCTGAGACAGCGCAATCTGAAGTCAGTATTTAGTTCACTGTAAAAATGTATAACTCACCTACAGCCCAGAAACTGCATTTCCCTGCCCTCTTCCTTCCACCATTCTGGTTGGGCACAATGTCACTTCAAACATTCTGGCAGCCAAGGGATTGAAAGTATTTTGAGGTTAGGGTCTTATTTAAATGAGCTGCAGCTTCTGGCCATTCCTGGAGAGTGACAGTGTTTGTCTGTTGGTGAGGTAGAGCTGGTTATGGCAGAATTGACAGTTACCTGTGTCTGGGAGGTAGAGTCTGAACTGGGAGTAGCCCAAAGTATTTTGATCCAGCCCAGAGGTTGTCCTTCCAACACAGTTAGCCTAACCTCGGTTGTTGGTAAAATTCTAGAATTCATCATTAAGGATGAGGTTTCTAAATTCTTGGAAGAGCAGAGTCTGATTAGAACAAGTCAACATGGATTTAGTAAGGGGAGGTCGTGTCTGACAAACCTGATGGAATTCTTTGAAGAGGTGACAAGTAGGTTAGACCAGGGAAACCCAGTGGATGTGGTCATTCTAGACTTCCAAAAGGCCTTTGTTAAGGTGCCACATGGGAGGCTGCTGAGCAAGGTCCATGGTGTTCGAGGTGAGCTACTGGTATGGATTGAGGATTGGCTGTCTGACAGAAGGCAGAGAGTTGGGATAAAAGGTTCTTTTTCAGAATGGCAGCCGGTGACAAGCGGTGTCCCGCAGGGTTCAGTGTTGGGGCCGCAGCTGTTCACATTATATATTAATGATCTGGATGAAGGGACTGGGGACATTCTAGCGAAGTTTGCCGATGATACGAAGTTAGGTGGACAGGCAGGTAGTACTGAGGAAGTGGGGAGGCTACAGAAGGATCTAGACAGTTTGGGAGAGTGGTCCAGGAAATGGCTGATGGAATTCAACGTGAGCAAATGCGAGGTTTTGCACTTTGGAAAAAATAATAAAAGCATAGACTACTTTCTAAATGGTGAGAAAATTCATAAAGCCAAAGTACAAAGGGATCTGGGAGTGCTAGTTGAGGATTCTCTAAAGATAAACATGCAGGTTGAGTCTGTGATTAAGAAAGCGAATGCAATGTTGTCACTTATCTCAAGAGGGTTGGAATATAAAAGCACTGTTGTGGTACTGAGACTTTATAAAGCTCTGGTTAGGCCCCATTTGGAGTACTGTGTCCAGTTTTGGTCCCCACACCTCAGGAAGGACATATTGGCACTGGAACGTGTCCAGCGGAGATTCACACGGATGATCCCTGGAATGGTAGGTCTAACATATGAGGAATACCTGAGGATCCTGGGATTGTATTCATTGGAGTTTAGAAGATTAAGGGGAGACTTAATAGAAACTTACAAGATAATACATGGCTTGGAAAGGGTGGACGCTAGGAAATTTTTTCCGTTAGGCGAGGAGACTAGGACCCGTGGACACAGCAGGGGTCAATTCAGAACAGAAATGCAGAGACATTTCTTCAGCCAGAGAGTGGTGGGCCTGTGGAATTCATTGCCGCAGAGTGCAGTGGAGACCGGGACGCTAAATGTCTTCAAGGCAGAGATTGATAAATTCTTGATGTTTCGAGGAATTAAGGGCTACGGGGAGAATGCGGGAAAGTGGAGTTGAAATGCCCATCAGTCATGATTGAATGGCGGAGTGGACTCGATGGGCCGAATGGCCTTACTTCCACTCCTCTGTCTTATGGTCTTATGGTCTTATAGTTTCCAATTGGAATTAAATTAGTAGTAATGATTGATTGAAAGTGAGGTAATCATTCAAGGTGTATTCAACTACATGAAAAAGCAGTGTAGTTAACGAGATCGGCAGGCTCTGTAAGAGTATTGTGAACTGCCAGAACCAAGTTATACCATCTTCTGGGCACTGCTGTCGATGTACTGAAACATATGGGCAGAGCTGTGCTTGCCAGCTTCATGTTTGGGAAGAGTGTCCCATCCTGCTGTCTCTTTACTAGTGTTGGAATTTGCAGGGGCCCTGCAGCAGACTGCCTGCATCCATAATGAACTTTGAAACTGCCAGAGACCGACTTTGCACTATTTCCTTCAGCTGCTTATGGGCTTGATATTCCCTCCCTAAACCTCTCTTCTCTTTAAGACATTTTTTAAAACCTACCTCTTGGACACGAGCTTTTACTCCCCTTTCTGGGTACCTCCTTACTCATGATAGCTTACAGCACCAGGGACCTGGGTTCGATTCCAGCCTCTGGTGACTGTCTGTGCAGAGTTTGCACATTACGTAGAGTCATAGAGATGTACAGCATGGAAACAGACCCTTCGGTCCAACCTGCCCATGCCGACCAGATATCCCAACCCAATCTAGTCCCACCTGCCTGCAACCGGCCCATATCCCTCTAAACCCTTCTTATTCATATACTCATCCAGATGCCTTTTAAATGTTGCAGTTGTACTAGCCTCCACCACTTCCTCTGACAGTTCATTTCACACATTCTCCCTTTGTCTGCATGGGTTTCCTCCCACAATCCAAACATGTGCAGTTTAGGTGAATTGGCCATGCTAAATTGCCCTTAGTGTCCAGGGATGTGCAGGTTAGGTGCATTAGTCAGGGGTATCTGTAGAGTAATAGGACATGGGTCTGGGTGGGTTACTCTTTGAAGGGTCGGTGTGGACTTGTTGAGCTGAAGGGCCTGTTTCCACACTGTAGGGGATCTCTGATTTTGTAGGGATTCTATGATACTTGCTCAGCATCAAATTAGATTTGACAAATCTGTTGCTGGAAAAGCGCAGCAGGTCAGGCAACACCAAAGGAGCAGGAGAATCGACGTTTCGGGTATAAGCCCTACTTCATTCCTGAAGAAGGGCTTATGCCCGAAACGTCGATTCTCCTGCTCCTTTGATGCTGCCTGACCTGCTGCGCTTTTCCAGCAACACATTTTTCAGCTCTGATCTCCAGCATCTGCAGTCCTCACTTTCTGCTATCAAATTAGATTTGAAAACATTACTGCTAAAGGGACTATATAGGCGTAGTTTCCTCGTGTTGGTTGGAGGACATTAGTAATTAACCAAAAGGGCTTTTCTGGTTCAGTACATTCTGATGTTACCCATTAAAATTAGAAATGAGCTTGTTTTGCAAAATTGGTGTGAGGATTTATTGAAAAGTGGTGTCTCATTTGCACATACTTTTAATGATATTAATTATAGAACTGTGTCTCTCAGAAAATCCGTGGTTTATTCATGTCTGATGTAATCGATCAGCGTCCGTGCAGAGCCTAAAGCAATGGGTTCAACCCAGAATATGGTTAATTACAGTGCTCATTATGCTGTCCTGGGGCAAATCTGGCAGGTAGGTTATGTTCCAGAATTGGAAAAGTCAATGTTGTCTTTCAAATCTCTCTGGAATGGTGACAGCTGTATAGACGATTGTATCTCACTCCCGTCTGTTGTCATGACAGCAGGATACTTGTAATCAAATTGTTTCCTGACATCTCCATACAAAGTAACGTTGATTCCCAAAGTTCAGGCCTTTGTTTTTGATATTAGTAACTTGGATGATAGAATGGGAATGCTGTATCCCCATAATATTGGCAGACACAACTATTTAAGATGTTATGAGAAGCAGGTATAGAGAGATAGAGATGTACGGCATGGAAACAGCCCCTTCAGTCCAACCCGTCCCTGCCGACCAGATGTCCCAACCCAATCTAGTCCCACCTGCCAGCACCCGGCCCATATCCCTCCAAACCATTCCTATTCAGATACCCATCCAAATGCCTCTTAAATGTTGCAATTGTACCAGCCTCCACCACTTCCTCTGGCAGCTCGTTCCATACACGTACCACCTTCTGCGTGAAAATGTTGCCCCTTAGGTCTCTTTTATATCTTTCCCCTCTGGTGATCGGGAGAAGGACACAAATGGCTCACATGAGTGGGCAATTTTATATCAGCTGGAGCTCAAATTGAAGAAAGTGAGGACTGCACATGCTGGAAATCAGAGTCAAAGATTGTGGTGCCAGAAAAGCACAGCCAATCAGGCAGCATGCAAGGAGCAGGAGAGTTGACGTTTCGGGCATAAGTCCTGATGATGGGCTTATGCCCAAAACATAGACTCTCCTGCTCTTCAGATGGTGCCTGACCGGCTGTGCCTTTCCAGGAGCTCAAATTGGGGAAATGTCAGGTCCAAGGAAGATAAATCAAAACATTTTCCAAAACTCAAGACAACTAACTGTGGAGGACAAAAGGATTTGGGCATCCCAGGACAAATCACAAAAGGCTGTTCTAAAATAGCTGAAAAAAAGGCTCAGTCCAAACTGGTCTTTAACACAAAGTGAAGAAAGTGCTTCAGTGTACCTGATACTGCTCCTCGGATGCTGCCTGAACTGCTGTGCTCTTCCAGCACCACTAATCCAGAATCTGGTTTCCAGCATCTGCAGTCATTGTTTTTACCTAGAACACAGTGTTCAATCTTAGGCATTATACCTCAAATGGGATAGAATGGCATTGGAGACTATTGAATGCAAATTGAACAGAAAAACATTTAGCTTCAAAGGATTAAATTATTAGGGCAAGATTGTTACAATTGTAATGAACATGGATTATGAATATTTAATTTTAATACCTGAGACTTGTGTGGATTTTTGTTTTAAGAATACTGGTGACCTGAAATGGCAGCTGTGATCATCTGACAATCTCAGGCAACCTACATGCTCATACAAAAAAAGCTACCTCAAAATTACCATTTTAATCAAGAAGCTCTTAAACTCATTGAGATGTCAAGAAATTTGCATATCTTATTTTACTCACACTTACATAATAACATCACAAATTGAAAGAAGAAAGTTTACAGTGTGTACAATTTGAATAAAACATTGGAGCTGGACTTGAAATACACTCGTGAGCCATATTTCAGTAACTTGCTTTGAGCAACAAATCTGAGAGAAAGGAAGGTGGACTGAATCCAGCAAGGATATAGATAGCTCCTCTCTCCCTCTCGTTCTCTCTATCTCAATCTCGGTGTCAATAAACAGGCACTGAAAATCCTCCATTGGCTGTGAAATCAAGGGTATCTACAAACTTCGCAAATTCTGAGAAAAAAGGAAATAACAGCTAAGCAGTTGATTGCAGGATTCATTGTCAACTCAAAAATCCTTAAAAATAGCAAATTTCAACTGCCCTTACCTTCCTGTCTGTACTCAATATTCCTCTCTTTCCACCTTTTATGTAAATATGTGTTTGCTCTCATGTGTGCATATACATATATGTATATGTATGTGTGTTTATCATCTTTTATTCTTTTTTTAGGCAATTAAACTTCGCCCTCTTTCATAAGGAAACCTCAGAATTAACTCTTCTCCATTTTTGATCTGATTAATTAAGTTGTGTTGAAGTGGATAGCAGCTACATTCTAGAAAGAATAAAAAAGAAAATTGCCGTGAGTAACTAAGAGGAGATTGAAAGGCAAAAGAACCAGGACCCTTCCTCACCCAGGCGTAACAGGTTTCATGAATTTCGCATTTCCTCACGGTTAGAAGATTGTGAGGTGGTCTGATTGAGATGTTTGAAATGACACAAGGTTTCAATATACAAAACTGTTTTGTTTAGTGAGGGAATCCTGAGCAAGAGGCCATGGTTTTAAAGATACTCCATTTAGGAGTGACAACAGAAAATACACATTGTGTAGAAGTCACTGTGTGGTTTGGCGACGGCTCATCTCAAGACCACAAGAGACCACAGAGAGTCATAAACACAGCCCAGTCTGTCACACAAACCAGCCTTCCATCCACTGACTCCATCTATACTTCCTGCTACTTCGGGAAAGCAACCAACATAATCAGAGACCCCTCCCACCTCAGCGATACACTCTTCCACTCTCTTCCATCAGATAGAACATATAGTCGTTTGAATAAACATATGAACAGATTGAAGAACAGACATTGGAATGGACCTCTCAAATGTTAATGTTGATCTCTGTCTCTGCACCTCCTCTGCAGTTGGAACACTGTATACTGTACTCTGTTCTGTTACCCTGATGCACTTTGTGTGGTACAATCTACCTGTATAGCACACAGAAGAGCACTTTTCACTGTGTCTCGGTACATGTAACGGCAATAAATCAAACTGTAAGTCAAACACAGAAAGCTATAAATTCTGACAATGGAATAAAATTTCCAACATTGAGAATGGCACATTTCATGTTGAGTGAGCAGGGGGAAATCAATAAACATGGATCAATGGCTGAAGCATGGAATTAAGGTAAGGATCAGCAATGATCAAATTGAATGATAGAATGGACCCAAGAGGTTGTGTGGTTAGCTCCTGTTCATAAAAGTCATTGTATGCTATGTCCTTCACTGATAGCTGTATTTAAACTGCTTGCAACATTCACTCACTCCTGGCTTTGACAGAGGGTTTCTGACGTCTTTGCTTCCGATGGGTTTCCCATGTCTGGCATGAACCCTAAAGAGGTAAATTCCAAATGGATCAGTTTAAAATAACATCTACATTGAAGACCTTACTGCCTCTCTGCAGTTTTCACAATGGGACCATTTTATACCTCTGTCCAGGCAATTGAAAGAAGACATCCCGAAATGAAATTAAAAAGTTCCAAATCATGTTGGGCTCAGGAATCTGAATATTTAACTGCTCAGTTGAGAATCTGCTTCATTTTGAGGTCTCTTTAAACATTTCGATATTAATTGGTGACACTTGTCTATCATGATGAGACAGGCTTGCTTGCACAAGGTCAGATCAGTTGTGCATGGAACCGAAAGACAAAATGCTGGAAAATCTCAGCAGGTCTGGCAGCATCTGATGTTTCGAGTCTAACTGACCCTTTGCCAAAGCTAAAAGAAGGGGAGAAAAGGGAGGTATTTATACTAGGCTGAGAGAAGGTGAGTCATGGCTCCAGAAGCAAAGGTAGCAATAAAGAGGTGGTCATGACAGTGCATAGAGAGATTAGGAGCTGTGAATGACCAAGGCTGAAGCCAGTGCTGTGTAACAAAATATGTGGGGGATGGGGGGGGATGGGGGGGGGATGGGTGAAGCAGAGGCAACATGGAAAACAGGAGAAGGGTGGGAAAGGGGGAAAGGGGGAGCAGGATGTGCAATCTCTTTACACCTCCATCCCACACCAAAACGGCTTGAAAGCTCTTCGCTTCTTTCTCGAAAAGAGGCCTGAACAATCTCCATCCACCACCACTCGCCTCCGCCTGGCTGAACTAGTTCACTTTCTCAACAACTTCTCCTTCAACTCATTCCATTTTCTCCAAATCAAAGGTGTAGCAATTGATACCCGCATGGGTCCTAGCTATGCCTGCCTTTTCATGGGGTATGTGGAACGTTTCTTGTTCCAGGCCTACCCGGGTCCCCTCCCACAACTGCTTTATCGGTACATCGATGACTATTTCGGTGCGGCTTCATGCTCTCGTCCTGACCTGGAAATATTCATAAACTTCGCTTCCAGTTTCCATCCCTCCATCACCTTCACCTGGTCCATCTCAGACACTTGCCTTCCTTTCCTTGACCTCCTGTCTCCATTTCCGGTAATCGTCTATCCACTAATATCCATTACAGGCCCACTGACTCCCGCAGCTATCTGGACTCCAGCTCTTCTCACCCTACGTCCTGTAAGGACTCTATCCCGTTCTCTCAGCTCCTTCGCCTCCGCCGCATTTGTTCCGATGAGGCCACTTTCCAAAGTGGTGCTTTTAATATGTGCTCCTTCTTCTCCAACTGTGGCTTCCCACCTACAGTTGTTGACAGGGCTCTCGACAGTGTGCGGTCCATTTCCCGCACCACGACCCTCACCCCCTCCCTCTCCTCCCAGAACAAGGATAGGGGCCCTCTTGTTCTCACCTTTCACCCCACCAGCCTTCACATGTAAAGAATAATCCTCCGCCATTTTTGCCAACCCCAACACGACGCCACCACTAAACACACCTTCCCTTGCCTCCCCCTGTCTGCATTCCGCAGAGATCATTCCCTCCGGGACAACCTAGTCCACTCCTCCATCATACCTAACACGTCTCCCATCACACACGGCACCTTCCCATCACACCACACACCTCTCCCATCACACACGGAGCCTTCCCATCGCAAGTAACATCTCTCCCAACACACACGGCATCTTCCCATCACACCTAACACCTCTCCCATCGTACACGGCACCTTCCCATCACACCTAACACCTCTCCCATCACACCTAACACCTCTCCCATCACACCTAACACCTCTCCCATCACACCTAACACCTCTCCCATCACACCTAACACCTCTCCCATCACACCTAACACCTCTCCCGTCACACACAGCACCTTCCCATCACACCTAACACCTCTCTCATCACACACGGCACCTTCCCATCACACCTAACACCTCTCCCATCACACCTAACACCTCTCCCATCGTACACGGCACCTTCCCATCACACCTAACACCTCTCCCATCACACCTAACACCTCTCCCATCGTACACGGCACCTTCCCATCACACCTAACACCTCTCTCATCACACACGGCACCTTCCCATCACACCTAACACCTCTCCCATCACACCTAACACCTCTCCCATCGTACACGGCACCTTCCCATCACACCTAACACCTCTCTCATCACACACAGCACCTTCCCATCACACCTAACACCTCTCTCATCACACACGGCACCTTCCCATCACACCTAACATCTCTCCCATCACACCTAACACCTCTCCCATCACACACGGCACCTTCCCATCACACCTAACACCTCTCCCATCACACCTAACACCTCTCCCATCACACACGGCACCTTCCCATCACACCTAACACCTCTCCCATCACACCTAACCCCTCTCCCATCACACACGGCACCTTCCCATCATTTGTATCACCTCTCCCATCACACACGGCACCTTTCCATCGCAGCTAACATCTCTCCTATCACACACGGTACCTTCCCATCACACCTAACACCTCTCATATCACACACAGCACCTTCCCATCACACCTAACACCTCTCCCATCACACCTAACACCTCTCCCATCACACACGGCACCTTCCCATCACACCTAACATCTCTCCCATCACACACAGCACCTTCCCATCACACCTAACACCTCTCCCATCACACACGGCACCTTCCCATCACACCTAACACCTCTCCCATCACACCTAACACCTCTCCCATCACACACGGCACCTTCCCATCACACCTAACACCTCTCCCATCACACACGGCACCTTCCCATCACACCTAACACCTCTCCCATCACACACAGCACCTTCCCATCACACCTAACACCTCTCCCATCACACCTAACACCTCTCCCATCACACCTAACACCTCTCCCATCACACACGGCACCTTCCCATCACACCTAACATCTCTCCCATCACACCTAACACCTCTCTCATCACACACAGCACCTTCCCATCACACCTAACACCTCTCCCATCACACCTAACACCTCCCCCATCACACACAGCACCTTTCCATCACACCTAACATCTCTCCCATCACACCTAACACCTCTCTCATCACACACAGCACCTTCCCATCACACCTAACACCTCTCCCATCACACACAGCACCTTCCCATCACACCTAACACCTCTCCCATCACACACAGCACCTTCCCATCACACCTAACACCTCTCCCATCACACACAGCACCTTCCCATCACACCTAACACCTCTCCCATCACACCTAACACCTCTCCCATCACACCCGGCACCTTCCCATCACACCTAACACCTCTCCCATCACACACGGCACCTTCTCATCACACCTAACACCTCTCCCATCACACACGGCACCTTCCCATCACACCTAACACCTCTCATATCACACACAGCACCTTCCCATCACACCTAACACCTCTCCCATCATACACAGCACCTTCCCATCACACCTAACACCTCTCCCATCACACACAGCACCTTCCCATCACACCTAACACCGCTCCCATCACACACGGCACCTTCCCATCACACCTAACACCTCTCCCATCATACCTAACACCTCTCCCATCATGGAGGAGAAAGTGAGGTCTGCAGATGAAGGAGATCAGAGCTGAAAATGTGTTGCTGGAAAAGTGCAGCAGGTCAGGCAGCATCCAAGGAGCAGGAGATTCGACATTTCAGGCATAAGCCCTTCTTCAGTATTTCCTGAAGAAGGGCTTATGCCCGAAACGTCGAATCTCCTGCTCCTTGGATGCTGCCTGACCTGCTGCGCTTTTCCAGCAACACATTTTCACCCCTCCCATCACACCTAACACCTCTCCTATCACACACGGCACCTTCCCATCGCAGCTAACACCTCTCCCATCACACACGGCACCTTCCCATCATACCTAACACCTCTCCCATCACACATGGCAGCTTCCCATCACACCTAACGCCTCTCCCATCACACACGGTACCTTCCCATCACACACGGCACCTTCCCATGCAATTGCAGAAGGTGCAACAGCTGCCCCTTTACCTCGTCCATATTCACCATCCAAGGCCCCAGACACTCATTTCAGATTAAGCAGTGTTTCACTTGTACCTCTTTCAATTTGGTCTGTTGCATTCGTTGCTCCCAATGAGGTCTCCTCTATATCGGAGAGACAAAACGCCAACTGGGTGAGCACTTTGCTGAGCACCTTCGGTCTGTACACTCTCAGATCCCGAACCTTCCCATGGCTTGCCACTTCAACACCCAATCCTGCTCCCTAGCCCACATGCCTGCCCTTGGCCTGCTGCAATGTTCCAGTGA
This sequence comes from Hemiscyllium ocellatum, assembly GCF_020745735.1. Lineage (NCBI taxonomy): Eukaryota > Metazoa > Chordata > Chondrichthyes > Orectolobiformes > Hemiscylliidae > Hemiscyllium > Hemiscyllium ocellatum. The sequence goes on from NC_083430.1 coordinate 42,663,963, forward strand.
AGCTCAACGCAAACTGGAGGAACAGCATCTCATCTCCCGACTCGGCACGTTACAGCCTGCCGGTCTCAACATTGAATTCAACAACTTCAGGTAATTTTATTTCATTTATTTTATTTTTTTTTTCACTGTTCTGTACCTCTTATTTCTTGATTGTCTCTCTTTCTCTCGCTCCCCTCTCTCTCATCACCTTTTTCCTCTCCTCTTCCCCTTTGCTACCCTTCTACCCTGTTTTCCATTTTGCCTCTGCTTCACCCATCCCCCCATATTTTATCACATGGCACTGGCTTCAGCCTTGGTCATTCACAGCTCCTAATCTCCCTATAATCTCTCTACGCACTGTCATTATCACCTTTTCATTGCTACCTTTGCTTCTGGAGCCATGACTCTCAGCCTAGTATAAATACCTCCCTTTTCTCCCTTTTTTTACCTTTGACAAAGGGTCAGTTAGACTCGAAACGTCAGCTCTTTTCTCTCCTTACAGATGCTGCCAGACCTGCTGAGATTTTCCAGCATTTTCTCTTTTGCTTTCAGATTCCAGCCCATGCAGTAATTTGCTTTTATTAGTTGAGCATGGTTTAGTTTTAAAGCACATTTTAAGTTCCAGTGCAGGGTGCATGCTTACCTCACATAAATGAAATGCAAGCAGATATCCTGTGAAAGCAAAAATACTGCAGATGCCTGAAATCTGAAATAAAAACAGAAAATGCTGGAGAAACTCAACAGGTTTGTAGAGAGAGGAACAGAATTAGCACTTCGAGTCTGATAGGACTCTTCATCCCTAAACACACATGCTAGTTTGCTGGAGTATTTATGTATGCATTCATAATATGTAATTACATTTAGGTTAATGTAGCTTTATGTACTTAAGTACATAAGCTTAACCCCAGTTCGGGGGACAGATAGAAGGTTTTGTGAGAATGAGAGAGACTCATGGTTGGTGTGTGGCCTCCCAGGTTCCAGGGTTCGTGATGTCGCTGGGCGTGTTTTTGGGATCTTTGGAGGGGAGGGGGAGCAGCTCCAAGTCGTGGTCTACATAGGCACCAATGACATACATAGGAAGAAAGGTGGGGATCTAAGGCAAAATTTCAGGGAGCCAGGGTGGAAGCTTAGAGCTAGAACAAACAGAGTTGTTATCTCTGGTTTGTTGCTGCGCCATGTGCTGGTGAGGCGAGGAACAGCGAGAGAGTGGAACTGAACATGTGGCTGCAGGGATGATGTGGGAGTGAGGGTTTTGGATTCTTGGATAATTTGAGCTCTTTCTGGGAAAGGTGGGACCTCTACAAACAGGATGGTCTTCACCTGAACCAGAGGGGTATCAATATCCTGGGGATGGGAGTTTACTCATGCACTTCGGTGGGATTTAAACTAATACAGCAGGGGGATGGGACCCCGAATTGTAGTTCCAGTGAACAGGAGGTTGAGGGCAGTGAGGTAGGGATGAGTTTACAAGGTCACGAGAGGGCATCGGCAATCAAGATGTTGGTTTGAAAAGTGTGTACTTCAATGCCAGGAGCATCCGGAATAAGGTGGGTGAACTTGCAGCATGGGTTGGTACCTGGGATTTCGATGTTGTGGCCATTTCAGAGACATGGCTGGAGGAGGGACAGGAATGGTTGTTGCAGATTGCAGGATTTAGATATCTCAGTAAGAACAGAGAAGATGGTAAAAGAGGCTGGGGTGTGGCATTGTTAGTAGCTGAGATAACATTTGTGGACTCATCCACTGAGGTAGTTTGGGCTGAGGTTAGAAACAGGAAAGGAGAGGTCACCCTGTTGGGAATTTTCTATAGGCCTCCAAATTGTTCCAGGGAAGTAGAGGAAAGGAAAGCAAAGATGATTTTCAATAGGAGTGAGAGTAACAGGGTAGTTGTTATGGGGGACTTTAACTTGCCCAATATTGACTGGACATACTATAGTCCAAGAAGTTTAGATGGGTCATTTTTGTTCAATGTGTGCAGGTGGGTTTTCTGACACAGTATGTAGACAGGCCAACAAAGGGTGATACCTAATTGGATTTGGTACTGGGGAATGAACCCGGCCATGTGTTATATTTGGAGGTAAGTGAGCACTTTGGTGATAGTGATCATAATTTGGTTATGGTTACAATAGCAATGGGCAAGGATAAGTGTATACTGCAGGGAAAGAGGTATAACTGGGGCAAAGGCAATTATGATGTGATTAGGCAAGATTTAGGATGCGTAGGATGGGGAAGGAAACTGCAGGGGCATGGAATGGCCTGCCTGCAACCGTGGTAGGCACACCGACATTAAGGGCATTTAAATGGGCATTGGACATATGGATAATAATGGAGTGGTGCAGGTTAGATGGACATCAGATTAATTTCACAGGTTGGCACAACATCGAGGGCTGAAGGGCCTGTACTGCGCTGTAACGTTCTATATTCTAAATAAAACGTGTATGCTCTAGTCAATGAATCATTCCTTTAAATCAGTACCTGACGAGAAGTTCACTTCAGATTTTCATATGTCAACCTGCAGCCTGTTATCATTATGTTATTAGCTTATCCCTTTAACTTAATAACAGAGCAGGTTGAAGAATTGAAATGAGTTCAGAGTTCCATTTCAGTATTTAGTAGGTAATTGAAGATACAGAAGGAACCAGATCAGTTCAGTACTTACTGGCTTCCTATCCTGCTATTAGAAGCTGATTAACATGCTGTGCGACAGCACCTCAAAGCCTTATGTCATGACTGCCTGCCATTACAAATGAAAACAATTTAAGACGATGATTGCATTGCACTAGCAGCAGCCCTGGAGTGCCAAGAGCAGGCAGCAGGAGCTGAGTTACACTGTGGGCTCTCTGAATGCTGGCCAGTGCTCCGATCACCTCGCAGTTAGGCTTCAATGTCAGCAGAGTGCAGCAAGGCCGACTCCCTTCACAGTAAAAGGCTTTTAAAGCAAGTACTGACAAGGAACAGTTCTCGTGTTGAGGGAATGCAGTTCCATGGACAGATCGGATAAACTGGGCTTGCTCTCGTTGTGGGGGTGGGACAGAAGGGGTTTAATCCAAATGGCTGTAGCCTGACAGAGACCGTTTAATCAAAAAACCAGAGGGCATAGGCTTAAGACGATGTGAAATTAAAGTTAGGTTTGGCAGTAGGTGCGTACAAAGGAGGCTTTCTGGTGTTCCTGTTGTCTATTTGAAGGTAGTGAGGGGCCCACAGGAAGTTGATGATTGCATTCACTACAGTATGGAAACAGGCCCTTCTACCTAACAAGTCCACCCTAACTCTCTGAAGAGTAACATGCTCAGATCTATTTCCCTACCCTATATTTGCCTCTGACTAATGCACCTAACACTATGGGCAATTTAGCATGGCCAATTTGCCTGACTGTGGGAGGAAACCCACACAGACACAGGGAGAATGTACAAACTCCACACAGACAGTCACCCAAGACAGGAATCGAACCTGGGCCCCTGACACTGTGAGGCAGCAGTGCTAACCACTGAGCCACCGTGCCACCACGCATGCAGATGGGAACATATAAAATAGGACAGCTGCTAACCCATTGCTTTCCCCATCCAGCGTCCAAGAGACCTCTCATTATACAGTTGTAAGGTAACAGCTCAATCACCCTGTTGTGCTCCAATCACTAACAGTGAGTTAAAGACAGTATTCCTCCTGAACCCTCATAACACATGTTGCTGGAGAATGAATAATGAGGGAGGTCTGCTATATCATCATCTTTATAAAAAGGCAGGAACGAATGGTTGTATCTCATTGTTTTTATTCATCCAAGGGATGTGATCATCACTGGCTGTGCCAGCATTAATTGCATGTCCCTGTATGCCTGGAGAATCATCATAGAACCCCTACAGTGTGGAAACAGGCCATTTTGGCCCAACCAGTCCACACCGACCCTCCAAACAGTAACCTACCCAGACCCATTTCCCCCTGATTAATGGACCTAACGTACAGATCCCTGAACACTACGGGCAATTTAGCACAACCAATTAATCTCACCTGCCTATCTTTGGACTGTGGGAGGAAACCCACCCAGACTCAGGGAGAATGTACAAATATCTCCACACACGGTCACCCAAGACTGGAATTGAACCTGGGTCCCTGGCACTGTGAGGCAGCAGTGCCAACTACTGAGCCACTGTGCCACCTCTTGAGCCACTGTGAGAAGGTAGCGGTGAACTGCCTTGTTAAACTGCTGCAGTCCATGTGCTGCAGCTAAACCCTCAGTGTGGTCTTGGAGGGCATTCCAGGATTTTGATCCAGTGACAAAACCAATGACATAATTCCAAGTCAGGATGACGAGTGGCTTGGAGGGGAACTGGTGGTATTCTCGTGTATCTGCTGCCCTTGTCCTTCTAGATGACAGGGGTGTTGGTGTGGAAGGTGCTATCTAAAGAGCCTTGGTGAATTTCTGCAGTGCATCTTATAGATGGTACACACAGCTGCTCAGGGGATACAGACAGCCTTGTCTGCCAGAGTTTGGGTGTGTGCCATCGTATCCTGCAAGAGAGAGAAAGCTGGGTCAGCGACGGTCTAGTACTGTTTTGGGGGAGTTAATAACAGTGGGAATGCCAACCTCCCCTCCACCTCCCAGCCTGCATCATTGGCATGGAATGGATATAGTAAAAGTTGCATGTATTAATATGACAATGGAGTCTCCTGAAGAAATGTATGGTTACAATCTTCTGGGCTTTGGACCAATCCATTTGGTGAACCCAGCCACAACATAACCATCTCAAGGTGGATTCTTGTTAGACATGTTTCCAAATGTGAACCCTAGGGTGATGCAGTGGTAGTGCCTCTATCTCTAAGCTAGGGGACCTGGTTTCAATTCCCGCCTGCTCCAGACGTGTGTAATAACATCTCTGAATGGATTGATTTGGGAAAATATCTACACTCAGGTCTATGAGGAGATACCACCTCATACCCTGCTTGCCTCTAAACCAATGTGTGTGGGCAGTCCACACATGGTGCCCAGCACATGGCTTGATCAATTTATAACCCTGAACATTTCACAGATCTGAAGCCCAGGCCCTGCAAAGCAGAAAGGAGCTGCATCCCAAAGTGTCCAGCACTAATGTGGCCTGAAGCAGTGCAGATTAGACATGTTCAGAGTTGTGCGCTGTGCCTTTATGGTTGAGTGGCTTACACTGGAGTTAAGACAACTTGAATAACTTTAAAATGCTTAGCGTGTCACAGGCATTTTTATTCACAGAAGAGAACATTTATTCTTCTTCTTGGCAAGAAATCAGAGTGCGCAAACAGAACGGGAATTCTGACAAGTCATATTTAATACGTCATGTGTCAGCACTGACAAAGAAATTATAGCTAGCGCTGCAAAGAGTCAGCAGCAATCAATGTCTCTGATGAGTCCTGTAGAGAATGCCTAGATGCTGACATTCATCTATCTGTTTGGTGGTATGCTTACTAGTGATTTTCAGCTGTTAATGTACTTGCCCATTCAAAGTCATCCTTTAGATTTAGATTAGATTAGACTTTAGATTAGACTTACAGTGTGGAAACAGGCCCTTCGGCCCAACAAGTCCACACCGACCCGCCGAAGCGCAACCCACCCATACCCCTACATTTACCCCTTACTTAACACTACGGGCAATTTAGCATGGCCAATTCACCTGACCCGCACATCTTTGGACTGTGGGAGGAAACCGGAGCACCCGGAGGAAACCCACGCAGACACGGGGAGAACGTGCAAACTCCACACAGTCAGTCGCCTGAGGCGGGAATTGAACCCAGGTCTCAGGCGCTGTGAGGCAGCAGTGCTAACCACTGTGCCACCGTGCCGCCCACAAATCCTCCTAGGATTTTTCTCAGCAGTTTTTGTTTGTTCATGGGACCTGGGCATTGTTGGCAATATCAGCACTTATTGACCATTCTTAAAAGCTCATTAATAATGTTGAGCTTCTTGAATGTTGTTGGAGCTGTGCTCTACCAGGCAAGCAAGTGCATTCCATTATCCTCCTGGCTTTAAAAACAAATAATTAAGGGGATCTAAGCTTTACTGGCTGAGTCAGGATTTATCGTCTATTCCTAATTTGAGAAGGTGGTGGTGAGCTGCCTTCATGAGCCATTGCAGTCCTTGGGATGTAGGTTAACCTACAAGCCATTAGGAAGGGAATTTCAGGATCTTGACCCAGTGACAGCAATATATTTCCAAGTCAGGATGGTGAGTGGCTTGTAGGGGAACTTGAAGATTGTGGCATTCCCATGGATCTGCTGCCCCCCTCCTTCTATATGGTAGTGGTTATGAATTTGAAAGTGTTATCTAAGGTGCTCGGTGAATTTCTACAGTGCATCTTGTAGATGGCTCACGCTGCTGCTACTGAGTGTCAGTGATGGAGGAAGTAAATGTTTGTGGATGTGGTGCCAGTCAAACTGGTTGCTTTCTCCTGGATAGTGTCAAGTTGCTTGAGTGTTGTTGGAGCTCTACTCATCTGGGCAAGTGGGGAGTATTCCGCCACACCCCTGACTTGTGCCAAATAGATGATGGACAAACTTTGGGGATTGAGGAGGTCTGTTACTGACCATGGTATTCCTAGTCTCTGATCTGCTCTTGCAGTCGCTGTATTTATTTGACCAGTCCCGTCCAGTTTCCGGCCAATGGTAAGTTCCCCACATATAGATAGCGAGGGATACGGTGACAGTGATACCATTGAATATCAAGGGATGATAGTTAGATTCTCTGCTACAGAGATTGTCATTGTTAGTGCCATGTTAGTGCCATGTAGATGGTGGACAGGGTTAGGGGAGTCAGAAGGTGAGTTACTCATGCAGAATTCCCTGCCTCTGATCCACTTCTCTAACCACAATAACACATCTACACATGTAATGGTCAATTGTGAATAAGGCAACACTTCACCTTTGGCCAAAGAATCCAACTCATCCTACTTACCATTCACTTGCTGCCTCTCCTGGTGACTGATGTTCTTCTTCCTGCCAACTCTCCCAATGCAGAGGAACTCCTCCTGAAGAAATATCTAGTTACAATCTTCTGGGCTTTGGACCAATCCATCTGGTGAACCCAGCCTCAACATAACCATAACGAGGTGGTTTCTTGTTGGACATGAACCCTGGGATGTTGCAGTGGTAGTGCCTCTAAGCTAGAGGGCCTGGTTTCAAATCCCACCTGCTCCAGACATGTGTAAAAACGTTTCTGAATGGATTGAGATGGGAAAATATCTCCAATCAGGTGTATGAGGAGACACCACCTGATACCTTGCCTGACTCTATCCCAATGCATGTGGGCATGCCACAGGTGGTGCCCAGCCCGTGGCCTCATCAATTTTTAACCCTGAACATCTCACAGATTTGAAGTTTCAGGCCCTGCAAAGCAGAAAGGAGCTGCCTTCCAAAGTCCCCAGCACTAACGTGGAGGGGAGGGGAAAGATCCAGTTGTTGTGCTCCACAGAAGTAACAATATATGCTTATATATGCAATACATGCTAACCAAGAAGACAGATGTTCTGCTGAGGGAATATGAGCAGCTAGGGACTAAATTATCAAGCAGAATCAAACAGATGATGATCCCCAGATTACTGTCTGAGCCACAAGCAAATTGGCTCAGGGCCAACAAGATTGAAGAGGTAAATGTGTGGCTGAGGAAGGAGGGACCTGTTCTGACAGGGTCCACCTCCATCATGCCAGGACTAGAGTCCCAACAAATCACATAACTCGGGCTGTGGATAAGGCTTTAAACTAAATAGTGGAGGGGTACGTTCAAGTTGCATGGAAAATTATGGAAGGGGTTAAATTCGGGGGAGTGCTCAGTAGAGGTTATTAAAGTTCCAGAAAAAGTAATAGCACAGAAAATATGGAAAGGGTCAGGAATCTAACTTCAGGCACTTCAGAAGCTAAGAGGACAACTGTGGGAAATGGAATAATCGCTGCAGGACTGAGGGTGTTGCACTTACATGTATGCAGTAAATGAGCTTGTAGCAGATTGAAATTGGCAGGTATGATGCTGTGGGTATCATAGAAACATGTTTACAACAGCATCAGGGCTGGGAGCTTAATATCCAAAGATACCTGTCCTATTGAAAGGACAGCCAGAGGGCCATGGGTTTGCCTTATTAATAAGTTCATTCCCCAAGCGAACCTCTCCCTGTGTAAAACTTTTGCCTTTCTTGTCTTTTTTAAATCTCCCTCCTCTCACCTTAAACATATGCCCCACAGTCTTGTAATCCCCCATCCTAGTGAAAGGACTCCTACCAATATTTCTATCTGTGCCCCTCACGAATTTATAAGCTTCTACAAGGTCACCTCTCAAACTCCGAGGCTCCAGTAAATAAAGTCCCAGCACATCCAGCCTTCCTTTATGAATCAAACCTTCCATTCCTGACAACATCCTGGCAAATCTCTTCTCAACCCTCTCCAGCTTGATAATATCTTTCTTATTATCAGGACAACCAAGACTGCACACAGTATTCCAGAAGAGGCCTCACCAATGTCCTGTACAACCCCAACATAACATCCCAACTCATATGTGCAAAGGACTGAGCACAGAAGGCAAGCATGCCAAATGCCTTTTTATCAACCCTGTCCACTTGTGACAAAGAAATATATATCTGAACCCCTAGGGTCCTCTGTTCTGCAACACTACCCAACACCCTATTATTGTATAATTCCATTGCTGTTTGCTGTATCAAAATGCAATATCTTGCATTTATCTAAATTGAACTCCATCTGCCAGTTTTCAGCCAAGTGCTCAAGATCCCTTTGTAACCTTAGAAGACCTTCCTCACTGTCTACCGTGAGTTGCACTTTAGCTCCTTAGTCACAACTTTCTGGATTCCAACACAGGCAATGCAGGTTCGCATTCCAGTGCAGTATTGAAGGACTGCTGCACTGTCAGAGGCACTGCCTTTCAGATGAAACATTAAACTAAGGCCCGATCTGCTTGCCCTTAACTGGATATAAAAGGTCCTGAAGCATCCTTCTGAAGAAAAGCAGAGGAGGGTTATCTGAGTGATTCATAGTGTTGCTCACGACATGGTGGGCACTCTCTGTTTCATTGCTCAGTAAGGATTTGTTACCAGCAGTCTCTGACAGAGTCAGGATCCAGAGGGCTTGCTTGGGCTAGTGGGTACAGGAAAACCACTTGGTCGTTTATAAGAAGACTGTCATCCCAAGCAAGATTTTAAAAACTGAAAAACTGTGGATGCTGTAAATCAGAAACAAAAACAGAAATTGCTGGAAAAGCTCAGCAGGTCTGCCAGCACCTGTAGAGAGAAATCCGAGTTAACATTTCAGGTCAAGGGACCCTTCCTCAGAACAGCTTTTGTTTCGAGATGTTTATTGCATGGTAACAATCAGGTACATGCTACATCGATGTGATAGACCTTGAGCTGAATCCTATGTTTTTTCTTGGCTAAGTGCCAGTCTATCGAGATTTATTTTTGGAGGGATTGTCTCCATGAGGCCTAATGAGTTTTTTTGCTGTATCTTGTCAAACTCCACTCATTAACTACTTACAACTATGCTGCCCATGTAAAAACTGAAAGAACTGTGGATGCTGTAAGTCAGAGACAAAAACAGAAATTGCTGGAAAAGCTCAGCAGGTCTAGCAGCACCAGTGGAGAGAAATCAGAGTTAACATTTAGGGTTGAGTCTCTGACCCTTTGTCAGAACCGTTTTGTTTCTAAATAAGATTTAATTTATTGTATGATAATATCCTCAAATGCTGCCAGACCTGCTGAGCTTTTCCAGCAAGTGCTGTTTTTGCCCCTACGGTGTCCCTCTTGTTCCATTCCCAGATCAATTCACTGCTGCCAGGGTATCTCCGAATTGACCATCATAACTGGTGACCATGCCAACTTTAAAAGGCCATTGCGCACCCAAACTGCCCTTTCAGACCACCCTTGCATAGTTCCTGATCATCGCCATAGCCATGGCAGAACTTGGGGATATTGTCACACTGTTTTGTGAACAGGAATCTGGAAGTCCTGCTGAGTGAGGTGGGACAGAGGCAAGATGCCCTTTTCTGTTCCAGGACCAACAGAGAGGCCACAGCAGCAGACCATGCCAACCTGGTCCCAAATTGGCACCTGGGTCAGTGTGGTCAAACTTTTCTGGATGAATGCAGAGCTGTGTTGGAAGGAAGTCAATGAATGTCTCTCCTTCACTAGTGTAAGTTGCATTATCAGCTCTCTGCTACCTCACCCACATTCTGTCTCTGCTTCTGCACCCACCTCTTGCCAAGACTCATTCCTTCACATTCTCACAATTGCCAGCAACATCTTTCCTCCCTCACTGTCACTGACCCCAACCACTGACACCACTAACTCTGCGTGCCCTCTTGTGCTGCCCACTCACCATCACACCAACATTGCAGATGCTCCAGTCACTCTCACCTCCCTTAATAACTGTTTCTGTCTCAATCCCTACTCTGATAGAGGCTCCTGTAAGTGGACTGGAGATGTACCATGTGGTGTTTGAGGTACTGGCACATGTTACATGCCAATGTCCATGAATCTGGGATGTGTGAGACCAGTGCCCATGGTGCATCCTCTGAAACATTTGTGCCCAGTGCCTAACATGGAAGCCAATTACATCATGTGGTGTGCTGAAGTCAGTAGGTAGCTGCTCTGACTTCCAGACCAAGGACGTTCAGTGTCCAGCTTGTGCCTACCATTAGGCATGATGGGAAGCTGAGTATTAACGGGGCAGGTTGTGGCATTAATAAGCTGTTTGAGAACTTCTAGTCTCCCTGAATTGGCAAGTCATTGTTTCCTAGTGAGAAACCAGCCTCCCTTTTTGACACATTGAATCAAGATGCAGTGAGTTGCTCCTGACACTGACGTAGGACAGCTGCTTTCTCCTAGATGCAGTCAATCACACCCCTGAGGACGGAACCAGAGATTGGCTAGTGCCTGTTTTGTTAAGTTGAAACAGACAGAATATCCGTAGATATACTTTCTGTCTGCAAAGCACAGCACTCTGTGAGTACATAGCTTCCAGGACATGCATGTTAACCATGCTGCAATCTTGTCTGACAATCTAATTTTGGGCAAAACGTGACGAAGTGTCGATTTTCCTCTCCTTGGATGCTGCCGTGACCTGCTGTGCTTTTCCAATATCACCCTGATCTAAACTCTGGTTATGGTCAGTACCTTTCCTGGTGCAAGTGTACAAAGGGACACTCCATTTGCTCTGATCTACCCGTCTTTCGGATGGAGAGTCTATACACGCTCGCTCTGAAATTCATCCACATTATTCAACAGTGTGATCAGAATGGTGTGTTGATTGGAGCATCTTGTTGCTGGTGAATCCCACTTCTGTTTCTTTTGCGTTGAAGCAGTGTGTGCAGTAGCTAGTTTCACAAGCTGCACAATGTTTTTTGCATATATTTGTTAAAAATATTCTCTGGATGTGACAGAGCTAGAAGTTATGCCAATCTCTGGTTGGCCTTGAGCAAGTTGGAGTGGCCATACCCAAGGCTGTGACTGGCTTTGCAGTAGAGTTGTGATGTGTGACTTGGATTTATCTATGTTTCATTAAAAACAAGCCACTTTCTTCTTCATCCTCTTTTCCATTGCTAATTTGTAGCCTGACATCAGCATTCCCAATTGTTCAAGATGAATATGTTAATTGGCAATCTCTTCCCTCCTTAGCTATCCGGTGTGCAAAAACCATTGAAGTAGTAAGTTCATCAAATAGAATATCTCAGATGCTGTTACAGTACAGAAGTCTGGGTATGGGATGATTGTATAAACACACAAAGTAGGCCACTTGGCCCTTCTACACATTTCTGTGTTGTAATAGTAAAACCTTCTTGGCTGATCTACCCCCTCCACATTCCTGCTCATATCCAAGAATCTTTCACCCTTGCTTATTAAGAATTCATCTATTATTGCCTCAAATATTCAAAGACTGTTTCCACTGCTTTTTGAGGAGGAGAGTTCCATCATTTATTCTTTTACTGTATAACAGAGTTAACGCTTCAAGTCCAGTACGGAACACAAAATCATACTGGACTCAAAACGATAACTCTCTTTCTTTCTGCACAGATGCTGCCAGATCTGTTGTGTTGCTGTTTTCATTTCAGATTCCCAGCACCCACAGTATTTTGCTTTTAATTGTCACGTGTAAGATTTATTGTAAGTGCTATTGAGTCACAAAACACTTAGTTTACTTCATAGTCTTTTAAGGAAGTGAGTTCCAGATTGCCACCAGTCTTTTGGGTGACAAAACGCTTTCTATGAGGGGAGGCTTCGATGTCAGGATTCTGACCAAATGCTCTGAAGATTTTGTGTCAATGTCCTTTCCTCTCAGCCAGAAGCTCTGGTTTCAAGCCCCACTCCAAGACATTGATGACCAAGGAAGGTTGTTTGGAAACACAGCCACATAGAATGGGCTTCCATTTGTCCATCCTGCTGATGTAATCCAATGACAGGTGGTAAGACCAGGAGGGATCCTTAGTTGGCCAAGTGATTGATAGGAAGAGGAGTCCTAACCATAGCTACAACAGGCAGCTTGCTACTGTAACCAGTTACACACACAACTGTTCAGTATTCACTGTGCAATAGTCTCATCAGCTGGGCCATTCTTGGAGAGTTAAAATGTTCTTTATTAACATTATCCTTATTTTCTAAAAGCTGGATTTTCTTGTGACAAGGGTGCAAGGAAGAAAGTAGGAAATGCTGGTATTTATATCAAGCATTCTCTAAATAAATATGTCCCGAAATCCTTTTCAGCTAATGAAGTTCTTTTGAAGAGTAGTCACAGTTGCAGTGTTGGACACAAAGCAGCTAATGTCTGTAAAACAGAAGCACAGCAGGAGACCATTAGTTGTAGGAGCAGAAGTAGGCCATTCGGCCCATTGAGTCTGCTTCACCATTCAATGAGATTGTGGCTGATCTGATAATCCTCAGCCCCAGCTTCTTGCCTTTTCCCTTTGATTCCCTTCCTGATTAAACATGTCCATTTCAGCCTTGAATATATTTCATGACCCAGTCTCGGCAGCCCTTTATGATAAATAGTTCTACAGATTCACCATTCTCTGATTGAAGAAATTCCTGCTCATCTCGGTCTTAAATCTGTGATTAGATTAGATTACTTACAGTGTGGAAACAGGCCAACAAGTCCACACTGACCCGCTGAAGCGCAACCCTCCCATACAATTACCCTTTTACCTAACACTATGGGCAATTTAGCATGGCCAATTGACCTGACCTGCACATCTTTGGACTGTGGGAGGAAACCGGAGCACCCAGAGGAAACCCACGCAGACACGGGGAGAATGTGCAAACTCCACACAGTCAGACGCCTGAGTCGGGAATTGAACCCAGGTCTCTGGCGCTGTGAGGCAGCAGTGCTAACCACTGTGCCACTGTGCCGCCATGCCTTATTCTGAAATTCTTTGATCCCAAGCCCTCCCGTAAGGGGAAACAATGTTGCTGCAAATCCAAAATCAAAAAGACCAGAAAATCTGGTTTTTGATGGTACTGGATAAATATTTAGGAGGGCACTGGGAAGAACCCTCCTAATGCCCTACTCTTTTGCCATGTAGTGCGTTACTGAGAGGCTAGAAAGGGCCTCCATTTAACATCTTGTCTGAAAGTCAGCAATACTGACAGTGTAGCACTCCTGTGTTTTGGTTCAAGTCTCTGAAGTTGGTCTTGACCTTATCAGGAAACAAAGCTTATTAAGGTCTTGCTCAGTTTTCCCTCACTGAAATTTAAAAAAAAGCACTCCACTTAGATGACATTTAATTTGATTTCATTGTTCTGCTGATTATAAGTTATAATTCTGTTTATATAATATTTCAGTTTCATCTGCTTTACTCACCATTTGCCCTCAGTTTGCTATGATTTCATCAACCCCTTCAACAAAAGCTAATTAGAATTTCAATTAGCAGATTTTGCATCTTCAATGAACATGTGTTACAGATTATTTATTGTAGTGTTAACCTTGTGCATACATTGATGCATCAAAGGCATCAATGATGTTTACGCATTACGTTCTGACCTGAACATCTACAAGATATCCATCACGTCATCATGTCTACTTCTAAGGCAAATGGATGAAATGTGCTGTCCTATCCAACTCTCAGTAGTGTGGGAGTGAAGCTGAGGAGAAGTTCTGACTATTTGTTGTTAACACACCAATCAAGAGATGTTGAGGTGCCCTGCACAATTGATTTTTCCCGAAGCTTAGTGAACACATTTCTGATTGGAGATTGTAATGGGTTCATTGAGTCACAGATTACTTCAAGCAGGAGAAACTGATTGTTTCTTTTGTCCTGAGGTCTGGTTGTATCTGACAGTGTAGGGTAAAAATAGCTTCACTTTCCAATGTCAAGGCCATTTCAGACTATTTAAATCCACTTTGGCTTGGTCTAAGAGCAGAACTGCTGGAACTTGGCAGAAATCATCGGTTTCAGCTACTGCACAGTTTTCTCTTTACCTGTTTGCTTATAATGGTCTGGAGTGAAAAGACAATGTTTGTACCATATTATCACTGAGCCCACACTCGGCATGGCAGTCTGTGCTTTTTGAAGATTGTAAATCTAAGTAATTTTCCAATTTATACACTGCAGGTGCAATAGTCAGATTAGAAATAAATATACATTTTCTTTATTGCATTTCCCTGATGGACTCATCGAACTCCCCTTACACACAGCAGGAATGGACAGTATGCTGTTAAAAGCCCTCAGGACTTTGTACCTATGATAGCATGGAATTACAATCAGGACTAAGTCTATAATGTGACTGCTTTCCATTATAATTAGTTTTTCCATCTATTGCATAATTTTCATTTCTTTCTCAATGCGTTAGTCTCAATATGCATTCGACTTTCTCTTCTCACGTCATCAAATGGATTGTTAACTGATGGTGCCCAGTGATGTCGAATGCTGCAGACTTTCCATTGGGAAAGGGAAACAATAGCAATCCACTTAAAACTTGGGCCTGAGGGTTTCTTACACTGAAGAGCCAGCAGCCTTGCCTCTTGGATCTTCTTAAAGTGTTCAGAAGTTATCAGTTCTGACAATCAGATTCCCTTGTGAGGGATGACAGTCATTGAAGGTGATTTGTCTCCAAGAGCTGTGTGATTTCTGCGGCCACTAAATGATCTCAAAGCTCCTTGGGTATATGTGCTGTTGGTTATTTTAAGGTTCACTGTGATGTTAACAAATTGCTCATATAACGAGGCATCAGTCTTCATTATTGTGATGGGTCAGCATACTCTCTCGGTTTACTTCCATTCAACTGTGTACCTCATTTTTGGTCCCTTGGCATTGTCTACGTAGTTTAAGAATTATAGCTTGATTCCCTGGGTTTGTGGATAGCTTAGTTTGCTGAAGTCAAATTGTATGCTCAGATGAAGCACAGCTATAATCTAGGGAGAGTGGACTGATTGCATCAGTGAAACCATTTACTTCAGATTACGGTTTTGTCAAAAACTACTCAAAACAATCTGAGCAAGAAGAATGATTCCTGAATGCAGGAGCTCCTCATATTCCTAGGATCCATTAGTAGAGCTCAGATCACTAACTCTGCTCCCATCTTCATTAGGAACATGTTAGGATGATGATAGGAGTACCTTTGGAGCTGCTCAAGAATGAATGTGGAGCTCCACTACCTATCCATATCCTCCAAGTTCCAGGATCATTCTATCCTTGTGACTTCAGCCCTGGCCAAAGCTTTTTATGCTCAAATATATTTCAAACAACATTTCCACCAAGTGGCACAGTTTACAGTCCCCCCAAGGTTTTGTGCACATCAATCCCAATGTTGGTTTGTGACTTAGGGTGTTACTGCTGCCCACAGACCTCAGAGGGCAAAGCAGAAGCAAGTTAGATGGAAGGTAGATTGGAAGTGGGTCACCACTGTGGTATAGGAAATGAGGCCTGCTGATTGACAGAAGCCTACAGGCTCTGCTGCCCAAGAGGACAAAGGCAATTGTGACGTCAGATCACCACTCACAAGTTCCATCTAAGTCAACACATTCAACTGTATTGCCATTTCTTTTTGGTCACAGGATCAGAATCTGGATATTTCCCTCCAATGGGACTGTTCCTATCCACTCCCTTCCACTCCTTTTAGCAGCCCCAATGACTCACTTTCACTCTGGTTCTGATTTGGCTGTGAAGTTCCATGTGTGATTCTGCCCAGGTGTTGGTGAGGGCTGGGTAGATGAGGAGCTTGGAGATTTCTGCTCTCTCTCCCCACTCTGGCACTTTGACGTCACCTCTACACTCTCTGTGTTCAATGCCTTCTCAAATTCAACTTTCTCCATTTTGTTTGGTCATCAGCCCGAGTCTCCCAGGAGTGGTGTTGATCACTGTCAGGATGCTTTGAGGACATCCGTATGGTGTTTTGATGTGCAGCAGTACAAGAAGGCAGCTCCCCAACACTTTGCAAAGGCCAATATGAAATGGACAACAAATTATATTACTTACAGTGTGGAAACAGGCCCTTCAGCCCAACAAGTCCACACTGACCTGCCGAAGCACAACCCACCCATTCCTCTACATTTACCCCTGACCTAACACTACAGGCAATATAGCATGGCCAATTCACCTGACCCGCACATCTTTGTGACTGTGGGAGGAAACCAGAGCAAACCCACGCAGACACGGGGAGAACGTGCAAACTCCACACAGACAGTCGCCTGAGGTGGGAATTGAACCCGGGTCTCTGGTGCTGTGAGGCAGCAGGGCTAACCACTATGCCACCATGCCGCCCTGCTGGACTTGTCAGTGACACTCGCATCCCATGAGTGTGTGAAAAACAATCCAACAAGGTAAGCAGCAACATGATGACAACCACATGTTTACTGTGATGTTCACTTAGAGATAAAAGTTCACCCAGGGCATGGATTACATCATGCCCTTCTTCAAGTACCATGCAACTTTTATGTCCATCAGAGTACCAGGTTTTTTAACATCTCATCCAAAGGCAGTGCCCCAACAGTGCTGCACTCTGACAGAACTGCCCTGTAGTGTCAGCCTAGATGTTTGTACTAAAACAAAAACAGAAATTGTTGGAGAAGCTCAACAGGTCTGGCAGCATCTGTTGAAAGAGGACGCAGAGTTAACATTTCTAGATCAGTGATTCTTTATCAGTTCTAAAGAAGGATCCCTGGACTTGAACATTAACTCTGCCTTCTGCCCACGGACGCTGCTGGTTTGAGATTTTCAGCATCTGCAGTTCTTTTCTATTTGCAGCCAAGTCCTGTCAGCGGGACTTCAATTTGCCCCTTCTGCTCAGAGCAATGCGCACTATGTCCTGAACTCTAGCTGGCACTTCAAGGCACTAGCAGTTCTTAGCTCTAGGGAATTCTGAAAATAAAGTGATGGAATATCAGGAAATTCTCAGTGCTCCAGTTTACATTCAGTGGGTTAAGGCAATCAGCAGTTTCTGTTTATGTTAAAGTGATATGTCATGTAACAGAAAGCTCATTGATTTTACTGCAAGTCTTAAAAATATGGGTAAAACAAAGGAAGCTATGAATTGGTACAAATATAGATATGAATATAATTTGTTTTTCCTTTCTCCTGTCCTGTCTCATCGACACTCTTCCCAACTGAGTTTGCTAAGAACATAAAGCGTGGTTTGAAATCTATTTCTGTATATTTGTTCCTGTCTTTATGCATGATAAAATGGGCTTGTACATTGCAGGTCGGCTACATGAACAATTACAATGTGGCATTGAGGTGCTAATTAAAAGCTCCAAATTGCCGGCTGGTAAACATTTTTCTTTGCTGCCGATTGGCGCCGTGTTTAGTTGTTTCGCTAAATTTAGGGGACGCCTGAGGAGAACGGTTTTGATTCTGACTGAGGAGTCACTTCGGGAGGGTATAATTGGGGTAAGCAAGTTAAACCACATTGTACTGTGAAAATTATACAGCAGTCGTGCGCCTGTGTATTTTTTGTTTTAAGAGTTCTTTTGCTGATGTTTTTCACTAACATGACAAATTGGAAAGTAGATGATCTCCCCTCCAGATTTAGTTAATGAAAGGCCTGCCAGTGGAACATTAAGGTTTATGGACCAACTTTAGGAGAGAATGATTCAGCACAGAAGGAGACCATTCAGTCCATCGTGACAGTGTGTGCTCTTTACAAGAGCTAACCATTTATTCTAATCCTTTCTCCATATTTGGACAGTAATGAGGTTTCAAAGATTATTATTATTTGTGACTGTATCTTTAAAATTAGAATTATGATTAGCTTTATTGTCACACGTACTCATACGGGTGATAGGAAAAGTTTACAGGTCGCCATTTATGGTGCCATCTTAGGTAGAAAGGTACCCAAGTAAAGATTTTTAAGAACAAACTCTTAGGGAAAAAGAAATTAGAAAAAATAATGAAAACGTCCAGTATTGCAAATCAGAGAAGGACATCAGAACAATAAAGAAATAGAAAGTTCAGAATACCAACCGTCCGTCCAACCCAGGCCACATTAGCACCAACTTCCAGGCAGTGCCAGGCATCACCTTGATGCTCTTCAAACCTGGAGACTGACCTGGAATCATCTGAAGATCAGATGTCCACGCTGGAGCCAAGCTGGGCAAAGGAACGCCACTCCGAGAAGGTGAGACACCCCCCACTCTGGATCAGTGAGACAACCCCACTCTGGATCAGTGAGACATCCCCACTCTGAGTCAGTGAGACACCCCACTCTGAGTCAGTGAGACACCCCACTCTGAGTCAGTGAGATACCCCCACCTGGGTCAGAGAGACACACCCCACTCTGGATCAGTGAGACATCCCCACTCTAGGTCAGTGAGACACTCCCACTCTGGATCAGTGAGACATCCCCAACTCTGGGTCAGTGAGACACCCCCAACTCTGGATCAGTGAGACATCCCCACTCTGGGTCAGTGAGACACCCCCACTTTGGGTCAGTGAGACTCCCCCAAACTAGGTCAGTGAGTCACCCTACTCTGGGCCAGTGAGTCTCCCAGACTCTGGGTTAGTGAGACTCCCCTACTCTGGGTCAGTGAGACACCCCCACACTGGGTCAGTGAGACACCCCCACTCCTGGTCAGTGAGACACCCACACCTCGAGTCAGAGAGACATCCCCACTCTGGGTCAGTGAGACACCCACGCTCTAGGTCAGTGAGACACCCTCACTCTAGGTCAGTGAGACACCCCCACTCTGGGTCAGTGAGACACCCGCACTCTAGGTCAGTGAGACACCCCCACTCTGGGTCAGTCAGACACCCCCACTCTGGGTCAGTGAGACACGCCCACTCTGGGTCAGTGAGACACTCTCACTCTGGGTCAGTGAGACACCCCCACTCTAGGTCAGTGAGACACCCCCACTCTAGGTCAGTGAGACACCCTCACTCTAGGTCAGTGAGACACCCCCACTCAAGGTCAGTGAGACACACTCACTCTAGGTCAGTGAGACACCCCCACTCTGGGTCAGTGAGACACTCCCACTCTGGGTCAGTGAGACACCCCCACTCTAGGTCAGTGAGACACCTCAGTCTGGGTCAGTCAGACACCCCCACTCTGGGTCAGTGAGACACTCCCACTCTAGGTCAGTGAGACACCCCCACTCTGGGTCAGTGAGACACTCCCACTCTGGGTCAGTGAGACACCCCCACTCTAGGTCAGTGAGACACCTCAGTCTGGGTCAGTGAGACACCCTCACTCTAGGTCAGTGAGACACCCCCACTCTGGGTCAGTGAGACACCCCCACTCTAGGTCAGTGAGACACACCCACTCTAGGTCAGTGAGACTCCCTTACTCTGGGTCAGTGAGACACCCCCACTCTGGGTCAATGAGACTCCACTACTCTGGGTCAGTGAGACACCCCCACTCTGGGTCAGTGAGACACACCCACTCTGGGTCAATGAGACTCCCCTACTCTGGGTCAGTGAGACACCCCAACTCTGGCTCAGTGAGACACCCCCACTCTAGGTCAGTGAGACATCCCCACTCTAGGTCAGTGAGACATCCCCACTCTGGGTCAGAGAGACATCCCCACTCTGGGTCAGTGAGACACCCTCACTCTAGGTCAGTGAGACACCCCCACTCTGGATCAGTGAGATACCCCCACTCCGGGTCAGTGAGACTCCCCACTCTGGCTCAGTGAGACACCCCCACTCTAGGTCAGTGAGACATCCCCACTCTGGGTCAGTGAGACTCCCTACTCTGGGTCAGTGAGACACCCCCACTCTGGGTCAGTGAGACATCCCCACTCTGGGTCAGTGAGACACCCCCACTCTGGGTCAGTGAGACACCCTCACTCTGAATCAGTGAGACACCCCCACTCTGGGTCAGTGAGTCACCCCCACTCTGAATCAGTGAGATACCCCCACTCCGGGTCAGTGAGACTCCCCACTCTGGGTCAGTGAGACACCTCAGTCTGGGTCAGTGAGACACTCCCACTCTGGGTCAGTGAGAAGTCCCCACTCTAGGTCAGTGAGACACCCTCACTCAAGGTCAGTGAGACACCCCCACTCCAGGTCAGTGAGACACCACCACTCTGGGTCCGTGAGACACCCCCACTCTGGGTCAGTGAGCCTCCCTTACTCTGGGTCAGTGACACACCCTAACTCTAGGTCAGTGAGACACCCCCACTCTAGGTCAGTGAGACACCCCCACTCTGGGTCAATGAGACTCCCCTACTCTGGGTCAGTGAGACACCCTCACTCTAGGTCAGTGAGACACCCCCACTCTGGGTCAGTGAGACATCCCCACTCTGAGTCAGTGAGACACCCCCACTCTGGGTCAATGAGACACCCCCACTCTGGGTCAGTGAGACATCCCCACTCTGGGTCAGTGAGACACACTCACTCTAGGTCAGTGAGACACCCCGACTCTGGGTCAGTGAGACATCCCCACTCTGGGTCAGTGAGACACCTCAGTCTGGGTCAGTGAGACACCCCCACTCTGGGTCAGTGAGAAATCCCCACTCTGGTTCAGTGAGACACCCCCACTCTAGGTCAGTGAGACACCCCCACTCTGGGTCAGTGAATCACCCCCACTCTGGGTCAGTGAGACTCCCTTACTCTGGTTCAGTGACACACCCTCACTCTAGGTCAGTGTGACACCCCCAATCTAGGTCAGTGAGACACCCCCACTCTGGGTCAGTGAGACTCCCCTACTCTGGGTCAGTGAGACACCCTCACTCTAGGTCAGTGAGACACCCCCACTCTGAGTAAGTGAGATACCCCCACTCTGGGTCAGTGAGACACCCCCACACTAGGTCAGTGAGACACCCTCACTCTAGGTCAGTGAGACACCCCCACTCTGGGTCAGTGAGACACCCTCACTCTAGGTCAGTGAGACACCCCCACTCCGGGTCAGTGAGTCACCCCCACTCTGGGTCAGTGAGATACCCCCACTCCGGGTCAGTGAGATTCCCCTACTCTGGGTCAGTGAGACACCACCACTCTGGGTCAGTGAGACACACCCACTCTGGGTCAGTGAGACATCCCCACTCTGGGTCAGTGAGACTCCTTTACTCTGGGTCAGTGACACACCCTCACTCTAGGTCAGTGAGACACCCCCACTCTAGGTCAGTGAGACACCCCCACTCTGGGTCAATGAGACTCCCCCACTCTGGGTCAGTGAGACATCCCCACTCTGAGTCAGTGAGACACCCTCACTCTTGGTCAGTGAGACACCCCCACTCTGGGTCAATGAGACTCCCCTACTCTGGGTCAGTGAGACACCCCCACTCTGGGTCAGTGAGACACCCCCACTCTGGGTCAATGAGACTCCCCTAATTTGGGTCAGTGAGACACCCTCACTCTAGGTCAGTGAGACACCCCCACTCTGGGTCAGTGAGACATCCCCACTCCGAGTCAGTGAGACACCCACACTCTGGGTCAATGAGACTCCCCCACTCTGGGTCAGTGAGATACCCCCACTCCGGGTCAGTGAGACTCCCTCACTCTAGGTCAGTGAGACACCCTCACTCTGGATCAGTGAGACACCCTCACTCTGGGTCAGTGAGACACCCCCACTCTGGGCCAGTGAGACACCTCAGTCTAGGTCAGTGAGACACCCCCACTCTGGGTCAGAGAGACACCCCCACTCTAGGTCAGTGAGACACCCTCACTCGAGGTCAGTGAGACACCCCCACTCTGGGTCAGTGAGACACCCTCACTCTGGGTCAATGAGACTCCCCTACTCTGGGTCAGTGAGACACCCCCACTCTGGGTCAGTGAGACACCCCCACTCTAGGTCAGTGAGACACCCTCACTCTAGGTCAGTGAGACACCCTCACTCTTGGTCAGTGAGACACCCCCACTCTGGGTCAGTGAGACACTCCCACTCTGGGTCAGTGAGACACCCCCACTCTAGCTCAGTGAGACACCTCAGTCTGGGTAAGTCAGACACCCCCACTCTGGGTCAGTGAGACACTCCCACTCTAGGTCAGTGAGACACCCCCACTCTGGGTCAGTGAGACACCCTCACTCTAGGTCGGTGAGACACCCCCACTCTAGGTCAGTGAGACTCCCTTACTCTGGGTCAGTGAGACACCCCCACTCTAGGTCAGTGAGACACCCCCACTCTGGGTCAATGAGACTCCACTACTCTGGGTCAGTGAGACACCCCCACTCTGGGTCAGTGAGACACCCCCACTCTGGGTCAATGAGGCTCCCCTACTCTGGGTCAGTGAGACACCCTCACTCTAGGTCAGTGAGACACCCCCACTCTGGGTCAGTGAGACATCCCCACTCCGAGTCAGTGAGACACCCCCACTCCGGGTCAGTGAGACTCCCTCACTCTAGGTCAGTGAGACACCCCCACTCTGGGCCAGTGAGACACCTCAGTCTAGGTCAGTGAGACACCACCACTCTAGGTCAGTGAGACACCCCCACTCTAGGTCAGTGAGACACCCTCACTCGAGGTCAGTGAGACACCCCCACTCTGGGTCAGTGAGACACCCACACTCTAGGTCAGTGAGACACCCCCACTCTAGGTCAGTGAGACTCCCTTACTCTGGGTCAGTGAGACACCCCCACTCTAGGTCAGTGAGACACCCTCACTCTAGGTCAGTGAGACACCCCCACTCTGGGTCAGTGAGACACTCCCACTCTGGGTCAGTGAGACACCCCCACTCTAGGTCAGTGAGACACCTCAGTCTGGGTCAGTGAGACACTCCCACTCTGGGTCAGTGAGACACGCCCACTCTAGGTCAGTGAGACACCTCAGTCTGGGTCAGTCAGACACCCCCACTCTGGGTCAGTGAGACACTCCCACTCTAGGTCAGTGAGACACCCCCACTCTGGGTCAGTGAGACACCCTCACTCTAGGTCAGTGAGACACCCCCACTCTAGGTCAGTGAGACTCCCTTACTCTGGGTCAGTGAGACACCCTCACTCTAGGTCAGTGAGACACCCCACTCTGGGTCAATGAGACTCCACTACTCTGGGTCAGTGAGACACCCCCACTCTGGGTCAGTGAGACACCCCCACTCTGGGTCAATGAGACTCCCCTACTCTGGGTCAGTGAGACACCCCAACTCTGGCTCAGTGAGACACCCCCACTCTAGGTCAGTGAGATACCCCCTCTCCGGGTCAGTGAGACTCCCTACTCTGGGTCAGTGAGACACCCCAACTCTGGGTCAGTGAGACACCTCAGTCTGGGTCATTGAGACACCCCTACTCTAGGTCAGTGAGACACCCCCACTCTAGGTCAGTGAGACACCCTCACTCAAGGTCAGTGAGACACCCCCACTCCAGGTCAGTGAGACACCCCCACTCTGGGTCAGTGAGACACCCCCACTCTGGGTCAGTGAGACTCCCTTACTCTGGGTCAGTGACACACCCTCACTCTAGGTCAGTGAGACACCCCCACTCTAGGTCAGTGAGACACCCCCACTCTGGGTCAATGAGACTCCCCTACTCTGGGTCAGTGAGACACCCTCACTCTAGGTCAGTGAGACACCCCCACTCTGGGTCAGTGAGACATCCCCACTCTGAGTCAGTGAGACACCCCCACTCTGGGTGAATGAGACACCCCCACTCTGGGTCAGTGAGACATCCCCACTCTGGGTCAGTGAGACACCCCCACTCTGGGTCAGTGAGACACCCTCACTCAAGGTCAGTGAGACACCCCCACTCTGGGTCAGTGAGACATCCCCACTCTGGGTCAGTGAGACACCCCCAATCTGGGTCAGTGAGAAATCCCCACTCTGGTTCAGTGAGACACCCCCACTCTAGGTCAGTGAGACACCCCCACTCTGGGTCAGTGAATCACCCCCACTCTGGGTCAGTGACACAGCTTCACTCTAGGTCAGTGAGACATTCCCAATCTAGGTCAGTGAGACACCCCTACTCTGGGTCAGTGAGACTCCCCTACTCTGGGTCAGTGAGACATCCTCACTCGAGGTCAGTGAGATACCCCAACTCCGGGTCAGTGAGACTCCCCTACTCTGGGTCAGTGAGACACCCCCACTCTAGGTCAGTGAGACACCCTCACTCTAGGTCAGTGAGACACCCCCACTCCAGGTCAGTGAGACACCACCACTCTGGGTCAGTGAGACACACCCACTCTGGGTCAGTGAGACATCCCCACTCTGGGTCAGTGAGACTCCTTTACTCTGGGTCAGTGACACACCCTCACTCTAGGTCAGGGAGACACCCTCACTCTAGGTCAGTGAGACACCCCCACTCTGGGTCAATGAGACTCCCCCACTCTGGGTCAGTGAGACATCCCCACTCTAGGTCAATGAGACTCCCCACTCTGGGTCAGTGAGACATCCCCACTCTGAGTCAGTGAGACACACTCACTCTAGGTCAGTGAGACACCCCCACTCTGGGTCAGTGAGTCACCCCCACTCTGGGTCAGTGAGATACCTCCACTCCGGGTCAGTGAGACTCCCCCACTCTGGATCAGTGAGACACCCCCAATCTAGGTCAGTGAGACACCCTCACTCTAGGTCAGTGAGACACCCCCACTCCGGGTCAGTGAGACACCCTCACTCTGGGTCAATGAGACTTCCCTACTCTGGGTCAGTGAGACACCCCCACTCTGGGTCAGTGAGACACCCCCACTCTGGGTCAGTGAGACATCCCCACTCTGGGTCAATGAGACTCCCTACTCTGGGTCAGTGTGACACCCTCACTCTAGGTCAGTGAGACACCCCCACTCCGGGTCAGTGAGACACCCTCACTCTGGGTCAATGAGAATCCCCTACTCTGGGTCAGTGAGACACACCCACTCTGGGTCAATGAGGCTCCCCTACTTTGGGTCAGTGAGACACCCTCGCTCTGGGTCAGTGAGACACCCCCACTCTGGGTCAGTGAGACATCCCCACTCCGAGTCAGTGAGACACCCTCACTCTGGATCAGTGAGACACCCCCACTCTGGGTCAGTGAGACACCCCCACTCCGGGTCAGTGAGACTCCCCTACTCTGGGTCAGTGAGACACCCCCACTCTAGGTCAGTGAGACACCCTCACTCTAGGTCAGTGAGACACCCCCACTCCAGGTCAGTGAGACACCACCACTCTGGGTCAGTGAGACACACCCACTCTGGGTCAGTGAGACATCCCCACTCTGGGTCAGTGAGACTCCTTTACTCTGGGTCAGTGACACACCCTCACTCTAGGTCAGTGAGACACCCCCACTCTAGGTCAGTGAGACACCCCCAATCCGGATCAGAGACACCCCCACTCTGGGTCAGTGAGACACCCCCGCTCTAGGTCAATGAGACTCCCCTACTCTGGGTCAGTGAGACATCCCCACTCTGAGTCAGTGAGACACCCTCACTCTAGGTCAGTGAGACACCCCCACTCTGGGTCAGTGAGTCACCCCCACTCTGGGTCAGTGAGATACCCCCACTCCGGGTCAGTGAGACTCCCCTACTCTGGGTCAGTGAGACACCCCCACTCTAGGTCAGTGAGACACCCTCACTCTAGGTCAGTGAGACACCCCCACTCCGGGTCAGTGAGACACCCTCACTCTGGGTCAATGAGACTTCCCAACTCTGGGTCAGTGAGACACCCCCCACTCTGGGTCAGTGAGACACTCCCACTCTGGGTCAGAGAGACATCCCCACTCTGGGTCAATGAGACTCCCCTACTCTGGGTCAGTGAGACACCCCCACTCTGGGTCAATGAGACACCCCCACTCTGGGTCAGTGAGACTCCCTCACTCTAGGTCAGTGAGACACCCTCACTCTGGGTCAGTGAGACACCCCCACTCTGGGTCAGTGAGACACCCCCACTCTGGGTCAGTGAGACACCGTCACTCGAGGTCAGTGAGACACCCCCACTCTGGGTCAGTGAGACACCCTCACTCTAGGTCAGTGAGACACCCCCACTCTAGGTCAGTGAGACTCCCTTACTCTGGGTCAGTGAGACACCCCCACTCTAGGTCAGTGAGACACCCTCACTCTAGGTCAGTGAGACACCCCCACTCTGGGTCAGTGAGACACTCCCACTCTGGGTCAGTGAGACACCCCCACTCTAGGTCAGTGAGACACCTCAGTCTGGGTCAGTGAGACACTCCCACTCTGGGTCAGTGAGACACCCCCACTCTAGGTCAGTGAGACACCTCAGTCTGGGTCAGTCAGACACCCCCACTCTGGGTCAGTGAGACACTCCCACTCTAGGTCAGTGAGACACCCCCACTCTGGGTCAGTGAGACACCCTCACTCTAGGTCAGTGAGACACCCCCACTCTAGGTCAGTGAGACTCCCTTACTCTGGGTCAGTGAGACACCCCCACTCTAGGTCAGTGAGACACCCCCACTCTGGGTCAATGAGACTCCCCTACTCTGGGTCAGTGAGACACCCCCACTCTGGGTCAGTGAGACACCCCCACTCTGGGTCAATGAGACTCCTCTACTCTGGGTCAGTGAGACACCCCAACTCTGGCTCAGTGAGACACCCCCACTCTAGGTCAGTGAGATACCCCCTCTACGGGTCAGTGAGACACCCTACTCTGGGTCAGTGAGACACCCCCACTCTGGGTCAGTGAGACACCTCAGTCTGGGTCATTGAGACACCCCCACTCTGGGTCAGTGAGACATCCCCACTCCGGGTCAGTGTGACACCCCCACTCTAGGTCAGTGAGACACCCCCACTCTGGGTCGATGAGACATGCCCACTCTGAGTCAGTGAGACACCTCAGTCTGGGTCAGTGAGACACCCCCACTCTAGGTCAGTGAGACACCCTCACTCAAGGTCAGTGAGACACCCCCACTCTGGGTCAGTGAGACACTCCCACTCTGGGTCAGTGAGACACCCCCACTCTAGGTCAGTGAGACACCTCAGTCTGGGTCAGTGAGACACTCCCACTCTGGGTCAGTGAGACACCCCCACTCTAGGTCAGTGAGACACCTCAGTCTGGGTCAGTCAGACACCCCCACTCTGGGTCAGTGAGACACTCCCACTCTAGGTCAGTGAGACACCCCCACTCTGGGTCAATGAGACTCCCCTACTCTGGGTCAGTGAGACACCCTCACTCTAGGTCAGTGAGACACCCCCACTCTGGGTCAGTGAGACATCCCCACTCTGAGTCAGTGAGACACCCCCACTCTGGGTGAATGAGACACCCCCACTCTGGGTCAGTGAGACATCCCCACTCTGGGTCAGTGAGACACCCTCACTCTAGGTCAGTGAGACACCCCCACTCTGGGTCAGTGAGACACCCCCACTCTGGGTCAGTGAGACACCCCCAATCTGGGTCAGTGAGAAATCCCCACTCTGGTTCAGTGAGACACCCCCACTCTAGGTCAGTGAGACACCCCCACTATGGGTCAGTGAATCACCCCCACTCTGGGTCAGTGAGACTCCCTTACTCTGGGTCAGTGACACAGCTTCACTCTAGGTCAGTGAGACATTCCCAATCTAGGTCAGTGAGACACCCCTACTCTGGGTCAGTGAGACTCCCCTACTCTGGGTCAGTGAGACATCCTCACTCTAGGTCAGTGAGATACCACCACTCCGGGTCAGTGAGACTCCCCTACTCTGGGTCAGTGAGACACCCCCACTCTAGGTCAGTGAGACACCCTCACTCTAGGTCAGTGAGACACCCCCACTCCAGGTCAGTGAGACACCACCACTCTGGGTCAGTGAGACACACCCACTCTGGGTCAGTGAGACATCCCCACTCTGGGTCAGTGAGACTCCTTTACTCTGGGTCAGTGACACACCCTCACTCTAGGTCAGTGAGACACCCCCACTCTAGGTCAGTGAGACACCCCCACTCTGGGTCAATGAGACTCCCCCACTCTGGGTCAGTGAGACACCCCCACTCTAGGTCAATGAGACTCCCCTACTCTGGGTCAGTGAGACATCCCCACTCTGGGTCAGTGAGTCACCCCCACTCTGGGTCAGTGAGACAACCCCACTCTGGGTCAGTGAGTCACCCCCACTCCGGGTCAGTGAGACTCCCCTACACTGGGTCAGTGAGACACCCCCACTCTAGGTCAGTGAGACACCCTCACTCTAGGTCAGTGAGACACCCCCACTCCGGGTCAGTGAGACACCCTCACTCTGGGTCAATGAGATTCCCCTACACTGGGTCAGTGAGACACCCCCACTCTGGGTCAGTGAGACACTCCCACTCTGGGTCAGAGAGACATCCCCACTCTGGGTCAGGGAGATACCCCCACTCTGGGTCAGTGAGACACCACCACTCTAGGTCAGTGAGACACCCTCACTCTGGGTCAGTGAGACACCCCCACTCTGGGTCAGTGAGACACTTCAGTCTGGGTCAGTGAGACACCCCGACTCTAGGTCAGTGAGACACCCCCACTCTGGGTCAGTGAGACACACCCACTCTGGGTCAGTGAGACTCCCTTACTCTGGGTCAGTGACACACCCTCACTCTAGGTCAGTGAGACACCCCCACTCTGGGTCAGTGAGACATCCCCACTCCGAGTCAGTGAGACACCCCCACTCTGGGTCATTGAGACACCCCCACTCTGGGTCAGTGAGACACCTCAGTCTGTGTCAATGAGACACCCCCACTCTGGGTCAGTGAGACACCCCGACTCTGGGTCAGTGAGACTCCCTTACTCTGGGTCAGTGAGACACCCCCCCACTGCGGATCAGTGTGACACCCAGACTCTGGGTCAGTGAGACTCCCCGATTCTGGGTCCGTGTGACATCCTGACTCTGGGTTAGTGAGTATACCCACTCCTTGTCAGTGAGACACCCACACCCCAAGTCAGGCAGACACACCCACTCCAGGTCAGTGAGACACCCCCACTCTGGATCAGTGAGACACCCCCACTCCAAGTCAGTGAGATACCCCCACTCTGGGTCAGTGAGACACCCCTACTCTGGGTCAGTGAGACATCCCCACTCTGGATCAGTGAGACACCCCCACTCTAGGTCAGTGAGACCCCCTCACTCGAGGTCAGTGAGACACCCCCACTCTGGGTCAGTGAGACACCCTCACTCTAGGTCAGTGAGACACCCCCACTCTAGGTCAGTGAGACTCCCTTACTCTGGGTCAGTGAGACACCCCCACTCTAGGTCAGTGAGACACCCTCACTCTAGGTCAGTGAGACACCCCCACTCTGGGTCAGTGAGACACTCCCACTCTGGGTCAGTGAGACACCCCCACTCTAGGTCAGTGAGACACCTCAGTCTGGGTCAGTGAGACACTCCCACTCTGGGTCAGTGAGACACCCCCACTCTAGGTCAGTGAGACACCTCAGTCTGGGTCAGTCAGACACCCCCACTCTGGGTCAGTGAGACACTCCCACTCTAGGTCAGTGAGACACCCCCACTCTGGGTCAGTGAGACACCCTCACTCTAGGTCAGTGAGACACCCCCACTCTAGGTCAGTGAGACTCCCTTACTCTGGGTCAGTGAGACACCCTCACTCTAGGTCAGTGAGACACCCCACTCTGGGTCAATGAGACTCCACTACTCTGGGTCAGTGAGACACCCCCACTCTGGGTCAGTGAGACACCCCCACTCTGGGTCAGTGAGACACCCCCACTTTGGGTCAGTGAGACACCCCAACTCTGGCTCAGTGAGACACCCCCACTCTAGGTCAGTGAGATACCCCCTCTCCGGGTCAGTGAGACTCCCTACTCTGGGTCAGCGAGACACCCCCACTCTGGGTCAGTGAGACACCTCAGTCTGGGTCATTGAGACACCCCCACTCTGGGTCAGTGAGACATCCCCACTCCGGGTCAGTGTGACACCCCCACTCTAGGTCAGTGAGACACCCCCACTCTGGGTCGATGAGACATGCCCACTCTGAGTCAGTGAGACACCTCAGTCTGGGTCAGTGAGACACCCCCACTCTAGGTCAGTGAGACACCCTCACTCAA
Source organism: Hemiscyllium ocellatum (assembly GCF_020745735.1). Taxonomy (NCBI): domain Eukaryota; kingdom Metazoa; phylum Chordata; class Chondrichthyes; order Orectolobiformes; family Hemiscylliidae; genus Hemiscyllium; species Hemiscyllium ocellatum. The sequence continues at coordinate 42,694,177 of NC_083430.1, forward strand.
GGTCAGTGAGACACCCCCACTCCAGGTCAGTGAGGCACCCCCACTCTGGGTCAGTGAGACACCCCCACTCTGGGTCAGTGAGACTCCCTTACTCTGGGTCAGTGACACACCCTCACTCTAGGTCAGTGAGACACCCCCACTCTAGGTCAGTGAGACACCCCCACTCTGGGTCAATGAGACTCCCCTACTCTGGGTCAGTGAGACACCCTCACTCTAGGTCAGTGAGACACCCCCACTCTGGGGCAGTGAGACATCCCCACTCTGAGTCAGTGAGACACCCCCACTCTGGGTGAATGAGACACCCCCACTCTGGGTCAGTGAGACATCCCCACTCTGGGTCAGTGAGACACCCTCACTCTAGGTCAGTGAGACACCCCCACTCTGGGTCAGTGAGACATCCCCACTCTGGGTCAGTGAGACACCTCAGTCTGGGTCAGTGAGACACCCCCAATCTGGGTCAGTGAGAAATCCCCACTCTGGTTCAGTGAGACACCCCCACTCTAGGTCAGTGAGACACCCCCACTCTGGGTCAGTGAATCACCCCCACTCTGGGTCAGTGAGACTCCCTTACTCTGGGTCAGTGACACAGCTTCACTCTAGGTCAGTGAGACATTCCCAATCTAGGTCAGTGAGACACCCCTACTCTGGGTCAGTGAGACTCCCCTACTCTGGGTCAGTGAGACATCCTCACTCTAGGTCAGTGAGATACCACCACTCCGGGTCAGTGAGACTCCCCTACTCTGGGTCAGTGAGACACCCCCACTCTAGGTCAGTGAGACACCCTCACTCTAGGTCAGTGAGACACACCGACTCCAGGTCAGTGAGACACCACCACTCTGGGTCAGTGAGACACACCCACTCTGGGTCAGTGAGACATCCCCACTCTGGGTCAGTGAGACTCCTTTACTCTGGGTCAGTGACACACCCTCACTCTAGGTCAGTGAGACACCCCCACTCTAGGTCAGTGAGACACCCCCACTCTGGGTCAATGAGACTCCCCCACTCTGGGTCAGTGAGACACCCTCACTCTAGGTCAATGAGACTCCCCTACTCTGGGTCAGTGAGACATCCCCACTCTGAGTCAGTGAGACACCCTCACTCTAGGTCAGTGAGACACCCCCACTCTGGGTCAGTGAGTCACCCCCACTCTGGGTCAGTGAGATACCCCCACTCCGGGTCAGTGAGACTCCCCTACTCTGGGTCAGTGAGACACCCCCACTCTAGGTCAGTGAGACACCCTCACTCTAGGTCAGTGAGACACCCCCACTCCGGGTCAGTGAGACACCCTCACTCTGGGTCAATGAGACTTCCCTACTCTGGGTCAGTGAGACACCCCCACTCTGGATCAGTGAGACACCCCCACTCTGGGTCAGTGAGACACCCCCACTCCGGGTCAGTGAGACTCCCCTACTCTGGGTCAGTGAGACACCCCCACTCTAGGTCAGTGAGACACCCTCACTCTAGGTCAGTGAGACACCCCCACTCCAGGTCAGTGAGACACCACCACTCTGGGTCAGTGAGACACACCAACTCTGGGTCAGTGAGACATCCCCACTCTGGGTCAGTGAGACTCCTTTACTCTGGGTCAGTGACACACCCTCACTCTAGGTCAGTGAGACACCCCCACTCTAGGTCAGTGAGACACCCCCACTCTGGGTCAATGAGACTCCCCCACTCTGGGTCAGTGAGACACCCCCGCTCTAGGTCAATGAGACACCCCTACTCTGGGTCAGTGAGACATCCCCACTCTGGGTCAATGAGACACCCCCACTCTGGGTCAGTGAGACACCCTCACTCTAGGTCAGTGAGACACCCCCACTCCGGGTCAGTGAGACACCCTCACTCTGGGTCAATGAGACTCCCCCACTCTGGGTCAGTGAGATACCCCCACTCTGGGTCAGTGAGACTCCCTTACTCTGGGTCATTGACACACCCCCACTCTGGGTCAGTGAGACACCTCAGTCTGGGTCAGTGAGACTCCCTTACTCTGGGTCATTGACACACCCCCACTCTGGGTCAGTGAGACACCTCAGTCTGGGTCAGTGAGACACCCCCACTCTGGGTCAGTGAGACACCCCCACTCCAGGTCAGTGAGACATCCCTACTCTGGATCAGTGAGACACCCCCACTCTGGGTCAGTGAGATACGCCCACTCCGGGTCAGTGAGACACCCCCACTCTGGGTCAGTGAGACACCTCAGTCTGGGTCAGTGAGACACCCCCACTCTGGATCAGTGAGACACCCCCACTCTGGGTCAGTGAGACATCCCCACTCTAGGTCAGTGAGACACCCCCACTCTGGGTCAATGAGACACTCCCACTCTAGGTCAGTGAGACACCCTCACTCTAGGTCAGTGAGACACCCCCACTCTGGGTCAGTGACTCACCCCCACTCTGGGTCAGTGATACACCCCCACTCTGGGTCAATGAGACTCCCCTACTCTGGGTCAGTGAGACACCCCCACTCTGGGTCAGTGAGACATCCCCACTCTGAGTCAGTGAGACACCCCCACTCTTGGTCAATGAGACACCCCCACTCTGGGTCAGTGAGACGCCCTCAATCTAGGTCAGTGAGACACCCCCACTCCGGGTCAGTGAGACATCCGCACTCTGGGTCAGTGAGTCACCTCAGTCAGGGTCAGTCAGACACCCTCACTCTAGGTCAGTGACACACCCCCACTCTGGTTCAGTGAGATAACCCCACTCTGGGTCAGTGAGACTCCCCCACTCTGGGTAAGTGAGACGCCCCCACTCCGGATCAGTGTGACACCCAGACTCTGGGTTAGTGAGACTCCCCGATTCTGGGTCCGTGTGACATCCTGACTCTGGGTTAGTGAGTATACCCACTCCTGGTCAGTGAGACACCCACACCCCAAGTCAGACAGACACCCCCACTCCAGGTCAGTGAGACATCCCCACTCTGGGTCAGTGAGACTCCCCCACTCTGGGTCAGTGAGACACCCCCACTCTGGATCAGTGAGACATCCCCACTCTGGGTCAGTGAGACACCCCCACACTGGGTCAATGAGACTCCCCTACTCTGGGTCAGTGAGACACCCCCACTCTGGGTCAGTGAGACACCCCAACTCTGGATCAGTGAGACATCCCCACTCTGGGTCAGTGAGACACCCCCACTCTGGGTCAGTGAGACATCCCCACTCTGGGTCAGCGAGACACCCCCACTCTGGGTCAGTGAGACACCCCCACACTGGGTCAATGAGACTCCCATACTCTGGGTCAGTGAGACACCCCTACTCTGGGTCAATGAGACTCCCCTACTCTGGGTCAGTGAGACACCCTCACTCTAGGTCAGTGAGACACCACCACTCTGGGTCAGTGAGACACCCCCACTCTGGGTCAGTGAGTCACCCACACTCTGGGTCAGTGAGACACCTCAGTCTGGGTCAGTGAGACACCCTCACTCTGGGTCAGTGAGACATCCTCACTCTGGGTCAGTGAGACACCCTCACTCGAGGTCAGTGAGACACCCCCACTCTAGGTCAGTGAGACACCCCCACTCTGGGTCAGTGAATCACCCCCACTCTGGGTCAGTGAGACTCCCTTACTCTGGGTCAGTGACACAGCTTCACTCTAGGTCAGTGAGAGACTCCCAATCTAGGTCAGTGAGACACCCCTACTCTGGGTCAGTGACACAGCTTCACTCTAGGTCAGTGAGAGACTCCCAATCTAGGTCAGTTAGACACCCCTACTCTGGGTCAGTGAGACTCCCCTACTCTGGGTCAGTGAGACACCCTCACTCTAGGTCAGTGAGATACCCCCACTCCGGGTCAGTGAGACTCCCCTACTCTGGGTCAGTGAGACACCTCCACTCGAGGTCAGTGAGACACCCTCACTCTAGGTCAGTGAGACACCCCAACTCCAGGTCAGTGAGACACCACCACTCTGGGTCAGTGAGACACACCCACTCTGGGTCAGTGAGACATCCCCACTCTGGGTCAGTGAGACTCCTTTACTCTGGGTCAGTGACACACCCTCACTCTAGGTCAGTGAGACATCCCCACTCTAGGTCAGTGAGACTCCCCCACTCTGGGTCAGTGAGACACCCCCACTCTAGGTCAATGAGACTCCCCTACTCTGGGTCAGTGAGACACCCCCACTCTGGGTCAGTGAGACATCCCCACTCTGAGTCAGTGAGACACCCTCACTCTAGGTCAGTGAGACACCCCCACTCTGGGTCAATGAGACTCCCCTACTCTGGGTCAGTGAGACACCCCCACTCTGGGTCAGTGAGACATCCCCACTCCGAGTCAGTGAGACACCCCCACTCTGGGTCAATGAGACTCCCCCACTCTGGGTCAGTGAGATACCCCCACTCTGGGTCAGTGAGACACCCCCACTCTAGGTCAGTGAGACACCCTCACTCTGGGTCAGTGAGACACCCCCACTCTGGGTCAGTGAGACACCCCCACTCTGTGTCAGTGAGACTCCCTTACTCTGGGTCATTGACACACCCTCACTCTTGGTCAGTGAGACACCCCCACTCTGGGTCAGTGAGACACTTCAGTCTGGGTCAGTGAGACACCCCGACTCTAGGTCAGTGAGACACCCCCACTCTGGGTCAGTGAGACTCCCTTACTCTGGGTCAGTGACACACCCTCACTCTAGGTCAGTGAGACACCCCCACTCTGGGTCAGTGAGACATCCCCACTCCGAGTCAGTGAGACACCCCCACTCTGGGTCATTGAGACACCCCCACTCTGGGTCAGTGAGACACCTCAGTCTGGGTCAGTGAGACTCCCTTACTCTGGGTCAGTGAGACACCCCGACTCTGGGTCAGTGAGACTCCCTTACTCTGGGTCAGTGAGACACCCCGACTCTGGGTCAGTGAGACTCCCTTACTCTGGGTCAGTGAGACACCCCCCCACTGCGGATCAGTGTGACACCCAGACTCTGGGTCAGTGAGACTCCCCGATTCTGGGTCCGTGTGACATCCTGACTCTGGGTTAGTGAGTATACCCACTCCTTGTCAGTGAGACACCCACACCCCAAGTCAGGCAGACACACCCACTCCAGGTCAGTGAGACACCCCCACTCTGGATCAGTGAGACACCCCCACTCCAAGTCAGTGAGACTCCCCCACTCTGGGTCAGTGAGATACCCCCACTCTGGGTCAGTGAGACACCCCCACTCTAGGTCAGTGAGACACCCTCACTCTGGGTCAGTGAGACACCCCCACTCTGGGTCAGTGAGACACCCCCACTCTGTGTCAGTGAGACTCCCTTACTCTGGGTCATTGACACACCCTCACTCTTGGTCAGTGAGACACCCCCACTCTGGGTCAGTGAGACACTTCAGTCTGGGTCAGTGAGACACCCCGACTCTAGGTCAGTGAGACACCCCCACTCTGGGTCAGTGAGACTCCCTTACTCTGGGTCAGTGACACACCCTCACTCTAGGTCAGTGAGACACCCCCACTCTGGGTCAGTGAGACATCCCCACTCCGAGTCAGTGAGACACCCCCACTCTGGGTCATTGAGACACCCCCACTCTGGGTCAGTGAGACACCTCAGTCTGGGTCAGTGAGACTCCCTTACTCTGGGTCAGTGAGACACCCCGACTCTGGGTCAGTGAGACTCCCTTACTCTGGGTCAGTGAGACACCCCGACTCTGGGTCAGTGAGACTCCCTTACTCTGGGTCAGTGAGACACCCCCCCACTGCGGATCAGTGTGACACCCAGACTCTGGGTCAGTGAGACTCCCCGATTCTGGGTCCGTGTGACATCCTGACTCTGGGTTAGTGAGTATACCCACTCCTTGTCAGTGAGACACCCACACCCCAAGTCAGGCAGACACACCCACTCCAGGTCAGTGAGACACCCCCACTCTGGATCAGTGAGACACCCCCACTCCAAGTCAGTGAGATACCCCCACTCTGGGTCAGTGAGACACCCCTACTCTGGGTCAGTGAGACATCCCCACTCTGGATCAGTGAGACACCCCCACTCTAGGTCAGTGAGAAACCCCCACTCTGGGTCAGTGAGACATCCCCACTCTGGGTCAGTGAGACACCCCCACTCTGGGTCACTGAGACACCCCCACTCTGGGTCAGTGAGACACCCTCACTCTAGGTCAGTGAGACACCCCAACTCTGGGTCAGTGAGACACCCTCACTCTAGGTCAGTGAGACACCCCGACTCTGGGTCAGTGAGACACCCTCACTCTAGGTCAGTGAGACACCCCCACTCTGGGTCAGTGAGACACCCTCACTCTGGGTCAGTGAGACACCCCCACTCTGGATCAGTGAGGCACCCCAACTCTGGGTCAGTGAGACACCCTCACTCTAGGTCAGTGAGACACCCTCACTCTGGGTCAGTGAGTCACCCCCACTCTGTGTCAGTGAGATACTCCCACTCTTGGTCAGTGAGACTCCCTCATTCTAGGCCACTCAGACACCCCCACTCTGGGTCAGTGAGACACCCCCACTCTGGGTCAATGAGACTCCCCTACTCTGGGTCAGTGAGACACCCTCACTCTAGGTCAGTGAGACACCACCACTCTGGGTCAGTGAGACACCCTCACTCTAGGTCAGTGAGACACCCCAACTCTAGGTCAGTGAGACACCCCCACTCCGGGTCAGTGAGACTCCCTCACTCTGGATCAGTGCGACACCCCCACTCTAGGTCAGTGAGACACCCTCACTCTAGGTCAGTGAGACACCCTCACTCTAGGTCAGTGACACATCCCCACTCTAGGTCAGTGAGACACCCCCACTCTCGGTCAGTGAGACACCCTCACTCTAGGTCAGTGACACACCCCCACTCTGGGTCAGTGAGACACCCCCACTCTGGGTCAATAAGACTCCCCTACTCTGGGTCAGTGAGACACCCCCACTCTGGGTCAGTGAAACACCCCCACTCTGGGTCAGTGAGACACCCTCACTCTAGGCCAGTGAGACACCCCCACTCTGGGTCAGTGAGATACCCCCACTCTGGGTCAATGAGACATCCCCACTCTGGGTCAGTGAGACACCCTCACTCTTGGTCAGTGAGACACCCCCACTCTGGGTCAGTGAGTCACCCCCACTCTGGGTCAGTGAGATACCCCCACTCTGGGTCAGTGAGACACCCCCACTCTTTGTCAGTGAGACACCCCCACTCTAGTTCAGTGAGACACCCTCACTCTTGGTCAGTGAGACACCCCCACTCTGGGTCAGTGAGTCACCCCTACTCTGGGTCAGTGAGATACCCCCACTCCGGTTCAGTGAGACACCCCCACTCTGGGTCAGTGAATTACCCCCTCTCCGGGTCAGTGAGACACCCCCACTCTGGGTCAGTGAGACACCCTCACTCTTGGTCAGTGAGACACCCCCACTCTGGGTCAGTGAGACTCCTCACTCTGGGTCTGTGAGATACCCCACTCCGGGTCAGTGAGTCTCCCCACTCTGAGTCAGTGAGACACCCTCACTCTGGGTAAGTGAGACACCTCACTCTAGGTCAGTGAGACACCCTTACTCTGGGTCAGTGAGACATCCCCACTCCGGGTCAGTGACATACCCCCACTCTGGGTCAGTGAGACCCCCCCACTCCGGGTCAGTGAGACACCCCCACTCTGGGTCAGTGTGACACCCAGACTCTAGGTGAGTGAGACTCCCCGATTCTGGGTCCGTGTGACATCCTAACTCTGAGTTAGTGAGTATACCCCTCCCGGTCAGTGAGACACCCCGACTCTGGGTCAGTGAGACACCCCCACACTGGGTCAATGAGACTCCCCTACTCTGGGTCAGTGAGACACCCCCACTCTGGGTCAGTGAGACACCCCAACTCTGGATCAGTGAGACATCACCACTCTGGGTCAGTGAGACACCCCCACTCTGGGTCAGTGAGACATCCCCACTCTGGGTCAGCGAGACACCCCCCCTCTGGGTCAGTGAGACACCCCCACACTGGGTCAATGAGGCTCCCCTACTCTGGGTCAGTGAGACACCCCTACTCTGGGTCAATGAGACTCCCCTACTCTGGGTCAGTGAGACACCCCCACTCTGGGTCAGTGAGTCACCCACACCCTGGGTCAGTGAGACATCCCCACTCCGGATCAGTGTGACACCCAGTCTCTGGGTCAGTGAGACTCCCTGATTCTGGGTCCGTGTGACATCCTGACTCTGAGTTAGTGAGTATACCCACTCCTGGTCAGTGAGACACCCACACCCCGAGTCAGGCAGACACACCCACTCTGGATCAGTGAGACACCCCCACTCCAGGTCAGTGAGACATCCCCACTATGGATCAGTGAGACACCCCCACTCTGGGTCAGTGAGACACCCCCACTCTGGGTCAGTGAGGCACCCCCACTCTGGGTCAGTGAGACTCCCCTACTCTGGGTCAGTGAGACTCCCTCACTCTCGATCAGTGAGACACCCTCACACTGGGTCAGTGAGACACCCCCACTCTGGGTCAGTGAGACACTTCAGTCTGGGTCAGTGAGACACCCCGACTCTAGGTCAGTGAGACACCCCCACTCTAGGTCAGTGAGACACCCCCACTCTGGGTCAGTGAGACTCCCTTACTCTGGGTCAGTGACACACCCCCACTCTGGGTCAGTGAGACACCCCCACTCTAGGTCAGTGAGACACCCCCACTCTGAGTCAGTGAGACACCCCCACTCCGAGTCAGTGAGACATCCCCACTCCGGATCAGTGTGACACCCAGACTCTGGGTTAGTGAGACTCCCCGATTCTGGGTCCGTGTGACATCCTGACTCTGGGTTAGTGAGTATACCCACTCCTGGTCAGTGAGACACCCACACCCCGAGTCAGGCAGACACACTCACTCTGGGTCAGTGAGACACCCCCACTCTGGATCAGTGAGACTCCCCCACTCCAGGTCAGTGAGACATCCCCACTCTGGATCAGTGAGACAACCCACTTTGGGTCAGTGAGACACCCCCACTCAGGATCAGTGAGACACCCCCACTCTGGGTCAGTGAGACACCCCGACCTGGGTCAGTGAGACAGTCCCACTCTGGATCAGTGAGACACCCCCACTCTGGGTCAGTGAGACACCCCCACCTGGGTCAGTGAGACATTCCCACTCTGGGTCAGTGAGACACCCTCACTCTTGGTCAGTGAGACACCCCTACTCTGGGTCAGTGAGACACCCTCACTCTTGGTCAGTGAGACACCCCCACTCTGGGTCAGTGAGATACCCCACTCCGGGTCAGTGAGATACCCCACTCCGGGTCAGTGAGACTCCCCACTCTGAGTCAGTGAAACACCCCCACTCTAGGTCAGTGAGACACCCCCACTCTGGGTCAGTGAGACACCCCGACTCTAGGTCAGTGAGACACCCCCACTCTAGGTCAGTGAGACACCCCCACTCTGGGTCAGTGAGACACCCTTACTCTGGGTCAGTGACACACCCTCACTCTAGGTCAGTGAGACACCCCCACTCTAGGTCAGTGAGACACCCCCACTCTGGGTCAGTGAGACTCCCTTACTCTGGGTCAGTGACACACCCCCACTCTGGGTCAGTGAGACACCCCCACTCTAGGTCAGTGAGACTCCCTCACTCTAGGTCAGTGAGACACCCTCACACTGGGTCAGTGAGACACCCCCACTCCGGGTCAGTGAGACTCCCTCACTCTAGGTCAGTGAGACACCCTCACACTGGGTCAGTGAGACACCCCTACTCTGGTTCAGTGAGACACCCCCACTCTAGGTCAGTGACACATCCCCACTCTAGGTCAGTGAGACACCCCCACACTAGGTCAGTGAGACACCCTCACTCTAGGTCAGTGACACACCCCCACTCTGGGTCAGTGAGACTCCCTTACCCTGGTTCAGTGACACACCCTCACTCTAGGTTAGTGAGACACCCCCACTCTGGGTCAATGAGACACCCCCAGTCTGGGTCAGTGAGACACCCCCACTCTGGGTCAGTGAGATACCCCACTCCGGGTCAGTGAGACACCCCCACTCTTGGTCAGTGAGACACCCCCACTCTGGGTCAGTGAGATACCCCACTCCGGGTCAGTGAGACTCCCCACTCTGAGTCAGTGAGACACCCCCACTCTGGGTCAATGAGACACCCCCAGTCTGGGTCAGTGAGACACCCCCACTCCGGATCAGAGACACCCCCACTCTGAGTCAGTGAGACACCCCCACTCTGGGTCAGTGAGACACCCCTACTCTTGGTCAGTGAGACACCCCCACTCTGGGTCATTGAGACACCCCCACTCTGGGTCAGTGAGACACCCCCACTCTGGGTCCTTGAGACACCCCCACTCTAGGTCAGTGAGACACCCCCACTCCGAGTCAGTGAGACACCCCCACTCTGGGTCAGTGAGACACCCCCACTCTGGGTCAGTGAGACACCCTCACTCTAGGTCAGTGAGACTCCCCATTCTGGGTCAGTGAGACACCCTCACTCTAGGTCAGTGAGACACCCCCACTCTGGGTCAATGAGACACCCCTACTCTGGGTCAGTGAGACACCCCCACTCTAGGTCAGTGAGACTCCCCATTCTGGGTCAGTGAGACACCCTCACTCTAGGTCAGTGAGACACCCCCACTCTGGGTCAGTGAGACACCGTCACTCTAGGTCAGTGAGACACCCCCACTCCGAGTCAGTGAGACACCCCCACTCTGGGTCATTGAGACACCCCCACTCTGGGTCAGTGAGACACCTCAGTCTGGGTCAATGAGACACCCCCACTCTGGGTCAATGAGACACCCCTACTCTGGGTCAGTGAGACACCCCCACGCTGGGTCAATGAGACTCCCCGATTCTGGGTCAGTGAGACACCCTCACTCTAGGTCAGTGAGACACCCACACTCTGGGTCAGTGAGACACCCTCACTCTAGGTCAGTGAGACACCCCCAATCTGGGTCAGTGAGTCACCCCCACTCTGGGTCAGTGAGACACCCTCACTCTAGGTCAGTGAGACACCCCAACTCTGGGTCAGTGAGACACCCTCACTCTAGGTCAGTGAGACACCCCAACTCTGGGTCAGTGAGACACCCCCACTCTTTTTCAGTGAGTCACCCCCACTCTAGGTCAGTGAGACACCCCCACTCTAGGTCAGTGAGACACCCTCACTCTTGGTCAGTGAGACACCCCCACTCTGGGTCAGTGAGTCACCCCCACTCTGGGTCAGTGAGATACCCCCACTCCGGGTCAGTGAGACACTCCCACTCTGGGTCAGTGAATCACCCCCACTCTGGGTCCGTGAGACACCCCCACTCTGGGTCAGTGAATCACCCCCACTCTGGGTCAGTCAGACACCCCCACTCCGGGTCAGTGAGACACCCCACTCTGGGTCAGTGAGACACCCCCACTCTGAGTCAGTGAGACACCCCCACTCCGGATCAGTGTGACACCCAGACTCTGGGTTAGTGAGACTCCCCGATTCTGGGTCCGTGTGACATCCTGACTCTGGGTTAGTGAGTATACCCACTCCTGGTCAGTGAGACACCCACACCCCGAGTGAGGCAGACACACCCACTCCAGGTCAGTGAGACACCCCCACTCTGGATCAGTGAGACTCCCCCACTCCAGGTCAGTGAGACATCCCCACTCTGGATCAGTGAGACACCCCCACTCCAGGTCAGTGAGACATCCCTACTCTGGATCAGTGAGACACACCCACTCTGGGTCAGTGAGACACCCTCACTCTAGGTCAGTGAGACATCCCACTCTGGGTCAGTCAGACACCCCCAATCCTGGTCAGTGAGACGCCCACACCCCGAGTCAGGCAGACACACCCACTCCAGGTCAGTGAGACACCCCCACTCTGGATCAGTGAGACTCCCCCACTCCAGGTCAGTGAGACATCCCCACTCTGGATCAGTGAGACACCCCCACTCTGGGTCAGTGAGACATCCCTACTCTGGATCAGTGAGACATACCCACTCTGGGTCAGTGAGACACCCCCACCTGGGTCAGTGAGACACCCTCACTCTAGGTCAGTGAGACACCCCCACTCTGGATCAGTGAGACAACCCACTCTGGGTCAGTGAGACACCCCCACTCTGGATCAGTGAGACTCCCCCACTCTGGGTCAGTGAGACATCCCTACTCTGGATCAGTGAGACACCCCCACTCTGGGTCAGTGAGACACCCCCACCTGGGTCAGTGAGACATCCCCACTCTGGGTCAGTGAGACACCCCCACCTGGGTCAGTGAGACACCCTCACTCTAGGTCAGTGAGAAACCCCCACTCTGGGTCAGTGAGACACCCCCACTCTGGGTCAGTGAGACACCCTCACTCTAGGTCAGTGAGACACCTCCACTCTGGGTCAGTGAGACACCCTCACTCTAGGTCAGTGAAACACCCCCACTCTGGGTCAGTGAGACACCCTCACTCTAGGTCAGTGAGACACCCCCACTCCGAGTCAGTGAGACACACCCACTCTGGGTCATTGAGACACCCCCACTCTGGGTCAGTGAGACACCCCCACTCTGGGTCAATGAGACACCCCTACTCTGGGTCAGTGAGACACCCCCACTCTGGGTCAATGAGACGCCGTCACTCTAGGTCAGTGAGACACCCTCACTCTGAGTCAGTGAGACACCCCCACTGTGGGTCAGTGAGACACCCCCACTCCGGATCAGAGACACCCCCACTCTAGGTCAGTGAGACACCCTCACTCTAGGTCAGTGAGACTCCCCATTCTGGGTCAGTGAGACACCCTCACTCTTGGTCAGTGAGACACCCTCACTCTTGGTCAGTGAGACACCCCCACTCTGGGTCAGTGAGACACCCCCACTCTAGGTCAGTGAGACACCCCCACTCTGGGTCAGTGAGACACCCTCACTCTAGGTCAGTGAGACTCCCCATTCTGGGTCAGTGAGACACCCTCACTCTAGGTCAGTGAGACACCCCCACTCTGGGTCAGTGAGACACCGTCACTCTAGGTCAGTGAGACACCCCCACTCCGAGTCAGTGAGACACCCCCACTCTGGGTCATTGAGACACCCCCACTCTGGGTCAGTGAGACACCTCAGTCTGGGTCAATGAGACACCCCAACTCTGGGTCAATGAGACACCCCTACTCTGGGTCAGTGAGACACCCCCACGCTGGGTCAATGAGACTCCCCGATTCTGGGTCAGTGAGACACCCTCACTCTAGGTCAGTGAGACACCCACACTCTGGGTCAGTGAGACACCCTCACTCTAGGTCAGTGAGACACCCCCACTCTGGGTCAGTGAGTCACCCCCACTCTGGGTCAGTGAGACACCCTCACTCTAGGTCAGTGAGACACCCCAACTCTGGGTCAGTGAGACACCCTCACTCTAGGTCAGTGAGACACCCCAACTCTGGGTCAGTGAGACACCCCCACTCTTTGTCAGTGAGTCACCCCCACTCTAGGTCAGTGAGACACCCCCACTCTAGGTCAGTGAGACACCCTCACTCTTGGTCAGTGAGACACCCCCACTCTGGGTCAGTGAGTCACCCCCACTCTGGGTCAGTGAGATACCCCCACTCCGGGTCAGTGAGACACTCCCACTCTGGGTCAGTGAATCACCCCCACTCTGGGTCCGTGAGACAGCCCCACTCTAGGTCAGTGAGACACCCCAACTCTGGGTCAGTGAGACACCCTCACTCTAGGTCAGTGAAACACCCCAACTCTGGGTCAGTGAGACACCCCCACTCTTTGTCAGTGAGTCACCCCCACTCTAGGTCAGTGAGACACCCCCACTCTAGGTCAGTGAGACACCCTCACTCTAGGTCAGTGAGACACCCTCACTCTTGGTCAGTGAGACACCCCCACTCTGGGTCAGTGAATCACCCCCACCCTGGGTCAGTCAGACACCCCCACTCCGGGTCAGTGAGACTCCCCACTCTGAGTCAGTGAGACACCCCCACTCTGAGTCAGTGAGACACCCCCACTCTGGGTCAGTGAATCACCCCCACTCTGGGTCAGTCAGACACCACCACTCCGGGTCAGTGAGACACCCCCACTCCGGATCAGTGTGACACCCAGACTCTGGGTTAGTGAGACTCCCCGATTCTGGGTCCGTGTGACATCCTGACTCTGGGTTAGTGAGTATACCCACTCCTGGTCAGTGAGACACCCACACCCCGAGTCAGGCAGACACACTCACTCTGGGTCAGTGAGACACCCCAACTCTGGATCAGTGAGACTCCCCCACTCCAGGTCAGTGAGACATCCCTACTCTGGATCAGTGAGACATCCCTACTCTGGATCAGTGAGACACCCCCACTCTGGGTCAGTGAGACATCCCTACTCTGGATCAGTGAGACACACCCACTCTGGGTCAGTGAGACACCCCCACCTGGGTCAGTGAGACACCCCCACTCTGGATCAGTGAGACAACCCACTCTGGGTCAGTGAGACACCCCCACTCTGGATCAGTGAGACAACCCACTCTGGATCAGTGAGACACCCCCACTCTGGGTCAGTGAGACACCCCCACGCTGGGTCAGTGAGACACCCCCACGCTGGGTCAGTGAGACACCCCGATTCTGGGTCAGTGAGACACCCCCACTCTGGGTCAGTGAGTCACCCCCACTCTGGGTCAGTGAGACACCCCCACTCTGGGTCAGTGAGATACCCCACTCCGGATCAGAGACACCCACACTCTGGGTCAGTGAGACACCCCCACTCTAGGTCAGTGAGACTCCCCCACTCCGGATCAGAGACACCCCCACTCTGGGTCAGTGAGACACCCCCACTCTGGGTCAGTGAGACACCGTCACTCTAGGTCAGTGAGACACCCCCACTCCGAGTCAGTGAGACACCCCCACTCTGGGTCATTGAGACACCCCCACTCTGGGTCAGTGAGACACCTCAGTCTGGGTCAATGAGACACCCCCACTCTGGGTCAATGAGACACCCCTACTCTGGGTCAGTGAGACACCCTCACTCTAGGTCAGTGAGACACCCCAACTCTGGGTCAGTGAGACACCCTCACTCTAGGTCAGTGAGACACCCCAACTCTGGGTCAGTGAGACACCCCCACTCTTTGTCAGTGAGTCACCCCCACTCTAGGTCAGTGAGACACCCCCACTCTAGGTCAGTGAGACACCCTCACTCTTGGTCAGTGAGACACCCCCACTCTGGGTCAGTGAGTCACCCCCACTCTGGGTCAGTGAGATACCCCCACTCCGGGTCAGTGAGACACTCCCACTCTGGGTCAGT
Source organism: Hemiscyllium ocellatum (assembly GCF_020745735.1). Lineage (NCBI taxonomy): Eukaryota > Metazoa > Chordata > Chondrichthyes > Orectolobiformes > Hemiscylliidae > Hemiscyllium > Hemiscyllium ocellatum. The sequence goes on from NC_083430.1 coordinate 42,709,297, forward strand.
GAATCACCCCCACTCTGGGTCCGTGAGACACCCCCACTCTGGGTCAGTGAATCACCCCCACTCTGGGTCAGTCAGACACCCCCACTCCGGGTCAGTGAGACTCCCCACTCTGAGTCAGTGAGACACCCCCACTCTGAGTCAGTGAGACACCCCCACTCCGGATCAGTGTGACACCCAGACTCTGGGTTAGTGAGACTCCCCGATTCTGGGTCCGTGTGACATCCTGACTCTGGGTTAGTGAGTATACCCACTCCTGGTCAGTGAGACACCCACACCCCGAGTGAGGCAGACACACCCACTCCAGGTCAGTGAGACACCCCCACTCTGGATCAGTGAGACTCCCCCACTCCAGGTCAGTGAGACATCCCCACTCTGGATCAGTGAGACACCCCCACTCCAGGTCAGTGAGACATCCCTACTCTGGATCAGTGAGACACACCCACTCTGGGTCAGTGAGACACCCTCACTCTAGGTCAGTGAGACATCCCACTCTGGGTCAGTCAGACACCCCCAATCCTGGTCAGTGAGACGCCCACACCCCGAGTCAGGCAGACACACCCACTCCAGGTCAGTGAGACACCCCCACTCTGGATCAGTGAGACTCCCCCACTCCAGGTCAGTGAGACATCCCCACTCTGGATCAGTGAGACACCCCCACTCTGGGTCAGTGAGACATCCCTACTCTGGATCAGTGAGACACACCCACTCTGGGTCAGTGAGACACCCCCACCTGGGTCAGTGAGACACCCTCACTCTAGGTCAGTGAGACACCCCCACTCTGGATCAGTGAGACAACCCACTCTGGGTCAGTGAGACACCCTCACTCTAGGTCAGTGAGACACCCCTACTCTGGGTCAGTGAGACACCCCCACTCTGGGTCAGTGAGACACCGTCACTCTAGGTCAGTGAGACACCCTCACTCTGGGTCAGTGAGACACCCCCACTCTGGGTCAATGAGACACCCCTACTCTAGGTCAGTGAGACACCCCCACTCTGGGTCAGTGAGACACCGTCACTCTAGGTCAGTGAGACACCCTCACTCTGAGTCAGTGAGACACCCCCACTCTGGGTCAGTGAGACACCCCCACTCCGGATCAGAGACACCCCCACTCTAGGTCAGTGAGACACCCTCACTCTAGGTCAGTGAGACTCCCCATTCTGGGTCAGTGAGACACCCTCACTCTTGGTCAGTGAGACACCCTCACTCTTGGTCAGTGAGACACCCCCACTCTGGGTCAATGAGACACCCCCACTCTAGGTCAGTGAGACACCCCCACTCTGGGTCAGTGAGACACCCTCACTCTAGGTCAGTGAGACTCCCCATTCTGGGTCAGTGAGACACCCTCACTCTAGGTCAGTGAGACACCCCCACTCTGGGTCAGTGACACACCGTCACTCTAGGTCAGTGAGACACCCCCACTCCGAGTCAGTGAGACACCCCCACTCTGGGTCATTGAGACACCTCCACTCTGGGTCAGTGAGACACCTCAGTCTGGGTCAATGAGACACCCCAACTCTGGGTCAATGAGACACCCCTACTCTGGGTCAGTGAGACACCCCCACGCTGGGTCAATGAGACTCCCCGATTCTGGGTCAGTGAGACACCCTCACTCTAGGTCAGTGAGACACCCACACTCTGGGTCAGTGAGACACCCTCACTCTAGGTCAGTGAGACACCCCCACTCTGGGTCAGTGAGTCACCCCCACTCTGGGTCAGTGAGACACCCTCACTCTAGGTCAGTGAGACACCCCAACTCTGGGTCAGTGAGACACCCTCACTCTAGGTCAGTGAGACACCCCAACTCTGGGTCAGTGAGACACCCCCACTCTTTGTCAGTGAGTCACCCCCACTCTAGGTCAGTGAGACACCCCCACTCTAGGTCAGTGAGACACCCTCACTCTTGGTCAGTGAGACACCCCCACTCTGGGTCAGTGAGTCACCCCCACTCTGGGTCAGTGAGATACCCCCACTCCGGGTCAGTGAGACACTCCCACTCTGGGTCAGTGAATCACCCCCACTCTGGGTCCGTGAGACACCCCCACTCTAGGTCAGTGAGACACCCCAACTCTGGGTCAGTGAGACACCCTCACTCTAGGTCAGTGAGACACCCCAACTCTGGGTCAGTGAGACACCCCCACTCTTTGTCAGTGAGTCACCCCCACTCTAGGTCAGTGAGACACCCCCACTCTAGGTCAGTGAGACACCCTCACTCTAGGTCAGTGAGACACCCTCACTCTTGGTCAGTGAGACACCCCCACTCTGGGTCAGTGAATCACCCCCACCCTGGGTCAGTCAGACACCCCCACTCCGGGTCAGTGAGACTCCCCACTCTGAGTCAGTGAGACACCCCCACTCTGAGTCAGTGAGACACCCCCACTCTGGGTCAGTGAATCACCCCCACTCTGGGTCAGTCAGACACCACCACTCCGGATCAGTGTGACACCCAGACTCTGGGTTAGTGAGACTCCCCGATTCTGGGTCCGTGTGACATCCTGACTCTGGGTTAGTGAGTATACCCACTCCTGGTCAGTGAGACACCCACACCCCGAGTCAGGCAGACACACTCACTCTGGGTCAGTGAGACACCCCAACTCTGGATCAGTGAGACTCCCCCACTCCAGGTCAGTGAGACATCCCTACTCTGGATCAGTGAGACATCCCTACTCTGGATCAGTGAGACACCCCCACTCTGGGTCAGTGAGACATCCCTACTCTGGATCAGTGAGACACACCCACTCTGGGTCAGTGAGACACCCCCACCTGGGTCAGTGAGACACCCCCACTCTGGATCAGTGAGACAACCCACTCTGGGTCAGTGAGACACCCCCACTCTGGATCAGTGAGACAACCCACTCTGGATCAGTGAGACACCCCCACTCTGGGTCAGTGAGACACCCCCACTCTGGGTCAGTGAGACACCCCCACGCTGGGTCAGTGAGACACCCCCACTCTGGGTCAGTGAGACACCCCCACGCTGGGTCAGTGAGACACCCCGATTCTGGGTCAGTGAGACACCCCCACTCTGGGTCAGTGAGTCACCCCCACTCTGGGTCAGTGAGACACCCCCACTCTGGGTCAGTGAGATACCCCACTCCGGATCAGAGACACCCCCACTCTGGGTCAGTGAGACACCCCCACTCTAGGTCAGTGAGACTCCCCCACTCCGGATCAGAGACACCCCCACTCTGGGTCAGTGAGACACCCCCACTCTGGGTCAGTGAGACACCGTCACTCTAGGTCAGTGAGACACCCCCACTCCGAGTCAGTGAGACACCCCCACTCTGGGTCATTGAGACACCCCCACTCTGGGTCAGTGAGACACCTCAGTCTGGGTCAATGAGACACCCCCACTCTGGGTCAATGAGACACCCCTACTCTGGGTCAGTGAGACACCCTCACTCTAGGTCAGTGAGACACTCCCACTCTGGGTCAATGAGACTCCCCAACTCTGGGTCAGTGAGACACCCTCACTCTAGGTCAGTGAGACACCCCAACTCTGGGTCAGTGAGACACCCTCACTCTAGGTCAGTGAGACACCCCAACTCTGGGTCAGTGAGACACCCCCACTCTTTGTCAGTGAGTCACCCCCACTCTAGGTCAGTGAGACACCCCCACTCTAGGTCAGTGAGACACCCTCACTCTTGGTCAGTGAGACACCCCCACTCTGGGTCAGTGAGTCACCCCCACTCTGGGTCAGTGAGATACCCCCACTCCGGGTCAGTGAGACACTCCCACTCTGGGTCAGTGAATCACCCCCACTCTGGGTCCGTGAGACACCCCCACTCTGGGTCAGTGAATCACCCCCACTCTGGGTCAGTCAGACACCCCCACTCCGGGTCAGTGAGACTCCCCACTCTGAGTCAGTGAGACACCCCCACTCTGAGTCAGTGAGACACCCCCACTCTGGGTCAGTGAATCACCCCGACTCTGGGTCAGTCAGACACCACCACTCCGGATCAGTGTGACACCCAGACTCTGGGTCAGTGAGACTCCCCGATTCTGGGTCCGTGTGACATCCTGACTCTGGGTTAGTGAGTATACCCACTCCTGGTCAGTGAGACACCCACACCCCGAGTCAGGCAGACACACTCACTCTGGGTCAGTGAGACACCCCCACTCTGGATCAGTGAGACTCCCCCACTCCAGGTCAGTGAGACATCCCCACTCTGGATCAGTGAGACACCCCCACTCTGGGTCAGTGAGACATCCCTACTCTGGATCAGTGAGACACACCCACTCTGGGTCAGTGAGACACCCCCACCTGGGTCAGTGAGACACCCTCACTCTAGGTCAGTGAGACACCCCTACTCTGGATCAGTGAGACAACCCCACTCTGGGTCAGTGAGACATCCCTACTCTGGATCAGTGAGACACCCCCACTCTGGGTCAGTGAGACACCCCAACTCTGGATCAGTGAGACAACCCCACTCTGGGTCAGTGAGACATCCCTACTCTGGATCAGTGAGACACCCCCACTCTGGGTCAGTGAGACACCCCCACTCTGGATCAGTGAGACTCCCCCACTCTGGGTCAATGAGACACCCCTACTCTGGGTCAGTGAGACACCCCCACTCTGGGTCAGTGAGACACCGTCACTCTGGGTCAATGAGACACCCCTACTCTGGGTCAGTGAGACATCCCTACTCTGGGTCAGTGAGACACCCTCACTCGAGGTCAGTGAAACACCCCCACTCTGGGTCAGTGAGACACCCTCACTCTAGGTCAGTGAGACACCCCCACTCCGAGTCAGTGAGACACCCCCACTCTGGGTCATTGAGACACCCCCACTCTGGGTCAGTGAGACACCCCCACTCTGGGTCAATGAGACACCCCTACTCTGGGTCAGTGAGACACCCCCACTCTGGGTCAGTGAGACACCGTCACTCTAGGTCAGTGAGACACCCTCACTCTTGGTCAGTGAGACACCCCCACTCCGGATCAGAGACACCCCCACTCTAGGTCAGTGAGACACCCCCACTCTGGGTCAGTGAGACACCCTCACTCTGGGTCAGTGAGACACCCCCACTCTGGGTCAGTGAGACACCGTCACTCTAGGTCAGTGAGACACCCCCACTCCGAGTCAGTGAGACACCCCCACTCTGGGTCATTGAGACACCCCCACTCTAGGTCAGTGAGACACCCCAACTCTGGGTCAGTGAGACACCCCCACTCTTTGTCAGTGAGTCACCCCCACTCTAGGTCAGTGAGACACCCCCACTCTAGGTCAGTGAGACACCCTCACTCTTGGTCAGTGAGACACCCCCACTCTGGGTCAGTGAGTCACCCCCACTCTGGGTCAGTGAGATACCCCCACTCCGGGTCAGTGAGACACTCCCACTCTGGGTCAGTGAATCACCCCCACTCTGGGTCCGTGAGACACCCCCACTCTGGGTCAGTGAATCACCCCCACTCTGGGTCAGTCAGACACCCCCACTCCGGGTCAGTGAGACTCCCCACTCTGAGTCAGTGAGACACCCCCACTCTGAGTCAGTGAGACACCCCCACTCTGGGTCAGTGAATCACCCCCACTCTGGGTCAGTCAGACACCACCACTCCGGATCAGTGTGACACCCAGACTCTGGGTCAGTGAGACTCCCCGATTCTGGGTCCGTGTGACATCCTGACTCTGGGTTAGTGAGTATACCCACTCCTGGTCAGTGAGACACCCACACCCCGAGTCAGGCAGACACACTCACTCTGGGTCAGTGAGACACCCCCACTCTGGATCAGTGAGACTCCCCCACTCCAGGTCAGTGAGACATCCCCACTCTGGATCAGTGAGACACCCCCACTCTGGGTCAGTGAGACATCCCTACTCTGGATCAGTGAGACACACCCACTCTGGGTCAGTGAGACACCCCCACCTGGGTCAGTGAGACACCCTCACTCTAGGTCAGTGAGACACCCCAACTCTGGGTCAGTGAGTCACCCCCACTCTGGGTCAGTGAGACACCCTCACTCTAGGTCAGTGAGACACCCCAACTCTGGGTCAGTGAGACACCCTCACTCTAGGTCAGTGAGACACCCCAACTCTGGGTCAGTGAGACACCCCCACTCTTTGTCAGTGAGTCACCCCCACTCTAGGTCAGTGAGACACCCCCACTCTAGGTCAGTGAGACACCCTCACTCTTGGTCAGTGAGACACCCCCACTCTGGGTCAGTGAGTCACCCCCACTCTGGGTCAGTGAGATACCCCCACTCCGGGTCAGTGAGACACTCCCACTCTGGGTCAGTGAATCACCCCCACTCTGGGTCCGTGAGACACCCCCACTCTAGGTCAGTGAGACACCCCAACTCTGGGTCAGTGAGACACCCTCACTCTAGGTCAGTGAGACACCCCAACTCTGGGTCAGTGAGACACCCCCACTCTTTGTCAGTGAGTCACCCCCACTCTAGGTCAGTGAGACACCCCCACTCTAGGTCAGTGAGACACCCTCACTCTAGGTCAGTGAGACACCCTCACTCTTGGTCAGTGAGACACCCCCACTCTGGGTCAGTGAATCACCCCCACCCTGGGTCAGTCAGACACCCCCACTCCGGGTCAGTGAGACTCCCCACTCTGAGTCAGTGAGACACCCCCACTCTGAGTCAGTGAGACACCCCCACTCTGGGTCAGTGAATCACCCCCACTCTGGGTCAGTCAGACACCACCACTCCGGATCAGTGTGACACCCAGACTCTGGGTTAGTGAGACTCCCCGATTCTGGGTCCGTGTGACATCCTGACTCTGGGTTAGTGAGTATACCCACTCCTGGTCAGTGAGACACCCACACCCCGAGTCAGGCAGACACACTCACTCTGGGTCAGTGAGACACCCCAACTCTGGATCAGTGAGACTCCCCCACTCCAGGTCAGTGAGACATCCCTACTCTGGATCAGTGAGACATCCCTACTCTGGATCAGTGAGACACCCCCACTCTGGGTCAGTGAGACATCCCTACTCTGGATCAGTGAGACACACCCACTCTGGGTCAGTGAGACACCCCCACCTGGGTCAGTGAGACACCCCCACTCTGGATCAGTGAGACAACCCACTCTGGGTCAGTGAGACACCCCCACTCTGGATCAGTGAGACAACCCACTCTGGATCAGTGAGACACCCCCACTCTGGGTCAGTGAGACACCCCCACTCTGGGTCAGTGAGACACCCCCACGCTGGGTCAGTGAGACACCCCCACTCTGGGTCAGTGAGACACCCCCACGCTGGGTCAGTGAGACACCCCGATTCTGGGTCAGTGAGACACCCCCACTCTGGGTCAGTGAGTCACCCCCACTCTGGGTCAGTGAGACACCCCCACTCTGGGTCAGTGAGATACCCCACTCCGGATCAGAGACACCCCCACTCTGGGTCAGTGAGACACCCCCACTCTAGGTCAGTGAGACTCCCCCACTCCGGATCAGAGACACCCCCACTCTGGGTCAGTGAGACACCCCCACTCTGGGTCAGTGAGACACCGTCACTCTAGGTCAGTGAGACACCCCCACTCCGAGTCAGTGAGACACCCCCACTCTGGGTCATTGAGACACCCCCACTCTGGGTCAGTGAGACACCTCAGTCTGGGTCAATGAGACACCCCCACTCTGGGTCAATGAGACACCCCTACTCTGGGTCAGTGAGACACCCTCACTCTAGGTCAGTGAGACACTCCCACTCTGGGTCAATGAGACTCCCCAACTCTGGGTCAGTGAGACACCCTCACTCTAGGTCAGTGAGACACCCCAACTCTGGGTCAGTGAGACACCCTCACTCTAGGTCAGTGAGACACCCCAACTCTGGGTCAGTGAGACACCCCCACTCTTTGTCAGTGAGTCACCCCCACTCTAGGTCAGTGAGACACCCCCACTCTAGGTCAGTGAGACACCCTCACTCTTGGTCAGTGAGACACCCCCACTCTGGGTCAGTGAGTCACCCCCACTCTGGGTCAGTGAGATACCCCCACTCCGGGTCAGTGAGACACTCCCACTCTGGGTCAGTGAATCACCCCCACTCTGGGTCCGTGAGACACCCCCACTCTGGGTCAGTGAATCACCCCCACTCTGGGTCAGTCAGACACCCCCACTCCGGGTCAGTGAGACTCCCCACTCTGAGTCAGTGAGACACCCCCACTCTTTGTCAGTGAGACACCCCCACTCTGGGTCAGTGAATCACCCCCACTCTGGGTCAGTCAGACACCACCACTCCGGATCAGTGTGACACCCAGACTCTGGGTCAGTGAGACTCCCCGATTCTGGGTCCGTGTGACATCCTGACTCTGGGTTAGTGAGTATACCCACTCCTGGTCAGTGAGACACCCACACCCCGAGTCAGGCAGACACACTCACTCTGGGTCAGTGAGACACCCCCACTCTGGATCAGTGAGACTCCCCCACTCCAGGTCAGTGAGACATCCCCACTCTGGATCAGTGAGACACCCCCACTCTGGGTCAGTGAGACATCCCTACTCTGGATCAGTGAGACACACCCACTCTGGGTCAGTGAGACACCCCCACCTGGGTCAGTGAGACACCCTCACTCTAGGTCAGTGAGACACCCCTACTCTGGATCAGTGAGACAACCCCACTCTGGGTCAGTGAGACATCCCTACTCTGGATCAGTGAGACACCCCCACTCTGGGTCAGTGAGACACCCCAACTCTGGATCAGTGAGACACCCCCACTCTGGGTCAGTGAGACATCCCTACTCTGGATCAGTGAGACACCCCCACTCTGGGTCAGTGAGACACCCCCACTCTGGATCAGTGAGACTCCCCCACTCTGGGTCAATGAGACACCCCTACTCTGGGTCAGTGAGACACCCCCACTCTGGGTCAGTGAGACACCGTCACTCTGGGTCAATGAGACACCCCTACTCTGGGTCAGTGAGACATCCCTACTCTGGGTCAGTGAGACACCCTCACTCGAGGTCAGTGAAACACCCCCACTCTGGGTCAGTGAGACACCCTCACTCTAGGTCAGTGAGACACCCCCACTCCGAGTCAGTGAGACACCCCCACTCTGGGTCATTGAGACACCCCCACTCTGGGTCAGTGAGACACCCCCACTCTGGGTCAATGAGACACCCCTACTCTGGGTCAGTGAGACACCCCCACTCTGGGTCAGTGAGACACCGTCACTCTAGGTCAGTGAGACACCCTCACTCTTGGTCAGTGAGACACCCCCACTCCGGATCAGAGACACCCCCACTCTAGGTCAGTGAGACACCCCCACTCTGGGTCAGTGAGACACCCTCACTCTGGGTCAGTGAGACACCCCCACTCTGGGTCAGTGAGACACCGTCACTCTAGGTCAGTGAGACACCCCCACTCCGAGTCAGTGAGACACCCCCACTCTGGGTCATTGAGACACCCCCACTCTAGGTCAGTGAGACACCCCAACTCTGGGTCAGTGAGACACCCCCACTCTTTGTCAGTGAGTCACCCCCACTCTAGGTCAGTGAGACACCCCCACTCTAGGTCAGTGAGACACCCTCACTCTTGGTCAGTGAGACACCCCCACTCTGGGTCAGTGAGTCACCCCCACTCTGGGTCAGTGAGATACCCCCACTCCGGGTCAGTGAGACACTCCCACTCTGGGTCAGTGAATCACCCCCACTCTGGGTCCGTGAGACACCCCCACTCTGGGTCAGTGAATCACCCCCACTCTGGGTCAGTCAGACACCCCCACTCCGGGTCAGTGAGACTCCCCACTCTGAGTCAGTGAGACACCCCCACTCTGAGTCAGTGAGACACCCCCACTCTGGGTCAGTGAATCACCCCCACTCTGGGTCAGTCAGACACCACCACTCCGGATCAGTGTGACACCCAGACTCTGGGTCAGTGAGACTCCCCGATTCTGGGTCCGTGTGACATCCTGACTCTGGGTTAGTGAGTATACCCACTCCTGGTCAGTGAGACACCCACACCCCGAGTCAGGCAGACACACTCACTCTGGGTCAGTGAGACACCCCCACTCTGGATCAGTGAGACTCCCCCACTCCAGGTCAGTGAGACATCCCCACTCTGGATCAGTGAGACACCCCCACTCTGGGTCAGTGAGACATCCCTACTCTGGATCAGTGAGACACACCCACTCTGGGTCAGTGAATCACCCCCACTCTGGGTCAGTCAGACACCCCCACTCCGGGTCAGTGAGACTCCCCACTCTGAGTCAGTGAGACACCCCCACTCTTTGTCAGTGAGACACCCCCACTCTGGGTCAGTGAATCACCCCCACTCTGGGTCAGTCAGACACCACCACTCCGGATCAGTGTGACACCCAGACTCTGGGTCAGTGAGACTCCCCGATTCTGGGTCCGTGTGACATCCTGACTCTGGGTTAGTGAGTATACCCACTCCTGGTCAGTGAGACACCCACACCCCGAGTCAGGCAGACACACTCACTCTGGGTCAGTGAGACACCCCCACTCTGGATCAGTGAGACTCCCCCACTCCAGGTCAGTGAGACATCCCCACTCTGGATCAGTGAGACACCCCCACTCTGGGTCAGTGAGACATCCCTACTCTGGATCAGTGAGACACACCCACTCTGGGTCAGTGAGACACCCCCACCTGGGTCAGTGAGACACCCTCACTCTAGGTCAGTGAGACACCCCTACTCTGGATCAGTGAGACAACCCCACTCTGGGTCAGTGAGACATCCCTACTCTGGATCAGTGAGACACCCCCACTCTGGGTCAGTGAGACACCCCAACTCTGGATCAGTGAGACAACCCCACTCTGGGTCAGTGAGACATCCCTACTCTGGATCAGTGAGACACCCCACTCTGGGTCAGTGAGACACCCCCACTCTGGATCAGTGAGACTCCCCCACTCTGGGTCAATGAGACACCCCTACTCTGGGTCAGTGAGACACCCCCACTCTGGGTCAGTGAGACACCGTCACTCTGGGTCAATGAGACACCCCTACTCTGGGTCAGTGAGACATCCCTACTCTGGGTCAGTGAGACACCCTCACTCTAGGTCAGTGAAACACCCCCACTCTGGGTCAGTGAGACACCCTCACTCTAGGTCAGTGAGACACCCCCACTCCGAGTCAGTGAGACACCCCCACTCTGGGTCATTGAGACACCCCCACTCTGGGTCAGTGAGACACCCCCACTCTGGGTCAATGAGACACCCCTACTCTGGGTCAGTGAGACACCCCCACTCTGGGTCAGTGAGACACCGTCACTCTAGGTCAGTGAGACACCCTCACTCTTGGTCAGTGAGACACCCCCACTCCGGATCAGAGACACCCCCACTCTAGGTCAGTGAGACACCCCCTCTCTGGGTCAGTGAGACACCCTCACTCTGGGTCAGTGAGACACCCCCACTCTGGGTCAGTGAGACACCGTCACTCTAGGTCAGTGAGACACCCCCACTCCGAGTCAGTGAGACACCCCCACTCTGGGTCATTGAGACACCCCCACTCTGGGTCAGTGAGACACCTCAGTCTGGGTCAATGAGACACCCCTACTCTGGGTCAATGAGACACCCCTACTCTGGGTCAGTGAGACACCCCCACGCTGGGTCAATGAGATTCCCCGATTCTGGGTCAGTGAGACACCCTCACTCTAGGTCAGTGAGACACCCACACTCTGGGTCAGTGAGACACCCTCACTCTAGGTCAGTGAGACACCCCCACTCCGAGTCAGTGAGACACCCCTACTCTGGGTCAGTGAGACACCCCCACGCTGGGTCAATGAGATTCCCCGATTCTGGGTCAGTGAGACACCCTCACTCTAGGTCAGTGAGACACCCACACTCTGGGTCAGTGAGACACCCTCACTCTAGGTCAGTGAGACACCCCCACTCTGGGTCAGTGAGTCACCCCCACTCTGGGTCAGTGAGACACCCTCACTCTAGGTCAGTGAGACACCCCAACTCTGGGTCAGTGAGACACCCTCACTCTAGGTCAGTGAGACACCCCAACTCTGGGTCAGTGAGACACCCCCACTCTTTGTCAGTGAGTCACCCCCACTCTAGGTCAGTGAGACACCCCCACTCTAGGTCAGTGAGACACCCCCACTCTTGGTCAGTGAGACACCCCCACTCTGGGTCAGTGAGTCACCCCCACTCTGGGTCAGTGAGACACCCCCACTCTAGGTCAGTGAGACACCGTCACTCTTGGTCAGTGAGACACCCCCACTCTGGGTCAGTGAGTCACCCCCACTCCGGGTCAGTGAGACACTCCCACTCTGGGTCAGTGAATCACCCCCACTCTGGGTCCGTGAGACACCCCCACTCTGGGTCAGTGAGTCACCCCCACTCTAGGTCAGTGAGACACCCCCACTCTAGGTCAGTGAGACACCCTCACTCTTGGTCAGTGAGACACCCCCACTCTTTGTCAGTGAGTCACCCCCACTCTAGGTCAGTGAGACACCCCCACTCTGGGTCAGTGAGTCACCCCCACTCCGGGTCAGTGAGACACTCCCACTCTGGGTCAGTGAATCACCCCCACTCTGGGTCCGTGAGACACCCCCACTCTGGGTCAGTGAATCACCCCCACTCTGGGTCAGTCAGACACCCCCACTCCGGGTCAGTGAGACTCCCCACTCTGAGTCAGTGAGACACCCCCACTCTGGGTCAGTGAGACACCCCCACTCTGGGTCAGTGAATCACCCCCACTCTGGGTCAGTCAGACACCACCACTCCGGGTCAGTGAGACACCCCCACTGCGGATCAGTGTGACACCCTGACTCTGGGTTAGTGAGTATACCCACTCCTGGTCAGTGAGACGCCCACACACCGAGTCAGGCAGACACACCCACTCCAGGTCAGTGAGACACCCCCACTCTGGGTCAGTGAGACACCCCCACTCTGGGTCAGTGAGGCACCCCTACTCTGGGTCAGTGAGACACCCCCACTCGAGGTCAGTGAGACACCCCCACTCCAGGTCAGTGAGACACCCCCACTCTGGATCAGTGAGACTCCCCCACTCCAGGTCAGTGAGACACCCCCACTCTGGATCAGTGAGACATCCCCACTCTGGGTCAGTGAGACATCCCTACTCTGGATCAGTGAGACACCCCCACTCTGGGTCAGTGAGACACCCCCACTCTGGATCAGAGACACCCCCACTCTGGGTCAGTGAGACACCCCCACCTGGGTCAGTGAGACATCCCCACTCTGGGTCAGTGAAACACCCTCACTCTGGGTCAGTGAGACACCCTCACTCTAGGTCAGTGAGACACCCCCACTCTGGGTCAGTGAGACACCCCCACGCTGGGTCAATGAGACACCCCCACTCTAGGTCAGTGAGACACCCCCACTCTGGGTCAGTGAGACACCCCCACTCTAGGTCAGTGAGACACCCCCACTCTGGGTCAGTGAGACACCCCCACTCTAGGTCAGTGAGACACCCCCACTCTGGGTCAGTGAGACACCGTCACTCTAGGTCAGTGAGACACCCCCACTCCGAGTCAGTGAGACACCCCCACTCTGGGTCATTGAGACACCCCCACTCTGGGTCAGTGAGACACCTCAGTCTGTGTCAATGAGACACCCCTACTCTGGGTCAGTGAGACACCCCCACGCTGGGTCAGTGAGACACCCCCACTCTGGATCAGAGACACCCCTACTCTGGGTCAATGAGACACCCCCACTCTGGGTCAATGAGACACCCCTACTCTGGGTCAGTGAGACACCCCCACGCTGGGTCAATGAGTCTCCCCGATTCTGGGTCAGTGAGACACCCTCACTCTGGGTCAGTGAGACACCCTCACTCTAGGTCAGTGAGACACCCCCACTCTGGGTCAGTGAGTCACCCCGACTCTGGGTCAGTGAGACACCCTCACTCTAGGTCAGTGAGAAACCCCAACTCTGGGCCAGTGAGACACCCCCACTCTTTGTCAGTGAGTCAACCCCACTCTAGGTCAGTGAGACACCCCCACTCTAGGTCAGTGAGACACCCTCACTCTTGGTCAGTGAGACACCCCCACTCTGGGTCAGTGAGTCACCCCCACTCTGGGTCAGTGAGATACCCCCACTTCGGGTCAGTGAGACACCCCCACTCCGGATCAGTGTGACACCCAGACTCTGGGTTAGTGAGACTCCCCGATTCTGGGTCCGTGTGACATCCTGACTCTGGGTTAGTGAGTATACCCACTCCTGGTCAGTGAGACACCCACACCCCGAGTGAGGCAGACACACCCACTCCAGGTCAGTGAGACACCCCCACTCTGGATCAGTGAGACTCCCCCACTCCAGGTCAGTGAGACATCCCCACTCTGGATCAGTGAGACACCCCCACTCCAGGTCAGTGAGACATCCCTACTCTGGATCAGTGAGACACACCCACTCTGGGTCAGTGAGACACCCTCACTCTAGGTCAGTGAGACATCCCACTCTGGGTCAGTCAGACACCCCCAATCCTGGTCAGTGAGACGCCCACACCCCGAGTCAGGCAGACACACCCACTCCAGGTCAGTGAGACATCCCCACTCTGGATCAGTGAGACTCCCCCACTCCAGGTCAGTGAGACATCCCCACTCTGGATCAGTGAGACACCCCCACTCTGGGTCAGTGAGACATCCCTACTCTGGATCAGTGAGACACACCCACTCTGGGTCAGTGAGACACCCCCACCTGGGTCAGTGAGACACCCTCACTCTAGGTCAGTGAGACACCCCCACTCTGGATCAGTGAGACAACCCACTCTGGGTCAGTGAGACACCCTCACTCTAGGTCAGTGAGACACCCCTACTCTGGGTCAGTGAGACACCCCCACTCTGGGTCAGTGAGACACCGTCACTCTAGGTCAGTGAGACACCCTCACTCTGGGTCAGTGAGACACCCCCACTCTGGGTCAATGAGACACCCCTACTCTGGGTCAGTGAGACACCCCCACTCTGGGTCAGTGAGACACCGTCACTCTAGGTCAGTGAGACACCCTCACTCTGAGTCAGTGAGACACCCCCACTCTGGGTCAGTGAGACACCCCCACTCCGGATCAGAGACACCCCCACTCTAGGTCAGTGAGACACCCTCACTCTAGGTCAGTGAGACTCCCCATTCTGGGTCAGTGAGACACCCTCACTCTTGGTCAGTGAGACACCCTCACTCTTGGTCAGTGAGACACCCCCACTCTGGGTCAATGAGACACCCCCACTCTAGGTCAGTGAGACACCCCCACTCTGGGTCAGTGAGACACCCTCACTCTAGGTCAGTGAGACTCCCCATTCTGGGTCAGTGAGACACCCTCACTCTAGGTCAGTGAGACACCCCCACTCTGGGTCAGTGACACACCGTCACTCTAGGTCAGTGAGACACCCCCACTCCGAGTCAGTGAGACACCCCCACTCTGGGTCATTGAGACACCTCCACTCTGGGTCAGTGAGACACCTCAGTCTGGGTCAATGAGACACCCCAACTCTGGGTCAATGAGACACCCCTACTCTGGGTCAGTGAGACACCCCCACGCTGGGTCAATGAGACTCCCCGATTCTGGGTCAGTGAGACACCCTCACTCTAGGTCAGTGAGACACCCACACTCTGGGTCAGTGAGACACCCTCACTCTAGGTCAGTGAGACACCCCCACTCTGGGTCAGTGAGTCACCCCCACTCTGGGTCAGTGAGACACCCTCACTCTAGGTCAGTGAGACACCCCAACTCTGGGTCAGTGAGACACCCTCACTCTAGGTCAGTGAGACACCCCAACTCTGGGTCAGTGAGACACCCCCACTCTTTGTCAGTGAGTCACCCCCACTCTAGGTCAGTGAGACACCCCCACTCTAGGTCAGTGAGACACCCTCACTCTTGGTCAGTGAGACACCCCCACTCTGGGTCAGTGAGTCACCCCCACTCTGGGTCAGTGAGATACCCCCACTCCGGGTCAGTGAGACACTCCCACTCTGGGTCAGTGAATCACCCCCACTCTGGGTCCGTGAGACACCCCCACTCTCGGTCAGTGAGACACCCCCACTCTGGGTCAGTGAGACACCCTCACTCTAGGTCAGTGAGACACCCCAACTCTGGGTCAGTGAGACACCCCCACTCTTTGTCAGTGAGTCACCCCCACTCTAGGTCAGTGAGACACCCCCACTCTAGGTCAGTGAGACACCCTCACTCTAGGTCAGTGAGACACCCTCACTCTTGGTCAGTGAGACACCCCCACTCTGGGTCAGTGAATCACCCCCACCCTGGGTCAGTCAGACACCCCCACTCCGGGTCAGTGAGACTCCCCACTCTGAGTCAGTGAGACACCCCCACTCTGAGTCAGTGAGACACCCCCACTCTGGGTCAGTGAATCACCCCCACTCTGGGTCAGTCAGACACCACCACTCCGGATCAGTGTGACACCCAGACTCTGGGTTAGTGAGACTCCCCGATTCTGGGTCCGTGTGACATCCTGACTCTGGGTTAGTGAGTATACCCACTCCTGGTCAGTGAGACACCCACACCCCGAGTCAGGCAGACACACTCACTCTGGGTCAGTGAGACACCCCAACTCTGGATCAGTGAGACTCCCCCACTCCAGGTCAGTGAGACATCCCTACTCTGGATCAGTGAGACATCCCTACTCTGGATCAGTGAGACACCCCCACTCTGGGTCAGTGAGACATCCCTACTCTGGATCAGTGAGACACACCCACTCTGGGTCAGTGAGACACCCCCACCTGGGTCAGTGAGACACCCCCACTCTGGATCAGTGAGACAACCCACTCTGGGTCAGTGAGACACCCCCACTCTGGATCAGTGAGACAACCCACTCTGGATCAGTGAGACACCCCCACTCTGGGTCAGTGAGACACCCCCACTCTGGGTCAGTGAGACACCCCCACGCTGGGTCAGTGAGACACCCCCACTCTGGGTCAGTGAGACACCCCCACGCTGGGTCAGTGAGACACCCCGATTCTGGGTCAGTGAGACACCCCCACTCTGGGTCAGTGAGTCACCCCCACTCTGGGTCAGTGAGACACCCCCACTCTGGGTCAGTGAGATACCCCACTCCGGATCAGAGACACCCCCACTCTGGGTCAGTGAGACACCCCCACTCTAGGTCAGTGAGACTCCCCCACTCCGGATCAGAGACACCCCCACTCTGGGTCAGTGAGACACCCCCACTCTGGGTCAGTGAGACACCGTCACTCTAGGTCAGTGAGACACCCCCACTCCGAGTCAGTGAGACACCCCCACTCTGGGTCATTGAGACACCCCCACTCTGGGTCAGTGAGACACCTCAGTCTGGGTCAATGAGACACCCCCACTCTGGGTCAATGAGACACCCCTACTCTGGGTCAGTGAGACACCCTCACTCTAGGTCAGTGAGACACTCCCACTCTGGGTCAATGAGACTCCCCAACTCTGGGTCAGTGAGACACCCTCACTCTAGGTCAGTGAGACACCCCAACTCTGGGTCAGTGAGACACCCTCACTCTAGGTCAGTGAGACACCCCAACTCTGGGTCAGTGAGACACCCCCACTCTTTGTCAGTGAGTCACCCCCACTCTAGGTCAGTGAGACACCCCCACTCTAGGTCAGTGAGACACCCTCACTCTTGGTCAGTGAGACACCCCCACTCTGGGTCAGTGAGTCACCCCCACTCTGGGTCAGTGAGATACCCCCACTCCGGGTCAGTGAGACACTCCCACTCTGGGTCAGTGAATCACCCCCACTCTGGGTCCGTGAGACACCCCCACTCTGGGTCAGTGAATCACCCCCACTCTGGGTCAGTCAGACACCCCCACTCCGGGTCAGTGAGACTCCCCACTCTGAGTCAGTGAGACACCCCCACTCTGAGTCAGTGAGACACCCCCACTCTGGGTCAGTGAATCACCCCGACTCTGGGTCAGTCAGACACCACCACTCCGGATCAGTGTGACACCCAGACTCTGGGTCAGTGAGACTCCCCGATTCTGGGTCCGTGTGACATCCTGACTCTGGGTTAGTGAGTATACCCACTCCTGGTCAGTGAGACACCCACACCCCGAGTCAGGCAGACACACTCACTCTGGGTCAGTGAGACACCCCCACTCTGGATCAGTGAGACTCCCCCACTCCAGGTCAGTGAGACATCCCCACTCTGGATCAGTGAGACACCCCCACTCTGGGTCAGTGAGACATCCCTACTCTGGATCAGTGAGACACACCCACTCTGGGTCAGTGAGACACCCCCACCTGGGTCAGTGAGACACCCTCACTCTAGGTCAGTGAGACACCCCTACTCTGGATCAGTGAGACAACCCCACTCTGGGTCAGTGAGACATCCCTACTCTGGATCAGTGAGACACCCCCACTCTGGGTCAGTGAGACACCCCAACTCTGGATCAGTGAGACACCCCCACTCTGGGTCAGTGAGACATCCCTACTCTGGATCAGTGAGACACCCCCACTCTGGGTCAGTGAGACACCCCCACTCTGGATCAGTGAGACTCCCCCACTCTGGGTCAATGAGACACCCCTACTCTGGGTCAGTGAGACACCCCCACTCTGGGTCAGTGAGACACCGTCACTCTGGGTCAATGAGACACCCCTACTCTGGGTCAGTGAGACATCCCTACTCTGGGTCAGTGAGACACCCTCACTCTAGGTCAGTGAAACACCCCCACTCTGGGTCAGTGAGACACCCTCACTCTAGGTCAGTGAGACACCCCCACTCCGAGTCAGTGAGACACCCCCACTCTGGGTCATTGAGACACCCCCACTCTGGGTCAGTGAGACACCCCCACTCTGGGTCAATGAGACACCCCTACTCTGGGTCAGTGAGACACCCCCACTCTGGGTCAGTGAGACACCGTCACTCTAGGTCAGTGAGACACCCTCACTCTTGGTCAGTGAGACACCCCCACTCCGGATCAGAGACACCCCCACTCTAGGTCAGTGAGACACCCCCACTCTGGGTCAGTGAGACACCCTCACTCTGGGTCAGTGAGACACCCCCACTCTGGGTCAGTGAGACACCGTCACTCTAGGTCAGTGAGACACCCCCACTCCGAGTCAGTGAGACACCCCCACTCTGGGTCATTGAGACACCCCCACTCTAGGTCAGTGAGACACCCCAACTCTGGGTCAGTGAGACACCCCCACTCTTTGTCAGTGAGTCACCCCCACTCTAGGTCAGTGAGACACCCCCACTCTAGGTCAGTGAGACACCCTCACTCTTGGTCAGTGAGACACCCCCACTCTGGGTCAGTGAGTCACCCCCACTCTGGGTCAGTGAGATACCCCCACTCCGGGTCAGTGAGACACTCCCACTCTGGGTCAGTGAATCACCCCCACTCTGGGTCCGTGAGACACCCCCACTCTGGGTCAGTGAATCACCCCCACTCTGGGTCAGTCAGACACCCCCACTCCGGGTCAGTGAGACTCCCCACTCTGAGTCAGTGAGACACCCCCACTCTGAGTCAGTGAGACACCCCCACTCTGGGTCAGTGAATCACCCCCACTCTGGGTCAGTCAGACACCACCACTCCGGATCAGTGTGACACCCAGACTCTGGGTCAGTGAGACTCCCCGATTCTGGGTCCGTGTGACATCCTGACTCTGGGTTAGTGAGTATACCCACTCCTGGTCAGTGAGACACCCACACCCCGAGTCAGGCAGACACACTCACTCTGGGTCAGTGAGACACCCCCACTCTGGATCAGTGAGACTCCCCCACTCCAGGTCAGTGAGACATCCCCACTCTGGATCAGTGAGACACCCCCACTCTGGGTCAGTGAGACATCCCTACTCTGGATCAGTGAGACACACCCACTCTGGGTCAGTGAGACACCCCCACCTGGGTCAGTGAGACACCCTCACTCTAGGTCAGTGAGACACCCCTACTCTGGATCAGTGAGACAACCCCACTCTGGGTCAGTGAGACATCCCTACTCTGGATCAGTGAGACACCCCCACTCTGGGTCAGTGAGACACCCCAACTCTGGATCAGTGAGACAACCCCACTCTGGGTCAGTGAGACATCCCTACTCTGGATCAGTGAGACACCCCCACTCTGGGTCAGTGAGACACCCCCACTCTGGATCAGTGAGACTCCCCCACTCTGGGTCAATGAGACACCCCTACTCTGGGTCAGTGAGACACCCCCACTCTGGGTCAGTGAGACACCGTCACTCTGGGTCAATGAGACACCCCTACTCTGGGTCAGTGAGACATCCCTACTCTGGGTCAGTGAGACACCCTCACTCTAGGTCAGTGAAACACCCCCACTCTGGGTCAGTGAGACACCCTCACTCTAGGTCAGTGAGACACCCCCACTCCGAGTCAGTGAGACACCCCCACTCTGGGTCATTGAGACACCCCCACTCTGGGTCAGTGAGACACCCCCACTCTGGGTCAATGAGACACCCCTACTCTGGGTCAGTGAGACACCCCCACTCTGGGTCAGTGAGACACCGTCACTCTAGGTCAGTGAGACACCCTCACTCTTGGTCAGTGAGACACCCCCACTCCGGATCAGAGACACCCCCACTCTAGGTCAGTGAGACACCCCCTCTCTGGGTCAGTGAGACACCCTCACTCTGGGTCAGTGAGACACCCCCACTCTGGGTCAGTGAGACACCGTCACTCTAGGTCAGTGAGACACCCCCACTCCGAGTCAGTGAGACACCCCCACTCTGGGTCATTGAGACACCCCCACTCTGGGTCAGTGAGACACCTCAGCCTGGGTCAATGAGACACCCCTACTCTGGGTCAATGAGACACCCCTACTCTGGGTCAGTGAGACACCCCCACGCTGGGTCAATGAGATTCCCCGATTCTGGGTCAGTGAGACACCCTCACTCTAGGTCAGTGAGACACCCACACTCTGGGTCAGTGAGACACCCTCACTCTAGGTCAGTGAGACACCCCCACTCCGAGTCAGTGAGACACCCCTACTCTGGGTCAGTGAGACACCCCCACGCTGGGTCAATGAGATTCCCCGATTCTGGGTCAGTGAGACACCCTCACTCTAGGTCAGTGAGACACCCACACTCTGGGTCAGTGAGACACCCTCACTCTAGGTCAGTGAGACACCCCCACTCTGGGTCAGTGAGTCACCCCCACTCTGGGTCAGTGAGACACCCTCACTCTAGGTCAGTGAGACACCCCAACTCTGGGTCAGTGAGACACCCTCACTCTAGGTCAGTGAGACACCCCAACTCTGGGTCAGTGAGACACCCCCACTCTTTGTCAGTGAGTCACCCCCACTCTAGGTCAGTGAGACACCCCCACTCTAGGTCAGTGAGACACCCCCACTCTGGGTCAGTGAGACACCCCCACTCTGGGTCAGTGAGTCACCCCCACTCTGGGTCAGTGAGACACCCCCACTCTAGGTCAGTGAGACACCGTCACTCTTGGTCAGTGAGACACCCCCACTCTGGGTCAGTGAGTCACCCCCACTCCGGGTCAGTGAGACACTCCCACTCTGGGTCAGTGAATCACCCCCACTCTGGGTCCGTGAGACACCCCCACTCTGGGTCAGTGAGTCACCCCCACTCTAGGTCAGTGAGACACCCCCACTCTAGGTCAGTGAGACACCCTCACTCTTGGTCAGTGAGACACCCCCACTCTTTGTCAGTGAGTCACCCCCACTCTAGGTCAGTGAGACACCCCCACTCTGGGTCAGTGAGTCACCCCCACTCCGGGTCAGTGAGACACTCCCACTCTGGGTCAGTGAATCACCCCCACTCTGGGTCCGTGAGACACCCCCACTCTGGGTCAGTGAATCACCCCCACTCTGGGTCAGTCAGACACCCCCACTCCGGGTCAGTGAGACTCCCCACTCTGAGTCAGTGAGACACCCCCACTCTGGGTCAGTGAGACACCCCCACTCTGGGTCAGTGAATCACCCCCACTCTGGGTCAGTCAGACACCACCACTCCGGGTCAGTGAGACACCCCCACTGCGGATCAGTGTGACACCCTGACTCTGGGTTAGTGAGTATACCCACTCCTGGTCAGTGAGACGCCCACACACCGAGTCAGGCAGACACACCCACTCCAGGTCAGTGAGACACCCCCACTCTGGGTCAGTGAGACACCCCCACTCTGGGTCAGTGAGGCACCCCTACTCTGGGTCAGTGAGACACCCCCACTCGAGGTCAGTGAGACACCCCCACTCCAGGTCAGTGAGACACCCCCACTCTGGATCAGTGAGACTCCCCCACTCCAGGTCAGTGAGACACCCCCACTCTGGATCAGTGAGACATCCCCACTCTGGGTCAGTGAGACATCCCTACTCTGGATCAGTGAGACACCCCCACTCTGGGTCAGTGAGACACCCCCACTCTGGATCAGAGACACCCCCACTCTGGGTCAGTGAGACACCCCCACCTGGGTCAGTGAGACATCCCCACTCTGGGTCAGTGAAACACCCTCACTCTGGGTCAGTGAGACACACCCACTCTGGGTCAGTGAGACACCCCCACTCTGGGTCAGTGAGACACCCTCACTCTAGGTCAGTGAGACACCCCCACTCTGGGTCAGTGAGACACCCCCACGCTGGGTCAATGAGACACCCCCACTCTAGGTCAGTGAGACACCCCCACTCTGGGTCAGTGAGACACCCCCACTCTAGGTCAGTGAGACACCCCCACTCTGGGTCAGTGAGACACCCCCACTCTAGGTCAGTGAGACACCCCCACTCTGGGTCAGTGAGACACCGTCACTCTAGGTCAGTGAGACACCCCCACTCCGAGTCAGTGAGACACCCCCACTCTGGGTCATTGAGACACCCCCACTCTGGGTCAGTGAGACACCTCAGTCTGTGTCAATGAGACACCCCTACTCTGGGTCAGTGAGACACCCCCACGCTGGGTCAGTGAGACACCCCCACTCTGGATCAGAGACACCCCTACTCTGGGTCAATGAGACACCCCCACTCTGGGTCAATGAGACACCCCTACTCTGGGTCAGTGAGACACCCCCACGCTGGGTCAATGAGTCTCCCCGATTCTGGGTCAGTGAGACACCCTCACTCTGGGTCAGTGAGACACCCTCACTCTAGGTCAGTGAGACACCCCCACTCTGGGTCAGTGAGTCACCCCGACTCTGGGTCAGTGAGACACCCTCACTCTAGGTCAGTGAGAAACCCCAACTCTGGGCCAGTGAGACACCCCCACTCTTTGTCAGTGAGTCAACCCCACTCTAGGTCAGTGAGACACCCCCACTCTAGGTCAGTGAGACACCCACACTCTTGGTCAGTGAGACACCCCCACTCTGGGTCAGTGAGTCACCCCCACTCTGGGTCAGTGAGATACCCCCACTTCGGGTCAGTGAGACACTCCCACTCTGGGTCAGTGAATCACCCCCACTCTGGGTCCGTGAGACACCCCCACTCTGGGTCAGTGAATCACCCCCACTCTGGGTCAGTCAGACACCCCCACTCTGGGCCAGTGAGACATCCCCACTCCGGGTCAGTGAGACACGCCCACTCTGGGTCAGTGAGACATCCCCACTCTGGTTCAGTGAGACACCCCCCCACTCCGGATCAGTGTGACACCCAGACTCTGGGTTAGTGAGACTCCCCGATTCTGGGTCCGTGTGACATCCTGACTCTGGGTTAGTGAGTATACCCACTCCTGGTCAGTGAGACACCCACACCCCGAGTCAGGCAGACACACCCACTCCGGGTCAGTGAGACACACCCAGTCCGCGTCAGTGAGACTCCCCCACTCTGGATCAGTGAGACACCCCCACTCCAGGTCAGTGAGACACCCCCACTCTGGATCAGTGAGACACCCCCACTCTGGGTCAGTGAGACACCCCCACTCTGGATCAGTGAGACACCCCCACTCTGGGTCAGTGAGACACCCCCACCTGGGTCAGTGAGACATCCCCACTCTGGGTCAGTGAGACACCCCCACTCTGGATCAGTGAGACATCCCCACTCTGGGTCAATGAGACTCCCCTACTCTGGCTCAGTGAGACACCCTCACATTGGGTCAGTGAGACACCCCCACTCTGGGTCATTGAGACATCCCCACTCCGAGTCAGTGAGACATCCCCACTCTGGGTCAGTGAGACACCCCCACTGCGGATCAGTGTGACACCCAGACTCTGGGTCAGTGAGACTCCCCGATTCTGGGTCCGTGTGACATCCTGACTCTGGGTTAGTGAGTATACCCACTCCTGGTCAGTGAGACACCCACACCCCGAGTCAGGCAGACACACCCACTCCAGGTCAGTGAGACACCCCCACTCTGGATCAGTGAGACACCCCCACTCTGGGTCAGTGAGACACCCCTACTCTGGGTCAGTGAGACACCCCCACTCGAGGTCATTGAGACACCCCCACTCTGGGTCAGTGAGACATCCCCACTCTGGGTCAGTGAGGCACCCCCACTCTGGGTCAGTGAGACACCCCCACTCTGGGTCAATGGGACTCCCCTACTCTGGGTCAGTGAGACACCCCCACTCTAGGTCAGTGAGACACCCCCAATCCGGATCAGAGACACCCCCACTCTGGGTCAGTGAGACACCCCCACTCTGGGTCAGTGAGACACCCTCACTCTAGGTCAGTGAGACACCCCCACTCTGGGTCAGTGAGACACCCCCACTCTGGGTCAATGAGACTCCCCTACTCTGGGTCAGTGAGACACCCCCACTCCGAGTCAGTGAGTCACCCCCACTCTGGGTCAGTGAGATACCCCCACTCTGGGTCAGTGAGTCACCCCCACTCTGGGTCAGTGAGATACCCCCACTCTGGGTCAGTGAGACACCCCCACTCTGGGTCAGTGAGTCACCCCCACTCTAGGTCAGTGAGACACCCTCACTCTGGGTCAGTGAGTCACCCCCACTCTGGGTCAGTGAGTCATCCCCACTCCGGGTCAGTGAGACTCCCCACTCTGGGTCAGTGAGACACCCCCACTCTGGGTCAGTGAAACACCCCCACTCTAGGTCAGTGAGACACCCCCACTCTGGGTCAGTGAGACACCCCCACTCTGGGTCAGTGACACACCCTCACTCTAGGTCAGTGAGACACCCCCACTCTGGGTCAGTGAGACTCCCTTACTCTGGGTCAGTGAGACACCCCCCCACTCCGGATCAGTGTGGCACCCAGACTCTGGGTCAGTGAGACTCCCCGATTCTGGGTCCGTGTGACATCCTTACTCTGGTTTAGTGAGTATACCCACTCCTGGTCAGTGAGACACCCACACTCCGGATCAGTGAGACACCCCCACTCCAGGTCAGTGAGACATCCCCACTCTGGATCAGTGAGACACCCCCACTCTGGGTCAGTGAGACATCCCTACTCTGGATCAGTGAGACACCCCCACTCTGGGTCAGTGAGACACCCCCACCTGGGTCAGTGAGACATCCCCACTCTGGGTCAGTGAGACACCCCCACTCTGGGTCAATGAGACACCCCCACTCTGGGTCAGTGAGGCACCCCCACTCTGGGTCAGTGAGACACCCCAACTCTGGGTCAATGAGACTCCCCTACTCTGGGTCAGTGAGACACCCTCACACTGGGTCAGTGAGACACCCCCACTCTGGGTCAGTGAGACACCTCAGTCTGGGTCAGTGAGACACCCCCACTCTAGGTCAGTGAGACACCCCCACTCTGGGTCAGTGACACATCTTCACTCTAGGTCAGTGAGACACCCCCACTCTGGGTCAGTGAGACACCCCCACTCTGGTTCAGTGAGACACCCGAACTCTGGGTCAATGAGACTCCCCTACTCTGGGTCAGTGAGACACCCTCACACTGGGTCAGTGAGACACCCCCACTCTGGGTCAGTGAGACACCCTCACACTGGGTCAGCGAGACACCCCAACTCTGGGTCAGTGAGACACCTCAGTCTGGGTCAGTGAGACACCCCAACTCTGGGTCAATGAGACTCCCCTACTCTGGGTCAGTGAGACACCCTCACACTGGGTCAGTGAGACACCCCCACTCTGGGTCAGTGAGACACCCTCACACTGGGTCAGTGAGACACCCCCACTCTGGGTCAGTGAGACACCTCAGTCTGGGTCATTGAGACACCCCCACTCTAGGTCAGTGAGACACCCCCACTCTCGGTCAGTGAGACATCCCCACTCCGAGTCAGTGAGACACCCCCACTCTGGGTCAGTGAGACACCCCCACTCTGGGTCAGTGAGACACCTCAGTCTGTGTCAATGAGACACCCCCACTCTAGGTCAGTGAGACACCCCCACTCTGGGTCAGTGAGTCACCCCCACTCTGGGTCAGTGAGACACCCTCACTCTAGGTCAGTGAGATTCCCCCACTCTGGGTCAATGAGACTCCCCTACTCTAGGTCAGTGAGACACCCCCACTCTGGGTCAGTGAGTCACCCCCACTCTAGGTCAGTGAGACACCCCCACTCTGGGTCAGTGAGACACCCTCACTCTGGGTCAGTGAGACACCCCCACTCTGGGTCAGTGAGACACCCCCACTCTGGGTCAGTGAGACTCCCTTACTCTGGGTCAGTGAGACACCCTCACTCTAGGTCAGTGAGACACCCCCACTCTGGGTCAGTGAGATACCCCCACTCCGGGTCAGTGAGACTCCCCACTCTGGGTCAGTGAGACACCTCAGTCTGGGTCAGTGAGACACCCCCACTCTTGGTCAGTGAGACATCCCCACTCTGGGTCAGTTTGACATCCTGACTCTGAGTTAGTGAGAATACCCACTCCTGGTCAGTGAGACACCCACACCCCGAGTCAGGGAGACACACCCACTCCGAGTCAGAGACACCCCCACACTGGGTCAGTGAGATACACCCACTCTGAGTCAGTGAGTTACCCCCCACTCTCGGTCATTGAGAAAGCCCCACTCTGGTTCAGTGACTCCCCCTCACTCCGGGTCAGTGAGGCTGCAATCTAACCTGTGTTCCTGGCGCTGTGAGGCAGCCGTCCTAATGACTGAGCCACCGGGGTCGAAGAAAAATTTTAAAGTAATAACATGACATGCAGCTAGCTGCAGCTTTATGTGAAGTTGAGCTTTGTCTCCTAACAAATATCTTTTCAAATCGATTTTATTCTCCCACTGACAACTTGCCCTGCCCTGTGATAGTGAGTACCCAGTGCTTTAACGATGCTATGGGATGAAAGTAAACAGCTTTGAAAAAAAAATTAAATGCA
Source organism: Hemiscyllium ocellatum (assembly GCF_020745735.1). Lineage (NCBI taxonomy): Eukaryota > Metazoa > Chordata > Chondrichthyes > Orectolobiformes > Hemiscylliidae > Hemiscyllium > Hemiscyllium ocellatum. Next base: position 42,736,288 of record NC_083430.1, read on the forward strand.
ACCCCTCTACCCCACTTGATGCTGTTTTTAGCTGAATTCCTCGGGTATACTTTAGGTTAATCTGCTGCTGCTCTTTTTGACTTATTTTCTATAAATTGGTGGCTTGTTATGATTTATCACGTAGGTGCACTCCAGTAAAAATGGAATGTTTTTAAGGGTCCTACCTGACAATCATCACAAATGCTCAGGGAGTGAAATCCTAAATGTCACATCTGGACCATGAATTCAATCTTCAGCAATTTTGAGCAGTTTGCAGATCATTTACAACAAAATCACAAACTTACTTTTACATTCAAAATGTCAACCAGTGTATGAGAGTTTAATCATCTATGGTTTTTATTCATTAGCATGATAAAACTAAAAATTCCAATTTTATGCTTCAGGCTTTGCAACGTAATGGATCCCAGAAGCTGATAACAACAACCTGCTTTTATATAGCACCTTTTAGAGTAGTAAAATATCCCAAGATGCTTCAGAGGTATCATGAAAATGGACATCACCCCCAGCTGACTACAGGCATAAGGTTTTAAAGGATTGTCTTACAAGAGAGAAGAAATGCAGTGTGTTTTAAAAGTGGAGCTCCAGAGCTCCCAGTCCAGACTGCGGGCGGCAAGGATGTTAATTAAAGGGTGTCAAGAATTAAACCGGACATGCCCAGGAATCACCGACATCTCAGAATTGTGAGCTTGGAGAGAATGAAGAAAGGGAGAGGGGCAAAGCTGGGGAGTGATTTGAAACCTAAGGTTCCCTGAGATAGAACCAAATGTGAGGAAATGATCTAAGTTTGCGGCCTGACTACAGGTTGTTACTGATTCATCCAACAACCTTCAGAGAGGGAACCTCCAACCTTGAGCCTTCTAGCCTACACAGGAGTTGTTTTGTAATTCATTCATGGGATGTGGGTATTGCAGGCTGGGTCAGCATTTATTGCCTGTCCCTAGTTGCCCTTGAGAAGGTGATGGTGAGCTGCCTTCTTGAACTGCTCAGTAAGTAGACCCACAATGTCCTGAGGGAAGGAATTCCAAGGCCCATACTATGCAAGTTACTCTTAATCCTATTATACCCCAGGTGAGGAAGGGTGAATTGACTTGCCCCTTTATCATCCCTGTAGTAAAGATGTTTAGTTTAATTTGTCTTTAGGACACAGATATGTCACACATCAACTAAAATGTCATTAATATATCAGAATTAGAGAGTAAATTAGAAGATTTTCTTGAATGAAATTAAAGGGGAATTTTATTATTTACTAAGTCTGAGAAAAATAATCAAGTCCACATTAAATAAATGCACAAACACGGGTACAAAGATTATAAAAAAAAGGGGACAGCGTCTAGTACTAAAGAAAGATAAAGAATATGCAGTTTCTAAAAATTCTTTTGAGTGTGTGAGTTGATACCACGGAATTTAAGACCGTAGCTGTTGAGATTATATCTTATACCCTTAGCAGCAGTAAAATGTATAGAATCCCTGTGTTCCCAGTGAATTGATGTTTCTCCAATTTGCTGTCCTACTGCTGCTGACTTTTGAGGTTTTGAGGAGTAAACAGGGAAAAAGAGTTAAGTCTTCCAATCCTTGCTGTTATTAATCTGTTTTCCTTCTTTCTATTTGCTGCTTGGTCAAACAGCTACTAAAATATGGTCCATTCCTGAGTTCCCACTTTGGGCTTCATTCTCTCCTCAAGGTGGATCATTGCAGTTAACCTATTCAGGTCCAATATGTGGACCATCTTATTCAAGTGTGGCATGATGGCTCAGTGGTTAGCACTGCTGCCTCACAGCTCCAGGGACCTTGGTTTGATTCTAAACTTGGGTGAATCACTGTCTGGAGTTTGCACATTCTTCCTGTTTCTGTGTGGGTTTCCTCCCACAGTCCAAAGATGTGCAGGCCAGGTGAATTGGCCATGCTAAATTGCCCGTAGTGTTCAGGAATTTGTAGGTTACAATTTTAGGTCCATGGTTCACCCTTTACAAGACAATTTCATGAAAATCTCGGATATTAAAATCAGATGAAAATTGATAGTTCATGTTTTGAGTGACAAACTGGGAATGGATAATTACCGTAGCTTTACCAATGTTGCTCACATCCCTGAGCACGTGTTCTGGTTTGTTGTTCTTTGCAGCAAAAAAGTTCACTTAAAATATTTTAGTTTTGTGAAGTTCAAAGTTGCTTTTATAGCAGCATTGACTTGGCTATCCCGTTCCCAACATGGCCTTGCATTGACTTTTCTCCTCGGTCACAGTTTATATGAATGTGATGCAAATTAAGGCAATTATTAAATGAGTGCGGCTGCATGAAATTGGCACTGCATTGGGAGAGGGCAGTTATCCTGTCACGGTGCTTGTGGCTATGCTTCTGTTTTGACCTTTGCGAGATTCCCTTGCACTGCAAACATTCAGAAAGAAAAATTGTTCCTGGGAATTGGGCATGACCGGTCAGTGCAGCTTTAATGTCCATTCCTTATTGTCCGAGAGAAGGTGTTGGTGGTGTCTTCTTGAACTTGTGAAGGCTGTACCCACTGTGCTGTTAAACAGGGAGGTACAGAATTTTGTCCCAGTGACCAAGAATGAATGAATGACTGTTATGGTCAGTTGTTCTGTGTTTGATTATGCGAGTCTATATGTATTGAAGCTTTTTGTACCTGATTGATTAGGTCTGGGTGTGGACTTTGGCAAAAGTAACCAAAGTTATAGTAAGGAGGGGAGACCTGGAGAAGAGATTTTGGGCACACAGAGAAACAACAAATTTCAAGTCAAGTAGATGCGTGACATGGGAGAATTTGCTGGTGGTGGCATCTGGTATCTTCATTCTTCTAGATGCTGGACGATGTGGATTTGGAAAGTCCTGTTGAGGGATTGATTACACATCCATGAGCCTTGTTCATTCATCAATCCTTCACCCCAGTAGGACTTTCTTGTGTGAGTCCAGGCAAGATTTCAGAGCAAGACTGTATTGTGAGTGAGCGTTGTTTACAGATTCCCATTAAGTGAAGAATTTTCCAAGGGTGCTTCATTTCCCCACCAACACCCTCGCCCCACTTTCTTCCAAGCCAGCTTTACCCTCCCTGACCGAAGGTGCTAAAGACAGTAGTCCCTTCACTGCTTCTTGCAGCCTGGCCAACAAAGCAGAGAGAGGCAAACATTTGCAGCTGTGATCTCCAGCATCTGCGGACCTAATTTTTTAATGAAACCTGGGACAACCTGTTCACTGCTTTAACAAGGTGCTCCACAAGGGGGAGCTTGAACTTAGCTTTCAGTCAAACTGAACAGGGAGAAGTGCTGTTTTGCCCTGCAGTTTATATTCATCTTTATCCCAATGTTAAGCAGAATTTGGGCTTTATCCATTCTAATGAAACATCATTCATTCTTCTTTTATTCATCATGTTCAAAATTGTTATGACACATCCCTAGAACAGGTAGGACTTGAATCTGTGTTTCCTGGCAAAGCAGTAGGGACACAAACACTGCACCGTAACAGCCCTCAGTTTTGTACATTTTAAATATACTTTATTTCTATTTATAGGCAAAACCTTAAAGAGGAAATATGTTCATATGTTTGCTTAGTGTTTAAAGGTCCGGACCAGCCCTGAGAGCAAAACGTTAAGAAGCTAAACTCTTCAGTAAAATGGTAAAAATTCCCTTAATTCCTGCTGCCCCAGTCTATCGGTAAAAATTCCCTTAATCCCTGGTGCTCCAGTCTATCGGTAAAAATTCCCTTAATCCCTGCTGCCCCAGTCTATCGGTAAGCTTCAGCTGCTGGGTAACATTGAATTTCAATTTTGTCCCTCCACTTCTGGGATCTCATGTTCATTAAATCGACATCATGTTCTCTCCTTATGCATTTCAAGACATCTGCCCATCTAAACCTTTTACCCTCTGGTTATCCTGATTAATATTGGGATCATTGAAATTCTTTAATATATTTACCCTGTTATTTTAACATGCCTTCATGAATTGACAGATACCTGTTCCTATAATTCTCCTAACAGTGTGACTGCTGTCTTTTCATTGCTAAGTTGTACCCATCAAGCCTCATTTGATGACCCCTCCTTACTGCAGTATCTGACTCCCAATATAATAATGCAACATCGCCTCCAAAATTGCTCCCTCCCCTGCTTGAAGATCCTATATCCTGGAATGGTAACTTTTCCCTCCCTCAACCACTTTTCTGATGGCAACAACATCTCAGTTCCATGTGTCAATTGATTCCCTTAACTCCCCTGTCTTACCTTGAATACTCCTGGCATTAATGTAGAGGCTATCCTGCCTCACGTTACTCCCTTTGAGACACCACATGGCTGAATTTGTTTTGCGTGGTCCTTCATCATTCATCACTAACCAGATCAAACATACTAGCTCCCAAGCACTTCATACAAAATAGGGTTAATTTACAATAGAAATGACCTCGGGTCCATTCTGAAATCAGACTGTATAAAGAATGTTGGGGAGGGTCAAAATGGGACATGTCACACGTCACCAGATACTCCCTCCATGTCACAACAGAGATGGAAAACCTGACAGCCCAGAACAGGATCTCTTGTAGCTATGTCTATGTTGTGATGAATTGAACCATTGTGTCTAATCATGTATCCTTTTATTTCACATTAATTCTTAATTTCAATACATGACCTGTACCAAATTAAAAACAAACCTAGACAGGTTTTCTCATTGGACACTCCTGCCCTAAGTGCTGTTTGCAGCTGTCGAAAACGTAGTCCAACCTTCCATTTCATTGCAGACAAATCTGAAATTTTAGACAACTTGATTTAATTGAATCTCTTAATCAATACAAAGAGTGTTTCTTAAGAAAGAAATCAGGAATGCAAAGAGGGGCATTGGCAGATAAGGTTAAGGATAATCCAAAAAGATTCTACAAATACATTAAGGGCAAGAGATTAACTAGAGAGAGGGTAAGGCCCCTTAAAGATCGAGGAGGGCATCTTTGTGTTGAACCTCAACAGATGGAAGTGATATTAAATGAATATTTTGTGTCAGTTATTATTGTAGAGGAAGAAATGGAGTCTAGAGAATGCAAAGAAATAAATTTTGATGTTTTAAAAACAGTTAATATGACAGAAGAGGACATTCGGAATGTCTTAGAGAATATAAAGGTGGACAAATCTCCAGGACCTGATGTAATGTATCCCATAATATTGTGGGAAGTAAGAGAGGAAATTACGAGACCCCTTTCAGAAATACTTGCATCATCTGTGAGGTGCCTGTTGACCGGAGGGTGGCTAATGTTGTGCCTTTGTTTAAGAAAGGTTGTAAGGAGAAGCTAGGGAACTATAGACCTGTGTGTCTGACTTTGGTTGTGGGTAAATTGTTGGAGGTGATTATAAAAGATAGGATTTATGGACATTTAGAGAGACAAACATTGATACGGGATAGTCACCATGGCTCTGTACGAGGAAAATCGAGTTTCACAAACTTAAAAGATTGAGTTTCTTGAGGAAGTTACAGAAAAGATTGATGAGGACAAAGCAATAGACGTTGTTGACTGGATTTGAGTAAAGCCATTGACAAGGTTCCTCCTGGTAGACTAATTAGTAAAGTTATGTCATATGGGATTCATAATGAGCTTGCGAATTGGATACATAATTAACTTGACTTGACGGCAGGAGACAGAATGGTGGTGGTGGAGGGTTGCTTTTCAGACTGGAGGTTTGTGACCAGCGGTGTTTCACAGGGATTGGTTTTAGGTCCTCTTTTGTTGTCATTTATGTAAATAATTTGAATAAGAATATAGAAGTTATGGTTAATAGGTTTGCAGATGACATCAAAATTGCTGGCATTGTAGACAGAAAGGAAGATTTTCTAAAATTACAAAGGGATCTTGATCAAATGGGTTAATGGGCTGAAAAATGGCAGATAGACTTCAATCTGGATAAATGCGAGGTATTGTATTTTGTTACAACAAACAAGAACAGGGCTTATACAGTTAGTGGTAGGGCCTTGGGTAGTCTTGTAAACAGAGGAATCTAGGGGTGAAGGTATATAATTCTTTGAAGTTTGTATCACATACAAACAGGACACTTGCCTTCATTGCTCAGTCCTTTGAGTATCAGAGTTAGGAAGTCATGTTGAGGTTGTAAACTACTGTTGACTAGTTCTGGTTGCCCAGTTATTGGAAGGATATTTCTAAGCTGGAGAGGGTTCAGAAGAGATGTACCAGGATGTTGCTGGGTTTGGGTGTTTTGAGTTATAAAGAAAGGCTGGATAGGCTGGGATTGTATTCACTGGAATATAGGAGGTTGAGAGGCGATCTGATAGAAGTTCATAAAATAGATAGATTTAATGATAGTTGTTTTTTCCCTAGGAGGGGGGATTTCATGAGTAGGGAGCACAGTTTTAAGGTGAGAGGAGAGAGAGCTTTGAAAAAAAGACATGAGGCAAATTTTTTACACAGCAAATTCCAAACACTAATTGGCATGAGAGAAGAAATTCCTCCTCATTTCTGCCTTCAATGGAAGAAACCTCGTCTTGAACCTAATTGTAGATGCGTCTACATGACCTTGCTCTGTGACAAAATAAATTGCACGTTACAAGAAAATCATTAAAAGTTCTTTATTGGATTGCAGATGGAGGGTAAAATTCTGTCCCTGCCCACAACTACTGCACCTTCAAGGGATCAGTGGAACTACCTATGGCTCAGTTCCTAATTCTGTCAGATTTACTACATCCGTTACTAATTGAAGATGATATATTAGCATTTGCACATCACTGACTTTATTCCTGCCACACCAAAGGGAGTTGAGGGATAATTGTTTTTCATATACCTGGAACTCACAAATACTCTCAATTTCTCAACATAATTTCGACCTGAAAAAGCAGGGCACAGAATTACCCAATGTACCTACAGGAACAGGCTGTTTGACTCAACTGGTCTAATTCTGCCAAATGCTGCAGATGTTGGAGAACTCTAATAAGAACAGAATATGCTGGAGGAGCTCAGCAGGTCTGGCAGCAACTTATTCACTCAGAGAGTAGTGCATGTGTGGAATGAGCTGCCAGAGAAAGTGGAGGCTGGTGCAATTTGAACATTTTAAAGGCATCTGGATGGGTGCATTGAAACAACTGCACATTGGCCGGTATCCCATCACCAAGTTGCCCTTTATTTACTTGAGCAAAGTACACTAGCTGCAGCCAGCTCGCTCAGAGTCAACCCCTTGAACTGTGGAGATTTGAAATCCCCTGGTTATATTTTCTTTCATCTATGCTGCCATAGTTGGACTGAGACAAACGTGGCTCCATGGAGAAGCATCGGCCCACCTGCCTCCACCGACAAAGGCCACTGCGTAGTGCCCGGGGGAGATTTTAACTGCATCCTCAAGGACAGGGACCATGGTGGTCAAGTCTCTTGACCTGCTGGACGTCCGGCGGAATCTCCATTCTGACTCCATCACCCCAACCCCTGCTAGGCCTGGAGTTGGAGCGTTCAAAATCGACCATCTGCATGCCTCACAGGCGCACACCCCCAGTCTTCCGTCAGCCTTCACACAGCAGGCGCCATGCACGGACCATCACCCAGCATGGGTAGAACTCCCTCTGTGCAGCCCCTGGCTCAGGGTACCTGCTCCAGCACCCCCACAAACTCCTGCTGGAGGACGAGCGGTTCCGGGATTCGTTTCATCGTTTCTGGGCCGGCTGGAGAAGGAAGTGGGGAAGCTTCACCTCCCTGAGGCTATGGTGGGACGTGGGCAAGGCTCCTGGCCGCGTTTTCTGTCAGGACTACGCGAGTGGGTTGACCAAGAGGCGGAAATCCAGAATCGAGGAGTTAAGAAGTCTCGGTCAGCCCGATGTGGACCCGGCCCTGCAGGGGGTGTACGAAGAGAAGAAGGCCTTGCTCTGAGACCCGCAAATCATTGGGTCCTGGGGCATGTACGTGAGGTCGTGGATTCAGCTCCTCCACGACCTGGGCCACGACTCCCTCTTCTACTCGCTGGAAAAAAGGTGCGGCATTCCCTGTTTATATTGGTCGGCCAGGACTTCCTGATTGGTCCAGGTGAACAATCCCAATCAAGAATTTTGTATTCGAAAAGGCCCACTTGGTTCTGATCACTACATATACAAACAGGAGGACTTAGGAGGTTGGGGCCAAGTGCTGGCAAATGGGACTATAGTAACTAGACTAGAGAATATCTGGTCAGCATAGTTAAGTTGGACCAAAGGGTCTGTTTGCATGTTACACAACTCTATGAGTCGATGACTAAGAGAGAAACAAAGTTAATATTACAAGTTCATTTTAACTCTTCAGGTCTGTGCTGGTGTTTTATGTTCCATACAAGCTTCTGCTTGATCTAACCCTATCCTTCCGTTCCTTTCTTCCTCCTGCCATTTATCGAGTTTCCAGCGAAACACGGGTTAACATTAGCGATTAGCAAAGTCAGTTCTATACAAAATAAAATCTCCACAGGTTGGACCGGTTACCGTGTTGTGAAGTCTAAGCCAAAACGGTGAGAGATTGGTCTGTGTGGCTTCACAGTAGTTTGCTGAATATTGTCAAATGGACCAACTTCTCTCTCACATTGATAATCTGATGTTTTCACTGATTGAGGCAAAGGGAAATGCCAGGGTAGCTGGAATTCAAGGTAGATGTGCATTTCGCTAGTACAGGGCCCTGCCTTTGCTTTCCCTGTACAATTTAACAGGCCTCTGTATTAATTTGGTAACACACTCTTTCGACATGGTAACTTCCCACTGTGAAAGGTAGAGCAAGAAATCTGGCAAGTTTTTGAAAGTACTGAAATTCTACTGAAATGAAGCTTCATCCAAAGATTCCTTTTACAGACAGCTCTGGATGGATATGTAATTTGGGTGACAGGGCTTAAAACATCTCGCTGGCTTCTTGTTTTTGAAATTCTCACCACGACTCCCTCACAGTAGGTAAAGCTTCTCCTGTCAGTAATGCAGTCATTTCCTCACTCAGCCCCAAGATGGCTAATGCCACAACTTCCTCGCATTTTACCTGATCGAAAGTGATTCTTTGAGTTGCTTGTCATTTTTATTTTTGCTGTTGAGTCTTTTAAAGTGTTGCTCAGCAGCCTGGATTCGGTGTTCCAGACTGTTGGGCTCATGGGGGGTGAAAACATTGACGTCAAGAGTGTTCATTTGCAACTTCTGTGGGCTGATTCCAAACCATACTTGTAATTTCAGAGCTAGTGAGTGACACTGATAACAGGGATATCGGGATGGAATTCCTTGCTGTAGGTAGTGATTGTACAAAGACTAAACTGATTACTTTAGTAGCAGTGAGCAACATTACTTCCATTATTTACCAAGTTTATAGTTTATCACCATGATATTTTAAATGCCCACCATTGATTAGCAAAAAATAGACAGCAACTTATTTATTCAGCAACAAGCTAAGAGATAAAGTTACTAAAGTGAAATTTATCACATTGAACACATGAATCCAACTTGCTGATAGATTTTTCAAGGTCACTGTGACCAAAGTAATAAATTCACATTGCAGTATCAAGTACGCTGAGAGCAGGCATAAAAAGCCTCTCTACCATTGCCAGAGTTTATTTCTTTCCATTTGATTGGTTTCCAATGAATAATGATGTTTGTTTTGCTGTTCTGGTTTATGCTGGGAGGCTCCATTCATCGAAATTGTGAGATAACGTATCACGTTTACATCATGTATATGTTTGAAGGTTGTAATTAAAGCCATTGGATACTGAGGGAGCTGAGGAAGCTCCAGAGTTTGTTTGTGAGTTATTATCATGTTCAGTCAACCTGGTTAGAAAAGCAAAGCTTAGCTGATTGGGTCTCATGATTACACCGTGCCTTGATCGGTGCAGGTTTGACTTTGGTGGCAGCAGGATTTTAAAAGAAACGCTGAAGTTGAAGCTTGTATTTTTCAGATGGGGAGGAGGACAGGCTGTGATGTTGCCCTCTAAAGCCTAAGATTGGTGAGATCTCACCAGTCTATAGTGGCAAATAGGCTGGGATCTTCTTTGTAAATGCAACTGATTCTTACGTGGCTCAGTGTTCCTGTTCTTTCTTCATTCTCTCTCTCTAATGCAACTTCCATTCCTTCACCTGGGAAAATATACGCAGGGCTACAGGAAGAGAATAGTGAATTCAGACTATTTAGGGAGTCATAGCAACGAGCAAGCAGGGGGCATGATGGGCTCAATGGCCTCCTTCTGTGCTGTACAACTCCAATACAAAGGATGTGCTTTTCTTGTGCGTATTCAGCAATGCCTTGCGATAATGAAGTGTCTAACATGCGTGCATCAATAAATGTCCTAGGCAACAAGACCTGGTAAACCAATGCACAGATTTTCAATTATTCTGCAGAGGCACATAAAAGGGAAGCTTCAAGCTAAATAGCCAGTTAAACACTGGGTCTGTTCGAAACAGCTGGCCCAATGAACATGCTGCTAATAAGTTGCACCCTGCAGTGGGTAATCTCCTCAAAGGGTCAGAGAAAGACTGAGCTGCCTGGAGGCTGTCTGAGCCAGAGAAATGTTAACTCTGATGTGGGAGGGGGGATTGTGAAGGCTGCTCCTTTGTCTCCTCAAAAATATAACATAAGAAATTCTTCAGACATTGCAGTTTCAGTAATGATCCTATCTTGTATATAGAATAGTCAATAGACAATAGGTGCAGGAGTAGGCCATTCTGCCCGCCAGCACCACCATTCATTATGATCATGGCTGATCATCCTCAATCAGTATCCTGTTCCTGCCTTATCCCCATAACCCTTGATTCCACTATCCTTAAGAGCTCTATCCAACTCTTTCTTGAAAGTATCCAGAGACTTGGTCTCCACAGCCTTCTGGGGCAGTGCATTCCACACACCCACCACTCTCTGGGTGAAGAAGTTTCTCCTCAACTCTGTTCTAAATAATTTATTCTGTCTCTATCTCTAAGGGACCAATGTTTAGATTTGATTCCCTACAGTGTGGAAACAGGCCCTTCAGCCCAATAAGTCCACACCAATCCTCTGAAGAGTAACCCATCCAGTCCCATTTCCCTCTAATACACCTAACACTATGGGCAATTTAGCATGGTCAATTCAGCTGACCTGCACATCTTTGTGATTGTGGGAGGAAACCCACGCAGACACGGGGAGAATGTGCTAACTCCACACAGACAGTCACCCAAGGTTGGAATTGAACCTGGGACCCTGGCGCTGTGAGGTAGCAGTGCTAACCACTCAGTCACTGTGCCAGACCAGGCAATTTAGCCCGTCATGCTTGTGCCTGCACTTTGAAACTGACATAGAGTCATAGAGATGTACAGCACGGAAACAGACCCTTTGATCCAACTCATCCACGCCGACCAGATATCCTAAACTAATCTAGTCCCATTTGCCAGCATTTGGCCCATATCTCTCTAAACCCTTTCTATTCATGTACCCATCCAGATGCCTTTTAAATGTTGTAATTGTAAGAGCTTCCACTACTTCCTCTGATAGCTCATTCCATAAGACCATGAGACATAGGAGCAGACATTAGGCCATTCAGCCCATTCAGTCTGCTCTGCCATTCAATCATGGCTGAGAGGTTTATCAACCCCATTCTCCTGCTTTCTCTCCGTAACCTTTGATCCCCTCGACACTTAAGAATCTATCTATCTCAGTCTTAAATATACTCAATGACCTGGCCTCCACAGCCTTCAATGGCAATGAATTCCATAGATTCACCAGTCTCTGGCTGAAGAAGTTTCTCCTTATCTCCATTTTAAAAGGTCTTCCCTTTAATTAAAGGCTGTGCCCTCAGGTCCTACTCTCCCCTACCAATGGAGACATCTTCCCAACATCCTCTCTGTCCAGGCATTCAGTATTCTGTAAGTTTTAATTAGATTCCTCCCCCTCTCCCATCCTTCTAAACTCCATTGACTATCAAACCAGAGTCCTCAAGCATTTCTCATCTGTTATGCTTTTCATTCTTGGGAACATTCTCGTGAACCTCCTCTGAACACACTCCAGGGCCAGGACATCCTTCCTGAGATATGGGGCGCAAAACTGAGCACAATACTCCAAATGTGGTCTGAGCAGAGCCTTATAGAGCCACAGACATGCACTATGCTCTGCGTAAAAACGTTGCCCCCTAAGTCCCTTTTAAATCTTTCCCCTCTCATCCTAAATCTATGCTGTCTAATTCTGGACTCCCCCACCCCAAGGAAAAGACATTCTATTTATCCTATACATGCCTGTCATGATTTTCTAAATCTCTATAAGGTCACCTCTCAGCCTTCGATGCTCCAGGGAAAACAGCTCCAGCCTATTCAGTCTCTCCAAATAGCTCAATTCCTCCAACTCTGGCAACATCCTTGTGAATCTTTTCTGAACCCTTTCAAATTTCACAACATCCTCCATATAAGAGGGAGACCAGAATTGCACACTATATTCCAAGAGTGGCCTAACTAATGTCCTATACAGCTGCAACATGACCTCCCAACTCCTGTTCCGGTAGTCTGCTCCTTCTCCTTTAGTTGCAGATGTGTCAGTGTCACAGGCTAATACCCCCTTCCTGCCAACATTGATATGGTTAGGCCTAGTTCAAGCAGCTTCTGAGAAAACTATTCTGAGAATAAGAACTTAAAATGGAAATAATTTACGGATGGGTCTGGAAGATTTCAAGTGATGGGGCGGTGACTATTTTCTTTGACCGTTTGTTCCATTGCAGAATTTTCCTTGTGAAGAAAGATTGTTGACACACTCTCTCGGAAACAGACTGTCTTTGTTGTGGGTGGCTACCTCCTATTTTTCTCATTGCTAGGGGTGCCAGCTACTTGTTTCAGTCCATGCCCCTCAATCCATTCCATAGGTTATTGAATGTGGCCAGTCTATCTTGGTCCCTCCTTTACTGCAGTGATTCTCATTCCAAATCTTTGATCAAGTGTTGTATTTCACAAACTGACTGATGCAGAATCGTGCAATACCATCTTTGGATCCCTTCCATCTTGTTATTATAAAGACCACACACACACACACACACACACACACACACACAGTCCAAGATTGGCACGCAAGTATTTGGAGAGTGATAACTCTGATCATACAGTTGCACAGGACGGAAGCAGACCCCTCTGTTTGCCCAATATCACTCTAATCCCTCCTAATCATACACCCATCCAAATGACTTTTAAATATTGTAATTGTATTAGCCTCCGTTACTTCCCCTGGTAGCTCATTCCATACACACACCACCCTCTGTATGAAAAATTGCCCCTTAGGTCCCTTTTATATCTTTCCCCTCTCACCCTAAATCTATGCCCTCTAGTTTTGGGCTTGGATAAAAGACCTTGGTTATTTACCCTAGCCACCTCCCTTGTGATTTTATAAATCTCTATAAGGTCACCCTCCAGCCTCCCACCCTCCAGCGAAAACAGTCCCAGATTCAGCCTCTCCCTGTAGCTCAGATCCTCCAACCCTGGCAACATTCTTGTAAATCTTTTCTGAACCCTTTCAAGTTTAACAACATCTTTCCTATAGCAGGGAGACCACAAATGAACAAGATGTGAAGGTGCTGGTGTTGGACTGGGGTGGACAAAGTTAAAATCACACAACAGCAGGTTATAGTCCAACAGGTTTATTTGGAAGCACTAGCTAACAGAGCGCTGCTCCTTCACCAGGTGGTTGTGGATCAAACATAGTTTTCCAAAAGTGGTCTAACCAACATCCTGGACAGCCAGAACATGACCTCCCAACTCCTCCACTCAATTCACTGATCCTTTTGTAGCAAAGATTTCTTCTCTGATATTAAAGCACTCAGAGTTCTCTCTGTGGAATGTGAAATCCATATTGAAGGTTGCTTTTAAGATGTACCCTGCTACCCTCATCCAAGAGCTGTTTATCCACCTGTTAGAGAATTTGGTGACATGTCTCTATCCCTTTAATATTCAGCAACCTTTTTCCTCATCAAGTAGTTTTCCAATTCTCTTATTATTGAATTTACTTCACTTTCAAGCCTTTTTTTTACATTTTTAGATTTACCATTGTCTTTTTACCTTAATACGTGACCAAAGTAGAAGCACGAGAGATGCAGAATTAAACAAAACTAGAGTATGGTGTATAGTTTGCATCACCTTACCTCAGGAAAGATATTCTTGCCATAGACAAGAGTACAATGAAGGTTCATCAGGGTTGTGCCTGGGTTGGTGGACTATCCTATGAAGGGAGATTGGACAAACTGTGTCTGAGAGGTGATCTCATTGAAAATACTTGAAGGGATAGACAGGGTAAATGCAGGAAAGATGTTTCCCTGACTGGAGAGTCGAAACTAGGGGATACAGTTTAAAAGTAAGGGAGAACGCCACTTAGATCTGAAATGATAAGCATTTTGTTTGATTCAGAAGGTTGTGAAACTGAATTCTCCATCACAGAGGCCTGTGCAAGCTCAATCCATGACCATAGTCAAGGTAAAGATTGATAGATTTCTGATTGGTACACAGAGTTATGGAATGGAGTAAATACGAACGGCAGGACAGTAGAACCCCATATCCGTGGAATCCGTTTCCACGGTTTCAGTTATCCGTGGTTTACCGCGGCCTCAAAATATTATATGGAAAATTCCAGAACGACGAACCAGGGGACTGCCAGGGAGGTAAATTTCCCATTTAACAAATAGGGTTCGCTACTATCCGTGGTTTCAGGCATCCGCGGTAGGTCTTGGAATGTATCACCCGCGGATATTGCTACGGTTAGACTTTCTACCACTCTCTTCCATCGGGCAGAAGATACAAAAGTTTGAAAACACATACTAACAGTTCCTTTCCTGCTGTTATCAGACTTATGAACAGACCTCTCATATATTAGAGTTGATCTTTCTCTGCACCTTCTCTATAGCTGTAACACTATATTCTGCAGAGTCGATAAAATCTGGCACTGGAAGAAACACAACAGTTCAGGCAGCATCCGAGGAGCAGGAGAGTCAACGTTTTGGTCCTTTGTCATCCTGTTCTGATACCCTGATGTACTTATGTCAGGTTTGATTTGTCGAGATAGCATGTAAAACAATATTTTTCACTGTATCTTGCTATATATGACAATAATGAATTCAAACAAATTAAAGCAGCCAAGATCATATCAAATGATGGGACATGCTTAATGGGCTGAATGGCCTACTCCTGTTCACATGTTCACTTTCATCAGCTGGTTAGAATACTGACTGGGACCAAAGCAGATATGATTTGTATTTATGTATATCATCAGGAGAGATATTCAGACAATGGGTAAGGGTTGGAAGGTTTATTCAAGTGTAGGGGACTGCCTAAAAACTGAGCAACTCCTTTACCCAAAAACCAGTAGACATTTATTGAATGAATTTTCAACCTGAGATTGCTAGATCTTTTTGTTTGCGATAGTCAAGGGCATAAGAGGAAATGCAGCCAAAGCAGATGGGTCGAATTAAGAAATGAACCAGCCAAAGTTCTCTTAAATGAACAGAACAGGCTAGAATGGCTGAGTAGTCGTCTCCTGCTCCTATGCTACAATTTCTAATATCCATAAAAAGCCTAAAGAAACAATCTCATTTCCGTGGCTATAGGAATGCTTCCTCTTTTTTAATTACTGCTGGAAAATTAAGAAAGTTGTTCAGAATTGTTGGCTGTTAGAGTTCCTACAGTATCTTAAAATTTACAGTTTTACATCCTATAAATACATAATGAATTTCTCATTTTTTTAAACCTCAAATATGTATGCATATTTACAAATTGCCGCATTAATTTCACAGAATCTTTGCACATAAATTTACTGGGCAAGTTGAGGCTTTTTTTTTAACATACAAGAATGGAAAATTAATGAATCCTGGTAAGGTGGCTCAATTTAATTAAATGAACTTTTCCAAAGGATTGTAAATTTCTGAATAATAACTACATACTTTGGATAACTTGCTAGATTACGGTGCATTAAAGTTTTGAATGAGTGTTAGTGCTTCACTTATCCTTGAAGATTCACAACTCTTCATTGCTATTTTAAACTTTTTAATTATCTGCAGGAAGGTGAATCTCAATCATATTTAAGAGTTTGACTTGTTGTGTTGGAACCTGTTATTGGCCACAGTGTGAGGAACAGGAGGTCATGTGGGGATGCTGAATATTACTGTATGCACTGCAGTTATTTAGTTCATGACCATGACTAATTGTTCTGCTGTACTTTGAACAACATTAAACATTAAAGGGCGCAGCATTAAATGACAAAAAAAGTGGAAGAATGTTGTTTACTTTCTTTAGCCCCTAAGCTCTGGACCAATATTATCCTTCAACCCTTGCAGTTCATAGCCCTGAGCTTGTTCTATCGCGGAAAATGGAATAAGCTAAATTTGTTGAAATTTCAAAGGGAAGAAGTGATCCTGACCCCAAGCTAAAAGCTGAAATGCTGCAGTATTTCTGTTTTTGCCTACCTGGCACTGTGCCCTCTCTTTTCGAGGGGCACGCAGTACCTTAACGTTGGTCAACGTCACCCTAAATCATTAACTAACACACTGCAGACTCCATCATGTGAGTGCTCAAACTACCTAGCCCCTGAGGTTTGATTCACCATTTGAACAACCTGCTGTGGCTTTGTTCATGTGGCTTACCTTGTTGGCAGATATCCCTCATATTCAGGAGGTGGTGGGTTCAAGTCCTACTCCAGGATTTGCCAAGGAAAGCTGGTCAGTGTTGGGGCTGAGCTCTCTTACCAGAAGGGCTGTCCTATTGTTGTGATGACAAATCTGGGTCATGACTGCCTGCTCAGATGGGATGGATGGGGGAGATACTAAACAAGTATATTACATCAGTGTTCACTGTGGAGCAGGAGATAGAGTGTGGGGAAATATATGGTGATATCTTGTAAAAAGGCCATATTACAGAGGAGGAGGTGCTGGATGTTTTAAAATGCATAAAAGTGGGTAAATCCCCAGGACCTGATCAGGTTGACCCTAGAACTCTGTGGGAAGCTAGGGAAGTGATTGCTGAGCCCCTTGCTGAGATATTTGTATCATCGATAGTTACAGGTGAGGTGCCGGAAGACTGGAGGTTGGCTAACATGGTGCCACTGTTTAAGAAAGGTGGTAAGGACAAGCCAGGGAACTATAGACCAGTGAGCATGATGTCAGTGGTGGGCAGGTTATTGGAGGGAATCCTGAGGGACAGGATCTACATGTATTTAGAAAGGCACTGACTGATTAGGGATAGTCAACATGGCTTTGTGCATGGGAAATCATGTCTCACAAACATGACTGAGTTTTTTTGAAGAAGTAACAAAGAAGATTGGTGAGGGCAGAGCAGTGGACGTGATCTATATGGACTTCAATAAAGCATTCAACAAGGTTCCCCATGGAAGACTGGTTGGCAAGGTTAGATCTCCCCGAATACATGCAGAATTAGCCATTGGATACAGAACTGGCTCAAAGGTAGAAGATAGAGGGTGGTGATGGAGGGTTACCTCAGACTGGAGGCCTGTGACCAGTGGTGTGCCACAAGGATTTGTGCTGAGTCCACTGCTTTTCATCATTTATATAAATAATTTGACTGTGAACATAGGAAGTATAGTTAGTATATTTGCATATGACACCAAATTTGGAGGTGTAGTGAACAGAAAAGAAGGTTACCTCAGAGTACAACAGGATCTTGATCAGATGGACCAATGGGCTGAGGAGTGGTAGTTGGTGTTTAATTTAGATAAATGTGAGGTGATGCATTTTGGAAAGGCAAATCAGACCAGGTCTTATACACTTAATGGTAAGGTCCCAGGGAGGGTTGCTGAACAAAGAGACCCTGGAGTGCAGGTTCATAGTTCCTTGAAAGTGGAGTCTTAGGTAGATAAGATAGTGAAGAAGACATTTCGTATACTTTCCTTTATTGGTCAGAGTATTGAGTACAGGAATTGGGAGGTCATGTTGCGGCTGTACAGGACATTGGTTAGGCCACTGTTGGAATATTGCGTGCAATTCTGGTCTCCTTCTTATTGGAAGGATGTTGGGAAACTTGAAAGGGTTCAGAAAAGATTTACAAGGATGTTGCCACATTTGGAGGATTTGAGCTATAGGGAGAGGTTGAATAGGTTAGGGCAGTTTTCCCTGGAGCGTCAGGGGCTGAGGGGTGACCTTAGAGAGGTTTATAAAATCATGAGGGGCATGGATAGGATAAACAGACAAGGTCTTTTCCCTGGGGTGGGGGAGACCAGAACTAGAAGGCATAGGTTTAGGGTGAGAGGGGAAGATTTAAATGGGACCTAAGGAGCAACTTTTTCACACAGAGGATGGTGTGTGTATGTAATGAGCTGTCAGAGGAAGTGGGGGAGTCATAGAGTCATAGAGATGTACAGCACGGAAACAGACCCTTCGGTCCAACCCGTCCATGCCGACCAGGTATCCCAACCCAATCTAGTCCCACCTGCTAATACCCGGCCCATATCCCTCCAAACCCTTCCTATTCATATACCCACCCAGATGCCTTTTAAATGTTGCAATTGTATCAGCCTCCACCACTTCCTCTGGCAGCTCATTCCACAAACGTACCACCCTCTGCATGAAAAAGCTGCCCCTTAGGTCTCTTTTATATCTTTCCCCTCTCATCCTGAACCTATGCCTCTAGTTCTGGACTCCCCCACCCCAGGGAAAAGACTTTGTCTATTTATCCTATCCATGCCCCTCATGATTTTATAAACCTCTATAAGGTCACCCCTCAGCATCCGATGCTCCAGGAAAACAGCCCCAGCCTATTCAACCTCTTCCTATAGCTCAAATCCTCCAAGGTCTCTTTGTTCAGCAACACTCCCTAGGACCTTACCATTAAGTGTATAACTCCTGCTATGATTTGCGTTCCCAAACTGCAGCACCTCACACTTATCTGAATTAAACTCCATCTGCCAATTCTCAGCCCATTGACCCATCTAAACAAGATCCCATTGTAATCTGAGGTAACTTTCTTCGCCGAGCACTACACCTCCCAGTACTTGTTTGAGACCTCAGCAGTACCCTCTGCCCTATATATTGGTCACCTTTGTGGGCTGTCAATATCTTCACCTTTCCTCTTACTATGTTATTACTATTTACATGTATAAAGATGACTTTTAATATCCCTTTTCTGTTCACTGCCAGTCTCTTCTAATATTTTCTCTTAACCTCTAATCCCTTTGTCACTTCCCCTCTGAGCTCTCTTCATTTGGCCAAGGCAGCACAGTGGCTTAGTGGTTAGCACTGCACCTCACAGCACCAGGGACCCGGGTTTGATTCACCCTCGGGTGACTGTGTGGAGTTTGCACATTCTCCCTGTGTCTGTGTGGGTTTCCTCTGGGTGCTCTGGTTTCCTCCCACAATTCAATGATGTACAATTTAGGTGAATTGGCCATGCTAAATTGCCCATAGTGTTCAGGGATGTGTAGGTTACGTGCATTAGTCAGGGGTAAGTATAGGGTAGGGGAAATGGATCTGGGTGGGTTACTCTTCTGAGGGTTAGTGTGGATATGTTGGGTTGAAGGGCTTGTTTTCACACTAGGGATTCTAATTCTAATTCATTCATTCTTTCTTGTATTATCAACCTAGCATTTGTCATTCTGACCTTTTTTCCACTTTACGTTATTTTTTAACTTGTTTTCCAATCTTTCTTCCTTGAAGCAGCGAGTCTCCATGATACCTGAACTGTCTTCTCTTTAAAGGCAGACCATCATTCTATTGCAGGTTTGTGATCTTTGATTCCCATTTACTTGTACCACATTCATTCCCATCTCACTGAAATTGGCCTTCCCCTTGTAAGAGCACTGGTCCAGACTCAACTGAGATACACTCCCCACTAAAATTGTCCCAATATGCCAGCAGTCTATTACCTTCCCTCCTAAACCATCTCTCCAGCCAAACATTGATCTGTGCCATCCTCCTATACTCACTTACAAATGAGGCTGGTACAATTACAACACTCAAAAGATATTTGGATGGGTATATGAATAGGAAGAGTTTAGAGGGATATGGGCCAAGTGCTGGCAAATGGGACTATTAGATTAGGATATCTGGTCAGCATGGACAAGTTGGACCGAAGGGTCTATTTCTGTGCTGTACATCTCTGTGACTCTAAGAGCATGAGTTTCTCCTCATGACTTGACCAAAATTTTATCCCAAAGCATCACCAAACAAAATTAGGTCCAAATTTCTTAGTGATTGTCCTCAGGCAGATTAGACGCTAAAGGGCAGTCATCCTAATGGGCATTGGGAGATTGCACAAATACAAAAATAGAAACCGAGATCATTGAATGAAAAGACAATCTTTAATCCGCCAACTGCCGTTCTGGTATTCACATGATAAATATAGTAATTAATGAGTTGACAACAGATCTCGTCAGAGGGTATAATAAGTCCTGTTGGTATACAGCATGGAAACCATATTTCAACTGATCTCCTCTGACTGTCTGGGAGCCCGAACCATCATTCAAATTGTCGTATGCTAACAGGTTTCAGACACCTGTGATGAAAGAGTTAAGATGCAACATGAATTCAGTTCCTTCTGTGAGTAATTTACACGTCATGTAAACTTATCTCCTCCTGTCACACATTATCAAGGAAAAACTTCAAAGTGACAGCACAGGAGTAAATGGTTGAAAAGGATTAGCTGTCACAGGCTGATTATAAAAAGCTACGAATAGGATTTCTACTTGGGACCAAAATGGGCTCAGCCAGTCGTGAGAAATGTTCAGTGGCGTGACTTTGATTGGAGTGAGTTAAAAATCGCGCAACACCAGGGTACAGTCCAACAGGCTTATTTGAAATCACAAGCTTTGTCAGCTAGTTACCTGACGAAGGAGCAGTGCTCTGAAAGCTGGCACTTCTATACAAACCTCTTGGACCATTTGGAGGAAAGAGCAAGATCATTGCAATGGACTTTGTGTCTGGGTTTTTATGGGCACTTTCTATACGGCAGGTTTGTCCATTTAATGCTGTGGAGTGGGACCAGTGTCAGGAGGCTGCAGGGACAGTATATGCGTGGCACTTACAGAACTGGGATAGCATTTCTTGCATTGGGCAATCGCATTAGTGCTCAGATGTACAATCTCCTTGATTATTCTCTTCCAGTAAAGCATGGTGTGGGATGACAGTGGATGCTCAGTACAATTCTTTAGCCCATTACGTCTATCAGTAGTTTTACTGGCTGCTGCAATATCCCTTCCTTTTTATCATTGACATTCTACTCCTACATCCACTGGCCCAGTGGGTCTTACTTTTATTGATAAGAATCTTACCATTTTGTGAATGACTTGTGGTGGTACTTTTAAGTATCGCTGGTTACTTTCTCAACGTCTGATAGAATGGGATAACATGGTTTGCCCAAATTTCTTTGCCCAAAGTGGGTGATGAAGGTCCCACAATTGGCATGGAACCCAAATTTGCAAACCTAACCACCCTCCTCCCTGCTTTTGACAGGAGCAATGATAGTGCTAATTTATAAATCAGCCTCAAAGTGGATTTCTTGAAAAGAACATTTGTTGCTGGGACACAAGTGTTGTGGCCAAAGCCAGTACTTGTTGTCCAACCCTAATTGCCCTTGAGTAGGTGTTGCACTGTCTAAACCGGAACAGCTTCCCAGGGCACTGCTGAGGGCAGTTCAGAGTTAAACCCATTGGTGTGGGGCTGAAGCCACATGTGTGTCAAACTGGATGAAGAGGCATATTTCCTGTCCTAAAGGACATTATCAACCATATGGTTATTTTTGCTCGCTCCATTATTGCATGTGTTAATTGAATTTCTGTGGCTGCTGTGGTAGGGTTTGTTTCATGTCTGCAGAACATTATTCCATCTGTCTTCATTAACAGTCCAGTAGTAGCACCATAATTCTGCCATCTCCATTTGTAGCATGTGGGGTTAAGCATTGTTACATGCTAATGAAATACAGTTACATGAGTCTTGCTCTTTCTTGTGACATTGTGTCACGATAAAGACGTTGTAGGATGTTTCTTAAATGTTTTCCTTAACTCTACAAATGATCTTTAACTGCACAAAGAGACCACAATTATTCAACCTTATGGGTGGTTATGCCATACTTTTTGCTTCAAAGCACTTACTTTTCAGATAAGGAGCAGCAACTGTGGTTGTCCATGTCCATGTTCAAGGCTAATCCATTCTGGAATTTGGGAGGAAACCGGTGCACCCAGAGGAAACCCACACATACACAGGGAGAATGTGCAAACTCCACACAGTCAGTCGCCTGAGGCGGGAATTGAACCCGGGTCTCTGATGCTGTGAGGCAGCAGTGCTAACCACCGTGCCGCCCATAAAGATGGGATGTTCTAGATCCCATTTGATGGCCAATGTTAATTATCCTTTTGCATCATTTGAAGAATAACAGAGACCTCCCCTAGGATTTCGGTCAACTTCCAGTCTGTTTTTTTTTTGTACAATCTTTCTGGTGCTGCCATCACAGGCTGTGAACGTAGCAGCTGAGCTTCAAATGTAGTTCTCTTTTCTCTTTTTTGAGAGTTGATGTGGAATCAGATACATGTAAGATCTTTAGCTGTATCCACATTATCCAATAATCATCCTAAGGAAACATATCTGATCTGTTTATTCAAAATTGGCTTGCAGAGCTGATAATGTTTCTAAATTCTGTAATATCTTTGTTTGACAGTTTTCTAGATTTTATTTTTAGGCTAGCTAGCTTGGACTAGCACAAACTAACAATGTTGAACTTTCTATATAATGAACGAATAATTGAGTATTAACAAACAGAATGGAATGTCATAGAGTTATAGAGATGTACAGAACGGAAGCAGACATTTTGGTCCAACCCGTCCATGCCAACCAGCTATCCCAATTCGATCTAGTCCCATCTGCCAGCACCTGGCCCATATCCCTCCAAACCCTTCCTATTCATATACCCATCCAGATGTCTTTTAAATGTTGCTATTGTACTAGCATCCATCGCTTCCTCTGGCAGCTCATTCCATACATGCACCACCCTCTGAGTGAAAAAGTTGCCCCTTAGGTCTCTTTTATTTCTTTCCCCTCTCACCCCAAACCTATGCCCTCTAGTTCTGGACTCACCCAGGGAAAAGACTGTCTATTTATCCTATCCATGCCCCTCATGATTTTATAAACCTCTACCTCTGACGCTCCAGGGAAAACAGCCCCAGCCTATTCAATCTCTCCTTACAGCTCAAATCCTCCAACCCTGGCAGAAATCTTTTCTGAACTCTTTCAAGTTTCACAACATCTTTCCGATAGGAAAGAGACCAGAATTGCACATAATAAGATCAAACTAATTCACAACATTAAACTGGTTAAATCTTTAGTGATTGAGACATCCAGTGTGAAAAAAAAGTTTAAATGCATGACAGTAAAACAGATTGGATTATTTGCCACTCTTATGTGAGGTGACCTTTCATGATGGAATTAATCCTCTTGATAAGATGCATAACAGAACTCACACACGCAAAGAATTACATTGCATCAGTTTGCCCTTGTTTGTCAAGAACTTTTTGATAATATTCGTTTGGGAAATAGATGGGCCATTTGCAATCTTTCTTTTCATTTTTGATTGGTGAGTGGGAGAACGACTGGAGAATTCTGAGATGCAAAGGGATCTAGATGTTTCAGTGCAGAGTCACAGAAGATTGGTATAAGGTACTCCGAGTAGTCAGGAAGGCCAGTAGAATGCTATCCTTTATTATAAGAAGAATTTATCATTAGACTAAGAATATTATGCTTCAGTTATGTCAGGCATTGATGAGACCATGTTTCCAATACAGTGGAAAGATTTGGTCTCCTTACTTAAGGAAGGGTTAGAGGCAGTTCATTAACTAGACTGAAATCTCGAATGAGTGCACTGTTATATGAAGAAAGATTGGACAGTCTGGGCTTGTTTCCTCTGGTGTTTGGAAGCTTTAAAAGTTGACAAGATCCTGAATAATCTTGATAAGGAAGCCCTGGTGCAACGTTCGAGGGGCAACATTTAAAACATTAGCTGTCAACCTTCCAGTCCTGAGGTGAGAAGTTTTCCCTCAAAGCTGTGTGACTTTGGAACTCTCTGCCTCAGAGTAGGGTGCAGGTGGGGTCATTGAACATTTTCCAGCAGATAGGTAGATCCTTGATAGGCAAATAAATCAGTGGTTATTGAGGGAAGGACAAATATGGCATTTGGATGATCATCTGTGATCTTTGAATGGGAGCAGTCTTGAGGGGCCAATTGATCTACTTCTGCTCCGAATTTGTTTGTCTCTATGTAAGTTTACTGCCCTAATGCATAACACCAAAAGCAAAGGAAATAAACTTAATGATTACTTCAAAAATACAGATTAAAATCCTCATTTACAAAAATGTCTGCATATTCCAGGCTCAGAGGCTTTTGTGCTGGGGATCTTGCAGATTAGACTATTCAAAGATTGGGCCATTCAGTCTATTGTTAATAAAGAAAGGCACAATCACCAGATTTTCCAAAGCATGATACAGCTATTGAAATGAAATCTCTGTTGTAATGTGGGAAATGCAACAAGAAGTTCCCTAACCAGCAATAATAAGACCAGAAGACATAGGTGCAGAAATGAAGCCATTCAGTCCCCATCCAGCCCATCGAGTCTACTCCGCCATTCAATCATGGCTAATACCCTTTTCAATCCCAGTCTCCGCTTTCTTCCTGTAACCTTTGATCCCCTTGACAATCAAGAAGCTATCTAACTCTACTTTAAGTGTACACAATGACCTGGCCTCCACAGGCATCTCTGGCAATGAATTCCATAGATTCATAGCTCTCCAGCTGAAGAAATTTCTCCATATCTCTGTTCTAAATGGTCTTCCCT
The DNA here is from genome assembly GCF_020745735.1 of Hemiscyllium ocellatum. Classification (NCBI taxonomy): domain Eukaryota; kingdom Metazoa; phylum Chordata; class Chondrichthyes; order Orectolobiformes; family Hemiscylliidae; genus Hemiscyllium; species Hemiscyllium ocellatum. The sequence continues at coordinate 42,761,005 of NC_083430.1, forward strand.
TGATTTCACGGCTGTGCCCTCAGCTCCTAGTCTCCCCTGCCAATAGAAACATCTTCCCAATGTCCAAACTGTCCAGTCATTCAGTATTCTCTAAATTTCAATTAGATCACCCCCCCATGCTTCTAAACTCCATTGCGTATAGTCCCAGAGTCCTCAAATGTTCTTCATCTGTTAAGCTGATAATGACCAGACCTAAGTGTTATTATTTTGTGTTAGTAGAGGAATAATTGTTAACCTGAATCCTGGGTAGAACTCTCCTGCTATTCTTCAAGTAAACCACAGTACCTTTTACTGCAGGCTGAGAAGGTTGGCTGGGCTTCAGGTTCGTTTGGAGATTAGCATCTCTGACAGTGTCGTCCACATTTAGTACTGTAACTGGATTATCCACTCAATTGTCTGACTCAGGGTGACAGTGCTGAGCCATCCCGACAATAATTACATTTATACATTGTATGATCGCATCAAAATGTCTCAAAATGTTTCTCAGAGTGAGTAATTTCTGAAAAGCAGAGAATATTTTCCTGATTCCATTGCGAGGTTCATTTGATTGTCTGAGGCAGGTTAGAGTCTCTTATGACGCTGAAATAATTTTAAGTTGAAAAGTGTGGCACTGGAAAAGCACAGCAGGTCAGGCAGCATCCAAAGAGCAGGAGAATTGGTGTTTCGGGCATAAGCTCTTCATCAGGAATGTGGGGTTTATGTCCTGTCCCCGCCCCTAACCCCGCCCCCAGCCCCAGCTCCAGCTCCAGTCCCACACCAGGTCCTAGCTCCCAGCCTTGCCGGATTTTCACCATCCCTCCAGATCTCCCCCTCTCTGAGGATGAAAGATCAGTCCTCAGCAGAGGCCTCACCTTCATTCCCCTACGCCCTCGGATTAATGAGTTCAACACGCGGCGAGATATTGAACAATTCTTCCGCCGCCTTCGCCTCCGTGCCTACTTTCACAACCAAGACTCCCGCCCACCCTCTAACGACCCCTTCTCCCACCTCCAACACACCCCATCCACCTGGACACCCCGTGCTGGCCTCCTACCCGCCCTCGACCTCTTTATAGCCAACTGCCGCCGTGACATTAACCGACTCAACCTGTCCACCCCTCTCACCCACTCCAACCTCTCACCCTCAGAACGTGCAGCCCTCCACTCCCTCCGCTCCAACCCCAACCGCACCATCAAACCCGCAGACAAGGGAGGCGCGGTGGTAGTTTGGCGCACTGACCTGTATACCGCTGAAGCCAAATGCCAGCTCGCGGATGCCTCCTCTTATCGCCCCCTTGACCACGACCCCACCTCCCACCACCAAACCATCATCTCCCAGACCATCCAGGACCTCATCACCTCAGGGGATCTCCCATCCACCGCCTCCAACCTCATAGTCCCACAACCCCGCACCGCCCGTTTCTACCTCCTGCCCAAAATCCACAAACCTGCCTGCCCCGGCCGACCCATTGTCTCAGCCTGCTCCTGCCCCACCGAACTCATCTCCCAATACCTCGACACGGTCCTGTCCCCTTTAGTCCAAGAACTCCCCACCTACGTTCGGGACACCACCCACGCCCTCCACCTCCTCCAGGATTTTCGCTTCCCCGGTCCCCAACGCCTTATTTTCACTATGGACATCCAGTCCCTGTACACCTCCATCCCCCATCACGAAGGACTCAAAGCCCTCCGCTTCTTCCTTTCCCGCCGCACGAACCAGTACCCTTCCACTGACACCCTCCTTCGACTGACTGAACTGGTCCTCACCCTGAATAACTTCTCTTTTCAATCCTCCCACTTCCTCCAAACTAAAGGAGTTGCCATGGGCATCCGCATGGGCCCCAGCTATGCCTGCCTCTTCGTAGGATATGTGGAACAGTCCATCTTCCGCAACTACACTGGCACCACCCCCCACCTTTTCCTCCGCTACATCGATGACTGTATCGGCGCTGCCTCGTGCTCCCACGAGGAGGTTGAACAGTTCATCAACTTTACTAACACCTTCCATCCCGACCTGAAATTCACCTGGACTGTCTCAGACCCCTCCCTCCCCTTCCCAGACCTTTCCATTTCTATCTCGGGCGACCGACTCAACACAGACATCTATTATAAACCGACTAACTCCCACAGCTACCTGGACTACACCTCCTCCCACCCTGCCCCCTGTAAAAACGCCATCCCATATTCCCAATTCCTTGGTCTCCGCCGCATCTGCTCCCAGGAGGACCAATTCCAACACCGCACAGCCCAGATGGCCTCCTTCTTCAAGGACCGCAAATTCCCCCCAGACGTGATCGACGATGCCCTCCACCACATCTCCTCCACTTCCCGCTCCTCCGCCCTTGAGCCCCGCTCCTCCAACCGCCACCAAGACAGAACCCCACTGGTTCTCACCTACCACCCCACCAACCTCCGCATACAACGTATCATCCGCTGCCATTTCCGCCACCTCCAAACGGACCCCACCACCAAGGATATATTTCCCTCCCCTCCCCTATCAGCGTTCCGCAAGGACCACTCCCTTCGTGACTCCCTCGTCAGATCCACACCCCCCACCAACCCAACCTTCACCCCCGGCACCTTCCCCTGCAACCGCAGGAAATGTAAAACTTGCGCCCACACCTCCACACTCACTTCCCTCCAAGGCCCCAAGGAATCCTTCCATATCCGCCACAAGTTCACCTGTACCTCCACACACATCATCTATTGCATCCGCTGCACCCGATGTGGCCTCCTCTATATTGGTGAGACAGGCCGCTTACTTGCGGAACGCTTCAGAGAACACCTCCGGGCCGCCCGAACCAACCAACCCAATCACCCCGTGGCTCAACACTTTAACTCTCCCTCCCACTCCACCGAGGACATGCAGGTCCTTGGACTCCTCCACCGGCAGAACACAACTACACGACGGCTGGAGGAGGAGCGCCTCATCTTCCGCCTGGGAACCCTCCAACCACAAGGTATGAATTCAGATTTCTCCAGCTTCCTCATTTCCCCTCCCCCCACCTTGTCTCAGTCGGTTCCCTCAACTCAGCACCGCCCTCCTAACCTGCAATCCTCTTCCTGACCTCTCCGCCCCCACCCCACTCCGGCCTATCACCCTCACCTTGACCTCCTTCCACCTATCCCACCTCCATCGCCCCTCCCCCTAGTCCCTCCTCCCTACCTTTTATCTTAGCCTGCTTGGCTCTCTCTCTCTTATTCTTGATGAAGGGCTTATGCTCGAAACGTCGAATTCTCTATTCCTGAGATGCTGCCTGGCCTGCTGTGCTTTGACCAGCAACACATTTGCAGCTGTGATCTCCAGCATCTGCAGACCTCATTTTTTACTTTATGTCCGAAATATTGACTCACCTGCTCCTCACATGCTGCCTGACCTGCGGCGTTTTTCCAGCACCACACTTTTCGTCTTTGATCTACAGCATCTGCAATCCACACCTTCTCCCAGGAATCATTTTAACACAGACTTGGCTGTTGGTAAAAGGAGTGGGGGAATAATTTTGGTACTTTTGTGTGTCGACAACAGCTATAAAAAAGCTGGAGAAATTTGTCTTCTTCCTAAATGGATAACTGTATATGTGAGAAGTTCTTGTGAAAAGTGCTAATAGTATGAAAAAGATTAATTCAGAATACGTTTAAATTAATGTGGAGGTAGAATGAGGGAAATGGTTTTTAATTTAGTAAGGGTAATGTCAGGCCTGATGTATGGAAATTCTCCATCATGTGGAGAATTCTCCGTGCTTGGACAAGGGTTCCAGATGAAGGCTAGGTTGGAAAACCCTAGAATAGTACCTGTAAAAATCAGATGCATCAATGGGAGAAGGCAGGATTTTTCTGGATGGACAGATTAAATTGCTCAATTACCTTCATTGGCTCTAAGTATTTGTGCATTTTCTTTGTTGATGGCTTTCCTTTTTCTAATATTCCAATGTTGAAAGTGTTGCTCTGAAAGCAAAGCACGCAATGCTTAAGTGAAGGGACCTCCTAGCCCATTCCTGACGAACGGCTTATGTCCAAAACGTCAATTCTCCTGCTCCTCGGATGCTGCCTGACCTGCTGTGCTTTTCCAGCAACACACTGTTCCACTCTGACTCTCCAGCATCTGCAGTTCTCCCTTTTGCCTGGATCTCCTATCAGTCAGGGAAAGGATATGCACGAAGTGAAGAAATATGTTTTCGTGATTTGGACATTGAAGTGAGTACCCACTTCTCATACTTCTGCTCTAGCTTTCGCTAAACCGCTGTCCCCTCACGAGCTGACAAGGTGAATGGTCCTTCTCCACATGTAAAAGTTTTCATCATCATTCCTCAATTCAAGAAAAGCTAAGCTCAGTGCCTCTATCCTTGCAAACTGCTCCACCCATCTCCAATGTCCCTTCCTGTCCACTGGTAATTTGACAATTCCGAGCAAAGATTTCTCACATGGAGATGGGGTAAGGGAATTGACTGTAGAGTCAATATTGAAGTATTCACCTCATGTCTGTTGGGCTAGATGAGACTAGAATTTGTGCTAATGCCTTTTCATTTGCTCAAGGGATGAACATTAACTTGTGGCTTTTCTACCAATGCTGCCTCTGAGTTGGATTTTTGATTCTTTGCAATAAAACACCCTGTTGTGATAATGTGCACCTCTAAGACGTTGCATAAATTCACCTTGTACGCCTTGGTATGTTGGAAGTTATGGGCAGATTGATAATTTTGAGGTTGTTGGTCTTTTTGAACAGAACTGATGAGGTACACAACCATTCTACTGGGGGGCAAGGTCTACAATGAAGACAGGAGAAAGTGAGGTCTGCAGATGCTGGAGATCAGAGCTGAAAATGTGTAGCTGGAAAAGCGCAGCAGGTCAGGCAGCATCCAAGGAGCAGGAGAATCGATGTTTCGGACACAGATTCCTGAAGAAGGGCTCATGCCCGAAATGTCGATTCTCCTGCTCCTTGGATGCTGCCTGACCTGCTGCGCTTTTCCAGCAACACATTTTCAGCTACAATGAGGACACATGACGTTATAGTCAGAGTGAAGTTGGAAAAGGCTTCTTCCAAGTACAGTAGAAACGTGGGAACTCTTTTGAATTAAAAGCTGCAGATGCCAGCACAATTAATTGTAAATTGTAAATCTGAGACTGCTGCTACTAGCCAATTTATCTACCAAATAGGATTTTGGGATACATCAGCAACGTCCCATTGACTAGAATATGTTGAAGAGCTCAATGTGCTCCCTCTGTACTTACTTCCACTTCTGATGATGCTTGGGAGACAGTGATAGTTTCTAATAGCAATGCTAATTTGCACCTCCCACAGTTACACTCCCATTTGTAATCACGTTCTCACAGATAATGTAGAATTACATGGCAACCTCAAATTTTATACCGTGATTAGCCAAGTGAATTGACACTGTTACTTAAGAAAAAAATAATACATTTGACCAAATCTAGAAATCAAAATGTTACTGAGAGAATTATTCATTTCAATGTAATGAACTCATTTACTGTAACAGTAGATTAACTTTACTCCCATCAGATTTCCCTTGCAGTCAAACTTTTCCCAATCTGTTACCACAAAAAACTCATCATCCTTCCAATATTTTTCAAAGCAAAAATTCATGCTCTTAATTTAAAGAATATGTATTTCTGACACATCTGAGATTTTCAGAAATGAATCATTTCCATTTTAGCTGATGGCTCTTTGAAAACTGCAGTCGGTTTGCTCAACAATAGGTTCCACAAACAGCATGAGAATGAAAATGCAACGAATCAATTGCAAGGGTAGTTTAACTGATCTTTGGCAAGAAACTCAGGGAATCACCCTATTTTTCTCTGAATTGTGTTGTTGGCAACAATAAGGCTGTGGGCCAAGTGCTGGAAGATAGGATTAAAATGGGTGTTTGACAAGTGGCATGGACACAATGGGCCAAAGGGCCTTTTCCTTGCTGTGTGGATTCTATAACTTGAACAGACACCCTAAGCCCTGGTTTACATCTCACACAGGATGGTGTCTGAAACAATGCTGCCCTCCCTTAGTATTCCATTGGAGCGTTAGCACTTGGATGACAATGAATGCCCTCAATCTGTCACCTACAGATGTTTTGGAGTGGGCGGGGATGGGATTATAAAATATTTCCATTTGAGCCAAACCAATAGCTTTCCTCTTTCAATCCACCATTTGGAAAACCCTGTAGAAGCGATTATGTGAAAAAAAAGCAGACAGCAAATCCAGAAATGATTAAAGTTGTTTGAGACCTGAGGAAGCCTCTCCAGCTCATTGTCATGGCTGTGACTTGTGCTGATCTTTGCCAGGGCTGTAGGATGGACATTGCAGGATATTGTCCTGTATCAGAAACAGTTGAATTTGATAGTTTCATCTGCCATAAACACGCACCTGTTAACTTTTGCATGAGGATTGGATTGAGCTGTGATGCCACTGTGGCCAAACAGCCCTCCAACAATGTTATCCCTAATCTTCTAAATTAAAAATAACACTGATATCGGGAAATGAACTGGATGATCTGGAATGAACTCAATGATCTGGAGTTCCTGACTTACTTCTGACCTCCCTGTTACTTAATTTCCACCCTCCTTCAAGATTCTGTGTAAAACCCATGTTGTTCCATCCCAAAAAGTGCTCTATTAGTTCCTTTGTTTTCCATCTACCTCTGACTTTGTTGGGAGCCTTTGTCAAAGTTAAAAGCACTTGCATTGATATATTGTAAAAGAAAAACATATTGCCTCTTTACAAATTGAGAGTTAGGCTGTGTTTTGTTTCTTGTCATGTTTTTCAGAATTGCATCAATTGTTTAATTTAGTAGCACAATATCATTTGTGTTGCTTTATTCATGTGCTCATGGCAACAGAATTGCATGAACATTGCCTTCTGCATAACACTGAATCCATAAAAAATTGAAACACTCAATAATACTGAAAGCATTAATCAGCCTCTGAATGCAGAGTGAGAAAGCTGAAAGTATGATTCGAGGTTTTCAAATTTTGGAATAATGAATAGGAAGAATCAGTTTGAAATTAAACTTGATCATGAGCCAATACTTCTGTCTCCGTACTTCAAGCTGCAACAAAAACATAAGCTGCAACAAATATTAAGTAAATAAGTTAGTAATGGGTTGATCTTTCTAGATTCGAGAGAACGGACAACAGATATTTGTTTAAATGTTCAATTTTAGGACAACAAGCTTATTATCAATGGTATGTTTAATCATTTTTAAAAGTGACTCCACATTTTATATGGTGCTTGCACTCATCAAAATGGCTTCACAATTATCAATAAAAAGCCATCTGCTGAGGAAAGTCTTCGGTTTTTCTTTAAAGCAGGAAAACCCAAAAGTCAGCATTGATTTGTGCTGAATTGTTCAATAGTCAATGAAATGTTTGTCATAAGGCAGTACATTTAAGCCACTAGGATGAATGTTCTTCAATAACACACCACCTGATTCATGAACCTGCTGTTATTTCCACTCCGGAGACATCAACAAAATAAGCATACCCATTACTTATTTATTGGATGTATGTTTTTTGGAAAAATAAACCAAGTCGGTTTGCTGACTCTGGCCATTTAATGATTTCTGTTGTTGTTCAAATGTTTTGGGGTTAGTTTTCTCTTTATCCTAACGAAGGATTATAGTGTTGGCAATTGGAAATGTTATTATGTTTCTCGGGTTTCGAATGATGGTCGTTTCTTTCTTCAACCTGATGGGGAAAGCTGGTGAGTTGTTTCTCTTTTTGAATAATTGACAAACTGGTGGGAGGTATGTCCTGAAGGGTGACGTTATAGCTTTGCATTGTTCGAAAGAAATCTGAGATGTGTACAACATTTGATATCCTTTACTTTACATTGAGTACAAGAGCAAGGAGCTGATACTGAACTTGTATAAGATGCTTGCTCGAGCTCAGCTATAGTATTGTGTTCAGTTCTGGGTATCATGTGAATGAAATACAGAGAGTATGGAAGCAGTTGACAAGAATGGTTCCATGGATGATGAACTTTAGTTGTAAGGATTGATTGAAGAAGTTGGAATTATTCTCCTTGGAGAGAAGAAGGCTAAGAGGAGATCTGATGGAGGTTTTCAAACTCATGAGTGGGTTTGATACAGTGGACAGGGAGAAATTACGCCAGCTGGTAAAAGGAATCAGAATGAAAGAGCACAAATTTAAAGTGAAAGAAGCAAGAGTGAAGTAAGGAAAATTTTTTTCACTCTATGACTAGTTACGATACAGAACATACTGCTTGGGCTAATCCTAACTTTACTGCACTTGTCCTATATCCATGGTCATCATTAGCTGGACCAGTATTTGTTGCCAGTCCCTAGTTGCCCTTGAGAAGGTGGTGGCCCACTGGAATTCAGCTTTTTTGTCCATGTTTGAATCAAGGCCGTAATGGGTGGCCCGAGCAGAACCCAAACAGGGTGTTACTGAGCAGGTTGATTCTGAGCTGGTGCTGCTTGATAGCACTGGTGATGACACCTCTGATCACTTGACTGATGATCGAGAGTGAACTGATGGGGCAATACTTGGCTAGGTTAGATTTGTCCTGCTTTTTGTGTACAGGACATACCTGGGCAACTTTCCACATTGTTGGTTAGATGCCAGTGTTTTGACTGTACAGGAACAGCTTAGCTGGGGCAGCGAACAAGTCCTCAGCACTATTGCCGGAGCTGTGATAGATGCCCAGATTGTGATGGATGACCAGAACCTTATGATGATGTTGAGAGGGTGCAGGAAGTCTTGTGCTGCATCTAAGTAACACGTAGGAGTTTTGCTAATTGTGTTTACTTGAAGATCCCTGGTGGATTCTTATAGCTAAACCTTATCCAAACAGTAATGTCTAGACACCCCCTTGGGCTAGGGTGCTGCTATGCTGCTACCAGCATGCTTTGAGCTTAGGTAAAAATCACACAACACCAGGTTATAGTTCAACAGGTTTAATTGGAAGCACTAGCTTTCGGAGCGACACTCCTTCATCCCAGTCCAACACCGGCATCTCCAAATCATGACTACTTTGAGCTTAGGGACAGACATCCAGCTGATCACATGATTGCATCCTGGCCCCTGACTCACCTCTTCCAAACTTCTATAGGCTCTGGAGCAGTTCTGATGGATTGGAGGATGGCAATTGCAGGAAAAACACAAAGAATGACTGACCACTTAGCCTAACATCAGTGGCACGGACAATGCTAGAGTCTAATCATAAAAGATATGATAATAGAATATTCGTAAAGCAGTAAATGGGATTGGATGTGATGGTACTATGGTTTTAAGTTATGTAGTTTGTCCCGGTTTTTTTATTTGAAGAGAGGTTTTAAGGAAGAGCTGTCTATTGACAACTCATGAAGTAAACAGCTTGTGAGCCCTTGGGGTTTTTTTTAGAAAAATGGAACAATAAAAGCAGTCTGAATGGATGTGGTCAGGCTCCCACCAGGATTTTTAGGTTTAGCTTTCAGCAGTTGTTGTTGGGGTCTCAGCAGAGTTGGAAGCTGCAGTACACCTCTCCCTGCTAGCCTCTCTCAGAGTTTTCTCTTAATGTGTTTCCTCCAGGGCCGTTAGAACGGTATGTGAGACAATCTATATTATTGACTTTGCCTTTGTGTTTGTGGAACATTACTATACTGGAACAGTTACTGTTTAGTCATAAAATAATCTATCCTTTTGTCAAGTTTTCTAATAGAGCTGTTATTTCATTTTCTTCGTTCTTTTGTTGTATCTTAATTTTGGTGGATGAATAAAGTGAATTTTGCTTTAATTCCAGTAGTTTGACCAATCAAATTACATCGCAATGAAACACTTGGCACAATAAAACAAAAGGTAGGGTCAAGACTATCTTCTTATTGTATTATGAGCCGGTCTGGTCTGGTCTAATAACATGGGCCAAGCTATGACTTGGAGGAGGCAGTGTTGGACTGGGGTAGGCAAAGTGAAAAATCATGTAATACCAAATCATAGTCCAACAGGTTTATTTGGAAACACTAGCTTTCAGAGCCCTGCTCCGTCATCAGGTGGTCAACCACCTAATGATCATCTAATGAAGGAACAGTGATCTGAAAGCTAGTGCTTCCAAATAAACCTGTTGGACTATAACCTGGTGTTGTGTGATTTTTAACATGGACAAAGCTAGCATGGCTTTATGAAAGGCAAATCATATTTAACTAATCTATTCGAGGTTTTGTAGAAGTCTGGTCTACTAGCTACAAGGGAGAATGGGTGGGTGTGGTGTTTTGGATTTTCAGAAGGCTTTTGAAAATGTCCCTTGTCAAAGATTTGTGAGCAAATTTAAAATACATGAGATAGAGGGTAATTATTGACATGGATTGAGAGTTGGTCGGTAGACAGGAAGCAGAATGGGCCTATATGGGTCTTTAGTCCAAGTAGTAGGCCGTAGATAATAGGGTATCACAGGAATCAGTGGTTCAGCCCCAGCTATTCAGGGTAAATACAAATGAACTAAATGATGCAACCAAATACAATATTTCCAAGTTTCCAGATGACACCAAAATTAGTAGGATTGTGAGTTGTGAGGAGGATGCGAAGAGGCTTCAAGATGATGGAGAACAAGTTGAGTGAGTGGGCCAATGCATGGCAGATGCAATATAATGTGAACAAATGTGAAGTTATATACTTTGCTGTGAAGTACAGAAGCATTATCTCCATGGTGATATTTTGGGAAATGTAGGTATACAAAGGGTTTTGGGTATCTTTATGAAAGTGAACAGGCAAGTTTAGGAAAGTAAATGGTATACTGACCATCATTGTAAGACAATTTGAGTTCAGAAGCAGCAATGTCTTACTGCAGTCAAAAATAGGCCTTAGTGAGACCATACCTGGTATATTGTACGCAGTTTTAATCTCTCTACCTAAGCAAAGATATATTTGTTGTAGAGGGAGTGCAACAGAGGTTGACTAGGCTGACAACAGGAATGGCAGGACAGGCCTTTGAGGTGAGATAGGTTTGATGGGGCTTATATTCCACAGAGTTTAGAAGGATGACAAAGGACTGAAACATACATTTCTAACAGGGTTGGACAGACAAGATGCAGGGGTACTGTTTCCTTGGTGATGGAGTCTAGAATGAAAGGCTGATGAATAGACCATTTGAGACTGGGATGAAGAAACATTTTTTCACTCAAAGGGTAGTGAACCTGTGGAATTCTCCAGCACAAAAGGCCAAATCACTGAACGTATTCACAAAAGAGATAGATACATTTACTTTAAGTTTAGATTTTAAAAGCAGCAAGAGGTGTGGGGAAAAGTGGCATTGAGATGAAGGATCAGCTATGATCATGAAAGGAGGAGCAAGTTCAGAGGGCTAAAGGTCTGCTCCTGTTCCTAGGTTCGATGTTTTGTTATGAAGGTGTAGAGGTGTACTGTATACTTAAGAGAGTGAAAAGCTTGCAGAACCACCTGAAACAGCACAAAGTATTCTTAACAAAGTAATAGTGTAACATTTGGTTGAACAGCTTGCAGTAGCTGGATTGCTATGAGACAGAAACAAATTTCAAATTCAGGCAATCAGTTTCAATTATGCCCCAAGATACCAAACTCCAATCAAATTTGAATGTAGTATTTTGATAATATTAAAACCAATGAATCAATCTAATGTTTTCACATATAAATATCAGACAGTTTGAACAGTTAGCCAGAATGACAAAGAGAACTGCCAAAAGACAAACAGATGTCGGCTGCTCGTCAGAGCTGTCTGAGAGGTACCTGTCTGGAGAAAGAGGTTGCACAGAAAAACAATTGAAGCTGACCTGGAGAGAGAATCTACAGAGGAAAATCTACAGAGGACACATGGCAAAGCTGACTGGTTTTGAAGTGTGATTTTTAAAAAAAATTGTAATCAGGTTTTTTTATTGGACCCGTATTGTAGAGGGGGAGGGAAAAGATAGGGTAAGAGAAAGGAGTTGTAAATAGTTGTTAGTTAATATTCTCAGTTAGACTTACAGGATAAAGTTCTTATATTTTTTGTCCTTTAAGTAGTGACTTTGGGGTAGTTCTTTGCCTCTTGAATTTTAACAGATTCCAGCACACGGTGGATCTCATTTGTGTTGCTGGTTTAAGTTAGCAGAGGGGCTTACCCTGTGTCATAACAGTTTACATGTTAAGCTCTTAAAGGAACACAGGTCTCAAAGTGATGATACAATAATGGAACCTTTTATTTTTATTCTTTGGTATTATGGCCCAGGTTTATGGCATTTGTCTAAATAGCTTTTTCAGAATTCACAACTTCTAGGTACATTGGGTGAGGGGGGGGGGGGGTTGGGGGCTGGTGTGGGGAATAGAGAAAACAATCTTGAATTTCTGTTGCCGTTTTCATCACCAACAAATAACTGAGGACACTTCAAAAAAGGGATTAAAGTGTAAAATGTAAAAGTCGCCATAGTTCCAGAGGAACGTGGGGTTGCTCTTTCATAGAAAAAGATGGTGATTTAATTTGAGAGTCACCATGCCTCCGACAAGGGGAGAGGCTGAGAACAGTGACCATAGACAGAAGTGTAGTCACTGTTGTAATGGCGGATGTGCTGCTGCTAATGTTTGCAGAGCGAGTTCCCACTAGTTTCGGAAGGTAATAATGATGAGATGTTCCGTGCTTGAGTTGATTGAGGGATAAATATTGACCCAGAAGTTGGGGATGCTTCACTTGCTTTTCTTTGAAATAGTTGCATTGAATCATTTATACCTGACATCACAGGCATGGTAACATTTTATTCACAATGTCGCCTATAATCGTGCAGCCCTTCCTCAGAAACTTGACCTTAGCCTCAAGTATTGTAATCCAATTCTGGCACAGGATCCTTGCTTTCTGGTGGAAAACCAGGAAAAAATATGATCTGAATCTGTGACAAAATGTAATAGTTTTTGCAATGAAAGACTTTTCATATATACATCAAACTGCCACTGAGCATTAACAGGTTGGGGCAGATCCATCTTATGACTGTAATGAGGTTAGCCAGCTGGACCTCATACAATATGAGTTCCCTGACTGGGGCTGTTAACCTGGTCCAGTCAGGGAGCCCTGTCTGATGTATAAAAGGGTGAGTGTCAGAGATACTGACACTTTGTTACCTGACTCTGAATGAGGCAGTATTATATTCTAGGCCTGTTTATGTGTCGATAAAGGGTGGCATGGTGATGAGATACCAGCCCCTCGGAGTTACTTTACATCCCTTCACCAAAGCTCGATTTTGAGTTTTTCTGGAGGCGTGGAATCTTATGGTAACCGACATGTTACTGGTTTCAAAATTTGACATTCAACTGAGGAAATGTGATGAATTTAGATACTAACTGCTAGATTTGAGAATGGGTACTTCCAAATTAGTATGCGTACACAGTTTAGGAATTATGATCTGGTGATAAGATGGCATTTGCCCAAGACTAGATAAGCATTTACTAATGAGTTCACCAAGGCTGATATAAATTCTGCCCATTTAGGCTGCTTGACTCTGACATGACCCACTCTGAGAAATGGCGATCCATCTCACATCAATGTCCTCCTACAATCTTGGGAGTTAGCTTGTTGGGGGGATGCCTCTTTGCAACTTCAGATCGAATATGTAGGCCCTGGACATTTGCATCTCCCTCAGAAATTTAAGGATCTTCACGAACATCGTGAAAGGGCTCTTACATGTGTCAAATCTATGGCTAGTGAAAACAAGTGACAGCATCAAACATTCCAAGGCCTGTCACAGCACTATTAAATACAGAATATAAACTCCTCTAACAATATATTTATTATCTCCAACTTGCAAGATTTATGTCTATCTGAGTTATGACATTTTCTGTTCCTCTGTGCAGATGTTAGTTTTTGCTACATTACAAGTGATTGTATGTGTTGTAAAACTATTTTACAAGGCTAACATGTGTTGCCCACCCTTATTCAGCTGAATGACCTGCTAGACCATTTCTGTGGGACGTAGAGTCACTCAGTGCAGTGAGTCTAGAATCACCTATAGACCTGACCAGGCTGGGACAATAGATTTCCTTCCCTGAAGGTTTTTAATGAATCAGATAGGTTTTTGTGGCAATTTTGGACAACTTGCAGAAAACCAGTTTTTTCTTCGGTCTTATTTATTTAACTTGCAGGTCATTCTGCTGTAATGCATTACGATGAATAATCTTGTAACACAATTGACCAATTGACGAATTGGCGAAGCTGTTTCTAAAGCGCAAACGTGCGTTGGCTGCAATGCGATTGTGTGGTAGTGTGGCCAAGGTATAAGGTACTGATTTAAGCTCCAATCTCTAACGAGACGAGGTTTCAAATCCCATCGCTGGGTAATATACATGGTGGCTCAGTGGTTAGCACTGCTGCCTCACAGCACTAGGGTCCCAGGTTCGGTTCCAGCCTCAGGCGACTGTCCGTGTGGAGTTTGCACATTCTTCCTGTGTCTGTGTGGGTTTCCTCCAGGTGCTCGGGTTTCCTCCCACAGTCTAAAGTTGTGCAGGTCAGGTGAATTGGCCATGCTAAACTGCCCATAGTGTTCAGGGATGTGTACATTAGGTGCATACAGCAGGGGAAATGTAGGGGAACGGGTCTGTGTGAGATACTCTCCGGAGGGTCAGTGTGGATTGGTTGGGCCAAATGGCCTGTTTCCACACTGTAGGAATTCTATGAATACATTGTCACTTTAAGCTCAGTTTCTAAAGCACCATTTGTCTGTAATGCGGGATTGCATAAGAGTGTGACCATTGTGTTATAGAAGAACTGACTGTATTTTAAATTCTCCAGTTGCCATGGTGGAATTTGAAATGTTTCTGGATCCTGACTTTAGGCATCTAGGTTTTGTGTCAATTGATTTTAACTGAGGTTGAAGGGAGAACTGGTTCCTAGTCCTCATCCTCCATTGGTTACAGTTTCAGTTTATATTTAAAAAGAGCATTTGGATACATTTAGTCCAGTATTGAAAGCAAGTCAGCCAGATTCTTGTAGTTACAAAAATAGCCAATTCACTACAAATAAAGCAAAGATTGTTGACAAATGTTGCACATGTACAAATATACATAACTATTATTCTAAAATCCAGAAGCAACATGAGGCAAACATGGATATCACATGGTTGAACAGCCCACAGAGCAGATCAAGTTACAAATATGGTCCAGGCAGATCCCACAGACTTCTCAACATCATCGACCCTCAGATGTTAATGACAGTGGGTCATTAAATCTTGACAAAATGTCACAATTTAGGACAAAGCAGTTCTTTCTTGGCATCACATCCACAAACATCCATTCCCTCCACCACCAGCACTCAGTGGCAATGGTGTATACTATCTACAAGATGCACTGCACCTTCCAAACCCAAAACCGCTTCCATCTGGAAGGACAGGGCAGCACATACATGGAAACACTATCAGTTGCAGGTTCCTCTCCAAGTCTCTCACTGTCCAGACTTGGAAGTATATCGCCATTCCTTCAGTGTTGCTAAGCCAGAAGTTTGGAACTCCCTCCTAATGGCATTCTGGATTGTGCTGGCTCAAGAAAGCGGCTCACCACCATCTTGGAAAGGGTAACTATGGATGGACATTAAATCCTGGCCATCCAGTGCTGTCTATACCCCACAAGTGAATAAAATAAAACTAGGGATTGCAAACCTTCTCTCCCATAAACCTAGCTTTGGCAATCCCTCAAAAGCCATTCTCTCATATCCTGTCGAAATGACTGCCCATGTTCTGGTCATTCATTTTCTTTTCCTGGGATTGTATTACCCTGTGGTCTAAATCCAACCTGAGGATATAATTCTAGGTTGTCTGCTAACAGTTATCTTCACCATCCTGGTCCTGGCCTGGGTTTCTATGAATCCTGATGTTTGCTCATTATGCTGAGTAAATAGTGTTTGGGGACTTCCTTCACCTTCATTCTCAGCTGCACTACAGTATTGATGGTCACAGATTTCTCTCAAGCCCTCTCAGTTCTTCGATAACACAATGGTCACACTCTTATGCAATCCCGCCTTACAGACAAATGGTGCTTTAGAAACTGAGCTTAAAGTGACAATGTATTCATAGAATTCCTACAGTGTGGAAACAGGCCATTTGGCCCAACCAATCCACACTGACCCTCCGGAGAGTATCTCACACAGACCCGTTCCCCTACATTTCCCCTGCTGTATGCACCTAACGTACACATCCCTGAACACTATGGGCAGTTTAGCATGGCCAATTCACCTGACCTGCACAACTTTAGACTGTGGGAGGAAACCCACACAGACACAGGAAGAATGTGCAAACTCCACATGGACAGTTGCCTGAGGCTGGAACCGAACCTGGGACCCTAGTGCTGTGAGGCAGCAGTGCTAACCGCTGAGCCACCATGTATATTACCCAGCAATGGGATTTGAAACCTCGTCTCGTTAGAGATTGGAGCTTCCAGTCCTGAGTCCCTGGAAGGGTCTGAGGAAGGGTCACTGGACCTGAGACGTTAACTCTGATTTCTCTCCACAGGTGCTGACAGACCTGCTAAGCTTTTCCAGCAATTTCTGTTTTTGTTTCTGATTTCCAGCATCCAAAGTTCTTTCTGTCTTTACTTCTGAGTCCCTATTGCCTGGAGTCTGTTGACGAATTTGTTGACGAACCCTTCTTTTCTTCAGCCCCCTTGTCAGCTCTGACAACTCTGAAATTAACTGTGCAGTAACCCCAGAACTGCTTTATATGATTTATCGAAAACATTGCCACTATAACTAGGCAGAACGGAGCGCGGCAGACAGCAGTAGGACATTCTGTTTTTCAAAGTCATAGTTTGCTGATTTACACAGGACAATTGGATATTTTAAAAAGTGGATTACACAACAATATCTACGTGAAAACTGTATCTCTTGGTAACTCAACTGAAACTTTCAAAAGTAACTTCACATAAGAGCCTTAAATAAACATTCAAAGGGAATCTTGATCCCGTCAATATTTACTGGATTTAATTCAGGCCAAAGGGCTTAACTGGTTGCATTATTCTTTTCCCCTGACACTGCTATATGTCATTAATTTCAGACATTTTCTTTCACTCAAATTTTCAAATGCTTTTGCACAGGGAGATCAATTTCATTGATTGGTAAGTAGAGACAGTTAAACTCTCATGATGTCTTTCATTTAAAGGACAAGTGATTACACTACCTTCACGTGGTCTAGATAATACAGCCATTAAAATATTGTCCCAGGGCAGGCTGGATGTCCTATATTTAAGTAAAGTTAAAAATCACACAACATCAGGTTATAATCCAACAGGTTTAATTGGAAGCACTAGCTTTCAGAGCGCTGCTCCTTGATCAGGTATTTAAGCAGGCAGAGTTTATGGATGCTGAGTTCCTTTACTTTCTTTTAATCTTTCCCTACAACACTCCTGTGTAAGGTTAGTGAATAATTAAATAAGGGTTTCTAGCTAATTGTTTATGAGTATAATTACCACTGTTTGGCTTTGTTTAATTAACAGTGATTTAATTTTTTTTCTGATTTACACTTGTGCTGGGAGAGGGTTCACCTCTTATTATTCATTTTAGCTTAAGTTCTTTGAGTATTCATACAGGTGCTCTTTGATGAACCTTCTCTGGATTAGATTTGCGTCAGATGTATCAGTCGCTATTCAGTCCTGTCTGTGTTTAAGTGTTAATTCTCTCACAAGAACTGGCCACTATCCGTATTCATGGGTTATTTTGCCCAATCACTATTGCTGCTTATCTGAACACACACATCTTCCCACCTGATGTTCTTAAGAGCTGGGTACCTCCAGTTGAGAGCACATAATTCTACGATATCAACCAAAATGAGGAAGAAGAAAAGGACAAAATTACATTTGTGTGAGGACTATTTTTTTCAATTAAATTATAATTCTTTCTCCAATCCAATAAAATGAATAGATATCATCACAGCTTCACACAGAGAGAGGTGTGGTTTGTGGTGGATCATTTGCTCACTGAAGCTCATCATTCGAGTGAATTAATGCTTCTGTGAGGGGCAGCATGGTGGCTCACAGCGCTAGGCTCTTGTGTTTGATTCCCTCCTCAGGAGACTGTTGTACATTCTCCCTGTGGCTATGTAGGTTTCCCCCAGGTGCTCTGGTTTCCACCCACTATCCAAAGGTGTTGATTTGATTAATTTATTGTCACGTGTGCTTAAGTACAAGCTTTGTTTACAAGCAATACAGGCCAATTAAACAAGGATGTACAGATTATATGGTGAAAAAAAAGCAAGACAGAGGTATACAAGTTGGTGGGCGGCACGGTGGCACAGTGGTTAGCACTGCTGCCTCACAGCGCCTGAGACCCGGGTTCAATTCCCGACTCAGGCGACTGACTGTGTGGAGTTTGCACGTTCTCCCCGCGTCTGCGTGGGTTTCCTCTGGGTGCTCCAGTTTCCTCCGGGTGCTCCAGTTTCCTCCCACAGTCCAAAGATGTGCGGGTCAGGTGAATTGGCCATGCTAAATTGCCTGTAGTGTTAGGTAAGGGGTAAATGTAGGGGTATGGGTGGGTTGCACTTCGGCGGGTCGGTGTGGACTTGTTGGGCCGAAGGGCCTGTTTCCACACTGTAAGTAATCTAATCTAATCTAAAAAAAAGTTACATCACGCAGGGTGTGTGCTAGACAAGATCAGCAGCATTTGAAGTTAGAGAATACATTTATCAGTTTTATAACAGCACAGAAGAAGCTGTTCCTGAACCTGCAGGTGCGTGTGTCCAACCTTCTGTGTCTTCTGCCTGATGAAGGAGGTTGTAAGAGAGCATTATCGGGGTACGGTGGGTCTTTGATGATGCTGATAGCCTTTCCATGGCAGCGTGCCGTGTAAGTGGACTCCATGGATGGGAGGTTGGCGTCTGTGATGGTCTGGGCTGTGCACACAACCTTCTCTGTAGTTTCTTACAGTCCTGGGCAGAGCACTTACTACACCAGGGGAAAGGGAGGACTGCAGATGCTGGAGATCAGAGTTGGGAGTGTGGTGCTCGAAAAGCACAGCAGGTCAGGCAGCATCTGAGGAGCAGGAGAATCAACATTTTGGGCATAAGCCCTTCATCAGGAATGAATAGGAGCAGAGGGAGGACATTCAGCCCATTAAGTCCATGCTGCTAGGGCTGATCTGCCATTCCTTATCTCCATTTTCCTGCCTTTTCCTCATAACCATTGATTCCCTTACCATTAAAAGTCTATTTCAGCCTTGAATATACTGAATGACCCAGTATGAATGTAAAGAATTCCACAGGTATACCACCCCTGAGAGACAACATTCCTGCTCATCTCTGCCTTAAATGGGTAACCGCTTACTCTGAGATTATGTCCTTTGGTCCTAGACTCTTCCAGAAGAGGAAACAGCTTTCCACATCTACCCTGTCAAATCCCTTAAGAATCATGTATGTTTCAATAAGCCCTGCTCTGATTCTTCTGATCTAAATACAAGACCTTCATGCTGTTTAATAAGGTGAGCTGAAAAACTGTGCATCTTAATCAGTAATTCTAGACTTCTGTGCTCTTTCCCAGGTGTGCTCACCAGAGATTGCCACTTGTTTTATGTACAAGTAACAGTAAGGGCTGTTAGCCTCACTATGACACGTACACCAAAGTTTGACCCAATGATTTATTTGCTTAAAGACCATTCCTCCCTGAAAGTCCTTCACTCTTGGCTGGAGAGATGATGCTTCCTAACCTCACATTTTGCTTCACCTCCATTAAGCCTGTAATCTGATACCTTTATCTCCCATTACCCTTGTTTTGTGCACTATCGCTGCAGTTTGAAAAGCCATCAGCTTCAATTAATTGGTAAAAGGTTGGATGAACTGTTGAACACAGACTACGGATCAATGTGGTGCAGGTGATTGATAAGGGGCAGTGAGTGAGATCATTGATCTTTCATTAGGAGAAAGTGAGGACTGCAAATGCTGGAGACCAGAGTCAAGAGTGGGGTGCTGAAGAAGCACAGCTGGTCTGGCAGCATCCGAGGAGCAGGGCAGTCGGCATTTCAGGCATAAGCCCTTCATCAGGAATGGCGATGAAGGGCTTATGCCCGAAATGTCAATTGTCCTGCTCCTTGGATGCTGCCAGACCAGCTGTGCTTTTCCAGCACCACACTCTTGACATTGATCTTTCACCTCTAGGTTCTCCATTTGAATACATTGTAGAAGGTGAGAGGGTGTGCCAGAATTACTTTTGCTAATAGCCATATGATATTTAACTATTTGTCTGTGGTGTCGGGAGAGCAGCACTTGAACAACAAAACAGTGGGGGAAGAAGTAATACTTGAACTTGTGCAATAGTGGCATAATGCAATTTTGAATCTATCACATTTTATAAGCCTTATAAATTTTGTGTGTGTCTGTGAATTCCACAAGTTAACTAAGAACTTGGAGCTTTCTCACTGCACACACACATTCACTGTTATCACAGAAAAAAACTGGCTCTGAGTTCCCATTTCCTCCCCTCGAATTAACCTGCCAATTATCTGCCAGTAAAACAAAAGCAATAATGATGTTAAGAAAGCAAATTTCAATCAGTCTGCTGAATGACCCAGACTGTTCTTATCAAATTAAGTCATTGAATTATATATTCATAGCTTTGCAATGCACTGCTTCATTCCAGTCAGGTTGTTGGTGCTAATCTACCCTAACTCCTATTTCCTTGCGTTTTTCCAAGCTTATGTCTTTCTTCCTGTCAAATTATTCTACCCTGACTGTTTTGGTAAAACATTCTCATACCAGCTTGCTTAAACAAAATTGTACCATTTTCTGCCTCCATTCTTCTTGTGATGGCTTGATGTCTACTTTGTCATAAGATATCCAGTACTTGAAAGGACCTTTTTCTATCTATGCTATCAACCCTCACTATGTTACAAATCACGCAACACCAGGTTATGGTCCAACAGGTTTAGTTGGAAGCACTAGCTTTCGGAGCGCTGCTCCTTCATTAGGTTCCACAACCACCTGATGAAGGAGCAGCGCTCTGAAATCTAGTGCTTCCAAATGAACCTGTTGCTCTATAACTTGGTGTTGTCTGATTTCTAACAATACTGGCACCTCCAAATCATAACCCTTATTATGATACTGATTTTTAAAAACTAGATTCTTCCTTTCTTCATGGTTTAAAAACTCTTTGTTCCTCGTCTTATTCCAAGTTTTCCTATTGTTCTGACATCCTTTTCTAACATCAGGGTGACAGCACTCCCTTTCAGTTCCACAACAGTGGTGTCTTGAAAGTTGATCTCATCCGGATATATATTTTATATTGCTTTCTAGCCATTCAATGCCTCTCTCTATATATATACTTGAGGTTGCTATTTGATTTTGTTTTATTAGTGTGTGTTATTTGTACAGTCAGCTTTCTCCCCAGAGGTGTGTTTGGGAGCCTCAGGCAGGAGGGTGGCGGGTGAGGACTTGCCCCACTTCCAGTTTAGGCTCTAAAGTAGACAAACAGGTTCCTGGGGGCAGGGCAGTAAAGTATTCATGGCCAGAGGGATATCACTACCATGCTCCTTCCAACCCTTAAATCTAAAGGTTTTTTTAAACGTTCACAATGGGAAAGGAACAACTACTAGTGAGTGTTAACAAGAAGAGACTTTGGTCTTAACAAGATTTAATTTATTGCAAGATAGCAACTGATAAGTTAAATCGACTAGTTGAATGTTGTTACTAAGACACAGATGCTATTTTTGTCCCCTTCTACATTCAGAGCTCTTCTCTGACGTTATGTGGTTGGGTGGAGTTTAATGCAGGCTCCAACTGTAACCCTCTCAGAGCCATCACCTCATACAAAAGGAGGTTCCCTCATCCAAAGACATTCAGTGTCTGAGAGAAAGTAAGGACTGCACATGCTGGAGATCAGAGTCGAAAAGTGTGGCGCTGGAAAAGCACAGCAGGTCAGGCAGTATCCGAGGGGCAGGAGCGTTGACATTTCGGGCATAAACCCTTCATCGGGAATATGGTGTGGAGGTGCAGGTGAAGGGAAGGGGGCTGAGAGATAAATAGGAGGGTGGTGGTGTGGGGAAGGTAGCTAGGAAATCAATAGCTAGATGCAGGTCAGGTGTGATAGTGATAGGTCGGAGGGGAGGGTGGAGCGAAAGGAAGGAAAACAGACATGTAGGATAGTTCAAGCGAGTGGTGCCGAGTTGGAGGGTTGGATCTGGGATGAGGTGGGGAGAGGGGAGAGGGGAGATGAGGAAACTGGTGAAGTTGACGTTGATGCCATGTGGTTGGAGGGTTCCAAGGCAGAAGATGAGGTGTTCTTCCTCCGCTGGTCAGGTGGCTTAGATTTGGCAGTGGAGGAGGCCCAGCACTTGCATGTCCTTGGAGGAGTGGGAGGGGGAGTTGAAGTGGTTGGCCACAGGGTGGTGGGGTTATTTGGTGCATGTCCCAGAGATGTTCCCTGAAACGTTCCTTGAGTTGGCACCCTGTCTCGCCAATGTAGAAGAGATTATTTCAAAAGCAACGATCACAGAATGTGAGGTGTTTAGATGTGCAAGAAAATCTCTGCTGGATGTGGAAGGATCCTTTGGGGCATTGGATGAAGTTGGGGGGGAGGTGTGGGTGTAGGTTTTACACTTCTCACGGCAGTGAGGGAAGGTGCCGGGAGTAGGGGGCGGGTTGGTGGGGGCTGTGGCTCTAACGAGGGAGTCACGGAGGGAATGATCTCTGCAGAATGCTGAAAGGGGTGGGGTCTGATTGTAGGTAGTGGAAATGGTGGAGGATGATACATTGTATCTGGAGGTTGGTGGGGTGGAAGGTGAGGAGCAAGGGGATTCTATCCTTGTTGCAGTTGTAGGGTGTGGGGATCAAGGGCAGATGTGCAGGAAGCGAAGGAGATGCACAAGAGGGCATCGTTGATTATGTGGGAGGGGAAATTGCAGTCATTGAAATAGATGTTGGGGGAAGGGGTGGTATCCCATTGAAAGGTACCTCCTGGCCATCGTGCTAACCAAACATCCCGCTTCCCCACCTCCCTCCAAGCAGACCTCCCTCACCTGCTGTCTGGGTTCCCCAACAATTCGAGGCCTCTGCTGGGTGCATTTCTGATAATTCCCTCGGCTCTCCTCATGGTGATGATAACATCGAAGAGTTGCCAGCCCCAGATTGGAAGAGCTCTGAGTGGGGGAAAGGCGGTGTGTGAGGGAGTGCAGGATTTCATCATTAGGTTTGCATTAGATTTTGGAAGGACTCCCATTCAGTGGGACAGGGCTGAAATGTGGAGCTCTATCAGATTGCAACAATATAGGAACACATGAATGAAACTGATGAATGCTCTTGTGATTGTAGAAGCTGTTTGGGACCTGCCTTAATGCTGGGATTTCATATATTTATGTGATGGTGAGGGCTCAGTCCTCCTCAGTTTAACCCGCAATATGCAGAATGCAAAGATTAGTTTGTTTAAATAGCAAACTCAACAAAATTATTGATTGAAACAAACTCTCTGGTACAGCACAGCGTTAGATCAGTATGTCTTCCCTTGTTGAAGGTCAAATCGCTTATCCAAATAATCAATTATCAGAACAAAATACTGCTCACCTGACTCCTTCCTCTGTATGTCCTCAAATTCTAAGACTTAAGTCTTACTTTTCAACCCTGTCCAGCAAAGCAGGTCAGATATTTAAAACCAAGATGGTCAGGGCCTCTGAAGGAGCATTTTAGGCCAAGGATTTCAGTGTGCTTGCAGTTCAACCTTATTTACTGTTCTGAGTCTCCATTTGACAAACCTGATAATTTAGAGAGACATGGCTATAGTGCTCTGATGCTACTCCTGAAGCATTCCACAGTCTCTTATTTTAGCCATTATCATTAATTTTTATGTGAAGATGTGAGTAATATACCTTTCCCCACAGTTTGACAGTTGCTGAGTGGAAATGTAGATTTCATATGTGTTCATTGGGACTCCCATTCAGTGGGACAGGGCTGAAATGTGGAGCTCTATCAGATTGCAACAATATAGGAACACAGCTCTAATCTGATGATGATGGCCAATCCACTAGAAACTTTAGGTAATTATTTCAGGCAATCAGTAATTCACATCTTGAATTTATGGTTTAATACATTGAGTTGCACATGCTCCTGTGGTCCCTACTCCAGCAGTCACCATTCTTTAGGTTGGATTGATCTGCATAATTCCGAGGCTGTACAGAGGAACCTTCTTTGTCCGAATTTTGGATTATCTGAATATCAATTATCAAAATTTCAGATTATCCGAATAAGATCTCAAGGTGTCATAAAAACCTTACATCAAAGAGGTACGTGTATTCGGATTACCTGGACTGAAGAACATGTGAAGTTGCTGGCAAAAAGCAAAGGAACAAAAGCATCTCAGGCAACAGCGACTGGATTTTTTTTAATGTAAGGGCTAGTTACACAGCCCTTTGCAAAAGTAAGTGCTTTAATCTCCACTCTCTTTACTGGGGCGTTATGAAACAAAATGGGCAGCGCGGTGGCACAGTGGTTAGCACTGCTGCCTCACAGCGCCAGAGACCTGGGTTCAGTTCCCGCCTCAGGCGACTGACTGTGTGGAGTTTGCATATTCTCCCCGTGTCTGTGTGGGTTTCCTCCCACAGTCCAAAGATGTGCAGTTTAGGTGAATTGGCCATGCTAAATTGCCCATAGTGTGGGGTAATGGGTGGGTGGCGGATCGGTGTGGACCTGTTGACCTGAAGGGCCTGTTTCCACACTGTAAGTAATCTAATCTAAATTGAAAGAAAGTAAACACATGCTTGAGGCGGTACCTCTGTCTTTCTATTGTGACACTGAGTTCAGCAGAAACTGATGAATGCTCTTGTGATTGTAGAAGCTGTTTGGGACCTGCCTTAATGCTGGGATTTCATATATTTATGTGATGGTGAGGGCTCAGTCCTCCTCAGTTTAACCCGCAATATGCAGAATGCAAAGATTAGTTTGTTTAAATAGCAAACTCAACAAAATTATTGATTGAAACAAACTCTCTGGTACAGCACAGCGTTAGATCAGTATGTCTTCCCTTGTTGAAGGTCAAATCGCTTATCCAAATAATCAATTATCTGAACAAAATACTGCTCACCTGACTCCTTCCTCTGTATGTCCTCAAATTCTAAGACTTAAGTCTTACTTTTCAACCCTGTCCAGCAAAGCAGGTCAGATATTTAAAACCAAGATGGTCAGGGCCTCTGAAGGAGCATTTTAGGCCAAGGATTTCAGTGTGCTTGCAGTTCAACCTTATTTACTGTTCTGAGTCTCCATTTGACAAACCTGATAATTTAGAGAGACATGGCTATAGTGCTCTGATGCTACTCCTGAAGCATTCCACAGCCTCTTATTTTAGCCATTATCATTAATTTTTATGTGAAGATGTAAGTAATATACCTTTCCCCACAGTTTGACAGTTGCTGAGTGGAAATGTAGATTTCATATGTGTTCATTGGGTTTTAGTTTTGGAGAGTGCATCCCATTCCAATTTAAAGACCGACGTGTTTCTCTTGAAGATGAAAATTTATTTTATGACTTCCCTCATGAATAGCTCATGGAGACTGAATGTAGATCATGATGTGAGTTCTGAGCAATTCATTACAATATTCATTCCTTGCACTATAAAATGCCTTTCAACACTTATTCTACAGTCCACTGTTCCCAGGAATGTCAGTGTTAATTAGAGGAGCAGCTACTGTATATGCAACAGCCAGATCCCATTTCATTACTACAAGTAACTAGAGGTGTTGAGGGATACTGTAATGCAAATGTAGAAATTCCGAGGCCAGCACTAATATTGGTTCTTGCCAACAGTTCTTGTAGTGTTGCCTGGTTTTCAATGTTTGATGAGCTTGGTGCAGGGTTGGCACTGCCTGAAAAAGATCTTGTTTCAAGCAGATGTCAGGTTCCAGTGGGCATGCTGTTGGAATGAAGGGAATAGCAACAACAATGGATCAGAGGGAGAATACCAAAGCCTCAGTATGAAGTCAGCTTTGATTCCAGAAACATTAGCATTTTGATGCTTCAAAAAGCTACAGCACAGGGAAGTCGCGAAGTGCGGACTCGTTATGTACCAGATTCTTGGTGGAGCGTGTAGAGATGTAAATTCCCTTCTAAATAATAACATGGAACAAATCCAGATCATTGGAATATTTAGATACTATCTCAGCCACTAGGCAGTTTAGAACAACACAACTTAAAGAAAGAAATGATTTGGAGGAGCTGGTGTTGGACTGTGGTGTACAATGTTAAAGATCACACAACACCAGGTTATTGTCCAGGTGGAGGCACTAGCTTTCGAAGCGCTGCTTCTTCATCAGATAGTTGTGGAGCAGGACTGTAAGATACAGAATTTATAGCAAATAAAGAAAGAGAGACTTGTATTTTGCAGATGTTTCACAACTGCTGGGTGTCCCAAAGTGTTCTACAGCATTTGAAGAGTCTTTAAAGTGTCATTGCTGTTGCATTGTAGAAAATGCAGCAGCCAATTTGTACACAGCAAGCTCCAACAAATGATAATACAATACTGACCTGAGATGCTGTTCTTTAGTGACTGAGGAATAAATATTTCTCAGGCCAAGTGTGGAAACAGGCATTAGGCCCAACATGTCCACACTGACCCTCGAAAAGAGTAATCCACCCTGACCCATTCCTTTACATTTCTCCTGACTAATGCACCTAACCTCCATATCCCTGAACAATTTCCTCTAACCTGCACATCTTTGGACTGTGGGATGAAACCCACACAGATACAGGGAGAATGTACAACTCCACACAGACAGTCACCTGAGACTGGAATTGAACCCAGGTTTACGGACTTCAGCAAGGCATTTGATAAGGTTCCCCATGGTAGGCTCATTCAGAAGGTCAGGAGGAATGGGATACAGGGAAATTTAGCTGTCTGGATACAGAATTGGCTGGTTGACAGAAGACAGCGAGTGGTAGTGGAAGGAAAGTATTCTGCCTGGAAGTCAGTGGTGAGTGGTGTTCCACAGGGCTCTGTTCTTGGGCCTCCACTCTTTGTAATTTTTATTAATGACTTGGATGAGGAGATTGAAGGATGGGTTAGCAAGTTTGCAGACGACACAAAGGTTGGAGGTGTTGTTGACAGTATGGAGGACTGTTATAGGCTGTAGAGTGACACTGATAGGATGCAGAGATGGGCTGAGAGGTGGCAGATGGAGTTCAACCTGGATAAATGCAAAGTGATGCATTTTGGAAGGTTGAACTTGAAAGTT
Organism: Hemiscyllium ocellatum; assembly: GCF_020745735.1. Classification (NCBI taxonomy): domain Eukaryota; kingdom Metazoa; phylum Chordata; class Chondrichthyes; order Orectolobiformes; family Hemiscylliidae; genus Hemiscyllium; species Hemiscyllium ocellatum. Next base: position 42,788,101 of record NC_083430.1, read on the forward strand.
GAGTACAGGATTAAAGACAGAATTCTTGGCAGTGTGGAGGAACAGCGGGATCTTGGTGTGCAGGTACATAGATCCCTTAAAATTGCCAGTCAAGTGGGCAGGGTTGTTAAGAAAGCATATGATGTTTTGGCTTTCATTAACAGGGGGATTGAGTTTAAGAGTCGTGAGATCTTGTTGCAGCTCTATAAAACTTTGGTTAGACCGCACTTGGAATACTGTGTCCAGTTCTGGTCTCCCTATTATAGGAAAGATGTGGATGCTTTGGAGATGGTTCAGAGGAGGTTTACCAGGATGCTGCTGGAGGGCAGGAGAAATGTAGAGGAATGGGTCAGGGTGGATCACTCTTTTTGAAGGTCAGTGTGGACATGTTGGGCCTAATGCCTGTTTCCACACTGTAGGGATACAATGAGAAAAAAAAATGGCCAATGGAGGGCTTATCTTATGAAGATAGGTTGACAGAGCTCGGACTTTTTTCATTGGAAAAAAGAAGGAAGAGAGGGGACCTAATTGAGGTATACAAGATAATGAGAGGCATAGATAGAGTCGATAGCCAGACACCTTTTCCCTGGGCAGAAATTGTTAACACGAGGGGTCATAGTTTTAAGCTGTTTGGCGGAAAGTATAGAGGGGATGTCAGAGATGGGTTCTTTACACAGAGAGTTGTGAGATCATGGAATGCATTGCCAGCAGCAGTTGTGGAAGCGAGGTCATTGGGGATATTTAAGAGACTGCTGGACATGCATATGGTCTCAGAAATTTGAGGGTTTGTACACTAGGTTTACCTTACATAATGATAAATGGTCGGCACAACATCGTGGGCTGAAGGGCCTGTTCTGTGCTGTACTGATCTATGTTCTATGTCTATGTTCTATGTTGCTGGCACTGTGAGGCAGCAGTGTTAACCACAAGACAAAGAACTTTGACAAAGTGTGCTTTTTCTCAGCACTACTCAATTACCAAACAATGCTCCATATAAAATTCTTAAATGACTTGACCCAGTAAGTGCTGTGCATATATTTCTTCTGTCTGGGAAACCTGTGAAACAGGGCAGCACAGAGTCTCAGAATCAAGGATTGATCATTTAGGAGTCAGATTAGGGGACGTTTCTTCACTCAAAGGGTTGAGACCCTCAGGAATCCTCATCCTGAGAAAATTGTGAATGCTCAGTTATTGAGTGTGTTCAAGACCAGGATCAATTGATAGGTTTTGGGATGCTGAGAGAGTTGGGGTTATGGAGAAAGCGTGGAGGTAAGGTAGAATATTCAGTTGCGACTGAATTGAATTGAAAGGCTGAATGGTTAACTGCAGCTCCTACTACTTGTTCAAAACCGTTAACATCGCAAAAATAAACAAAAGTCATGGAATCTTGCTGAAGGCTGATCAGCAGGCGGAGGAGGAGAATCCAGAGACAAGAGTTGGGCCGAGTCAGGTAAGTGGGCTGGTGATTTGACGGGGGCTGTAGAAGTGGATTGGATGAGGTGTGCAGGGATTTACAAATGAAGATAAGAACTCACTGTAATGAATGTGTTGAGGCAGCAGAGTAGGCGGAGGTCAACGGGAGCATTGGTGAATGAAACTTGATGTGCAACAGGATGTGGGCAGCAAAGCTCCACGGTTTGCATATTTGTGAGGATGATGGATCATTAAGTGAATGACTGACTTGCATATTCTATAGTTTGTACTGCATTCATTTCATTTCCTGAAAGTGCTTTGTTTACCTTACCCCCTTGACCATGAATCTCATTGTAAATGCAATTTTAAACTTCATTGTCTCCAGCAATGTGATTTTTATTGCAAAACAAGCCAGATGCCTTTAAATACGAGATGCATCCCTTGCACAATAATTATCGTATATAGCAGTGCATATAATTTATGAAGCTCTTGTCAAAACGTCAATAAAATTTTAGTTTTTTTTAGTAAAAGAAGATATTTTAACCTGAATTTGCTGAGGGATACGAAAGTTTCCATTCTCTCAGATGATGGATTTTACACCAGTGCACTCTGAAGCAGAGGGCAATATTAAAGTATAGAGTTGTATGAATGTCAGAGATGACTTTATTAAGCTGATATTACTCCATACTTCTATACTATTACTCTGTATTCTTAAAATCGTTCTATGAAAATAAACACTCATATTGACATCAACTCAAAAAATATTGTGGCTAGAGGGACAGGTCAGAGGCGAGGAATGCTGCAACGGGCAACTCACTTCCTGACTCCCCCAAACTTGCCACCATCTACAAGCCACAAGTCAGGAGTGTGATGGAGTACTCCTCACTTGCCTGGGTGGATGCACCTCCAACAACACTCAAGAAGTCTGACACCATCCAGGACAAAGCAATCTATTTGAATAGAACCTCATCCATGAACATTCATTCCCTCCACCATTGATGCTCAGTAGCAGCTGTATGTACTATATAAGGTACACTGCAGAAATTCACCAAAGGCTCCTCAGACAGCACCTTCCAAACCTATGACCATTTCCATCTAGAAGATGGTGGGCAGTAGATGATACATGCGAACACCATCAATTTCCCCTGCACTCACCATTCTGGTTTGGAGTTATTTTACAATTCCGTCAGTGTCATTGAATTAAACTCTTGGAAGTCCCCTCTAATGTCTTTGTGGGTCTTTCTACAACACACAAACTGCAGTGTTCAAAAAGTTAGCGTAACACCATCTTCTCAAGAGCAATTAAGGATAAGCAATAAATGTTGACTACCCAGCAACCCTCACATCCTGTGAGTGAATTAAAAAATCAAGTTTGTTGCTCATATTACTATTGTATTTTAATAATTTCCCACCCTCCTGATCTAATCTTTCCATTTGTATTTTCCTTCTAAAACTAACTTAAAAGCATTTTCATTTCCCTCTTTCTGGTTTCCAGTGTCCATTTTAGAACAATGGGAGGAACGTATTACCACCTCCCCCCCATCACTCCCCCCACCCCACCCCACCTCCCTCTCTCCTGGCTCCCGTTTCAGTTTAATTTTCTCAGGCAATCAAATGATTGACCCAATCATGAGCTCCTAAGGTCACGTCCATTACAATGACCCCGGACAGGAAACGCTTCCTCTGGGTAGTTATTTTATTCAACCTATACAAATGGTATGACACACCTCCGGAGCAAGTGTTAATGACACACTTCTGAACCCAGGCCTTCTGGATCAGAGGTGGAGACACTACTATTCTGTCACAAGAGCATCTAATGCTTCCTGTGGGTATACTTGCTAAAGAACCTGATTGTGGCTAGGATGCTGGAGGGAGCACAGTGGCAAATAGGTAGAAAACTCATTCTTCAGATGAAAGAACATATTTTGGGTTGACACGTTAGTGCGGCACCGAGTGGGAGTAGCACTGTAAAAGGTACTGTCTTTTAGATATTCTTTCAGCCTGCTCTCTAAGCCACATTGGGTGAATAGTTGAATGAACATGACAGGATAGGAAGAGGCCATTCTGTCTATTGTGTCTGTGCCAGCCTTTTGGAACAACTATCCAATTTAATGTTTCATCCCAGTATCATCCCTATAATCCTGCCAATTAATTCTCTTTAAATTTATGCCCAGTTATCTTCTTGAAGATACTTGTGGAGCCTGATCACATCACTTTTTCTGGCTGCATGTTCCTGATCTTAATCCTCTGTGAACAAAATAATTTTTAATATCCCCTCTAATTCTTTGCCACTCATTTTAAATCTGTGATCTCTCTGTAATGACCTGCATGCTGGACAAAATGGAGCAAGTCAGAAGGGATTATCAAACTTCCTCTGTTTCCATGAGGTCTCCCAGTGACATTCTCCGTTCTAAGCAGAACAGTTCCTTATGCTTAAATCTCTCCAAATGATTGAAGACCCTCGACTCACATATCATTTTGGTAAAGCCTTCCCTCTACTCAAAGCCTTGACATCCTATCTAAAGCTCGGTTTTCACAATATACTCTAAACAAGAGGTTTGTAAAGGTTCACATGACGGCTTCGTTTACTTTTGCCTCCGATGCCCCTACTTACAAAGCCAAATATCTCTGATGTTTTCTCAGTTAAAGAGTTGGAGAAATCTCTTGGTGTCCCAGAAACTGTGTGAGGATGAGATTATCTGATTGTTGTCTCATTTGGGAGCTTGCTTTGTGCAGATTGTCTGGCAAGTTTTTCTCAACATTTTAGCAGTAACTAGACTCTGGAATGTTTCACTGTCTGTGAAATACACATTGTGAGCATGTCAAAGGGTTAGATAAATTCAATATGCTTACATTGCCTCCGTCTTTTCTTTCCATCCGTCCACTTCCCTTTGTCTTTATCCACTTCCTCCTTTTTTTTATCTCTCTTTTGTAAGGATCTTAAGGAGGTCAGCCAGCTAGATCCAATAGAATATGAGTTCAATGATTGAGGCTATCAACCTGGTCCAATCAGGGAACCCTGGCTGACAGATAAAAAGAAGAATGCCCCTCTTCTGTGGTTACGTTAGGGCCCGAGTGTCTCTGGAAAAGGAGCACGCGGTGTCCACCAACACCCTAGAGTTGTTAGGGAGAGGTGGGTGCCGCAGGGAGTGGAGTGCATCATTTCCCCCTCCAACTCTATTTTGATTTAGTCCTTGCCCTCCCCTTCACTGTTTAGATCACACAGCATTGCCCTTTGATGTGAAGGGCACTGCTCGTCACAGGCCACTCGGGTGTTTTCCTACTTTTCCTGGTGGTGGAAATTAAATAAAGATTTGTACACCTTGTCTCTCACTGTGTCTCACACCTGCGCGCACACACCATGGGTGCTGGGGTTAAAAATAATAAGCACTACCGCAGTTAGGCGGTATTGTGGGGGTTAATTCCAAAGAAGAAGAGAAAAAAAAAACCAGGGGATGGGGCAAAAAAAAAGAAACAAAAAGAAAAAAAGAAAAAAAAAAGAAGAATGCCCCTCTTCTGTGGTTACGTTAGGGCCCGGGTGTCTCTGGAAAAGGAGCACGCGGTGTCCACCAACACCCTAGAGTTGTTAGGGAGAGGTGGGTGCCGCAGGGAGTGGAGTGCATCATTTCCCCCTCCAACTCTATTTTGATTTAGTCCTTGCCCTCCCCTTCACTGTTTAGATCACACAGCATTGCCCTTTGATGTGAAGGGCACTGCTTGTCACAGGCCACTCGGGTGTTTTCCTACTTTTCCTGGTAAAAAATAAAAACAAAAAAAATAAAAATAAACAGGGGATCACTCGGGTGTTTTCCTACTTTTCCTGGTAAAAAAAAAACAGGTGTCTCTTCACTGTTTTGAAAAAAAAAGAAGAATATCCCTCTTCCGTGGTTACGTTAGGGCCTGGGTGTCTCTGGAAAAGGAGCACACGGTGTCCACCAACACCCTGGAGTTGTTCAGGGAGAGGTGGGCGCCGCAGGGAGTGGAGCGCATCATTTCCCCCTCCAACTCTATTTTGATTTAGTCCCTGCCCTCCCCTTCACTGTTTGATCACACAGCCCTTTGATGTGTAGGGCACTGCTTGTCACAGGCCACTCGGGTGTTATCCTTTCTTCCTGGTGGTGGAAATTGAATAAAGATTCGTGCACCTTTTGTCTCTCACTGTGTCTCACACCTGCACACACGCACCATGGGTGCTGGGGAAAAATAAGCACTACCACAGTTAGACGGTAGTGTGGGGGTTAATTAAAAAAAAACAACAGTGTTATACTGCAAAAAAAAGAATAAAAGAGGAAAAAATAAAAAATAAACAGTAGTGTCATTTTCAGGGAAAGGTGGGCAACGCAGGGAGTGGAGTGCATCATTTCCCCCTAAAAAAAGAGGAATACCCCTCTTCTGTGGTTACATTAGGGCCCAGGTGTCTCTGGAAAAGGAGTACACGGTCTCCACCAACACCCTGGAGTTGTTTAGGGAGAGGTGGGCGCCGCAGGGAGTGGAGCGCATCATTTCCCCCTCCAACTCTATTTTGATTTAATCCCTGCCCTCCCCTTCACTGTTTGATCACACAGCATTGCCCTTTGATGTGAAGGGCACTGCTTGTCACTGGCCACTCGGGTGTTTTCCTTTCTTTGTGGTGGTGGAAACTGAATAAAGATTTGTGCACCTTGTGTCTCTCACCGTGTCTCACACCTGCACACACACAACATGGGTCCTGGGGAAAGAATAAGCACTACCAAAGTTAGGCGGGAGTGTGGGGGTAATTTAAAAAAAAGAAAAAAAAATCAACAAAAAAAGAAAAGAATAAGAGAAAAAAAGAGGAGTGGCATTGGGCCTGTGGCCCGTTTGACCTAGGGGTATGATTATTGCTTAGGGCTTACCAAAGTGTCAATTTGCAAGAGGTCCCGGGGTTCAAATCCCGGACGAGCCCTTGTTTCTAAAAGTAAGAGGAGTATCAGACAATCTGACACGCTGATTGCTGTATTTAATAAGGCTGTAGCAGAGTCAAGAACCTTCCATGTGTAAATAAAGAGTGACTTGGTGACAGGATACAGGCCCTCTGTGGAGTTATTTCATCCCTCATCCTGTTTCGTTCTTCCATCTCCCTCTCCCACCCTCCCCTTTCTCTTCTGTTAGACTTCTCTTTTTTCACTCTCACTGATTCCTTATGATAAACAGCAATTGTTGTCAGGAGGCTTTAACTTAGACTTTGGTAGTTTATGGCTTCTGATTTCTGCATTTGTTTTGTCCATTGGTTTTAGAATGCATTGAAATGGGATTCACCAGATGATTGCCTTTGACTTGTCATTTATCTTGGTAACAGTCTGCAATCCAGCTTTGATTTGCTAGTCACCACAGCAAACTGTTAAATAATCAGCTTACAGATCTCATCTTAAATTTTGCTGCATCTGTCTGCAGCCTGCTGCGGTTGGAACATTTTTGCAAATTGCCATTCGCATGTGAATTAATCTGTGCTTGAAAGTTTCAATTTGCTGCAGTCTCTCTTGACACTGAAGTTGTGACAATGAGCTTGCTTATAACTGACTTGTCCCTGCTACATCAGAAATTGAATTTTACAAGATATCGGCTGATGTTTGGTATTCCGGGAAGCAATTGGTCAAACGTTTAGGGTCTAGCAGAAACATATGATCCTTCTCGAAGGAGTTTTCAGCACAGATGAAATTTTTCAAGGCAATCACTTGTCGCATAGTCCCACAATAATCTGGTCAGTACAGGTCACCAAAGAATGCTTTTCCAATTTATTCTGAACTGTTTATAATTTTACTGGTTGTCTTCAGGCTCTTGTAAAAGTTTTATAATACCTTCGGCTTCCCCACTCATTGAATTTCAATGATTTACTCTGCCCTTCTTGTCCTACCCAAAGCAATTTTTAAATCCGTCTTTAAATCCTTTTTTTTCACCAACTTCTTCTGGCTAATTGAAGTGGAGATTACCTGGTGAGCAAATAGTAGAATGAAATTATTTATCTGTGCTTTCATGATGTGCATGCGCTATATCATTTATATGTTTGTTTTTGCACTATTTATTCCTTCATGAGCACTCTCTTCTTCACACTTTCCATCATTTGTGGGTGACTTAATCAAGGGTCACCAATCAGATCACTGCACTAGTTTGATTTAGAGTTGGTTCAACGAATGGTTTTACTGACAACAGTGTTTTAATGGAGATGTTTCCATCTCCATCACACTCTGTGCTCCTGTAACCAGTTCCCTGTCGTTAACTTTTCTCTTAAATATTCAAAAGTAAAACTTCCATTTGTTTGGAGATTTCATGACCCAGGATGTTTCACATTACAACCAATGAGATACCTTTGAAGTGTACTCACTGTCATGGGTAGATGTGAAAGAGCAAAAGGCTTTACACAGAGGGTGGTTTGTTTGTGGAATGAACTTCCAGGTGGTACAGCTGCAATGTTTAAAAGGCATTTGATTAAGTACATAAATAGGAAAAGTTTGGTGTGATATGGGTCAGGAGCAGGTAGGTTGGAGTAGTTTAGTTTGGGATTAAAAAATGAGGTCTGCAGATGCTGGAGATCATAGTTGAAAATGATCCATCTCCGTCGCCCCTCCCCCAAGTCCCTCCTCCCTACCTTTTATCTTAGCCTGCTTGGCGCACACTCCTCATTCCTGATGAAGGGCTTATGCCCGAAACGTCGAATTTCCTATTCCTTGGATGCTGCCTAACCTGCTGCGCTTTAACCAGCAACACATTTTCAACTAGTTTGGGATTAGATCAGTATGGACTGGTTGGACCAAGTGATCTGTTTCCTTTCTGTAAGCACCACTCACTCTGATGATGGTGTGTAGACTTGGATACAAACAGCTTAGAATCTCAAAGGAGTGAGCTCTAATATTTGGTCCTCCTCAAACAATGTCTTTCATATCAATGTACCTTGTAATTCAGTAGTTACTATGCAATCAACTGTTAACTATTAGAGACTCTTCCAGTTTGACGAGGAAGTGGTTTTCCTCTCCAACACTAAAGTTAAACAGACCATAAGACCATGAGACATAGGAGCAGAAATTAGGCCATTCAGCTCATTGAGTCTGCTCCACCATTCAATCATGGCTGATCCCCATTCTCCCACTTTCTCCCCATAACCCTTGATCCCTATGATCCTCAAGAACCTATCTATTTCAGTCTTTAATATCCTCAATGATCCGGCCTCCATAGCCTTCTGTGGCAATGAATTCTTCTGACCACTTTCTGACTGAAGAAGTTACTCCATATCGCCGTTCTAAATAGTTTTCCCTTTACTCTAAGGCTATGCCTTCGAGGATTGTAGCAGCAACTTTATCAAGAGCAGTGCGCTGACCTGCCTGCCCAATAGTCACTGCTGAAAGGTAGCAGCCAATTTGCCCCAAACAATCTCCAATAAACCAGAACAGATCATTAAGTTTTGCACCTGTTAGCTGAGGGATACATGTTGGCTACATGCTGTTCTGCAACAGAGCAGAGGGCAGATGGGCCTTAGTTTAACATCTGACCTGAAAGGCAGCATCTTTCGCACTTCTTTGGAACATCAACTGAGATTATTACTGTGATAAAGCCCTGGAGTGGGACTTGAATCCATACGCACGGACTCTCTAGAGTGACATTGCAATCAATAGCTATCAGCACATTTCAGTTACTTAGTATTCACTCGATCATCTTTGCTTTCATTCAATTTAAGTGACTTGGGAAGACTAATTTTCACTTTCAGAGTGTCAGGAAATTGAAGGTGGTTATTTCTTAGCCTGCTTTCAATAGACGGATTATATAAAGTGGAGATTTTGGCCATTTTCTCCCATTGCTGTTAGTAAGAATCAGGCCCAGTCTGATTAAACAGGAACTAGATAAAACTGCACTATCTTCAGCTTCACCAGACTAGGGCCAACAGAATTACGGTGGAATCTTGTCCAGCAATTTGCATTGGCCATTGCAAAACTATATTAGATCAGTAATGATGTGTCAAAGAAGAATTAGCATCATATTAAAAATGACAGTGAAATGAATTCTCCACATGTGGATGAACTGGTAATGTAAATGCTGCTTCTGTATTTTTTCCTCATCTGCAGTTTTTATACTGTGTAATGCAGCATGGAACTTTAGCACCCAGAGGACACCTACACAGACATGGGGAGAGTGTGCAAGCTCCACACAGACAGTCGCCTGAGGCTAGAGTCGAACCTGGGTCTGTGAGGCAACAGTGCGAACCATTAAGCTTCTCCCAGGGCTAGCTGTGGACACCATAATAACCCAGTCTGATCTGAGGTTGCCACCCTGGTTAATACAGTCGCAGCTATCTCCAGGAATGTACAACACTGTGCGAAGATGGTCAATGAACTCCTTCACTTTGCCAGTCTGTGATGTCCACCATCTTTTCTCTGATACCTCCACTCACTGCTGCTGTACCCATCTCTCACCAAGGCTCATGCTCCACTCTCACTCTATCATTGCTGCTGTACTCATCTCTCACCAAGGTTCATGTTCCACCACACTCACTCTATCACTGTTACTGTACCCATCTCTCACCAAGGCTCATGCTCCATCACTCTCACTATTGCCTGCAACATCTACTGTATTGTCCTATTCACTCACTTGGGACAGCAGTGTCACCCACTCTGATTTCAATTAATACCAGCCTCTCTCTCAATCCATGAGCCAAGTAGCCAATAATAGAAAGAGTCCAGGCAGGTGATGTGCTGCCCTTCATTCAGCTCCTAGCCCTCCCTTGTCATGAGAATATCTTGATTCTGACTATCCTGTGCCCACTTGGACAGGTATTGGAGCCTGTCTTTGATTTACTCGGCTGGGATTTCCTGAGTGTAGGCTAACCCCTCCCCCCACCCAAAACTAAACTGAATTTTGCTTCCTGACTTTGTATCCGTACTAACCAGCATCTGAGGACTGGTAAATCTGGCTGAGGAGGCAAAGTGTGAATAGGCAAAGCAATGCCAAGTAGGAATGTGTTGAGAATCCAGGTAAGGTCAGAGTGAATGAAGACTGAAACAACGAGGTAAGAGCCTGGCCTAATCCATCAGCCGTGTATGTGTCCCTGAGTGCACCATGTCCTTACAGCAGCGTTACAATGAGAGTTACCACAGAATGCCTGAGGTGCAGCTTTGAATTGCAGGAACAGCCGGTAAGTGGTTTGGGGATGTGCCATGTGGGTTCTTAGGGGTTGGCACATGTAGGATGCCAAGATCCATGGACCTGAGCTGCACGTGACCAGTGACCATAGGGCATGCCCTGAGATTTTGATGACTGGTTTCTCACATGGAGATCATTCAGTGTGTGGTGAGCTCCATCCGCTACTTTGCTCTCCATGTTATGTTTTCCTAACGTTGAGCTTGTTTCATTAGTTTGGAAAGTTGGAAGACTGAATGTCAATGTGGTGAGTTGTGCCTTTATCAGAGCGTTTAACAAGAGTTAATCCCCATCAGTTGACATATCATGCTGCCTTGTAAGAATCTCACCGTGTTGCTTGTGAAAACATAAAAAGATGGTACAGGGTTGCTCCTGACATAGAGAGGGACCTTGCTGCATTAATCTCCTGATACTAGCACACATCTTGCCATAGTCCACCTCCCTCTGACCCCTATATGATTCTGTCCATTTTTTATTTGACCTTTTGGGAACCTTTTCTATTTTGAACGCTCCCTGTGTCATTATGGGCCACTTCCATGGTACCAAGTATTAGAAACAAAGTAAAGTTGCTGTTATGCTGTTCCAAGACTGTGTGTCTCAGAATCATCTCCCTGATTCCTTGCTGCTCTGTTAGTAATACTATCTGCTTGTTTCCCTGTCTGAAGTTTACAGCTTCAGGCCAAATTTGGAGACCTCATCCTTACTGAGTCTAGACTACAATTCTTCTGAGATTTCAGCACTTTAAATTTAACTGATTGTTCTTTCTGCTTTAGAGTTTCTCCAAGTCCTGCCCCACTGCTGGCTGGCATCATTGCTTATGTCACATCGTTTCAGCCCCAGCTTTGCTGTCACTTCACCTTATTTTTGTCAGTGCTGCTTCTGTGTGCTAACACTGATGTATGTGCTTTGCACTGAGTTGGAATATTGGTTCACACCAACAAATCGGACGAGAATGTTGCTAAGTAACTGATAAACCCAGCAAATTATAGCACCGCTTTCACATCTGTTTGTTGATGCATCACTGCTACAGTTCCAACTTTTTTGGATTGAGTGAAAACATTTCGTGGTCAGTACATGACGAATGTACTTGACTTTGGGCATCATTCTAAGAACTTTTTTTTTGTTCAACTTCAGGTTCGTCTGGTGAGCCCTGTAAAGCCACTTCACTAGATTTTGAACATGGTCAGCAGTAGCTTCTTCCATTGTGTCTCCACATCCAGAAACCAGCAGACTATCTGCTGTAGCTTCCAATCCAGAATGATCATGAATTTTCACGTCATCTGCATTGATACTCCTTGGCAGCCATGGAAAAGTCGAATGGGATACACGACCATCTTTATCAACCTAATGGCATCCAGAATGTAGTTAGAAAAATACAACTTTCCTCTCACTTCATTTGCCAGCGACCATCCTTCACATGTTGAGTAGTGTAGACTCCTTGCTTTTCTGGTTGGTAGCAAAACTCCTACGATAATTGTTATGGGGTAGCGAGATCGCTTCAGAGTTTTAGTTAGATCCCTTGGACTGACGCACATTCTCAGCTTGCCAGATTGTTTCACTGCTGCCAGGCATTAAATTCTTTTTTATTTGAAGGTGGAAACATTTTCTTGATTATTCCTCGTTTCCCTTGAAGTTTCCTTGTAGCTGACACTCCCCTCAGCAGATGCTGAGTTGGTCTGAGCCTCTCAGTCCATTAGTATGGGAGCATCTTCAATTGGAAGAACTCAGTGTAGCATTTGTTTGGGTTGAGCTAAAAAAACAGCAAGGGGTAGCAAACATTGGCAGTGTATGAATATAAATGGGCGATCATCCACTTTGGTACTGAAGACAGAAAGCCATTCAGATGATAATCTGCATATGAATTGAGAGAGGGGAATGTGCAGAATGATCTGGTAGCCATTGTACAAGAATCAGTACTTCGATCCCAACTGTCCACCCTGTACGTCAATGATTTGGATATGGAGAGTCAACGTGGTATTTCCACATTTACAGATGAGACAAAAGCTGGGTGGAAATATGTGTTGTGGCCTCATGAGACAGACTTAGTGAATGGCCAAGAACACGGCTGATGGAATACATTGTGGAAAAATATGAGGTTCTCCACTTTATTGGGAAGACCACACGTGCAATATATTTTTCCAAATGGTAAAGGGTTGGAAATTGTAGATGTGAAAAGGGAACTTGTGCATTCTCGTTGATAAGTCCCTGAAGGTTAACATGAAGATAACAGCAAGCCAATAGGAAGGCTAATGGAATGTTAGTCTTTAATGGAAGAGGATTTGAGAACATGAGCAATGAAGTTTTATTTTAATTTTACAGGTAATTGGTGTGACTGTATCTGGAGTAGTATGTGTAGATTAGGTCTCCTGATCTTGTGAAAGATATTATTGCCAAGGAGAGAGTGTTTACCAGATTTGTTCCCGAGATGGCAGGACTGTCTTATGAAAGAGATTGGACAAAGTGGATCCGTGAGAGAGGTGATCTGATTGAAACCTATAAGCATGTTCAGGGTAGATGCAGATAAGATGTTTTCTTTGGCTGAGGAGTGTAAAACATGGGAATACAATGACAAGATAAGGGAGAAACACTGAACACAGGTGAAGAGAATCTCTTTATGCAGAGGCTTGTAAATTTCTGGAATTCTTTATTGCAGAAGCTCAGTCTTCTAAGTATGTTTAAAGTAGTGATTGACAGATTTCCAAATACCAATTGATGTAAAAGGATACGAAGATAATGTGCGGTAAAAAGCATTGCAGTGTGTGGTCAGCCAGGATCATAGTAAATTGGTGAAGTAGGCTAATAGACCGAATGGTCTCCTATGTTCCGATCTCTGTTGGGATGACAATCTTCAGGGAAGACCACCTCAACCTGTATGCACATTGTTGCATTTTAGGATCTATTCCCCAGTTAAGGGTTTAGTTCCTCCTGTGGCACGTTGCATATCTCATTTGGCATTTAGAGGGTTACCTGCCTGTACCTGAGGAAGGGTCGCTGGACGTGAAGCGTTAACTCTGACTTCTGTCCCCAGATGCTGCCAGACCTGCTGAGTTTTCTCAGCGATTTCTGGTTTTGTGTGTGTAAATAAAGGGTGACTGCCTCTGGGGTGTTAATTCAAAATGCTTCCAGCCCTGACGCGGTGAGGCTGCCTGACTCTATGCTGTAGACTTCAATATCGGATGAACAAGCCAAAATTATTGTTTGGCCGAGAGCTGTGCATTTGTCCATTTTCCACTCCCAATACTAAAACTGTATTCTGCCAACTGTAGTCCATCACTCACTCCTGCACTGAGCCCACGTCAGTTCCACAATTTAATTATCTTAATAACTGATTTATCAAACATTTATTAGGTCACTACATCTGTACTCCTGCCCCAGTGAATCTGCTTCAAGATGATTTTCCTTCATTTTCAAATCTGCTTCATTGTCTGTTTGCACCTTATCTGACCTTTCTTGAATATGTGGACATACCATGGTAGTTATGTTGCAGAAACCAGTACCCCAGAGGGCTGAAATAATGATGCAGAACAGGAATTCAATTCCCATCATGGGAGCTGGTGAATTTAAATTCAGTTGCTCAAATGACAAAAAGTTTGCACCAGTGATGGTGACCATGAAATGATTGGATTTGTAGAAATCCATGATGTGCTTTAGGGAATTAATTCTGCTGATCTTACCTGGTCTATCCAGACTCTAGAATAACAGCAATGTTGTTGATAGCGCTCTGAACTGGCCCAATCCTCTACTCAGGAATTAATACAAGTGTAAATAAGTGCAGGTTTCGCCAGGGCTGTCCATATCCTGTGACCGGGGTGCAATTTGTACTTTGAATCTTTTATCTGACACCCAGTTGGGAGCAAACACACGGCAGCATTATTCTTCCAGATCTCATACATTACTTTTGTTAGTTTTTGGGATATTGTAGAGGGCCTGTGAATATAAGCAGCTATTTATTACCAAACCACATTAAATTGAAATGTTTGAGAATGTCTGTATCTAACTTCATTAATTCTGAAAGATTGTGAGTTCCTTCCTCCATCTCCAACATTGGAGATGGAGGAAGGAATATATAGAGTCATAGAGTCATAGAGATGTACACATGGAAACAGACCCTTCGGTCCAACCCATCCATGCCGACCAGATATCCCAACCCAATCTAGTCCCACCTGCCAGCACCCGACCCATATCCCTCCAAACCCTTCCTATTCATATACCCATCCAAATGCCTCTTAAATATTGCAACTGTACCAGCCTCCACTACTTCCTCTGGCAGCTCATTCCATACATATACCATCCTCTGCGTGAAAACGTTGCCCCTTAGGTCTCTTTTATATCTTTCCCCTCTCACCCTAAACCTATGCCCTCTAGTTCTGGACTCCCCAATCCCAGGGAAAAGACTTTGTCTATTTATCCTATCCATGCCCATTATAATTTTGTAAACCTCTATAAGGTCACCCCTCAGCCTCCGATGCTCCAGGGAAAACAGCCCCAGCCTATTCAGTTTGCCCCGTAGCTCAGATCCTCCAACCCTGGCAACATCCTTGTAAATCTTTTCTGAACCCTTTCAATTTTCACAACATCTTTCCGATAGGAAGGAGACCAGAATTGCACGCAATATTCCAACAGTGGCCTAACTACAGTCCTGTACAGCCGCAACATGACCTCCCAACTCCTGTACTCAATTCTCTGACCAATAAAGGAAAGCATACCAAATACCACCTTCACTATCCTATCTACTTGTGACTTCACTTTCAAGGAGCTATGAACCTGCACTCCAAGGTCTCTTTGTTCAGCAACCCTCCTTAGGACCTTACCATTATAAGTGTATAAGTCCTGCTAAGATTTGTTTTCCCAAAATGCAGCACCTCGCATTTATCTGAATTAAACTCCATCTGCCACTTCTCAGCCCATTGGCCCATCTGGTCTAGATCCTGTTTGAATCTGAGGTAACCCTCTTCACTGTCCACTACACCTCCAATTTTGGTGTCATCTGCAAACTTACTAACTGTACCTCTCATGCTTGCATCCAAATCATTTATGTAAAGGACAAAAAGTCACCGATCCTTGTGGCACTCCACTGGTCACAGGCCTCCAGTCTGAAAAACAACTCTCCACCACTACCCTCTGTCTTCTACCTTTGAGCCAGTTCTGTATCCAAATGGCTAGTTCTCCCTGTATTCCATGAGATCTAACCTTGCTAATCAGTCTCCCATGGGGAACCTTGTCGAATGCCTTACTGAAGTCCGTATAGATCACATCTACTGCTCTGCCCTCATCAATCTTCTTTGTTACTTCTTCAAAAAACTCAATCAAGTTTGTGAGACATGAGTTCCCATGCACAAAGCCATGTTGACTATCCCTAATCAGTCCTTGCCTTTCCAAATACATGTACATCCTGCCCCTCAGGATTCCCTCCAACAACTTGCCCACCACCGAGATTAGGCTCACTGGTCTATAGTTCCCTGGCTTGTCCTTACCACCCTTCTTAAACAGTGGCACCACGTTTGCCAACTTCCAGTCTTCCGGCACCTCACCTGTGACTATTGATGATACAAATATCTCAGCAAGAGGCCCAGCAATCACTTCTCTAGCTTCACACAGAGTTCTTGGGTACACCTGATCAGGTCCTGGGGATTTATCCACTTTTAACCATTTCAAGACATCCAGCACTTCCTCCTCTGTAATCTGGACATTTTGCAAGATGTCACCATCTATTTCCCTACAGTCTATATCTTCCATATCCTTTTCCACAGTAAACACTGATGCAAAATATTTTATATTTCAGATCTATCTGGATATGCAACAAGTTTCAGCGTGTCTAATGGGTTGTATCCACAGTGTTTTAACATGTCGACTTTCTCCCTCCAGTCTGGCATCCAGCCCTTTCTACAGTTTATTCACTTCTCCCCCCACCTGGAGTCCACATCCAGGCTTCACCAATCAAGCACAGTGGTACCAATAGTAAGCAGACTATCTAATTGAATGCAGATGCTATAGCCACTATCCTGCCCAGTTGTGGCAGAAAGGTTTCTAAACCAACAAGGTTTCATTTCAAGGCAGATTGGAGAAGATGGAAAGTTGGCCAGTTTTAACCTAAGCTAGCCAACTGTCCAGACGTGGGGAGGACACTAGTCCCAGGCAGGTTGTCAACATCTTGGGATATTTATGAGTGACCTGATGGAGCAGTTCCACTTCCCTCCACGATTGAGACAATCTGTGGGTTATGGGGCAGCTCTAAGAGGGTAATTGGAGTGTTGTAGGATCAGACAACATTACAGTCAGTTCCTGTTTCAAGTTACATTTTGACTTGTAAAGGGCTCAGGGTAAGCTGCCTATTCCAGGGTACATGAGTCACAGCCTCTGGATAAAAGGTATGTTGTACCAGAAGATTTCTTAAAATCAATAAAAGGGGATTTGAAGCAGTAAGATATCCATCTTCAGATAAAGGCCAAGGCACATGTAAGAAATCTCAGGGTGGTTGAAAGATTTAAATGTGTTCATGTTTAGTAGATTTGAACTGAACTGTTAAACTGAAAATAGTCATATATTTTATGCTGTAAATGATGCTATCATTTTCACCGATTTTATCTGGGAACACTTCTCATTAGAGTTCTGGTGGTGGGAGGAGGAAGGATCATTATTCCAATGAAGCACTCCAGTCTAGAATCTTTCTGTGATGACTGATCATCAGGAGATGTAATTTGCCAGCTAAAGCTTGACTAATTTTTGAAAGATCTGCATGCACTCTATTATTACGGTGTTGAGACTTCTAATAAATTTCTTCTTGTAAGTACAGCAACAAGTTACGTTTTATTTTGCTTCGGTCAACATATCTCTTTCATTGCTGCCTCTTGTCATTGTGCGCACTACTGGGCAGCATACACTTTACTTAATCAGTTCAGGAGCTCTCCTTCACCGAGATTATGTCTCTGTTGCATTGGGGTGGGAGATGTGTTTAAATTGATGTCTGTTTGTCAGGCTGTACAAGTCTTCTGCTCCAAAAAAGCAGGCAGGGAGCTTGAGTACAGCTGATTGGGAGAGCATTTTGAGATGTACATTTGTGGGTGCGCACCTTAAACTGCTGTCCGTTACCAACTCCCTTATTTCATAGTCCCATGTTCTCTGTAACCAGCACATGGCAGCAATCCTGCAGTTCAGATGTATCTACCTGGTGTCCCAGTTACCATATTACAGCTTATATTGCATGCAAGCAGTAATATATCCTTATCTTCAAACAGGAAACATTCATCCTCGTTGTGTTAATCATTATTATAAAATTGGTTCATGTGTGCTAAACAGGAGAATTAACATTGCATACAGACAAACAAGGGATTCCCTGGACCCTGAGTTGAAGTGGATGTTAAACATTTTGCATTTGTTAAGAAGGGCCTCACACCTACATCAGGTTCAAATGGTAACATTGATTTGCCCCAATTCTACCCCCAGACACACACTTTCAAACCTCAATGCCTCTTATTAGCCCCTGATTTTTATTCTGATGCCCCATATGCAATGAGCTGCCAGAGGAAGTGGTGAAAGCTGGTACAATTGCAACATTTAAAAGGCATATGGATGGGTATATGAATAGGAAGGGTTTGGAGGGATATGGGTCAAGTGCTGGCAAATGGGACTAGATTGGGTTGGGATATCTGGTCAGCATGGATGAGTTGGACTGAAGGGTCTGTTTCTGTGCTGTACATCTCTATGACTCTATGATGACTCCACACCCTGGCACCCTTCATCCACCTTCCCTCATTCCAACTTGAATTGAAGCCCTGAACTCAACACGCGGTAATATTCTGACTGCTGATATCGAGTCATTGGATTTGAAACATTAACACTGCTTTCTTCCTCTAGATGCTACCAGACTTGCTGAATTTCTCCAGTAATATCTGTTATTGATGCAGTAAAGTTGGTCAAAGTGTAATTGCAGTTACTGTACTCTTTCCAGTTACTGACTTGGATTAGGATTATCCATGTCACATTGCTCTGAGATAACTTCAGACACTTATTTTAATATTTCTCTTGTTGATAAGGAGGCAGCAAGTACATGTTCTGACTGGGGGGACCTTCTCCATTTTGTTTCAATTCCACCTGTTGCTTTTCAGGGACACAAACGCTGGGTGTGCATGCTCCTCCCGTTGTAGCTTTTCCATTTGTCTGCAGCCTGCTCTAGCACGGGGGGCAGAGACATTAGGTCGTGCCTTTATGTTCTGTTCTGTGTCAGTGTTGTGGTCACTTATAGGTACCCATCTTCTGCACTAGTCCCATACCCAGTAACTTCTCTCTCAATGTCAGTAAAACAAAAGAACTGCTCATTGACTTTAGGAAGAAGGGAGGAGAACAGGCTCCCATCTACATTAACGGAGCTGAGGTTGACGGGGTGAAGAGTGTAAAGTCCCTAGGAATGGCGATAACTGACAGCCTGTCCCATGTAGATGTGATGGACATAAAGGCACAGAAATTCCTCTTTTTCCTCAGGTGGCTCAGGGAATTAGGCGTGTCTGTAAGGACCCTCACCAATTTTTACAGATGCACCATTGAAAGCATTCTGTCCTGGTGCATAATGGCCCGGTACAGCAAGTGCTCTGCCCAGGACTGTAAGAAACTACAGAAGGTTGTGTGCACAGCCCAGACCATCACAGAAACCAACCTTTCATCCATGGACTCCATTTACACGGCTCACTGCAGTGGAAAGGCTGCCACCATCATCAAAGACCATCGCACCCGGCAATAATCTCGTACAATCTCCTCCGTCAGGCAGAAGATACAGAAGCTCAAACACAGGCAACAGCAGGTTCAGGAACAGCTTCTTGCTATTAGATTGATGAAATGGACTGTCTAACTTCAAATGATGCTAATCTTGTTCATGTTGATCTTGCCTCACACATTCCCCTGTGTGGTCTAACTTGCATGCCTCCTTCCATGTTCTCTTTTCACCTTAGGATCTGTATGTCCTTGCTTATTATGATCTGCCTGTACTGCTCATGAAACAACGCTTTTCACTGTACTGGGTACACGTAACAATAAATCCAATCAATCAATCCATCAATCAAAATTGCCATCCAATGCAAACAATAAATCTATTCAATGAAATTCAACCATAGCTAATAATTTTTTTCTGAGATACAAAATTGCATTGAGTTATGTCATAAACCTGTTGAATTTGCAGCATATTGAGACATTGGACACCATTGGGCCCATCAAATCACTGCTGGTACAAGCTCTCCAACTACTTCAAATCCATTTCCTTGTCATTTTATTGTGTCTTTTTTTTTAAGGTTTTCCTATTCAGGTACTTATCCAATTCCCATTTTAAATGCTGTTATTGGCTTGAATTTTTTGCCTATTTGGGATGACCCCTTCAGAAATAGCAGATGGGACTGGATTCCCAACCCTGTTCCCATGGTTTGTGGTTTTCCAGAGGGCCTCCTAACAGTGTAGGCTGGTTCCGACTGTGGATGTGCACTTGGCCTGTTCCATTGTGGAAGTGACATAGCCTCATCCTCCACAGTTTACATTCAGTGATGATGGGTTTTTAGAAAGATGTTATTCGCAGCCTGTCTGAGGTGTTGCAAATTATAGTCTGTGTGAGAAAATCTTGTGAAAGGTAAACACTAAACAAAATGTGATGCTGGGAATCCAAAATAAAAACAAAAGTTGCTGGAGAAGCTCAGCAGGTCTGGCAGCATCTGTGGAGAGAAATCAGAGTTAGCTTTTTGGCTACAGTGACCTTTCTTCAGAACGGTATCTGAAGTAGTGCCCACATCTGATGAATAAATAAAAACAGAGCTCCCAGCCCAACATTCTGATTCACTAGAACCCATCACTCTTTGTTCCATTATTAAGGGTAACTGAAATTTCTGATAAGCAAGAGATAGCCATTGCAATATATTCACTATATCATCTTTTTGAAAGGATTCCTGACTAATAATAATATGGCTATTATTGAATGTTTGAGTTGCTGTGCGACAACATTGGAAGAAGCAGTCAGGAATAGGTCATAGAATCATAGAGCTGTACAGCAGGGAAGCAGACCCTTCACTCCAAATTGTCCATGCTGACCAGATATCCTAAATTAATCTAGTCCCATTTGCCAACATTTGGCCCTTATCCCTCTAAACCCTTCCTATTCATATGACCATCCAGATGCCTTGTAATTGTACCAGCCTCCACTACTTCTTCTGGCAGCTCATTCCATACACGCACCACCCTCTGCATGAAAAGGTGCCTCTTAGGTCTCTTTTCAATTTCTTCCCCCTCGCCTTAAATCTATGCCCTCTAGTTTTGGACTCCTCTATCCTGAGGTAAAACCTTTGGCTATTCACCCTCTCCATGACCCTCATGACTTTATACACCTCAATAAGGCTGTGTTATCCTGTTACTGGTGACATCTCTACCAACCTGCATTTGATCGTGATGGCAGCTCCAAAATTAGAAAATGTATTCTTCTCATTATTTCATTGGATGAGTATTTAAGATAACGTATAGAGGTTCGGAGAAACAATCAGAAAGATGGGATTCAATTGGTCAGCTCCAAGTTATAGGATACCCTCTATATTCCTCTTGTTTCATGGCAGTAATTGAGTAATAATGTGTTTTTGGTCTCCTGAATTAATGCTTGATTTTATATGAAAAAACAAATAAGAAGACTTACTTCCTTTCTTCATTCATGGGATGAGGGTGTAGCTTGAGGAGAAAGTGAGGTCTGCAGATGCTGGAGATCAGAGCTGAAAATGTGTTGCTGGAAAAGCGCAGCAGGTCAGGCAGCATCCAAGGAGCAGGAGATTCAACGTTTCAGGCATAAGCCCTTCTTCAGGAATGTAGCTGTCATATTCTTGTTTCGGCAACTTCAGAGCTGAAAATAAGAAAGGTTTGTTTCACTGAAGTAACATGCAGAGTGTATCCAGGTTCAAGCCCCCCTTTCCAGGCAAAGAATGAGATTCATTTAGCCGTGAGAATACTATGTGGTTTCTATAATTGCGTCCAAATCCCACTGCTTCTCAAATACATGGAGCTTCCAGGTCAAAACATGGATCAGAGGCTGCAGTCTGAATTAAAAACAGGACCTGCTGGTAGAGCTGAGTGCCTGGCACCTGAAGGTGCAACAATAAACTGTTTTAAGTTAACAGATTCTGAAATGAAGAATAGATCGAGACTGATATCAAGATTCATCATGTGGTGAAAGTGGCTGGATTCTGTGTGACATTGGGTCATGGAAAGTTGCAGAACAGGTGAGTGTCGCAAAAAAGAGTCTTTAATATCAAAAATAAAAACAGAAAAGCACTGGAAGAGAAAAAAAGATCAGCAGGCGATGGAGGATCTCCGCAGAGAGAGTAGCAGAGTTAATGTTTCAGGTTTGTGACACTCCATCAGAACTGGGAATGGGAGATATTTAATAGGCTTGGACTGAAGGAGTAAAGGTAGAATTGTCATAGTCTCATAGTCTCTTGTCAGGCTTCTGTGGAGTCAGTTCCCTCCAAGACACCCTGGTTCACTCCTCTATCACTTCTCAACATGCCCCCTCAGCCTCATGGCACTCTCCCCATGCAAATGCAGAAGGTGAACACCATTTACTCCTTCCCTCCTCAGTAGCCAAGGCTGCAGACTCATCTTCCAGATGAGGCAGTATTTTACCTGCACTTCACTCAATCTAGTCTACTGTATTCACTGCTTATAATGTGGTCTACTCTACGTCAGAAAAACAAAGCACAGACAAGGTGACTGCTTTGCAGAACACCTACATCCTGCCCACAGAAATGTCCCTAAGCCTCCTGTTCCCTACCACTTTAACACACCGCACTGTTCCCTGGCCAACATCTCTGTCTCGGGCTTGCTGCAGTGCTCCAGTGAAGCTCAGCACAAGCTGGAAGAACAGCACCTCATTTTTCACTTGAGGAACTCTGTAACCTTCTGGACTCAATACCAAGTTCAACAATTTTAGCGTTTGAACACCTTTCCCTATGTCTTTCCCTGACTCCCACACACCAGGCCTTGGTAGCACGTGGTAGAGAGTGTGTTGCTGGAGGTCAGGCAGCATCCGAGGAGCAGGAGAATCAACGTTTCGGGCATAAGCCCATCATCAGGATTCCTGATGCCCGAAACGTCAATTCTCCTGCTCCTGGAATGCTGCCTGACCTGCTGTGCTTTTCCAACACTACCCTCTCGACTCTGATCTCCAGCATCTACAGTCCTCACTTTCTCCTTGCTAGTGCATGGGCTGCTACCACATGCAACCCATTGTGTCAGTCACTAATAGTCCCCATTAGCAGCTGTTCATTCCCTTAGACTGACCTTAAACTACTCCTTTATCTGTCCAATTGTGTTTCTCTCTATTTGGGCTCTATCTCCACCTATCATTTACTCCCCCCATTTCCCCCACCACATCTGCATAAACACCGAATCGTTAACTCTGCTTTCTCTCCAAAGATACTGCCAGATCTGCTGAGATTTTCCAGCAAATTCTGTTTTTGTTTCTGATTTCCAGCATCTGCAGTTCTTGTGGTTTCTTGTATAGGGACAAAGGGATATCGGCATCGAAGTTCACCAATTACTCGGAGTTAGTGATTTGTGAGGTTAATAAGATGACAAAGACAGCAAAACATTCAGTTTTATTTCTAGAGAGATGGAATTAAAAAGGAGGGAAGTTATGCTAAGCCTGAATTGAACCTTGATTAGACCAACCTTACTGAGCACTGCCCGGTCTCTATGTCCAAGAGGACGTTGAGGCACAGGAGAGGGAGCAGGGAAGATGCTCTCAGAAATGCATGGCATTCATTACCATGGGTGGCACCGTGGCACAGTGGTTAGCACTGCTGTCTCACAGCGCCTGAGACCCGGGTTCAATTCCCGACTCAGGCGACTGACTGTGTGGAGTTTGCACGTTCTCCCCGTGTCTGCGTGGGTTTCCTCCGGGTGCTCCGGTTTCCTCCCATAGTCCAAAGATGTGCGGGTCAGGTGAATTGGCCATGCTAGATTGCCCGTAGTGTTAGGTAAGGGGTAAATATAGGGGTATGGGTGGGTTGCGCTTCGGCGGGTCAGTGTGGACTTTAGATTAGATTAGATTAGACTTACAGTGTGGAAACAGGCCCTTCGGCCCAACAAGCCCACACCAACCCGCCGAAGCGCAACCCACCCATACCCCTACATTTACCCCTTAACTAACACTTCGGGCAATTTAGCATGGCCAATTCACCTGACCCGCACGTCTTTAGACTGTGGGAGGAAACCGGAGCACCCGGAGGAAACCCACGCAGACCCGGGGAGAACGTGCAAACTCCACACAGTCAGTCGCCTGAGTCGGGAATTGAACCTGGGTCTCAGGCGCTGTGAGGCAGCAATGCTAACCACTGTGCCACCGTGCCACCCCTTGTTGGGCCGAAGGGCCTGTTTCCACACTGTAAGTAATCTAATCTAATTACCAGGAAAGGATTGACAGACTGGACCTCTTTACTCCTGAAAAAGAAGGCTGCCTACTAAAGGTCTCTAAAATTATAGCAGGTTATGACAGAGTTGATGCAAAGAGAGAACATCTCCTGTGGTGGTAAAGAGAAGGCTACGTGCTATCAATTTACAATCGTCGTAAAAAAATCAAAAGGAAACTTCTTTTTCCAGAAAGTGGAATTTCCTGCCACAGGAAATAATTGAAGCAAGTGGTATATGGGGAAACTGTGCGTAAGGGCTCAGGACCCTGGAGCATCCTTGTGATGATGTCACAAACTGTACATCACAGGATATAAACTCCACAATGTGCTGGAGTCACCAAACTCAGAGGAATACACGAGACACACTATCGTACCTTTCTAGACCAGAAGACTCACATGAGCACAGTGATCTGATCACACAAAAATGATAGAACGAACAATCCTTACTTCATGAAATTATAAAATCAGGGTCTGGAATATCTTTGATTACCATGTCTGTCAGTGTTTAGTATTAATATATCATGGTGTTATTTTGAGGTCTTCACTTTTGATCAGACCAAACAAAACTCCTGAACTTGTAATGTGGCATCAAACCACACAATAATTGAGAAACTAAACAAGTCAATGGGGGAGAAGGGAATAGCATGTTAAAATGGTAGAATAATATGTGGAATAATGGAAACATATGGGGCATGGACTGTCTAGGCTGAATGGCCTGTTTCTCTGGTGTAATATATGTAATCTTTCAGTTTCCAATGCAAGGATGAAAGAGATGATGCTTCATTGTAAGTGAAGCTACCCTTCATTTGAGTTCCTGTCTGCAGCCTCCCTGTTCTTTGATTGAATGTTAAAGATCCTATAGCAGTCCTACTGGTACCTCAGCAACTCCTGCTGCCTCACGTCACAGCAGTAACATATTAAATTCTCGCTCTGCCATTTTATACATGACAAATGAGATGCTGTATTCACCTATATAACTCTCCAATGTAATTCACTGCATGTGAAGCACTTTTAGATATTTTGGAGAGCTGAAATAAAACACTATGTCAATGTAATGTTCTTTATGCATGCAGCAGTAATTTTAAAGCTTTCTTGTTTAGCCTGAACATTTATTTTTATCTGCTAATGGCATATATTTCAGAAATTTACTTTTTTCTATTGAATTCCTATTTAAAATTCTTAAGGAAAATTGTCCCTTCATCAAGGAATGTGCTTTTGCTGAAGTTTTGTTTATTTTATTATGCTTTAAACTGAATGCATTCAGCTGGTATTAATCATTACACATTCCCTGTGAATAAGATCATGAAGTGCACTGAGCCTTCCAACCAAGTGCATCCCATTGGGAAACACAGACAGTAGGTTTCTCCAGGATAATCCGCAGTATCGGTTAATAATTCCAAAAATTGTACACTGTCAAATATGAATGCATTTCAAAAGGAAGTTGTTTCTAATAGTTGGGATATAGAAAGACAACATTTCACAATATGGGGAAAAGCTAAAGGTGTTGTTAGCAGTTAACACTACTGCCTCACAGCACAAGGTACCTGGGTTCAATTCCAGCCTCAGGAGACTGTCGTGTGGAGTTTGCACATTCTCCCCGAATCAGCGAGGGTTTCCTATGTTTTCCTCCCGAGTCCAAAGATTAGGTGGAATAGCCCTGGGCATTGCAGGGTTACAGGGATAGGATAGGAATCCGGATCTGGGTGGGATGCTTGTATGGGGGGTTGTCATGAACATGGTGGGCTGAATGGCCTGATTCCACACTGGGAAGTGGGGCATTTGGGGTTAGATGTGCAAGGCACAGTTGGTCAGACACTGCAATTCTGTCTATCCCAGAGGCAGAATCCTATGACCTTTGATCGTGTTAGCGCTGCCTGTGTCCTTTGGGAATTTCAGTACTTCCTTGCATGTATTGGACATGCAGTAACTTTAACTGTGCAAGGGGGCTGTGAGCTGGCATGATGTCCTCAGAGCAGTGGTATACACAATATCATTTCCTTTTCCCTCTGCACCAATGAGGAGGTTAAATTCTTTGACCATAAATAAAACAAAATCAAGTAGAATTTGCAATGTGGGCCAAGGCATTGGGAATTTTGCCCCTGAGCCTGATTGATCAGATCATGTATAAAGACCCTCCCTCCTCCAAATATTGCAGTTTCATTATTCTCCGGGCTGGTGTGTGATGATGTTGAGCCCACATACCAAGTAATGGCCCCCAATCTACCATGCCTCAACCCTGCCCTTTTTTTTAGTTCATTCACTGGGTGAGGGTGTGACTGGCAAGGCCAGCATTTATTGCCCATCCTTAATTGCCCAGAGGACAGTTGAAAGTCAACCACCTTGCGGTGGTGGTTCTGGAGTCACAGTAAGGATGGCAGTTTCCTTCCTTCTACCTGTTTTTTACAGCAATCGATTATGAAAGAGATAGTCATCATTAGACTCTTAATTCCAGATTTTTTATTGCCGTGGTGGGGTTCGGGCCCATGTCCCCAGAACATTGTCTGGATCTCTGGATTAACAGCCCAGCGATATACCACTAGGCCATTGCCTCACCCGTTACTTACATTTATACTTTTGTTTAAAGAAAGGCCCCAACCCAAAGATTGTTCTGATGTTGAAATGTAAAATCCGTGTTGTTGAAGTACAAACCCACAGCCCTGGGTACTGCATCTGAAATAGGACATTTGACAACAGAAACTGACAGTGGAGACTGAGAGGAAAAGGATAGGTTAACATTTCTGGGATTATGACTTTCATCAGACAAAATTCAAAAAGTTTGCTTGTACCGTAATGGCTGGTTGAGGTATTTGCCCTCTTACAGTGCTTTGTCATGTTTAATTGCTAACTAAGTTATTTGATTCAGCTGGATTGAAAATGAAATGATTTTTTGCAAAAGGTAAACTCCATGCCCAGGAGACTACATTCTTCTGATTAAATCACAAGTGCTGAATTAGGTGACTTTCCAGTTTTCACACTGTCTTATCTAATTGGGGTCAGTAAGTCTTATTACAAAGAACAAAAGCAGTCATGTGATGGCAGTTTTGGAATTGACTCTGACACCCAGGAGAAAATGGTAGAAATATTCCATTAATCCACTTTGTAATTCCTTTCAATTGAGTTGTTAGCATTTTTATTGACAGGGCACAAGAATCAAGCAAATTTATTTTGAACATTAACTAAATTAATGACACCATCCTTGAATATCGCTACCAACATGTGTGAAGGGCATTGTAGATATATTTTCAGCAATTTTCCAATTAAAACATTCTGTTACTGATACTGTATAAACAAAAATGTCTGCATAATAGGTGACTTGAGAGGGAGAGTGATCACAAATTTCTTTAGCAACATCAATTTGCATTTACAAACAGGTAGTGTTATAGAGCACAGAGGCCCAAAGGTTCAGGTACAGAAATCTTTCAGGTTTGCATCACATGTAGTCAGGATGGTTTAGCACACGAGACCTTAGACTATTGGAGCTGGGGTATACTGTTGAGGTTGTATAGGAAATTGGAGAGGCCTCTTCTGGAATACTAAGTCCAGTCTAGTCACCCTCCTGTATGAAGGATATTATTAAATGGAGAGGGTTCACAAGAGACTTACCAGGATGTTGCTGGGAATGGAGGGTTTGAGATATAAAAATAAGACCATAAGACCATAAGACATAGGAGTGGAAGTAAGGCCATTCGGCCCATTGAGTCCACTCCGCCATTCAATCATGGCTGATGGGCATTTCAACTCCACTTACCAGCGTTCTCCCCATAGCCCTTAATTCCTTGTGACATCAAGAATTTATCAATCTCTGCCTTGAAGACATTTAGCGTCCCGGCCTCCACTGCACTCTGCGGCAATGAATTCCACAGGCCCACCACCCTCTGGCTGAAGAAATGTCTCCACATTTCTGTTCTGAATTGACCCCCTCTAATTCTAAGGCTGGGTCGTAGTCTCCTCGCCTAATGGAAACAACTTCCTAGCGTCCACCCTTTCCAAGCCATGTATTGTCTTGTACGTCTCTATTAAGTCTTCCCTTAATCTTCTAAACTCCAGTGAATACAATCCCAGGATCCTCAGCCATTCCTCATATGTTAGACCTACCATTCCAGGGATCATCCGTGTGAATCTCTGCTGGACACGTTCCAGTGCCAGTATGTTCTTCCTGAGGGGTGGGGACCAAAACTGGACACAGTACTCCAAATGGGGCCTAACCAGAGCTTTATAAAGTCTCAGTAGCACATCTCTGATTTTATATTCCAACCCTCTTGAGATAAGTGACAACATTGCATTCGCTTTCTTAATCACGGACTCAACCTGTATGTTTACCTTTAGAGAATCCTCGACTAGCACTCCCAGATCCCTTTGTACTTTGGCTTTACTAATTTTCTCACCATTTAGGAAGTAGTCTATGCTTGTATTCTTTTTGCCAAAGTGCAAGACCTCGCACTTGCTCATGTTAAATTCCATCAGCCATTTGCTGGACCACTCTCCCAAACTGTCCACATCCTTCTGCAGCCTCCCCACTTCCTCAGTACTACCTGCCTGCCCACCTATCTTCGTATCATCTGCAAACTTTGCTAGAATGCCCCCAGTCCCCTCATCCAAATCATTAATATATAATGTGAACAGCTGTGACCCCAACACTGAACCCTGTGGGACACCACTCGTCACCGGCTGCCATAGGCTGGATAGGCTGGAACTTTTCTCTCTGGAGCATAGAAGGTTGAGGGATGACCTTATTGAAGTTTATGAAATCATGAGGGGTACAGATAAGGTGAATGGCAGGTGTCATTTCCTCAGGGTGGGGGATTCCAAGACTAGTGGCACACTTTTAAGGTGAGAGGAGAAAGATTTAAAAAGGACACGAGGGGCAATTTTTTACACAGTGCATGGATGAACTTAGTGTGTGGATGAACTTCCAGAGGCAGTGGTGGATGGGAGGACAGTCACAAGATTTAAAAGACATTTGGATCAGGACATCAATAGGAAATGTTTGGAGGGATATGGGCCAAGTGCAGGCAGGTGGAACTAGTTTAGTTTGGGATTATGGTCGACATGGACTGGTTGGACTGAAAGGTCTGTTTCTGTGCTGTAGGACTCTATAACTCTAAATATTATGTCGGAAGCATTGATAAACAAACTAGCTAAAGCCAGTCAAGGAACTAATAGGGTAGGTGATGACCAAATTTCATCCAAAGAGGTGACTTTGAGCAGCTGGGAAAAGGAGGTAGAGAGCGATGGAAATTAGAGAGAGTGTGGATGAAATTCCAAAGTTTAGGAGCGATGTGGCTGAATGCATGGGTCAGAATTGCAGGAAAGCAGAGATTTTGATGTGTTATATTAACATATGAAATAGGAACAGAACTCAAGCCTATTGTGACACAGATTAAGATCATGGTTGACCTAGCTTTGTTTCAAATTCTATATTCCCATCTCCTCTCGATAACCAAGACATCAATCTAACTCTCCATTAAAACTATTCAGTGAGATCTAGCACTGAGGTAGGTTATAGGGATACGGAGTACAGCACATTGGAAGGTGGTACTGAAGGATGTTCCTGATGATCAGGGAGTCCAGAACTAGTCTAAAGACATGGGGTATACCATTTAGAACTGAGATGAAGAGCAATTTCTTCACAGAGAGGTGAGCCTGTGGAAATCTCTGCCACAGGAAGTGGGGGAGGCCAAAACATTGAATGTTTTCAAGAAGAAATTAGATATAGTTCTTAGTACTCAAGGTTATGGGGAAAAAGAGGGAACAAAGTATTGGGTTTAATGATCAGCCATGATCATATCGAATGATGGATCAGACTTGAAGGGTCAAATGGCCTACTCCAACTTGTAATTTTCTAACTTGCTCCTTTTTTCCAATTTTTACACAATATGCAAGTTCAACAGCAAAGAGTTAACCAGAAATATTATTGTATTTTTCTTCGGGGACACTATTTATTTCTGCTTATCAGCGAGTCAAGCTCCTGGTGAAATAAATTATTTGAACTGGATGGAATTGTTAACCAGATCCAAGTTGGAAGGTTAGTGACAAACCAAAGCTTTTCCTTGACAGAGTTAGTTGACTTGTTCAGTTCACAGGTTTCCTGGATCTTCTGGGAGAAAGTGAGGACTGCAGATGCTGGAGATCAGAGCTGAGAATGTGTTGCTGGAAAAGCGCAGCAGGTCAGGCAGCATCCAAGGAGCAGGAGAGTCAACATTTCAGGCATGAGCCCTTATTCAGGAAGGGCTCCTGGATTTTCTTGCCCAGAAGCAGGGATACTATCCCACTCCACAAAAGCCACAGCAGTTTATTGCATGAGAATAACATTGCTGATTGGTTGCAAAAAGCACTCTGAGGTATCTCCGGAGAATGCACCAGGGTGCAATTGATCCCCAGTTTTTGTTTAATTGAAAAAGTAACAGTGTTTTGATATGTTCTTTCTGGTTGAGTCTTGCATATGTATTTTGCTATATGTATATTATACAAATGTGTAGGAGTCTCATGCAAACTCTACTAATGACCTTTAATTATTCATTAATGTAATTCTTAGTTTGCATGGGATTGTCCAATTGTGGAATCATGTTTAACGTTGGACTCATAGTCTGAGTTTTGCAAACATGGGCAGCCTTGTTCTGGGAGAAAGTGAGGACTGCAGATGCTGGAGATCAGAACTGAAAATGTGTTGCTGGAAAAGTGCAGCAGGTCAGGCAGCATCCAAGGAGCAGGAGAATCGACGTTTCGGGCATAAGCCCTTCTTCAGGAATGAGGAAGGTGTGCCAAGCAGGCTAAGATAAAAGGTAGGGAGGAGGGACTTGGGGGAGGGGTGTTGGGAATGCGATAGGTGGAAGGAGGTTAAGGTGAGGGTGATGGGCCGGAGAGGGGGTGAGGGCAGAGAGGTCGGGAAGAAGATTGCAGGTCAAGAAGGCGGTGCTGAGTTGGGACTGAGATAAAGTGGGGGGAGGGAAAATGAGGAAGCTGGAGAAATCTGCATTCATCCCTTGTGGTTGGAGGGTTCCTAGGCGGAAGATGAGGCGCTCTTCCTCCAGGCATCGTGTTGCCATGGTCTGGCGATGGAGGAGGCCAAGGACCTGCATGTCCTTGGCGGAGTGGGAGGGGGAGTATTCAGCCATGGGACAGTTGGGTTGGTTGGTGTGGGTGTCCCAGAGGTGTTCTCTGAAACATTCCGCAAGCAGGCGGCCTGTCTCCCCAATGTAGAGGCGGCCACATTGGGTGCAGCGGATGCAGTAAATGATGTGTGTGGAGGTGCAGGTGAATTTGTGACAGATATGGAAGGATCCATTGGGGTCTTGGAGGGAAGTGAGGGGGGAGGTGTGGGCGCAAGTTTTACATTTCTTGCGGTTGCAGGGGAAGATGCTGGGAGTGGAGGTTGGGTTGGTGGGGGCTGTGGACCTGACAAGGGAGTCACAGAGGGAGTGGTCTTTCCAGAACGCTGATAGGGTGGGGGAGGGAAAGATATCCTTGGTGGTGAGGTCTGTTTAGAGGTGGCGGAAATGACGAAGGATGATATGATGTATCTGGAGGTTGGTGGGGTGGTAGGTGAGGACCAGTGGAGGGGCGGGGTTCAAGGGCAGAGGTGCGGGAAGTGGAGGAGATGCGGTGGAGAGCATCATCAACCACGTCTGAGGGGAAATTGCAGTCTTTGAAGAAGGAGGCCATCTGGGTTGTTTGGTATTGGAATTGGTCCTCCTGGGAGCAGATGTGGCAGAGGTGAAGGAATTGGGAATATGGGATGGCGTTTTTACAGGGGGCAAGGTGGGAGGAGGTGTAATCTAGGTAGCTGTGGGAGTCAGTCGGTTTATAGTAAATGTCCGTGTTGAGTCGGTCGCCCGAGATAGAAATGGAGAGGTCTAGAAAGGGGAGGGAGGAGTCTGAAACAGTCCAGGTAAATTTGAGGTTGGGGTGGTAGGTGTTAGTAAATTGGATGAACTGGTCAACCTCCTCGTGGGAGCACGAGGCAGCGCCGACACAGTCATCGATGTAGCGGAGGAAAAGGTGGGGGGTGGTGCCAGTCTAGCTGTGGAAGGTGGACTGTTCCACATATCCGACGAAGAGGCAGGCATAGCTGGGGCCCATGCGGGTGCCCATGGCAACTCCTTTGGTTTGGAGGAAGTTGGAGGATTGGAAAGAGAAGTTGTTCAGAGTGAGGACCAGTTCAGTCAGTCGAAGGAGGGTGTCAGTGGAAGGGTACTGGTTGGTGCGGCAGGAAAGGAAGAAACGGAGGGCTTTGTGGCCTTCGTAATGGAGGATGGAGGTGTATAGGGACTGGATGTCCCTGGTGAAGATAAGGCATTGGGGGCCGGGGAAGTGAAAATCATGGAGGAGGTGGAGGGCGTGGGTGGTGTCCCGAATGTAGGTGGGGAGTTCTTGGACTAAGGGGGACAGGATCGTGTCAAGGTATGCAGAGATGAGTTCGGTGGGGCAGGAGCAGGCTGAGATAATGGGTCAGCCGGGGCAGTCAGGTTTGTGGATTTTGGGCAGGAGGTAGAAACGGGCGGTGCGGGGTTGTGGGACTATGAGATTGGAGGCGGTGGATGGGAGATCCCCTGAGGTGATGAGATTATGGATGGTCTGGGAGATGATGGTTTGGTGGTGGGAGGTGGGGTCATGGTGAAGGGGGCAGTAGGAGGAGGTGTCTGCGAGCTGGTGTTTAGCCTCAGCAATATAAAGATCGGTGCGCCAAACTACCACCGCGTCTCCCTTGTCTGCCGGTTTGATAGTGAGGTTAGGGTTGGAGCGGACAGAGTGGAGGGCTGCACGTTCCGAGGGTGAGAGGTTGGAGTGGGTGAGAAGGGTGGACAGGTTGAGGCAGTCAATGTCGTAGCTGCAGTTGGCTATGAAGAGATCGAGGGCGGGTAAGAGGCCAGCACGGGGTGTCCAGGTGGATGGGGTGTGTTGGAGGCGGGAGAAGGGGTCATCAGAGGGTGGGCGGGAGTCCTGGTTGAAGAAGTAGGCGCGGAGGCGAAGGCGGCGGAAGAATTGTTCGATGTCTCACCGCGTGTTGAACTTGTTAATCCGGGAGCATAGGGGGATGAAGGTGAGGCCTCTGCTGAGGACTGATCTTTCATCCTCAGAGAGGGGGAGGTCTGGAGGGATGGTGAAAATACGGCAGGGCTGGGAGCTAGGACCTGGTGTGGGGCTGGAGCTGTGAGTGGGGTTGGAGTTAGGCGTGGGGGTGGGGTTAGAAGTGTGGGTGGAGTTAGGCGTGGGGGTGGAGTTGGGTGTGGGGACGGGGTTAGGCGTGGGGGCGGAGATCCCCTCCCCCCACCTTATCTCAGTCCCAACCCTCGGACTCAGCACCTCCTTCTTGACCTGCAATCTTCTTCCTAACCTCTCCGGCCCCACCCCCTCTCCGGCCTATCACCCTCACCTTGACCTCCTTCCACCTATCGCATTCCCAACACCCCTCCCCCAAGTCCCTTCTCCCTATCTTTTATCTTAGCCTGCTTTTCACCCTTCCTCATTCCTGAAGAAGGGCTTATTCCAGAAACGTCGATTCTCCTGCTCCTTGGGTGCTGCCTGACCTGCTGTGCTTTTCCAGCAACACATTTTTCAGCCCTGTTCTGGTCAACAAACCTGTTTTATGAATAGCCCAAGAGGAACATTGTTCGGAAAGCCATGTCTTCACCCAGAGAGTGATGAGCCTGTGGAAATCCTCTCCACCGAAAGTGACTGGAGCCAAAATACTGAATATATTCAAAAAAGAGTTAGATAGAGAGATATGGCCTTCATATCTGGTATCATACTGACACTGAAATTCATATACCATGTTACTAATTTGTGTGGTTTGCTTTCTAGCTACACGGCAGCTTCCTGTTGTTAGAGAATGCTACACATGTTGTAACTGCAGAGTGAAATGGCCAGCTTTACCCGATGCTCAATTTTGAGAAACAAGGCATTCTGATTCCAAGGTAATTTGAAGTAGACATGGCTTTTTTCAGGAGTCCCTGTACATATCCATCCCTCACCAGGTTACAATCCCTGAACATGTCCATCCCTCACCTCGTTACAATCCCTATACACGTCCCTCCCTCGCCAGGTTACAATCCCAGTACACGTCCATCCCTCACCTCGTTACAATCCTTGTACACGTCCATCCCTCACCTGGTTACAATCCCTGTACACGTCCATCCCTCGCCAGGTTACAATCCCTGTACATGTCCCTCCCTTGCCAGGTTACAATCCCTGTACATGTCCCTCCCTCACCAGGTTACACTCCCTGTACACGTCCCTCCCTCGCCAGGTAACAATCCCTGTACACGTCCCTCCCTCACCAGGTTACACTCCCTGTACACGTCCATCCCTCGCCAGGTTACACTCCCTGTACACGTCCATCCCTCGCCAGATTACAATCCCTGTACACGTCACTCCCTCGCCAGGTTACAATCCCTGTACACGTCCCTCCCTCACCAGGTTACGCTCCCTGTACACATCCCTCCCTCGCCAGGTTACAATCCTTGTACACATCTCTCCCTTGCCAGGTTACAATCCCTGTACACATACATCCTTCACCAGGTTACAATCCGTGTACACATCCATCCCCCACTGGTTCCAATCCCTGTACATGTCCATCTCTCGTCAGGTTACAATCCCTGTAGCTATCCATCTCTCACCAGGTTACAATCCCTGTACACATTCCTCCCTCGCCAGGTTACAATCCGTGTACACGTCCTTCCCTCGTCAGGTTACAATCCATGTACACGTCCATCCTTCGCCAGGTTACAATCCCTGTATATGTCCATCCTTTACCAGGTTACAATCCCTGTACACGTCCCTCCCTCGCCAGGTTACAATCCCTGTACACGTCCCTCCCTCACCAGGTTACAATCCCTGTACACGTACATCTCTCACCAGGTTACAATCCCTGTACACGTCCCTCCCTCACCAGGTTACAATCCCTGTACACAGTTTGGCCTGAAGATTCTATGTTTTGTCCTTGAAAAGTGGTTTGAACAGCTGCCATCTTCCCCCATTGCCATCCTCTGCCTGGCTGAACTTCGTTCTCATTTGAATGTTTTTCTCCTTTAACGTGTCTCACTTTCTCCAGGTCAAAGGTTTGGACAAGGATACCCACATGGGACCCCGATATGCCTTTCTCTTTGTGAGATATGTGGAATCTTCCTTGTTTTAGTCCTCTTCCAATATATTGATGACATCACGGTGCCACCTCTTGTATGGACCAGCAGTGGAAAACATCCTCAGTTTTCCTTCCAAATTCCACCCTTTACGTTTCTTCACCTTGGCCATCTCTGACTCTTCCCTTCCCTTCCTTGACTTTACTACTTCCATCTCTGAGGATAGACTGTCCACTGATTTCCATTACAAGCCCAGAGACTCCCACAGTAACCTTGACCACACTTCCCCTCACCCTGCAAGGACTCCATTCCATTCTTTCCAGTTTTCCTATCTCTGTTCTGATGACATCACCATCCACACGGGATGCCTTCAGCGTATTCTCCTCTATTCCTCAATTGAGATTCCCACCCACTGTGGGAGACAGTTCGTCAGCTGCCCTCACCTCTTCCTCTCTCTGTCTCTCAGATCAACAATAGCGGTTTCCTTTGTCACCATTTTCCACATCATCATCCTTTACATTCAAGACCACCACCAGGAGGGTACCACCAATAAATATGTCCTCTCCTCTTTTCTATTGGCCGCATTCCACAGGGACTGTTCTCTCTGTGAGCCCCGGTCCATACCTCAGTCACTCTTAACACTTGGTCACCACGCCCACCTCATCGCATGTAATAGCTGTTTCATTGCTTCCATGATCCCAAGCATACCTTCCTGGTGGAGCAGTGTTTTACTTTACTTTCACTCGACACTACTGTATTCACTGCTCACAACGGCGTCTCCTCTATATTTCCAAGGCCAAATACAAACTGGGTGACCACCTTGTGGAACACCTCACTCTGTCCGTTCGAGTAACCCTGACCTTCCAGTTGCTTGCCTTTTCAGTGTCACCATCTTGTCTGCATGCCAGCATTTCTACCAGGGGCCTGCAGCAGTGTTCCTGTGAATCTCAACACAAGTTGGAGGAGCAACTCATTCTTTTCCACTTGGAGATGAGACAGCCTTCAGGAGAGGTGATGACTGAGTGACATTACCATGAGACTATTAATCCAGAGACCCAGGAAATATCCTGGGGACCTCATTTCAAATCCTGCCATGGCAGATGGTAGAATTTGGATTTGATAAAAAAAACAGAATTAAGAGATTAATGATGACCATGAAACCAGAGTCAATTGTCAAAAAAAAATCTAGTTCATTAATGCTCTTTAGGTAAGGAAACTCCATCCTTACCCGGTCTGGCCTACATGTGACTCCAGACCCAAGCAAGGTGGTTCACTCTCAACTGTCCACTGGGCAATTAGGATTGGGCAATAAATACTGGGCCTGGCAAATGATATTCATGTCCTATGATTCATAGAATCCTTCTAGCATGGAAACAGGCCCTTCGGCCTAACAGGTCCACACTGACCCTTGGAAGAGTAACCCACCCAGACCCATTCCCCTACTCTATTACTCTGCATTTACCCTTAACTAATGCACCTAACCTGAACACCATGGGTAGTTTAGCATGGCCAATTCACTTAACCTGCACATCTTTGAATGAAGCTCAACATTGAGTTCACCAACTTCAGAGCAGCACTGTCTCACCCGCTTCATCTCATGGGCTTATTCTCAGAAGAACTCTCCCATCTTGTACTATTCACATTATCATGTATGATCACTTATTTTATGCCTTAATCATTCCTTTGCTACCATGAACAGTCCATTTGCCTTTTGCTCTGGATGCCCTTCCCATCTGTTCCACTCACTCCTCCTCCCCCTTTATCAACAACGTAAAAAGCATAATTTCCAACCCCCTTCAGTTCCAAACAGGAGCCATGTCAGACTCAAAACGTTAACTCTCTTATTCTCCCCACAGATGTTGTCAGGCCAGTTAAGTTTCTCCAGCACTCTCTGGTTTTTGATTTCAGATAAAAAGCCACCGTTTTGAATAGGCTCGATTATTTCTAACTCGAAGCTGGGCCCATTCTGAATTCCTTGCTGAGTTCCCAGCAGAAAGTTCAGTTCAGAGTTTGACAGATTTGAAAGGTTTTAAAGAATCATCTAGTTTTGAAGTGTTTGGTGAAATAGATGTTTGTTTTTACAACAGGTTTATCACTTGAATAGATTTAGATTCCTTCATCAGCGTTTTTTTTCACAATGCAGTATGTTTGAGTGAGAGCTCTATTTGATTGTTGGAATGTTAATTTTTTCATCACCATTTCAAAGACCTGACTCTTGAGATTTGCCCACATGAGTACTTGGTGAGTGGTTATGAAAGAGGCATGGGTATAGTCTGGGCACGGAAGGGATGTGAGAGGGTCATGAGGAATATGTTAACTACCCTATCTACCTGTGACATAGATTTCAAAAAATCAGCTTGACCATTCAACTTTGCCACCTCAGGCCTGACCCCCCGGAGGGTTGGAGCTGAGTCTAATTTGAGCTTCCTGCCTTCTCAGAACAAGATCAAGGCCATCAGGACCCTTCCAAAGGAGGTGTATCTCCTGGCTCAGGAAGTTTCCTGACTCAGTAGTGGATTCAAGATGGTAACCACCACCACCTTCTCAGGGGCAATTAGGGATGGGCAAAAAATGTTGGCCCAGCCAGCGACACCCACATCCCACAAATGAATAAAAACCAATCTAGTTGTTTAAAAAGAAGTTAAATACCTTTTGCGGCCAGCTGCAAGTATAAAATAGAGAGGCCACTCACTCACTGATCCCTCCTCACCTTGTCATAACAATCAGCCAAGGCATTTGTTTCAGTCTTATACCCTGTGTGTCAGCTGAGAGGAGACATTTTGACTGATTTCAAATTTTTATTCCATCATGCAGAATCCAAAATGCGCTACATTATTGAGATTAGCTATGTCAGAAGTTTCTTGAAAATTAAATTTGCAGCATTATCTTTTAATAGTACAGAAAACAAGGGGGCTGATAGCTCAACTAGACTAGATCCCCTACAGCGTGGAAACCAGCCCTTCAGCCCAACCAGGCCACTCCAACCCTTGGAAGAGTAACCAACCCAGACACATTTCCCCTCTGACTAATGCACCTAACACTATAGGCAATTTAGCATGGCCAATTCACCTAACCTGCATACCTTTGGACTGTGGGAAGAAACCACACAGACACAGGGAGAATGTACAAACTCCACACAGACAGTTGGCTGAGGCTGGAATCGAGCCTGGGACCCTGGTGTTGTGAGGCAGCAGTGCTAACCACTGAGCCACTGTGCTGCCCTATTGCTTGGCAATGTAGAGTGATACCAAGAGCATGTGCTTGCTTCCTGTTCTGGCTGAGGTTACAATGAAAGTTCAACCTTCTCAACATTGACCCTGAGTGGTGACCTTCAGGTTAACCTCACCACCAGTTGTCTCTCTAGTGAGGCAGCAGTCTGGGACTATGACCAACTTTATCTTTATTACGTGAAGCTGCTGCTATCTCAAACCAATGGGTTTCCCTCTCTCTCACAAGTTGAAAGAGAGGTTCCAATCCTGTCCATTCTCAATGTCCCAGAAACAATTGTTGGATACACCCAGCTAGTGACTAATTGTTGACCCCCTTGACCTTTGGGCCTCAAAGAGATGCTTTTGTCCAGAAAACCTCTGTTTAAAATCAAAACGTGGTGACTCAAGCTCTCCAAGCCGTTGTTTCAAGCAAAGGATTAGTTTACATCAATGTCACAACTGTGCTGTTTTATTGTGAATCAGTAAAAGTGAGCCACGGTGAAAAGCAGCAGTCATTACTGCGGGAGACAGCGTGTGGGGAATAGGAAGAGTTGTTGTAGTGTGGGAGACAGCACTGGGATTGACAACATTTTGTTATCAGGCTTTCTTTGTTACAGGTCAGCAAAGAAAATTAAGTGCTTGTAGAGAATTGACTTCTTTTCATTATTTATTGTTGTGCTCTAATGAAACAGAGAAAAGTCTCATCTAAGCCATTTTTTGGGACAATGAATATTTTCATATAAAAATGAAAATTATATAAATATCGAATTGAAACATTTTTATGCTTGGTTATGACAAATTGTGTTTATTAAGCATTATATATGTCAGCAAATTCTGAAAGAGTCTACTCCCCATGCCAAGCAAAGCTTGTGTATATCAGGAAATCGAAATTCCACAGCTCATAGCCTTTATGTTCTTTGTTTTTAACAGAGAGAAAATTGATAGTTTAAATAGTTTAAGGGACCAAAATAGGATTAGTAGCATTTGTTGAAGGGGCCATTATGGTGGGAGATAACTGATGCGATATTTCCAGAAGGTCTTTGGACAAGGTGTCACACAGGAGGCTGCTGAATAACATAAGAGCTCAGGCTATTAGGGCTGAAAATGTGTTGCTGGAAAAACGCAGCAGGTCAGGCAGCATTCAAGGAGCAGGAGAATCGGTGTTTCGGGCATGAGCCCTTCTTCAGGAATGACAGCCTCCTTTCAGGCTATTAGGGGTAAGGTACTGACATG
The DNA here is from genome assembly GCF_020745735.1 of Hemiscyllium ocellatum. NCBI lineage: Eukaryota > Metazoa > Chordata > Chondrichthyes > Orectolobiformes > Hemiscylliidae > Hemiscyllium > Hemiscyllium ocellatum. Next base: position 42,827,578 of record NC_083430.1, read on the forward strand.
GAGAGAGGATTGGCTGACTAACAGAAGGCAGAGAGTGGGAATAAAAGGATATTTTCGAGGATGGCAGCTGGTGACTAGTGGACTTCCCCAGGGGACAGTGTTGGGACTGTTCACATTATACATTAATGATCTGGGTGAAGGAGCTGAGGGCATTGTTGCAATGTTTGCAGCTAATACAAAGATTGGTGGAGGGACAGATAGTATTGAGGAGATGGGAGGCTGCAGAAGGACTTGGACAGGCTAGGAGAGTGGGCAAAGAAGTGGCAGATGGAATACAATGTGAGGTTATGCCCTTTGGTAGGTAGAATAGAGGTATAGACTATTTTCTAAACAGGGAAAGGCTTCAGAAATCTGAGGCATAAAGGGACTTAGCATTCTTAGTTCAGGATTCTCTTAAAGTTAACATGTAGGTTCATTGGCAGTTACGAAGGTAAATCATTGTTAGGATTCAGTTCGGAAGGGCAAGAATACAAGAGCAGGTACACTGCTGAGGCTGTACAAGGCTTTGGTCAGACCACATTTGGACTATTTGAGACCCACATATCTAAGAAGGACACACTGGCCTTGGAGGGGGTCCAGAGGAGGTTTACAAGAATGATTCCAGGGATGAAGGGTTTGTCAGATGAGGAATGGTTGAAGACTCTGCGTCTGTACATGATGAAGTTTTGAAAAATGAGTGGGGATCTGATTGAAGCTTATAGAATGCTGAAAGACCTGGATAGGGTAGACATGGAGAAAATGGTTCTGTGAGTAGGAGAGACTAGAACCTAAAAGCATGGCCTCAGATTGAAGGTACAACCATTTAAAACTGAGGTGAGGAGTCATTTCTTCAGCCAGAGGGTGGGGGAATCTGTGAAATTAATTGCTGCAGAGGGCTGTAAAGGCCACATCATTGAGTGCATTTAAGACAGAGATAGATTAGTAAGGGGATCAAGGGTTACAGAGACAAGACAGGAGAATGGGGTTGAGAAACATATCAGCCATGATCGAATGGTGGAGCAGATTCAATGGGCCAAATGGCCTAATTCTGCTCCTATTATCTTATGGCCCTATGCAAGGATACATTGGACAATGAGACCCAATGGTTTTAAGTGGACCAGCAGCAGTTTCCTGTCTCTGGAGTGGACTGATTCTCAAGGTTTTACACTTTGTTGAATTCACCACAGACAGATTTCAAGAATCCCCTTTGAGTGTGTTTGATACCCATGACATTTGACTTCCTTGATCCCTCCCAACACCCCCACCAATTTGGTCTTGTAACTCCCCACTGACACTCACCAGTCCCTATTGAAAGTTCCCAGAGCTCCCTAATTCCTGCAGTTTGTTTCAATGCTCCCAAATGTTGACAACTGTTTCCCTTTCTCTCTTCCTCAATATCCCCAAACCCAAAATGTCCTCCTCCCAGCATTTCCACCTTCATTGTTTCCAGGAGCGATCAAAATCGTGAAGAATCCATACAGACATTGTTCCCAGTGGCACCAACATCAATAATCAGAGTAGGCAGGGAAGGTCATTTGCAAGAGCTAGTGAAAAGGGTGGCATGAAATGGTAATGGAAGTAGCTCCAGTAGGAAAATTTGAAAGGGAGATGGATAAATACTTGAAAGATAAGTTTTTACAGGGTGAGGGATAAAGAACAGAGCAGTGGAAATAAATGAATAGCTCTACCAAAACACTCAGATAGGTATGATAGACCAAATGGCCTCCTGCTGTTCTTCACCCTCCATGATTCTGTGATAACACTCCCCTTCCCTGGGTCCTGTCGAACATCCGATGCACTCAGATCCTACACTATTAATATCACTAATTGCTAATTGAATCTGAGACTCCAATTAACATTGCAGTGTATCACTAGAGTATTGCAGCTAATGTTTCTTATTCTTCATGGGATGTGAGCGTTGCTGACAGGATTCCTTGCCTCTGAGCTGCTCTTATAGCCATAGTATTTAAATAGATGGCCTGGTTCTGTTTCTGGTCAATGATAACTGCCAGGATGTTGATAGTTGGGGGTGTAGAGTTCAGTGACAGTCATACCATTGAATGTCAAGGGTCAATTGATAAATTGGAAATGGCCATTATCTGGTATTTGCATGTTGCAAATGTTACTTGACACCTTTTAGCCTAAACCTAGGTATGGACTTGGAAATACATTGCCATTCCTTCACTATCACTGGGTCAAAATCCTGGAACCTCCTCTCTAAAGGCATTGTGGACCCACAGCACATGGACTGCAGCGGTTCAAGAAGGCAGCTCACCAACACCTTCTCCAGGGCAACTGGGAATGGGCAACAAATGCAGGCCCAGTCAGGTTCATGAGCAAATGAACAAAATGACCTGGAGAAACTGAGAACGAAATTTACACTTCAGCACAATCTTGACACCAACCAATGGTGTGGATGAGTCATGAATTGCAGTTGTCATAAAGATTTGACCGTATGTTAGGCATTTCAGACCTATGATTTATTAAGGGCCAGATTAAAATAATATACCCTGATGACAGTATAGTCCCCCATCTGAACATCAACAATCACTGTAGCTCCATTGCTAAATCCTATATCCTTTTGAGTTTCTACTGTCATTTTCAGTTCCACCACCAGCTTGTCTTTCTCTAAAGAGAGAGCAGTCCTCAGGAACTCTGGGAAAATTGTGACTATAAGGGGTCGGCTGGTTGGGTGGCTGGCCTGCAGTGCAGAATGATACTACTAGGATGGGCTCACATCTCTGTTTGACTGAGGTTACCATGAAACACTTTGCTTCGATCACTCCCTTACTCTAGACACAGTGACCTTCAGGTTAAACCACCACCAGGCATCTCTCTCAAATGAAAGAGCAGGACTGTGGGTGAGTTTACCTTTTTACCATCACTGCCTCACTTAACATTAAGGACCAGTCTAATAATTGCTGCAGGAAATTATACCAATTTGGAGATAATTACAAAGGCTCACTTATGGCTGAATAACCTTTTTGTTGACTGTTTAGTTTACTTTGATCCACCTTTGTCCAATTTTCTCACCAGTCTGTCGTCATTTTGTATCATTACCTCCTGCTGAGCATGTTTCTCATTAAATTAATTCAATCAAATTCCAGTTTTATTGTTCATATTCATTTTAACATGGAATCAAATGCTTAGGCTAATTTGTGCTAGCCTTTCCTCAGTTTCACGTTTTGCCTTTCTTTTATGTGGATGATTTATGACTCTCTTGTTATTAATAATTCATCCCTCTTTTCTCTGACTTATTATTTTCAGAGCTTCATGCCCTGGCACTGTAATTACCATACTTTGCGATCTGTCCCTTGCCTCTATGAAGACACACTGGTACTGAGACTTTAATAATGAGGCTGGTGTATGCTACATATGTAATAAGATAAATCAGTGTAAAGGAGTCACTGGTTAACCTTTTCTTTCGATCATGTTGCTAATACATGCTTATCCAATAACTGCATATAAGATGTGATGGCTTGACAGAAAGACTCAACTGTTTGTAAATGGCTGCTTTACATTGACGAGCTGCCATTGATGACATCTCAGACTCAAATGTGTAAACTAAATGAAACACCTCTGTTGCCTGAGGACGCCAGTATAACTAGCATGATGTCTGACAGACCCAGAGTAACAGCAAACGCAAGGCAGGGATACTGCAGACTTGCCTTTCAACTTGTTTCTGGCCAAGACTGAGAGCCACACAGAGTACTCCGTTTCCTTTTCAAGCCTGTGACCCCATTTCTGACCAGAGGCCCATGTCCATCCCAGGAGGAAAGGACCATCAGGTGGAGTTGTAAAGTTTCTACTCCGCCAGAGGTAAATGGGTACACTCCAATGGGAGCTCAAGGATTTACAGGACAAATTATTAGTCCAATAACTTTCCAACACAACCAGGATATTTATCATCAATTTGTTTTCACACTGCTTGAATCAGTCAAGACATTGCTGATACCTTTTAGCTCTAAGTTATGCTCCATGGATGTGTTATATAAGGAGGTATAGTTGAGAAAAAGACTTCTTCACACAGTGAGTAATTAGGATATGGAATCCACTGTCTGGAAATGCAGTGGAGGCAGGCTCATTTGAGACAGTCAAGTCAGCATTGGATAATTAATTGGATAGAAATAGTGTGCAAAGGTATGGGGAGAAAGCAGGAGATTGGCACAGGGTAATGATGCTCACTTGAAGAGCCAGTGCAGGTTTGATGGACCGAATGCCCTCCTTTTGCATTGTAACAATTCTGTGAAAAGAATGCAGTGGGACACATGCTCAACTGTATGCAGAAAGCATTAAGCTTTGATGTACTGACAAAATTGCCAATATTTTCAGCACTCGGTCTCTGTGAGGCATATTAAAGGCACTATTGAAACATAGGGTGCTCTTGTTATTGGTGGACAGTTACCGAAGAATAACTTGGTGAAGAGAGTTTACCACATGACAAAGTTGCTAAGATTACAATAATGGGAGATAATTCATGAAACACAATTAACAATTGCTTTAGCATGGTTTGACATCAATTGAAATGAATAGGCTTGCTGTTGCGGTGCAGTGGTAATATTCTAACCTCTGAGCCAGGAGGCCCCTATGTGACTTCCACACTTTCCAGGTTCCTGTTCCTATCCAGATCCTTTTTCACTGTAGATGTGAAACTGAATCTCTATCCCCCACCAGAAGATCTCAGAAGGGTTGGCTACTTCCACAAACAGAGGTCTGCCCAGTCTCCACCTCATAACAACCGCCTCCGTCTGGCTGAGATAGTCTTCACTCTGAGCACCTCTCCCACACTGATCTTCTCTGAATTGTCTTTCTCAAGCCAGAGTTTATATAGAAGCTTGATTGGTTTCACATTTCCATCATTGAAGAAAAAATCCTGGAATCTGGGAATCTAACATCCATCAGAAAATGTTGATTCAACATACCCTTGATGACTGAAGATGTTGAGGCAGAGCAGTGGAAGGACAATGCTGTTCAGAAGATTGATAGAGAGAACATCAGAGAGAATTTAAATGCTATTGAATCTTGCTAACTTTTTTTCCCATGATTTAAAATGACCTTTGCTCTCCTCTGATGATTGGTTATCGACCAGGAACATAAGCTCAGGTTTTCTGTCCACTATTCCAACGTTTTCTGTTCTTATTCCAGTTTTCTAGCAACCACAGTATTTCACTGTTACACCTTATAGTGCTGACTTAATGTGCCCATTATTCTATAAAGTCAATAAAGTATGCTGTAACATTCACCAGCATTGCTGACAGCTAAACAATATTCAATGATGTGCAATATTCAAGTTCCAGAGGCCATTGACATCAAAATCTATTGCACATTCAAGTTGTTGCTTTGTCCTTCTGACTCCAATTAAAATTGTTCAAAAGTAGATCAGTGTTTGATACACTTCTGGAAAAGTTGTTTCATTGTAAAATATTTATCAACTGGGGCCAATCTAACCTGATGAATATTAACAATAATTGGGTGTTTTCAGTCTCTCTCTGTTTTACAGAACTGCACACATCTGTAATTATACCATGAAGCAAGCTACACTGAGGGAGATGTATTCAAATACTAAGTGTTGAATATCGTAACTCTCACATTCCCCGCTTTTACAGTAATGTCAGGCTGCATCGTACGGCTTCGTCTGGGTTGAGAGAGGCAAATCAGGAGCTAGCTAATCCGCTTGCTCCTCACTCCTGCACGTATCAGCTCGATGAACTGAGTGTTAGCCAGGCAAGGCCCAAATGTCAAGTGGGAACACCCAGCAAGTTACCATTGTGAAGGAGGATTCACACCCAGTGGGCTTTCTAGAGTGGGGTGACCAGCAGCAGTGGACAGGAAGTTGGTTTTGGTCACCAAAGTAAAAGTCACCTTCCCACTCCCTTTCTCCTTCAATTGTTATGTCAACCAACAAAAACTGGGAAGGTTTCTAGAAACGATTGTTTGGGGTCAAATTAGCAGTCACAAAAACACGGTGGCTCAACGGTTAGCACTGCTGCCTCACAGTGCCAGGGACCTGGATTTAAATTCAATCTTGGGCAACTGTATGGAGTTTGCACATTCTCCCCGCGTCTGCACGGATTTCCTCTGGGTGTTCCAATTTCCAGTAACAGTCCAAAGAAGTGCAAGTTAGGTGGATTGACCATGCTAAATTTCCCATAGTGTCCAGGGTTGTGCAGATTAGGTGGATTAGTCATGGCAAATGCAGGGATAGGGTAGGGGTGTGGATTTGGATGAAATGCTCTTCCAAAGGTCAGTGTGGACTTGATGGACCGAATGGCCTGCTTTCAAACAGTTAGGATTCTATGGAAAAGCTAAGTTGATTAGAAAGGGTAAGTGCAGATTTCAAAAGGAGAAATTGTGTTTAACTAGCTTGTTGAGGATTTGTAAAGAGATAACCAAAAGGCTTGATGAGGGTAATGATATTGAGGTAATGTACATGGATGTTCTGAAGGCATCTGATATAGCACCACACAGACCTGTGAAGAAAATTACAGGTCATGAAATAAACCTGTACGAGATTGGCTGAATGATGGGAAGCAGAGAGTAGTGGTTAATGGATATTTTTCAGGGAAAAGGGAAGTTTGTAGTGGAGTTCTCTAGGAATCGGTTTTGGGACCCTTATTTTTCCTGATAGAGATTAATGATTAAAACGTTAAAGCTCATAGTTGGAATAAGGCAAATTTTAATGGTTCAAGGCAAGAATTTTCAAAAGTTTATTAGAGTAGACTGTTCACAGGTAAAGGGATGATTGACAAATGGGAGGCTTTCAAAATTGTGATAAGAAGAATTCAGAGGCGTTATGTTCCTGTTAGAGTGAAAGGTAAGGCTTAACAGGATTAGAGAACAATAGACTGAATAAGTATATTGAGGTTCTAGCCAACACTAAAAAGGAATCACATATTAGATACACATAACTGTGGATTAAATTAATCTCTTGAAGAATATAAAGAGTCTAGAGGCATTCTTATGAGGGAAATCAGGAAGGCAAACAGAGGATATGAGATAGACTTGGCAGATTAGTTAAAGACAATCAAAAAAACTCTACAAGTACATTAAGAGCAAAAGAGCAACTAGAGAGAGAATAGGGCCCCTTAAAGATCAACCAAGTAATCTTTGCGTTGAAGCTCAGGAAACTGGAGAGGTATTACATGAAAATTTTGTGTCAGTTTTTATTGTGGAGAAAAAAACTGAATGCGACAGTCATAGAGTGACAGAGATGTACAGCAAGGAAACAGACCCTTTGGTCCAATTGGTCCATGTGACCAGATATCCTAACCTAATCTAGTCCCACCTGCCAGCACTTGGCCCATATCCTTCCAAACCCTTCCTATTCATATACCCATTCAGATGGCTTTTAAATGCTATAATTGTACCAGCCTCTACCACTTCCTCTGACAGCTCATTCCATACACGTACCACCCTCTGCGTGAAAACATTGCTCCTTAGGTCCTTTTTAAATCTTTCCCCTCTCAACTTAAACCTATGCCCTCTAGTTCTGGACATGCCCACCCCAGGGAAAAGATCTTGTCTATTTATCCTATCCATGCCCCTCATGATTTTATAAACCTCTCTAAGGTCACCCCTCAGCCTCCGACACTCCAGGGAAAACAGCCTCAGCCTGTTCAGCCTCTACCTATAGCTCAAATGGAACTCAGAGAAATAAATATTTATATTTTGAAAACAGCTCATATTACAGAAGAGGAAGTGTTAGAGGTTTTAGAAAACATGAAAGTGGGTAAATCTCCAGGACTTGATCAAGTGTATCCCAGAGCTGAAAATGTGTTGCTGGAAAAGCGCACCAGGTCAGGCAGCATCCAAGGAACAGGAAATTCGACATTTCGGGCACAAGCCCTTCATCAGGAATCAAGGGCTTGTGCCCGAAACGTTGAATTTCCTGTTCCTTGGATGCTGCCTGACCTGCTGCGCTTTTCCAGCAACACATTTTCAGCTCTGATCTCCAGCATCTGCAGACCTCACTTTCTCCTCCAAGTGTATCCAAGAGCATTGTGTGAAGTTGAGGAAATTGTGGTGCCCTAGCAGAAATATTTGTATAATCTGTAACCATGGGTAAGATGCCAGAGGACTGGAGGCTGGCTAATGTTGTGTCACTATTTACGAAAAGCTGTAAGGAGAAGCCTGGGAACTATAGACCTGTGAGCCTGACACTGGTGGTGGATAAGTTGTTGGAGATGATTCTGAAAGATAGGATTTCCAAGCATTTTAAGAGACAAGGTCTGGTTAGGAATAGTCAGCATGGTTTTGTGTGAGGGAAATCATGTCTCACAAACTTGATTGAGTTTTTTCAAGGAAATAAGAAGGCTATGAGGGGAGAGCAGTAGATGTTGTTCACATGGACTTTAGTAAACCCTTGGGTCCGCATGTAGACTAATTAGTAAAATTAGATCACATGAGATTCAGGGTGAGTTTGCCAGTTGGATGCAAAATTGGCTTGATGGTAGGAGATAGAGGGTGGTGGTGGAGGGTTGTTCTGTGGAATAGAGGCCTGTGACCAATGGTGTTCTACAGGGATCGGTATTGGGGCCACTTTTGTTTGTCTCTTATATAAACAATTTGGATGAGAATATAGCAGGCATGATTTGTATGTTTGTGGATTTCACCAAAATTGATGGTATAGTGGACAGTGAAGAAGGTTATCTAAGGTAACAAAGAGATCTTGATCAATGGGCTGAGGAGTGGCAGATGGAGTTTAATTTGGATAAATGTGAGGTGCTGCATTTTGATAAAACAAACAGGGGCAGGGCTTATACAGTTACTGGTAGGACCCTGGGGAGTAAAACAACAGAGAGACCTAGGGGTTCAGGTACATAATTCTTTAAAATTTACATCACATATAGACAGGGTGGTTAAGAAGGTGTTTAACATACTTGCCTTCACTGCTGAAGCCTTTGAGTATAGGAGTTGGGATGTCACCTAGAGGTTGTACAGGATGTTAGTTAGGCCTCTTCTGGAATTCTCAGTGCAGTTCTGGTCACCAAGTTATAGGAAGGATATTATCAAATTGGAGAGGGTTCAGAAAATATTTACCAGGATGTTGCCAGGAATGGAGGGCTTGAGTTATAAAGATAGGCTGGACAGTTTGGGACTTTTTTCACTGGTGTGTAGGAGATTGAGTGCTGACCTTATACAGGTTTATATGATGATGAGGGCATAGATAAGGTGAATAGCAAAGATCTTTTCCCAATGAGAGTTTTGAGAAGATTTGTAGCTCAGGTTGAGGTTCTGGATGTAAGTTTGCTCACTGAGCTAGAAGGTTCATTTCCAGACGTTTCATCACCCTCCTAGGTAACATCTTCAGTGGGCCTTTGGGCAAAGTACTGTTGATAATTCCTGTTTTCTGTTTATATGTTTGGTTTTCTTTGGGTTGGTGATGTCATTTCCTGTGGTGATATCATTTCCGGTGGTGATGTCATATCCTGCTATTTTTCTCAGGGGGTGGTAGATGGGGTCTAACTGGATTTGTTTGTTGATAGAGTTCCAATTGGAATGCCATACTTCTAGGAATTCTCGTGCATGTCTTTGTTTGACTTGTCCTAGGATGGATGTGTTGTCCCAGTTGAAGTGGTGTCCTTCCTCATCCGTATGTAAGGATGATAGTGAGAGAGGATCATGTCGTTGTATGAGTAATTGATGTTCATGTACCCTGGTGGCTAGTTTACTGCCTGTTTGTCCAATGTAGTGTTTGTTACAGTCCGTGCACGGTATTTTGTAAATAACATTAGTTTTGCTTGTTTGTGCAATACCTTGCTAAATTGCCTGTAGTGTCCATGGATATATGGCTTAGCCATCGGAAATGGTGAGGTGGATCTGGGTGGGATAGTCCTTGGAAACTCAGTGTGGACTTGATGGGCTGAATGGCCTGCCCCACACACTGTAGGGATTCTCTGATCTGATAGAGGTTTTCATAATTGTGAGTGGACTGGATAGTGTAGGTAGGGAGAAACTATTGCTGCTCATGAAAGCAATAAGAATCAGAAGGCACAGATCTCAAGTGATTTTCAAAAGAACCAAATGTGATGACAGAAAAAAAATCCATATACTCTTCAAATGAGCCATTCAAGAGAATGTTGAATGATTATTTGGATAAACATAATGTGCAATGGCATAGGAAAAAGAGAGGACATTGGATGTGGGCAATGATGTTCATTTGAAGAGTTGGTGCAGATATCTCAGGACAAATGGCCCCCTTCTGCACTATAACAATTCTGTGATTGTGTGAAATGAACTAGATGAATGTTGCAATAGCAGAGTTACCAGCTCCAAGCATCATGGTCCCATTTACAGATCTTTTCTGAGAGGGCAGAGGGGTGTTCAGCTCTCAGTGTCTGGAAATGGGCAGGGCGATCCATCCTGATCTTGACCAAACAACATCACATCGTACTGTACGTCAGCGCAGGGGAGAGGGGAGAATGAGGGGAGGGGGCGGTCTGTCCATGTGTGTCCATTGTATGTATCAGATGATGTGAGCTATGGCTGTGTGGCTATTACACTTACCTCTGAGTCAGATGATTACAGATTTAATTCCCAATCCACAATCCTGTCCAGGGCTGGGGATGTGCTGCATTGTTGGAGATGTCATCTTTTGGGCCAAGTTTTAATACGAGGCCTGGTCCAGCTTCTCGCTTGGAGGTAAAATCAATCCCATGGCATTGAGTACAGGAGTTGGGAGGTTATATTGTGGCTGTATAGGACATTGGTTAAGCCACTTTTAGAATATTGCGTGCAATTCTGGTCTCCTTCCTATCGGAAGGATGTTGTGAAACTTGAAAGGGTTCAGAAAAGATTTGCAAGGATGTTGCCAGAGTTGGAGGATTTGAGCTCTAGGGAGAGGTTGAACAGGCTGGGGCTGTTTTCTCTGGAGCGTCGAAGACTGAGGGGTGACCTTATAGAGATTTATAAAACCATGAGGGGCATGGATAGGATAAATAGACAAAGTCTTTTCCCTGAGGTGGGGGAGTCTAGAACTAAAGGGCATAGGTTTAGGGTGAGAGAGGAAAGCTCTAAAAGGAATCTAAGGGGTAATTTTTCACGCAGAGGGTGGTGCATGTATGGGATGAGCTGCCAGAGAAAGTGGTCAAGGCTGGTACAATTGCAACACTTAAAAAGCATGTAGATGGGTATACGATAGGAAGAGTTTAGAGGGATATGGGACAAGTGCTGGCAAATGGGATTCGATTAATTTAAGTCATCTGGTCAGCATGGATGAGTTGGACCAAAGGGTCTGTTTCTGTGTTGCACATCTCTATGACTCTACCAAAGAAAAGCAGGGGACATTTCCCTGAGGTCCTATCCTGTCACCCCTTGGTCAACATCATTAATCCAGTTATTGCCACATTGTGGTTTGTGGCATCTTGCTGTGCAAGAATTGGCACTGGTGTTACCTGCTATAAAGCAAGTTCCCACTGATCATAGGTAACTTGGAACATGCAGCGATTGTGGGAAGAGTTAGTTAAATGCCAACTCATTTGCTCTCTGTCTGATTTTCACTGCTTCTGTACAACTAATGATTTTTTTCTCTCTGTGAGAACCTCTGGTCACAGAAAGCCCACAATGGACACAAACCATGATTAGTTATTCTCTGCCTGGCCTCAGTATTAGAGAAGGTGGGTGATATTGCCTATTTTATATGCTGACTAAAGACGGAAGTCCATCCCTGTGTGGGTGTACATGTTTGCAGTGTGTACATTGTATTGTGAGTGTTTGTATGTGGGTGTATACAAGCGTTCATGGTGAATCACGATGAGTTCATGATGAACAATCAATAATCCTCTTCAAGTAAGAGTTTTTCCGCCTCTTTTCCTTATCTTTGAATGTTAACAGCAATAATTAACCTTGCACATTGTACAGAAAGAAAGTAGAAGAATTTACACAGTACTTTTTACACCCTCTGGGCATCCAAGACTTTATTGTCCAAAACAATTGAAACAACGAGATTAGGAAGGCATTGACATGTCAGGAACTAGAGGCAGTGTGAGGAGAAGGAGGCAGCAGCTGCTGGGTTGTTATGTGGCTTGAGGAGGAGGATCTGGGACGTCAAGATAAGGATCTTACATGGAATAGATCGGTGCAAACTAGTGAGGGGGTGTGACAGTCACAGTTTGAGGGCTGTGTGGAGGGGTTTTTGTTTAGTTCTGTAGGTTTGGAAAGCGAATGTAAAGACTTTACATTTAGATTTAGGCTTTACTGTCACATGTACACAAGTACAGGGGAACAGGAGTACAGGGGAACAGGGGAACAGGAGTACAGGGGAACAGGAGTACAGGAGTACAGGGGAACAGGAGTACAGGAGTACAGGGGAACAGGAGTACAGGAGTACAGGGGAACAGTGAAATGTTGCCATACACAGCACCACCTCAGGTACAAAATACCTAGGAACAAAATTTTACATACAAAGCAGAAAAATAAAGGAACAAATTAAAAGGTTTAGCACTATTGTTCTTCTTAGTCTAAAGTAGAAAAATAAACAAGTTAAACATTACAGTCCTTTTGTAAACCATGGCGCTGCAGATGACCCAGACTGGGCTTTCCCCATGAGGTCTTACTCCCCCCCCCGACACTGGGCTCACTCTCTTCTCCCCCACACTGGGCTCACTCTCTCCCCCCACACTGGGCTCACTCTCTCACCCCCCCACACTGGGCTCACTCTCTCCCCCCTGCACTAGGCTCACTCTCTCCCCCCTGCACTAGGCTCACTCTCTCCCCCCTGCACTGGGCTCACTCTCTCCGTCCCCCACACTGGGCTCACTCTCTCCCCCCTGCACTAGGTTCACTCTCTCCCCCCTGCACTGGGCTCACTCTCTCCCCCCTGCACTAGGCTCACTCTCTCCCCCCTGCACTGGGCTCACTCTCTCACCCCCCCACACTGGGCTCACTCTCTCCCCCCTGCACTAGGCTCACTCTCTCCCCCCTGCACTGGGCTTACTCTTCCCCCACACTGGGCTCACTCTCTCCCCCCTGCACTGGACTCACTCTCTCCACCCCCCCCCCCCCCCCCTCACTGGGCTCACTCTCTCCCCCCTGCACTGGGCTCACTCTCTCCCCCCTGCACTAGGCTCACTCTCTCCCCCCTGCACTGGGCTCACTCTCTCCGTCCCCCACACTGGGCTCACTCTCTCCCCCCTGCACTGGGCTCATTCTCTCACCCCCCCACACTGGGCTCACTCTCACCCCCCCACACTGGGCTCACTCTCTCCCCCCTGCACTAGGCTCACTCTCTCCCCCCTGCACTGGGCTTACTCTTCCCCCACACTGGGCTCACTCTCTCCCCCCTGCACTGGACTCACTCTCTCCCCCCCCCCCCCCCCCCCCCCCCCCCCCTCACTGGGCTCACTCTCTCACCCCTGCACTGGGCTCACTCTCTCCCCCCTGCACTAGGCTCACTCTCTCCCCCCTGCACTGGGCTCACTCTCTCCGTCCCCCACACTGGGCTCACTCTCTCCCCCCTGCACTGGGCTCATTCTCTCACCCCAGCACTGGGCTCACTCTCTCCCCCCTGCACTGGTCTCACTCTCTCCCCCCTGCACTGAGGCTTACTCTCTCCCCCCTGCACTGGGATTATTCTCCTCCCACACTGGGCTCACTCTCTCCCCCCTGCACTGGACTCACTCTCTCCCCCCCCCCCCCCCCCCCTCACTGGGCTCACTCTCTCCCCCCCTGCACTAGGCTCACTCTCTCCCCCCTGCACTGGGCTCACTCTCTCCCCCCCCCTCACTGGGCTCACTCTCTCCCCCCCTGCACTAGGCTCACTCTCTCTCCCCTGCACTGCGCTCACTCTCTCCCCCCCCCCCCCCCCCCTCTCACTGGGCTCACTCTCTCCCCCCCTGCACTGGACTCACTCTCTCCCCCCCCCCTCACTGGGCTCACTCTCTCCCCCCTGCACTGGACTCACTCTCTCCCCCCCCCCCCCCCCCCCTCACTGGGCTCACTCTCTCCCCCCCTGCACTGGGCTCACTCTCTCTCCCCCCCCCCCCCTCACTGGGCTCACTCTCTCCCCCTCTGCACTAGGCTCACTCTCTCCCCCCCTGCACTAGGCTCACTCTCTCCCCCCTGCACTGGGCTCACTCTCTCTCCCCTGCACTGAGGCTTACTCTCTCCCCCCTGCACTGGGCTCACTCTCTCCCCCCCTGCACTAGGCTCACTCTCTCTCCCCTGCACTGCGCTCACTCTCTCTCCCCTGCACTGAGGCTTACTCTCTCCCCCCTGCACTGAGGCTTACTCTCTCTCCCCTGCACTGGGCTCACTCTCTCCCCCCTGCACTGAGGCTTACTCTCTCTCCCCTGCACTGGGCTCACTCTCTCCCCCCTGCACTGGTCTCACTCTCTCCCCCCTGCACTGAGGCTTACTCTCTCCCCCCTGCACTGGGCTCACTCTCTCACCCCAGCACTGGTCTCACTCTCTCCCCCCTGCACTGAGGCTTACTCTCTCCCCCCTGCACTGGGCTTATTCTCCTCCCACACTGGTCTCACTCTCTCCCCCCTGCACTGGGCTTATTCTCCTCCCACACTGGTCTCACTCTCTCCCCCCTGCACTGGGCTTATTCTCCTCCCACACTGGGCTCACTCTCTCACACCTGCACTGGGCTCACTCTCCCCTCACACTGGGCTTACTCTCCCTCCACACTGGGCTCACTCTCCTCCTCCCCTCCCCTCACCACTCCCCCCACACTGGGCTCACTCTCCCCCCGCACTGGGCTCACCTGCCCTCCCTGCACTGGGCTGACTCTCCCTCCTGCACTGGACTCACTCTCCCCCGACACTGGGCTCACTCTCCTCCTCCACCCATTCCCCCTCCACTCCCCACACACTGGGCTCACTCTCCACCCTCACTGGGCTCACTCTCCCCTCGCACTGGGCTCACTCTCCCCTCGTGCTGGGCTCACTCTCCCCCCACACTGGGCTCACTCTCCTCCTTCACCCATCCGCCCTCCACTCCCCACACACTGGGCTCACTCTCCCCTCTCACTGGGCTCACTCTCCCCTCGCACTGGGCTCGCTCTCCCGTCGTGCTGGGCTCACTCTCCCCCCACACTGGGCTCACTCTCCTCCTCCACCCACCCCCCCCTCCACTCCCCACACACTGGGCTCACTCTCCACCCTCACTGGGCTCACTCTCCCCTCGCACTGGGCTCACTCTCCCCTCACGCTGGGCTCACTCTCCCCTCGTGCTGGGCTCACTCTCCCCCCACACTGGGCTCACTCTCCTCCTCCACCCACCCCCCCTCCACTCCCCACACACTGGGCTCACTCTCCCCCCTCACTGGGCTCACTCTCCCCTCGTGCTGGGCTCACTCTCCCCTCGCACTGGGCTCACGCTCCCTTCGTGCTGGGCTCACTCCTCCCTCCCACTGGATACATGCCACTGACTGCTGCTTCTCCCAGAGCATTGTCTGGTTCTTTATCTTGTTTCATAAAACCCAGGCTCAATAAAAGCACAAAAACCTGAAAACTGTGCTGTCCTTGGACAAGTAAACAAGGTGGAACTGTATCAGGGTCATTCAGTAACAATTGCTGCTGAAGATAATTACTTGAATTTATTCCTAATCCATTTATTAATGTGATAATTCACTACATGCATTTGATTATATTCCTGTTTGCAGACAATAGCAAATTTAATTTGCTCATAATCAATTGCTTTAGAGAAATGTTTAACTCTCTTTAATTGATTAATGCCACCAGACTGTGCTGCGGAACATGGTGCTGAGAAAACGTGGCGCTGTGTCATCGGGGCACCCAAACAAATCTGTAATTGTAACCTCCAAGGAAAAGTAGCTTTCCCTCTCCAGCAGAAGCTTGCAATTCTGAGAGACTGTTCTTGCTGGAATGTGTGAAAGGTATTAGTTACTGTGGTCAAACTGTCTTCTTCCCCATGATCACCAGGATCTGCTTCTGGGATTCCTAACTGCAGAATGAAAACTTGATCCTTTGGACTGAATCCAGGCTGATGTTTCAAAGCAGCACCGAGAGAGTGCTACACTTCTGGGGGTGCCCTACAACAGCGCAAATATCAAATTGTGGTTTCACCCCCCCCTCCCCTGCCTGTCTGTAAAACAAAATTCCATCCCACTCTTCAAGAGTTCCTTCTTCATCTCCTGGTCAATCCATGTTTCTCAGCACACATCAGCAAAACAGATTCACCAGCGAGGTATCTCATCGTTGCTTGTGGTCTTTTTATCGGCTCTGTCATTGTCTGTGGGCATCAGTGGGTATTTATTGATTTTATGAATGTTTTTATTGTCACATGTACTTTACAGTGAAAAATATATTGAAAAGTTTCCACTGTCACTGGCGTCCAGGCACCATCTTGAAAAGTTTAAGAGTAATAATTTTAAAAAGATGTAGCTTACAGAAAGTCCATAACCCTCCCACCATTCCTTCGCCACTTGCTGCGATGGATCCAACCAATGTTGACTTTGGCATTCCTCAGGTGCCATCCTTTGCCGCTGGACCTATATTGCTGATGTTGCAGCCCCTCCCAGGCCCCGTGCTCACTCTCCGCCAATTGCTTTGTCAACACCGCTGCCCACTCTGGGCTCACCAGCTGCTGCTACACTGTGGACCCTGGTGGAGCCCCCCTCCTAATGCCTTCCACCTTCCACACCGATGCCATTGCCACCGATTCCACCACAACTGAGCTCTCCCCCCAAGATAAAAAAAAAGAGAGAAGAAAAACGCAAAGAGATGCAGACAGAACTGACGAGCCCCACGCACGAGAGCCCAGACGCTGCCTATTTAGCTGCTGCCATCCTGAAAAAAGATGGCTGATTGCTGATCCTGAATTGCTCTGGAGGTGGTGGGGAGCTGCTTCCTTTCAGTCCATGTTGTGCAGGGATACCCCTAGTGGTAACAAGGAGGCAATTCCAGGATTTTGACCCAGCGACAATGAAGGAACAGTGACATATTTCTAGGTCAGGACGGTGAGTGGCTGGGAGGGGAAGGATCCTGAAGGTGGAGGTGATCCCATGTATCAGCTGCCCTTATCCATCTCAGTGTAGGTGGTCATGAGTTTGGAAGTTACTGTCAGTGGAGTCTCAGTGAAATACTAAGGTGCATCTTGTAGATAGCACACACTGCTGCTCCTGTCAGTGGTTGAGAGAGGGAATGTCAAAGCTGGTGGATTTGGTGGGTTGGGGACAGTAAAGTGGGCTGCTTTGTCCTGGATGTTGTTGAGCTAGTTGAGAGTTGCTGAGTATTGTTGGCTCTGCACTCATCCAGGCAGGTGGAGAATATTCAAAGTTTGTGAGAAGATTTGTAGCTCGGGTGCTCGTTGTTGTGGTTCTGTTCGCCGAGCTGCGAGTTTTTGTTGCAAATGTTTCGTCCCCTAAATGCCGGAGGAATCAGCACAGAAGCGCTTCACAGGAAGCTCCCAAGCACTGAGGATGTCACCTAGAAAGGGGACGAAACGTTTGCAACAAAAACTCCCAGCTCGGCAAACAGAACCACAACAGGTGGAGAGTATTCCACCATTGGGCAGCTACAAGCTGATTTTGTGTTGAACAATCTTTCCCCTTTGCTGTACCAGGCAGATGATCAACCTCTACCACTGCCCCCCAACTCTGTATTACTCCAGGAGTTCATGACCCGCTCTCCCTGCGGCCTGTGTTGGTCAGGTGCCAATGGTCTAGTGCCCTTTGTGTCATTTTCCCTATCCACAGGCCCTAAGCAGCCATGACTGGCTCCCACCACCTGGTTCTCCCCACAGAGAGTGAGCTGCTCCACATGAGCGTGGTTCTCAACAGCTGCTTAAGAGGCTTTGACATGTGCCATCGTTACTGGGTCAAATCATTTCTCAGGCCTTGGTGTAACCTGCCAGAACTAGGGGTGGTCATGGGAAGCTGAGTCCTTCGCCAGCACCGACCTATGGCTCCCCTGATCATCTCCATTCGCACCGTGTGCTGAACCTCAGAATTCAACCCTCTGTCTCTCCTTCTCACTGCAGCCAGCTCTCTGAATATGCTCTGAATGACTGTTTTCTCACTTGCCCTCCTCAGTTCAGTACTCACATTGCCCTATCTTCCAAGTTGATGCTTTGTCCCTCATTCATCCCTGCCCACTGTGCCTTATGATTAAATGTCTTCCTTATCTCTCTTTCTCTGACACACTGTTCACTGCAATTAATGAACCATAAGATATAGGAGCAGAATGAGGCCATTTGGCCCATCGGACCTGCTATGCCATTCAATCATGGCTGATATAGTTCTCAACCTCATCTTTCTGCCTTCACACCAACGATTCACAGCTGAACACAGTTTGCATTGCTCTGACAGCCAATAAACTGTATCCAGACTCAGTAATGAGTTCCTGCGCTGCTTAATTGGTGCTGAAAGCTTTTAACATCGCAGCGCAGTCAAATCCATATCACCCAGTTAAACAGTTCCAACAAGCAGCCGGGAGTTGATTAGTTACCTCAGGAAAGATTAGAGAGGGGGACAAATGATTTGTCGCAGAACTGTTTCAATGCCTGAGAAATTGCCTCTGAGATTTCATCCTGATCACATAATTCTTCTCCCGACTGTATATTCTCCTGACTTGGAGGTTTATTGCACCTTCACTGTCAAGGATTCAATCTCCTGGGACTCCCTTCCCACCATTACTGTATGCTTACCCTTACCTACCACCACCCCTCCAAGGGAAATTTGGGAAGGGCAACAGTTCCTGGCCCAGCCCATGACGCCCACATTCCCATGAAACAATAAAAAGTGTAAAGCCACAGTATTGAAATTGTGCTACTAATAGTCAGCTTTAGATCCTGCTCCAAGCCACAGAAGTGACAGGCAATGACCATCGCCAATGCGAGAGAGTCTATCTTCACTTTGCAATAAATTATGTTTCCATTACTAAATACCCTGAAATCAACATCCTGGGCATGGGTTATCATTGATCTGTTAAACTGCCCTAGGCATACCATCTAATTCCTGTGGCTACATGAGCAAGTCCAAGACTAGAAATTCCGTGTTAAGTAACTCACCTTCTGGCTGTCCAAGACCTCCAAGTATAGGTCAGGAGTGGGATGGAATACTCCCCACTTGCCTGGATGAGTGCAGCTCCAGCAACACTCAAGAAGCTTGACACCATCCAGGACACAGCAGCTGACTTGATTGGCACCACATGTAACCCTTTCAACATTTACTCCCTCCTCTGCACAGTGGCAGTGGTATATACTATCCCAAAGTTACACTACAACAATTCACCAAGGTCCCTTCAGCTGCAGCTCCTAAACACATCACCACTACCAGCTAGAAGGATAAGGCAGTAGATGTACCATCATCTCCAAGTCCCCCTTCAACTCACACACCATCCTGACTTGGAACAATTATCAGTGTTCTTTCACTGTTGCTGAGTCAAAATCTTGGGGCTCCCTTCCAGCAAGACAGCTCACCACCACATTCTCAAAGGCAATGATGATGGTTAATGACTGTTGGCCCAGCCAGTGACACTATCATCCCACAAACAAACAAAAAAAACATTCACAACATGTCTTGGTGAATCATCTTAACCGTGATATTCATTGTCCAACTTAGACTCAATTTAGAAATTGAGGAGCTGAGGAATTGCTGCTTTGTTGTCTTGTCAACCGTATGGCAGGGCGTAATATGACGCCTGGGTTATATCTTTGTGCTGGACTCAGTTCCTCTTGATGGTTTTGAAATTATGTGAACTCCCAGCCTCTGATTTGCTCTTTTCATGCAATATTCATGTGGACAGTCCAGTTACGTTTCTCCTTCGTGGTGACCAACCAAGATTAGATTAGATCCCTACAGTGTGGAATTAGGCCCTTCAGCCCAACAAGTGCACACCGATCCTCCAAAGAGCAACCCACCTAGACCCATTCCCCTACATTTACCTCTTCACCTAACACAATGGGCAATTTAGAATGGCCAATCCACTTAACCTGCATACCTTTGGACTGTGGGAGGAAACCACAGCACCCAGAGGAAATGTTGTGGTTCTGTTTGCCGAGCTGAAAGTTTTTGCTGCAAACGTTTCGTTCCCTGGCTAGGGAACATCATCAGTGCTATTGGAGCCTCCTGTGAAGCGCTGCTTTGATGTTTCTTCCGGTATTTATAGTGGTTTGTTCTTGCTGCTTCCGGGTGTCAGTTTCAGCTGTAGTAGTTTGTATGTGGGGTCCAGGTCGATGTGTCTGTTGATGGATGTTCTTGCCGTTTCCGGGTGTCAGTTTCAGCTGTAGTGGTTTGTATATGGGGTCCAGGTCTATGTGTCTGTTAATGGAGTTTGTGGATGAATGCCATGCCTCTAGGAATTCCCTGGCTGTTCTCTGTCTGGCTTGTCCTATGACAGTGTCCTAAAACACTATATAGGACAAACAGGAAGACAGCTAACAATCCGCATCCATGAACATCAGCTAGCCACAAAACGACACGACCAGCTATCCCTAGTAGCCATACACTCAGACAACCAGGAACATGAATTTGACTGGGAAAACACTACCATCATAGGACAAGCCAGACAGAGAACAGCCAGGGAATTCCTAGAGGCAAGGCATTCATCCACAAACTCCATTAACAGACACATAGACCTGGACCCCATATACAAACCACTACAGCTGAAACTGACACCCGGAAACGGCAAGAACATCCATCAACAGACACATCGACCTGGACCCCACATACAAACTACTACAGCTGAAACTGACACCCGGAAGCAGCAAGAACAAACCACTATAAATACCGGAAGAAACATCAAAGCAGCACTTCACAGGAGGCTCCAATAGCACTGATGATGTTCCCTAGCCAGGGAACGAAACGTTTGCAGCAAAAACTTCCAGCTCGGCGAACAGAACCACAACAACGGACACCCGAGCTACAAATCTTCAACCAGACTTTAAACCCAGAGGAAACCCATGCAGACACGGGGAGAATGTGCAAACTCCACACAGACAGTTGCCTGAGGTGGGAATTGAACCCAGGTCTCTGGAGCTATGAGGCAGCAGTGTTAACCACTGTGCCACCGTGCCACCCATATGGCTTATGCCAGAGCTTAGGCCACACACAAACCTCCTTTTGCTGATGGTGAGAACTTCATTGTATTCTGTATAGCATTCTATTTACAGGAAATGAATAGGCTGTTTATACAATCATAGAATCCCTACAGTGTGGAAGCAGCCATTCAGCTTGTCAAGTCCTTACTGACCCTCCAAAGAGCATCTCACCCAGGTCCAGCCTCATACCTTATTCTGTAGCCCTGCATTTTCCATCTCTTATCCAGCTAGTCTGCACTGTGGGCAATTAGCATGGCCAGTCCACCCTGACCTTCACATCTTTGGACTGTGGGAGGAAACCAGAGCACCCGGTGACACGGGGAGAATATGCAAACTCCACACAGACAGTGGCCTGAGGCTGGAATCGAACCTGGGTCCCAGTGCTAACCACTGAGCCACCGTGCTACCCAAAGGGCTTATGCCAGAGCTTAGGCCACACACAAACCTCCTTTTGCTCTTTTCCAACTTATTTGGCTTTTCTCCCATATGTATCAATGATGGTAATATTGTTGAATGCCACAGGGATGTGAATAGACTCCATATTGTAGATGGTCATTTAGTACTGAGGATGCTGGAAATCTGAAATAAAATCTGATAGTGCTGGAGAAACTCAGCAGGATGTCCAGGCAGCATCGTGGAGAGAGAGAGGGCAATAATATTTTGGATCTGATATGAATTCTAACTGTGTTTCTCTTTCTACAGATGCTGCCTGGTCATCCTGCTGAGTTTCTCCAGCTCTATCTGTGTTTTTTATTGGAAATGATCACGATTTGAAAATTGATTGGTCTAACTGTTACTTGTTACATTTTTCAGCTAAACCTTGAAGGTGGTCCAAATTGTTTTGCTGGAGGGTTTAGATTACTTGAGACCGTAGCTGAGGAATTGCTCATTTTGAACTAAACACTGCAATCATCATTGACCTCCTTTGCTTTTGATTTAATGGAAGCCTGAAGGAGCTGGCAATGGTTCTGGAATTGATCTTTTTGAAGAACTTTCTCATTCGTCCCACTTGCCTGTTGTTTTCTTTTTGTCCCAGTGATTTCTGCTCCAGGTATGTATCCAATTCCTTTCAATGGAGGGATGACTATTTCTGAAGATTTGGGGATGGTTGGACCTCAGACACTGTCTCAGGATCTCCTGCAGGGATGTTCTGGGGCTGGGTTGACTTCTCCAGCAATCCCAACCATCTTTCTTTGAGCCTGGTATGATTCCTACTAATGGAGAGTTTTCCCTTTGAAGTCACACTCAGGCAAGTGTTGCCTTGATGTCAAGAGCAGTCACCTCACCACTCCAGTTCAGTTCTTACATCCTGCTTTTGTTCAAGGCTGTAATAAAATTTGAAACAAAAACAGAAATTTCTGGAGAACCTCTGTGGCATCTGTGGAGAGAAAAACAGCGTTAATGTTTCGAACCCGGTGACCCTTCCTCAGAACTGTCAAAGGGTCACCGCACTCAAAATATGCACATATCAACTTGGATTTTCCCCTTCATTGATCCCACTAACAACAAGTCACAACAGAAATAAAATATTGGCCTTCAGTGTGACCCTCTATCCATAAAGGCTGGATAAATTCATGCTCATTTATCAAATTGAATTGACCTTTTTCTGTTCCTTTATCAGAATTAACAAAATTCTTGAGCCAATGCTGTGTGTGGCAAAGCAATCAACAATTTTCTCAACATGTCATTATTCTTTGCTCACATCCACTTTCTCCACACCAGTGTTGGCCTTCGATGTTGTTTCAAGAATTAAGCTCCTCTATTCTACTGGGTGGCACGGTGGCACAGCAGTTAGCACTGCTGCCTCGCAGTGCCGAGATCCGGGTTCAATTCCCGCCTCAGGCGACTGACTGTGTGGAGTTTGCATGTTCTCCCTGTGTCTGCGTGGGTTTCCTCCGGGTACTCTGGTTTCCTCCCACAGTCCAAAGATGTGCGGGCCAGGTGAATTGGCCATGCTAAATTGCCCGTAGTGTTAGGTAAGGGGTAAATGTAGGGGTAGGGGTATGGGTGGGGTGCGCTTCGGTGGGTCGGTGTGGACTTGTTGGGCCAAAGGGCCTCTTTCCACACTGTAAGTAATCTAATCTAATTCCTTAATCTCAGCCAACTGGCTTTGGTGAAAACCAAACTGAGCATCAGTAAGCAGGTTACTGGTCAGTACCACTGTATTAAAGTGCACCGACACCTGTTTTCATGCACTGGGTATAACTCAGGCAATTGTTTCACATTGCAACAATTCAAGAAGGTGCCGCAGCACCACCCTCTCAATTCAGGATGAGTTAGAAATGTTGGCCTTTCAATGCAGCTCACATCGAAAGGAAGAATTCTTAAAAACATCTGGAAGGTTATAGTTATGGGATTCCACCAGGGCAACTGGGCTGGAGGCATGGCTAGCTCTGGAGCACAGGTCCTTGGATGAACAGCTGAGCTACTGGGACCCAAAGCCTTTGCTGTAACCAACACACTCCACCATTTGTTGATCATAGAATCCCTACAGCTGTTCAGCCCATTGAGTCTACACTGCCCCTCTGATGATCATAAGACAATGGAGAGAAATAAGGCCATTCAGCCCATCGAGTCAATCATGGCTGATAAGAGCATCCCATCCTTACTCCATCTCTGTAACACTGCATGTCCCATGGCTGATCTACCTAGTCTGCAATCCCCTGGATACTATGGGCAATTTAGCATTGCCAGTTCACCTAAATTGCACATCTTTGGACTGGGGGAGGAAACCACAGTAACCTGGAGGAAACCCACGCAGATATGGGGAGAATGTGCAAATTCCACAAAGACAGTTGCCCGAGGTTGGAATCGAACCCAGTCCCTGCTGCTGTGAGACAGTGCTAACCAATGAGTTACCGTGCTGCTTCACATGATTCTAATCAAACTAGCTGAAGATTGACATCTGCAGTGCTGTAGGTAATATTTGTAGAAAGATGCCTCTTTCCTTGTCTGGAAAGGTCTACATTGGAAAAGGATCAACCACTGACCCTGAACCAGGAGAAGCTGTTACCCTAACATCAAGTAATTTATTGAGTTGGTTATATTAGCTGGTTAGACAGTACTCCTAAAAGTGTGGGTGTCACAAATGGTATATTTGTTCCAGTTGAGATCCAGAACTATTCTCCTGATGTCCTTACTCAAGCCTCTAACACATCATCAGATTGGGTGGAGTGTAGCGCAAACTCCAACATTAACCATTCCAACACCATCGCCTTATAAAACAATGGGTCCTTCAGGACTGACCAGAGATAGGTTATCCATGTGCAATGAGGACCCTCCTGACAGAATACCATTTACAGGTTGGAGTCTGACTCATCTTGTCCTCCTCTCAGTTTCTGTTTCTCTCGCCATTTCATTGTGTATTGTGAGACTTCAATGCCTTCTTTCCAAGATTCCCTGGGGTGGAGGAGTGCAGAATTAGAGGGTATAGCTTTAGACTGAGAGGGGAAAGATATGAAAGGGACCTAAGGGGCAAATCTTTCATTTAGAGGGTGGTGTGTGTATGGAATCAGCTGCCAGAGGAAGTGGTGGAGGCTGGTACAACTGCAACGTTTAAAAGGCATCTGGATGGGTATATGAATAGGAAGGGTTTAGAGGGATATGGGCCGGATGCTGACAAATGGGACTAGATTAATTTAGGATATCTGGTTGGCATGGATGAGTTGGAGTGAAGGATCTATTTCCATACTGTACATCTCTATGAATGGTGAGTTTCTTAAAATTTTAGAGTCACTTTCAAATTTTGGAGTGCATTTGTAGCTTTTTTCTTCCCGTCTATGTGCGTCACTTATCTGCATTACATTTCTTTTGTTACTGCTCCACCTGCTCACACATTTTATCCAGCTCATCCTATAACGTTTGAAAAATCTCATTTGATACATGACCTCTGTCTAGGTTAGTTTCAGATGTGCATGGGGTTTCACTGTGAACCACTGTAGACTGTTTGGTGACAGGACTTTCCCATGAAGGTAATTGCCGATTCCTGATCAAGCACTGTGGAAGGAATCACGCTGGATGCCCAAGGTAAGAAGGAGAATGGTTTTCGAGGATCTTAGGACTGTCACAATCAAATGGTTGCTCTCATCCTGCAAGAGGTTGAGGAATAGAGCAGCTTAGTCCTTGAAAGAACATTGAAGACCAACACTGCTGTGGAGGAAGTAGATGTGAGTAAAGAATAATGACATGTTGAGGGCATTGTTGTTGGTTTTACCACATAGCATTGGCTCAAGAATTTCAATAATTCTGATAAACGAACAGTAAAAGGTCAATGCAACTTGATAAACTACCATGAATTTATCCAGCCTTTCTAGACAGAGGGTCACACGAAAGGCCAATATTTTACTTCTTTTGTGACTTGTTGTTAGTGGGACTAATGGAGGGGAAATTCAGAAGAGTTACGACAGTGTTGAAGTATGAGTGTTTTGAGTGCAGTGACTCTGTCAGTTTTGAGGAAGGGTCACTGGATTGGAAACATTATTTTTCTCAACACAGATGCTGCTAACCTTCTCCAGCACTTCCTGTTTGTGTCTTTGATTTCCACACATTCGCTTCTTTGCTGTTATTGAGAAGCACAAAGATTTATTTCTAAAGTAAAAAGATGCTTCTGCTGGGTACAGTGCAGGAGGGCAGAGAATTATACTTCGAGGTTGCAGCCACTGATATGCATTTCTTGTTAAGGGATGGGTGGGGAGGGATGGAGAGTGAGAACAGGGCTTTTAGAGGGAAGGACTAGGGCTGACTGTGAATAGAGAGCCCCCGCCCTCTGTCCAGTCACCTGACCAATCATCGATCACTTTTGATTGAGGGACCATCCCTAAGCGGATGAGATGCCTGCACAGGCATGTCACATGACAAACCCGAGGGACCTTAATCTCAGTGGTGGCAGATTAAGGCCTTAATTGCTGTTTATTTGGCCACATCATGTCCTCAGTTGATAGTGGTGCAGGAAGCTGGTTAATCAGTGGTGAGGTGTTTGCTACGCCATCACCCTGCCCAATTAATGGCCCTTTCTGATTCCAAACCTGCCACTTCCAGGAGCACAAGCTTCTGGCCACTATTTTCCTTGATAAATACTGCTGAGCAGCACAATCAGACCACGATGTTAGAAAATTGCATTACAAATACTGTGGTGATTCAGCAAGGATTATGTCCTGGATTGATCCAGAATCTCCTGTGAAACTAAATGCTGCGTGCCCTGAGCTGAGTGAAAATGCGATTTTGATCAGTATTGCAAGCTTATCTTGTGGTTTACCTGATGTTCTTTTCCTGTTCTGGTTCACTCTGCTCGATCTCATCAACACAATAAAAGCAGTTGGCCTAACATCTCTTCAGCATTGATCTATGGGTTTGGATAATCCTGAAAGGAAGTAAATTTGATCATTTAAAGAATCTGGCAAGGCAATGAGACTATTGAAAACAAAGGGAAAAGGTTACGGCGTACTGAAAGTCACATTCTACATCAAGACTCTGACCTAAATTTGGGAGAATAGCGTCAATAGGAAGCCTCACTTGATTGCTTTCTGAAATACAACTTGTTGAATGTGAGACTTACAGGCTGAGTGTGTGGATCAGGAGATCATGGGGAATCTGATTGCAATTTATTTTGGTGACATTTGTTAAAACCACACCACTCAGCAAACAAGGGGCACATAGAAACGTTTCCCACATGGATTCAGAAATAGGTCAGGTTCTTGTTTCAGTTTATTTTATATTCTGGACCGTAGACTGACTCATTAGGCAAAGGGAATGTATAACCAATAAAGTCCAAAGGAATTGAAACATAAAATCTTTATCAACAAACTAAATGATATCCTGGATTCTCATTTTGAAGTCATCATCCACTCCTCCAACTAATACCATTTTGTTTTATTAATTCTGATGCAGCATCACAGCAAATGTGGTGATAAAAGCATTGAAACAAATTTGTTCAGCTCATGGTATTCCAGATATAGAGTCATAGGTTTTTACAGCACAGAAACAGACTCTTCAGTCCAATTTGTCCAGACTGACTAGACATCTCAATCTAACCTAGTCCCATTTGCCAGCATTTGGCCCATATCCCTCTAAACCCTTTCTATTCATCTACCTATCCCGATGCCTTTTAAATGTTGTCAATGTACCAGCCTGCACCACTTCCTGTGGCAGCTCAGTCTCGCCCTCTGCTTAAAAATGTTTCCCCTCAGGTCCTTTATAAATCTTTCCCCCCTCACCTTAAACCTATGTTGTGGTTCTGTTCGCCGAGCTGGAAGTTTTTGCTGCAAACGTTTCGTTCCCTGGCTAGGGAACATCATCAGTGCTATTGGAACCTCCTGTGAAGCGCTGCTTTGATGTTTCTTCCGGTATTTATAGTGGTTTGTTCTTGCCGCTTCCGGGTGTCAGTTTCAGCTGTAGTAGTTTGTATGTGGGGTCCAGGTCGATGTGTCTGTTGATGGATGTTCTTGCCGCTTCCGGGTGTCAGTTTCAGCTGTAGTGGTTTGTATATGGGGTCCAGGTCCATGTGTCTGTTAATGGAGTTTGTGGATGAATGCCATGCCTCTAGGAATTCCCTGGCTGTTCTCTGTCTGGCTTGTCCTATGATGGTAGTGTTTTCCCAGTCAAATTCATGTTCCTGGTTGTCTGAGTGTATGGCTACTAGGGATAGCTGGTTGTGTCGTTTTGTGGCTAGCTGTGACAGCTGTAACGTTTGCAGCAAAAACTTCCAGCTCGGCGAACAGAACCACAACAACGGACACCCGAGCTACAAATCTTCAACCAGACTTTAAACCTTAAACCTATGCCCTCTAGTTACGGACGCCCTCACCCCAGGGAAAATACTTTGTTTATTTACCCTATCAATGTCCGTCATGATTTTCTAAACCTCTATAAGTTACCCCTCAGTTTCTGACACTCTAGGGTAAAAAGCCCCAGCCGATCCAGCCTCTCCCAAACCCCCCAGTCCCTGCAAAATCCTTGTAAATTTTTTTCTGCACCTTGTAACAATGTCCTACCCATTAAACAGTGCCTGGAATTGAGTGCAGCATTCAAAAAGCAGCCTCACCAATGTCCTGTACAGCCGCAGCATGACATCCCAACTCCTATACTCAATATTATGACCTGGTCATATCTGATAGTGGACGACAGTTCACAAAGGAACAATCATGGAACTTGCTAAGAGAAAACAGATCATTCATGTAACAAGTCAATCTCATTACTTTCAGCTGAATGTGAAGCAGAATGAAGAGTCAGACCCATTAATGAATTCCTGAAGAGGATCAATGGTATTGATATGACTCAGTTGGATTGTAGATCATCTCCACTGCAAGATGGGCATCTCTAGCAGAACTATTAATGGGGAGAGATTTGCAAATGTAGCTTCCATCACTATCCAAAAGATTAAAATCTCATATTACCACAGAAGACCATGATGAAGATTAGATTACTTACAGTGTGGAAACAGGCCCTTCGGCCCAACAAGTCCACACCGACCCGCCGAAGCGCAACCCACCCATACCCCTACATTAACCCCTTACCTAACACTACGGGCAATTTAGCATGGCCAATTCACCTAACCCGCACATCTTTGGACTGTGGGAGGAAACCGGAGCACCCGGAGGAAACCCACGCAGACAC
This sequence comes from Hemiscyllium ocellatum, assembly GCF_020745735.1. Taxonomy (NCBI): domain Eukaryota; kingdom Metazoa; phylum Chordata; class Chondrichthyes; order Orectolobiformes; family Hemiscylliidae; genus Hemiscyllium; species Hemiscyllium ocellatum. The sequence goes on from NC_083430.1 coordinate 42,856,174, forward strand.
GGGGAGAACGTGCAAACTCCACACAGTCAGTCGCCTGAGTTGGGAATTGAACCCGGGTCTCAGGCGCTGTGAGGCAGCAGTGCTAACCACTGTGTCACTGTGCCGCCCACTGAGCGAGACATTGTGGAGTGATAGAGTGAGACATTGTGGAGAAATCCAAAAAGAGAAATAAACCAGGAACCTCAATGAGGAAGAGAATTGTCAGTTCTCAAACCAAAAGAAGGATCTGAAACTGACTGCAAGAACACCTTGCTGTTGAAAAATTGCAGCAGCCGAGATCATGTTTGGTGGAAAACTCACAAGATGTTCTAACAAGAGTTCAAAGACCCTTGAATTTCTCCAACAGGTTATCTACAAACAATGCCACACTACAATTCTACATGAAACCAAGGAATTATTGCAAGCTCTACAAAGAGTCAAGGAATGATCACTCAAGTCAAACAAAGGGAGAGTGAACACACTATCACCCTGAGAAAAAATCTTCACGAGATTAGTTTTGTGAGGAGATTGAGCGTGCATTGTGAAGAATGGAAGCAAAGACTTGGGTTAAATGTGGAATAATGGTGTAACATCTTGAGCCTAAGGGATCATGATGGAATGAATGATGACATACCTTGAGCTTGCATAAACCTGTGCTATGTTGGCCTGTAAATGAAAAGCTGTTGTTAAAGTACCCAGGCTACTGCAGGGTTATTTAAGAGATAACAACATGTTCTATCATGCTGCCCAGAAGACAAACCAGAATCCAATACTTCTTTATTTTAATCAAAGACAACTTTGAGGGTGAACACAGAGAATATACAGCATGTCCAAATTCCTGAGAGACAGACAGTGAGGACCTGGATGGAGAGGGGCCATGGGACACACAAAACCAAGACCAGGCAAAAGCAAATGGCTTTGAGAAAACAGAGACAAAATCGTGGAGATACTTAGCAGGTTTTGCAGCATCTCTGCCAAGAGGAAATGAAGTAACATTTCAGTCAATGATCTTTTGCCAGAACAAGTTGTTTGGCTTCTGTCTCCAAAGACACTACCAGACCTGCTGAGTTTCTCCAGCACATTCTGTTTTTGTTTGACTTCTAGCATCTGCATTCCTTAGCTCACAGTAAAGCAAACACAGGCGATAGGAAATGTGCGAGACAATGATCCAATAAAATACCCTGATTGCTCTTCCTGCTCAATTCTAAATACCTATTAGGATGTGTTTAACTGCGGAGTTATTTAATTAAGTATCAATCTATTCAGTCAGTTCAGATTTTCATGGGTTATTAATCGGGGTGGTTGCTACACCCTTACATAAATATCGCTATTCCTAAAATAGTCTGTGTTTAAGACCAAGGGCACAGACCATTCCAATGTCATGATATAAATAGTATACTTTTCTCTAGCTTTAACTCACTTGCTAGCTTTATACAGTATGGCAGATCGTACAACCAAAGCTGGATATGAAGCTCTCACAATGTCATTTGACCATGTTGGTCGCAATTTTAACCTGACAGAGTCATAGAGTCATGAGGATGTACCGGATGGAAACAAACCCTTCAATCCAACTCAGCCATGCTGACCAGACATCCGAAACGAATCCAGTCCTCAGTGGAAAATAAGAAGGCGAGCAGTTTAAGTCAGCCAGATGATCAACCTGTCGCCTTTCATTTTAAAGTGATTTTTTTTCTGAGTGTCCAGCAGAATGCCAGCCCGAAGGACACAGGACCTTGTTGAATATAACTACAGCGGGGCACTGACTGCAATTTTAACAGCTGTTTAAGCAGCAAACTGTTGCAGCTTCATTTCCAGATGAAGACAACAGGAAGACGTGGCTCACACTGGGCAGTGTTATGACAGTTATGAGTGTTCCTTGTGGGACCAGGAGCAGTAGGAATGCTCCTCCTGGTTCTACAAGGAATGAGTAGGGCTCCTCTGATCCAGGGATCCACTGTCAGACTTCTCTCAACACTGCCCCCCAGTGCTCCATGTTGCATTATGGAGGCCATTGCTTTTGTACCAGCTGGAAGCTTCCTCACTTGAAATTCTTCCAGGGGTTAATTGCTATTTAATTTCCATTTGGGCTGGTCAGTTGACCAGTGACATCCAGCTGAAGCTGTTTGCGCCTCATGTTGCTGGTGTCCGGATATTGAAAACATCCCGGTTTCCTCCGGGTGCTCCGGTTTCCTCCCACAGTCCAAAGATGTGCAGGTCAGGTGAATTGGCCATACTAAATTGCCTGTAGTGTTAGGTAAGGGGTAAATGTAAATGTAGGGGTAGGGGTATGGGTGGGTTGTGCTTCGGCAGGTTGGTGTGGACTTGTTGGGCCGAAGGGCCTGTTTCCACTCTGTAATCTAATCTAATCTTCCACCTCCAACCCTGTCTGGGACACGTTTCCGTTCTCTTTGCGTAACTTGTCCAAGATAATTGTCTTCACCCATAAAGAATGTATAATTATTTAAAGCTTATTTTGCAAACACTGGTTCGAGTATTGAGTTCAGTTCTGGGCACCACACCTTGGGAAGGATTCAATTGCCTTGCACAGTGCGCAGTACTGATTTACCAGAATGATAGCTGTTAAAAAGATTTAATTAAGATGGCAGGTTGAAGAGATTAGGCTTGTATGTCCTTGAATAAAAAGGATTAAAGAATAATTTAATTCAGACTTTTAAATAAAATATTTGATAGGACTTTTTTTCTGTATTTACCCTCTTGGGAGAGTGTTGTATATGGGAGTGGTTCTGAAGGGGTTAATGTTCACATTACATTTGCTCCACTCATTTCCACTGATATCATGTACTGTCTGTGGGTGCACACAGGGAGTCCTGTCCTTGTTTTTAGAGGGAGCAGTTGGATCTGTACCTGCTCCCTAAAGTCCCCATAATTACACCTTATCAAAGGTGTTACTGTCATACAATAAACCTTCTGATACTGTGTTGTGGGGTATCTTTACCACGAATCACTAGATAGGCCACAGACAAATGAAGATTGGTGACAGTGACCAACCTCAAACAACTTTTACCCAGTGCCACAGGCTGTCAGGGGTGGAAAATACTGAAGTTCCTGGACAGTGGTCACATGGGAAATGACCAATTAGAGTGTGCTGTAATGGATTAATGAAGATGCCAGCAGAGTAGGCTAGAGCAGAAAATAAGGTCAGACAGCAGTATGTAATTAGCAGCATTTAGAAACTACACTCTCACTCGTGTAATATTTAGCAACCAGCAGCTGTATAACTGTAAATGAAGAGTATTCAAGAGAGCGAGAGGGCCTTATTGTAGGATAAGAGAGAATAGGGCTGATAGAGATCCAAAGGATTGACAACTGAGTAATAAGGAAACAGTCTTAAAGAGTGCATGTTCGACACCCAACACCCACACACACACACAGAAGTGTGTATCAATCATGGTGCTATTAGCCTGTCAAACAATGGTGAAACCCTATTAAAACAGAAAGCAATCCAAACCAACGCTCAGTAGCAGCAGTTTGTATTGTCTACAAGATGCACTGCAGAAATTCACCAAAAGTCCTTGTGCAGCACTGACCACTTCCATCTAGAAGGACAAGGGCAGCAGTTACATGGGAACACCACCCCCTACAAGTCCCCCTTGAAGTCACTCACCATCTTTACTTGGAAATGTGTCACCATTCCTTCAGTGTTGCTGGGTCAATATCCTTTCAACTCCCTCCCAAATAGCACTAGCACTGTGGGTCTACCTACAGTGCATGGACTGCAGTGGTTCAGGAATTTGATTTGATTTGATTGATTTATTGTCACGTGTACCTAAGTACAGTGAAATGCTTTGTTTGCGAGCAGTTCAGGCAGATTAAGCAAGGACATATAGATCGTAGGGTGAAAAAAATCTAGACAGAGACATACAAGCTATATCGCACAGGGCATGCACTAGGCAAGATCAACATTAGAAAGGTCAGCATTACTTGAAGTTAGAGGGTGCATTCATCAGTCTAATAATGGCTGGGAAGAAGCTGTTCCTGAACCTGTTGGTGTGTGTGTTCAGGCTTTGGTATCTTCTGCCTGATGAAAGAGGTTGGGGGAGATCATTACTGGGGTGTAATGGGTCTTTGATGACATTCGCAGCCTTTATGTGGTAGCGAGCTGTATAAATGGAGTCCATGGCTGGGAGGTTTTCTTCTGTGATGGTCTGGGCCGTGTACACAACCTTCTGTAGTTTCTTACTGTTCTGGGCAGGGCAGTTCCCATACCAGGCCATTATGTACCTGGACAGTATGCCCTCAATGGTGCAATTTGTTTCACTCCCTGGCTCCTGCCTCAGTGGCCCTACTAAATATTTACATAAGACTTGAATCAAACATGCTGATCACATGGTGGTTCATCCTCTCCCTATCTCTCTCTAGCAAACACTGCAGTGGTTCTGATTGGACTGCTCAGTCACAAATGATGCCCTAGTTCTGGAAATACTTGACAAACTGACTGATCTGTATCAACTAGGAGAAAGTGAGGACTGCAGATGCTGGAGATCACCGTCGAAGAGTGTGGTGCTGGAAAAGTACAGCTGGTCATGCGGCATCCGAGGAGCAGACAGTTGATGTTTCAACCACACTCTTCGACTCTGATGTGTATCAGTTCCCATCAACTTGCTCTGGGAATCGGCCTCCTTTCATTCTCAGATGGGGAAGGAAGCTAAATGTTTACATGGTTCTGTCTGATGTCTGACTCCAGATTAAAAATGTCCAGGCTCCTTACTTAATAAATGTATTAACTGATCTCAGTAGGTTCATAATCGAAGGCAATGTAATTTGTCTGCTTTAACAGACCAATATACCTCAGAATTTAAGCACCTTTTCACTTGAAATATGAATTGACAGTCTGTAGGAATTTTCAAGAGTGTTTAAATAATGAAGAGCACTTCCCTGCTGAGCACGAGCATGCTGCTGATTTGGGGCTGAACTACATCACTTGCTACTGCTCCCTCATGGGTACTGGGGCCGGTTCAGATTCCCAGCATGAGCCACCACTTTCAGCAGAGGACTGGAGGAAAAGCAAAATCAAAAGAGACATGAAAACAAGTCCTCACATTACCTGCTGAATTGTGAAGAATTACATTGCCAGTCCTCTCACTGACGACCAGTAATTTCTTGCAGAATTGCTGCCCGCTGTGTGTTCACTTCATGACATAGTGACGTTTCTCAAGGATTTAATATCCTGCAACTTAAATAAGAAATGTGCGTAAAAAAATGATAAAAGTACAAAGCGCAACCTTTGTCAGATATGGCTTTAAAAAACAAGAGGGAAAGGACATGCATTTCTGTGACTTTTTGTGACTGTTGGACAAATTGAAGTGTTTTAGAGCCAACAATGTACTTTTTGTTGTGTTGTCTCTGTTGTTATGTAGGGGACATGGCAGTCAGTACGTCCCCAGCAAACTCTCACTCACAGTAATGTAGTGACTGGTTAGTGTTTCTTTTTCTTTGTTTTACATTCAGTTCTGATAGTTGGGCATTACTGGCTGGTCAGCCCGAAACGTCGAATTTCCTATTCCTTGGATGTTGCCTGACCTGCTGTGCTTTAACCAGCAACACATTTTCAACTGGTCAGCATGTATTGCCCATCCTGGTGCTCTTGACAAGATGGTGGTGAGCTTCCCTCTTGTATTGCTGCAGGCCACCTGCTGTAGGTTGACCCACTACACTCTTAGGGAGGGAGTTCCAGGATTTTGACCCAACAACAGTGAAGAGATGGTGATATATTTCCAAGTCAAGATAGTGAGTGGCTTGGGGGGGAGTTTGCAGAAGATGGTGTTCCCGTATATCTGCTGCCCTTGTTTTTTCAATGGAAGTGGTCATGGGTTTGGAAGGTGCTGCCTGAGTGAGTGATTTTCTGCAGTGCATCTTGTAGATGGTACACACTTTTCACTGAATGTTTGCGGATGTGATGCCATTTAATCTTGTGTAACGTTGATTGGAAGATAAATATTGAACAGGACAATGGGGTGAATATCCTAGCACGGTGGCTCAGTGGTTAGCACTGCCACCTCACAGCGCTAGGGTCCCAGGTTTGATTCCAGCCTCAGGTGACTGTCTGTGTGGAGTTTGCACATTCTCCCCGTGTCTGCGCGGGTTTCCTCCGGGTGCTCTGGGTTCCTCCCACAGTCCAAAGATGTGCAGGTTAGGTGAACTGGCCATGCTAAATTGCCCATAGTGTTAGGTGCATTAGTCAGGGTAAATGTAGGGGAATGGGTCTGGGTGGGTTGCTCTTTGGAGGGTCGGTGTGGATTTGTTGGGCTGAAGGGCCTGTTTCCACACTGTAGGGAATCTAATGTAATCAACATGATGCCTTGGGATCTTTTGTGTCTTTGGAATAGGCAATTGGAGTCTCAAATTACAAGCTCATCCAAAAGAGGGTATTTTTGTGAACACAGTACACTCTCAGTACAGCCCTGCAGTGTCAGCTTTGATTTTTTAGTGCTCAAGTTCTGCAGTGGGATTTGAATCAGACAACTCAAACTTGAGTGTGCCACTAACTGATCAACGGTTGACAGCGAAAAAAGAAGTTTAAAGAAAAATCAATACTTCTAAAGATTCCACCAATTGACTGTCTTTCTACATTTTCCACATAGAGTCATTGAACAGCACAGAAACAATTTATCCATGCTCTCCAGGTTTTCCATACTAACCTGGTCTCATTTGCCCGTGTTTGGCCTATATCCCTCTAAACCCTTCCTATCCATGCACCTCTCCAAATGTTTTTTAAATATTGTACCTCTACCACTTCCCTTGGCAGCTCATTCCATACACGCACCACCCTCTGTGTGAAAAAGTTACCCATCAGGTCTCTTTTAAATCTTTTCCCTCTCATTTTAAACCTATGCCCTTTAGTTTTGAACTCCCCTACCCTGGGGAAAAGACCTTGGCTATTCACCTTATTATACCCCTCCTGATTTTGTAAGCCTCTATAGGGACACCCCTCAGCCTCTTACGCTCCAAGGAAAATGTTCCCAACCTATCCAGCCACTCCTTATAACTCTAATCTTTGATAACATTCTTGTAAATCTTTTTTGCATCCTTTCCAGTTTAATAACATCCTTCCTATAGCAGGGAGACCAGAATTGAACAATCCTCAAGCCCTAACTTCAAAGTAACATGTTTTAATCCATTTTAATGCTACATTCTGTCCATACTAATACAGTCCTAGGCATACCAGCCCCTGGCTAATCTTCTTCACATCTATGTGCTCTCAGTGTGTCTTCCTGAGAGAGCCTGTGGTCTGCTTGCAGTGTTTCTGAAGTTCTAGTGGGTTCTAGTTCTGCGCACCCTCTGCTATTCACACTGATCACATCATAGGTTGCTGCAGGGTCCCAATGCCCTTACACAATCTCTTCCCACAGCATTTATCCCCTTGTTACAGACATTAATTAACACTTTTATATATATGCACAAACAATTCCTAGGTTACTTTGTTTTATGAGTTTACCTATACATGTTGTCCATATCTCTCCTATTCCTCGCCAAGTCTTTGACTGCATTGATCTGTTAGATGAGTCAGGAAAGCCTATGATGAGGTGCAGGGCTGAAATTTACTACAAATTGACTAATTTTCAATTTCAGAGAGTTTTTTGGCAGGGCGACAGAGGGGAATGAGAGATCCTATAAGACCTGTTTCCCCTATTACTGGTTGTAAAAGAGTTTTTCAATACTGACAGCACTCTGCTGGTTTATCTTGCAGAGTTTTGACACTGTGACCTTTCTTTATGGTTGCTCGCTGGCTCTCAAACCGTGCTGAGGGTTTTTTTGAAAAAAAAGTTCTGAATTATTTTCTAAATCAGATGATCACAGGTTTGTTTTGTTGTCTTCACTGCTGCCATGATGTTTCAGCCAGTGAAATCCATCACAGCCACCATTTATTATTGCATGGTTTAATCTCACTGACTGATTGAAGAGAAGGCAAAGTCAAGGACTGTCCTCGGTTTTAAACTTTTAAAGTATTTATTATACGATAATACTAAGTATAACTGCTTATGGTCATCATGAATATTCCAGACCTTCCTAACACCTGGTTACATTAAGTAAGTAGTAATTTATCTTCTTCATGTGTTCATTTCCATGTTCCCAAGGTGTATTTTCCGAAGGTGTATTTTCCCAGTATGCTTCCAGAGTGTCTAACTCCAACCACACTGCAGTATTTTTACTCTGTGATGTCCAGCTTTGTGATATCCTTACAAGGTAGCTTTAGGATCTTAATTGCCTGACCTAGCAGAAACAGTTTGACCCTTTATTGCACACTCTGGACTGAAAACCTAGCCTGCTGTCTCCAAGAGTTGTATTATATCCATAACAACCATGTTAATGCCTGCATGGGAAGATTCAATGTTGACCCCATGATGAAAGCATCTGACCCAGTTCTGAACTATATGATGCATAACCATATTTAAAATTGCAGATGGAAAAATGTTCTTGGTGCAATTTATCTTGCATATTATTCGTATTAAACAGTGCAGCTTCAATATTTGATTGCATCGAACTGCTGAAAGCTTTGAAATCTGCAAATCATTCTTTGGAAATAACCTCTCCTTACTGAGAAATAACACAGGGCACCAGCTTACTGTGTCATTCAAGGAATGGTCTGTTATATGAAAATAATAAATAGGAAGAATGGTGTGTTAATTTTAGCATAACGAAAAAAAATCTTATAAATGAGAGAAAGTCAATTTGCAAATTGGCAAATTCCCTCAGGTTTGGTTTCCTAAGTAGATTCTTTTTTATTATATGCATTGATTGGCTACAAACTCTGAATGCCACAATCATTTGCGTTCTCTGAATTTTAATGTAACTTTATGTACAAGGCAAGTTCTGTGATATTAGTTTGCTCATGTATTTCAGTGCTATGGGCGATTTCATTATTGATTGTATTTGCACTGGGACTGATTACTTACTCACCCGTCTTCTGTGTGAAAAAAAACATATTTAGCTGTAGGTAATTGGATCCAAAATAGCAAAGTAACTTTGCAAACTTTTTAGACTAGAAGAAATGGCAGATGCGATGAAAGTTGTATTTCTCTCCTGAGATGTTTTTAATCACTTACTTTACGATGCATATGTTAATGAGTATGCAGTTTAGCTCCACTGTGTTAGTTCTTGAATCTGATGGATCTGTCTTGTTTCATACTTTAGCCTCTGATTCATAATCAAGTATTGTTTTGCTTATTTTGTCTGGGATGAGGATAGAGGAATTTTAGCAGGTAGATTCCTTTCTTTGCAAATTAGTAGTTCCTACAAAGCAACAACATAATGTGTTCATCTGGAGTCAAGCTGGAGATCATAGAACATTGACTTTTGATCACGCTGGATGATAAGGACCTTACTGATCTCAGAAAGCAGAGTGGGGTAAGTGGGGTGGGCATTGGCATTGCTCCTCATGAACAGAGTTGCTTCCAGCAAGGTGCCAATGCACACCTGAGTTTCTAAGGTTGTTAGTGCCACAGAAGTGGTTCCTGCTGGACCCTACAGCACACAGCCTCAGGTTACACTCTGATGCTATCAACAATGGAGTCACACACTGATACATGCTCAGGAGCACCCGGAGGAAACCCAGGCAAAAACAGGGAGAATGTGCAAACTCCACACAGACAGTCGCCTAAGGATGGAGTTGAACTCAAGTCCCTGGTGCTGGGAGGCAGCAGTGCTAACCACTGAGCCACTGTGCCACCCCTTCCACCTTCCTGCCCAACGTCTCCCTCTCCCCTCTAATGCCCGCCTTCCCTCCAGCCTTCACTCACACCATCATTTTGCTAAATGCCCAGTTTAAGCTTAATCATGATCAGATGATGTTAATCAGAGGCTGGATATAACCTTTAACAGGAGAGATGGCTGGAGATTATCCTCATTCTTTCAGTACTCAGTTTGCAGCAGCATCTCTGGATGTTTGGAAGCGCAATGACAGTCCTTAGTTACAATTGATCTGGAGAAACGGGAGACAGTATTTACCATTAAGAGATTCGTAAAAAATAAAAATTCTTACAGCTTGAGAATGAACTTAAGAAAGATGTAATTTTAAGAAGAATTTCAACTTGTTTTCATTGCTCGTTGTGGGTGTGCTTGAACCACACAGACTGCAACGATTCAAGAAGGCGCTTGAGGGCAATTAGGGGTGGCCAATAAGTGCTGACTCAGCTAGTAATGGCCGCTTTCCATTAATGAATTTTCAGAAAAACTGTCCATGCTTTATCACCTGTCATGCCTATGCTCAGGGAAATCCATTGACTTTAAAGCCTTCAGAGAAACCTATCTTGTCAGTTTTTCTAGTGGACTGCAGGCTGCCTCAGTGCAGGAGAGGGTTGGTGTGCACTGCTGTACGTGAAGAGACAAGAGCTTTGTGGGCAGACCTGTATCATACGGAGCAGGCAGCTTATCACCACCTTCTCAAGAGCACAGAATGCTGGACAATACACCATATCCGATGAATGGTTAAAACATACAGATTACAACAATTCCTGTAGGTTTATGGTGTGTGTGTGTGCATGTGTGTATGTATGCACCTGTATATGTTTGCGCATGCGTGTGTGTCTGTGTGTGTAATACAGCTCATAATTACAAGTATTATTTGTTATAATAAGCTTCCTACTGTTCCCAGTGGAAAGCATTGTAATCAGTAATTGAAATCAGAATTTGCAATCAGTGATATAGCTCAAACCTAGAGGAGATAAAACCCCTCTGTGATGTGATCTGTTTTGTCAGTTCCCATGAAGCTTGTAGTAATTATGTTCAAGTTTGTGCAATCTTTATTATATGCAAATTCCTGACAATGTTCTCAAAATTCAAATTGTCACTTGGGGCTTAATTTACTCCTGTGAATCAGAGCACTTATCTCATTGGTGTTTCCACAAATAATATTTAATCGAACTTATTTTCTCAGCTAGGAGCCCAGTTACTTTTATTTCACCTTGGTCATGTGGTGTAGCATTTGTTTCCCCTTAAATTCCCTGGAAAAAGCAGCTGTCTTCTTAAATCGCTGTCATCCCAAGTGACATGGAGGCACTCACAGAAATGTTACAGAGGGAGTTCCAAAAATGTGCCCAGCAATAGTGAAGGAATATCAATATAGTTCCAAGTATGGATGGTATATTGCTTTACAGGGGAGTGGGGAGCATGCAGGTGACGATGTACCCAAGGATCTGTTGCCCTTGACCTTGAGGGTGGTAGTACTCATGGATCTGGAAGGTGTTGTCTAAGGAACTTTGGCCAGTTATTATGATGCATCTTGTCGATGGTACAGATGTCTGCCATTGTACATCAGGGGTGAAGGAAATAAATACCGGGAGGGGAGTTACGTGCTGGAGAAACCAGGAGGTGAGTTACACGCTGTAGATATCAGGAGGTGAGTTACATGCAGTAGATACCAGTAAGTGAGCTACATGCTGTAGATACCAGGAGGTGAGTTACATGCACAAGAAATCAGGAGGCCATATACCTGCTGTGGATATCAGGATTTCACTTACATCATGGAGATACCAGGAGGTGAATTACATGCTGCAGATACCAGGAGGGGGGTTACATGCTGTAGATATCATGAGGTGAGTTTTTTGCTGTAGAAACCAGTAAGTGAGCTACATGCAGTAGATACCAGGAGGGAAGTTACACGCTGTAGATACCAGGAGGTGTGTTACACACTGCAGATACCAGGAGGTGAGTTACATGCTGTAAATACCAGGAGGTGAGTTACATGGTGTAGAAACAAGGAGGTGAGTTACATGCTGTCGATACCATGAGGTGAGTTACATGCTGTCGATACCAGGAGGTGAGTTAACAGCTGTAGATGCCAGTGGGTGAGTTACGTGCTATTGATACCAGGAGGTGAGTTACACGCTATAGATACTAGGAGGTGGGTTAAATGCTGTCATTACCAGGTGGTGAGTTACAGGCTGTAGATACCAGGAGATGAGGTACACACTGTAGATACCAGGAGGTGAGTTAAATGCTGTCTTTACCAGGTGGTGAGTTACAGGCTGTAGATACCAGGAGGTGAGTTACATGCTATAAAAACCAGGAGGTGAGTTACACGCAATAGATACCAGGAAGTGAGTTACATACTGTGGATGTCAAGAGGTGAGTTATTTGCTGTAGAAACCAGTAGGTGAGTTACATGCTGGGGTAACCAGGAGATGAGTTACATGCTGTAAATACCAAGAGGTGAGTTACATGGTGTAGAAACAAGGAGGTGAGTTAACAGCTGTAGAAACCAGAAGGTGAGTTACACGCTGGAGATACCAGGAGGTGAGTTACATGCTGTGGATACCAGGAGGTGAGTTGCATCCTGGAGATACCAGGAGGTGAGTTACATGCAGTATATGCCAGGAGGTGAGGTACATGCTGTAGTTACCAGGAGGTGAGTTACACGCTGTAGATACCAGGAGGTGAGTTACATGCTGGAGATACCAGGAGGTTGGTTATATGCTGTAGAAACCAGGAGATGAGTTACACGTTGTAGAGTTCCTATTTTGTATTCCTCTTTCGTTGAAGTACTGTCATTAAGCTGATCTATATCGCCAGCAAAAATTGGTCCTGATTCATAGTTGCTTTTTTCTTTCTTTTCACTGAGATTAGTTTGGTTTGGACAGAATGGGAAGGAGTGAGAGATGCACTGTGAGATAACTACAAACAAAGTAATGCTGAGCTTATATAGAATCCTGGTTAGATTCAACTTGGAGCGCTAATTTTGATTTTCAGGGCCATATTACAAAGATGATATAGAGATCCTGCAGAAGATGAGAAAATAAATGGATTTACAAGCCAAACACCAGAACTAGGAAATTATAATGATCAGTGAAGACTGAACATCTGAGGGAGTGTGTTCTGCAAACTTCCTGAGGAAGTCCTTTGCAGTCAGTGAATTGTGCCTCACACAGACTGGATAGCGTGGACTCAGATAGTGAGTACAACATGGAACTTGTGATCACAAAGCAAAGAGCATCAAAACATTAAAGGAGAAGCTGTTTAGGTGCGTGAGGCAGATTGGGGTGGAAAGTTGCATCGTTAGAATTAGACACAGTAAAATTAGCAAGTGACTTGTGATGAGCATAAACATCAATCAGGGCCAGTTGTAGCAAAAGACCTGTTTCTCGTGCTATTAATACTATGCAACACCACTCACTGCTCACTGAAGATGCTAATAAACAACAGAAATAATCTGCACTTAACGTGTACTGGTCTGGAATATTGCGACTCCATTTTCTGCTCATTTTACAGCGAAGTGGAAAACACACAGGTTATATTGATGTCCTCTCAGAGCAGACGTGCTGCAGCTCTAGACCAGATGGAAGATATATTAACACAAATTCACATCACTGTGCAATTCAAGGTCAGCTCCAGGGGCTAGTAAGCAATCTCATTCCTGGTTGTAACCTGACTGGAATTCTGTTTAACTTTGAGTCATTCTTAGTCTGAATATTCTTGTTCTCTTAAATGGCTGCAGATCATTTGTCCTTGGTGTTCACATGCATTATACGTGGGAGAGCAAGTCTCTTTGTACTGTTTCGCATTCATGAATAAGCTACACCTGCTTAACTAAAAATAAGAGAATAAAAACGGTAGTTGTTTTGAACACCTCTTTGCAGTGGCAGAGTGTCTCAGGTTTAACTGTGGTTTGAAAGAACATGGGCTGTTCACTTTCAGAGGCAATGGATAAGAAACTAGACTCTTGAGTGAGGAAATCCAGAACAAAACGATTCCCACAAATTTAAGAAGGATGGGGTAGGTGTACAAATTCCTGGCAGTGAATGGGAAACATTAGGACAGTTTCTCCTTCCCACAGATAGTGGGGCAATACTTGGCCAATAATGTGGCACAGGCTGAAGAGGTAATTCTTGAATCAGAATAGTGCATGCAGGGAAGGGAAACAGCAGGCTCTCTTTTCATTGAAGCCCTGAGATGGGCTGCAATCGTCAGCCATGTTTGCCTTTTGGAAAGATTGTTTCTATGTCTTTGCTTGGCCGAAGTCCACTGTCATGCTCCTTATTCCGCTCAAGTGATAAGATTATCCTCACTTTCTACCAACTGAGGTGATAAAATTGCTTATTTGTGACACAAATGGTGATCTGATCATGCCAGTGAGTTCTGCCAGGCAGAGGGAGATTACCCAGTAGCACTACCCTGGCAAGCAGTGTTCTTTTAGCATCCAGTTGACTGTTGGCAATTGCTGCACACGTTTCATCTGTTCTGTGAGAAATGATTATTAAACTTCAGAGTTAAAATTATGATAAACACTGCTAGTATAAATAAATGACAGAATTTGTTTAATGACATATAGAAAGCACACATTTGTAAAGCTCTACTTGCCCTTGCCAATGTGTGGTGCTGTGTTCTACTAAACAGGTAAATACAGAATAAATTAATAACTAATAGAGGTAAATAAAGAAACACATAGTTCAAATCAATTTTGTAATGTCACATTCTCATGGTTAATGCTACGAGCTTTGCTGTTGCACAGTTACTTTACTGCTCTAAGTTTTTTTTGTTAGAGTTGGGGCTATAAGGGTTGGTTAGCTCATTGGCTGGATAGCTGATTGGCAATGTGGGGTCCAACTGGCTGATGTTACCATTAAAATGGACCTTCCTTCCTAATGTCTCCTCTTACCTGACACACGATGACCTTCAGGTTAAAACATCACCAGTCAGCATTCTCTCATGGGAAAGCAGGACTGTGGTGACTTCACTATTAGAGATAGAATTGAACATCCGAAGTCAGGGTAATTTCTTTCACGGGGACATTAGAGAGGTAGTAGCATAGTGGTAATATCATTAGTCCAGAGCTGTAGGCTAATGCTTTGGAGGCAGTGGTTCAAATCCCACCACAGTAGATAATAGTACTTGAATTCAATTCTTTTAAACATCTGGAATTAAAAGTTGATCTAATGGTGATGATGTAACCATTGTCAGTTGCCATAAAAACATCTGGTTCACTCATTTCCTTTCGGAAAAGTAGGCGGGCAGGAAGCTGGAAGAACACAGCAAGGCAGGCAGCATCAGGAGGGACAGGCAGGAAGCTGGAAGAACACAGCAAGCCAGGCAGCTTCAGGAGGGACAGGCAGGAAGCTGGAAGAACACAGCAAGCCAGGCAGCGTCAGGAGGGACAGGCAGGAAGCTGGAAGAACACAGCAAGCCAGGCAGCATCAGGAGGGACAGGCAGGAGGCTGGGGGAACACAGCAAGACAGGCAGCATCAGGAGGGACAGGCAGGAGGCTGGAAGAACACAGCAAGCCAGGCAGCATCAGGAGGGACAGGCAGGAGACTGGAAGGACACAACAAGCCAGGCAGCAGGTGTAGAAATCAACATTTCAGGGGTAACTCTTCTTCAGTCCAGAAGAAAGTTATACCTGAAATGTTGACTTGCCTGTGAATGTTAGAGAGATAGTAGCATAGTGGTAATATCATTAGTCCAGAGCTGTTGGCTAATGCTTTGGAGGCAGTGGTTCAAATCCCACCACAGCAGATAATAGTATTTGAATTCAATTCTTTTAAACTCTCTTGCTGTGTTCCCCCAGCCTCCTACCTGTCCCTCCTGATGCTGCCTGGCTTGCTGTGTTCCCCCAGCCTCCTGCCTGTCCCTCCTGATGCTGCCTGGCTTGCTGTGTTCTTCCAGCCTCCTGCCTGTCCCTCCTGATGCTGCCTGGCTTGCTGTGTTCCCCCAGCATCCGGCCTGTCTACTTCGGATTCCAGCATCTGCAGGTTTTGTCCTTATCTGGTCTGGCTGACATGTGGCTGCAGACCCAAAGTAATTTGGTTGACTCATAATTGCGTTTTGAAATGGCCCTAGCAAGCTGTTCAGTTCAAGGTCAAGGAGGTATGGGCAACAAATGCTGGCCTTGCTGTAATACTAACTAATAATAATATACAATAACATAGGAATATTAGTGCCTTAATAAAGGTGCTGTACTGTATCACAGATTGCTGTAACTTAAATGAGAAATTAAATTTCTAAAATTTGATGGCTGTGGCCGTCAAATTGCAGAGGGAGCTGAGCAGGTGCCTAAGCTTTCTTCCTCCGGGTTAGATAATGTGTGTTGTTAATGAGCAATATGTGTGCTTAGAGACTCTCATGGACTGTTAGCTTCAAGGACCGGGAAATATCGACGTGACAGCTAGATCACTGCTTGCCAAGTCTCAGTTATTTTTACCAGGTCCACCTACAGGCTGATGGGCCAATCACAGGAATGATGTTATTACGTCTGTCCCATGATTCAGGAGAGAGTTTAGAGAATCAGTAAGAACCTAGCTTATGAACCAGAAAATTGGACTGAAGAGTGAAATTGTTTTAACTCTGCAAAACCTTTTGGAATTTGTTAATGAAACGAGTGTGAGGGGAAAATGATAGGGTCTGAGTTTGTTATGGAGCTACAACTTTTCAACTAGGTAGTGAAGTACAGTGTTAACTTTGTTTGGGTCCTCATTCTCTTTGAGGAGAAAGTGAGGACTGCAGATGCTGGAGATCAGAGCTGAAAATGTGTTGCTGGAAAAGCGCAGCAGGTCAGGCAGCATCCAAGGAGCAGGAGATTCGACATTTCGGGCATAAGCCTGAAGTAGGGCTCATGCTCGAAATGTCGAATCTCCTGTTCCTTGGATGCTGCCTGACCTGCTGCGCTTTTCCAGCAACATATTTTCAGCTCCTCATTCATTTTGTTGTATTTGCCATGTTAGCTTTCCTTCCACATTCATTTCTACAGCTCATCTCCTTGGTTAAAATCACATGCAGGTCAGTACATGTGTAACACATGATTTTATATAAAATTCTGAGCAGGTTTGACAGGGTGAATGTTGAGAACTGTTTCTTCTGGCAAAATAGCCTAGAATTAAGGCTTATAGACTTTAGTCAGTGGGGCTTTTTTTTTTAGAATCGAGATGATAATTATTTTTCTCTCAGAGAGTTCTGAATCTTTGGAATTCTCTACCCCAGAGGCTCCGGTTGCTCAATTATTGAAAGTTTTCAAGACTGAAATGGATAGATCTTGAAGCATTTAGGGAATTGAGGGCTAACAGGGATTTGGTATAAAGTAAATTGATGTAGAAATTGAGCTCTGATCCTCTTGAATAATGGAGCAGGATTGAATAGTCCGCTGCCGAAAAATTTATTTATGGAACAATATATTACACCTAATTTCCCAGAAGGAAGCTAAGACTCAGAGTCATAGAAGTGTACAGCATGGAAACAGCACCTTTGGTCCAACCCATCCATGCCAACCAGATGTCCCAACCCAATCTAGTCCCACCTGCCAGCACCTGGCCCATATCCCTCCAAACCCTTCCTATTCATATACCCATCCCAGATGCCTTTTAATTGGGGTGGGGAAGGAAATATATCCTTGGTGGTGGGGTCTGTTTGGAGGTGGCGATTGGAGGGGCCACCAGGACAGAACCCCACTGGTCCTCACCTACCACCCCACCAACCTCCAGATATACTGGATCATCCTTCGTCATTTCCACTGCAGGCGGAGACAGGCTGCCTACTTGCGGAACGTTTCAGAGAACACCTCTGGGACGCCCGCACCAACCAACCCAACCGCCCCGTGGCTGAACACTTTAACTCCCCCTCTCACTCTGCCAAGGACATGCAGGTCCTTGGCCACCTCCATCACCAGATCATGGCAACACGATGCCTGGAGGAAGAGTGCCTCATCTTCCGCCTAGGAACCCTCCAACCACAAGGGATGAATGCAGATTTCTCCAGCTTCCTCATTTCCCCTCCCCCCACCTTATCTCAGTCCCAACTCTTGGACTCAGCACCACCTTCTTGACCTGCAATCATTTTCCCGACCTCTCCGCGCCCACCCCCACTCCGGCCTATCACCCTCACCTTAACCTCCTTCCACCTATCACATTCCAAACGCCCCTCCCCCAAGTCCCTCCTCCCTACCTTTTATCTTAGTCTGCTTGGCACACCCTCCTCATTCCTGAAGAAGGGCTTATGCCCGAAACGTCGATTCTCCTGCTCCTTGGATGCTGCCTGACCTGCTGCGTTTTTCCAGCAACACATTTTTCTACCTCTTTTACCTTTCCTGGATTTAACCCATGTGTGTGACTGTATCTGAAGCTTTCCCCCCTTCCTTTAACTGCCTATATACTGTTGCTGTTGCAAATTCCTCATTGCTTCTAACTGTCTCTCCAACCAATCCATTTGATCTGATAAGATTTGCAACCAACAGCATTTATTGCTGATATAATCCACAGTAACCCTTAAACTCTCTTTAAACTCCCACATCTGACAAGAAGTACATATCACTGTACTAAAGACCATTTTTGCTCCTTCACAATCTACAGACCCAGAAAATGACACCATCTTATTCCTCTACAAAACACTGCCCCAGGATGGATTAATAGTTACAGGTTATATTTTAAGTTTAATCAAGAGACATATCTCAAAAACATATAATCAAGAAAGAATCCACTCTACTCACTACTGCAGACTTTCTGTAGGCTGCTTAAAACGATGAACTTATCTGATTCTGTGCTGTGAACTTTGCCCAAACAGTTCCTCTAAGATCAGTTGTGAATTTCACAGTAATGTGGTCAACAAACAGTGAGTCTGGAGTCACATTAATGCCAGGCTGTGTAAGGATGGCAATTTTCTTCTGTCAAGAACATTTGGGAACCAGGCAGGATTTTTCTTGACAATTAAATTGTTGTCACCACCAGACTCTTAATTCTTGATTTTTTTTTTGTTGGATTCAAACTCCACCACCTACTCTGATGGGATTTGAACACAAGTGCCCAGAACATTACTGTAAACTAAAAATGTTGGAAACCACATCCAGTCAGGTAGCATCCAAGGAGAGAGACCAAACTAACTTTTCCACTGAAGTGGGGAAGGGGCCAGCATTTAGAATATTACCTGGGTCTTGAGATCAACAATATCACAATAATACCACTAGACCATTGCCCCCACTTCAATTTCTTGCATCTTAACATTTACTTCACGTTGCTGATTTGCCCCTCTCCCCACATCGGTATGTGTTCAATTTCTACCCTCATGAAAAGTCAGAGTATAAAAACCACTCAACGGGGCCCAATGGGTCAGCTACATTGCCCCATCTTCAACCCTCCTGCTGGAAATACAAGCCCTGCCTGACGATTGACTCTGGGTTTCAACTTACATCATAATCGTTTCTTATTCACTCTAAGCTGATTAGACTCAATTGCTACAGATAATTACAGCTTGAAAGATAACGTTAAAATAGGCTGTATCGCTTGACTATTCCAAGGCAGTAAAACAGGGTCTATTGGAGCTGCTTTTCAGGTTAGAATTGAAATAAGTTTCTGGGCATTCTCTTATCTCTATGTGACTCTTGCACACATTAATCACTGGACAGTGAAATGTCGGCAATCCATCATCATTTACTTTTGAGCCATGCAATAAATAGGATTGATTCCAAAGTGCTTGGATGGTTTAATGTGGAATCCAAATTGGGACCTAATTAACCTCAGACACAATTCTAGACTTAATGTTTGGAAAGCTAATACTAAGAGAGAAGAAGAAAGCGGAATAGATTGAAGTCTATCCTGTTATAGAGCCATATAGTCATAGAGACGTACAGCATGGAAACAGACCCTTC
Organism: Hemiscyllium ocellatum; assembly: GCF_020745735.1. Classification (NCBI taxonomy): domain Eukaryota; kingdom Metazoa; phylum Chordata; class Chondrichthyes; order Orectolobiformes; family Hemiscylliidae; genus Hemiscyllium; species Hemiscyllium ocellatum. The sequence continues at coordinate 42,875,733 of NC_083430.1, forward strand.
GGTCCAACCCATCTCAACTCAATCTAGTCCCACCTGCCAGCACCCGGCCCATATCCCTCCAAACCCTTCCTATTTATATACCCATCCAAATGTCTCTTAAATGTTGCAATTGTACCAGCCTCCAGCACTTTCTCTGGCAGCTCATTCCATACATATACCACCCTCTGTGTGAAAAAGTTGCCCCTTAGGTCTCTTTTATATCTTTTCCCCTCTCACTCTAAACCTATGCCCTCTAGTTATGGACTCCCCGACCCCAGGGAGAAGACTTTGCCTATTTATCCTATCCATGCCTCTCATAATTTTGTAAACCTCTATAAGGTCACCCCTCAACCTCCCACGCTCCAGGGAAAACAGTCCCAGCCTGTTCAGCCTCTCCCTATAGCTCAAGTCCTCCAACCCTGGCAACATTCTTGTAAATCTTTTCTGAACCATTTCAAGTTTAACAACATCTTTCCGATATGAAGGAGACTAGAATTGCATGCAATATTCCAACAGTGGCCTAACCAATGTCCTGTGCAGCCGCAACATGACCTCCCAACTCCTGTAGTCAATACTCTGATCAATAAAGAAAAGCATACCAAACGCCTTCTTCACTATCCTATCTACCTGCGACTCCACTTTCAAGGGGATATGAACCTGCACTCCAAGGTCTCTTTGTTCAGCAAAACTCCCTAGGACCTTACCATTAAGTGTATAAGTCCTGCTAAGATTTGCTTTCCCAAAATGCTGCACCTCGCATTTATCTGAATTAAACTCCATCTGCCACTTCTCAGCCCATTGGCCCATCTGGTCAAGATCCTGTTGTAATCTGAGGTAACTCTCTTCACTGTCCACTACACCTCCAATTTTGGTGTCATCTGTAAACTTACTAACTGTACCTCTTATTCTTGCATCCAAATCATTTATGTAAATGACAAAACGTAGAGGACCCAGCACCGAACTTGTGGCACTCCACTGGTCACAGGCCTCCAGTCTGAAAAACAACCCTCCACCACCACCCTCTGTCTTCTACCTTTGAGCCAGTTCTGTATTCAACTGGCTAGTTCTCCCTGTATTCCATGAGATCTAACCTTGCTAACCAACCTCCCATGAGGAACCTTGTCAAACACCTTACTGAAGTCCATATAGATCACATCTACTGCTCTGCCCTCCTCAATCCTCTTTGTTACTTCTTAAAAAAACTCAATCAAGTTTGTGAGACACGATTTTCCATGCACAAAGCCATGTTGACTATCCCTAATCAGTACTTGCCTTTCCAAATACATATACATCCTGTCCCGCAGGATTTCCTCCAACAACTTGCCCACCACCGAGGTCAGGCTCACCGGTCTATAGTTCCCTGGCTAGTCCTTACCACCTTTCTTAAATAGTGGCACCACGTTTACCAACCTCCAGTCTTTCGGCACCTCACCTGTGACTATCGATGATACAAATATCTTAGCTTCACAAGAACACTGAGGGAAAGACATCATTATTAACTTCAGAAACACCCTCCATAGAGGAAATGCAATGTGGTCAAATTGCCTGACCATTGTAATCATATGGATACTTTGATAATTGTCACTTCTGCCGACGTTTCTCTATATTTCTTTGTGTGTATCTTTTCTAAATTAATTCATGGGATGTGAGGTCGCTGGCATTTATTGCCTGTTCCTAACTGGCTTTAAGATGATCTAGATAAACCACTTTCTTGAACATGGCACTGAATGTGGACTCACAGTGTGAACGTGTGTTGTCATGCTCATGTGATGTGTCTGTGAATGTATGAAGACAAAAGGCAATGTTTAGGAAGCAGCGTGGAAATCTTTTTTGGGACTTCTGCACAGACAGGGAATATCTCATTTCTCTGGAAATCTTTGAAAATGTGAACGTTCAGGTTGAGGATCCTTCCTTGAAATGGCATTCAGAATGCAAGCCCACAGAATGTACAGTCCTATTGGCTAGTTCTTTCTAGGAACTATTTATAAAAACCATTGGTTAGTTCTTTATTGAAACTTAAATAGAAAGGTCCTTCAGATTCAGGGTCTGAAAACTGTAAAGATCACATGTTTTTATTTTCTTTAGTTTTAGACAGTGGAGTAAAAAAAATACTGCTTCAAACTAAGGAGACTAATAAGAAAATGGCTGTAGTTTTAACAATCATTTTCACTAAAGCGCATTCAGTTTTATTCAGAAAAAAAATGAAAGAACTGCAGATGCTGTAAATCAGAAACAAAAACAGAAATTGCTGGAAAAGGTCAGCAGTTCTAGCAGCATCTATGAAGAGAAATCAGAGTTAACATTTCGAGTCCTGTGATCCTTCAGAGAAATGTTATCTTCACAGATGCTGCCAGACCTGCTAAGCATTTCCAGCAATTTCTGCAGTTTTATTCAGTGTTGCTTTTCCCAGAAACGTGAGAGCAAAAGCAGACACCTCAAAGTTGATGGGTTCTGAACTACAGGAACAATTTCTTGACAACGACATTTATTGGCTCCTTATGAGTTGACCAGGGCCTGTGTGGGGCCAGAAGAATATCTGTCATGCAAAGAGATAGCATCAAGGAATCTCTCTCCATGTCTCCCTTCTGTTTGAGGAGATATAATCAAGTCTCATGTACCAGTTAGCTGTTTTCCACGTTCACCTTTCTCTATAACATTCCCCCCAAACCCCTACCCCCACTGCCATTGGAGGAAGGATCAAACACCATGAGAAACAGCGAAGTGGCAAATTCTCAATCAGCAAATGAAAGACAGACAAAAAAAACTTATCTCATCAGCAAAAAAAAGTAAGTAAGAAAGGAACATTAAGATATGAAATCATTAAACCCCATGTTCCAGATTGACACACATGAGCTGTGTGCTTCCTTATTCCCTTTTACTTTTTCCACCACTAATATCCATGTCCGGACTGCCTTTGTATGTCTGTCTGGATGTGAAAAAGGGAGTTTAAAAGGGGTAGAGTTTAAACTATAAGTTTAACATTATGAAGACTACAGAGCTGTACATGATATATATTTTCTGGCTGCCATTCGTTAAAGATAACTTGTTTGTAGTAAACAGTTATTTTCTTCTTAAGTACAGAGACAGGACAAACAGGAAGACAGCTAACAACCCGCATCCATGAACACCAACTAGCCACGAAACGACACGACCAGCTATCCTTAGTAGCCATACACTCAGATGACAAACAACACGAATTCGATTGGGACAACACCACTATTATAGGACAGGCCAAACAGAGAACAGCCAGGGAATTCCTAGAGGCATGGCACTCATCCACAAATTCTATCAACCGACACATCGACCTAGACCCTATATACCGGCCACTGCAGCGGACAGCAACTGACAACCGGAAACGGCAGATTCAAACTAGTATAAATGCTGGAGGAATCAGCACATAAGCGCTTCACAGGAGGCTCCCAAGCACTGAAGGTGTCACCTAGTAAGGGGACGAAACGTTTGCAACAAAAACTCCCAACTCGGCGAACAGAACCACAACAACAAGCACCCGAGCTACAAATCTTCTCACAAACTTTGAACAGGTGGGTGTTTTCTTATAACCTGTTTTAGTCAGTCAGGTATATTGGAGACTTTAGATAGTTTGATTAAAGTTTTTCAATTTTGATGGACCAAGGGACAGTGGAAGCTTTCCAGTGCACTGCCCATTTGTGACATGATAAACTGCAAAACCCATCAAAGGTACATGGTGATACCATTCTTGTCATAGGCAGATATGGACAGCCACCATAGTTCTGCATTGTGCATCTGGTTAATGGACATTTTGCTTCTTGGGTCACCATATCAAAACTGCCATGTGACAACACATTTAATTGCTGCAAAGATCAGCCAGGGTAAGTCAATCTGTGACAAACAGCACAGAGGGGATCCAGCAAAAAGAGCAGACCCCTAACTAAACAGACAGCCACTTTAGGTCGGATGGGAAAGGCTAATTTGTTTTCATCTGCGAGGGAATATCTCTTTCCTTTAAATCCCAGCCACAACTTTGTATGGAAACCTATGGATTTGCAATATCCTTTTCTCTTGAAACTACCAAGAGATGAAACCCATTGGTCTGGCAACATTTTCATATTGAAGGACTCATTAAGAACATGTGACTATTTTCTTGTTAGTCTACTCATAATATGTCATCTTTAGAGCTCATCTTTGCCAGTGTCTTTGTCTGTCTGTGTGTTTGTCTGTCTGTGTCTTTGTCTGTCTGTGTGTTTGTCTGTCTGTGTGTTTGTCTGTCTGTGTGTTTGTCTGTCTGTGTGTTTATGGACGTGTATTTATATCTGGGGTATTGTAAGAATAAATGTTTTCTCCTTTTTTGATTTAAACTTCCCAGAAAACTTGTTGGTCCTTCAAAGTTATAATACCTAATGTCTTTTAAGGTACTGTCTCTAAAATGTACATCTTGTTGTAAACAATCAAAGTGAGGGAAAGAAGGAAAGATTATCCCAACACCTTTCTCTATCTGTTATAACGTGTCTACATGTGAAAATAATTCTTTCCTTTCACATCCTGTCATTTTCAAGCAAGCTCCTCAAGATGGTTACAGAAAATCTTCAAATCTGATTCATGCTATAATAAAACGGAGCACCTAACCGCTATCTCTTACAGTATTCTTCATGATCAGAAAGACATTTCAAGGCACTTGATGGAGAGAAAATGGATGCTGGGCAACTGAGAGAGAGGTGATGAGACTGTGGTATTTAGTGAGATAAATCCCGAGGGAAGTGACAGAAAAAGCAACCACTGATAGTCAAACTGGGGTAGTGGAAAATATGGACTAACTGGTGTTGGAGTAATGGAGGAGTACGGTACTGCTGCAGAGTGTTATAGAGAGGCTTGAGCAAAGCCATTTAGGGATTTAAAAGTGATGACGAGAACCATTAAAATCAGTTCACTGTGACAGCGTGGAGCCTTCCAAGGATATTGCAGATGGTTCAAGAAGTGGGTTGTGGAATACTGAATGAGTTGTTTGTAGAAGTGTGGGATATAAAATGGCTTTAGTTTTAATGCTTTCAATCAAGAGTGAACTGGCATACCTTTGGAGCTAGACATTAAATACAGCAAATTGTTAGTGCAGTAGGCGGCTATAAGTCAGGTTTGCTGTCATGCCTGCAAACTGTTTCATATAATTGCATTATTCCTAATGTATCAGACTTTTAAATGCATTCAGCTGCAAAAGGTAAAAGGGTCTCACTTCAGGTGTGTCTGCTACCAGTGTATGGTGTAAAGATTTACGATCCAGTGCTACAACTGATTATATCAATTCTGCATTATATCATTTTTTATTTCAAGTATATAATAAGTATGATGCAAACTATTACACTACAGCCAAAGATATAGCTACTTATAGTTTTCAAATGATAAACTATTCTTCTTTCTAAGAGGCAATTTAGAAGGGGGGAAGGGTGGGGGAGAAGGGTTGGTGGGCACTGATGTTGAAGGCTTGGCAGTTCTGTTGCTAGACTATTAAACCAATTTCAAATCCTGCCTTGGCAGATGGTATGATTTGAATTCAAGTAAAGAATCTGGAATGTAAGTTCTAATGATGACCGTGAGATAGTTGCCAATTGTTGAAACAACCTGTTAAGCTCATTAACATCCTTTAGGGAAGGAAACTGCTGTCCTTACCTGGTCTGGCCTACATGTGACTCCAGACCCACAGCAAGGTGATTGATTGGCTTCTGGGCAATTAGGGATAGGCAGTAACGATGCACACCTCCTGTGAATGAATCAATCATTTTTTTTAAATTAGCATGCAACAATATTTACATCAGTGGCCCTGAAAAGGGCATTTATACTGTGGATAAACAGTGCGACCATCAGCTTGTAAGTTCTTTAAACATACCTGAAGTCAGGTTGTGAGAATGAGAGAGCTTCCTGGTCAGCCATCTTGCAGAAGGCAATGACAAAGCATTGTCGCACTTTGCCAATAACTGTGCACCAACCCAATGGAAGTTCATGACCTTATCCATGGATGGGAGAAACCTGACTGTCTGTGTGGTTGGTAAAAATGGATAAGATCAAAGGTTTCAACCGGAAGTTGATTGAACACCTGATCGAAATAAACAGGACTACAGTGATAGAGTAACAACATATACCTGATAGGATCATTCTACAGAGAGCCACATAAGATTACTGGGCTGAGTGATTGCCTTCTCCCTCAATACCACAATGACTCCACTGAGGGTCATTCTTTTATTCCAGATCTAATTAATTGAAAATAAATTCCCAACCTGTCACTGTGGGATTTGAACTCACTTCTCCTGATGATTTAAGGTGACTAGTTCAGGAAGATTACAGCTTTGATACTGTACCTCAGCCAGGAGACCAAAACCCAAAACCTTTCCTTTGAAATCCAGGAGTGCAACATGTTTTTCACCTTGATTTGAAATAGATGTCCAAAATGTACATTAAAGACAGACAGAACAGAATGCTTATGTATTTATAGATGGAGTAGATGGATGAAATCTATCCCCTCCAGTGAGTGGGTTAATAATTAATTCAGTGAAGTGTTATACAATTGGGCCATAGATTGGGTTGTAGGGGGTTGGTTAGCTCAGTTGGCTGGACAGCTGGCTTACATTACAGACTGATGCCAACAACGTGGGTTCAATTCTCACAATGGCTGACGTTATCAGGAAGGATTCTCCTACTCAACCTCTCCCCTTGTCTGAGGTGTGGTGACCCAGTGGTTAAATTGTCATCAGTCATCTCTCTCTAATGAGCAAGGAGCCCCTATGGTCTGCTAACGAATGGCAACATTAGCTTTTAGCTTGGTAGAAGAACACTCATGTATCATTCTCCTTCACCCTGTCACAACTAAAACGCTTTCCTTAGTCTGAAGTTTCAATCATTGAGTATATTCACAACTAAGACCAGTAGATTTTTGGAAAGTATGGGACACAGGTAATGAATGAGAAAAAGAAGTTTACATTGATCACTGAGGATCTGATTGAACAGCAGGACCAACTTTAAGATATCATGTTAAATATTGGTCTCCTTACCTAAGGAAGGAAATACCTGCTTTCGAAGGGAGTGAGGTCCTTGAGACTGATTCCAGGTATAGCAAGATGCAGAATGATTGAGGAAATTGAGTCTATATTCTCTACAGCCTGGAAGAATGCAACATTCTTTCATGGCTCAACAGGATAGAGGCAGGAAAGATATTGTGCATAAGAAATATGGGGAAAGGCATTTCGGACTGAGATGAGGAGGAATGTCTTCACTCAGAGGATGGTGAAGCTTTAGAATTTCCTATCCCAGAGTGCTATGTAAGTTCAGTCAGAGAGTTCTAGAGTCATAGAGCACAGAAACAGACTCTTCAGTCCAGCTAGTCCATACTGATCATGTTCCCAAACTAAATTAATCTCATCTGCCTGCATTTGCCCCATATCCCTCTGAACCTTTCCTATTTGTGTACTTATTCTAATATTTTTTAAATGTTGTAACTGTACCCGCATCTATCACTTCCTCTGGCAGCCCAGCCCACACACTAACCACTCTCTATGTAAAAAAAGTTGCCCCTCATGTCTTCTTAAAATCGTTCTCCTCTCACTTTAAAAATATGCCCCCTAGTTTTGAACTCCCCCACCATAGTAAAAAAGACCTTTGTTATTCACCTTATCCATGCCCCTTATGATTTTATAAACCTCTATATGCTCACCTCTTAAACTCCTGACTTCAGTGAAAAAGGTCCCAGCCTATCCATCCTACTTTTATATCTCAACCCTCCACCACTCCCAACAATGCCCTTTTCTGAAAAGGTAAACCTTTTCTGAACCTTCTCCATTTTAATAATATCCTTCCTACAACAGGACACCCAGAATTTTACTCAGTATCCCAGAAGATGCCTCACCAACATCTTGTACAACCTCAACATAATGTTCCAACTCCTGGACTGAAAGGACTGAGCAATGAAGGCAAGCATGCTAAACACCTTCCTAACCACTCTGATAACTTGTGACGCAAATTTCAAAGAATTATGTACCTGATCTAGGGATCTCTCTGTTGTACCACACTATCCCCAGGACCTTACCATTAACTGGATAAGTTCTGCCCATGTTTATTTAATCAAAATGCAATCCCTCGAATTTATCCAAGTTGAACTCCATCTGCCACTCTTCAGCCCATTGACCCAATTGATCAAGATCTCTTTGTAATCTAAGATAACCTTCTTCACTGTCCACTATACCACCATCCACAAACTTTCTAACCATGTCTCCTAAATTCTCATCCAAATCATTTACATAAAAGACAAACAAAAGTGACCCTAGTACCCTAGGAAACACAACTGTCACAGGCCTTCAGTCCAAAAAAAACCTTCCACCACCATCCTCTGTGTCCTACAATAAAGCCAATTTTGTATTCAATTCACAAGTTGACTCTGAATGCCACATGATTCCAGTTTGTTGAGTATGTGAAAAACAGAGATCAAAGGACCTAAGGGGTAGCATTTTCATGTCGAGGGTGATGCATGTATGGAACAAGCTGCTGGAAGAAGTAGTGGAGGTGGGTACAAATACACCATTTAAAAGGCATCTGGATGGGTACATGAATAGAAAGGGCTTAGAGGGATATGGGCCAAGTGCTGGCAAATGGGACGAGGTCAGTTCAAGATAACTGGTCAGCATGAATGAGTTGAACCGAAGGATCTGTTTCTCTGCTCTATGACTATAACTCTATATGGGGATTGTGCAGGAAAATAGGATTACCTCTGCTGTTGCTTCTTTATGTTCTTAGACATGGAACATTCATTTTTATATCTGTACCAATGTGAATTGGATCAAAGATCCACTTTCCTGGTATCCCAATGCAAGTCAGTAAGTAGGGAATTGGGTGGTTGCCAGTCATGGGTGGCCGTTTGATGTCAGCTGTTTTATGCCCAAGTTCAAAGCTTTGACTGGGAATCTTTTTAGATTGTTGATTGAAAGAATGTGGTTTATGAATATTTGATGATTGATCCAGCTAAGGAACCAGTCATAGTAAAGCAGATGTTAGCAGATGTCTCATTAGGGTAGATGCAGCAGGAACTATACCAGTCACCAGGTCTTCAGGCTAGCTCCTTATTGTTAAATGAAAGCAAATACTGTGAAATGATAGAGATCTGAAACAAACACAGAGAATGCTGGAGAAATGCTGCAGGGCCTGTGGACAGACAGACAGACAGAGAGATAGAGAGAGCTAGAGTCCTTTAAAGTAAGGTCCTATTGGACTCAAAATGTTAATTCTGTTTCTCTCTCCACAGATGCTGCCAGACTTGCTGAGTTTCTCCAGCATTCTCTGTGTCTGCCTCTATGCTTTGCTCAGTCTAGACATGTACTGGGGAAGCTGAAAATGTGTTGCTGGAAAAGCACAGCAGGTCAGGCAGCATTCAAGGAGCAGGAGAAGCGACGTTTCGGGCATGAGCCCTTCTTCAGGAATGGATCATGCCCAAAACGTCAGTTCTCCTGTTCCTTGGATGCTGCCTGACCTGCTGCGCTTTTCCAGCAACACATTTTCAGCTCTGATCTCCAGCATCTGCAATCCTCACTTTCTCCATGTACTGGGGAAGCCAGGATGTCTTTCCTCTGTGGATACAGGCATAATGATGGAACTGACTGATGTTGGCCCACACAGATCTGGTGCCCGAGAGTCTGCCTGACCTCACATACATGGTAGCTGATGGTGAAAAAGTGTTTGGAGAGTGTCATGGGGGGACACTGGGGGCAGGGGGCTGTGAATGGCTCTTATGGATCAATCCAAAGCCTCCTTCGACCCAGAAAGATTCTACATCAGTTTTGGCAGATGTAACAAATTCAGAGTCACCCAATGTACATTGGGTTATTTTTAAATCAACCTGTTCGGGCACAGCTCTAGGATTGGTGGGAATTGAATCCACACTTTTGACTCAGAGGCTGGGCACTATCACTGTGCCTCAAGACATCCAACACCCTCCCCCTACACCCACCACCACCCCCCCCCCCCCCCCCCCCCCCCCCCGCCCCCACTCCCTGATTTGACTCTCTGAGTGAGTTGACGTTAACACAGCTGACAGAGTTTTTAAGCATCTAATCAGTTTGCACCAGCAGTTGGAAGATAAAATCCCACTGAAGAAGGTCGACCTGGGTGGGACTCCAGAGAAGTGGGCGCTGCCTTGGAGCGAGTGAGCCTGAGTCACAGCCAGCAAACTGAGATCGTAGATTGCAGCAAGGAGCAGACCGTCAGTCCTGTACATCAAATCCTCAGCTCCATGACAATGCAAATCTACTTTAATTAAAATAATAGAATTAATGCTAATTCCTACTCCTAGAGAGACAGCACTCAGATAAAAGCAAGTTCTGCACAGTGCTGTAATTACATGATGTCCGCTACCTCCCAGTGGATGGTGATTAAAAAAAATATATGTTTCTGATATCCAGATGTAATCCTGATTGATGACCATGGGATGTTGTAAAAGATTGCAGAATTATTGAACTTTTCTTAGCCTCATTAGTGACCATGCAGAGTTTAAAATTTAAAACTTTTGTACACTATTAAAATACCTTGAATAACAACTGTGTTCAGGAAAGTGCATTCCTCATATTCACCTTAGTGGCATACGTACAAGGATATGAATTAAGAATGGAAGTAGGCCATTCGACCCCTCAAGCCTGGTCTACCAATTGATGAGATCATGGCTCATCTGCTTGTGCCATCAACTCCACATTCCTGCCTGCCCCAAAGCCCTTTTGACTCCCTTGATAGTGAAGACCCTGTCTACCTCTGCCTTAAAATATTCACCGGCCCTGTATTCTGTTCCCTAAATTGAAGTAAAATATACAAAGCCCATGACATCATGAAGAAAAGCTGAATGGGGAGGCCAGGGAATGTCGTGTGAGAACGGGATGCTGGATCAGAAATCGCTTCGTGAAGTTACTTTTCTAATCCAAGTCCCTTTGAGTAGAAGTGGTGAAAAACCTCATTGAAAGCAACATTGCAGCTTTAGGTGAGAAAGCCAGCAGCAGAAAATAAAGAAGCTAACTTTAAGAACGAGAAAGCAAAACATTGGGAATAATGGTGCACTAGTGATAGTGAAATGGAATTTATAGTGTGTTAAGGCAGGGGCAGGCTGACCATGGAGGCATGAAGATGGAAGAGCAGCCAGGAATGATGGAACAGTTGAGTCTCGAAGTGAAGGCATTGTTGAGGATTTGGGCAGCAGCTAAACTGAACCAGAGGTGCAGTTGACCAAATCACAGGGGGTGAAAAAAGCAATCTTAGTGAACAAACTAATGGAAGCACAAATCGGGATTGAATGGGACACCAAGGTTACAAACAGATGTTGCCTCTGTTGTTCAGTTTGAAAAAAAATGTCTCAGACCTGTTTGCTTCAGTGGCGAATGTGATATATCCCATCATTGACATCAGCAGTGACACGTTGCAAAGATTCCTTGGACATGTCAAACTTTGCAAACAGAGCATTTTCTTTCAGGTCATTCATTCATCAAACAAGGGCTGGACCTAGTATTTATTGTTCATCCCTAATTGCTTAGAGAGCGGTTGACAGTCAAATACATTGCTTTGGGTTTGGCGTCACATGTAAGTCAGAACAAGTCAAGATGGCAGATTTCCTCCCAGGGAGCTGGTTAAATTTTTACTATTAGGCTAGCTTTTTATTTAAGATCTTTATAATTGAATTCAGATTTCACCATTTGCTATTGGACTTGTGTCCCCATTATATTAGCTGGGGATGGGGACAGGGGTTCTGGGTTGATCACTCTCAGGATATTAACCTGGGAGGGTTCTGGGTTGTTAGCTCTCGGGATATTAACCTGGGAGGGTTCTGAGTTGTTAGATCCCAGGATATTAACCAGGGAGGGTTCTGAGTTGTTAGCTCTCAGGATATTAACCTGGGAGGGTTCTGGGCTGTTAGCTCTCTGGATATTAACCTGGGAGGGTTCTGGGCTGTTAGCTCTCAGGATATTAACCAGGGAGGGTTCTGGGCTGTTAGCTCTCAGGATATTAACCTAGGAGGGTTCTGAGTTGTTAGCTCTCAGGATATTAACCTGGGAGGGTTCTGAGTTGTTAGCTCTCTGGATATTAACCTGGGAGGGTTCTGAGTTGTTAGCTCTCGGGATATTAACCTGGGAGGGTTCTGGGTTGTTAGCTTGCAGGATATTAACCTGGGAGGGTTCTGAGTTGTTAGCTCTCGGGATATTAACCTGGGAGGGTTCTGGGTTGATGACTCTCAGGATATTAACCTGGGAGGGTTCTGAGTTGTTAGCTCTCTGGATATTAACCTGGGAGGGTTCTGGGTTGTTAGCTCTCTGGATATTAACCTGGGAGGGTTCTGAGTTGTTAGCTCTCTGGATATTAACCTGGGAGGGTTCTGAGTTGTTAGCTCTCTGGATATTAACCTGGGAGGGTTCTGGGTTGTTAGCTTGCAGGATATTAACCTGGGAGGGTTCTGGGTTGTTAGCTCTCAGGATATTAACCTGGGAGGGTTCTGAGTTGTTAGCTCTCGGGATATTAACCTGGGAGGGTTCTGGGTTGTTAGCTTGCAGGATATTAACCTGGGAGGGTTCTGAGTTGTTAGCTCTCGGGATATTAACCTGGGAGGGTTCTGGGTTGATGACTCTCAGGATATTAACCTGGGAGGGTTCTGAGTTGTTAGCTCGCAGGATATTAACCTGGGAGGGTTCTGAGTTGTTAGCTTGCAGGATATTAACCTGGGAGGGTTCTGGGCTGTTAGCCTTTGTGACATTGCCACTTGACCCTCCCCCTCCCCCCACTATTAATCCTGTCCAAGTGTTAGCATCAGATGTCAAAGGGTTCTTGCTTAAACGCTGGATGGTTTCAATAAAACCAAAACGTCTACATCAACACTAAAACCTGTGCTCAATTCATTTCAAGGTTGTGTAAGTGGTCAGTGGGATGTTTCCTCATGGACACTGTGTTACCAGAATTTGTCTGTACATTTGAGATACTAAGGACTGGTCACAGATTTTAAATTTACTGCTCATTGAAAACAGATGGGTAAATAAAATGTCCAGGAAGAAACAACATTCTAGATCAAACAATCCATAACGTTGTAGGCGGAAGTGGGTATTGCAGATGCTGCAGATTATAGTCAAGATTAGAATGGTGCTGGAAAAGCACAGCAGGTCTGGCAGCATCCGAGGAGCAGGAAAATCAATGTTCCGAGCTAAAGACTTTTGTCCGGGAACAAAAGCTCTTCATGATGAAATGATTTTGCCCGAAACATCAATTTTCCTGCTCCTCGGATGCTGCCTGACCTGTTGTGCTTTTCCAGCACCACTCTAATCTTGAATCCATAATGTTGCCTCTCGTCTATTCTGGACAGGTGGTGAGGTAATCAGGTGGTTGTAACCATTTGGTGAGCTCCATCTTAACCAACTCAGATCTGAGACCCAATTGACATCATTGCATGCTGATGTTGATCTAAGTGTATGATCTGGTAAAGTCAAGCATGAGAAAGATGCAGAACCAGAAGATGCAGGTTGAGGTATGTTCTGGTACTTCACTTTGAGGTATGTTCTGGTACTTTACTTGCAGGTTAAAGCCAGACAGGACTCCTTCCATGGGCCTTAAAGGTAGTGCCATATCTCTCTCATCTTTATGCGAACCCCTTCTTCCCTTTCATAAGACCCTCCTGAATGCTCTTCCATACACTGACCTGCACCAGTCAGGTCAGCAATGGCTCCTTGATTTTACAGGGACTGAAAACCAATTTCCTCGCTCAACCATTAGCCATTCAGAATTAAAATCAGGCCCACCCTTATTCTGTCTTTATTTTTTCTCAAACTTGAATACAAACATTTGGAACAAACTGCACGTGATCATAATTATGGATGATCAGAACGTTTTTACAGACATAAGATCTTTTTATAAGCTCTGTACTTTCCTTCAATGTCTGAGATGTCTATGCACCTCCAGTCCCACCCTGACACAACTCCAACATTAATTACTCCAGAACTGATGGCCATGTCTTCAGAGGCCTGGGCCCTAAGGTCTAGAATTCTCTTCTTAGACACTCCACATTTTAAATCTCTTCTTCCTCATTAAGCCCACTGTTTAAAAGCTACCTCCTGAGAAAAGATTTTGTTCATTGGTCCTAATTTCTCTTTAAAGATGCAATGTCAGGTTCATGATGACTGTCGTTGTCGACTGTCCTGTGATTTGAAGATGACATCTACTCAAGGACATAAGTTTCTCCCAAGCATCTTCATGTGACTGAATAGACCAATTCTTGACCCACAGATGTTTTTTGTTCACGTGGTGCAGTATGTCACGTGAAGTAGTGGGACCAGGAAATTGAAAATTACTTCCTTTTCTTTCCTTCTCTGCCTCATCATTGAGGAGTTTAAGGGTCAAGTTCATAGAATCGCTACAGTGTGGAAATAGGCCCTTAAGCCCAACAAGTCCACATCAACCCTCCAAAGGGTAACACAACCAGACAATTCCCCCTACCCTATATTTACCTCTAACCAACGCACCTAATCTACACACCTGAGAACACAATGGGCAATTTAGCATGGCCAATTCACCTGACCTGCACATCTTTGGACTGTGGGAGGAAACCGGAGCACCCGGAGGAAATCCACGCAGACACGGGAAGAATGGGCAAACTACACACAGACAGTCGCCCAAGGCTGGCATTGAACCCAGGATCCTGGCACTGTGAGGCAGCAGTGCTAACCAATGAGCCACTGTGCCGCCCCATCTTGTACAATTGGTAGCAAGTCCAGTAAAATCAAGTCAAATCTACTGGTGGTGAGCTTCAGGGTGTCTTTGTAATGCTTTCTTTGTTCTCCTGCTGAACCTTGGTGAACCTTGGTGCCAGAGCCTGGCACTGGAAATGATTCTCAGCTTCTCCAACTCAATGCCCAGCCCATTGTAGTTGATTTTTAGTTGTAGTTTTAGCTAAATTCTGTAGAGCTGACTTGAAGAAGGACACACACACTTTTTTGATGATCTGCCAATTGAATCCAGAGAAAGTGACAGAGACATTGCTGACATAATTTCACTTAAGCTCTTATGTGTCTCTGATACAATGGAGGTAAGTGAGGGCTGCAGATGCTGGAGAGTCAGATGTGATAAAATGTGCTACTGGATAAAGCACAGTAGGTCAGGCAGCATCTGAGGAGCAGGTGCTTCGATGTTTCGGGCGTGATGAAGGGTTCTGCCAAAAACATCGACTCTTCTGCTCCTAGGATGCTGTCTGACCTACTGTGCTGTTTCCAGCACCACACCTCACTGATACGATATCCAGATCTCACTGCAGTGCAGGACTATGGTGCTAGCAACTGTTCTGTACACTGGGACTTTTGCTTTACTTGCTCTCAAGTCAGTTTGTTGTCTTTGTTGTCAAATACCTGTGTCCTAATTAGTACATTGATAGTGATCTCTCTACTCTTGAGATAAGTCAAGGTCAATGTTTAATGCACTCACACTAGAGGGCAGTTGACCTTCGTAATGAAGAATCACTATCAGGTAGACTGTAAAAAGGATAGGGACTCTGACACAGCCTTGTTTGATGCCCGCCTGGAGTTTGACAGCTCGTTTTAGTCAGTGAAGCAGGTGCAGGATTGTGATGAGGTATTTTGGATTAGAAAATCTCTGGAGAACAATCCACAGACCCTTAGTGATATATTGAAGCAAATGCTTTGGTCAGGTCTATGATTGAAATGAAGATTTGCCAGTATTGTTCTTCATGTTTTTCTTGGATTTACCTGGCGATAAATACCATGTCAGAGATTTCTCTGGAAGCTGGAAAGCATGTTGTATCTCTGGCAGGATCCTCATGTACAGGAAATAGTTGCTTCAGAAGGACATGTGTTAGGATTTTCCCTGCTTCCAGGTAAGATGGAAATACCTCAATTGTTTCCATTATAGCAAGTTATCACCTCCCTTCTTAAAGATAGTGAGTAATGTATTTCTGAAGTTGAGATTTCTTTTCCCTCCCATTTCATAAAGTCGTAGAATCCCTACAATGCAGAAAGAGACCATTTGGCCCATTGAGTCTTCACTGACCCTCTGAAGAGCATCCCATCCAGACCCATCACTCCCACCCTTTCCCTATAACTCCACATTTACCACAGCTAATCCACCATCACTGAACCTGCACGTGTCTGGAAACTACGGGACAATTTAGCATGGCCAATCCAACTAGCTTGCACATCCCTGAACACTATGGGCAATTTAGCATGGCCAATCCATCTAACCTGCACATCCTTGGACTTCAATCCACGAGAGGAACATAGCAAGAGGAGTAGGCCATTCAACCCATGATTCAATATGATTATGACTGATCAAACATTTCAGTGACTTTGACTTACCCCATCCCTATAACTCTCTGTAAGCCACTGATAATCAAAAGTCTAACAATCGCTACACATACTCAGAGAGAGTTTCCACAGCCCTCAGGGGAGAGAATTCCAAAGGTTCACAACTGGCTTGTTAATCCAGAGAACCAGATAATGTTCTGGAGACCTGGCTTTGAATCCCATCACCAGAGATGCTGGAATTCGATTAAAAAATTGATTTAAGAGTCTAATGATGACCATGAATATATTATTGATTGTCAAGAAAATCCCAACTGACTCACTAATGTCCTTGAAGGAAGGAAGCTGCCATCCTTACCTGGTCTGGCCTACACATGACTCCAGACCCACAGCAATGTGATTGACCCTTAACTGCCCACTGGGCAATTAGGAACAAGCAATCAATGCTGGCTTATCTAAAGATGCCCACATCCTGTGAATTAATTTAAAAATGGATCTAAGTGGCATCCCCCTTATTTTTCAATTGTGCCTTGATCTAGACTTCCCAAACAGGGGAAACATCTTACTTGCATCTTCCTTGTCAATCCCTTTAAGTACTTTATGAGTTTCAATGAGATCGCCTCTCATTTTTGGAAACTCTGGAGAGTTCACGTCCAGTTCACCTAAACTGTTTTCACAGGACAATCCTGCCATCTGGGAACAAGTCTGGTGAATCGTTGTTCCACTCTCTCTATGGCAGTAACATCCTTCCTGAGATGATGAGACCTAACCTGCACACAGTACACCAGATGTGATTTTTGGCCAGTAAGCCTGATCTCAGTGGTGGGTAAGTTGTTGGAGGGAATCCTGAGGGACAGGATGTACACGTATTTGGAAAGGCAAGGACTGATTCGGGATAGTCAACATGGCTTTGTGCGTGGGAAATCATGTCTCACAAACTTGATTGAGTTTTTTTGAAGAAGTAACAAAGAGAATTGATGAGGGCAGAGCAGTAGATGTGATCTGTATGGACTTCAGTAAGGCGTTCGACAAGGTTCCCCATGGGAGATCGGTTAGCAAGGTTAGATCTAATGGAATACTGGGAGAATTAGTCATTTGGATACAGAACTGGCTCAAAGGTAGAAGACAGAGGGTGGTGGTGGAGGGTTGTTTTTCAGACTGGAGGCCTGTGACCAGTGGAGTGCCACAAGAATCGGTGCTGGGTCCACTGCTTTTTGTCATTTACATAAATGATTTGGATGTGAGTATAAGAGGTACAGTTAGTAGGTTTGCAGATGACACCAAAATTGGAGGTGTAGTGGACAGTGAGAAAGGTTAAAACAATGACTGCAGATGCTGGAAACCAGATTCTGGATCAGTGGTGCTGGAAGAGCACAGCAGTTCAGGCAGCATCCTTTTTTCTGAGGAAGCAAATGTGGCTGTGGTACCGAGTTTGTTTCACGACATGGTTGAAGAGCTTCAGGGCAGAGGAAATGACCAGGGAGTTGCAGTGGGAGAGGAACTCCCTGAGATTCTTGTAGAGAGAGGAGGAAAACTTCTTCAAGGCAGGCATCCTTGCAAGAAGATTCGCAGTAGGTTAAAATCAACGAGGTAAAAACAATGACTGCAGATGCTGGAAACCAGATTCTGGATCAGTGGTGGTGGAAGAGCACAACAGTTCAGGCAGCAGTTCAGTTCAGGATGCTGCCTGAACGGCTGTGCTCTTCCAGCACCACTGATCCAGAGTGAGAGAGGTTACCTCACCTTACAATGGGATCTTGACCAGATGGGCCAATAGGCTGAGAAGTGGCAGATGGAGTTTAATTCAGGTAAATGCGAGGTGCTGCATTTTGGGAAAGCAAATCTTAGCAGGACTTATACACTTAATGGTAAGATCCTAGGGAGTTTTGCTGGACAAAGAGACCTTGGAGTGCAGGTTCATAGCTCCTTGAAAGTGGTGTCGCAGGTAGATAGGATAGTGAAGAAGGCGTTTGGTATGCTTTCCTTTATTGGCCAGAACATTGAGTATAGGAGTTGGGAGGTCATGTTGCAGCTGTACAGGACACTTGTTAGGCCACTGTTGGAATATTGTGTGCAATTCTGGTCTCCTTCCTAGCGGAAAGATGTTGTGAAACTTGAAAGGGTTCGGAAAAGATTTGCAAGGATGTTGCCAGGGTTGGAGGATCTGAGCTACCTGGAAAGGCTGAACAGGCTGGGGCTGTTTTCCCTGGAGCATCGGAGGCTGAAGGGTGACCTTATAGAGGTTTATAAAATCATGAGGGACATAGATAGGATAAATAGGCAAAGTCTCTTCCCTGGGTTGGGGAGTCCAGAACTATAGGGCATAGGTTTAGGGTGAGAGGGGAAAGATATAAAAAAGACCTAAGGGGCAACCTTTTCACACAGAGGGTGGTATGTGTAATGTGTATAGAATGAGCTGCTAGAGGATGTGGTGGAGGCTGATACAATTGCAACATTTAAGAGGCATTTGGATGGGTATATGAATAGGAAGGGTTTGTAGGGATATGGGCCGGGTGCTGGCAGGTGGGACTAGATTGGGTTGGGATATCTGGTCGGCATGGACGAGTTGGACTGAAGGGTCTGTTTCCATGCTGTACATCTCTATGACTCTATGACTGTACTCAAGGTCCTGTACAATAGAAGCCAATCTTCACTACTCCTTGAGATCAATAATATTCCTCTGAAATGCTTTTGGACTGTTTACTACATTGAATGCACTTTGTAAAGGCATGTTGATATTGTTCCTGACTCAGAGTGCTAGCAGCTGAATCAAAGGTGTGTGGCTGTTCCAAACTGTTGGATAAGGCAGTTACTACCTGAAAGGGTTAACTGACATCACAAGATAAGTTCCACCCATCAAGATAGGCTAAGTTCCAGGTAGCTAAACAGTGATATGTATTTACTGTTATCTCCAGCCTCATGTCTCACAAGTAACTCAGATACAATTTGCTATTGTTCATTATGTAATAGACCTGTTTTGTTTATCAAGCCTCCCCTCTGTTGCAGACATATTGTGGGCATCCTTCCCCACTTCAGAAACTTAGACTAAAGCCAATCAAGAAGGACTGCTGGCATTTACCCAAGGCATCTCAGATGGTTCCAGTGGAGACACAACCACAAACTGTATCACAACAAATCCCATGCAGATTTCATCATGTGCACTAAAAGGAAATCAGATCAATGTGCAGTTTTTGATTTGTTATATATCTCACATTTTTTTACTCTCGCAGATGATTTAAATCACATTTCTTTTGCTTGGAATCAACTTTTTAGATTGACACTATCAAAACCAACCTGAGTGTCAAACTTCTTCTAAAATTGAACTGGAAGAGCTGGTTAATCTACAATATACACATCCACATACTTCCCCTTTGTATCTCATGCTCCATTAAAATGAAACAGTCATAGAATCGTCCATTGCTCTGCTTCTCCACACATCATCAACTCATTTCGCGCTCTGCCTGTGTCTTAGAAAACAGCTCTACCTTTACTGTGTGTGTGTGTGTGTATGTGTGTGTGTTGTCATGAAGGATTATAACTGAAATGTTGGCTCTCCGCCTCCTGATATGGCCTGGCCTGTTGTGTTCTCCCAGCCTCCTGCCTGTCCCTCCTGATGCTGCCTGGCTTGCTGTGTTTCCCCAGCCTCCTGCCTGTCCCTCCTGATGCTGCCTGGCTTGCTGTGTTTCCCCAGCCTCCTGCCTGTCTACTTTGGATTCCAGCATCTGCAGTTTTTTTGTCTCTAACATGATTTTCAATATGTTTCTGTTTGAATTGTTTTTCCCATAGCCACCAGATCACCTGGGCCTGTCTCTCAGCATGGATATTTAGGATGACCGAACTATCTCCCCTTCCTGAATGTTCTAGAATCATAGAACCTGCTACGGTGCAGCAGGACTCCCTCTCTCATACTTAGCTACTCCTGCTATGAAGGACTTTCCTTCTGAACCTCTCTCCTCGCCTGAAGTTTAGTAACCCTCTGGTTAAACTAAAACCAGATATCTCTCTCTCATAACTGAGCACCTTGATGGGCAAGTAAGATTTTGGTGACTTGACCATTTTTTTAAACCTGATGTGTTTGCTCCATGCTGGAGGGTTTCCTACTGACCTTTTAGCTGCAAGGCTATACCAACCTTCTTAATTCTGTCACCATCCTTTTGGCTACAATTGACCAATGCAGTACTAATCAATGTCGGGTCGCTATTTCTTATCCAACAGGCCTTGCAACTGAATCTCTAACCCAAACAGAGATTCCTATCCACAGCGCAAATGATCAAAAGCTTGTTCAAAGGGGTAGGATTTAAAGAGCATTTTAAAATATGGAGATTGAGGTAGAGAGATTTTTTTAAAGGAATACCAGAGTTCGGGTTTTGACTGCTGGATTACACTGCTCCCAGCAGGAGTGACCATTGTTTCAATGAGATCCAAAAGCTCCCTCGGCACCAATACCTTACCCTCTGCCCCCTCTATCACTGATGCTCAGTAGCAGCAGTGTGTGTTATCTACAAGATGTATTGCAGAACCAAAGGTTCTTAGACATACCTTCCAAAACCACGACCACTTCCATTTTGAAGGACAAGGGCAGCAGGTACATGGGCACATGCAATTCCCCTCTGAACCACTCACCATTCTGACTTGGAAATATATCATTGTTTCTTCACTGTCACTAGGTCAAATTCTTGGAATTCCCTCGCAACAGGTATTATGGGTCTACCTATCACACATGGACTGTTCAAGAAGGCAGCTCACCATCACCTTCTCAAAGGCAACTAGGGACAGGCAAAAATGCTGGCCAGGCAGTGACGCCCAATCCCACAAGAGAATTTAAAACAAAACACTACTCTTGACCCACTCCAATTTGCCTATTAGACCAACAGATCCATGTCAAATCACTTGCCCTTCACTCCTCCCTAGAACATCTTGACACCAAGAACAGCTACGTAAGAATCCTACTCATTGACTACAGTTCAGCCTTCAACACTATTATCCCCTTGAGACTGATTACTAAACTTAGTGATCTCAGGCTAAGTCCCACTCTCTGCAACTGGATCCTCGGTTTCATGACCCACAGGCCACAATCAGTGAAGATTGGGGACAATATTTCATCCTCACTAATACTCAACACTGGAGCCTCCCCCCCCCACCCCAGGGGTGTATACTCAGCCCCCTACTCTACTCACTGTAGACCCATGACTGTGTCGCCAAATAGCAGACTAATGCCATTTACAAGTTCACTGATGACACCACTGTAGTCGGTCGAATCTCAGATGGCGATGAAACAGACCACAGATGGGAGGTGGAAGACCTGGAAAAATGGTGCACTGAGAACAACCTAGCTCTCAATGCCGGCAGAACCAAGGAACGCATTACTGACTTTCTGCGGGATGTTACTCATGCCCCCCCCTACACATTAATAGTACCGAGGTGGAATGAGTGGAGAGTGTCAAGCTCCTGGGAGTGGTCATCCACAACAAGCTTTCTTGGACTCTTCATGTGGACGCACTGGTTACAAAGGCCCAACAACGTCTCTCCTTCCTCAGGCAGCTGAGGAAATTTGGCATGACAGTGAATACCCTTGCCAATTTCTATAGGTGTGCCATCGAAAGCATTCTGTCTGGATGTAACATGACCTGGTATGGCAACTCTACCATTCAAGATCGGAGACGGTTACAGAGAGTGGTGTACTCAGCCTGGACAATCACAAAGACCACCCTCCCATCTATAGAATCCATCTACCAGGCCCGATGTCAAGGAAAGGCCACCAGCATTCTCAAAGATCCATCCCACCCTGGTAATGTTTTTCTACAACCTCTACCATTGGGGAGAAGGTACAGAAGCCTGAACACATGCCCCGGCCTGTTTCAGAACAATTTCTATCCTACTGTTGTTAGAATACTGAATGGCCTCACAAACTCTTAACATTTGCCTGTGTCTGTGTTTTTGTTTTTGCCACTGTTTACCTATTATTTACTTATCTATGCTATTTAACTCTGTGATCTGCCTGTATTGCTCACAAGACAAAGCTTTTCACTGTGCCTTGGTACACGTGACAATAAATTCAATTCAATTCAATTCAATCTCAGAAGAATTTGACTTTCAGCTTTTATGGGACTCGAACGCTGCAGACAGTTGAACTCCACAGACTCCCTGGCTCTGTGCCTTTCTTTTCAGAGCTGCTACCTCCCCAGGTTTCCTGACTGAAGTTGCACAAAGTTCATCAACAATCTGGAAACATTCAGAGAAAACATTTGCCCATAATCCAATCTCTTCCAATTCCTGCCCAGAAGAGAAATAGTGGCATTTGGACTTAGAAAACATAAGTACAATTTATCATGCCACACAGACTGAGCAAGGGAAAAGCATCTGAGAGCTACATATGATGTATGGGTATGCTGTCAATATAATTGTTCCTGTTCTTAAATTTTTTTAGAATCAACGTATTAATAACTCAGAATTGATGATGTATGGAAGTAGTATTTCAGGCGTGGATGATAAATCACACTTGCAAATGATTCTTATTGTTCAGGCATCATGGGTCTTGTAGCCTTTGGGCAATAATGGATATTAATCAGCAGAATTGCTGCTCAGAATGATAATTATATAACTGGAATAAAAATAAGGAATTAGCTTTATTGAAGACAGCATATGGCCAGGGGATGCTGCAGCTCAATGGGAAGAAGCAATTTAATTTCTCTTAACTTGATAGGTGCGAGGGTGACAACCAATTCTGTTTGTTGGTGGTTTCTGACATCTTGCCGTGACTAAGATTGGATTGGTCACCGGTGGATTCAAATGGAAGTGGGTTGTTAGCACCTAATTTTTACAAAGTCTGCTTCTCTACACCAGCTCAAGGGCTGATTCAGGCAGAACACAATTGAAATGCAAGGGGATGGGGGACAATGAAAGAACATGTCACTTTGCTAACAAAAGATACAGAAAGCATCTGGTGGGGGTTGTGGGGGGAGTGGGTGGTGGGGGGTGGGGGCTAGGTTTCAACCAGAACCTCAACCCATTATCAACTTTGCTAGGCTCGAGGTAAAAGGGAGATATGTAATAGGGAAGGCAAATGGGGCATTTTGTTTCAAAGGGAATGGGGTAAATAGGTAGGTAGGTTTTGCTAAAACTATACAAGGTACTGTTAAGGCCACACCTGGAATACTGTGAACAGTTTTGTACCCCGGTATCTAAGGAAAGATATATTGGCATTTGAAGCAGTCCGAAGGTTCACTAGATTTTCTTATGAGGAGAGTTGTTCAGTTTGGGCCTGTGTTCATTAGAGTTTTATAAAATGAGAGAGACCTTACTTGAATATGTAAGATTCTTAGGGAAGTTGGCAGGGGAGATGCCGGGAGGTTGCTTTCCTTTATGGAACAGGAGAAAGTGAGGACTGCAGATGCTGGAGATTAGAGTCAAAACGTGTGGTGCTGGAAAAGCACAACCAGTCAAGCAGCATCCGAGAGGCAGGAGACTCAACGTTTTGAGCATAAGCTCCTGATGAAGGGCATATGCTCGAAACATTGACTCTCCTGCCCCTCGGATGCTTCCTGACCTCCTGTGCTTTTCCATCATCTCCCTTTGTGGGCGAGCCCAGGAGCAGATGACATCATCTCAGTTACCCATTTAAGACAGAGATCTGGAAGAATTTCTTTAATGAACATTTTGAGGTCAGTTTCACTTCGTCAGAACTATACCGGACTCAAAATGGTAACTTGGTTCCTCTGTTCGCAAAAGTGGCCAGACCAGCTGAGTTTCTTCAGCATTCTCCTTGTGTGTTTAGGGTTAGCAGATCATCCATGATCTCAGTGAATGGCAGAGCAGAATAGAAGGGCTGAATGGCCTACTTCTAACCATATGTCTTATTTCAAAGAAGAACAATGGAGTTATTGTCAAAACCCAGCGTTAATATTTATCCCTCAAATAACATCGGAAAAAATGGCTTACCCAATTGTTATCCCATTGTTCGAAGTCACACAACACCAGGTTATAGTCACTTTACCTGACGATGGAGCAGCGCTAAGAAAGCTTATGGTTTCAAATAAACCTCTTGCACTATAACCTGATGTTGGGTAACTTCTGACTTTGTCCACCCCAGTACAACATAGGCACCGTCACATCGTGTCGTCCATTGTGATTAGTGAGACATTAGTGCTTACAAGTTAACTACTGCAATTCTTGCATTACAACAACGACTATGCTTTAGAAGTGCTTCACTAAACACTTCAGCATGTTTTGAGGTTGTGAAAGGTTATATACAAATGCACGCACTTTCTTCGGTGTGGCAGCATCTCAGAGTGCCTCATGTAAAGCTGAAGTCTGGACTCCATCATAATCCAAATGTAAAGTTCTGGAGAACCTCAATGAGTTCTGAAGAAGTCATACTAGACTCAAAAGGTTAACTCTGTTTCTCTCTCCACAGATGCTGCCAGACTTGCTGAGTGTCACCAGCACTTATGGTTTCTACTTCAGATTTCCAGCATGGCATTTATTCTGTATTCCATCAAGTTCACACTGAACTCATTACCTGTACACTAGTTGAAGCAAAACAATAGTAGTCACGGTAGAGTGGAATAGGATCTCTCTGAATGGATTCCTGTAACTGTCAGTCTCAGTTTGTGAGTTCAGAAAGCTGTAAAGATGATAATAACAAGGCCTCAATCTAACATGATTTTGTTTTCCCATTCAGGATGAACGATTTTCACTTTTAGATTGTGACTGTCAGTCACCTTGTGCAGCAACTGCTGTGGAGCCACTGTGCGGAGATTTTAATTATGTTCCCCATTTACGGATAGCAGCTGCCAGTCAGTGATGCAGGAAAATGACAGTGAAGGGTTGAGATGCCTGATGTGGATTCAGCAAGAGTTAAGAATTGGCTTGTAACACTGAGAAGTGGCAGGAGGAAAGAATTTAATGGGGATCAAATGGAAAAGAACAAATGTTTTAAACTGTGTTATTTCAAGTAGAAAATGTTAATGATCATCTATCCAAAAACAATGCTGTGTTAGAAGAGATACAAATTGGCTTTCCCTGTATTTCTTGCAACATCTATCATTTACTGCAAGGTTACTTAGCATCTTACAGAATTCATTTATAAATTGTTACATTTTTTTGTCTAGTTTCTTTTAACAAGTTGAGACAGTTTGAGTTTTTTCTGACAGTTCCACCTCAAGCTCATGCTCTGCCGCTCTCATTGTTTCCTCCAATCTCTGGAGGGACAACAAACTGTTAATGCAGCTGCACTGAATGGACAGATGCTCATTTCCTTTGGATAACAGGAGACCAGTGAATGGGAGCTCACCTCCCTGTACCTCCTGTACCAAACCCTACCTGCTTTAATTGCGACAGCAGCTTTGTGAACTCTACTTCGATTGTGAGATTCACCAGATGGAGGGGAGGGAGTGAATAGCGTTAATAATAGGAGTAAGCTTTTCTCCTTTTCACAGACTTTTTAAATTGCAAATATATATTTCATTCATAAAAGAACTCTTTGTATATATACTTGGTCACAAAAGCTATTTGGTGAGGTACAGTCGCAAAACAGGTAAACAAACAAAACATTGGACCTTGAATCTATCCAAAAAAACCACAGACCTCTCTTATACATGCAATACATATATTTGAGGCTCTAGGAGGGTTCAATAACTGAAGGGACCCCCATTTACCTTCAGCAGGAAGACCTCAGACAGTGGTCTTTCCCCACCGCACCTTGGTGGCAGCTGCCCCAAGCTTTACTGCGTTTCTCAGCACATAGTCCTGCACCTTGGAATGTGCCAGTCTACAACACTCATTCAAGGTCAAGTCCTTGTTCTGGAAGACAATTGCAACATTTAAAAGGCATCTGGATGGATATATGAATAGGAAGGGTTTGGAGTGATATGAGCCGGGTCCTGGCAGGTGGGACTAGATTGGGTTGAGATATCTGGTCGGCATGGACAGGATGGACTGAAGGGTCTGTTTCCGTGCTGTACATCTCAATGACTCTATGACCAATAAGTTTCAGGCAGACCAAAAAGTGTCTCTCACTGAGTTGATGGCCCTCCAGGCGGTCAGTATTTGTCTTGGTGTATATCCTGGGGAACAGACCATAGAGCACAGAGTCCTGTGTCACAGGGCTGCTCGGGACGAACTTCAACAAAAACCACTGCGTCTATCTCTAGACTTCCATTGCAAAGGCACATTCCAGCAGGAGATGTGAGATAGTCTCTACCCCCTCCCCTGCAGCTTCTTTGAGGGCAGGTCTGGTGGTGCAGACTGACCGAGTGTACATGAAGGATCTCACAGGTAGTGCTACTGGGTATTGTCTGTCGGACCTCCTTTCCAATCTAACCTCGGTTCCTTTCGTACATTTCATAGCACAAAGCTCTACTCACTGAGGGTGATTCCATCGATCGGTGCATGTAAATTGGGGACATAGGGCTGAATCTTATGGTTTCCTTTCTAAAGCTGAATGACGTTGCGTTTTTATTGGACAATAACAATTTCTGACACAATTGGTTTTCTAACTGTATCTTACTAATCTCAGCTCATCAACTACCGAGCCCACTCCTATGGCATTTGTTATGTCTGATTCCAGCTCCATCTTACCATATACCAACAGACTGACAACCCATACGGGGAGAGAATCCTGGCTGCTCTAGGAGAGGACTGAGACTTCTCACGCAGGGAGACTGAGATATTCAAGTCCTGCCAATCAAGTAAGTTTTATTCTTCGTACCAGTGCATCCCTCACACTGACTCTGCTGTCTCTGTCATTCACTGCACACCCATTTGAACTAATGGCTGCCTTGTCTTCACACTTTTTTTTCATCTTGCAGGTACCACCACCATATCCTTGAGAAATGCTCAGCTTCCCCAGAAACCACCTCTTCGTTCACTGAGGATGGGAGTCCCGGGTGCAAGAGAAAAAATCAGCAAGGCTTCCTCCCTCAGCCCCCGCCAACTAAGATACTGACACTTTGGTGAGGGCCTTCAGCTTTGGAAGCACAACCTGCTGAGGCCAACAGTTTAACAACAGAAATGGCCCAGGTGACTGGTGCTCAGAGGACGGCTGAAGACCAGGAAATGGCCCAGGCCTGGGCGGGGCAGGACCCCGAGAGGAGCGTTCTGAAGAGGCACAGGGAAGGACACACGGAACACATTTGGGATGCAACGATGCACAAGGCTGCAGCAGTGCAGTAAATCCTGCGATGGTCTGGCTGTGACAGGTAGGGTGCTGCCAGTGGAGAACCAGACCCAGACCTCTCAGAGTCTGATGGAGAGGCACAAGTACCTGCCCTCCATTGCCCCACCCATAGGTGCTGAGAGCCTGTGAATTTAAAAAAGTTGGAAATTAAAACAACCAGTGCAGCATTCAAACCTTTTTCAGAAACAAAGCAGTAGGTGAGACTTGTTATTGGCTGCTTTGAGACAAGAACCTTGAGATAAGCTGCAAAGGACACACAAACACTGTAACAAGGTGGACCTCATAGATTATGAGTTCCCTGATTGGAGGTGTTAATCTGGTCCAATCAGGGAGCCCTGGCTGAAAGATAAGAACAGGAGTGTCAGAGGTTCTGTTCACTCTGAGAGCTGGCTCCGAGAGAGCTGGACCAGTGTCAAGGATTCTCCACATGGAAATGAAAAGAAACTTGGTGACAGGATACTAGCCTCTATGGGGTCATTTCAGTGATGGTGAGGGTGGAATTAATGATGTGACCATGCAAAAGCACCTACTAGTTGAAGCCCAACTGGATTTCAAACAGGCACTACAACTGGCTTTGTCACTGGAAAATGCGGCAAGTGGTGCACATGAGTTGCAGGATATTCTGATGGAGGTGCACACCCAGGGTGACTGAGCGTGAGGAACACCAGTTGAGTGAAGACAATTGCAGAACCTCACTTTGGACTATCCTGAACAGAGGGACGCTAGATCAGCAAAACTCCAAAACAAAGCCAAGCCTTGGCCAAATGGGTAAAATTTCCTTCAGGATCCAGGCTGGCCATTGGAGTTGCTGTTGCTTTGCAGACCTCAAGGCAGCACAAGCGTCCCTCTAGATCTATGTGGACTAAGAAAACTCACAGGTTGGTATCCAGGTGAGTGCACACCCTGGAAAGTCTACCTACATCTGGTTTGGAGCAATTAAATTAATCAGCAACAGCCAAGTCAGAACCAAACAAAATAAACGTCTGATTAAATGGTCACCTGGTTCTAACAGAGGTCGATACCATTGCAGCTGTCTCAGTGATTGCTGAACCAGTCTTGAACAAACTTCACTCTGGACTCCAACCCTTAAATTTGCACAAGACCTCAGCTTAACTGAGAACCTATACTGGGAAACCTTTGTAAATTAATGGTACAACTTTGGTTCTGGTCTCTTAGGAGAAGCAGCTGGTTCAGTTACCACTGATTGTAGTAAAAGACTCAGTCCCAGGCTTGAGGGGACGAAATTGGTTGATAAAGATTCACCTCCATTGGCTCAACATTTTTTGATTAGAAAGTGGCTGCCTGAGTTAAGTCCTAATTAAGGTTTTCAGGAAGGTCTAGGGACTATCAAAAGAGCCAAGGCCACTTTGCATGTTGACCAGGAAGCAATTCCATGATTCTGCAGGGCCTAGTACTGGTTGCCTTATGGGCATGTTGTGGAGAAAATCACCAGTCTTGGAGTCAGAATCAGGATTCAACAATTTATTGTACAAAGAAACCGGAGCTCAGGGGAGAGAGAGAGAGAGACGTCTGGCAGTACAGCTGTCAGCTGTGAGCCTTCTCTCCCCCTCGGAGCACAAGTGACAATAGTTTATACATTTCATGGTATAATGGTCCAGATATCGAGTCTTTGTTTGTGCAGCTTGGTTTGTTTACAGAAAATATTACAAAGTCATTGACAGTTTCAGAGGAATTTTACGGAGTCATTGTCAGTTTCAGCAGCTACACAGAAGTCCATTGCTGCAGTAATTGGTTGTGATCGTTCTTTCTGAGAAGGAAGATTGTTTTCCATTAGTGCAAATCTAAAGTATTAATACCTACAAACAAGCAGTCTCAAGTAGTTAACATTTCTACCAAAGGTGGTGGCTGGACTCAGACACTTCGGCGGGCAGTAGATGTTACTGATGTGCATTCTCTCCCCCACCCTCCTTAAACTAATTATCTATGCTCTGTGTCTATTGTGCTGGTATTCTGTTGGCCTCAGGCAGTATCTGTGTATGCTTCACTGTACTTTTCCACGTAACGGCTCAGCGGCCATCTTGTGAGCTAAGTGACCAACATGGCTCAGCGGCCATCTTGTGAGCTAAGTGACCAACATGGCTCAGCGGCCATCTTGTGAGCTAAGTGACCAACATGGCTCAGCGGCCATCTTGTGCTTGTGTGCTCAATGTCAGCATTCCCCACGTCAACTCCCACTTCAAGTAAAAGTAGAGGCAGCATTCAGGAGGCTGGAAAGTGAAGGAATCATAAGACCAGTTCAGTTTGTGGAATGGGCAGCACTGGTCGTACTGACTGTGAAGGTCAAAGGGCTGGTTCACCTTTGTGGGGTATTTAAACCACTTCTCGCACCTGGATAAATACCCAATCCCTCACATAGAGGATTTATAAAGAAAACTGGTCAGGTGGGGGGGGGAGCTGTCCTTCATAAAGCTGAACATGAGCCGTGCGTACTTGCAACTTCCAGACTCCCAGAAGTGTTCGTCACAGATGACAGGCCATTGTTCTCTAGCAGGGAATTGGAGTATTTCCTAAAGTCGAATGATATTTGACATGTCAGGACAACTCCATACCATCGATGATCCCATGGTCTGGCAGAAAGAGCAGTCCAAACTTTGATGGCAGGCTTAATGAAACAGCCTGCAGCTTCACTAAATACCAATCTATCCTGTTTCCTGTTTGATTGTTGGACCACCCCTCACGCATCGACAGGGATAGCTCCAGCAGAGTTGCTAATGGGGTGGGGAAGGCTCCACACTAAGTTAAATCTGATCTTTCCAGACTGGGGCAGGGTAGGGGGGTGGGAAGGAGGATGAAACATCATCAGGAACATCAATTCTGAACACAAGATTCTAACAAGTGAGACAGACAGTTTACTTCAGGTGACGATATTTGGTGTACCAACCACAGGAATAGCCCTGTGTGGGTAAGAGGTGTGGTGGATGTGAGGTCAGGGCCAGTGCCATATAAAGTTTGAGTAGGTGTGACAGTCCTGAACAAGCACGTGGGACATATGCAAACGTGCAAACAGCGAGGGAGCAAAATGTGCCCGGCCCCTTGACAGCCTTTCCAACTGTTCTGGGAGCTGTGTGTTCTTCCTCTCTGCCAAGCGTTGCAGATACCTCAGAATCTGACATGGACATGGCGATGTCACCACCTTGATCCCTTTGCTGCCTGAAGAAGAGAATGAGTTTCTTCTGTGAAGGTCTGTGCGCCAGAGTCATCGAGTCACACAGCACGGAAACAGACCCTTCAGTCCTACTGGCTCACACTGAACATAATCCCACCTGCCTGCTCCAGTTTCCAAATCCTGTACTCCTGTAAGTCTTTTTTTAAATGTTGCAATTGTACACGCATCCACCAGTTCCTCAGGAAGTGCATTGCTCACAAGAACCACTCACTGTGTAAGACATCTGCCCCTCAGGTCTTTTATAAATCTCTCATCTTAAAACTATGCCCCCGAGTCTTGAAATACTGCATACTAGGGAAAAGCCAACTGCCATTAACCTTATGTATACCCCTCATTATTTTATAAACCCCTATAAGGTCACCTCTCAACCTCCTTCTCTACAGTGAGCAGGTTCTAGCTGTCCAGTCTTTCTTTATAACTCAAATCTTTCATAACTGGTAATATCCTGATAAATCTCTTCTGAACCCTCTCTAGCTTTAATAATATCCTTCTGATATCAGGGTGACAAGAACCAGACACTGTATTCCAGAAGAGGTTTCATCAATATCCTCTACAACCTCAATTCTTCAGTCCAACTCGTCCGTGCCCACCAGATATCCGAAATTTTTCTAGTCCCATTAACCAGCACTTGTTCATGTTCATGTACCCATCGATATGCCTTTTAAATGTTGCAATTGTACCAGCCTCCACTACTTCCTCTGGCAGCTCATTCCATACACGCACCACTCTCTACGTGAACACATTGCCCCTTAGGCCTCTTTTATATCTTCCCCCTCTCACCCTAAACCTATGCCTTCTCGTTCTGGACTCCCCCACCCCAGGGAAAAGACCCTGTCTATTTATCTTATCCATGCCTCTCATTATTTTATAAACCTCTATAAGATCACTCCTCAGTCTCCGACACACCAGGGAAAACAGCCCCAGTCTATTCAGCCTCTCCCTATAGCTCAAATCCTCCAACCCTGGCAACATCCTTGTAAATCTTTTCTGAATCCTTTCAAGATTCACAACATCCTTCCGATAGGAGAGAAACCAGAATTTTACACCATATTCTAAAAGTGGCCTAACCAATGTCTTGTAACATCCCAACTGTTGTATTCAATGCATTAAACAATGAAGTATGCCAAATATCTCCTTCGCTATCCTGTCCACCTGTGACTCCACTTTCAAGGAACCATGCACCTGCACTCCAAGGTCTTTTTGTTCAGCAACACTCCGCAGGGCCCTACCATTAAGTGTATAATTCCTGCCCTGGTTTGCCTTAACAAAATGCAACATCTCACATTTATCTAAATTAAACTCCATCTGCCACTCCTTAGCCATTGGCCCATCAGATCAAGGTCCCATTGTACTCTGAGATAACCTTCTTCACTGTTCACTGCACCACCACTTACTAACCATACCTCTTATATTCACATTGAAATCATTTACATAAATGACTATAAGCAATGGACTAAAAGCAAGATACATATGTGTCTGTATGGCACACCGCTGGTCCCAGGTCTCCAGTCTGAAAAGCAATCCTCTACCACTACCCTCTGTCTCTTATCTTCAAGCCAATTTTATGTTCACTTGGCTAGTAACCCCTGTATTCCATGTGATCTAATCTTGCTAACCATTCTACCATGCGGAACCTTGTTGAACACCTTACTGAAGTCCATATAGACAACGTCTACCGTTCTGTCTTCATCAGTCTTTTTTTGTCACCTCTTCGAAAAACTCAATCAAGCGAGTTGAGACATGATTTCCCACACACAAAGCCATATTGACCATCTCTAATCAGTCCTTGCCATTCTAAATGAATGTCAATCCTGTCCCTCAGAACCTCCTCCAATAATATACCCACCATTGACATCAGTCTCCCCGGGCTGTATTTCCCAGCTTCTCCTTACAGCCTTTCTTAAATAATAGCACCACATTAGCCACTCTCCAATCTTCTGGCACATCACCTGTGGCTGTCAATGATACAAATATCTCAACAAGGGGCTTGTATGTTCAAGAAAGGCTGGCAGATTTTTGAATATGAAGTCATAGTATGGGTGCTATCACATGGAAACAGACAGCCATATCAAATCATCATTCCTGACCAAGGGCTTTTGCCTGAAACGTTGATTTTCCTACTCCTTGGATGCTGCCTGACCTGCTATGCTTTTCCAGCACCACTCTAATCTTGATTCTAATCTCCAGCATCTACAGTACCCACTTCCGCCTAGCCAAATCAAATCAGCCTCCCCATCCCTTTATTCACAACACAATAAAATTAAAATATTCACTGACTCTCAAAATTGTCCCAGTGGTTTCCAACCAGACTTTTTGAATATCCAACACACATTTATAGCTCAAACAGAACAATGAACAATTATTAATAATACAGTAGCTTCAACAGAGCAAAGTCGGGGATCAGTGCTGAGTCCACTGCTTTTCGTCATTAATATAAATGATTTGGATGTGAACACAGGAGGTACAGCAAGTAAGTTTGCAGATGACAACAAAATTGGAGGTGGAGTGGACAGCAAAGAAAGTTATCTCAGATTACAATGGGATCTTGATCAGGTGGGCCAATGGGCTGAGGCGTGGCAGATAGAGTTTAATTTAGATAAATGTGAGGTGCTGCATTTTGGGACAGTAAATCTTAGCAGGAGTTATATACTTAATGGCAAGGTCCTAGGGAGTGTTGTTGAACAAGGAGACCTTGGAGTGCAAGTTCAAGGCTCCTTGAAAGTAGAGTTGCAGGTTGGGAAAAAAGCATTGGTATGCTTTCTAAAGGTCAGAGTATTGAGTACAGGAGTTGGGAGGTTATGTTGTGGCTGCACAGGACATTGGTTCGGTTCTCCCTCCTAGAGTAAGGATGTTGTGAAACTTGAAAGAATTCAGAAAAGAATTAAAAGGATGTTGCAAGGGTTGGAGGGTTTGAGCTATAGGGAGTGGCTGAACAGGCTGGGGCTGTTTTCCCTGGAGCATCAGAGGTTGAGCGGTGACCTTATAGATGCTTTTAAAATCATGAGGGGCTTGGATAGGATAAATAGACAAAATATTTTTCCTAGGAAGGGGGAGTCCAGAACTAGAGGGCATAGGTTGGAGTGAGAGGGGAATGATTTAAAAGTGACCTAAGGGGCAACTTTTTCATGCAGAAGGTGGTGCGTGTATGAAATGAGCTGCCCGAGGAAGTGGTGGAGGCTGGTACAATTGCAACATTTAAAAGGCATCTGGAAGGATCTCTGAATAGGAAGGGTTTGGAGGGATACGGGCCAAGTGTGAGTAAATGGGACTAGATTAGGTTAGGATATCTGGTTGACATGGATGAGTTGGACCGTGGGGTCTGTTTCTGTGCTGTACATCTCTATGACTATGATTTTATGAACAAGATAATCCAATTAATGCCTATGATTTAAACCTAATCTTTTTTGTGTCTAGCCCATGTCCAGACATAGACAGAGAAACAGGCACAGTTAAGGGATAAATTAAAGAAAAATAGAGATGTCAGTTAACTGCAGCGAGAGTGATGATGCTGTCACTTTATTTTGTCCAGGCTTTGTTTTGAAGAGAGGTTCTAAGGCAGAGGAGCTGCACTGGCAACTGAAGACCCTCTTGAGTAAACAGCTTGGGAGGCCTTGGGTTTTTTTTTAACAGTCTGATTGGATCCAGATATCTGGGTTTTGGTTTTTTTCAGTAACATCAGAAGATATTGGGGCCTCAAAAAGTTAGAAGCCTCCATGAATATCTCTTAGCTGCTATTCTCTCTGAATCTTGATGGTTCTTTCCTCTTCGATTGGAGAATTGCATGTGAGAATAGATTAGATTAGATTAGATTAGATTCCCTACAGTGTCAAAATTTCCCTTTTTTCCCAATGGGTGTGTATATGGGATGTTACTATAATTGGAACAGTTAATTAGTAACAGGTACTGCATCTATTATTCTGTTAAGTTTTCCAATAGTTAAGTTAAGCTAAATTCCCCTTTCTTTGGTTGTATTTTAACTGCAATGTTAAAATAAATTATGTTTTGCTTAATGTCAAGTAGTTTGACCGGTCACACTGCATCTGAGATACTTTACATTTACCTTTAAAATAAGAAAATGTTCGGATCTAGTCTACCTTCTCAAAATATTTTTGACGTAATCTGGTCTGGTCCAATACAGTGGTTTCCATGATAATGAGTAGCACAGGCACATGGGATTGTATCTTGCTTGATTTCTGAAGTCACTAGTAATTGCAAATAGCTTTGAGTAGACTCTGAGGAATATTCAGTTAATTCTTATAACTGAGACTTTATTCTCTGAATTGATAATGGGATGATAGAGAGTGGTCATATTTCATTCCTGTAGCTTTGGGAACCACAATCCTTCTGACATAAACACAGTCCAAATGCAGTTCAAACTGGGTGTTTCTTTGTTAGACTTTGTTGACACAGGTCTCCATGAGGGGTCCCAGGTAATATCCAAACATCTGCCCTGATTAGATTAGATTCCCTGCAGGCCCTTTGGCCCAACAAGTCCACACCGACCCTCTGAAGAGTAACCCACCCAAACCCATTTCCCTCTGACTAATGCACCTAACACTATGGGCAATTTAGCACGGCCAATCTACCTAACCTGTGCATCTTTTGGACTGCAGGAAGAATCCGGAGCACCTGGAGGAAACCCACGCAGACACGGGGAGAACATGAAAACTCTGTACAGACAGTTGCTCGAAGCTGGAATCTAACCTGGGTCCCTGACACAGTGTGGCTGCAGTGTTAACGACTGAACCACTGTGCCGCTCCCTCTGTTTGAGCACAGTGACTCTCTGGAGTTGTATGGTCTTTGGAGTTCTTTGAACAAGAATCCACCTTTAGTTAATTTTTCTGCATGGCCAATATAAGTTGGTTTGGTTCTGTCTGTTTCGAAAACAAGTTGCTGCTCACAGTTCAAAGGTCACCTTGAGCTTCAGCTCACAGTCCACAGCTGTGAGCCAAAAATGATAAAAATAAAGCAAAAACAGCAAGTGGTCTAACAATGAGTACCCTTGCCAAGATGACAGACTGTTTGTGATTGTAGTCTTGATTACAACCATTGCTTAAAGTTATTCAAGCATGTTAATCTGCTGTCCATGTGGAAGGCCTGAGAGTTTGCAGCAAGGAGATTGTGTGAACATCAAGCTAGCTCCAGACTCATACTCTCCCAACAGGCCACTCCTCAACCAGCGAAAAAGAGAGCGACAGGTCAATTTATATATGACACTTCCACCAAAAAGCACTACAGCCTTGTAGGCACTTTTGACCTTTGTTTACTGTTATTATGTAGTAAACATTGTACCCAATTTAAACACAGCAGGATCCCACAATCAACAATAAAATAATCATTAGGCAATCTGCTTTTCATTGATGGTCATTGATAAAGGACCTGGGAGAGGCAGGGTTATGGGGATAGGGTGGGTCAGGTGGGATGGTCTTTAATGGGCCGAATGGCCTGATTCCACACTGTAGGATTCTGTGATCATGCCTGCACCAGTTCCATTTATGAGCATCATTCTTCTGCCTTTTCCCCATATCCCTGCACACCTTTGCTATCCAAATAATCATCCAGCTCTGCCTAGAATGCCTCAATTGAACCATTTTCCACCAAAGTTACAAGCAGTGTATTTCAGACCTTAGCGACTGACTGTGGGTAAAGGGTTTTTCTTCGATTCTCCTTCCTTCATTTGCACATCACTGAATCCACGCCCTCGCGTTCTTTCTTTCTTTTACGAGTGGTATCATCTTCTCCCTCTCTCGTCTAACCAACCTGCTCATGATTTTGAAAAGCTCTATCTCATCTCCTCTTAGCATTCTTCTCTTGAAGAAGAACAGTCCCAACTTCTTCAATCTACCCTCTTCACTGCAGTGAAGAGATGGATATGTTGACACGGTTAGATGAGGTGAGGTAGAGGTAACCTGCGGTAAAGTGAAATTCTCTAAATTCTATATAAGTGCTGCATTAACCTTGACTCTATCATTTGCATCATAAATTCCTCATGACAATAGAACAAACGATGGGAGTTGACACAACATGTGGTTTCAATTAGGAAAGCAGAGGAGAATCTTTTCACATTTCCCTTAGCATTTTTAAAAACTTCACATTTTGGTGCCAAGTCTCCTTCCTCCCAGGATGAATTGGACCAGCCTCATCCTGTGTGTGTACCTTGTTGTTTATGAACATAGTTTTTTTCCCTACCCACGCAGACACACACTGATTCCATCCTATAAATAGTGGAGGCCTCACAGCTGGAAGTCTTTTTGGCAGTGGATCTTTCTAAAAGCATGAACTATAAATGAAAAGATTTAGGCAGATTTTTTTAAAGTATCTGTCTTGGTTGTGTAAGGAATTACAGCTCCTTTAAAAAAATTGTCAACAAATAAACATTGATGTTGAATATTAAACCCATTAATGGCATAAATTCATAAATTTTCATCGTTAGCTTGTGGGTCTCTGTTACGAAGATGCAAGTTGTATTTTTAACTTTACATCTTTTTTCATCTCTGCAGTAACTCATGGAGTGCCTCTGCTTTTGAACAAAAGTAAAGCAGTATTGAACAGTAGATTTCAACATCTGAAACCAGAGGCAGTAATCTTAGAATTCTGTGCCACCTCACATCAAATCCTTATACCAAGTCCAAACAAATACTGCATCAAGACACACAGTGGCTCAGTGGTTAGCACTGCTGCCTCACAGCACCAGGGATCTGTGTTCAATTCCAGCCTTGGGTGACTGTCACCATGGAGTTTGCATGTTCGCCTTGTGTCTGCATGGGTTTCCTCCCACAATCCAAAAGATGTTGGGCTGAAAGGCCTGCTTCCATACTGTAGGGAATCTAATCTAAATACAAGATCATTTTACAACAGTTGCTGTGATGTTGGTAACAGTAATACAATGTCTGAAAGAGAGCACCAAAACCATGCTGGATTTTGGATTTTCCTGGATTCTTGAATTACCCCTTAGCCAATAAATTGAAGCTTCAAAGGGAGATATGTATTTTTATACAGCTGCTCATTTGACAAGGGATGTAAACCCCGGAGAAACAAGTTTCAATCAGCCGAGTCTCCAGGAGATATCGACCCGGCCCATAATGAAGTGCAATAAGCTGCTTTATCACCCAGTTAAGCATTCCTTTACTGATCCCTGGTTTACATTTCAGAGATTCTCTGCAGCTGGTTGTAAGAAGCCTGTTCTGTAAAATCTAAAGATACTGACTGCTTTATCTGGGGCTTTAAGTCAGAACTACTGCCTACATTTTGACATTCTGGTTTGGAGTAGCTCAGCTGTGGGGCCTGAGGTTGTATGTTCATATTTCAACATAAGGCTTTTTAACTCCTAAAAATACTGTACACTCTTCCATTTAACTCCTTACAAAGTAATCTCTAGTATGGTGTCTAAGACCTTGCTCTTCCCTCACCCGATGCTCATCTAGTATCTTCTGATGTCAGTCAGTTACATTGTCATGACTCACATGAATCTTATGGAACAACATCACCACCATCCCCCCCCCACCCACCATCCCCCCCCCGCGCTCCCCACCCCCCCCCCCCCCCCCCCCGCCCCACCCCCACCCCCAGGTCTCCCTCTCCTTGGTCTCCATTATTCCAGTCATTTACTTTGGCCTTCCTATGGAAAGTGGAATTTTAAAGAGGCCTCAGCAATGTGAACTATAGTGAGTGGTAGGATCAGATGATAGGAGCAGCAAGGTCCATCTCGAGATCAGCAGCAACTCTGTCCTTCTGTTACACTTTTCACAAGTGGCAAGGTGAGTTGCCAATTAACAACCACTGTTACTTGTTCCACACTTTGTCAGTCGCACATTAATATGCAGCCTCCCATCTCACCAAATACGTTCGACTTTAGGAAAACATGACAAGGAAGCCGGAGTGAGCACCCGTGATTACCGCTACCACTTCTTGGAAGGTTGTGCCCACTACCCAGTCAGCTGCCAAGGCTCCTACACCCTGTAGCTCCCGCATGTACCTGGTGTGTTCTTAGAGTCCAGGGGCCTTACTGTGGGACACGGACTACCCACTGACACCAACAGTGTTAACGCCATTGCCCAGTGCCCTGATGGATATGAAGCACAGACATAACGTTGCTCAGGCTTTGCCCAGGGTGAGGGTGGAGCTAACGCTGAGACAGCTGAAGGTGAGGTCCCACTGCTTGGACTGGTCTTGGGTATAGTTCAGACAGAGCGTGTCACTTCATCCTGGCTCTCTCTGTGATCTGTCCAATCGGAGCCGATGAGGTGGGGGTGCTGGACACTGAGGGACTGAGAGAGTGGGAGCAGCCTTCCAGGGAGGGGGGAGGACAGTGGGGAGGGAGCAGGAAGCTCTCCTTGCCCATGACAGAGCTCAGCTGTGTCGGGTTCTCCAAACCAGACAGGAGCTGATTGACACCCGGTTTTCCTGGAGACGGTGTCACACTGACCATCACAGAAAGTAGAACAGTCACTGGTCATGAGGCCAACATCTGGTTGGAATTGTTCCCTTCTGTTCCCTTTTACTATCTGTAAAAAAAAATGTACATTTGACTTTGTATCTGTACAATTGCATGCCTCTGTGTGATGTTCCTGGACAAGTTATGAGTACACAATGGGCATGGGGACAGGGTAAACGGTGTTTTAGAAGGTGTTCAGATGGAATGTAACTAAAGAGCGGTCAAACATGTAGCTTTGTGGTTAAACAGTACCCAGGGTGAGAGACATCAAACATCAAACAAATCCATTGT
The DNA here is from genome assembly GCF_020745735.1 of Hemiscyllium ocellatum. NCBI lineage: Eukaryota > Metazoa > Chordata > Chondrichthyes > Orectolobiformes > Hemiscylliidae > Hemiscyllium > Hemiscyllium ocellatum. The sequence continues at coordinate 42,915,075 of NC_083430.1, forward strand.
GAGTCTTTCCTGGAATATTGACTATATCGTTAGGCCCCAGGCTGTATTGGATGGGATGAAATGTAATCCTGTATTTCATTTGAAATAGTGGTCACTACACTGATTACTGTCCTTGTGCTCTGCACTTTGCGATATCTAGAAGGTCCCCAATGAAACTTTCAAAGTTTTTCTCTTCACATTGACTTTGATATAACCACTTAATGGTCATAGACCAAACTATCTTCTACTCTTTTCAGTGATTGGTCTGTTTGATTAAATTTTGACCAGACAGAGTGACCTGACCTTTATGACCTTTACGATAGATTTTCAGTGGCATAAATTTGCAGCAATTTGCCCTCGGCTGCTGGTAATATGTTGGTTACAGCCATAGAATTCTTCATAATATATAAAAATGTAACATTTGCTGTGCAGATTTCCCACCAGTTACTGTCACAATAAAAACATTTAAAGTTTGTCCAAACTCTAATAAACCCAGTGACAATTATACCACTGATGACTCGCACACATTTTCTTGTAACAATAATTACAGGTACTGATATGATCTTCCATTTATATTCAATAATAGACTAGCAGTACAACCTGGTTCCCAGGTTCATTGTTCCTCCAAGCAGGTTCTCAGATGTCAAAGGCCAGCGCAAGTCCTCGATAGACAGCCCCAGCTGTCCACACCTGCCGCAAGGTGGCACGGGCCTGAACTTCAAGAATGCCTTGAAGTTAAAGAATAGTTTGGTTCTATAGTTACACTGCAATCCAACCTCGGCATGTGCTTTTGAAATCTTGTCAGAAATGGGCTTTTCATTATTGATCGCACAGTGTTCTGTCCTATTCTCAACTTCTTAACTGCAGCAAAACTTCTGCAATTATAAAGCTTGCTCTGCTAGATGATGAACACCAGACAAGTGCCAGACATGATCATTTCCAAGAAGAACGAGTCTAACCATCTCTCCATGATGTCCATTGGCATTGCCACCACTGAATCCCCCACCATTAATATCCTGAAAATGATAAATAAGGTTGTCACTGGGACTTTAAAATGGTGAGTCGGGGGAAACAGAAGGGGAAAATGACAGGATGTATGGTGGTAACTAGAAAGGAAAGCAGCAGGTTAACATGTGTGTGGGGGGGTTTAGCTATATGGCAGACTATGAAAGAAGAGAAAAGGAAGGATAACTCAGGAAATGTTATTATTGGAGATGTTGGAATTCATAAAGATGGTACAAAAACTAGCATAAGGACACTACCTGAATGTTTGTGGCATTCGTAACAAGGTTGGTGAGTTAACAGCACAAATCATCACAAATGAATATGATTTAGTAGCCATTGAGGAGTCACGGTTGCAGGATGGTCATGAGTGAAAGTTAAATATCCAGAGGTATCAGACTATTCAGAAGGACAGACAGGAAGGTAAGGGTGGTGGTATAGCTCTGATATTCAAGGATGGCATCAGGGCGATACTGAAAGATGATGTTGGTTCTATGGAGGATAAGGTTGAATCCATTTGGGTGGAAATTAGAAATTCTAAGAAAAAAATATCCTTGATAGGTGTAGTCTATTGGCCACCAAATAATAATATCACATTAGAGCTGGCAATAAATAAAGAAGTAACTAATGTCAGTAAACATGGAACAGCAATTATCATGGGGGATTTTAATCTACAAGTCGATTGGTTGAACCAGGTTGGTTAGGTTGCCAACATCGGGTTGGAATTGTTCCCTTTTAGTTTAGATTACTTGCAGTGTGGAAACAGGCCCTTTGGCCCAACAAGTCCACACTGACCCGCCGAAGCGCAACCCACCCATTCCCCTGCATTTACACCTTTACCTAACACTATGGGCAATTTAGCCTGGTCAATTCACCTGACCCGCACATCTTGCAGGATGTGTACCCAGAAACCGGAGGAAACCCACGCAGACACTGGAAGAATTTGCAAACTCCACACAGTCAGTCGCCCGAGTCAGGAATTGAACCCAGGTCTCAGGCGCTGGGAGACAGCAGTGCTAACCACTGTGCCACCGTGCCTTTTACTATCTGTAAACAAAAAATGTACATTTGACTTTGTATCTGTACAATTGCATACCTCTGTGTAATGTTCCTGGACAAGTTATGAGTACACAATGGGCATGGGGAGAGGGTAAATGGTGTTTTAGAGGGTGTTCAGATGGAATGTAACTAAAGACAGGTCATTGAGGAGAAGTTCATTGGATGTATCCGTGATAGTCTTCTCGAACAATCTGTAGTGAAATCAATGAGGGAGCAAGCTATCCTAGACCTGGTTCTGTGTAATGAGACAGGAATAATTAATGACCTCATAGTTAGGGATCCTCTTGGAAGGAGCGATCGCAGTATGGTTGAATTTAGAATACAGATAGAAAGTGCAACAATAAAAGCCAATACCAGGGTCCTGTGCTTAAACAAGAGAGACTACAGTCGGATGAGGGAGGAGTTGGCTAAAGTAGACTGGAAGCAAAGACTTTATGGTGGGACAGTTGATGAACAGTGGAGGACTTTCAAAGCAATTTTTCAGCATGATCAGCAAAGGTATTTACCAGTGAAAAGAAAGGAATGTGTGAAAAGAGGTAATCTGCTAGGGGTATCTAAGGAAATAAAGGAGGTTATCAAATTGAAAGAGAAGGCATACAAAGTGGCCAAGACCAGAGTGGAAAGCTAGGAGATTGGGAAAACTTTAAAGGTCAACAGAAAACCACAGAAATGAGCTATAAAATAAAGTAGATAGAACATGAGAAAAACAAGCTCAGAATATAAAGACAGATAGCAAAAGTTTCTATAAATAGATAAAACAAAAGAGTGGCTAAAATAAATGTTGGTCTTTTACAGGATGAGAAGAGTCACTTAGTCATGGAATATGAGGAAATGGCCAAGGCATTGAACAGGTATTTTGTATCGGTGTACACAGTGGAGGATTTTAATAAGATGCCAGTAATTGACCAAGAGATGAAGGTAGGTGAGGATCTGGAAACAATCATTATTATGGAAGAGGCAGTGTTGGGCAAGCTAATGGTGCTAAGGATTGACAAGTCTCCTGTCTCTGATGGAATGTGTCCCAGGGTACCAAAGGAAATGGCTGGAGAAATAGCAAGTGTACTGGTGGTAATTTTCCAAAATTCACTAAATTCTGGGGCTGTTCTAGCAGATTGGAAAACAGCAAATGTGACAACAGTGTTTAAAAAGGGAGATAGAAAAAATATGGTGAATTATAGACCAGTTAGCTTAACTTATATAGTGGGGGAAATGCTTGAGTTTATTATCAAGCATGAAATAGCAAGACATCTAGATAAAAATCATCCCATTGTACAGGCACAGCATGGGTTCATGAAGGGCAGGTCATATTTAACTAATCTTTTGGAATTCTATGAACACAGTGGACAACAGGGACCCAGTAGATGTAGTGTATCTAGATGTCCAAAAGACGTTTGACAAGGTGGGCGGCACGGTGGCACAGTGGTTAGCACTGCTGCCTCACAGCGCCTGAGACCCGGGTTCAATTCCCGACTCAGGCGACTGACTGTGTGGAGTTTGCACGTTCTCCCCGTGTCTGCGTGGGTTTCCTCCGGGTGCTCCGGTTTCCTCCCACAGTCCAAAAATGTGCGGGTCAGGTGAATTGACCATGCTAAATTGCCCACAGTGTTAGGTAAGGGGTAAATGTAGGGGTATGGGTGGGTTGCGCGTCGGCAGGTTGGTGTGGACTTGTTGGGCCGAAGGACCTGTTTCCACACTGTAAGTAATCTAAAAAAAAGGTGCCACACAAAAGGCTGCTGCATAAGATAAAGATGCAAGGTTTTATGGATAATGTATTAACAAGGATGGAGGATTGGTTAACTAACAGAAAGCAAATTGTGGGGATAAATTAGTGCTATTCTGGTTTGCAATCAATGACTAGTGGTGTGCCTCAGGGATCAGTGTTGGCACCGCAATTATTCCCCATTTATATAGATGATTTGGAGTTGAAGATCACATGCACTGTGTCAAAGTTTACAGATGACATTAAGATGAGTGGCAGAGCAAAGTGTGCAGAGGACTGTGAAGCATAGATAGTTTAAGTGAGTGAATACAATGTTAATAATCTTCTCAAAACTTGCTACAAGGTTAATAAATCTGAAGTCATCCATTTTGGTCGGAGCAACAGTAAAAGGGTTATTACTTGACTGGTAAAACATTGCAGCATATTGCTGTGCAGAGGGACCTGGGTGTCTTTGTGTATGAATCACAGAAGGTTGGTCTGCGGGTACAAGTAATTAAGAAGGCAAATGGAATTTTGCCCTTCATTGCTTAAGGGGTTGAGTTTGAAAGCAGGGAGGTTATACTGCAGCTGTACAAGGTGCTGGTGAGGCCACACCTGGAGTACTGTGTACAGTTTTGGTCTCCTTACTCGAGAAAGGGTGTACCGACACTGGAGGGGGTGCATAGGAGGTTCACTAGGTCGATTCTAGAGTTGAGGGAATTGGCTTATGAGGAAGGGCTGAGTAGATTGGGATTATATTCTTTGGAATTGGGAAGAATGAATAGAAACATATAAAATTATGAAAGGGATAGATAAGATAGAAGCAGGGAGGATGTTTCCACTGGCAGGTGAAACTAGGACAAGAGGGCATAGCCTCAAGATTAGGAGGAGCAGATTTGGGATTGAACTGAGAAGGAACTTCTTCACCTAGAGGGCTGTGAATGCGCAATTCCCTGCCCAGGGAAATGGTTGAGGCTTTCTCAGTAAATGTTTTTAAAACTAAGATGGATAGTTTTTTGAACAATGAAGGAATTAAAGGTTAGGGTGAGAGGGCGGGTCAGTGGGGCTGAGGCCACAAAAAGATCAGCCATGATGTTATTGAATGGTGGATCAGGCTCGATTGGCCAGATTGCCAACTTCTGCTCATAGTGCTAATATTCTTATGTTTACGTTCTTATGATGGTTGTCATGCAACTAGAAACTTTACTGGGGTAGCTGTACTCTGTACTCTGTACTCCTGCACTCTGTACTCTGTACTCTGTACTCCTGTACTCTGTACTCTGTACTCCTGTACTCCTGTACTCTGTACTCCTGTACTCCTGTACTCTGTACTCTGTACTCCTGTACTCTGTACTCCTGTACTCTGTACTCTGTACTCTGTACTCCTGTACTCCTGTACTCCTGTACTCTGGCTACAGGACACAGTCAAAGGCTGGGAATTCTGTGGTAAGTAACGCATCTACTGACTCCCCAAAACCTGTCCAGAAGGCATAATTCAGGAATGTAATGAGATACTGTTCATTTATCTCAATGGTGTGTCTCTAAAGAAGCACAACGTGTTTCAGGACAATGCAGTGTGCTTGATTAGCATTCCATCCACCCACTTATAAATGACTCCCTCCACCATCACTTGAGAGTCGCAGAGTGTATCATCTACAAGGAATGCTGCAGTAATTTAGCAATGTATGTCTGATAGAACCTTCCAAACCCAGAACCTTTGAAAGGACAAGGGCAGCAGGCAGGTGGGAGCATTAGCATCTGCATGTTCCTCTTCAACTTACAATGTACCTTGACGTGGAATTGTATTGCTATTCCTTCATTGTCGCTCGGTCAAAATCTTGTGATTCCCCTCCCTAACAGCACTGTCCTTGGACCAATACTACAAAGATTGCAACTGTTTAAGAAGGCAGCCCACCCCACCACACTTGCAATAAAAATCACAGATGGACAATAAACACTGGCCGTGCGTGCAATGCCCATATCCGAGGAATGAATAATCAACCAGTTTACACTTTTAACTGTTGTTGCATTTTTAGTTAGCTTTAATTGTTTCTGCCTTTGCCCTTTGGTCAAATACTTACCGTGCTGGTCAGACAGAGGCAATAATAGAAACCCTTTAGTTCACGTTTGCTCTATTCCTAAAGCTATAATGCAACTGTACAAGACTTTAGTTAGGCCCCAGGTGCTCCTTAGATGCTGCCTGAACTGCTGTGCTCTTCCAGCACCACTAATCCAAAATATAGTTAGGCCCCGTTTGGAGTATTGAGTACAGTTCTAGTTGTCACACTGTAGGAAGAATGTGGAGGCTTTAGAGAGGGTGCAAAGAGCTTTATTGTCTGTAAGGAGAAACGTGGATTGTTTTCATTGGAGTGTCAGAGGCTGGCCAGGGCGAGGGGGAGGGGTGACGATAGAAATATATAAAGTTATGAGAGACTTAGATAAGGTGGATAATTGGAGTCTCTTTCCCAGGGTGAAAAGGTCAAATACTTGGGGGCATGGAGGGTTGTAGGCTCCTGGAATGCATTGTCAGAGGGGATGCTGGAAGTAGGTACATTAGCAAATTTTAAGACAAATTTTAAAAGGCATATGAACAGGCAGGACCATGGTCAGGCTGACAGGATTAGTTTCAAATGGTATCATGGTCAGCACAGACAGTGGGCCAAAGGAACTGTTCCTGTGGTATACTGTTCTGTTTGAAATACATCATTGGAAGCAAATGCTGGGTTAGATTGACTTTTTAAAAAATTATCTTAAAAACTTGAACTTTTTCACTTTTTGTCATACCCAGATGGATCAAAGGGGCCACCCGCCGTACTTTCTGACTTGACGCAATCATCAACATGTTATTAATCTTTTCTCTGCCTTCAGCCTGGGTTATGTCAAATGTTATTGCTGATTGTAGTGACTAGAGCAAAGGCCAGCTGCATCTTATTGACTGGGATTCCTGATTGGCCCTGGCTAACAACTCCAATCAAGGATCGCATCGTCAATAAGATCCACCTGGCCCTCATTCCAATCACCACAGTGATTTAATGTTTACTCACATGAATGCACAAGTAACTATAGATTTTGGGTGAGGGTGAGGGTGAGGGTGAGGGTATGGGTATGGGTATGGGTATGGGTATGGGTATTGAGCCATGTAATATCTGCTTCCTGACCATGCTTCCACACTCCTCGTCTTCCTCCATTGCTATGGTTACCAGGTTTGTCATCCTGTGTCAGGCCTCAAGTACTAGCAAGGAACAGGCAAGCAGGAACCTCATCAACAGCACCAGAACAGTGATTGCTGAATATTCTATGTATCTCTGAGTAATATAGAAATTATGTTAGTTTCTTAAGTGTGCCACAGGTGTATTTGCAAGTGTATTAAAACTTCTCCGTAATCAAAACATTTCTGCACTTCAACTTGCAACTCAGCTTTGAGAATGTCTTGAGACCTATCAAAAACTGGTTTTACCCTTAATAAGGTTCCTCAAGTGTGAGTTGCAGAATAAAGGTTAGGGAGGTTTTGCTGAAATTGTCCAAGACACTAATCAAATCACAGCTGGAATACTGTGAGCAGTCTCTTAGCTGAGGAAAGATGGAGCAGTCCAGAACTTGGCTAATATCAGGTATAGAGGGACTGTCTTATGAGGAGTCGTGAGTAGATTGGGCCCATATTCATTGGATCTGTGCCCGCACCTCCCTCCTCACCTTGTCCAAGGCACCAAAGAATCCTTCCACATTCGGTAAAGAGTTTCCTACACATCCAAATACCTCATCTTCTGTGCCCGCTGCTCTCGTTATGGTCTCCTCTACATTGGGGAAACACGATGCCAACTCATAGAACGTTTCAGGAAACACCTCTGGGTCACACACACTAAACAACCCCATTGCCATGTGGCCAAACACTTTCAAGCCCCCTCCCAATCTGCCAAGGACATGCAAGTCCTGGGCCTCCTCCGCCTCCAAATCCAAGGCACCTAACGACTGGAGGAAGAACGCATCATCTTCCACCTTGGGACCCTCCAACCACAAGGTATTAACATTGATTTGAGCAGTTTCCTCAACTCCCTTCACCCCCCCCCACCTCATCCCAGATCCAACTCTCCAACTCAGCACCACCCTCTTAAATTGTCCCACCTGTTCATGTTAGAGTCATAGAGTCATAGAGATGTACAAGCGCGGAAAAAGACCCTTTGGTCCAACTTGGCCATGCTGACCAGATATCCCAACCTAATCTAGTCCCATTTGACGGTACTTGGCCATCTCCTTCTAAAGGCGAGATTAGAGTGGTGCTGGAAAAGCATAGCAGGTCATGCAGCATCCGAGGAGCAGGAAAATCGACATTTTGGGCAGGAGCCTTCACCATGAATGAGGTTGGAAGCCTTGGGGGTGGAGAGATTAATGGGAGGGGGTGGGGCTGTGGAGAAAGTAGTTGAGAGTGCAATATGTGGATGGAGGAAGGGGTAACGATGATAGGTTGAAGGAGAGGGTGGAGCAGACAGCTGGGAAGGAAGATGGACAGGTGGGATAGGTCATGAGGATGGTGCTGAGCTGGAACTGAGGTAAGGTGGGAGGAGGGGAAGTGATGAAACTGGTGATGCCCTGGGGTTGAAGGGTTCTAAGGCGGGTTCTTCCTCCAGGCATCAGGTGGTGAGGGAGTGGTGGTGGAGGAGGCCCAGGAGCTACATGTACTCAGCAGAGTAGGAACGGGAGTGGAAATGTTCGGTCACGGGACGTTGGGATTGATTGGTGTGAGTGTCCCAGAGATGTTCCCTGAAGCGCTCTGCGAGAAGGTGTAGAGGAGACTGCATCGGGAGCAATGGAAATAATAAATGAAATTTGAGAAAGTGCAGGTGAAACTTTGATGGATATGGAAGGCCCCTTTGGAGTCTTGGACGGAGGTGAGGGGGCAAGGTTTGTAATTCCTGCAGTGGCAGGGGAGGGCGCCAGGATGGGAGGGTGGGTTGTTGGGGCGGTGGGTGGGGTGGGGCGTGGACCTGACGAGGTAGTCACAGAGGGAACAGTCTTTGCGGAAAGTGGAAAGGGATGGGGAGGGAAATATATCCCTGGTGATAGGGTCCATTTTATAGGTGGCAGAAATGTCGGTGGGTGATGCGGTTTATGCAGAGGTTGGTGGGATGGAAGGTGAGGACCGGGAGGGTTCTGTCCTTCTTGTGTTTGGAGGGTTGGGGTGTGAGGGCGGATGCGGTGCGTGGATGAGATGCGTTGGAGGGCATCTTCAACCATGTGGGAGGGTAAATTACAGTCTTTAAAGAAGGAGGCCAATGGTATGTTCTGTTGTGGAACTGGTCCTCCTGGGAACAGATACGATAGAGGCAGAGGAATTGGGAATATGGGATACTATTTTTGCAGGAGGTAGGGTGGGAAGAGGTGTAATCCAGTTAGCTGTGGGAGTCAGTAAGTTTGTAAAAAATGTCAATGTTGAGTTGGTCGTCATTGATAGAGATGGAGAGGTTCAGGAAGGGGAGGGAGGTGTCAGAGATGGTCCGGGTGAATTTAAGGTTGGGGTGGAATGTGTTTCCATGTGAATTTAAGGTCCTGGTGGAATATCCTTCTAAACCCTTCCTATTCATATACCATCCAGATGCCTGCACCACTCTCTGTGTGAAAATATTGTCCCTTAGGTCTCTTTTAAATCTTTCCCCTCTCACCCTAAGCCTTTACCCTCTACTTCTGGACTCCCCCACCAAAGGGAAAAGACCTTGTCTATTTATCCTATCCATGCCCCTCATGATTTTGTAAACCTCTAAGGTCTCCCCTCAGTCTCTGGCCCTCCAGGGAAAACAGCCCCAGTCTATTCAGCCTCTCCCTATAGCTCAAATCCTCCATCCTGGCAACATCCTTCTCAATTTTTTTGAACTCTTTCAATTTTCACAACATCCTTCTCATAGGAAGGAGACCAGAATTGCATGCAATATTCCACGCCTAACCAATGTCCTGTACAGCCGCAGCATGACCTTGCACCTCCTATACTCAGTGCTCTGACCAATAATGGCAAGCGTACCAAACGCCTTCTTCACTATTTTATCTACCTGCGACTCCCCTTTCAAGTAGCTATGAACCGGCACTCCAAGGTCTCTTCGTTCAGCAACACTCCCTAGGACCTTACCATTATAAGTGTATAAGTCCTGCTAAGATTTGCTTTCCTTAAAGGCAGCAACTCACATTTACGAAATTAAACTGCATCAGCCATTCCTCAGCCCATTGGCCCATCTGGTCAAGATCCTGTTGTAATCTGAGGTAACCCTCTTTGCTGTTTACTACACCTCCAATTTTGGTGTCATCTGCAAACTCACTAACTGTACCTCTTATGCTCGCATCCAAATCATTTATGTAAATGACAAAAAGTAGTGGACCCAGCACCGATCCACTGGTCACAGGCCTCTAATCTAAATAACAACCTTCCACCACCACCCTCTGTCTTGCACCTTTGTGCCAGTTCTGTATCCAAATAGCTAGTTCTCCCTGTATTTCTTCACACCTATCCGCCCCACCCTCTCCTCCGACCTACCACTATCAAACCCCCATCTGCATCTAGCTATTGCTTTCCCAACAATCATCCCCCAGCCCCCCCTCCTGTTTATTTCTCTGCCATCCCTCCAACCCCCACCACCCCCCACCCCCCACCCCCACCACCCCCGTACACACCTTCTCATTTCTGATGAAGGCCTTATGCCCGAAATGTTGACTCACCTGCTCCTCGGATGCTGCCAGACCTGCTGTGCTTTTCCAGCACCACACTTTTTGACCCGTATTCATTGGTGTTTAGAAGAATAAGACATGACCTTATTAAAACATACAAGATCCTTAGTGGGCTTGACAGGATAGAGATGGAAAAGGTGCTTCCCCTTGTGGGAGATTCTCAGACCAGAGGGTATCATCTGAAAATAAGAGCGTGAACATTTCAAATAGATGGGGAGTGATGAATTGGAACTCTTCATAGCATAAGGCTATTGAGACAGGGTTGTTAAATCTATTCAAGACTGAGATCTTTAATCAGGAGGGGTATCAATGATTGTGGGGAAAGGCAGGAGAATGGAGTTGAGGATTATCAGATCAGCCATGATCAGATTGAATGGTGGAGAAGACTTGATGGGCTGAATGGCCTATTTCTGCTCCTATGTCTTGTGGACATGACTGGGAGCATTCTGACATGTCTCCCCTCAACTTTACAGCAACACCACCATAATCCTGACCTGTGTGGGCTGATAAAACTCTCTTAGTGTTTGCAACTTAATTCAAATCAACATTTTATTAACTAAACACAATTCATAATGGATAAAATAATTAAAAAAGCACTTGTTCACAACAGCCCAATTAAATTTCATCACAGTTACCTTCAGAAACCTTTCCAGTACTACAAATATTGACACCGGCTGAAAGAAATTTGTCTTCACACCAAATAAAAAACCCTCTGAAAGTTCAAATTAAATCACAATAAAGTGATTTTAATGCCAAGGTTAAATATCATTAAGTATACTGCCTTGATCCTTACAGTAGCATTAGCTGCCCAGTCAAAATTAATCTGCATCTCCAACATTTTAGACTGAGAAGTAAATCACCAAACTTTCTCCGCTGTTGGGTTCACAATTTTAAATTGAAATGAACATGTTCACATTTCCATGCTGCTTACAAATATCGATCCCTGTAAGCTTCATGACTTCAAAACGTGTAATTCTTTGTGCGGTACTCCCCCATCACAAGGTCAAGGTATATGCATTCAGTGTTTAATTTAAAATGATTCACCGTACTTCAAGTAAAACACGTGTATGTGTTGTGAAGATATGCTATCTGAAATATCAATTTGTATCATTATGAGTTGCACAGGGTGGCACGGTGGCACAGTGGTTAGCACTGCTGCCTCACAGCGCCAGGGACCTGGGTTCAATTCCCGCCTCAGGCAACTGACTGTGTGGAGTTTGCACATTCTCCCCATGTCTGCGTTTCCTCCCACAGTCACAAAGATGTGTGGGTCAGGTGAATTGGCCATGGGAAATTGCCCATAGTGTTAGGTAAGGGGTATATGTAGGGGTATGGGTGGGTTGCGCTTCGGCGGGTCGGTGTGGACTTGTTGGGCCGAAGGGCCTGTTTCCACACTGTAAGTAATCTAATCTAATCTAAAGTAATCTAATCTAATCTAGATATCCCATGCATATGGCAGCAGCAATGTTGCATTCGGATCAAAGCGAATTTCTCGAATGGAGTGACTGGATCTCAATACTTACAAAGAGAGGTTAGACGATCTAGTTAGTGGATGTGAAGTGTATTGGTTTGGAACAAAAGACAGCCAGAGAGAGCCAGCTACAGAGAGAACAACCTTTTCCATCTCTGGCTTTCTTTGAAACCTTCACATTCAGGTTTGTGAGCTGGAAGCACATTCTAAACCATGGCTGGAGTGTTCCGAAAGGGGGAGTCTAAATCTGCACCAGTGTCTCTGGATTAGAGACTTCAGCCAGCTCCAGATGATTCAGGGACAAATGAGAAATAGTGCCACAGCTTATTTGGAAAGGAACTGCAAACTTACATTTGGACAATCTGTGAATAATTATTTTTAAATTTAACTGCTATTTTCCCAAAGTTCTTTAATGATAATTCAAGCTTGTCTGTGTGTGTAGCTGTCTGTGCATATGTGCACATGTGTACATATGTATGCATTTGTGACTGTGCATGTGTGTAACATGTATGCGCATTGTGTAATGTGTGTTATGTGTAATAAATGCATGCATGTAACGTACGTGCATGTACAATTAAGTATCATGTGTGCAAGTGTATGTTCATGGGTGTATAGTTGGACATTTAGAACTCTCATTAATAATTTTTGCATCTTTGCTTCAGTGGGTTTTTATAATAAAACAAATTCAACGTTTGTTACTTTCAGAAACCTGGTGGATCTGTTATCACTACTGAGCTATCTACATGATTTGGAGATGCAATGTTGGACTGGGGAGTACTAAGTTAAAAATCACACAACACCGGTTTATAGTCCAACAGGTTTAATTGGAAGCACACTAGCTTTCGGAGCGACGCCCCTTCATCAGGTGATTGTGGAGGGCTCGATCGTAACACAGACTTTATAGCAAAAGTTTGCAGTGTGATGTAACTGAAATTATACATTGAAAAATTGATTGTCTGTTAAGGCTTTCCTCTGTTAGAATACAGTGATAGTTTCACTTCTTTCATGTGTAAATCACAAAACCCTTCTTTTTAAAGTTGCATTCTCGGGTTAGCTGCTAACAATGGTGATAGCTAGACAATATGTTGAAGGTGTTAGCCCCCTGTGTTCTCTGTCTATGACCTGATGTTTAGATTGATTCTAATTGAGCTATAGATTGAGCTATATACAGTCTAATATGTATTCTTGGCAAAATCAGCTTCTTTTTCATTGCAACTCTGTTAGAGCCAGTACAGGATTGGGACAATGAAAAGAATCACTTCACACAGCCCCCAACAATGGAGAAGATAATTACTACAGCAAACTTTAAAAGGCATAATTTTAAAAAAGAGACATTGAATTATCAAAGACAAGATGACAAGTTCCCTTTCATTCAGTTTGCTCTATCGCTGACAATGTTCACAGAAAAGAATGCTGGGAGATGCCAACTTTTAAAATCACATTAAAACATTCTAACAACAATGCATATCAGTATACCAAAACTTTCACTTATAATTTCCATCAGCTAAGAAACAAATTACAACACGGAATTGAATTGAAGAGTAAGTTTTCTAATTCCATATTTGAGGAAAATGGAAAAACTCTTGATATAACAGGATATCCTATTGTGCTGGAAGGGTTGTTTGCACTGAGGTAATTAGCAAAGACACAACAGAGGCTTTCTATTTTAATGGCAGCTTTTTCTTCCCGATGATGAGCTCTGGCATCTTGAGCATCCCTGACATTAATTATTTCTTTGTTGCCTTTAACTGCCTTACCTCTAAATTCTGTTATACCCTCCCCTACCTCTCGGCCTCAAATTCCTCATTAAGACATTCCACTTCTATGACCAAGCTACAAGTTGCCTGCTCTGACACCTTCTTGTTTTATTGATGCTCCATAATTTTGAAAACCTTTATTAAATCCCCCTTTAATTTTCTCTGCTCTGCAGAAGACAGTGGAATTAAAAATACGCAAAGCTGCAAGTCACCTGTCAATTTGCCCAATGCCTTGGGATGTTTTATTACACCAAAGATGCTTCATAAATACAAATTGTTGTTGATTTAATACAGCACCCTGTCAGTGCACGACACGTTCAAACCAGCACTCAAAATGCTTTCAAATGCATTTACAGGTTTCATGTGAGAGAAATGACCATCATGTCCATTCAACAATATGATCACAGCTTTTATCAGATTCCACAAATTGGAAGGCAGAGAATGTTCTCTGCTGGCCTGTTACACACATCACTGACTGCTTCTCATTCTGTGATAGAGTAATGTATTTTCTGACCATTCTTGGAAGTATTGCCTGAAGCTGTGGTTACAGTGGTAGCAAAGTGGATTCAATGATAACTTGCTGATGGGAAGTGGATATGCCCTTGGAAAAACAAAATCCAGTGTTACGGAAAAGAAAGCAAAGACTGAGACTAATCGGACAACTTATTTCAAAATCTCGGACTACTCTCAGACAAGCAGTACCCCTTTCTGTATTATAAGGATAAAGAAACCTAAAGGAATCAATAGTATTTTATGCCTGAGCTAATTAATTGATCCTGATGAAGGGCTCTGGCCCGAAACGTCGAATTTCCTGTTCCTTGGATGCTGCCTAACCTGCTGTGCTTTAACCAGCAACACATTTTCAACTGTGATCTCCAGCATCTGCAGACCTCACTTTTTACTCACTAATTAATTGGTCCTTCAGCTTTTCCCCTATAGCCCTGCAAACCTTCCCTTTTCGGGTCTCGGTTGAATTCCCTTTTGATGCTTGAGATTGAATCCATTTCCATCTCTCTCTCCCTCAGGCTGTGCATCCTAGATCATCATAATCCTTTGAGTGAAAAAAAACTACTCCTTCCTTTTCTTCTCCAATTATCTTAAATCTTCATCTTCTGGTTAATAAATGTCCCCTGGTGGTAAGAAATTCCCTTGTCTATTCATTTAAAACCCCTCATAGTTTTGAATCCCTCTATTAAATCTCATCTTAATTTTCTCTGCTCTAAGGAGGTTTGACACAGATGACAGTGGGATTTAAAATGGACAGAGATGGAAACACCTGCCAATGTCATAGTGTCCCACCCTGAGCCTGATCCTGTGGTACCGAGCTACACCCGGCTACTGCTCTCACACATTGTTCATGTGGAATGGCTCTTGCATGATCCCAGAATAATCTTCTGGGATTTGCTAATTGGGAAGATCATCTACTGATCCAGCAAATAATGGACTGACGTGACAGGTCATCTTGTCTCTGTGGGGTTTGCACAATCCCCCTGGGTCTGTGAAGATTTCTTCTGGATGCTCCGGTTTCCTCCCACAGTCCAAAGATATGCAGGTTAGGTGGATTGGCAGGGATAGAGTAGGGCTGTGCGTCTGGGTGGGATGCTCTTTGGAGGGTCGGTGTGGACTGAATGGGCCGAATGGCCTGCTTTCACACATTGAAGGGACTCTATGATGAAACCTGATTATGTAAAAGGCAAAAGTATAGTTGTCATAGTCCAACTCTCTTATCAGAGAGCGATGGTCGGTGGCTGAGAGTCACCATATCACAGGAAAGGGGTCCAGCAAGGTAACCTCAGCTGGCATGGGATTGAGCCCACACTGTTGGTATGGGCTGCACTCTGCAAACTGGCTATCCAGCCAACTGAGCTAACCAATGACCCAAGCCTGCTCACTAAAACCAGCACAGAAGTAGCTTCTATTTCACCTAAATGTCACTTGGCTGACTGACCTGGAACTGAGTGAGATTAGTGACAAAAAACAGTTGTGTCAATGATTTATATAATAGGGTATTGATACGTTTATGAGGTTGTTTGGAATCATTTTATTCCAGAACTACCTAGTTGGTAAACTTTAATCCACTTTTTAGATTGTAGATAAAGACATGGACTTGATCCAAATCAAATTGTTGCTTCTTCATAAGTCTTCTTCATAAATATTCAACAGCTATTCATATTAACATATTTCATTGATCGAAAGGCAGCTTTTGATCAAGGATAGTGGGGCTGCTGCATCTGAAATGAAATAAATTTGGATTTTCTCCCAAAATTTGATTTCATCACTGACAGCGGACGAACCCACTCAGATGAATATCCGGGGGTGGGAGATATTCTGAACAGTGTTTTTTTCTCTGGGTTACCATATTAGTAAAGGGGGTTGTGGTAGACTTATTCATCCTTCTTGGGTGATCAATTCATTCGGGCAAAATGCAAATGATGCAGAAGAAACACCATACACCCCTATTTAACTTGAACGGCCGTCAATGAAAGGCAGTCGAACACAGTCAATAAACATCGAAAGATGTACAAAGAGAAGAAACAATGGTTTCAAGAACAGGCTGTTCTGCTACGGCTTTAGTTCAAATCATAAAGTAATCATTCTCCGCAACAAAGGAACAAAATGTATTTAATAATTGAAATCTGGTTGAAAAGAAAAGCCACTTTCATTCATGGACTTGCACCAAGGAAGAAGGTTCCCTTTGTATATGTATTCATTAGAGAGCTGTACCCTTGAAACAAGGCCTAATTAAGGTAGATATGGTACACTGTAGGAATATTTCTCATAAAAACATTAGGATCCACAAGGTGAACCCGGCAGTGGATGAGGATGTTATCGGTCGGGTTTGAGGAGACTGCTGATATAGTTGCATTCCAGAAGCAGCTTCGGTAATGGTGAGCACGGCTTGATGCAGCTTAATGTTGTCTAGCTCGATCTGATGATTAAAAACTCATTCTTCTCCAACCTGCTTCATCCCCCCGTTGCTCAAACTCTCATTGATGCTCCAGACTCAATTATTCCAAGACTCTCCTGCCCACCTTCCATAAGCTTGAGCTCATCCAAAAGGCTGGTGCCTGTTTCCTTCCTCATTCCAAGCATCATTCAGCCATCACTGTCATATCTTAGACATTCATTATCTGTAACTGCACTTAATTAACAATCATTTAGTGTTATTGGCTTTAAAGGGGCACACTTACAACTTAATAATAATAGTTTGTTTATGATGAAATATTCAACAACCATGTCTTTCAAAAGTATTGTGTAAGGAACTATTAAAATTCAGACACACAGGATAGATCCTGATATTGTGCCTGAGACTGTAAAACAGCTGAGAGCTGTTTGACATATCTTTATATTTATTGACTTCAATGATTACACAAAGTCAAGATCAATGTTGAATGTTCTAATATCTCCCAAGTGCACTCCAATATCATCCATCTACATGAAGGCACACTTCTCCAGCTATTTCTCTATAAAGAAATGGTCTGAACGATGTGTCCACTTCAAAGAGCCATTATATAGTGATGCAGTTAGTTGTTTCCAATGGAATATTTATCCCTTTGAGATCCAGCCTATGTTTCCTGACTGTCTCATTCAATTTTGGTTCCAATCTGTCTCCAATCCCAGTTCACTAGTCAGTGAATTAGTACGAAGATTATTTCCTCGTTGTATTGAAGACCTACAGAAATGATTGGATTGAATATTGCCTTAATGTTTTGTTCTTAATATCTAACACACTTTAAGGAATGGTGGAGATGTTATTATCTGCTTTTAGGCAACCTAAATCTTTTCCTGTGAGGTTTTTTGACTCCCTAGCACTTAAAGTCTGCTTCACTCTCCATGTTTATCTTCCACTATACCTCATAATCTTCTACAGCAGATGTTCCAATTTTCTTGTGGAGTAGTGGTAATATCCCTACCTCTGAGGTAAGAGACTGGAGCAGGAGTCCCACCTGTTCCAGAGGTGTGTAGCATCATCTCTGAACAGGTTGATTAAAAAATGTGCATAATTTTCTTCAAACCATTTTGTTAAACTGATGTGCAGCCTGTTGCTCAACAAATTCCTTCAAACTCAGCTTCATAAATTTTCATCAATGTATTATCTGCAAACCAAAGGAAACCATTAATATTTGGTTAGCCTTTTGAAGTGCTTCAGTTTATTGTGATTTATAAATATTTTAGTGTCTCTCCTTTATTCTTAAGTAATGACTTCCTGACACTTTCCTTTACAAATTCAACACAAAAGGAAAGGCAGTAATGTATACGTCACAAAATCTAGGGTTGGGCACTTACAATATTTCTTTATTTTATTAAGTTATTCAACTTTGCCTTTTCAACTTCTAAACCTCTCTGCAGAGTGTCTCCCCAAGGAGGGGAGGCTGTGAATCATTTAAATAGGAGAGGAGGTTATGAATAATTTCAGTAGGAGGGAGAGACTGTGCATTGATTCACTAACAGGCAAGACTGCATTATTTCAACGTGAC
This sequence comes from Hemiscyllium ocellatum, assembly GCF_020745735.1. Classification (NCBI taxonomy): domain Eukaryota; kingdom Metazoa; phylum Chordata; class Chondrichthyes; order Orectolobiformes; family Hemiscylliidae; genus Hemiscyllium; species Hemiscyllium ocellatum. The sequence continues at coordinate 42,933,228 of NC_083430.1, forward strand.
TATGTTAGCAATTGATCTTTGAGCATTGCTTGAAGTCACAATTCTGAAAAACTGTAGGGTGACTGAGTTTTTCTTTCACCTGCGGTACTGGGAAGTGGTGTTTCTGTGGCCAGTACATATACTGGTAGATTATATTGCAACACAGCAAAACTGATTTGCTTCAGCTGAATAATGTTCTGACTTTTACTTCTTTGAAAGTACAGTTTAGTTTGTTAGCATCTGTTAGGTCTGATCAAAGCAGTGCTGTAAGTCTAGAAGTACCAAGGTGAACATTTTAAAAATGCATTTGATTAGAAGTGGGTTGGGGAAGTGTATATTAAGCTAGGGCAGTGGATATAAGAAACACATTGGTTAATGTTTTCAGCCTTTTACCTCATATTTTCACCTTCAGACAGAAGGATTGCTGTGTGCTGGGATAGAGTATGATCTCTTAACACATGATGAACACCTCTAAGCCAATGCAGAAAATAGGTTAGAAATCTGAAATCAATTGCCATAATTGACTTCTGTTTCTAAACTAATTCAACAGCAAATTTCAGAAAATGTACAGTTATAATCTCAGAACCTGAACCTGCTTAATTCTCCCCTCAGTGCTTTGGTTTGATAAAGGAGATAAATGAGGTAGGGCAAGAGATAGGGGAGTTTTCACTTTAAAATTATGCTGTTTAGACATTAACTGGTGTACAGTTAACCAGCCATAATTTACTATGACAAGGCAATGAACAGTGGCCACTGTTGGTAAGACTTGCCCTTGCCTGTTCAGTTTGCACATAAATTACAGCGAGCGTCAGGCCTCATTGTTATTTTGACAGTAAGTTATGGCCTGGATATAATTTGTTCACATAAGATTCCTTTGGCTCCTTTTTATAATAAGCAGATTAGCATTTCTATTAAGATGGCAGAACAGCAAATTTCATACAAAAATGTTGACATTGGCGTAATATGAAATGTCAGCCCTGAGACACAAGATGAAACTCCAATTAAAGAACAAGATTGTGGTCTGTGCCCTGTTTCAGCTCATATCTCTGCATACAGCTCACCTTAGCAAAGAGCTCAGCATCCAACCATCTCCCTTCTGCCAGTGCTCTTGGCTACATCCTGGTGTTGATCTGTTTGGGGCATGGAGTCAGAGCAGCACTTATACACCTCAGGAATCCTTAGAAATGTTTTATTTTCAGGGGTCATACAATACTCTGAGACATCCAGTTGGATCATTGGTTGTCCCTCCTTTGAGGATGACATCTAATCAGGGTCACGTGTTTCTGCTGCGGGTCAACATGTGACTGAACAGACCAAATCTCGAAAAGCAAACCTTTGGACACCTTTGTGCAGTATGTGCCATGAGGTAGTGAGACCTGGAGGACAGGATTATCTTCCTTCTCTTTCCCTGGTCAGCCAACATCCTGCCTTTTCAGTAAAACATCTGAACTCAAAGTGTGACACAGCTTAATGCTTCAATATTGACTTCACAACTAACACCTTCAAATATTAAATAGAAACAAAAGCTGCTGAAAATATTCAGGCAACATGTGTGAACTGAGAACCAGAATTAATCAACCTTTGTTAAGGTCAGCCTTTAAATAGTGCTTCCTCTCTCCAGAGGCATTTTCTGACTTGTGGAGCAGTTCTAGCACTTCTCATTTTTATTTCAGATTTCCAGCATCTGTAGTATTCTACTTTTGTATTAGACCTCAATACATTGTCTGACATCTTAATACCTTGCTATTTATGTGGAGGGCGCTGTATGCTTCATTATTTGCAAAACAGCTTTGTTAATCTGGTTTTAAAAAATCTAACAACAGAGGAGGCAGGAACCAAGCTACTTTCCATCGAAATGCTGAGTTGCACCCTTCAGCCTGTTACATTTTCACCTTGCCTTTAAGGAATTCACCTTTAAGAACATCATTGGCTCCATGTGTATAATATTGTGACTGTGCCTATCAATTAGTCTGCTGTGTGTTTCCAGGATGCATTCACAGAAATAAGATGGTTTTCTTAAATGTCTGCTTCATAATTTACAATGTGTGTTACTTGTTCTAAATAAACTATCTCTTCAAGTATGAATTTAATGTTTAATTTCTCTATTTCTAGTTAATCTGGTTAATCTAGTCATTTCTGCACAGTCTTCTAGGAGAAAGTGAGGACTGCAGATGCTGGAGATCAGAGCTGAAAATTTGTTGCTGGAAAAGCGCAGCAGGTCAGGCAGCATCCTAGGAACAGGAGAGTCAATGTTTCGGGCATGAGCCCTTCTTCAGGAATCCTGAAGAAGGGCTCATGTCCGAAACATCGACTCTCCTGCTCCTTGGATGCTGCCTGACCTGCTGTGCTTTTCCAGCAACACATTTTCATTTCTGCACAGTGACCAACTAGTAACTCCTGTTGGAAAAAAAACAGACTGGAGATATCAAACAAGGATTTTTTTTTCATCTGTGATGCTTTCACAGCAAAATCCCCAACAGTGAAAAACCTTTTTTCTGAGAGTGATTTGTTTCTTCACAAGAATACTATGCATTCATCTTTTTGTCTCTGTCTGCACCCTCCATCGGTGTCATTATCTTCCATCTCGTCTGTTGATAGCTCTCCTTTGTGCTTGCTAACGACATGGCATTCTTTCTTAATCCATGTTTCCAGGTTAAGGGTTCCTAGTTCGCCAGTATTTCTGACTATCTAAGAAAATTAGAATTGATACATTTATTATGGACGCAAACCCTTAAGTATCCTTTTTATACATTCCCTCCTTCCAAAGGAAATCTAGAGAAATTACATATTATTCTATTCTTTGGGTCAAAGGTCAGCACACAGCCGATAGCCTTCAATATGGACACTTTAAAAAATTAGCCTCAGAAGCTGGTCATGGTCATTGTTTAGTGATGCATTTGGTTAAAATCTTCGAGGAGAAAGTGCATTTGGTACCTAAATACTGCACATTGCAGAAAGCTGATGAGTATTTCCAGAGGAGAGTATTGAGGAATAATCTCTTCCTACCTCAACCCTGTAGAGGGCTACAGGCAGAGAAATCTTAGTTTCATTGCCAGGATATCAAACACAGGTTGGGTAGACTGAGGCTGGAAACTCTGGTCATGACCTGCATGTGTGCTTATAAGTAACCCACCTGGTGCCCTTTAATTTATTCCAGTTGCAGGATCAATGGTGCACATCACTGACCATGGAGTGCCTTCAGGTTGGTCCCTTCCCATAGAGAGAATGCATACACGTTAGAGGATATACAGCACATCTTCACAAGAAGAACACAGTAAAGCATGATTTGGAGATGCCGGTGTTGGACTGGGGTGTACAAAGTTAAAAATCACACAACACCAGGTTATAGTCCAACAGGTTTGATTGGTAGCACACTAGCTTTCAGAGCAACGCTCCTTCATCAGGTGATTGTCAATCCGAAAGCTAGTGTGCTTCCAATTAAACCTGTTGGACTATAACCTGGTGTTGTGTGGTTTTTAACAGTAAAGCATGTTACACAAGCGGTGTTACAACAAACTAACTTTATGTTTTCTCTTCATGCAGCTTGCAAACCCAAAACACATGGAATTCCATGAAACCCTGAAGGAACTGCGGGTGCCGGAAATCAGCAATTGCTTGAAAAGCTCAGCAGGTCTGGCAGCATCTGAGGACAGGAATCAGAGTTAACGTTTCGTGTCCAGTGATGCTCCTTCAGAAAGTGGAGTTCTTACTGACAATTGAATAATCAATTGCTCATCTGTGATTGATTAACTCTGAGGGGAAATCGGCAGAAAAGGAATCAGGAGCTGCTGGAAGCGATATGTGAGCTGACTAAGAAAGGTCTAAAAACCCAGCAAGCTTCCTGAATAGCTTGGAGACATTAATGAGCTGGTGGGTGTTTTCCTAGAATTGGCCATAATATAAATTAGGCTGCTTTTGGCTAATTGGTTGAAAGGAATTCTGGAAAAGTACATTATCAGGACTATTATTGTCTGAGGGACAGAGTGTTCAAGGGAGAGTGCCTTGCTGAGAATCATCACTTAATGATGAATGATATTAGTGGATAGGATCGCTGGCCTCATCTGTACAAATAAACAGCAGCACAGGGTGGAATTGTGTGATGCCAGATCTGTGCAGGGAGAAATAAGAAAACTTGTGCCATGTACTTCGTTTCTTTGCTTTGTCAATAACTCAAAATAGAATTTACCTTTTTATTTCGAGTACCCTTTGCCAGTTAATTGATGGTGTAATTTGCAATGGTCTGATTCTTATTAAAGTAAAAGCTACAAAAAGTGGAATCTTGTTGGTAATGTCCTCTTTGGGGGTGATTTGGAAGATTCAATTCTTTTATTTTACAGCAAACACTAACCCCTGCACATGCCCCTCTCCCCCTCTCCCCCTCCCCCTCCCCACAGGAACACAGCATCTGTTCTTGTACAAAGTTAAAAATCACACAACACCAGGTTATAGTCCATGTCTGTAATTGCAATTATTCTGCTTTTGATTTGTAATGATTGAGTCTTTGTCATCTGACCTTATTATGATTGTGTACATTGATCAGATCTTTGTCTCCATAGGGATGAGAGAATGAGAACGCAGCAGTTAGTAACACACTGAAATGGGGGTGTTACCTGGGGGGGACGGAGTTTGTAGGTATTTTTTCATAAATCTGTTGGGAAATGTTATGACATGGGTAGGATTCAAATCTGGGTCTCCTGACCCTGAGATAGGGAGACTAACACTGCATCATAGGAGCCCTCACCTGGGTGGTTTGAGTGATAAATTGTTCATACTAAGAAGTAAAGTGACACAGTGGATCATTCCATTCCCATCTCTGCTCAGTTACGGTTGCACTATTTGTGTTCAAGTGGCTGTGAAGCAATAATAGTCAATCAGAGGGTATAAGCTTTCATTACATTAATGCCGTGCCTCTCTGCAATTTACCACAATTGGTCAGATGTTATTTATCGAGATATTCTTCCACACGTAACGGTGAAAATAACATTGCTCAGGAACGGAAGGAATGGTATCTCACTCTCTGTATGTGTTTTGCAGTTTCTATTCAAGTCCTACTTTTCTCCTCCTGTATTTGTTTTTGGTGTGGAGCATGAAGAAAGCGGTAACAGCTGCCTGCTTCATTAATGGGGAGTGAAAACACATTGATATATTTGTGTTTCAAACTGTTTTCCCTTCAAGGTTTTGCAACGTGTGTGACTGGCATTGTGACTCCCCCATCTGTTCTGAGGATTCTTTACCCGTGACTGACTTATAAATCCTCTGGCCCAGGTTTGGATAATGATCAGGGCTGGCTACAGACAACACAGTGGGCCCTCTGTTTACCCTTCTCAAAACTGTAACAAGTAAAACTAAGCAGAGTGGAGTTGTATTTTGGCACTGGATTACATAGAGGGAAGGGCAGTGAATTAGTTTTAAATTGATACTTATTATCATTGGATCCCTTGAGTTTCCATTCTTTGAAATCTGAGCTTTAACTGCGGCCAATGATACTTAGATTACTTACAGTGTGGAAACAGGTCCTTCGGCCCAACAAGTCCACACCGACCCGCCGAAGCGCAACCCACCCATGCCCCTACATTTACCCCTTACCTAACACTACGGGCAATTTAGCATGGCCAATTCACCTGACCTGCACATCTTTGGACTGTGGGAGGAAACCGGAGCACCCGGAGGAAACCCACGCAGACACGGGGAGAACATGCAAACTCCACACAGTCAGTCGCCTGAGTCGGGAATTGAACCCGGGTCTCAGGCGCTGTGAGACAGCAGTGCTAACCACTGTGCCACCGTGCCACCCACCGTGATACTAAATGTAGAGGAGCCCCTATCCAGGAATATTAGCACAGCAGCACTGTGGTTTTCAGGTGCTCTCAAAGCTGTTCCACTACTCAGCAGGTTCATGGCTAATCCTTTATTTCAACCTCACTTCCACACCTTTTCCCAAAATTCCACAATTCCTTTAGTGCCCAAATGGCTGCTGATGTCAACTTTGGATGTACTCAACAACACATCTCCTTCCAAACTCGAGATCTCTGCTGCACCAGGAGCAGGATCAAAGCAACAACACCACATGCAAGATCCCCAATTGAGTCACTCGCCCTCTTGACTTGGACCAATATATTACTGTTTCCTTTATTGCTGAGTCAAAAATGTGAACCAACACCATCCCTTGCAACCTCTTCAATCCAGTTTATCTCAAGGCTGTTGAAATTCCCCAAAATGATACCCTGCGTTTTCTGTTCAGTTCCTGTGTTTGCCTGGCTGTTTCTTCCTTTATTTCTTTTGGATGATTGGTAGACTTAACCCCCCCAGCTCATGGGTGTTGTGCAGGTAAGGTCTCTCAAGGATATGGATAGCACCAACCATACTCCCATCTGGCCTGCTCTCAGTTATTTTACAGAAACTTTCTCCAAGGCAATGCAGAGGAATTAATCTGAATGCAGCACCATCATCCTCTCTTCAGGGTGCAGAACACATCACCCCTCCAGCATGCAATACATGTGGGAGCAAGAGATTTATCAATCAATGTGTAGAGTGCCCTTTCCATAGTCTGGACTGTGGTGTTGGCTACAGGCCATAATCTCGTTGCTGTCATCCTCCTTTGTCACTTTCATTTTATTTAAGAGATCAATGAGACACAGAAATACAAAAACATAAACAGTGTGGATGCTGGAATTCTGAATTAAAAACAGAAAACGCTGAAAATACTAGGCAACATATTCTGAGAGGGAGCAAGAGGTAATATGGTCAGAAGCTTTTTGTTGGAACTGTACAATGTTGTGAGGTGAAGCAGGTTTTAAGCACATCCACAAGCAGGGGTAGGGCTGGGGAAAGAATAAAGAAGATCACAGCAGCACGGAATTGTTACGGTGCTGATAGAAGCCATTCGACCCATCATACCTACTAGAAAAGGACTGTCCTACTGTGAAAGGCATGAGGGATTAAATAATAAAAGCAATGATGGTGTGCAGCATGAAGAAATAATAATATAGAAGCAAAGGCTGTGTTTAGAAGAGGAGGAAATAACAAACTATCATCTGCTGCTGGTACAGCATAAGGGACAATGTTCATTATCTGAAACTTTAATTTTCTGCCCACAGATGATTTTAGATTTGCTGAGTATTTCTACTACTGTCTTTAAGTACAATTAAAAATTCAAACGTTCAGCAGGAATGATTTTCTTTGAGTTTAGCTACAGTTTGCATAGTGAAAACTAAGATATTTAAAGTTCGATTAGTGAGCAGTTAATTCACTGTATCTTAACCATTCAAAGCCCATTGGACAAGATTAAGGTTCTGTGCACACATTGCAAAATTTAATTCACAGCAGCACACATTAGAAGCAGGAATAATGGGCTGAATGGCCTCCATCTGTACTGTAAGACTTCTGTGATTAGACAATATTTATTTCACTAAATGTAAGGGCACCACAAAAATAACAAGGACATGAAAAGAACATGTTTGTGGGCGGCATGGTGGCACAGTGGTTAGCACTGCTGTCTCACAGCGCCAGAGACCCGGGTTCAGTTCCCAACTCAGGCGATTGACTGTGTGGAATTTGCACGTTCTCCCCGTGTCTGCGTGGGTTTCCTCCGGGTGCTCCGGTTTCCTCCCACAGTCCAAAGATGTGCGGTCAGGTGAATTGGCCATGCTAAATTGCCCGTAGTGTTAAGTAGGGGGTAAATGTAGGGGTATGCTTGGGTTGCGCTTCGGCGGGTTGGTGTGGACTTGTTGGGCTGAAGGGCCTGTTTCCACACTGTAAGTAATCTAATCTAAGTAATCTAATCTAAAACATTCAACCCTTGATTGTAGGAAGTTAGCACATACTTCTTTCACTTCTGACTGTGGGTCTGAGTCAAAACCATCCATTTGGGATAAAACTCAGTTCTCTTCTTCCTGTTGGGGTCCTAGGGGGAATGGGTTTCAATGTGAATCCACAACAACACCAATCTAGATTCAGCACAAACCCACTGAGAAAGCTACACAAATAGGAGCCATTTTAAACAGGCTCAGTCAGAAGTCAAGTGGGGTAATAGTTTTTGTTCTTGAGCTTTAATGACCTGTTACTAGAGGGAATTTCATATGAAATATGTGTCATTTTCCCTAATTTATTCTCAGCATATGTGTGTTACTGACAGGACGCTGCATTTCTTGCCCTTGAGAACGTGATGTGGGATCTCTGCTTTGAAACAAAGGTAAAGTCACCATAGTCTTACCAGACCACAGGGCTGCTCCCTCATTAGAGAGAGATGATTGATGATAGTTTAACCTGCGGGTCACCATGCCTCAGGTGGCCCCTTCATGAAAACCTCAGCCAGTGCGAGAATTGAACCCTAATTCTTGGCATCAAACACCAGCCATCAGTTAACTGAACTAACCAACCTCCTGCTTTGAACATTAATAAGTGGCTGTTTCGGAGGATAGTGTTGGTGTGAGTCTGGAACCACAGGTAGGTTAGACAAAGGATGACAGCTTGCTTATCTAAACGTTTTGAAGAAAAATCCAAAGAACTGCAGGTGCTGGAATATCTTAAAAATAATAGAAATTTCTGGAGAAACTCAGCAAGTCTGGTGGCGTCTATGGATAGAAAGCAGAGTTAATGTTTTAGGTCCAGTGACCCTTCTTTGGAATGATTCTGTTTTCTCTCCACAGATGCTGCAGACCTGCTGAGTTTTCCCAGCAATTTCTGCTTGTATTTCTGATTTCCAGCTTTGGCAATTTTTTGGTCCTTTGTGTGCCGAGCAGTTGTGCTGTCTCTCTGGGCTCCAATTCCACATATTGTTTGATTGTTCCCCCATCCTCAACTCCAGCATATATACCAGCCTTTTCCTCACTATAATCAGTTCTGGACCTGAAACGATAACTCTGCTTTCTCTCCACAAATGGTGCTGGATCTGCTCAGTTTTTTTTAAAACAACGGTATCAAATAATCGTTATGGATATAGCATTTTAGTCTAGATTCATTGAACTGAATTTAAATTCCCCTGCTAGGATTTGAACTTGCTTCTCCACATCATAATGAAGGGCTTATGCTCGAAACGTCGAATTCCCTATTCCTGAGATGCTGCCTAACCTGCTGTGCTTTAACCAGCAACACATTTTCAGCTGTGATCTCCAGCATCTGCAGACCTCATTTTTTACTCTCCACATCATAAGCCCAGGCCTGTGGATTACTCGTCCAGTATCATAAGCACAGGACAGCCTTAAGATTCAGTAAGCAGTGCCTAATGTTGGGATAAACTTCAAATTCCCCACTGATCAGCTTCCTCATTCTGAATACCAAACAAAATAAATTAAATTCAAAGCACAAACAAGTGACTCAGATTCAGGGCACTGTAAACATCACTGCATTCAAAAGTACAAGAGTAAGAAACATCAATGTCATGAACACTGATGTGCAATGAAAATCCTTATTTCATGTCAACATCAAAGAATTGATATAGAACAGGAACAAATCCAGACCATTGTGTCTGTTTTTCAAACTAGCATCATTACCTCGTCCCAATTTCCTGCTTTCCCTGAGGAGGCATTGACCACCCTCTGGGGAAGTGAATTCCACAGACTAAAGATGCTCTGAGAGAAAGCTATTCCGCTTGTCTCAGTCTTAAATATGTGACCCCTGATATTTTGAGTATGTCTGCCAATAAGGTAAGGCATCCCGACAGCATTCACCCCGTCAAGTGCCCCTTGGCAGTTGTGCTTATGTATTATCTCAGAATGTCCTGGTATGTTTCTAGAGATCTATGTCTCAGCTCCACTAATAGGTAAATGGGGAATGGCATATGCATCTTTAAGGGATGATTGAAATCAATGTCCATGTTGTGTGTTCTGGAACAGCTGTTCACTAGATGCTGAGAGATACCATTGGGACAAATGCTAACCACTAAAATATTGCACAGCGATTTTTTAAGGCCAGCCCCAGTAGACAGACTCCAACCCCTTCATAAAGACGGTGTATTGCAATAAATCCAGGCTAAACCAACATTTTGGCTCACAAAATCCATCTTCATGACATAACAGTTTATTTAAAACCTAAAGCATCTAGGGCGAATTACCAACAATCATTTAGGCACAGTTGTAATTCTACAAAAGCTAATTCATTGACATTAAGAGGATGCTACAGTTTTCAAAAGCAGAAATGGAAGAAGATCTCCAACCTACATTAATGTGCAAAACTCAGTCGCCTAACAAAGGGGTGATTTACCATACAGTGTAATCACATTCCAAGAGTTATCAGCAGTGTTTCAGATTGGAACAGCCTGTTCCACATGATGCAGCATCAAAATTGTGGAGAAAACTATTTCTCTGAAAAATCAAATGACAGCTTGAGATTTGTGACTTTGGCAAAGCAATCTCTCAGTTTTTCAGAACGGTAGAAAGTGCTGATAAATAGTCAGCTAATCTTTTTCTCCCAGTGAGAAGTCGACCATTTTCTATCACATGCATATTAGAAAAGGCTTCGCAAGAGTTTCCAGCTAATGTGGGCTGGGGTACTGCCTGCTGTCGTCAGTGAACTTATTTACAGGGTAGGGCAGTTTCAACAGCAGTGAGTACTGAGGACAAAGCTGAACAGTGTCATGGTCGAAGCAATCTGAAGATAGTTGGTAAGAAACATCGAGGCAATTACAAGCATCTATTACATGCTGTGTAAATATCCCTAACATTTATGAAATACCAGAACAAAGTCACTCCCACGGCAATAGTTACCATATCAATTTCTTCAAGTTATTTACTGCCTCTGTTTCGAATGGCACCAAAGTTGACAACAAGACCCAAGCTCCCCTGTTAGCATCCAGAAACGACCTAGAGATGGGTTTCTACTCAATCAAAGACAGGAAGATCTCCTTGGAGGTGAACATTTACCTCTCCTTCTTTGAAGGATTAGTTGGTTGGAAATAGGGTCGGAGAGACCTGATTTTCGGATCCATGATCCCATTGAGTGAGGGTATCTCATGAACAGGTTTCATGGACCACTCACATGGATGTGTCTACTGCCTCCTTCAGCTGTGAAATATTTGGATGTTGCTGTACTAACAGAGCTGCTGGACAAGTTCAAACCTATTTCTCTAATTGGATTAGTGAGTTGTTGAGTTTTCTTGTGCAACTGATTAAGAAAGATAGTTGCCTTCTGGGATCGAAATAAATCGAATACACCGGTTCCCTAAAATTATGAAATATTTTTAAATTCAATTCACAGCAGCTCAATTTACTTAATTTGCAATTCAGTAATCCACTTTTGTATTCATGCATTGATTCGCTTTCCTTTTAATAAAAAGTTTTGATCTTTCTTGCATACAGTGTGACAAATTTAATCAGAATTAATTTTATAAAAACAATGCCTGGAAGTTCCAAAGTGTCACTCAATGAAAGAATAATATTTCTTATGCTGCAGTGCTCTTGTTTTGCTGTAAGAAAAAAAATTAATAAGTAGCTGTACTCATTGCCAGTGTTTCTGCATATCTGTGGCTCAGGTAGCAGAACTCACGCCTCCAAGCTACAAGGTTTCTGGATTCAATTCCCAGAAGCTAGGTACATAATCAAGGTTGGTATGCCAGTGTATTACTGAGGGTGAGCTACACTATTGAACGTGAGAAACTTTCAAATGAGGCATTGACCTAAGTATTCGACCTGCACTGGAAGGTGTCAATGATAAGCAGAGGCTGGATAGGCTGGGTTTTTTTCCCATGGTGCATAGGAGACTGAAAGATAAGCTTCTAGTGGTCTTCCAAATCATAGCAGGCATAGGTAAGGTAGATGGCCAAAGCTTTTCCTCAAGGTAGGAGAGTCTAGGTATAGGTTTAAAGTGAGAGGGGAGGGATAGAAAAGGGTCCAGAGGGGCAATTTGTTTTCACACAGAGGGTGGGGAGTGTCTGCCAGAGATAGTAGTGAAGGCGAGTACAATTCTGTGTTTGAGAAAACATTTGGACAGGTTCAAGGATGGGAAAGGTATGGAGGGAAATGGACCAAATGGGATAGATTAATTGTGAAAACTGGGTCGGCATGGACAAGTTGGGCCGAAGGGCCTGTGCCCTTGCTGTAAATCTCTATGAATCTATGACTCCACCCGCCCTCTCAGGTAAGTGTAAAAGGATCCCAGATTCTTCCTTTGGAGAAGTGAAGGTGAATCACATCTGTTTGTCTGTCAATCAACATCTTTAAAATCCTTCTACTAGGTTTGCTCTTGCATTGCTGTTTGGAAGGACCTTGATGTGCATAAACTGGCTGCTGTGCTTTTAACAAGGACTGTGCTCCTAAAATACCAGTCATCAGGCTAGTAATTCAGAGCACCATGCTAACGTTCTGGGCACATGGGTTAAACTCCCAGCATGGCAGTTGGTGGGATTTGAATTTGATCGAAAATCTAGAATTGAAAAGTTAACTGGATAGTGAGCATGTGCGTACTGTTTGTAAAAACCCATCTGGTTCACTAATGCCTTCAGGCCATGAACAGGGTGAACAGAAAGCAGCCGTTCCTCTGAGTTGAAGGGTCAGTAACAAGGGGGCACCATTTTAAAGTGAAAGGCAGGAGGTTTAGAGGGGGTTTGATAATGTTCATTTGCTGAATATCAGCATTAGTGCATGTCCTTACTACTGAATATACAAGCCAGATGCAACTCTCATTTACCAGACTTGTGTACTGGAATTGTTACACACTGCTGATCAAATGTAACAGAGTATAGATTTATTATGGATGCTATATACCATGATGGAATTTTAAGCAACTTATTCATGGCTAAGTGTGATGATGATGAGCTGCCTTCTTGAATCATTCCTGTCCATTTGACGTAGGGGGACCCACAATGCAGTTATAGCAAGGGATTTTGACCCAGCAACACTGAAGAAACAGAGATATATCTGTGCGAATGCAACCCAGCTGCTAAACCCTTAACAATTCTTTAAAAAAAGCCATTGTGCTGATATTTTTGATTCATGGTTATTAACACTTGAAGAGTCGGATAAAACTGCCAAAAGCTTTTCTGTAAGTGGCTATCCTGAGATAAGTTTAATTAATTATAAATTAAAGCTGGTCAGGCAGCATCTGAGGGGCAGGAGAATCAACGTTTTGGGCATCAGCCCTTTGTCAGGAATGAAAGGCTTTTTGCCTGAAACGTCGATTCTCCTGCTCCTCGGATGCTGCCTGACCTGCTGTGCTCTCCCAGCACCACACTCGCAACTCTGATCTCCAGCATCTGCAGCCCTCACTTTCACCTTCATTATAAATTATCTTAGACTTATTCACAAAATAACTTTGGATGAAGAAGGATATTCAGCTCATCTGAATTTATTCATCTAGAATAATCTAAACACTTCCTCTCTAGTAATTCTTTTTATAAATATTTCAAGAGTGCTTAAGCTCCATTTCTCTCAGGGGCTATTTGATGTACCTTCACTATTTCTGTGGTGACAAATCTCCAGACCATAGTTCTACATTCTCTTTAAAGATTAGCTGTATGGGTTTCCTACGGGTGCTCCAGTTTCCTCCCGCAGTCCAAAGATATGCAGGTTAGGTGAATTACCCTTATTAAATTGTTCATAGTGTCCAGGAATGTGTAGCTGGATTAGCCATAGGAAATGCAGAGTTACAGGGATAGGGTAGGGGCTTGGGTCTGCGTGGGATGCTCTTTGTGGATCAGTGTGCACTCAATGGGCCGAATGGCCTGCTTTGTCTCTGTAAGAATTTTATGATTTGAACCTGTGGCTCTCTAATTAAACATTATTTTCTGGGATTGCCTTTTCCGTAACACCGTACATTTCTTTTATTCATTGGATATGGGCAATGCTGGCTTGGAGAAGGGCACTTAAGTGTCACATTGCTGTTGATTAGGAATCACATATGAGCCAGACCAGGTAAGGATGGCAGATTTCCTTACCTCAATGACATTAGTGAATCCAATGGGTCTGTAACTATAATCAACTACAGCTACCATTAGACTAGTTTTTTTATTGAACCCAAATTCCACCATCTACCCAGGTGTGCCCAGAATATAAGTCTGAGGCTCTGGATTAACATTACCATCCAGATGCCTTCATCCATACCAGGATTCAAACACTAAGCATCAATCATACGGTTCTTCACTGCAGGGTCTTCAACGCCTCATGTCTCTCTTTTTTCGTGGTGACCTGAAACGGACATAAAAATCAAGGTGTCCCCTAGCAACTATTCTCTTGCTCATCAATATACAACAACAACTTATCTACATAGTGCCTATAACATCATGAAATATCCCCAGCTGTGTCACAGGGGCATTATAGTACGAAATATTGCTATGCTTACTGACACCGCATTGAGTGTAGGCTTTACTCTCCAGAAACAGGTCGAGGGGGTGGGGAACGTGTGGGTTGGAGGGTGGAGAAGAATGGGTCAGGAGGGAAGAGTGTGTTGGTGGAGCTTTCTCCCATATATCAACACTCCCCAGAATGTTCCATTTCTCCAGCTCACTCCCCTGACCATTCTTCTCACAGCTTGGGCTGTTCTGTCCCTCCCCTATTCCTAGTCCCTTCGCCTCTCCTCCCCCAACCCCTTACCCCAATCCAGTATCTCCACCCAGGCCTGTCTGAATCTTGTTTTAATACACTCCTGTTCTGGACTCCTGGGCAGAGCAGACACAATCACACTGAGGGTCTGAACCATGTCCATGTTTCTGCGTGACTGCACCTACACAGTTGCTCTGCAGTTCATGTGCCTGCAGATACTGCCTTTATTGAATGGTGTTTCCCTCTGGAATCTCTCATAACATAAGAATCTAGTTGAGCATAATGTTGAAAGGTATTGAAAGATCCAACAGACATTTATCACAGTTCACTATTATACACAGATATCACACTAACAGATACACAGGTAGCTGAACTGGGATTAGGTATTTGGTTACAGCAGAAAAACAATTTCTACTGACATTTCATGTTCCACGTGATCCTGAGTAAAATATTATCTGAGAATTTTAGACTATTAGGTCACGTATTAGGGAAGATTAAGAGTCTTACCAGACCATAGGGCTGTTCAATCATCAGAGAAAAATGATTGGTGATCGTTTAACCTGAGCATCACTAACATTTCAAGTTATAGTCCAACAGGTTTAATTGGAAGCACTAGCTTTCGGAGTGCTGTTCCTTCACCACCAGATGAAGGAGGAGTGCTTTGAAAGCTAGTGCTTTCAATTAAACCTGTTGGACTATAACCTGGTAATGTGTGATTTTTAACTTTGTACACCCCAGTCCAATACCGGCATCTCCGAATCATTTCAGGTGAGGGGTGAGCTTAAGAAGGCACATACTATGATGCAGTGATAATATTATGTGCACGTATCTTAAAGGTATACTGATATAATGACCATGAGAAATAACACGACACAGAACTCTGGATGACGACAAGTTTACACAGAAAATAGACCATAAGACCATCAGAAATAGGAACAGGAGTAGGCCATTTAGCTCTCAAGCCTGCTTCACCATTTAATGGGATCATGTCTGATCTAACAATCCACTTTTCTATATTTTCCCCATAATCCTCAATTTCCCTATTGATCAAGAATCTATCTGCCTCAGCCCTAATTATACACAAGGACTCTGTCCCACAGCTTTTTGTGGCAATGGGTTCCTAAGACTTACTACTTTATGAGAGAAGAGATTCCTCCTCATCTCAGTCTTACCTTGGCGCCCTTCATCCTGAGACAATGCCCTCTGGTCCTAGACTCTCCCCTGAGGGGAAACACCCTCTCAGCATTGACCCTGTCAAGCCCCTTAATAGTCCTATATGTTTCAATGAGATCACCTCTCATTTTTCCAAACTCCAGTGAGTAGAGTCCCAACTTGTTTAACCTTTGTTCATGAGACAATCACTCCACACTGGGAATCATCCTAATGTACCTTCTCCGAACTGCCTCAATGAAATGATATCTTTCCTTAAATAAGGGGACCAAAACTGCTCACAGTATCCAGATATGATCTCACCAGTAACTTGTAGGATGATTTTCCTGATCTTATCTCCCAAATTCTTGAAATAAGGGTCAACATTCCATTAGCCTTCTTACTTACCTGCTGCACCCAGTGTTAGATTAGATTATATTAGATTAGATTAGATTAGATTCCCTACAGTATGGAAGCAGGCCCTTCAGCCCCACAAGTTCACACCGACCCTCCGAACAGCAACCCACCCAGACCCATTCCCCTACATTTACCCCTGCACCTAACACTACAGGCAATTTAGCACAGCCAAATCACCTAACCTGAACATCTTTGGACTATGGGAGGAAACCAGAGCACCCGAAGGAAACCCGCACAGATGCAGGGAGAATGTGCAAACTCCACATAGACAGTTGCCTGAGGCAGGAATTGAACCCAGGTCCCTGGCACTGTGAGGCAATCGTGCTAACTACTGAGCCACTATGCTTCCCCAAGCTTTCTGTGTTTCACTCAAAAGTAACATCAAGTGCCTTTGTGTTGCAGCATTCTGCGACTTTTCTCCATTTTAATAATATTCTGCTCTTTTGTTCTCTCTTCCAAAATGATCAAATCACATTTTCCCACATTCTAATCCATTTACAACTTTTTGCCCACTTACATAACCTACCAATTCACTGTAAATTGTTTGTATCCCTCTCACAACCTGCATTTCCACATACATTTGTGTCATCAGCAAATATGGGAGGCCAGCCAGGAAAACATTGGCATACTTTTTAAAAATGATTTAAACTAGTTGAATGTATTCAGAGTTGTGTCCAACAATTCTGGATCTCTTTCACCTTCATCTTCAACTTTTTATATTCCTGTGACTTCCTTTTTTTTATTTCTTTGTTCTTTACACTTACTTAAATTATGGTTCACCAAACATTTTTCTGGCTCATTCACCTATTCAACTTGTTCTGCAGTTTTTAAGTTACCTTTATTGAACCCAATGTTTCTGCTTATTTGGTGTCAGCTTCAAATCTATCCAATTTGCTTTCAGTGTCCAATTTCCAGTCATCAGTGTAACTTAAAGGCAGTAATGACCTGAACACCAGTCCCTGAGGAACCTACTAAGTGCTTCTGCCAGCATGATGTAATTGCTCAAATGGATATCTGCTATTTTACCCTCAGCCAATTTGTTATCCACAAAACCAAGTTTTTGTCATTACTGAACTTTGTCAACTGCAGTTTGGAAGCCGAGCTACAACATGTCATTGGGGTTAACATAAGCTACTTGGGAAAATCACATCTTCAAAGATGCCAAGGAGATTAGTCATGCAGCATTCATCTTTACAAATCTCATTGACTGCTGATTACTAAACAATTACTGTACAGATTTACTGCTGTATTTGATAGAATCACAGAATTGCTCCGGTGTAGAAAAAGACCATTGTGTCTGTACTGGCTCTTTATTAAGCATCGGGACATTGTGCCATTTTCCTGCTGCCTTTTCCCCATAGCCTTGCACATTGTTTTTATTCACACAATCATCAAGTCTCATTTTCAATTCATGGATTGATGCCACCTCCACAACTCACTTTTTTCTCACTTCACATTTGTTTCTTTAGAACATTACCTTCGGTTTGTGCCCTCATTCTCAATCTCTTGATGAGTGGGAAAGTTTCTGTTCAGAACCCTCATGACTTTGAGAAATTCCATCAGATCCTCTCTTAGCCGCCCCTTCTCCAGGAGAAATAGTCCTAACCTTTCCAATCTATCCTCTATCCAACTATTCTGGTCAATCTCTTCTGTTGTCACTTCAATGCATTCACATTCTTCCTAAATTGTGCAGCATCTTCAATGACTTATGCTCACTTCCACCCATCTCTCTCTGCAACTGCAGACAAAGTACCAGAGTATCCTTTACCTCTCCATGTTCTTTCAACCAAAATGTATCATATGTCATATGATACATATGAGGAGCAGTTGAGAACTCTGGGTCTGTACTCAACGGAATATGAAGGATGAGGAGGAAATCTGATTGAATGTTACAGAATGAAGCTGAAAATGTGTTGCTGGTTAAAGCACAGCAGGTTAGGCAGCATCCAAGGAACAGGAAATTCGACGTTTCGGGCATAAGCCCTTCATCAGGAAATGAGGCTTATGCCCGAAACGTCGAATTTCCTGTTCCTTGGATGCTGCCTAACCTGCTGTGCTTTAACCAGCAACACATTTTCAGCTGTGATCTCCAGCATCTGCAGACCTCATTTTTTACTTGAATGTTACAGAATACCAACAGGCCTGGACAGCATGGACATGGAGAAGATGTTTCCACTCGGAGCAGAGACTAGGATCTACCGGCACAACCTCAGAGTGAAGGGACAACCCTTTCGAACTGAGATGAGGAGGAATTTCTTCAACCAGAGGGTGGTGAATCTGTGGAACTCATTGCCGCAGAGAGCTGTGGAGGCCAAGTCAGTGACTGCATTCAAAACAGAGATTGATAGGGTCTTGATTGGTTATGGGTAAAGGCAGGAGAATAGAGTTGAGAAATATATCAGCCATGATTGAACTGGGGAGCATACTCAATGGGCTGAATATCCCAATTCTGCTCTTATATCTTATGGTTGTATGGCCTGATCACCTCACATTGAATTTCACCTGTCACCTATCTGCTCACTCCATCAGGGTGACAATGTCCATTTGATTTCCTAAATTGTTCTCCTCACAGTTTACAATGGTTATAGGTTTTGTATATTCTGCAATCTTTGAAAATGTCCCTTGTATACCAAGATCTAGATCATTCATATATATTAGGAAAAGCAGGGGTCCTAATACAGAGCCTGAGCAAACTTCTCTACTGACCTTCTCCAGCCCTTTAAGACATAACTATTCCTCTCTGTTTCCTATCACTCAGCCAATTTCATATCCATGTCATTACTGTGCCTTATATTCCTGAGCCCTAACTCACAACCTGGTGTGTGGAACTGTATTGGAAGCTTTTGGAAGTCTGTATACACAAATCCGCAGCATTGCCCTCATTGACCTTTTCTGTTACCTCTTCAAAACAAGTTAGTTAAAATCAATTTTCCCTGATATCCTTGCTAGCTCTCCATAACTAACTCACATTTGTTTAAGAGACTACTATTTCCTATCCTGAATTATTGTTCTGAGAAGTTTCCCCTTCACTGAACATAAACTGACTGATTTGTAATTTAAACCTGATTTTGAACAAGGATTTAAATTAGATTACTTAATGTGGAAACAGGCCCTTCGGCCCAACAAGTCCTCCAAAGAGCAACCCACCCAGATTCATTCCCCTACATTTACCCCTTCACCTAACACTACAGGCAATTTAACATGGCCAATTCACCTGACCTGCACATCTTTGGATTGTGGGAGGAAACCGGAGCACCCAGAGGAAACCCGCGCAGACACTGGGAGAATGTGCGAACTCCACACAGATAGTTGCCCGAGGCAGGAATTGAAGCTGGTCTCTGGCACTGTGAGGCAGCAGTGCTAACCATTGTGCCACTGTGTTGGGCTTCACATCACTGTGTAGGGGTCCGCAGTGTGTTCATCCTCTTCAGTCTGTGTGACCCTGCATGGTTGGTTCATGTGAGCTGAATGATTGATGGCTGCATCCCTGAAGATATGTTCAATGCTGAACTTGCTCTCGCCACAACACTAACTGGTCTGGGTGATAGAAGGATACCCACAAACAAGATCTCAAGTTTGCTGGGAATACATGGGAAATCCTCACAGCTGACTAAAGACGAGCAATCAGAAGGGCCACCGACAAAAGAAATGACCAGATGATGGAAAAGAGAGTCCAGCAGAAGGAAGAAACTGCCCTGGATTTCGGGCCATACTGTTAATCTGGGCCAGCTAGGGAAGTGCTTCTACTCACAAATTAGCCTTGACAGGCACCAGTGTGCAACATTCACAGCAGAGGTGACATTCACCCCACATGCAGTCCACCATCTCCTGAGGCAGACAATGCCATTGCTTCTTTACAGATAGTGCAGTTTAGATCTGACCCAATCCATTATCTTACTCAAGACTGAAGGAAATTAATCATTCTTTAGTTACCGGTGTCTGATTTGTTGCCCTTTCTGAGTGTGTGTTTCTTTCCTTCGACAGTGACCACTCTTCAAGAGTACTTGATTGATTTCATAAAACACTTTGCATAATCCAGTGATCACAGTTTGTTTCCAATCTGCTATCACCTCCTTGTGTCTCCCTTAGAATGATATTCAAAGATTTCCTCTCTATTTTCAGTTATCTCTCAACGTTCCACCCTTTTATTTCCAAGACCTCTACTACTTTTGAAGCTTTTTAAGGTTTTATATGGAAGTTATTTATTTTGACTGAGGGAATTTGATTGGTGAGGAGTGTGTTTCTCACATGTTTCCCTCCAAAAATGTATTACTTTGTTATCATCCCATGCTTTTAACCATATGCATCTTTTTTGTAAAAGGCAGAAGCTGTGGGGTGCCACAGTGGTTTGTTGGTTCGCACTGCTGCTTCACAGCACCTGACTGTGTGGAGTCTGTATGTTCCTCCTGTATCTGTGTGGGTTTCCTCCAGGTGCTCTAGTTTCCTCCCACAGTCCAAAGACTAGTTGGATTGGCCATAGAAAATACAGGATTATGGGAATCGGGAAGCGGGGTTGAGTTTTGGTGGGTTGTTCTTTGGAGGGTTGGTATGGACATGATGGGCCAAATGGCCAGCTTCCATACTGTAGGGATTCTATGATGCTCCCCTCTGATCCAGATTCTTATTTCTGGATGCTCAGAATGGGAGCCTCATTAATTAAACCAGAGCTCATATCTGGTGAGATTCTGTATCGTCAGTGGGTTCTCAGATTACATGTTGTAAAGACCTTAATTGTGAATCACCAAAAGCTGATATTCAGGCAGTCAAATATGCCAAAGATCAAAAATATCAGTTTATTTGAATATCGTAATTATGTTTGATAGATATTTAACATTTTCATAATATTCTGCTTTGTTAAGTGTCAGTTAGCTTGTCATTATTACAGAGATACAATCTGAGTTGCTGATGTCAAAATGGGAAAAGGAGTCTTCAGGGAAGTGTCAAATTGACTAGGTGCGGCGTACCTCCAGCTCAACAAATCCTGATTTCAAACCGCCCCAGTTGTTCTCTGAAGCCTGTAGACTCTTTAGGGACCCACTCATCACTTTTTACAATGTTCAGAGTAAACAGATGCTCCCACATGCCCGAGACAAACAATGAAGAATGTGGACTATGTGCATGTTTCACTGTAGCTGACCCTTACGCAGGTTGCAACTGGCATTATGACTTGGGTCCATAGAACATGGAGTCAAAAAGTGTGGCGTTGGAAAAGCACAGCAGGTCAGGCAGCATCCGAGGACCAGGAGAGTCAACGTTTTGGGCATAAGCCCTTCATCAGGAATGTTGGCTGAGTGATGTTCTCTCAGCCCCCTTCCCCGCTCCCAACATTCCTGATGAAGGGCTTATGCCCGGAATATTGACTCTCCTGCTCCTCGGATGCTGCCTGACCTTCTGTGCTTTTCCAACACCACACTTTTTGATTCTGATCTCCAGCCTCTGCAATCCTCACTTTCTCCATCGAATATGGCTTACATTCCATAGAGAAGTGGCCTCAGACCGACACTTGCAATGTATCTGCAATACGGGAACAGTCTTTCTTTTAATGCACTTAAAGTGAAGGAAAATTACAATCCCTTTTGATTCTCTCCATTCGGTATTATGCAAGGATCATATCTCTGATCATTTGAACTATAATTCTGAAAGCTGATGTATCAATTATTACCATTACTTTGGTAAAGCTGCCCACTTACACAGTCACAAATTATTCAGGTTTTGTTTCTCGATGTCTCTGCTTGTGTTTCAGATAGATTCACCACTTTTCTATTACATGGCAGCTTTGCTAACTTCTTGGCATTGTATTTTATACTCCAATATAAGATTGCAATTCCAGCCTTTATTTTTAGACAGAGTGCCTGTGGAGGTAAAGTTGCAGTGGATATTTTCTAATCAACCTATTTAGAAATAGCATGGCATATGTCTGATACAAGTGTGACTTCGACTCAGGCCTCCTGCCTCAGAAGTAGGGTCAGAGCCACTGAGCTACAGGAGTCCCTTGCTGAACCTGTTGGATATTCTGGAAACCCATTAAAATCAGGTGGACTGTTCATTACCCACTTGTCTGCAGTACAACCTGAAATACTCGGAAATTGATTAGTAAATTTAGTTCATGTACAAAGCAATTCAGTCAAGCCATGACTGCATAATGATCACCCAGACTGGTCTACAACATGCAGGCTGGGTATTATTTTTCTTCAAATGATGGGGACTGGCTATTCTCCATTGCCAATCATGTATAATGCATGAAAGCTTCTTCCATAGATGTTGTTAGTGATGATGAGTAGGGCATTTACTGGTTGACTCGTTCAGCAATATGAAATGCAACTAAGGTTTCTAGCACAGGACTAATGTATTTAGCTGGCAGGGAATTGTCAGAGCACTTCATCCTTAAACTGAAGTATGACTTTATCTGATGGAGTTCGCCTGAACCGTGTTCTTGCTTATTCGTTGCAACAATGCATGTGTTGATCGGACTGATAGCAAATCACTCTTTTAAGCATCAACGGAAGTTACTATTGAGAGAGATGGAGGCTGAGATTAATAGTCATGAACTAAAACATTTCCCCTTACTATGAAGGTAGTGTCTCATAGATCAATCACAAAGTCCAAGTTGGTGTGATACTGTGCACTTTTACAGATGCGTTGTTTCCTGGAGATGTGACTACTCCAAAGTTTTCCCATCACTTGTCTCACCAGAAATCACTTCCTCTCTAACAGCTAGCTATTGGTGTGCGTTGGAAGGATTTTCAAGATGGCACTCAACTTGTCATATTACAAACTACCTCTGTTTTGGCCATTTTTTTCCTGGAGTGGGACTTGTACCCAGTGCTTCTAGCTCGGGGCAGCAATGCTACATAAGACACTGTCAGCTCCTTTCCATCAAGACATACAGCACTGATCTACTGTCATACTGATGTATCAAATCATGGGAAAATTATTCAAGCCTTCAACATTTAAGAGGCATCTGGATGAGTATATGAATAGGAAGGGTTTGGAGGGATATAGGCTGGGTGCTGGCAAGTAGGACTAGATTGGATTGGGATATCTAGTCAGCATGAATGGGTTGAACCGAAGGGTGTGTTTTCATGCTGTACATCTCTATGATTCTATTGTCATCCATTCTTCTAGCTAGGTCCTCAGACTATGAATGGTACTACCTTGATCTGAAAGAGGGTAGAGTTGCAGTTGTGCGTTAGGATCTTACTGTCAACAATTGTAACTAATTTTATGGTGGCACA
Organism: Hemiscyllium ocellatum; assembly: GCF_020745735.1. Classification (NCBI taxonomy): domain Eukaryota; kingdom Metazoa; phylum Chordata; class Chondrichthyes; order Orectolobiformes; family Hemiscylliidae; genus Hemiscyllium; species Hemiscyllium ocellatum. Next base: position 42,956,479 of record NC_083430.1, read on the forward strand.
CAGCACTGGAGAATATTGAGCTTTCAGCTGTGGAAATGCATTCATTGGTGTCAAGGTCACATAAATGGAAAGGGAAGCTCTCCTGTAGTTTTGTAACAATGGTTGGAAGAATTAACCTCCATACTGAGTGTGCTTCCTTTGCTAAACAGCAGATACAGCAGGATCACCATAGGGAGTGCTATTTGCAAACGTCACTATAAACTTGCTAAAAATAAGTTGGTGCAAAGATAATAAGGTTTTCTGTTAATTTTTGAAATTGTTTACCTTACTGCAGCAGACTTGAGCTTTTTGTTCATTGTGTTGCTGATGTAATCTGCTTAAAGACGTTACAGTATGTGTTCCTCATTTCTTTGTCAATTTTAAATAATGGTGATTTTATTTTCTCTTTGAGAAAAGCCTAGGCATTCAGTAACAAAAAAAAAACACATTGCATTCTTGTCAAGTGGAACACCTCCCCATTCAATGCAGTTGTAATTTGGAAATCCTTTTGTAGTCAGGCTCACAAACCATTGCAGATTCCAGCCGACCTATCGCCACTTAATTTGGATCAGGGACCAACTTGTCCTTGAGATCATTGTGCACAGTGTTTAGACAGCATGGGTCTCAAATCCCTCCAAACGGTTCAAAACCTACTGCCCAGTGCGAATGCAAAGTCTCACGTATCTAACCAGTAACCCAAAGTGATCCTGTCCATTTTTACTCTGAAGAGGAGGCCAAGGTGCAGTGGTACTGCCTTTGGACTAGTGATCGGGTTTCTCAGGTAATGTTCTGGGTTTGAATCTCACCAGGCCGATTGGTGGAATTTGAATTTAATAAAATCTGGAATTGAAAGTCTAAGGATGACAATCAAACCAGTGTTGTAAAAAACCTACCTGGTTCACCAGATGAATCATCAATAAGATTGATAAATTCTTGATCTTGCAAAGAATTAAGAGATAGGGGAAGAGTGTGGGGTTGAAATGCCCATCCGCCATGATTGAATGCTGGAGTGGACTCAATGAGCTGAATGGCCTTGCATTCACTCCTATGTCTTATGGTCTTATGGTCTTATGGACAAAGACACTGGAAATGACAATTGTAAACGAAGCTCTGCCAACCCTGCAGTGTCCCCCTCACTGACATCTGGGGGCCAGCGCCAACATTGGAAGGGCTGTCTCACAGGCTAGTCAAGCAACAGCCTGACATAGTCATACCCACGGAACCATACCTTACAGACAATCTCCCAGACACCACCATCACCATCCCTGGATATGTCTTGTCCCAACAGCAGGACAGTTCTGGCACAGGTCATGGCACAGTGTTATAGAGTTGGGAAGGAGCTGCAGCAACAATGGTGATTGACTCATGGACTGACCATCTAAGCTGATCAACAAATAGATTCAAAGCCAGGAGAACATCACCAAGCGAAAATATACTGTGCTATTATGGAATTAGCATAAAAATTCGAGATACTACTCCTGAAACGTCGACTCTCCTGCTCCTCGGATGCTGTCTGTCCTGCCATGCTTTTTCCAGTGCCACACTTTTCAACTCTAATCTTTGGAACCCATCTCATTTAACCCAGCTGCCTCATTATCATACTTTGTTTGCTAATACTCCTGTTAATTACCTTGGGACATTTCATAATGTTAAAGGCGTTATATAAATATGCCTTGTTGTTGCTGTACTTACCTGAACAGGTGCAGTATCTGGAATTTTTTATCCTCATTCCATAAGATTGTCTGAGAAGAGGAAAGTGAGGTAATGAGGTGGAGAGGCTTATTGAGGGTATTCCAGAGTTTCAGGCAAAGTTCCCCATGAGCTGCATGACTGCAGAGCCACTGGGAATTTCTGCACATGCCGATTGACGGGCAGACAAAATGGCTTCCACTTTCAGAAGCTGCTACTACGCACGGATCTTGGAGGTTTGTGTAGGGGGAAACATTGTTAGAGAGACAACCTTGGCTTTGGGCCCATGGAACGAAAACACATTGGCATTGGTTCCTACGTTGCAACAGTGAGAGCATTTCACAAACACCTCATTGGCTACAAAGCATTTTGGAACTTCCTGTGGTTATGTCAGACATTATACAAATGCACTAAGTATCTTATGCCTTAACTTTAGTTCCTCTGTAGAATATGTGCAGAATGTTGTCCTTAAACTAACGAAATACAATAAGAATGCAGCAAGTGTACCAACTCAATAACTGACAGCCAGGTTGTGAAGGTCAGCACTTTTACTGAATATTTATGGTTTTCAATATGTCGAAGAAAATGGTTCTATTTTTATGTATTGCACACCTTCCAAGATGAGAGGGAACACATATTCATTCATTAAACTTAGAAATGACACAAATGATATTTTATTAAGATTCTTGTTTTGCTCTTTGCAGCAAATAATTAGCAGTAAATATTTAGAATTGGGCAAAAGTTGGTCCAGCAATATTGACTGGAGAGTTGTTGTATTGCACAACAAAATAAAACTATATTTTGGCTGTTCATCATAGTTCTAGCTAATTAATAAGATAAGTTATAAAATTGACTAAAGCTTAACCTTAATTTTGAAAATCGAGGTGTTTTGTATTCAAAGTGGAAAAAAGTATTTAAGTATCACATTGACAGTAAGGGGGAGTATGGATAACATTCAAGGTCAGAGTTATAAATCTAAGAATCGAAGAATTATTGTACAATTTACTGCACATCATGAGGATTTATTAGAAACATTAAGATGTTAAAAAACCTTGGCAAACCTACTGTGAGCTAGAAGATGAGGAAGTGGTCACTTAGATAATTATTATCAAAGTGTTGTAGAAGATTCTTCCCACAGCCAAAATCAACTCAAGCTGAGGTTGTCACTGTGTAACCAGTTCAGGTCATTGGATATAAGGTAAAAGTGCCATGCTAATGTTATGGCCTCAGGACAGAAAGTGGGCAGCAAGTGCGGGGGTTGGTGGGGGGGAGGGGGGGCGTGGGTGGGGTGTGGGGGGGAACAAAGAATGAAAATGACTTTCACCTCCCAACCCACAGGAGTTGCTAGGATACAGTGGTGAACACTGGCTGGTCCCATGGATTCTCCATGGTCATGGACCAACAGTGTTTCAAATTTATTAGAAAGCCTATCCTCTACTTCAGGTGATGCCACTACATTGAGACATTCACTCTATCCCCATTGCGAGTCTGCAAGTCTCACCTTGCCCAGTGGGGTTAGTAATGTGCTAGTGTTGGAAAGCCTCCTATCCTGTCCGCTATCCTGTACTAGGGTGGCAAACCCCATGCATAGCCTTTCATTAGCCTGTCCTTTGAAAGGATGCGTCTACGAACACATCATGCAGGCTCAGCATTCTAAATTGACCGGGTGCCTGTGGTAGAACAGATAATGTGTTGCTGGAAAAGTGCAGCAGGTCAGGCAGCATCCAAGGAGCAGGAGAATCGGCATAAGCCCTTCTTCAGGAATCGTGATGAGGTCATGGATGCTTATGCCTAAAACGTCGATTCTCCTGCTCCTTTCATGCTGCCTGACCTGCTGCGCTTTTCCAGCAACACATTTTCAGCTCTGATCTCCAGCATCTGTAGTCCTCACTTTCTCCCCGTAGAACAGATAATCCCAGTCTTGAAGTGTGGAGCGGTAAAACTCGGGTTGCCAGGTATTGCAGAAATGGACTGCAGCTGGGCATTTCTTACAAAATGTTCTGACGTGAAATGTTGTCATCACTGGCAAGACAGGCATTTGTCACCCATCCCTCAACACCCTTCAACAGATTGGCTATCTATGCCATTTCCTAAGTTAGCAAACCACGTTAGATATAAGCCTGGCATCACATGTAGGTCAGACTGGGTAAAGATGGCACACTTCCTTCTCTAAAGGGCAGTAAAGGGGGTTTGTGTCACAATCATGGTCACCTGTTAGATTGGTTTTCTCCTGTTTTTATTCTAGTTTCTTTTTTCAAATTGACTTTAAATTTTGCCATCTGCCGTGGTGGGATTTGAACCCATGTTTCCAGAACATTAACAGGATTATAGTTTAACCAACAAAATGACATCACCACTTCTACACCAGTCCCTCCACCTTCAGTATGGATCCACTTACAAACTGATACGTATAGTGGAATACCTTACCTTAAAAGAGTTGAGTAAAGTTGACATCATTAAAAACTTAGTGAAATAAAGTCTAGGTAATGAGGGATTGTATTTGGGACCATTCTCAAAGGAGCACACACACAAAGTTGCCCACAGTTGCCAGTGTCAGTAAACACTGCCTTATGCAGTGCCTTATCCTTTATCTATTAAAGAAAGTGGGTTGGTGCATGTAGCTCTACACTAAAGAGATACCGACAAATGATCGAACCATTTGTATACTAATACTGACTCATTTAAAAATCCCAATTCACTCTCCACATCTTAATTTGCAACAGAAGTGATGGTAACTTTTATTTTATTTAATAAAAAATCAGTTCAAATGCATGACATTCATCATAGTCAGCACAATTGATACAATGTGACATCTATTAAATTGCTGAGATTTATCACCAGAGTTCTTGCTGAGCTGATGCTAAGCACTTATTTTAAAAGTCTGAAAAGGATTGAAATGCATAGGTTTTACATTTCATTGAAATTGTTAAACCCCTCATGTGAAATCTGCGGAAATACTTTCGCAGAGATCATTTCGCATGTACCTTATGATTCTGCTGTTTGCTTTTCCAGGTCCTTTGAAGGTGCTCCAGTCAGAATAGGGCACCACAGCGGAATTCAAACGCCCACCTTGAGTATAAATAAGTCAGAAGGGCTGTGGACAAGAAGTGGAGCTGTGAGTCTAAGCACAACTTCCCTTTCAGAAAGCCAACGCAGAAAAGATGGACGGAATGGCTTCCTCCTGTGCTCCAGATTTCTGTTGTTTCTGTGGATAGATTTTTTCCCAGGGAGCTGCTTTACACTAAGCTGCATTGTGTAATGTGCATACCAAACCACAATGCACTGAAGAGATAGAAGGTAAATCTCTTGTGTTTGAAAATAGTTTTAACTTTAGGTTTATAATGTCACTTTCCTAGATTTCCAATGCCTCGGAATCCTGGAACAGCTACAGCTCAGAACGAAGCCATTTGGTCCATCACATCTACACTGGCTGTCCAGAGATGAAATTGCTTTCATCTGCTAGCCCTGAACATTCTTCCTTTTCAGATAATAATCCGACTGATTGCCTCAATTGAACTTATTTCCCAATGCTCTCAGCCAGTATATTCCACTTGCTGCCTGGAAATATTTCTCCTCAAGTCAATGTTACTTCTTTGCCAATTATCTGAAATTGGTGCCTTCTTATCATTAATTTTTCCATCAGTGGGTACAATTTCTCCCTATCTACTTTGTCCAGGCCACTCACCGCCTATAACACATCTCCACATAAGCTGTCTTCCACAAAGAAAACTGTCCCAACTGCTCCAATCCATCAAAGAACCTGAAGTTCGTTTTCTCTTCAAGCATTCTCACAAATCTCTTCTTCATGGTCTCTAATACATTCAGGTTGATCTTAAAGTGTAACACCCAAAACTGATACAATACTGCAACTGCACCTGAACCAGTGTTCTAGACAACTTTAGCACTAATTCCTTTTTTTCATGCTCTATGCCCTTGTAAATAAAGCTTTATTAATCACGCTGTCAATTGTCCTATTGCCTTCAATGACTTATGCAGATACCCACACCAATCCCCCTGCTCCTGCACCTCTTCAGAATTGTCACTTTTGTTTTATATTGTCTCTCCATGTTCTCTCTACCAAAATGAATCACTTCACACTTTTCTGCAGTAATTGTTATCTGTCATTTGCTTGTCCATTTCAGCAATGTTTTCATGTTCTAGACCATTAGTATCACAAAGTCAGAAGTCACATGACACCAGGTAATAGTCCAACAGGTCTATTTGACATCACAAGCTTTCGGAGTGCTGCTCCTTCAGTCAAGGTGTTGTGTGACTTTGTCCACCACAGTCCAACTCCAGCATCTCCACGTTGTTAGTGTCACACTTCACAGTACTTGTAAGCTTTTAACCATTGCAAATCATGCCCACTCCACCAAGTCTAGGTCATTAATATACACCAGAAAGAGCAGAGGCCCTAAAATCATCCCTTTCAACACCACTACAGAAATTCTTCCAATCCAAGAAACATCCAATAACCACTAATCTTGTTTTCTATCATTCAGCTATTTGCTAATCTGCTTTACTACTGACCCTTGTATTACATACACTCTCACTTTTTCACACATATGTTGTGTGGCACAGTATGTGTACCTTATGGAAGTTCATGTATACCATATCAACATTATTGTGCTCATTGACCTTCTCTTTTACATCTTTAAATACCTCAGTAAGATAATTAAACATGATTTAACATTCCTTCTGCTTTGGCCCAAGTGACTATTCATTTTGTCCTAATTTTCCATTTCCAGAAATTTTGCTATCACTGAGGTAACTCTGTAGTTGCTAAGCTTTCAATCCATTTATCACAGGATTTGATAGGAAATGTGTGGACTGGAGAGGAAGATTTACTAACGCATGGATTCCCATCAAGTGGAAATACTCTTAGTTTAATCAGATGCGTGCTATAACAGAGACCTTCAGAAGTCTGAATAAATAATTTGTTCAAGGACTGAAGCAGCAATAAAACGTGAAGGAGTGACCAAAATCCAGTTTTGTGTTTTAAAATTGCTTTGTTTTTATCCAACCGGCCAAAACAACGTACAAGTGAAAAAGTAAATAAGAAGGGCTGTGAGTCAGTAAAGAATTGCAACAACACGAGAAGATTATGAAAGATTTTTACATTATCTCCAAACCCCAGAAAGCAGTTCGAATATTGTTTCAGCACAGCCCAACCCATACATTGAACAGAATTGCAAAGAAACCCTTGCATTTATATAGCACTTTTCACAACTACTAAAATGTCACCAAACGACTGACAATTACTGAAATTATTTTCAAGAGCAGACAGTGGCAGTGCAGGATATGTGGCAGCTAATTTTATGCACAGTGGACTCTTACAAATAGCAACCTGATAGTCATTTTTGTGGTGATGATTAAGAATATCTATTGGCCAGTGCTGTGGGGACATCTCCCTGCTCTTCTGGGAAATACTGTCTGATGATGTTTTACATCCACTTGAGAAGCGAGTTGAGTCCTGCTTTAGCATCTGATGTGAAAATCACAGAGCTGACAGCGTTGCACTCCCTCAGTCCTGCATGGGACAGCCGGCATTGATTTTTCTGGAGTGAGACTTCAACTCACAATCTCATAACTCAGAAGCAAGAGCATTACAATTCAGCCACAACTGACATTTTGATATTAAATGTAAAACATTGCTCTCATATTGACGTAATACCACAGTCCAATGCATGCTGTGTAGGTTATTATAACTGCCTAATAGCTAACATTTCTCTAACATTCCCTTTTGTTCCCCTCAATCCTTCCTAAGTGCTGACCTTACCGATGCCATTTGCCGTCAACACAATGCTTGTGTAGAATCTGCAGTGAAACCATACTCTTAATGTTCGGCACACGTCCACCCCATCTTCCCCTCTCGGTCTCACCTGCCGAGCAAAGACTTACACCCAAACTCCTGGATGAAATAAACCTCTTTGATTCCAACACTGCTGGATTGAATCTTTCCAGTTGTTAAATTCTGGGCTGTTCTCAAAATTAATCTTAGGCAGTAATGTCAAAATTACTAGAGAGAGTGCTGGCTATGCACAGAGCTTGATATTTCAGATCCATTGCAGTCACTGAAAGTAAACTGACACTGTCTGTTTCTTGTCATAACCTGGAGTGAATTTGAACACTCACTGTTTATGTTTGATAATGTAACCAGGAGCATCTTGGGGTTGAGTTAATTGTTAATGGTGTTAGACAGACTGTAACAAGTAGAAATTTATTTATATCTCCCTTTACGGATGATGAAAAATATACTGCATTTGGAACAATGCATTCCTGCACCTTTCCCTCATCTTTGCTTTATTGGTAAAAGATGGGTTTACAAACGTGTTTAATATGCATTAGTTCCCAACATTCCAAGATAAAGCTGTTGATTTAATGATATTCTTGAGTCTTTTTAATTTCATTATAATTGCAATGTACATCAATGCATGGTGCTATAAATGGAATAAACAAGCTGAGCCTGACTTTTACAACAAACCTTACAACATATTAAAACAATATCATTGTCAAGTCTTTGCCTGTAGAGCAGACTGTTTCAATTGTGCGTCTGCTTCAAATCAATCTCTAAATCAATTAAAGACCTCTAGAGAATTTTTTAAGGATTTTGCAACAGTTTTACAAGCTCTAGAAGTGATTTCCACTTTGGCCAAATGTAACTTTTTTTTTAACAGAACTGGACTTCTTGCAAACTCAAGATGAACAAATATTGGTTTTGATTCAGTTCTGTGAAAATAATCAAAGGAGGCTTGACATAAATCTTCCATGCAGTTTTTTTTTAACTTATGAGTCTATAAAATCTCCCTAATTGCTAGACAACAATTTTGATTTAGAGATTTTAATTGTAGCTTCAAAATGAATGAGATTTTACAACTGAATCACACCTATAGATCTGCTGCATATAGTGAGTTCATTTATTTTGATCAGAATAACAATAAAAATACGACATGAGGTGAAGCAAACTTCGACTGAAAGGAAGCAGGTGGGAGGGTTGGAAAGATTAGTAGGAATTCTATTTCAGATCAAAGTGGATGTGAAAAAAACCCCTTGGCACTTTTTCAAAGACGGGTAGAGGAAATTCTCTCTGGGCCTAATAGTTATCCCTCAAGGAAAATCAGAATAGCAGATTATCTGTGCATTTTCACATTTCTGGAATCTTGCTGTGTACAAATCAGCTTCTATGTTTCCAACACTACAACTGTGACCACACCTTCAAAAATACTTCATCGACTGTAAAAATGCTTTGAGATGTGCTGAGGTCATGAAAGGTGCGATCTAAATGCGAATCCTTTTTTTCTCTGCAATACCTTTTGAACTGGAGGATGATGCAGCCTTTGTAGTGATTAAAGAGGATAGCAGATTAAGTTTGGATCGCTTTAACGAAGAGCTGGCATAGATTCAAAGGCCTGATTGGCCTCCGTTTTGTGAATCTCTGTGGTACTACCTAATGGCTCCTGTTGGAAAGTGTATGAGGTGCATAAATAGAACAGATTTGCACATGGCTGTGATGTTCCCACTGATACTAACCTCACAAATCGTGTGAGAGTAATGATAATTTTAGCTAAGTGCCAGATAGTGATCAGTGCTCATATGGAACTGAGCCTTGGCATAAGTTAATGTCTCCAGAGATGAGAGTAGAACAGGAGAGGCATAAATGAGGACAAGATCTGCTTCAAGTAAGTAAATAACTAAAGGGGTAGTCGGTGGATAGCAATTGAAAGATTTAATCAAACATGCGTTAACCTCAATTTCAGAAGTTCATGGTCATTGAGTGCACCTGCCATGTTGCCCTTTATATTAATCGCACACACTGTACATGGAATAGTAATAGACTGCAGAGCAACAAAAGATGGTTAGAGATAGGTACTAACATAATGCAGTCATGTGAAACACGACTTTCAATGGAATACTGAAACATTGACAGGAGAAAACATAGTTATAGATTAAAGAGACTGATAAATTTAGGAATTCAAGTGCACAGCGTACTCACTGCATATAATAGTATTATTAGTTCTGCTTTAACATCATTAGAGCTTAATTTTCACATTGTATTCTCCTTTTATCACTAGAATGTTATCTAGTTAATTATCTCATTGCTGAAAACGGGATCTTACTGTGCGTGAATTTGATCCTTGCATTACAACATTCTTCAGAAGTAAAACAGAACGTTCTGGAGGGAAACAGAGTTAACACTTTGAGTCCAGTGGTTCTTTAATCAGTTTTATTGCATTTTACACTTCAGAAGTACTTTGCTTGCTACAACTCGTCGAGCAAATTCCCAAGTTCAGCTAGGTTGCTATAGAAATGCAAGTCCATTCCTCTTTATTAAGCACACGCATCAAGATGAGAGCACACTGACAACAATATCAATGAAGGCATTAATTACAGCTCACCCTGATGAAACTCAACTCATTTGCAATTTTTGACATTTTGTGTGCCAGAAGAATATTTCAATAGGGATTATGTCACTCCAGCATTATAGAATTAATGTTTAACTATAAATCCCTGTGGTGTAGGAATACACATTAGCAGATCTCGAGTGGCACTTCCAGCAGCTTAAGTGAACTTATTAAGAACAGAAGCGATACATTGTACAATTAAATGTATAATATAGACATAGGTCCCTGTTACACAGTAACAGGGTACCTTTGTTTGTGTTCGTGAAAATAAATTCCTCAGGGATTATCAGGAAGGACTATGGTCAGTAGAATAAAAACAAAAGATGCTGGAGAAACCCAGCAGGTCTGGCAGCATCTGAGAAGAGAGAAACAAGAGTTAACATCTTGAGCCCAGAGTTCTAGAGATCTACTACACAGAAAAAGCCCCTTTGACGTAGCATGTCCGTGCCAATCAAAAACAATCACTTTATCACTCAGAACACGGTCACCGTGCTTTTACTATGGTCATTTTGACTGACTTTTGTTTTTGATCTTAAGCACAATTAAAAGGTGAAAGTCATTCAGAGGGTTAATTACTGATTAGTAATCAGACCACGAAGCCAGTGTTGTGTTGTGGGGATTTATTATCAGCTCTGGTTTGCTTGCCTTTGATTTCAAACTGGAAAGCAATTGAAGATTAGGAAGGGGTGGAGATGTGGAATACCTTGGTCACACATAGGATGTCCATGGCCTTTAAGTGAACGAGCATCCCGTTCGCCTGAAGATCATCTAATGATCTCCTACTCTTGTCCAAACTCACACCCACGACTTGTTCTTCCATCACCATGTATTCGATCAGCAACAACTGTGCCTAATCTATGAACAGCTGAATTTTAAAATACCCATCCATGTGTCGAAACCCCTCCATGTCCTCGACTCAGCAACCTCCCTCTGCACAAACATATTGTTGTTGTAAGGCTGTTTAAATATGGAAATGGTCCCGAAGCCAGCAAACAGCTGAACCGCAATCTTCAGATACATTTGTGTGAAGCAAGCATTGTGTACTGTCCTTCCAGCTCCACAGGCCATGAGGCAGCTTGACTGCTCTCCTAACAGCTTAGAAACCTTTATGTTTGTTTGTTGAGAAGGCCAGGAATCATCCTTCTGTTTCCTACAAGATACTGTGACTCCCTCCCAACTGGCCTGGGCTCTCCTTTGAGTTGTGATGAAGGGCATTTGCCCGAAACATCGGTTTTCCTGCTCCTCGGATGCTGCCTGACCTGCTGTGCTTTCCCAGCACGACTCTAATCTTGACTCTGGTTTCCAGCATCTGTAGTATCCACTTTTGCCTAGTCTTCTTTGAGTTGTATCATTTCTGACTGTTCAGTAGTTTAATTTTAATCATTACACCATCGTTTTCATAAAGCCTGTGGTTAAGAGTTAGTATGATATGTCTATGTCAAACTATGATGAAATTCTAAAGATTATGAAGAGTTAACAGTTTTTTTTGGGTGTCATGCATCATTGATTCTGAATCTCAGCAGCAAGTAAGAGATATGTAATGTTCTCATCAATATTTTAGCATCTTAATGGATCCTAAAATAACCATATTGGTCATTTTGAGGTCTTTCATTGACTGTGCTGTAAAGTGATCCATGTTACTTTCATGTTTGACTTTACTTCATGTTTAGCAACTAAGCAGAAAATTATAATTCAGCATTTCTTAATTGCCTTTGAACACACTGAATTATGTCAGCCCATCATTGGGTCTTGTTCTGTTTTTATTCTGTTGTATTGTAAAGCCATTCCTCTGTTTTTAATCTGTTCCTGGTCAATAACCTACACATCATACAAATGCACAATCATCTGTTCCTAACCTACGAGGCATCTAGGCAACTAAGTGTTGCATGGCAAATGGACCAATTCTAATGATCTGCTGACGTTCACAAGATTCCCAGTCTGTCACTTCTTGCCTGCCTCGCCTGTAACTACTTTCATCTCAACATGGACTCCCGAACTATTGATATCTCCTAGCCAATAGCCAATTGCACTGGACCAGAATGTTACTTCTCCTGGCACGTCTTGTTATTTAGATTCGATTATGTTAGATTCCCTACAATGTGGAAACAGGCCCTTCAGTCCATACCGACCCTCCACAGACACAGGGAGAATGGGCAAACTCCACACAGACAGTTGCCAAAGGCTGGAATCGAACCTGGGACCCTAGTGCTGTGAGGCAGCCGTGCTAACCACTGAACCACCATGCTGCCCCTTTATTTAGGTTTGTTTATTCGTGGGATGTAGGTGCCACTGCCTAGCATTTATTACCCATCTCTAATTGCCCAGAGAGCAGTCATGAGTTAATCATATTGCTGTGGGACTGGAGTCGCACATATACCAGACCAGGATAAGGATGACAGGTGTCCGAGGAAACAAAACTTCATCTCCTGCCACAAGAACTGATGGGATGTAAAGTGAACGAATAAATCTGAACAGAAAGTTGGTCTCAGTGATGGTGACCATGACAACCAAAAACCCATCTGGCTCACTAACCTCATTGTAGAGACAGGTATCTGTCATCTTCAGCTGGTCTGACCCCAGTAAAAGTTGACTTCTAACTACTGTCAGAAATAATGGAGCCTAATGGACAATTAGGAAATGGACAACTGACACTGACCTTACCAATGACACCCACAGTCCATAAAAGGCTTTTTTAAAAAAGTAACCATCCAATTAATGGCTGCTTCCCATAGGTTTGAATCTGCACTTACATTGATAAAAGCTCAGACCATTAGTCACAATTTGGCAACAATGCAGACAATATCCAGGCTTAACAAAGAGCACAGGTTGCTGAGGGAGTTGCTTGTTATGAAGGAGTGCATCTGAAAGAGGCTATGAGTGGGAATTGTCAAAAGTCTCAGAATAACATTAAGGGGGTGAGACACAGTTGGGTAAATGAGGAAGAGAAACTACTCTGAGAGGTCGTGGTGGAAAAAGACGGCGAAATTCAAAACAATTACATCATTTAAAAGGCACCTGGATGGGTGTATGAATTTAGAATGGGTGTATGGGTTTAAAAGGATATGGGGCAAATGCTGGCAAATGGGACTACATTAATTTAGGATATTTGGTCAGCAAGGACGAGTTGGACTATGCTGTTTATCTCTGTGACTCTATAACTCTAACATTATTATATGGAATGGATGAAATTACAATCTGCCTCCCTAGTGATGGGAAGATGTGATGAAATCCTGAAGATTGTAAAGAGCTACTCGGGGTGGACATTCTCCTCCAGGGTACAGCTCTCTGCAGTCCAGTATTTGACCATGACTGAAGTCTCTAACATGGTGTTCATCTCTGAAGTTCTGTGATCAGATGAGCAACTCCAAGCAACATGCATTTATTGGCTTTACGTGGTTTACAATGAACAGGAGAGGAAGATGTGCTTCTTTGCTAGAACAGACTGCTTGTGCTCCTTCAGTGGCATAAAGCATATTTAGATTAGATTACTTACAGCATGGAAACAGGCCCTTCGGCCCAACAAGTCCACACCGACCCGCTTACCCCTTACCTAACACTACGGGCAATTTAGCATGGCCAATTCACCTGACCCGCACATCTTTGGACTGTGGGAGGAAACCGGAGCACCCGGAGGAAACCCACGCAGACACGGGGAGAATGTGCAAACTCCACACAGTCACTCGCCTGAGGTGGGAATTGAACCCAGGTCTCTGGCACTATGAGGCAGCAGTGCTAACCACTGTGCCACCCTGCCGCCCACTATCCAGTCTGGTAGATACGGTTCTTCACCGCAAGGATCAATGGCTGCCCAAATTGTGTGAAATCAAAATCAAATTGAAAGTAAATCATATTTTCCACCGTTGTAACAAGTTGAATCCTACTATCATCAGAAATTTCAGACAAGCACCAAAATGTAGTTGGATTGATGCTGAAAAGTGAACTATATATCAGATCCTTTCCAGGTATTTTACCAGCTCCTCACACTACCCTAATGATGGGAAGAAACTGTCGCTCACTTCCTCTTGGGAAGACGTGCAATGCTTTTCGCTGAATTTCAATCTGAGCAGCTCCGTAGTGCAGGGCTCAGTGCTCTATGGATTGTTCCCAGCGCTAAACTTCAAGTGATGTTGGAGGATCTTCAACTTTGTGAAAGATGCATTCATGTCTGCCCTCAGCATGATGGTGTTTCCAGGTGCAAAGAATAGTGGATGACCAAGGTATTTCAGACTGGCGTCTTCCAAAGTCCAGAGCAATCTGCTGAGGGAGGCATTAAAGCTGAGGAAAGCTGTCAGTTCAAGTGGCAAAGACCACAGTCTAAGGCTGTCCTCTCAGAATGCACTGAGGGACTGTGTAATCTGTGCATACACCAGAGAATGTTTGACATGAAATGTAAGTGTACATTGTTAATATAACATGCAGTGGCAAATGTAGTGCATAACTTTATGTACAGCATCTAAAGAACTTGATAGATACTGCACTTTATGTAATGTCAAATCTGAACTTTTATAAATTTAATGAATAAAATATATTTTTGGAAAAAAATAAATATCAAATTCGCTAAGCTAGTGAACGGTTTCATTAAACATTCTAGGCATGGACCAAAGGTCTGTTTATATTTGAAAGAGAAAAAGACAGACTAATGTTGTGGATTGAGATCTTTTATCAGAGCGTGAACAGTTAGGAGACATCTGAGATAATTCTGTAGATTTCCATATTTTTAGCACTACCTTCAATCTTTAGGATCAAAACCAATACATTTTGTGATTTATTTCCTGATCACAGTAGAACAGGAGGCTGGGGAATGGGAACATAATGAATGTAGTGGTTTCCTTGTATTTCTTTCGCTCTAGTCTACTTTTGTTTTATTCATTCATTGGATGGGTGCGTTGCTGATGCAACCAGTATTTATTGCCCATCCTGAGCTGCTCTTGGGAAGGTGGTAGTGAGCTGCCTTCTTGAACCACTGCAGTCCACCTGCTGTAGATTGTCCCATAATGCTGTTAGGGAGGGAATTCCAGAATTTTGACCCAGTGACACTGAAGGAATTGTAATTCATTTCCAAGTCATTTCCAGTATTTATTGACCATCCTTAAAGGTGGCATGTTCCCATGTATCTGTTTCCTTTAACCTTCTAGATGGAAGTGGTCATGGGTTTGGAAGGTGCTATATGAGGATCTTTGGTGATTTTCTGCAGCACATCTTGTAGGTGATACACACTGCTGCTACTGAGTGCTGGTGGTAGAGGCAGTGTATTCACTGCTCACACTGTGGTCTCCTCTACATTGATGAGATAGAGGTACCGGTGTTGGACAGGCAGAACTCATACAACACCATGTTATAGCTCAACAGGTTTATTTGAAATCATACTTGTCAGATGAGCAAGCAGCACTCCAAATGCTTATGATCGCAAATAAACCTGTTGGACTATAACCTGGTGGCATGTGACAGTGCAATTCTGGTCTCCTTCCTATCGGAAAGATATTGTGAAACTTGAAAAGGGTTCACAAAAGATTTACAAGGATGTTGCCAGGGTGGAGGATTTGAGCTATGGGGAGAGGCTGAACAAGCTGGGGCTGTTTTCCCTGGAGTGTCGGAGACTGAGGGTGACCTTATAGAGGTTTATAAAATTATGAGGGGCATGGATAGGATAAATAGGCAAAGTCTTTTCCCTGGGCCCGGGGAGTTCAGAACTAGAGGGCACAGGTTTAGAGTGAGAGGGGAAAGATATAAAAGGGACCTAAGGGGCAACTTTTTCATGCAGAGGGTGGTACATGTATGGAATGAGCTGCCAGAGGAAGTGGTGGAGGCTGGTACAATTGCAACATTTTAAAGGTATTTGGATGGGTATATGAATAGGAAGGGTTTGGAGGGATATGGGCCGGGTGCTGGCAGGTGGGACCAGATTGGGTTGGGATATCTGGTTGGCATGGATGGATTGAACCAAAGGGTCTGTATCCATGCTGTACATCTCTGTGACTCTATGACTCTATATGATTTTGTCTACATTGATGACACTAAATGCAGGCTGAGTGACTACTTTACAATAACCTTCCCTCTGTCTGCAAGTGTGACAATGCTGCTCCTTTAACAAGGTTATGTTGTCTTTGTTTTTTCCCAAAAGGGGTTGTAAAAGGCCGAGGTTCCGAATTGTCTGGGGTAAGGCCACTTTGATTATGGCTAACAGGTACTGCCTTAGGCAACAATCAGGGAAAAAGGCTTTTAGGTTTTTTTTCTTGAAACACTTGTACAATGAAAGGGGAGTGGCCAGTTCTCCCAGTTCAGAGATTTTTGTAGTTTGGTTTAGTTTGACCTGGGGACCCTGAGAAGCTGCTGGGAAGAAAAGAGGTTCCATGTTTCAGCCAATGGTCCCTAGCGGATCCTCTCTGCAATCTCTCTCTCTCCCCTGTAAGAACCTGAGTTTGAACTTACCTTTCTGCCAAGGGGTGAATTTATGGGATTTTGCAGGAAAATGGCACAACTCTGTGTTATGTTATGGGAGATATCATGTCAGTTGGATTTTAAAAAAGTTGTTATTCTAAATTCTGTTTTCTTTTGCTTGTGTATCATTCAGTAATCTGTAAATAACTTCTGTTTTGTTCAAAACGGAGAGGTTTGACCAGCTGCATCCCTCCTGGGATATCGACCTTACACCTGCCTAAAACAACTGGAAAAGTTGGGGTCCGGGTTATCCTTTTGAAATGTTTTGAGGAGCTCTGGCCTGGTCCATAATATATGGCTGACCCCGGGCACTTGCTATTCCAATATACCACTGTACTCTCATGCCATCAGTTCTATTCTAGGCCTACCACAGTGTTCCAGCAAAGCCGTGTGCGAGATGAAGAAATAGCACCCTATTTTATGCTTAAGGTCTCTACTGCTTTCAGGATTGAACATTGAGCTCAACAGCTTCAATGCATGAACAGTGTCCTGCATTTTGATTACTCTCCACTCCAATCCCCATGCCTTGTTTGCATGGCTTTGCTGTCAGCATAAGTAATCACATTGCTGCTATTAGCATCTCCCATTAGCATTACGTCTTCATCCACATCTCTCCTCTATTACCATTCGTATTTACTTTGCGTTGGTCTCAGCACCCTTACTATCTCTACCACTTGCCCCCCTCCCCCAGTTCTTAAACAATATAAATTCAATCATATTTCCAGCCCCTTTCATTTCCAAAATATTGGATTCAAAATACTAACGCTAGGCTTTTTTTTAGATTAGATTAGACTTACAGTGTGGAAACAGGCCCTTTGGCCCAACAAGTCCACACCGACCCGCCGAAGCGCAACCCACCCATACCCCTACATTTACCCCTTACCTAACACTATGGGCAATTTAGCATGGCCAATTCACCTGACCCACACATCTTTGGATTGTGGGAGGAAACCGGAGCACCCGGAGGAAACCCACGCAGACACAGGGAGAACATGCAAACTCCACACAGTCAGTCGCCTGAGTCGGGAATTGAACCCGGGTCTCAGGCGCTGTGAGGCAGCAGTGCTAACCACTGTGCCACCGTGCCGCTTGATTTTCTGAAGAGTGGCAACTTCACATATTGCCCCAATTGACAGTTTAGATTAGATTAGATTCCCTACAGTGTGGAAACAGGCCCTTTGGCACAACAAGTCCACACCGACCCTCTGAAGAGCAACCCACCCAGACTCATTCCCCTACATTTACCGCTTCACCTAACACTACGGGCAATTTAGCATGACCAATTCACCTAACGCGCACATTTTTGCTCTGTGGGTGGAAATTGGAGCACCCGGAGGAAACCCACGCAGACACGGGGAGAATGTGCAAACTCCACACAGACAGTTGCCCAAGGTGGGAATTGAACCCAGGTCTCTGGCGCTGTGAGGCAGCAGTGCTAACACCGTGCCACCCCGAACTATTTCCACACCACCCCCTACCCTGTCCCAGCATCCCTCTCACCGGCACCTCACCATTGCCAGCAGTATGATGTTCACTGGGCCTGCTCACACCTGGATGACCTCTCCAAATGAGTAGTCTGCCTAATGCCATTTCCAGTTTCTCCCTGCAGTGAAATGTTCTCCCACTTAAAATCCAAGGCATTCTTTGATTGACCAGCATCCACCACACTCCCAGGCAACGATTCCAGATCCTAACCACTCACTGCATGAAAAAGGTTTTCCTCATTGCCATTTATAAAAACTACCTTGAATTTGTGTGTAACCTCTTCCTTTATTCCAGGGAACAGGTTTTCCCAACTCTGCCCAGAATAAGACCTCCCAGGTGACTTCTTTAGCAACCCCATTCTTCATTTCCACTCCCCAAGTTCCTAATTTATTCCTATGATCCATAATGATGGACATTTAAAAAAATTTTTATAATTTTTTTTTCCTAAGGGTCTGTACCTCGGTACTTTGTACCAAAGATGGTGTTTTAAATTGTCACTGTATTCATGTGGATATGTGACAGTATGACTAATTTAATTCAATTGCTTCTACTGATCTCATCAATACTGAATGAATGAGCATCTGCAGTCCTCTGGGACTGAGCTGCTTTCAGGTGAGTGACAGCTATCATTATATAGGGTCTGACTAATGCTATTGAGGTAAAGAGCCCCATTCTCAGACTGGGCTGTCCATTTCAGGTCTGAAAACAGGTTCCTGATGAAGGGCTTATGCTCGAAACGTCGAATTCTCTATTCCTGAGATGCTGCCTGGCCTGCTGTGCTTTGACCAGCAACACATTTTCAGCTAAAGGGACATTTAACCTATGCTTCTTACATTATTTCAAAAGTATGGCTTTTGTCCCTCTAAGATATAACATAGAGTTTAGCATTCTGTTTATAATTTCCTATTTACTTCATCAGGAAGGGGTGAAGCATATTACAGCATCTACACACGTGCAAATTTAATTTATAATGAAATGACATCTTCTCAGAAGAATGCCTTTTGGCAGATGTTTGGTGAATAACCATGTAAAAAGAATTTACGGCTAAAGGAAGGTTCACCAGAAAAATTCACTCCTTCACTTTCATAAATGATATGTTCTGAAGAAATGGTATTTTGAGTGCCTTAAATCGCCAAGGGTGTTCAGTGGCTGAACAACATCACTTACCTTGCAGAAGGATCTTAAAATCTGATATGCAGAGCTAGAGTACATTTCAAAAAGCAAAATTATACAAAATTGCCAAAAGATTACCAACCAAGTCTGTTTAGAAAGTTGCTTTATATTTATAAGCGATCTAAAGTTGTAGCTAAAAGTATCCAAGCAGGAGATGTAAATAGAACACTCTTGTTCTGAGGCATGGAGCTGTTTACTGCACTGATATTACATCTTAGCACTAGCCTTGTGTCACTGCTTCGCTTGAGGCAAACATTCAGGCACAGGGAATGCTGGATCTTGTAATCTCCCCACTGATCGGAATATAATCCAAGCTCAAAGTTTGACCAAAGCATAGTTGGTAGAGTGTACATTGCTGCCTCATTCAGTGTGGATTGGATCTTTAGTACAGTTGTATTTTGTGATATACTTCCATTAAGTCACGAAAATCACAATCGCGAGTGCAGAACAGTCCATTCTAACAGGCAGCATGAATGTCGTTTACTTCAAAAGCACACAGCTTCAAAGGAGAGCTGAGCTAGTGAAAAAAAAAGTGCATTTGAGACAGAAGTATGTTGAGGGGTGTATTGAATATCTGGTTGGATGTATTCCACAGAGAATTGAGAAGGACCTAAATGACTCTCAATGTGGTAAAGGTTACATTCCAGAGTCAGATACTATCTCAACATTCTATCCACCGGTCTTTGTTTTTCTGCATAGTATTTCATACATTACTAACACCCAAGGGTAATTATGTATTCATAACTTGAAAAATGAACATGTTATTGAATTCCAAGCAACTCTTACATGCACTTTCTTAGGAAGAAAGCAATACAATGTGGATTTTACAGTCATTGCAATATATTGATAAGCTGGATACAATCTGTTAAGTCTGATTTGGACTGAGCCTGAATTAATGGGTTTTGGCATCTAGAGAAATCTATTTTTGTGTGCCAATGCTATTTAGTGCATTAAATTGCAGTTAGTGGATTTTAACCATCAAGTGGACGTGATGGTGCAAGCTAAAGTCTGGATCAGCATGACAAGTGGTTACCTAGACCCAGTTGAGGGCCAAGTCTTGTTAACCTGACGTTGGTGATCTTCATGTTGCGATGAGGCCAATTGCTGCAGCATTTTAGAGTTGCCTGAAACACCTTCAGGCAGAGTCAGAGTCAGACTCCAGAGTGGGCTGAAAGGATGGGAAATGGTTAGGATAAGACTATCTGTAATTGGTCCTGCATGGCCAGCACGGTGGCTCAGTGGTTAGCACTGCTGCCTCTGACACCCCTTCCCCCTCACCCCCACCCTCACCCCTCATTGTCACAGCCCCTCTGACACCCCCTTCACCCTCACCCCCACTCTCACCCCTCATTGTCATGGTCCCTCTGATATCCCTTCCCCCTCACTCCACCCTCGTCCCTCATTGTCATGGTCCCTCTGATACCCCTTCCCCCTCACCCCCATCCTCACTCTTCATTGTCACAGTTCTTCTGATACCCCTTCCCCCTCAACCCCGCCCAAACCCCTCATTGTCACGGTCCCTCTGATACCCCCTTCCCCCTCACCCCACCCTCACCTCTCATTGTCACAGTCGCTCTAACACCATCTTCCCCCTCACCCCCACCCTCACCTCCAAGATCCACTGTAAATAGCCCTCAGGCAGGAAAATGCCAACTCACCACGTTGAGTTATGATCTTGTGTACTTTCCCCCCTCTACACCCTGCTACGAAATGTAGCAGAGTGACATTCAAGGGCTATGAATCTGATTTTCTGTCTTTAATGTCCAGCTCTGGGTTTTTTTTTCCAGAAATATCAGTCAGCTACCAATGTCTAACACAAAATGTGAGAGTCAGCTGGGATCACTCTTTTCCAGTAAAGGACTGACTCAAACAGGAGGTGAGGATACTGACAGAGACAGACTGACCTGCTCAGAGTGAATGATCTGCTTTCATGCATTACGCCATAATGTTGTCTACTGGGAATACTCTAAATAGGAATGTGATATCATAATCCTCTGAAATCAAATTACACTCACCACAAAATGTCAAATCTTGATGACAATGAATCTTCCAAAATAGGTAGTTTCATCAGTGATGCTATAAACTAATAATCTCTGGTTGATCTCAAGAGTGAAGATGGAACACAGATAATGGATATATTGAAAGTTTCATTGAAGATTCCCTTTGCTACAAGCTTTGCAGTGATGTAATAGCATAGATGTATTTGTTTATTTAACTCTTCAGACAGTAGAGAAGGCTTTGCATTAAGGGAGCCTCAAGACTGTAATCAGAATCAGAGCTAAACCTCTTTCCACACCAGAGATGGACTCTGAGGCAACAGCTTGAAGAAATAGTTCATGATACGAAACTTCAAAAACAAAGCAGAGCCATTTGTCTTGGTCCCCCTGGGGAAAAGGCAACACAGCAAACAAATGGCACGAAACATTGGTTCTGAGCAGGCCAATTATATTTCTGTCAGCATTCCTGAGCCCTGTTCGAATCAATCCTTTTCTTCAGGAATTATTGAGTAAAGTCAATTATCTGGGATTTAATTAAGTTAATGATCGATTAGTAAAGTTAGATCACTTGGGATTTAGGGAGAGCTTGCCAAATGGATACAAGATTGGCTTAACAGCAGGAGACAGAGAGTGCTGATAGAAGGTTGCTTCTCCGACTGGAAACCTGTGATGTCCCAATTCCTATACTCATTGGTCTGCGCAATGAAGACAAGTGTGCTAAATGCCTTCTCAATTACCCTTTATACCCTCGATGCAACTTTCAAAGAACTTTGTACCTGAACAATGACTTGAATGATGACCCTGTTTGACAACCCTACCCAAGGCCCTGCATTTCCTGTCTGAAGTGTTACACAGGGCTCAGTGCTTGAGTTCCCTTTTGCTTGTAATTTACATAAACAATTTAGATGAGCTTTTAGGAGGCATGGTTGATTTTCTAAGATTACAAAGGGATCTTGATCAATGGGGCCAAGGGACTGAGGAGTGGCTGATGGGTTTAATTTGGATAAATATGAGGTATTGCATTTTGGCAACCAAAAACTGGACCTATACAGATAATGGTAAAAACAGCCTCTCTGCCTTTATTCCTGATGAAGGACTTTTGCCCGAAACGTCGATTTTGCTGCTCGTTGGATGCTGCCTGAACTGCTGTGTTCTTCCAGCAGTCTGTGGAGTTATTGAGAATTCCTTGTGTGAGAGCCCTAGCTTTGAGATCAGCCATTTTAAACAGTTGTGCACTACAGGTAAAGCAGTGATCCAGAATCCTATACAGATAATGCCTAGATCAGAGTGGTGCTGGAAAAGCACAGCAGGTCAGGCAACATCCAAGGAGCAGGAAAATCAACATTTTGGGTAAAAGCCCTTCATCATTCCTGATTTTAATTGTTGGGATATGGAAGAAGGTGAGGCAACTTTATTGAAACATACAAGATTCTTAAGGGACCTGACAGGGTAGAAGTGGGGAAGTTGTTTCCCCTTGCAAGAGAGTCTAAAACCATGCGGCATAATCTCAGAGCAATGGGTCACATGTTTAGACATAGCAGAAAGCTGATAAGACTGGGTTGTTATGGATAGTCAAGTCTGAGATGGATAGAGTTTCCATCAGTAAGGAAATCAGGACTGGAGAAGAGGCTACAAAGTGGACTTGAGGATTTTCAGATCAGCCATGATCTTATTGAATGGCAGAGCAGACTCGATGGGCTGACTGGTCTACTTCTGCTCTCCTGTCTCATGTTTTTATATGTTACAAAGAAAATCCATTGGCATTGCTTTGTGGAGTCACAGTCTCTCAGTGATTTTAACATACCACTTCTGTCAGCTATTATCACAGCTGCAATAGGACTCCCCAAGATATGGAGAATAGATGCTGCATATGTTGGAAGTTGCAGACACACAGTATCATTTAGTATGGCCAGGTCATGTGCAAGCTTCCCTAACTTTTCACAGTTCCAGGCGGACACAAAATCGTTAAGCTCCCTATGAGGGGAGGTGAACTGGTTCCCTCAGTTACTCATCCAGTGCCTTAAGTTTGTCACAACAAGGTTAAGTTAAAAAGGATCTTTTCTCTTGTGGATATCTTTCTTTCAAACCCAAATAAACTTGTGTTTTAAAAGGACCTAATTTAGCCAGTTTTCTTGAATTAACAAACAAAGTTAGTATATACTAACTGTGAGAAGAAATAGTTATGAAACACATACCCATGTACATACCCAAGAACAGACCTGAGTCCAAAAAGATAAATGCTGTTTTAAAAAATGATATACAGACCAGTCTCTGAATTGTTCATGAAGACCAGATAAGATGATATTACGCTGTTATCAGATGGCATCAGCAGTATTGATATTGACAGTTATTATTTCAATATTCTTGAGTTTCAAGGTTAGCATAAATGCTGTTATTCCAATTCCGTTCAATAGTGATTGAGTTCTGGCCTTTAGAGTGAGGAAGAGCCTTTCCTTGTGCTTTACCTACAGTGCGCAACTGTTTAAAATGGCTGATCTCAAAGCTGGGGCCCTCACAGTACTGGAGTCCTCACACAAGGAAGTCTCAATAACTCCACAGACTATGAAATAACTCCACAGAGTTTGGCATCCCATCACTTGCCACTGGGACACTGGCCTGGCTTCCTTGGAGCCAGCTCTCAGAATGAACAGAACCTCAGACATTCCTGCTGATATCTGTCAGCCTGGGCTCTCTGACTGGTAGGTTAACAGTCTCAATGAGGGAACTCACATTATATGAAGTCCACCTGGCTGCCCTCGTTACAATCACTACAGACTGGTGTTGCAATGTGTTTTAAGTCCTCGTTTTCCTGGAGGTAAAACTACAAGTGCGAGATTTCTGGTGAGAGGGTTGGGATAAGCAGCCCCTTGTTATCTCCTCTAACTAAGTCTCTCTCTGCTCCAAGTTTCCTTGACAATTTTACACAGGCAGTATTCCATGGATTCACAGAGGACTTTGCCTGTAGTCACTGAATCTATATCTACATTTTTTTCTCTATAACATACACTCTGTTTTAAACAATGAAAACATACTTTGAAATTAAAAGCAAAATGTGCCTCAAAACTGCTTTTACAGTCATTCCCATGGGTCATGCCAGGGATGGATTTGAAACTGGGCAGATAATTTTAAAATGAAGACAAAGGTTAGCCAGTGCTGCAATTTACAGTTGAGGTGCAGAGAGCAGGATTAGACAGACAATGAATGAAATAAATGATCAGTCATTGATTGAAGGGTTAATGTTGACTATGATGCAGGAGCAACTCCCTTTTTTTCTAGGAACTATATAATCAGTTAGATTCACATGAACATGGTGTACCTGACCTCAGCAAGTAACTTATTGTGTATGTAATTTTACTAATATCTCACACTAACTTTTATACCTTTCAGTTGTATCTAGGTTTTCTGTTTCCTGTCCCATTATTATGCAGCATTAAACTATATCAAAATCCCTTTGACATTAATCCATCAGTTCATTAATTGAAATCTTATTGATTATTAATGATCTCCCTTCCATTTGTGTTCTGAGGAACTTAGCTTGATAACTTACGGTTACACAAACATTTACTGAAAATGATGCAATAGTTCAATAGTACAAAGCACTGTCAAGCAGATTATTCATCGTGGATGTTAAAGAGATGCGAAATTGGAGGCGATAACATTAAATAATCTTGTCAAACTTTAATGAAGCTTAGTATCCTACAATATACTGAGAGATTGAGGACTTTAATTTGTGTTCATTTTTATAGTATAGTCATGCAAAAATTGTGCCAAAGCTTTGCAATAGTCTGAAGCATGTGGGAGTTGAATGTTTAATAGAATTTAGAAAATAGATAACCACTGTATTCATTGAAATGGTAGTGATTAAGAATTAGGAACCGAACAAATATGATTATGAATGAAGTGCTTCAAAGACATTTGTGTTTCTGAGTTGGTTCAAAATGTATTTAAAAGACAATGTCTAAAATTCAATATGTTGCAAAGATATTCACAAGTTTTGATCGACTTCCAACCAGGCTTCACAAATTCAAGTTGTTTGAACTGATCGCTTCACCTTCACATTAATCCAATCCCGTAGATAGTGCTGTGTAATTAGAATGAAACAGTCCGAAATCAATTGTTCGCGCCATAGTATTCTTCGTTATATTTTAGCTGCATGCTAAAGGCTCATCAAATTGCAAATTTCCTTCCCAAGACATTGTCTCAAAAATAATTATGCTTTTCTTTCCATGTCTAATTTCAATGCTTCATCATGCTCAGAGTTGTACTCTGCTTTTGTACTCTATTATGGCTTTTTTAAAATTTCCAATTTACTGCTAAGTCTTTCATTTTGAGGTGTTTTTGAGGCTGTTGAATTGGATGAAAACAAGACTGCTCGAGTTGTAGCATCCTAGACACCGAGGAGCCCTGTGGCGCCTGTAATATTGAAATCCAAATTTCCAATCCCTTAGGAAGGCACATGCTGGACCCAATATCTGTTTTAAGCCTTCTGACAGAAATTTGACCAAAATGAATAGGTTGGCCATCCGCACAGACACAGCTCCAACACTAATCTTCATATTTAGAAATTATTTCTACCTCGCTTCCCAGACAGCTCCATTTAAAGTATAACCACAAGTGATTCAAACTTTCGTTATGTAAACACTGGTCATACTGACAGGGGTCATACAGGGTTATAGTACCATCAGTTGCACTGGCACTGGTTCAACAAGCGTTCATCCACATGTATCAGTTTTGCAAGCATTAAGCAGATGCTGGTCACTGTCTGGTCTATCACTACTATCCTCCATTTCCATTCTCAGGTTTATGTTCTTTATCTTATGCTCTTACGTTAGTGTGTGAAAGAAAATAGCAAGTTGTTGTGAGTTACCTACTTTTTAAAAATTCATTGATGAGATGAGAGTGTCATTGGCTGGGCCAGCATTTACTGTCCATCCCTAATTGCCCAGAGGGCAGTTAAGAATCAACCACATTGCTGTGGGTCTCACTGTCACATGGAGGCCAGACCAGGTAAGGATGGCAGTTTCCTTCCCTAAAGGACATTAATAAATCAGATGGGTTTTTCCAACAATCAGCAATGGATTCATGGTCATCATTAGACTCTTCATTCCAGGTTTTCTTTTATTGAATTCAAATTCCACCATCTGCTGTGGGTGGGATTCAGACCCTAGTCCCCAGAATGTTACCTGGGTCACCGGATTAACAGTCCAGTGGTAATACCACTAGACCATCGCCTCCCCTCACTTGTGCGGACAATTGGGAATTCAGGTTGTTTAGTCCACACCCAGGCGTGATTCCTAATTTGTTATGGTTCCAGATGGGATACCTCATACTTTTCTGTTTCTGGGCGAGAACTGCCCCTCAGTTGCGCAAAGCAAGGTTAATTTTAAATGGATTCGTCTGCACTTCTGGCAAGTCTTTTTGCACAAAGATCCAAAATAAGAGGTGAGTATAAAAAGGTAAAGGTTAAAGAGAAGGTTGATAGATTGTTCATGTAGAGCAGACAGATGAACATTACTACTGTTGCAATGAATATAGTTGGAGCATTGATTTTGAGATCTTGCCTTTGTGTATTGATTGAACTCCTTTATCCTGATTTCGTTCAGCATTGGCCGACTGACAGCAATCAGAACATGAGAAAACACTTCATATTTTCTTACCTGAGGTGCAGGAATGTTTAGAAAGCTGTCCTCAGAGCTGTGATTCTCATAGCATATTAGCTACTCTGAGGAAATCAGGCTCAAAGTACATGCAGACAGGGTTGAATTTTACATTTAACCGAAGTCCTCTGGATTCTATAAGGATGGGGGAGGGGGAGAATGTAAATGCATTTTATAGGGTAAAAAATGAGGTCTGCAGATGCTGGAGATCACAGTTGAAAATGTGTTGCTGGTTAAAGCACAGCAGGTTAGGCAGCATCCAAGGAATAGGAATTTCGACGTTTCGGGCATAAGCCCTTCATCCTGATGAAGGGCTTATGCCCGAAACGTCGAATTTCCTATTCCTTGGATGCTGCCTAACCTGCTGTGCTTTAACCAGCAACACATTTTCAACAATGCATTTTATATCTAGAGTACTGTAATTTACCAGGTTACAGTTCAATTGATGACCCATGTTTTTCCCTTTGAAGCTTCCTTGTCTTCTCATCAGGTGTAACATTCCAGTGTCTCCTTCTCCCAGCAGTCATTGCAGTCAACATTTGTGTCTATCTTCTTTTTTGAGAGAAAATGTTTTAACTGTCTTTAATGTGTCCATAGGTGATCTGGGTTATGAGTTATGGTCATGACAGAGTCAATCTAAAATCTTTATAATCTGCCAGCAATCAGAGGAATTAAAGATTAACATCAGAAACCCAGGCCAACATGATTGATTCTCTTAGCCCTGAAAGCGAATAGAGTACCCACACCGGTCCCCAGGATTCTGGCAACGAAATGCTTCATGTGTGAAAGGGAAACAACTTGGGATGAGTTTATGATTTGTTCCTGCTTTGAGCTCAAGCTCTTGGCTTGTTCTGTCAAACTGACCGAGTGACAGAAAACTCTCTGGAGACAGATGCGATGAAAACATAATTCTTGTCCTGTTGGGTGTCTATTTTTGTACTTGTCTGTCTGACTATTGTCATGTCTATAATAAATTCTGTGTGTTATATTTTGATGGTTAACAGCTGCTCAGAAATACTGTGAATCACAGTTACCCACCTCTATTTAATCAATGGTCTCTGTTCTTTGTGTGCTTTCTGGTGTGACAGGACTAAAGTGTAATTTCAATTGTAAAGTGTTATATAAAGTGCAAGAACATTGATTTAGAAAGCGCCTTCAAAAAATGTTGAAATGGCTCATTGGTAAGCATCCATACCAAGTGAGAGGGAATGATAATATTGTGATGATGGCAATTCTGGTCAAAGAGATGGGTTTTGAACAGACTGTTGAAGGGAAGGAAAATTAATGCTAACCTGGGTGTGGGGACTACAACTTTTGAAGAATTCAAACCTCATTGTGTAGAAGATACAAAGGAGACCACAGAAGGAGGAACACAAGGTGAAATGCAGTTTTCAGATGATCCAGAATTAGAGAAGTTGTGTCAAAGGATTTTTTGATAGATTGGAATGAAAAAAGAATGACTAAAGATATGCAGGAAGATAGAGCTGAGGTTAAAATCAGACCAGCCATATTTAATGATGAAGCAGGCTTGAAGGACCATGCTGTCGTTGCTTGCGTCATGAATTTGATGCTTTGGGAGATAGAAATTTACTGTCATGAATAGGGAAGTTATAACATTATAGACTGTGTAAAGAGCTAATCTATTTTTAAATGCACCACAAATAAACTTGAGAAAGGGCTACCAGAATTTGTCTTTACAGGAGTCATGGTGGGTCAACAATGGGAACAGTGCAGAGGATGCAGGATGAGGAGGTAGTTGCACTGCCGTGATGCACCAGCATTCTGCTAAGGCGATGAAACAAGCAATTACACAAAGACAACCCGTCTACCCTTACGCCTTGAGGTCCTTCATCTGCCCACTCACTACATATTCCTTATCTATCGTAAGACAATGCGTGCACCCCAGCTACTCCCAATGCCCCTGAGTATCCTACATGTACCAAGCCTGTACTCATCACCCTCATCACTTGTAGTCTTGATGACAACCCATGCTCTCAACTTATGGTCCTTCATAGCCCTTATGCTAAATTAACACCAACCCATGCCATACAAACACCCACCCACTATCCTTTGCCCTTGAACCAATGATGCCAACTCATCTGGTATTCACCTTGGGCATGTTTCAGGACTCAGACTGAAGATGGGAGTAAATAAAATCTAAAGATTTTATTCAAGAATTCACAATCCATAAAACCTTCATTTCATTCATTCATTTCATTCCCTTTAATCCTTTCTAAAAAGAAACATAGGAAATTGTACACCCACCAAAAAATATTATAACCACTCCCCCTCCCAACAGTGATAATGGAAAACCATGAAATCAGTCCCACAGCATTAATCACGTGATGATACTCTCAGCCTTAAATGATCGAGTAAAATAGCAATAATTACTTTGTTTTTAAAAATCAGACCGTTCATTTGTCAAATATGGAAAGGGCACATGTTTTAACAACACTGACAGCTCCGATTAGTAATTTACTTTAATAATTCTGCTGACAGCTCCTTTGCCAACTCTACTGATAGATTATTTTGGAAGTTATTATTGCCAGATCCTTTTGACAACTCCTTTTGTAACATGCTTTCAGAGCACTGCTCCTTCATCAAGTGGTTTACAACCATCTGATGAAGGAGCAGCACTCCGAAAGCTAATGCTTATGTGTTTATGTACTTTTTAAAATCCATCCTTGTGTAGTTTGTAACAGAACCAAACAGTTTAAGGGCAATTAAGAATGTGTAACAAATGCTGGCTTTGCTCGTGATGTCTACATCCCTAGAAGGAATAACAGAATTACCATCTCTGATTGAGTAATGTCAGGCAGAACGATAGCAACAACACAGCTCTTTGAACTCTCCAGAACCCTTTGACCAACTGAACTGCCAATCAATGTCGTCACATTAAAAAAGCTATTACCTCCTTCAATGGGAGATCTTATTGCCATCTCTCAGCTTTGCCCTATTAACTCCCTGCTGGTATAATGAATGAAACCTTATGCTATGATAATGGCATCTTAATAGTTTTCTGTTATGAGTTCCCAAACATTGCTATCCTTGACCTGACTTCCAGTTCAACATAAGTTTGCACAATAATTATCTCCAGATCAACTCCAGTGCCTTGTTAATCAAGCACCTGATGCAATTTGGCAGCCAACCCACAAAAACATCTCCTCGAAGAAGTGGATTTGAGACAAATATGATGATTTGCCTCGTCACTTCCAATTCCTCGTGTTCCCTGTTGAATTCCTCAGCTCACTTCCTCGGGGGTGTCTGAGATGTTTTCTGCTGGAAACATTTTACTTTGCCTTCCCCTTTATTTCTCCAGCCTCTGGAAGTGTTGCAGCATTTTACTTTTGTTTTTTATTGGGAGGACTGCAGACCTAGATTCAATTTAAATGCATTCATAGTGTTTATTATATGGGGTAAGTCTCTGCCTTCTCTCTGCTGTTCACAGCCCAGCTTGTTTAGTTTTGACACTCTGTCTATAAGGAACTCAAACTTGAGCAACCACTATTGTCTGACAGCTCCCTGCCGATGTCTTTCCTTGATTTGCAGGGGAGATTGTCCTAATGATATTACAGGAAATTCAGCTAATATTCTGGGGACCTGGGTTCAAAGCCTGCCGTGGCAGATGGTGGAATTTGAATTCAAAAAATTTTTTTTAAATCTCTGGAATTAAGACCATAAAACTATTGCTGATTATTGGCAAAACCCTCGATCACTGACGTCCTTCAGGAAGGAGATCTGCCTGGTCTGGCTGACATGTGACTCCAGATGCACAGCAATATGGTTGACTCTCACATACAATTGAAATGGCCTAGCAAGCTACTCAGTTGTATCAGTCGTTACCAGGGACTGGCATTAAATGCTGGTGGCCAGCAACATCCAAGTCCCACGAGTAAATTTTTAAAAATTAAAGTGAGTGACTACTTTGGATATCAGATCTACAAATATTTGAAAGGTCTTCCCTCAGCTTAATCAGCTCACATCAGCCGGTGGGATACAATTGGGAAATTTCGCACCAAAAAACTTTATACACCAACACAACAGATACACTAGAATGAGCCATTAGCATCAAACAACAGCAAACCCCACTATCACTAGTATCCTTACACACAGGCCTTTTTGACTGAGATAACACATCCATCCTAGGACAGGCTAAACAGAGACATGCATGGGAAGTCCTTGAGGTCTGGTATTCAAACCGCAATCCCATCAATTAACACATCGATTTGAACCCCATTTACTAACCTCTGGAAATTATATCACCCACCTTAACAGACCAAGACACATAACTTGAAAGTGGGACATAACACCAGCACTTCATTGGAGGCTCACTGACAATGTTACCTAGCATGGTGACAAAACGTCTGAAAAACAAACCTCCCATCTCAGCGAGCAAACTTACAACCTGTTACTAACACTGTTAAAAATTCATTTGTATGTGAAGGAAAATCCCCAATTTCTTTTTGTGTGGGTACTGGGTATTAATGGGTTAAATATAATATAAGAACCAAAAACTTAGGGGGAGGAGTAGGCACTCCAGCCTGCAATCCTGCTCGGCTATTTTATACCATCTTGGCTGATCTCATCTCTGCCTCAACTCCACCTTCCTGCCCACTCTCCATCACCCTTTAACCCATTGTTTCTTAAAAACCTCTCTATCTCCTCTTTAAATTTATTCCATGTCACCATATTCAATGTGCTCTGTAGTAGTGAACTCAATAGATTCACAATCCTTTCAGAGAAGTAATTTCTCCTCATCTTTGTTTTAAATCTGCTACTCCTCATCTTAAAACAATGACCTCTTGCTCTAACTTGCACCACAAGAGGAAACATTACTCAATCGCTTTTAGCATCTTATATACTCAATTAGACAGAGTCATGGAGTCAGGAATCAGGGAAACAGACCCTTCAATCCAACTGGGTATGCAATCTGACCTAGTCTCATTTGCCAGCATTTGGCCCATATCCCTCGATACCCTTCCTATTCATATACCCATCCAGTGGCATTTTAAATGCTGCAATTGTACCAGCCTCCACCACTTCCTTTGGCAGCTCTTTCAATACACGCACCACTCTCTGTGTGATAAAGTTAGCTTTCTGGTCCTTTTTAAATCATTTACCTCTCACCTTAAACCTATGCCCTCTAGTTTTGGAACTCCCCTATGCTGGGAAAAAGACCTTGGCTACTCACCCGATCCATGACCCTCGTGATTTTAAAAAATTCTTTAGGATCACCCCTCAGTATCCTTCACTCCTCTCATTTTTCTAAACTTGAGAGACTCAAGGCCTAAACTGGTTAATCTCTCTTTCTGCAGTAAACTCCTCATCTCTGTAATCAATCCAGAGTGGTGCTGGAAAAGCACAGCAGGTCAGGCAGCATCCGAGAAGCAGGAAAATCAACGTTTCGGGCAAAAACCTTTCATCAGGCTTTTGCCCAAAACATCGATTCTCCTGCCCCTCAGATTCTGCCTGACCTGCTGTGCTTTTCCAGCACCACTCTGATCTAAACTCTGGTTTCCAGCATCTGCAATCCTCACTTTTGTCTCTGGAATCAATCCAGTTAACTGCCTCTGATACAACTACATCAAAACTGCCCTTAATGCTCCAGGTGTGCTCTCACTGAGAGCTTCTCCAGCTGCAGCAACACTTCCATTTATACTTTATTCCTTTAGCAATAATTACCAATTCACCCTCCATGCTTTTGAATGCAAATTCTCTCAGCAAAGAACTGTTCAGATTGAAACTTGGGGAAGGTCAAGATAAATAAGACAGCAACTTCTTAACATCTGATTTTAACTGAACATATGTAAGCACTCAAAGTCAATACCCATTTTATTTCTTAATGGTGGTGAGCGCTATAAGTCTCCTATTATTGTT
The DNA here is from genome assembly GCF_020745735.1 of Hemiscyllium ocellatum. Taxonomy (NCBI): domain Eukaryota; kingdom Metazoa; phylum Chordata; class Chondrichthyes; order Orectolobiformes; family Hemiscylliidae; genus Hemiscyllium; species Hemiscyllium ocellatum. Next base: position 42,989,176 of record NC_083430.1, read on the forward strand.
ACTGCAGAATCTGGCCCAACTCAGATTCATAGATGTTTACAACAAGGAAGGCAACTGGCCCACTGTGTCTGGGCCAGTCAACAAAGATCTGACTACACTAATCCCATTTTCCAGCTCTTCTGAGATTTTATGTTGAGGTTGTACAGGTTGTTGGCAATGCCTCTTCTGGAATACTGTGTCCAGTCTTGGTCTGCTTATTGTAGGAAAGATATTATGAAGCTGGAGAGGGTTCTGAAAAGATTTACCAGGGTGCTGTTGGGCTTTGAGTTATAAAGAGAGGCTGAATAGACTAGGACTTCTTTCACTTGAGCATGGAGGTTGACCTGACAGAGTTTTACGAAATCATGAGGGGTATAAATGAGGTGAATGGCAGGTGTCTTTTCCTTAAGCTGGGGGCTTCAAGACTACGGGGCATATTTTTCAGATGAGAGGAGAAAGATTGAAAAAGGACATGGGGCAAAGTGGTTCATGTTTGGAATGAACTTCCAGAGGGATTGATAGATGCGGGTACTACTACAATATTTAAAGGTAAGGCCGTGATTAAGAAATATTTGGAGGGATATCAGTCAAGAGCAGGCAGGTGGCATGAATTTAGTTTGTGATTATGGTCAGCATGGACTGGTTGGACTGAAAGGTCTGTTTCTGTGCTGGATGACTTTATGACTCTATGGCTCTTGGTCCCTAATCCTGGAGGTTATAGCAACGTAAATCATCTTTAGGATTCTAATGATCCAAAACCTCTCTCTTTCACTTGTGTTGACACTGTATCTATATCAAACAGACATATAAAAGATAAAGTCTTTAGACAGCATCATCATTAAAATTTTAAGAGGCTCCGTTGCAGATTCTCCCCTTTATTGACATAAACATTTCCTCTGGATCATGCTTCTCTCAGCCCTGTTGACATTTTTATGAAACTAAATATAATAGGAAAATTTGGGTTTCTTTTCCCTAACTAATGAATCATAACTTTGATACACCAAACGTCTAACTTTGTTAGCAGGCCTTTAGTTACTCGGGGAATAAAGACATTGCACCATTTTCCACTAAAAGCAACATTGTATTCATATTAGGAAAAGGAGTCTGATTGATGAAAGGGGTGTACCTGGCAATGTTTTATTAGCTGGGCTGGAAAACTTGTCCTGAAACATGTGATGATAGATTGGTGAGAGGGAAATTTAAGGCTGCAATCTGGTGTAAAGGGGAGAATGTCAACTGAGGAAAGATATTTGAATAAAGCAATTGCCTCATGAATCACCAATAGAGACTGTTTCCTGCTTTGTTAAAATATAAATGTCTCTGTTAAAATGCCAGAAAATAATTTCACCTGTGACATACAAGGGGAAAAAAAAATCAATTGTTGCTGTGTGGATATCCTGATAATTTAATTACACAACATTTGAACAGAGGAAATTTACGTTCATGTTTATTGAGGGGGAAATCATAAGAACATTATGAAAAATTAAAGCAAAGATGCTTTTGTCAACCCCTGGTGCTCTGTTGCATTGCACACCATCCCATTGCTTGAATTCTATCTTCATTATTCACTCGTGCCACTAAACTGACTAACTTATGCTCCTTCTCATCCCCCTTCCAACAGCATCAGATTTTACATCCTCATCATGTGTTTAAATCCCCTCCACAATCCTAAGATTATCCCCAAGCTCTACTGTGCTCTCACGGTCATATCTCTGTGCTCACAATTCTCCCCGTACTCCCACTCCTCAGTAATAGCAATGCCACTTTCAGCTGAGTGAAATATTCCCTTTGTGTCTCCCTTCCCCATGTTCCTACATTCGCATGCAGTCAATGGTCTGAATGAACCGCCCCTCTTTCTGTGCTGTAACTACGTTATGAGTCAAATCTTACAATCCCCTCTGGGGAATGGATTACCAAACATGGGGGTGTCAGAGATAGAAAGGCAGGCACCTTTAAGATTCAAACTGAATACCATCAAGAGTTCATTAGCGGCAAGAGATTTGACTTTTAACTTAGGAGCTGGGTTCTTCCTCACTGTGGGGTTGGCTTCTGGACAGGGAAGGGGTTCAGAAAGGAACCGTAGAAACTAGCATTTGTATTAAACCAAAGATTTACAATAAAACCCCTGTGAATCTCTAAGAGTCTTGTGCTGCCTAATTCAACATCACAATACCAGTGTATGAAACAGGGATAAAAATCGCACAACATCAGGTTATAGTCCAACAGGTTTAATTGGAAGCACACTAGCTTTGGACTATAACCTGGTGTTGTGTGATTTTTAATTTTGTACACCCCAGTCCAACACCGGCATCTCCGAATCATGAAACAGGGAGGAGGGGTTGAGATAACTCCAGAGAGGCTGGTATCCTGTCACCAAGTCACCGTTCATTTACGCATGACTTTCTTCAAGACTGTGATGCTGGAAAAGCACAGCAGGTCAGACAGCATCCGAGGAGCAGGATAATCGATGTTTCAGGCATAAGCCCTTCATCAGGAATCAAGAAAAGTTGATTCTCCTGTTCCTTGGATGCTGCCTGACCTGCTGTGCTTTTCCAGCACCACACTCCAGCATCTGATCTCCAGAATCTGCAGTCCTCACTTTCTCCTAGTCCTTGACTTTAGCACTGGATCAGGCACCAGGTGTCAGTATCCCTGACACTCACCCATTTTCTTTTTACTTTTTTACCCCCACATTACCACCTAACTGCGGTAGTGCTTATTTTTTCCCCAGCACCCATGATGTGTGTGTGCGGGTGTGAAACACAGTGAGAGACACAAGGTGTATGAATCTTTATTCAATTTCCACCACCAGGAAGATAGGAAAACACCCGAGTGGCCAGTGACAAGCACTGCCCTTCCCAAAAGGGCAATGCCCTCACCCATTTTATCTGTCAGCCAGGGCTCGCTGATTGGACCAGATTAATAGCACCAATCAGGGAACCCATATTCCATGACGTCCAGCTGGCTGACCTTGTTCCAATTACAGCAGGGGGCAGTAGTGTAAAATTGTGTGCCCTGACGATGGTGCCATGCCTGTCACCTCCACTCTCTGTTGGTATTTTATCTCCACCCCATGGGCTAATTGAAGCTCTTGTTGCTAATTAATGGTGACTTACAGGCCTTCTCCCACTGCAGCGGGTATTTTGCTGACAGTGATGGGTGGTGGGCTTTGGCAAAAACTGATGGCCTTGATGCCTCCAGTCCCTGGAGAGGGACATCTCCTCGGAGACCCCTCCACCTGGTCATTCACACAGGCTGTGTATTGGAGCTATAGCCTGGGCTTCCCTGGAGTCTGACTTCGGGGAGTTAACTATAGTCTATACAGTGACCACTGCACAGCAACAGTTTGATGGCCAGTGCATTGCTGACCTTTATTGCCCAGATGGGGACAGATGTCCCACTCCATGCCACTTAATGACCCAGTGGCTATTAAATCACAGCAGGACAACCCAATAAATCCTCAGCTTGTGATTTGATTTGATTTGATTTGATTTATTACTGTCACTTGTACCAAGTCACAGTGAAAATGTTGTCTTATGTGTTTTACAGACAGATCGTACTGTACAAGTGTATCAGGGTAACAGAACAGAGTGCAAGATGCGGTGTTCCAGCTGCCATGAAGGTGCAGAGAGAGTTCAACATTAACATTAAAGAGGTCTACTCAATATTGTGGGGCTGAAGAAAGGTTGCTTCCACATCAAACTGCTCTCGAGGGTCTTAGGAAGACTGGAGATGAAGTAGGCCATTCAATCCATCCAACGTACATTGTCATCTCTGTACCTAGGTACCTTTGTACCTAAGATGGCGTCATCAGTGGCAACTTGTAAATTTTTTCACTGTACTCATTTAAGTACACGTGACAATAAAGCTAATTCTAATTCTAAATTGGATCATGGCTGGTCATCTGCCTTAAAGCCACTTATGAAGAATATTTGAGGATTCTGGGTCTATACTTGATGCAGTTTAGAAAGATGAAGAGGGATCTAATTGAAACATACAGAATACTGAATGGCCTGGACAGAGTAGGTGTTGGGAAGATGTTTCCTTTGGTAGGAGAGACTAGGACTAGAAGGCACAACTTTAGAGATAAGGAGAAATTTCCTCAGCCAGAGAGTGGTGCATCTATGGAATTCACTGCCACAAAAACCTGTGGAGGCCCAGTCATTGAGTATATTTAAGACTGTGATAGATAGGTTCTTGAGTGTCAAGGGGATCAAGGGTTATGGGGAGAAAGCGGGACAATGGGGTTGAGAAAAGTATCAGCCATGATGGAATAGGGGAGCGGACTCAATGGACTGAATGGCCTTATTTCTGCTCCTATGTCTTATAGTCTTACCCATACTACTGCTGTATCCCGAGGTGCCAAGAGATCTTCGCTCCTGAAGTCCTCTGATAAAACCCAGTTTTCAGAGACAGAAATCTTCCACACTGTTTAAATTAGTTCAGCATGGGATATCCCATGAACTAGAGCTCAGAACTGGACATTATTGTATTCCAAGGAACTGTAATACTCCAGGGATTTGAATCACTTGCAGCGCCAAAGTATTAGACTGGTAGCTTACGGTGGTGATAGGATAATTTGGTCACACCCAAGCTGGAGTGTTGTGCCCATGTCTGGATGCTAAACTTTAGGAGAGTTGTGAAGACGTTGGAGAGAGTGCAGACAAGATTCACCTCAGCTATGAATCTCAACATTTGCCTTGGAGAGGAGAAAGTCAAGAGGAGATTTGTTAGCGGTGTTCAAAATCATGAGGGTAGACACAGTAAATAGGGAGAAACTTCCCATTGGTAGAAAGATTGAGTATGAGAGAGCAGAGGTTTAAGGCGATTAGAAAAAAAGAAGAAATAGAAATGGGAGGAGAAAAGTCTCCAATGTTAACTGCTTGAATGTACTGCCTGTGAATGAGGTAGAGGCAGGTTTCAAAAGAAGGATTCATGAGGTCATTATCTGAAAAGGAAGGATGTGCAAGATGGCATGCAGAATGACACTAGGTGCCTTGCTTGTTGGAAGAGCTGACATAGACAAAATGGGTTTAGTGGCCTCCTTTGTGACAGTTCTGGGGTTTTGTTGGGTTTGTGTTCAATTGTTTTAGTATCTGTCTTCTCCAGTCCACATTCCCTCAGACAGAGAGAACTGTATATTTCCTTATATTTGTGCTTGGGTATAGAGACTGGTTGGCTCCATCAAGGAAGGATTTCACACCATCAGTTATTTACCATTAATCCCAACCACTCACTTCAATTGTTGGTAAAGTGTTGGAAAAGGTTATAAGAGATAGGATTTGTAATCATCTAGAAAATAATAATTTGATTAGGGATAGTCAGCACGGTTTTGTGAAGGGTAGGTCCTGCCTCACAAACCTTATTGAGTTCTTTGAGAAGGTGACCAAATAGGTAGATGAGAGTAAATCGGTTGATGTGGTGTATATAGATTTCAGCAAGGCGTTCAATAAGGTTCCCCACAGTAGGGTATTATAAAAAATGCTGAGGAATGGGATTGTGGGAGACATAGCAGTTTGGATCAGTAATTGGTTTGTTGAAAGAAAACAGAGGGTTGACGTTGATGGAACATGTTCATCTTGGTGTCCAGTTACTAGAGGCGTACCGCAAGGGTCGGTGTTGGGTCCACTGTTTTATAAATGACCTGGATGAGGGCTTAGAAGGGTGGGTTAGTAAATTTGTAGACAACACTAAGGTCAGTGGAGTTATGGATAGTGACTAAGGATGTAGTAGGTTACAGAGATACATAGTTAGGATGCAGAGCTGGGCTGAGAGGTGGCAAATAGAGTTTAATGTGGATAAGTATGAGGTGATACAGTTTGGATGGAGTAATCAGAATGCAAAGTACTGGGCTAATGGTAAGATTCTTGGGAGTGCAGATGAGCAGAGAGATCTCGGCTTCCATGTACACAGATCCCTGAAAGTTGCCACCCAGATTGACAGGGTTGTTAAGAAGGCATACAGTGTTTTGGCCTTTATTAATAGAGGGATTGCGTTCCAAAACCAGGAGGTTATGCTGCAGCTGTACAAAGCTCTGGTATGGCCACACTTGAGTATTGTGTACAGTTCTGGTCACCGCATTATACGAAGGATGTGGAAGCTTTGGAAAGGGTGCAGAGTAGATTTATTAGGATGTTGCCTGGTATGGAAGGAATGTCTTACGTGGAAAGGCTGAGGGCCTTGAGGCTGTTCTCGTTAGAGAGAAGAAGGTTGAGAGGTGACTTAATAGAGACATATAAGATAATCAGAGGGTTAGATAGGGTGGACAGGGAGAGCCTTTTTCCAAGCATGGGGATGGTAAACAAGTGGGGACATAACTTTAAAGTGAGAGGAGATAGGTATAAGACAGATGTCAGAGGTAGTTTCTTTACTCAGAGAGTAATAAGGGCATGGAATGCTTTGGCTGCAATGGTAGTAGATTCACCAAATTTAAGTGCATTTAAGTTGTCATTGGACAGGCAAATGGACGTGCATGGATAGTGGGCTTCAGATTGGTGTGACAGGGCGGCGCAACATCGGGGGCCGAAGGGCCTGTACTGCGCTGTAATGTTCTATGTAAATGGAAGGACAATCAACAGTCTCCTGATTGACACCCCCTTATCCCACCCAATTTGGTAAGCCAGTTGGAAAATCCAGCCCAGTAACCATTTTACATCTTTATTGGAAACATCCTAAATTTCCTCATCTATTGTATTTCGATCAGTGCAAGCTATTCTAGATGGAAGGATTCTTCCGTAAAGATTGTGATTTATTACACTATTTTCTCCAGTTCTCGTTGTGCAAGCCCATGCTAATGCCTGATGTGAGAAGAGATTCCTTCTCTATACTCTGTATGATAAAGAAAGTCATTTATTCGGTTTTATTACATGGACGACCCGCTGTGATTGGTGAGTTTTGGTGATAACAAACTCAGATTCACAGGCACTCAAAAATTAAATGTTAAAAAAGAAAGACAGATAGCCTCCATACTGTTTAAATTATTTCAGAGTGGAGCCTTACCTTGCAGAAGTCGGATGTTGTACAGACCAATTTTAAACCAATCTGGAAACAACTATCTCTGAAAGCTGTCAAAGAAGATGCTGCAGCATTTACAGACTTTGGAGCAAACATCCTTTCTAATATTCACTCCTAAGCCTCCGTTCCGCATTAAATTACAATCAAGGTCAGCGATTTGAAGATGCTCAACTATCATATCAGTGTGAAATGAACCTTCTTATACTGTACTGTCATAGTTATGGTACTGGGTTGGTGATGAATTCAAATCCCTCAAAAACACCTCATAATTTTCAGTTCAGTCAGCAAGGAATCGTGATAAAAGCTGCTAGATTACTATTAAAGTATGAAATTGAACATCAGTAAGTGTGAGGTCTGTGAATCTTTTACAGCTGACATGTTTTGATACATACAACAACATAAATTTGTACACATTTGTAGTAATACTACAAAATGTCCAAAGCCCCTTCACGAGAACCTTCTCAATTAACTTTTCAATCCAAACTTTAGGAGGTCACATGACCAAAGAAATTGATGAAAGTTGGGGGTTTTGAATGCTTCTTAGAAGAGAAAATTGAGAGGGTTAACCTGGTCAATGCAAATACTTCAGAGTAGAATCAACGTTTCAGGCATAAGACCTTCATAAGGAATTTTATGCTCAAAACGTCGATTCTCCTGCCCCTTGGATGCTGCCTGGCCTGCTGTGCTTTTTCAGCACCACACTCTCGACTCTGATCACCAGCATCTGTAATCCTCACTTTCTCTCACTTATTAATTATGATAATCACATGAGGCTATTGGCTGGAGTGGACACTTTATTTATCCAGATGCACAATGTAAGGCAGTTATACGGGTCTGACTCATAGAGTCATAGAGTCATAGCGTGGAAACAGACCCTTTGGTCCAACCTGTCCATGCCAACCAGATATCCCAACCCAATCTAGTAGCACCTGCCACCAAGCGGCCCATATCCATCCAAACTCTTCCTATTCATATACCCATCCAAATGCCTCTTAAATGTTACAATTGTACCACCCTCCACCACATCCACTGGCAGCTCATCCCATACACGTACCACCCTCTGCGTGAAAAAGTTGCCCCTTATGTCTCTTTTATATCTTTCCCCTCTCACCCTAAACCTATGCCCTCTAGTTCTGGACTCCTCTACCCCAGGGAAAAGACTTTGTCCATTTATCCTATTAATTCCCCTCATAATTTTGTAAACCTCTATAAGATTACCCCTCAGCCTCCAACGCTCCAGGGAAAACAGCCCCAGCCTGTTCAGCCTCTCCCTGTAGTTCAGATCCTCCAACCCTGGCAACATCCTTGTAAATCTTTTCTGAACCCTTTCAAGTTTCACAACATCTTTCCGATAGGAAGGAGACCGGAATTGCACGTAATATTCCAACAATGGCCTAACCGATGTCCTGTAAAGCCACAACATGACCTCCCAACTCCTGTACTCAATACTCTGACCAATAAAGGAAAGCATACCAAACGCCTTCTTCACTATCCTATCTACCTATGACCTCACTTTCAAGGAGCTATGAACCTGCACTCCAAGGTCACTTTGTTCAGCAACACTCCCTAGGACCTTACCATTACGTGTGTAAGTCCTGCTAAAGTTTGCAGACTCGAAAGGTCAGAGAACCATATCCTGTCCTTCACCGTTGGTATCTTCATAACAGGAAAGGTAAAGACTTGGAGGCAACTCCTGTATTCTTTGACAACACAAGAAGAAGTACAGAAACATAGCCAGAGGAAAGAATAACAGTGATCTCTCAAGACAAAAGACCAATTCTATTTCCCAGAAACATCTTCTAAATGTGTGGTTGGAGGTGTAGCTCTAGGATTGCACTCACCAGCCACATATGGACTCACAGAAACCATGACCATAGAATTTCCTGGGTTGACCATCATTATTGTTAGTGAGTGGTTGCTGATGATTCATAACACTGTTTCGTGGCTGGTCGCAACAAGAAAACAACTTGTTCTTATTGTTTTAGTGCAATAATACTGTGTAATCTGGATTTATATTTGCAATAACAATGGAAGCAATTGCAAGCATTACACTTGTGGAGGTCACTTGTTCCATGAAATTGATATTCCTAAAGGAAGACATAATTTCTCAAAGCAGTTGGCAAATTAATTCATGTCTGTTGGAACATCAAGGTATTTGGTGTTCCTTGGAGAGAATCAGAAATATTGAGTGGGATTCTGGAAGAGCTGGTATATTTTCAGATGCAAATGTACGTTTAATTTGATTTTTATTATATTGAGATGAACTAGATTTCAAAAGAAGAGGGAACAAAGACAGATGAAAAAAGTAACAGAAAATTGAACAGAGGAGAATGAAGTTTGTGATTTTAGAACAGCGTTAAGAAAGGATAAAACATGAAAATCTGAGACAGCTGAAGCAATGAATAGATTGGCCGGTGTTGGTGCAGCTTTTAAACGGATACTCTTAAAGTTCAAATGGCATGGAAAGGTCAGTGTCCAGAGAAAGATTGCAAATATTTACTCAATGAGAATGTATAAAAACTAACCTGTAGCTCTTTGGTCTTGAAAAAGAACTTCTAGCACAAAGTGAATCTTAATGAAATGCAAAATTTAATGAAAGGCGCCAGAAACTAAATCATTCACTTCTTCCAATGCAAATGTACAGTAACAGCAGTGTGTACCACCTACAAGATGCGCTGCAGTAATTCGCCAAGGATTCTTTGACAGTGATTTCCCTCTATCACCTCCAACGACAAAGATAGCAGGTGAACTGGGGCACCAGCAACTGCACCTTCTCCTCCAAGTCACCTCCCACTGCCCACCTCCCAAAAACACAAGTCTTGCCCCTGGCACCGATCTCCTCACACATCCTCACCTGGAATTATATTGCCATTCCTTTGCTGTTGCTGAGTCCAGGAACTCCCCTCCTCAGGGTCAACATTCAAGGCTCAGGAAGGTAGCTTACCACCATCTTCTCAAGGGCAATTAGGAATGTTGGTCTGTCCACCAATGCTCAAATCCTAGCTATCTGATGAAGGAGCAGTGCTCTGAAAGCTTGTAGCTTGAAATAAACCTGTTGGACTATAAACTGGCGTTGTGTGATTTTTAATTTTGTCCACCCCAGTCCAACACTGGCACCTCCACATGATATCCTAGTAATGAATCATAAAAACAAATAAATCAAGTTAAACAAATTGGTTGAGAAGGTCAAGTTTAGTCCATGTATTAGGAAGAATTGTCCCATTGTGAGCTGGTGGACAGTTCCACTGAGAGATTTAGACTAGTTCATGTGGGACAAGATTATAATTCTGGATGGGAAGGTGGGTTTTGAATGAGTTAAAATCTCACACCATGTTTCTGTTTCATGCTGGTCTTTCAGTTTCAGTCCAAAAGGAGCAGAATCCCCCAGCAGCACGAAGCTTTGTTCTAACGGCTGAATACATGTACATTGACAACTCTGAGAATCACTCATGCTAGGTTAAAAATAATACCCATTGGTCTCCCTCCCAATATTAAACTACAAATGTAGGTTCTGTAAGTGAACTAATTGGCCTAGCTTCTTGTAGAAGATTTGGAATGAGCTTCTGCCTGTTACCCATTCCTTTTATATTGTTCTTCAGATCAGCTCAGTACACGGCCACCTTGCTAATTTACTTCTTCGCCAACCGAATGCGTGATCTGAGTTTCGATAGAGCTTTCTCATTGTCTGACTCTCCATCTTCTCAGTCTCCCTCAGCTGCTTACTAATGCTTACCAGATTCTTGCTGTTAAGCCTCACTCTGCAACTAATCTGAAACAGTAAGTTACGTACCATTTCAATTCATTGGCAGGAATCGAATATATGCAGCAACTTCTTAGATGTTACAGCAAAGATACATCTGGCAGCCCCTCAGGATGATCCCAGAATTTTTAAATTAATAATTTGTTTTTCTTTGTTGTACTGTCAGAACAGTATGAAGTGAAGGGATTGTTGAAATATGAATATTAAAATATTTTCCTGAAACTTGTAAATCATCCTCAAAGGTATACTTCCCGCATCAAAGCATCAGAACTGCATCATTTATATACCCCTGATTCCGTAGGGTACATGAACTTCCAAACAGTGCAATAATCTCAAGTTTAACCAAAAAGACTATTCCTATGAATGTTCATGGCTCTCTCATACATTACAACAGTGGCTACACTTCAAGAGCAATAATTGGCTATAAGATACTGCACAGGAGTTATTGAAAGGTGCTATACACATTCAAGTCTTTCTTGCTTTTATCCGGGGTTGAGTGTGTATATGTATGAGGGTGAATCTGTGTGTGTGTGTATGTATGTCTCTGTATGCGTGTGTGTATGTGTTTTTGCATGTATGTCTGTGTGTGTGCACACACGTGTAAGCTTCTATGTCTCTGTATGCGTGTGTGCATGTGTGTATACATGTATGTCTCTGCGTGGGTGTGTATGTGTGCTTGCATGTATATCAGTGTGTGTGTATGCAGGCATACACGTATGTTTCTGAATGCGTGTGTGTATGTTTGTACATCTCTGCGTGTGTGCGCATCTGTATACTTGTAGCCTCTATTTGTGTGAGTGCATGATGTGGGTGTATATCTGTGTGTAGGGGTGTGTAGATTGTGTATGGGTGTGTTTGTGGGGATTCCCTTTGTCCATTAGGCTTAGAGGTGAGGTGAGGAAGTGGGACAGGATGGAAAATGGGCTGCAACCTGATTCTAAAAATGAGCTGCCCCCAAGGGGGATGGGTTCGAAAATCGGGAAAATTTGGGCTGACAGCAGGTTAGATGATGTCACGGACATCCCAAAACTAAATGATGGAAACTTCATAAAGGGGGGTGTCCTAATCAGAACAGTTTCATCAGCCAGTATTCATCTCAGAGATTGGTCTCAGATATTGATCTCAGGATGACAACAGCTGATGCACCACTGGTTAATTTTATGAATGCAGTGCTTTACTCACTGGCTATTTAATTTCTGAGATTATGAGAAAGTCACAGTGAATGTTTGCTTCTGTCTGTCACTAATATAAAGTTTAAACCTTTCTCGACTATGCATCCAGCCCCCAAGCGTCTTTTTTTTTATTTAACCTATTTTTCTAATCAACCTATTCAGTGATGTTTTAACACACCTCTGCAACAGGTGGGACTTGAAATCAGCCCTCTCAGTCCAGGGGGTAGGGACACCACCACTGCGCCACAAGAGCGCACCCCCGCCCCAGCCCCCCAACAAGAATCTGTAAACGTAGCTTTGCAATTGGCTGTAGCTGTGATAAATCCAATGCAAAGCCCAGATGGAGTGAGAACACCAATCGCAAGCAGGTCTCATTAATCTTTGCTTCAGCTCCTGCAATCATCACAACAGGGGATGTCATGGGATTGTGAGGGAAAACTAACACCAAGCTAAAAAAGGAAAATATCACGAGGTGTGACTAAAGTTTAGTCAGTGAGGTGAATTTTAATGAAGTTTTTGCTCCCTTCCCCCCCCACCCCCAGATGTTTTCCTGGTTAGTTGTTTATAGGATGTGGTACGGTTGTTACTCATTATCAATTCCTCCGCCACCAGGGAGAGGGTACAGCAGTCTGAACAAATGCACCAGCCGGTTTTGTAACAGTTTCTACACTATTGTTGTTAGAATACTGAATGGACTAACAAAGTCTTAGCAATCGCCTGTACCTGTGTTTTTGTTTTTTGCTGCTGTTTACCTATTATTTACTATTTATGCTACTTAAGATTTGGAGATGCCGGTGTTGGACTGGGGTGTACAAAGTTAAAAATCACACAACACCAGGTTATAGTCCAACAGGTTTAATTGGAAGCACACTAGCTTTCGGAGCGAAGCCCCTTCATCAGGTGATAGTGGAGGGCTCGATCGTAACACAGACTTTATAGCAAAAATTTGCAGTGTGATGTAACTGAAATTATACATTGAAAAATTGATTGTCTATTAAGCCTTTCATCTGTTAGAATACAGTGATAGTTTCACTTCTTTCATGTGTAAATCACAAAACCTTTTTTTAAAGTTGCATTTTCGGGTTAGCTGTTAACAATGGTGATAGCTAGACAATATGTTGAAGGTGTTAGCCCCCTGTGCTCTCTGTCTATGACCTGATGTTTAGATTGATTCTAATCTAAACAGTGAGATAACAGAGTTTTACATAAAGTCATGCAGTTTTGAGCTCAGAGTTCGACATGAATGTATGCAGTTTTTGAGCAAAGTGCAATGTAACTCTGCAGGTACAAATTCACCCCACAAAATATATGTCTCCGTGTTGGTCTTTGTCTGTCTGTGTGTGTGTCTGTCTGGGGTGGGGATTGTGAGTGTGATAAAGTGTGTGTGTGTGTGTAGTGAGGGCAGAGTGTCTTAAGTCTATGAGGGGGTGCATGTGTGAGTGTGGGAGTGTGTGTGTCTATAAGGGTGTGTGTGGGTGTCTGTGTGCGCGTTTGTGTGTACCTGTGTCCGTGTGTATGTGAGAGTGTGTGTGTGTATGAATATCTGTGTGTGTGTGTGTGTAGTGCAATACTTGGGTTCATGTCAGATTACAGTGATCACCTGTAATGTGACATGAATCCAAGGTCCCGGTTGAGGCCCTCCCTATGGGTACCGAACTTAGCTGTCAGCCTCTGCTCGCCCACTTTCCTCTGCTGCCTATCCCGAAGTCCACCTTGGAGGATGGTCACCCGAAAGTCCGAGGCTGAATGTCCTGGACCACTGAAGTGTTCCCCAATTGGGAGGGAACCCTCCTGTCTGTTGATTGTTGTGCGGTGCCATTCATCCGTTGTCATAGCCTTTGCTCGGTTTCCCCAATGTACCATGCCTCCGGGCATCCTTGCCTGCAACATATAAGATAGACAACGTTGGCTGAGTCACATGAGTACCTGCCATGTACAAGGTGGGAGGTGTTCCCACACGTAATTGTGGTATCTATGTCCACAATCTGACACGTCTTGCAGCGTCCACCGTGACAGGGTTGTATGAAGTTGTCCTGAGAGCCGGGCAGTTTGCTACAAACAATGATCTGTTTGAGGTTTGGTGGTTGCTTAAAGGCAAGTAATGGAGATGTGAGGAAGGTCTTGTTGAGGTGCTCATCCTCATTGATAATGTGTTGCAGGTCACGAAGAACATGGCGTAATTTTCCAGCCCCTGGGAAGTACTGAACAACGAAGGGTACCCTGTCAGTTGCAGCACATGTCTGTCTCCTGAGGAGGTCATTATGGTTCCTTGCTGTGGCATGTCGGAACTGGCGATTGATGAGTTGAGCATCGTACCCCGTTCTTGTGAGGGCATCCTTGAGTACTTCCAGGTGTCCGTCACGTTCCTCCTTATCTGAGCAGATCCGGTGTATGCGTAGGGCTTGTCCATAGGAAATGGCTGTTTTAATATGTTTTGGGTGGAAGCTGGAGAAGTGTAGCAATGTGAGGTTGTCTGTGGGTTTGCGGTAGAGTGTGGTGCTGAGGTGTCCATCCTTGATGGAGAAGCACGTGTCCAAGAATGAGACAGACAGTCGAGAGTAGTCCATGGTGAGTTTGATGTTGGGATGAAACTTGTTGATGTCACTGTGTAGTTTTATCAATGACTCCTCGCCATGGGTCCAGAGGAAGAAAATGTCATCAATGTACCCGGTGTACAATGTTGGTTGGAGATCCTGCATAGAGAAGAAATCTTCTTCAGGGAAAGGGGTAAGATACATAAAAAGCTGGAGTCAGTGAAATGGAATGGTTGAGTTATAGGATTGGAGGAGATGGCGGAGATAGACAGGAACATAGCTGTAAGAGAGATCTAAAGACAAGCTGGAGTAATAATGGCAAAATGCTGCAGATACTGGAAATCTGAAATAAAAACAGAGAGAAACACAACGGGGTCAGCAGCATCAGCAGAGTGAGAAACAAAACTGATGTTTCATGTCCTGTGACGGAAGAACAGTCATATTGAGCCTAAAAAGTTAATTCTGGTTTCTACCTAAGCAAGAACATGGGTGACTGAAAGCCAAATGCAAGTCAGTATGAATGAGAGTGATGGAGGAGTAAGGGATAGAGTGAAGGTTGAAGTTCATGAGGATTGGAAGGTAACCATGGGGAGCATTGAAGTGGCGACCTCTAGATAACCTTCGGTTGCCAATGCGGGCAGTTAGGTGTGGAAAAGGGGATAATCCTGGAACCTTTGAACTGAGTCGACGGAGGGCTAAATACTCAGCTTGTAGCTGAACTAGATGCTGAGGAGACAGACTCCCCAGTCCAGCCTGGCGCAGATAGAGTTGGTGGTGAAGGTACAAAGCCTTCAAGAGACTGGAGGAGGAATTACATCTGACTTGAATCTGATAAGTAACAATAACCAAAAGAAGTCCTCTAGACGTATTGGAGGGTAATGGATGTGGAGGTGTCGGGGAGGGTAAAGTTTGATGGTAGGGCGTGAGGTAATGAACAACATTGCTGCTTGAAATTAGATGAAATGAAAAGATTTATACCTTCCCAATTTTGGGATAAGATATGTCGGGATTTGTATATGTCTGAAATTTGTTTCCTTGTGCATGCTTTGATAAACTACCACTTTTCTTTCATGGAAGTCAATTATCTCCTTAACTGGTGCAGGCAGGTATTTAATAGCTCATGCTTTTGTACATGGATGGAGCTAAATTGACATTTGAATTAATTCAGTCATTAACCCAATATTAGCTTTACAATATATGTGATGATATTGTCAGTTGTCTCCCACTGTCAGACTCAATAATAGCTCCACTGAAAAATCAAATGGAAATCTTTATATCAGCCATCAGGACTGATATAAAACAGATGTTGAAATTCAGGGCAATGGTTATAGGAACTGTCTTTCAGAAATTGGTGTTGACCTCAATAATGTGACATCACATGGCATCAAACTATGCATCACTAACAACAAATGCAAATACAGCCGCGTGACCTTGCAATGGTCTTCCTTACCAAGATTTGACTTTCGTACTGCAACGAGGAGAGCCGGGACCAAATTGGAACCAATGGCCTGGTGATTACCATAACTGTGGTTGTGGGTTGTGTTGGTTGTGCAGTGGTGGTGGTGTCCCTACCTTTGAGCCAGAAGGCCCAGATTCAAGCTCTACCTGTCCAGAGATGAGTCAGATGTAACTTCTTCTCATCCCCATGATGGTTTCCTGAATTCTTCAATTAACTACATTTTCCTCGTTCTCTTCCTTTCCCAAATCATCAACAATAATTCGGGTGGCACGGTGACTCAGTGGTTAGCACTGCTGCCTCAAGGTGCCAGGGATCCAGGGTTTGATTCCTGTGGAGTCTGCACGTCCTCCCAGTGTCTGCCTGGGTTTCCTCTAGGTGCTCCAGTTTCCTCCTGCAGTCCAAAGATTAGGTGGATTGACCATGCTAACTGGGGGATTACAGGGGGAGGGGTGGGGGGGGGGGGATGGTGGTGCATGCATTTGGATGGGGTGCTGTTCAGAGGGCTGATGCAGAACTGACGGACTCTTTCTGCACTGTACAAATTCTATGATAATGTGCCTGAACAGTTTGAGTTTTTTAAAAAACTCTATAACTGGGTTTGTAAATGAGCCCTTGTGGTGCAGTGTAGTGTACTGTAATCAGAGTGAACCAAAAGGACCAGGTTCAAGTCCCACCTGGTCCAGAGATGTGTAATCCAGAGGTTGATTAAAAATATAATTAGCATTGTTGATAATGCTTTAGATGAATTAGTGAGGGCAAGTCTTCAGTTGAAGAGAATTTCAAAAGTTTAAAAAGAAACAAGAGAGCAGAGGTGCAGGGTAGTGAAGAGGTGAATGATAATTAAAGTGAGACAGGAAAGGGTGGAAAATGTATGCAGGAAAGTGCAGTAGAAATTAGAAGCAGAGTAAGTAATAATGGTAAAAAGTCAAAGGCACTTTGTCTGAATGCTGGCAGAATTTGTAATAAGGTAGATGAGTTACTACCACAAATAGAAGTAATGAATATGAGTAATATAGCTATTACAAGAGACATGTTTGTAGGTGTTCAAGACAGGGACCTCAATATTTGAGGGTACTTGACATTCTGGAAGCACAGGCGAGGAGGAACAGGAGGTGGTTAGCTGTGTTGATAAAAGTAAGTATCAATGTGATGGTTAATAATGATACAGGTGCAATAGCCCATGATGTGGAATCAGTGCGGGTTTGAATAAGCAATAGTAAGAGAAAGAATTCATGGCTGTGAGTTATCTAAAGGCAACCTCCCCCCACCCCCACCCCCCACCAAAGAGGCGAGTAGGAAGGGCATTACAATTTTCACGGGTGGTTTGAATCTGCAAATCGAATAGACAAATTAGTTGGGTAAGTTTGTAAAGTAATCAGGCATTGCTTCTTAGAGCTTAACTTTATAGAATCTATCTGGTAACAGGCTATTATAGATCTAATAATGTGCAACAATGTAGTATTCACAAGAAATCGTGTAGTTAGGGATCCTCTAGGGAATAGCAATCACAACAGAGTGTAAGAGTGTAATTTCAAACCAATATCCTTGACACAAATATGATGTAGAGATGCTGGTGTTAGACTGGAGTGGACAAAGTTAAAAACGACACAACACCAAATTATAGTCCAACAGGTTTATTTGAAAGTAGAATTATCGATTACAGGTTGGAAAGGTAGACTAAATGAAAGGTCAATGGTAGACATTTAAGCAGATGTTTCGTAATGCTCAGCAAAAATGTATTCTGATCAAAACAAAAGATAAATTACCCATGGTTTACAGTTGTGGTCAAGTAGGAAGCTCAATTAAAAAAAACTAAAGTATACAATGCAATGAAAACCGAGTCGTATGACAAAAAATTGCCATGTTTTAAGAACTGATAGTGGATGACTAAAAAGCTCCTAAAGATGGAGGAAATTGATTACAAAGGTAAATTGGCAAGAAACATAACAAATAACAAGCGCTCATGTGTGTATATATAAAGAAAGAAAGTAGCTAAAGTGTGGAGGATACAACTGGGGAATCAGTAACAGGGAACAGGGAAATGGCAGATCACTTAAACTATCATTTAACATATGTCATCTCAGTGGACACCATAGACATCCCAGTGTAGAAAGAAGGGCAACGACTTTTCCCACTTGACCAGGGTGCAGAACTACACACTGCTGTCTGCTAGGTCATGCCTCAGTCTCTTTCTGCTACTGCACCCACCTCCTACTAAGGATCACGTTCTGCCTTACACTCTGCTGAATGCAACTCACTCTTGTTCCCCCTCACTCTCCCAGCCTGCTAACCCGGCATTCTACACTGCCTCCTCACTCTCGGAACACCTCAACACCTATCCCCCCACTGGCACCAGCACTTACAGCTATGCCACTCACTTTCATCTTCTTCATTCCCCCTTTCTGGCTTTAGAGGAGAAAACAGCCCATGACAGCCTATTGAGGCCAGACTGCTGGAGGGGTGGGGGGGAAGGGGATGGGAGCCTAATATTTCAAACCTTACAAAGACAGAAGGTTTGCCCTCGTAGCATCACTCCAGTGGAGATACAGAGGCAGCAAGTCAGTAACACATGGTAATGCACTGCAATGATCAAATTAACCAGGCAGTCAGTGTAACTCATCACACACCCTTTCTAACCATTGGCAATGCTTCCTTCTGCCTCTTGTAGTCAGTGCAGCCAGCCTTCCCAGTACATTTTAAGAAAGAAGCCCAACTCCACACTGAAGACATGCCCTCAACCTCAAAGGATCAGCAAAGTTGCCTCCTATACCTCAAACCAACTCAGGGAAGGACACCTCCTGCTGTGTCCCCTGCCAGGTTCCTGAAAGCTGTTTATTTCCACTATTGTACAGAATACTGCTCCCTGTGAGTACACCTGCCACTGCTAGGGACAAACACACATCCATTCCACATAGGATCCTGCACCTGACACTGATATCACTGTTACACAATGACATTCATTACTGTCTCATTATCAGATCCAATTTCATTAAACAACATCAACTCAATGACAAATGACAGATCCAAAACCCAAACAGAAGTGGAAATTGTTGACATTGCTCCCAGATGAGTTCTACCTGTTTCCCTCCAGAATATTTGTCTATCTCTCTCGATCCAAGTGGCTTATTAGGCAGATGTGATATGGAACAGAAAACTGTTCTATATCTTCTGGGTTTTTAAAAATTATTCACAGGATGAGAGTGCCACTGGTGAAGCCGACATTTATTGCCTACTGGTAACTGTCTCTAAGGCAGTGATGGTCAGCCATTCCCTGAATGACTTGCATGGCCATTTCAGAGAGCATTTACGGATCAGCAGTGAGTCAGGAATGTAACGTCAGTCAGACCAAGTAAGATTGGCAGATTTCCTTCTCTAAAGGACATTGGTAAATCAGCTGTGTTTTTGCAGCAATTCAGTAATTCCATGGATCGTGAACATTGAAACCGGCTTTTTACTCAAGAATAATCAAACTCATTGAATTGAAATTCCCCAATTTCCAGGTGGGATTTCAACTCGTGTCTAAGATCATTTGTCCAGAATTATCAATTCAATGGCATAACTTTACTGCTGTACCCTGATCTATGACATTATAAATGTTGTATTATTTGATTTGATACTGATTTTCTTTTGTTTTGTAAGTATGCAGCATAATTGGTGAATCAATTAAAATACAGAAGAGAGTTCAACTGTGATCAACATTAAGGAATCTTTACTTTCTATTCCTCATTCCTTCCCGGTTTTTTCTGCTCTTCTGAGAGTGGTGGCCTTGCCTAGTGGGGATCCTGTGCATCAGCCCCTAGTGTCCTATTTTCCAGGCTTTGACCAGCTGTTGGTTGACAAGCTTATCATGGTTGAAAATGTGTTGCTGGAAAAGCGCAGCAGGTCAGGCAGCATCCAAGGAGCAGGAAATTCGACGTTTCAGGCATAAGCCTTTCATCCTGATGAAGGGCTTATGCCCGAAACGTCGAATCTCCTGTTCCTTGGATGCTGCCTGACCTGCTGCGCTTTTCCAGCAACACATTTTCAGCTCTGATCTCCAGCATCTGCAGACCTCACTTTCTCCTCCAAGCTTATCATGGTGGACACTGCAGCAGTGTCCCAAACCTTTCCCGCTATGTGGGCATCTACAAACTTGTATCATTCCGGAGGACTTACTGAGAAAGATTTGACCACCTGACTGATAGCTGCACCATTTACCTCTGGAGCACCCAGGCCAACTCAAGAAAGGCTTGGGCCATTTATAGTGGCCTTACTAGTTCAGATGAGATACCTGGACTTCTGTTCTTCGTTTGGTTTTTACTCACTTAATTTAGAACATCAGTTCCATGGGCCTATGATAGTGAAGATGGAGGTCAGTCAGTAAGTAATACATTCTACTGGCCAGTGAAGGAGTAAATGTAGGGGAATGGGTCTGGGTGGGTTGCTCTTCAGAGGGTCGGTGTGGACTTGTTGGGCCAATGGGCCTCTGTTTCCACACTGTAAGTAATCTAATCGTGCAGATAATCATTTTTATTTTTTTAATTCACTTTTATTCCATTTTGTTCAAGTTGCTTTTCTGCAGCAACGGATTTTTGTAAATAAAGGTTAGTCCTAAGACAAGCAATAATATCACTGCAGGGTGCTGTGTGATACATCTTGATTTTGTGGGAGAGTAAACTGGAAGAGCGGGATTGAGCAATTTATTTCACCCCTTTCCTGATTTGTATTTCTAGTTTAACACTACAGTTAAGAACATAAGAAATAAGAGCCGAAGTCAACCATTGGACCCTTGAGCCAGTCTCACCACTCAAGAATATCATGGAAAATCCTTTAATTCAACTCCATAGCCCTCACCATCTCCAAATCTCTTAATTCCCTTAGTAACCAAAAATCTACAAACCTTTGTCTTGGATATTCTCAGCAACTGGGCACCCGCAAATCTCTGTGGATAAAGGACTCCAAATGTTAGAAGAAATTTCTCTACACCTCAATCCTAAACAGCTAAACCCCTTATTCTAAACCTGAGGTCTGTATTCCAGATTCCCCAGCCAAAGGAACCACCGCCTTATATCTGCTCTTTCAAGATTTTTGTGGATTTTATATTTTTTAATTATATTTCAGTCCATTCTCCTAAATTCAAGAGGATACGTTCCAATCTCTCTTGATAGGAAAATGGTTAGTCCAGCTACAACACAGTCAAGCATGCTTTATCTTAACTAAATTGAGAAATCAAGCAAGTGGGAGACTTCAGTCATTGCTGGATAAAAACTAAATGTTGCCCAAAATCCTACATTCTTGGAATTGTACTGTTTTGATTAAGCCCTGACAACTGTGACCTTCAGAAATATTGTTCTATAAAATTATATCCTGAAATTTTCACCCGGTATCAGTCTGACTCTTTAAACTGACATCTTGCTCTCACACCGTCACAAAGTTAACCTTTTCAAAATATTGATTTATGGATAGTGAGAAAAGGAAGGCTGAGTTTTGTTTCTTGTATCTGAAACTCCACTATTTGCAATTATGATCAGCCACAAAAATACCTACAACCCTGTGATGTTTCTCATTTAACGTCATTGTTAAAGCGAAGTGTGTTGATATATTTTAGATATCATCTGTGAATATCAACCAAGGAGATAGTTTCCCTCTAAGCACTTTAAATACAAGATTGGTCCATGAAGAATTAGAAGCAAAAATAAGATATGAATTTGCTCATTAAAGTCAGTGAACCCCAATGACCATGAGGAAAATTGCTTAAAGGCATTCAGTCAGATAGCATAAATGAGAAACTAAAGAAATTCTTGCAGGGAGCACTAAGATTTGAAACATAATTGAAGTCATGACTTTACAAATCCACTGGATACCTCAAGAAGGGAGTTGTGCTGATGAACCGGACTCATCCTGTTGAAGCCATTTACTCGGCTTTCCAGACATTGATGGACAAATGATTGGCAATCTCTCAACGTCTGGCTTGTCCCAGTCAGTTGATGCGGCAGGACTGTCCTCACACCCCAATTCAAATCATCATGAGGTCCCATTCAAATTGACAGTGGACGCTCAGACTGCTAAACCCACCAATCCCACTTGAAATCCCCAATTTTGGGATGGGTGAACAATTGGCCACTGTCAATGAAGGTTTGCTGATTTCCCTGAGGATGGTTTGGAGGCAGGGACATTTAATTGGGCAGGAGGCTGGTGGACATGAACCTTCTTTCTTATCCTTTCTATTTCAATTATCCGGCCGGGCAAAGTTCCTAGTTGGCCTTGCCTCATGCCAGTTGAGGTATTCAACTCGAGTTGGGCACATGACTTGCTGTAATGTAAGCCCAGAAAAGTAAAATCCTGTTGGCTTTGTTTGTGGCACCCAGGACTATGGGTAGATTTTTCAATCACTTACAAGTATTCCGTGCCCGATTGAGGAAAATGACATCAGGAAGGACAACTCTGTTGAGAGTCATGTTCCCTATTCTTCCTCTTGACCCCTCTACCCATGGACCCCACTCCACTCTCATTCACCTGGCTCCTTCGACTATTCCAGACTTCTCACTTGGCACCTTTCCTACCATCCTACCCCCGCTTCAGTTGGCAATGCATAGCTGCCCGACTCTGATTGGCTGATGATTTCCAAGGTCTTTGATCCCAGGGAAAGCCTGCCACTTTCCACTTAATCCAGTGGGATCTTTTTGTGCAGTGATGACGTTGAGCCCTCATCAGCATCCACAGACCACAAGCAAGACCCCATTGACCTCCATTCAAACTCCACGGAGGGGAAAAAACAATTTAAACAAAATCCTCATGTTTGGAGATGAATATACTAGTTGTGCTGCTCCAAAAGCTTATGATTTCAAATAAACCTGTTGCACTATAACCTGGTGTCATGTGACTTCTGACTTTATCCATCCCAGTCCAATACTAACATCTCCACATCATGGCTATGCAGAAGGCAATTAGAAATCAACCACATTGCTGCAGATCTGGAGTCACATGTCACTCAGACCAGGTGAAGATGGCAGATTTCCTTATCAAAAGGGCATGAGTGAACCAGAGGGGTCTTTCCTGAAAATTGTCTATGATTTCATGATCATGATGGTAGAATTTGAACCTAGGTCTCCAGGGAATTAGCTGAGTTTCTAGATTAATAGTCAAGGCATAATACCACTAGGCTATTGTCCCCATGACAATGTAACTTTTTCAAATGCTGATCAAAAGCTAATGGGACACTCCAAACCCAACTCCTTTCATTGTCTCCTTGTGATTCTACAGCAAAGAGATTGTGTGATGGAGAGAGAAAGTGGACGTTGCCATGGCAACTTGGGCTTGCTGAACAGGGCCAATTGGCTGAATGGTTAGTGTGTGTTTGACTGGTACCAACAATATAGGGTTCTATCCCAGTTCCAGCCCGAGCAGACTCTGGAACTGCCTTTTTGCCCTCTCCATGGGGGTAATGGTTGTGTCACCTTGAGCAGACAACTGTGGAAGATATGATGCATTGCAATAGCAAAGCACTTTGAGTGGTTTCCATACAGCAAAACACCTTCCGGAATTCTATTTTCATTGTAAGCATTTATTGCTCTGAGAGACAGGCACATTACTGTGGGTCAGGAGTCACATGTGGGCCAGACTAGGTAAGCACAGCAAATTTCCTTCTATTCAGAGCATTAGTGAACCAGATGGGTTTTTTAAAAGAGTCAGTCTTAGTTACATGTTTGCAATTAGGCTAGCTCCTTATTCCAGGTGTCATTGAAATCAAATTTCACCACAATCCTGCTATGTTGGGATTTGAACCTGTTTCCCCAGGACACTGGCCTGCCGTTTTGTATTACTAGTCCACTACAACTACCCTGTCACCTTCTCGAATGGGTCTACAGCACAGAGAGGGCCCTTCAGCCCATTGCATCCTTGCTGGTCAAAAACATCCACCTAACTATTCTAATGCTGTTTTGCTGTACTACACTCAATGTCTTGTGTGCCTTGGCATCACAAGTGCACATTTAAATACTTCTTAAATGTTATGAGGGTTTCTGCCTCTCCCACCCTTACAGGCAGTGAGTTCCAGACTCCCATCACCCTCTGGGTGAAAAATATTTTCCTCGCATCTCCTCTAAACCTGCCCTTATCTTAAATCAATGCCCCTGGTCAGAGAACACCTCCGGGCCGCCCGAACCAACCAACCCAATCACCCCGTGGCTCAACACTTTAACTCCCCCTCCCACTCCACCGAGGACATGCAGGTCCTTGGACTCCTCCACCGGCAGAACACAACTACACGACGGCTGGAGGAGGAGCGCCTCATCTTCCGCCTGGGAACCCTCCAACCACAAGGTATGAATTCAGATTTCTCCAGTTTCCTCATTTCCCCTCCCCCCACCTTGTCTCAGTCGGTTCCCTCAACTCAGCACCGCCCTCCTAACCTGCAATCCTCTTCCTGACCTCTCCGCCCCCACCCCACTCCGGCCTATCACCCTCACCTTGACCTCCTTCCACCTATCCCACCTCCATCGCCCCTCCCCCAAGTCCCTCCTCCCTACCTTTTATCTTAGCCTGCTTGGCTCTCTCTCTTATTCCTGATGAAGGGTTTATGCTCGAAACGTCGAATTCTCTATTCCTGAGATGCTGCCTGGCCTGCTGTGCTTTGACCAGCAACACATTTGCAGCCCCTGGTCATTGACCCCCATCAAGGGGAAAAATCTCTTCCTGCCTACTTTATTCACGCCCCTCATTATTTTTATATATCTTCAACATGTCCCTTCTCAATCATCTCAGCTCTCAGGAAAGCAACCCTGTTTGTCCAAACTCTCTTCGTAACTGAAACTGGATTAGAGTGGTACTGGGAAAACACAGCAGGTCAGGCAGCGTCCGAGGAGCAGGAAAATCGACGTTATGGGCAAAAGTCCTTCATCAGGAATGAAGGCAGGGAGCCTCCGGGATGGAGAGATAAATGGGAGGGGGGGTGGGGCTGGGGAGAAGGTAGCCAAGAGTACAATGGGTGGATGGAGGTGGGGATGGAAGTGTTAGGTCAGAGAGGAGGGTGGGGTGGGTAGGTGGGAAAGGAGATTAGCAGGTAGGACAAGTCATGGGGACGATGTTGAGCTGGAAGTTTGGAACTGGGGTAATGTGGGGGGAGGGGAAATGAGAAAACTGGTGAAGTCCACATTGATGCCCTGGGGTTGAAGTGTTCTGAGGCGGAAGATGAGGTGTTCTTCCTCCAGGAGTCGGGTGGTGAGGGAGCGGCAGTGAAGGAGGCTCAGGACCTCCATGTCCTCGGCAGAGTGGGAGGGGGAGTTGAAATGTTGGGCCATGGGGTGGTGTGGTTGATTGGTGCAGGTGTCCCAGAGATGTTCCATAAAGTGCTCTGCAAGAAGGTGTCCAGTCTCCCCGATGTAGAGGAGACTGCATCGGGAGCAACGGATACAATAAATGATATTAGTGGACGTGCAGGTGAAACTTTGATGGATGTGGAAGGCTCCTTTGGGGCCTTGGATGGAGGTGAGGGAGGAGGTGTGGGCACAGGTTTTGCAATTCCTGCAGTGGCAGAGGAAGGTGCCAGGACGGCAGGGTGGGTTGTTGGTGGACGTGGATCTGACCAGGTAGTCACGAAGGGAACGGTCTTTGTGGAAGGCAGAAAGGGGTGAGGAGGGAAATATAGCCCTGGTGGTGGGATCCGTTTGGAGATGGATGATTTGGTTTATGCGAAGGTTGGTAGGGTGAAAGGTGAGCACCAGCGGCGTTCTGTAGTGTTACGGTTGGAAGGGTGGGGTCTGAGGGCGGAGGTGCGGGATGTGGATGAGATGCATTGGAGGGCATCTTTAACCACGTGGGAAGGGAAATTGCGGTCTTTAAAGAAGGAGGCCATCTGGTGTGTTCTGTGGTGGAACTGGTCCTCCTGGGAGCAGATACAGTGGAGGCAGAGGAATTGGGAATATGGGATGGCATTTTTGCAGGAGGCAGGGTGGGAAGAGGTGTAATCCAGATAGCTGTGGGGGTCGGTGGGTTTGTAAAAAATGTCAGTGTCAAGTCGGTCGTCATTAATGGAGATGGAGAGGTCCAAGAAGGAGAGGGAGGTGTCAGAGATGGTCCAGGTGAATTTAAGGTTGGGATGGAATGTGTTGGTGAAGTTGATGAACTGCTCAAACTCCTCGCGGGAGCACGAGGTGGCGCCGATGCAGTCATCAATGTAGTGGAGGAAGAGGTGGGGAGTGGTGCCGGTGTAATTACAGAAGATGGACTGTTCTCCGTAGCCGACAAAGAGACAGACATCGCTGGGGCCCATCACTTGTTGAGTTTCTCTACAGTTTCCATTTTTCTTTGTTTTTTTAAAATTCTGGTTAATCTCCTCTCCAGTGCTGTCCTATCGCTCCTCTCGCCCTCTTATTTATTGTGTAGGCAATATTACAATCATATTTACAACACCAGCATTATTCAAATTACAATAAGATAGGAATCAGTCTATGTTATTTGTAGTATTGATAAGGAAAGAGTGGTGACCTGGGCATGGGGAGAATACTAATTCTTGGTTCAAGTGCTCCTTTACCATCCAATGGAGCAGTCACACTGAGTAATCTGAAACAAAACCCTGTAAAACTGGTGAATGGCCATACGGGTCTGATTTCAAATAAACCTGTTGGATTATTACATGGCTTTGTTCTGATTTTGTTCACCCTTTGAGGAATTAGAGATGGACAATAAATACTGCGCCTAGCCAGAGACACCCACCTCCTGAGAATGAATGTGAAAGAAGGCAATTTTCCTCCTTTTACTCCTGGCCTTTGCTGTGTATTGAACAGATCTGTGAGTTGATACTCAACTTGTTTGGCCACGTGCACTTGCTACAGCCATGAGTCCGGATTGGTTTCCAATGAAGCTTTGGGTCAGAGACAGGGTCGCTACCCACTGTGCTGCAGACCTCCCCAAGGAAGCACCAGGAAAACACAAATATTTCCTTCTATAATACTGGATGATTGTGTGAATGCAGGTGACAGGTTGTGGTACAGCAATGACTTTACACACTGACAAAGAATGTTGTAATAAATTACTGTGTCCTCGTCTAACGTTGTGTGACAGATACCAAGAGGATATATCTATCCCTCAATGATACGGGCTCTGCAGGGGGTTACCAGCTGGTGTTACAGTTAAAATAATGTTACAGCACATTAAACATTATAAAACTCAGATGTTTAGCAGGACTAGAACAAGAATGAACAGTAACAATATCAGCTATTGCTTGTCCTACCCACTCGCCACCTTAAACATTCACTCCTCCACTGATGCACAATGGCAGCAGAATTTACAGGATGCAAGGCATCAACTCAGTGAGGGTCCTTCCCAAACGGCATGCCCACCAGCTAGATGAAGTGAAGTGGCATGAAGTGTAACTACCTGCATCTCTTCCTGCATGGGGTGATTGGTGGTCTTATCAGTATTGGTATTGGTGTCAACCTGGGTTCAAATCCTGTTATAGCAGAATTGAGTTTTTTTAAACGGATTGTAGAATTTGAATTCAACACAAAATTTGGAATTAAAAGTCTAATGATCATCATGAAACCATTGTTGATTGTTGGAAAAACCCATCTGGCTCACTAATGTCCTTTAGGGAAGGAAACTGCCATCCTTACCTGGTCTGGTCTACATGTGACTCCAGACCCACAGCAATAGACTTTTCACTGCCCTCTGGACAATTACGAATGGGCAATAAATGGTGGCCTTGCTACAAGTGAATAGAACAAAACCTGCTGTTACTTTCAGCTAATATTAACCAATTGTGAAGAGACCAATATTTCCCTTTAAATGAACCTTGTAACCCATTCAGACCAGAAGTCTGTATTTCCTGTTGAATTATTCTAATTTATAATTTAATCTGGGATTCAGGTCTGAAAAGCATTTGTCATGAAGCCATGCAGGTGACTTACTCCTGTGTAACAGACAAGTGAAATATTTTCATGATGTACAGCCCAGTTTGAGCATCTTGTCATGTCTAAAAAACTGGATTCTTAATTTCTCCCGTAACGTGGGACATGTGTAAATAATGGTGCCTTCAATCTTAATCCTCTCACATCTTGGATGCATATGTTGTCACTTTGAAATGTGACTTTTTCTTAAAAAAAACCTAGAACAAACCATTTTGTTAAAAAAGAAAATGTATTCTCCTGCAGGTATTTACCAAAAGTTAATGGGACTTTTGAAATTAACTCCCTTAGTTGTGTTGACTCTACAATGGATGTTTTACTTCCATTTTCAAACTAATTATTGGAAAGATTAAACCACTGCTTTCAGTCCCTCCTCCAAATTCAGTTCCCTGGTGCTGATTCCGTCATTCTTTTCCGAAGATCATGGACATTAAATCAGTCTGTTCACAGCCTGGGCGTTACATTTGTTTCAAGCTGGGCACCCGGACTTCTATTCCACACAATGATGAAGACCATCTCCCTGCATCTCCACCACCTCGATGGGGAGCACAGGCAGGTCCATGGAGTAGAACCACCTGCAGGTTGACTTTCATGGGGAAGTAATGGATGGCCTGGTCGTATTATCATTACACTGTTAGACCAGAGACCCAGCTAATGTTCTGGGGACCTGTGTTCAAATCCTGCTATGACGGATTGTAGAATTTGAATTCAATTAAAAAAAATCTGGAATTAAGGTCTGATGATGACCATAAAATGGTAGTTGAGGGATAACCCCATCATCTGGCTCACTAATGCCTTTAGGGAAGGAAACTGCTGTCCTTACTTACATGTGACTCCAAACCCATCTGACTTTGCCCCTGTATCCTCATAGAATGCCTACAGTATGGAAACGGACCATTTGGCCCTTTCAGTCCACACCGACTCCCTCCCAGACCCAACCCTCTACTCTATTTCTGTAACCCTGCGTTTGCCATGGCCAACACACCCCAGCCTGCACATTCCTGGGCACTATGAGTAATTTAGTGTGGCCAATCCACTTCACCTGCACATCTGTGGACTGAGAGTAGACACTGGAGCACCTGGAGGAAATGGGGAGAATGTGCAAACTCCATACAGTCACCCGAGGCTGGAATCGAACCCAGGAGCCTGGCACTGTGCTAACTACTGAGCCACCATCTCGCTCCTCTGAGTTACTGCCGAGACTTGCATTCATGCAGTTGCTACCTTCAGACCTGATGATTCCAACTCACTGTCGATTGTGCCTCCCATGACCCCCAGCATTGTAGACGTGGGGCCATCCTAAACTTCTGTCCTGCACTTGACAATTTACACTGGCTGCTGATCAAGTAACGTGTTTCAATTCAAAGTTCTCATTCTTGTTTATGGACTTCATTATGGCCTCTTGTTGTTTTCAAATGAATATTGGAACAACTTTGGAAGAAGCTGAGTTTACCCTCAGGGTAAATGCTGATGGGATGACACCGCAATTTATGAGGGCAGTGATTTTACTTTGATTGCTCTTAGGAGGGAATTGGGTTGAGAGAATCCTATTTTCTGTTGTCACACACTCAAGGAACTCGATGCAACACATGCTGCAATTCTATAAAGGCATGCTTTACTTATTAGTTCTGACGGTGAAGTGAGAGAGATGATGCTGTCAAGTACTGAATTATCAGAAATACCCTGCTCAGTTAGGAATGATTCAGCATTTTGGTAATCTCCTCCTCCCCTGATAATGAAGTCACTCTTGAATCAGGAGTTATCACCACTGAACATTGTCGTCAGCAAGTGAAATGTCAGAATCCATTTTCCCACAACTTCAGCATCACAGTGTGAGGGGACTGGCTTTGCTGCTTTCTGAATGTACTGTGCAAATGCAGATACCATGAAGGGACTAAGCTATGGGCATTGTCACTGGACTAGTAATTCAGAACCCCAGGTTAATGCCTAAGCACGCAAATCCCACCACAGCAGATGGTGGGGCCATTTGAATTCAATAAAAGGAAACCTGGGATAAAGAGCTAGCCTCAAGGCACCATTGCCTTGTATTCTTGTAAAAACCCAACTGATTCATTAATGATCTCCCTTCAGGGAAGGAGATATGCTATCCTTACTTGTCCAGCCTACATGTGACTCCAGACCCATGGCAATGTGGTTGACTCTTAACTGCCCTCCGGCGATGGGTGTCTGGAGTTACACGATGATCTCAGTGAATGATGGAAAAAAATCTCCTGTTCCTACATTCCAAAGTGGTGCCTCTCTGAAAAAACTGAAGCGCCCAAGACCAATGGGGCCCTGTAAACTTGGGGAGAGCTACAAACAATGCTGCATTTACTGAGGGGTGTCTGCTCCACAGATTGTAAGAGCAGGAGATGATCACATTGGACCCAGTCAATGAGGAGGCTATCACTTGGCTTTGGAGGTTCAGGCTCGCTGAATAATATGGGATGAAACTCCTGGGTTTGAACTCCAGCAAAAAAAAATTGGCCAAATGACAATTTTGGGGAATTTCATGAAAGGTTTCCTCGAGTGGGTTATCTCATGTAATTCTCTGCGGCATTACATTCACCGAAGTCTCTGTGGCTCGCAATATTGTGTGCTCTCCTGCATCAGAGACACCTGTCACTGCCAGAACCCTCTAGGATTCTCACAACAGAGCAGTATATTAAACCCGAACTGTACATCATGTCCAGAGCTGTCAGCCAGGAGCTGTCCTTCACTGGAAGATGTGCCCTGGAGATGGCCAACCAGAGGCAGGCCAGCCACTCCCATCACGGTGTGGTGGGGACACTGAGCAGTGCTCTTCCACCAGGACCACCACAGAATACCAGGGTACCAGAGCCTGGAGCAGAGTGGCCACCCGGGTCAGGGCAGGATCCATGGTCCAGAGGAGAACCCAGCTCGATGAGGGTCATGCCACCACCTTCTGTCTGCTCCCTCACTCTCACTACATACCTACCTCCCACCAATTGCAGACAACGGGGTGGCACAGTGGCCCAGTGGTTAGCACTGCTGCCTCACAGCACCAGGGACCCAGGTTCGATTCCAGCCTCAAGCAACTGACTGTGTGGAGTTTGCACATTCTCCCCGTGTCTGCGTGGGTTTCCTCCAGGTACTCCAGTTTCACCCCACAACCCAAAGATGTGCAGGTTAGGTGAATTGGCCATGCTAAATTGCCCATAGTGTTCAGGGATGTGTAGGTTAGGTGCATTAGTCTGGGGTAACTATAGGGCAGGGGAATGGGTCTGGGTGGGTTACTCTTCAGAGGGGAGAAAATGAGGTCTGCAGATGCTAGAGATCAGAGCTGAAAATGTGCTGCTGGAAAAGCGCCGCAGGTCAGGCAGCATCCAAGGAACAGGAAATTTGACGTTTTGGGCATAAGCCCTTCTTCAGGAACACATTTTCTACTCTTCAGAGGGTCAGTGTGGACTTGTTAGGCCAAAGGGCCTATTTCCACGCAGTAGGGATTCTATAATATCTTCCTTCATTTGCTGTCGGCAATCTGTATTCACTCAGACACTATTGCAGTGTGCTGTCTGTGCTGCCTACTCACTTTACTGGGTCACCTCACCACCTCTCCCCACCTCCACCACCTTCCATCTCTCTCAATCCTTCCCTTTGCTTTATTCCAGGAGAAACAGTCCATAACAGAATGGAATGAGCCAAGATGGATGGGCGGGTGCTTGCCCCGTGGGAGGAGACATGCTGAGCTTCCCCCCCACTACAACCTCATAATAGACCTGAACGTCTACCACCAACCCCCGCCACCCCCCACCCACCTCCTCCCAGCCGGAGGTCAATGCCGAACCTTGGATTGGCTGTGTGCACAATTTAATGGGAATGTTGGTCAGGAAGGAGTCACCTGCTGGTCATCATCACTGCCATTAGCTCCCCAGCTGACTGAGGAAGAGATGCAGAGAGAGGCCAGCCCGAGAGCGGGCTGCTGCTCAGGTCCCGGTCAGCTGTTGCTGACTCATCATCCAAAATGTACAGTGTACACGGGAGCAGCTGTGGGTTTGTGGGAGACCCTGGGTGAACGGACTCAAAGAGAGGAGGACTCCAGCAATGCCAGCTATACCCCTGCTGCCTCCAACATGCAGGTGCCTAGTGTCTATGGAGAGCCAGCTCCAGGCCCCTCAGTGCCTGCTGGATATTCACACAGACCTGGACTCCATCACCCCAACAACCAGAGTTCAGCACCAATCACAAGGCCACAGGGGTCAAGGGTCCTTGACACCCTCCAGGAAGCCCTTCTTGACCATGTGACAGGGTAGTGATTGGAAGGCACCATGTCAGAGAAGGAGCCATATGCAAAGCCCCCAGAAGTCACTGCTTCAGACGTGGTGGAGGTGTCCAGACTTTGCACTTGTACCCTGCTTGCCACCGTAACCCTTTGGGCTCAGGATAGTGAGCTGTATTCGGCAGGATGCTCTCAGATGTCTGGGCCTCCTATCCCACACCCCAAGTTGTGCACCTTGGCATTGCTCCTGGACGTTCTCACTCTGTTCATTGCTGTGACTCTCACTCATCTCCATCGTTCACCCCATAGCCCCCACTGCATCCTCCAGGGCTCCAGAGCTGAGAATCCAAGGATTAAGCTGTTTTCACTGTCTGCTCAGTACAGCCATGAAGCCCCAGGTGTGATCCATCTGGAAACCTGATGTGAAGGGGCTGACCTATGACCCTCGACAGCCCACCCCCCAAAACATTGCATGGACGATGGTGAGTGTGGCTCCTCCTGAGTCTTTGCCACATCATGGGATGCTTATAGATTAGATTAGACTCACTACAGTGTGGAAACAGGCCTTTCGGCCCAACCAATCCACACCGACCCTCCGAAGAGTAACCCACCCAGACCCATTTCCCTCTGACTAATGCACCTAACACTATGAACAATTTAGCATGGCCAATTCACCTGGCCTGCACATTTTTGGACTATGGGAGGAAATCCACACAGGCACGGGGAGAAAGTGCAAACTCCACACAAACAGTCGCCCGAAGCTAGAAACGAACCTGGGACCCTGGTGCTGTGAGGCAGCAAGGCAGCAAGCCAACTGGGCACTCGGCAGTAAGGGTCAGCATGGAGGCCTTTGGAGGTCGATGCTGGGTCTGGCCTTTCAACTGCGTCCCTTATCTGTTCATGTAGCGACCCTGAGGGCAGCAGGCACAGGGATGGCCAGAGTTTTGTGCCTGGGTCCAATGAGGGTGGAGCTTGTGTGGGCCGTACCAGAGACAAGGCAGGCTCCGTGTAAAGTTACACAAATAGCATTTGAACTGCAACCTCCAAACATTGGGAAGTGGGGGTCCTTGACAAGGTTTACATGGGCAGAGCATATTGTTGCCCTGTTACTCAAGGTGTGTAGTACATTAACAGATTGTTCATGTGGTATCATCAATAAGGAGCTCTCCCCCATCGCCCCAAACTCTACTGTCCCTAAAAATGGGCTGAATGGGTGATAGGATAATGGTCTGCATGGTCTATGGTCCAGGTTATGAAGTGAGCAGCCCCTGAGGCTGGTGCAGGTTCTGGACTTGGGAAAGTGATTGCAGATGAATCTTTCCCAGCTACAAAACACTGCTTGTGCCTCACAGGCAGGACTAGGATTGATTTGTCATAGAGTCATAATCTATGGTATCTGTCATCACAAGAGAAACCCCCTAACAACACAGCAGAGTAAAGGAGAGCTACTGAAGGAATAATAAAGGTGAACCATAGAGTCACAGAGATGTACAGTACAGCACGGAAACAGACCTTTCGGTCCAACTCGTTCATGCCGACCAGATATCTTAACCTAATCTAGTTCCATTTGGCAGCACTTGGTCCATATCCCTCTAAACCCTCCTATTCATATACCCATTCAGATGTCTTTTAAATGCTGTAATTGTACCAGCCTCCACCACATCCTCTGGCAACTCATTCCATACACGTACCACCCTCTGCACGAAAAAGTTGCCCCTTAGGTCCCTTTTATATCTTTCCCCTCTCACCCTAAACCTATGCCGTCTAGTTCTGCACTACCCACCCTCAGAAAAAAGAACAGGTCCATTTATGTAGAGTGCTATGGTGAAGAGTGCATGTAGCCAGGCCTTTTAATCCAGACAGAAGGTCCATGCACGAGGTGCAGCATTTTGTCATCACTGATGAACCTCATTGTACAGTGTGGCTGTCAGTTTCATGGTGTTGCCCATTGAAAGGCCTTAAATTGTGCAAAAACTCACCTCCCCCAAGGGAAAAAAAGAACCTACTCTGGTTGTGATGGCAACCATTTTCATTTCCATTAATCTCTTGTGACAATGGAAAGCCACATCAGCCCTACCTCACACAGTGAGGCACTGGCTCAGTCTCTCAGTGACCCCACATACACCTATCCCCACCCCAAACCTTCATGTTCCTATCTTCCCTGTTGGCTTTGATCTTCACTCACTGATGAGTGAACAAACCCCTTTCTATAGTTACTTGATGGTCACATCAAAAATCCTAGGACTGATTGAACTACTATCTACAGAGCTAATGGGAGCTCACTCCCTAGTCTGTAGACGTACAGATACCCTGACCCTGGATGCTCCAAGGGGTTAACTGATTATGTCCAAGCCACTTGACTGATATTGGATGACACAGTCGGCTTACTGTGCCAGTACCCCTCTGACTGAAAGGGCTTTCCCTTGACGTGACTGAGGACTATTCAGCCGAGACTTGACACCTGGCCATTTTATTGGTGGTGGAGGGTGACATTGATGTAGCATGGTGCCAGATAGCAACATGTCCTGATGCAGCTAACAACCATGATAAGCTGCCTAGCTTTGTGCCTGGGCTGAAAGGTACGACAAGACTGAAGGACTGTGTGTCTGTAGGTTCTGAATGGGCCCCGAGACTTTGGGGAACCCGTGTCCAAAGGCAGTGGCCTGGATGAGCAGGTGGTGAACTGTCAGGTACCTGCTTGAACTTTGATGTTGAGAATTATCACCATCTTGTTTTTTTTCTCTAATGCAAGGGAGGATGGGAAACTGCACACTAATGAGATGAGATTAGATCAAGGAGAGTTGTAAATGCAGGCAAGTAGGTCTATCATCAGTCTCTACTGAGATTCTCACCTCACTGTTCAAAACCTGGCTGCAAACTTGAACTTCTTTCTTCCTGACGCAGAGAACGACATTTTTCTGATCATGACATATTTCCCTGAAGAAGGACTTATGCCCGAAACATCAAAGATTCCTGAAGAAGGGCTTATGCCTGAAACGTCGAATCTCCTGTTCCTTGGATGCTGCCTGACCTGCTGTGCTTTTCCAGCAACACATTTTCAGCTCATATTTTCTGAACTGACTTGCTAATTTACCAGGGGCTAGGGAGAATTCAACACGCTGTCTTCTCTGGCTCTGCTCCATTAAAGCACAACACTTTAGAAAGTGTCCCTGCACCCTGGGGTTTCCTCTTTGGGCAGATCGCAGTTGTTAGACTCAGTGATGTGCCCAATGCTATGTTCATTTAGCTGAAGGTAAGATACACCCAAGTAGCCTCCCAATCTCATGGGTCATACGCTACCAGGGCAGGAATCAATGGAAATTGGTGCATACCATCAGTAACTGAAGATACATAAAGTATACACCAGTACAGTTCTGTTTTGAGTCTTAAAATCTAACTTTGAATCCATTTAACCATGATTCATGTACTTCAAGTGCAGGAAGTTCTGGAATTTGCAACTGGGGGAGCTTTTCATTTGTGATTTATACTTCTATAATACAATAAAAGAAACATAAAACATAAAGTAGATCTCAGCATGGATAAAACATTCTTTAAAATACTCAAACAAATTTGCAAATACAAAGTATGGAAAATAAGGCAGTGATTATGTTTCGTGTTATCCCATTTCAGTAAAAATATTGGTTCACTTTATTATTTTTAACAAAAACGATTGTATTCTATTTAGCCATTTTTTGATAAAGGAACAGATTAGATTACTAACAGTGTGGAAACAGGCCCTTCTGCCCAACAAGTCCACACACCACCCAGACCCATATCTACCCCTTCACCTAACACTACAGGCAATTTACCTAACCTGCACATTTTTGGATTGTGGGAGGAAACCAGAGCACGCAGAGGAAACCCACACAGAGAGAATGTGCAAACTCCACACAGCGAGTTGCCTGAGGCGGGAACTGAGCCCGGGTCTGCTGGTGCAGTGAAGCAGCAGTGCTAACCACTGTGCCACCGTGCTGCCTGTTAGATGCAGTGTCTAATTTTGCTGTTCATTATTGAAACACCAATATTGTCCATCAAAAGGCATTGAATTACAGAATTAATTATTTGTTTTATATTTCAATGTAGCATGTTCTCCAACAGGAAGCTCTGATGTCTAACACTGGTCTAAAGTCAGTGTTTGCAGACTACAACCAGCGCAGGGCTATCCTGCTGACTGCACCTTGCTCCAGGTTTTATTGACCATAAGCCCTTAGGACCATAAGAAGTAAGAACAGAATAAAGCCATCAGGCCTGTTGAGCCTGCTCCACCATTCAGTAGGATTATGGCTGATCTATCTTTCTCCTGCCCACTTTCCACCTTTTTCTATAACCCTTGATTCCCTGACTGATGATGAATCTATCTCAGCGTTAAATATACACAAGGACTCTGCCCCCACAGCTCTCTGCGGCAAGGAGTTCCAAAAATTCACATCCCTCTGAGAGAAAATATTCCTCCTCCTCAGTGTTAAACTGATGCTCCTTTATTCTGAGACCACGTCTGAGACGTTTCCCATCGGGAGAAACATCCTCTCAGCATTTACCTGTCAAGCTCCTGAATTATCCGATATGTTTCAATGAGATCACCTCTCATTTTTCTCAACTCCAGTGAGGAGAGACCCAGCCTGTTTAATTTTTGCTCATAAGACAACCCCTCCACACTAGATGTCCATTACGGATGCTACAGACTTCAAAAGGAGATTTTTAAAAAGTGGTTTTGGACTGGATAGCAGTTATACTCCAGCATGTGTGAACCTAAATTGTTACACTCTTTGTATCATTTTGTGACTTTGGGAGTGCTATGTAGTCTTTTGAGTTATTAGATTAGCTTACTTACAGTGTGGAAACAGGCCCTTCAGCCCAACAAGTCCACACCGACACGCCGAAGCGCCACCCACCCATGCCCCTACATTTACCCCTTACTTAACACTATGGGCAATTTAGCATGGCCAATTCACCTGACCCCGTACATCTTTTGGACTGTGGGAGGACACCGGAGCACCTGGAGGAAACCCACGCAGACACGGGGAGAACGTGCAAACTCCACACAGTCAGTCACCTGAGGCGGGAATTGAACCCAGGTCCCTGGCGCTGTGAGGCAGCAGTGCTAACCACTGTGCCACCGTGCCACCCTGAGTTATGCTCAGACTTTGCTGTTACTGCAATTTTGAAAACACATTGTGTCAACAGGAAAATGACAGTACAACTCCATCACACATGGCGGCTGTTTGTATTTGCATAGATAATGTTGGTAACTTTAACTATGGTGGGAGCGTTGAATTGGAAATTGGAATAGAAGGAGGCCTGACAAACCTGTTCTGCTATTCAGTAATTGATCTACCCGCATATATCTTCATTTGCTCTATATCTCTTAATACCTTTGGTTATCAAGAAATATGGTGATTGGAATAGCGTTCCTAAATCTACCATGCTTCATGAGAAGTAATTGTTTCTTAATTTTTTTCCTGAAGTGCTTGCCTTTCTTTTTATTTTCACCGTATCTCCAAATTCTAGTCTCCCAACCAGTGGAAATACTTGCTCCCATTTCCATCTCTGTTTCCCCTTGTTACCTTACAAACTGCAGTCTAATCAAATCTGCCCCTACAGTAAAATCCAACCTTTCGAAAGAGGTGCTCAATTAATCCTACTCCACGGCTCCTTTCCACACAGCTCTGCACTTTTCTCTCTTCTTAGGTACACAACCAATTCCCTTCAGAGAGTTATGATTGAACCTGGTTCCATCTCTGCCTTCAGGCAATGTATAATAGATCATAAGAAGTGACAGTGTAGAAAACTTCCTATCCCCCCAGGTTCCTTTGCGAACAAACAAATACTTTATAGAGAGATCATCTGTCTTAGCTTTGCTGGTAACAATGATAAATCTCCATCATTGCAGCATTTTCTTTGCAGTTTGATGCTTAGCTCAAAGCAGAAAGAACTTCTACAGAAGTATTCACCATCCAATGGTAAGGCAAATAACATGGAAGAAAGACATACAGTTTGATTATGCAATTCATAATGTTAGGGCCCCACAAAGTGCTTAACAGTGCAAATGTGCTAACATTGATTTGGCCAGAAGAATTAAACATGAAGGACTTGACTTTCGTATTAATGGATGCCAGAGGGGGGCCTGAAACTACCGGAAAATGTTAACACCCACAATGGTGGGTATGGGATTGGCTGAGGGCTGCGGTTTGCACATGATCAGTTCCAAATGACCAGCTTCCCTGACTGAAATGGAACTTCTCAATCTCTGGAAAGTGGAGATTAGAGCAGGTAAGAACAGGTCAGTTCCCAATGCATTTCCCTTAGACAGTCAGGACACCAATTAACAGCCAGTGTGCCTCAGCAGATATGGTTCCTGGCGCCTGAGGGGGAGGTGGTGGGGGTGTCAGCAATTCTTTAGGTGGGTGAGCAGCCTTTATGAATGAGGGTCAGGGATCATTTGGGGAGGACGGTGCCCTTTGCAACTGTTCATTCTGAGTGTAAAAGTTGCTTCCATTGGACCGGTTCAACGTGTTGA
This sequence comes from Hemiscyllium ocellatum, assembly GCF_020745735.1. Classification (NCBI taxonomy): domain Eukaryota; kingdom Metazoa; phylum Chordata; class Chondrichthyes; order Orectolobiformes; family Hemiscylliidae; genus Hemiscyllium; species Hemiscyllium ocellatum. The sequence continues at coordinate 43,027,733 of NC_083430.1, forward strand.
GAATTGTCAAGAAGTGTCAACAAATGCTCGATTGATAAGAAATGTCAGTAAGCATTAAAGTGTGTATTTATAAATGCATTATTAGCAGGATAAAGGGGAGGATGGCAGCAGAGTAACAGGGCTGTATTTGAGCTCCTGGCTCTTTCACGTCCTTCTGCTCTTCCCTCTTTTCTTCCTTCCAATTTCTTTTGACTTTTTTATTTTTCCCTTTCTCTTTAAAGTCTTTTGCTTTAGTGAGGCATCGGTATGGGCCCTGCTGGGGCATGTTTTGGGATCCGGTGATCGGAGTCTGTGAGGTGGGCCCTGCAATGTTTTGGGATCCGGTGATCGGAGTCTGTGAGTGGGCCCTGCAATGTTCTGGGATCTGGTGATTGGAGTCTGTGAGTGGACCCTGCAATGTTCTGGGATCTGGTGATCGGAGTCTGTGAGTGGGCCCTGCAATGTTCTGGGATCCAGTGATCGGAGTCTGTGAGTGGGCCCTGCAATGTTCTGGGATCTGGTGATCGGAGTCTGTGAGTGGGCCCTGCAATGTTCTGGGATCCAGTGATCGGAGTCTGTGAGTGGGCCCTGCAATGTTCTGGGATCCAGTGATTGGAGTCTGTGAGTGGGCCCTGCAATGTTCTGGGATCTGGTGATTGGAGTCTGTGAGTGGGCCCTGCAATGTTCTGGGATCCAGTGATTGGAGTCTGCGAGTGGGCCCTGCAATGTTCTGGGATCTGGTGATTGGAGTCTGTGAGTGGGCCCTGCAATGTTCTGGGATCCAATGATTGGAGTCTGTGAGTGGGCCCTGCAATGTTCTGGGATCCAGTGATTGGAGTCTGCGAGTGGGCTGTGCAATGTTCTGGGATCCAGTGATTGGAGTCTGTGAGTGGGCCCTGCAATGTTCTGGGATCCAGTGATTGGAGTCTGCGAGTGGGCCCTGCAATGTTCTGGGATCCAGTGATTGGAGACTGTGAGTGGGCCCTCCAATGTTCTGGGATCCAGTGATTGGAGTCTGCGAGTGGGCCCTGCAATGTTCTGGGATCCAGTGATTGGAGACTGTGAGTGGGCCCTCCAATGTTCTGGGATCCGATAATTGGAGTCTGTGAGTGGACACTGCAATGTTCTGGGATCTGGTGATTGGAGTCTGTGAGTGGGCCCTGCAATGTTCTGGGATCTGGTGATTGGAGTCTGTGAGTGGGCCCTGCAATGTTCTGGGATCTGGTGATCGGAGTCTGTGAGTGGGCACTGCAATATTCTGGGATCCAGTGATTGGAGTCTATGAGTGGGCCCTGCAATGTTCTGGGATCCAGTGATTGGAGTCTGCGAGTGGGCCCTGCAATGTTCTGGGATCCAGTGATTGGAGTCTGTGAGTGGACCCTGCAATGTTCTGGGATCCAGTGATCGGAGTCTGTGAGTGGGCCCTGCAATGTTCTGGGATCTGGTGATTGGAGTCTGTGAGTGGGCCCTGCAATATTCTGGGATCAGGTGATTGGAGTCTGTGAGTGGGCCCTGCAATGTTCTGGGATCAGGTGATTGGAGTCTGTGAGTGGGCCCTGCAATATTCTGGGATCCAGTGATTGGAGTCTGTGAGTGGGCCCTGCAATGTTCTGGGATTCATGTGTTTCCATCCACATGGGATCACCAGCTTCCTCACTTCCCCTCCCCCACCTTATCCTAGGTCCAATCTTCCAACGCGGCCTGGCCACTTGATCTGTCCTATCTGCCCACCTTCCTTCCCAACTTTCCATTCCACCCTCCTCTCTGATTAACACCTTCACCCCCACCCCACCTCCCACCCCCCCCACCCCCATCTACCTATTGCATTCTCAGTTACCTTTCCCCCAGCCCCTGCCCCCAAACTCCTATTAACTTTCAGCCCCATTGGCCCACAAACCTCATTCCTGATGAAGGACTTATGCTCAAAACGTCAACTCTCCTGCTCCTCGGATACTGCTTGACTGGCTGTGCTTTTCCAGCACATGCTCTTGACTCTGATCTCCAGCATCTGCAGTCCTCATTTTCTCCCAGTGTTCAGGGATCTGGTGGTTGGAGCCTGTGAGTGGGCCCTGCAATGCTTTGGAGCCGGGATTATTCCCAACACTGAGATTCCAAACAGAGAATGAAAATTGGGCCATATGCTAAATTATTCAGGAAGTGTTCTGAAATCCACGATATTCTAGAAATCAAGAAAAATACACTATTGATGTCAATAATGAGGTAAGGTGTTAAATGGCTCCCACCTCCAGTGAGATTTCGGATTCTAAATTTATCACAGATCATTTCAGCTCTGCTGTGCCGTCAAAAGTCCCTGAATTGTCTCCTCTTTCCATGAGCATTGCAGTGAAAGAGTTGATCCAGCCCGGCTCGCTAGTTGTCAGGTATGGCTCAGTAGGTAGCATTCCCTCTCCAGTCATTAAGTCCAAGTTTCAGTTCTACTCCAGAATGCGAGCAAACCATTGAAACTGGCATATGCCAGTCCACTACTGAGGGAGTGCCACACTGTCAGAGGTGCCATCAGGTTCACCATTAAACGGAAGCCCAGTCCCGCTGCATGAAAGGATGTAAGGGATCCCATAACACCACTCCGATCAAGAGCCAGAGAGCTTTTGCAAATGTCTTGGCCTGAATCAGCTTTGCAGTGTCGCGGTGCTGGGAGGTTATGGGAGTCTGCAGTGTGTGTATCGGCTGCTACATTACTGCAAAAATGTACTTTACCGACCCTGTAAAGTGCTTTGCCACATTCTGCGGTTTGTATAAGTCGCTGTATAAACGTGAGTCTTTCTTGAGGTTTCCCATACAATTCAGTAAAACAAAGCAAAGAAATATTGGGAGGATCAAACAGGTACAGGCAGTATTCCAACAGAGCACAGGCTGAAAATGATGAGCCAGTGCTCAGCTATGTTTGAAAGGGTATTTTAAATCTGGTACAATGGGGAATGAGATTCTATTAACCTCTCTGATACTCTTTTTGACATTTTCTTGGCATCAAGTCATCAGACAATTCTTGGAGCAGCTATCTTCTGAACACAACAGATCACTTTGATCAGCTTTGTGAAAAAGAGACTATACTGAAGGCCATTGTGTAACTGAGCATTCAATATTTAATAGCTGAATGCAGCCAAACTGCAGTAAAAGTATACATCTTCCATTTTCGGTTTAGGATGTTTCACTATGAAAATTATTATTGGTTGCTACAGCAACATTATCTCCCAGAAGTCCTTGTTTTCCACAAGGTAACAGGTGCCCAATCCAGCAACCGCAAGTGCAATATTAATAAGTTGCAAATTAGTGAAATCAACAATTAAGAGAAGGTTTTGACAGTGATAACTGGAGTGGAGAATACATTATGTGTAATTCAAGCAATTGCAATCTTCCCAATTTCATGACTGGTATGCAGAGGCATTCATTCCCAAAGCTTTCTGATTACAAGACAGTTTCTTTTTTCAGTGTTCATTATTAGCCTGGTTGTAGCTCCTTATCACCAAATGCTTTCCTGTCAAATAATTGTACGTTCTCGTTGAAAAAAAATTTGCATTGAAAAGCACCTTCGCAGTATCCCTAAGTACTTTACAGCCATTGGGAAGCTTTTCAACTGCAGACCTTTGTTGAAATGTGCAAAGCACAACTGCTCATCTGCATACAACAGTTCCTCCTGAACAGCAAGCTGATAACAACCATGATACTGACTAAGGGGTGATTGTTGACAAGGGCATCATGGATTAATTCCCTGCTCATCTTTGAATTAATGCTGTGAGATCATTGATGTCTTACTGAGAGATCAGGCTGAGCTTTGGCTCAACATCCTGAACAATGCCTGAAGAAGGGATCATTCCCGAAACGTCGATTCTCTTGCTCCTTGGATGCTGCCTGACCTGCTGCGCTTTTCCAGCAACACATTTTCAGCTCTGATTTCCAGCATCTGCAGTCCTCACTTTCTCCTCAGCATCCTATCCAAAAGGCAGCTTCATCCCCAGTGTGGCACTCTCTCAGCAAGGCATGAGTGTGCTAGCTTTGAGACTTATGCTCAAGTCCAGGAGTAAGGCTGACATTTACAACCTTCCAACTTAGTGGTAAGAGTGCTACCTATTGAGACAAGTTGACACCTTTTCAAAAGAATGCAACAGACATACAGCTACATCATGGTGTAACGCAATGTGCATTCGTAGGCATACTGCATACAATCATAGAGAGTTTTCTAAAGATGATGGCCATTCTTTCTGGGCAGTATCCAGAATGTTTTTGATACGCTCACAATTGGTTACAGGACGTATTTCACTTCTCTTTCTGAGGTTTTGTGTTTGTTTCATCTCAAAAATAATTGAGATTGAGTTCTAATACATTCAAGATGCCATCATTATTAGTAGCAAAGCAAGATAGTAGACGGTCATTTTAATCGCTCTGCCATTGGTAGTCATTGAGTATTCAATATTTAATAGCTGAATGCAGCTAAACTGCACTAAAAGTATACATCTTCCATTTTTGGTTTAGGATGTTTCAATATGAAAATTATTATTGGTTGCTACAGCAACATTATCTCCCAGAAGTCCTTGTTTTCCACAAGTTCAGCTGAACTTGGAACAACACTGCCTAAACTCCGGCCTCCTTCCTCTTCTTTAAGACCCCTTTAACCATGTGCTTGGCCACCTGTCCTAATGTTATGTGGCTTGGTATCAAATTTTGTTTGATCACACTCCAGTGAAGTGTCTTTCTATGTTTTGTTCGATGTTAGACACTATATAAATGCAGCTGTTATTGTCCAATGTACACGATGGCTTTTGGAAGATCCGAGTTTGGCAGGCATGCTGAGGATACAGTATCCAACAGAAGTAAACGTACCATATGTTATTTTTGTTTGGACAACAAGTCCTGCTTAAATTTCCTTGGGCCCTATCCAAGTTCCAAGCAATGAATGTCATGACTCAAAAGTACTTTGCATCTCCCTCTTTACTTAAGCTCCTAAAGAGCATTGCAGTAGCATTTAAAGCATCAACTAATTCTTAGGTGATACTGTTTAATTGAGCAATTAACGAAGATTAATGGCGATTTTCGCAACCAAATGTACTAGCACGTTAATTATGTCTTAATCTCCACCTGGCTTTTAACTTCCACTCTGTATAAATGACACCAAATTTTAATTTTATGGATCCCTTTAGGAAGGAACTGATTATTTCCCTTCTAGCTTATTTTTGTCTGATTATTGTAACAACAATAACAAGCTCATTTTAATTTATTGTGAAACAACATTTGTGCAACAATGTGTTACTTACTGAAAGGGACTTAAAAGCAGAGCAGGGGCTGCATTTGGCTGTTGGCTAATAAGACCTGATCAGAGATGGGAGCAACAAACATATTGAAGAAAAATTGCATTGGACTCAAAACATTAACTCTGACCTGAATTTTCTAATGGCCATTTCTGGTAGTCATGGGCAGCCTGTAGAATCCCCATTGTAGCAGACTTCAAAGGAATTGTCTGGGAAATTAAATATTCCGCCGGGAAATCTCCCTATGCCTGGAGCAGAGAATTCACAGGGATTTAGTTAAGTAAATAATTATGCAGGAAAAGCTAGACAATAGGTTCCTCATCTAACTCCTATGTACAGCAGGAAAGTGATCTCCAGATCTGGATAAAAACCATTATCAATCTATAAGCTTGTGCTGATGGACAAGGTACTAATCAATGTTATAGCCAAAGGGAGAGTTCAGCAGTGGGAAGAGGTACGGTTGGAGAAATTATCCGATATGATGATTGCCTACCTCCTGCTACTTTTTTTTTGTGACTGAATTTTATCCTTCATAGACGCTGGGTTACAATCTGGTGACCTAATGAGTTGTGACGATTGCATGATAAATCCAAATCTATTCAGCTAGTAAAAGGATAGCAGTGTTTTTTTCTCCATTTAAGCCAGTTACTGATTCAATGGGCTTGAGTGAACGACAGGGGGAACTGAGGTTTGATACAAGATGAATATCCCCTAATGCCTTCAAGGAAACTTGTTGATTAGCACAGGGCAACAATGCATTGAGGATGCTGAAAGCTTTCCTATTGATTTACATCGTAGCCCTCACACTGTGTGTTTGCACAGTCAATGATGTCTGATGCTTGGTCAAAACCTATAATCCTGGCAAAGTCCAGAGCTGTGGCTTTCTGCAATCTGAATTCCACAGGGAAGGAAGTGAGAATAATGGCTTGGTGATGAACATGTTCATTACTTGCTTACCACAGCCATATACAACTGCTTGACTATTTGTGGCTAATATCATGGCTTCAGTTAAATTAATCCCAGGCACAAATAGTCTGAAGAATAGTTGCTTTCATAGGCACAGAGATAGGGAGAGGGCGTAGGGGCTGGAGGGGGTTACAGAGATAGGGAGGGGGTGTAGGGGCCAGAGGGGGTTACAGAGATAGGGAGGGAGTGTAGGGGGTTACAGGGATAGGGAGGGGGTGTAGGAAACGGAGGGGGTTACAGAGATAGGGCAGCAATCTGTGTTACAAGAAAATGGCAGTGCTTGCTAATCAGATAATGATTTTTATGTAAAAACCTTTCTTAGACACTGCTGCTTAACACAGGTGAAGTTTTTGTTTAGTATACTCGAATGACATACAGTATCACTGATGGAGTATAGTATCAGTCTCCCTCCTTTTGCCACTTAATTATCCAGCTCTCTGACTCTGAGCCATTGCCTGTAGTTGCTCCTCCTCCTCTTCTCGCCACAACGGCACCCTCAATCAACAATCCCATAACGTACGCTCGCAGTTTGTGAAAAGATTGTCGTTTCTCCAGTGCAAACTCAGTGAGATAGATTTTTACAGGGTTTAATTCTAATTGCAATAGATAACATCACAAAAATGGCAAAGTAGTGCACCAGGGAACAAAAGGAATAAATCAGTGATATGCCTGTGTTATACAGTAAATGCTGTTCTCTCAAGGATTCCTGACCTTGATTATTGTTCCATTGTAGAACTGGCAAATCTATTGCTGAAGTTGCTGAACTGGATATTTTAAACTAATGCAGATCCATCATGCACCGTTATTGATTAAGAGTCCACTGTTTTCAAATGGATAGGTTAGACACTTACGATAAAGCTCAACGTTATGTGGTATGGGCTTATTTTTGCTTCCAAACATGAAGTCAAGATTGCAATTTAGTTGCCAGAGTCTGCAACTCAGAGCAACAACAATAAATAAATAACAGTAGTTGAAAATCTCCTTCAAATATTCCTTTGTGTATTCCTTACTATGTTAAGATCTCGAGAAACTATTCTGTGATTGCTTAGCATGATACTTCTGCTGAACTCAAGTACTACAGCTGTAGCTTAAAGTTCGAGTGATATTATAGGCCTCTAATATATGTCTTGACTCTATGGTGCTGCTGTTCTCTGCTCTATCTTCTATAGTTTGAAATTTATTCAATGACCTTTGGCACTGCTTACTGACCTCATGCAATCTTGTGAGTAATCCCTGTTGAGTTCATGCGCAACTTGAACTCCAGTTTGCCAGCTAAATGTTGAGATGATTTTAGTGTATTAATTCAATCCTTTCCATTGAAAACTGCCAATGGAGAATTCTCAAAAGCAGCCACAAAGAGCGTAAAATCACACATTTTACAGCTAATTCAATGAAATGTCGTGGAATGTCACTGCTTCATGAGTTCATAGCAGGACCTTATTAGTTGCAAGGAAGCGGGAGAGTGGTTTTCTCATTTGTAAAATATGGCCAGCCACTGACAATCTGGAGGTGGGGAGGTCACCTTGCAAGCTTCATTAAGACATAAGTTTTTCCTGGTGTAAATGGTAAGCACCATAACCTCCTGAAACAAGAAAGAAGCTGCTTTCATAGGCAAGTCCCAGTTGTACGGTGGTCTAGGACTTCATGTGAATTGTTCAGGCATCTTTAAGCCAAGCATGTACATTGTAAGTGCAACCTATTTTTACCAGATGTTGATTGACCAGACCATTGGTCTTTCACCTGGCCGGCACTCCAAATCCATTCACAAAATGGCCCAGGAAACATGTTTCTGTTTGTATTGGTGAGGCCAGGTGGTTTGGGCAAAACCCAGGAAAGTAACCATGGGTGGTAGTTCTTCCAAACCCCTCATTCCAGGTCTCCCATCCCCTTCCTGCTCGTATTCTTCAGGGTTCCCGGAATTGGGAATGATAGTCACAGCAGAGTTGTAAGAATTTATGTAAATTTCTTTTGTACTCTATGCCTCTATATACAAAACTTCAGAATGATGCACTTTACAACCACTGCTCTGACAAACATTTGCATGCAACTTGGCAGTTCATATTATGCAACCATTTCCATTTCTTTGGGTCTGGTTATTTTTTTAAAGTATTAAACTATTTCCCTAAGCAACCTATTCAGAGATATTATTACATACTACTGGAGCAGGTGGGACTTGAACTCAGGCCCCCCCAGTCTATGGGTCAGGACACTACCACTGCACCTCAAGAGGGCCCTCTAATAGAGCATTTGCAATATCTGGACAGGAACATCCAAAAGACTGTGGATGTGTTAGCGTAAGAAATACACTTTACATGGTATGATAAATATTTTCTCAGGGCAGGGCTTACACTTAATTGTAGGGTCCAGGGGAGTGCTGCCGAACAAAGAGACCTTGGAGTGCAGGGTCATAGTTCCCTGAAAGTTAAGTCACAAGTAGAAAGGATAATGAAGAAGGTCTTTGGTATTCTTGACTTTATGAGTCAGTAAATTGAGTATAGGAGTTGGGGGGGTCATGTTGCACCTGTACAGGATGTTGGTGAGGCCACTTTCAGAATACTGCAAGAAATTCTGGTCTCCCTGCTTTAGAAAGGATGTTGTGAAACTTGAAAGGATTTGCAAGGATGCTGCCAAGGCTGGAGTGTTTGAGCTAAAGAGAGTAGCTAATAGGCTGGGGCTGATTTCCCTGGACCCTCAGAGACTCAGTGGTGACTTTATAGAGGTTTATAAAATCATGAGGGGCATGGAGAGGGTAAATTGACAAAGTATTTTTCCCTGGGGTTGGTGAGTCCAAAACTAGAGGGCATAGGTTTAAGGTGAAAGGGGAAAAATTTGGAAAGGACCTGAGGGCTAATGTTTTTCACACAAATGGTGAGAAAGTGGTGGAGGCTAATACATTTAAAAGACATCTGGATAGCTATATGGATAGGATGGGTTTAGAGGAATATGAACCAAATGCCAGAAGTGGGACTAGATTAATTTAGGATATCTGTTTGAAGTGTACGAGTTGGACTGCGGGACTGTTTCCATGCTGTATATCTCTATGACTCTATGATTCTATGACCCCATACTTACCAAACACACTTCCAATGACACCTCCCTCAGATCCCCTACACACACCCCCAAACCTAGAGATAACATCTCTCCCTTTGATCCTCAGGATCTGACACATCTGCCACTACCACCAGACCTGAAACCTGCCAGGATTATCCACACCCCAAGTGGTCACCAACTGCCCCCCTGGCCCTGAATCCTGTTCCTACTCCCATGGTATTCAATGCTGCCTCTCTCCAGCTGCTCTCCACTGCAGGACCAAAAGCCCTCTTCCCTGCCACTGGACGTGGCTTCATATCTCCCATAACACAATACCTCATCTTCCCCCGTCCCTCCCCACTGGGATCTAACAGCCCTGTCCCTAGGACTCAAGACCAAACCTTCCTTGTATCCTGACATACACAATATCTCCTGTCTACCCTGAAGTTGCCGAAAAACTCTGTTGCCTGGAACCCTTCATCCTGAGACCCTATGGCACCTTGCATCCCAGCACCTTACCTAGCTGGCACCTGCCCCTTCACCACATCACTTTACCCACATGGCGCCCTATCCCCTACCCACCTGGCACCCTAACTCCCATTCATGTTATATGCTCACCCCATTTCACATGAGCTGTCAAAGGGACTGTCTGTGATGCTGGACCACTCAATTTCAGAATACAGCAACTGACCACTGCAAGAAAAGAGGGTGTAGTTTGCCTTCCCTCAGCATTGAGGGATTCTGTCTGAATGCAAGTCCAGCTCTGCATTTCTGAAGGATTCCTGATCACAGTCTCCTCTCCACAATATTGAATTCTTTGAGGATGTGACAAAACACATTGATGAAGGTAGAACAATGCAAGTGGTGTACATGGAGTTTAGCAAGGTGTTTGATAAATTTCCTCATGGTAGGCTCATTCAGAAAGTAAGGAGGCATGGGATTCAGGAAAATCTGGCTGTCTGGATACAGAACTGGCTGGCCCATAGAAGATAGAGGGTGGTGGTAGATGGAACGTATTCAGCTTTGAGCTCAGTGACCAATGGTGTTCTGCAGAGATTGGTTCTGGGACCTCTACTCTTTGTGACTTTTATAAATGACTTGGATGAGAAGGTTAGTAAATTTGCCGATGACATGAAGGTAGGTGGAGTTGTGGATAGTGTGGAGGGCTGTTGTACGTTTCAATGAGACATTTACGGATGCAGAACTGGTTGATAAGTGACAGACGGAGTTCAACCCAGAAAAGTGTGAAGTCATTCACTTTGGAAGGTCGAATTTGAAGGCAGAATATAGGGTTAAAGGCAGGATTCTTGCAGGGTGGAGGAACCTTGGGGTCCATGTCCATAGATCCATCAAAGTTGCCACCCAGGTTGATAGGGTTGTTAAGATAGTGTATAGTGTATGGCTTTCATTAGCAAGGGGATTGAGTTTAAGAGCCATGAAGTTATGCTGCAGCTCTATAGAGCCCAGGTTGGACCACACTTGGAATATTGTCACCTCATAATAGGAAAGATGTGAAAGCTTTAGAGAGGATGCAGAGGAGATTTACCAGGATGCTGCCTGGACTGGAGGGCATGTCTTATGGAGAAAGGTTGAGGGAGCTAGGGTTTTCTCATTGGAGCGAAGAAGGATGAGAGGTGACTTGATAGAGGTGAAAATGTGTTGCTGGTTAAAGCACAGCAGGTTAGGCAGCATCCAAGGAACAAGAAATTCGACCTTTCGGGCCAGAGCCCTTCATCAGGATTGGTTCTTAACCTGCTGTGCTTTAACCAGCAACACATTTTCAGCTCTGATCTCCAGCATCTGCAGACCTCACTTTTTACACGACTTGATAGAGGTGTACAAGATGTTGAGAAGCATGGATAGATAGCTGAGAATTTTTCCCATTGTGGAAATGGCTAGCACCAGGAGGCAGAATCTTAAGGTAATTGGAAGAAGGTTTAGGGGAGATGTCAGAGGTAGGTTCTTTACTCAGAGAGTGCTGGGTGTGTGGAATGCACTTGCCAGCAGTGGTAATAGAGTCAGATACATTAGGGCCATTTAACCAACTCTTGGATAGTTACTTGGAAGATAGTACAATGAAGAATATGGAGGTTAGTTTGAATTTAGAGAAGGATAAGAGGCTAGCACAACATTGAGGGCTGAAGGGCCTGTGTTGTGCTATAATGTTCTATGTTCTACATTCTAATATGAAGATCTTTGGTAGTGTAGGAAAGAAGGACAGGAGTGGAAACCTGCATGTGCTTGCCGTTCCTCAGAAAATCCAGCACTGTTTCTCTCTCCACACGTGCTGTCAAATCTGCTGAGTTTCTCCAGCTCTTGCTGTTTTTGTGTTTTGGAAAATCTGCAGCTTATGGAAATCTGAATTTTAAATAAAGCTCACTGTAAATACATGACAGGGCCTATGTTGGACATTGGCTCATCCTTTCATAGACATAATCAAAATTGACCAAGTTAATAATTGTCAACCCACTCCCTAAATGTCTGTGCACTTTGTGAGCTGTAAGGATGTTCAGGGGAACATAGACAAGCAGACAAGACACTTTAATACAGAGCTACATTTAGTAGGAACATCTAGTAGAGATCTATGTAATCTAAAGGGTACAATTGTAAGTGGTTGGGGGAACAGAGAGACCTGAGGGCAAAGTACACAATCATTGACAGGTTGGGAATGCTGTTTAAAAAGAATCACAGGCTTTATAAATAGAGGAATAGAGTACCACAGCAAGGAAGTTACAATTAACTTGTACAAAGCATTGGTCTGGCCTCAAGGGGAATATTGTACCCAAATCTGGGCACTCACACCTTGGGAAAGATATGAAGGCCTCAGAGAGGACAAAGGAAAGGTCAACATGGCTGGTTCCAGGGATGAAGGGCTTCCGTTACTGGGATAGATTGGAGAAGCTGGGTCCGTCCTCTGAGAGAAAGGGCGCTGAAATGTTCAAAATCTCAATGGAGGGTCGGTGCAGATTGTGAGAAACTGTTTGCTTTAACAGGAGAAAGAAGAACCAAAGGACATGGATTCAAGTTAAAACCATAAGATGTGGGAATAGAAGGAGGCCAGTCAACCCATCGAGGCTGCTCCACCATTCAATGAGATATGATAAACTCCAACTCCACTTTCCTGTTTATTCCCCATAACCCACATTCCCTCATTGACTTAACTTCTGTCTATCTCAGCCTTGAATATGCTTAAAGACCAGCTTCGACAGCCCTCAGTGGTAAAGAATTTCACAGATTCCCTTGCCTCAAGAGAGAAGAAATTCCTCCTCATCTCTGTTTAAACATATGACCACTTATTCTGAGATGATGTGCTCTGTTTGTAGCCTCTCGCTCACAGAGAAACAACCTCTCCACATCGATCCTGAAAGGCCCTTAAGAACCTGTACCTCTCAATAAGGTCACCTCTCATTCATCTGAATTCCAAGCTGTGCAGGCCAAATCTACTCAACCTCTCGCATAACTCCTTCCATGCCTAGTATCAACCGAGGGAAGTTTCTTAGGACCGCTTTCAATGCTAGTATATTATCTTTCCCTCGATAAGGGGCTCAAAACTGTTCACAGTATTCCAACTGTGGTGTAACTAGTGCATTTAAAAAAATATATAATAAGGATTCCATTTACCACCCCCTGTGGAAAAGAACAGGAAATGACTTCACCACAGGAAATCACATCACCAACCCAAACCTAAACACATAAATAAAAAGTGGGCCATACCACCAGTGCTTCACCGGAGGCTCACTGATGATGTTACCAGTTTGGTGACGAAACATCTGAAAGCAAACCTTCCAGCTTAGCGAGCAAACCTACATCCAGAACCTCAACCAGAGCCACAAATCTTCTCAAAACGCACTAACAATATATAAAGGTGCTTTGGATGAGGAGAGTGGATGTGTTATAGCTCACAATACAGATGACAAAACTAAAGGAAAATGGAGGGGGTGGCACACAGAATCTGCAGAGAAAAATATGAGGTTCTGGACTTTGGCAAGAAGACCAGAGGTTTGAATATTACTGAAATGGAGAAAGACTACAAGAAGCTACGGAACAGACAGATTTGGGATTCCTCAAAGATGTTTGGGGAGAGGACCAAAGGCCGATGTGTGAAAGATAAGATTAAACAGTGAGTGGGTAGGATCTGGAAACTGCTACCTAAGAAGGTGATGGGGGCAGATTCAATTGTAGCTCTCTGAAAGGAATTGGATAAGCACCTGCAGAGGAAACGCAAATACAAAGAGACTAGTTATATTCAGGGGAGTGGGACTAATTGATGTGCTCTTGCCAGGAGCCATCATGGACATGATGCACTAAACGGCCTCTCTCTGAAGTCATTCAACAATTCTGCAATTGAGTTCTATAAATGGTTTGAAAAAAAAGGCAAAGTCTGCTTTTTGCAAACAGATAGCAGAACAGCTATGAACTCTTTGGATAATGGTGCATGTCGAATCAGGCAGTGAAAGAGTTAATCAATGAGTTAAGATGAAGGTGGGAACTTTGAACATTCTTAGGTAGTTTAGGCAGAAAATAGTTGGAGTCTGACACAGTCTTCTCAAGGAGACAATCTTATCCACATCTTGTTAGTGGTCTCTATTTTGCCTCAGAGTTAATGTAACTTGTGTATAATTATGGAAATGTATTCAACTGCATCTAGTTATTCAGGGCAAGGGCCTTTTCTGCAGAAGTTTATTTGTGGTCCATCCTTCATCACAGATTAGTAGAGAGCTCCTAGCCTAGGATTAGTATCAGGACTCTATCCTTGCAAGACAGGCTCCTGGGGCTAACTAGTCTCTTCCTCATCCTCTGAATGACTGTGCATAGAGATATAACTCTTGCACTATTAGATTCCTGTTGTAAATTCAGGACCATTATCTCACTTAAGAGTAGATCTTTGATATCCAAACCACAAAAGTGGTGAAAGAGATATTCAGGTGAAAGTCTTGTGCTGATCAATGAATCTAAAGTGTCAGCAAAATGAAAAATCGAGAATCATGACGTAATCTGGAGTCCAACAATTGAATATATTTATGTTTAAATGTATAGTTGTCTCTTTTATCAGCGAATGATTATTTTATCTAGCTTTAATACATATTGTGAATTTAGTCATGTAACCATACATAACCAGGAATTATACGATGCAGTATGACAGGGCTGGAATGTTATCAGAGCCTCAGAAAGACAGCAATGTACAAGGTCAGTGTCTAGTGAAACAACCAGTCTCTGGTCGATAGTTTGCTAAGGTTAGTAATAGTATAACAATTTAATATTCACAAGTGCAGGAATCCCAAACTGGCATTTTAGATAAGAGGGATTTTGGGAAAAAAATAGAGAGGGAGAAACTGGTAGGAACACTTAGAACAATTCCACAGGATAATCGGTGAACAAAGATGAGCAGTTACCTTTTACACAGCTAGTGACTGTAATCTCGAATGAGCTGTCAGAAAGGCTGCTGGAAGCTGGTTCAATGGCAACTTTCAATGGGAACTGTGTATCATTTTCAAAAGGAAATATTTGCAGGGGTGTGGGACAGGAAATGGGATGTTGGGAATATTTGGTAGTTCTTTTAGGAGGCTGACAAAGTCATGATGGACTAAAAGGCTACTATACGATGCTACATTCCTCAGCATGTACATATCATGCTCCTTCCATTCGCTCAAGCATCCCCACGCATACTGGTAGAAAGGTCAGAAGAAATAAGAAGCTGGAGTTTACAAGATGCTCTCTGGGGAGAGTGCTCATTGTTTTAAGACAAGATTCTACCCTCGCAGGATGTCCCGCTCTGGAGAGTTAACAGCCAATCACCTAGGGAAGGTGACAGTCTTGTGGTATTATTACTAGACTATTAATCCAGAAACCCAGGTAATGTTCTGGGAATCCAGGTTTGAATCTCTCCATGGCAGATGGTGGAAATTGAAATCAATAAACTATCTAGAATTAACAGCCTAATTATAACTATTGCTGATTATTAGGATAACTCCATCTGGTTCGCCTATCCTATTTAGGGAAGGAAACTGCTGTTCTTATCTGGTCTGGCCTACATGTGACTTCAGACCAATAGCAATGTGCTTTACTCTTAACATCTCTCTGGGCAATAAATGTTGGTTTTGTCAGCAACACCCACAATCCTGTGAATGAATTAAAACAAATTGGATGGTGAACAGTTTTGTAGCCTCAGCAGCGCTACCAGAGATAGTGGCCACTACTGGGATTGCAGGCAGTCCCACCACACCAAAGGGCCTGCATAAGTCGAGGATTGGAGGTCTCAATGAAAAGGCTCATTTTCCTGGTTTATGAGGATGTTGGGAAGGGGAAGGGGGGAAACAACCATAGGGGGAGGATGGCTAAATGGAATAATCCCCCTCCTTCACCCAAAACCAGTCTGCAAACTGCAGCCACTGTTGTCCCATCTGATGGGGACCTCCCCCCAACATGGATGAGAGTGAAATGGTGTTGGTAACGTACCATCAATTGGCCCCTTATGGACATCTGTATGCTCAAACACAGCTTGGCAACCCAGTCTACCAAAGGTGGGGACCATGTTAACTTTCAGACAGGTAAGGGAGGTCCTGTACTGGATCTTACGTGGTCCCCACCTTAGGGCTGTTGGAGGATTGATTCCCCACACAATACTGCAGGATATGACCGTTTAATATTAGTGTCCAAACACACTTTGTGTTTCCATAAAATTCCTTTGCTTCCCACTTAATGGAGCGTAGAATAAATTATCTGGGCTCCCTGATATAATGACAGCAAAATGTTTCTTATGCAAACATGTATACTAATATAAACATTTTAATTTCCAAGAAGAGATAGAGATCATTCAGGTATTCAAACCTATCCCATCCTTGAAAGAGTTCATGGCCAATCACCATCGTAATTATCCAGCTCACTTCTGTAATCTTTCATTCTCCCCCTGCCAGGGTCTTCAGGAAGGGGCAGACGCGCTCTGTTGTTCACTGCCAATCTCAGCTTTTCGAGCTCTGATGCAGGAGCTCAAAAGATAAATGAAAACAAATAGGTGTCCAAGTTACCATTCCATGTGTAAGTTCTAAAGTAGTCAGAGTACAGACTGTACTGAACTAGCCCATGCTTGCAAAGCCCAAATCAAAATACCCGCTGTTAGATGCAATTCCCTGATTGGGGAGCACTTCATGAAGGTTCCTGGCTGAATTCATAGCTGGAAAAGCACAGCAAGTCAGGCAGCATCATAGGAGCAGGAAAATCAACGCTTCAGGCAAAAGCCCTCCATCAAGAATGCTCGAAACATCGATTTTCCTGCTCCTCGGATGGTGCCCGACTTGTTGTGCTCTTCCAGCACCACACTCTTGACTCTAATCTCCAGCATCTGCAGTCCTCACTTTCACCCTGTATTCATAGCTGCACTAACAACCAATTTGAGAGACAGCAATCTCATAATGTGGCTCATTTCCACTTGTTAAGAGTAACATTCTCAAATGCACAGAGCCCCATGCTCCGTAAACAAAAGGAATATGGTCAGACCATTCACTTTTTTGAATTAGCTGGGAATTCAGGAGCAGGAAAATCGATGTTTCGGGCAAAACCCCTTCATCAGGAATGCCCGCAACGTCAATTCTCCTGCTCTCTGGATGCTGCCTGACCTGCTGTACTTTTCCAGAACCACACTCTCGACTCTAATCTCCAGCATCTGCAGTCCTCACTTTCGCCCGGGAACTTCAGGAGCCTATCAATCCCTGTTGTTTTCTCCATGACAACAATTCAGCCATTCCCGTTTGGCTTTCTCTCCAGTGGTATAAAGTGTTGTGATGGTTTGAAATTTGGCATTCTTGAATAAGTCCTGGTGAGTGCAAGATAAAAAGACTCGACAACATGTCGCCCTTTTCAACAATACTGTACCAACTAGTGACTCAGTTATCAGCTACAGTCATGTCACATTTAAGTTTCTGATCAAATAATAAAATGATTTCATTTGACGGGGTAATTAAGAAGGTGTTTAGCAAGCTTGCCTTCATTGCTCAGGCCATTGAGTATAGGAGTTGGGACGTCATGTTGGGGTTGTACAGGACATTGGTGAGACCTCTTCTGGAGTACTGTGTACATTTCTGTTCCTCCTGTTACAGGAAGGATATTATTAAGCTGGAGAGGGTTCAGAAAATATTTACCAGGATGTTGTCAGGAATGGAGGCTTTGAGTTATAAGGTGAAGCTGGATAGGCTGGGACCTTTTTCACTGGATCGCAGGAAGGCAGAGGGTGACCTTATAGAGGTTTGTAAAATCATAAGGGGTTTACATAAGGTGAGTGGCTGTTGTCTTTTCCCTGGGGCGGGGGATTTCAAGAAAAGGTGGGCATATTTTTAAGGTGAGAGGGGAACAATTTTAAAAAGATCTGGGGGGGGAGCAATTTATTTACAACATTGGTTTGTATATGGAATGAACTTCCAGAGGAAGTCATAGATACTGGGTATAGTTACAATGTTTGAAAGCTATTTGGATAAGTTTGTGAATAGGAAAGGTTTGGATGGATATGGGACTAGTTTAGTTTGAGATTGTGGTCGGCGTGGACTGGTTGGACCAAGGGGTCTGTTTCCATGCTGTATGACTCTATGACTCTACCTGTGTATAACAGAGGTCCAACATTGAGAAGTGTAGAGTATCAAGATGAGAAATGTGATCATGAAATAAACCAAGGTGAGTCATGAGGAAGTGAAAATAGTGATAATTGCCGTGGTCCTGGAGGAGAACTACTTCAAATTGAAAGGATTGTGTACCATGCCACCCTATAGTCTGAAAATCAGCCATTGCTCTTCCGCAGTTTGGCATTGAATACGTCAGCACTCATTAATGAAGGGGGTGTTGCTAATCAGCCTCACTGGTGTACACTGGGGACAGGAGGACTTGAACACTGGCAAGCAGACTGTTGGCAGGTGCAGCTTGTAATTTATTTAGCTACAGGCCCAGATTGTATGCAAAACTATTTAGATAAATGACTTGAAGCAATTTTCCATGTTTGCACTTTTTGGCTTCACAGCACTTTTTCATCAAATGCAAAGAAATCTCCAGGTACAGTAATAAGTGAAATCAGTTTGACATATTATCCTTTGCTCCAATGTTCCCAGAATAGTGTTGCTTTTAATAGAGTATTTATTGACTAAAGCCCCAAACTTACTGGCTGGTGATATAGGTAAAGACGGAAATTGATTAGAGGCTGTACTGCCAGGTCCCAGCTCTGGATGTGGTGCAATGAGGGGCTGCTGGGATAGTTGCAAACCATAAAAGTCAGGTCAATCAGAAGAAAAGTTAAGAAACACTTCTTTGAACAAAACATAGTAGATACGTGAAACTATCTCCCTCAGAAAGCAGCATGTCTGGCTGAGTTCATCATTTCTAGTCAATACATGGTATTAGACAGAGGTCTAAAAAAAGTGAAAGAAAGACAGGTGAAGTTTACAAATCAACCATGATCACATTAAATTGCAGAAGAGGTTTGAGAGGCTTAATGAGTCACTCTGACCCCTATTATCCTGTCTTTTTATTCTTCCACCATTTGTACACAAACGAAACTGTAACAAGCCGTATCTCCGTCTCTCAGGCCTCCACTGTCACCAAGGAACACAAGAAGCGTTGTCAATTCTGAACGTGCACATTACCTGGGAAATCAATGCCAGAGGCAGAGCTGAATTTAATGAGTTTTGAAAGGAACCACACAGGACTGAGAATACAACCATTGAGCTTTGGCAAGGTCTGTCACACCCCATGCTCCAGTGAAGATGTTCACCTATGGTGTTAAAGCCATGGATTTCTAGGCATTGTTTCAGTGTCCCTTGTGCAATCAGATCCCTAAACTGAAATCAAGGCTGGTCTATAAATTGAATGATCACAGACACAGTGGTCAGTAGGTGGATAAACTGGGCCCCATCCTGACTGTCAGGACATCGCACAGAGATTGAGGCAGCAGCTGAAAACTTCCTTTGAGCTGCAGGAGGTTATGGGCATTGTATGTGCTCTGATGCCAACCATTACCCTGCTGGGTATATACTGCCACCTTTCATTTGTCTTTGACTGAAAGGGCTTTTTTTTTAATGCTGGGAGTAGGACAACCACCAGTGAGGCTGAAAAAGAAGAGGCTATTGCCTTAAACAAGAGGTTGTATATTGCACAATGACAGATACAAATCGCAATGGTAAATTAGACATTGTTCATAAGACTCTGAGGAGACTCATGTGCTGATTTGTCTGCCCAAGGGGCGGCACTGTGGCACAGGTCATTCATCCCATGTTTCCAGTCACCTTGCAGCTCAGGACATTTATTTAAAACCACAGTGCAAAGTGAAATCCTTCTCTGTCATGTTGCATTGAGTTAGCCTCAGCCTCCCTGTCAGCTGGTCAGTAACAAATAGAACATTAAAACAAAGATGAGCCGTGCAGCTCAGTACCCCACTGCCCCGATGTGGCATCTCCCACAGGCCTGTCTGGCCCATCAGACCACAGAACCGTCTTCTTCTCATCTATAAGCATCTTCCTTCCTCAGGATCCTCACATTCCCATTCATCAGAGATTTTGTCTTGCTCCTGCAATTCCCCCTCTCCCAAAACATCCCTCCTTTGTTGAGGGAGGTTGTGAAGGATTGTGATACCGGGGTATGCCGTCTGGAGGCAGGCATTGTCATCTCATCTTAGAGTCATAGAGTCATAGAGATGTACAGCACGGAAACCGATCCTTCGGTCCAACCCGTCCATGCCGACCAATATCCCAACCCAATCTAGTCCCACCTGCCAGCACCCGGCCCATATCCCTCCAAACCCTTCCTATTCATATACCCATCCAATTCCTTTTAAATGTTGCAATTGTACCAGCCTCCTCCACTTCGGCTGGCAGCTCATTCCATACACGCACCACCCTCTGCATGAAAAGGTTGCCCCTTAGGTCCTTTTTATATCTTTCCCCTCTCACCCTAAACCTATGCCCTCTAGTTCTGGACTCCCCCACCCCAGGGAAAAGGCTTTGTCTATTTATCCTATTCCTGCCCCTCATGATTTTATAAATCTCTATAAGGTCACCGCCCAGCCTCTGATGCTCCAGGGAATACAGCTCCGTATATTTAGCCTCTCCCTATAGCTCAAGTCCTCCAATCCTGGCAACAGTCTTGTTAATCTTTTCTGAACCCTTTCAAGTTTCATAACATCTTTCCAATAGGAAGGAGACCAGAATTGCATGCAATATTCCAACAGTGGTCTAACCAATGTCCTGTATAGCCATAACATGACCTCCCAACTCCTGTACTCAATACTCTGCCCAATAAAGGAAAGCATATCAAACGCCTTCTTCACTATCCTATCTACCTGAGACTCCACTTTCAAGGAGCTATGAACCTGCACTCCAAGGTCTCTTTGTTCAGCAACATTTTCTAGGTCCTTACCGTATACATTCTGCTAAGATTTCCCAAAATGCAGAACCTCGCATTTGTCTGAACTAAACACCATCTGCCACTTCTCGGCCCATTAGCCCATCTGATCAAGATCCCATTGTAATCCGAGGTAACAGAGCCCCATGGTCTACTGTACAATGGGGGAGGGGGTCGATGTAGCTCGCTTGGCTGGACGGTTGGTTTGTGAAGCATGAATCAGTTCCCATCACCGGCTGTAGTTACAATTACAGACTCTCCTTCCCAAACTCTCTCCTTAACTGAGGTATGGTGACCCTCATGTTAAACCATAGTAGTCATCTCTTCTCTAAGAATCAAGCAGCCCCATGATCCAATGAGATGATAGTGACAGAAACAACAACTGTACAATGGTGGAAGAATGGGCAGAATTGCACCTCACCTCAGGGCAAGCTGATTCCTGAAGGGTGTCCTGAGTTAGGCTTCAACAGGGATTCCTTTGACACTGACTAACCCAGTGTGGATTATAGGGCTGCACAATTCAGGCACCTGTATGCTCATTTGCAGAAGGTAAGCACGGTGACAGCTCCTGGGATCAGTCTGGAGATCTGTACTCTCTGTCTGACTGGTGAGGTGACATTCATGGAGGGGAAGCCTACCCTATTGAACGAGGTTGCTGCTTACTGATAGGACCCTCTGCAATAACGACACGACTATAATCGATTGTACCTTTGTTATGACACGGGGTAAACCCCTCTGCTACTTTCAACCAGCCACAGACAAAAGATCCACGACGTGTTGTAATCTGTTAAAGTTCAAGAGGCAAAGACTTATCCCAGAGATCACTATTTAAAGTTAAAATTAACAACTTTATTCTTTAGGTCCAACAGACAATATTAAAACCAAAACTATTTAAAACTCCTTTCTCATAAACCTATCTTTTATATCCCACTCTACAATACTAGTCTGATAAAAAAAATCTGATTTAGATTTACAAAGAAAATTCAACTTTCAAAACCAGTCAGCTGTAGAATCTTCTCTTTGTATCTTCCTCTGCAGATTTTCCTCTGTCGTCATTTCAATGTTCTGCTGCACAAATGTCTTATAGCCAGGTACCTCTCAGAGAGTTGTTCGGCTGGCAGTCTGTACTTGTTGGTGGCTTGGCAGTTCTCCCCCTAACTATTCAAAAGTGTCCAGTTTTATACCCCAAAACTTTGGATCATTCATTGGTTTTAATATTAGATAGATTACTTACAGTGTGGAAACAGGCCCTTCGGCCCAACAAGTCCACACCAACCTGCCGAAGCGCAACCCACCCATACCCCTACATTTACCCCTTACCTAACACTATGGGCAATTTAGCATGGCCAATTCACCTGACCCGCACATCTTTGGACTGTGGGAGGAAACCGGAGCACCTGGAGGAAACCCACGCAGACACGGGGAGAACGTGCAAACTCCACACAGTCTGTCGCCTGAGTCGGGAATTGAACCCGGGTCTCAGGCGCTGTGAGGCAGCAGTGCTAACCACTGTGCCACCGTGCCGCCCACAATTATTAAATACTAAATTCAAATTTGATTGGACTTTGGTATTTTGGGCCATAATTTAAACTGATTGGCCAAATTTGAATTTGTTTTTGTCTCATGGTAACCCAGCTGCTGCTAGCTGTTTTGACCATATGTTGCATTGCTACCTTGTTCAGAACACTTTGTGCTGTGTCAGGCACGCCTTGCTAGCTTTTCAACTCTCTTAAAGGTACAGGACCTCTACAGCTTCATACAACCTTGTACCTTGGGAAATCCTGCTTGAGCTGCCTGACTGCCAACATCTAGAGGAGACATGAACAAAGAGCCTGAGCAAATGGAGCACCTGTGACCTCCTGGATCGATTTATGTGCAAGCATTCCATAGAGAAACCCAATGGTTGCTGATCTAATCCACCTGTGTAGAAATTGATGTTAGTATGATGTTCTGACAACTTGGATGCAATTGCCTCCTCGCCTTTGTAGATGAAGCTGGAAAATGTAAGGCACAAATACCCAAGACATCCTGAACTGCCTTTGGCATTGTGTGCCAGCCTGCAGCACATAGCTGCATGGATTCCCGGAGCTGCTATTTCAGGCCAACACTCACCCTCCGCTTTGATCTCTTGCCCTGTGCCTCTGGAGGACGGGCTGCAGTCATTGTTGTGGGCATCCCTTGCAGTTTCTCCTGAGCTGTGAGATGGCCAGAAAAATGGCAGGGATGGTACTGTACCTGGCACAGATGGAGGCTTGGTCTCACCCCCACCGGCCGGTTTTTCGAGCAGGAGGTGAGACCACTCCCGTACAGAATTTAGCCTCACGTTTCCAGGAACTGACAAGTGAGTGATGGATTGGCATCATGGAATTATAGGCAGAGTAACTGATTGTTTGGGTTCAGGGAGATTGGTTTGAACACAATCTTACATTTTCTTGAAGTATTTGGCAGCTGACTAGCTCGGCTTGTTACCCGCCAACAGCAAGCAGCCAGTTAAACAAAAGGCTCTGTCAGAAAGGACAATTTACCAATGTTCATAAGCACAAAAGGAAAGCAATGATGCATGTGACCTTTTGGGCAGGTTCCTGCTTGGCACACACACACCGTTTTGGACAGAATTGCAATCAATCTACTGAGGGTGAAAAGAAATCCATAGCTTGCTTGAATTGGTTAATGACAGTGAACATTAGAAACCTTGTCAGCAGTGGTGAGCATTTTTATATAAGACTGTCAGTATCTCGGTAGAGATGAAGAGCACTGTAGTCATAGATTTACGCACAGGAATACAAGTTTTCCCTGTGAGTCCCTATAGGAATTGGGAATCAATGTTGATCATTGAGCATTTGGCCCATTGATGGGCATGACTTGGTGTTGAATTTGACATGGACTGGGTTGGCACTGAGCTGGTGAACAACAGTGATGTATCTTAGGCCAGGAGGGAGGGCCAGTCCTGGTACAGTTCCCACTCCCCCCAGCCAAGAGTAGGCAGACTGACAGCAGATTGATCCTCCAGCTTTATTAGAATTGGCAACAGCCAACAATGGGCACCTGGTCACAAGGATGGCGTCCTTGGGTAAGCCTGAATGGGGGCAGGGTGGATGGTAAGACAGTCCAGAATGGGAGAGGGTAGAGTCTGGACACTGCTCTGTCAGTGCTCCACCCATCTCCACATTCAGGCATTTCCGCCTTTGGAACGTCCCTCGCTGGTGGCCATCTCCAGGGACTTTACAGCTGTGTTCATGATCAAACCAATCTCAGGTCTATGGCCAAAACTAGGTACCAGTTCACTGTTTAAAAATTTCTTAATAGCGGTAGCAATCAAGAGAGATCTAAATTGAACCCTCGATTTGCTGTGGCCTACTTTTTACAAAATGGAAGTCACAATCGATTTGATTGGAATTGAGAGGGAGTCTGCAGATCAGTGATGGGGGACCAAGCCATTAACAGCAAGAGATGACCAAAACTGCAGGAGAAAGAGTGTAAGGGTCAGCAACTGAGCAATGACAGAGAGCCAGTAGTTTGTACATGAGAAAGGTAACATTCAGGTTGAGATTGTAGTTACGTACGCTCCATGAAAAATCTCCAGTTTATTTACACTCCCAATGCTGCTTGTTCTCCCGCTGTATTCCTAATCCTGCTCCTCTGCTGTTTCTACAACGGAGGAGCTCCCATTTGATTCAGACATCTGTATGCAGGAGAAAACAGAGTATGTATGCTCCATTCCAAATGACAAAAGGAACTGCAAGTATTCCCTTCTCGGACACACCCTCTACCATACCTGACACTGGGGACCAAGTCTCAACCAATCAGCCTGAAGATATGGCTCTGTTAAAGAAACCGTGGAACTGAATTTCAAAATAAGTGGGTGAGAAATGGAAATTTGTTATGGCTAAACCAAACTATTTCAACTTTGTAAGCTGATGATGCAGGTTTGAGCAGGAGCGAGGATTAAATGAATCGTTCTGACAGGACCCTAGTGCACTGGAACCACTAAAGTAAATTTCACACCTGCCCAACTATGATGAATTTTTCATCCAAGTTGCCCACTGTCTTGTCAACTGTGAAAAGCACCAATACATTAAATAGCCATCTCAGGATGCACTGAAGATTTATATAATCACTCAAACAAAACCTAATGATCGTTCTCAACTTTTTCCACAAACTCTGTATCAGTCAAGTATTTAATTACTTGTCAGAATCTCCAGTTGATTAGTTGATTCATCAGTTTTTCTGGTCAACTGCTTTTAATAAGACTGGGTTAATTATCTTCATTAAACTCACTGTTAAAGCACACACTGGAGAAGGTTTTAAATAATGTTGGCTGACTGTCCAGTTGTCCTTTCTGGCAGTTGAGTCTCAATGCTGAGTCACCACAGGAATCAGTTGCAACTAAACAGACAGGTCCAATATTGGCTGGGTCTCAAGGCTTATCCATCCAGCAGCAAGTCAGCTTGGGACTACACTAAGAAAGAACCATTAAAACTATCGAAGATATACTGATCCAAATAATACTGATATTTTTACTGCTTTTTCTCCCACTGCTATGAGAGCTTGCTTTCTAACATCTCCAAATGTTAAATCAATTTCTTCCATGAAATTTTCAGTTCAGAACCAAGTTTTGCTTCCTACCAGATACCATCAATCAGAAACAGTACAGCGTCTCCCAGAGAACCTCTACAATGGGCAAACCATTAAAAAGGAATGCTTCAACTCATCAGCCTTGGCTGAAATTGAACTTTCTTGCTTTAAAACAATACACTCTCAAGCTCTTTGATGGGCTGTACTTCAATGAAGTTAACACTTACAACCAAGTTGCAAATGTTTGCCCCAAGTATATCTTCATGAAAATCAAGGTCTTTGAAACATCAAACACCTTTTTACATGAAGCAGTTACATTAATGAGACTGAACCAGATGTTTGCAATGTGACACCGGTAATGCAAATCACGTAAAAAATGCTGAATATGAAAGGACTAATTTGAGCTATAACTTGAATCTGAGCTGCAGTGATAACTTTCAAAGATAATTCACTCTTTTGAATTAGTTACTGAGCATTGGTTGCATTTACATCATACCTTACATGTACATCCATATATTGAATTATACCTGCACAGTTATTGGAAATGTTAAACCATTAGGTGTTTAAAGGTTAGGCAGATGCAGCCAGAAAATGTTATATCCATAACATTCCAAAATTCCATAAATATTCCAAAAGAAAAAAAGTTCTGTAAAGCTTAAAATTTAATCTGAGCAAAATATCAGCTAATGTACAGAATGGTTGTGGCAAAGATAATTTTTCAATTAAATTTATTCAATCATCACTTTCCTTCACATGGATTGCAGTAGAGTTTGCATTATTGGGTCTTTGGGAAATGACATAGCATTGTAAGCCTTCAGATGGACTATACGCCTGAAACAGATAAAAATGATTTTCTTCCTGAAAACTCCAATCAGATATCTATCAAACAAATGCAAAGTACTGTGGATGCTGGAAATTAGAAATAAAAGCAGAAAGGTCTGGAGAAAGCCAACAGGTCTAGCGGTATCTGTAAAAAGAGACAGAGAGTTAATGTTTCGAGTCCAGTATTACTCATCTTTGGAATTGACGGGGCCTGGAAAATGATGCTTTTCAAACCCTTGATATAGGGAAAGGGGAAGTGTATGGAAAAGATGGCGAGGATACCCAATGAAAAAGACAAAGTGAGAGCCAATGGTGATAAAGGAGCGATTGAGATACAAGATAGGCGTTAATGATCGGTGCAGATGGAGAAAAGTTGGTCAGCTCTGCTGAAAACAAAAGCATGCACACAATGGGAAGGCATGTAATCAAAATGGAGCAGAGTTTTCATGCTCTGAAGTTGTTGAACTCAAAGTTGAATCCTGAATGTCATAAAATCTCTCAGTTGAAAATGATGAGCTGGTCCTTCAACTTGCGTTGAGTTTCACTGAAACTCTGTAGCAGGCCTATGGTGGACAGTTTAGCTTGAGAGTAAGATGGTGTATTGGAATAGTAAGTAACTGGGAGGTTGGGTGATCTTAACAAACAGTGTGGAGGTGTTCTGCAAAACGGGTCACCCAATTTGCATTTGGTCTTGCAAAGGTAGACGAGACCACATTGCCAACAGGGCAAAAAGTCACAGAAATTGAAAGAAATGCACTGCTTCACCTGGAAAGAGTATTTCTGGCCTCAGGCAGTGGGGAGATAGGAGGTGAAAGACAGGTACCATGGGGGAGTGGGAGAACATTAGGAGTGATGGAGGAATGGACCAAGGTATCGCAGAAGGAATGGTCCCTGTACAATGCTAACAGTGGAGTATTGGTGGTGGCAAAGCTATCTGAGGTGGCAGGAATAATGGAAGATAATCCATTGGATGCAGAACCTGGAGGGTTGGAAGATGAGATCAAGAGAAAACCTATCATTGTTTTGAAGGGAGGGAAAGAGATGAGGGCAACAATGCAGGAAATTGGACACAACTGAAAGCCCTGCTTTCCACAACAGGTGGACTGTTCACCTGAGAACCTTTCGGGGAAAGCTGAAGGTGAACAGATATGATGGAGATGGCAAAACTGAGAGAAAGGAATTGAGTCCTCACAGAATGCAAAGTGTGATGAAATGGAAGTCAAGGTAACTGTGGGGAATTGGTGGATTGCGCATATTGATGGACAATATATTCCAGAAATGGAAACAGAGAACTCAAGGACAGGAAGGGAAGAGTCAGAAATGGATCAGGTGAAGGTGAGAAAAGGGGGGCAATTAGAAGCAAAATTGACATTTCCTTTCCATTTCCAGATGAGAGCAAAAAGCAGCACCAATGACGTTATTGATATCGCAATATCCTTATGGTCTGGGCTTAGATGTAGCTCTACACTAAAATGGGTGACTCCAACTGACCTCTGAAATAACCATTTTATGCAAAGCAGTTAGCATTGGTCGACAAAAACTTATTTTACTTCAACACACTAAATATATTAAGGAAAAAGGGGGCCTAATGCTGACTCTAACAATGGACGTAGATATTGACAAGTTTATGACTGGATTTATAGAGTATGTAATATTTGAGGAACATAATACAATGACAGTTGGTAAAGGAAAAACAAGTTATCAACAGAGATGTGCATGGACTGGACTGGTAGAGGGCAACTGGGTTGTTTTTCAGACTGGAGGCCAGTGACCTGTGGAGTGCCACAAGGATCGGTACTGGATAAATGATTTGGATGCGAGCATAAGAGGTACAGTTAGTAAGTTTGCAGATGACGCCAAAATTGGAGGTGTAGTGGACAGCGATGAGGGTTTGCAGATTACAATAGGATCTGGATGAGATGGGCCAATGGGCTGAGAAGTGGCAGATGGAGTTTAATTCAGATAAATGCGAGGTGCTGCTTTTTGGGAAAGCAAACCTTAGCAAGACTTATATACTTAATAGTAAAGTCCTAGGGAGTTTGATGAACAAAGAGACCTTGGAGTGCAGGTTCATAGCTCTTTGAAAGTGGAGTTGCAGATAGATAGGATAGTGAAGGCAATATTTGGTATGCTTTCCTTTATTGGTCAGAGTATTAAGTACAGGAGTTGGGAAGTCATGTTGCGGCTGTACAGGACATTGGTTAGGCCAATTTTGGAATATTGCGCGCAATTCTGGTCTCCTTCCAATGGAAAGATGTTGTGAAACTTGAAAGGGTTCAGAAAAGATTTACAAGAATGTTGCCAGTGTTCGAGGATCTGAGCTACAGGGAGAGGCTGAACAGGCTGGGGCTGTTTTCTCTGGAGCATCGGAGGTTGAGGGGTGACCTTATAGAGGTTTATAAAATCATGAGGGGCATGGATAGGATAAATAGACAAAGTCTTTTCCCTGGGGTGGGGGAGTCCAGAACGAGAGGGCATAGGTTTAGGGTGAGAGGGGAAAGATATAAAAGAGACCTAAGGGCCAACTTTTTCAGGCAGAGGGTGGTACGTGTATGGAATGAGCTGCCGGAGAATATAGTGGAGGCTGGTACAATTGCAACATTTAAGAGGCATTTGGATGGGTATATGAATAGGAAGGGTTTGGAGGGATATGGGCCACGTGCTGGCTGGTGGGACTAGACTGGGTTGGGATATCTGGTTGGCTTGGACGGGTTGGACTGAAGGGTATGTTTCCCTGAAGGGCATGCTGTACATCTCTATGACTGTATGAACTGGATCCGCCATTTGGATCAGAGGAAGCAGTGAGTAAGCACACATCAACAAATTTCACACTGAATACTCTTATCTGCTCAAGATATACAAAACATGTTGAACTAACAGAGATAAACATTTGAAAGGATATATCAAAGTTGTTGAAGTTAAAAATTCGTAGAGCTATACAAGTTTCATTAGCTCTGACAAGTGAGCAATTAGACAACGGAGAAAATTCCCACAGGTAAGCTATTCTCTTTTAGCTTGTAGTGTGCTTATCTTTAAGAGGAAGACTAGTGTAGAACAAAAGGGTATGATAGAGAACAAAGATGAGTGGGTCACGTGATCAGAAATAGCTTTCTCTATGTCAGCAAGAGATTCTTGTCAGCATAAGCTCCCTATCATCTGATCTTGCATCTGTTTCAGGCACTGTGTGCCTATTTGTTTCCCCTTTATCAATTTGGTGGATGGCATGCTTTCCATAAAAGGAAGGTATTTAATGTTTGAGAAACAGGTATGGTGTAATCGAAATTCTCAGTCCGTGCATGCATAAGCAATACGTGTCCATTTAGAGCTGAGACACTTACTGTAGTCATGGTCTATGAATGGGTGATTTGAACAATTTTTGAGCTGAACAAGAAATATTCCAAAAGTTCTGCAGACATTCCCATTCCCACTGCTCCTCCCTCCTGAACACAACTGCTATAGCTTTCATTGGACAGACACACAAAAACTACCACCTGTTCAACTGCTTTGCTCAGTTTAATGTGAGTTCATGTCTTTAACCAATAACGACAATGGGTTGAAGGCAGGTTGATTTTACACTATATGACCATCAGAAATAGGAACAGGAGGAGGCTGTTCAGCCCTTCGAGCCTGACTGCCATTCAATAGGATCATGGCTGATCCAACATTCCTCACATCCACTTTCCTGCCCTTTCCCAGTAACCCTTGATTCCCCGACTGACCAAGAGTCCCTCGATCTCAGCTTAGATAGACACAAGGAGTCGGCCCCCACAGCTCTCTGTGGCGAGAAGTTCCAAAGTCTCACAACCTTTTGACAGGAAGAATTTTTCCTCATCTCATTCTTAAATTGATGTCCCTTTACTCTCAAACTATGCCCTCTGATCCTAGACTCTTCCATGAGGAGGAGCACATCAAGCCCTTGATATTACGTTTCAATGAGATCAACTTTCAATCTTCTAAACTCCAGGGAGTAGAAACCCAACCTGTTTAGCCTTTGCTCATCAAACAATCCCTCCACGTCAGGGATTATCTGAGTGAACCTTCAGTCTAAAGAAACTGAAGTTGCTTCTTACAATGGTGACTTTCCTCTTTCTGTGCATAGCATGCTGTAATTTGCCTAATTCTTGTTTAATTTCAGTCCCTTATTTGTTCTATTGGACTACTAATTTCAGCTGACTCAATGGGCAACACTCAGAAAGTCATGTGTCCATGTCACACTCCAGTTTGACACTTCCAGGCAACATTGGAACTATGCTACTTTCTTGCTGTGTCGTTCAGATTCCACTGAGAGCTCATGCCCTGTGCCATTGGTAACATTTATCTCCTTTCTGGCTGAAAAGAGAGCCACCTTACCAAATGTTTCTCTTTTTATCTTGCACTCAACAGACAAAATAGCAAAATGCAAGCAGTCCTGGCCATTTATGCAAATTGACAAGTCAACTTTGACAGCACCATCTTCTGTTGTAGCATAACTTGCTGTGATGTTTGAAATTGGATATTCTTGCATTTGAACTAATGAGTCTGTGATGGAAGTACTTGGCTTGGTTGCTCCATGACAACACCCAGCTAATCACGAGTTAACTTATCAATCAGCACACTCTACCAATGTAGTATAAACTGTGTGACCGTTTGGAATTTGGCCTACACTGCAACGTGATTGAGTCTTACCTGCTCTCTGGGTAACTAGGGATGGGCAATAAATGCTCGCTTGGACTTTGACTCCCAAATCCAGTAATAAAGCAAATTCAAGCTGAGATGGACAGGTTTTTAATCAGTGAGGGAATCAAGGATAATGGGGAAAAGGTGGGAAAATGGAGTTGAGGATTATCAGATTAGCCATGATAGAGGCAGAACAGACTCAATGGATTACATTGCTTACTTCTGCTCTCATGCCTTATAATTTTGTGATCTTACGGACTCCACCAGTGACATACTCTCACTGCGACTTTGCTTACTTGCCATCATGTCAAGTCACACCATGCTACTCCCAAGAAAATCCTAATCCTTACTCTAGCCTGATCGCAGTTGGTTTTTTTCCATGATTCAGATAGCTTGCTCATACCAGAGAGCATCAATCAACTTATTGATCATCATTGTGTCCTTTCTTTTTGTGGCAAATTACAGCCCTCCACAGTTACACAATTGAACATTCAGTTGATGTAAACATTGGTTAAATCCCGTCATTAGCTGATTAAACAGCATTGAAGAATATATATCACAGCTGCTCTGTGACTTGCTGCACATTTTCATTACTGCTGATAATAAAGAGTGCATTTTAAATCTATTAGTTTATTTTCTGTGTCACTGCTCTGTATCTGCCAAAAAAATCAGAATGGTAATGGAATGTAAATCACATGAAGAAGTGATCCACTGAACTATCACCATTCTGACTTTGAAAGGAACATGGATTTAGATAGTAAAGCTCTCAATCAGATATGTTTTTAATCAACATAGGCTGTTAGGGATTAAATAAAACCAGGAGAAAGTGAGGACTGCCGATGCTGGAGATCAGAGCTTAAAAATGTGTTGCTGGAAAAGCGCAGCAGGTCAGACAGCATCAAAGGAGCAGGAGAATCGACGTTTCAGACATAAGCCCTTCTTCAGGAAATAAAACCATAAAACCTCCAACACATTTTGTATCACTACTTGCATTTCTATTATCAGTTCCTTATCCAGCCACAAATCATTGGTGGGTGAAGTTGGAACACTATTGCAGTGTTCAACGGTTTAACTTACCTGTGTTTGATTATGTTAGCCTGTTCACTGATCTATGTCGAGAGTGTGGTGCTGGAGAAGTACAGCAGGTAAGGCAGCATCCAAAGAGCAGGAGAGTCGATGTTTGGAGCAAAAGTCCTTCATCATGCCGACCAGACATCCCAATCCAATCTAGTCTCACCTGCCAGCACCCAGCCCATATCCCTCCAAACCCTTCCTATTCATATACCCATCCAGATACCTTTTAAATGTTGCAATCGTACTAGCCTCCACCATTTCCTCTGGTAGCTCATTCCATACATGTACCATCCTCTGAGTGAAAAGGTTGCCTCTTAGCTCCCTTTTATATCTTTCTCCTCTCACCCTAACCCTATGCCCTCTAGTTCTGGACTCCACCACCCCTGGGAAAAGACTTTGTCTATTTATCCTATCCATGCCCCTCATGATTTTATAAACCTCTATGAGGTCACCCCTCAACCTCCGACACTCCAGGGAAAACAGCCCCAGCCTGTTCAGCCTCTCCCTATAGCTCAAATCCTCCAACCCTGGCAACATCCTTGTAAATCTTTTCTGAACCCTTTCAAGTTTCACAACATCTTTCCGTTGGAAGGAGACCTGAATTGCACGCAATATTCCAACAGTGGTCTAACCAATGTCTTATACAGCAGCAATATCCTTTTGCAAATTTTATAAATAAAGTGTATCCTTGAGAAAAAAGTTTGTAAGAGTCAAGAATCCTCAGACACTGACTGAGCATATTAGCCTAACAAGGATTATCCTGTTCAGCATTAAGGAGGTGGTGTTTCTCTGAGGAACTTCTGTCTGAGGGATATCAGTTACTGTGAGAAGGCTTGAGACAAGCTGCCTCTGCTAGCACTATGTAACAGTCAGAGTCAGTGTCATCCTGAAACCTTCTCTGGCCTGCCAGAGGACGTCAACATCCTTGGCTTCCATGTGAGCTAGAGAAGATATTTCCATCGCCGGCCATAGTAAACTGTAAACAGCACAATTGGAATATTGTGATCCAAATGGATTGTAGGTTTTCCCCACACCCAGGGCTTTAGTGATTTGTTAAAGAATGTGCTCAGGATGTGGGTGTTGCAGGTAGGCTATTTATTGCAGATCTCTATTTGCTTCTCAGGCAGTTTGTTACTGAACTGCCCACCACTAGCTTCACTGCCAAAATTGAAAATCCTTCCCCTACGGCCTTCCTGGGATTTTGTTCACGTATCAAAAAGTATATGAGGTAAATATCATCTTGAAACTCAAATACAGACCTGTCATATAAGTCAATAACTCGAGAGAGTATTTCTTTGAACAGTTTTGAAGAGGAAATGTGAAACCAATATTAGCATTACCCTTCTGCAAATCCACCAGGAGACCTTCCATCCTAAACCCTGCTGTCATTATGTAGAATATTTTATACAGCAACAGAATAAACAAATGGCACAAATTAAAGCAGATTGCTAGATAGAGAAAATGAGAAAGAATGTAAAAATTCTCTGGGTACTTAGTAGAGCTGAACAAAATCATGTTCGTTAGAGTAAATAAGAACAACCTATTTCCAGTGATAGGAAGTTTGGTAAACAACTTTAAAAGTCAGTACCAAAAGACCCAATGGCATGATGTAGAGAATTTGCATTCGTGAGACTCCAGCACAAAACGTACAGAAGCAATCTGTCTGGGTATTAAGCCCAATTTAGAGACCAGCTGGGATTAAATATACTGTTCGCAAGTCTGCCCAAGCTGTACCAGCTGGAACCACAACCTCAAGGTCATCATTTTCCAATTGCCTCATGAAGATAGTGCACTGTTTATCTAACCATTAGCTCTTTTTGCAGCTAGAGAAAGAAAATGTTATTGCTGTGTTCCCCGCACCTTTGCTGTAAAACATCATATCCACTGAAAGGCCAGCCAGGTATGTAATTGTGCTTCGCGACATCTAATCAATGTTAAAATTGGCTGATGCACAATGCAGCCTCAAATCTTCTTCCGTCCAATTGTGACCATTAGGCTTTATATCAGAAACCCTGAAATCTGAAAGGTCTACTGGGACGTTGGAGATGCCCAAGCTCATCCGAGTTCCATTTGTTTCTTCATTCGTTTGTTCTCTTCTCTTCATTCTCTTTTTCTGTTAAGAGCAATTTTGATGGAAGGTCAGTCCTCACCTGAAAAATTCCCCCCACCCCCACCCCAGTATTTTCTGTTTCAGATTTCCAGCACAACTGTTTTGCTACTGTTACTTCTGTTCTATGCAAACGTTTCCTTTGCCTCTGGGTATCTGCATTTTGGAAGTGAGGACAGGAATCCCTTGGGAGAGGTCAAAATGAAAACATCCCCAGGCTAAGCCACCATCACAGAGTGAAGGATTTTCCACTGATATACAATCACATCTTCTTTATCTGCCTGACATTTCTCAACATTTACACATCAAATAAACGCACTGCAAAAAATATTCTTTAAATAGCAATGATAGGGAACATCAAATCCTGTCAATCTTACAAGTGGCAGAGCAGAAATGTTTATTCATTATCTCCTTATTAAAATCTGATTTTACTGAATGTTCAAGTCACTGAGATAGAAATTGTACTGCCACATGCGCCTTGGTGTGAATTCCTTCATGAATCTGAAAGTATCAGTATAACTCTGAATTATTGTAAAACTTTACTCCCTCCAAGTGGACACCTGACACCCATGTGTTGGCAGAGAAGACAGTATAACTCCAGTCAATTGTCACTCACCTTTAGTATTCTACTCTTTTAAACAAAGCAAGCTGGGACCAGCAATGGCAAGTCAAGGTTCATTGACAGCTCACTAATGCCTCTCTACCTCTGCAACTGATTTCCAAATTACAACTTGGAGGGAGTCACAGATAGATAGGATAGTGAAGAAGGCGTTTGATATGCTTTCCTTGATTGGTTCGAGCATTGAGTACAGGAGTTGGGAGGTCCTGTTGCGACTGTACAGGACACTGGTTAGGCCACTGTTGGAATATTGTGTGCAATTCAATGTCTCCTTGCAACGGAAAGATGTTGCGAAACTTGAAAGGGTTCAAAAAAGATTTACAAGGATGTTGCCAGGGTTGGCAGATTTGAGCTATAAGGAAAGGTTGAATAGGCTGTGGCTGTTTTCCCTTTAGCATCGGAGGCTGAGGGGTGACCTTACTGAGGTTTACAAAATCATGAGGGGCATGGATAGAATAAATAGACAAAGTCTTTTTCCTGGGGTGGGGGAGTCCAGAACCAGAGGGCATAGGTTTAGGATGAGAGGGGAAAGATATAAAGGAGAGCTAAGGGCCAACGTTTTCACGCAGAGGGTGGTACATGTATGGAATAAGCTGCCAGAGGAAATGGTAGAGGCTGGTACAATTGCAATAGTTAAAGGCATCTGGATGGGTTTATGAATAGGAAGGGTTTGAAGGGATATGGGCCTCCTGATTTTCCAAAGCCTGTTCACCATCAATAAGAACAAATCAAAAGCATGATAAAATATTCTCCACTTGCTCAGGAAATCTCACCCCCAACAACACTCCAGAATTGAAAAACTATGCATAAACGGCCACACTTGATTGGCACTCTACCTACCACTCAAAACATTCACTTCCTCCAACACTTGATGTAAAGTGATATAAGTTTGTACCATCTGCATTGATTCACCAAGCTCCTTCCACGGCACCTGCTAAACCCACCTAGAAAGTCAGGACGACAGACACATGGGAGCAACCTGGAGGTTCCCCACCAAGTTACACATAAAACATTGCAAGAAGTAAGAGCAGGAATTAACATTGCAACTAAATCACTTGTAATTCATGGTTACTGGGTCAAAATGCGAGGACTATCTTCCTAACAGCACTGAGGGTGACTGCAATGGTTGATGAGGTAGTTCATCATCAATTCAACATTAAATAATCCAGACTGCGCTATGAATATACTGGAAACTTATTAAGTCAGGCTCACAGTGTGATGCATTTTGTGTGCTAGAAACAACTTAAGTTAATACACAGAACCTTATTTTACGTGGGCCCTGGAATTCATACACACCTTGACCCTTTATTTCATTGACAAAACAAGGGGGCATGGAGACTGCCAATCGCTGCTGCATTGCTATGGCAACAGTCTGACAAATCAGAGTCTACCAGCCCAGACTGAAAGCTAAAACTGACAGTGAACTCCTCCTATTGTATCTCCATGCCAACAATGAACCAACCAATCAGCATCCTCTTCTCACGCTGTATAACTTAATGTCCCTTTTGTTTAAGGCTGTGTCTAGCTTTCCAGACCTAATAAGCGCAAAAGGAAATGCCTTGACTCCTTTTCTCCTTTTAAGCAATGTTTAAGTTTGGTACTATCAATCAATTCTGATCATAAATCTCCACGGAGACTTTTTAGAAATTTAAAATTAAATTTTGAGGGTCACTGAGGCTGTTAGACAGTCATAATAGATTTAGTACTCTGCTAAAAACCAAACTACACATCATTTAACAAGATGTAAGTTTCTCAAGAGTTTTTAGTGTGAGTTCTCATCAGTTCAGTGATTTCTAATTAACCACCATCTCTGGTGATTTCAATAATGCAGCCTATAGGGAATCATTGAATCTTTGGCAGAAACTTTGGGATTTACAACAACAATAAAAACAATTTGTACTTATATAGCACCTTTAATATAATAAAGTCTACTGCAGCACTCCATTAGACAGTTAGAACAATAACTATGTAACTCAAAGTAAAATGAGTCATACGACATGAAAACAGGCCCTTCAGCCCAACTCCAACACACTGATCATGTTTCCAAAACTGAATTATTGGTCAAAGCACAGCAGGTTAGGCAGCATCTCAGGAATAGAGAATTCGACGTTTCGAGCATAAGCCCTTCGTCAGGAATAAGAGAGAGAGAGCCAAGCTGGCTGAGATAAAAGGTAGGGAGGAGGGACTAGGGGGAGGGGCGATGGAGGTGGGATAGGTGGAAGGAGGTCAAGGTGAGGGTGATAGGCCGGAGTGGGGTGGGGGCGGAGAGGTCAGGAAGAGGATTGCAGGTTAGGAGGGCGGTGCTGAGTTGAGGGAACCGACTGAGACAAGGTGGGGGGAGGGGAAATGAGGAAGCTGGAGAAATCTGAATTCATACCTTGTGGTTGGAGGGTTCCCAGGCGGAAGATGAGGCGCTCCTCCTCCAGCCGTCGTGTAGTTGTGTTCTGCCGGTGGAGGAGTGCAAGGACCTGCATGTCCTCGGTGGAGTGGGAGGGGGAGTTAAAGTGTTGAGCCACGGGGTGATTGGGTTGGTTGGTTTGGGCGGCCCAGAGGTGTTCTCTGAAGCGTTCCGCAAGTAAGCGGGCAGCAGGGGCCTCACCTTCGTTCCCCTACGCCCTCGGATTAATGAGTTCAACACGCGGCGAGATATTGAACAATTCTTCCGCCGCCTTCGCCTCCGTGCCTACTTTCACAACCAAGACTCCCGCCCACCCTCTGACGACCCCTTCTCCCGCCTCCAACACACCCCATCCACCTGGACACCCCGTGCAGGCCTCCTACCCGCCCTCGACCTCTTTATAGCCAACTGCCGCCGTGACATCAACCGACTCAACCTGTCCACCCCTCTCACCCACTCCAACCTCTCACCCTCAGAACGTGCAGCCCTCCACTCCCTCCGCTCCAATCCCAACCTCACCATCAAACCCGCAGACAAGGGAGGCGCGGTGGTAGTTTGGCGCACTGACCTGTACACCGCTGAAGCCAAACGCCAGCTCGCGGACGCCTCCTCTTATCGCCCCCTTGACCACGACCTCACCTCCCACCACCAAACCATCATCTCCCAGACCATCCAGGACCTCATCACCTCAGGGGATCTCCCATCCACCACCTCCAACCTCATAGTCCCACAACCCCGCACCGCCCGTTTCTACCTCCTGCCCAAAATCCACAAACCTGCCTGCCCCGGCCGACCCATTGTCTCAGCCTGCTCCTGCCCCACCGAACTCATCTCCCAATACCTCGACACGGTCCTGTCCCCTTTAGTCCAAGAACTCCCCACCTACGTTCGGGACACCACCCACGCCCTCCACCTCCTCCAGGATTTTCGCTTCCCCGGTCCCCAATGCCTTATTTTCACTATGGACATCCAGTCCCTGTACACCTCCATCCCCCATCACGAAGGACTCAAAGCCCTCCGCTTCTTCCTTTCCCGCCGCACTAACCAGTACCCTTCCACTGACACCCTCCTTCGACTGACTGAACTGGTCCTCACCCTGAATAACTTCTCTTTTCAATCCTCCCACTTCCTCCAAACTAAAGGAGTTGCCATGGGCACCCGCATGGGCCCCAGCTATGCCTGCCTCTTCGTAGGATATGTGGAACAGTCCATCTTCCGCAACTACACTGGCACCACCCCCCACCTTTTCCTCCGCTACATCGATGACTGTATCGGCGCTGCCTCGTGCTCCCACGAGGAGGTTGAACAGTTCATCAACTTTACTAACACCTTCCATCCCGACCTGAAATTCACCTGGACTGTCTCAGACTCCTCCCTCCCCTTCCTAGACCTTTCCATTTCTATCTCGGGCGACCGACTCAACACAGACATCTATTATAAACCGACTGACTCCCACAGCTACCTGGACTACACCTCCTCCCACCCTGCCCCCTGTAAAAACGCCATCCCATATTCCCAATTCCTTCGTCTCCGCCGCATCTGCTCCCAGGAGGACCAATTCCAACACCGCACAGCCCAGATGGCCTCCTTCTTCAAGGACCGCAGATTCCCCCCAGACGTGATCGACGATGCCCTCCACCGCATCTCCTCCACTTCCCGCTCCTCCGCCCTTGAGCCCCGCTCCTCCAACCGCCACCAAGACAGAACCCCACTGGTTCTCACCTACCACCCCACCAACCTGCGCATACAACGTATTATCCGCCGCCATTTCCGCCACCTCCAAACGGACCCCACCACCAAGGATATATTTCCCTCCCCTCCCCTATCAGCGTTCCGCAAGGACCACTCCCTTCGTGACTCCCTTGTCAGATCCACACCCCCCACCAACCCAACCTCCACCCCCGGCACCTTCCCCTGCAACCGCAGGAAATGTAAAACTTGCGCCCACACCTCCACACTCACTTCCCTCCAAGGCCCCAAGGGATCCTTCCATATCCGCCACAAGTTCACCTGTACCTCCACACACATCATCTATTGCATCCGCTGCACCCGATGTGGCCTCCTCTATATTGGTGAGACAGGCCGCTTACTTGCGGAACGCTTCAGAGAACACCTCTGGGCCGCCCGGACCAACCAACCCAATCACCCCGTGGCTCAACACTTTAACTCCCCCTCCCACTCCACCGAGGACATGCAGGTCCTTGGACTCCTCCACCGGCAGAACACAACTACACGACGGCTGGAGGAGGAGCGCCTCATCTTCCGCCTGGGAACCCTCCAACCACAAGGTATGAATTCAGATTTCTCCAGCTTCCTCATTTCCCCTCCCCCCACCTTGTCTCAGTCGGTTCCCTCAACTCAGCACCGCCCTCCTAACCTGCAATCCTCTTCCTGACCTCTCCGCCCCCACCCCACTCCGGCCTATCACCCTCACCTTGACCTCCTTCCACCTATCCCACCTCCATCGCCCCTCCCCCTAGTCCCTCCTCCCTACCTTTTATCTCAGCCGGCTTGGCTCTCTCTCTCTTATTCCTGATGAAGGGCTTATGCTCGAAACGTCGAATTCTCTATTCCTGAGATGCTGCCTAACCTGCTGTGCTTTGACCAGCAACACATTTGCAGCTGTGATCTCCAGCATCTGCAGACCTCATTTTTTACCCAAAACTGAATTAGTCCCATTTGCCTGCATTTCGCCCATATCCCTCTAACTTTCTCTATCAATGAACCTTGTCCAAATGTCTTAAATGTTGCATTTGTACTTGACCTCTATCACTTCCTCTGGCAGCTTGTTCCATGAACACACGACCCTCTGTGTGAAAAAGTTGCCCCTCAGATGCCTTTTAAATCTTTCCCCTCTCACCTTAAACTTATGTCCTGGAGTTTTGGATTGCTTCATCCTGGGGAAAAAATACTTTGGCTATTCACCCTCTCCGTGCCCCACATGATTTTATAAACCTCTATAAGGTCACTCTCAGCCTCCAAAGCACAAGGAGGCTTCACTTTATAACTCAAACTCTACAGACTCGGTAACATCCTTGTAAATCCTTTATTGCACCCTTTCCAATTTAATAACATCTTACCTCTTGTAGGGAGACCAGAATTGTATGTAGGACTCCAAATGTGGCTTACCAATGCCTTGTACATAAGGAGACAGTGGGACAGATGAAAATACTTGATCAAAGAAGATTTTATGGAGCATCTCAAAGGAGGAGATTTGGACAGAGAGAGAGAGAGATGGAGAGATTTGGGCTGTATTCCATCCAGGTGCCAGGGAGTGGATGGGTTCACCTACCATAGAGTCATAGAGTCATAGAGATGTACAGCATGGAAACAGACCCTTCGGTCCAACCCATCCATGCCGACCAGATATCCCTACCTGCCAGCACCCGGCCCATATCCTTCCAAACCCTTCCTATTCTTATACCCACACAAATGCCTTTTAAATGTTGCAATTGTACCAGCCTCCACCACATCTCTCATTCCATACATGTACCACCCTCTGAGTGAAAAAGTTGCCCCTTAGGTTTCTTACCTTTCCCCTCTGGATAATAGTAACAGGATAGGTCAGAGTCAGCATGGATTTATGAAGGGGAAATCATGTTTGACTAATCTTCTAGAATTTTTTGAGGATGTAACTCTGAAGATGGACGAGGGAGATCCAGTAGATGTAGTGTACCTGGACTTTCAGAAAGCTTTTGATAAAGTCCCACATAGGAGGTTACTGAGCAAAATTAGAGCGCATGGTATTAGGGGCAAAGTACTGACTTGGATTGAAAATTGTTTGGCTGATAGGAAACAAAGAGTAGTGATAAACGGCTCCATTTCGGAATGGCAGGCAGTGACCAGTGGGGTACCGCAGGGATCAGTGCTGGGACCGCATCTTTTTACAATATATGTTAATGATACAGAAGATGGCATTAGTAATAACATTAGCAAATTTGCTGATGATACTAAGCTGGGTGGCAGGGTGAAATGTGAGGAGGATGTTAGGAGATTACAGGGCGACCTGGACAGGTTAGATGAGTGGTCAGATGTATGACAGATGCAGTTTAATGTGGATAAATGTATGGTTATCCACTTTGGTGGCAAGAACAGGAAGGCAGATTACTACCAAAGGGGCAGTACAGAGAGATCTAGGTGTTCTTGTACACCAGTCAATGAAGGTAAGCATGCAGGTACAGCAGGTAGTGAAGAAGGCTAA
The DNA here is from genome assembly GCF_020745735.1 of Hemiscyllium ocellatum. Taxonomy (NCBI): domain Eukaryota; kingdom Metazoa; phylum Chordata; class Chondrichthyes; order Orectolobiformes; family Hemiscylliidae; genus Hemiscyllium; species Hemiscyllium ocellatum. Next base: position 43,068,797 of record NC_083430.1, read on the forward strand.
TAGCATGCTGGCCTTCATAACAAGAGGGATTGCGTATAGAAGCAAAGAGGTGCTTCTGCAGCTGTACAGGGCCCTGGTGAGACCACACCCGGAGTACTGTGTGCAGTTCTGGTCTCCAAATTTGAGGAAAGACATTCTGGCTATTGAGGGAGTGCAGTGTAGGTTCACGAGATCAATTCCTGGAATGGCGGGACTATCTTATGCTGAAAGACTGGAGCAACTGGGCTTGTATATCCTTGAGTTTAGAAGACTTTGAGGGGATCTGATTGAGACATATGAGATTATTAAAGGATTGGACACTCTGGAGGCAGGAAACATGTTTCCGCTGATGGGTGAGTGCCGAACCAGAGGACACAGCTTAAAAATACGAGGTAGACCATTTAGGACAGAGATGAGGAGAAACGTCTTCACCCAGAGAGTGGTGGGTGTGTGGAATGCTCTGCCCCAGAGGGCAGTGGAGGCCCAGTCTCTGGATTCGTTTAAGAAAGAGTTGGATAGAACTCTCAAGGACAGTGGAATCAAGGGTTATGGAGATAAGGCAGGAACAGGATACTGATTAAGGATGATCAGCCATGATCATATTGAATGGTGGTGCAGGCTCGAACGGCAGAATGGCCTACTCCTGCACCAATTGTCTATTGTCTATTGCCTCACCCTAAACCTATGCCATCTGGACTCCCCCACCCCAGGGAAAAGACTTTGTCTATTTATCCTATCCATGCTCCTCATGATTTTGTAAACCTCTATAGGGTCTCCCCTCAGCCTTCGACACTCCAGGGAAAACAGCCCTAGTCCATTCAACCTCTCCCTACCAGCTGAAGAGCTGGCTCCTTTGGGAAAGGCTTGTTCAATGAAGCTCCGGAGTGGCCAGCAATGGGCTTTCCGCAGGATTGAGGACCCCACTGTGGGGAGGTTTCACTCCATTCCCACCCCTCCCTCGAGGGCCACCAGCAAATCAGAGGCAGTGCATGGGAATGTTACCAGCTCTAGCTAAATATTCGATAGGCCTAAGATCAGGGGTCATGGGTTAGAGGTTGCTGGAGAAGATCCAGCAGCAAAGAAAGGGGATTAGCCATCAGCAGGTACTAATTGCCCCACTTGAAGGTCTAATATTGTGGTGAGGAGGTAGTTTTCCATAGTTTCCCATCCCAGACATAAATGGAGTTGGGTGAAGGGTGGGGTGGGGAGGTCGGGCAGCAGGAAGGCAACGTGACCCTACCTGGTACTCTCCCCCAAATATCCCACTCCTACCTCCAAACCCACCTCCAGGTAAGGCATTTGAACTTCCCCTTAAAGTGGAACTTCTGAGCACAGGGTGGGAAGGACCAAAATCGGGAATGGTCCAGAAGACCAGCATTAACAAACTGCAGAGATCCCGAAGCTTTACGATGAATACAGAGGTAATTCCTCCGTGTAGGAATTCGAAACAGGGTTGGGAAATTTTAATATTTAAACCTTGCTTCACTGTAGATCATGTGGGGTTAGGGGTGATGGGTGGAAAGGACAATTGGAATGACAATGCACGTAGGCAGCCAAGATGGCACAATAGTCAACAGTTCCGGAGGTAACAAACTCTGGCTTCAGGGTGGTAGCAGCTGGTGAGTTGATGTCAATGTCACGTTGGCTGGTGTTACTGAGTCGGAAATAGGTGTCCTACTGTCAGTACAGGTATGTGTTTGGCAGCACAACTCAGAGTCAAAGATAACCATTGTGATTGGTAATCACTGGCTAATGAGTATTATTGTCTGCCTGGGATATTCCATGGTCACTGCTCATGTATTCTGTGGGAACCTTTGTGGGTGATGAACCCATTCCTAGAGCCACATCTCCTACTCCACATTTGGCAGGTGTTTCCGGTGGAATTGGTCCTTAGCCTAGAGATCACTGGCATTCCTTTCTCCAGTTCCTTTTCCACGTTTCCTTCTGCTGATGGCCATTCTCAAAGAATTCTGTCCCTTCTGTCAGGAATGTTGGTTTCTTCTGAGTGAGGGTCTCCCACGCATTGCTATCGATGTTGTCTTTCTGGACGGAAGCCTGTGGGGATTCTTTGAAACACTTTCTTTGCCCTTCTCTCATTCGAGTGCTTTCCCTGAGCTTGAACTCAAATGTTTGTGAACAGTTAGCCAGCCTGACAGAACCCCATTTAACATTTAGACTTGCCCGTGTGGACTCCAGAAATCGCTGTTCCAAAGATGCATACAATCACGGTGGCACAGTGGTTAGCACTGCTGCCTCACAGTGGCAGAGACCTGGGTTCAGTTCCCACCTCAGGCGACTGTCTCTGTGGAGTTTGCATGTTCTCCCTGTGTCTGCGTGGGTTTCCTCCGGGTGCTCTGGTTTCCTCCCACAGTCCAAAGATGTGCGGGTCAGGTGAATTGGCCATGCTAAATTGCCTGTAGTGTTAGTTAGGGGTATGGGTGGGTTGCGCTTCGACGGGTCGGTGTGGACTAGTTGGGCCGAAGGGTCTGTTTCCACACTGTAAGTAATCTAATCTAATTTTCCCATTCTGAGGCATTCTTCCATCCACATATTTAAAGGTGTGTTAATCCAGTTAAAATACTTCGTTAAGATCGCCATAAAAATTATATGAAGCAAATGACGTGTTTGTACATCGATATTGCAAGAGTAATTTCTAGCACAATCTCATCAGAGTTGTGAAGACGGTACTGAAGTTATAAAAGCTTTGTAAATGATGACAACAGGGGTAGACTTGAATGGAATTGAACGGCATGGTGGAATAAAATCAAAAATAAATCAGTACCACAAATAAAAACCAACTACAACACATTTTGTTCAGAAAATGGCTCAATTCCTCACAGGGCAAAAGTTGATACTGCAGATGCTGGAGATTAGAGTCAAGATTAGAGTGTTGCTGGAAAAGCACAGCAGGTCAGGCAGCATCCAAGGAGCAGGAAAATCGACGTTTCGGGGAAAAGTCCTTCAACAGGAATGAGGATGTGCAAATCCAGCTCTGATCCTCATTTAATCCAATCCTCATTCCTGATGAAGGTCTTTTGCCAGAAACATCGATTTTCCTACTCCTCGGATGCTGCCTGACCTGCTGTGTTTTTCCAGCACCACGCTAATCTTGATCTTAATTCCTCACAGAACATATTCAATCCAGGAGGGAAGATTTTTGGTACGTTGCAAATTTTAAAACACAATCTTTGTTCAGGATTTTTCCACATATGGGTCAGGGAATTTGTGCCCCACCCCATCCCCTCCACCCTCACACACATTCCCCACTTGTATTCCAAATCAAAGGGTTAAGGCTAGACCAGACACCCCCCAAAATATTTTAAGAAGGTAGCCCTGACCCCAAGGTTTTCTTATTTTAAAGGCAAATGTAAAATGCTGTGTTCCAGATGCAATTTGACTGGACAAACTGATCAACAATAAGCAAAACACAATTTATTTAAGCACTACAATTACAATACAGCCTGTTCTGATATAACATGGCAGTTCCATTCCCTTGCAATCCCGCGTTGTAAGAAAATCATGTAATAGCAGCACTATTTAAATCCATGGAACTGGAATTGGGTTATAGCCCATACATGTAAGGAAAGTTTACATTCTCCAAATAACGATCTAAATTCCTCAATCATGTTATAGCCAATTTGTGTTGAAGACTAGATTAGAGTAGATTACCTACAGTGTGGAAACAGACCCTTCAGCCCAACAAGTCCACACTGACCCTCCGAAGAGCAACCCACCCAGACCCGTTCCCCTACATTTATCCTGACTAATGCACCTAACACTATGGGCAATTTAGCATGGCTAATTCACCTAACCTGCACATCTTTGGACTGTGGGAGGAAACTGGACCACCCAGAGGAAACCCACGCAGACATGGGGAGAATGTGCAAACTCCTCACAGACAGTTGCCCAAGGTAGGAATTGAACCTGGGTCCCTGGTGCTGTGAGGCAGCAGTGCTAACCACTGAGCCAGCATGCATTGAAGAAATGCATGTTATATCAAAACTGACTGTAAAACAAAAGAAAGAAAAACGTAGACTAACTTAACTCTATTGGTAAACCTAACTGAATAATAGATGCAGTAACTATTACTAATTAACTGTTCCAATATTGTAACCTCCCTTAAACACACACCTTGGCAAAAAAAACATGCAAAATCAGTAAAACAGATTTGTAACGCAGGATCAGAGAGAAGCCCCAGCTGTTGGCTGTAACCGAGAGAGGGAAATGATTGTTTCTACTTATTCAAGCAGCTGCTGAGGAACGGTCACCAACCTGAAACATTAACAGATGCTGCCAAACCTGCTGAGTCTTTCCAGCAATTTCTATATTTGTCTCTAGCAGTTCTGCTCTGTTGAGACTCCAACAGCAATTGCTTAAAGCTAAATCCTAAAACTAAAATCAAACCAAAACTCCAGGTCTGTGAGAGCTGGCCACAACCATTCAGGCTGCTTCTATTGTTCCAACTTTTAAAAACCCCAAGGCCTCACAATGTTTTTATTTTATTGGCCTTTTCAAGTGAGCAGCTTAGTACCTGTGTCTTAAAACCTCCCTTTAAAAAAAAGACAAAATAACCTCTTAAAGTCACATCCTTTTTCCTATGATGGTGATGGCTAGTACGAGGGGACATTTCTTTAAATTGAGGGGTGATAGATATAGGACAGATATCAGCGGTAGTTTCTTTACTCAGAGAGTAGCAGGGGTGTGGAATGCCCTGCCTGCAACAGTAGTAGACTCACCATCTTTAAGGGCATTTAAATGATCATTGGATAAACATATGGATTATAACGGAATGTTGTAGGATAGATAGGTTTCAGATTGGTTCCACAGGTTGGCGCAACATCAAGGGCTGTAGGGCCTGTACTGTGCTGTAAGGTTCTACATTCTATGTTCTACTACGCAGTTTCAAAACCCCCCTTCCTAGCTTACTCCGAGCAAATGTACAATCTCTGAAGAACAAGATAGACGAACTCAGATCACGGCTCAGCTTCTAGCATGAACTGCGGGACTGCTGCACACTCTGCTTCACAGAAACCTGGCTCAACACATCCATTCCCAACTGCGCACTTCAGGCTAACAGTTTTTCTATCCATCGTATGGAATGTACAGCGTCCTCAACTAAGACAAAGGGTGGAGGGGTTTGCTTTTTAATCAACAACTTGGGTGCAAGGACATTGAGACCCATTGCTCCCCAAACCTTGAACTTCTCACCATCAAATACCACCCCTTCTATCTACCATGGGAATTTCCCACTGCTCTACTAACTGCTGTGTACATACCACCACAAGCAAAGGTTGAGGAAGCTCAGGGTATGCTGTGCTCCATCACTAACACTCTGTAGACAGAACAGCCCGAGACCCTGTTTATTGTAACTGACAACTTCAATCAAGCCAATCTAAGGAAGGTGTTGACCAAGTACCACCAGAGTCTTACCTGCCCCACCAGGGGCCCGAACATTTTAGACCACTGCTACACCACTGTGAAAGATACCGATCGCTTCATTCCATGCCCTCATTTCAGGAACTCCGACCACAATGCCGTACGTCTTCTCCTGGCTTACAGGCATAAGCTCAAGCAGGAGAGCCCCCTCTCGCGGATACAGGTCCAGTGCTGGTTGGAGGAGGCAGAGGATCAACTCTAGAGCTGTCTGAAATCGGCTGATTGGGTCGTGTTCTAACAGGCCGCAGGTACCTTGGACGAGTACGCCACCACCATCACAGACTTTATCAGCAAGTGTGTGGAGGACTGCATACTGAGGAAGTCAATCCAGGTATCCCCCAACAGGAAACCCTGGATGAATCAGGACATACAGAACCTGCTAAAAACCAGACTTGAGGCCTTTAGATCAGGAGACCCACTCAAATATAAGAATCCAAATATGACCTTCACAGAGCGATTAAGACAATCGAAGACCAATACCGATCCAAATTAGAGACCCAGACAGATACCTGGCGACTCTGGCAAGGACTGAATGACATCACAGATTCTAAAAAGAGACAGTGCAAGATACAGACAATGACACATCCTCCCAGATCGTCTCAATGTCTTCTATGCTCGCTTTGAGCAGAATTTCAGTGGAGAGGTAATACCTATTCTGACAAGCCCTGGAGAACAGTCACTGCATCAGAGGTCATGTCAGTTTTCCTTCATGTGAATCCAATGAAAGCAATGGGACCAGACGGAGTACCAGGCTGTGCACTTAGGGCATGTGCAGATCAACTGGCAGAGGTCTTCTCGGACATCTTCAACCTCTCCCTGCAGCAGGCCACTGTCCCTCCCTGTTCCAAGAGGGCCAACATCATCCCTGTGCCTAAGAAGGCTCATGCAGCATGTCTCAATGACTACCGCCCAGTGGCCCTAACCTCGGTGGTCAAGAAATGCTTTGAAAGGCTGGTCATGGCATTAATCAACTCCAGCCTCCCCACTACTCTTGACCCACTCCAATTTGCCTATCGGACCAACAGATCCACCTCAGATGCCATATCACTTACCCTTCACTCCTCCCTGGAACACCAAGAACAGCTACATAAGAATCCTACTCATTGACTACAGTTCAGCCTTCAACACTATCATCCTCTCTAGACTGATTACTAAACTTAGTGATCTCGGACTAAGCCCCACTCTCTGCAACTAGATCCTCGGTTTCCTGACCCACAGGCCACAATCAGTGAAGACTGAGGACAATATTTCATCCTCACTAACACTCACTGGAGCTCCCCCCAGGAGTGCGTACTCAGCCCCCTGCTGTACTCACTGTAGACCCATGGCTGCATCACCAAATGCCAGCCTAATGCTATTTACAAGTTCGGTGATGACACCATCATAGTCAGTCGAATCTCAGATGACGATGAAACAGACTACAGATGGGAAGTGGAAGACTTGGAAAAATGGCGCACTGAGAACAACCTAGCTCTCAATGCTGGCAAAACCAAGGAACTCATTATTGACTTACACATTAACAGCACAGAGGTGGAACGAGTCAAGCTCCTGGGAGTGGTCATCCACAACAAGCTTTCTTGGACTCTTCATGTGGATGCACTGGTTACAAAGGCCCAACAACGTCTCTTCTTCCTCAGGCAGCTGAGGAAAATTGGCATGACTGCGAATACTCTTGCCAACTTTTATAGGTGCGCCATCGAGAGCATTGTCTGGACGTATCACTACCTGGTATGGCAACTGTACCATTCAAGATCGGAGACAGTTACAGAGAGTGGTGAACTCGGGCTGGACAGTGACAAAGGCCAACCTCCCATCTATCGAATCTATCTACCAGGCCTGATGTCAAGGAAAGGCCACCAGCATTCTCAAAGATCCATCTCACCCTGGCAATGTTGTTCTACAACCTCTACCATCAGGGAGAAGGTACAGAAGCCTGAACACATGCACCAGCCAGTTTCAAAACAGTTTCTACCCTACTGTTGTTAGAATACTGAATGGAATCACAAACTCTTAGCATTTGCCTTGTCTGTGTTTTTGGTTTTGCTGCTGTTTACCTATTATTTACTTATCAAGGCTACTTAATCTGCCTGTGTTGCTCGCAGGACAAAGCTTTTCACTGTGCCTCAGTACACATGACAATAAATTCAATTCAATTCAAATCAATCGAAGTGTTTCCCATTTGAGATATGGGACACCACTTACTGCCTCCTCCTAACCTTGTACAGTGAGCACATGATGTAGAATGTTTAGGATAGAATTCAACACAATTTCTTTCTCCAGTATTAAGACTGTCGCTAGTGGGCATTGCCCTGAAATTCAGTTTGATTTGGAGAAAAAAATAGAAGTCACGCAGAGCAGGACAAGCTTCTGTAGGAGGAAGGAGAAGCAAGAGGGGAGAGAGAGATGGAGGATCAAGAAGGAATATTGACAGAGAGTATTCAGGGAACTGTATTGGATCTGCTTGCACTTCCATGAGGAGATCTTCACTGAAACCTGACACCTCATTTAGCCAAAACTGCAAACCCAGAGCAGGACGAGGTTCACATGTTTGGGAAAGTGACTATGGTGGTGAATGTTTGTGCGTCTGGTGCCTTCCAGCTTAGAGATGAAAATATTTCCCAAGATGTCACAAGCTACTGTCTACTGTTGCATAAGAGAGGTCACTGCAGTCTAGAGAGAGCTTATTGCATTTGATTCTCTATTAGCTGAGGGAAGCAGGCAGACGGGGCATGTGACTTTTTGTGGAATTGCAGGTCAAATGTCAAAGCGCGCTCTGTCAGAGGTGCTGACTTTCCAATGAAAAGTTAGAAGTAACGGCCCACTTATCCCCTCAAGTGGCTGTAAGAGATCCTAGGCTTCTATTTCTAAGCAGGGGGGTGTAGCACCAGCAAATTTTTATCTGTCAACAAACAGATGGCATGGCCAGCACAACATCACTGCATGTGGGATCTTGCTGTATATAAGTAGGCAGCCCAGGTGGAGTGGTGAAGATGAGAGGATGAACATTAACGTCCTGAGGAAGGACAGCAGCAATGTGTTCCATGGAGCACTGCCAATAGCCCTCAGCGATCTTGCTGTGCCGGGGGACAGGCTGGCAGGATTGCTGTCACACTTTTCAAGCCCCTTTGAATTTTGTTTCATTCATTCATGAGATGTGTGCACTGGGCCAGTGTTTATTACCCATCGCTAACTAAGCTGAAGAATGTGGTGGTGAGCAGTCCTTTGGGTACAAGAGATGTCCACAATGCTGTTAGGGAGGGAATTCCTGAATTTGGAACAAGTGACAGTGAGGGAACGGCGATACATTTCCAAGTCAGGTTGGTGAGTGACTGTTGAGTGGGACTTTCAGGTGGTGGTGTCCCATTGGCCTGTTGCTCTTGATTTTCAAGGTGGTAGAGGTTACAGTTTTGGAAGGTGCTTTCAAAGGATCGAAGATGAGTTGATGCAGTGCATCTTGTGGACTGTGATCTGCAGCCATCACGACAGGCTTGACTTCCCCTGTAAACCATTCAGGGGCATTAACTTTAGTTTTATTTATTCATTTTGTGGGATATGGGCTGTCGAGAAGGTGGTGGTGAGCTGCCTTCTTGAACCACTGCAATCCACAATGCCATTAGGGAGGGAATTCTGGGATTTTGACACAGCGACAGTGAAGGAACGGTGATATATTTCCACATCAGGATTGTGAGTGGGAGGGGAACTTGCAGGTGGTGGCGTTCCCATGTATCTGCTGCCTGTGTTCTTCTAGGTGGGAGTGGTCGTGGGTTTGGAAGGTGCTGCCTCAGGATTTTTGGTGAATTTCTGCAGTGCATCTTGTGGATAGTACATGCTGCTGCTACTGAGCATCACTGGTGGAGGGAGTGGACACTTGTGGAGATGCTGCATCAGGTCCCTGAACGGAAACATGAATAGGAAGGGCTTAGAGGGATATGGGCCAAGTGCTGGCAAATGGGACTAGATTAATTTAGGATATCTGGTTGGCATGGAAGAGTTTGACTGAAGGGTCTGTTTCCGTGCTGTACATCTCTATGACTTTATGTGTGAATGAAGATATCACCACTTTCAAACTACAAAGCATAAGCTCAAAACATTGTGTAAAACCCCTCTGTAACAAATTGATGGTGGCCACAATGAAAACTAAAATATAGCTGCTGCTGGAAAGCTGAAATAAAAACAGAGGTTCTGATGTTTATGGTGAGAAAAACGAAGTTAGCAATCCAGGCCAATGGCATTCAAAGTCAGCAACCTGAAACTCTGTTGTCCTTTGCTGCAGGCACTACTGAGTATTTTGAGCATTGTTCTGCTGTTGACATGCATTCTCAGAGCTTGATTCCATAATAATTTGGAGATGCCAGTGTTGGACTGGGGTGAATAAAGTTAAAAATCACACAACACCAGTTTCTAGTCCAACAGGTTCATTTGGAAACACTAGCTTTCGGAGCACTGCTCCTTTGTGAGGTAGCTGGTGAAGGAGCACTGAAGACTAGTGCTTCCAAATAAACTTGTTGGACTATATCTGGTGTTGTGTGATTTTTAACTGATTCCGCATACTGATCTCCACAGCCATCTCCGTCTCCCCAACCACTGTGTTCTCTGAATGAACTTGTGAATTCTGTGAAGGATCTCTCTACCTTTCCAACATTTCCATCCCTGTCTCAAGTTCAACATCCAAACAAACCTGAGCACCCACTCCCTCGCTCAAGTACTATTTAATGTTTCCCATGGCAGTCCCTATCTGCATCACTGACAGTACATCTTCCAGCCACTGGGCAACCTCTCTTTAAGGAGAGAGGGTTCATTTAAGTTCAAGGGATAGTCAAAAGTGATATTATTCATTTAATCTCTGAGGGGATGACAAGGCCAAGATTTGTTGGCCACTCTGAGCTGCCTTTGAACTAAATGTCTTGCTCAGCCATTTCAGAGTCAGCTACATCATTGTGGGTTAGTTTGTGAGCCAGATGTGTTTTTAATAACGATTTTGGTCAACGTTAGAGAGACTACCTCTATTCGATAGTTTTAATCAACATGTTCGGAGATGATACACCTCTGGAGCAAGTGGGACTTGAACTCGGTTTTCCTGGCTCAGAGCTGAAAATGTGTTGCTGGAAAAGCGCAGCAGGTCAGGCAGCAACCAAGGAGCAGGAGAATCAACGTTTCAGGAAGAAGAAGGGCTCATGCCCGAAACGTCGATTCTCCTGCTCCTTGGATGCTGCCTGACCTGCTGCGCTTTTCCAGCAACACATTTTCACTCTGATCTCCAGCATCTGCAGTCCTCACTTTTTCCTGGCTCAGAGGTAAAGGTTACTAGCATTGACATTGTAGAGGGTGGTTTCGACTCATTGCCCTCTGGGTTACAGGCCTAGCACACTCCTGCTGCTCCTTGTCATGAATTGAATTTCGATTCCATCAGCCGGTCTCGTGAGATTTGAACTTGGATCCCCAGTACATTAACCTGAGCATTACTGGTTCAGTGCTATTACTGTTACACCAGCATGTCCCCACCTCCAGCTGATCAACAGATCTGATTGGAGCTGGGTCTTCAGTGAAATGAGGAGGCAGTGTGCCAACCTGTACTGTTGACATTACCAGAATGCATGGGTTAATCATCCTCCTGAGGAAGGGCTTATGCCCGAAACGTCAATTCTACTGCTCTTTGGATGCTGCCTGACCTGCTGCGCTTTTCCAGCAACAAATTTTCAGCTCTAATCATCCTCCTGCCTAGTTCTTGCATTACTGAATTGAACACCACAATGGTCCACAAAATTCATCGTTTTAGCTAAACTTCAAATTTAATTTTACTGACATAAATAAAGTTTATAGTGTTAAACCTCTGAATTTTACTAGATTTCATTTTGCTATTGTTCATACATTTTATGGGATTCTTGATTTATAATGCATTAGGTTTCTCAAGTTTTCTTAAGTTCTTTTAACTGTTAACACTTCACATGATTAGTCCATTTTCCAGGTCACTGAGTACTAATTGAATTGGAGCTTCCTAAGCTGCGCTTCACAGCATTAAGCATGATCATTATCCCATTGAGTCTCCAGCACCATTCACAGGAGAATTTTCGAAGACATTAAATTGTCAGTAATTCTCTCAAAATAAAATCCAAATGTTTATTAGATGATAAAATACAAAAGCCTGCACATTTTCCACGTCAAACAAAAAACCTACCCCCACATCTCCCGAAAAGCTAATACTGCTTGTTGCCAATGAAGAGAGTCTGATTAAGTACTTGGCCCTGTTAGCTCCTCTCAATTGGTATAGGATTTGTAGCCAACACAGCAATGTCTGGAAATCACAGCTTCATACTTATTAGACTGAATCTTATCGGGCTCTGAACAATGTGGGCTATGGCAAGATTTGTGGCTGAATTGGTCAAGTAATCCAATGAGGCTCATCCTGACATCTTGATCATTTTTACAGGCAGCATCGAGTTGTCAGTCGCGGGGGACTAGTGCTTGTTAAACATTTTGTTGATGGCACAACTCGTCTCATTAACATTCGGCTTTCTACCCTACCACATATGCCAAACAGGCCAAATGTCAAGAAAACTCACTATGGAGATGAGAGCATATATTTAACAGGTTCAGCTTTCTGCTTACCCCGATGTCCTTCCATGTTAGAGTCACAGACTTATGCAGCATGGAAACAGGCTCTTTGGACCAACGTGTCCAGGCATTATAACTGAACTAGCCCCATTTGTCTGCATTTGGCTCTTAGCCCTCTAAACCTTTCCTTTCCATGTATCTGTCCCAATGTCTTTTAAATGTTGGAGTGGAATGTTAGGTTTGATCAAACAGCAGCTCAGGGCACGGTCCACAGACATCAGCCATGTACACCCTTCACCCACACCCAATGGCATCAGGTGTATGCTAACCCGTCCTCTCTATGATAGCACCTTCCTGATACAGGGGCGGGACACTCCAACAACTTGTGTCGAAAGGTTGCAGTGGGACCCATTTGCAGATTGGGACAAAGACCCAGCTCACAAACGGAACCAAGCTGCATCACAGGACTTTTTGCTTGCTCTCCCAGTGCTAAGCTGCTCGCTCGCACCACCCATGCCTTGTCCTATCTTGCCTCTCCGTGCCAGTCAGAAGAGTCACACAACCAGGCAGCTCACCTTCCTGGTCAACAGTCCTCAGTCAAGATTTTTTTAAATTTATTTTTTATTTTTTTTAGTTGATGCCCACAGCATGGGATGTGGGCATCATTGGCTGTCCAACATTTATTGCCCGCCCCTAGTTGCCCTTCAGGAGATGGTGATGATCTGTCTTCTTGAACCGCTGCAGTTCATGTGCTGTCGGGAGACCCACAAAGCCCTTAGGGCAGGAGTTCCAAGATTTTGACCAATGGCAAGGAAGGAACAGCGATATATTTTCAAGTCAGGTTGGTGAGTGGCTTGGAGAGGAATTTGAAAGTGATGGTGTTCCCATGTATCTGTTGCCCTTGTCATACATGGAAGTGGTTATGGGCTTGTAAGGTGCTATCTAAGGATCTTTGGTGAATTTCTGCAGTGCATCTTCTCAATAATACACACTGCTGCAACTGAGCATCAGTGGTGGAAGGAGTGGATGCTTATGGATGTGGTGTCAATGAAGGGGGCTGCTTCGTCTTGGATGGTGTCAAGCTTCTTGAGTGTTGTTGGAGCTGCACTCATGCAGGCAAGTGGGAAGTATTCAATCACACTCCTGACTTGTGCCTTGTAGATGGTGGACAAATTTTGGGGAATCAGGAAATGACTTACTTGCTGCAGTATTCCTAGCCTCTGACCTGCACTTGTAGTGAGTCCAGCTGAATTTCTGGTCAATGGTAACCTTAAAGATATTGACAGTGAATGTGATGGAACACCACTGAACATCAAAGGGCCATGATTAGATTGTTTCTTATTAGGTACAACCATTGTCTGGCTTTTGTATGATGTGAACGTTGCTTGCCACTTGTCAGCCCAAGCCTGGATACTGTCCAATCTTGTCGCTTTTACACATGGACTGCTTTAGTATCTGAGGTGTCATGAATGGTACAGGACATTATGCAATCATTGGCGAACATCCCCATTTCTGACCTTATCATGGAGGGAAGGTCATTGATAAAGCAGCTGAAGATGGTTAGGCCTAGGACGCTACACAGATGAGCTCCTGCAGAGATGGCCTGGAGCTGAGATGACTGACCTCCAACAAACAAAACTACCTTTCCATTGGTCAGATCTGACTGCAACCAGCAGAGAGTTTGCCCCCAATACTCTGACTGCCATTTTGCTACAGACTGGCATCTTGGTGTTTAGAAATGTGCTGTATCAATCCTACACCTGCTCCATGTGCCAGTAGCAAGCATACTGCATGGGTAACAAGAAACCAGCTGTGTCTCAATGTCTTGGGGGGTAGTGGTCCACACAGGTGTCCAAGGAAACATCTGTCAGTCAGAAGGGGTCCTTGCACAGTGAGTCAAGGCAGCATCCAATGCCAGTACAAGGTTAGGCCCCATGTTCCGTATCTGATTGGTGTGATATTAATCAGGAGTGGTCTGTGCATCTGCAGTCCAGGGAGTGGGTCACGGTCATTTCTATAGCTTCACAGCGACCAGACTGGGCCTTAGGGCTAATGTGGTCAGGGAGATATATAGACATCCATTAGAGGCCTCGAATATCCAGTTAGGTTTCTGAAAGGGGTGGTAAATCATAGTCAGGGGATTATGGGAAGGGTGGCAGGGGAAGCTATTGCTGCAGGAATGAGACTCCATGAGTGGGTGCCCAGGACTGGGGCAGCAGGTTGGGGATGGGAGAGTGGTCACAACTATAAAGGGGGTGGGGGGGGGGGGTGGAATATGGTTAAGGCATGGATGGGAAGGAGGTCATGATGGAATTGGGAGAAGGGTCTTTTACAGTCAGGAGAACCCTGTTTTCAAGGCAGGGGGTAGAGAATGCCCACCTCACATAGCAGGGGCTGGAGAAGGGAAGCTAAGCTGGTGCAGGCCTGTATAGACAGATTAGGTGGGAGCCAGGGGTGGGTTGGAAGTCTGTGGGGTTTAGCGGAAGGGGGTCTGGGTGTTCAGTGGGGTTTCACTGACAGGCTCAGGTATGCGCTACAAACCAGTAGCTGAGGAGCATTCATCATCATCTTCCGTTGAGCTAGAAATCGAAAGTACACAGCAGTGAAGATAATGGCTGTGAGAACACTCTGAGGGGATGGGCTATGGGTCAAACCGTGAGAAGGGAGGGGGGCTGCAGGACCCACCACCGTTACAGCTTTGCAAGAAAATGAACATTTTGCACAGACCTACGCGTAGTATGTGACGCGGACCCTGCAAGGTCCTTAATCTTAATGCAAGGCCACGTCTGCGTGTCCATCTCTAGCCACTGCTGAACATCTCATTGACAGCTACACATTTACACACACACAGGCCATTAGAGAATATGAGGAGGGCCGAAAGCATCAGAAAGACCCAGGCCACATGGATGCATTGCTTCAAAATGATGCAGTAAGCTCTCAGCACAGACCTTCATCTAGGGACCCTCGCCTGAGGCTGGGAAGTGGTGCCTAATGCAGTTACCAAACCATTTGGCCCTTTATAGAGATACTAACCACCAGTTAAATCAGTGACACTTATCCATAATTATTTACTATAGAGTATCACCTATGCCACCAAAATGTGTCCAATTGATTTGCTTCCTCCTGCTCCATCCTTCCCACAACGTCTTTGTGTACTCACTAGGTCTACAGCTGGAGTGGGAGGGCGTGCCCAATAGTGGGCCTATCAGCCTTGAAAGTTTGGTCAGGTGACCCAGGGGATGTGAGGGAAGGGAGGGTGCATGGGAGGGGCTTGTATGTGGACAGCCCAGATGTTTCAAGGGTCTTCCCACTGGAAGCAAATTGATCCTCCTCAGTAGGAAGGTCTAAGAGGTGGAGGCGGACAGGCAGGGTGAGCTGGAGGGTCCCACCACCCCTGGTCTGGAGAGGAGATTCTGTAGGTAGTCACTCCACAGGCTGGCTACCTTCTGACACCAGCCTGCCCCCTTGTGGTGAAGGGTTACCTGCCATGCTCACCAGGACCACTGTCACCAAGCCTTCTGTCCTGAGAACCAATGTCTGGGGGCGATGGAGTGTGAGCCTCTCCAGCAGACAGGCAGGGGGGATGCTGGAGCTGCCTCTCCAGGCGGCCAACCTGTCCTTGGAGGGACTGTCACATGATCTGGTGCACGGCTGCCTCACAGCACCAGGGACCCAGGTTCGATTCCAGCCCCGGGCGACAATCTGTGTGGAGTTTGCATGTTCTCCCCATATCTGTGTAGGTTTCCTTCCACAATCCAAAGATGTGCAGGTCAGGTAAAGCAGCCATGCTAAAGTGCCTATGGTGGTCAGGGATTGGTAGGTTAAGTGCTTTAGTCAGGGGGAATGGGCCTGTGGACTTGCTGGGTTGAAGGGCCTGTTTCCACATTGTAGGGATTCTGTGATCTGTTATACTGCTGCAGCTTCTGTGAATTGAGGGCCACTGTATACCGAATATGGACTTTTACATCTGGTTCCATTTCAGATTCCCATCAATTTGTTCACAAGACAGAACGCCATGCAGGACAGTGGAAAGTAGCCATTCTTAAGCACAGGGAATGTTGTACATTGGAGCTTTCAATTTTAAAACCATGTGTGGGATTACGTTTGTAACTATGAGCATTCATAAGTCAGATGTGGATAAAATCGGGGACCCCTGTTCCTGTCTGCTGTTCCTGTTCCTTCCTGTACATTTGCATGAGGTCCCTGATTGCCAACAGCAGCTCGCCTGCCTGGGGCTGAGCAGATGTCTGGTCTCTGGCTGTCCTCTGAGTGCTGGCAGCCTGGACTGTTCCTTTCTCAGCCAGATGTGGAGTTGTCACCATGAGGAGTTCACCAGCTTGTGCTCCAACACTTTCTGAAACTTAACAGAGCAGACCTTCGGGGGCTTGAATAAGAATCATTTATACAGCAATCCATATCATATATTTATGTGCTCTGCACTATGAAGGCTTCTTCTGTAATGTATTCGATAAGCTCAGTGAAAATTATGTTTTGATGGCCTTGAGCCAATCCTATTGACCTTTTAATGTCGAACATTGCAGTAGCAGGCCACAGCAGTGGATACTCTCCGAGCTATTGCTGTTAATATTTCTGTTACTAATTACCAGTACGATTACTGATACTACATCACAATGACTATTTTACAGCCACCATTGCTGTTGTGGAACTAGCTTAGTGATGCAGCAGAAAACAAATACTTTTTAAACTGCCTTTAATGATAATGTTAAAAATCACACAACACCAGATTATAGTCCAACAGGTTCAATAGGAAGCACACTAGCTTTCGGAGCGACGCTCCTTCATCAGACTATAACCTGGTGTTGTGTGATTTTTAACTTTGTACACCCCAGTCCAACACCGGCATCTCCGAATCACTTAATGATAATGAAAGGCTTGATCGAAGAGATATGTTCAGTGGAGTCTTAAAGCAGTAAAAGTTAGGGCATGGGGAGGTGGGGAGCCTGAGGAATTTCAGAACATATCGACAATCCAGACTTGCAAACAGAAATCGATTTCAACTAACTTATTTCTGAAGTAAGATGCAGACAAACTGAGGCTCTGCTTTGTATGTCCTTTGCACAGAGTTATGGCCTAATTTATTGTCTGTCCTTTCTTGCCTTGACAGGTTGGCAGTGAACATTCATGAACTAACAATTTTTCCACTTTGTAAATTTTCTCCCCACCCTCCAGAACGGTGTTGACCCCTGCTGTGGTTATTGTGGCCTTTTTACTCATCACCAGCTTCAATTGGCTTACCATCGATAATTGTACCTTCAATCACTGAGACTACAAGCATCAGAATTCCCACATGAACCTCTCTGCCTCCTTTTAATCTCTTAAGATGTTCTTTATATTACAGCCAGACACTGGAGAGGTTCAGAGCTGAAACTGTGTTGCTGGAAAAGCGCAGCAGGTCAGGCAGCGTCCAAGGAGCAGGAGATTCGACGTTTCGGGCATGAGCCCTTCTTCAGGAACCTTTTCAGCTCCGATCTCCAGCATCTGCAGCCCTCATTTTCTCCAATGGAGAGGTTCACCAATTATTATAGTTCTAGATGGATACACAAAATTATTAAACTCACAAATGAGCAGAGTTGGACATACTCTCGTTCTCCATCCACTCAATTACTTGATTGGTCACTATAAAGTTAATTTAAAATGGATCTGTCCCTTGTCAATACTTTTCTCCCAGATGAAATGAATTTATATTTCAAAAGAAGCCTCAGTGCCTTGAGGTTCTGATCCATTGCCATTACAATTCCTTCACAGAATATGTGAACTGGGATCCATGCCCATTTCTTGACAAAAGGCAAAAAGTATCAAATATAATAAAATCCACACCAATTGGCCGCCAAAACACACGGCCCACTCTCACTAGTTTCAATACACACAGACAAAGAAGGACAGCACTTTGACTGGGACAACACCCACATCCTAGGACAGGCGAAACAAAGACACGCATGAGAATTGTTAGAGGCCTGGCATTCTAACCAGAAATCCATCAATAAACACATCGATTTAGATCCTCTCTACCTTACCCTGAAAAAAAGAACCAGAAATGACATCACCCACCTTAAGAAACCAAGACCTATAAGTAGAGAGGTGGGACATCCCACTAGCACTTCACCAGAGACTCTCACTGATGATGTTACCTAGTACGGTGACAAAACATTTGAAAACAAACCTTCCAGCTCAGTGAGCTAACATACATCCATATCACCAACCCGAGCTACAAATCTTCTCAAACATCGCTACCATACTCATTCCATTAGCCTTAGCCACTACCGTCTTTTCAGTTCCAGATGTTTTTCTTTAACTACCTGCTCAGAGGTACCATTACACACCTCTAAAGAAGGTGGGCCTTGAACCCAGGCCTCCTGGTTCTGAGCTAGGGATACTACCACCACACAATTGGAGTCCTAGGGAGAACATGCAATTCTGTGCAGAAAAGATATTAAGTAAATTGTTCTAGCCAAGTCTCATTAAGCTCTGGACGAAGCATTGTGTTTGCTTTCACAGCAATGTGGGTGATATTTTTAGGTGGTATGGTTAAAGGAACAAACTTCAATGGAATAATCTGGTATTTTGCATCTTAAGTTTTTCCACAAACATTAACAGCTTATTGTTAGTACAGACTGCAATCTCTGTTAACCTATTTCGTGCATAGATTGTAAGGTCTTTGACAGCCAGTAATAACCTGAGGGTTTCTTTGTTTACTGTGGAGTACTACCTCTGATTCTTGTGTCATTTTTTGAGGAAGTACTTGAATGTTCTCTTTATTCTGGATTTGCCTTTGTGCAGAAGGCCAGTCACTAGCCTGATATCACCCACCCCATTCACTATTTTTAATGTTTGGTCAAAATTCAGAGCTGCAAGCGCAAACTCACTTGTCAAAATAGCCTTCAAGGTTTCAAAAGTAGTTTTGCATTTGTCAGTCCATGTGTTTTTAATCCTGTAGTAGATCTGTCAATGGGGCAGTGACAGTGCCCAACTTTGGCACAAACCTTTCGGAGAATACACACCCAACCAAGAATAGCATGATTTCCCATTTTGTTGAAGGAACGGGGAGCTGTGCGCCTGCTTCTCCCTATGCAGCCCTGGGCAGTATCCATCCACTATCAGCCACTATGTGTCTCCGTTAGGTCACCTGGCCCTGGGTGAATTTGCTCTTAGTGAAATTGAGCACTAGGTCAGCTGACTATTTTCTGGAAGAGGGCTTTCAGTTGCTCTGAGTTCATTTCCCAGGTGGACGTTGTCCATGGAGAGGCCATCTGAGTACAGGACACAATTTGATAAACCTTCCACTATCTGGTTTATCATTTGAACAGCAGCTGGATTATTTTGGAGATTGAATGGCACAATTCATCACTGGTGTAACCTTCTAGTGTTTCAGGAGTTGGTCAAGGGAGCCAGCTAGTACCCCTTTTGTAAATCTACCAACAGTAACGTAGGCTGATCTACCCACCCTGGGTATGTAATCTCTCAGCCAGGGTATGGGCTCGGAGCAGTTACTGCAGAGTCTTGTGGAAATTTCCACTTTGGGCGCCAGCACAACTTGGGTGGGTTTTTTTTCCAGCTACACTGCCCGGCTTTTTCAGTTGGTGCTCCATTCCTGTAGATAATCACCTCCTGAACCTGAGCTAGCCTCTCTGGATCGAGCCAATAGGAACTGGTGTCTTCTGGGAGGAGTCTCTCCCACACCCAGATGTTGATTGGTGTGGCCTGGCTTGTCCCAGCACATGCCCTTGAATACAGTGAGTAGCGTCAATACATCCACTTGCTGTCCTGCACTGAGGTGGCCAAATAAGGAGTCTCAGGTTGATTAATACTCTAGTAGTGGTTAACCAGGTCATAGTGGGTACAATGTGGGCCTCCCCCATGTCTCTCTCCAATTCATCCAAGCCTTATCTTCGAGGGCAGTGGCAATGGGACAGACTGTTACCTGATGCCCTGTTCCTCAGTATAAGACTCTGGTGCTGCCGCATCTGGAGTATTGTGTGCAGTTTTGGTCGCCATATGATAGGAAGGATGTGGAGGCACTGGAACAGGTGCAGAGGAGGTTTACCAGGATGTTGCCTGGTATGGTAGGAAGATCGTATGAGGAAAGGCTGAGGCACTTGGGGCTGTTTTCAGTGGAGAAAAGAAGGTTTAGGGGTGACTTGATAGAGGTGTACAAGATGATTAGGGGTTTAGATAGGGTTGACCATGAGAACCTTTTTCCACGTATGGAATCAGCTATTACGTGGGGGCATAGCTTTAAATTAAGGGGTGGTAGGTATAGGACAGATGTTAGGGGTAGATTCTTTACTCAGCGAGTCATGAGTTCATGGAATGCCCTGTCAGTAGAAGTGGTGGACTCTCCCTCTTTATGGGCATTTAAACGGACATTGGATAGACATATGGAGGATAGTGGGCTAGTGTAGGTTAGGTGGGCTTGGATCGGCGCAACATCGAGGGCCAAAGGGCCTGTACTGCGCTGTATTTT
The DNA here is from genome assembly GCF_020745735.1 of Hemiscyllium ocellatum. Classification (NCBI taxonomy): domain Eukaryota; kingdom Metazoa; phylum Chordata; class Chondrichthyes; order Orectolobiformes; family Hemiscylliidae; genus Hemiscyllium; species Hemiscyllium ocellatum. The sequence continues at coordinate 43,089,246 of NC_083430.1, forward strand.
TCTATGTTCTATGTTCTCTGTGATGTTGCTTTATGACATTAATGTGACAATAAAACCTTTAGTGAATTGGACCAGACGTAGGCCATTCAGTCCATTGAGTCTACTCTGACATTCAAGAAGACGGTGGCTAATCCACCCCCAATAATTCTCAACTTCACTTTCCTGCCTTTTCCCCATAATGTCTCCAGACTAAAACTCTGTCTCGATCAACTGAATTCCATAGATTCATTATCCCCCTCATCTCTGTTTTAAGTGGGTAAAAATCTATTCTGAGGTCTCTGTGGTCTCATATTTTCCCACGAGGAGAAACAACCTTCTCACTTTCCTCTGTCAGGTTCCCTTCGAATCCTGTTAGCTTCAATAATGTCACCCTTCATTTTTCTAAACTCCAATGCATGCAGGTCTAACCTACGTAACCTCTCCTCATTGGAAAATCCCTCCATCCCCAAGGTCAAACCTAGATTTACTCCAATGCCAATGCATGATTCTTTAGATAAGGGGCCCAACGTTGTTGACAGTACTCCAGCTGTGGACTGTATAGTTTAGTAAGATTTACCTTCCATTTGCCTTCTGAAATAACTGCACAGATGCTAGTTTCCTGTCACTAAGTCACCCTTTATTTCCATGTGCACAGTATACTGGCTGTGACCAGCCAGCTCAGAGTCAGTCCCTGAACAAGGGAGATTCTCAATCCCTTGTTTCTGTCGGTCAGCCCTGGCTTCCTGATTGACCCAGGTTAACAATCCCAATCAAGGATCTCGTCGTCAACAAGATCCACTTGGTTATAATCACTACACCTTCCCTATTACCCACTGAACCTGGATGCTAGCTTTTGTATGGTTCATTATGTCACTCTTTTGAATTATTGCTACAGTCAGCTCAAAATCGCTGAAAATGCAACACAAGGACATGCACATGCGCGCATCCACACACACACACACACACACACACACACACCCGAAAGTCTAGGTGTTACATCTGAAGCCCTGCGTTTGGAAGCAGGAGTTTGGAATTGATTGAATAAGCGTGTAGCAAGATGCGACATCTCAGCTCGTGCCTGTGTGATATGACCTCCTCTTGCTCAGTGACACTAAGAAAAGGGATTAGGAGTTTGCTTGTGGAACCGTACAGAAGACCAGCAGAGTTTTTTCCACAGGCATGATTCACTCATCTCGATTTGCAGCCCTTTTAAAGCAATCCCAGGAGGTGGTCATTCTTTTTTACTCATCGGTTTGAGTGAACTAAATGTTTACCAAGTCTGTTTAAAGCTACACTGTCCATTGGTTCTTGAAAACTCATAATTTTCCCAGTGCAATCCAAATCCATTAGTGTGTTGCCCTCCATTGCCATCAGCAATTCAAGTTTTCATGGAGATGAAATTCAAGGACTTAACCGTACATTTTCTCACATTGCTGAACAGTTCTCATTGATGATTAAGTTTCAGTCAAACCTTTGGACCAGCAGGATGTGCAGGACAGACTGTTCTGAAGAGTTATGCCCGAAACGTCAAATTTCCTGTTCCTTGGATGCTGCCTGCCATGCTGCGCTTTAACCAGCAACACATTTTCAGACTGTTCTGAAGGGCTAGATAGCCAGGGTTGTGAGTTTCTCGCTGGGTTAGCTCTCTCTGAAATAGAAGAATCCCAGTGAATTTTATAAAGCTATCTGTTGTAGATTTTCTATGATGCCCTGATTTTGCAGATCATCATAGAATCACACAGAATTCTGCTCTTTCTCGCTCTGCCAGCTCTTTGAAAGAGTTATCCAATGAACCCCACTCACCTTGCTCTCTCCCTCAAGCCCTGCAATTATTTTCCATTTCTGAGAACTTATCCAATTTCTGATTGAAGATTAGTATTGAATTTTCTTCCTCTCTCCCTCCAACAACATATTCCAGATCACAGTAATTCGGTGCAAAGAAATCTTTTTCCTCATCTTGCCTTAGGTCCTACTGTTAATTCCTTTTATTCAGTATCCTTCAGTGACCGACAATTGCAGCACTCACTACAGTTTCTCTCTTTCAAGATACTTCATAAAGGACTCCAAACAAAAACACAATACTTAAAAAGTCCTTTTATATAAGATGCCACCACCAGGCTTTTAATCTGTCTTGTGTTAAAGCCCTTGCATAGATTGTTAACCTTTTTAAAGTGGGCGGCACAGTGGTTAGCACTGCTGCCTCACAGCACCAGAGACCCGGGTTCAGTTCCCGCCTCAGCCGACTGACTGTGTGGAGTTTGCACGTTCTCCCCGTGTCTGTGTGGGTTTCCTCCGGGTGCTCCGGTTTCCTCCCACAGTCCAAAGATGTGCGGGTCAGGTGAATTGGCCATGCTAAATTGCCCATAGTGCTAGGTAAGGGGTAAATGTAGGGGTATGGGTGGGTTGCGCTTCAGCGGGTCGGTGTGGACTTGTTGGGCCGAAGGGCCTGTTTCCACACTGTAAGTAATCTAATCTAAAGGGATTTGAATTCCTAGCAGCTGACTTTAAGGAATTGCGTGGCAACATTTCACATTTTAGGGCTTTAAGATATTTTCTCATCAATCTATTCAAAGATGTTGTCACTTATCCATAGAGCAGGTAGCACTTGAATTTGGGCCTCCTAGCTTAATAGTAATGGACATTACCACTGTGCTGGAGGATCCATCTATTTGAGGACTTGTACTGTCACAAGCAAATTAAAATTGACATTTATTAAACTTTACAGAGTAAGAAAAGAATGCTGTAAAGTGCAGATCAGGTATTCCTTATTAGTTCCTTAACCGATAACACAATGTAACATTTTTATACTATAAACTTCACATTCTGCAGGAATTGAAGTCTTTACAGGAGCCTGTCCACAGTTACTCCCAGAGGAGTATTACAATTGGCTCACTTCTTCCCGTTTTGTTAAGTCATAGTATCGAGTTAACCTTAGTCATCTGAGAATCCCCAAACTGACTCACCAAAACAAGGCTCACTCCTGTCTTCCTTCCCCTGGCCACCCAGTATCCTTAAATCTCTGCAGATTCTCTCTCCTTGACCAGAGGATGACTTCCCACCATTGTTCTGCTTAGCTGCTGTCTGCAAGAGCATCTCTGTCCCAGTCCAGTGTTTCTGAGTCAGTAAATCTGAGAGTCTCTTAAGTCTTCACAAAGCAAGACATCCCCTTCCCTTTGTGCTCAGACATTAAATCTGATGCTTGAGTTTGAATCAGATTTGATCGGTGCCCTGAGTCCCTTGATAACAGGGTCACATCAGTTTATAGCCAAGCAGAACTAGTAGAAGGTCATATTCATCATGTTATCTTGAACATGGAGAGACTGTTTAAAACATAACCACACATATAATATTTGTACATCTAGAGTGTTGTTTTTATTGGTGAAAAGGTCTATTTTGGTCACTGCAACTTGGAATTCTCAGCAGCTATAATGTTGATGTGAAATAAAATCAATTTTTATATATACCATGAATGCTATGTAACTGTGACCAAAGTCAAAGACATCCAGATCCAACCTGTATGCCCTTCTACATGCACCATTGCATCTGTTATAGTTCTCTGGATGCAGCTCTGGATTGAATTAGTGAAGAATACAAGGTTGTAAGATTCTGGTAATATACCCAAGGTAACTGAAACACATTGGTTCAGATCAAAGTTACGGTGGCATAAAAATGTAACTGACTCTTTTGAAGACTTTACTGTTGAACACTGGTGGATTTGAACTGTCCACCATCATTGTTAAAGAGAGAACTATTAACAGCACATGGAAATATAAGGTTTTATAGTTTACAACTCAGTGCAGTATTAGTATAGTGTTTAATGTTAAGTGTGTTGGAACTGATTTTGAGGAGGAAAACAATGCGTTTTATTTTAGCAGGAATTTCAGATTCATGGGACAATGTAAGTCAGAGAGACAGAAGGATTGCAATGAGGGCTATTCCTCAACACAATTCCAGAATGTTACAAAAATAGGAATGATGGAAAAACTCAGTAGGTCTGACAACATCTGTAGAGAGAAAGCAGATATAATGTTTCAGGTCCCATGACCCTTCCTCAGAACTCAGTTTTGTTTCTGATTTCCAGCATCGGCGGTTCTTTGTTTTTTTAGTCCAGAATCTTACATGTTGTTTTGTGGCTTCAACTTGATCAAACATTTTGCAAACACTTCTGAATAAAAGTCATCAAACTGAAACGATAACAGTTTCTTCCTCAGATGATCCTCCCTAACCTGTTGAGTGTTTCCACCATTTTCTATTTTTATTTTGTATCAGAACTTACAAAAACTTGGGTCATGACCTTCAGTGGGTTGCAAGGTGACGTTCTGGGGATTGTGAGCTCTGACAAAGCCATGGAATACCTAACAGTGATATCCTTATTGAGACCCCTTTAAACCCTTGCTTTATTTAATAGTGCGTATGCCCTGATGGACCGAATTTAAAGGCTTGATTCCTGTTCCAGAAAAGTTGGTATCAAGTTACATTTTTTTGTCTCCCTTGCTGGTCTCTCAGCTCTTACCAACCCGACTGACAACTGTCCACCCATCATAAAACCTTCCTCAAGGGCCCCTTTCCCTCAGATCCCGAGCTCTGCCTCTCTCCCTGGGGTGGGGCGGCAATTTTCAAGTTTCGAAATGGAGTCACAACAGTGAAAGGTTTGGGAAGCAATGCTGTATGTTAGACCAAACATCATCATGCAGAGATCAATGGCTTTATCCTCGCAGAGAGAAGAACCAGGTTTGCAGCTTTTACGTGGTCATCTGTGAGCTGGTTTGCTCATTATTCAAGCTTTCTTAAAAACAAAATCTGTCAGAAATGTTTACATTAACTCTGCCAGCACGACTCCGTTTCAGCTCATGATGCTGCTTGCCTTAAAACAATTGTGAGTGCCATAATTTCAGGGTCAGCGATCTTAGGTAAAGAAAGGATTTCACTGCAGTCAAGCTAAAAACGGCAATTAACTTCACTTTGACAAAGGGGCACTTGGCCATTTCTTCGACAGGAATGTGGGGAGGCCACACTCTGATATTTACAAGGTCCATGGAGATAGAGCTGCTTCAAGTGTATGTGTGCAGTCTTTTAACTCTTTATCAGGGATATGCAGGAGTGCAGAGATGAGGTTGAAATTAGGTCAGCCATGGTGTTATTGAATGGTGAATCAGGCTCGAAGGGCCGAGTGGCCTACTCTTCTCTCTTTGTAACTCCTGCTGTCAGTCGTTATGCTTCTTATCAAAGAACAAGTTAATGCCACTTGTGCAACCAGCTACAACAGAGCTCACTTTCTCCAACAGTGTGGTCAACATGGAGGCAGGGCAAGACAGTCCAACAGGAGCTCCTTCACTCCTCTTCACATTTTTTCTCCTCTTGTTGTTATCTCCCGAGGTAGAGCTGGAGGCATGAAGTGGAGCAGGAACGGTCAGTGCCTAGGGGTTTGTGCGGTGGGAGGATGGTCAGTGGCTGAGGGACTGTGTGGTGTGGGGATGGTCAGTGGCTGAAGTCTTGTGTGGTGTGGGGATGGTCAGTGGCTGGGGGTCTGTGTGGTGTAGGATGGGTCAGTGGCTGGGGGTCTGTGTGGTGTGGGGACAGTCAGTACCTGGGGGGCCTGTGTGGTGTAGGATGGGTTAGTGGCTGTGGGTCTGTGTGGTGTGGTGACGGTCAGTGGCTGAGGGTCTGTGTGGTGTGGGGATGGTCAGCGGCTAGAGGCTTGTGCGGTGTGGGGACGGACTGTGGCTGGGGGTCTGTGCGGTGTGGGAATGGTCAGTGGCTGGAGGTCTGTGCAGTGTGGGGAGGGTCAGTGGCTGAGGGTCTGTGCAGTGTGGGGAGGGTCAGTGACTGGAGGTCTGTGCAGTGTGGGGATGGTCAGTGGCTGGAGGTCTGTGCAGTGTGGGGATGGTCAGTGGCTGGAGGTCTACATGGTGTGGGGACAGTCAGAGTCTGGGGGTCTGTGCTGGGTGGGGATGGTCAGTAGCTGGGGGTCTGTGCTGCGTGGGGATGGTCAGTGGCTGGGGGTCTGTGCGGGTTGGGGATGGTCAGTGGCTGGGGGTCTGTGTGGTGTGGGGATGGTCAGTGACTGGGGGGCTATGCGGTGTGGGGATGGTCAGTGGCTGGAGGCCTGTGCGGTGTGGGGATGGTCAGTGGCTGGGGTCTGTGCGTTGTGGGGATGGTCAGTGACTGGGGGGCTGTGCGGTGTGGGGATGGTCAGTGGCTGGAGGCCTGTGCGGTGTGGGGATGGTCAGTGGCTGGAGGCCTGTGCGGTGTGGTGACAGTCAGTACCTGGGGGTCTGTGCAGTGTGGGGATGGTCAGTGACTGGGGGGCTATGCGGTGTGGGGATGGTCAGTGGCTGGAGGTCTGTGCAGTGTAGTGACGGTCAGTGGCTGTGTGTCTGTGCGGTGTGGGGATGGTCAGTGTCTGGGGGTCTGTGTAGGTTGGGGATGGTCAGTGGCTGGAGGTCAGTGCGGTGTGGGGATGGTCAGTGATTGGGGGTATGTGCGGTGTGGGTACGGTCAGTGGCTGGAGGTCTGTGTAGGTTGGGGATGGTCAGTGGCTGGAGGTCAGTGCGGTGTGGGAATGGTCAGTGATTGGGGGTATGTGCGGTGTGGGTACGGTCAGCGATTGGGGGTATGTGCGGTGTTGGGATGGTCAGTGGCTGGAGGTCTGTGCGGGGTGGGGACAGTCAGTGGCTGGAGATCTGTGCGGTGTCGGGATGATCAGTGGCTGGAGGTCTGTGCAGTGTGGGTACAGTCAGTGGCTGGAGGCCTGTGTGGTGGTGGAATGGTCAGTGGCTGGTGGTCTGTGCGGTGTGGGGATGGTCAGTGACTGGGGTTCTGTGCAGTGTGGGGATGGTCAGTGGCTGCAGGTCTGTGTGGCATGGGAATGGTCAGTGGCTGGGGGTCTGTGCAGTGTGGGGATGCAGCGGCTGGAGGTCTGTGCGGTGTGGGGATGGTCAGTGGCTGGTGTCCTGTGCAGTGTTGGGATGGTCAGTGGCTCGGGGTCTGTGCAGGTTGAGGATGGTCAGTGGTGGAGGTAAGTGCGGTGTGGGGATGGTCACTGGCTGGAGGTCTGTGTGGGATGGGGACAGTCAGTGGCTGGAGATCTGTGTGGTATGGTAATGGTCAGTGGCTGGGGGTCTGTGCAGTTTGGGGTGCAGAGGCTGGAGGTCTACGTGGTGTGGGGACAGTCAGTATCTGGGGGTCTGGGGTGGTGTGGGGATGGTCAGTTGCTCGGGGTCTGTGTGCTGTGGGGATGGTCAGTGGCTGGGGTCTGTGCTGGTTGGGGATGGTCAGTGGTTGGAGGTCTGTGTGAATTGGTGATGGTCAGTGGCTGGAGGTCTGTGCGGTGTCGAGATGGTCAGTGGCTGGAGGTCTGTGCAGTGTGGGGATGATCAGTGGCTGGGGGTCTGTGCGGTGTCGAGATAGTCAGTGTCTGGAGGTCTGTGTGGTATGGCAATGGTCAGTGGCTGGGGGTCTGTGCGGTGTGGGGTGCAGTGGCTGGATGTCTGTGTGTTGTGGGGCCAGTCTGTATCTGGGTGTCTGGCGGGGTGTGGGGATGGTCAGTTGCTCAGGGTCTGTGCGGGTTGGGGATGGTCAGTGGCTGGGGGTCTGTGCGGTAATGGGATGGTCAATGGCTAGAGGTCTGTGCAGTGTGGGGTTGGTCAGTGGCTGGTGGTTTGTGGGGGTGGAGATGGTCAGTGACTGGACCATAAGACCATAAGACATAGGAGTGGAAGTAAGGCCATTTGGCCCATCGAGTCCACTCCACCATTCAATCATGGCTGGTGGGCATTTCAATTCCACTTACCAGCGTTCTCCCCGTAGCCCTTAATTCCTCGAGACAACAAGAATCTATCAATTTCTGCCTTGAAGACATTTAGCGTCCCGGCCTCCACTGCACCCTGCGGCAATGAATTCCACAGGCCCACCACCCTCTGGCTGAAGAAATGTCTCCGCATTTCTGTTCTGAATTGACCCCCTCTAATTCTAAGGCTGTGTCCACGGGTCCGAGTCTCCTCGCCTAATGGAAACAATTTCCTAGTGTCCACCCTTTCTAAGCCATGTATTATCTTGTACATCTCTATTAAGTCTCCCCTTAATCTTCTGAACTCCAATGAATACAATCCCAGGATCCTCAGCCATTCCTCATATGTTAGACCTCCCATTCCAGGGATCATCCGTGTGAATCTCCGCTGGACACGTTCCAGTTCCAGTATATCCTTCCTGAGGTGTGGGGACCAAAACTGGACACAGTACTCCAAATGGGGCCTAACCAGAGCTTTATAAAGTCTCAGTAGCACATCTCTGCTTTTATATTCCAACCCTCTTGAGATAAGTGACAACATTGCATTCGCTTTCTTAATCATGGACTCAACCTGCATGTTTACCTTTAGAGTATCCTCGACTAGCACTCCCAGATCCCTTTGTACTTTGGCTTTACGAATTTTCTCACCGTTTAGAAAGTAGTCCATGCTTTTATTCTTTTTGCCAAAGTGCAAGACCTCACATTTGCTCACGTTGAATTCCATCAGCCATTTCCTGGACCACTCTCTCAAACTGTCTAGATCCTTCTGCAGCCTCCCCACTTCCTCAGTACTACCTGCCTGTCCACCTAACTTCGTATCATCTGCAAACTTCGCTAGAATGCCCCCAGTCCCTTCATCCAAATCATTAATATATAATGTGAATAGCTGCAGCCCCAACACTGAACCCTGCGGGACACCGCTCGTCACCGGCTGCCATTCCGAAAAAGATCTTTTATCCCAACTCTCTGCCTTCTGTCAGACAGCCAATCCTCAATCCATCCCAGCAGCTCACCTCAAACACCATGGGCCCTCACCTTACTCAGCAGCCTCCCGTGTGACACCTTATCAAAGGCCTTTTGAAAGTCTAGATAGACCACATCCACTGGGTTTCCCTGATCTAACCTACTTGTCACCTCTTCAAAGAATTCCAACAGGTTTGTCAGGCATGACCTCCCCTTACTAAATCCATGTTGACTTGTTCTAATCAGACTCTGTTCTTCTAAGAATTTAGAAACCTCATCCTTAATGATGGATTCTAGAATTTTACCAACAACCGAGGTTAAGCTAATTGGCCTATAATTTTCCATCTTTTGTCTTGATCCTTTCTTGAACAAGGGGGTTACAACAGCAATCTTCCAATCATCCGGGACCTTTCCTGACTCCAGTGACTCTTGAAAGATCTCAACCAATGCCTCCGCTATTTCCTCAGCCACCTCTCTCAGAACTCTAGGGTGTATCAATTTTATCAATTTTAAGACTTTTTACTTTTTCTAGCACTATCTCTTTTGTAATGGCAACCATACTCAACTCAGCCCCCTGACTCCCTTTAATTGTTGGGATATTACTCATGTCTTCCACTGTGAAAACTCACGCAAAGTACTTGTTAAGTTCTCCTGCTATTTCCTTATCTCCCATCACTAGGCTTCCAGCATCAGTTTGAAGTGGCCCAATGTCTACTTTTGCCTGTCATTTGTCCCAATGTCTACTTTTGCCTGTCATTTTTGGAGGTCTGTGTGGGTTAGTGATGGTCTGTGGCTGGAGGTCTGTGCGCTGTGGAGTTGGTCAGTGGCTGGGGATCTGTGTGGTGTGTGGATGGTCAGTGGCAGGAAGTCTGTGTGGTGTGGGGATGGTCAGTGGCTGGGGGTCTGTGTGGTGTGGGGATGGTCAGTGGCTGGAGGTCTGTGCAGTGGGATTATGGTCAGTGGCTGGAGGTCTGCACGGTAAGGGGACGGTCAGTGGCTGGGGTCTTTGAGGGTTGGTGATGGTCAGTGGCTAGGGGCCAGTGTGGTGTGGCAATGGTCAGTGGCTGGGGGTCTGTGCAGGTTGGGGATGGTCAGTGGCTGGATGTCTGTGTGATGCAGGGATGGTCAGTGGCTGGAGACTTGTGTGGTGTGGTGACGGTCAGTGGCTGGGGGTCTGTGTGCTGTGGGGATGGTCAGTGGCTGGAGGTCTGTGCAGTGTGGGGATGGTCAGTGTCTGGAGGTCTGTGTGGGGTGGGGACAGTCAGTGGCTGGAGATTTGCGCGGTGTGGATACGGTCAGTGGCTGGGGGTCTGTGTGGTGTGGGGATGGTCAGTGGTTGGAGGTCTGTTCAGTGTAGGGGTGGTCAGTGATTGGAGGTCTGTGCGGTGTAGGTACGGTCAGTGGTTGGAGGTGTGTGCGGTGTGGGGACGGTCAGTGGTTGGAGGTCTGTGCGGTGTGGGGATGGTCAGTGGTTGGAGGTCTGTGCGGTGTGGGGATGGTCAGTGGCTGGGGTCTGTGTGTTGTGGGGACCGTCAGTGGTTGGAGGTCTGTGTGGTGTGGGGATGTTCGGTGATTGGAGGTCTGTGCGGTATGGGGATGGTCAGTGCTTGTGGGTCTGTGCGGTGTGGGGATAGTCAGTGATTTGAGGTCTCTGCTGTCTAGGTACGGTCAGTGGTTGGAGGTCTGTGTGGAGTGGGGATGTTCGGTGATTGGAGGTCTGTGCGGTGTGGGGATGGTCAGTGGCTGGAGGACTGTGCGGTATGGGGACGGTCAGGAGCTGTGGGTCTGTGTGGTGTGGGGATGGTCAGTGGTTGGAGGTCTATGCGGTGTGGGGATGGTCAGTGCTTGTGGGTCTGTACGGTGTGGGGATGGTCAGTGGCTGGGGGACTGTGTGTTGGGGGGATGGTCAGTGGCTGGAGGCCTGTGCGGTATGGGGACGGTCAGTAGCTGCGGGTCTATGCGGTGTGGGGATGGTCAGTGCTTGTGGGTCTGTACGGTATGGGGATGGTCAGTGGTTGGAGGTCTATGCGGTGTGGGGATGGTCAGTGGTTGGAGGTCTATGCGGTGTGGGGATGGTCAGTGCTTGTGGGTCTGTACGATGTGGGGATCGTCAGTGGCTGGGGGTCTGTGCGGTGTGGGGATGGTCAGTGGCTGGGGGTCTGTGCGGTGTGGGGATGGTCACTGGTTGTGGGTCTGTGTGCTGTGGGGATGGTCAGTGGCTGGGGTTCTGTGTGGTGTGGGGATGGTCAGACATCCAGTACTTCCTCCTCTGTAATATGGACATTTTTCGAGATGTCACCATCTATTTCCCCACATTCTGTATCTTCCATATCCTTTTCCACAGTAAATATTCGTTTAGTATCTCCCCCATCTTCTGTGGCTCCACACAAAGGCCGCCTTGCTGATCTTTGAGGGGCCCTATTCTCTCCTTAGTTTCCTTTTTGTCCTTAATGTATTAGTAAAATCCCTTTGGATTCTCCTTAACCCTATTTGCCAAAGGTATTTCATGTCCCCTTTTCACCCTCCTGATTTACCTCTTAAATATGCTCCTACTTTATACTCTTCTTAGGATTCTCTCGATCTATCCTGTCTATATCCGACATATGCTTCCTTCCTTTTCTTAACCAAAACCTCAATTTCTCCAATCTTCCAGCATTCCCTATGCCTACAGCCTTTCCTTTCACCCTGACAGGAATATACTTTCTCTGGATTCTTGTTATCTCATTTTTGAAAGCTTCCCATTTTCCAGCCGTCCCTTTACCTGCGAACATCTGCCTCCAATCAGCTTTTGAAAGTTCTTGCCTAATACCGTCAAAATTGGCCTTACTCCAATTTAGAACTTCAACTTTTAGATCTGGTCTATCCTTTTCCATCACTATTTTAAAACTAATAGAATTATGGTCGCTGGCCTCAAAGTGCTCCCCCACTGACACCTCAGTCACCTGCCCTGCCTTATTTCCCAAGAGTAAGTCAAGTTTTGCATCTTCTGTGTAGGTTCATTCACATACTGAATCAGAAAATTTAACAAATTCCTCTCCATCTAAGCCTGTGACACTATGGCAGTCCCAGTCTGTGTCTGGAAAGTTACAATCCCCTACCATAACCACCCTATTATTCTTACAGATAACTGAGATCTCCTTCCAATTTGTTTCTCAATTTCCCTCTGACTATTAGAGGGTCTATAATACAATCCCAATTAGATGGTCATCCCTTTCATATTTCTCAGCTCCACCCAAATAATTTCCCTGGATGTGTTTCTGGGAATATCCTCCCTCAGTACAGCTGTAATGCTATCCCTTATCAAAAACACCACTCCCCTCCTCTCTTGCCTCCCTTTCTGTCCTCCCTCCTGTAGCATTTGTATCCTGGAACATTCAGCTGCCAGTCCTGTCCATCCCTGAGCCATGTTTCTGTAATTGCTATGATATCCCAGTCCCATGTTCCTAACCATGTCCTGAGTTTATCTGCCTTCCCTCTTAGGCCTCTTACATTGAAATAAATGAAGTTTAATTTATCAATCCTCTTGTTTTTTTTAGATTAGACTTGCAGTGTGGAAACAGGCCCTTCGGCCCAACAAGTCCACACCGACCCGCCGAAGCGCAACCCACCCATACCCCTACATTTATCCCTTACCTAACACTACGGGCAATTTAGCTTGGCCAATTCACCTGACCCGCACATCTTTGGACTGTGGGAGGAAACCGGAGCACCCGGAGGAAACCCACGCAGACACGGGGAGAACGTGCAAACTCCACACAGTCAGTCGCCTGAGTCGGGAATTGAACCCGGGTCTACAGGCGCTGTGAGGCAGCAGTGCTAACCACTGTGCCACCGTGCCGCCCACCAGTGTTCTCTGCTTTGTTCCTGCCTTTCCTGACTGTTTGACTCACTCCTTTTCTCAGCTGTACCAGTCTCAGTTTTATTTCTTTCCTCACTATCTCCCTGGGTCCCACCAACCTCCCCCCACCCCCACTTCACCCCCACCTTACTAGTTTAAATCCTCCCAAGCAGTTCTAGCAAATTTCCCTGCCAGTTTATTCGTCCCCTTCCAATTTAGATGCAATCTGTCCCTCTTGTACAGGTCACTTCTACCCCAGAAGAGATTGCAATGATCCAAAAATGTGAATCCTTCTCCCATACACCAGCTCCTCAGCCATGCATTCATCTGCTCTATTCTCCTATTCCTGCCCTCAGTAGCTCGTAGCACCGGGAGTAATCCAGATAATTCTACTCTTGAGGACGTCCTTTTCAAATTCCTGCCTAACGTTTTACATTCTCCCTTCAGAATCTCATCCTTTTCCCTTCTAATGTTGTTGGTTCCAATGTGGACAATGACCTCTTGCTGGCCCCTCTCCCCCTTGAGCACATTCTGCACCCTCTCTGAGACATCCTTGATCCTGGCACCAGAGAGGCAACACACTATTCTGATTTTTCGCTGCTGGCCACAGAAATGTCTGTCGGTGCCCCTGACTAGAGAGACCCCTAACACAATGGATCACTTGGAACCCGATGTACCCCCCATTACATTAGAGCCTGTCTTCATTCCAGAAACTTGGCTGTTTGTGCTACATTCCGCTGAGAGTCCATCACCCCTTTCATTTTCTAAGACAGCATACCTGTTTGAAATGGGGATAGCCACAGAAGACTCCTGTATTACCTGCCCACCTCTCCTACCTCTCCTACCCATCTACCTGACTGTATCTGTGGCTCTTCTCCCTTCCTATAACTGCCATCCATCACACCCCCAGCTCTTGTAAATTCTTCATTGCCTCTAACTGTCTCTCCAACCGATCCATTTGATCTGGCAAGACGTGATGGATGTGGATACAGTTATAATGTTTGAAAGATAAGTAAATGAATAAGAAATCTTTGGAGGGATATGGGCAAAGCATAGGCAGGTGGGACTAGTTTAATTTGGGGGTTGTGTTCGGCATGGACTGGTTGGACTGAAGGTTCTGATCGGGTGCTGTTTGACTCTATGACTCTGTTGGTACTTTATTCCTGCTGACCAAGCCGAGCTTCCCCTATCCGGGCTCCACTCCTACAGCATTCTTGAATTTCACTGCCATCTTGTCTTTCTGAACTTAACTCGGCCATGAAACTCACCGTTCGTTCTCATTCATGGTTCTTGTCCCTCAGACTCATTCTGTGCGCTTAGCAAACCAAAGCTTCCCCAGAGAGTGAGTTCTCATGTAAACAAAAGAGCCAGCATTTGCATCGTGCTTTTTACAATCACAGGCGAGTGCAAAGCACTTTATAGATAATGAGGCTGCAGGCAGGAAATGCAGTAGCCAATGTGATAACTGAAAGCTCCTACAATTAGTGCTGTAATAATAACCGGTGCATCCATTTCTGTGACAGTGATTGAGGGATAAATATTGACCAGCGCACCTGGGAGATTTTACTCAGTATTCTTCAAACATAGGATCTTTCCCAATTGTCTTAGCCAGAAGATAGCACCTCTGACAGTGCAGCACACCCTCCGTACTGTACTGATTGTCAGTCTAGATGCTTGCACTGCAGCTCTACAGTCTAACGGGAAGCCAGAATTCTGTACCACATAAACAAGGTGACTGACTCAAGAGGGGCTGTTGGAATGTGGTGGGAGGTGATGAGGGTGCTGTGGTTCAGAAGATGCAAGCTGGGAGAACGTACTAACCAGGCCATAACGGGTGGGGTATGTTGCCTGGTCTGTGAGACCAGGAGCTAGAGTTTAGATCAAGGGGACTGTGAAAGTATGTCTGTCCAGCCTACAGGAGTGGTGAGAGAGCTGGGAGGAGAGAACAGAGGGGGATGGTGTCCAGTCTAGACTATGGGGCTTGAGGTGAAAATGGGAGGACCTGCCCAGACCATAGGATTGGGGGCAGAGGTGGGGATGGTGGTGGGGGTTCCATCTGGATCTTGGGCCTAGAATTAGGGGATGTGGCGGCCTGTCTAGATCGTGACAGTTGCAGACTGCACATGCCACACAGTCGGATCTTTGAGTGAGTGAGGAGACTCACTCTGTTTTCAAAACTACAATAACAAGGGCTTCTTCAGCAACAGTCATCCTGGGGCACTTCAACTGCTGGACAGTGTTATAAATCCAGAACAGTTGATCACCTTGGATTGGGGGATCAAGAGTGTGACCAGCTGAGACACAGCTGACATGAAGAATAGTCTAGAATGCCAAACAGAAGCCCTAGTAACTGCTCTATTTTATTATCACAATAACTTTAATGCTGGAGTTGAAGTGGAATTCAAGGCTCCTGTCTTCGTAACAGAAATGCTATGCTGCTCCTCCCTGGCATAGTGGATGGAAGGCAGGCCAGGGTTGCATTGGAACAGTCAAACCTAGAGACAACAACGGTATGAATAAGCCTGACACCAGGAGCCGCTGATATCACTGCAATGTGTAACATTGATCAACATGCATTACCCATACACCCCAGAACCAGGCACCACTGGACAACACTGGAGTAGAATGAGTCCCTCTCAGTTCATCGATTTCCTGTCACCTTAATTACCAAAGGAAAATGAAAGCTTTATTCATCCATAGCAGGACCTGCTTTTCAAATGATTCATATCCATTGATTTAAGAAATTTTTGCATGGTAAGTGTAAACAATAGTTCTCTAATGAGGCAATATTATTAAATCGATTTTAATTACACAAGCTGTGCTTTGTATCAATTGAAAATTTTCAGTTGTGAACTGCAAACGCTGTCAGCAAATATTTTATTTAAACATTCTGCTTTGATTGACTAATAAATGACATTATCCAGAATGCTACATTGCAGAAACTGTGTTTTGTTCTTCCAGGACACACCACAACAAAGTTCATAGAATCCCTACAGTGTGGAAGCAGGCCATTCAGCCCATCATGTCCACAGCAACCCTCCAAAGAGCATCCCATCCAGACCAAACCTCCCCTCCTCCACCACCCCCCCAACCCAACCCAATCCCTCATTTCCCATGGCACACCCACAATACCTGCACATCCCTATACACTATGAGGTAATTTAGCATGGTCAATCTACCTGACCTGTACATCGTTGGACTGTGAGAGAAAACTGGAGCACCTTGGGGATACCCACACAGACACGGAGAGAGTGTGAAAACTCCACACAGTCACCCGAGGCTGGAATCAAACCTGGGTCCCTAGCGCTGTGAGGCAGCAGTGCTAACCACTGAGACACCATGCCACCTAAATTTGAGACAATGATTTACATTGATTGTAGATGTAATATAAAAGAAACAAAATACATCTGTATTGCTTCTGTATCCAAGTTAGGGGACAATATTTTATGGAAGTATCCATGTTTTGCATAGAGTTGAGATAAGGCTTACTAGAATTAAACCAAAGTTGAGGGACTTCAGTTATGTAGAGGGAATAAGTTGATTCAGATTGTTCACTTTAAAGCAGAGAAGGTAAAGGAAGAATTAATAGGAGGTGCCACAAATTGAAAACGGTTTGGTAGAACAGAAAAAGACGAACTGTTTCCAGACCCAGGAGGGTCAGTGAGAAGTGGAGACTGCCTTAAATTAATTGGCAAAAGAGGAGAAGCAAAATACTCTGGATGTTAGAATCTGAAACAAACACAGAGAATACTGGAGAAACTCAGCAAGTCTGGCCACATCCGTGGAGAGAGAAACGGAGTTAGTGTTTCCAGTGCAGCATGACTCAGCTGCAAGGAAGAGTCAGGCTTGAAAGCAGCAGTTCCACCCAGTTAAAAGGTTAAACAATCATACTCTCAAATAAAGGGTCATAGAGTCATAGAGATGTACAGCATGGAAACAGACCCTTCTGTCCACCCTGTCCATGCCGACCAGATATCCCAACCCAATCTAGTCCCATCTGCCAGCACCCGGCCCATATCCCTCCAAACTCTTTCTATTCATATACCCATCCAAGTGCCTCTTAAATGTTGCAATTGTACCAGCCTCCACCACTTCATCTAGCAGCTCATTCCATACACGTACCACCCTCTGCGTGAAAAAGTTGCCCCTTAGGTCTCTTTTATACCTTTCCCCTCTCACCCTAAACCTATGCTCTCTAGTTCTGGACTCCCCCACTCCAGGGAAAAGACTTTATCTATTTATCCTATCCATGCCCCTCATAATTTTGTAAACCTCTATAAGGTAACCCCTCAGCCTCCGACGCTCCAGGGAAAAGAGCCCCAGCCTGTTCAGCCTCTCCCTGTAACTCAAATCCTCCAACCCTGGCAACTTCCTTGTGAATCTTTTCTGAACCCTTTCAAGTTTCACAACATCTTTCCGATAGGAAGGAGACCAGAATTGCATGCAATATTCCAACAGTGGCCTCACCAATGTCCTGTACAGCCATAGCATGACCTCCCAATTCCTGTACTCAATACTCTGACCAATAAAGGAAAGCATACCAAACACCTTCTTCACTATCCTATCTACCTGTGACTCCACTTTCAAGGAACTATGAACCTGCACTCCAAGGTCTCTTTGTTCAGCAACACTCCCTAGGACCTTACCATTAAGTGTATAAGTCCTGCTAAGATTTGCTTTCCCAAAATGCAGCACCACACATTTATCTAAATTGAACTCCATCTGCCACTTCTCAGCCCATTGGCCCATCTGGTCAATGAAGGGCAATAGCCTCACAACAGCAGTGAGGCGGTAAAATCTGGTTGGGCAGGAAAAGCAGATTAAATAGTGGCCTTTGAGAGGGAGTTGGGTAATTACTTGAAATGGAAAGGTTTGCAGGTTTGTGGGCATGGAGCAGGGGAAGTGGTCTTTAATTGGATAGCTCCTTCAGACACAGACAAAATGAGCCGAATGACCTCAGTCCGCACTCAATGATTCAATTAGTTTGGTGCTCTGGAATAACAGTGGAGTGAGGGGTCATGACAGAGTGCAGACTTTGCTGCATGTTCTCACTAGCTCCAAGTTGCTGGATCAGCAGAAAGACAAAAGCTCTCATAAGCCAAAAAGTGCAGTGCTGGAAAAGCACAGCCAGTCAGACAGCATCCAAGGAGCAAGAGACTCGACATTTCAAGCATAAGCTCATCATCAGGATACGTCAATTCTCCTGCTCCCTGGATGCTGCCTGACCTGCTGTACTTTTCCAGCACCATATTCTTTGACTCTGATCTCCAGCATCTGCAGTCCTCACTTTCTCCTAGTAGATTATAAACTCTCATAACTTCACTTCAGAATGCACGAATGACAAAAAGTCATCTCACTTGCTGTCTACTGTTGGTAAGTGGCCAACCAAAGCCTCAACCAGACTGAGAACATGGGCTGGCAAACTCAGAGCAACCAGTGTGTCAACATCTTTGTGCCACTTGTATAGCTACACATTAGTTTTAAGTTTATGATTAATTAACAATTTGAAAACACAATCATTTATACCTAATCCCTTGTCAAATGCATTGGCACCTTGCTGCATGGGTCTTAATTTTTGGCAGGATACAAATTTATAACATATAAACACTTTATGAACTTTAACTGCCACTGAGTCTCTGAAGGCAGTGCTCATGGTGAGGCTGGGATTTGCTGCTTTGAAACTATTAAACTGCCCACATCTGTTAATAGCAACATCATATCAGAGAATTGTGCAGCACCTAGTGATGCCAGGCAGCCTGTCATGCCCTCTGAACTATGCAAAAAGGCTGCGCTTCACTCCTAATGACAAAGTGGAGCAACAGGAAGAACGAATCATCTGCATTTAGAACTCACGACTCAAAGCATCATTTACAACTAATGAAGCACTTTCCAAAGTGCAATCACTGTTGGAATGTATGAAACATGATAGCTACTTTGTACACAGCACTCTCTCACAAACAGTAATGAAATAATGAGCAAATAACCAGTTTTATTCCCCTCGGAGGGGTGGAGGGGGATATTGACTAATGGACAAATAAACAATCAGGACGCCAGGGAAACTCACCCACTCCTCTTTAAAGAAATGCCCACCCAAGGGGGTGGTGGTTAATGTCTCCCCTGACGCAGATGCCCTCCTCTCTCTATATTACACTGGACTATTAAATCTCCGCATAGAGCTCTCTGGAGTGGAACTTCAACCACACAACTGCCTTCTGACCCTGAGGTGAGGGGAGCTACCTGCTGAGCCACAGTTCTGGTGTTAGTTATTTATACCGAATGACAGTAAGTAGGAGTTCCTCTCCCCTATCCTTTTATCACTTCCTTTTTCAAATATTTAAGTACACCTTTTTGAAAATCTATTGAGTTGCTACATCCACTAGCATTTCTGGAAGGGTATTCCAGTCCTGGTAATTCGATATGTATCAAAGAATTCTCCTATTCTCTTCTTTCATGCTTTTACAGATGATTTTAACTTTATTCTCTGTACTTACCATGTTACCGACCAGTGGGAATAATGCTTTCCTCCATTTACCTTATCGAGACCTGTCGTAATTCTAAGCACGTCAACTAACGTCTTTCCTTTAATGAATCGAGCCCAACTTTCTGCAGTTTCCCTTCTTATTAAATCCTCTCATCCCTGGTATAATTTTAGTAAAACTCTCTGTGGATGCCAGAAGACATTGCTCAGGGGAATTCAGCCAATATGCTGTTTATTAAGGCAGCAATGAGATGCCATCAGCCATACTGAAATAACTCCACAGAGGCCAGAATCCCATCACCAAGTCACCCTTTAATTACACGTGCACGGTGCATAGCACTGACCTGTCTAACGCACAGCCAGCTCCTAGAATTAACAGAACTCAAGACTGTCCTGTTAATAGCTGTTGATACTAGGTTAACAGCCCCAGTCGGGGAACTCAGATTCTATCAGATTGGCCTGGCTGACCTCATTCCAATCGCTACATGCACAATGCATTCTCCTACTGAAAGTGAGCTCAGTCCCTGCATAGTCACAAAATCCAAGCAGTAAGTCAAGACAGGTTCAGCACGTTTAGAGTTGTGATTTTCTGTCACAACCAGCTAGCCAACAGCAAATACCCAGCGTTAAAGAGATGAAGGAAAATCAGGTATAAGTCAACAATACCCAATCCTTGAATGTGTCTGCTTGTATACATTGACCTTTACACTCTCACTTGCCATCATAGCATTGACAGGAAGCTCACACATGAATTAAACGCTGGAACTTTTACCTCAAATTTAGTCTGGTTTTATCTCCACTCAGATCAACATATTTTGTATGCAGTGAATCCCTTCCCTTTTGTTAGAGGGCAATGGTAATGGTATGTCTCATGACTGCACTATACCAATGCATTCAAGATTATGAATGATGGTGTCAGGGTGTAGCAACAGGCTGTAGTTTTGTGAGACTCAAGAATCCTCCAAAGCAAGGATGAATGAGAAGGAACCAGAGAAGCAGGTTTGTATTTATCCCCCAGTATTATCATTGGACCAAAGGAGCACGGGAACCCATTCAGTCTCTGAAGATTGCCCCATTGTTTGGTTAGATCATGGCTGATCAGTATCTTCATGAGTTTATTATTCTTTCCTGCACTGTCAGTGAATGTAGTCCTTCAAACGAACCATTAACTGCCGGGACCAACTCTGATTGCTCATCTCTAATTACCCTGGGACTGAGTTGTGTGATAGTCCACCCAGCAATTCAGAATCCATTACATTGCTGTGGGTCTGAACCACTGGGAGATGGGGATGGCAACTGTGTTCCCCATAAAGCTAGTAGTGAACCAGATGGATATTTAATTTCAAGATTTTTATCAAATTCAAATTTAGTAGCTTGCTGTGATGGGATTTGAACCCATGTCCCCACTGCATGACTCATGGTCTCTGATTACTAGTCTAGATCAGAGTGGTGCTGGAAAAGCACAGCAGATCAGGCAGCATCTGCGGAATAGGAAAATCGACGTCTTGGGCAAAAACCCTTCATCAGGAATACTCCTCGGATGCTGCCTGACCTGCTGCGCTTTTCCAGCACCACACTAATCTAGACTCGAATCTCCAGCATCTGTAGCCCTCACTTTTGTCTCTGATTACTAGCCTAGTGCTAGTATCATGACCCAAATTAATACTGAGTCCTAAACAAAACCTTCTTGATGTCCATTTTGAAATTTTCAATTCATCCCAGCAAGAACAGCTTTTTGGGAGAGAACATTCCAGAATTCTCTACCTGGAGTGTCAAAAGGTTTTTTGTTATAACAAACCAGTCCAGCCCTTATTTCTCCTTTGTTAGATCCCTCCTACCTCACTTAGATCACTCGCCTCATCTTGCCGAACATACAAGTATTCTGTGTGGTGATCACAAAGAAGAAACAGTTTTGAATTTGCAGAGGTGATTTAAGTATACATTAGGTTTTCACAGCGTCGTGCGATTTCTTTCGGTTGAAGAATTTAATCATAGTTTTGGATAATTTGCACAATTGTTCCTTAGCGGTGATGTAACCCAACCCAACACAAGCATTGTTTGTATTGACAGGGAAATTGTTGGGTATTCTAAAAATGTAAAGCTCATTAGCTGTGGCTGGCTTTCTAAAACTGAGACTCCTTACTTAAGCTATCAAAAGATCTAAGGGTTGGAGTGAAAAATGACCACTCCACAGCACAGGATATAAGAGAAACTTGCATTTATAAGGTGTCTAATCACAATCTCAGCACATTCCTAGAGGACCTGGCATACAATGACTTATATGAAGCTTGGGTCTCTGCTATTCTGCAGACGTTTGGTGCAGTCAGTTGGGCAGCTAGCAATGATTCGATTCTTATTTAGATGGCTTGTCAAATGCCAACTGTTAATAAGATTCTTGCAACTTGATTAAAAACTGTAACTTGTTTTAGTCAGCTTCACTGAGAAGAAGAGACAGTAGTCCCATCTCCCATACAACTATAAAAGACCCTGGTCTGATTCTGAAATGTCTTGCCTTCCCCTGGCCTCCACTGGTGGCTGTTGTTCCACATGGAATCCACTATAATGGAGACCCAGACCCAAAAGCTGCACAGCTATCAGATACCATACGGTCATCACTTCTTGTGCACCTCTCACTTCCCAAATTATCCAAAACTGGGAGCTCCACAGTTTCCATGCTAAAAATTCCATGGGTTTGCAAGGCTGTATTTATTTGTATTAATCTCCCAATATTATCATAGGACCAAAGGAGCATGGTAACCCATTCAGCCTCTGAAGATTGTCCTATCGTTTGGTTAGATCATGGCTGATCAGTATCTTCACACTCCTTTTGCTCATAACTACTTGGCAAGGCCAACTGTATGATGCAACCAAGGGCTTCACATTGGCTTTAGACCAGGATTCTCAGTGGATGTCACCCTGTCTCTTGCCTGGGAAGCATTGGCAGCAACTGCATATGCAAGGAGTTATTCCGTGTTGACAATGAGATATTGAGGAGGATCTAACAAGGAAGGAAAAGTGGAAGAACATACTGCACATCCTACACTGGAGAACACCACACTGTGCTGAACAAAAGCACTCAGAACAGAATGCGTGTCAGTGGGAGATATTTCCATTTGTTTTTTTAATTCATGGGAGGTGGGCTTCGCTGGGTGGCCCAGCGTGTATTGCCCACGCCTAGCTGCCCTTGAAATAATAACATGGGGTGAGACTTGCGTGTTTGAGAAGAGAACATTGCCAGAGCTCCGGGGGGGGAAATTGAGGAATGGTTCTTATTGGTATAGCTCTACAGAGACCCAGTGCTGCCAAAAAAGGACTAATTGCCCTCCTGCACAAAATAACAGTCAACACGGTCAGCCATACTTTGCAATACATTTCTTGATTTTTAAAAAATTAATATTATGGACTTTTCTGCCTACAAGAATATTTCAAATTCATTTCAATTCTGGTGTCTAACTCTGATAAAATATACATACCCCATAGTTGTGAAGAACAAAGCTTAAATGCTAATGCTTAGACACTTACAGCAAAGTGGGATAAATAGCAACAAAATCACCTTCTCCATATAATAATCATTTGGACTTCTTCTTGTGAACCACTAAATTGTGGCTGTAAGAATTTGCTCTATCCACTGTTGGTTTAAGGGTTACTTATTATTTTGGTATAAATTTATATTTAAAAGCAACATTCAATCACTAAAATATATCTTTTCAGCATTACAATTGTTGGCTGAGCATTCTCAACAGCTAGCGTGCTGTAACATTTTAAAATCTAACAACCAATCTGTGGGTTTATTTACCTCTGTCTGCCACCCCAAGTGCACCAGAGGAACATGCAAACAAAACTCAGAGAGATGATCCCAGAACTGACATTGAAGCTGTCAGGAAAATCCAAACAGACTAGAAAAGGTTGAGGGGTGACCTCATTAAGGTCTTTAAAATTATGAAGGGTATTGTTAGGGTAGGCGTGGGAAAGTTGTTTCCCCTTGTGGGGTAATCCATAACGAGGGGTCACAAATTAGATTACTTACAGTGTGGAAATAGGCCCTTCGGCCCAACAAGTCCACACCGACCCGCTGAAGCACAACTCACCCATACCCCTACATTTACCCCTTTACCTAACACTATGGGCAATTTAGCATGGCCAATTCACCTGACCCGCACATCTTTGGACTGTGGGAGGAAACCGGAGCACCCGGAGGAAACCTGCGCAGACACGGGGAGAATGTGCAAACTCCACACAGTCAGTTGCCTGAGTCGGGAATGTTGGATAGCACCTGATAATTCCTTTAGGGAATTCAGGAAAGGAAATCTTTATCCAGAGAGTTGTTGGAATGCTGAGTTCAAAGTCTATGGAATACTTGAGGTGAATCGCATCAATCAGTGTGGGGAGGAGGCACAGGTGGCACGTGAAGGAGACGAGAGAGTTTTGCCCAGAAAGGCTGGTCTAGGTTTTCCAACAGATAGACAATCGGTACTGCAGCCGAGGTGGACATGGGGACCCCTGTGGAAATCCTACTGCAGCTAGCTCTGTGGGAAATGACAGGGAAATTGAAGATTTTGCTGTGCAGTTCCTCTACAAAAGAAAATACCCATTGAAAATCTGAGAATCCTGAGGATTGTGCTGAAGTTAAATTAGTAGTTACTCAGGAACTATTAAATACCAAGTCCAACTCCTGACTAACAATTAAGCCCACCTCCAAATTACTGCCCAATTACACCAATCCTGGATGGTTTACATTTTCTAAACATTGACTGGAAATCCTCTTCTAGCAAGGCTTCACCACTGGATTGGACAGAACCTCTCGATCCCCAGGAGCCAAACCTCCTTCCACACCTCCTGATCTGATCCCCTGTTTCAGACGCAAAGCCTGTGCCTCACCGTGCACCCAATACCCCACCTGCTCTGATCCTGATCCTCTCCCCAGGATCTGAACTCCCTCCATTACCGCTGGACCTGACCTCCCTTCCCCTGGTTCCAATTGCGATCCTCTCTAATCTGGATCTATCCCCTCCCCACATACCCCTCCCTCGGACCTGAAAAGCCCATCCTGCCCATCCTGCCCAATGAGATGTTGAGGAGGATCTAACAAGGGAGGAAAAGTGGAAGAACACACTGCACATCCTACACTGGAAAACACCACACTGTGCAGAGCAAAAGCACTCAGAACATACATTCTTCCCCAGCTCGCTGTTGTAACCAATATCTCCCACCCACCCGGACCTACGCTGAACACTCCATCCTTTACCTCGTCCCCTTGGGCACTGGCACCCAGCTCACCTTCCCACCTGGCATCACAACCACCTGCAATCCTTCTCTCACCAGCACCCTATCCACATGGCACCCTACCCTCCTGGCACCCCAAACTACACACTAGTGTTACCTATTTATCCCTTGACAGCAGCCTCCAAACCTGCTGTGAGTCTGGAATCCAAAAGCTAATTGCTGTGAAAAAGGATGTATAGAAATAGTGACTGAAAAACAGAAGGGGAGAAACAGCGACTGAGAAATGGTGAGGGTGGGGTGAACAGAGAGAATCAGACAGGGAGAAACAGCGACTGAGAAATGGGGGCAGAGAAACTGGGATTGTGTAGAAACAAAAGATGAGAATCAGACAGTCAGAAACTGAGACTGAGAAATGGATGGTGAGAAACAGAAGGAGAGAATCAGAGGGGGCAAAACAGACTGAGAAATGGGGGAAAGAAGCAGAAACTGAGAAACAGTGATGGAGAAATATGGGGGAGAAACAGAGACTGAGAAATAGTGGGGGGAGGGGCGCCGAGATACAGAAATTGAGAAACAGAGACTGAGAAATGGATTGTGAGAAACAGAGGAGAAACATTTCTATCCAACTTCTCCAAACTGTGGCATATGGCTTGCTTTCCTCCCACTGTCACTGACAATTCTGCACTATGAGGGAACTGTCAGAAGGGAAAGGGCTCTGAGTGGAATCTCCTTTCAGAAATATGAGGCTCTTTTGGTGGTCTAGTAAAGGGGGAGTGGAGTGCCAGTCTGCACAAGGTTGGCACTCCTCAAAACATCTGGCCCAATGTTTCTTGGAAACACAAGGCCTGCACCCAGCCAGGCTATAACCTGGAAGCAGTACAGTGCCTCACCAATCACCTCATACATCTCCTTCCAAACCCACAACCTGAATTCAAGGATTAGGGTAGCTGCAAACACTACCACCTGCAAACTCTCCTCCAAGGCACAGACCAGCCTGGCTTAGAAATATCTCACTATTCCTTCGCTGTCACTGAGTCAAACCTGAACTCCCCTGCCCACCAGCATTGTGGGTAGGCCATGGGCTGCAGCAGTTCAGGAAGGTGGATCACCTACTGGCAGGTGGTTAGGCAAGGACAACAAATGCTGGACCGACGAGTATCATCCACATCCCACGAACCCATGAAAGAAAATGTGACAGGAAGACAGATAACGCTAGCAATGCTGCCACCTTTAACGCTGATAACCTTTGATTTTTTTTTGCCAGTCAAACAGTCCATCAATGTATGTTGATCACCTTAAAGTTACAGTTCCACACCGTCACCACATTTCTGAGCAATACGATTTGTGGGATTTATTGTTCATCATGCATTACTCACAGCAAATCATGGTGTGACATTTCTGCTCGTACGTACTTGTTGTTATTCAGTGTGCATCTCGCCCGCTCTGATGCTTTCAAAGGGGAATAATATAAAGTGTAACACTGCAGAGCAAAATGTCATTATCACCAAACAAATGGCAGCAATAGCTGTGATTTATCTCCATCCCAAACTCCCAAACTCCATCCTAAATAATCATCTTAAAAACTGCTGCCCTTCAAATAAAAAAAAGGGTAACATGAAATTAAAAACCCTGCAGGGCAATTATGCACTGTTACTCGAGAAAACTCTCTTAAATAACCATAGAATAAATAAAATATAACTTTCTCTTTTGCTGTATAGCTGATACTTTTGAAGCCATCTGGAACATTAATGGTTTCCAAAAGCAGATGGCAAAATATAAACTTGTTATCAAGTTATTGTCCTGGTAGACAGTTGGTGAAGGAATATCTAAAGACAGTCTTTACTGAGGATACATTTATTCACTGAGTGAAATAATAAAAACTGATATCCCCAACTCCATTCCACTCTTGTGTGAAGAAATCTTCCTTTAAACCTTTTTGAGCAAACAACTGAACAAATTAATTAGTTGACAGTCTCTTAAATGGACACTGCAGCAGAGCTTAAAACATTTAAAGGAATATTAAGAAAATAAGTTAAAACTTTTAAAGGAATATTAAGAAAATAAGTTAAAATAATGTTTTGGGAGGGAGGTTATGCACCCCAGCACCGACAGTGCTAACCAGTTACAAAGGTCCTAAAGCGTGCCAGTGGGAACTGCATGATCCCTTGCCAAGGACAATTGGACATAGACAAAATCACTGAAGAGAAATGAGGGTTTGTCAGATCAAACACAGCACTCCATGGCCCACTGTCTGAGCCCCTTATTGGATACTATGGCCAGGCCCAGACACAGACTCACGAGGTTGTTCCCCAATCTGCCTACTCCTCCACCTTCTGCAGCAGCTAACCAAAGATCAGAAACATGGGGCTCACATGCAAAACGTCGCCCCATTCAGTTGGACCGGCCCACCATCCCCAGCCCCACCCCCATCTCCACCACACCACTCTCAGGACGTGTAAGAGGGATCAAACACAGTCAGTGTAAACATGGAGCAAGGACTCCTCAACACCCAGGAGTCCGGGAACTATCTTAGCATTCCATTGCATGGACTCCTGCATATAACACCCGGAATGCCATTTCCCAATGGAAAAGAGAAGGAGAGCCATGTAGACAGCCTCCCATTGGGGGCCCTTTGTTCCCTCTGATTGGCAGGATGGAAGCTACAGCCTATTTTACCATGATCGTGACACCCTCCATTTATTTCCCATTTGTCTTGTATTCCACCTGTTTTCCTTATCAGTTGCTATACCTGCAGACTTACTTTGTATGGCTCCAGCACCAGGGCACCCAGATCCCTCTGCAGAGCTGCCCATACTCTCCTCATTTCAACTGTATTCTACTTCTCTCTACTTCCTGCCAAACTGGACATTTTCCACATTATCCCTGATGAAGGGCATTTGTCCGAAACGTCGATTTTCCTGCTCCTCGGATGCTGCCTGACCTGCTGTGCTTTTCCAGCCCCACTCTAATCTTGACAATTTTCCACATTACAGTTAATCTACTGACCTTTTGCATACTTATGGAGGCTGGCTATAGCCCTTTTTGGAGTCCTCCCCTTAGTGATTCCCAAACATTTACCCACCGTTACCCCATTTTGAGGATTCCAAATTGCCACCACCCCTCAGTGAGAGCTGAGAAAACTGGGGGTGGGGTATGGTTGAGGGAGGGCCCTGTTGGGGGAGAACTGCAGCTGTTGTAACTCAGTCAGAGCTCCATGATGGCCATTACACCCCCATAGTTTAACTCAGGACCCGCCTTGGGTTTCCAGCCTTACTTTGAGAAGCCCTAATCTACTTCCGCTCAACAACTTACCTTCTTAGCTCGCATTGTGTTTAGCCACCACGCTTCATTGCAGGCATGGGTCCACCTGTCTCATATTCTGTTCTGTGTTAACGTGGCTCAGTCCCTGTCCAGGCAGCTCTGAATCAGGGAACTGTGTGACCTCAGGGACTGGACCTGCAATATTTCATGCTGGACAGTCTGTGTCTTGAAGGTGTGCCCTCCAGGTTAGCGTACCTGAGTCAATGATGTGAGACTACATTTGGTTTGACTGACTGTTTTTATGTGCTGGAACCTGGTGGATAGCCAGGAATGGATAGATGGACATCTAGCAGTAATCTACACAAGTTTTCAGTAAAAGCATTGCATATTCCATGTATCTATTTCAACCTGGCAGTAGTTCACTGCAAGATGCTTGTTCTCCAAACAAACCTAGATGTGTCTGAATTTTCATTGAGCTGCGAAGCCTTTGAACTCATTGGTGAAGAAAGTTCTTGCACTGAAACCTCACTTTATCTGATCTGAGGATGTTAGAAAGTACTTTACAGTCACTGGAATACCTCTGCATGTTCAATCACTGATATAATGTAGGAAATCAATTTCTGCACAGCAAGATCCCAAGAAAAAGCTGCAACAACCAGATCATGTGTTTCAACATCGTTGGTTGAAGGATTAGTATTGGCTAAGTGGTACCCTGCAATCCATTATTTCCATTCAAGAAGACAAATAGATCCTTGCTTTAAATGTCCATTGGAAGGATCGTATCTTGAACAGTGCAGTTTGCCCTCAGTGTCACAATCTTGTGCACAACTCTCTGAGGAGAAAGTGAGGTCTGCAGATGCTGGAGATCAGAGCTGAAAATGTATTGCTGGAAAAGCACAGCAGGTCAGGCAGCATCCAAAGAACAGGAGATTCGACGTTTCAGGCATAAGCTTGAAGAACGGCTTATGCCAAAACGTCGAATCTCCTGTTCCTTGGATGCTGCCTGACCTGCTGCGCTTTTCCAGCAACGCATTTTCAGCACAAGTCTCTGAGGGCCACTTGAAGCCACCACATTCTGATTAGCTGCCTCATACCAACTCTATGGTTTGCATGGACTTTCTGCAGAATCTTTCTTGCAGCGAAGAATTTCTAACATCCAAAAAGTTCCTTAAATATCCTAGGGCTTGCTGCATACCTCATCATTCATAGGTCTCCTGACTTGTCATCAAGGACAGAGAGAAGTCAGGCATCAGCAGTCTCTGTAATGCTTTCATGTGTTGATATTGGATGTGGTTCTCTGTAATTCTCTGCGTGTCTTTGGGATCAATCCAAATGCATTTCCCTATTGATGTCTGCTCTTTGGTTCCATTTTCACTGAGGAAAAGAAGAAGGTTTAGAAAAGGATCTTTTCTCAATAATGTCAAACTTTATTGGAGTGAACAGGAAAAGTCTGTGCATTGGCGAAGTGCTAGCTGCATCGGGTCTATGAGAAGGTTTGTCACAGTGAAATCTCAGGAGTTTTCTCACTGAAACGTACCAACGTGCTTCATTAATTACCCACCTCACCCCTATGGCATCCACCTCACCTGATCTTGCCCCCCAACCTTCATACGCATCACTTCCAGGACAATCTGCCATGGCAGAGGTATCCTGGAGTGAACTGGCATCCTTCATGCCTGTAGCATCTTTAAAAAATCTACTGCATACCCAGATGAGTTCAGTCCGTCCAGCGATGCCCTATAGGGTTCCTGACATTTGCCCTTGATATAGCAGATGGGTAACTGGCACCTGTTTGGTGGGCAGTGATTGGAGTTCCCACTGGATGGGGTGGTATACAGGCAAGATGTCATCCATCCCTCGGCATGGCAGTGGAGGCCAAGGCGCCAGACCATGCCAGGCTGCTCCAAGGTTGCCACCCAAGTCAGCACAGTCTCATCTGTCTGGGCAAATGAACAGAAATATGGGAAGAAGGTCAATGACCTTCTCCATCCCACCAACATAAGTGCTACCCATCTTCTCTCCGACGTTTCACACTCACTCTATCTCTGCTTCTGTACCCATCTGCTACCAAACCTCATGTTCCACCACTCTCACTAACATCTGCAACATCTTTCCCTAACTTGCTGTCACCCACTCCAATGCCTAACATCTCCTGCCTGTCCAGTGCCTCTCCACCATCAACAGGGCACAAATCAGGAGTATAATGGAATACTCTCCTCTTTCCTGGATGGGTGCAGCTCCAACAGCTTGTGTGAAGCTTGACACCATCTTTGACAAAGCAGCCCTCCTGACTGGGATCACATCCACCATCTTCAGTATTCACTTCCCTTCACCACCAAAGCATAGGCGGCTTAGGGGTGGCATGGTAGCTCAGTGGTTAGCAATGCAGCTTCACAGCACCAGGGACCCAGGTTTGATTCCAGCCTTAGGTGACTGCGTGGAGTTTGCGCATTCTCCGCGTGTGTACGTGCGTTTCCTTCGGGTACTCCAGTTTCCTCCCATAATCCAAAGATGTGCAGGTTAGGTGGATTGACCATGCTAAATTGCCCCAAAGTGTCCAGGGATGTGTAGATTAGGTGCATTAATCAGGGGTGATAATAGGGCAAGGGAATGGGTTTGGGTGGGTTACTCTCTGGGGGATTGACGTGGACTCATTGGGCTGAAGGGCCTGTTTCCATACTGTAAGGATTCTATGATTTACAGTTGTAGCAGTATGTACCATTATAAGATGGACAACACCAGCTCATCCACTTTGCGAAGACAACATCTTCCGAACTCATGGTCCTAAGAAACAATGTCTTCACAAGATCCTTCAAATTCATCAGCAAGAATACTAGTCCAGCAGCAACACTGAACTGCCCAGCAGCTGAGCTGCCCAATACCAAGGCTCTAATTACTGCAAACCTGTCCCACTAAGTGGGACATATACGTCCGTCATCAGACACTCAAAACTCAAATCCACTAAAGAGTCTGAGGCAGAAGCCTTCCTGGGAGATAACTAAACACTTTAGGGATGTTGATACCACAATCCTGAAGAGGTCAAACATCTAAGTTGATGCATGTGGATCCCAGGTTTGTGACAGACCAGAAATGGCGATCCCTCATCCAAAAATTCACTCAATACATTGAGTGAATCCGTCAGGAAATTGCTGAGGTGCAGTTGAGCTCCCAAACCTCCAACCAAGTCACTTCTCCAACCCCTCAAGCTCTGTTTGCCCCAGATGAGGCAGTGTCTGCAGATCCAACACTGGACATTATCAGTAAATTCAGAACCCGTCAAACCAGACTGGAAGCAAGTACCTTCAATCTTGTGGGACTGCCCAAAATGGTAAGAAGCTCAATAACCAGTATTGTATCAATCCTTGGTCAGGACATTGTATATATGTTACTGCATTTTGTTAAATCTAGTTCATGACATTGGTTAGGTCACTGTTGGAATATTGCGTGCAATTCTGGTCTCCTTCCTATTGGAAAGATGTTTTGAAACTTGAAAGGGTTCATAAAAGATTTACAAGGATGTTGCCAAGGTTGGAGGATTTGAGCTATAGGGAGGGGCTGAACATGCTGGGGCTGTTTTCCCTGGAGCGTCGGAGGCTGAGGGGTTACCTTATAGAGGTTTACAAAATTATGAGGGGCATGGATAGGGTTAATAGGCAAAGTCTTTTCCCTTGGGTGGGGGAGTCCAGAACTAGAGAGCATAGGTTTAGGATGAGAGGGGATAGATATAAAAGAGACCTAAGGGGCAACTTTTTCACACAGAGGGTGGTACATGTATGGAATGAGCTGCCAGAGGAAGTGGTGGAGGCTGGTACAATTGCGACATTTAAGAGGCATTTGAATATATATGAATAGGAAGGGTTTGGAGAGATATGGGCCGGGTGCTGGCAGGTGGGACTAGATTGGGTTGGGATATCTGGTCGGCATGGACGGGTTGGACCGAAGGGTCTGTTTCCATGCTGTACATCTCTGTGATTCCATGAAGGTTACATTGTATTGGCTAAACTGGGGAAGAATCTGAATGCCTTCAGTCTGAACTTGCTTACCGTGAGACAAAAACACTGCAACTAATTTTCTGCAAAAAAAAGCAATCTCCAAACTTCTGGAGAGAAATATTGAAGAAAAATGTCCTCCTAATATAAAACCTGGAGACATTTATTTCGCAGCATGGTGGCAGAACATTATTGGAAGTTATTGGACGTCATTAAACTGCATCACGCTTCACTGAAAGTCTAATATAAAAATGTTTGTGCACTCCACTAGATATGGAGAATGAATTTTCAATGTGGGATAAATACTTTCTAATGTTATTGGCAAAACATTATATACATTCAATCAGTAGGAATGATAATCTAATGAGGGAATGAAGCCATTACAGTGGTTAAAACGTGGAACCTGCTAGCACAGGGGGCAATTAGATGCATTTAACAGAAAGCTAAAAGGATAAAAGGTACATTCACAGAACCAGAACAGATTGGAGAGAGATTGTAAACACCAGTATGGACTAGTTGGGCCAAATGGCCTGTTCCTATGCTGTAATCTCTCAGCAGCTGAAGAAGTTCCCTCAAAGCCTTGCCTCATATTCCCATGATTGAATTGTCACTGCTCATTTAACCTTCCTTCTGCTAATCCTTGCAAATCATTTATGTTTCCGTTTGCATTGCTATTGTTTCTTTTGAAAATTGTGCTCTTTTCATGAATCACACTTTCCTCATCGATGAAATTCCCTTGAAGCTTTCTTGCTGCTTTGTGCAGAGTCTTCCCCATGGCCTTCAACCCCCGACATGTGCACCAAAATAACACCAGGAGGCAGTCTTGCTGTGATTTCCTTCAAGTTGACCAACAACTAGCCAGAGTTGGGTGCTTGTTGTCCAATTGACAGCAGGCAAGCTTTAGAAGTTGAATTGCCAATAGACGGCATTATGGTCCTCAATAGACAGCAATGGCCTCAGTAGAAATCTTGCAATTAACACAGAGATCCAAGTAATGGTCAAGATACCCAAGTTCAATTCCTGCCTTGGTAGATGGTGGATCTTTAATCCAAAATTTAAAGAAAAATACTGGAATTAAGAGTCTAATGATGATCATGAAGCCATTGTAGATTTCTGGGGGAAGACCCCATCTGGTTCACCAATGTCCTTTAGGGAAGGAAATCTGTCCTCCTTACTTATATCTTCATCAAGATGCACAGATTGAGGTGGACCCATAACTGTCCTTTGGACAATTAGGGATGGACAATAAATGCTGACCCAGCCAGTGACACTGTGGGTGGCATGGTGGCACAGTGGTTAGATTAGATTACTTACATTGTGGAAACAGGCCCTTTGGCCCAAATAAGTCCACACCGGTCCTCCAAAGAGCAACCCACCCTGACCCATTCACAGCCTCACAGCACCAGAGCCCAGGGTTCAATTCCCGCCTCAGGCAGCTATCTGTGTGGAGTTTGCACATTCTCCCTGTGTCTGCGTGGGGGTGCTCTGGTTTCCTCCCACAGTCCAAAAATGTGCAGGTTAGGTGAATTGGCCATAGTGTTAGGTGTAGGGGAATGGGTCTGGGTGGGTTGCTCTTTGGAGGGTCAGTGTGGACTTATTTGGGCCAAAGGGCCTGTTTCCACAATGTAAGTAATCTAATCTAATCTAATCCACATCATGCTAATGATTTTATTTTAAATTTTGGCAGAGCACATTGCCTAGCTTTAAAGTGAAGACAAGGAGAGGGTCCTTCAAGATGGAGAAACCTTTTCTCTGAGGTTTTTAGAATTTTAAACAAAATGTAGACTCCACATCCTAGGGCTTTATTGTGGTGATGGGTGGGGTTGGGGGGGTGGTGGATATTGGAGCCCACCTGCACAGGTCAGGGAGTTGGGGAGAGTTTGAAACCTTGCCTGGAACCCTGGCATCCCCCTGCGCTGCCAAAGGGACATCCAGATCTTATCCCGTCCCCCCTAGGGGCCAAGGAAGTGAATGAAAAATTCCAAGAAGCCTCTGGCCATAGGCCTTATGTGACCATTAAGCAGCTCAATTGGCCACACTCATAGTTTCTGGGTGATTACCCCATTCTATTATTTTGGAAAAATAGCCTGAGGCAGAATGGAGCCTGAAAACTGCCAATCCAAAAGGTGACATGGGATTATTACCTGCCTTCATGCTCATAACCATCAGGACTGAAACGGCCTGCCCTTGGTTTCATTCATCATGCAGTAAACCTTTCTCCTGGTCTAATTTGGGATAATTGTTTCATCCATCACATCAAGTTTTGGGAGAACTGCATTTCACTGGAAGAATAATTTGGATTAGTCCGTTTTAATTTGACAATTCATTTTTGAAGCATCCTCCTTGCATTCACCAGTTCATAGTTTGGATTTCTCTGCACTGATTCCTGGCATTTTTCCTTTCATTGAGTAATTTGATTTCTGTAATGAAGAATAAACATGCAGCACACAGTGAGACTAAAGCAAAGCCACCGAAGGTACTTATATAGAAGGGTAACCCAAGGCTAGGCCAAAGACTTTAAAGGAGGATTTAACGAGGACAGAGGGAGGCAGAGGGGGTGAGCTTGAAGGAGGAATAGTGGACAACTGAACAACAGTTGTGAAGCCTAGGACATAAGAGGACGGGGTTGAAACAATAGAGAGCTCAGAACCCTTTCTGCTGTCTGAGATAACCAAAGTGCATGAGACTTTGCGAGATCAAGGGATGTTGTTGCCTTTTGGGTTGAAATTTATTTGAACTTAAGCAACAGCAAAATATACACTGCCCTGTTTTACCTTCATCCCTCGAATTTTGCAAATGTATTTTCTGGGCCCTACATGCCTACAGTCTCTTCACAATCTTCCCATGCAGCTTAACTCTGTTGTAAGCTCCCCAGAGGCCAACAGATGACGTACATTCTCCTTCCCCTCGATGGTGTATGGGTTTCATGTTCACATCCTGTGCAAGGGGTCCCTCCGTTAATTCTGTGCTGGTTAGAGTTTGACAATGAGGCAGAGGTGCTAGGGCAATGATAACATCATTAACTCTATGATCAAGAAGCTGGAAGTAAAGCTTGAGAGGCATAGCTTCAAATCCCACATGGTCGCTGTTGGTGTTTAGAATCCTTCTATACAATTCATTGCAACTTATAAAGGGTTTGTTTTCATTGCTAGACAAATCAAAGTCATACAGATTCTTTTTGACAATGTTGCTCCATACAGGGAACAGAACAATGTTCCATTGCCATTGTTATTTTGTTTTCAGTGCAGCAAGATATGATCAATGAATGAAGTTCTGCTTTGTTTCCAAACATAACCCTTTTCAGGTTCAGCATTTACTGTATGAAAATTTGAAACTGAACAGGAATATCAATATGCACTCTATATCTGGCTTTATCTATGACATGGAGATGCCAGTGTTGAACTGCAGGTGGGCAAGGCCAGAGGTCACATGACACCAGATTATAGTCCAACAGGTTTATTTGAAATCACAAGCTTTTGGAGCGCTGCTCCTTCATCAGCTGAAGTCTATATGTCATCCCTCCTGAGAAAGTGTCTCTCACACGGCAGTGAGAATCCCTCTCTGCCTGGACAGCTTATTCACAGCATGGACCATGCAGGACAACTCAAGTGGTTTGTCAGTCTACTCGTCCAATTGCAAAAGGAATTGTTTTGAAGGGTCGTTGAGGACTCGATGGGCCAAATGGCCTGCTTCTGCACTGTAGGGGTTCTAGGATTCCAGGAACCAGCAGCAGAACCACTGAAAGGGCCAGGAACAGAAACCCAGCTCACGGTTCTGTACCCCCAAGTGCTGTGAAGTGTTTTTCTTTGCAGGTTGTATGGGATTTGTTTTACTGATTTTGACAATTGTTGTTATATTCCCCTATTCTCAATAACAGCTTGCATTTGCATAGCTCCATATTTAAGGCACACCTTGGGAGTGTTATTGAGCCAAAATAACTAACAAACCAAATTAGGAGGTATGAGGGTGCATAATCAAGCACGTACTCAATGGGATAAGTTTTGAGGAGCACCTTGAAAGAGGAAAATGAATGAGAGAGACAGAGAGGTTTCAGGAGGTCATTTGAGACCTTAGGCCTTAGACATTTGAAGACACTGCAATCGGTGATAGAGGAAGTAAAATAAAGCACATTCAAGAGAACAGCGTTAGATGAGCAAAGATACCTTGGAACATTCTAGAGCTAGACAAGATTACAGAGATGAAGAGGGATCAAGGCAACAGAGGGATGTGAATGGATGAGAACTTTAAATTTGGGCATTTGCTTAACCAGGAGCCAGCATAGCTCCATAAGCACAAAGTGATGGGCAAACAGGATTGAGGCAAGTAAGAAGATGGCTTTTGGTTGCCCTCAAATGAGTGGAAGGTAGAATGTGAGACACTGGCCGGAATGCCTCTGGAACAGTTAGGAGTAAGAAGAGTAAAGACGAGGGCTGCACAGAAGGTGAGGCAGGGCCAGAGTTCAGTGATGTTACTGAGTGAGAATGGGAGATATCAGAACAACTGTTTTTATGTCATCTCAGAATCCAAGATGGCGGCAAATTTGAAAATGGTCTGGTTCAGCTTCAGGCAGTTGCCAGGGAGACAGATGGAGTTGGTAGCTAGGCAACTAAGTTTGTGGTGCTGGTCGAAGGCAAAAGTTTCTTTCTTTTTTTTCCACATCACAGGGCAAAGCTGTGTGATAATTCCCTGTTTTTTTTTGCTCTTCTTTTTCTTTCTTTAATCCCCGCACTACCGCCTAACTGCGGTAGTGCTTATTATTTTTTTTTCCCCAGCACCCATAGTGTGTGTGTGCAGGTGTGAGACACAGTGAAAGACACAAAGTGTACAAATCTTTATTGAATTTCCACCA
Organism: Hemiscyllium ocellatum; assembly: GCF_020745735.1. Lineage (NCBI taxonomy): Eukaryota > Metazoa > Chordata > Chondrichthyes > Orectolobiformes > Hemiscylliidae > Hemiscyllium > Hemiscyllium ocellatum. Next base: position 43,125,615 of record NC_083430.1, read on the forward strand.
CCAGGAAAAATAGGAAAACACCCGAGTGGCCAGTGACAAGCAGTGCCCTTCACATCAAAAAGGGCAATGCTGTGTGATCAAAACAGTGAAGGGGAAGGCAGGGACTAAATCAAAATAGGGTTGGAGGGGGAAATGATGCACTCCACTCCCTGCGGCGCCCACCTCTCCCTGAACAACTCCAGAGTGTTGGTGGACACCGCGTGCTCCTTCTCCAAGGACACCCGGGCCCTAACGTAACCGCGGAAGAGGGACAGGCAGTCGGCCCTAACGACCCCCTCCACGACCCGCTGCCTGGACCTGTTTATGGCCAGTTTGGCCAGGCCCAGGAGCAGACCCACGAGGAGGTCTTCAGACCTGCCCTCCCTCCTCTGCACCGGGTGCCTGAAGGTCAGGAGCGTGGGACTGAAGTGCAACCAAAAGCAGAGGAGAAGGTTTTTCAGAAAAACAAAGAGGGAGTGCAAACGCCCACACCCAATATACACATGGTCCACTGACTCCACAGCACCACAGAACAAGCAGTTGGGCTGGGAGTCCATGAACCACTGCAATCTGCGGTTGCAGGGGACTGCTGCGTGCAGCACCCTCCACCCCAGATCCCCGAGAGAAAGGGGGAGGACTCCTGCTTAGAGGGCCCTCCACTGGGGATCCCCACCGCCCGGTGGCAAATGGGCACACCAAGGCGTAAACGTTTCTTTCTTCACTTTGGAGGACATTTCCCTCACTGGATATCAGACAAGCATTTCAGTAATGGACCAGCAGGGAGGGTGTTGAGACAGGAGCAGTGGATTTGGAAGATGCCTATGTAGGAAGACACAAACAATGCTTTTGGATGGTGTCACCAAGGAACAGTGAATAAGTTTGAAATCGCAATGGGAAATGATGCAGCTTCAGAACACACCAGGGGTATCGGAATGGAAGTGGGAAGATGATACATCTTGTTTTTTTTTGATATTGCTGTTGCTGGGTCATGATATATTGACCTCTGCCAGTGAGTAACTGATATCAACAATGCTGACATTTTTTGTCAACATGACTACCCTACAGCTCTGGGTTTTTTCAATAGATCAGTTTTTAGTTTAGATTAGACAGCAGGGACTGTTGTTTGAGAATTTACTCTGTTATCTCTTTCAGATGTCTGTTTGAACAATGTCTTTGATCTACTACTTTGACAATTGAAAAATTTGGTGCCTTGTTATTTCAAATGTCAAATGTACCTTCACTGATTCCACAGGGACTCATTTGCAGATATCAAGTTGCAAAATTCCACTTAACTGTCTTGGTCCTCAATTTGTTAGTGGTTTCATTATATTCACTTTATATATACTTGGCTTTGAATCCAATTCTGTTTTCTCATGCAGTGTCTTCTTTCTACTGTCTAAGTGTCATTATCTTCGGTGTCTTGGTCTAATTTGTAACCTAATTGTTTCCATATCTCAGTTGTCCATTGTTACGCCACAGGGTAAACACTCCTGCTTAAATTAAACCAGCAACACAGAAAAGATTTATCCTAGTAATCTGTGAAAACTTGAGAGGACAAGAACTATTTAGAGTAAAAATTAACAACTTTATTTCTTAAAAAATAATAGAGAATAACTAACTAACAACTATTTACAACTGCTTCCTCTAACCTACCTTTTATCATCCTTTCTGTAATACGAGTCCGATAAAAGCCCCCAATCAAGATTTACCAAAGATTCAAGTTTTCAAAACCAGCCAGCTGTCGAATCTTCTATTTGGATCTTCCTGTGTCTTCTTTTCTTCTTCTTAGGGATTATGCTTCACAGGTCATGGATCAATAAAGGTACCTTTAAGAGAAAAATTTTTGGGCAGTCTCTACATGCTGATGGCTTGGCAGTTCTCCTCCCAACTGTTCAATTTTCCCCAGTCTTATATCCCCAAAGCATTGGCTTTTAAAGTTGTCAATATACCCAATTCAAACCTGATTGAAGTTTGGTATTTTTCAGAGTATAATTTAAACTGATTGGCCTAATTCAAATCTGTTTTGTTGCTTCCAGGCAACCCAGGTAATCTAGCTTTCAACAAGTGTTACATTGTTACGTTATTGAGAACACTTGGTACTGTCACGTAGTTTTGTGAGCTTCTAACTCTCTTAAAGATACAGTACACCTACGTCTTCTTAACACAATCATGTTCTATCATGTGCCTCTCAGGACTCAGGATATTTCCTTTTCTCTCTCCTGGCCTTACATTCACCACGATCATGGAATAGATGCTATTGGGGTGACCAAAAAAACCCTCTTCCCTATGGCTCCATTTTTTCAATGATCAAATAGCCAGCTTTCCAGGGAAGGACAAAGAAAATTCTGTAAAGACACTCTGAAACTCTCTCTGAAATTCAGCAACAGTGACACCTAGGAGGAGTTTGCTTCCAATTCTTCAGAATGGTGAGAATCTGTCTGTCAAACAGTATCATGTTTGGAGTCCAAATGTCTGATCGACGATGCAACGAGGTGACAGTGGGAGGAATAGAAGGAAGTGAATCCTGTATTCCATTCCAGCCGGTGGGACATCCTGCTCCACGGAGCCAAATATCTGTGGGTGGAGAATTGGCCTGCTGAAGACCAACACTCGAAACCTCTGACACCATGGCTCAGTGGTTAGCACTGTTGCCTCACAGCACCAGATTCAATTTCACTCTCAGGCAACTATCTGTGCAGAGTTTATACATTCTCCCTGGGTCAGTGTGGGTTTCACCCACAGTCCAAAGACATGCAGGTTAGATGGATTGGCCAAGCTAAATTGCCAGGGATATGCAGCCTAGGTAGATTAGCCAGGGGAAATGCAGGATTACAGGGATGGGGTAGAAGGATAGGCCTGGGTGGGATGCTGTTCAGGGGGTCAGTGTGGACTAGATAGGCTGAATGGCTTGCTTCCACACTATGATTGTGAACAGACATTATTCTTGAATCAAGGGATGGGTATGCCTTCCCTACCTTCAGGCAATCCATTTAATTTCCTCTGAGCTCTTCATCCTTCCTGCTCACGGGTCACCATCCTGCAGCTGAAATTCTCACTCGTTCCTTTTTTCCCTCGGGATGATGATATCAGAACACCTCTGGCTGGTCCTCCACAGGTAAGATCATTCAAAGCTCTGCCATCCCTGTCATAGCACACATCCAATCCTATTGTCCACTGACCTCATGTTCATTGACCTACACTAACCGGGTCAGGCAATTGCTCACGTTTAAAATTCTCATGTGTGTTTTCAAACCATTTTATGGCCTTTCCCTCCCTATCAGTGTGATTCCACTCAGCCTTGTATTCCTTCATGTTTCTTGAACTCCTCAAATTCTACCCAGCGCGCGGTCCAGACTTTAATCATTCCCCCTCAACAGCAGCCATGCCTTCATCAATGTAGACACTGAGCTCTGGAATTCTCCCCCTTTGACTCCACCTGCCTGCTTTCTTCCTTTCAGTTTTCTTCTGAAAACTACCTCTTGTGCTGGCCTGGCACCAACTCTCTTAGTATATGCCTTGAGTTGCAAAAAAGATTTGTACCTGGCCCAAAGTGTTCGCTCTGTTTCTCTCTTGCAGAAGCTACCAGACCAGCTGAGCTTTTCCTGCATCTCCTATTGGTTCATGGGCTGCTGGGCCAGTGTCCATTGCCCAGCCCTCAATGCCCCTGGTGGAGGTGGTAGTGAGTTGAAGTTCTTGAATTGCTGCAACCTTTAGTGTGTAAGTGCATCCATAGTACTGTTCAGAAAGGTGTTCCAGAGTTTTGACCAATGGCGGTGAAGCAATGGTGCTTTATTCCAAGACAGGATGCTGTGTGTTTTTGAGTGGAACTTAAGGGTGGTGGAAGTTCCCTTGGATCTGCTGCCCTTGTTTTTCCAGATGGTAGAGGTTGCGGGTTTCAAAGGTGTGTCAAAAGACTCTCAAAAGAGTTGCTGCAGTGCACCTTGTAGATGGTACAGCCTACTGACACTTTGTGCTGGTAATTGGGGGGGAGGGGATGATGAATGCTGAGGGTGTTAGATGGAGGTGGGGGGGGGAGAGGGGGCAATTAAGCTGGCTGCTTTGTCTTGGGTGGTGTTGAGCTCCTTGAGTGATTTTAAAGCTGCATTTATCCAATCACAGGAGACCCTCCTGTGCCTTGTAGACGGTGCACAAGCCTTGGTGAGGGAGCAGATCATTTACAAGCCCCAGTATTCCACTCTTACAGCCACTGTTTTAACATGGCTGGATATGTTCAGTTTCTGGTCGGCAGTAACAACTAGGATCATTAATTGTGTGGTAATCAGTGATGGCAATGTCATTGAACATTGATTTTATACCTGCATTTCTCAGTGTCAAATCTGGTTTGAGGCACTTTGGGATCTTTCAATGAAAGGTGCTAAATAAATGCAAGTTGTTCTTGTTGAGGGAAGGGTGGGTTGTCTGGCTAAATTAGATCCTTTAAAGTGATTTAAGACAAATTGCTTAAATAGAAGCTTTGATAGGGAGGCGGACATGGCTGAAGTTCTAAGTTGTCAGGATATAGCCTCAGGAGAAAGTGAGGACTGCAGAGATCAGAGTTGAGAGTGTAGCACTGGAAAAGGCACAGCAGGTCAGGCAGTATCTGAGGAGCAGGGCAGTCAACATTTTGGGCATAAGCCCTTCATCAGGTTATAGCCCTGACAAATCCCCCACTGCCAATTAGAGTTACCTTCTGAAAGTATTCTTGTTCAAACTCCTGGAAGCATCCCCTCAAGTATGTGAGTGTCCCACACATAGCAGCAACAGCTCTCCATTCTCTTGCATAACCTGACTGTTATAACAAGCCTCGACAGTGAGTGTTGGAAGGTAAAGAGACAGGAGAGGAGTCAGGACCCCCAGGGGCTCACTTGCCCTCATCTGATGGACACATGAGGTTCCAATTAGTGAAGACCAATCATTTACTCAATGTTAACATCCTGGGATGGAGCAGAGCTGTTACTGTTAGATTTAATGAGTATTTGTGATCGGTATCAGTGGCTTAAGGTGACTTTGGGCACGAGATGAGAGAGATATGTCTCGAAACCTGCATACAAAAATGAAATAAAGGGGCCTGGTCGCTCTATCATTTAAGTGAAACAACAAGAAAATTGCTGTCAGAAACGCGAAATGATTTAATTTGTTTCAGCGCACAATAATTCATCTTGTGTCAGATGTAGCTTGGTTGATAGCACTTTTGATTCACAAGGTCATATGTACAAGTCCCAGACCAGGGCTGGTATACAAAACTCAAAGTTGCCCAACCAGTGTGGTCTGAGGGAATGTTGTATTGTCCGAGGACCATCTTTCAGATGCAGTGTTGAACCAAGTTCCCACCTGCTCTCACTGTCAGTGCAGAAAATCACATCTCTATGTTTGGTGTGGGGAGTCCAGAACTAAAGGGCATAGGTTTAGGATGAGAGGGAAAAGATTTAAAAGATACCTGAGGGGCATTTTTTTTTCACACAGAGGGTGATGCATGTATGGAATGAGCTGCCAGGTGGAGGCTAGAGTAATTATAACATTTAAAATCCATGATGTGGAAGTGCTGGTGTTGGACTGGGGTGGACAAAGCTAAAAATCACACAACACCACTTTATAGTCCAACAGGTTTATTTGGGAGCACTAGCTTTCAGAGCACTGCTTCTTCTCCAGGTGGCTGTGCAGTATAAGATCAAAAGACACAGAATTTATAGCAAAAGATTACAGAGTCATGCAACTGAAATCATATATTGAACAAACCTGGATTGTTAAGTCTTTCATCTTAATCTGCAACCCATTCTAAAAGATGAAAGACTTAACAATCCAGGTTTGTTCAATATATCATTTCAGTTGCATGACTCTGTAATCTTTTGGTATAAATCCTGTGTCTTATGATCTTATACTCCACAATCACCTGATGAAAGAGCAGTGCTCCGAAAGCTAGTGCTTCCAAATAAACCTGTTGGACTATAACCTGGTGTTGTGTGATTTTTAATATTTAAAAGGCATCTGGATGGGTATATGAATAGGACGTGTTTAGTGGGATATGGGCCAAGTGCTGGCAAATAGGACTAGATTAGGTTAGGATATCTGGTCAGCATGGATGGGTTTGGACCAAAGGGCCTGTTTCTGTGCTGTACATCTCTGAGATCGATGACTCTAACAGCAGTCGGAAAAGGTTCTCCTGGACACGATAAAACAACGCTCTAAAAAAAAGTAGGTGACCTAATAATTATCCCCATGGTGTTTGTGGGAATTTACATTGTACAAGTTGGCTGCTGTACTTCCTTCATTGTAGCTGTGACCACATGTCAGAATATTTATTCATCAGCTAGAAGACGATATAAATGCAAAGCTTTCTTTTTCCATATTTACAAAATGGATATTAAACATTGCTGTTTTTTGCCTATGTTTATCATACTTCAAAGTATTTCATTGGATGTGAGCACTTTACAAAATAGGATGAAGAGTTGCATAGGTGAAAAGAAATGGTTGTGTCTTTAACCTCTGCAGAGAGCAAGTTATTATATGCATCTAATATGAAGCAGAAGATTACTAATTATACTTTGATCTTCTGTTCATGCTTCATTTTGCTATTAAATAAATCCAACCTTCAAAAACATAGACTACAAATTGCTAATGAATCCAAGCTGGAAATGTGAAGCCTCTTTGCATCACATGCACAAGTAAACATGAAACGAACGATCTAATTTGCATTTCAATGACAAGCATTTATGGCGAGCATTTGGAAGGAAAGGTAGGACCGGAGAGAGAAGAAAGGAAAGCATGTTTTATAAAGGCTTTTTGAGAAGGACTGTAATAACTGGATGATCAGATCAAAACAATGATTCTTAACAAGAGATACTGAAGAGATGATAGCTCCCTCATTGGTGTACTTAAGAACTGTCACACATCAAGCCAGTCTAATTGTGACAGCGCTGCTGTATATTTCGGTACGTCAATCACCTGAGCTGAAAAGGTATCTGCAGTAGCTCATTTTCCCTTCCAATCCTCTCTCCTTCTCTCGTAATGCACAAATACCAGCAGGCTTCTGATATCTTCCCAGTGCATTGACTCTGTGTGTGCACTCTGCAAATCTACAAATATAATCGGTGACTTTGGTGTGAGTTGAGAGCTAAATGTCTCAAAACCTGTACTCAAAAATGAAATGAAGAGTCCTGGTGACTTCATCATTCAAGTGAAACAACAAGAAAATTACTGACTGAAACTAGAACTGACTTCATCTATTTTAGCAACGGATAGTTCATCTTGTGTCAGTTGAAGCTTGGCTGGGAGCAGGCATTGTTGCTTGGTCTTGTTGTCACTCAGCATTCTGGAACCTTCTCACGTTCCACACGACAATGAAGGCTGAGATTACAATCAGTACTCAGGGCCTGAAATGACTCTGAATCCCCAATCTGCTCCCTCAGTCACGTGAATACTGCCTCTTGAGCCAACATAACTCAGAGTCATGCAGCTCGGAAACAGACACTTCGGTCCACCTCATCCATTCCAACCCAAGTTTCCCCAAACTAAACTTGTCCTACTTGCTTGCATTTAGCCCATATCTCTCTCAACCTTTCCTATTCATGTACTAATTCGAATGTCTTTTAAATGTTGCAACTGTACCTGCATCTACCACTTCATAGAGTCATAGAGATGTACAGCATGGAGACAGACCCTTCAGTCCAACTCGTCCATGCCAACCAGATATCATACCCTAATCTAGTCCCATTTGCTAGCACTTGGCCCATATTCCTCTAAACTCTTTTTATTCATATATCCATCCAGATGCCTTTTAAATGCTGTTTTTGTACCAGCCTCCACCACTTCCTCTGGCAGCCCCTTTCATGCATGCACCACATTCAGTGTGAAAATATTGCCCCTTAGGTCCCATTCATACCTTTCCCTTCTCACCCTAAACCGTTGCCCTCTAGTTCTGGACTCCCCGACCCCAGGGAAAAGACTTTGTCTATTTATCCTATCCATGACCCTCATAATTTTTTTAACTTCTATAAGATCACCCCTCAGCCTCCGATGCTCCAGGGAAAACAGCCCCAGCCTGCCCAGCCTCTCCCTATAGCTCAAATCCTCCAACCCTGGCAACATCCTTGTAAATCTTTTCTGAACACTTTCAAGTTTCACGATATCCTTCCAATAGGAAGGAGACCAGAATTGCATGCAATATTCCAAAAGTGGCCTAACCAACGTCCTGTATGGCCACAACATGACCTCCCAACTTCTGCACTCAATACTCTGACTAACAAAGGAAAGCATACCAAACGCCTTCTTCACTATCCTATCTACCTGTAACTCCACTTTCAAGGAATTATGAACCTGCACTCCAAGGTCTCTTTGTTCAGCAACACTCCCTAGGACCTTACCATCAAGTGTATAAGTCCTGCTAAGATTTGCTTTCCCAAAATGCAGCACCTTACATTTATCTGAATTAAACTCCATCTTCCATCCTGAGGAACAGAAAGTCATTAATATGAGCAAAGAAAACATCTTAAAGAAAATTGGGAACTAACAGATAACAAATCCCTGGCCTACCTCCCGGTGTTTTGTAATGATAATGCGTGTACTTGTTATAAGGTTCTGAAAAGTCCCGAGATTCTACAGTGCTCTTCACAAAATTAGCAAATGTTTTTCAGGAAATGAGGCAGAGAGGAAACAGAATGATAGCGCAGTTTGTCTGAACTCATTAATCAGGAAAATGCTGGAATTGATTCTAAAAGAAGTTTTAACAATAATCTGAGAAAGTAATGGTATGATCAGACTGAGCTTTGCAAAAGGGAACTTTTGTTTAATAAATTTATTCGAACTTTTTGAGGATGTAACTTGTAAGGTAAGAGCCAGGAGATGTAGATTTCTAAAAAAGACTTGACAAAGTAACACATAAAAGGCTAATATACAAGATAGGGAATCATAAAGCTGGGTGAATATATTTAGATGGACAGAAATTTGATTAACAGACAGGAAGCTGGGCAGGCTATGATTAATGGAATCTCACACAGGGGCTCAGCTACTTATAACCTACATTTCATGAAGTGAATGAAGAAATAAAGAATGATGTATCTAACTTTATTAATGATACAAAGCCAGATGAGAGTTTAAACTGTGTGGAGAACACCGAAAGCACAAAGATATATGAGCAGGTTAAAAGAATGGACATCAATGAGTGAGAGAAAGTACAACATAGGAAAATGGATTGACTTTGCAAAAATGAAAAATCAGAATATTTTTTAAAAGAAGTGAAACTTTTAAACATTAATTTTCATACAGTCTTGGTGGTTTTTGATTCAGGCTGGTGCAGCACACAATCGGGGCATGGCATACTGGTCCTTATCACAAGATAGTTGGAAATTGGAAAAAATAGATGAGATTCCCTGCAGTGTGGAAACAGGCCCTTTGGCCCAACCAGTCCTCTGAAGAGTAACCCACCCAGACCCATTTCCCTCTGACTAATGTACCTAACACTACAGCAGTTTAGCATGGCCAATTCACTTGACCTGCACATCTTTGGATTGTGGGAGGAAACCAGAGCAAACCCACACAGACAGTCGCACAAGGCTGGAATTGAACCTGGGACTGTGAGACAGCAGTGCTAACCACTGAGCCACCGTACCACCCAATGTGCTTTAGGAAATTTGTGTAGAGCTTCAGCTAGGCTTGTCCTGCCCTGCTGTGCAATTTTACACAATGTCTGAGGAAAGATCTTGATTTGGAGATGGTGTAATGCAAGTTCTCTCGGATGATCCCTGGTATGACAGGATGGGAGGCTGTGTAAATTGGACTGATATTCTGCACTCAGCAAAGGCGTTAGTCTTATCCCTCTGTGGCCCACCTTCACAAATTTTGGGCGTGCTGTGACGTGGATATCTTCTTCTATTGCCTTTGTCTCCGTGCCCCATTTCTTTGAACAAGAGTCCTCTCCCTGCCCAATTGATGCCTTCACCATCCTCCACCTGGATCCCTCTCACTGGTCTTTCACTTGAATAAGACCTGTTCATTCAGAACTGTCAATGTGACAGTGGTCACCTCAAGTTTTCTGCACCTAGCCCCCAACCCCCCCAATTACCCGTTCAAACCTATCTCCCTCTGAACTGACTGCACTTCATGTTCTCAGGTCTAACCCTGACTTTGTCATTAAGCCTGCTGGTAAGGATGGGGTTATTATTGTCTTGTACAGTGCAGAGGCTGAGCTCCCGGTCTCAGAGACCTCCCGAACCATGGGACACTAGCCTATTGTGTCCACAATGGTCATTAATCTCATTTCATCTGGTGATCTCCCTCCTCCCCATTGCTTCCAGGCTCATTGTCTCCCGATCCCGCACAGCTTACTTCTACCTCCTTCCCAGAATCCACAAACAGGACTACCCAGGGAGACCCAACATTTCTGCCTGCTTCTGCCTCCCAGAGTTCAGCTCTTCCTACCTCTCCCCTTGTCCAGTCCCTCCCACATACATTGGCAAATCCTGCCACACTTGACATTACTTTCAGAATTTCCAGCTCACAGGCTGTAGCTGCCTCTTCGTCACCCCATGCACATCGATTAACCACCCCACGCCAATCACCCCCGCACCAAAACCCTCCGGGCTCTCCATTTCTTTCGTGAAAGAAAGCGTGAACCATCCCCACTGACCACCACCCTTCTCCCATTGGCTGAGCTCATCCCCACTCTGAACAGCTTCTCTTTTAACTCCTCCCATTTTCTTCAGGTCAGAAGAGTGGCCATAGGTACCCAGTTACGGCTATCACTTTCTGGAACATTCCTTGCTCCAGTCCTACTCCGGCTCCCACCCAGAACTCTTTCTCCAGTACATTGATGACATTGTCAGTGTTGCTTCCCTCCTTCTCATCTGCAACTGGAAAAATTCATCAATTTCTGTTTCAATTTCCACTCTGCTCTTGTTTTAACCTGGTCCATCTCTCCCTCCTCTCTTCCCTTGCTCAACATCTCTGTTTCCATTCTGGGGATAAGCTGGTCACTAATATCCACTACAAACCCACTGACTCCCACAGTTACCTTGACTATGCACCCTCATACCCTGCTTTATTCCATTCTCCCTGTCTCGCTGTGTTTATCACACGTCCAACTTTGACAAGGGAGCCTCCAAAATGCCCACCTTCTTCCTCCACTGAGGATTCCCTGGTACCCAGTTGGACAGAGTCCTCAGCTGGATCCGATCTATCTCCCACTACTCAGCCCTCAACCCCTCTCCTCCCTCCCACACCTACTATCCCACCACATCCATGTTCAGGAGGATAATTAACTGCCATTCCTACCACCTCAAGTGAGATGCCACCAGCAGACACATATTCCCTTCCCCTCTCTTGTCCGCCTTCTGCAAGGTCCATTCCCTCTGGGACTCCTCCTCCACTCCCAACACATAACCATACCCCATGGCACATTCCCCTGCCATTGCAGAAGGTGTAATCCCTGCCCATTTACTTCCTCCATGGTCACTATCCAAGGCCCCAAACACACCTTCCTGTTGTAGCAGCAATATATCTGCACTTCACTCAATCTGGTCTACGATATTTATTGCTCACAATGTAGTGTCCCATACACAGGAGAAACTGAGTGTAGACTGAGTGATCACATAGCAGAACACCTAAGTTCTGTCTGTAAAAAAGATCCTGAGCTTCCAGTTGCCTTCCACTTCAACACCCCGCCATGTTCCCTGGCCAACATCTCTGTCTCAGGTTTGCTGCAGTGGTCCAGTGAAGCTCAGCGTAATCTGGAAGAACAACACCGCATTTTCCAGGGAGGACCCTGCAGCCTTCAGGACTCAATATCAGGGTCAATAATTCTAGGACCTGATCACCTTGCCCTGTTTTGGGGCAGCATAGTGGCTCAGTGGTTAGCACTGCTGCCTCACAGCACCAGGGACCGGATTCGATTCCAGCCTCAGTCTGTGTAGAGTCTCCACACTCTCCCTGTGTCTGCGTTTCCTCCGGGTGCTCTGGTTTCTTCCCACAGTCCAAAGCTGTACAGGTTAGCTGAATTGGCCATGCTCAGTTGCACATAGTGTTCAGGGATGTGCAGGCTGGGTGGATTAGCCATGGGAAATATAGGGAGAGGATGGGGAAGGGTGTGGTGTCTGGATGGGGCACTCTTCGGAGGGTTGGTGAAGACTTGATGGGCCAAATGGCATCTCAGTGCTCTGTAGGGATTCTATGATTCAATGTCCTTACCCTTCCATACAGCAGGCCTTATCATCACACGGGCTGCTACCGCAAACAGCCCACTGTCAGCCAACAGTGACCCCATTAGCCGTTATTCATTCTGACCTTTCACCACTTCTTTGTCTACCTGGCTGTTCTCTCTCTGTATCCAAGATCCCTCTCCACTTATACAGAGGAACGTCGATTATTCGACATTTAGTTATCTGAATTTCGGATTATCCAGACAAGATCGCAAGGTCCCGATCCTTGGCTAAACTATGTTATCTGAACATTCGATTATCCGAACACAAAACTCCCCCTGCCCATGTCATTTGGATAATCGAGGTTCCTCTGTAATTTGTTGTCTTTTTTGCTGTTCTTTGAGATTTATCTAAAGACATGATCTCATTAAGACACAACATGCTAAAGAGGATTGATGGCGTGAAGATGATATTTCCCGTGCTGAGGATGTAGAACGTGGTGACACAGTCTCGGGGTCAAGGGTCGATCATTTCAGACTGAGACAAGGAGAACTAATTTACCAGCTGTGTATTATTGAGTAGAGGCAGAGCTGAGAGAAAGCAGCGCCTTGGTCACCTGGGGAGCTAAATGACACAGAAAGCTGACAGGAAAGTCGAGGTGATCCTGAGGAGCAGCTGTAATTGGATTCAGCAAGCTCAGGGGCTGTCTCCCTCCTGCTTCTTGCTTCTCTGTTCGGAACACAGACGTGAGGACAGGATCTCAAAGTGGAACAGTATCTTTGCTGACTGCCGGCATCTATAAAGAATAAAAGAAACATTTTTATGAAGCTGGAATTCTGAAATACTCCTCAAGTCACGCAGCGTGAGTCGGGAGATTTCAGATTTAACTTTGTGAATGCTTAATGAATTTCTGGTGGGTGAATAATGCTTATTTTTGGCCCATTAATAAGTCAACATCTTCAGCAAAAATGTGAAGAAAATGGGCAAGGAATAAATGCACAATTATATCTTTTTTTTCAAATGTGTACTTTATTTATAATGTTAGATTATAGAGGCGGCACGGTGGCACAGTGGTTAGCACTGCTGCCTCACAGCGCCTGTAGACCCGGGTTCAATTCCCGACTCAGGCGACTGACTGTGTGGAGTTTGCACGTTCTCCCCGTGTCTGCGTGGGTTTCCTCTGGGTGCTCCGGTTTCCTCCCACAGTCCAAAGATGTGCGGGTCAGGTGAATTGGCCAAGCTAAATTGCCCGTAGTGTTAGGTAAGGGATAAATGTAGGGGTATGGGTGGGTTGCGCTTCGGCGGGTCGGTGTGGACTTGTTGGGCCGGAGGGCCTGTTTCCACACTGTAAGTCTAATCTAAAAAAAAAATTATAAGCTTGACGATACAGAAATGCAATACAATTTAATTATTTTCCAATACTCTACATTCCACTCTCAGGTGCTCCACTACATTTGCAATTACGTTTTTACAACATTCATTTCATGTTAAACATGCCGCTTGAGGGATTCATGTGATTTGCAGCCTCTCTGTGTATTATAGTTGGTGGGTTTTCAGACCACAGTCTTTCCCCATTGAGCCTTTACAGTAACTGCTCTGAAATTTGGTGTTCCCTCAGCTCAAAGCAAGTCACAAAGCACGGAAACAGATCCTTCGGTCCAACCAGTCCATGCTGATCAAAATCCCAAACTAAACTAGTCCCACCCTGCCTGCTCCTGACCCATATCACTGCAAGCCTTTCTTATTTATATACTTATCCAAATGTCTTTTAAACATTGTAATTGTACTCACAACCAGCACTTCCTCAGGAAGCACATTCCACATGCGAACCACACTCTGTGTAAAACATTTACCCCTCAGGTAGTTTTAGTTCTCTCGTCTAACCTTAAAAATGTGCTCCCTAGTCTTGAAATCCCCCGTCCAAGGGAAAGACAACTACCATGAACTTTATCTATACCCCTCATTATTTTATAAACTTCTATAAAGTTACCTGCCAAGCTCCTATGCTCCAGTGAGAAAAGTCCCAGCCTGTCCAGCCTTTATTTATAACTCAAACCCTCCATACTCGGCAACATCCTGGTAAATCTCTTCTGAACCCCCTCCAGCTGGATAATGTCCTTCCTTAGTCCTGGACCTTGTTATGTGCCATGCTCCAATAACAGATAGTTCAATGCAATTTCCTGATGTATGAAAATTGCAGCCAATATTTGCATTTAAGTAGCACCTTTAGAATGATCTCATATTGTCCTAAAGTGTTTTAAAGCCAATGATGTACTTTCATTATATACCCACTGTAGTAGCGTAGAGAAGTTGCGAACAAATGCTGTGAGGATGGGTCACCTTTCTGTCTGGCTGCTGACATCGCTGTCAACTGCCTTCTGAGTGAAACTTGTGGCATTTTCAGCTGTCACAAAATTTTCACAACATTTCTGGACTCATTTTTCCTTTTACTGTTCAGTGAAGATGCTTCTGTCCCATGCTCATTGCAAAGTGAAACAATCTGACTTTTCCAAATTTTTTTGGGAAGCCATGATAGAATTTATTTTTGTTTGGAAATTGGCAGCAGTCTATTCATGAATTAAACTGAACTCTATGTCGATTAATTTAACAGTAATTTTCCTTGGTCCATCATGCAGATTTTCTTAAAATGACAGAGTGCTGGAAGAATTTTCTGCTTTTTTTTTCCAATTTTGAAGATCTTGTTAATTTCTAGTAACTTTAAAGAGCATTTCATTAAAAAACCAACTGGAACAGGAGTAGGCCACCTAAAGCCTGCATCAACATGGAGTTGATCTAATCCAACTCCATTTTCCTGCTTGCATTTCACTTGATTCCTGAAGGGGTGTAAATATCTAAGGATCCCACTCTTGAATACACCTCAGGATGGAGCAGCTGTAATCTAATGGTCGACACAATTCCAAATATTCGCAGCCCTTTGTGTGCAGAAGTTTCTCCTCATCCCAGTCCTAATTGATCAATCCCTTCACCTGATGCTGTCTGCATTCCCCCTTATTCTATATTCCAACAGCCCTGGGGAAGCAAATTTGCTGATGACACCATTGTAGTGAGTCAAATGTCAAACAACAGGGAGACAGAGTACAGTAAAGAATTCAGTGCTCAATTACATGGTTGAAAGTGTGTTGCTGGAAAAGCGCAGCCGGTCAGACAGCATCCAAGAAGCAGGAGAATCAATGTTTCGTGCATGAGCCCTTCTTCTCCTGCTCCTTGGGTGCTGCCTGACCTGCTGCGCTTTTCCAGCAACACATTTTCAGCTCTGATCTCCAGCACCTGCAGTCCTCACTTTCTCCTCAATGACATGGTGCAAAGACAGAAATCTCTCCTTCGATGTCAGCCAAATGAAGGAGCTGGTTATCGACTTCAGGAAGTGGAGTGGAGGACACACCCCTGTCTGAATCACTGGTGCTGAGGGCGAGGTGGTTGAGCACTTCAAGTTCCTAGGAGTAAACATCACGAACAGTCTGTCCTGGTCCATCCACATTGTAGCTATAGTCAAGAACCCAATTCGGCGCGTCCACAATGACTCTTCCTCATTTTTATGGCTCCTCCATAAAAAGCATCCTGTGTGGATGTATCACAGCCTGTTATGGCAACTGGTGTGCCCTAAACCCACAACAAATTAGAGAGAATTGTGAAAACAGTCCAGTCTCATCATGAAAGCCAGCCTTCCATCCACTGACTCTGTCTACACTTCCTTCTGTCTCGGGAAAGCAGCCAACATACTCAAAGACCCCTCCCACCCTGGTTATATTCTCTTCCACCCCCTCCCATCGAGCAGATGATACAAAATTTGAAAACACATAACAGCAGATTCAAGAACAGCTTCTTCCTGCTGTTAACAGACTAATGAACAAAACTCTCATATATTAAAGTTGATCTTTCTCCTCACCCTCTTTGTAGCTGTAATACTATATTCTGCATTTTGTTCTATTGTCTTGATGTACTTGTGTAAGGTATGATTTGTCTTGATAGCATGCAAAACAATAACTTTTACTGTATTTTGATACATGTGACAATAAGAAATCAAGCTCCTTCAGAATGGTATATTTCTCAATTTCAAACAATTCGTTACAGAGAATGAAAAGATTACCAAACTTGCATTTAAGTGGCATTTTTCTTGATTTGACAATGTTGAAAATAACTTCCCAATTCCTAAGCTACTTTTGAGTTCCGCTGTCTTATAGTTTGAAACACAGGATGATGCAGAAATGGCTACCATAGATGATTAATATGTCTGGATGGCATTCCGGTCTATTGTTCTATTGCAGCTGTTAACCTATTTGAAAAATGCAGAAAATAGCACTTGCAGCAATATCTCTGCAATCTTTTAACTCTCATTAGAGGATTCAGTGCTGAAGATTTTGCAGCAAACGCCAGAAATGTGTTTCTATTCCTTTCATTGGTTAGTTACATACAATATTGTGTTCATGCAAATTGCCAATGTCTCATGTTATAAAGTAGTGGATTAGTTTGGATCAAGGTACATTCTTTAACAGAGAAATGGATGGGAATGGAAGTAACTGAAGAACATTATGCTGCTTAGAATTGATGGGTCAATGTCCCGGAGAGTGTTAATGCAACATGAGCTAGCCAATACAAATCAACTGAACCAGAACTCCCAACAGAGGTAAGAGAATCAGATTCACAATGCTGCATTTCACGCTCGAATTAGCACTCAGATTTGTATACTTACAACAAGCAAACCCCTTCTGAATAACTTCTCACTGGCATAATTGCAGTAAAGCTGAATTTGCTATGATAAAAAACAAACTTTCTGGCTACGTAGGCTATTGTCTCGTTAGTTTTCCTTGAATGGAAATGAGGTGAAATATTAAGCCTTGTGCATGCTTTTCGATCTGTCTTTCGAGCCTAACTATTGTGGGTCGAGAGAGATTTAAAAAGAAACAAATTGCGGTGTTATTGGAAAAGAGGGGTGAGTAGGACTGGCTGAGTTGCTCTTCCATGGACACCATGGGCTGAATGCTTCTTTCTGAATGTCAAAAATCACACAACACCAGGTTATAGTCCAACAGGTTTAATTGGAAGCACTAGCTTTCGGAGCGGCGCTCCTTCATCAGGTGAAGGAGTGACACTCCGAAAGCTAGTGTACTTCCAATTAAATCTGTTGGACTATAACCTGGTGTTGTGTGATTTTTAACTTTGTACACCCCAGTCCAACACCGGCATCTCCAAATTCTGAAATGGCAGTAGTTTAGGATGGGGTCAGGGCACGGTGCAATGATCTATGAGAGGTTAATTTGAGTTCTGTGCCACCCATCATGTTAAGAGATTGTTAAGCAGAGGCTGCAGAGTGTTAAAGGAAAGTTTGAGCTTTTAACTATTATGTTTATCCCTTTTTTCAACATACAATGTAAATGCTGTTGGCAGCAAATGTGACTGTGGACATTATGTAATGACAGAAGCATACCCAGAGCTAAGGGGTTATTGCTTTGTTCTACTCAAGGTGAAAGGCTGAATGACCAATTCACATCTCATCAAATAAAGCCATACAAATAAATGTGAGTGAGAACAAAGCCAATAATGACTGAAACATTCAATATATATCTTTTTGTAGGGGGCGTGGTTAGCTTGGACAGCTGGTTTGCAATGCAGAGTAACACGAACAGTGTTGGTTCAATTCCTGGATCCAGCTGAGGTCACCATGAAGGACTCTCCTTCTCAACCTTTAAGCTGGTGACCCTCAGGTTAAACCACCAACTATCGTCTGTCTCTCTATGGGCTGGTAGGACCAAGGCAACTTTCCCCTCACCTTTTACTTGTCATTCAAATGGTTAAATGCTGAGACGGATTTAAAAGGGTTGAAAATGGCAGGATGGATTGCAGAACACAGATTTTTCTATTTCAGTGAAATATCAAGAGAGGTTGAATGGTGATGTTTCTAGTTTATTGCTTGTTCGCGAAATAAGATTGCAGATCAAAAGTTGCTTAATGTGTTTCCTTCTCTCCACCTCACCGAGCTCATTGGTACATGCAGAGTGAAAGCACAATCTCCTGTTGTTTAATAACAGTGTTGTAATACCTGACTCCCTCCCTCAGGAGTTAAAGGGCGCTAGACCTTTCCCTTTCAACAACCTGTGTCAGATAAAGTGTATGCCATTTCTTGATAGGCAGGTCACACAGCATCTGGCCTGGTGTTGGACCACAGTGGTTGCCATACACAGATCTTCAATTGCTTCTTCTTCATTTTTTTCAAAGAGGAGGCTTGAGTGAAAGCTGTGAAATGTTTTATTTTGTTGTGATTGTCTATAACCTCAGCTTCATATATTTTTCACATTTCAACCCATTGTGTTTAAACAAGAAATATATAATCAATCCCATGTCTTCGAGAATAGAGCTGGGAATGAGGATGGAATGGTTAAACCACAGACAGCAAGTTGCTCAAGGGGAGCCCCCCCCTGGTTCCCAGTCACTAGGCCAGCAGCTCTTCACTTTCACCATTTGACAGTGAGGAATAGGTCAGAATACTAATGAAGAACACTAATGGATATCCTGGAGGACTGTCTTTGACGATGTGCAAGTGACATGATTAAAAATGTCTTTGTGCCAGATATTTTGGAACGTCAGGATTCTGCAGGAGATTCACAGTTCCTCTTACCTCCTTCTCTGTCAGAGTAGAGAGACTCTTATCCCCTGACTGGATCTGATTACCTCACTAGGGGTCTAATTTCCTTCCAGTATGATGTTGCTCAATGCACTCATACTGAATTCCTTTGTGTGCCACATTAGCATATCACACCAAAGATTGTTTCATGAACATATTAATGATACAGCAGAGGAAATGAAATCCTCAGGAGAGAATGCTCCAGCCCCCTTATGACCAGAAGCTGCAGTCTTCATACCAGATTAAATTTGATCTTTAGATACAAGAATAATCATTTCGCCCATCTAGAAATACAAACAATTGGACTTGAGAATGCAGAAGAGGCAAGTACATAAAAGCTTGGCTTTATTTTAAGAAGACTATTTTAGGATTTGTTCCTCAAGGAGAGGTCAATATTAAATTCTTCCTCACAAGTGGAGAGGGAAGCGTTGGTAAAGTGAAATTCATTCACATTGTCTGTAGTCTTTGAAAGTAACTGATTAGAATCAACATCAGTATTTTATCTATGTTGTGAAATAATGCTGCTGCAATCACACCATTGTATTCAACACCAACTATCAAACTAGAATTGGTGGCTCCCAGGTTTCTGTTGATCAGGAGCATTTGCAGTGCTGTGTCATTTATCACAATAGTAGCTTATATTAAAAGAGCTTTTCTCATCAGTTCTTCCTGATTAAATCTATCCAATAAATGTTAGAACATTGCAGTAACCAGACTGACTACGTTAGTTTGAATTTGAAACATTACTGTGATTGGTAATTATGAACTGCAAATCTGTTTCCTCTCCCACTCCACTGTAATATTGGTGTATTTGTCATTAATGAAACTACACAAAACTCAATGAATATCCCATATTTTGAATGAAGATTCATTACCAATAATGCAAACCTCCCAGATGGCAATAAATTTCCAGCATTGCCTTTTCAAGTCTAACAGTTTGTGCTCTTTTCTCCTGTTTAGATTAGATTAGATTACTTACAGTGTGGAAACAGGCCCTTCGGCCCAACAAGTCCACACCGACCCGCCGAAGCGCAACCCACCCATACCCATATATTTACCCCTTAGCTAACCCTACGGGCAATTTAGCATGGCCAATTCACCTGACCCGCACATCTTTGGACTGTGGGAGGAAACCGGAGCACCCGGAGGAAACCCACGCAGACACGGGGAGAATGTGCAAACTCCACACAGTCAGTCACCTGAGTCGGGAACTGAACCCGGGTCTTCAGGCGCTGTGAGGCAGCAGTGCTAACCACTGTGCCACCGTGCCACCCACAGGGATCCATCTGTCAGGGATCTATCTTGTTGAACTGCAGCAGCCATTGAGCAGGAATAACTTAGCTCAGTTGGCTGGACAGCTGGTTTTCAATGCCAGAGTGATGCCAACTCCAGAGGTTTGATACCCACGCCATTGCCAACACCTTGAAGCTTTCCTTTGTGACCTCTCACCTTGCCTGAGGCATGATCACCCTCAGGTTAAACTCACCACCAATGATGTCTCTGTTGACAAAAAGATGTAAGCTGTGCACAGACAGATGTGACATATTCTAACATCCCACATTTAACATGAGGCAAGTATGGGTTACAGACAAATGGTCAAACATACCAGAGAACACATCAAACAGCAGTTGCAGTCAAACAGATCCCATAGATTTCTCAGCAGTCCCTCTCAAACAACTGGAACTGACCTTCTTTGGCACTAGCCAATGGAGATTTTTCCCCTGAGTCCCACTGACTCCAGCTCTATTAGAGGTCCTGAATGCCATACTCAGTCAAATGGGGCCTTGATCTCAACAGCAGTCCCTCTCACCTCTGGAGTTTGGTTCTCTTAGCCAGTGTTTGGCTGTAATCATGTCAGGAGTTGAGTGATCCTGATAGAGATCTGACTGTCAGCGGGCAGCTTATTGTTATGTAAGAGCCAGATGAGGCATTGTTGATGAGACATTTCATTACCTTATTGTTGACCAAGAGGAGGCTGAATTGATTGATTGGATTTATCCTCATAGCAGGAAAGAGCCATGCAATTTTCCACAATATCAGCTGGATGCCATTGCTGTAACTATACTGACTCAGTCTAACTCTGGATCTGCCGATTTCTCGAGCCCCAGTCTGCAGTAATATTACTACGGTGTTATTTGGAAGGTTCCGGTGCCTTCAGCCATTTCTTGATATCATGTGCAGTGAGTCAACGTGGCTCAAAATTGATATTTATGATTATAAGCATCTCAGTCCGGCTGAAGATGGATGCAAATGCTTCAACCTTGTCTTCTGGATGGATGTGCTGCACTCCCTCCAGGTTGAGCGTAGGGATATTTGTGAAATCTCCTCCTGTCAAGTAACATATCCAACATGTTTCAGAGTTTGTTATGGCAGGGCTATAGAACTTTGATCAGATCAGGGGGTGTTCGGGGATCATTTAGCTCTGTCTAAGATATGCTCTTTCCACTGTTTGACACTGTAAATAACCCAGTGTCATAGCTTCACCAGGCTGCCTCATCATTTGCAGGTTAACCCTGCTGCTCCTCCTGCACTCTTCAGTTACCTAGGGGTTGATCACATGGCTTAGTAGAGTAATAGTGGAGTGAGGGATATTCCATGCCATGAGGTTGAATACTTTTCTGCTGTTGCCAATGTTCCACATTGCCTAACGGATGCCTAGTTTTGACCTGTTAGCTCTGTTTTGAATCAATCCCATTCAGCACAGTACCACAAAACAGTATGTTATGGATATGCTTAGTGTGAAGGTGAGTCTTCATCTTCATAAGGACTGGTCATGCCTACCAATCCTGTAATGTACAGATGCATCTCCGACAGATAAGTTGGTGAGGATGGATCAGCTTCTCCTACAGTTTGAATATGGATCCTGATTACTATCTTGAAAGAACAACAATGAAGACAGTGTTAGGTAGTGTCAGTGTCAACCGGAGGGCCCAGAAATTCCTCCAAGTTGCTCCCACTCCACAACTTTACTCAGTCCGATATGCAATGGAAGTAGAGCAGGACTGGATTTAAGGAAAATCCCAAGCAGAGGATCCTTTCAAATTATGACACAGAAAGCAATATCTCAGTGTTGTGTCTTGACAGGAGATAGATCAAAGCTGCAGAAAGTTAAGCTTTCACCATCAGATGTAGCAATCCCACTGCTCATCAAACACAAGCTGCTTATAGAAAAGAATTCCCACAGCTCATTGCTTCTTGCTGTGTTCTTGCAGGCTATGTTTACACAAGAGGGTATGTTTTATCTGCCGAATGCATTGTGCATGTACAATGGCCAAGCTGCTCCTCATTAACTATAACAAAGTAATCTCCAAGGTTGCTTGGTTCATGACAAATGCACACTGTCTGGTATCACGTTGACTGTGTCTCTGTGACATTCAAAACCCAAGAAAGGTTTATTCATTTCTACCTGGTTAACCCTTTCTGTACCAAATTTTTATGGTTTTCAAATCATTTCTTTAGTCCATACAGCATTAAAATTTGTCAGAAAGTCTTCTATACCTCAGATTTATCCAGTAGGAAATCATTTGCAGTCAGCTCATGGGGGATTAATCTAGACATTTCTCAGCACATCAATCCAGTGTTAACTCTACAGCATGAATACAGACGGCCATTAACACCTTATTAGTACAACTTACTGTGATTTACAAACGATGACATACAATTTTTGATGTGCCATTTTGTTACATCCATTATACAGATTGTGAAGGAGCAAAGATGACCTTTAGTAGAGCGATATGCTCTTCCTGTCAGATGTGGGAGGTTAGAGAGTTTCCATGTTACTGAGGATCATGTCTGCAGGAAGTGTCTTTGGTTGTGAATCCTATCATATCGCATGGATCGGTTGGAGCACCGGTTAGAGGCAATGAGGAATTTACAAGAGCTAGGGATTGTAATGGATGGCAGTTATAGGAAGGGAGAAAAGCTGCAGATATAGTCAGGTAAATGGGTCAACTCCAGGAAAGGTAGGAGTGGTAGGCAGGTAGTGCAGGAGACTCCTGTGGCTATCCCCGTTTCAAAAAAATATATTGTTTTAGAAAATGTAGAGGGTGATGGACTCTCAGGAGCCAAGTTTCTGGTATCAAGACAGGCTATAATGTAATGAGAAGTACATCAGGTTCCAAGCAATTGATTGTGTTAGTGAACTCTCTAGTCAGAGGTCCAGACAGACGTTTCTGTGGCCAGCAGTGAAAACTCAGGATGGTGTGTTGCTTCCCTGGTGCCAGGATCAAGGATGTCTCAGAGAGGGTGCAGAATGTGCTCAAGGGGGAGAGGGGCCAGCAAGAGGTCATTGTCCACATTGGAACCAAGGACATAGGAAGGGAAGAGGATGAGATTCTGAAGGGAGATTACAGAAAGTTAGGCAGGAATTTAAAAAGGAGGTCCTCGAGAGTAGTCATGCCTGGATTACTCCCGGTGCTACGAGCTAATGAGAGTAGAAATGGAGGATAAGAGCAGATGGAGGTGTGACTGAGGAACTGGTGCAAGGGAGAAGGATCACTGGAATCTGTTCTGCACATGAAGGACAGATTGCATCTGAATTGGAAGGAGAATTGCCAGGGACATTTGCTCGAGCTGCTTGGGAGGATTTAAACTAGTAAGGTGGGGCGGGGATTCAAGGTGATAGTGATGAAAAAGATCAATCTGAGGCTGATACAGTTGGGAAAAGAAGCGAGTCAAATAGTCAGGGAAGGCAGGGACAAAACAGAGAATAAAGTCGGACTGATCAATTAAACTGCATTTACTTCAATGCAAGGGGCCTAACCAGGAAGGCAGATGAACTCAGGGCATGGTTAGAAACATGGGACTGGGATATCATAGTAATTACAGAAACATGGCTCAGAGATGGGCAGGACTGGCAACTTAATGTTCCAGGATACAAATGCTACAGGAAAGACGAAGAAGGAGGTAGGAGAGGAGGGGGGTGGCTTTTTTTTTGTGAGGGATAGCATTACTGCTGTACTTAGGGAGGATAATCCGAGGAATACATCCAGGAAAATTATTTGGGTGGAACTGAGAAATAACAAAGTGATGATCATCTTATTGGGATTGTATTACAGATCCCCTAATAGTCAGAGGGAAATTGAGAAGCAAATTTGTAAGGAGATTTCAGTTACCTGTAAGAATAATAGGGTGATTATGGTAGGGGATTTTAACTTTCTAGACATAGACTGGGACTACCACAGTGGCAAGGTTTTAGTTGGAGAGGAATTTGTCAAGTGTGTACAAGAAAATTTTCTGATTCAGTATGTATCTACTAGAGAAAGTGCAAAACTTGACCTACTCTTGGGAAATAAGGAAGGGCAGGTGACTGAGGTGTCAATGGGGGAACACTTTGGAGCCAGCAACCATAATTCTATTAGTTTTAAAATAGTGATGGAAAAGGATAGACCAGATCTAAAAGTTGAAGTTCTAAGTTGGAGAAAGGCCTATTTTGACAGTATTAAGCAAGAACTTTCAAAAGCAGATTGGGGACAGATGTTCGCAGGTAAAGAGATGGCTGGAAAATGGGAAGCATTCAGAAATGAGACAACATGAGTCCAGAGACAATACAGTCCTGTTAGGGTGAAAGAAAAGGCTGGCAGGTGTAAGGAATGCTGGATGACTAGAGAAATTGAGGTTTTGATTAAGAAAACGAAGGAAGCATAGTCGGATATAGACAGGATAGATCGAGTGAATCCTTGGAACAGTATAAAGGCAGTAAGAGTAATCTTAAGAGGAAAATCAGGAGGGCAAAATGGGGACATAGATCACTTTGGCAAACAGGGTTAAGGAGAATCCAAAGGGTTATTATAAATACATTAAGGACAAAAAGGTAACTAGGGAGAGAATAGGGCCCTCAAAGATCAGCAGGCCGCCTTTGTGTGGAGCCACAGGAGATGGGGGAGATACTAAATGAATATTTTGCATCAGTGTTTTACTGTGGAGAAGGACATGGAAGATATAGAATGTGGGAAATAGATGGTGACATCTCGCAAAATGTCCATAATTACAGAGGAAGAAGTGCTGGATGTCTTGAAACGGGTAAAGGTGGATAAATCCCCAGGACCTGATCAGGTGTACCTGAGAACTCTGTGGGAAGCTCGGGGAGTGATTGCTGACCCCTTGCTGAGATATTTGAATCATCGATAACCAAAGTTAAGGTGCCAGACACCTGGAGGTTGGCAAACGTGGTGCCACTATTTAAGAAAGATGGTAAGGACAAGCCAGTGAACTATAGACCAGTGAGCCTGACATCAGTGGTGGGCAAGTTGTTGGAGGGAATCCTGAGGGACAGGATGTACATGTATTTGGATTAGGGATAATCAACATGGCTTTGTGTGTAGGAAATCATGTCTCATAAACTTGATTGAGGTTTTCTGAAGTAATGAAGAGGATTGATGAGGACAGAGCAGTAGAAATGATCTATAGGGACTTCAGTAAGGCGTTCAATAAAGTTACTCATGGGAGACTGGTTAGCAAGGTTAGATCTCATGAAATACAGGGCGAACTAATCATTTGGATACAGAACAGGCTCGAAGACAGAGGGTGGTAGTGATGGAGGCTTGCTTTTCAGACTGGAGGCTTGTGTCCAGTGGTGTGCCACATGGATTGGTGCTGGGTCCACTGCTTTTCATCATTTATATAAATGATTTGGATGTAAACATAGGAGGTGTAGTTTGCAGATGACACCAAAATTGGAGGTGTAGTGCACAGTGAAGAAGGTTACCTCAGATTACAACAGGATCTTGATCAGATGGGCCAATGGGCTGAGAAGTGGCAGATGGAGTTGAATTTAGATAAATGCGAGGTACTGCATTTTGGGAAAGCAAATCAGAGCAGGACTTATACACTTAATGGCAAGGTCCTAGGGAGTGTTGCTGAACAAAGAGACCTTGGAGTGCGGGTTCATAGCTCCTTGAAAGTAGAGTCAGAGGTAGATAGGATAATGAAGAAGGTGTTTGGTAGGCTTTCGTTTATTGGTCAGAGCACTGAGTATAAGGAGGTCATGTTGCGGCTGTAGCGGACATTGGTTAGGCCACTTTTGGAATATAGCATGCAATTCTGATCTCCTTCCTATTAGAAAGATGTTGTGAAACTTGAAGGGGTTCAGAAAATATTTATAAGGATGTTGCCAGGGTTGGAGGATTTGAGCTATAGAGAGCGGTTGAATAGGCTGGGGCTGTTTTCCCTGGAGCTCAGAGGCTGATTGGGTAAATAGACAAGGTCTTTTACCGGGGGTGGGGGAGAGCAGAACTAGAGGGCTTGGGCTTAGGGTGAGAGGGGAAAAATCTAAAAGAGACCTAAGGGGCAATGTTTTCATGCAGAGGGTGGTGCGTGTGTGGAATGAGCTGCCAGAGGAAGTGGTGGAGGCTGGTACAATTACAACATTTGAAAGGCATCTGGATGGGTATATGAATAGGAAGGGTTTAGAGGGGTATGGGCCAGGTGCTGGCAAATGGGACTAGATTAGGTTGGAATATCAGGTTGGCGAGGTGGATTGCAGGGTCTGTTTCCAAGCTGGACATCTGTATGACTCTGTGACTCTAACTGAGGAGCATAGGAACAGAAATGGGCCATTCAGCCTGTCAGACCAACCCTGCAAATCTATATTTTCTTGCCTGATTGTAAACAATTTACCCACCCATCCCCATAACTCTGTATGCCCCTGATAGTCTGAAAACTATCAACCTCTGCCTTAAACATACTCCAAGAGGGTCCGCAGCTCTCTGTGGTGAAAAATGCCATAAGTTCACAACCCACTGAGTAAAATAACCCTTCATCTCAGATCTAAGTGCATGCCCCTCACTTTTATATTGTGTCCCCTGTTTCTAGACTCTCTGACCGGGGAAACATTTTATTTGTTTCTAACTCATCAATCGCTTTTTGCTGTTAGCGAGTTACAATGAGATTAGATTAGATTAGATTCCCTACAGTATGGAAGCAGGTCCTTCAGCCCAACAAGTCCACACTGATCCTCTGAAGAGTAACCCACCCAGCCCCATTCCCCACATTTACCCCTGACCAATGCACCTAACACTATGGGCAATTTAGCATGGCCAATTCATCTGACCTGCACATCTTTGGACTGTGGGAGGAAACCTGGAGCACCCGGAGGAAACCCACGCAGACACAGGGAGAACATGCAAACTCCACACAGGCAGTCGCCCAAGGCTGGAATCAAATCCGGGTCCCTGACGCTGTGAGGCAGCAGATCATCTCACATTCTTTGAAGCTTTAGTGAATATAGGTCCGTTTTGCCCAATCTCTCTTCATCGCTGAGTTCTGCCATCCCAGAAACAAATCTGGTGAATTTCTGTTGCATTCCCTCGATGGCAAACATATCTTTCCTGAGATAAGAAGACAAAAACTGCACACAGTCCTCCAGGTGCGGTCTAACCAACCTCCTAGTCAATCGAAGAAATAATTCACTACTCCTGTACTCAAATCCTCTCACAATAAAAACTAACATTCTATTAGCCTTTACTGGAAATGCTCCGCAGGTCTGGCAGCATCTGTGAAGAGAAATCAGAGTTGACGTTTCGGTTACGGTGACTGAAGACTCTGATTTCTCTCCACAGGTGCTGCCAGACCTGCAGAGCTTTTCCAGCAATTTCTGCTCCTGTATAAGAATAAATGAGCCATTCTCACATTTGCAGGTTGTGATTGTGGGGTACAACAAGGATCAGTACCTGGGCCCCAGTTATTCACAATTTATGTCAATGATTTGGAGATGGAGATTATGCATACTATTATTAGATTTGTGGATGATACAAAGCCAAGTGGCAATGTACATTGTAAAGAAGATATAAGGCAGCTTCAGGAGCTTTTGGACAGGCTGAGTGAGTGGGCAAGAACATGGCCAATAGAATATAATATGGAAAAATGAGAGATCACTCACTTGGATAGGAGAAACAGAGGTGTAGAATATTTCGGACACAGTAGGAGGTTGGAAAGTACAGATATACAAAGGGACCTTGGCACCTTTGCCAATAAATCACTGAAGCCTAATACGCAGGATCTGAGGAAGGGTCACTCAACTGGAAATATTACTTCTGACTTCTCTCCACAGGTGCTGCCAGACCTGCTGAGCTTTTCCAGCAATTTCTGTCTTTGACCCTGATTCCAGCATCTGCAGTTCTTTCAGTTTCCGCTAATTCCTAGTCTCAGGTTCTGCCGGGTAGCCAATCATTAATCCATGCTGATACATTATTTCCTATCTTTGTGCTTTAATTTTTCTAAGCAGCCTCCTGTGGGAGACTGTATCAAATGCTTTCTGAAAATCTAAGGAACTTGTCTCATTTAAGATTGTGAGTTGTCCAAGATGTGTTACAGATGCACTATCAAATGAAATTTGACACATGAGACACATAAGTAGATCCCAGGATAGTTTGGCAAAAACCTGGTCAAACAGGTGGGTTTTAGTGAGCACCTTAAAGAAGCGTAAGGAGGTTCAGGGAGGGGATTCCAGAACGCAGGGCCAGACAGCTGAATACATGGCCACCAATACAGAGGCAAAGGAAGCATTAATGACTGACATTGGAGCAATTTGTAGTTTCTGAGGGTTATAAAGCTGAAGTAGGTTATGGTGATAGAAAAGAGCAACTTTCACAAATTTTAAACTCAAGGTTTTGGAGAATCAGGGACCCTTCAAACCACCTCCTTCCAATGATCTTCATGTACACTCCTGCTGCTATCCATTCCTAAAACTACCCACAGGGAACTTGAGAGTCTCGGGATATTGGTGTTACACACAGAGCAGGACAATAACTCAGTGCAAGCCTGCAGGATTCTACTCTGTCCTTGTGATGACACCCTCCCATCTGCGAGAGATTATGCAAATGCAGCCTCAGAATTTGATGAGGTCATTCGAAGCCTGATCTAAAGTTTGGGAAACGGATGTGCGGATATTTGCTGAGCAAGAGAAAGCTGTAAATTAAGCCTTATGGTTTTACCGTGTCGAAATCATGAATTAGTCTCTTTTACGACACTTGCTTATGTATGGGCAAAGGGACCTGTGCAATTAGAATGGCCTGTCTAGTGACATCTACCTGCTGAGAATAAATTACACAGGAAACCCAGTACATCAGAAATAACAGAAGGAGGAAATTAAATTCCTTGCTATTCTTTTTCACATGCATGCTTTTGATGGAAGATGCTATTTAGCTGTTGAGAGAGATGAGAGATTTGTATACAAGAGGAAAGGAGTCTATAGAATTCAGCGTATGTCTATGCAATGTAATGTAAGAAGGTTGATGCTGAAAAGAGTTTTGATCAAATATTTCACAGCCTGTTTATGGCCCTAACATTGACTCCAGTGACTTGCTTTGAGAGGATATCCTGGAAATTGTTCATCTTTAACCTTTGCATCTCTGTTTAGAAGTATCTTTGTTTTATTTGTCCTATTGCCATTCCCTTCTGCTTTGAGCCATCTCATTTCATCTCTCCCGGCTTCCATAACCTCTCCCTGTTACCCCATACCCAACCTTTTATCCAGGTTCAGAACTTGGTTGTAAACTATTCAGTCATCCAGTTCTGACAAAAGGTCACCAACTTAAAACAGTGAATTTATTTCTGTCGAAGGGTGTGGTGCTGGAAAAGCACAGTCTGTCAGGCAGCATCCGAGGAGCAGGAGAATCGACATTTCGAGCTTAAGCTCTCCATCAGAAATCCTCCGAAACGTCGACTCTCCTGTTCCTCGGATGCTGCCTGACCTGCTGTGCTTTTCCAGCACAACACTCTTTGACTGTGATCTCCAGCATCAGCAATCCTCAGTTTCTCCTGATTTTATTTCTATTCCCTCAGAGATGATAGCTGATGCACTGATGAGTTTTTCCAGCGTCATCTGTTCTGGTGTCAAATTTCCAACATCTGCAATGTTTTGATCTTTTTTCTCAGTTCAATATATGCGCTCGAGTGAAGTGAGTGTACTTAATCAGAGTCGTGTTGAAGAATGAGCTGTAACTGCTTGTCACTAAAACTAAACTATAAGAGACCAAAGCTTTGCCGAACTGTTCCTTTTTGGACAGTATCCTGTCCAAATTCCTCTTTCTTAACAGATCCCAAACAACTCACAGATTATCTGGCAACTCTGAGTGAAAAGAGAATAAAAGCTGTGCCTGTCTCCATGGAGCTGGACTGCTCACAGTTCTCAGTTGACAGTGAAAGACCCTGAGGCCATCAGGCTTTTACTGTGCCCCTGACAATTTGTTAAAACAAATCTGCAAGTTAATCCATTGTGGAGGAGAGACACAAGCACAGTATTAGCACAAATAACCTGTGTCTGAATGTGCTCATGAATGGCTTATTCCCTCTGTCTGGAATACACGTAGAAACATAGAATATAGGAGCAGAAGTAGGCCATTCTGCCTTTCGAGCCTGCACCACCATTCAATATGATCATGGCTGACCATGCCATCTCAGAATCCCATTCCCACCCTCTCCCCATACCCCTTGATCCCTTTAGCTGCAAGGACCACGTTCAGCTCCCTCTGAATATCTGAATAAACCGGCCCCCTACAGCTTCCTCCACACGTTCACAACTCTCTGAGTGAAGAAATTCCTCCTCGGCTCAGTCCTGAATGGCTTGCTCCTAATGCTTAGACTGTGATTACACCGCCCCCCCACCCCCCCCCCCCCCCCCCCCCCCCACCCCCCATCCCACCCCAGTTCTGGACTTCCCCAACGTCAGGGACAATCTTCCCGCATCCAGCCTGTCCAGTTCCATCAGGATTTTATACATTTCTAAGAGAACCCCCTCATTCTTCCAAATTTCCTGCAAGTACAAGCCCAGTTGATCCAGTCTTTCCTCATATGTCAGTCCTGCCATCCCAGGAATCAGGCTGGTGAACCTTCGCTGGCTTCCCTCAGAAGCAAGAATGTCCTTCCTCAGACTAGGCGACCAAAACTGCACACAATACTCAAGGTGTGGCCTCATCAAGGCCCTGTATAACTGCAGCAAGACACACAAATCCTCTCTCTATGAAGGCCAACATGCCATTAGCTTTCCTCACCACCTGCTGTGCCTGCACACCAACGCTCGGCGACTGGTCCACCATGACACCCAGATCTCACTGCACCTCACCTTCTCCTAAACTGCCACCTTTCAGATAATAACCTGCCTTCCTGTTTTCACCACCAAAGTGGATAACCGCACATTTATCCGCATTATATTGCAATTGCCAAGTATTTGCCCACTTAGCCTGTCTGTCCAGGTCACCCTGTAGCCTCTTAGCATCCCCCTCACAGCACACACTGCCACCCAGCTTAGGGTCATCTTCAGATGTGAAGATATTGTAACCAGTTCCTGTGTCCAAATCATTAATGTAGATTGTGAATAGCTGGAGTCCCAGCACTGAACCCTGTGTTAACCCACTCATCAGTGCTTGTAACTCTGAAAAGGACTAGCCGTTTATTCTAACTCTCTGCTTCCTGTCTGCCAACCAGTTCTCTATCCATGTCAATACATTACCTCTGATACCATTAGCTTTGATTTTCCTCACTAATCTCTTGCATGAAACCTTATCAAAAGCCTTTTGAAAGTCCAGATACACAACATCTATTGATTCACTCTTGTCCTCTCTACTGATCACATTCTCAAAAAAATTCCAGAAGATTTATCAAGCATGATTTCCCTTGAATGAATCCAAACTGACGAGAACCAATTTTGTTACTGCTTTCCAAATACTCAGTTATTACATTAGATTAGATTACTTACAGTGTGGAAACAGGCCCTTCGGCCCAACAAGTCCACACCGACCCGCCGAAGCGCAACTCACCCATACCCCTACCCCTACATATACCCCTTACCTAACACTATGGGCAATTTAGCATGGCCAATTCACCTGACCCGCACATCTTTGGACTGTGGGAGGAAACCAGAGCACCCGGAGGAAACCCACGCAGACACGGGGAGAACGTGCAAACTCCACACAGTCAGTCGCCTGAGGTGGGAATTGAACCCAGGTCCCTGGCGCTGTGAGACAGCAGTGCTAACCACTGTGCCACCGTGCCGCCATCTTTCATGATTGATTCCAGCATTTTCCCCAGCACCGATATCAGGCTAACCAGCCTATAATTCCCCATTTTCTCTCTCCTTCCTTTTTTAAAGTGTGGGTTACACTAGCTACCCTCCAATCTATTGGTACTTTTCCAAAGTCTACAGAAAGTTGGAAAATGCATCTGTTCTTTCTAGGGCCACTTCCTTAAGTACTCTGGGATGCAGAGCATCAGGCCCTGGGTACTTCGCAGGTTTGATTCCCAGTATCATTTCCTGACTAATAAGGATTTCTTTCAGTTCATCCATCATGCTTGATTCTCTGTCCCCTCGTATTTTCTGAAGGTTATTAGTGTCCTCCTCAGTGAAGACAGATCCAAAGTATTTGTTCAACAGGTCTGCCATCTCAATTGTCCCACACACATAACAGTTGGCTCAGGCACCCTCAAAATTTATTGGAATTGTTACGGCATTCAAATAAGTTGTTCTGAAGGGTTCAAAACGTTAACTATGTTTCGCTCCTCACAGCAGCTGAGTTTCTACAGCAGTCTCTGGGCTTTAAAGTCATTCATTGTGTTTACAATGCTTCTCTAAGGTTACTGCACCTTAAGAATACGAGACAATGCATCAAACCGACACTTCTGCATCAAGGGAAAGGAAGAACTGTCCTTTCAAACCAATGTAACTGAACTGGATTTATCTAGCCAATCATTTTACACACTTCCTCTTAATTTTAAATCAATCAGCAGATAATCAAATCTACCTAGAGACAGTGACAACAACACAATTGTTTTCTTTCGGCATCCACAGATCATTACAAGAAAGCCCCTATGGGTCAAATACCTATCAGACATTTCAGCTCAACTCACCAGGCAGAGTTCACTCTTCACTGACTTTGAGAATATTAAAAAAATTCTACCAACTGTGGAAAGTAGTCATGATAGAAGAGACAATTTGTTCTTGATATTCTGTGGAGTGCATAAGACTTTGTATATTATGATTCAAGTGAAACAGGGTTGAGTTTAATGGTTTCATAGAACTTCTGATTAAGTTCTGCCACAGAACTAGAAGAATTGTTTCGAAAGATACGTTTTTACTGAAGCCCTTTCCCCTGGACTTAAGGGGATTGCTTGCTATGGAAAATGAACTCACTGCTGGGGTCATATCTCTGGGGATCTAGGATTGACGGCTTGCTCATATTGAGACTGTAAAGAATCTTTCCACTACAGCTCACATGATGTAACTTGGATGAGCAGTGTGTTATATAACAACACAACCATAACTGCACATAGATTTCAGGAACTCACTCAGATAGCCTACAGGATGGATCAGATTGAAAATGGAAATGTGCACCCTGGTAATACATTGGAAGGCAGCCTTCTTTGACCAACCTGTGTGAGTAGATCAGACATCATTTTTACACTGAAGCATCATTCCCACCGAAGCAGTTCTGGGATTACATGGAATTGTATAGAATCAAGAACACAGAAACAGACCATTCAGCTCAATAAGTTTCTGTTCCACATAAGTTTCCTCCCTCCTCACTTAACAGTATCAGTCAGTCCTTTGGTTCTTTGCTCCTTCATTTACTTGACAAGTTCCTCTTTAACTGTTTCTATCCTAATTGTCCCAACTACATCTTAAGTGAAGAATTTTTTCCTCAATTAATCATAAGAATGTTTTTTAGAGACTGTCATGGTCATAGCACTTAGTTATGGCCTCTCCTCCAAATAGAAATGTTTCTTTCTTGCATACTTGTACATTTTAAGATTGTTCTGAGGTTGACACTGCAATACTCTCTATTCCTGATGAAGGGCTTTTGCCCGAAACATCGATTTCCTGCTCCTCGGATGCTGCCTGACGTGTTGTGCTTTTCCAGCAACACTCTGATCTAAACTCTGCTTTCCAGCATCTGCAGTCCTCACTTTTGCCCACTGCAATGCAGTACTTGAGGGAGGTGCTGAACTGTCTGAGGTGCCTACATTTAGATTCTTGGGTAGACACCTAACTTGAGTGTTTTACCCTCTGGTACCCTGACAAGGTTGGGGCTGATCACACAAGTCACCATTGGTAGCTGCTTATATTTAACCCTTTTGAGATGGTACCACCAGGAGCGAACATTGTCACTGGGCAGAGCTACCCCTGGCACTTTGTACGCTTCCAACAACAATTTCATCGACATAGCACAAGTGAATTTTGAGATTCAAAACACTTGCATTTATTGGCTCTGATTGGAGTCCTAAGAAATCAAAGAGCTCTTATGCAGATGAATGACTGCTTCACAACGGACTGAATGGCCTCTTTCTGTGCCACTAATTTTCTTTTAATTTAAGCGGCACATCGAAGTAGGCTTATCATGGTGGAGCATTGTGTTCCTTTCCTTGTTCAATAGAAGTATTAGAAAGATTAAGTTCAGTGAAGGAATATTGAATGATAAGCTTCCTTCACCATCACAGTACTATATCCTGTCAACAATGTTAATGCAGAATTTAGGTGGAGGATCAGTTGTATCAGGATTTTTAAGAGCCTATTTTTCCAATGGAGAGATTTAGCACAAGTTTTTTATGCAGGCTAATACCACAATCCAAACATTTTAAACGGGGAATCAGGAGCACAAGTGTATGAAGCACTTTGAAAGCAGGCTCATTATTCCCTTAAGTGCTGGACTAAATTTGGATCATGCACTAACATAACAGATTGCAGAAGCACATAACGTAGTTACTTCAATGCAATATGTAACGAGTAAACTGTAACCCACAGGTGCTAATAGATGTACTAGTGGAAAAATTGCATTTGGACTATATTGTAAATATATTTCAAATGGATACTGATGAGTTGTTTCAAAGGAATTCCACTGGAATCTTTATCACAAAATTTCTGCTATAAAGATAAACCGGTTGCTGTCTCAGGAGATGTATAAAATGCTGGTTAGGCCACAGGTACAGTATTATTGAGGAATCCACATAATCAGAAGGATGTAATAGCAGTGGCGAGGGGTGCAGAGGAGATTTACCAGCACGTTGCCTGGCCTGGAGAATTTCAGTGATGGGGAGAGACGGGACTGAACGGGATTGTTCTCTTTAGAGCAGAGGAGATTGACAGGGGACTTGTGGATCATAGAGAGGGGAGACAGGAAGAACCCTTTCCCCTTGATGGAGGGATCAATTACCAGGAGCCACAGGTTTAAAGAGGTTTGGAGGAGATGTGAGGAAAGGGTTTTTTTTTCACCCAGAGGGTGGTGAGAATCTGGAGCTCACCGCTTGTGGAGATGGGAGAGGCAGAAACCTGCATAACATCGAAGAGGGATTCAGATGTGCAGGCTATACAGGGCCAAGAGCTGGGAAACAGGACTAGAATAGTGAGGTGGTTGTTTTTGACCAGCATAGATATGATGGACCGAAGGGCCTTTTTCTGCACTGTTAGCTCTCAACAGCTGTATATATTGGTTTAAATAAAAAACACTCTAGTTCTGAGGGGTACCTTTTGCACTTGAATTAAACTCACTCCCAGGGACTCACTTCCTGTTGGAAGTACTGAGAGATACTATGGAAATGGTGCGATCAATGGTGCCCAGAGTGGGCTCACTGATCATAAAGACTCTACTGATATGATACAGAAGAGGAGATAGAGTGCATGTGCTTTCACAGCTCTGACTGGCAGCTCACTTACTTGGAATAGGCGCTGTCTCCTGTGTCCTGAGATGATTTAACGCGAAGCATGGACTTTGTTCATTTATTTATTCCTGCCATGAATCTAACAGCTTTCACTGAGAAACATTGGTTGGCTCGAATCACTATTGTAACTGATCTGTGATGGAGACCCTGTCTGAGTGGGTGAAAGCCTGGACACAAATCTTCCATCTTCAACTGGACCAGCAGGTGATGCAACCAAGCTCAAAGCAGGAACTAAGCATGTAAATTCAATAAGGATCAACCCTAAGTCAATACAGCAATGCTGGAGAAAGTTCATGGACTGCAGCTGGACAGTAAGGAGACAATAGATGACAATTCCTACAGCGTACCTAGTCAGAGCATCCGCCCCACACAGTATGGTTTTATATAAGATGTTGTTCAATGGCACTCCTGTCAAATGTCTTTGGATTTGCACTATGTTACAGGAGCTCAATATTATGCATTCAGATTATTGCCCTTGCACTTTCAATGAATTCCCACCAACTGGAAGAACAGCAATTGCTCCCAAGAAGACCATGCATTTACTTGCATCGCTCCACTTCAAAGCCCCAGAATGAGCTGCCAGAGGAAATGGTGGAGGTTGGTACAATTACAGCATTTAAAAGGCATTTGGATGGGTATAAGAATAGGAAGAGTTTAGTGGGATATGGGCCAAGTGCTGGCAAATGGGACTAGATTAGTTTAGGATATCTGGTCAGCATGGATGGGTTGGACCGAAGGGTCTGCTTCCCTGCTGTACATCTTTATGACTCTATAACCACTAATATGCAAAGAGAGCATTGAGTATATGTTATAGCTGTACTGGACATTGGTAAGGCCACATTTGGAGACTTGCATACTCTGCTATAGGAAGGATGTTATTAAACTGGAAAGGGTGCAAAAACGATTTATGAGGATGTGATTGAGACAGGACATTTTGAGTTATAAGGAGAGGTTGGATAGGCTGGGGCTTCTTTTCCTGGAGTGTAGAAAGCTGAGGGAAGACCTTTTGAGGTTGATGAAGTCATTAAAGGTATGGATGGGCTGAATGGGAAGGAGCTGTGCCTTAGAATAAGGGAGTCCAGGACGAGGGGCCGTTGGTTTAAGGTGAGAGGGAAAGGACCTGAGGGACAATGCTTTCACACAATGTGTATGGAGCGAGCTGCCAGAGGATGTGTCAGAGATGGATACAATTACAACATTTGGGGGACATTTGAACAGGTTCACTGATAGGAAGGTTTCAGAGGGATATGAGCCAAACACGGGCATATGGGTCTAGTTCAGTGTAGGTAATCTGGTTTGGCATGGATGAGTCAGGCCAAAGGGCCTGTTTCTATGCTGTATGACTCTATGACTCTATAACAAGTTCCTTTCCTAGTTACAGAAAGTACAGAAATCATTCTTAGGGAGCCAAATCATATTCAGCGGACCATCAATCAGCTAATGTATTTCCTCCGTTATATCAGCTTGACTTCCGAAGTATTAATTGGGTACATACCACTTTGGTATTGTAGAAGAAGCTATAGGAATGCAAGTTTTCCTTTTGTTTTTTTAGTGTTGAAAAGGCTGCTTGATGCCAATGTAATTGCAGCAGTCAGCAAGATTACCGTGAAAACAATTGTAATGCGATACCAAACAGGCAGTAACAATTAATCCATCAAGGTCAGCAGAGAAACAAAAATGCAAAGTATATTTTAAAACATCCAGCATTTTCGATGCAGGAATAATCAGTCATGCCTTTAAGAAGCAAAGCTCCAGAGGCCACAGTGACAGATGAAAGCAGCTCTCATGCTTTGTGTGATAGTAATACAGTAAGAATGATCAGATGTGCACAGTCACTCATCAATCTCATTACATTAGGAGTTCAGCTGGGGACTTAGCACATTCTGTGCTAGGTCACCAGAAGCTCAGGCAGGTATGTTTTCCTGCTGCTACTGGATCGCCTGCCTGGAGTGCGTACAGTGACCGTGACAGTGTGGTTAGTAACACTAATGTACCAGCTCCAATGAAGCCTTCCTGGCTCACTGCATCAGCTTCACCCAGGGCTCCTTACCCAGTCCGCTTCTGAAACTCTAAAACAAAACCCAAAAGAACTGTGGAAGCTGGAAATCAGAAACAAAAACTGAAATTGATGGAAAGTCTCAACAGGTCGGGCAGCATCCGTGGAAAGAAATCAGAGTAAATGTTTCAGTGACTCTCCCTCAGAACTGATGGTAGCTAGGAAAATGTAGAAGATAGAGTGGGAGGAGGGGGTAAGGAGTAAACAATAGGTGGGGATAGAGTCCAAAGAGAGAGAAGGACACTTGGAGAGACAAAGGAGTAGATAATGATCAGCCTAGGAGAGTGAATAGCTATGAGTGGACTTTTTGTTGCTAATGGGTTGTGTGTAATAGCAGAATGTGTGAGAACAAGGCCTGGAGTATGGGAGGGTGGGGTAAGGACATGGGACAAGGTACCTCAAGCTCTACAATTGTTGAACTCAATATTAAGTCCACAAGGCTGTAGAGTTCCCAAGCAGAAAACAAGGCAGTGTTCTTCCAGCCGGCACTGAGCTTGGCTGGAGCACTGCAGCAAGCCTGAGACAGAGAGGTTGGTCTGGGAACAGGCTGCTGCAGTGGCAGTGGCAGGCAAAAATAATCTCTGAAACTCAGGCTGTTTGTGCCTGAGTTGAGTTTGTCAAATTTGACGTGAAGCTCCACTGATCAGCTTTGGTGTTGCAGGCTCCCAAAATCTGTTATGGAATTGGCCAGACCACTCCAAACATTCTTAAGCAGGCAGCTCCAGACCATAACTTTGTAATTTGTTTCGGTAAATGTACAGTGAGAATTACCCAGAGTAAGTTAGCGAGGTTGACTACTAGATTTTAAAACAGACAAAAATTTATTCACAAAATTACACAATGAAACACAAAGAACATAATAAAGAACCCTTACAGAACTCAACCTATCCAACTAGACTTAATTATGTTGTTCCCAATATACAGAATAGTCCCAATAAACACAGTCCCTTTCAACACCAGTATAAATGGAACACATGATTGCAGGTTACAATTGAAGGACAGAAAGAGAAAAAGAGCTTCCACACTGCTCCCTGTTGAACTTCCAACCAGTTCAAGACTGAACTAAAATTACTCAGCTCAGCTTTATACAGGTCACTGCTAAAACATGACCACTGTGGCCTGAATGCTCATCTGTTTACATCTGAACAAAAGGCCTCTCAAAACCTTTTTCATCTCTGTCCCAAACCAGATTGATTGGAGCCCAGTCTGGTGTATTACCCCTCTGAAAAAAAAATCAAGGACAGAGTCTCCTTGAGCCAAGGAAGAGCTTTTAGGAAAAAAGGGATGAGCTTTGTGACAACCTGCTCTGAGGTTGGAGTATCGTCAAATCCACTTGACATTCCATGTATGAACGGATCCTTCTGGAGAGCAAGGTCACCCCTTTGGATCGACAACTGCATCCGAGAAACACCACATACCTAAATGCCAGGACGCACCTGAAGCAGAACCCAGCATGTGAGCAAGCAGGATGTGAGACAGTGAACACTTACTTCGAAGTGGTAACAATAGCAACAATGGATGAGTGTACCAGCCAGCACAAGACTAAGTTTGGTGAATATCCCTAGATAGTCCTATGAGGGCACTGAGAGCTCACTTTCAACCAAGACTGTTAAAATAGCAAGATGACATGAAGGAGTAAGTATCTCCTTGTAGACCACATAGGAGGTATTCTGGGCGATTCCAATTGTAAAGTGGGCACTATATTGAATTGTAGCATGATGTGGTCCAGTGGGGCCTTTCTTCTTGGCTTCTTCACTCTGAAAATACAACAAGAAGCCAAGGATGAGTTCACTTGAGATCTCCAAAAGGCACTTATTTCCAGGGGCTCCTAGTCACCAAAAGGTAAACAGTCAGACTATTAATCAAAAGAGCACTCAAGTGCTGAGGATTGCCTTCAGGAAGGCATATTTATCCAATGTGGCAATGCTTGTGTTATCCTTCATAACTCAGGAAGCCAGGATGTAGATAGCATGGTATTGAAAGATTCAACAGATTTTATTACAGCAGACTAATGTATACAAATATTACAATCACAGGCACATCTGTGTCTGCGCTTACATTAAACAATTAGAAGCCACAGACTGAGTGGCCTGAGTTAAGATGGGATCTGGGATCTTTATGCTACAGGTCATAAACTATGGTATGGTGATGATATCATGGACATTTTTCCTAAAAATATATTGTGCACTAACTGTGAGATGGAACACAATATCATATAAAACGTGATTAGCCATCTCTTGAGTCCTCCATTCAAATTTTTAAACCCGACAGTAATTATCCAGGTTGGCTAATATGATGCTGCATCTCTGGATGTATTAATATTCTGAAGACTCCATAGACTAGATAAGCAGGTGTGCAATCTGGTCTATTTCAAGTGAGGCAGTCACAGCAATTAAATAACTGACAGCCATCTCAAAATACAAACAGCTACCTCTGGGCAGACTGTTATACTGTCATTCTCCTCACAAAGAATCTGAAATCTAATCTTTGTCTAACATTAAATAGAACAAAGTCTTTTCTGTTTAAGGCAGCTCTGTTTCATTCACTCACAATCAGGACTGCAGGTTGTTATTGTGCACATAGCACCTGCACTGCAGACTTCACCTACACAAGCTCTTGATACAGTTGAAGCATCTTCCGTGAATCCTCATGGTGCTGCTATGTCATACTACATTTCCAGATAAATGTTGGCCAGTTACAATTCAGCTGTGGAACAGTTTCAGGAAACCATGAAGATTTTCAATGGCTGAGTGATGTCCGCTGTTTTACGTTAACACACATCAATGAAAATATTCCCACCTCCTTCACCAGCTGTTTTCGTACAGAGACACTGCGTATCAATTTGCTTTTTCCCTCAACCCTATATCCTAGCAAAACATTGCTGCTACCTCACAAAACATTGATCTCCTTACTGAGGGAGTGGTGCACTGTTAAGGTGCTGACCTTTAGCTGAAATATTACGTTAAAGTCCCATCTGCCCACTCAGATGGATGTAAAAGTTCTTCTTTTAGGAAGGATATGATCCTTCCATATCCGCCACAAGTTCACCTGCACCTCCACACACATCATCTATTGCATCCGCTGCACCCGATGTGGCCTCCTCTATATTGGGGAGACGGGCCGCCTACTTGCAGAACGCTTCAGGGAACACCTCTGGGATGCCCGGACCAACCAACCCAACCACTCCGTGGCTCAACACTTTAACTCTCCCTCCCACTCCACCGAGGACATGCAGGTCCTTGGACTCCTCCATTGGCAGAACATAACAACACGACGGCTGGAGGAGGAGCGCCTCATCTTCCGCCTGGGAACCCTCCAACCACAAGAGATGAATTCAGATTTCTCCAGTTTCCTCATTTCCCCTCCCCCCACCTTGTCTCAGTCAGTTCCCTCAACTCAGCACCGCCCTCCTAACCTGCAATCCTCTTCCTGACCTCTCCGCCCCCACCCCACTCCGGCCTATCACCCTCACCTTGACCTCCTTCCACCTATCGCATCTCCATCGCCCCTCCCCCAATTCCCTCCTCCCTACCTTTTATCTTAGCCTGCCTGGCACCCTCTCCTCATTCCTGATGAAGGGCTCTGGCCCGAAACGTCGAATTTCCTGTTCCTTGGATGCTGCCTGACCTGCTGTGCTTTAACCAGCAACACATTTTCAGCTCTGGATGTAAAAGTTCCCAAGGTACTACTTCAAAGTACGGCAGGGAATCAAACCACATTCTTGTCTTACCTTTTTTATCATGTGGTTTGATGCCACACTATGCCCATGTGCCCACTCAAACTTTTTAGTCTGATGTTGCACATCTGGTGCAGTCTTTCAAAGTGTACTAACGCACCCACACTTTACGGTTTATGCTCTGTGATGTGCAGCTCCATGACATCATCATAAAATTGCTCCAGGGTCCTGAAGTGTATATACACGCGTACACACACACACACACACACACACTGACAGACAGGCACACACACAAACACACACACTGACAGACACACACACACACAAACACACACACTGACAGACAGACAGACAAACACACACACGCACACACAAACACACACACTGACAGACAAACACAGACACACACACTAACAGACAGACAGACACACAAACACACACACTGACAGACAGACAAACACACGCACGCACACACTGACACACACACACGCACACACAGACACACACGCAGACAGACAGACACACACACTGACAGACAGACAAACACACAGACACACGCACGCACTGACAGACAGACACACAAACACACACACTGACAGACAGACAAACACATGCGCACACACACAAACACACTGACACCCACACACACAGACACACAAACACTGACAGACAGACAAGCACACACACGCACACACAAATATACACACTGATAGACAGACACACACACAAACACACACACTGACAGGCAGACAAACACACCCACACACACTGACTACCACACACACAAACACACATAGACACACACACACTGACAGACAGACACACACACAAACACACACACTGACAGACAGACAAACACACAGACACACACACTGACAGACAAACACACACATGCACACACAAACACACACTGACAGACAGACAAACACACAGACACACGCACACACACACAAACACACACACTGACAGACAGACAAACACAGACACACACACAAACACGCACACTAACAGACAGACAGACACACACACAGACAGACAAACACACGCACGCACACACTGACACGCACACATACACAGACACACACACCCACAGACAGACACACACACAAACACACACTGACAGATAGACAAACACACAGACACACACACAAACACACACACTGACAGACAGACAAACACACGCACGCACACACAAACACACTGACACCCACACACACAGATACACACACACTGACAGACAGACACACACACAAACACACACACTGACAGACAGACAAGCACACACAAACACACACACTGAAAGACAGACACACACAAACACACACACTGACAGACAGACAAACACACGCACACACACAAACACACACACTGACACCCACACACACAGACACTCATAGACACATACACACACTGACAGACACACACACAAACATACACACTGACAGACAGACACACACACAAACACATACACACTAACAGACACACTGACACCCACACACACTGACACCCACACACACAAACACACAGACTGACAGACAGTGAAACACACGCACGCACACACAAACACACACACTGACACCCACACACACACAGACACACACACGCTGACAGACAGACACACACACAAACACGCACACTGACAGACACACACACACACTGACAGACAGACAAACACACACACTGACAGACAGATAAACACACAAACACACACACAAACACACACTGACAGACAGACAAACAAACACACGCGCACACACACACAAACACACTGACACCCACACACACACAAACACACACACTGACAGACAGACACACACACAAACACACACACTGACAGACAGACACACACAAACAGCACACAAACACACACACTAACAGACAGACAGACACACAAACACACACACTGACAGACAGACACAAACACACACACTGACAGACAGACAAACACACAAACACACACACAAACACACACTGACAGACAGGAAAACACACACACGCACACACACACAAACACACTGACACCCACACACACAGACACACACACACTAACAAACAGACACACACACAAACACACACACTGACAGACAGACAAGCACACATACGCACACACAAACACACACACTGACAGACAAACACTGACAGACACACACACAAACACACACACTGCCAGACAGACACACACACACAAACACACACACTGACACACAGACAGACACACACACACGCACACACAAACACACACACTGACAGACAGACAAACACACAGACACACACACACAAACACATACACACTAACAGACACACTGACACCCACACACACTGACACCCACACACACACAAACACACACACTGACAAACACATACACACTAACAGACACACACAGACAAACACACTGACACACATGCAGCCACACACTCTGAAACACACAAACACACACACACACACACACACACACAGACACACAGACACACAGACAGAATACCATGTACATGTTTTCTGGAACAAAAATAGAAAATGTTGGAAATATTCAGCAGGTTAATCAGCATCCATGGAAGGAAATGGAATCATTGGGCAGAACTTTCCTAGCTCCTGAACAAC
Organism: Hemiscyllium ocellatum; assembly: GCF_020745735.1. Taxonomy (NCBI): domain Eukaryota; kingdom Metazoa; phylum Chordata; class Chondrichthyes; order Orectolobiformes; family Hemiscylliidae; genus Hemiscyllium; species Hemiscyllium ocellatum. Next base: position 43,169,340 of record NC_083430.1, read on the forward strand.
ATGGACAAAGGCAAGAACGTTGGAAGCATCACATGAAATAACCAATGAGGAGTTCCTGATGTTGTGAGCATCTAGTCCCATTTTCCAGGCAAATGAGGAAAAGTGAGACATGACTGTCACTAGTGAACAGTGAGCTTGCATTTGCAACCTCATTCAGATATCTCATTGAAATGCAGATTCCCTGCCCACCAGATGGAGTGGGAAGATGCAGCAAGGAATCTTGCTCAGCCTGAAAGAGAGAAACCCCCCTGAAACCAGCCAAAAAAGAATACGGAGTCAATTTCCAATAAGATTCAGCTCAAAATTTCAAATCGAGATGACCTTTCAGAATGAGTTATAACAGAGAACTAAATTTGCTCCAATAATAAATAGAGAGAATGCTGGAGAAACTCAGCAGGTCAGGCAGCAGCTGTGGACAGAGAACGACAATTAACATTTTGAGTCTGTGGCCTTTCATGTTTACTCTGTTAGTTCATATTTTATATGATATTGCCACAGTTTACCTCTGTATCAAACATTAAACTGGGCATATTCAATATTAGGGCTATGTCGTTTTGAAGCACAAAGCCTTAGCGAGTTTGAATAAAGTTTCAAAAAACTGTTGCTACAGAGGGAATGGTTGGAAAACTGGGATACAGACACCTGCTTCTCTGATCCTTGGTTCCGATGTGCAAGGGCTCTGTGTTTGTGCTCTGGAGATAGTTACCCAACAGGAAAGGTCCGTGGGATGTTTCCTGCCTGCTAAATAAAACTCAAAGTTGTTGTTGTTGATTTGTGAAGGGGGACAAAACACAAAATAAACTGGAATGCCAAGCTTCTCGACAGACTTTCCTCAATAATCCATTAAGTTCTGCATCAGCGACCCAAGAGTCCCTCACACAGCGTGGGGTCGGAACAGTGTGAGGCGGTTTTTTGAAGTCAGCATGTGTGAAGAAGTTGAGAGAAAACAAGCAGGGCAAAGGAGGCAGCCGAACCCACAGAGTGCCAGCACCTGCAAAACTCAGCAAGGTACATTCATCAATCAGTTTCTGAATGTCTTGCTCATTCATGGAGCAAGTAACAATAAGGGTTAGTTATGAAAAGAGAATGAAAAATCAGACAGCACCTGCCAACAACAGTTCCTACACTGTAAATAGATCTAGACAATTCCCAATCACGGAACTCATTGGATGAATATAGCAACACAACCTGCTCATATTTGCTGAGCTTCCTGGAATAACTGACTCGCTGCTGATTCTGAGTATCAGGCAAGTTGAGGAGGGGTGTATAAGACTTCAGTTAACTCCTGAATGTAGCACAAATGAAACAAACATCTGGATTATCATGTGTCTGTGTGTCTGTCTGTCTGTTTGTGTGTGTCTGTCTGTGTGTGGTATGTATCTTTCTGTCTGTCTGTAGGTGGGTGTGTCTGTCTGTGCGTCTTTATGTGTGTGTGTCTCTGTGCGTGTGTTTGTCTGTACGTGTGTGTGTCTGTCTGTGTGCGTGTGTAGTCTGTCTGTGTGTCTGTCTGTCTGGCTGTGTGTGCCTGTCTGTGCATTTGTGTCTGTCTCTCTGCCTGTCTGTCTGTTTGTGCATGTGTGTCTGTCTGTCTTTGTGTGTCAGTGTGTCTCTGTGTGTGTGTGTGTGTGTCTCTGTGTTTATGTGTGTCTCTATGCGTGTGTCTGTGTATGTATGCATGTGTGTGCATTGTGCGCGCACGTGTGTTTGTATCTATGTGTGCGTGCCTGTGTGTGTGCATGTGTGCACGTGTGTGTGTCTGAGTATGTGTGTGCGTGTCTGTGTGTCTCTGTGTGAGTGCATGTATGCGTGTGTGTCTGTGTGTGTGTGTCTGAGTGTGTCTGTATATGTGTGTGTGTGTCTGTATCTCTGTGTATCTGTGTGTATGTGGGTGCGGCTGTGTGCATGCCTGTGTATGTGTGTGTGTGCATGCGTGTGCCTGTGTGTGTCTGTGTGTGTGTCCATGTGTGCGTGTATGTCTGTGTGTGTGTGTGTGTGTGTGTCTGTGTATGTGTGTCTATCTTTCTGTCAGTGTCTCTCTGAGTGTCTGTATCTCTGTGTGTCTGTGTATCTGTGTCTCTGTGTATATGTGTGTGTGTATGTGTGTGTGTGCCTGTGTATGTGTGCTTGTGTACGCGCATGTGCGTGTCTGTGTGTGTGCGTGTGTGTGTCTGTGTGCCTGTGTGTGTCTGTGTACGTGTGTGTGTGTGTGTGCGCCTGTGTGTCTGTGTACGCATGTGTGTCTGTATGTGTCTGGGTGTGTATGTGTGCCTGTGTGTCTGTATGTGTCTGTGTATGTGTGTGTGCGTGTCTGTGTGCCTGTGTGTGTGTCTGGGTGTGTGTCTGGGTGTTTGTGTGCGTGTGCGTGTTCAGGTTCAGAGTCCATGGGGTTTTATAAAATTCAGCCCAGTGGGAAGTGGTGATCTCATCAATATCTCAGTACTGCCTGTGGGAAGTTACCCTGTACAAGTCTGTTTGTGGTATTGTCTACATTTCACCAGTGATCGCAGAACCTCATTGGATATACACTACCAGAAGTTATGAAAAGTGCTCTATAGATGCAGGTCACTGATTTTGAATAAGTGATAACCTTCAATATCATAAAATGTGGCTAGGGAAACCCAAGTAACTAACAGGCTAGGGTGGTGATCCTCCAAGTAACTGATGCCCTTCTGGTAGACTTGTTTGCTGTTTTCCTACCAGTTGTGTTTTATGAATTTCTGACTCCTCCAATCCTATTCCCCTGCCTCATCCTTCACCACCAAGATGCCTCTGTAGATCAGTCAATTCCTGCTTCTGATATCAGAATTCTTTACTAACATCAGCCCTGACCTGGAATAAGCTGTCGTAATATCAATGAAACTTATCTGTATCCGTCATCGTTATTCTTCTGAATGGGACAGCAGCAGCATCAGAGGTTTTTATGTGTGTGGTTACACGTGGATGACAAGTATCCCACCTGGAGGTCGGTGACCACTGGTGCCCCACAGGGATCTGGTCTTGGGCCTCTACTCTTTTAGTTTTTATAAATGTCTTGGATGAAGAAATGGAAGGGTGGGTTTGTACGTTTGCCGATGACACAAAGGTCGGTGGTGTTGTAGATAGTGTCGAGGGCTGTGACAGGCTACAACAAGACACTGACAGGATGCAGAGCTGGGCTGAGAAGTGACAGATGGAGTTCAACCTGGATAAATGCTAAATGATTCATTTTGGAAGGTCAAATTTGAATGCTGAATACAGGGTTAGAAACAGAATTCTTGGCAGTATGGAGGAACAGAAGGATCTTGGGTTCCATGTCCATAGATCCCTCCAAGTTGTCACACAAGTTGATAGGGTTGTTAAAAAGGCGTATGGTGTTTTGGCTTTCATTAACAGGGAGATTGAGTTTAAGGGCCACAAGGTTTTCTGCAGCTCTATAAAACCCTGGTTAGATCATGGTAACATGGTGGCTCAGCGGTTGCACTGCTGCCTCATTGTGCCAGGGTCCTGGGTTCGATTCCAGCCTTCAGCAGCTGTCTGTATGCAGTTTGCACATTCTCCTTGTGTCTGTGTGGGTTTCCCCAAGGATGCTCTGTTTTTGCTGAAGGGTGGCACGGTGGCTCAGTGGTTAGCACTGTTGCATCATAGCACCAGGGACCTGGGTTCGATTCCAGCCTCGGGCAACTGTCTGTGTGGAGTTTGCACATTCTCCCTGTGTCTGCGTGGGTTTCCTCCCACAGGCAACTTTTAATGGGTGGCACGGTGGCACAGTGGTTAGCACTGCTGCCTCACAGCGCCTGAGACCCGGGTTCAATTCCCGACTCAGGCGACAGACTGTGTGGAGTTTGCACGTTCTCCCCGTGTCTGCGTGGGTTTCCTCCGGGTGCTCCGGTTTCCTCCCACAGTCCAAAGATGTGCGGGTCAGGTGAATTGGCCATGCTAAATTGCCCATAGTGTTAGGTAAGGGGTAAATGTAGGGGTATGGGTGGGTTGCGCTTCGGCAGGTCGGTGTGGACTTGTTGGGCCGAAGGGCCTATTTCCACACTGTAAGTCTAATCTAATCTAATCACACTTGGAATGTTGTGTCCAGTTCTGGTTGCCTCATTATAGGAAGGATGTAGATGCTTTAGAGAGGGTGCAGTGGAGATTTACCAGGATGCTGCCTGGATTGGAGGGCTTGTCTTATGAAGAGAGCGTGAGTGAGCTTGAGCTTTTCACACTGAGGAGAAGAAGGAAGACAGGTGACATGATAGAGGTGTACAAGGTAATGAGAGGTATAGGTGGAGTAGATAGCCAGAAACTTTTCCCCAGGGCAAAAATGGCTGCCACGAGAGGTTGTAATTTTAAGGTGATTGGAAGAAGATTTAGGGGAGATGTCAGAGGTAGGTTCTTTACGCAGAGAGTGGTGGGTGCATGGAATGCATTGCCAGCAGTGGTAGTAGAGTCAGGGACATTAGGGACATTTAAGTGACTGCTAGACAAGCACATGGACAGCAGTAAATTGAGGGATGTGTAGGTTAGGTTGATCTTAGGTAAATGCTTGGCACAACATTGTGGGCCGAAGGGTCTGTAATGTGCTGTACTGTTCTATGTTCTATGTGCCACTTTGTTAAATGAGATGGAACTGGATTTTTAGCAGCATGCGAAACTCATAATTACTGCTAAGCAACTTCATTGCAGCAAAAAAATCAATTGAGGTTACAGATTGTTCAATTTCTCCAATATGATAACATTTTGTTACATATTCAAAATAATCTTCTAAAGCTTACTTATAACATTCCAGCAGCTATCTAAACTCTATGTTTACTGTTTAACCATTCATTTTGACCTCAGTAAAATTGTTATTAAGATTTAGTGCTGTTTATTTCTTGGTTTGCTGTCTGTGAGAATACGTCAGTGCGATTGGCTACTTACTCTGCCCCGATATTACTGTTTACTGGATACCTGGAGATGTCCTTGACTCAGGCTAAATCAGGAAATAGAAATCCAGTCTCAGAGATCTTTATGGGCAACTTGCTTCACACTCAGCTGTGAGCACTGTTCACTTCTCCAGACCGAAAATTTGGAGCTTTACAAATTATAAAACTCTGTTGGAATTTGTCAGTGTCACTTGCTGTGGGAGACTGTAACCATAGCAGGAGCTAAAATAATAATCTGACTCTTGCAATGGGGAAAAATATTCTGTTATATTTTGTTAGCTGTTTTCCAAAGTGCATAGTCACTTAGAAACAGAAACAGAAATTGCAGGGAAATGTCAGCAGGTCTGGCAGGTCTATGGAGGAAGAAAGGGGAAGCCTTGGCCTAATGGTATTATCTCTAGATTATTAATCCAGAAAAACCCAGGAAACATTCTGGTGATCTGGGTTCAAATGTTCAGATAGTGAAGTTTGAATTCAATAAAGATCTGGAATTTAACATCCCTGTAAATCTTTTCTGCACCCTCTCAGGTTTAACAATATTCTTCCCACAGACGTACCATCAGAATTGTATGCGGTATTCTAAACGTGGCCTCACCACTGTGTCCTCAACATCCGCAATATGACATCCCAACTCCTATACTCAATACTCTGATGTATGAAAGCAAGCATGCCAAATGCCGTCTTCACCACCTCGTCTACCTTCGACTCCATTTTCAAGGAGCTATGCACATATGGAGTCATAAATCTACAGACACCTTCCTGGGCATCTCAAAGGATCAGAATGCTAGGTCCTATTTGCACACAAGGAACAATCAAGCAGAATAAGTCAAGCTCCATAAAAGTTGACTCTTCAAAAAGTTTGTGAGAGCAACTGGTGCCACTGTGTCCTGGAACATCTCCCAAATTTGTAACCAATTGTATATCTAAAGCCAGTGGAGGTATAGGCTCAGGGCCCACCTGAGAGATGACTCAGAGGAGCTGAATGGGGATGTAATGTGAGGGTCCAATGTTGAAGAGCCAGGATGACTTGTTCTCCTCTGCCAGACTGTCTTCAGTTCTTCTCCCAAGATCCCAGATGAAATGTGGGAACTTTTATTTCGCTGGATGCAAGAACATCACATCTGTGAAAGCCAGGCTGAAACATAGACCATGTGCTAACAAGTCGAAATTGTGTGTGTTGTGTGTGTGTGTGTGCATGCGCGTGTGCGAGCTGACTTGTCGATCAATGTAGCTGAGGAGAAATTATGCAGATTAAAGGGAATGAAGTCAAAAAGCTGAGAAGATGACTTGTGTACATTACTGTGGAAGGAGGGGTCTGACTTGCTTTTCCCCCCATTCCATACTTTCCAAATATTAAGATTATTAAGAATGTAATATTTCAAAGACTTACCTCTTACAAGAAGAATTACACTCAAAACCTTGAAGTGGCTTTCAGCTGAAAGTTTTATGATACAAACATAGATCTTGTTGTTTATAATGTCAGATTTTCAGATCACTGGTCCATAGCTGAAGAATCCAGAGTTATTTCTTTTCCAAGGTAAATTAATGCTCCCTCACAAGGTTCAATTATTGTGCACAACAGTACCATAAATCATAATATTTTCACTGTTGAATAAATTTTGTTACAGTTAGACATGACCTTGCTAATTTCACTTATTACACTCCTGTCTCTCAGCTTAAAATAATTTACTGTGCAAGTCTTGGCACCTCTGGCAACACTCAATATTTTTTATTATTTGTTAGATTACGGTGTGGGAATTACAGTGAAGGGAATTTATGCTTTAACTTGAGTTCTACCCGCCTCCGTGATGTGTTTTAACGGGGACTCAAAATAGTCGAGCTAAAAATCACATCAGGAATGATTTCATTCCAGTCCTTCTTATTTTAGACCCTGGATTTGGGAATAACTGACAGCATGCAGCAATGAACTTAGAATCTCATAGCAGAGAAGGCGAGGCAGGTGATATGTTCAATTCACCTTCTCATGTTTTTGATGTCATCCTCTCCATCTGCATAATTCCTCTTTGGCTAAAGAGATTTGAGGTCTTGGCACTGGACTGGTGATCACAAGTCCAAGATTGATATTCTGGGTTCGATGGACAGATGGTGAAATTTGAATTCAGTAAAAAGCTGGAATTAAAAGTTAACCCAATGGTGACCGTGTAGTCATGTCAGTTGTCATAAATGCTCATCTGGTTCTCTAAGGTCCTATAGGGAAGGAACTGCTGTCCGTACCTGGTCTAGCCCACGTTTAACTTCACACAGAAAGCAATGTGATTGACATAGAATCCCTAAAGCATGGGTGGAGGCCATTCAACCCCATTGAATCTACATCAACCCTCAATGACCATGCCACCCATCCCTGTATCTCCTATGGCTAGCCTACTTCACCAACACACCTCTGGCCACTGCAGACAATTTAGCATGGCAAATCCACCTAACCTGCACATCTTTGGACTTTGGGAGGAAACTCATGCAGACACAGGGAGAATGTGCAAACACCACGCAGACAGTTGCCTGAGGTTGTAATCGAACCCAGGTCCTGTGAGGCAGCAATACTAAGCACTGAGCCACCATGTTACCTGACCCTTAACTGTCATCTGAAATGGCTGCTTGTAAAAGGATCAGGAATGAGGGGGCAAGCACATGCAATGTGAGAAAAAAACATTATCGCCCACAGCAAGTGGTTAGGGTCTAGAAGTATTGATGAAGGCCGGTTCAATCAATGCATTCAGGACAGCATTAACCATGAGACCATAACATATAGTAATATAAGCAGGCCATTCAGCGCCCATCAAGTCTGCTCTACTATTCAATGAGAGCATGATCTGATAATCCTTAACTTCACCTTCCTGCCTTTTTTGTGCAGTCCTTCACCGATCTGTCCATCTTGGTCTTGAATATATTTAATGATCCAGCAGCGACAGCCCTCCGTGGTAAAGAATTCCATACTGTTTTTGAATAGGGATAATGGGTAGGCTTACGATTGAAAAGGTAGGAATTGGTATTCAGTCAGAGAGCTGTTACAGACACATGGAACCAATAGGCTAACGGTGCCCAAAAACAATGTTGTGATTGTGATAAAACTCTGGCGTAAAACATGGCATTTGGGATAGAAATGTAACAGTAGACTAATGGATATTCCTGATTGCCATGCATGGATGAGTTGGGCCAAAAGGTCTGTTGCTGTTCTGTATGACTGTATGATTCTATGAACCACTGACTCAAGACATCCATCTTACAGTCGGTTCAATAAAGGCATGGTAAAAGCCAATCTACTGTGTCCTGTGAGCTTTTACCGTGCTGTCAGAGTGGTGCTGACATTGAGTGCAAGAGTTTTATCGAAGCACAGTTTTCAAAACAGAAACACATCAACACTCAGAGCTGCTGTAATCTATAGAAAACTATTGAAAAGGAACAGAAAAGCAGACCACAGCTGAAAGCACGGGGTAAGATGCAATGGCTGGTTCTTTTTCTCTGCCAGCACTGGCCAAAGTAAAAGGTGATATCGAACAAATTCTTTCTTCACATAGTGTCAAAACTATGAAATTGTGATAGATATAATTAGACAGTCATAGCACGTAGGAATAGCTTTTTGTCACTGTTGAGGAGAGTCAGTTACAATGTGTAGTATGATCTAAATCTCCTTATAGAACAGAAATAATAGATTGTGTACATTGCAAGAGACTTGAAGCATTGAAACTCAACTGAACATAATTTATGAGTTTGCGTGTGTTCAATTTTAATATTTAAGATGAAGAAGTTACATCAGTATTGACACAGCTCACCACATTCTCAGGACAATTAGGGGTGGGTAACAAATTCTGCTCCTGCCAGTGAGATCCCATGAATGAAATTTTAAAAAAACTAAGGGTTGCTATCAAATTTTCAGTTTTGAATATACAACTTCCTCCACACCTGCAGCATTGCTGTCAGACTGTTGAATACAGATATTTTTAACTTTTATGCTTCAGACCAACATTGTCATTGAGCCCAAACTATCACATTTTAAGGTGCTTATCTTACACTTTCACTCGCGTATGTATTGTGGTAAATATATGGTGAGCAAGGAATTTCAATTTATTATAGCTGCTGGTTTTAACAATTGATTTTCTGTGATCCTCCTTATCCTTGAAGGTGACAACTGGGCATTGATTTAGGATTTAACTGTCAAACAAATTTATTAACAATAAAATAACAAGTGACTGCTAACAGTAACACATCGTATATTTCTGCAGTCATGATTAAACACAGTTAACTCCATGAATAGAAGAAAATAAATAATTTCTGAGGGTTGTCCAAAAATTATACAAATAATACTTTTATGTGAAGGTTTCTGTCCTTTTCCAACTTTCAGCGGAATCCACCTCTTTCCATGATCCATTTCAAACAAGATCTCAGTTTGAAGCTACTTTCTAACAAGTGACTTGGAAGAGGCAACTGTGGGCTTACAAAGGACAGAGTGAGTTCAGAAGCATGCTTTGGCACATTGGCATTCTCACTGCAGTGAAGCACAATTCTATTAATCTGGGAATCCCCTGGGAAAGAAAGGAAAAATGGGATGGATTAGTCACCTTATTGGCAGCCTCTGCCTCTAGCTTCATGCAGAAGGACTGACACTGTAGGTTAGTTCCATAACAAAAGCAAAAGTACTATGGATGCTGATGATCTGAAATAAAACTGAAAATACTTGAGAAACTCAGTAGGTCTGGCAGTATCTGTGGAGACAGAAGCAGATTTAACATTTTGAGTCCTGTATACTGTCTCACGTCTGTCGTCTACAAGGTGTTAGAAAGGATTCTGAGGTATAGGATTTATGACCATCTGGAAGAACATGGCTTGATTAAATGCAGTTAACACGGCTTTGTGAGGGGCAGGTCATGCCTCACAAACCTTATCGAGTTCTTTGAGGATGTGACTAGAAAAGTTGATGAGGGTCGAGCTGTGGATGTGGTGTATATGGACTTCAGCAAGGCATTCCCCATGGTAGGCTCATTCAGAAGGTAAGGAGGAATAGGATACAGGGGAATTTAGCTGTCTGGATACAGAATTGGCTGGCCAACAGAAGACAGCGAGTGGTAGTAGAAGGAAAATATTCTGCCTGGAAGTCTGTGGTGAGTGGTGTTCCACAGAGATCTGTCCTTGGGCCTCTACTGTTTGTAATTTTTATTAATGACTTGGATGAGGTGATTGAAAGATGGGTCAGCAAGTTTGCAGATGACACAAAGGTTGGAGGTGTCGTTGACAGTATAGAGGGCTGTTGTAGGCTGCAGCGGGACATTGACAGGATGCAGAGATGGTCTGAGAGGTGGCAGATGGAGTTCAACCTGAATAAATGCGAGGTGATGCATTTTGGAAGGTCGAATTTGAAAGCTGAGTACAGGATTAAGAATAGGATTCTTGGCAGTGTGGAGGAACAGAGGGATCTTGGTGTGCAGGTACATAAATCCCTTAAATTGGCCACCCAAGTGGACAGGGTTGTTAAGAAAGCATATGGTGTTTTGGCTTTCATTAACAGGGGGATTAAGTTTAAGAGTCGTGAGATCTTCTTGCAGCTCTATAAAACTTTGGTTAGACCACACTTGAATACTGCATCCAGTTCTGGTCGCCCTATTATAGGAAAGATGTGGATGCTTTGGAGACGGTTCAGAGGAGGTTTGTCAGGATGCTGCCTGGACTGGAGGGCTTAAATTATGAAGAGAGGTTGACTGAGCTCAGACTTTTTTCATTGGAGAAAAGGAGGAGGAGAGGGGACCTAATTGAGGTATACAAGATAATGAGAGGCATAGATAGAGTCGATAGCCAGACACACTTTCCCAGGGCAGAAATGGCTAACACAAGGCGTCATAGTTTTAAGCTGGTTGGAGGAAAGTATAGAGGGGATGTCAGAGGTGGGTTCTTTACACAGAGAGTTGTGAGAGCATGGAATGCGTTGCCAGCAGCAGTTGTGGAGGCAGGGTCATTGGGGACATTTAAGAGACTACTGGACATTCATATGGTCACAGAAATGTGAGGGTGCATACATGAGGATCAGTGGTTGGCACAACATTGTGGGCTGAAGGGCCTGTTCTGTGCTGTACTGTTCTATGTTCTATGTTTTATGTTCTCTACATTTTGCCATGACCAGACCTTCAATAGGATAAGAAAAGACATTAGTGGAATCCTCCAACTTTTTCACTTCTGATATTACCAAAGCCTTTCTGACCAGGTCTTGAAGTACCTCGTCTGTTTGAGAGTTCATATTAGTATCCTCCATCCAGTCTGGTTTAACTTCTCTCTTCGATGCTTGCTGCCAGACTCTAATATGGACAAAACTCCATGTCTAACATATGGAGCAGAAACCTTCAGGGGCCTGAGCAACGTGAATTCGGGCAAGAATTGTGTCAGAATCAGATAAGAAGTCCTATGTAAGGCCCATCTCTACATCAGGAGCATCTCACTCTATCTTTTATGATTTTGACAAACGGGCTTCTTACTGGGCAGAGATGAGTTGCCAATTAAAAGCGATTACTGCTTATCAAACATCCTGTTGATGGTACAACGTATCTCATTAACATTCAACTTTCCATTCAAAACCTCCAAACAAGCTCAACATCAAGGAGCCTTGACTTGGAGATCGGATTTTGATCACCGCTTGTTCTCGTGACATCCATGTTGCCTGCAGTTAAACTGGGGCATGATCCACGGGCGATAGCTGCACAAACCCCTCACCCACAGACACTGGCAGCCAACCCATTGCAACTGTCATGAGATCTCTCTGGCACACTCACGAAGTGCACAGTTGCATTGCAGGAAGCATTAGCAACTTCTTTTGCAAGGCTGCAGCAGGAACATTTTTGTGGTGAAAGTGAGGACTGCAGATACTGGAGATCAGAGTCAAGATTGGCGTGGTGCTGGAAAAGCACAGCAGGTCAGGCAGCATCTGAGGAGCCGGAAAATAATGGTTTCAGGCGAGAGCCCTTCATCAGGATTCCTAGCAATAGGGACTCAGCTCAGGGATTGGACCAGGCTGCATCTCAGGATTGTTCATTTGCTCTCTCAGTGTTTGCACATTTAATGCCTATTTGCACGCTTACAGAGTCCTGATGAAGGATCCTGCCTGAAACGACGACTTTCCTGTTCCTCTAATGCTGACTGACTTGCTGTACTTTTTCCAGCTCCACATTTTATCGACTCTGACTTTCCAACATCTGCAGTCCTCAGTATCTCCAAGTTACAGAATTGCCACTCTATTCTATTCCATGCCTGTTAGTGCATTGATGCCTCAGCCAGAGCCAAAGGCGATCACCGTTGTCGTACCGAGATGTCCTTATGTGTGGGCATACTGACAGGCTGCTGGCCATTAAGGGTCTGTCTGGACACGGGGTCTGTATGGCACACTGAGACAAACACCTACAGCAGCTGCCTGCGAGGCAAACACATTGCATGTTCATTCAAACAAATGTCTATTTTGGAAAGTGATGAGGAGTGGTCCTCAGTTCAGCCAAGAAGGTATTGGAGAGGGGAACTACCAATTGGTATTTTTTGGGGGGTGAGGGAGTTGGTACCATCACACAATGGGCGCAGTCCAAGGTCTTCTCAATGTTCAATCATCCACTGGGGCCGCTCACGCTTCGGTGGGGGGAAGGTGGTGAACTGTCAACTACAAAGGCAAACGTCGGGGCTCTGGTCTGTCACTCCCAGGTGGTGCCCATCGAAGCCTGGGCTCACTACAGTCCACAGGGGGGAGTATCAAGGATCTGGGGCAGACATCATTAATTAGAATGTTGCCAGGGCTGGAGAATTGTAGCTATGAGGAGAGGCTAGTGTTATGGTCCTTGGAACAGATAAGGCCAAGTTGATGATATGATTGAGTTTTACAAAATTGTGAAGAGTAGGGATAGAGTAGACAGGAGGAGCCCATTTCCCTCAGCTGAGCTGTCCAACACAAGGGGCCGTAGATTCAAGGGAAATGGCAGAAGGATTAGAGGGGTCATGAGGAAAAGCTGATTAACGCAGAGGGTGGTGGGTGTGTGGAATGTGCAGCCTGAGTTGGTAGTAGAGGCAGAGATTGTAAACTCTTTCAAAATGTACTCAGATCTGCATTTTAAGTGGACAAGATTGGATGAATGGCCCCTTCCTGTGCTGCATCATTCCCATGGTTTCAGTGGTTTCCATAGTTTCCATGGTGTAGTGCTGGGGATCGGACCAATACATGATGAAGCCATTTGTAAATCCCAGCTCCCTCTAATTGGCTATCAGTTCTTCACCAATAGGTTGTGATTGCAGAGTGAATGTGCTTAGAACTCAGATGTTAGTCTAAGGAGATTTGCAACATGCTCATTGGTGCTCACTAATTATACTTCTCAGGCTGCTGTGTGAGCCACACATCTTTGCTTCATCATGCCTCATGTTAGTTTAATGATGGTCTGGACTGAACGGGATGTAGAGTTGAGCATTTGATGTGGATCTGGGATAAGAAGGGTCACAGAGTGCTGCAGCCATTCACTTCTGAGTGATATTCAGTTGGAACAGCCCCTTCCCCCGATTCCACTTGCTGCACTGACTGAGCCGGAATGTGGATGGATGATGGAGACACAGACTATCTACTGATGCCAACAGTGTTAACACCATTGCCCAGTGCCCTGATGGATATGGAGCACAGACGTAACGCTGCCCAGGCTTTGCCCAGGGCGATGGTGGAGCTAACACTGAGACAGCTGAAGGTGAGGTCCCACTGCTTGGACCGGTCTTGGGTATAGTTCAGACAGAGCTTGTCACTTCATCCTGGCTCTCTCTGTGATCTGTCCAATCGGAGCCGATGAGGTGGGGGCACTGGACACTGAGGGACAGAGAGTGGGAGCAGCTTTCCAGGGAGGGGGAGGACAGTGGGGAGGGAGCAGGAAGCTCTCTTTGCCCATGACAGAGCTCAGCTGTGTCGGATTCTCCAAACCAGACAGGAGCTGATTGACACCCGGTTTTCCTGGAGACGGTGTTACACTGACCATCACAGAAAGTAGAACAGTCACTGGTCATGAGGCCAACATCTGGTTGGAATTGTGGGGTCAAACAGTTGCCTCTATTGGTTTTGTTGGTGTTTGATTTTGCTGTCTGTGAATAAAAGCTCATGTCCAATGGATTACCTGCATGCAATGTCCACTGCAGGACAGTGACAAGGGGTGAGTCTGCAATGTACAGGGTAATGGTAACTTCAAGGACATACAGATGAGATGTAGCTATGGACAATGAAGGGCATGTCTCGACAGCGACTCCGCTGGCAGAATGGAGTTGTGATATGTGAGGGAGCGTCAGCCTTGATAGCTCTGTGCCCTGGGGAGCGTGGATTTGTGGCTGCTCACATTGACAGTGAGGGACAATATCAGATTGCCATTGCTTGTCAGAGTGTACTGCGGCCTCTCTAAGATAGCGCAGGTATTGAGGATGCTGACCTTTCCGTGGATATTTGCTGAGAGGTGAGTTTTTCTGGGTAGGGAGTGTGCTAAGAAGAGGTATAGATTGGATGTGTGGGATGCTTTAAGGGTATGGTCAGGACTTGCAGGGTGGTTTTGGTAAGTTACAGAAAACAAATCTCATCCAACATCACAGTGAAAATCCTTCCAAAAAAAAGCTGCAAATTGCTCTGAGCAAAAACAAGGTAAGATTCAGCCAATAGAGAAATACGAGTGTCAGTGTTAGACCATGATGTTTTGGTAATGGGTACAAGCTTCAGGAAGTTACTCTAGTTGTACAGGTTATTTAGGGCCAAAAGCAAGAAATGTTGTTAATGAAAACACTCTCCCTCGTAATACCTGCTAATGAAAAGTACACCATGCAGCGTGAAGGATAAACACTAAAAATACTTTGAAACATTCATTCGTTATAGTGTGAAGTATTGATGGGAAATAACAGCTGGAGGGACATTCCCTTACCCTGGCCTAGTAAGATTATGAAAACAGTGTCTGTAATGTTAGTGGTAACAGCGCTAGAGTTTGCTGTCTTTCCTCTCAGTGCTGCTCCATCTGGGCTCCTTCATTACTCATTGTGAAAGATTCACCTGCCTCATTCCCTCAGAACATCAATGTTTATATTTAATAGTTAATCAATTTCTGACCATTCTTTACACACTCTTCATTCTCGCAGGTGCTGGCTTCACAGGAGGCTCCAATAGCACTGATGATGTTCCCTAGCCAGGGAACGAAACGTTTGCAGCAAAAACTTCCAGCTCGGCGAACAGAACCACAACAACGGACACCCGAGCTACAAATCTTCAACCAGACTCTAAACAGTAAAGCCGCTTGTTTTTTTCAATTTAATGTTCTAACCAACCTGTCCCGAGATGCTATTTCACACCTCTGGAGCAAGTGGGACTTGCTGGTCTAGAGGTAGGGACACTATAGCTGTGCTATAAGTACCTAAGGCACTTATCTTTGTGAACAAAGTGGTTTATTGCATGACAGTAATAAGTAGAACTCACCTCATTAATACGACGTAATGGTGAGTGACTCGCAGAAGCTGCACAGAGTCCATCTGCTCTTTCCAAAGGCCAGTGTAGAACACCCATCCCCACCCAAAGGTTGTAATGGCATTAAATTGTGTGGAACTATTGCATTATTAATATTAACTCTGTCTAAACCGTTTCCTTATACAACACCTGGCAACTAATTTATTTCACACATATATATTATACACACAATTCTACTTCACAGCCACCAGCAATAAGTCCCCAAATATAAGTGCTGTGAATTATGATACGAATGTGTAAATGATGTAAATGATGATGCTACTCTGACACCTGCAAAGCAAAGTGGACTTAACAATATGATTGAGGCTAATTGACATGAAATGTGAGTGTTATTTGTGGTGGGGAGGGGGTGTCTGTGGGGGTTTGTGGCAGAAAATGTCAAAAACAAGAACAAGAGAGGATCTCGGGAGCTTGTTGTGAGAACTCTTGAAACAATATTCTCTCAATCATGAGGGGCATGGTTCAGGTGAATAGCCAAGGTCTTTTCCCCAGGGTGGAGAAGTCCAGAGTTGGAGTACATAGGTCTATGGGGAGAGGGAAAACATTTAAAAGGGACCTGAGGGGTAATTTTTCACACAGGGGTATGGAACAAACTGGTAGAGGCTGGTACAATTACAACATTTAAAAAGCATCTTGATTGGTATAGGAAGGGTTGAGAGGGATACGGGCCAAGTGCTGGCAAATGGGACTAGGTCAGATTGGGATGTCGGGTCAGCACAGATGAGTTGGACAAAAGGATCTGTTTCAGTGCTGTATAACACTATGACTCTATGATTGAAAGAAATACATAAGAGGAATATTGCAGTGCAGAAGTCGATTCAGAATGATGTATTTCATAGTGTAAATAGTTGTATTATAGAGTAATACAGAAAGTGAGAGAGCCTTATTCTAAGTTAAGTGTAAACAAGGATGCAGGGATCCAGAATTAGAACAGTCTCTGTAAATACTAGCTTACACAAGCAGCAGCCGAGAGAACCAGGAGAGAATAGAATCCATGAATGGACATCTAGTGGAAAAGAATTGTGAGAAACACAATCAATAGATATACGCCAGTTTTCCAAAGTCTGGTTACCACACTGTTCTCTCAGAACAATAGGCTCTTTCATCATCAGGAACTCAACTGTAATCTGATAATGAGTTGCCTAAAGGATGGGCCCTGAGATTTTAGGCTATGGTGAAGATGTAGCATAGTATTAATGTCACTGGACCTGCAATCAAGAGGATCCATGCTGAAGTTCTGGAGACTTGAGTTCAAACCCCACCACAGCAAATGATGGAATTTCAATTCATCCAATAAAGATAGTAATGGGGATCGGAAAATGATTATTGTAAAAGTCTATCTAGTTCAGTAATGTCCTGAAATCTGCCATTCTTACCTGGTCTGGCCTACATGTGATGCCAGACACACAGTAATAAGGCCGACTCTTAACTGGCCCCTTGAAATGCCCAAGAAAACAATTTAATTCAAGGGTATTTAGGGATGGACAATAACTGTCAGGATCTCATGACAAAATAAAGTGTATAATTAAGGGAATAATCAGAGAAATACATCTGTCTGAGATGAATACATTTAATTGTTTTAATGTTTAATTGGAAGCTGGAAGAGTTAAGCAGAATGCAATCAAGATCTGTAGCTAGATCCGAAAGGGATAAACTGGACAATAATATTGGAATCTGTCTGTATATCTGTAATAATTGGAACCAGAGCAAAGTGAATCACATTGACTATGGGATCCTTGATTGGGGATGTGAAGTCCTGGGTCAATTAGGGAGCCCTGGCTGACAGATAGAAACAGGAGATTCTGAGAGTCTTCTCAGCCTAGGGTCAGGCTCTGAGCTGGCTGGTCAGAGCCCATATACAGTGTACATGTCAATAAAGGATGACTTGGTGACGAGATAACTGCCTCTGTGCAGTTATTTCAATATCCAAGTTTGTGAATGCATACCTGAAGCTGCTTAATGGAGTCATTGTCAAATTTGTACCTGTTGTTTAATTAAAATGTTATCCAGGAAGCACCAAGCAATGCCAATTTATTTAGAGTCAGGTATGACCCTCTCACTAGCCACATACAATTTCAAAAGTATCAAGACACAACATTTGTTAATGTTACCTTTTATTTAAAAAGTACTGTACCCACTGACATTCAAGTAAAATTAAAAGGAATGTACAAACTATTGGAAAGCACATTGACCAGAAGCACCTTGAATGCAATTCTAACAAGGTGGAACCTCCGCATGGTCTTTTTATCACAAGGCCACACCCTCTCTATCATCCTAACTGCTTTTCCATTCCATATACTTAAAATGTTACAAACAGTGCTGTCAGTATCTCAGATAGGAGGTGACCGATTAGTACTATAGATCTTTTTCAAAAAATCTCCATAATTGTCTCTCAAAAAGACAAATAGCCTTCTTCCCACAAAAAAAAACATTCATCTACCTTTGTTGCACGTGTTGACAGATCATGGGAAGTGGAATATTGGATCCTAAGACATACTTTTGCTGTGGAGCCTCACAAAGTGTGCGAGCTCTGACCTGCAGGGCACAGTCAGGATATGAAAGAACGATCACTGGTAGAAGGCAATACAATGTACAAAATGCAGCATGTTCCCAAGGGAATGTAAGGAAAGGTCTGTTGAATTTCAGAAAACTGAATATTCATCCATGGGTGCTTATCCCTGATTGTTTAATGCATGAGGTATTTCTCATTTACATTGAATTCATGGATGGATATCACATTTATCTAATTTATAACTCAGGTACCCGAGAGATTTACACTTATTTGTGTTTATTACTGGAGAAAACATTTTGATAAAGCACTTCAACTTGCACTCATCAGGTCAATTTGCAAAGATGGCAATTTTAGGGGAAAAAGAAACAATATTTATGTTTTATGAGGAGAAAGTGCTGATTGGATTGCAAGTGGACTCTGACTGGTAGAGGCATTGCCATGGAGATTGTACCAGCTAATTATAAATGTGTTTTAATTGGTCCATTCTCCATAGTGTTGTCTTGACCAATCAGGCTCCACTTGCCAAACAAAAAACACTTTTGTTTCAGACTAGATTAATGTAGGATTTCTCCTTTCGAACTGATGTTCTTGCGAATGGTCCTGATGAGTACAAGATGAAAAGTTTCAACAAAATGTGTCTTTTTTCAGGAATACCTAAGTTCTATACCACCAAATGACTATTCTTTGGTTTAATTAGTTTATCCTAAATCTGAACAATAATTTACTTAGAGTCATAGAGCAAGGAGACAGACAAACCCTTCAATCCAACCAGTCCATGGTGACTGTAAGCCCAAATTAAACTAGACCCACCTGCCTGCACTTGCCTATATCCCTCCAAATGTTTACTATTTGTGTACTTATCCAAATGTCCTTTGTGTGTTGTAATTATACCCACATCCACTGATTCCTCTGACAGCACCTTCCACACATATTTAAGGCACATAACCAGGTCATTCCATCAGGAGGCCATTCAGCCCCTCGATGCTGTTCTGCCATCAATAAGATCATAGCTGATCTGACTAACTTCAAATCACAGTTTCACCTATCCCTAAAAGCCTTTCACCTCATTGCTTAATAAATATCTACCTTCTCCCATCTTAGAATTGTTCAAAGTCTCCAATTCCATGTCTTTTCAGGAACAGCATTCCAAAGAACTATGATTCTGTGAGAAATAAAATATTGCCTTATCTTGGTGACCCCTAGTTCTATATTCTCCCTCAAAGAGAAACATTCTCACCAAATCAACCCAGTCAAGACCCTTCGGGATTTTATATCTTTCAATTAAGTTGCCTCTTATCCATCTAAACTCCAAAGGATATGAGCCTAGTCTGTCCAACCTTTCTTCATAAGATAACTCACCCACTCTGGGTATTGACGCACTAAATCTTCTCTGAACTGCTTCCAAATTATTTCATATCTGTCCAACTTCTACGAAACAATGTTCTTGATCTAGTTTGATTAAATTTACACTTTCTCCTGTTAGATGAGACCCATCCTACATTTGTCATTTTTACTTACTTCATGATCAGAGAAAGCTACTGATCGCATACTCCTAGGAAATGCTATATTCAAAGGGAGATCAGGTCAGAGAATTGGTTCCATGGTCTATGAGTCCTATTTCCATCCTGAAACCAATAATTTTCTTATGCTCATATTACCGGTTAGAGATAGACCTGTTAGATTGCAGCAACCATTCTCTGACCAAACTGCTTTGGTCCTGAATTGTGCTGATCGATTCACTCCCATAGATCATGCACATTTGATATTTATTCAGAACTAACTCAAGACTAGATTAATTTCAGATACCAGGTCAGCATGGGTGAGTTGGACCAAAGAGTCGAGAGTGTGGTCCTGGAAAAGCACAGCAGGTCAGGCAGCAGCCGAGCAGCAGGAGAATCAATGTTTCAGGCATAAGCCCTTTGTCATGAATCCTGAAAAGCTTCAGGCAGAGGAGATGACCTGGGAGTGCAGTGAGAGATGGACTCACTAAGATCCTTGTGGAGAGAGGAGGAGAACTCCTTCAAGGTAGACATCCTTGAGAAGAGACTTCACAGTGAGGTTAAAATCAACTAGGAGAAAATGATGACTGCAAATGCTGGAGATCAGAGTTGAAACATTGATTCTCCTGCTCCTCGGATGCTGCCTGACCTGCTGTGCTTTTTCAGCACCACACTCTCAATTCTGATCTCCAGCACCTGCAGTCCTCAATTTCTCCAAGTTGGACTGAAGAGTCTGTTTCCATGCTATACATCTCTACAACTCCAAGAGCAATACTGCACGGTTTGACTTGGGTAAAACAATATGATGTTACCTGATTTTAACAGGCAAATTTGGCTCTAATGTTTTTGAAAAATTTCAGTTCAAAATGACAAATTTGAAATGCCTTCCTCAGGCTTTTTTGCTAAAGTGTGGGGAACAGAGGGTGGTAGCAGAGGTAAGTCAGCATTTCTGGGACTGAATGAAACACACGTCATCATCATCATCATCTTTTGGGGAATGAGGGGTTATCTGCATGAGGTGAAAGAGCTTTTAACCAATTGATTGCCAGTTAACATCAAAATCAGAGACAGACCTTCTACATTTAGGAGATGATAGCCTAGTGGTATTATTAATGGACTGCTAATCAGGGGACCTGGGCCTCAAATCCCACCATGGTAGAATTTGAATTCAATAAAAATCTGGAATTAGGCATTGAATAATGACCATGAATTGATTTTTAGGGAAAAACCCATCTGGTTCACTAATGCCCTTGAGGGAAAGAAACTCCCATCCTTACCTGGTCTGACCTACATGCGATCCCAGACCCACACCAATGTGACTCATTCTTAGCTGCCATCTGGGTAATAAAGGGTAGGCAATAAATGCCCATTAAAAGCCCTGTCTTTATCCTGTGAATGAATTTTAAAAATAGTTTGTTTGGGTAACTAGTTAGTTAAGTAATAAGGGTTAAAGAGGTAGAGATTGACACTCTTTCTGTCCAGAATGATGTAATTGATTGCTACTTTGTTAACTTAATTACTGAAAATCAGGTCTGGGACTTCTTTGAGCAAATTTACATAACGAGGGAAGGACTCATACCCTGAGATGTAAGCAAGCTGGCTAGTCCAGCATTATCTCTGTGGTAGTTTCATGAGTATCTTCAGTTCACTTGGAGTTCACTGTACATCTGAGTCACTGCAGTGCACAAAGACTTCGTGATGCTTAGAAACATGCTTTCCACTGGAAATACTCACTTTAATGCAAGCTAAATTGAATTGCGAACCTTGAATCAATTTGATAACAATCTCATAAAAGAGTTTGACATTTGAGTAGACATTAAGTATCGTGCATATTGTTTTAGTCTACATTATTGTTTCCATCCAATTTCACAATTTAAACAAATGAATTTGTAGTTTCAAATGAAGCTAAACGTCTATTAGTGTGAATGTTCTCCATTAGTTAAAGAGCTCTAGGGCATATCATAACATCCCATCTCAGTTCCAGGGCATATTTCAAGAATAGAAGTCAATGGATAGATTTGAAGTAAAGGAGGGAGAGCCCTGAACTTCTGACTAAGAGATAGGAATCATCAATCAAGCCACCATAATATCGAGAGATAACCCATTTCTTGCAGAAGGATCTGAAATAGTGTTGTTGCTTTTTACCTAATTTCAAAAGGTGGCCAAAATTCAGAAGTCTATTCGGGAAGAATAAAAATAGAAGGGTGTGCAAACAAGATGGGAAAGGAAAAAGAAGTACCAAATCAAGTTGAGTCAGAGAAGGCAATGGCCTAGTGGCATTATCCCTGGACTGTTAATCAGAGATCCAGATGATGTTCTGGGATTCTGAGTTTGAGCCCTTCCCATGGCAGATGGTGGAATTTGAATTCAATAAAAGTCTTGAATTAAGAGTCGAATGATGACCATGACTAAATTGTCAGGGGAAAAAGAAAATCTGGCTCATTCATGCCTTCAGGGAAAGGAGCTATCTTCCTTACCTGGTCTGGCTTACATTTGACTCTAGATCAACAGCAATGTGTTTGACTCTAACTGTCCTCTGAGCAGTTAGAGATGGGCAAGGAACGCTGACCTAGCCAGTGACACCTTTCTCCCATGAATGGATACAAAACGGAATGAGGAAAAGAAGTTCTGACAATACTTTTCTTGATGTATTCTGTCCACCTGAATTCCTACAATTTGCTTTCCACTTGGATGAAATAGCCATTAGAAGATGGAGATGGAAATTCACCTGTATTCCCTCTGCCTCCAGTGGGTGACTAACAGAGTGCCCATGTAGCTGGATAGGACCCAAATGTAGAGGGTGGCACAGTGGTTAGCATTGCTGCCTCACAGGGACCTGGGTTCAATTCTAGCCTTAGCACCTTGTCTGTGTGGAGTTTGCACATTCTCCCTGTGTCTGTGTGAGTTTCCTCCCACAGTCCAAAGATGTGCACATTAGGTGGATTGTCCATACTGTCCAGGGATTGCAGACTAGGTGGATTAGCCATGGCAAATGCAGGGTGTGGGTGGGATGTCCTTTGGTAGGTCAGTGTGGATCTGAAGGGCTGAATGGTCTGCTTCCACACTTTATGATTCTATATCCAGCCTCTGTTCTTTCCATCTTAGCTGTTCATGAGAGAGCCTCTGTGCTTACAAAGCAAGTGATGGATGGAGATCCAAAATTTAAATCCAAAGGATTCAGGTCTAAATATTGCAATGGTCTAAAATATTAAAGCATTTTTTTAAAAAAGTAACAGATTAGCATTGTTCTATGTTGGGAAAGGAGACAAATAACCTGCTGTTTGCATTAGGAATAGAAATAGTACTTACAAGTTTGCATTTTAGAAATATAAAATGTCTTGAATGCATAATTACTACTTCTGGTGTCTTTAAGGAGATTATATTCCTTTAATGAATGACTTAGTGAAGGGAAAATTAGAGTTGTCGGTGTGTAATGGGCATACAATTAGTACGAGACCTGGTGTGGGTGTTAGCCATTTATTTACACTTCGGCAGGTGGTAGGAAATGAACAGCATCGTGTATCTTTCCAAAGGTCTAGCTTGCCCTTAGACTGATGGCTACCTCGGAAACAAGAGGAGGAATATCAGGTTGGCAGTAGGAGTGAGAATCTGGTTACATCATTCCAGAGGCATCCAGTTTTCTGATCCTTTCTATGAAGTCCATGTTGCCCTGCACAGGTAACATTGGAAGAAATAAAGGGGATTTTGAGAAAGACACACGTTACATTTTAAGGTGCAGCACAATAGTCGGAGAATCCAGACAGATACCAAAAATATTAAGGAATATACTTGGCGCAATGACGTTTGGAGTCAGGGATGTAATATACACATGGCCATGTGGGTTTGGTTTAGTTGAAATCTAGTTGTTATTATTATTTTGGATATATTTTGTTTCTATTACTATCATGTTTCACTATTGACGTCAACGACAAATGCAGTAATTGAAAATGGAATTAGTTCTGTTAAGACACAATATTCTTTAAATTGCGATAGATATAGCATAGTGGTCTTTTGCAGTAATAGTTTATTGTCTTTATTGATATGTTTATTACTCTAGTTTTGTTTTGTGATTTATTTACTGATCATTATTCTGGAATTCATTTATTGATTATTGCCTTGGATATATCAGTACCACATAATGAAATGGTGCATTTTTTAAGATTGTGTATGATGCAGCAATCCAGCTTGGATATGAACCAATGTTGTGGAAAATGACTAATTACATTAGTGTTTGTTCATCATATTAAAAGAAAATTAACAGTGGAGGGACTGTGACACAGTAATAATTTCACAACTTCAGAGTTGTAATAACTGTTCGTGGATTGAAAGTACCGGTATCTGCAATAACTCTGTCATGACTAACTACTAAGGGATAAAGATAAACTCTTACACAGGAATGGAAAACAATTAGCTATGTCTCGGAAAAGAAGAAGTTGAACCTACATCAGCCAACTTGTTCTAACAACTAATTGATAACTTGCTGCTTTATGCCACATGGACAAATGATTACTCTACAGAAGACTTCAAGGAGCTAATCACAGGAATGTTGTGTCTTCAAGCAGACAGTCAATGCCAAATGGAATAAGGTACAAGGAAGCTACTTCTGATAAGAAGGCAAGCTGCAGACTTGCAATCGTGTGGATGAATGAATCTAAAAGATCATCAAAAATATCACACCGCAAGCTTACAAGAGAGATAACTAAATAAGAATTGAAGTCCTGGATTCTCTCGCAGCAGATCTCTAGAGAACCAGACTGCACAAGGATCGAACCCTGATATCCAGAGACAGACACTGATGGTTAGAATCAGAGCTAAACCCCACCATTAATCAGATAATAGCCAAGTTGGGTTGTGAGGCTTAACTTGCTTTCTTCAGGGGTCTTACTTTGGTTCCTACATGGAATAAAATTTAAATCTTTGTTTCAGAACTTAATTATCTGTGAAATTTCTTAATAAATAGCTGAAATAAAGGTAGTTTGTGGTAACTTACTCACAATAGTGTATTCAGTAATCTGTGAAGGGCCTAATGAGAGGGACCTAATTCAATTAGCTTAACTAGTACTGACTTATTTAATGATGAACACTTTCAGTTCCGACCAGGAACAATACTAATGTCTGAGGCAAGGCTTTTAACAAGACCATTTGGTGAATCCAGTTGATCTGAACATTTGTGTCCATAATGTTAATGTAGCAAACCTTGTTTTAACCAGCACCTTATCAGCTGGCAAAAATTATATACCTTAAATATCACGATCTACCGCGATGTCAGAGCATTTACACTGTAAATAAAGTATGACAGTAATGTGTATACCTGCTGCATATGTTTCTATTACTCACGGTGTGCTTTGATATCGATTTTATATGGATTCATTGAGGGATGTTGACATTTCAAAGCTTTGCTTAGTCAGGGTTTACTGCGGTTATGCGTACCTCTTGACTAACCAGAATATTTGATCAACTAGGACGCTCCTGGTCCCATAGATATCAGGTAATAAATGGTTTGCTGTATACTCCATTTTACAGCATTGATTTCCTCCTTGGATTGTATCATTCCTGGTTATAGATACCATTCACATCACATATCATGAGTCTTCTGAAGTATGGTGCACAATTCTTATGTGTCAAATTTATGGCTACAAGTTCCACTCCAAGACTGGAGCACATATTTCAGTGCTGTTATGAAGCAGTCCCTAACTAGAATGGTTCCCTTGTGTCCTATGATCCAAAACTGTACGGAAATCTCACCTTCCAGTCTGGCTACAGTACTCTTCAGTTTTAAAACGGCATTGTCCACTTCTTGCATTTAAACAACCACCAAAACGTTAAACAGACAATTGTTCACAGCAAACTGTCCAGCCTTCAGGATAACAGCGACCATAACACCAAACAACCTTGTCATGGCAACCACTGTAAGACACTCAGAGTGTCGACACAGATACCACCATTACCCATGGGGATACCACCCACCATGTACACAGCAGGTACTCATGTGACATGGCCAGTGTTGTCTATCTCATACACTGCAGGCAAGGATGCCCTGAAACATGATACATTGGTGAGACCAAGCAGAGGTTACGATGACGGATGAATGGACACTGCACAACAATCATCAGACAGCAATGTTTCCTTCCTGTTGGGGAACACTTCAACAGTTAGGGGCATTCGGCCTCAGATCTTCAGGTGACCATCCCCCAAGGTGGACTTTGGGACAGGCAACAAAGCAGGGTGGTCAAGCAGAAGCTGATAGCCAAGTTTGGTACCCATGAGGATGGCCTCAACAAGGATCTTGGGTTCATGTCGCACTACAGGTGACCTCACCACACTATATACTCACTCACACATACACACACATTCTTACATACTCACACGTTCATGCAGACCCTCTCTCACACTCACATGCTCTCTCTCATACACGCACATACATACACTCCCCACACTCACACCCACGTGCAACTCTCTCCCAGGCTTATACTCCATCACACCCAGACACACACTTTACTAAGCTTTCATACATGCAAAAACACACTCTCTCATGTGCACATGCTCATACACACATACTCGCATGTACACACTCACAGTCTCTCTCTCTCATGCATGCACACATATACAAGTCTCCGGGGGTAAGTTTGTATTTGCAGGATTATATTTGCGGATGCATACTATTTTGGTCAAAGATGCACAATCTGCAGGAGTCGATCCATGTAATATTTTGTTAATTCTATTTTAGGCGTAGAACCAGTCTGACTCAAGATTGGATTACAGACAGACTTTGATCTCACACCTTTAATGCAATGTCTGAGCTGAGATGTCACCTTTCGTTATAAACCTTAAGTTATCTCGAGAAGGTGACTTGAAAGAAGTCTTGGGATTTACATATTAATGAACTGAAACCTGAATTCTGAAAGTCTTAACAATCCAGGTTTGTTCACTATATCACTGCATGACACTGTAATTTTTTACTATAAATTCTGTGTCTTGTGATCTTATACTCTGCAACCACCTGATGAAGGAGCAGCGCACCAAAAGCTAGTGCATCCAAATAAACCTGCTGGACTATAACCTGGTGTTGTGTGATTTTTAACATTGGTACACTATTGTATGATTCCATAACACACCTTAGTCCTGACTCGGTTAAGTGCTGCTCTGCAGTAAATGGACATTGATAAAGCAGTTTACCAACTCCTCTAGTCTATTCAAGGTTTGTGCGAAGATTTGTAGCTTGGGTGCTCGTTGTTGTGGTTCTGTTCGCCGAGCTGGAAGTTCTTGTTGCAAACGTTTCGTCCCCTGGCTAGGCGACATCATCAGTGCTCTGGAGCCTCCTGCGAAGCGTTTCTTTGATGTTTCTTCCGGTATTTATAGTGGTCTGTCCTTGCCGCTTCCGGGTGTCAGTTCCAGCTGTCCGCTATAGTGGTTGGTATATTGGGTCCAGGTCGATGTGTTTGTTGATGGAGTTTGTGGATGAATGCCATGCCTCTAGGAATTCCCTGGCTGTTCTCTGTCTGGCTTGCCCTATGATGGTAGTGTTTTCCCAGTCGAATTCATGTTGCTTGTTGTCTGCGTGTGTGGCTACTAGGGATAGCTGGTCGTGTCGTTTCGTGGCTAGTTGATGTTCATGTATGCGGATTGTTAGCTGTCTTCCTGTTTGTCCTATATAGTGTTTTGTGCAGTCCTTGCATGGTATTTTGTAAACTACATTAGTTTTGCTCATGTTGGGTATCGGGTCCTTTGTTCTAGTGAGTTGTTGTCTGAGCGTGGCTGTTGGTTTGTGTGCCGTTATGAGTCCTAAGGGTCGCAGTAGTCTGGCTGTCAGTTCTGAAACGCTCCTCATGTATGGTAGTGTGGCTAGTCCTTTTGGTTGTGGCATGTCCTCATTCCGTGGTCTGTCTCTTAGGCATCTGTTGATAAAGTTGCGCGGATATCCGTTTTTGGTGAATACCTTGTATAGTTGTTCCTCTTCCTCTTTTTGAAGTTCTGGTGTACTGCAGTGTGTTGTAGCTCTTTTGAATAGTGTCCTGATGCAGCTTCGTTTGTGTGTGTTGGGGTGGTTACTTTCATAGTTTAGGACTTGGTCTGTGTGTGTTGTTTTCCTGTGTACCCTTGTGGTGAATTCTCCGTTCGGTGTTCTCTGTACTATCACGTCTAGGAATGGGAGTTGGCTATCCTTTTCTTCTTCTCTCGTGAATCGGATTCCTGTGAGTGTGGCGTTGATGATCCGATGTGTTTTTTCTATTTCCGTGTTTTTGATGATTACAAACGTGTCATCGACATATCTGACACAGAGTTTGGGTTGAATTTGTGGTAGGGCTGTTTGTTCTAACCTTTGCATAACTGCCTCTGCTATGAGTCCCGAGATTGGTGATCCCATGGGTGTTCCGTTGATTTGTTCGTATATCTGATTGTTGAATGTAAAGTGTGTAGTGAGGCACAAGTCCAGTAGTTTAAGTATGCCGTCTTTGTTGATAGGTTCCGCCTCCTGTTTTCTGTTCTGTATGTCCAGTAGGTTGGCTATTGTTTCTCTGGCTAGGGTTTTGTCAATCGAAGTGAACAGTGCCGTCACGTCGAATGAGATCATGGTTTCTTCTTTGTCTATGTGTGTATTCCTGATGACGTCCAAGAATTCCTGTGTTGATTGTATGGAGTGTTTGGATCCGCTGACCAGGTGTTTCAGTTTCTGTTGTAGTTCTTTGGCCAGTTTGTATGCTGGTGTCCCTGGTAGTGATACTATGGGTCTGAGGGGGATGTCTGGTTTGTGTACTTTGGGTAGTCCATAGAATCCGGGGGTGTTGTTGCTTTCCGGTTTCATTCTTTGTAGGTCAGCTTTGGTTATCTGTCCGTTAGCCACACACGCAGACAACAAGCAACTTGAATTCGACTGGGAAAACACTACCATCATAGGGCAAGCCAGACAGAGAACAGCCAGGGAATTCCTAGAGGCATGGCATTCATCCACAAACTCCATCAACAAACACATCGACCTGGATATACCAACCACTACAGCGGACAGCTGAAACTGACACCCGGAAGCGGCAAGGACAGATCACTATAAATACCGGAAGAAACATCAAAGAAGCGCTTCGCAGGAGGCTCCAGAGCACTGATGATGTCGCCTAGCCAGGGGACGAAACGTTTGCAACAAGAACTTCCAGCTCGGCGAACAGAACCACAATCTCTAGTCTATTTCAGTTTCATTGTTAGCCAATTCAATAGCAGAGCAGCACTTGACCGAGCCGGGGCTAAGGTGCGTTATGGAATCATACAAAATATGATCCATTTGTCTACATTTAAAATGTGTAGTGATCACTTGATTTATCAACAAATCCGAAGACTTGCAGCTATGCTTTGTTGAAGGATGTGATTGCGAATCCATACAAACATATATAATCATTTGGTCTGTCAGGTCTACTCTGTCATTCAATAAGGTCATAGCTGATCTGATTGTAACCTCAAATCTGTATTCCTGTCTACCATACTAACCAGCTCTACCCTTTGCTTACTAAGAATCAATCTACCTCAACCTTAAAAAGTATTCATCTTCTCTGCTTCCAACACCTCTTCAGAAAGCAGAGAAGTGTTTACTTAATCTCTACATTCTGAAAAAAAACCAATAGGAATCATTCAGGAAGGATTCATATCAAAGTAGAGTCTTGTTTTAAGAGCAGTTGGGATGCCTCTACAGTAATTCCCAGTACTGCTCTGAGACAGCAATTGGACAGGCATGGTGGCTCAGTGGTTAGCACTGCTGCCTTGCAGTTCCAGGGACAAGGGTTTTAATCCAGCCTCAGGTGATTGTATGTGTGGAGTTTGTACATCCTCCCTAAGTCAGTGTGGGTTTCCTCTGGGTGCTCCGGTTTCCTCCCACAATCACAGAGATGTGCAGGTTAGGTGAATTGGTCATGCTAAGTTGCCCATAGTGTTCAGGGATGTGTAGGTTAGGGATAAATATAGAATAACGGGAGTGGGTGGGTTACTCTTTGGAGCGTCAGTGTGGACTTGTTGGGCCAAGGGGCTGTAGGGAATCTGTGATTCAAAGAATTGCATCTCTCAATAAAGCTATTTGTGATATTTTTAATCAAAAACTGGAATTCAATTTAGAAGGTTCCCCATTGTGCATAAGAACTAATTATTTCCAGGATGTCTGGTGATATCACGTTGGCCAGAGGATTCTAAGCAGGACAAGATTTATAGTAGGACTAACACCAAAAGTCTATTTCATAGTTAAAGAATAGTTTAATTACTCAATGAACAGAATTTATTTAAAAAACAATCTCTCAAAAAGATATTCTAGGAGCCACAATAAGCTCAAAGAAAGATACAGCAACATCTCCTGCTCAAAGCAAAAATATTTGTCATGATTCACTGGGGTAGTGCAATGAAAATGAAAACCCACTGTCCCTAGACTCAATACAAACATGCAGATTTAATAATCTACCAAAATTCCCAATGTGCCTCTGGCTGACAACTACTGAGTTTAAAACAACCCTCTCCAGGTTCCTTCAATAACAGTAAAACTAACTCTGTTTTTATTGTAATCACAAAGAACTGTGGAGGTTGGAAATCTGAAACAAAAGCAGAGTGCTGGAGCAACTCAGCAGGTCTGGCAGCATTTGTAGAGAGAAAAAAAACAGAGTTAATGTTTTGAGTCCAGTGACTCTTTGTCACTTTTATTGTTATAATCTTAAAAGTTTAACAATTGGTGTAGAAGAAAAGGGTTTCTTGTTGATATATGCTAAATTTTACCCTTTTTAAAATACCCTCCCCTCCCACACAGAGGGAAAAAAGAACAAAACATTATGACTGTATTGGAAATAACTCCACAGAGGTCGTTATCCCTTTGTTTATATGTGGAGAGTCCCTGACACTGATCCAGATCCCTCAGAGCTAACTCCCAGGTGTCAGAATGTCTGACATTCTTCTTTTTTTTTGCTCCTTCTTTCTTTCTTTAACAAATGAGTATATCTTTATTCATCTTCCACCACCAGGAAGAAAGGAAACACCCAAGTGGCCAGTGACAAGCAGTGCCCTTCTCAGAGGGCAATGCTGAGTGATCAAACAGTGAAAGGGAGGGCAGGGATTAAATCAAAATAGAGTTGGAGGGGGAAATAATACACTCCACTCCCTGCGGTGCCCACCTCTCCCTGAACAACTCCAGGGAGTTCGTGGATACTGCCTCTTTTTTTCTTTTTCCCCTACACTACCGCCTAACTGCGGTAGTGCTTATTTTCTCCCAGCACCCATGTTGTGTGTGTGCAGGTGTGAGACGCAGTGAGAGACACAAATTATTCAATTTCCACCACCAGGAAGAAAGGAAACATCCGAGTGGCCAGTGACATCAAAGGGCAATGCTGTGTGATCAAACAGTGAAGGGGCGGGCAGGGACTAAATCAAAATAGAGTTGGAGGGGGAAATGATGTGCTCCACTCCCTGCGGCGCCCACCTCTCCCTGAACAATTCCAGGGTGTTGGTGGAGACCGCGTGCTCCTTCTCCAGAGACATAACTGCGGAAGAGGGGCATTCCTCTTTTTTTAAAATTTTATTTTCTTCTTAACCCCCACACTCCCGCCTAACTGTGGTAGTGCTTATTTTTCCCCAGCACCCATGGTGTGTGTGTGTGCAGGTGTGAGACACAGTGAGAGACACAAAGTGTGCGAATCTTTATTCAATTTCCACCACCACAAAGAAAGGAAAACACCCGAGTGGCCAGTGACAAGCAGTGCCCTTCATGTCAAAGAGGGCAATGCTGTGTGATCAGGCATTCCTGTTTTTTATCTGTCAGCCAGGGTTCCCTGTTTGGACCAGGTTAACAGCCTCAATCATTGAACTCATACTTTATAAGGTCCACCTGACTGACCTCATTACAATCATTACAATTCTGTGGTCAGAGGAACATAATCACACCACAAAATCAGATGGGTCGATTTCGCCATCCAACCTCGATGTTATCTAGGCAGTGATAATGAGTCTGTATTTCATTAATTAGTAGGTCGCTTAGCTGAGTTGGCTAGAAGATTGATTTTAAATGCAGACAGTTGTTAACAGCATGAGTTCAATTCCTGGGCCAGCCAAGGTTACCATGAAAGATTTTCATTCTCAATGTTTCCCCCCACCTGGGGTGTGTTGACACTTGGGTTAAACAACCCCCAGTCACCTCTCCCTAATGAGAGCGCAGGAGTGTGGCGACTTTACTATGCTGCTTCATTAATGATTTGGTTGGATGAAGGGTCTTTGTTTTTTGCCTTTGGGCTTCAGAATTATTTGCTTTGGCGCCTCTGAATGTGATTGTTCTGCTCTTTCGACCAAAAATTGGACAGAGAGAGAAAATTGCAGAGAGAACGAGGAGACGAAAATAGTCATGCAGGCTACATCTGGAGGTCTCCTTGCTTCAATCCATTTTGTTGCCCTCCCAGAGTACAGTCCAACCAATCAGAGGGCTGTTGTCAAGCTAAAGTCAGAGCAAACGCTATCAGATTGTCTGAACTCATTGGATAGAATTCTACAAGGATCTGAGTGATCTGAGCTAAGGTGAGATTTGTGGCAGGATCCAACAAGGGCCGTCTCAACGTTAGGAGCATTGCACGTCACATTTTAGATATTTCTAATCCAGCTGTGCAATGACTTGCACGTATTTTTTCCTGTATTTTTCCTGTCTACAGCAGGTGGGACTTGCACCCAGCTGCCTTGGTACAGAGTTATGACACTCCTACTACACTACAAGAGCCATTGTAATGACATAGAGTCAGGGAGTCATAGAGATGTACAGCATGGAAACAGGCCCTTCGGTCCAATCCGTCCATGCTGACCGGATATCCCAAACCAATCGAGTCCCACCTGCCAGCACCTGGCCCATCTTTTATGCTTTGACAAGCAACTTGGTTGGTTTCTTGTTTGGCTTCAGCAAGATGTCAGTTCAGG
Source organism: Hemiscyllium ocellatum (assembly GCF_020745735.1). Classification (NCBI taxonomy): domain Eukaryota; kingdom Metazoa; phylum Chordata; class Chondrichthyes; order Orectolobiformes; family Hemiscylliidae; genus Hemiscyllium; species Hemiscyllium ocellatum. The sequence continues at coordinate 43,201,656 of NC_083430.1, forward strand.
GGATTATTGCTTGTTAAACACCTGGTGAATGGCTCAACTTGCAAACAACAAAGACCAAAGAGCAATACAGAACAGGAACAGATCCTTCAGCCCACCAAGCCCGTGCTGACACATTTTGCCCTTCCATATTAAAACTGTCTTCACTGACAGGATCTGTATTCCTTTATTTCCTTCTTACTCATGTAATTTTCCAGCTGATTCTTAATGCTGCTATTGTATCTGTTGCCACCACCTCCTCTGGCAGCGCGTTCTAGGCACTCACTGCCTCACACATCTCTTAAACACCCCCCTTCACACCTTGAACCTGTGACCCCTGGGGAAAAGCCTCATACTTTTCACTCTCTCTGTACCATTCATAATCTTACAAACGTCGATTAGATCGCCTCTCAACCCCAATGAAAACAAACCCAGTCTATCCAACCTTTCTTCATAGCTAAAACTCCCCACACCAGGCAACATCCTGGTAAACCTTCTCTGCATCCTCTCCAAAGCATCCACATCTTTCTGGTAGTGTGGTGACCAGAACTGTATGCAATATTCCAAGTGTGGCCTAACTAAAGTTCTGTAAAGCTGCAGCAAATCTTATCTACCCTTATACTCAATCCCCTTCTAATGAAGGCAAGCATGCCATAGGCCTTTTTTACTCCCTTATCTACCTGTGCTACCATCTTCAGTGATCTGTGGACCCGCACACCCAGATCCCTCTGCATATAATACTCCTATGGATTCTGCCATTCACTGTATAATTTCTACCTATATTGACCTACCAAAATGCATCACCTCACATTTGTCCAGATTAAACTCCATCTGCCATTTTTCTGCCCTTGTCTCTAACTGATCTACATCCTGCTGTATCTTAGATTAGATTAGACTTACAGTGTGGAAACAGGCCCTTCGGCCCAACAAGTCCACACCGACCTGCCGAAGCGCAACCCACCCATACCCCTACATTTACCCCTTACCTAACACTACGGGCAATTTAGCTTGGCCAATTCACCTAACCTGCACATCTTTGTGACTGTGGGAGGAAACCGGAGCACCCGGAGGAAACCCACGCAGACACGGGGAGAACGTGCAAACTCCACACAGTCAGTCGCCTGAGTCGGGAATTGAACCCGGGTCTACAGGCGCTGTGAGGCAGCAGTGCTAACCACTGTGCCACCGTGCCGCCCACTGTGCCACCGTGCCGCCCACATTCTGATAATCCTCCCCACTATTCCCCATTCCACCATCTTTGTACAATCTGCAAATTACTAATTAGACCAGCCACATTTTCCTACTAATTATTTATGTAGATTATGAACAGCAGAGGTCCCAGCATTGATCCCTGCGGAACACTATGAGCCATAGCCCTCTATTCTGAAAACATCTTTCCAGCGCTACCCACTGTATCCTGTGGCTAAGTCAGTTCTGTATCCATCTTGCCAGCTTGCCCTTGCTACCATGCGACTTTACCTTTTGTATTAGTCTGCCATGAAGGACCTTTTCACAGGTTTAACTGAAGTCTACGTAGATAACATCAACTGCTTTTCCCTCATCGATCATCTTCATCACCTCCTCAAAAAAACTCAATCAAGTTTAAAAGGCTCAACCTCCCCACACACAAAACCATGCTGTCTATCATGAGTAAGTCTAAATGCTTCTAAATGAGTATAGATCTTGCCCCTGAGAACCTTTTCCAATAATTTCCCTACCATTGGCGTAACGTTCACAGGCCTGTAATTTCCTGGATTATCCCTGCTCCCCTTCTTAAACATTGGGACAACACTGTATATTCTCCAGTCCTCTGGGGCCTCACCTGTGTGGATAGGATACACAGTAGTTATTGGGTGAAGGTGTTAAATTGGGGGAATCCTCTTTGAAAAGGTTACAAAGATGTCTGTCAACGCTCCAAAAATTTGTTCTCTTGCTTCCCTCAATATTTTGGAGTAGGTCCCATCAGGACCCAGGGACTTATCTCATTTAATATTTTTTTAAATGCACAACACCTCATTTTTAAAATAGCAACTTGGCTTAGAAACTCAACTTTCCCTTCCCTGCAACCATCCTCCACCAATTCCTTCTCTTTAATGAATACCGACACAAAGTATTCATTTCAGACCTCACCCACCTCTTCGGGCTCTACATATAGATTTCCTGCTTTGTCCTTGAGTGGGCCAACACTTGACCTGGCTACCATTGTGTTTTTTATAGATGTATAAAAAGCTTCTCCTTAATCATGTTTGCTAATGACTTTTCATGACTCCTTTTAGCCTTTCTAATTCCTACTTTCCTTATGTACTTCAAGGGCTTCATCAGTTCCTGTCCTCCCCGAACTTATGAATGCTTCTTTTTTCTTTCTGACCAAGGTCATAACATCCCTGGTCATCCAAGGTTCATATAACTTGCCACACCTATCCTTCACTCTCACAGGAACATGCCACTCCTGAACTCTTACCAACTGCTGTTTGATGTATTCCCACATGTCTAATGTGGATTTACCCTCAAACAGCTGCCTCCAATCAAACTTCTCCAGTTCCTACCTAACATTGTTGTATTTCGCCTTCTCCCAGTTTAACACTTTCAGCCAAGGACTGCCATTATCCCCATCCATGAGTATCTTAAAACTCACTGTGTTATGGTCACTATTCCTGAACTGTTTCCCCACTGAAACTTCACTCACCTGGCTGGGCTCATCTCCCAAAACCAGGTCCAATATTATGCCTTGCCTGGGTGGACTGTTTACATACTCGATCAAGAAATTGTCCTGAATGGTCCTTACAAATTCTGCCCCATCCAAGCCCCTGTGGGTCCCAGTCAATACAGGAGAAGTTAACATCACCCACCACAACAATCCTGCTGTTTTTACATCTTTGCAAAATCTGTGTACATATTCTCTCCTCTATCTCCTGCTGGCTGTTATACCTCTTGCATTGTGATTTCATCTTTCGTATTCCAGAGTTTGAACCATATTGCCTTGCTGCACGAGTCCTCTCATGTATCCACTCTCAGTACAGCTGTGAGATACTCCTTTATCAGTAATGCAACTGCCCCAACCCTTTTATACCCGTTTCTATCACACCTGAAACATGTAAATCCTGGGACATTCAGCTGCCAGTCCTGTCCCTCTTCAAGTCTCTGTAACTGAAATAATGTCATAGTTCCAAGTACCAAAGCTCTGAGTTCATCTACTTTGCTTACTCCTATGATTTCCATCCCCCTGCCACATACATTTCAACCCTCTCCAACCATCCTACCAAGTACTCCTCCAAGCAAATCAGTCCCAGTCCTGCCCAGGCATAACCTGTCCAGACTGTACAGATCCCACCTCCCCCAAAACCGGTCCCAATGCCCCATGAATCTGAAACCCTCTCCCTCATACCTCCCTTTCAGTCACGTTTCATCCTATACATCCTGCTATTTCTACTCTGGCACTGGCAGTAATCCTGAGATAACTACCTTTGAGGTTAACTTTCTTCCTAGTTCTCCATCTTCTGCTTTTAGGACCTCATCCCTTTTCTCACCTATGTCATTAGTACCGACATGTACCACAACCGCTATAAGTGGGTGTTAATGAAGTGGAGACCCATCAATTATCTTCATGTTTGATTAAATGCGCCCCAGCTCCAGACTCATTTTGGAAGAGGACTTCAAAGAGTAAAGGACCGTTTCAGTTCTGCTCAATGAATAAAGGACAGTTGCACAATTTAAGTTCTTAACATAAAATCAATGCTAGTCATTTACAGCACTGCAGCCTCCAGGAATTGCTGATGGGACATCTACTCAATCACCTCCATTGTCTTGTCACTTTATATAGAGTTAAGCTGTTTGTTTCAGTGAAGTCTCTCTCTCATTAACTAGATCGTGACTTTCAAAAGGTACCATCCCTGACACAGCCTATTCCTACCTTCACTTGACTTAGCACACCCTCCCTCCTCTCATTTAATACTGAGATCCTCACTCATCCATTCTAACCTTTACTAGTCCAACACTCTTCTCATTTGTTTCTATTCTACCCTCAGTAAACTTGAGATCATCCAAAACACTGCTGTCCATTTATTAATTTGCACTGAATTCCAGCCTGGTGTTCACTCACCTGCACTGGCTCCAAGTCAAGCAATGTCTTGATTTTAAATGTATCAATTCTATTTCTAATCCCTCCCTCTCCTTGTCTGTCCCTATCTCTGTGAACTTTCCTCCAGCCCAACTACCCAACAAGATATCTGTCCTCCTCAAATTCTGGCCTCTTGATCTTTCTTGACTTCTATCTGTTCTATCACTGGTGTCCATCCTTCAGCCTGTCCCAGCTCAAAGCTCTGGAATAGAATACCTCTCCCTTTGCACTTCACTACCTCACTTTCTTCATTTAAAATGCTCTCCGAAAGTTAATGGGTGATTTAATCACAGTCTTTGGGATATTAACAGGCAAAGACAGGGAGGCTAAAGGTAAACTATTTCCGCTGGTTGGCAATTCTAAAACTAGAGACATACTCTGAGAATTCTTGATGAAGGGCTTATGCCTGAAATGTCGACCTTCTTGCTCCTCGGATGCTGCCTGACCGGCTGTGCTTTTCCAGCGCCACACTCTTGACTCTGAGAATGAGGGCCAGACCAGGCAGGAGAGATGTTAGGAAGCACTTTTACACACAAAAAGTGGGAGATGTTTGAAACTCTTTTTCCACAAATGGCTGTGGATGCTGGATCAGTTGTTAATTTTAAATCCGAGATTGGTAAATGTTTGTTAAGCAAAAGTATAAAGGGATATGGGCCAAAGACAGGTATCTGGAGTTAGGCCACAGATCAGCCATTATCTGAGTGGATCTGAATGGCCAACTTCTGTTCTTATGGTGCAAAACGTACCTCCTTGGCCCAGCTTTTGGTCACCTAACCGAACAGTTCATTATCCTTCATTGCAGAGGGATCAGGGTGTCCTTGTGCATGAATTTCAGAAAGCTGGTACGCAGCTGGAGCGGATAGCAAGGAGGGCAGGGGGAATTCTGGCATTTTTGCTAAAGGAATGGAGCATGAAAGGAGCAGAATGTTGTGACAATTATACAAGGGTTTTAGTGAAACCACATCTGGAGCACTATGTACAGTTATTATTCCTTATTTAAGGAAGGATGTATTTGAATTGAAGATAGTTCAGAGAAGGTTCAATGGATTCATTCCAGAAATAAAAGGATTATTTTATGAGGAGAGGCTGGGCAGATTAGGTTAGAGAGATATGTGCCAGGAGCAGGCAGCTGGCACTAGTTTAGTTTGGGATTGTGTGCGACATGGACTGGTTGGACCGAAAGGTCAGTTTCCATGCAAGATGACTCTATGACTCTTTATGCGTTAGAGTTTAGAAGAATGAGAGGAGATCTGACTGAGGTATATAAGATGCTAAAGGAGACTGACATAGAGAGAATGTATCCTCTCATGGGGCAATCTACATAGATCATAATTTTAGGCTAAGGGATCACAGATATCACAGATTTAAAACAGAGATGAAGAAGAATTGCATCTCTCAAGGAATCACGAATCTGTGGAATTCACTGGCCCAGAGTGCAAGTGGGTGCTAGAACATTGAATAAATGTAAGGAGGAGGTAGACCGGTTTCTCGATTAGTAATGCGTTGAAGGAATATGGAGAACAGGCAGGAAAGTGGAGTTGAGGCCAAGATGAGATCAGCCAGGAGGGTGTTGAATGATTGAGCAGGCTCCAGGGACTGAATTATTTTCTCCTGCTGCTGGTTTTAATGTTCTTATGTGTTTCCGCATTTTAATTTGTTCTATAATGCTCCTGTGGAACAACTTGAGACAGTTTGTTTTATTTAAGGTGTTGTATGAGTAGAAGTTGTTGCTATCCATATGACAAAACAAAGAAGCTATTTCGCTGATACTACAACGTGACGGTGACAAGGTGTTTGTCACAAAGACCTCCACTCAGATCTCTGCCCCATGCCCAATGCCCAGTCCAGCAGCTCAAACTAACCCAAGCAACAGGGAGATAAAATACGCGGCATCTGGTGAATTTCAAAACATTTTTCCATTTGCAGCTCATGTTTGCTTGCCAGGTAAATCCAGCAGTGAACCATCTGCATTCATTGTCAAGTGGGAAAATGTGAGAGCAAGAGAGGCTGTGGTTACAGTGCAGTGAACATGGGTGTGGAATGATTGCAGGGAAAATGTAGGAACGCAAAAGCTGTCCAAGTAAGGCACAGATTTCCCCTCCTCAACGAGAGCGGCTGCATTTGCAGGTCAGAAACAGGGTCCAAGATTAACCCCACCCACCCAACCCCACCCCCCGACTCATTCAGCCTGTGAAAACAACAGAAAGGAAGAGAGAAGAACATGCGTCCATTAAAAATACAAGTACATAATGAAGTCACACCAAATAAAGAGGCTGCATTGTAACTGCCACAAAATGATTCCTGATGAAGGGCTCTGGACCGAAACGTCGAATTTCCTATTCCTTGGATGCTGCCTGACCTGCTGTGCTTTAACCAGCAACAAATTTTCAGCAGGGAAGGTGTTCAGCCCTGTAGTTTGTAGGCCCACAAATTGTCAATTAGTGTTGTCTAGGCCCCAGGGAACATCTGGTAACCTTAGTTCTCAATTGCATCATTTAATGAAGAGTATTTGCTTAACCCAGGACAAGAACCACTTGCTCAATGTCACAAATTCAGATAGATAGCTGGGAGTTGAAAAGATATCAGTCACATCTCTCCTGCCCCCTCCCCAATATTTTGAGTAATGCACTCCCTAACCGACATTGGCTCTTCGTTCACCAATAACTCCAGTTTCAAAAGCCTTCCTCGGCCTCACCCATGATTTTTCTCCAGCCCTTTCAGAAGTCCACATTCTTCTAACTCTGACTCCTATGCATCCACCACTTCATTGACCAGGCCACTCACAGCTATACTTTTAGCTGCGAGTTCTAACTTGATGCTTTCTGTCTCTCGACCATTCTCCCAGCTTTAAGACTCTTCTTAAAATGTAACTGTTGGCCATGTTTTGGGTCACCTGCTCTAACCTCTCCTCCTTCAGCCTGATGTCCTTTTTGGTTGAATTCAGCTTTGGCAATGTGCCTTGCAACGCTGTCCAATTTAAAGACGATATATAAATGCTTTTGTTATGTTGTTGCACCTGCAGTCTGGGATTAGGAAATGATACCATTATCAGTGTCAAAGTAAATCTGTGAAACAAATCCCAATCCTTCCTAATTCCATCTCACTCCCCTCCCCAGTGGATAATATCTGCATGTCCACTAAATAGTATGCAGTTATTTAATATCGCAGAGAGGAAAGACATATTCTGGTAAGAATTAAAACAGCAAAATGGACATTAAACAGTTAAAGTGAATGTGATGATATCAGCTGCAATGGATTTGAATTATACTGATGTGCTGGTGTCTGAATAAACTCCGGATATTAAAAATAAGATTGCCTTTCTCCACACAGAGGTTCTCTGTGGGTAAGGCTCACTCTCCCACATACGTACAGGATGTTTTGCTGACCCACCAAATAACTGGACAAAGTTTGCACAGTTTCTTGATCTGAATCACAAAGCAGAGGAAAACCTCTTAACATTGTACGCTTTAGAGAATAAGGAATAAATGTGTTTACCTTACCTTAAAGGACTCACAAGATTTAACTTTGAAATAAGTCTGCTTTATGCATGAATGAATGGACAAAGAATTCAGAACCTCGGTCCCCAACACTTTTTGAGCTCAATTTGCAAGCCTTCCAGCATTCAGACTAATTAACCACCTTCATAGCATGAGAGATCCTCACTAGCGCACCAGCTGCTAATCTCTGCCTTACTTAGACACCACCTGAAAGTGCAGAAAATTGCCAGTCAGTGGCTTGTACCACAGACAAGTAACTTTGGTGAATCGCAGCATGCTTACATAGAGTATACAGCTACAAACAGAACCTCACGCTGACAGCAAGCTCCATTTAGCCTTTGACTTAACACAACAGTTTTACTGAAGCAAGTCACAATGGTCATGCTCCTTTCTTGGTCCCCTGCTCTGTACATTATTGTTCAGGCACCAACCAGTGACTTTATTTATTCAATGCATATATTTTCTTTGTTCGTTCACAGGGGGTGGGCATTACTAGCAACGACAGGATTTATTGCCCATCACTAATTGCCTTTGAGAAAGCGGTGGTGAGCTGCCTTCTTGAATTGCTGCAGGTTCACATGGTACAAGTAAAGCCACAATGTTGTTTGTGAGAGAGTTACAGCATTTTGATGAAGTAACAATGATATGTTTGCAAGCCAAGCTTGAATGTGACTTAGAGAGGAACTTGCAGGTTGTGGCATTCCCATATGTCGGTTTCTCTCGTCCAGTCAGGTAGCCGAGGTCACGGATCTGGAAGGTGCTATTGACTGAGCTTTGGTGTGTTACAACAGTGCAACTTGTGGACGGTACACACTACTGCCAGTGTGTGCTAGTGGTGAAAGGTGTAAATGTTTCGGGTAAGTAAGATTTTGATGCAACATTTTGTGGTGATTCTAACTTTATGCAAACATGTTTCTACCTGTGTGAGTCAGTCTTTCAAGACAGCTGTAAAAAGGTTTTAAAAAATATTAACCATGGTCCTGAGTAACCATGCATCTTATGAGCTGAATTGAGAATATGTCTAAGATGAAGATTTCAAAATGAGAAATTCCAAACTGTAATTTACAAATTGCCCATGAAACACACAAACCCTCCCGGAAAACAATGCAATGGAGTTTTGACATCAGTTGTCCCAGGATTCAACCCGCCCAGAAACATTTCCAGCATGTCAGCTTGGATTCAGACTAATAATGCTGTTTTTATGAAGGGATTGTTTAAGAAACATTCAGAATAACAATCAGGTCCACTTCTACAATATGGAACTTCCTGACCATCAGAAACCTTGAACAAATTTTCAACCAAATTTTCGTTAAACTCACAAATAGAAGTGTAACCATTGCACTGGGGGCTTCAGTTATAATGTGCTAGTGACTGGAACCAGCACTTGAAATGTTCAATAGGCAGGCCCTTTATAAACCATAAATCAACTTCAGGTTGTTAATGTACCATGATAGTGGAATCCACATTTAGATACAACTTCGGAGCTTCGGTCCCATTTGTAAATTGCCCAGGGAATATTTTTAGAAGGCAGTTGGCCACTGGACTGAAGTTATACATCTTCAACCTGTGTGAGACATACAGCAGTTATACCAGCACTGGGTTTTAGTACAACTGGAAGGCAGAATGAGTTGTGACAACTGGGCAACCATGCCAATTTCGTTTTCAATGGGCAGCAGAAACAACTTTCTATCAATAAGAAAGCACCAGCATAACTCACCAAGGGGCAACTTCCAGCATCCAGGTTTAGAATGCTTCAATTACACATTCTCCATTTGCAATAACTTGGAAATCCGCTCCTGTTTTCCCACAGTTGTTGTTCTCCAAATCAACAACCATAAATCATTGCTGTATCTGCACTTTTTAACTGTCAATGATTCTCATGCTGACTTCTCGAGCAGAATTAGACCTGGAAAGCAAATGCTTGGTTCATTCACTCTTCAACAGATAGACAGCAGCATACATTTTTTTCAGGCTGATCCTTCTCACATCTTGACGAATTCTAGAGGTCCCAATTTTAGATATTTTTCTAATCCGCCTGTTTAGAGATGATATGGATCAGATGGGACTTGAACCTAGTCTCCCACAAGAGCCCTCAAAGTGCTCCCACCTGTAACAGTACCTTCTAATTACACCAATTTAGTGAGCTGTTTATTGTGGCTGCGCAGTATAGTTAGATTAAAAACATCTATTCTATCTTTGTTGTGATACATTATTTCATACCACGTTGTCAGAATATGTGTGTATTCTTTGACGTAGCTCAGGATAAAATTTATAACAAATTGGATCTTAACCGTGAAATACTGTATCTTTGATAAGGTTGCACATGGTAGGCTTTTGGAGAAAATGTGGAGGCATGGGATTGAGGGTGATTTAGCAGTTTGGATTAGAAACCGGCTTCCTGTAGAAATGCAGTGAATGGTGGTTGATGGAAATTATTCAGCCCAGAGTCTGGTTACTAGTGCTGTGTCACAAGGATCAGTTTTGGGACCACTGCTGTTTGTCATTTTTATAAATGACGTGGACGCAGGCATAGGTGGATGGGTTAGTAAGTTTGCAGATGACACTGAAGTCGGTGGAGTAGTGGACAGTTTGGAAGAGTGTTACAGGTTGCAGGGGGACTTGGATAAACTGCAGAATTGGGCTGAGAGATGGCAAATGGAGTTCAATGCAAATAAATATGAGGTGATTCACTTTGGGAAGAACAACTGGAAGGTAGAATCCTGGGTCAATGGAAAGGTTCTTGGTAGTGTGGATGGTGCAGAGGGATCTTGGTGTCCATGTACATAGATCCCTGAAAGTTGACAGTGCTGTTAAGAAGGCATACGGTGTTAGGTTTTATTGGTGGAGGGATTGAGTACCAGAGCCACAACTATACAAAATACTAGTGCGATCTCATTTGGAATATTGTGTACAATTCTGGTCGCCCTATTACTGGAAGGATGTGGAAGCATCGGAAAAGGTGCAGAGGAGATTTACCGGATATTGCCTGGTCTGGAGGGAAGGTCTTATGAGGAAAGGCTGAGAGACTTGGGTCTGTTCTCATTGGGGAGAAGAATGCTAAGAGGAGATTTAATAGAGACATACAAGATGATCAGAGGATTAGATAGGGTGGACAGTGAGAGTCTTTTTCCTAGGATGATGACATCTGCTTGTACGAGGGGGCATAACTACAAATTGAGGGGTGATAGATTTAAGACAGATGTCAGAGGTAGGTTCTTTACTCAGAGAGTGGTAAGGATGTGGAATGCCCTACCTGCCAATGTAGTTACCTCAGCAACATGAGGGGCATTTAAACAGTCCTTGGATAAGCATATGATGACGATGGATAGTGTCGGGGGTTGGACTTAGATTAGTTCACAGGTCGGCACAACATCGAGGGCCGAAAGGCCTGTTTTGTGCTGTATTGTTCGATGTATGAAGCACAATTCAAGTATATTCATCAGCAAACGGCTGTCCAATCAGTTCTACAAATTCTGCCTGGCAGTGTCTAAGTAAAGTCTTAGTTTTTCAGAGATATACTGAGACTGATTCCTGACAACTTTACTGACAGCTGACAGGTAAGCAATTGGGATTTGTAGATGTATGATTCTGGTTGTGTCTTTGCAATTGAGGACAGTTTATTTATCATGGAGAAATTGGAAAAGTCAGCTCATTTTCCATTGTTTCCTTGGTTTGAATGTGAACCTGGATAGCCTATAGCCTGAGGTTCAATTGTTACGTAGCAGTCTCCTGATGCAGTGAACTCTTTATAGCACCAAATCATTGGCTGTATTTCCTTATCTCCCATGGTTCGACCTGTTTCCCATTTAGACTGTGATACATTAACCTCAGTGTCAGCTTCTGTTCTTCCATCATTGAGGACCAACTGTTATGTCATCCATCTGCAGCATGTAGGAATCAGAGTTGCAATATCCCAGGTAGAGTCAAAATAAGTTGTGCACATTTTAACATTTGAGTGTTTTTACATTTAGCTATCTGCGTTGGGAAATTGATGATCAGGTCAGATGTAATTTTATTCCAAAACAAACTGATTAAATAATTAAAATGATAACAGTCATGACTCCTACAACCTCCCACTCCCCTTTCTGTTGATTTATACAACCTCACCTTGAGTCACTATTGGCCTGTTTTATAACTCTCTCCAATCTTCCTTGTGAAAAGGAAGATTAAAGGTTAAGTTCAAAATGATCAGGGGGTTTCAGGGGAGCGAATGGGACAAAACTGTCTCCACTGACAGGAAGCAAATAGCGCATCATCAGTGTTGGGTCATAATGCTGGACCTCCCTCTTTAATAGCACTGTGGGTGGTTCTTGCACCACACAAACTGCAGCACTTCAAGAACATGCATCAGCACCACCTTCTCAAGAGTAATTATAGATGGACAACAATGCCAGCAACACCCACATCCCACAAGTGAGAAATAAACACAGGAGGATAATTGGCAAAAGTGGCAGCGTGGAGATGAGGGGAATTTTTTTGAGGAGAGTTTTTATCCAGAATTCACTGACCCAAAAGCTGGTGTAGGAGTATTTAGTCGTAACCTTCACAGAGCAATTGAATATAGATTATGATTTCTGATTAACCTGATCAATGACATTACTGCCCACCTCTGAAATGGGAGTGACTTGAAGCTGGACTTCCTTGTATGGACACGACCACTGCACCACAAGAATCCTAACAACTGAATATGGCGGGTGACACAGTGGTTTAATGGTTAGCACTGCTGCCTCACAGCCCCAGGAACCTGAGTTCAATCCCAGCCTTGGGTGACTATATGTGCAGTATGTACATTTACCCTGTTTCTATATGGATTTCCTCCCACATTCCAAAGATGTGCAGGTTAGGTGGTTTGGCCATGGGAAACACCAGGTTCCAGGGATAGGATAGGGGGACATGTGTCGGTGTGGACTCAATAAGCTGAATGGCCTCCTTCCACACTGCAGGGTTTTTATGATACTTGAGAAATGAACAACAGCATCATGGGGAAAGAGTGGACAATAGGGATGAATAAGATTGCAAAAGGTTGACACAGACAAGATGGGTGAATGACCTGCTTCTGTGCTACAGCACTCCATCTGTGCTTCAATATGCACGACTCCTGATCGGAGACATTTTATTCTCCGACATCAAAACATGCACAAACTCCGGCTTGGCTGCAAGGGTCACCAGTCTGGCCCAATTTTATTCCCAGCATTGATTCTGCTGAATGGGCCTGGTTCTGTGTACACTGCTGTCACCCAAACACATTCTCAAAAGAGATTAAGATGTTTGAAGCAAATGGAGAAAGAGAGACACATTATACAAAGCAATTTGAAAAACAAATGAGTAGCATGCAGGAAGCATTAAAGTAGATCAGCTCATGAATGATACATGACTGCAGACAACACTTCACTTGGCGTATTGCTACTTTGCGTTGTCCCTGAGAGTCATCTTGTATCGAGGGACGGTTTGATGTGTATCTCCTGCAAGTAGCATAATTATTCATGTCTTCACCCTCCAACAGTCTCAGACTACGTCACAGAATTCATACTTTACTCTTGCTATTGAAGTGCAGATTATAAGACATATTACCTTGACGGTGCTACATCAATTCATCAAATAAAATTTCACAAAAATAATTTGAGTCAATATGAAGGGTTGCTCTTTTACATACTTATGAAAAGATAATAGCTTCAAAGGATTTAGAATAATATCATTTCTGAGCAGTTGAAGCATTTCTGCAAGTATGCTATATCATTCAGAATGATGGCTAGTTTCCTCAGTAACACAACATGATATTTTACTGAGACATAAAAACTAGAACACCCAGATAAGTAGAAAATCTGAGTGAAGGGAAAGTTGGTCATATGGTGCTGTTGTATCTGTGCTTTATGTAGGAGATAACAACCAGAGCTTCTTCATCGCTCTGCTATGAGGTGTCCCCTGTCTGTTGAGGATTTTGGGTTGATACAAGGTTAGCTGAGGTGGTATTAGTCCCCCCCATCATCGGGGGTCAGCGATCTGAATCAGAGACTGTGCATTTCCTTTTGTGTTACACTATCAGGGGGCCAGTTTTCAGTTGAGACATTGAGCCAAAGCACTGACTATCCTTTGAAGTGGACATAAAGGTACAAATAAATAAATTAGGAGCACAAGCAGTCTACTCGACTCTTCACCCTTTTGTCTACAGAGGGCCTGTTTGACTGCTCCAGCTGCCAGTCTTGGTGCAGTCCCTCACCATCGTCACCTGCTGCTGGAGGTCCCAACTGCTCAAGCAGCTCTGCTCAGTGCCCTCTTACTCGTGCCTTATGCTGCTGCCAGTTCTATTACACAGTTCCTTGCTTGACAACATGCTGTCCCAGTAACAACACATAGCACACAGTGACCATTTGCAAAGTGATTACTGGTTCAATTGCCCCACAATAACTTGAATATTCAAGACAACATTTGAGGCAGCATTGTCTTCCTGAATAGCTGATCTGGGCAAATGCTAAGGGTTGGGTTGAGACCCAGCATTTGCTCAAGAAAGCTATTTTAGCCTCTTTTCTGTACTGGTGCATTCCAAGAGATACAGGCTCTTTTTTAAAAGTCATTCACAGAATGTGGACTTCGCTGGCTAGGCTAGCATTTATTGTCAATCCTTAATTGCCCAGAGGTCAGTTTAGAGTCGAACACATTGCTGTGGGTCAGGAGTCACATATAGGCTAGACCAGATCAGGATGGCAGATTCCTTCCCTAAAAGGCAGGTAGGTTTTTCCCAACAAGCAACAATAGGTTCATGGTCATTATTAGGTTCCTTATTCCAGACATTTTATTGAATTCAATTTCTGCCATGGCAGGGTTTGAACCTGGGTCCACAGAACATTGACTTGGTCTCTGGATTAACAGCAATAAAACCTCAAGGCTGTTGCCTCCTCTGGTGGTGAAGCCCCACATTGCTATCTCGGTTGATCAGGTCTCCATGAGTCACATGATTGACAGGCCCATACTGGATTCACAATACATGGGTGACTCCAGGATTCTTCATCATTATCCCATGCCACTTCACTTGAGACATCGTGCACTGACACTTCAAATTGAGCAAAAAGTGAGCCATTTATCTCCACAGACCACCAGAGTCGAGGCTTCAAGCACCTCCCCTCTGAGAATTTACACTGTATCTTTGCATAGTTGACAAAAAAAAATTAGAAAGAACGCTGCTCATTGGCAAGTAGAATATCTGACCCAGAGTACCACCTCCTTCCTCTCCAGCACAAAATGAACACACAGCGATATCCTCCACCTGAGTTTAGGCTTAAACTCCAATTTCCTCCACTAAAGCCTGAGTTTTGAATGATCCTGATGCAACTTCATTATCCCTCACTGATGTCAGATTAAACTCCTCCACCATCTGCTCCAACTTAGCCAGGCATCTATTAAGCCAATCTGCTATAACTAGGTGCGAGCGCTAAGGATCCCTCCCAATTACGCCAACCCGTAACATGTGATTTGAACACAAAGAGAGCCCAAAGATTATATGTGCGTGTGTGTATATGTGTGTTTGTTTGTGTTTGTGTGTGTATGTTCGCATATGTATGTGTGCATCTGTGTTTGTGCATGTGTGTTTTTGTATGTGCGCCTATGTGTGTGTATGTGAATGTGTTTGTGTGTGTGTGTGTTTATGTTTTTATTTGTATGTGTATATGTGTGAGTGTCTGTGTTTGTGTGTAAGTGTGTGTGTCTGTATTTGTGTGTGTGTGTGTGTGTCTCTGCAAGTGTGCAATACATGTGTGTGTGTTTATGTGCATTTACGCATAATCGTATGTATTTGTGTGTCCAAGTATTTTCCACTATCCGAAAGTAGAGTGTTCCCAGGAAATCTTTCCTCAGGTGAAAATGGCATAAAGCAAAGATGTTTGATCTATATGGGAAAAATTCTGCCATTTTTCATAAAAGCAAAAATCCTCTTTGGATTCGCAAAAGCAGGTACTAATGTGGGTCTTTCGTAAAAGTGAAGTGGCATGAAGTGAACATTCAAAAGCAAGGCATATCTGTATATTTGTGTGAGTGTATCTGTGTGTTTGTTCACGTGTTTCTGTTTAGTTAGAATTGTCCTTATGTGGCCCAGCAATGATGCATTTGGTCAGAAATCCTCCCTCTCCACAGTCCCATCTTCCTGGCACCCATTTTGAGGGAGTTGGTCCTCCTTACATCTACTTATGCATTAAACTCAAGTATGAAACAAGATATTTTAAAACAATGACAAAGAAATGCCTTAAAGCAAGACAAATACACAAACTATCAGAAGGCCTTGCACTGAAACAAATAATGTATCCAGTTCATTCATACAGTCCATCTTAAAGGAGTTTAGCAACATTAGAATGTGTAGTGCAGGTACAAATCACCTTGAGTACCTGCTGGATGCGACACATTGCAGGCAGACCCAAGTTATACTGCAGGTTTCACATCGCTGACTGGCCTTGGAAAACAACACAGGTGCGATTGTGGTTTCTCTACCAATAGCATCTTCATTGAATCACATCTGAAAATTGTTCTTTGCACTCAGTGACAGGTCACAGAAAATTCTGAGAGAGATGTACAAAGTTTCAAGTGAAGAGTTAAGGTGGTATCAGTATGGCAAGCAAGTGGATCTTGTTGCGCTATGTGGTCTCACATTACTTACGTTGATTCAGTTGGGATGGAATTTGGGACATAGTCATAGAGTCATAGCATCATACAGCATGGAAATAAACTCTTCAGTCCAACCAGTCCATACCAAACATAATCCCAAACTAAACTAGTCCCACCTGCCTGCTCCTGGCCCATATCCCTCCAAACATTTCCTATTCATGTACTTATCAAAATGTCTTTTAAACACTAATTGTACACACATCCAGCACTTCCTCAGGAAGCTCATTCCACACATGAACCACCCTCTGTGTAAAAGCATTGTCCACGTGTCTTTTTAAAATCTCCCTCCTCTCACCTTAAAATGTACCCTGGTTTTGAAATCCCCCATCCTAGTGAAAAGACAACTACCATTAACTCTATCTATTTTCTAATTAACTTATAAACTCGTATGAAGTCGCCTCTTAACCTTTTATGGGTGGCACGGTGGCACAGTGGTTAGCACTGCTGCCTCACAGCGCCTGAGAGAATTCCCGACTCAGGCGACTGACTGTGTGGAGTTTGCACATTCTCCCCGTGTCTGCGTGGGTTTCCTCCGGGTGCTCTGGTTTCCTCCCACAGTCCAAAGATGTGCGGGGTCAGGTGAATTGGCCATGCTAAATTGCCTGTAGTATTAGGTAAGGGGTAAATGTAGGGGTATGAGTGGGTTGCGCTTCAGCGGGTCGGTGTGGACTTGTTGGGCCGAAGGGCCTGTTTCCACACTGTAAGTAATCTAATCTAATCTAATCTAATCTTAACCTCTCTCCGCTCCAGTGAAAAAGTCCCAGTCCCTCTCTTGATAACTCAAACCTGCCAAATCTGGCAACATCCTGGTAAATCTCTTCTGAACCCTCTCCAGTTTAATAATATATTTCCTATAACAGGGCAACCAGATCTGGACACAATATTCCAAAAGAGGCCTCACCAAGGTCCGGTACAACCTCAACATGACTTTCCAACTCCTATACTCAAAGGACTGAGCAATGAAGGCAAGTATGCCAAATGTCTTTTTAACCACCCTGTCTATATGTGTTACAAACTTCAAAGAATTATTTGCCTGCACCCCTAGGTCCCTTTGTTCTACAACACTATCCAAGGCCCTACCATTAATTGTATAAGCTCTACCCTTGCATATTGTACCAAAAAGCAATACCTCGCATTTATCCATCTGCCATTTTTCCGCCCATTGGTCCATTTAAATAAGATTCCTTTGTAATCTTTGAAAACCTTCTTCACTGTCTATTATGCAACCAAATTTGGTATCATCTGCAAACATACTAACTGTGCCTTCTATATCCTCATCATAATCATTTATATAAACGACAAACAAAAGAGAGCCCAGCACCGAACACCACTGGTCACAAGCGTGTGTGTCTGTATTTGTGTGTGTGTGTGTGTCTATGCAAGTGTGCAATACATGTGTGTGTGTTTATGTGCATTTACATATAATTGTATGTGTTTGTGTGCGTCCAGGTATTCTCCACTATCCGAAAGTATATACCTGATCACAGGCGCCCAGTCCGAAAAGCACCTCTCAACCATTACTCTCTGTCTCCTACCGTTAAGCCAATCATGCATCCTACTGGCAAGCTCTCCCTGAATCCCATGTGAGCCTAACTTTACTAATTAGTCTACCATGTGGAACCTTGTTGCAGCCTCACAAAAATCCAAGTATACAAACCCACTGCTCTGCCCTCATCAAAAAATATGAACCAGATTCTCAGGAGTAAAATTGACATTCCTTGAAAGTGTGTAGAAATTTGGAATTATCATCTGAAAACAGCAATTGATGCTGTATCAATTGTTAATTTTAAATTTGAGATAGATCAATTATGCTAACTAAAGACATTAAGGGATATAGATCACAGTTCAGCCATAATCTCACTAAACATCAACGATTGCAAATTCTCCTCCCACGTGATCAACGATGCCCTCTAGTGCATCTCCTCCACTTCCTGCACCTCTGCCCTTGAACTCCAACCCTCCAACTGCAACAAGGATAGAACACCCACCACTCCCTCCCCCCACCCCCAGTCCTCACCTTCCACCCCACTAATCTTCAGTTACAACACATCACTCTTTACAATTTCCACCCCCTATAATCAGCCCCCATCCCTTTAAGTATTCCACAGAGACCATTCCCTCCGTGACTCTCTCATTAGGTCCATGGTTCCCACCAACCCACCCTCAACTCCTGGCACCTCCTCTTCCTGCTGTGAGAGGTATAAAACGTGTACCCACTCGTCCCCCTTCACCTCCATCCAAGGCCCCAAAGATCGTTTCACATCCAGCAGAGATTTTCCTGCACATCCAAACACCTCAGCAACTGCATTTGTTGCTCTACTCTACACTGGGCCGCCAACTCGCGAAACATTTCAGGGAACATCTCTGGGACACATGCACCAAACAACCCACTGCCTTGTGGTTGCCCCACTTCAACTCCCCCTCCCATTCCGCCAAGGATATACATGTCCTGGGCCTCCTCCACTGCCAAATCCAAGCCAACTGATGACTGGAGGAAGAATGCCTCATCTTGTGCCTTGGGACTCTCCAACCACACAGCATCAGTGTCAACTTCACCAGTTTCCTTATCTCCCCTCCCTCCACCTCATCCCAGATCCAACCCTCCAACTTGGCACCGCCCTCTTGACCTGTCCTACCTGCCCATCATCTTTCCCATCTATCTGCTCCACCCTCCCCTCTGAGCTATCACCATCACCCCCCCACCTTAAGTTACCTATTGCCTTCCTAGCTACCTTGCCCCACCCACTACTCTTCTATTTATCTCTCAGCCCCCTTACCCCACATTCCTGATGAAGGGATTATATCTGAAATGTCGACTCTCCTGCTCCTCAGATGCTGCCTGACCTGCTGTGCTTTTCCAATGCCTCAGTTTTTGACTCTGACCGTCCAGCATCTGTAGGCCTCACTTTCTCTCACAAAATGTCATCAGAACAGGCTGAATGGCCTCATTATCTTGTTTTCAGAATGTACACAAACACTACCTGGTTTGAATTGGTACCAACTCAAAATGGCTTTCCCTCAGTACCGACTGTGGGAGTACAATGGCCTACATAATAATAGATGCAGCACATTTTAAATTTTTCTTCTTCCAATGAATTTTTTTTTAAAAGCTCCTCTTCAGTGGGAACCAGGAGAGTTAGAATGATAAGTCCTGACTGCAATAACCACACAGAGTGTAGACGTTGCCAGGCAACAGAAAATACCCAGCTTGATACAGTCAATATATAAGCTTTGTCTTCTTCCCATCAGATTGTGTGTAAGGGGCCCACACAGCTGTGAGGTGATCAGTACACACATGTGATTGAGCAGCTTCCAGGTGCTGACATCCAATCATTGCTGTATTCTGGCTGTGAGACATTTATTGTAGCTAAAATGTTTTTTACAGTAAAAATGTTTATGATCAAATCCTGCATGCAGTCATGGAAAGTCTTAATTAGAAATTTTATTAGTTTGGTCTTTGTGATTAGCACAGTTCCCTTATTGGATTTATAACCCCTTGATATATAACCCGGCCTTATCATTTTACTACTTCTGTTTCACACTGTCGAGTTAGTGCTGTCTTTAAAAGCCAGATATTTCCATGTTTTTTAGCCCAGAGTCAGGTGTGCGGAGATACCAAAAATCCCAAGCTCCAAGAATCCAACTTTTAAAAATGGCAGGAGAAACTCAACAGGTCTGGCAGCACCTGTGAAGAGAGAAATAGAGATAATGTTTTGAGTCCAGCGACTGTTCTTCAGAACTGGTCACTAAGCTTGAGACGTTAACTTGTTTCTCTCTCCGCAGAGACCTGCTGAGTTCATCCAGCCATTTTGCTTCTCTTTCAGATCTTCAGCATCTATAGTTCATTGTTTTACTTTACTAATGGCTTCCCCATTTGCAGTCCAGGGTGGTGGGTGAGTTGGGAGGAGGGGGAGTGCTCAGGCTGGTTTGGAGGTCATACTACGGGACCTGTGAGGAACAGAGTGGCCTGTGAGGAACAGATGGGGCTGTGAGGAACAGAGGGGGTTATGAGGAACAGAGGGGGTTATGAGGAACAGATGGGGCTGTGAGGTACAGCGGAGGCTGTGAGAAACAGATGGGGCTGTTGGTTCCTGAGGCAGAAAGCCTCCCTTGGGGCTTTGGCACAGTGATGCAAGTTTAAAACCATAAAACCATCCTCCCCCTCACACACTCCCATGGTCCACCATGCCATCCAATGCCTCCCTACCCATTTTTATTAGCCTCTCAGTTTTTCCAGTTCTGTCTTACCCCTCATACCCTCTTCACCTTTCCCCCTCCATGCCAACTTACTTCACATCCACCGGGGCAAATCTCAGAAAATACATTGACTTACGTTTATTGCTGATGTCATTACTGGAAAAGTATGTCTAATTTTTGGACCTAGTGCTATGTAATGAAGCAGATTTATAAAAGATCTTAAAGTAAGGGAACACTTAGGAAGCAGCGATCATAATATGGTAGAGTTCAGTCTGCAGTTTGAAAGAGAGAAGGCAAAATCGGATGTAATGGTGTTACAGTTAAATAAAGGGAATTATGAGGGCATGAGAGAGGAACTGGCAAAAATAGACTGGAAGCAGAGCCTAGCCGGGAAGACAGTAGAGCAAAAATGGCAGGAGTTTGTGGGTATAACTGAGGACACTGTACAGAGGTTCATCCCCAAGAAAAGAAAGATTATCCGGGGAGGGATTAGACAGCCATGACAGCCAAAGGAAGTCAGGAAATGTATCAAAGAAAAAGAGAGATCCTATAAAGTGGCCAAGAGCAGTGGGAAATCAGAAGATTGGGAAGGCTGCAAAAACAAACAGAGGATAACAAAGGGAGAAATAAGGAAGGAGAGGATCAAATATGAAGGTAGGCTAGCCAGTAATATTAGAAATGATAGTAAAAGTTTATTTCAATACATAAGAAACAAATGACAGGCAAAAGTAGACTTTGGGCCACTTCAAACTGATGCTAGAAGCCTAGTGATGGGAGATAAGGAAATAGCAGGAGAACTTAATAAGTACTTTGCATCAGTTTTCACAGTGGAAGACATGAGTAATATCCCAACAATTAAAGGGAGTCAGGGGTTTGAGTTGAGTATGGTTGCCATTACAAAAGAGATAGTGCTAGAAAAGCTAAAAGGTCTTAAAATTGACAAATCTCCTGGCCCCGATGGGATACACCCTAGAGTTCTGAGGGAGGTGGCTGAGGAAATAGCGGAGGCATTGGTTGAGATCTTTCAAAAGTCACTGGAGTCAGGGAAAGTCCCGGATGATTGGAAGACCGCTGTTGTAACCCATTGTTCAAGAAAGGATCAAGACAAAAGATGGAAAATTATAGGCCAATTAGCCTAACCTTGGTTGTTGGTAAAATTCTAGAATCCATTGTTAAGGATGAGGTTTCTAAATTCTTGGAAGAGTAGGGTCGGATCAGAACAAGTCAACATGGATTTAGTAAGGGGAGGTCATGCCTGACAAACCTGTTAAAATTCTTTGAAAAGGGTGACAAGTAGGTTAGACCAGGGAAACCCAGTGGATGTGGTCTATTTAGACTTCCAAAAGGCCTTTGATAAGGTGCCACACGGGAGGCTGCTGAGTAAGATGAGGGCCCATGGTGTTTGAGGTGAGCTACTGGGATGGATTGAGGATTGGCTGTCTGACAGAAGGCAGAGAGTTGGGATAAGAGGTTCTTTTTCGGAATGGCAGCCGGTGACAAGTGGTGTGACAGGGTTCAGTGTTGGGGCCGCAGCTGTTCACATTATATATTAATGATCTGGATGAAGGGACTGGGGGCATTCTAGTGAAGTTTGCAAATGATACGAAGTTAGGTGGACAGGCAGGTAGTACTGAGGAAGTGGGGAGGCTGCAGAAGGATCTAGACAGTTTGGGAGAGTGGTCCAGGAAATGGCTGATGAAGTTCAATGTGAGCAAATGTGAGGTCTTGCACTTTGGAAAAAAAAATACAAGCATGGACTACTTTCTAAACAGTGAGAAAATTCATAAAGCCGAAGTACAAAGGGATCTGGGAGTGCTAGTTGAGGATTCTCTAAGGTAAACATGCAGGTTGAATCCGTGATTAAGAAAGTGAATGCAATGTTGTCATTTATCTCAAAAGGGTTGGAATATAAAAGCAATGATGTGCTACTGAGACTTTATAAAGCTCTGGTTAGGCCCCATTTGGAGTACTGTGTCCAGTTTTGGTCCCCACACCTCAGGAAGGACATACTGGCACTGGAATGTGTCCAGCGGAGATTCACACGGATGATCCCTGGAATGGTAGGTCTAACATACGAGGAACGGCTGAGGATCCTGGGATTGTACTCATTGGAGTTTAGAAGGTTAAGGGGAGATTTAATAGAAACTTACAAGATAATACATGGTTTGGAAAGGGTGGACACTAAGAAATTGTTTCCGTTAGGTGAGGAGACTAGGTCCCGTGGACACAGCCTTAGAATTAGAGGGGGTCAATTCAGAACAGAAATGCGGAGACATTTCTTCAGCCAGAGAGTGGTGGGCCTGTGGAATTCATTGCCGCGGAGGGCAGTGGAGGCTGGGCGCTAAATGTCTTCAAGGCAGAGATTGATAAATTCTTGATGTCACGAGGAATTAAGGGCTATGGGGAGAATGTGGGTAAGTGGAGTTGAAATGTCCATCAGCCATGATTAAATGGCGGAGTGGAGTCGATGGGCCGATTGGCCTTACTTCCACTCCTATGTCTTATGGTCTTATGGTCTTAATTACCCCTCCTGTGAAAATGAGGTAATAACGGGTTCAGGGGTGCGATTTGGGATTTCCACCTTCTTCTGGTATTTTTGCCAAAGTGTAGATTCTGTCTGTCATGCAAACATCTCTCCTTTTATTTCTCTAATTGGTTTCCATCTCTAATTTGGGGTATCAAAATTTGTAGGTGAATGCTGTTAATGTGATCATTTAAAATGCATGGGCTGGAAACATGAATAACTCTGCAATCATTTGAAAGTCAATTAAGGTCTATTTTCATTGCCTACACTGGCCAATAGATGAAAGTGAGGACTGCAGATGCTGGAGATCAGAGTTTAGATTAGAGTGGTGCTCAGAAAAAGCACAGTAGATCAGGCATGAAGGGAATGAAGGGCTCCTGCCCCAAAATGTCACTTTTCCTGCTCCTTGGCTGCTGCCTGACCTGCCGTGCTTTTCTAGCACCACTCTAATCTTTACACTGGCCAATATTTTAACCACACTTCAATTGTTTCTTAGAAGAAAACATGAAAGAATTGCCAGGTCCTTGCCTGAAACTGAGTTCAGTGTCAAGCTTCAACTTCACTTAAAATAGTAACAACTTGTCTTAAATAAGGCCTTATGGTGAAATATCTCAAGGGACCTCACAGGATCATTGTCAACCAAGTCTGGTTACCAAGGAGAAATGAGGACAGATGACCAACTGCTTGATTAAAAGGATGAGTTTTGAATGAAGGGTTTTTCAAAGTGGGGGCCTGGAAGGAGTGGTCAGGGGCCTCAGGGAGATCATGAACTGAAACTTTGGAGTCATGAGCACAGAGAGACAACATTAGTTGCCATATTATTCCACCCTCATTCAACAGGTCTGACCACCACCCACCCACCATCACTGGAGGGTCACACCAACTCGGGCTGTCCCAGAGGTAGAGATTCAGAGATGTTCACCAAAGGATTTCCATGATCCTTAGAAACTGAAGGCATGACAGATCCAAATTACAGACAAATTAATTCAGATCCTACGAGCGGGCCTGTACCTGCAGAAGTTTCTGCCTAAGAATAGTGTGGCATTTAGTCTATGTTACATGCTGGAAATTGTTTGAATTGAGTTTTTCCACCTCTGTACTTCTAAACATTTGCTTACTTTAAGTGCACAAGTCTGACTGGCAAACAATAAACTCTTTCATTTTGCTGTATTTGGAATAAACCTATTGTTATATTATAACCAAATGTATGATCTCTAGCTCTGTTGCTCTGACATGAGTCAAACTCTTGAATGTAATCACAATCAGACTCATGGTCAGAGGCCTTAGACACATTTCAGCTCAATCCTCTTGACACCGCGTTTCACCGTTTCCCAACCTATGGCTACGATTTGCTGGTTTTTAACTGCACTCGTGTCCAGGTGCATTACATCCAAAAACATTTACGTTCCAGAACACTTTAGCTATCAGTTCTTAGCAAGATATCCCGCAGCCTGCTAAATGATATAGTTCCAAAATTACACAGAATGTTTACTCAGGGTGGCAATGAAATAATTCCACACAGGGGACAGTATTCTGTCATCAAGTCACCCCGTTTTTGAAGAATCCCAACAGTGTGGAAGCAGGCCATTCAGCCCAACAAGTCCATACCGACCCTCCAAAGAGTAACCCACCAGACCCATTCCCCTAACTTATGGACTTAACCTACACATCCCTGAACACCATGGGCAATTTAGTATGACCAATTCACCTAACCTGCACATCTTTGGATTGTGGGAGGAAACCGGAGCACCTGGATGAAACCCACGCCTGCATGGGGAGAATGTGCAAACGCCACACAGACAGTCACCCGAGGCTGGAATCAAACCCAGGTCTCTGGCACCATGAGGCAGCAGTACTAACCATTGACCCACCGTGCTGCATGGAAAACCTTTGACTCTGGTACAGCCCCATCAGAGTCAACTCCCAGATTGGCAGGGTATCTGATACTTATGTTTAATCTGTCAGCCAAGGTTCCCTGATTGAACCAGATTAACAGCCCCAATCGGGGAACTCATAATCTATGAGGTCCACTCAGCGTACCTCGTTATAATTGCTACAAGCAAGGCTTAACAAAAACGAACAGTTTGTCAAGTTGGGGTTGGATATGGCAAATTTCAATTTAACAGTTTGTAAATTAATCTACACATCCACCAGATAGATGCATGCAACAGAATCCCATTGAGCCCTGAGTCACGTGGCTATGACATGATTTGAGGCAGAATCGCATGAGACACTGAGTGAGGCCCGTCAACATCTTTGACACTCCTGTCACGTGACTAGGCGAGTCCACTGAGCAGCAGGGTGTTATCTATGAAAGAGGGATCATAGCCTGGAAAATATCTTGTTAACACCACACCTCTCCTCATTCAGATCCAGCTCTCCATTTTTTTCCAATAAGCTCCAACAAACTAAACATTGAGAATTCTCGACATGGACGTCAGAGTGGGAGCCTACTGACTTATCTCATCACTGGCTCTAAATGATCTCCATATTGATCACTGGGCACCAACACCAGCACACTCCATGGGCACCAGCCACATGCACGCCCACATCCATGGATTTTGGCATCTGACATGTGCCAGCTTCAAAGAACCCTCATGGCACATCTTTCCAACCTGAAAAATTGTTCTTGAATTACAAGAATGTTTAAAATGTGCATAGTATCTCCGAGTTCTCACCCATGGTCCCAACAACAGTTCAGGTCCTTTTGAGGTCTTGCAATTCTGGATTTTTTTTAAAGAACTGCTGATATTCTCCAAAACTGAATACAGTACAGAGTAAGAAAATAATTACTTTCCATTGCGAGTTGGATATCTCAACTTTTTCACAACTTTAATGTGTAATTACTCCATCCCGTCTATCTGAAATATTTAATTTCCCTGAATGACAGTCTGTAAGATTGATGCATTAATTTCGCTGCTGGAATTTTTCCTAAATCTTTGCTCATATGGTCAGTAGCAATTTCTCCAGTCAAGCATGCACAGCTTCCTTCTGCACTGTGCTTGAGTCATCTGGTAACTCCTGCCTTTTGAACTGAGAGTTCAAATTCATCTGAACGTTCATTGCTGTGATAAAATTGTACATTTCAGTTAGAATTACAACCTGCTGGGAAAAATGCAAAGACTGCCTTACTATTCAAAAATAATTTCAGCTGAAGTGCGGCTGATGGATGTTGAGCAGAAAGATTTCCACTGATAGATCTTTCAGAATGGTATGTGGTAATTGTCTGGCTTTCCTGACCTATCCATGAAGCCATTTAGAGTGTTGTAGGGCTGACATTTCTATGTCCCCACACATGGTAGTTTTCACTCCTCTGCCAAGCGAAGGTGACAATGTAAGAAAAGCGAATGGCTCACATTTAAACAGCGTTGTTCATAACATCAGGATATCCCAAAGCACTAGACCGCCAGCAAGTTGTAGCCACTATTTAAATACAAGAAATGTGCCCACCAACTTATCTCATGATCACATGATGTGTGTCTTTGCAGTGCTGGAAATTTGCTTGAAGGATAAATATTGGTGTTGCTATTCTTCACAACAGTGGCCTGAGGTCTGTGATATCCATTCAGTGTGCCAGTGGGACCTTGGTTTAATATCTGAACACTGAGACTGCACAGATGCTCTGGAGCATTGACAAGCCCTCTCAGTCATTCATTGAGGCATAGATTCATACAGCACGGAAACAGAGCCTTCGGTCCAACTCGTCCATGCCAACCACGTTTCCCAAAATAAACTAGTCCCATTTGCTTGCATTCGGTCCCTATTCCTCTAAACCTTTCTGATTCATATACCTGTCCAAACTTCTTTTAAATGTAACTGTACCTGCATCTACCACTTCCTCTGGCAGTTCATTCCATATGCGAACCACCCTCTGTGTGAAAAAGTTGACCCTTGGGTCCCTTTTAAATCTTTCATCTCTGACCTTAAAAATGTGCCCTCTGGTTTTAAACTCCCTCACCTGAGGGAAGAGATCTTTGCTATTTATCTTAGCTATAACCCTTATGATTTTATAAATCTCAAAATGTCACCCCTCAACCTCCCACATTCCAGAGAAAATAACCCCAGCCTATCCAGTCTCTCCGTATTAATGAAGCTTTCCAGTCCCGGTAACATCGTGGTAATTCTTTTCTGCACCCTTTCAAATTTAATAGCATCCCTCCTATAGCAGGGAAATCAGAACTGTAACATCTTACTTCAAAGTGGCCTCACCAATTTCCTGTACAATCTCAACATGACTACCCAACTCCTATACTCAGTGGTCTGACCAATGAAGGCAAGTATGCCAAATGCCTTCTTCAGTACCCTGTTACATCATTACAATTTTACAGATTGGATTTGGAACCATAAGTCGAGAGTGTGGTGCTGGAAAAGCACAGCAGGTCAGGCAGCAGACAAGAAGCAGGAGAATCAACGCTTCGGACATGAGCCCTTCATCAGGCCCTAATCTCAAAACGTCAACTCTCCTGCTCCTTGGATACTGCCTGACCTGCTGTGCTTTTCCAGCACCACACTCTCAACTCTGATCTCCAGCACCTGCAGTCCTCACTTTCTACTTTGGAACCAGAAGACGATAAGAAGTAGGAGTAGAAACCGTCCATTCAGCCCATTGAGTCAGCGTCACCATTCCATCAGATTGTGGCTGATCTGATAATCTTCAATTCCACTCTCTGCTTTCTCCCCATCACCCTGGAATATACTTAATGACACATTTACCCTCTGAGAGAAGAAATTCCTCCTCATCTCAGTCTTAAATGGGTGAATCTTTACTCTGAGAAGGGTGATTGCAGTCCCAAAGTGTAAACTGGATCCTGCCAGACTGACATCAATTCTGTAGTTAACATTCTCTGAACATCTCAAATTGGTTCTGCTGCATTAACACAGCCTTAACTTGTAACAAAGAGATTCTGACTTATAAAGCCATTTCATTGCTCTACGTTTAGGATTTAAGAAATATCATTCAATCGTGTAAGACATATTTCATTACATCCCTGAAGGTATTATCCAATCAACTTGTTCAGAGATGTTATTACACACCTCTAGACCGTGTGGGACTTGAATTCAGGTCTCCTGTCCTTCCCAAGGACACTACCACTGCATCACAAGAGCCCCCTCCCTCCCTCCCCTGAAGCTTTATTTGCATATCTAGAAATGCTATCACACATAACCAAATGATTTTTCCCATCAATAAATCATCTTGTAGCAATTTTCATCTATTAACCAGGAAACAAGTTCTCCACTTGTTTAATTTACATAAAAGGCCCATTAACAGCAATGCAAAGCATCAAAGAGGGGAAGGGGTCTAAATCAAAATGGAGTTGGGAGGGGAGATAAGACACTGTATCCCCCGTGATGCCCACCTAGCCCTAAAGGCATCAAATGTATTGGTGGACGCTACATTCTCTATCTCTCAGGACACCTGGGCTCCAACATAACCACAGAAGAGGGGCAGATGGTCAGCAGAGATGACCCCCTTTCACGGCCCGATGCCTGGACCTGGTTACAGCCACCCTGGTTAGGCCCGGGAGCAGACCCATGAGGAGATCCTCTGATCTGCCCATACCCACTTCAGCACCTGGGGCCGAAAGGTCAGGAGCATGGAGCTGAAGTGCAACCAAACACACAAAAATAAGTTCTTAAATCACTAAAAAGAGTTGGTGCAATCACCCATAACCAATATACAGATACCACAGCACCCTAAAATATAGTTAGGCTGGGCCCCTGTGAATCACTGCAATCTGTGGTTACACCGTATTCCTTCACCTGATTTAAAAACAAATACATTCCCTAACTAACCGGTTCAGAGATGTTATAACACACCTCTGGAGCAGGTGGGACTTGAACCCAGGTCTATCCAGCTCAGAGGTAAGATCATTACCACCACACCACACCACAAGGACCCCTCTCTCCCTGAAGCAGACAAACAAGGATAAGAAACAGCTGACCAGCCCGTAAAAGCTTGTGTCTTTACCTTACGAACTCTCTCAATTTAGCATCAACCTCCACTTTATTGGCTGCAGTTGTTTCGTCTCTGTTACTCTATCTGATAGATTAGAGCCAACATTTACCATTCCTGAATGAGGAAGTTTTTCCTCATATCTATTTTAAATTTACTTAAACACCTCTATGCTCTGTATTCCCAGTAGCTTAACTTAGCAGCAATAATTTATCCATTCAGTTTAATAATTCATATCCCTCAATGAGCTCCCACAGGAACCTATTCTCATTCAGAATCAAAGTATGAGGCCTTCCAATTGCCTTAGGATGCCAAATGGAAAATGAGAATAGAATGCTGCCACATCTTCATCAAATCTATGCACGATCTTCACGTATCACTTTTAATTTCATCCATTCTCCTGCCTCTGCTCCAGATGCTTTAATATTTAATGTTTTCTATGCACTATCCAATTCCCTTTTTAAAAAAAAAATCTGCTTCAACAACAGTTTGTGGCAAGGTGCTGTGGTTTTTTTTGATGTCTGTGAAAAGATATTTTGTTTTAACCGATATAATGATCTATAAGTAATTCTTACCCCATATAGAGTTGAGGAGTAGGATTCCGATATTTTAGAAAATCGGGTCTTTTATGGGTCTTTATACAGAGCTTTTTGTAGCAGATACTGTTTGGGTCATAGCGACCACCAAAGAATCCTGAGAAATGCAAGGTGAAAGTCTACACTGCTCATCTGACCTCAATGTAACAGAGCAAGAAATGGGCCAGGTCCACTATTAGTTTATGTGAAGCTTTAGTGCCCATTGCTGACAGTCTAAAAAATGGGAAAATCAATGTTTCAGGCAGGAGCCCTTTATCAGGAAAGGGCTTTTCTTGATGAAAGGCTCCTGCCCGAAATGTTGATTTTCCTGCTCTTCAGATGCTGCCTGACCTGCTGTGCATTTCCAGCACCACTCTAATCTCCAGCATCTGCAGTCCTCACTTTCGCCAAGTCTTAAATGTGGCACAACCCTCTAGCGTCAAATGTCTTTCAGGAGTCCGCGGAATGCAGGAACATTGCCCCCAAGCTTGTAACCTGGCATTTGTGTGGCGCGAATGTTACTTGCCACTTGTCAGCCCAAGCCTGGGTATTGTCCAGATTTTGTTGTATTTGAACATGGACTGATTCAGTATCTGAGGAGTCATGAAAGGTGCTGAACACTGTGCAATCATTGACAAACACCCCCACTTCTGACTTTAATGCGGAGGGAGGGTCATTGATGAAGCAGCTGAAGATGGTTGGGCCTAGGACACTACCCTGAGGAACTCCCACAGAGTTGTCCTGGAGCTGAGAGAACTGAACTCCAACAATCAGACCACCTTGCTATGTGTCAGGTATGGATCCAACCAGCAGACACTTTGCCACTGATACCCAGTGACTCCAATTTTGTTAGAGCTCCTTGATGTCACACTTGGTCGGATACAGCCTTGATGTCAAGGGCTGTCACTCACCCCTCCCCTCTAGAATTCAGCTCTTTTGTCCATGTTTAAACCAAGGTTGTAATGAGGTCAGGAGCTGAGTGACCCTGGCTAAACACAAACCAGGCATCACTAAGCGGGTAACTGCTGAGCAGGTGCTGCTTGATTTAATTTAGTTTATTTCTTGTCACCTGTTACAAAATACAGCGAAAGATGTTCTATAGTGTTGCCACTCTCCGGCACTATTTTAAAACACAGAAAATTAAACCAAAACATAGAATATAAAGGCAGAAAAATGAAGAAATAAAGAAAAAGGACTTTACAGTCCTTCATGTTAAGTGATCTGCCATTCACCATGAGCCTGGTGGCTAGGTCCTAGTCCCCTTCACCTTGCCTCTGCTCCTGCCTACCCTTCAGTACCTCTCACCTCCACTGACACCCTCGCCACAATGGGTCCTCGTTGGACCTCACCAATGCTGATGCCACCGATGCCAGCCCATAGCACGAACCCAAACTCGACTCTGCCAACATCATGAGTCCGATCCGGGGGCTCCCGGTCGATGGAGCCACTGCTGATGCTGCTAGGTCCCGTACTGGGCCCTTGCTCACCTCTCCACCGCCTCCGTGACCCTGAGCTGGACACAGACCACCACTTGGAACACAAACCCCCCCTCAGACGCTGGCGCCAAGAGTGTGAGCTGGGCACGCTCAATTCCATACTGGGCCCACTCACCTCCGTCAGTGCTGTCACCACGACCGAGATTGTCAACAGGAGGTAAGTAAAATAAAACAGAAAGGAAAGAAAAATGAGAAATGGGAAAGGAGAGAAAAGAAATGAAAAGGAACAAAAAAAAGAGTGGACAGAGTGGACAGAGTGGGCAAGCCCCAGACTCAAAAGCCCTGCTCCACCACCATCTCACCGGAATCTTGATAGTAGTGTTAATGACACCCTCCATCACTTTACTATTGATCAGTGGGACGGTGATTGGCCAGATTGTATTGGTCATGCTTTTTGTGTGCAGGAGATCCCTGGGCAATTTTCCACACTGAGAGGTAGATGCCAGTGCTGTAACTTGACTGGAGTAGTAGAGCAGCAGGTGCTGAAGCACAAATCGTAACACTATTGCCAGAATGTTGTCAGGGCCTGTAGCTTTTGCAGCATCCAATCATTTCTTGATACTACATGGAGTGAACTGAATTGGCTGAAGACTGGTATCTGTGATGCTGGGGATCACTGGAGGAGGCTGAAATGGAGTATCCACTTGTCACTTGCTGCTGAAGATTGCTGCGAATGCTTCAGTCTTATCCTTTGCACTGTTGTGTGGAGCTTTTCCATCATTGAGGACAGGGATATTTGTGGAGCCTCCTCCTCCAGTGAGTTGCTTAACTGTCCACAACCATTCATGACTGAATATGGCACCACCTCAAGAACTTAGACCTGATCCCCCTTGGTTGTGGAATCACTTGCCTCTGTCTATCACTTGCTGCTTTTGCTGTTTGGCATGCAGGTAATCCTGTTGGATTAAGAAAGAGAAGAGAAACATAGAAAACAATGAAATGCGTAAAACCGCAACTTAAAATGTGTCCATTTTAAAGTCACTTTAGATCATTGAAAACTGATGGAATGTGCATTCAAATGTTAATAGTTAATTTTCAGTATCAACTGGCAGTGAGTAACCAGCTGATTGGCACTACTTCCACTACCTTCAACATCTATTCCCTCCAGCACACAGACTCTCAGTAACAGCAGTGTATACCATCTACAAGATGCATTGAAGTAACTCATCAAGGGTCCTTAGACAGCATCTTCCAAAGCTGTGATCTCTACCAGCTAGAAGGACAAGGGCGGCAGATACATGGGGACACCACCTCCTGAAGGATGCCTTCCCCACTATCCTGACTTGGAAATACAACACTATTCCTTCAGTTTTGCCAGATCAAAATCCTGAAACTTCCTTCCAATTAGTGCTGAGGAATACCTACAACACCACCCTTCCTACCCCCAGTGAACTGCAGCAGTATACGAAGGTGGCAATATCAAGGGCAGTAAATGCTGGCCTTGCCAAAAACACTCGCAATTCAGAAACTTAGACTGAAATGGATCCACACTGACTTTCTGGGTAGATTTAACATTTGTATCCTTCACTCTATATATGCGAATAGTGCGGAAGACAGGAGTGCTGTTCCTCCCAGGTTATCTTTGAAATTGTTCAACTTATACAACATTTTATTTTGTCTGAGGGAGGGGGGTGAGGGTTTCACTACGTGTTTGCACCTGGTCTAAAGCTGTTGTACCATTCGTACACGGATAAGATTGCACACCATAGCATCGCCATTGCTTCCACATAAAAACTTGGGCCACTGAGTTTTGTATATCAAAGTAAAGGGATCCAAGGAAATTGTACCATGCAAAAGCAAGCCAATTCATAATAGGAGATGTCATTCAAAATAAAACAGAAATAACACCAAGATATTAAACATTCAGAAATTAAATATTGCTCAATGACCTTTACAAAGCAATTGACTAAGCTCAGTGTTTCCCAGTTACTCAATTAGTTTTATGCAGTTTAATCTAACCTTATCTTTACTTATGGCATTGCACAAGTGATAGTTAATACCCAATAAACCTCATATCAGCTAAAAATGGCTCTTCATCACTGAAAATACTGCACTGTTCCCAAGCAATCCATTTACATGTGCTGGTACCTATCAATAAACTGAAAATAAGCCCCGTGGGTGGTATAATCTCTCAGATTTTCACTCATTGTGCTCTCATTTAACAGACTGGAGCTCAGGTTCAAGGTTTGGTTGAGATTTGTACCCACTCTTCTTCCACAGGGAAGATTTCTCTGTTTCAAAGGCATCATCAGGAGAAGGAGTGGATACCAGTCAATGTCTTCTCCTCTCTGTTCTGCCAGGCCAGCCAAGTGCTTCACTGTACCTGACTGAGGGCTTTTTCATGTTAGCACCATTATAATCCAAATTGGAGCAATGTGCAACCAATGAAGGTGGTAGAAAGCCACAATCTAAGTGACCACCATTAAAGGAGGTCTCAGAAAGTTTGATTCATTTAATTAAAACCTCAAGAACCCAGTGGGCAAATAGTGGGGTGAGAACATGCGACTAATAAGATGATGTTTAAAACAAATGATGGGGCTATTTCAAAGAAAGCCAGGGGAGTTGTCCTGCTCTCTAACATGGTCATCATCATTTTCATGCCGTTATTTGTGGGATCTTGCTGTGCACTTCTTGGCTGCTACAATTCCTACACTGTAACAATGGCTGCACTTCAGGAAGTCCTTCATCAGCTGTACACTGCACTGGGTCATCCTGAGAGCATGAAAAGTGCTTTAGAAATGTACTATTTTCCCCCTCTTATTTGGCAATCATCATTCACTGAAGACATTAGAGAAATAAGTGACATAAGAGACCCACTGTCAGGCAACGATCATTAATTACTTACGTTCCTGTTCACTTTGATCACACATTTAAAAAACATTCCAGACGACAAGATAAACGGAGCTGTCGTAAAGTGCAACACTCCTGGAAACCAAGGGATCTGCCATTTTCACACACACGAAGTTCCACCAGCAGAGACGAGTGATGACTGAGTCTGTCTTTTTTAGTGATGGTGGCTGTAGGCAGGATGTGATCCCAGACCCTGAAGAGAAATGTTTCTCCTGCAGCAGTAAGTCAACAGTTAAGCAAACGTCAACAAGAAAACACATCTAAAAAAGAAAATCAAAAGGCCAGATCATGTGAAAATGGAAGTGGTTTCCTGTAGTTAGTGTGTTGTATTTGTAACAATGTGACTTAGCACAGAGAGGTTTCCTGTAGTTAGTGTGTTGTATTTGTAACAATGAAACTCAGCACAGAGCGGTTTCCTGTAGTTTGTGTGTTGTATTTGTAACACTGTAACTCAGCAGAGAGGTTTCCTGCAGTTAGTGTGTTGCATTTGTAACAATGTAACTCAGCAGAGAGGTTTCCTGTCATTATTTTGTTGTATTTGTAACATTTTAACTCAGCACAGAGAGGTTTCCTATAGTTAGTGTGTTGTCAACGGGGGAAAACGGAAGATTGGGAAGCTTTTAAAGAACAACAGAAGATTACTAAGAAGGAAATACGCAGAGATAAAATGAGGTACGAAGATAAACTGGTCAAGAATAGAAAGGTGGATAGTAAAAGCTTTTTTAGGTATGTGAAAGGCAAAAAAATGTTCAAGACTAAAATTGGGCCCTTGAAGACAGAAACAGCGGAATATATTACGGAGAAAATAGAAATGGCAGAAGAATTGAATTGGTACTTCAGATCTGTGTTCACTGGGGAAGACACAAGCAATCTCCCTGAGATAACATTGGCTGAAGGACCTGAACTTAAGGGAATTTATATTTGCCAGGAATTGGTGTTGGAGAGACTGTTAGATCTGAAGGTTGATAAGTCCCCAGGGCCTGATGGTCTACATCCCAGGGTACTGAAGGAGGTGGCTCGAGAAATCGTCGATGCATTGGTGATTATTTTCCAGAGTTCAATAGATTCGGGATCAGTTCCTGCAGATTGGAGGGTGGCTAATGTTGTACCACTTTTTAAGAAAGGTGGGAGAGAGAAAGCAGGAAATTATAGACCAGTTAATCTGACCTCAGTGGTGGGAAAGATGCTGGAGTCTATTATAAATGATAAAATTATGACACATCTGGATAGTAGTAACAGGATAGGTCAGAGTCAGCATGGATTTATGAAGGGGAAATCATGCTTGACTAATATTCTGGAATTTTTTGAGGACGTAGCTCTGAAGATGGACAAGGGAGATCCAGTAGATGTAGTGTAACTGGACTTTCAGAAAGCTTTTGATAAAGTCCCACATAGGAGGTTAGTGAGCAAAATTAGGGCGCATGGTATTGGGGGAAAAGTACTAACTTGGATTGAAAGTTGGTTGGCTGATAGGAAACAAAGGGTACTGATAAATGGCTCCATTTCGGAATGGCAGGCAGTGACCAGTGGGGTACCGCAGGGATCAGTGCTGGGACCACAGCTTTTTACAATATATGTTAATGATATAGAAGGTGGTATCAGCAATAACATTAGCAAATTTACTGATGATACTAAGCTGGGTGGCAGGGTGAAATGTGATGAGGATGTTAGGAGATTACAGGGTGACCTGGACAAGTTAGGTGAGTGGTCAGATGCATGGCAGATGCAGATTAATGTGGATAAATGTATGGTTATTCACTTTGGTGGCAAGAAAAGGAAAGAAGATTACTACCTAAATGGAAGTAATTTAGGTAAAGGGGCAGTACAGAGAGATCTGGGTGTTCTTGTACACCAGTCAATGAAGGTAAGCATGCAGGTACAGCAGGTAGTGAAGAAGACTAATAGCATGCTGGCCTTCATAACAAGAGGGATTGAGTATAAAAGCAAAGAGGTTCTTCTGCAGCTGTACAGGGTCCTGGTGAGACCACACCTGGAGCACTGTGTGCAGTTCTGGTCTCCAAATTTGAGAAAAGACATTCTGGCTATTGACGGAGTGCAGCATAGGTTCACGAGGTCAATTCCTGGAATGGCAGGATTACCTTACACTGAAAGACTGGAGCGACTGGGCTTGTATACCCTTGAGTTTAGAAGACTGAGAGGGGATCTAATTGAGACATATGAGATTATTAAAGGATTGGACACCCAGGAGGCAGGAAACATGTTTCCGTTGATGGGTGAGTGCCGAACCAGAGAACACAGCTTAAAAATACGAGGTAGACCATTTAGGACAGAGATGAGGAGAAACGTCTTCACCCAGAGAGTGGTGGCTGTGTGGAATGCTCTTCCCTACAGGGCAATGGAGGCCCAGTCTCTGGATTCATTTAAGAAAGAGTTGGATAGACCTCTCAAGGATTGTGGAATCAAGGGTTATGGAGATAAGGCAGGAACAGGATACTGATTAAGGATGATCAGCCATGATCATATTGAATGATGGTGCAGACTCGAAGGGCAGAATGGCCTACTCCTACACCGATTGTCTATTGTCTATTTGTAACGTTGTAACTCAGCACAGAGAGGTTTCCTGTAGTTCATGCGTTGTATTTGTAACACTGTAACTCAGCACGGAGAGGTTTCCTGTAGTTAGTGTGTTGTATTTGTAACAATGTAACTCAGCAGAGAGGTTTCCTGTAATTCATGCATTGTATTTGTAATGCTGTAACTCAGCAAAGAGAGGTTTCCTGTAGTTAGTGTGTTGCATTTGTAACAATGTAACTCAGCACAAAGAGTTTCCTGTAGTTAGTGTGTTGTATTTGTAACAATGTAATCCAGCACAGAGGGGTTTTGTGTACTTATTGTGTTGTATTTGTAACAATGTACTCAGCACAGAGAAGTTTCCTGTAGTTAGTGTGTTGTATTTGTAGCAATGCTCATATACAGCATATATAAATTAAATTCTGCAGCAAAATTACATTCAATCTGATGGTTACCTGAAGAATATTACTGAGAACATACCAGTTGAGAAGGAAATGGCAGTTCAGCTGAAATGATACATATTTATGTAGATATTTTCTAATCAACCTGTTTAGAGATGTTATTGCACACCATTAAAGCAGGTGGGCTCAGGAACCCTGGTTCAGAGGTATAAATACTGCCACTTCAGCACTACAGCTCCAATATTTTTCTGTATGTTTTCCTTCTCTTTATCCAGTGACACACACCTCAACAACTTTGTTTTCACACCATCAAATCACCCGGCATGTTTTCAATTACTGTTTGCCATCTCTAAATCACTTTCTGGGCAGACCCCTCAAGGGCAATGTAGTCCTACACTTCTATGTGAATATTTTCAACTCCAGCTGATCGGAGATGTTTTTACTATACACATATGTGGAGCAGGGGAGCCATGAACCTGTGCCTCTTGGCTCAGAGGTAGGGACACTACCACAGCACTGCTGGGGCCCTTACATTTCTACGTGAGTTTTTATTTTTGTTTCCTGATCAACCTATTCAGAGATTATATTCCGCAGCCCTGGAGCAGGTGGGACTTGACCCCAAATCTCTTAATCCAGAGGTACGGACACTACAGCCCACATTTCTAGCATCTTCAACCTGGACACAGGGATGTTTTTAATTTCAAAAACATACTTTATTCATTAAAAAAACTCTTTGTACACATGCATTGTCACAACAGCAGTTCCGTTCTGAACAGTAGCAGATCAAGTAAACAAACAAACATTTGAGTTTGATTCTATCCCAATAAAGCAAAGACATCTCCTACACATACAAGACTATATTTACATGGATTGAGGCACTCCAATAACTGAAGGAACCACATTTACCTTCACTCAGAGTTGTCTTTCCCTACTGTGCCTTGGCAGCAGCTGCCCCAAGCTTCAGTGCATCCCTCAGTACATAGCCCTGGACATTGGAATGTGCCAGTCTACAACACTTGGTCAGAGTCAACTCCTTGCTCAGGTTTCAGGCAGACCAAACAGTATCTTTCACTGAGTTGGTGTGTGTCCTGGGAACAGACCATCGATCACAGAAACCCATGTCATGGAGCTGCTCAAGATAAACCTCAACAAACACCCACTGCATCAATCTCCAGACTTCCTTTGCTAAACCACACTCTGGAAGGGGATGTGTGACAGTCTTTACCATCACCCCCGCCCCCTCCCCATCCCCTTGGAGGGCAGGTATGATAGTGCTGGCTGACTGAGTGTTATTACATACCTCTGCAACAAGTGGGACTTGAACCAAGATCCCCTGGCTCAGAGATCGGGACACTACCACTGCACCACAAGAGCCCACATTTCTATGAGAGGAGGCATTTTATTGGAACACTTGGTGATGAAAATGGATGGTCGGATTATTGCTTTGCGATTGGGCCCCCACAGGAGAAGAATCGATCAACAGAAATAGTGAGCATCCAACTCGGGCTGTTTCCGGCCTTGGGACTCGGGCAAACAACTCCACAGCCAATGAACGGCTCTTGCAGGCTCTTCACGCCAGGGGGAGGCGTCAGCGAAACGTGCGCACAGCAAGATCCCACAAACCGCATGATGATTCACGCCGGGGGTCTGGCTTACTCATCTCCTTGAACGGTCCCGGTACATTTGCACAAACACAGCCGTGGGTTTGGATGGCATTCTCTAATTATAGCATCCCCTCCCCTTCACAAACTAACCCGGGTCCAGTGTTGCATTAGATCTCTCCCCACCACCTCTCCACGTACACACAGACAGACAAAAGGGGAGCCTGTATATACAGTCCATTCCTGTTCCTGGTGCCTGCTGGATCCCATGTTCTGTGCACCTCGGGCCAGTGTGAGAGCTGGGACTCAGACACAATCCAACAAGAAGCAGCAGTGCGCCACTCCACTCGCACTGCATCTGCCTGGTCCCACTAGGGGTAGAGGCAATGGACCGGACCAGCTGCTGCCTGCAGATAGTCCCGTCCTGCTACCCTGGGTACTGCCGCTCTCCTCGTGATTTGCTGTACATTTGGCTCCTGTGTAGGGTACGGCTGAGGCAACAACAACTCTTTGTGAGTGGGCTTTAATTCTTCCGAAAGAGGTAAGAACATTGAGAGAGAGCTAGAGAGAAGGGACTCCTTTAACTCTCTCATTCTATCGCAGGCACGCTGTTTCACCTGGGGAGGGGGGAGGGAGGGGGGGGGGAACGGCTTCACCGAGTGATTGAAGAGTGTGGAGAATGTTAATGGAGAATCGCTCTGCTCGCCCACAGCAGACTCTGTGCTCCCAGGTTAGGGAGAGGTGTACACCGGGCACTGGGCAAGAAACCGAGCCGGACCGGGGGCTGTGCTGGGCATCCTCAGGTAAAAGTTCTGTGCTGGAGAGGACTGACAGAAGCTGGGACAAGGAGCTAAAACAGAGGATCAGGCTGGGATCAGGCTGTCCACAGATGCTGCCGGACCTGCTGAGTTTCTCCTATTGTATTTTTTGCATGTGTCAATATAAGTGAAAGCAGACTGGCAAGTATATCTCCCATTAGCTTTCGAAATATACACTTAAAAACTCATGAACATGTTTACTCAGAATGTGCGTAAACGCGTTGTAATTAATCGTTTAAAAAATCTCTTTCGGCTTTTAATCATTAATTCAGTGTTTAATATCTCCTCTCGTTTTCATGTTTCTCTTTCGCAACTTTAATTCTGCAGCTTTTTTTTTATGTTGGGGAGGAGGGGCTAGGTGTTCAGTTCATTTGCAGGTCGGTCCTGTTGGAGGTTGCAAATTTCGGGCTGGTCCGGTCGCCCACTTCCCGGTCACTTTCTGGTGATTTTATTCGGGGAGAATCGGACGTGTTTGCATCAGTCCTGAGCTCTGTTCCAGTCCATAAATACCTGCCTGTCAGAATCTCACTCCCCCCCCCCCCCCCCCCAAAGTGACCCCAGTTCTGTCCGTTGACAAGGGAAATGATTTGTCTTTTTGTTGTTGTAAGGCTGTGTTCGAGAGTCCCCAAAATCGTCACGGTCTGAAAACACGAACCAGAATGTGAGAACATTGAGAGTTTGGTGTCTTTATCTTTTGCTAATTGGATACTTTCTCCAACACTGAGGTTTCGCTGTTAGTCTGCCACCTCCCGAGCGCTGAGGGATTTGTTTCCTCAGTGAGGGTGGGTTTCCTTCGGGATGCTGTCGCCGTGTGAATATTTAATATTTAACCGCCCCAGGTTGCCGTTAAGTAAAACAGGCCTCATCACTCTTCATTTCTGTGACCGTGGAGCCCCACATTTTGCTCCCAATCACTTCTTTAATGTTTAAAGCGCTATTTTTTTTTGTTAAATTAACTCTGTAAGCCTTACTGGTCAAGCTGAGACTGGTCTTTTAATTTCCTCGTGTTAGGCTCTTCATTCAGAGAGCTGAAGAGTATCAGTCAGATTGAAACGAGGATCTCACACAAACCAGGCGGGATAAGGTTTTTTTTAATCCGCCCATTTAGGGATGCAGTGACTATGAACATCTCCGGAGGAGGTGGGACTTGAACCCAGGACCCCAGCCTGGGTAAGCCTGGCAGATTTCCTGCCTGAGAGCACCAGTTTGCTTGTTGTGACAATCCCTCAACTCGAGATCACTTTAACTTAGGACAGTGTTATTCCCAGACCTTCGGCTGAATTCCTGTACTCAAATTGCCAGCTGCAATGTGAACTGGAGATCATTACACCAGGCCCTGGGTTATTTATCCTGTCTCATTTGTCTCAGAGTCTATAATCCTCTGTGGGTCGGAGACTGGGACTTCCTGCTAATGTAATTGTGATGATTTTGATCATTGCCGCTCAGAAATCCATATAAACCAGTGTCATGAAGTGGATTACTAAATCTCTGCCTCACGGTGGCACAGTGGTTAGCACTGCTGCCTCACAGCGCCAGAGACCCGGGTTCAATTCCCGCCTCGGGCGACTGTGTGGAGTTTGCACATTCTCCCCGTGTCTGTGTGGGTTTCCTCCCACAGTCCAAAGATGTGTGGGTCAAGTGAATTGGCCATGCTAAATTGCCCATAGCGTTAGGTAAGGGGTAAATGTAGGGGTATGGGTGGGTTGCGCTTCGGCGGGTCGGTGTGGACTTGTTGGGCCGAAGGGCCTGTTTCTACACTGTAAGTAATCTAATCTAACAGTGGCACGTCTGTGTGAACTGCTGTAGCCCTCAAAGGGTTAATTTGTTGTCACACTTGAGAAATAATTTCAGATTCTGGACTGTGCTTCATCTAAAGCTAATGTGACGTTTTTCACAAATTCTATCCTTGCCCAGGTTCTATGGGATTTTGTTGTTTGTAGTGAGGATGGTGTGTCTTCACAAAGAATGTGCTTGGAACATTCTTACTGATTTCCTTGGATTAACAGCAATCCCCATGAAGTTGCTCTGCAGTGAAAAACACTGTGCAATCAATGTATACTGCTCTCAAGATGCAGCTGTCTCTGTGGAGTTTGCACATCCTCCCCATGTCTGCGTGGTTTTCCTTCGGGTTCCTCCTACAGTTCAAAGATATGCAGGTTAGGTGGATTGGCCATGGGGAATGCAGGGTTATAGGGATGGGGGATGGGGAGAGCCTGGGTGGAATGCTCTGCAGAGGGTCAGTGTGGATTTGATGGACCGAATGGCCTGCTTCCACTGTGTAGGGGTCCTTTAAGCCTTTTTTTCCTGGTGTGTGTGGAAAGAGAAGGGAGTGGGATTAACTGGGTAACACTTTGAAAGAGCTAGCATAAGCACATTGGGTGAGTGAGTCCCATCTGTCCCGAGAGATTCCGAGCCACTGGGAAATAACTGTCTTCAGAAACCCTATTTTTTTTCCTTTCAGATTTTACACTTGGATTTTAAAAATTGTCTCTTGTGCTAAAGGGATGAATTTAAATAAACAGCAAGAATTCCAGAACAGATGATCCAGAAGCTATTTATCCTTGAGGAAACCAGGCATGGGAGAGGTAAACAGTGCAGTCAGGAAATTTATACCTCAGAGTAGGATTGCAGGCAACTATACACATTCTGCCAGTTGTGATTCCATAGGTAGCCCTGTCCTCAGAGTCAGAAGGTTATGGGTTCAAGTCCAACTCCAGAGAAATGAGTACAAACTCCAGGCTGACAATCCTGTGCTGACCAAGGGAATATAGTGTTCCTTCAGAATTTGCCCTGGGATTCCAATTCTCCCGGTGTCCCAGCCAATATTTCTCATTCGAACAACATCATTGAAAGACATTACTCTGCACCTATGGGAGTGTGCTGTCTACAAATTAGCTGCAGTGTTTCCTGTGTTACAACAGTGATCACATCAGGGAGGAAAATAATTAATTCACTGTAAAGTGTTTTTGGGACATCCTATAATTGTGAAAGGCATGAAATAAATTTGTTGTTGATCACTAGAAACTGTATTACATTTTTTTAAAATATTGTTAATGTCCAATTATCCTTTTCTATGAGACATGCAAGTTCCCTCAGTAGATCTGCACTTCAGCTATAGAAGTTTTGACTTCAATGCAAATGATCTCAACGTGTA
Source organism: Hemiscyllium ocellatum (assembly GCF_020745735.1). Lineage (NCBI taxonomy): Eukaryota > Metazoa > Chordata > Chondrichthyes > Orectolobiformes > Hemiscylliidae > Hemiscyllium > Hemiscyllium ocellatum. Next base: position 43,243,996 of record NC_083430.1, read on the forward strand.
GTAATAGGCACTGTTAAAATAACTAAGAGAAAGTGAGCACTGCAGATGCATGAGATCAGAGTCAAAAAGTGTGGTGCTGGAAAAGCACAGCAGGTCAGGGAGTATCCGAAGAGCAGAAGAATTGACATTTCGATGAGGTCTTATGCTCAAAACGTCGATTCTCCTGTTCCTCGGATGCTGCCTGACCTGCTGTGCTTTTCCAGCACCACACTTTTTGACACTGTTAAAATAACCTCAATTAGGAGTGCTACTATTTGACTTTTGGTATCAGGTTTATAACATTATAAGTTGGATTTCTTCTTTTTCATGAAATAGATTTGAAATATTGGCTGTGAAGATGGATCAACCATCACTCTAAGCAAGAATGACAACAGTTGCCCTTTAGTTTTTGTCAAGAATATGACAGCAGTGCTGCAGGCAAACTGGGCTGGAAACAAACAATGACTCTTATTCAGATCTGCCCAACCAATCTCACTGACGATGGACCACGATAACTCTTCCACTTTAGTTTCTCTTCCAGGTACAATAACTAATTCCTCAGAAAATTCCTCGGCAATGCTAATCACCTGGAATGAAAACAGTCAGTTAGGGCTGAGGATTTCGCTGTCTGTCGTTCTGGGCATCATCACCTTGGCAACCATCCTCTCCAATTCATTTGTGTTTGTCACCATTTGCCTCACGAGGAAGCTCCATACTCCCGCCAACTATCTCATTGGGTCTCTGGCTGTCACGGACCTCCTGGTGGCTATTATGGTGATGCCCATCAGCATTGTCTACACTGTCATCAAGACCTGGACTCTAGGACAGATCATGTGTGACATTTGGCTATCTTCTGACATCACGTTTTGTACTGCATCCATCTTGCACCTGTGTGTCATTGCTCTGGACAGATACTGGGCCATCACTGATGCCTTGGAGTACACGAAGCGTCGCACACCGGGTCGAGCGGGCCTGATGATAGCTGTAGTCTGGGTCATCTCAATCTGCATCTCCATCCCGCCACTATTCTGGAGGCAATCAAAAGCTCTTGATGAACTCAAGGAATGTGTAGTCAACACCGACCAGATATTCTACACCATCTACTCCACTTTTGGAGCCTTTTACATCCCCAGCGTGCTGCTAATTATACTGTACGGCAGAATTTACATGGCAGCCCGATCAAGGATTCAGAAACCGCCCTCAGCCTTCGGAAAGCGCTTCACCACAGTACAACTCATAAGTGGATCAACCGGATCTTCGCTGTGTTCCGTTGGCTTTAACAGCCAGGAAACTCTCCCTCATTCTAGTGAATCTCCTGTCTACCTGAACCACATCAAAGTCAAAGTGTCCGATAGCGTCCTGGAGAGAAAGAGGATCTGTGCAGCTAGAGAGCGCAAGGCCACCAAAACCCTAGGGATCATCCTTGGCGCTTTCATTTTCTGCTGGCTCCCTTTCTTTGTGGTGGCCTTGGTAATGGGCATCTGCAAAGAGGCATGCTGGTTTCATCCTGTGCTCTTCGACCTCTTCACGTGGCTCGGCTATTTAAATTCACTCATCAATCCTGTCATATACACAGCTTTCAATGAGGACTTCAAACAGGCTTTCCAAAAACTCATACGACTCAAACGATGCTAACTGTAAGCCAACTCTATGGTAACAGTGCATTTTTCCTGTCATTTCACATATGATAAAGAGAAAGAGAGACCAATCTACTGAATCTTGTGTTTTTAGGAACATTAATCTGTCTGCATTTATCTCGCACATTGTACGTTTTAGTACTTTGATTTTTTTTTTCCACACAGTTCTGTACAAGGGGATGGTACATTCACCATACTTGATGCATCTAAGTGACATAATTAAGTTAAGCTTTTTTGCATAAGTGTGAACAAGAGAATACAATCGCGATAATGCTGACATTCTGAATTGCACTACAGGAACCTTTTAGAATTTTATTATATTTAAGTACAAGTCTTTTGTTTTATCATTATTCACTCAATGCAGATATTAAATATGCTGTCTGTTAAACAGTGCAATATTTATGGTAAAATATCTTCACTAAAGTAAGTTATATAATGGCATATTGGCATGTCTACTTGTATTGAAAATGTGGACATGTATGACATTGGAAGATACAGCACAAGACATTTCAAACATATCAATGGGAAATATGAAGATTTCACCTAAAACTTGCAGCAGGATACAATTGTTCTGAACTTTTATAATTTTGCATTCTTGTAACATTGTCTGTATTTCTGTAATCATTGACTGCCGGACAGTTTTCTGATGAGGTGGTTAAGCTATGTCCTTCCAGTTTGCAGTAAGATCTTTTCAAAATCAGAAACTTTAATTTGTTCGAAAGAAATTAGAGGTGGCAGAAATCACCTTGGTTATTAATCATTCTTCTGCTTTCAAGGACAGATGCTTTATTCATATACAATCCACAACCATACCAAAATCCTTCGCTTACTAATAGTTTGTGACCAAGTCATCAAAACTGTGATTATAAGAAACTGCAAGGCTGACGCAAGTGACTGTAAAGGGTTAAGTGCAGGCCAGCAAGACTGCAGTTATACTGCAGGCCTCTCTCTGCTTGCCAGACAAAAGTTGAGGTGCATCTAGGAGAAATTTTAACCCATCCCATTCAGGAATTAAAGCTTTAAAAAAAGGCAGGACGGCTTACCCGCAATCAGAATTTTTTTTTACCTCTTTAGAGCAAGTGGCAAGAATGTTTGTCTTTATTCTTCAGATTGAGGACGGGTGCACACTGCCACAATTGTTAGTGGTGGGGAGTTGCTTTGTTTTTTTTCTTTTAGGTGAAAACATAAGGATGTGGATCTGGAAATAGAAGAAGCTCTTACCAGTGCACTGGAACAGCAGGAGGGCTTCTCTTGTCCGTATCAGGAAAGGTTAGACCTTCTGTTCCCACGCTTCCCCCTTCAGGCTTGCAGGGTTGCTCCAAAGACCTGTCACCAATGCTTTAGCATCCAACAGGGCCATTTGACACCTCACCACCTCCACACCACCCCCTGGTGGGAGCCATTAAAATTTCAGGTTGATGACCTTTTTGTTTCTTGACAGGAGCAGACACAAGTGCGTACACTTTATTGACTTTTTAAAAATTTGAAGTGCTCATGCGGCTCAGCAAACCTTTCTAAGCCTAGTTTCACGCTGGACTGGAGCTGTACTCCATTGATTTGGACAACTCATTCTATAGGGAGCCAGTCTTGAGGAGTTAGGAAGATCTGATTTCCCCTTGCTCCCCAACACCTTCTCCAGCTGGACTCTAAAGTATTAGTCTAGTCATTGAAGTCCAGCATTGAGTTTAAAAGCTGCACTTGAGTCACATGGACGTATTGATGCAGATGGGGGGATGCTTTTGTGGAGCCTACAGCACAGTATGGACCAGGAAAGATGAATGGTCTCTTTTTGTGCAGTAAACACTTACTAATGGCCCAATTTTCGCACTAGTTCCACACCTGAAATTCCTTCATATGAACAGAGTCCAGACAGTCTGACTGAAGCTTTAGTGTCTTCGATGTAAAGAATAGGGAGAGGCTGAATAGGTTGGGGCTGTTTTCCCCTAGAGCGTTGGAGGCTGAGGGGTGACCTTATGGAGGTTTATAAAATCAAGAGGAGCATGGATAGGATAAATAGACAAGGTCTTTTTCCCGGGTTGCGGAAGTCCAAAACGAGAGGACACAGTTTTAAGGTGAGAGGGGAAAGATTTAAAGAGGAGCTAAGGGACAACTTTTCACGCAGAAGGTGGTCTGTGCATGGAATGAGCTTCCAGAGGAAGTAGTGAAGGCTGGTACAATTACAACATTTAAAAGACAGCTGAATGGATATATAAATAGGAATGGCTTAGAGGGATGTCAGTCAAATGCTGACAAATGGGACTAGGTTAATTTAGGATTTTCGGATGGCTTGGATGAGTTTGGACTGAAGGGTTTGCTTCTGTGCTATATATCTCTATGATATCTAATGTCCCTATTGTTTAAAGTGGGTTTTTTTATTAGAAAGGTTATTTCACTTTATCTAAAATCTCCTACCTAATGAAATTTTCATTAACTTACATCTCCCTGTGTTTCTTACAAGCACATGCTTCTAATTTGAGGATACCATTCGAGACAGACTGAGCAGGTGATCAGGAAAAGCGAGGAAACTCTTCATCAAGCTAGATTCATTCAGACCAATTCTACACACATTGTTCTGAGTATTTGCTGTTTGCAAAATGGATGCTCTATTTCTTACTGTGATTACTGAATAAGTTGAGTGCCTGGAGGTTGATGAATATCAGATCGAATCCTACTGAGAGGAAAGTTAATTTGAAATCATGGGGGTGATAAATGTTGGAAATCCACTCTGAAATGTTTCATTGAAGGAATTGTCATTTCACAAAAAATGTACTGCTTTTCAAAAGTAATATTTTTGCCAAATTATAAAAGCTTATTTGTTTGATTGCCTGCACTGCTTAAGCCACTAAATTGGTTGCAGTACACACATACTTTGCTCAATCAGGTATTTATTTAATAATTATATATCAATGCATTTTGCCTGGAAGATTATCTTGTAAATATTGATGCCATAGTTATCAAAGGTATTTCCTTATATTGTGGAACTAATTTGCCAAATATCAAAGTTTGATCTGTTCACCTTGTGAAGTTAGTGAGGGCCTTTGCTGAATTTGACAACTCTCAATTAGAAAGTGACAGTATTATCAAACGTGAATTGTCCCAGACTGTTGGAGAGGTGTATTAATTACACTAAAGCTGGATAAGTCTTCAGGAAGCCATTGCTGTAAGAATTTCTATCCATCAAAGTCTGGCTTACATTAAAATTCAGTATTGTACTGCAAAACGTATTTGCAGAGTTTAGTCAATGATTGCATTCTAAAGGTTGCTTCATTTAATGGTTCATTTGATACAGTCACTTGTAGGTTTGTCACGCAGGCTAGGGATAGTGGGTACACATCAGTCTATGCTCTTAACATCCTTTCATTTTCAGAATTCAACAGCCTGGAAGGAAACAAAAAGAGTTCCCTTTCTTAAACATTAACCTAGAAAGATGCTCTTGCCTAATTTAGAGTTGCAGCAGGATCAACCTGCTGTTGAACTCTACATTAACTGCCACGTTTCCATAGACTTCCAACTCTCAGGAGAGTGACCACTTGGAGAATAATTCGGAGGCTGATTATACCATTACTGGAATCAGATACTCAGGACAGTGGAAGGGAAAAAATGGAGATAAAATTGCCAAAATACAATCTTGTATTTCTTTTCCTTGTAGCACAGTGGGTAGTGTCCCAGCCTTGGAGCCAGAAGCTCTGGGTTTGAGTTCCATTCTGATTTGATGGCAGTTGGAATTGTTTGTAATGCAGCCAAAAAGGCCACATGTCAACCTGAAAATCCTTCCAATACACTCCAATGGCAGGGGGTGAGTGTGGGAGTTTCCTGGTCAGCCGTTTAAAGGAAAGAAAGTTAAAATAGCTTTAATAATGAGAGAGTGTTGTCACAACAACTCGGACTTGTAGTGGGCTGGTTTGTTCAGTTGGTTGGATGGCTAGCTTCCAAGAATTGGTGCCAACACTATTGGGTTCATTGCCCACCCTGGCCTTGGTAGGTTCAGTAGCTACCTCCTTGCCATTCCCTTGGAAGTCGTAGCACTGGGCCATTGGGCCTGTCTTTGGGTAGAGTGCACGAGAAGTATTTCTACTGTTTTTTGTTTCTAATTCTTTTAACTGCCTGCTGGCCAAAAGACTTTGACTTGTATAGGAATAGCTTACACCAGTGGATGACTGAATATTGTATCGCATTTGTACTTGAGTCACCTTTTTGTGAATTTCTTTTATTTTAAGGAAAGAAATACTTTGTTAAAGCAAAAATTGTAATCCCCATTCTAAAATGTCACGCTAGTAAAAATATGTACTGTCACTCATTGGTTCTGCAATGAGACCATTGTATAAAGCATATCAAGTAAGCCTTGAGTTTTGGAGTATGTTCAAGTCCCAGTTTGTACTGAGTAATTTAACCTCACCCTGGGACAGCCGTTGGAAGCTCACATTTGTTCTGAGTACCTCTGTGTGCTGGAGCGTGCATGGGCAACGGGTGTGGGGGAGGTTATTAGCAAAGACTTTCTACTCCTGATCACTACCTTTGACAACCTCCTGTTGGGATTGAATGAAGACATGGATGGTCAGGGAAGAGCACATCAGCTTTGCTGAGATTGCCCCTCGGCAGTCAAAAGGTCTGACAAAATCTTTGCTTTGGACTGGATGGATGGCTACTGTCTCCCTCTGAACCGTGTCCCAGAAAGAGGTGCTGCTTTTAGGTGAGCAATGGTGAAGATTTGAAAGACTGTTTGTAGGATATTTCCATCTGACAGCAAGAATGTAATCAAAGTTCACAGAAAGGAAGTACAATTAAAGACCCAAAGAAAACAGACTGTGAATTGCATCTGCACTACAGCCAGAATTAGCAACTGCTTGTTTCTCAAGTGTGACATAATTCTGTATAGAGTACTTTCTCTGTTAATGGAATAAGCATTGGCTAAATAAAATCATGGCTTTGGAACTTAACGGAACTTTACTCAAATGATGCTGTCGTGTTCAAGTTATTAAAACTTCCCTCTGTGTGTAAGAGTGATGCTCCCCGAGCAATACCAGTGAAAGAATCTTGGGATCTTTTAAGGGAGAAAGTTTAAAGTGATCCAACCATCTCCAAGGTTGGCCTTGTAAAAGATTCCAGTACATTGTCTGTCATGTCCAAGCCTTTCATGTGCAGCTGTGTAAACGCTGTCTGGGGCTTCACAGCCTTGCAGGGGTACGCTAGGGGCCAGAATAGCTGGTATAATGGCGATCGGAGGCAGGGGATGAAGTTTCCATCTCATCTCATGGCAGTCTGCCAGCAAAAGGAAAGGTGGATGTCGTGCTAATTAGAGCTGGAATTTCAATTGGCCCTCCCAGCAGGATTGGCAGACCACCTGGTGAGTTCTGGCAAACTCCTGGGGTAAGGTGAGAGATCCCACCCTCAAGCCCCAGGGATCACCCGCTAATACAGGATGGCTAACGTCTATGCCCACCTCCTCCCCAGGGCTTATCAACCAAGTTATTCACTAGGGTGTGCCTGGCTGGCCCTGGCAAACATCCACCCTACCTGCCTTGCTGCAAGGGTAGTGCCCATTGCTGTACAATCCCAGCAGTGACCACATTACCCTGGGGCAGCTCTAAGACCTGAAGAGCTGCTATCCTTGTGAATGGCATCTCCTAGCTCCAACTCCTTCAATAACCCAGTGGCTCACACTTCTACAGACAGGGGTTCAAGTCCCAACAAGGCAGAAGGGGGCGTTTGAACTGAGTTAACAAGTATGGTATTGAAAGCTAGTCTCAGTAATAGCAATGGTAAACCTATCTTCTCTTAAATTCTATCATGAGATGTGGGTCCGAGTGGCAGCATTTATTACCCATCCCTAATTGCCCTGAAACAGAGTGTCTGGAAATGGTCTAGCCAGCCAGAGTTAACATGGTTTGTGGGTCTGGAGCCACATGAAGGCCAGACCAAGTAAGGACAGCAGTTTCCTTCCCTGAAGGACATTAGGAAAGCAGATGGGTTTTAATGACAATTGACAATGGACATCATTAGACTCTTAATTTCAGGTTATTTTATTGAATTCAAATTCCAGCATCTGCTTTGGTCCCCACAACATGATCTGGCTTTTTTTAGATTATTAATCAAGCAATTATACCAGTAGACCATCACCTCCCCAATGTGATTGTTGTAAAATCCCATCTAGCTCACTAACGTCCTTTCAGGAGGAACATTTGCCATTCTGCCGGACTCCGGACTACCCTCTGAAGTTGTGTACCATGCCACCCATTCAAGGACACTTAGGGAAGGGTCACTCTTGCCAACAGAGTCTGCTTCCCATAAAAGAATGAAGAAAGGAAAGCGTAGACCATTGGATCTTCAAACCTGATGTACCAGCAAACAAGATTGTGGCTTATCATCTACTTCAACCCCACTTGACTGCACTATTTCAGATTCCTTGATTCTCTTAAAATCTCGAGGTCACGTGCTGTCTTGTGATTCTTACTGAAAAAGATTACTGTGCCTCATTCTCCCTGTGAGAATGGCAATATCTCTTTCTGACAAGTACAGGCAGACCCCAGGTTGCGAATACATTCAGGGCTCCATTTTCCAGTGGATTTGTATGTAAGTCAGGGCACAATACAGGACAATGTAAAGGTGCTGTTCGTAAGTACAGATAATGTTCCCATATTGGATCTTTAAAATTACACCCCTCTGTGAGATCATGTTTGTAACTTAGATGTTCATAAATCAAGGACAATTCATTGATTCCCTCACACCAGTCCTTTTTTGTAGTTTAATTGCTGCAAAAGAAAACTGTCAAGAAGATAAGAAGTAAGAGCTGGAGTAGGCCTTTCGTCCTGATGAAGCTGCTAAAGGATGTTGCCAGGGCTGGAGGGTTTGAGCTACAGGGAGAGGTTGAACAGGCTGGGGCTGTTTTCCCTGGAGCATTGGAGGCTGAGCGGAGACCTTATGGAGGTTTATAAAATCATGAGGGGCATGGATAGGATAAATAGACAAGGTCTTTTCCCTGGGGTCGGGGAGTCCAGAACTAGAGGGCATAGGTTTAGGGTGAGAGGGGAAAGATACAAAAAGGGACCTAAGGGGCAACTTTTTCATGCAGAGGGTGGTGCGTGTATGGAATGAGCTGCCAGAGGAAGTGGTGGAGGTTGATACAATTTCAACATTTAAAGGCATCTGGATGGATATATGAATGGGAGGGTTTAGAGGCATATTGACCAAGTGCTGGCAAATGGGACAAGATTAGATTAGGATATTTGGTTGGCATGGATGGGTTGGACCCAAGGGTCTGTTTCTGTGCTGTATATCTCTAAGACTCTGCTAGATTTAGGACAAAGTTTGCATAGGTACAGGCAATGGAACTGTCTGAGGAAGAGTGAGATAACTTCTATGAGACCTCTGAGCATAACACGAGTTACTGCAAGGGTAAGACATTCTCCTTGTAATAGAAGACAATAATGCAAAAGTGCAAGCAAGTTGTAACCCACATGAGGCTTGCAGCAAAGAACGCTTCATAAACAGTTAAACACTTTCGGACTTCCTGAGCCCATTAAAATTTTTAAAGAAATGGGATCAGTCTTCCCTCCTTTTTACATGTATAGTCTGATGAGCTTCTCAGAATCACTGGTAGACTGTCTATTGTCAAACAGCTTGCATTTCAATTACAGTAGAGTTCAATAAATTTGACAGATGATTTAATAAAAACAGAGTGCTTCAAGTGTGTTCACAATTGCTGGAATAGAATGTTTTACGCATAGGGAGACATTTGCGTGTAATTTTGATTTCTATAAGTAGATATGTATTTTGAACCAAGTTCATGAGAAGGTGTCAGTGTAGATCATTCAAACAATCTCTACTTCAAATATATTCAAGGACTGTTCTGCTACAACACTCTGGAGAAGATAATCCCAACGATTCACCACCTTCCTCATTTCCACCCTTGGTTATTTCCCCCTTATGGTATGATTGTATCCCTTGGTTTCGATGCCCCACCCAGGGGAAACATTTTACCTGAACTTACTTAGTCTAGCCTTTGAAGTGTTTTGTAAGTTTCAATGAGATCACTTCTCATTCTTAAAGACTCTAGAGAATACAGGCCCAGTTTCCCCAGTTTTACCAATCTCTCTTCATAGGACAGTCTAAAAACAAGCTTGGTCTCCCTTTAGGGCAATAATATCCTTGCTAAGATAAGGGACCAAGACTACAGTGCTCCAAGTGCAGTCTATACAATTGCAGCAAGACTGCTAATCCTGTATTCAAACCTTCATGTGATAAAGTGTATCCTAACTGCTAGCTACAAGTGAACCTTCAATAACTTATTGATGAGGATATCCAGGTCCCTTTATCCTCCACACTTTTAAACCTGTTATCATTTGGTTAATATTCTGCATATCTGCTCCCCCTTCCAAAGTGGAAACTTCACATTTTTCCTCTTATATTGCATGGGAATTGTTTTTAATTATATATGCACCATTCAAACAATTTTAGACAATAATTATTCTATAATCAATATTTTGCACTCTTTGGAGTAAATGTAATGTACATTTGCTCCATAACAAGTACTAGAAAGAGACTTGATACTGACGACAATCACTCAATCATTCTTGTCCAAACTGATGGTTGTCAAAAGCTAAAATACTGTCAGTGCTGGGAATCTGAAACAGAAACAGAAGATGTTGCAAACTCTTAGCAAGTCAAGGACAGCAGCCTGGAGAGAGAAGTCAAACTCATAAAGAGTGTCAATAAGGAAAAAAAATTCTTCAACTGTCTCAGTGGCCAGAGGACAGAAATTTACAGTAATTTACAAAAGGCCCTGGAGTGAGGTGAAAACATTTTTCTTTTAGCACAATTAGCTATAATCTAGAATGAAAGGATGGTGAAAATAGAGTTAGTTGGGTAACTTTCCGAAATGGAGTAAAAAGTGAGGTCTGCAGATGCTGGAGATCAGAGCTGAAAATGTGTTGCTGGAAAGGCACAGCAGGTCAGGCAGCATCCAAGGAACAGGAAATTCGACGTTTCGGGCATAAGCCCTTCATCAGGAATTCCTGATGAAGGGCTTATGCCCGAAACGTCGAATTTCCTGTTCCTTGGATGCTGCCTGACCTGCTGTGCTTTTCCAGCAACACATTTTCAGCTCTAACTTTCCGAAATGAATGGATGAAGTATAACAGCACACAGAGCTGCGTGGGGGTGGGACCAACAGACTAATACAGGCACGGCTGTCTAAGAATAGTGGTTAAGCCACTAATGACTGAGATGAGGAAGAATTTCTTCACTCAGAGAGTTGTGAACCTGTGCAATTCTCTCCCACAGGAAGCTGCTGGAACCAGTTCATTAGATAGATTCAAGAGGGAGTGGGGGCGTGACCCTGGCAGCTATCGGGATCAAGAGTGTGTGGGGAAGGGGCAAGAATGGAATAGCAAGATTGTATGATCAGCCATGATCCTATTGAATGGTGGTGCAGGCTCGAAGGGCCGAATGGCCTACTCCTGCACCTATTTTCTGTGTTTCTAGGACAGGCTCCATCTCAGCCATATCACTCTATAATTCTACAAGTCAATATCTCAGACACAGCCATTTATCAGAACCAGAAAATGCTCCAGGGGATGAGACGCAATATTTTCTAGTTCTGATGAAGGGCAACATCTCTAACATTGACTTCTTTCTTCCCTTCACAAATGCTGTGCCTGACATGCAGACTGTTTTCAATTGACTAATGTTACTTTGTTGACCTCAGTCACTCCACTATAAATCTTAATATTGTGTTTGTATCAATGAATCGCACCAAGTCCTTTGACAAGGAGTTCTAAAGGACTCGCCCATATGTCGTGAGCAAAAGTGATTGTTTGTAAACCAAGGGAAATGATTGACTGTGTCTGAGAGCAGGATTTAACGCAGAGTCAATGATTTACTGAACGCTGGGAGGTCAGTGCCTCAGACCCTGTGGAAGGCAATGACTCGACTGAGGTCAGGGTTCAACATTACTCACCTGCACCATCACTCTCCCCCCCCACCCCCCCACCCAATTCCCCCTGCCCATGAGGGACAATGCCTCACATTGAATAGCTGGCAGGCAATCAGGCTGCTGAGACAGGCTGGAACACTGGACACTTCCAGGACAGGAGACCTAGCCAGCAACAGAGGTCAGAGAAGCAGGCAAGTGAGACAGACTCACTGGTATCACTCAGGCAGGTACTGGTAGAGCAAGGGGTGGGAGGGGTCATCACAGGGGTGGGGGTGGGCATGGAGGTGGTGGGAGTCACTGTGTCAGACAAGCAAGAACACCGTCCACCCAGAGCCCACAGTTATGCTGCCAGGGTATACCCCATCAAGTGGCATGAACATTACTGATCACAATTCGACTAACTTTTTAATTCCAGATTTGTATTGAATTCAAATTTCACCAATTGCCATGGATTACTTCTGGATTACTTACTAGCCCTGGGACATTACAACCATACCAACAGCTGCCTGCCTGATTCGATTGTCTGACCATAAAAGCTACCAGTCCTTTTGTCACTTTCTATACTCAGGCTAAACTTTAACAGATCGTGTAGAAGTGCACCCAGTTTCCTCTTTGCCTCTAAATTTGAAGCTATTTCCTCATGAGTGGGACATCCTCTCAATATCTGGTGGGTCACCAAGATATTTCCGGTTAGTGACTGGACCTTGCAAACCAGAAAGGTTACAGGTTCAACTCCCATTCTATGCTGGTTTAGCTGAGTGCAGCCAATGACTGGGACAAATAGCTTCAATGCGCCTGGGTTAAAGTAGGAAAGATGATCCCAGAGTGCATGGTGGAGATCGACACCCAGTCAAGTCAAGTCACCATTGTCTTACCAGACCATAGGGTTGCTCTCTCGTTAGAGAGAGAGAGAGAGAGAGAGATGCCTGGTGCTGATTTAACCTGAGGGTCCCCGTTGTCATGGACTAGACCAGACCACTCAAAACATTTTTAAGCAGGCAACCCAAGACCTAACTTTGCAATTTGCTTCAGTAAGCGCACAGTGAAAATTACCCGGAGTAAGATAACTATGTTGACTACTAGATTTTAAAACAGACAAAACAATTATTCACAAAATTACACAATGAAACACAAAGAACAGAGTTAAGAACCCCTACAGAACTCAATCTATCCAGCTCGACTTAGTTATGCTGTTCCGAGTATACACAACAGTCCCAATAAGCAAACTCCCTCTAAAACCCAGTATAAATGGAGCACATGCTTACAAGTTGATGTTGAAGGGCAGAAAAGAGAGAGAGTTTCCACACAGCTCCCTGTTGAACTTCCCAGTTCAAGATGAACTAAAAACAGCTCAGCTCAGCAAGAGATGACCACTCCCTTTTCATTGTACAGGTCACTTCTAAAACATGACCCCTTTGGCCTGAAGTCTCATCTGTTTAAAAACAAAAGGCCTCTCAAAATCCTTTTCATCTCTGTACCAAACCAGACTGATCAGAGTCCGGCCCGGTGAATTACCCCTCTGAAAAAATTCAAAGACAGCTTTTAGGAAAAAGGGACAGCTTTGTGACACTACACCTCAGGCAAGGGGGAAGGTTGAGAAAGAGAGCCCTTCCTGGTAACCTCAGCTGGCATGGAGATTCAGCCCATGGTGTTGGCATTACACTGCTTCACAAACCAACCATCCAGCCAACCGAGCTAAACCGAACTCCTGATGCACAGTGACACAGTGCTGACCGTATCGGCATTAGTCAAGCAACAGGCCTCTGTTGTGTTTTCTCCAGCCCTGCTGCTGCCCCCTGGTGGAACAGCATTCTGACATTTAATATCAAGGGCCCTGGCATCTTGGAGGTATGGATTAAGGAGTCAATGCATCGAGGAGAAGGGTTGCAGTTGTAGGGCAGAATAAATAACAGGGTGAAGGATCAGCAATTTCTGTGGATTAGAAAATCCAAAAGAAAGACTTGCTTTTTTATAGGATGCTTTCAATGGCTACAAAATATGGTGGAGCTGATGGTGTAATGCTAATGTCACCAGACCAGTAATTCCAAAGCCTCAAACTCTGGGGAATGTTGGCACATTGCAGATGGTGAAATTTGAATTCAATTTTTAAAAACCTGGGATAAAAAGCAATCATTGCCAATTGTTGGATAAACCCCATCTGGTTCACTAATGTCCCTCCCACAGTCCAAAGTTGTGCAGGTCAGGTGAATTGGCCATGTTAAACTGCCCATAGTGTTAGGTAAACGGGGTAAATGTAGGGGAAATGGGTGGGTTGCGCTTCGACGGGTCGGTGTGGACTTGTTGGGCCGACGGGCCTGTTTCCACACTGGAGGTAATCTAATCTAATCTAATCTTAGGGAAGGAAATCTATCATCTTTACCTTATCCAGTTTAATCGTGACTCCAGCCCCACAGAAATGTGGTTGACTCTTAAATGCCTTTGAGCAATTAGGGATGGATAATAAATGCTGACCTAAGCAGTGGTGCCAGCATCGCAAGAACAAATAAAAACCAGACATCTGAAAGCCCTTTACAGTTAATGAAGCATATTTGAGGTTTAGCCACTGTTGGAGCATAGGAAATGCAGCAGCCATTAATGCACAGACAGTAATGTGGTAATGATCAGATAATCTGCTTCAAAGATGTTGATTGGGGGATAAATATTGCTTAGAGCCCTGGAGATAAATGTTGCTGTTCATCTGCAAAATAGTGTCCCGATCCTTTAGATCCACCAAACAGGCAGATGGGGCGTCCATTTAATTTCTCAACTGAAAGTCAGTTGAGCCGCTCCCGCAGTCATGCCCAGGAGTGTCAGCATTCTTTACTATAATTCAAAATAACTTAAACAGCAACAATCATAAATTTCATTTACATTGGACCTACAACATGGATGCTTCAATTTGATGCTGATCCTTAGAAGGACTTGGTAGATTGGGTGGTCAAAGGCTTAATTAAAGAGCTTGATTTTGAGAGAATTCTGAAAGGAGAGAGCAGATGAGATAAAAAAAACATTTGGGGAGGGATCCCAGAATTTAGGGAAGTTTTTCATTAAATCAACCAAGATACATCGAAAATATAAACCAAGTGGTCTCAGGTGACAGAAGATGAAGCTGAATTTCAAATCTGCTCAGTTATTCCCACGTGCACAGCACTATTATATTGTTCCTCATGTACAGCCAGGAGAATTGACACAACAATATTTCATGAGTAAAAAGATTAGAAGGGTCATTCACAGCACCCACTGAATCTCAACCGACTATATCATTATTGAATGTATGAATAATGGATTAGTGTATGCTGCGCGATTATGTGTGGGAATGGTGGGAAAAGCTTTGCTCACGAGATTATGAGTGAGGCAAAATTCATGAGAAGGTAAATTGCAAAACTTCCAGGCCTTTCTAGGTACAGATCTTCTTGCATACAATCTATATTCTAATGGACTTAAGGGCTTAATACCTCTTGACAATGTTAAACCAGGATCTGGTCACAAGACTGCCAGAAATATTTTTCAGAGCCAAAAGAATTGCAGGTGCTGGAATCCAAAGTAGACAGGAAGGAGACTGGAGGAACACAGCAAGCCAGGCAGCATCAGGAGGGACAGGCAGGAGGCTGGGAGAACACGGCAAGGCAGACAGCATCAGGAGGGACAGGCAGGAGATTAGATGAACACAGCAAGTCAGGTAGCATCAGGAGGGACAGGCAGGAGGCTGGATGAACACGGCAAGCCAGGCAGCATCAGGAGGGACAGGCAGGAGGCTGGATGAACACGGCAAGCCAGGCAGCATCAGGAGGGACAGGCAGGAGGCTGGATGAACACGGCAAGCCAGGCAGCATCAGGAGGGACAGGCAGGAGGCTGGGAGAACACAGCAAGCCAGGCAGCATCAGGAGGGACAGGCAGGAGATTAGATGAACACAGCAAGCCAGGCAGCATCAGGAGGGACAGGCAGGAGGCTGGATGAACACAGCAAGCCAGGCAGCATCAGGAGGGACAGGCAGGAGGCTGGGGGAACACAGCAAGCCAGGCAGCATCAGGAGGGACAGGCAGGAGATTAGATGAACACAGCAAGCCAGGCAGCATCAGGAGGGACAGGCAGGAGACTGGGGGAACACAGCCAGCCAGGCAGCGTCAGGAGGTGGAGAAGTCAATATTTCGGGTATAACCCTTCTTCAGGGATATTTTGCAATCAGCTATGATTTATCAGGCAAACTCTCATGCAATCAGAGCTATTGTATTTGGTGCAGCAGATACAACGTAGACAGATGTTTTTAAAAATTCATTCATGGGATGTGGATGTTGCTAACCAGACCAGTATTTAATACCCGTCCCTATTTGCTCTGGAGAAGGTGATGTTGAGCTGTCTCCTTGAACCACTGTCGTCCTTGTGCTGTAGGGACATCCACATTGTTGTTAGGGAGAGAGCTGCAGGATTCTGACCCAGTGACAGTGAAGGAATGGCATTATAGTTTCACATCAGGAGGGGGTGTGGATTGATGGGAAACCTGAAGAAAATGCTTCGAGGTGGGGGAAGCGATGTGTTTGAAAGGTGCTATCAGAGGAGTCTCAGAATTGTTTATCTAACACTCTGCAAGAACAACGTAGTCAGTCCCACTTCGCTGCCCTTTCCCTTTAGCCCGGCAAAATTAAAGCAATTCATCTACTTTTTAAAGGACTGTCAGCGTACTTTAGGGTTTGCTTAAAGGACAGGCAGGACTTAAAACAAAACAATGGGCTGTTGAACCAATCTTTTGTGAATGATCTACTTCAAAACAAGATAGTTGCTGCATGGATAAAAAGAACTTTCCTTTCTGTTGTGCCTTTCACAACTTCATGGCATTGCAAAGAGTTGTAGAATGTTTTGAAGAGTAGGTGATATACAGAATGCTTCTTACCCTTCCTCCATTATAATAGCACCTACATATTTCAGCCCTTCAAAAAGTATTTCAATGGCAGTCAAATTATTTTGGGATTTCTTGTGGGGTTTGAAAAAGTCATGGAAACATAGAACAGGACAAAATTAACATAGACCATTCAGTTCAACAGACTGGCTTTTTCAAAGAGCTAACTATTTTGTCTCACTTCCATGCTCTTTCTCCACATCCCTGCAATTCTGTTATCTCACCTCAACCACGTATCCATTAACTATGACTATTAAAGCTGTTTCCACCACCCTATCAGACAGTGCATTCCAAATCCTATGATGAGTTTTGTCTCTTGGTTGCTTCTGATTCTTTTTGCAGTCACCTTACATCTGTGTCCTCTGGTTATCATTCCTTCAGCCAGTGAAAACTATTTCTCATGATATTCACTGTCAACATAATTCCCTTTCATCTCCTCGGCTCTAAGGAGCTTCTCCAGTTCGATGTCAGAACTGGAATCCCTCATCCCTAGAACCATCCCAAAGATGTACCTTCTCCAAAACCAGGAAATGGACAATATTCCAGCAATTACCTCTCTCATATTTTGCACAAGTTTGGCAAGTATCTTGCTTTGTCAGTCCTTGTCTTAATTCCTCAAGCCCAGGGTCTTATACACTTTATCAAGGAGAGGTCATGACCTAGCTGTATTACTGCTGGGTTATTAATCCAGGACAGCATCCTGCCACAGTAGATGGTTGAATTTAAATTCAATTTTAAAACAAAATCTGGAATTAAGAGTCTAATGATGACCATGTCCATCTGGTTCATTAACTTCCCTTAGGGAAGGAAACCGCTGTCCTTACCTGATCTGGCCTAAATGTGACTCCTCAACAACGCGGTTGAATCTCAGACAATAAATGCTGCCCCGACAGCGACGCCCTTGAGTCACGAATGAATAAAAATTGAGGAAAAAAAATTCATCACTTTCTCATGCTAACCTCAAATATTTATCCTTCCTCAAAGCTCTCAGCTGCTGGGCCTTCTGTGCAATTGGTCCATTTAGTTTCTCCTAACTAAATGTGTCTTTCTGTCCATTTAGTGGCCTTCTGTGGCCTTCTGTCCATTTAGTTTCTCCTCATGTCTCCTACTATAAATGCATCACCTCACAATTTGCTACATTGCACTTAATTTGTCATGTGCCCGCCCGCTCCTCTCTATGCCCTCTTGAAATCTAATTAATATCCTCCTTACAGTTCACAATGCTGGCAAGAATTGCCTCATCTGCAAGTTTTGACATATTGCCTGGTGTCCCCAGCTCATTTAAGCACATGCCCTTCCCTCTTTAAACAGTGAAGTCTCATGCCATCAATCTCTATTGCACTGACAGTATGTGAAGCATGTACACCAACCTGACTCACAACAAAATAAAATTACTTTAAGATTGATTAGCTGCCAAAAGTTTTCTGAAAGGCATATTGTTATCATGGCTCTGAATTAAACCAGTGTAAAAATCTGCTTGTACAGGCTTGTTTGGAAGTAAATCAATACTTACTGAGAGTTCGGTAGGTAGGATAATGTGGCAAACATAATTGTTCCATTCCTTACAGTCCCACTGCAAAAATATAATCATGTAATAGATCTGTTTTGGGTGTGCTCTATACTAAAAAATGGAAAGCAAGTCATCTATCTTATCACACATTAAGCACATCATTCAATTTACAATGTGCGGCCACCATGACTTACAAGAATGGTTGTTTTCAATTATCCTCAAACACAGTTCCCCAACTTTTGTGTATCAATGGCTTCCTGATTAAAAAAAATCAAAATGGCTTTAATTGACTTTGCTGTCGATCAAGATTATAGGTTTTATAAGTTATTCATACTTCCTTGCAATTCTGATTGCTTCTATTGTATAAGAAGGCCAGGTGGCCACATTTACTTGTATCTAATCTAACACAACCATCAAGACTTGGAAAAGGAACAGGTTCCTTCCAGAGATTGGCCATGGTTTCCCTATCCTCCTCCTCCTCATGTAACAACAGAAAAGATAAAGAAACAATGCAGTATTTTTTTTGCCTTGCCTTGAAATCCTAAATTGGTTTTAATTGGAACAATACAGAAAAGATTAGCATGGACCCTGCGCAAGGATGACATGCAAATTCATGTTAAAGCTAAGGTAGATACTTTTTGAAAAATAAAGAAATATGGTGAAAATGTGGGTAAGTGAAGCTGAGTCCATGAAAAGTTCAGCCATGATCCTATTGAACGATGGTGTAGGCTCGAAGGGCCAGACGGCCTACTCCTGCTCCTAGTTCTTATGTTTTTATGTTTTGCCCAACATTTGTCATCTTCACTCTGATAAACAATTATAGGGAAAAAGAAAGTTGATTTGAGCTTTTTCATGCACCTGTGACAAAATTCAGATTTAATGACTTGACACGTCAAATCATTCAGGTAATTAAAGTAGTCAAGATCCTTTCCCATCTTATTACCATTTTATGTTCAATATTCATGTCATTCCTCGACTCCAAGACAGAAATCTGATCACAGACCTCTCTCCTTTTATTACTCCATCAATGGATGGCAGATAATGATCTCCACATGTCCTCCAGACCACAGGTTTCCTATCACTATTTGTGAAGAGACCCTAACTTCATTTGGTACTTCACCCACATCCATGTGGAAAACTGAAAGATTCAGATAATTACCAACACACACTGATGGTACACCACATGCAGCTTGACCATAATGTGACAGCTGCGTTCCCCTGCAACCATGCTATAGAAAATTACGCTGCAGAAAATGTTATATTATTAATATAAAATTAAAAATCACAGAACCCCAGGTTATAGTCCAGCAGGTTTATTTGGAAGCACTAGCTTTCGGAGCGCTGCTCCTTCATCAGGTGGTTGTGGAGTATAAGATCGTAAGACACAGAATTTATAGCAAAAGTTTACAGTGTCATATCACTGAAATTATATATTGAAAAAGACCTGGATTGTTTGTTAAGTCTCTCATCTTTTAGAATGACCATGTGGGTTTCAGTTCTTTCATATGAAAATTCCAGAACTTTCTTAAAGTTACAGTCTCAAGTAAACTTTAACAATAGGTTCCATGTTGGCCCAGATAATGTATTGAAAGTGTGAGGTGCCCTGTGCGTGTGTGTGTGCGCGCGCATGCACATGTGGGTATGTGTGCGGGGTGGGTATGAGTGTCTGTGAGAGAATGGGTGTATGTGTATGCGTGTGAGTGTGAGTCTTAAGGGGTATAAGTCTGTGAGAGGATGCATGTGTGTCAGAGTGTATGTGTGAGTGCATGAGAGAGAGCTTGTGTATGAGAGAGGGTCTGCATGTGTGTGTGTGTCAGTGTGTGTGTAGTGCAGTGGGGTCACCTGTAGTGTGACATAACGCAAGGTCCCGGTTGAGGCCATCCCCATGGGTACTGAACTTGGCTATCAGCCTCTGCTCGGCCACTTTGCGTTGTTGCCTGTCCTGAAGTCCGCCTTGGAGGATGGTCACCCGAAGGTCCAAGGTCGAATGTCCCGAATCGCTGAAGTGTTCTCCGACTGGGAGGGAACCCTCCTGTCTGTTGATTGTTGTGTGGTGCCCATTCATCCATTGCCATCGCCTCTGCTCGGTTTCCTCAATGTACCATGCTTCAGGGCATCCTTGCCAGCAAGGTATGAGACAGACAACGTTGGCTGAGTCACATGAGTACCTGCCATGCACATGGTGGGAGGTGTCCCCGCGTGTAATGGTGGTATCTGTGTCCACACTCTGACACGTCTTGCAACGTCTACCATGACAGGGTTGTATGGTGTTGTCCTAAAAGCCGGGCAGTTTGCTGCAAACAATGATCTGTTTGAGGTTTAGTTTATGTTTAAAGGCAAGTAGTGAAGGCATGGGGAAGGTCTTGGCAAGATGTTCATCCTCATTGATAATGTGTTACAGGCAGCAAAGAACATGGTGCAGTTGTTCAGCTCCCGGGAAGTACTGCACAATGAAGGGTACCCTGTCGGTTGCAGTACGTGTCTGTCTCCTGAGGAGGTCATTACAGTTTCTCACTGTGGCACATCAGAATTGGCGATCAATGAGTTGAGCATCGTACCCCGTTCTTGTGAGGGCATCCTTGAGTACTTCCAGGAGTACTTCATGTTCCTCCTCAACTGAACAGACCCTGTGTATATGTAGGGCTTGTCTGTAGGTGATGGTTGTTTTAATATGTTTTGGATGGAAGCTAGAGAAGTGTAGCATCGTGAGATTATCCGTGGGTTTGTGGTACTGTGTGGTGTTGAGGTGCCCATCATTGATGGAGATGCATGTGTCCAAGAATGAGACAGAGTCACAAAGTCATAGAGATGTACAGCATGGAAACAGACCCTTCGGTCCAACCTATCCATGCCGACCACATATCCCAACCCAATCTAGTCCCATCTGCCAGCACTTGGCCCATATCCCTCCAAACCCTTCCTATTCAGATACCCATCCAGATGCCTTTTAAATGCTGTTATTGTACCAGCCTCTACTACTTCCTCTGGCAGCTCATTCAACACATGCACCACCCTTTGCTTGGAAAATTTTGCCCCTTGGGTCCATTTTATATCTTTCCCCTCTCACCCTAAACCTATACCCTCTAGTTCAGGACTCCTCTAACCCATGTAAAGGGCTTTGTCTATTTACCCTATCTATCCGCCTCATGATTTTGTAAACTTCTATAAGGTCACCCCTCAGCCCCTGATGCTCCAGGGAATACAGCGCTAGTATATTTAGCGTCTCCCCATAGCTCAAGTCCTCCAATCCTGGCAACATCCTTGTAAATCTTTTCTGAACCCTTTCAGGTTTCACAACATCTTTCCAATAGGAAGGAGAACAGAACTGCATGTAATATTCCAAAAGTGGTCTAACCAGTGTACAGCCGCAACATGAACTCCCAACTCCTATACTCAATGCTCTGTCCAATAAAGGAAAGCATACCAAACAGCTTCTTCACTATCCTACCACTCTGAGACTCTACTTCCAAAGTACTCTTGAACCTACACTCCAAGATCCCTTTATTCAGTAACACTCCCTAGGACTTTTACCATTAAGTGTAGAAGTCCTGCTAAGATCTGCTTTCCCAAAATGCAGCACCTCGCATTTATCTGAATTAAACTCCATCTGCCACTCCTCGGCCCATTGACGCATCTGATCAAGATCCCATTGTAATCTGAGGTAACCTTCTTCGCTGTCCACTACACCACCAATTTTGCTGTCACCTGCAAACTTATTAACTGTACCTCCTATGTTCATATCCAAATCATTTATATAAATGGTGAAAACTAGTGGACCCAGAGTAGTCTATGGTGAGTTTGATGGTGGGATGAAACTTGTTGATATCACTGTGTAGTTGATTCAGTGACTCTTCACCATGGGTCCAGAGGAAGAAAGTGTCATCAACGTACCTAGTGTATAGTGTTGGTTGGAGGTCCTGGGTGGAGAAGAAGTCTTGTTCAAACCTGTGCATGAAGATGTTAGCATATTGGGGTGCAAATTTGGTCCCCATGGCCTTCCACATGTCTGGATGAAAATGTTGTGGTTGAGGATAAAGCAGATGAGTTGTAGGACGGTGCTCAGAGATTGGCAGTTTTTGGTATTGAATACTGAGACTGTTGCCGCGATGCCGTCATTGTGGGGGATGCCGGTGTTGAGTGCTGAAACGTCCATTCTGACGAGGAATGTTCCTGGATCGATTGGTCCGTGGGTGCTGAGTTTCTGTAAGAAATCTCTAATGTTGTGACAGAAGCTGGGTGTCTCCTATACAATGGGTTTCAAGATACCTTCAACATAGCCAAAGAGGTTCTCACACAAGGTCCCGTTGCCTGATACGATGGGACATTCTAGTGTGTTGCCTTTGTATATCTTCGGAAAGCAGCAGAAGTCGCCTTCGTGAGAAGTCCGTGGGATGAGGGCACTTAGGCAACTCTAAAGGACTGGATCCAAAGTCCTGATCAATGTGTTTGGTGCACGGGTGTGCTCTTTGATATCACTAACGTAAAATTGCTCTACCCATTCATTAGAAAATTTGCTTTATCCAAACAGCATCCACAATTCATCAATTGGGTTTAGCCAGTTCATTTTAGCAAACGACCTGTATTCTGTCTCCCAAAGTAGTTGAGATAACCAAATAAGACAATTTTCCACCAAGTAACAATTAAGAAAAGTGATGCTAACCTCTCAATGAGCATTGAGTAGATGTCAAGCAGGAAGAAAGGGAATGGTAGATTGGAGGTAGGGGACATACAGCTAAAAGAGAGATTGGATGGAAAGTTTCTCAGTAACCTTCAAAAAGCAGGAAGAGAGAAGGTAGAGTGGTAGAGTTCTGTGTAGAGTTACCTGGACTACACCTCCTCCCACCCTGCCTTCTGTAAAAATGCTACCCCTTATTTCCAATTCCTCCAACTCCGCTGTATCTGCTCCCAGGATGACCAGTTCCACCACAGAACACACTAGATGGCCTCCTTCTTTAAGGACCACAATTTTCCCTCCCATGTGGTTGATGATGACCTCCAGCGTATCTCCTCCACATCCCCCACCTCCATCCTCAAACCCCACTCCCCAACAGCAACAAGAATAGAACACCCCAGTCCTCAACTTCCACTCCACCAACCTCTGTATACATCACATCATCCTCCACCATTTCTGCCACCTACAAATGGACCCCACCACCAAAGATATATTTCTCTCCCCACCCCTACCCGCTTTTCGTAAAGACTCCACAACTACCTCATCAGGTCCACGCCCCCCCACCTATCCACCCTCCCCTCCAGGCACCTTCCCCTACCACCACAGGAATCGCAAAACCTGCACCCACACCTCCCCCCTCATCTCCATCCAAGGCCCCAAAGGAGCCTTCCACATCCATCAGAGTTTTACCTGCACTTCCACTCATGTCATTTACTGTATCCGTTACTCCTAATGCAGTCTCCCTTCCATTGGGGAGACTGGAAGCCTACTTGCAGAGTGCTTCAGAGAACATCTCAGGCACCAATCAATCCCACCACTCCACAGCCAAAACCTCAACTCCCCCTTTCACTCCGCCAAGGACATGCAGGTCCTGGGCCTCCTCCATCACCTCTCCCTCAACACCTGACACTTGGAGGAAAAGCTCCTCATCTTCCACCTCAGGATCCTCCAACCCCAGGGCATCAATGTGGATTTCACCAGTTTCCTCATTTCCCCTCCCCCCACCTTATCCCAGTTCCAACCTTCCAGCTCAGCACCATCCCCATGACCTGTTCCTCATGGGGCCTTTGCTGTTCTTCATCCTCAGAAGAATTCATACACCGAACAAATGCTTTTTCCTAGCTCTCAGTGAGTCTACAACTGTTGCAGGCGGGGCGTTCCACACCCCTACTACTGTCCGAGTAAAGAAACTACCTCTGACATCTGTCCTTTATCTATCACCCCTGAATTTAATGCAATGTCCCCTCGTGCTAACCATCATCATCTGAGGAAAAAGGCTCTCACTGTCCACCCTATCTAATCCTCTGATTACCTTATATGTCTCAATTAAGTCACCTCTCAACCTTCCCTCTAACGAAAACAGACTGAAGTCCACGAGCCTTTCTTCATAAACCCTTCCCTCCACACCAGGCGACATCCTAGTGAATTACCTCTGAACCCTTTCCAAAGCTCCCACATCCTTTCTATAATGAGGTGACCAGAACTGTACACAATACTCCAATTGCGGCTGCACCAGAGTTTTGTACAGCTGCAGCATGACCTCATGGCTCTGAAACTATCAATGCCTTTTTAACAACCTTATCAACCTGGGTGGCAACTTTCAGGGATCTATGTACATGGACACCGAGATCTCTCTGCTCATCCACACTGCCAAGAATCTTACCATTAGCCCAGTACACTTTATTTCTGTTGTTCCTTCCACAGTGAATCACACCTTTCCACATTAAACTCCACTTGCCATCTCTCAGCCCAGCTCTGCGGCTTATGTATGTCCCTCTGTAACCTGCAATATCCTTCAGCACTATCCACAACTTCACCAACCTTAGTGTCATCCATGAATTTACTAACCCATCCTTTTGCGCCCTCATCCAGGTCATTTATAAAAATGACAAATATCAGTGGCCCCAGAACAGATCCTTGCAGTACACCACCAGTAACTGAACTCCTGTGGGATTATGGTTGGCATGGACTGGTTGAATCGAAGGGTTTGTTTCGGTGCTGTATGACTTAATGTCTCTCTAACCAAAACCACATCTGAAACCAGTGCTTGGGGAGAAATAGGCCGACGTGTTTTTAAACAAGTCTTGTACAATTATTGTCTTTTCCTTCCAAAAGTCACATAAATAGTGACTGGCTCTAAAATAATTGCTGCTTGTTTGTTTCATTGTTACTTAACTACTCCATTTATTGAATGGCACATACATAAAAAAGCTTGAAATGATCCCTGACCAATTATAGTTATTAACCTGCATTAGTCACAGCTGGCGATTTTACCAAGGGTCACTTATTCATTTATACGTCAATCTCAAATTCTGAAAATGAAAACAGATTCTTCGAGAAACTGTACCACAATTAGAGTTAACTCATTCCTCAAAAACCTCATGATTATTAGCTGTGGTTTCATAATATCCACCCAATCTGACTGTGGCAGTGGGTGAGTTTTCTGTCTTTCTAACAAGGAAGCGAGAAAAGGTTTTCAGATTCATCAACAATTTTCCCAAACAAAGATGGTTAACCTGTTTGGAATTGGTTAGTGGTAACCATTTCTGGGGCACTCTGTAGGTCAGATTAGGTTAAAATCCAACCACCATGTGCAGAAAATCCCAACACCTCCCTTTCTACAAACCGTGAGATTTGCTGGGGAAAAAAAAGAGACTTACAGTCAAAGCTATTCATTTTGAATTCACAAGAACAGGTGTATGTTTGACAAATTTCAAAAGGAACCCAAATTCAAATTGTATAATGACAATTTGAATCCTTCTGTGTAAAAGGTGAGACTGCCCAGTGACTACTCCTGCTCCTCAGATGTTGCCTGACCTGCTGCACTTTTCCAGCACCACACTCACGGCTCTGATCCCCAGCATCTGCAGTCCTTACTTTCTCCCAGCGACTACTACCCATCAGTAGCTGTCACATCCTGGAAAAAAAACTAGAATAGCAGTGCACAATGTGGGAAAGCAAGCATCAAAACTTCTAGACCACTATGATACATGTAAAGCAACATCTGAATATTTCCACCTTCTCAGTCTTCATCCTTTACCTTAAAGCTTGAGAAGTGTAAAGCTAATTAAAAGCACAGGAAGCTGAGGATGGAACCTGTGTACTTTTTAAATAACATTTTGTCATAACCGGAAGAGCGGTTGACTTCAGACAAATCTTAACTTCCCAGGCTGAGAAAAACCTACTGGTGCAGACTAAATGCTGCTCCTTTAGTGCTCTAGACCTATCAATTGGATGATATCAATTTACCGTTCCTCCAGTCTGGGGGCTCTATGATAGGTCTGACATTAAGCTCTCCAGTTGGAGGATTATGTTGGTGTGGGACATGGAGTGTGGTCATGAGAACCAAACTAGTTTAATTGCCTGACTGGGAGGCAAAGGCGGATGACATCAACGAAAGGAAAATTTACATTGTGCTGGAGCAGCTGCAATATCAGAAAATTGTGGGATCACTTAGTATAATTGAGTAGTGAATCCAGGGTGAATATGCAGTGAATATTGGGAGGAAATCAGCCATGGACTACCCACCTGGAATATGACATTGACTGTAACCCCTGTCATTATTCACCCATCAGCTGATGAAGGAGCAGCGCTCCGAAACCTAGTGCTTCCAAATAAACCTGTTGGACTATAATCTGGTGTTGTGCAATTTTTGCATTAATACTATTAGTGAAGGTGAAGTCTGCTCTGGAAGCTAAGATGTGCAACGTTCACTGGTTCAAGACCCAGCAAATATAAAAAACTGAAGCTTAAGCTCCAAACCAGATAGCATTTGCTCGCTCGATATCGGAATTTGCAATTATTTCCCAGCCCGCGTAAAATTAAACTGTTTAGCCGGACTCTCTTTTACTTGATCCCTCTGCCACTCTTTGCAAGCATAACGTATAATCTGCTTTAACTTCATTTTCCTGCCCATTCCCTTGCTTGATAACCTGAGATCCCAAAACTCTGTTTCTCACAGAGAAATGTATTCAAATGAAGGATCCACAGCCCTCTGGACTACAGAAATCCAAAACACCACAACCTTCTGAAGAAATGTCCCTTCATCTCAGTCTTAAAAGATTACTCTCTGATTGGGCCCCATGAAAACAGTCTCTCCATGTCTACCTAGTTAATCCCCTTCAGATTCTTGCCTGTTTCAATGAGATCACCTTTGACTCTTCTAAGTTCCAGAGACCTCTAGCTGGATCTACGCAAGCTTTCACTAGGGACAATCCATTCAGCCCAAGAACCAATCTAGTGAACCATTGCTTTACCATCTTCAATTTAGGAGAAAGTGAGGACTGCAGGTGCTGGAGATCAGAGCTGAAAAAGGTGTTGCTGGAAAAGCTCAGCAGGTCAGGCAGCATCCAAGGAGCAGGAGAATCAACGTTTCAGACATAAGCCCTTCTTCAGGAAATCTTCCTGAAGAAAGGCTTATGCCCGAAACGTCGATTCTCCTGCTCCTTGGATGCTGCCTGACGTGCTGCGCTTTTTCATCTCCAATTTAGATCTATCCGTCTTTCGTTATGGTGACCAAAATTGGGCAAGAGTACCCCAGGTGTGTTCTCAGAAAAATAACAGGAAGGCTTCATTTTCTTGATACTCCAATCTTCCTGTATTAAAGGTCAGCACATCATTCCCCTTCCCAATTGCTCATTGTGTTTACACAGCTAACAGTGTTTCTTTAACAGGTACCCCCACTGAACATCAACATTTAGAAGGTTAATGCCACCTTTTTAGAAAATATGCATTTTTGCTCCTATTACTTAAGTGAATAAACTCACACTTTCCCACATTATACTCCACCTTGTTACCAAATCATTCAACCAATCATTTTATAAGATGGATCCACCTCACAACTTACATCCTCATCTAGTTTTGCATCATCTGTAAATGTGAATTCATTGTTTATGTCTCTTCATTCACATTTTTATAGGAATTGTAAATAGCCCCAAACCTTTTGCAATATAACCTTCAAAATTGAAAATGCCCTTTTTACCTCTACTGTCTATAAACCAATCCTACATCTAGATGGTGACATCTTGAAAAATGTCCATATTACAGAGGAGGAAGTGCTGGATGTCTCGAAACACATTAAAGTGGATAAATCCCCAGGACCTGATCACGTGTACCCTAGAACTCTGTGGGAAGCTAGGGAAGTGATTGCTGGGTCTCTTGCTGAGGTATTTGTATCATTGACAGTCACAGATGAGGTGCCAGAAGACTGGAGGTTGGCTAACGTGGTGCCACTATTTAAGAAAGGTGGTAAGGACAAGCCAGGGAACTATAAAGTGAGCCTGACGTTGGTGGTGGTCAAGTTGTTGGAAGGAATCCTGAGGGACAGAATTTACATGTATTTGGAAAGACAAAGACTGATTAGGGATAGTCAACATTGCTTTGTGCATGGGAAATCATGTCTCATAAACTTAACTGAATTTTTTGAAGAATTAACAAAGAGGATTGATGTGGGCAGAGCAGTAGATGTGATCTATATAGACTTCTGTAAGGCGTTCAACAAGGTTCCCCATGGGAGACTGATTAGCAAGGTTAGATCTCATGGAACACAGGGAGAATTAGTCATTTGGATACAGAACTGGCTCAAAGGTAGAAGACAGAGGGTGGTGGTGGAGGGTTGGTTTTCAGACTAGAGGCCTGTGACCAGTGGAGTGCCACAAGGATTGGTGCTGGACCCTCTATTTTTTGTCATTTACATAAATAATTTTGATGCAAGCTTAAGAGGTATAGTTAGTAAGCTTGCAGATGACACCAAAATTAGAGGTGCAGTGGTCAATGAAGAAAGTTACCTCAGAGTACAATGATGTCTTGATCAGATGGGCCAATGGGCTGAGGAGTAGCAGATGGAGTTTAATTTACATAAATGCGAGGTGCTGCATTTTGGGAAAGCAAATCAGAGCAGGACTTGTACACTTAATGGTAAGGTCCGAGGGAGTGAGGTGAACAAAGTGATCTTGGAGTGCAGGTTCATAGCTCCTTGAAAGTAGAGTCGCAGGTAGATAGGAGAGTGAAGAAGGCGTTTGGTATGCTTTCCTTTATTGGTCAGAACACTGAGTATAGGCATTGGGAGGTCATGTTGCAGCTGTACATTGGAAGGATGTTGTGAACCTTGAAAGGGTTCAGAAAAGATTTACAAGGATATGGCCAGGGTTGGAGAATTTGAGCTATAGGGGGAGGTTTAACATGCTGGGGCTGTTTTCCCTGGAACGTCGGAAGCTGAGGGGTGACCATACAGAGGTTTATAAAATAATGAGGAGCATGGATAGGATAAATAGACAAAGTCTTTTCCCTGGGGTGGGGGAGTCCACAATTAGAAGTTTAGGATGAGAGGGGAAAGATATAAAAATGACCTAAGGGGAAACT
This sequence comes from Hemiscyllium ocellatum, assembly GCF_020745735.1. Taxonomy (NCBI): domain Eukaryota; kingdom Metazoa; phylum Chordata; class Chondrichthyes; order Orectolobiformes; family Hemiscylliidae; genus Hemiscyllium; species Hemiscyllium ocellatum. Next base: position 43,272,981 of record NC_083430.1, read on the forward strand.
TTTTAACACAGAGGGTGGTACACGTATGGAATGAGCTGCCAGAGGATGTGGTGGAGGCTGGTACAATTGCAACATCATCTGGATGGGTATATGAATAGGAAGGGTTTGGAGGGATATGGGCCGGGTGCTGGCAGGTGGGACTAGATTGGGTTGGGATACCTGGTTGGCATGGACGGGTTGGACTGAAGGGTCTGTTTCCGTGCTGTACATCTCTATGACTATGACTCTTGATCACTCTCAATTTGTGGTTTGTAATATATATCTTCCACTCTGAAGACAGTGAAGTCTGTGCCATTGTCCATGATAATTTCTCTTGTTTCTTTCTCTAAGATACAAATGTTTGCTTTATTTATTGTCCTTCATATATACTTGTAAAAGTGCTTATATTGCTGGCTAGTGTGCTCTCAGCTTTTTTTTATTTTAATCAATGTTTTGGTCACTGAAGGTCTTGACATATTATTATTTGGCTTCACAGGAAAATGGCTTTTTTCAAAAATATGACGAGAATGAGTGACCAGCAAAGTGACCAATGATTCTTTTTACTCTGTCATGGAATGTGGATGTTTCTGATAAGGCCCACATTTGTAGCCAATCCCTAATCCATCTTGAATTGAGTGACCAACTTGGCCATTTCAGAGGGCAGTTAAGAGTCAACCACTTTGCCAGGGTCTGGAGTCACATGTAAACCAGACCATGGTCAGGATGGCAGATTTCCTTCTTCAAGTGCATTAGTGAACAAGATCTGCTTTCACAACAATCAATTCCAAGTTGGATTGAAGGGTCTGTTTCCCTGATGTACATCTCTATGACTCTATGACTAATCGTAGCTTTGTGACTATCATTACTGGCACAGCTTTCAATTCCAGATTTGTGAACTGCATTTAAATTCTATCAGCTGCATTGGTGTGACTTGAACCTGCATTGCCAGAGCTTAGTCTGCATACTTGGATTGTCTGTCTCGTGGCAGCCCAAGTACACTACAATCTCCTCACCCCATGGACTTACAGAACTGGGTCCAGCCTTTGGTGCCACAAAATGTCCCTCTACAACTCGTATTCTAAGGTGGTCTCTGATCCAGATACTAATAAAGTCTGTCAATGCCTAGCTCTGAAGTAAATCATAGAATGTCTACAGTGCAGGTAGAGGCCTTTCAGCTCATTAAGTCTACACCAACCCTCCAAAGAGCATCCCACTCAGACCCAGCCCTGTACACTATCATTTTGTCTTTCCTATGGCTAATCCACCTCGCCTGCACATCTCCGGACCTATGGGTAATTTCCCATGGCTAATCCATCCAAACTGCACTTTCCCGGACATTATGGGGCAATTTCCCCTGGCCAATCCACCCAATTTGTACATATTTGGACTGCGGGAGGAAACCAGAGCACCTGCAGGAAATCCACACAGACCCAGGAAAGATGCGCAAACTCCCCACAATCTCCCGAGACTGGAGGTGATCTTGGACCCCTGGCACTGTGAGGCAGCAGTGCTAACCACTGAGGCATTGTGCTCATTTTTTAAAGTTTATCTATCAAAGGGAAAGCAGTATAATAGTGCCAGCAGTGAATATCAGCAAACATTTACCAAGATTTATGAAATTTGTCCACTTGAATTTACCAGGCTTGTAATTTTCAAAACGATTTCCCAGAAAACTGCTCTTAAATATCTCTCTTAAAACTTTGTTGCATTCCTTCAAATTAAGCTTATTTCACTTTAAGTTTCTTCCTCTCAAAATATGAGCTGTTCAGTTGCATGATTACAAATCTTGCCACATTGAAACAGTGAGTTAACTGGTTTAGTTCATTTCTGTCAATTTCTCCAACAGCCATAATTTTAAAAATGTTCAAGTCTATTAATTGCTTCTCCCTTGCTGGCTGTGCTACAAATAACCTAAGTAGCTAAATCTTGAAAACAGTTTTTTTTACAGATAACCAGAGACTATCTCGCTAGCCTTCCCACACACTGGTCAGATAGCTATATATCTCCTCCCCCAGTTTGCATTATACAGTCATCATTACAATTGTTTTGAGCTAATCTCAAGATCTAGTTCAACCTACTTGGTGGGGGGGAGGGGGGCAATTAAAATTCACCCACACTGCTTTGTAAACTGCGTCAGAATGTCAGTAAGGAATTGCCGCAGTCAAACCTCCTATTGGGGTAAAGGAGCTTTAATGTTGCATGCTTAATAGAAGTCTCCACTTTTTGTTGCCAATGCCAAATGTCTCATCCCTTTTCCCAAAGTGAAATCTGTGAAAAATGTAACTCCATTTTCCCGTAGCATGATTTCCTTATTGGTATACCACTCCGGTACAATGCCATTACAACCTCCTATCCAATCTGTCATGCTCTCAATTCCATCTAAGAATTTACTCAACCAACCACAATCCTTTTTAAATTCAGTTGGTTTCGCACCTGAATCCATTTTGTATAAAACATCATTAACATTTTCTACCATCACCAACATAAACATGAGATGGTACCAAACTTTAATAAACCTACATTTAAAAATGGTCACTGTGAATGTTACTTCCCACAAGGTAAAAAAGTATAGAAGCTTACTTTTGTATTTTGACCAGAATTCCTCCTTTCCAAATAATAACTTAAATGCTGTCTTTTTTCAAACATTCCTACTGCATTTAGTTTACTATATTTTTGACCAGATACATCTTAAAAATAATTGAAAGTACAGTTCCAAAAATCATTCAGTTCATTACCTGAAGTTTAGGTCACTTGACCTCAATAATAGTGATGTGTGCTGCTAAAGCTGGTTTCCTCTCCTATGTTAAGAGCTTCAATCTCTCCTCTGATTAACTTTTCAGACCCCTGCTGAATCCTTATCAATCATTCAACACCACAGCTGTAAAAGTAAGGGCAGACACAATATGAAATAGGATTGGAGTAGGCCATTCGGCCCCTCAAGCCTGCTCCATCACAGCCACCTGTCCAAGACCCTTTTGTCAACTTTTGGCTTTCAATTTAACTCCACCTATTATTTCTTATGGATTTTAATGAAATTAAACTGTAGTTTTCCTGTATCCATTTATCAGGTTCCCTTGTTATTTTGAACATCTGTTAGATAACTTCTGAAATACCTCATGCAACCTTATTTAGTTCAATTATAATTTAATCCTGTAAACTTTTATGTTTGTTGAAACTGTACCAGCTTTAAGATCAATATATCCACTGTGAAATGTAGTGCCTCAAATTAACATGGGATTGATTAAAGCTTGTATAACAGAAGTATCAGCTCCTTGGTTATTTGTACCTGTGCACCAGCTTTTAGTAATTTGTTGATATTATCAAAACCTAAATATCTTTGTTCCTCCACAGCTCTGACTCTCACAATGGGGACATTTTTCAATTTATCCTCCTCAGATCCAAAGTGAATAGTTTCTGACTGTTCCACGTTTAACTCCATCTTCAGTTTTGCCCACTTACTTAATCAGTCTGTGGCCTGTTTCGAAGGCTGGACTGATCTCTACAGTTTAAGTCTGCACTTTAACATCATGCAATCTGTAAATGTGGGTAGTCATATTGTGAAAAACTGAACCTCCAGCACAGGTCCCTGCAGAACACTCATTGTGAACTCCCACTAATCAGAGAATATTCCTTTCATCCCTTCTGTCTCCACCTCCCAAACAATAGCCAACCCATGTTACAGGTTATCTCCAAGTCTGTGAACTTGTGTTTTCATCAGGCTCTTGTGGAGAACCCAATCAAATTCCTTCTGGAAGTCCATATAGACAATGTCCATATAAACTTCCTATTAACTGTATCAGTGAATTTCATTCACAAATTCCCAGATCAGTTATCATCTCTGACCCTCCAGATATAATTTCACAAATTATGTTGAAGAAATAGTTCTGTATGTTCGAGCATTTCATATTTTTACTCACTATTGCCTTGTCACTTGTGAGAGTTTGCCACTTGAAAATTGGCTGCTGCATTTTGTACTTTGCAACAACGATTATACTGTCTTACAAGACGTGGAAGAGCCGGTGTTGGACTGGGGAGGACAAAGTTAAAAATCACACAACACCAGGTTATATCCAACAGGTTTATTTGGAAGCCCTCCTTTCAGAGCACTGTTCCTTCATCAGGTAGCTAGTGGAGCAGGATCATAGGACACAGAATTTATAGCAAAAGATCATGGTGTCATACAGCTGATGCGATATATTGAACAAACATAGATTGCTGTTAAGTCTTTCATCTTTTAGAATGGTTTGTAGGTTTGATTAATATGTAAATCTCAGAACTTCTTTCAAGTCACATTCCCAAGATAACTTAAGGTTTTATTAAAAGAGGTGACATCTCAGCTCAGACAATCCATTAAAGGTATGAGGTTAGAGTCTGTACATATTCAAATCTTAACTCAGACTGTTGTATTTCCAAAGTAGGAACTTATAAAATATCACATGGACCGACTGCATACAGGTTGTGTGGTTTTTGAACAAAATAGAATGTATCTGCAAATACAATTCTGCAAATGTACTTTCACCCCGTAGACTTATGCATGTGCATGCATGTGAGGGAGGGAGAGAATGTGTGTGTGAGAGAGAGAGAGGGAGAGAATGTGAGTGTGTGTGTGTGTTTGTGGATGCTTGACAGAGTGTGTGAATGAGTTGAAGGGAGTATATGCCTGTGAGAGGGTGTGCGCATGGGTGTGCGTGTGTGGGTGGGTGGGTGTGTGCCTGAGAGAGAGCGTGTGGTTGAGAGAGGGTCTGCATGAGTGTGAGTATGTAAGAGTGTGTGTGTGTGTGTGAGTGAGTGTGAGAGTGTATAACGTATTAGGGTCACCGGTAGAGAGACATGAACCCAAGATCCCAGTTGAGGCCGTCCTCATGGGTATCAAACTTGGCTGTCAGCCTCTGCTTGGCCACTCAGTGTTGTTATGTATCCCGAAGTCTACCTTGGAGGACATTCACCCAAAGATTCAAGGCCGAATGTCCCTGACCGCTGAAGTGTTCCCTGACTGGGAGGGAACATTCCTGTCTAACAACAAAGGCCTCCATAATTCCACAAAAGTCAAGGTATACAGAGCAGGGGTTATCACCACACTCTGTCCTTCAGTGAGACCCAGGACTGTGCATCAGTGACATGGAACAACACGGGAGAGATTTTGTCAACAATGTCCCCACCACATCCTTCAGTTTCCGGGAAGGATCATTGAACAAATGGTGTTGTTCTCCTTCAATAGAAATTGCTGGGAAAACTCAGCAGATCTGGTAGCAGCTGTGGAGAGAAAGCAGAATGGAAGTTCTCTCCACAGATGCTTCCAAACCTGCTGAATCCTTCCAGCAATTTCTGTTACTGTTTCTGCTTTCCAGCATCTGCACTTCTTTGGATTCTTTAATCTTCTTCAGCCTGGTCTACAAACATTCCGTTAAAACTCCTGTAAAACCAACTATGATGAGCTGGAGACAGCACCAAAGAGCTAAGAGGTGTCTGCCCTGCCAGAATCAACTGACACAAAGACACTGTGAAGTTTTCCCTGAAGTAGGAGCAGCAAGTGATAGACAGAGCTAAGCCAGGGGATCAGATCTCAGCTCTGCAGTCCTGCCACATCCAGTTATGAATGGTGATGGGCAATTAAACAACTCACTGGAGGAAGAGGCTCCACAAATACCCCCATCCTCAATGATGGAAGAGACCAGCACATCAGTGCAAAAGATAAGGCTGAAGCATTCACAGCAATCTTCAGCCAGAAGTGCTGAGTGGATGATCCACCCCGATCTCTTCCAGTGGTTGGATACCAGACTTCAGCCAATTCGATTCACTCCATGTGATATCAAGAAGCCACTGGACAATGCAAATGCTATGGGCCTTACCAACGTTCCAGCTACAGTACTGAAGACCTATGTTCCAGAACTTGTCTGTCCCCTAGCCAAGCCCTAGTACAGCCACAATACTGGCATTTACCTGACAATGTGGAAAGTTGCCCAAGTACATCAGTACATAAAAAGCAGAACAAATCCAATCTGGCCAATTATTGCACAATTGATCTACACTCAATCATCAGTAAAGTGATGGACAGTGTCAGTAACAGTGCTGTCAAGCAGCACCTGCTCAGCAACAACCTGCTCAGAGACGTCCAGTTTGGGTTCCACCAGATCCACTCAGGTCCTGACCTCAAAACAGCCATGGTTCAAACATGGATGAAAGTGCTGAATTCCAGGGGGGAGGTGAGTGTAACAGCCCTTGACATCAAGGCCGCATCCCACCAAGTGTGACATTAAGGAGGCCTGGTAAAACTGGAATCAATGGGTCTCAGGGGGTAAACTCTCCGGTGGCTGGATTCATACCTGACACACGGGAAGATGGTTGTGGTTGTTGGAGGTCAGTCATCTCAGCTCCAGGACATCTCTGCAGGAGTTCCTCAGGGTAGTGTCCTAGGCCCAACCATCTTCAGCTGCTTCATCAATGACCTTCCCTCCATCATAAGGTCAAACATAGGGATGTTCACTAAAGATTGCACAATGTTGAGCACTATTCACAACTCCTCAGGTACTTAAGCAGTCCATGTTCAAATGTATCGAGATTTGGACAAAATCCAGGCAAGGACTGATAAGTGACAAGGAACATTTATGCCTCACAAATGCCAGGGAATGACTATCTCTGATAAGAGACAATCTAACCACAGCTTCTTGACACCCAATGGTGTTACAATCACTGAATCCTCCACTATCAACATCCTGGGGATTACCATTGATCCAAAACTCACTGGACTCGCCACATAAACACAGTGGCTACAACAGCAGGTCAGAAGCTAGGAATACTGCTGCAAATAATTCTCCTCCTGACTCTCCCCCAAAGCCTGTCCACCATCTACAAGGCACAAGTCAGGGTGCGATGGAATACTCTTCACTTGCCTGAATGAATGCAACTCCAACAATGTTCAAGCAGCTTGACACCATCCAGGACAAAGCAGCCCACTTATTTGGCACCGCATCCACAAGCATCCACTCCCTCCACCACCAGCGCTCAGTAGCAACAGTATGCACAATCTACAAGATGCACTACAGAAATTCACCAAAGATCCTCAGACAGCACCTTCCAAACCCACAACCACTTCCATCTCGAAGGACAAGGGCAGCAGGTACTTCAGAACACTACCTCCTGCAAGTTACCTACAAGCCACTCACCATCCTGATTTGGAAATATATCACCATTCCTTTGCTGTTGCAGGACCAAAATCCTGGAATTCCCTTGGGTCAACCTACCGGATGTGAATTGCAGCAGTTTATGTAGGCATCTCACCACCCCCTTCTGAAGGGCAACGAGTGATGGGTGATAAAACTTACCAACTGGTGATACCCACATCCCACAAGTGAATAAACAAAAGAGCAGCAGCATTGACATTAATGACCAGCAGAGCTCACTAATGGTCCTTCAAAATGCAGACAACTTACCGATCCAGCATCGGTCTTCCCGTGTGAACACCTTAACAAAGCAAAAGGACAGCAGAAAGGGAAGCAAGTCGAGGATCTCAGATCCTGCTGCCTTGTTGGATGTCCTGTCCCAGGCGCCCAACGTTCTGAGAGTTGTGAATCTGCCTTTGCAGTTACATGCCACTCTGATATGGAACAGACCAGACCCCCTCAAAATATTTTAAGAAGGTAGCCAAGATCCAAACATTTTCTTACTTTAAACGTAATCATGATTGGTCAAATTACTCAATATTAAGCAAAAGACAATTTCTTTAAACTTTATAGTTATAGTTAAAATCCAACCAAAGGAGGAGGAATTTCGAATATCTTAACTCTACTGGGAAACCTAACCGAATACTAGCGACAGTAACTATTACTAATTAACAGTTCCAATACAGTAACATCCCATAAACAGAAAAAAAGGCAAAATCAGAAAAACAGATTTTGTCTTACATGAAATCTAGCAGTGTAGGAAGAGAACCCCCAGCTTTTGGCTGTAACCAAGGGAGGGAAAATAGCTTCCATTAAAGTTATAGAGTCATAGAGATGTACAGCACAGAAACAGACCCTTCGGTCCAACTCGTCCATGCCGACCAGATATCCAAACCTAATCTAGTCCCATTTGGCAGCATTTGGCCCATATCCCTCTAAACTCTTCCTATTCATATATACATCCAGATGCCTTTTAAATGCTCTAATTGTACCAGCCTCCACCACTTCCTCTGGCAGCTCATTCTATACACGTACCACCCTCTGTGTGAAAACGTCGCCACTTATGTCTCTTTTATATCTTGCCCCTCTCACCCTAAACCTATGCCCTCTAGTCCTGGACTCCCCCACCCCAGGGAAAAGACTTTGTCTATTTACCCGATCCATGCCCCTCATGATTTTATAAACTTTTATAAGGTCACCCCTCAGCCTCCGACGCTCCGGAGAAAACAGCCCAGCCTATTCAACCTCTCCTTATAGCTTAAATCTTCCAAACCTGGCAACATCCTTGTAAATTTTTGCCCACTACAGCAACTGCTCAAAGCTAAACCTAAAAATTAAAATAAACTGGAAACCCTGGTCAGTGAGAGCTGGCGACACCCATCCAGGTTGCTTCTATTGTTCCAACTTCAAAAAAATTCCAAGGACTCCCAAGCTGTTTACCCTAAAGGCAATGGTAGACTGGTCAGCAGCTCTGCCTTAAAGCTACACTTGAAACAAAAAATAACCAGGATGACTAAAACACCCCTTGAAGCCTCAGCATTGGCACAGTCCCATGATCTTCAGTCCATACTGTCCTTGAATTAAGGGACAGCTGACAACGCGTACCCTTCAAAAATCAGTTAATTGTTTGCAACATTTTTGGTTTCAGGCCATCCTCAGGATGAGGATGCTACTTTAGAATAGTTTCAGGGTTCAAGCTCTAAAGTGAGACAGGCGAAAAGATGTACTTCAATAATTGGATAATGAGGAATTACATCAGTGATGAATGACACACAAACTCGAACTGATGATTCATTCTACCACTTAAATATGTAATTACTTCAAAAATTCATGCCCTTACCCAAACTGACTTTCCATTCAACCAGATGAGCTCTCACAAGAATGAATATTGAACTTGTAGTGATTGGGACCAGGTGGATCTAATTAACTATGAGGTGCTTAATTGGGGTTGTTAACCTCGGCCAATCAGAAAAGCTTTGGCTGACCAATATAACCAGGAGATTTAGATTCTCCTCAGTTGAGGGCTGATTCTGAGCTGGCTGGTTGGTTGGTTACAGTCAGAATATTGTGCACAAGTAAATAAAGGGTGACTTCATGCAGCTATTTCAGGATAGGACTGGATAATAGAACATATGATGATTTAGAGTTTAAGCACACCTAGCCAATATGCATTTTGGGATTATGGAACAACGTCTTTACCTCACATTGTCAGTCCTGTTTGTTGACAATGGAAAATGCCAGCTAAATCAGCAACCTGCATTTATATAGTGCCTTGAAGGAACAAAACTTGTACTATTCTGCCCCCACCCCATTCCCACCTATATCTAACCCTAATTCAAAAATCAGTCATCAGCCAAAGAACTAGAAAAACCTACCCAATTGCACTGATATGGTAGAGACAACCGTAAGAAGGTTGTTATGGTCCTTATGCCCTTGAGAGTGAGTGGCTGGTAACTGGTTGTGGTGGTGCCAGAACTCAGTAACAGCTGCTGCTGGGACCACCAGCAGCCTCCAAGCCTGGGACTGCCAAAGCCAACTGGGTTCAGAGGTAAATCCCGGGACTCCAACAGATAGTAACTAGCGACGGAGTTCCAGGATTTTAACACAGTGATATACTTCTGAGTCATGATGGTTTGTGGCCTGGAGGGGAATTTTCAGGACATGGTTTTCCCGCACATCTGCTGCCTTTGTCCTTCCAGGTGGCAAAGTTCATGTTGGAAGGTGTAGAAGGAGCCTCCAAATCACAGATCTACAACATAGAAAGGTCCTTCAGACCATCACACCTACACCAGTCAAAAACAACCAGCTCAGTCTTCTAATCCTGTTTCCCAGTTCTTGGCCCATAGTGTTGTGTGCCTTGGCATCGCAACTGTACATCTGTATCCCTCTTCAATGTGATGCGGATTTCTGCCTCCCCCACCCCTACAGGCTGTGAGCTCCAGATTCTCACCGCCCTCTGGGTGAAAACAAACCCTTTCCTCACATCTCCTCTCAACCTCTGCTCCACACTTTGGATCTGTGGGCCCTGGTCATTGATCCCTCCATCAAGGGGAAAGTTTCTTCTGGTCCACCCTGTCTATGTTCTTCATCATTTTATACATCCCAGTCATGTCCCTTCTCAATCGTCTCTGCTGTAAGGGAAATGATTTCCAGTCTGTCCAGTCTCCCTTCATCTCTGAAACCCTCCAGCCCCAGGCAACAGTCTTGAAGAGTTGCCGCAGTGCATTTTGTCAATTGCTGCCACTGCACATTAAGCTGAAAGGTGCGAACAAAGAAAGGCCAGCTCACTCAAAGTCAGAGCTTCCCAAACCTTTCCCCAATGTGACCCCAAAGCTTTGGACACAGGAGTTGCTTAGCTTCAGTTGCTGAAAGGGTTGGGAGGGTGTTCGGCTCCTGAGCGGGGAGGGGGGAAGTGTTGGATTTTTCCTTTCAAAAGAAACACAAACACAAATCCTTTCTCAGGTATTTTGTTTTGCAGCAGTAATCAAACCTCAAAGACCTGTCCATTAAGCTACACCCATCTCCAGTCTGAGGCATTATGGGGGCGCGTAGTTGTTAGTGTTCACTTAAAGTCCATGTGATTATGACTTGAAACTCTGGCCTTGCGACCCCACTGGAGCTCTGGAGCCATCATTTGGGCTAACCTACTCTAAGTAGAAACAGCTGGCGTGCCAGTGACACTGTCTGTCTATTTGGGAGCTGCCCATCCACATTGGAAGGGGTGGGCAACCATACCAGTGCAAGTCAATTAAGGTTAACCATCGATACCAGCACTGAGCACATGCATTGGAGCAGCTAGGGCCCCTTGCTGCCAACCAGACCTTGAATAAGGGTTGCCCTGAGAGCCTGAGTAAATTAACCCAATTTTCTCAAGTTAAGAATGAGGGGTTCTCATTGAAACATATGAAATTCTGAAGTGGCTTGAATGGGTAGATAGGGAGGTCATTTGCCTCAGATCAAGGACTTGGGGGCACAGTCTCGGAATAAAGGGCTGATTATTTAGGACTGAGATGAATGAGGGGGAAATGAGGGAGAAGAGCTCCTATTTAGATTCTCAATGGTAACTTGAAAAAAGCAACCACTTCCAGTTAGAAATACTAATTTCTCCCCACCTGTTGTAAAATGAGCAGAAAGGCCAATTGAAATTAAATAATGCACTGTTTTTTGCTGCAAGCAGGGACTCTATAGTTGGCGTGGAGTGTTCAAACTGAAAAGTATTAGGTTCAGAAGTGAAAACAAAGCAAAGTTAAAAACTAAAACCAGCCTAATCCTTCATAACTACAGACGGTGTACAAGAATGAAGCAGAAACCACTCTGATTTTGGGCAGCAGAGTGGCTCAGTGGTTAGCACTGCTGCATCACAGCGCCAGGGACCTGGGTTCAATCCCTGTCTGGGGCAACTGTCTGTGTGGAGTTTGCACATTCTCTGTGTCTGTGTGGGTTTGCTCCGGTTTCCTCCCACAGTCCAAAGATGTACATGTTAGGTGAATTGGCCATGCTAAATTGCCTGCAGTGTTAAATAGATCAGTCAGGGGTAAAATGTAGGGGTCTGGGTGGGTTGGTCTTTGGAGGGTTGGTGTGGACTTGATGGGCCGAAGGGCTTGTTTCCATGCTGTAGGGAATCTAATCAAATGAGAGCCAGCTGTGTGTGCCAGAGCTTAGTGATTCAAGCACGATTTCATTTCCAAATCGTTTGCTTTTTAACTTTTCCTGGATCAAACCAATTGAATGTACTCTGGTTGGTGAGCCCAGCAGATGGGGAAGGGTAGGAAGCAGGCAGATAGCATTTAAAATGACGCATCATTGAGTTACCACTTCACTCCTTATATATAGGGCACTACCCACCAGCACTAATGAAAGTTGCAGCCCTGAATTCTCAGGGGACCTTTCCAGCAGAAACATCTCCAGGAGAAACTGAGAACTGCAGATGCTGGAGATCAGAGTTGAGACTGTGATGCTGGAAAAACACAGCAGGTCAGGCAGCATCCGAGGAGCAGGAGAGTTGATGTTTCAGGCATAAACCCTTCATCAGGAATGAGGCTTGTGAGCTGGGGCTGAGAGATAAATGAGAGGGGGATGGGGCTGGGGTGGGAAGGTAACTGGGAAAGCAATAGGTGGATGAAGGTGAGGGAGAAGGTGAGGAGAATGGACGTTTCGGGCATAAGCCCTTCATCAGGAATGTGGGCCGGGGCTGAGATAAATGGGAGGGGGGTGAGGTTCAGAGAGAGGTAACTGGGAAAGCGATATGTGGATGAAAGTGAGAGAGAAGGTTTTAGGTCAGAGAGGGCAGGAGGGTCCGTAGAGTGGTGCCGAGTTAGAGGCATGGGACTGGGATAATGTGGGGAGTGGGGAAATTGAAGGTGGATTTCAACAGCTTCCTCAGACCTCCGGACCCACCCATCACTGCCCCCTCTGACCGAACACCTTCTCTCTCACTTTCACCCACATATCGCTTTCCCAGTTACCTCTCTGAACCTCACCCTCCCTCCCATTTATCTCAGCCCCGGCCCACATTCCTGATGAAGGGCTTATGCCCGAAACGTCCATTCTCCTGCTCTTCTGATGCTGCCTGCCCTGCTGTGCTTTCCCAGCAATGCACTCTTGAGTATAAACACCTCCACCTAACTCATTTTCCCTTTTAAAAAAAGAGTTAATTTTATTTGGTTCTAATACACAAGATCAGAATTATGCTCCTAATAGAAGCTGGTTGTTTCCGAAAGCTGATGTTCATATTGTTCAAACATAAATAATCATTCTTTGGGGAAAGCATAAATCATAACCCTGCCCCTGGATGAAAAACACTGTTATGGGCATTTTTTGTTTATTCATTCATGGGATGAGGGCGTCGTTGGCTGGGCTAACATTTATTGCCCATCCCAAGGGGTAGTTAAGAATCAACATGTTGCTACAGAAGTCACATGTAGGCCAGACCAGGTAAGGATGGTGGATTCCTTCCCTAAAGGACATTAGTGAACCAGGTGGGTTTTTCCAACAATGGTTTCATGGTCATTGTTAGACTCTTAATTCCAGATTTTTATTGAATATAAATTCCACCATCTGCTGTGGCAGGTATTGAGTAGAGAAAAATATATTTAATTTTCTTGTCACTTTCCTATTGTCTGCAATGTTGGTTGTGTGCTGTTATAGTGGAAAAAGCATGATGGGATTGAAAAGCGGTTTAAGAAAGATATCTGGGCTGGTTTAATTGACCTACACCTTGGCTGAAAGAAGGTGAAACTGCAGCTCTTGGCCCATTTTCCAGCAGTTTGATTGCATTCCTGCTTTATAAAATTCCCATTCAGTTGCTGTTTCTTCAATGTACACATTTCAAACAAGAACAAGAGCCTTCAACTCTGATCCAGGACAGGGCATGTGGTGAACAGATACTTGTGTTGCATCCAGGGCTTTTCTTCAGCATAGGCCCATAGCTCTATACTAGATATTTGTCCTGGAGATTGTCCCTTGCAAAAATTGAGTTCATTTACTTTTTATTAAGTGAGGACCTACCTGATCGAAACATAAGCTGTTGTTCTTTCTCCTGTGTAATGTCAACAGAGAAATAAGACAGACCAAACATGCAGTATGGTCTGAAATATTGAAATTCTTTAGACATTTTTTTTACAGGGAGGCTAACAATTCAATAAAAGCGGGTTGTGTGGAGGGATTTGATTTGTGTTCACATAGGTAGTGGGAATCAAATTATTATGTGATGTTTTAATATACAAGATGAAACGTACGCTGTCTTGACACATGGGGACAGGAAATGAAGCAGCGTTATCACATTTCCCTAGAAGGGAGAGAATGAAGTTTCAACATTTCAATCAAAGAAAAGCAAATAATCATTCTGTCTCCTCGAGCTCGGTTATCTTCACGTCGGTTCATTAAGAAACCAATATCTACTTGCCAAGATTGAATCAGGCAAAAGAATATCATCTGAATTCGTACCTTTCAGTGTACACTGACGCAGCAACTATTGAGAATTGTGCTAGCAGTTGTGTCTATCCATGATAAAAACAGTGTAAAAAGTGAGGTCTGCAGATGCTGGAGATCAGAGCTGAAAATGTGTTGCTGCCTGACCTGCTGCGCTTTAACCAGCAACACATTTTCAGCTTAAAACAGTGTAAATCAAGAAGAAATAAATATCTGCGTTTCTACTTTGTCACAATCAATTCCATGACTGACTGATATTGTTTTGGGAAGGTTATTCCATTTCTTATCCAATGCCAGGTTGGATGGCATTTGTGTGGTAAGGACTAATGAATAAAAGGTTTGTATTTTTTGGTACCCCTCCATAGTGATTGGAACAATGGCCTGGTGAATCTTATTGACTATGAGTTCCCTGATTGGGACTGTTAACCCTGGGCCAATCCGGGAGCCCTTGCTGACAGATAGAAACAGAAGATAGTGGAGTGCATCATTTCCCCCTCCAACTCTATTTTGATTTAGTCCCTGCCCTCCCCTTCACTGTTTTGATCACACAGCATTGCCCTTTGATGTGAAGGGCACTGCTCGTCACAGGCCACTCGGGTGTTTTCCTACTTTTCCTGGTGGTGGAAATTAAATAAAGATTTGTGCACTTTATGTCTCTCACTGTGTCTCACAGCTGCACACACACACCATGGGTGCTGGGGTTAAAAATAATAAGCACTACCGCAGTTAGGCGGTAGTGTGGGGGTTAATAAAACAAAAATAAAAAAAAGAGAGAGAAAAAAAAAGAAACAGAAGATAGTGGAGTGCATCATTTCCCCCTCCAACTCTATTTTGATTTAGTCCCTGCCCTCCCCTTCACTGTTTTGATCACACAGCATTGCCCTTTGATGTGAAGGGCACTGCTCGTCACAGGCCACTCGGGTGTTTTCCTACTTTTCCTGGTGGTGGAAATTAAATAAAGATTTGTGCACTTTATGTCTCTCACTGTGTCTCACAGCTGCACACATACACCATGGGTGCTGGGGTTAAAAATAATAGAAAAAAAAATATATAAACAGGAGTGTGATCACACAGCATTGCCCTTTGATGTGAAGGGCACTGCTCGTCACAGGCCACTCGGGTGTTTTCTTACTTTTCCTGGTGGTGGAAATTAAATAAAGATTTGTGCACTTTATGTCTCTCACTGTGTCTCACAGCTGCACACACACACCATGGGTGCTGGGGTTAAAAATAATAAGCACTACCGCAGTTAGGCGGTAGTGTGGGGGTTAAAAAAGAAAAAAAAAAGAAACAGAAGATAGTGGAGTGCATCATTTCCCCCTCCAACTCTATTTTGAATTAGTCCCTGCCCTCCCCTTCACTGTTTTGATCACACAGCATTGCTCTTTGATGTGAAGGGCACTGCTTGTCACAGGCCACTCGGGTGTTTTCCTATTTTCCTGGTGGTGGAAATTGAATAAAGATTTGTACACTTTGTGTCTTTCGCAGTGTCTCACACCTGCACACACACACCATGGGTGCTGGGGAAAAAATAAGCACTACCACAGTTAGGCGGTAGAAAAAAAAGAGAAAAAAAAGAAAAGAGAAAAATAAACAGGAGATTGACACAGCATTGCCCTTTGATGTGAAGAGCACTGCTTGTCACTGAACCACAAAAAAAAACAGAAGATTGGGTGCTGGGAAGAAATAAGCACTTAGAGTCATAGAGTCAAAGAGATGGACAGCATGGAAACAGACTCTTTGGTCCAACCCGTCCAGATATCCCAACCCAATCTAGTCCCACCTGCCATAGTGTGGGCAAAACAATAAAAAAAAATAATAAAAACAGGAGACTTAGAATCTCCTGAGTTCAGGGGACTGACTCCCAGCTAAACAAAAAAGAAATATAAACAACAGATTCAGAGCTCTCCTCAGTCTAAGGACTGCCTTTGAGCTGGCTGGTCACAGCCCATATACATTGTGTATGTAAGCAAAGGGTAACTTGGTGACAGGATACAGGCCTCTGTGCAGTTGGTTCACCCTCTCAATCAGATTGCTTTGAAGTTGCTGTAACATAGGAAATCTGGGAACTAATTTGTACATGAATGTGACTCAGCAGCAGTGGGTGGAGAAGTCCCATAAAGTCAGAGAGTCATATAGCAGGGAAACAGACTTGTCCATGGGGACCAGGTTTCCAAACTCCATTTGGTCAATATCCCTCTAAACCTTTCTTAATCATGTAGCTGTCCAAATGTCTTTTAAATGTTGTAACTGTACCTGCACCTACCACTTCATCTGGCCATTCATCCCACATACGAACCACTCTGTGAGAAAATGTTGCCCCTCAGATCCCTTTTAAATCTTTCTCCTCTCTCCCTAAAATTATGCCCTCTAGTTTGAATTCCCTTTACATTTGCTACTCACCCTATCTGTGCCCCTCATGATAGGAAGGAGATTGTGGCAAACATTATTTTAGATACATCACAATGCTGCCCACTCCTGTTCCACAGGGTACTTAGTATAATGAAGCTCAACCTGGAGGTACCTCGATCCACAGAATGCCCCTGTTTCCTCCTCGGGAAACTCGTTCACCTCTGTTCTATGGTTTCTTTAACACAGGGATTTGAAAAGATGCTGCTTCCTGGGTCCTATAATGTCACAATAATGAGAGTAAGAATACGTATCCACTTTACTTTTCACAACTTTAAATATCCCACAGCACTCTGTAGCCGCTGAAGTTTGACATCTGGAAGAATGGTGGTAGTGGTACTGTCATTCAGGTAGTAATCCAAAGATCTAGTCTTGTATTCGGGGCCACCGTTCAAATCCCATCACAACACCTAGTCAGTAATGGTGACCTGTCCACACCCCTCCCCAACCAGTGAAATTATCACCGATTATTGTAAAAGCCCTTCTGGTTCATTAATGTCCTTTAGGGAAGGAAACCTCACCTGGTCTGCCATCCTCACCTGGTCTGCCATCCTCACCTGGTCTGCCATCCTCACCGGTCTGCCATCCTCACCTGGTCTGCCATCCTTACCCGGTCTGGGCTACATATGGTTCAAGGCCCACTGCAATGTGGTTGTCTCTCTGGCCCTCTGAAACAGCCCAAACAAGTCACTCAGTTGTACCAACCACTACAAAGTCTCCACAAAGAAACAAAATCAGATGGATTACCTGGCATCCCTCACGATTGTCATTGTGACCCCAACCCACTGCAATGTGGTTGAAATTTTAACTAGTTTCTGAATTAGTCTAGCAAGTCACTCGGGGTAATTAGGGATGGGTAACAGTAATGTCCAAATCTCACAAAAAAGTAGAAATTTAACACAGCACGATCCTGTAAACATCAGTGGTAAGCACTGCTGCCTCACAGCACCAGGAACCCAGGTTCAATTCCACCCTCAGGTCACTGTCTGTTTGAACATTCTCCCTGTGTCTGTGTGGGTTTTCCCTCGGTGCTCTGGTTTCCTCACACAGTCCAAAGATGTGCAGGTTAAGTGGATTACCCTTGGGAAATGTAAGGTTAACAGGGGAGTGAGTCTGAGTGGGATGCTTTTCGAAAGGGTTGCTGTAAATTTTATGGGCCGAATTCTGTAGGGATTCTATGAACAATGGGGCTAATTACCAAATAATGTATTTCTGTGATACTGGGCGAGGGATCAATATTGGTTAAAGCATGAGGAAAAACATATCTTCTCTGCCTCTGGTCATGCCTTGGGATATTTTACATCCACCAGACAAGGAAGGCAAAGCCTTAGTTTAATCTCTCATCTAAAAGACATTACAGCATTCCATCAGTACTCCGCTGATGTGCCAGCATCGTTTATAACCTCATGCAATGGGACGAGGGCCATAACCTTCTGATTCAGATGCCAGAGAGTTACCCACTGTGCCATTGCTGGCGTGATGGCAATTGTGGACCTACCAACAACACATGGACTGCAGCAGTTCAAGAACGCAGCTCACCACCACTTTCTGAAGGGCCTCTGAGGCTGGGCAAAACACACACACCCCACGAGTTTTGTTTTAAATGAAGTGCGAGAAGACACTAATTCACTTTTTTCACTGGGATACATCAGCGAAACATAAGGCAGCCTGATGCACGGCTCCTCTGTGACTGTTGTTAACATTTCCTCAGATCTCCTGATAGGCTTTTTGCCAAAAGATTTTTTTAGCCTGAACACTAGGTGGAGACTGCAGTTTGAATTTTAGCGTATGCAACACTGAGCTGGCAAGTGAGGACCTGGGGGATTTTGTGGCTGCAGTATTTAACTCTGTACAAAATGATGAATGTTTTGTTTGGTTTCACTGTAATTTCTATTGGCAGTGGCAGAGACGTGATATCAGCATGCAGTGCTGCAGATCGGAACGTGCCAATGTTCATCCAAGGTCACCTTCAGTTTAAAGAGCATGAAGCATCAAACAAGATAAAATATGTCATGCATTTCAGCAAACATTGTCCCTGTCATTCATCAGTTCTCGCAAGTTTCAAAGATCTCCCTTCTAATTATTTGTGGTGAAGATGTTTAATGTTCCATTGTAGTGGTTCTTGAGTTTCTCAACATTCTTTCCCTGGTACAGAGAAAAAAAATGTGAAATTTCATTTTGATAAGCATCATGTGCTTTACAATTACAGCTCAAAATAGATGGAGACAGAAACAGACTCAAAGTAATCAGGTTACAGTATCAGCAGAATACACAACTGTGCTTGCAAAACACAACTAGGTAGGTAGGAATGAATGTCTATAACAGTTCAACTATGGCATTCCAATGGATCAAGAATTTAAATCGAACAAAAGATGGAAATTTAATGCCTTTTGTTTTCTGACCTTCGAATTAGAGACTTACAAGCATCTGCCGGTCTGTAAATATCCCTCATACAGCAATAGATCACAGCTTACAGCAATTAGACTTTGTTGCCCTAATATAAAAGGCCCCTTGGTTTGAGCTGAGCCCATGGTTTGAACTACTGTATTTTCATTGAAGAAATCTAATTGGTTCTGTCCTTCTGGATTCTGCCCTACACTATAGAGACTGAAATGCCAATTTTAATAAGTGTCTCTCTTCACAACATGCCCCCACAGAAAGGAGGTAAATTAGTTTGGATGGATGGCTTGCAATGTGGACTGATGCTAACAGTGTGAGTTCAATTCCTGTACTGCTTGAGTTTACCCTGAAGGACTCTTCTTTTCAACCTTCCTCCTCATCTGAGGTGTCGTAACCCTCCAATTAAGCCGCCTATGGTCTGATAAGATAGAGGTAAGCTCAGAGCAAGCCGGAAGAACAGCACATCATTTTCTGCTTGGGGACCCTGCAGCCTTCTGGGCTCAGTATTGAGATCAACTAGATGAAAGTGAGGACTGCAGATGCTGGAGATTAGAGTCCAAGCTAGATCAACATTAGATTTGAAATTAGGGAGGCCCATTCAGCAGCCTAATACCAGCAGGGAAGAAGCTGTTCTAGAACATGTGTTTGTATGTGTTGTGTGTGTGTGTGTGTGTGTACCTTCTGCCTGATGGGAGAGGTTGGAGGTGAGTATTACCGGGGTGGGATGGGTCTACAATGATGTTGGAGGTGAGTATTACCGGGGTGGGATGGGTCTATAATGATGTTGGAGGTGAGTATTAATGGAGTGGGATGGGTCTATAATGATGTTGGAGGTGAGTATTAATGGAGTGGGATGGGTCTATAATGATGTTGGAGGTGAGTATTACCGGGGTGGGATGGGTCTATAATGATGTTGGAGGTGAGTATTAATGGAGTGGGATGGGTCTATAATGATGTTGGAGGTGAGTATTACCGGGGTGGGATGGGTCTATAATGATGTTGGAGGTGAGTATTACCAGGGTGGGATGGGTCTATAGTGATGTTGGAGGTGAGTATTACCGGGGTGGGATGGGTCTATAGTGATGTTGGAGGTGAGTATTACCGGGGTGGGATGGGTCTATAATGATGTTGGAGGTGAGTATTACCGGGGTGGGATGGGTCTATAGTGATGTTGGAGGTGAGTATTACCGGGGTGGGATGGGTCTACAATGATGTTGGAGGTGAGTATTACCGGGGTGGGATGGGTCTATAATGATGTTGGAGGTGAGTATTAATGGAGTGGGATGGGTCTATAATGATGTTGGAGGTGAGTATTAATGGAGTGGGATGGGTCTATAATGATGTTGGAGGTGACTATTAATGGAGTGGGATGGGTCTATAATGATGTTGGAGGTGAGTATTACCGGGGTGGGATGGGTCTATAATGATGTTGGAGGTGAGTATTACCAGGGTGGGATGGGTCTATAGTGATGTTGGAGGTGAGTATTACCGGGGTGGGATGGGTCTATAGTGATGTTGGAGGTGAGTATTACCGGGGTGGGATGGGTCTATAGTGATGTTGGAGGTGAGTATTACCGGGGTGGGATGGGTCTATAATGATGTTGGAGGTGAGTATTACCGGGGTGGGATGGGTCTATAGTGATGTTGGAGGTGAGTATTACCGGGGTGGGATGGGTCTACAATGATGTTGGAGGTGAGTATTACCGGGGTGGGATGGGTCTATAATGATGTTGGAGGTGAGTATTAATGGAGTGGGATGGGTCTATAATGATGTTGGAGGTGAGTATTAATGGAGTGGGATGGGTCTATAATGATGTTGGAGGTGAGTATTACCGGGGTGGGATGGGTCTATAATGATGTTGGAGGTGAGTATTACCGGGGTGGGATGGGTCTATAGTGATGTTGGAGGTGAGTATTACCGAGGTGGGATGGGTCTATAATGATGTTGGAGGTGAGTATTACCGGGGTGGGATGGGTCTATAGTGATGTTGGAGGTGAGTATTACCGGGGTGGGATGGGTCTATAATGATGTTAGAGGTGAGTATTACCGGGGTGGGATGGGTCTATAATGATGTTGGCAGCCTTTCTGTGGCACTGAGAAGTTTAGATGGAGCCCATCGATGGGAGGTTGACTTCTGAGACGGCAAAAGTGAGGACTGCAGATGCTGGAGATCAGAGTCAAGAGTGTGGTGCTGGAAAAGCACAGCAGAAATGACAGCATCTGAGGAGCAGGAAAATCGACATTGCAGACATGGGCTGATGAAGGGCTTTTGCCCGAAACGTCAATTTTCCTGCTCCTCGGATACTGCCTAACCTGCTGTGCTTTTCCAGCACCACACTGTCAACTCAATATTGAGATCACCAACTTTCGGGTTTGAACTCTCCCATGTCCTTCCCTCCCCACACACACACTCACACCAGGCCCACACAGTCTGCTGTTGTACATAACACATTGTTAGCCACTAACAGTGCCCATTAATAGCTATTCACCCTCCTCGCCAGATCATTCTGTGCTCCTCTGTCTGTCCAACAGTTCTCTCTCTTTGCCTTATATCCCCACTTATGGTTTACTCCATAACCCCTCCTCTCGCCCTGCCTTCTGCATAGAAACCAACATTTTCCTAGCTACCATCAGTTCTGAGGAAATATTAACTCTAGGTTCTCTTCACAGATGCTGACAGACCTGCTGAGCTTTTCCAGTAATTTCTGCTTTAGTTACGTTTACATTATTCGATGTAAAATGTTTTGAGGACCCCCTGCGATCATGCTAACACTATTCAAAAGCAGGTTCCTATATACATCAGTAGTAGACAATTACACATGCAATTGCTTCAAGACTTTCAGAAAAGGTTGTCTCCTACTTGTGTGTTCAGTGCGTATTCCTGGACTCATCCATTTTCCATCTGGTAATTGCCGATGTACAACATTGTTACAGTTTTCATCCAACTATAATTGAGTGAATTTAAATGTGGAGCTGAAGTTGCTGGATTCTGTTAGCTACAGGTATTGACTGACACCCACTGGCTGTTCCAGGTAAGTGCAGCTTCATGTTCTTTGAACACAAGTTCAACAGAGTAGACGTAAAGATGTGGAATTCTGTACCAGCCACTCAAGAGAAAATAAAACAGCCTTAAACACGTTAGCTCCCGACCCCCTACAATAAACCTCCCACAGCAGATGTCACAACCACCTTTTCTGAATCTGCAATTTTATGTCATTACTGTTTTATATCTCAGAGTTATTCGGGAATCACTCTGTACGTAAAAAACTTTTATTCATGGTGTTTTAAAACGTCTACTCCATGTTTCATTTCAACTTCCTGCTCTTTCAATAACTTGATTGCTTTTCACCAAGGTCCACACTCAGACTTAATCAATCAAACACAACTAGCATCAATCAGTTACCAGCCAGACTTAATCAAACACAGAATAGATGAGCAAAACCCATCCTTTCCATAGGTTAATGGTTGCCTACAATTTTTTTACAGTCCTCCATCAATTTGCCAATGACCCATTATTTGTTGTTATCATTCATGAATGTGGGCATCACTGGTTAGGCCAGTATTTATTGCCCATTCCTAAATGCCCAGAGGACAGTTAAGAGTCAGTCACATTGCTGTGTGTCTGGAGTCACATATAGGCCAGACCAATTAAGGACAACTGTTTTCCATCCCTAAAGAGGCATTAGCAAACCAGATGACAACAAGCAAAAGTAGATTCCTAATACCAGAATTTTTAATTGATTTCAAACAATGTGGTGCGAATCAAATCCTGGTCCCTCACGCAGCATTGCCCTTTGATGTGAAGGGCACTGCTTGTCACTGGCCACTCAGGTGTTTTCTTTCTTCCTGGTGGTGGAAATTGAATAAAGATTGTACACCTTGTCTTTCACTGTGTCTCACACCTGCACACATACAATGTAAGACACATAAAAAAGAAAAAATCAAATCCGGGTCCCCACAGCATTACCTAAATCTCACGGATTAACGGTCAAGTGATAGCAACACTCCGCCTTCACTACGTACGGTCCTGTTGGACGCAGGGACCAGTGTGGGGAAGTGTTGTTTAGCTAAAGATACTGTCTGATTATCTTCTTTAGTGGAGGATATTGTGAAAACGTGGACCCAAAATGGAGGATACTACACCATAGTTCCTCAAAATGACTGAGCTCCTATACAATCACAAAACATGTGTGTGGCATGGTGGCTCAGTGGTTAGCAGGGCTGCCTCGCAGCTTTAGGGACCTGGGTTCAATTCCAGCCTCAGGTGACCATCTTGTGTGGAGTTTGTACAGTCCTCATCCCCCATCCTATGGATGGTCTGGAGTCCAACACTGTGTACGCTAGGTGGATAGGCCATGGGAAACGCAGGGTTATAGGGTGGGGGGGGTGGGTCTGGGTGGGATGCTATTTGGAGAGTTGGTATGGGCTGAATGGCCTGCTTTCACATTGTAGGGATTCTGACATACTTAGAGTTCTGATGGTTATTGCTCAAAAGATAGGCATGTTGCCAAATATTTTCATCTTGCATTCATCAGGCTAAATGCAAGAATGCATCCAAGGAACAGGAAATTCGATGTTTCGGGCATAAGCCCTTCTTCAGGAAGGCTTATGCCCAAAACATCGAATTTCCTGTTCCTTGGATGCTGCCTGACCTGCTGCGCTTTTCCAGCAATACATTTTCAGCTCTGATCTCTAGCATCTGCAGTGGGCGGCATGGTGGCACAGTGGTTAGCACTGCTGTCTCAAAGCGCCTGAGACCCGGGTTCAATTCCCGACTCAGGCGACTGACTGTGTGGAGTTTGCACGTTCTCTCCGTGTCTGCGTGGGTTTCCTCTGGGTGCTCCGGTTTCCTCCCACAGTCCAAAGATGTGCGGGTCAGGTGAATTGGCCATGCTAAATTGCCCGTAGTGTTAGGTAAGGGGTAAATGTAGGGGTATGGGTGGGTTGCGCTTCGGCGGGTCGGTGTGGACTTGTTGGGCCGAAGGGCCTGTTTCCACACTGTAAGTAATCTAATCTAAAAAACCTCACTTTCTCCTCCTAAATGCAAGAATACAATCATAACAATTTAAACTGCAGAGCTCTGGTAGAGTGAATTCTCATTTATGGACAAAATTTGCAAGATTTCCAAAAACTTACTGATGTCTAACCCTCAGCGTCGATGGGGTTTTCATTATTTTGAAGTGATTGGTGCTGGTGTCACAGCAGGAACTTCCATTAGCCTGCATTGTCTTGAGTTCCCAACCAAACTCTGTTGAAAATATATTGGCAGGATTAGGATTGCATCATCCGTTCATTGTAAAAACCTAATGTTTGGAACAGTGCAGCTTTGTTTTCAGAAGCTTCTGGAAGTCGGGAGGCCCAATTTGAATTTCCATGGAACTTTCTGCAAAGTCCTCCATGCCCACCTGCTGAAGTTCACTCTCCCACCCGAACGTGAGTGACAACTATGGACAAGAATAGCCGGTTTGTGACAAACAAACACGTAATCAAACACCCAGAGCCATTCCCAAGGTCAAAGCATCATAATGCTGACTGGATCCTACATTGCTTTTGGAATTATGGGAAACGTTCATACAACCTAAGAATTTCTTGGAACGTGTGTGTGATTTTAAAAGAAAGAGAGACTTGCGTATGTGTGTACCTTACTGTGCATCTCAAAGTAAAATGGACCACACTGCGTGGCAATGACTGTTTTTATAAGTGGCAAGCACATTGGGTACAGCAAGATTCGCCTAGGAACCCTCCAACCACAAGGGATGAACTTAGATTTCTCCAGTTTCCTCATTTCCCCTCCCCCCACCTTGTCTCAGTCAAATCCCTCGAACTCAGCACCGCCTTCCTAACCTGCAATCTTCTTCCTGACCTCTCCGCCCCCACCCCACTCCGGCCTATCACCCTCACCTTGACCTCCTTCCACCTATCACATTTCCATCGCCCCTCCCCCAAGTCCCTCCTCCCTACCTTTTATCTTAGCCTGCTTGGCACACTCTCCTCATTCCTGAAGAAGGGCTTATGCCCGAAACGTCGAATTTCCTACTCCTTGAATGCTGCCTGACCTGCTGCGCTTTTCCAGCAACACGTTTTCAGCTCTGATCTCCAGCATCTGCAAATCTCACTTTCTCCTCTACAGCAAGATTCCACGAAGCAAAGCAAACTGAATGTCCAATTGCTCTGGGGTTTTTCTCATAATATGTGTCGAGCAAGGAGGTTTAGGAAGGGAGACATGATGGGCTGAATGGCCTACTCCCACTCCTCTGCTTTATGGTCTTAGGCATTAGTTGTGCAGAGGAAGCAAAGATGCCCCAAAGGACTGGGCAAGGTAAAGTCAATGGACAACAATTTGGCAAATTGAAACCAACAAGGAGCAGCGTGAAGTTATCCAGTTTAGCAGGAGAAACAGAAAGCAGAATATTTCTTGCAGTGTGTATTCGATGCCAAGATGGCCACCACTTGCATATACACAGATGGCAACGGTGACATACATCACCAAAACATAGGGGGTCTACAACAGGGGACATTGTCTCAGAATATGGGGCAGCTGAAAATGTGTTGCTGGTTAAAGCAGAGCAGGTCAGGCAGCATCTCAGGAATAGGGAATTCGACGTTTCGAGCATAAGCCCTTCATCAGGAATGAGAGAAAGTAGCCAAGCAGGCTAAGATAAAAGGTAGGGAGGAGGGACTTGGGGGAGGGGCGATGGAGGTGGGATAGGTGGAAGGAGGTCAAGGTGAGGGTGATAGGCCGAAGTGGGGTGGGGGCGGAGAGGTCAGTAAGGAGATTGCAGGTTAGGAGGGCAGAACCGCACTGGTTCTCACCTACCACCCCACCAACCTCCGCATACAACGTATCATCCGCCGTCATTTCCGCCACCTCCAGACGGACCCCACCACCAAGGATATATTTCCCTCCCCTCCCCTATCAGCGTTCCGCAAGGACCACTCCCTTCGTGACTCCCTCGTCAGATCCACACCCCCCACCAACCCAACCTCCACCCCCATCACCTTCCCCTGCAACTGCAGGAAATGTAAAACTTGCGCCCACACCTCCACACTCACTTCCCTCCAAGGCCCCAAGGGATCCTTCCATATCCGCCACAAGTTCACCTGTACCTCCACACACATCATCTATTGCATCCGCTGCACCCGATGTGGCCTCCTCTATATTGGGGAGACAGGCCGCTTACTTGCGGAACGCTTCAGAGAACACCTCTGGGCCGCCCGGACCAACCAACCCAACCACCCCGTGGCTCAACACTTTAACTCTCCCTCCCACTCCACCGAGGACATGCAGGTCCTTGGACTCCTCCACCGGCAGAACACAACTACACGACGGCTGGAGGAGGAGCGCCTCATCTTCCGCCTGGGAACCCTCCAACCACAAGGTATGAATTCAGATTTCTCCAGTTTCCTCATTTCCCCTCCCCCCACCTTGTCTCAGTCGGTTCCCTCAACTCAGCACCGCCCTCCTAACCTGCAATCTTCTTACTGACCTCTCCGCCCCCACCCCACTCCGGCCTATCACCCTCACCTTGACCTCCTTCCACCTATCCCACCTCCATCGCCCCTCCCCCAAGTCCCTCCTCCCTACCTTTTATCTTAGCCTGCTTGGCTACTCTCTCTCATTCCTGATGAAGGGCTTATGCTTGAAACGTCGAATTCCCTATTCCTTGGATGCTGCCTGACCTGCTGTGCTTTAACCAGCAACACATTTTCAGCTGTGATCTCCAGCATCTGCAGACCTCATTTTTTACTCAGAATATGGGGCAGGCCACTTGGAACTGAGATGAGGAGGAATTTCTTCACCTGGTGGGTAGTCACCCTGTGGTATTCTCTGCCCCAAAGCAACCTACGCTAGGAAGGCAAGTGCAATTGATCTTTTCCTGCAATTAATTGCCAAACCATTCTAAGACACGGGGAACTCTTCTTCATAGTCAGAGGAGAATGAAAGGGATACACAAGGAATGAGAAGGTAGAACATAGAATCGTAGATTCCCTACAGTGTGGAAGCAGGCCATTCGACCCATCAGGTCCATACTGATCCTTAAAAGAGCAGCCCGACCAGATGAAGGGTTACACCCAAAACATCAACTTCTCCACTTCCTGATGCTGCCTGGCTTGCTGCGTTCTTCCAGCCTCTTGCTTGTCTACTTTAGAGAAGACGTTAGCATTTATGATAGAGTTCATAACTAAGGAGCCATAAACATATGATGGCCACCTAATGCATTCAATAATGGATTCAAGAGTGACTATTTTACCCAGAGAATGGCTAGTATGTAAAACTTTCTAACACAGGGAGTAGTTATGGTGAATAGCATAGATATGTTGAAGAGGAGATTAGATTAGCACAAAGACAGAATAAAAGGAAATGCTGAGAGGGTGAGATAAGGTTAGAGAACTCGAGTGCAGGATAACAACACTTCAACAACACTCAAGGAGCATGACACAATGCCTAATAGATTGGCACCCTCTCCACCACCAATGCACAGTGGTGGCGGTGTGTGCCATCTATACGATGTTCTGAAGTAACTCACCCAGACTCCTTTGACAAACCTTCCAAACCGATGAACTATACCATGAGGAAGGACTGGGGCTTTGGATACTTAGGAACACCACTACCTACAAAGCCATTTCCATCCTGACTTGGAAATATCCTGAAAACTTTTCTTGACAACACTGCAGATTTACCTACATGGCATGGACTGTAGCTGCCTAAGAAGGCAGCTCACCAACACCATCCTGAGATACACGTCGTTCTGTAGCATGACAGCTGTGATCCTCTGCAACCTCACACTACAGAAAACCAGTACAGAAAATCGCGCTATAGAAAATCACTATCCAAAATTGCTTAACTTTTTCAGTAGGAAGTTTGCGTTATCTAAAAAGTGTCCATAAATCATCAAAAGGCGTTATCACCAATTCGTGTTAGTGAAGCACCTGTTTTATCAGAATGTAATTAGGGAAGGACAATAAATACTGGTCTCTGCTTGTTTAGAGGTGCTGTGGGGTCTGTGGACCATGTATAGATGGGGTGGGGTGATTGCACTCCCTCTTTACTTTTCTAGAGAACCTTCTCTTCTGCTTTTGTCTGTACTTCAGTCCCATGATCCTGATCTTTGGGTACCCGGTACTGAGGGGGAGGACCTCCTCATGGGTCTGCTCCTTGGCCTGGTCAAACTGGCCAAAAACAGGTCCCAAACAGGCCCAAAAACAGGGCCGTGGAGGGGGTCGTTAGGGTCGATTGCCTGCCCCTCTTCCGCAGCTACATCCGAGCCCAGGTGTCCCTGGTGAAGGAGCACGCGGTGTCCACCAACTCCCTTGAGCTGTTCAGGGAGAGGTGGGAGCCACAGGGAGTGTAGTGTATTATTTCCCCCTACAACTCTATTTTGATTTAATCCCTGCCCTCCCCTTCACTGTTTGATCACACAGCATTGCCCTTTGATGTGAAGGGCACTGCTTGTCACTGGCCAATCGGGTGTTTCCTTTCTTCCTGGTGGTAGAAATTAAATAAAGATTTACATGCTTTGTTGTTCTTCACTGTGTCTGACATAGTAATATGCGACATGGGTGCTGGGGAAAAATAAGCATTACCACTGTCGGGTGGTAGTGTGGATAAATAAATAAATAAATAAATAAATACTGGCCCAGCCAGTGATACTAACACCCCCCAAAAAAGCTGTTGATCAAAGTTCCCACAGATCATTATTCAATGTCTCATACCAGAAAATGTCATGCAAGTTCGACTGTGATGCTTACTGCAGTCGATTGGCCTCTTGGTATTCTTTGTTTAAGTTAGTATATTGATAAGGCTTTTTGGTGCTCACAGTACCTCTACCAATTGCAGACACCAGCTAGGATTTGCAAAACAAATGGAAATCTAAGTAGAAACAGAATTTAAGGAGAAATTGTTAATGTTCTGGCTGCATGAACCATCTGCTTAAGTTCTTTATTAGGGTTCTTTGTCCCACTATCACACCTTCTCATAATCTTGGAAGCTTCTGGGAATCTTTACACTTTGGCTTTTAGTCCACTTAAGATTCAGCTTTGTGGTCTTTCAGGGTTAAATACTGCCAGCTGCTGTCTGATGTAATTAAAGCTGTTATCTTGAACACACTCCAGTACTTCATATTGGTCTGGTATGCTGATGGATGAGAATTTGTTATACATGCAGAACAGACATTCCACAGCCAAGTAAGAATGCTCTTATTTTAGAATTACATGGAAGTTTGCTCTCAGTATCTTCATCAGCAATTACACGACAGGGTGAAAGAAATGAAGATTAATCGACTCCAGGCTCTGAAGGAATGCACTGCACCTGCATTGAATACACAGGGCCAACAGTTCACTGGTACTGCTTTTATACCTCTGCTAAAGATACAATGAGTCACGGGGCTGAATTGCAAACTTGTAAGAATTAGTTAAATTAGATCACTCTCCAGAAAAGTAGAAAAAGTGAAAAACAACATGTTTCTTTTGAAAAAATCAGTGTTAGAAAACAGAAATGAGCTAATAATGTTGAAGCACTAAAAGCAGACTCCAAACACATCCCATGCATTCCTCGATCAAGGTACAACAAAGAGTTTGTCACCTGTTCTTCACCTTTGATCTCCAACTCCCACAGTCTCCATGGCAACACTTCTCGTCTCCTTTTACTTTGATGTCACCATTCCAGTCAGCACTCCTCTGAAAATTCTCCCTCGTTGAAATTGCACAAGCCTTTGTCCTTTTTTCTGCCTCTCCACACCCTCACAGAGTTCAACTCCAGAATAATAAAATCAACTCCTGTCTTTAGCCATTCCCAATGCCTTTTTAAAACTGGAAACTTTACACCTAATGCCCACCTTTCTTTTTACAGCTTTCTGGCTTTTAAAACCGAAGCCTTGTGTAAAAGTTAGCATGTCCCAATTTCCCTTTCTCTCTCTCTCTGTCATGTTCAAACAGGCTGGTCCCAGCGCATATGGGGAAAGCAAGAAAGATAAAGGAAGAGACAATAGAGAGGCACACAAAGAAACAGAGAGAAAGCAAAAAAGAGAGAGGGGGGATGAAGGAGCGCGATGAAGAAACAAAGAAAGAAAGAGAGGAGAAAGAGAGTAGGGAAATAAAGAAAGAAAGAAAGAAAACTTATAGAGGTTTACAAAATTATGAGGGGTATGGTTAGGATAAATAGACAAAGTATTTTCCCTGGGGTCAGGGAACTAGAGGGTATAAGTTTAGGGTGAGAGGGGAAAGATATAAAAGAGACCTAAGGGGCAACTTTTTCACACAGAGGATGGTACGGGTATGGAATGAGCTGCCAGAGGATGTGGTGGAGGCTGGTACAATTGCAACATTTAAAAGGTATTTGGATGGGTATATGAATAGGAAGGGTTTGGAGGGATATGGGCCGGGTGCTGGCAGGTGGGACTAGATTGGGTTAGGATATCTGGTTGGCATGGACGGGTTGGACTGAAGGGTCTGTTTCTGTGCTGTACATCTCTATGACTCTATGAGAAAGTGAGCGAGAGAGAAAGAAAAAGCGAAAGAAAGAGGGAGGGAGGGAGGGAGGAAGAGGGGAGTTAACGAAACAGATAGACAAATAAATGAATGAATGGATAGATAGATGGATAAATAAATAATTAAAGCAGCTGCCACTACCTTAAGACATCCCAAAGGGTTTTACACCAATTAAGTAAATGTTTCAGTGTAGTCACTGTTGTCATGTACAATATCACCAAACAGGCAAGCTGCCATAACTGAAATATGTGACAGGCGGTAGTGAAGGGATTGTCATTGGTGCTCCACACGGATCTTCCAGGTAATCAACAGCCTGGCACAGGATATAAGACTCTGATATTCAACACTCTGACTGACTCCTGGTGTGAAACCAGACGACAGCCCTAATCGCCAACACTCAGAGACATCACACAACCATAGTAGCTCCAGCATCTGCAAGCCAACAGCAATGTAGTTTCATAAACGATGTATGTTCCTATTGAATTTGTTGGATTTAATGTGGATTTAAGATTATCACAATGATTTTGTAATTCATGTTAAAATGTTTCAAATACATATGTTCTCTTATAATACTGACGGATATAGTCTAAAAATATCAGCACCAATTACCAGTGTATTTATGGTAGTTAATAATAAATGAACATTCATTTCATTGACATATGAGAGGAGTGAAGTATTTATTATTTCCATTAATGACTATTAATTACGAAGAGCTTTTTCTAAATGGAAGCAAAGGAAAGTGAGAGGAATGTGAGAGTAGGTGGTCCATGGGATCTTTTACTATCATCTACAAAAACATTGGTGAATCTGAGTTGACGGTCAGTAAACTGAGAGTGAACTGAAACAGCACGTGAGGAAGAATGAATGAGGAAGAGATAAAAACAAGACCTAAAGGCTATTCAGTCCATCAAGCCTGCCTCAACAGTTTGTGGTCATCTCCTCAATGTCATTGTCCCACATTAATCCTTGATGTCATGAGGATCCAGAAACCTATCAATTTCTGCTTTAATCTGTTCAATGATTAACTTCCACAGCCCTTACTGGAAGAGGACCCTGAAGATTTACTGCCGCCTTAGTGAAGAAATAGCCCCCCATCTCTTTCTTAAGGGGCCTGGCCTTCTTAAACGAGGCTGGGACCCCGTGTATCCTCATCCCTGCTCCACCTCAGAAGATGAGCCAGGAGCTGTCAGTCAATGTTCAGCGTCGGAGGAGGTGCAGGACCTGCACAGCGTGGCTTTCTCCAACTTGGAGGCACCAGATGGCACCGGAGGTGGCAACACAGGCTGGAATTGCCAGGATCCCAGGGACAATGTCACATAGCAGGGATTGGAGAAGCAGAGAGGATGAAGGCTACAGAGAGGGAGAGATGACCTCTTGAGGCTGTGTCAGCCTCAGTAATATCAATTTAATATCAATCTACTCAGTATTTTATCAATTTATTCAGTAATTAATTCTGTAATCCAAGAGCGAACTGGAATGTGGTGATATTATACATTCTTCACTGCACCAGGTACAAGTGATAATATTAAAATAAATCTAAATCTTACTGTGAGTCTGTGGGTGGGAATCTTAGAGTCATAGAGATGTACAGCATGGAAACAGACCCTTCGGTCCAACTCGTCCTTGCCGATCAGATATTGTAGGGGGTTTGACCCACTTTGGCCAAGTTGTGTGGCAGAATCGGATGAGGAGTCAAATGAAACCCTTCTCATCATCACCATTATCTCACTCAATCTTTTATGCATTTCCCAAGTGACGCAGTGAGACTGTCACTAGGCAGCAGCGAGATGCCAGTCGACAGGGATCCACTGTCTGTTGAACCCCTTGTTAACATGACAGCTCACCTCATTAATATTAAACCTTCCACCTTAGCAAACCTGCCAAAGTTTGAGAAAACCCAACACAGAAACCTGGAGCAAGTACCTGGCTGATTCATCTCCAAATCCAAGCTACCCAACGACTGGAAGAAGAATGCCTCATCTTTCGCCTTGGGGCCCTCCAACCACACAGCAGCAATGATGACTTCACCAGTTTCGTTATCTACCCACCTCATCCCAGATCCAACCCTCCAATTCAGCACGGCCCTCTTCAACTGCCCTACCTGTCCATCTTCCTTCCTGCCTATCCACTCCACCCTCCACTCTGATCTATCACTATCAGCCCCGACCTGCATCTACCTATTGCCTTCCTAGCTACCTTCCCCACCCCTACCCTCCTATTTATCTTTCAGCCCCCTTCACCACCAACCTCCCCCCACATTTCTGATGAAGGGCTTATGCCTGAAACATCGACTCACCAACTCCTCGGATGCTGCCTGACCTGCTGTGCTTTTCCAACACCAGACTTTTTAACTCAGACGCTCCAGCATTTCTTGCTTTCTCCCGATTCATCTCGCTGCTTGCTCTGAGTGATTTCCCTGTTGGCTGTGAGAGGGTACAGCCTGGGCTCTATGTCACACAGTGGGGGGAGGTGAGTTTGTTAAGATACAAACTCGCTAGGCCTCACGATGAGAATCCCTCCAAAAAACTCAACCAAACTTGAAGTTAGCGTTTAGTCCTATGTCCCCTGGTTGTAGAGTCCCCAGCCAGGGCAACCATCCTATCTATATTCATCCTGAATGAATTCCATACTTTGCAAAGAATCTTCGCTTAGAAAGAAGTACTTTAAACGGAGGAGGAAAACAGAGAGATACAAATACAGTAGGACTCCTGGAAAGTTCAGCAAGAAAATCTTCAAGTTCAGTGATGAGTGTCTGATGACAGAACTATTTAGCCGAGACAAAACATCTCCAGGGAATATCAGTCAAGCGCGTCATCAATTGGCTGGTCTGTCTGAATTGTTATTAATTGTTTCCATCTGTCTAAATCATCTATCTGGGGCCAGAGAATCCAAATGGAAAGCTCAACAACTGTCTGTAATTTTCCTGCAGCCGCATATTCTATCCTCTTCCTCTTCCTCGTCCTCTCCTGCGGATACCCTTGTCTTAGTAGCACTCCATTCACAAGAACACGCTCCAACAGTGGTCAGTCCAGAGCGGTAAAGAATTGTAACCTGAACTTGCTTTCTCGCTGCCCATCGCCCAATGGTTAACTGTAGCTGCTTTACAGCCAATCCAACTGGAATGCAAAACTTACTAATTAGGTGCAGTAGGCCATTCGGCCCCTCAAGCCTGTTCTGCCATACAGTAAGATCATGGCTGGTCCTGCCTACCCCACAATAAACTTTGAACTAATTCAGGACATTGTATGGTCAAGCCTGAGAAGTTCCGGGTCAGGATGGGTGAGTCATAGAATCCCTACAATGCAGAAAAAACCCATTGAATCTGCACCAACCCTCAGAACAGCATCCCACCCAAACCCAACCCCTTCCCTTTTCTCTGTAACCCCTACTCAGCCCTAGACACTATTGGGCAATTTAGCATGACCAATCCACCTAACTTGCACATCCTTGGACGGTGGGAGGAAATTGGAGCACTTGGAGGAAACTCACACAGACAAGGGAATAATGTGCAAACTCCACACAGTGCAAACACGAGCAAAAAGAAAGATCTTCATTTCCATAGTGCCAGTTGTGGCCTTAGGGCATCATAATTCATCCCCACTATTACCAGACATTTGAATGGACCTCTCAAATCTTAATCGAGAATGTGGTGCTGGAAAACCACATCAGGTCAAGCAGCATCTGAGGAGTGGGCGAATTGACATTTTGGGCATAAGCCCTTCATGATTCTCCTGCCCCTCAGATACTGCCTGACCTGCTGTGCTTTTCCAGCACCACACTCTCGACTCAGAGCTCCAGCATCTGCAGTCCTCACTTTCTCCTCTCAAATGTTAATGTTGATCTCTCTCTCTCTCTCTCTCTCTGCACCTTCTCTGTGACTGTAACAATGTATTCGGCACTCTACTCTGCTACTCTGGTGCGTTTTTTATGGTCTGCCTGTGCAGCACACAAAACAGCATTTTTCACTGTATTTTGGGACACATGATAATAATAAATCACATCAAATCAAATCACTGCCATAATGTACAAGATGCAGCCAATTTCAGTGCAGCAAGCTCACCCAAGTAGCAATGAGGTAATGACCAGGTGATCTGTTTCATGATGTTGTTGAGGGATGAATATTGGCAAGGAAGCCAAGACAACTTACCCACTCTTCAACGTACTGCCGCAGGACCATTTATATCCACCTGGATCTCATAAAATCAACGCCACTGGGTAGGTTTATTGAGCCACACTTGACAGAGCTAAGGCAGTGGTGCCAAGTCTCTAATCTCTGCTCCCTTTGACTGTAGCTTCCAGCTAGCAGTGCAACATCAGTACACTTAGCCTCAACTATCTGGATCACAAGTTCAATTGTCCTAAAGAACCACCACTTATTATCCAGCTTCCTCTAAGCTGCATCAACTTGAGAAATTAATAAAGCTAAAGTGAAGTTATCAATTGAAAACTGTATTCCAGTTCTCTTCATTAATTTCAATGAACTTTCAATTGCTCATCTAAATCTCTTTTTCTAACTGTTCTTACGGGGCATTTCTTCATCATAAACACTTTTTCTGATCCGTTGGAGTTATGGAAGTACAGTCACATGGAATTCCGACTTTGATTCAATGTTTTCCTGGAGGTTTTGTCATATCTCCTTCACTATTAGTTGAACAAGATGTCTATCTTTCCATTTGGAAAGCAAACACTTTTCTCATTTAGTTGAACGATGTTTGATTGTCAGTCAAACAGTCCTGTTTTCCCCATTTCCAATATTCTTAAATCTGGTACAGAAAAATGTTCAAAGAAAGTATCACTAAGAAGTCCTTTATCAATATCTCTTTGATGTTTGTCTCTCCAAGGTTGCAAGTAGCAATGTCGTGGAGATTGACTTTCAATTACTGCAGACTCCTGGATAAAATCTTGGAGAGTTGGAAACCCATCGCGGAATATTTCCAAAATCATATTGACTGATGTTTGGATTATTAGTCTCAATGCCTTGGTTGAACTTTGGAAGACAGCTAAAGAGAAAACACTGGGATTTGAACTCGTCTTGCCTGTCTGTAATAGGACATTCCTAACATTTAAATGGGCTCAGTATACTTGCATCTCCTCTGATCCAATGATGGCGCTGTTGCCATTTTGGAGGGGTATCTGCTGGGTGTCCAAGGCAGGTGCCTGTTTCAGACCCAGGTCAACAAATTTGAATCCTCAGCACTAGAGACTTTCTCTCAGCTTCAAGAAAAGTGCTGTGGCAGGCTGCTGCCTGGGTCACACCCCATTCCTCTAACACCATGATCATAATCCATCACCCCACAAAATGATCATGATCCATTCCCCAAATATCATGATCATGATTCACTCCCCCAACACCATGATCTTGATCCATCACCCCACAAAATGATCATGATCCAATTCCCCAACACCATGATCATGATCTATTTGCACAACCCCCCCACTGACAGCCTGCTGTTGGCCTGTATTAACAGAAATCTGTGGGGACATTCCTGCTTGAATCTCCTGAACCATTGGGCTGGTATGAATGAGCTGAGAGCTCAGTTGGTAGGATGGCTGTTTTGTCATGCAGAGTGACATGAATAGCGTGGGTTCAATTCGTGCTGGCTGACGTCACACATGAAGATCTCAAATTTTCTCCTCGCCTGAGGCACGGTGACCCTCAGGTTAACCACCACCAGTCATCTTTCTCTCTGATGAGGGAACATTCCCATGGCCCATCAGAATGATGGCGACTTTACCTATCAATGAGGCTTTTGCCATTTCAACATAGGTGTGACTGACTGACGCTAACTCATGACTCAACCAAAGGTTAGTATCCAGTCCATTGAGAGAGGAGGCCCATGGAACACGAGAAACAGATGGAAGAGCTATTTTAAGACAGAGAACCAGCAGCAAGCTATCTTTGGATTTACTGAGCTGGTGGTGGTGAATTTCAGTTCAGGAACTCTGAGTTGCTGTGGCGAAGTGTATTTTCCGATGGTGTAGTCTGGAGCCATGAACAGTGTGGGAAGATGCTCCTCCTTTCTTTTCATCCCCTGGTTCAATGGGAATCTCTCCCATTTTTACCATGTGTGACAGAAGGATCTGTAGTTTGATATTCAACCGTGTTTGACTATGTTATGAACACACCTTCCTTGCCTCCAAATCCTGGAACAGGACTCAAACTCAGAGATTCTCTCTCAAGAGGCAGGACGGCTCAACAATGTGCCCTGATTCCTCCCTATTTGTTATGGTGCAAGCATAAGAATAGTGGCTATCAGATAACCACACACACAAACAATCTGCTAATTGGGAACATCTGCATCCTCCCTGCAAGCGATCAAACAAAAACACATTACCTCTGACAATTTTACATGTAACAATATTTATGTAACGTGAGAAAAAATTGCCCTGGCACGAGGTATGTGAACACTGGCCTTCACCTATTCATCCGTTAAGCATTCCTCTACCATCTTTGTTTCCACACTCCAGCACAGAAACGCAATGTGAAGGTCCGACTCTTAGCTGAAGGAGCTCATCAACATTGTGATAGTTATTGTTACTGTGAGTTTCTCATGTTCACCAACAGAGTGAACAGAAAGGGCCCAAGGTTAAGGTAGTGATTTGGGGTTAGTGGTTTAGGAGTGAAGGAATTTGTACTGTAATCCCAACGTATTCCTTCCTCTCCCCCGCCCCCTCAAATAAACTACTATTGATTCCATAATGCTTAATGACTCCGGAGTGGAGATAGCTTGGAGAATCAGGGCTGGACAAGATAGAACCTCTTAATTATTCACAAATTCTATTTGACTGATGAGCCGTGACTAACTGCCCATAAATCCGTGCTACTGAATGCTTCCTCATGCTGCCTTGCCTTCATTGCCCAGGCGAAAGTGAGGGCGGCAGATGCTGGAGATTAGAGTCGAGAGTGTGATGCTGGAAAAGCACAGCAGCATTCGAGGAGCAGGAGAGTCGATGTTTTGGCAAAAGCCCTTCATGAGGAATGCCTAATTGCTTCTTCACTGCCTCGTACCTACTTTTCTCTAAACGTCTCCAACTCATTCCCCTTCTTTAAGGCTCTCCTCTTCCATTGGTCCTCTGTCCAAAATGTTCATCTGCGATTTGCTGGTTTGCTTAATGCTGTGTCTGCAAAGAACCTTGGAATGCTTTCCTATGTGGAGGGCACAGGATTGATCTCTCTTATTGTGTAGCTTTTCAAAAGCAGCCACTGTGAAGAATTCTCTCCATGACAGAGGTCAGGCTATTTAACCCATATTATCCAAGTCCAAGTCCTACTCCTCTTATCAATATCAGGATAGTGTTTTCCACCCTTCGATAATCAGCCCTATCTTCTGTATGTATGATTTTCCTGCATGCAATAACCTTTGTCACAGAGATGTACAGCATGGAAACAGACCCTTCAGTCCAACCCATCCATGCCGACCAGATATCCCAACCCAATCTAGTCCCACCTGCTAGCGCCCGGCCAATATCCCTCCAAACCCTTCCTATTCATATACCCATCCAAATGCCTCTTAAATGTTGCAATTTTACCAGTCTCCACCACATCCTCTGGCAGCTCATTCCATGCACGTACCACCCTCTGCGTGAAAAGGTTGCCCCGTAGGTCTCTTTTATATCTTTCCCTTCTCACCCTAAACCTATGGCCTCTAGTTCTGGACTCCCTGACCCCAGGGAAAAGACTTTGCCTATTAACCCTATCCATGCCCCTCATAATTTTGTAAACCTCTATTAGGTCACCCCTCAGCCGCCGACGCTGCAGGGAAAACAGCCCCAGCCTGTTCAGCCTCTCCCTATAGCTCAAATCCTCCAACCCTGGCAACATCCCTGTAAAGCTTTTCTGAATCCTTTCAAGTATCACAACATCTTTCCTATAAGAAGGAGACCAGAATTGCACACAATATTCCAACAGTGGCCTAACCAATGTCCTGTACAGCTGTAACATGACCTCCCAACCCCTGTACTCAATACTCTGACCAATAAAGGAAAGCATACCAAAAGCCTTCTTCACTCTCCTATCTAACTGTGACTCGACTTTCAAGGAACTATGAACCTGCACTCCAAGGTCTCTTTGTTCAGCAACACTCTCTAGGACCTTACCATTAAGTGTATAAGTCCTGCTAAGACTTGCTTTTCCAAAATCAGCACCTCGCATTTATCTGAATTAAACTCCATCTGCCACTTCTCAGCCCATTGGCCCATTTGGTCCAGATCCTGTTGTAATCTGAGTTAACCCTCTTCGCTGTCCACTACATGTGTTCTGTCTTAGAGCAGATGTGCAGTATACCTTTGAGGCGCATGCTCATGATGTCGTCACTGTATTATGGCATGTTACCTAATGGTATAAACCTCTCTGCCTTCATCTTACTGAGTCCACTAGCAGTGTGACATGCTGAGGGAAGCGTGCTAAAGTATACTGATGTTTCTAAGCTTGGGCCCAGGCACGTGCGTTGCCTGTGATTGTACAACGCATGTATAAATACCAGGAGCTAGACTAATGGTTAATCGAGTTCTTTAGTATGATGTGACTCACACGTCATATGGGGACTAACATTAGAATCACAGCACGACAGTTGATCACTATTTCCCACATTACTAACCAGAATATTAAGATTTTTAAAATTAATTAATGGGAGGTGGACAATGCTGGCTATGCCTCCACTTATTGCCCAGAGAGTATTTAAGACTCAAACACATGGCCATGTAAGGTAAGGACAGCAGTTTCCTTTCCTGAAGGACATTAGTGAGCCAGATGGATTTTCCCCAAGAATTGACAATGGTTACATGGTTATTACTAGAATAGCTTTCCATTCCAGATTTATATTGAATTTAAAGTTCACTACTTGCCATGTTCCCAGAATATTGATGTGGGATTCGGGATAACTAGCCGAGTGACAATACCACCATAACATCCCACTTCCCTTTAGAAAACATTTTTTCAATCAACTCCTAACACAGCCAAAGAGGCGTCAAATTAAATTGATTCTGGTGAAGTGGTTGAGGGACAGAATAATATAAATATGGCTCAGCCTGGTTTAAACACCACCCATCATTCCCTTGTTGCACTTTGAAGTTTGTTCTTAATAGTTTTTTTATTAATTGGGTTTGGTGAGTCAGTTATTCCTGAACTGGGATTGGATATTTAGGCTGTTCTCACAAACAACAGTGAAGGTAAAGTTTCCATAGTCTTACCAGACCATAGGGCGGCTCGCTCATCAGGGAGAGAGGTCCAGTGGTGGCTTAACCTGAGGGTCACCACACCTCAGATGAGAGGAGAGTCTTTGTCATGGTAACCTCAGGCAGTGCAGGAATTCAACTCACGCTGTTAGCATCACTCTGCATTGTAAACCAGCTGTCCAGCCGACTGAGCTAACCGACCAACAATGAACTAAACTTGGATGACGGACAGAGTTTGTTAAAGAGGTGGCAGAATCACATTACCAAGAATTCAAACATTTGTTTGCAGTGGAGAAACCATTGCCTGAGGTGGCTCAGTGGCTAGCATACTGCCTCCCCACCACCTGCCATAATGACCCCAGTCCAAGCCCTGAGTCGAAGAATCATAGAATCCCTACAGTGTGGAAACAGGCTATTAGGCCCAACAAGTCCACACTGACCCTCCAAAGAATATCCTACGCAGATCCATTCCCCTACCCTATTACTCTACATTTACCCCTGACTAATGCACCTAACCTACACATCCCTGGACACCATGGACAATTTAGCATGGCCAATCCACCTGACCTGCACAAATTGGACTGTGGGAGGAAACCAGAGCACCCGGAGGAAGCCCACGCAGACAAGGGAGAACATGCAAACTCCACACGGACAGTCACCCGAGGCTGGAATTGAACACGGGTCCCTGGTGCTGTGGGGCAGCCGTGCTAACCACTGAGCCACTGTGCAGCCAGGCTGTCAGCTGACATGCCCAGTGCAGTACCGTGGACAGGAGTTACACTGTCAGTGCTCATTTTAGGGTGAGATGTTAAACCAAGGTCGTGTCCTCCCTCTCTGTAACAGATTCCCCCATGTTCTCGTGAAGAAGGCATTTCCAAGTTCCGAGCCAATATTTCTCCTTCAGTCGACATCCCTGGAAAATACGTGGTCAGATTAAGATCACGTTGTTGTATGTGGGACCTTGCTGCATCCAAAATGACACCGGTGTTTCTCACATTGCAGCAGTTTGTAAAGCACTTCAATTGCAGTGAGGCCGCTTGGATTATCCTGAGGTTCTGAACGGCACCAATTTCTCCAAGTGTTCAGGAGCCTCGCTGGTTCAATATTCCCACCTCATTGCAATGCTGCTTCATTTCCAGTAGATGGTGCAGCCAAGGAATATTAGGAATGTAGTGGCTTCAAATGAAAGACTGAGGAGCCTTATCCCACACAGCTCCCATCAAATTGCTAGAACCAACAGGAAGGCAAAAGATTTCCACAGCGGAATGATTGCAATAGAAGAATTCTTTCATAAATACGTTCCTGATGTTTTACTCCTTTTGTAACAGTATCTAATATAAAGCACTTATACTTTTTTTGTGTGTGTTTAAAGATGTTCGTGCTGAAGGGGACAACATTATCCCTTTTGGGAATCTGTTGTCAGCATCAGGAGCAACCACAACTTGAATTTGTATAGCGCCCTTCCCATAAAAAAACATAGTTATTAGGCAATGAAGAGACGTACAATGAAGAATACTTTGGCATATTAGAAATCAATTCATAGCTGAATGGGACCAGCACAGAGAAGGCCATTCATCCTACCCTAATGATTCAGTCTCACTGAGAGAGCTTCTCAGTTAATCCAGTTCCCCTGTCCTTTCCCTGCATAATTTTTTTTTCAGACTGTCATCCAATTCCAATTGGAAAGCTTGATCGAATCTGCCTCCACCAAACCCTCAGGCACTCCAGATCCTAACCACTCAATTGTAAAAGCCCCTCCCTATGTCACCTCCATTTTGTTTGCCAACCATCTTAAATCCAGGTCCTCTGTATCCCAACCCTTTCACCAAGTGGAACAGTTTCTCTCCATTTACTCTGTTCATGGTTTTCCACATGTCCAGCAAATCTACTCTTGACTGCCCCAGCTTCCCCAACCTATCCCCAGAACCATTTTAAAAATTCCTTTCTGTGCACTTTCTATATCCCTAACATGCCTCTCTGGGGTATGGACAAATAGGAGAATTAATTAATTAATGATTGGGAATATATATCAGAGCACGTATACAGTGTTGAGCTTAAACTAGAATCTCCTCAGTTGAGGACTGACTCTGAGCTGGTTGGCCACACAGCTAGTGTTCCTGTAGGTTCTTTTGTTTTTGGTTTTATTTGTTTGTGAAAAGACAAACAGATTGTAAATATTCAAGACGTTTCTCTGTGCTTCAACATATTCATAGGATCCCTACAGTGTGGGAGCAGGCCATTCAGCCCATCAAGTTCACAACGGCCCTCCAAAGAGCTTCCAACCCAGAGCCATACCCCATGGCTCTCCACATGGCCTGCATATCCCTGAACACAATGGGCAACTTAGTACAGGCAATCCATTTAACCTGCACATTTTTGGATTGTGGGAGGAAACCCACGCAGACATGGGGCGAATGTGCAAACACCACACAGACAGTTGCCCAAGGCTGGAATCGAACCTGGCACCCTGGCGCTGTGAAGTAGCAGTGCGAACCATCAAGCCACCATGCCACCCAACAATCACGGTTGAACTTCTAGTTTCACGGCACTTCATTGACCAATTCCCACATTTCCTAATTGATTTGATATCCCAGAAAATCTTATTCTGACATATATTGAATGGCTGAATTGAGGGGGTGGTCAAAAAGCTGATCAAACAGATGACTTTTGAAGAGAAACGTAAAACAAAAAGAGGGAGACAAAGCTGTGACAGTAATGAGATGAGTTACGGAGCTCAGATACGAGGCAGCTAAAGAGTTAATTGCTGATGGAGAGGGGAGTCCCGAGTGGATCAAAGATCGTTCTATAATAGTTGAGGTATTGCTGGGTCTCATAAATGAACTATCTTCTGGAGAATCTGAGATGAGTTCAGGCAAAGGAAGAAAGACTTGAATTTATGTAGCTCCTTCCACAACTACAGGATTTCCAAAGTGTTTTTCAGGAGACAAAATCCTGGTGAAGTGTAATCCCTGTTGTAATGAGGGAAATCAGGATCCAATTTGGAAACAGCAAGTCCCACCAACAGAAATGTGATAACGTGGACATAATCTGCTTTTATAATGTTAATCTGGAGGTAAAGATCAGTCAGAACACCGCAGGGAACTCCCTTGCAAATAGCACATTGAATCCTCTGTGTTCATCTGAGAGGACTCGGATTAATTTATAATTTAAACAATGGGAGGTCATGTTGAGGCTGTACAGGTCATTGGATAGGCCACTTTTGGAACATTGTGTGCAATTCTGGTCTCCTTCCTATAGGAAGGATGTTGTAAAACTTGAAAAGGTTCAGAAAAGATTTACAAGGATGTTGCCAGGGTTGGAGGATTTGAGCTACAGGGAGAGGCTGAACAGGCTGGGGCTGTTTTCCCTGGAGCATCAGGGACTGAGGGTGACCTCATAGAGGCTTATAAAATCATGAAGACCATGGATAGGGTAAATAGACAAGGCCTTTTCCCTGGGGTGGGGAAGTCCAGGACTAGAGGGTATCAGTTTAGGGTGAGAAGGGAAAGATATAAAAGGGACCTAAGGTGCAACTTTTTCATGGAGAGGATGATGCATGTATGGAAAGAGCTGCCAGTGGAGGTGGTAGAGGCTGGTACAATTACAGCACTTAAAAGACATCTGGACGGATATATGAATAGGAAGAATTTAGAGCGATAAGGGCCAAGTGCTGGCAAATGGGACTAGATTAAGTTAGGACATCTGGCCGGCATGGACGAGCTAGACGGAAGTGTCTGTTTCAACCCTATGAGTCTGTGACTCTATTCCAACTCTGAGAGTATAGCATTGCCTCACCATTCCCTTGATTGATGTAGCTATTCACCCTATGCATGCCCCTCAGGATTTTATAAACCTGTATAAGGTCACCCCTCAGCCTCTGACACTCCAGGGAAAATAGACCCAGTCTATTCAGCCTCCCATTATATCTTAGACCCTCCAGCTCTAGCAACATCCTTGTAAATCTTTTCTAAACCCTTCCAGGTTTAGCAACATCTTTCCTATGGGAGTGAGGCCAGAATTGAACGCAGTATTCCACAAGTGGCCTAACCAGATAACAGACACCTCAGTGCGTCACAGCCTGTACAGCTGTAACATGCAGCATTATTGCAGAG
Source organism: Hemiscyllium ocellatum (assembly GCF_020745735.1). Taxonomy (NCBI): domain Eukaryota; kingdom Metazoa; phylum Chordata; class Chondrichthyes; order Orectolobiformes; family Hemiscylliidae; genus Hemiscyllium; species Hemiscyllium ocellatum. The sequence goes on from NC_083430.1 coordinate 43,316,633, forward strand.
TTCTCTCAAAGAAGCAAGTTGGCCTGGAGATACAGTGTCCAATAATGACCCAAACAATCCGCACTCTCCTCTCATACTATATAAATTGGTGTCCCTTTGTTCAAGCCTGTTTCTGGGCCACCGTCCTGATGAATGAAAGACAAAAAGCTTTGACCTGCTGTCTCCTTTGAGCACCGTTTACGTGACGCATTCCAAGATGGATTGGCGTAGTGAGTTTGAAGTCTCAAACAAGAGAACGTTAGTTTGTGGCGCAAGAACTCAAACAAAGAAGAGTTCAGAATTAACTCCTCAATGTGATTTCTACCTGTTTGCAATGCCTGAGACAGATTCACATTCCTCAAGTCAGACTGCTGTCATCTCATGTTTGAGATGAAATGCATTTTGCTGGTTGATGCTCTTTGAAAGAGGCTTTAAACACAGATTTACGCCCCGCATGCCATTCATGGGAAGGATTTGTTGTCATTGACTGTTATTAACCCTTTACCCTTTGGAACCCTGAATATTTCTCACTGGTTCTCCCATGTGAGTGGAGCTAATTCAGTACCCGGAGATCGAGTATCAAAGCATACTCTTCTGGACCCTTGTCTATCCCCGGTTTCCTTTGCTGCATAAAAGGTAGCCATTCAGCCCTAAAGCTTACCTCACTGCTGCTAACCCCCTCAGTGGCTTAGTATCCATTGTCTTCTCTGTGAAAGTCCTGGGTGCCTGTTACCTGCTTGACGTGCTACACGAATGCAACTTGGAATCTGGCTTTTCAGCCAATCATGTCCAGACTGTCCCTCTGAAGAGTATCTCACCCCTCCCCCACTTCTCTATTCCATCCCTATGACCCTACATTTCCCACGGCCAGTCCAAATAATCTTCACAGATTAGGACTGTGGGAGGAAACTGGAGTACACAGAGAAAACCCACACAGACACATAGAGACCATGCAAACTTCACACAGTCAGTTATCTGACTCTGGAATTGAACCGGGCTCTTTGGTGCTGTGAGGCAGCAGTGCTAGCCACTGAGCCGCTCCAGCTGTAGTTACTGAATTTTTCAGACTTTCACTGACTTAACCAGCTGAGCCGTCATGAGTTATTTGAAAGATATGAATTTACTTAGGAACACAAGTGTGTCCTTCCGTCAACAGCAGAGGTTGTTCTGTCTTTCTGTCTTGGCGAAGTAGGGAGCAGCGGTGGGAGCAACTTGCCAGATTATCGACCTCGATAAAAATGCAAATATCTTTCAAAGCTGTCAGGATGGGAAACAATGTCCCTTCTTGTTCCAAGTGGCTCATAACTGGCACGATCTGACAGAGAAAATCACACAGGCTCCAATCTTTTTATGGACCTGTTTATGTTTCAGGAACGCAGTCAGTGGAGGAGTTGACCCTGGGGTCTCACTCCCTGGACTGCAGCCCACACTCTCCATTACAAGTTGCTTCACTCGATTTACCAAGCACTTCAAATTATTCTTGACAAGTGTTTTGCACTTTATATGTTATTTACATTACTTCATTTAAATATTTATACAATGGGAAAATAGATTATGTAACAGAAAAATGGGAAGTTTTAATGATTGGAAGTAACGACATACAGCCCCTTGAACCCAGTTAATGTCCTATGGTAATTCACAAGGTTGCTATCAAAGGTGTCTTGAGACTGAGTCACACAGGCAGATATTAGGACAGATAAGCTTCGTGAAAGCTGAAGATCTTAAAGGGTGTTACTACATACAAAACATACATAGGTTTAATGAAGGAATTCCAGAGCTTAAGAATGTACACGAGCCCATAATTGGAAAGGTTTTGGAAGGTTACAGGGAATTACAGAGCTAGGAAAGATCAAGGCTATGGAGACATTTAAAAACAAGAAAAAGAATGTTTAAATCGATGTGTTGTCAGGCTGGGAGCTGGTGTAGAGAGCACAAGGTTATCAAATGAATAGGACCGCAAGCAAATACAGCTGTGGGTGATGGGGTGTTCATTGTAATTACATGACAGAAAGGACCAGTGCATTCGCTATATTGCTGACCCACCCAGCCCTATGACTGAGACAAATTATCAACTGTTTAGCATGTAAGGTGGGGGGGCAGCTTCTCACTGTGTGTGTGTGTGTGTGTGTCTCTGTGTATGTGCATGCATGCATGTGTGTGTGCATGTGTGCACAGATGTGTGAGTATGTGTGTATGAGTGGGCATGTGTGCGTGTGAGTGTGTGTGTGCATGTGTGTGCATGCATGTGTGTGAGTGTGTGTGTGCGTGCACACGTGTGCTTGCATGTGTGAGTGTGTGTGTGAGTGTGTGAGCACATGTAGCTGCTCCTCTAGAAATTAACACAGAAAGAGAGAGATGTTAAACAGGCTGCTCTCTCGCTTTCACCTGTTCTATACGGCTGCACAATATCAGGAGAAACACCAAAGACATTTGCTTTCTTTGCACAGGATATTGAAATGATGTGGATCAGCAAGTCCCACACTTAATAATACATTGTCTGGGGTGTTATACTAATTTACTCACTGGAACATTCATTGCCAATTAGTGAGGTGTTGAAAAGCACTGCTAGATGGATCCCAAGGTACTGTATGTATGTGTTACAGTATCACAGTTTACTGGGCACTGTCAATTTTTCTTAATTATCTGTAATTGAGAAAAGGGAACTGTTCCTCAACTGCTTATTTCCCAGTGCTATTAGCAGGTGAGATTACATCCATTTAAAGTAATCTAACTTTTGATGTTTCTTTGAGAATCAGACAACATGAATTGTTTTCATCGAAAATTAATCACCCTTATGCTCAATTCAAATGAGCATTAGCACCATGAAGCAAGCAGTTAGCCTGAACAAATACTTGGAATACATTCAGGAGCCTGATGCAAACAGCACTCATAATTGAATCGTTTCATGTTAAACACTGCGACACAATACGCAGCCTTAGAATGTTGTCAATGGCGAGTTTCCAACAACAATGCCTCTACAAAAGAAGGTTTATAAGACTAAATTCCAACCCTGCACAGCAAGTTAGCTACTCAGGCTTCTTCTGCTTTCCTCCATCATACATAGCAAGTTCCATCTTTAAAAGTGAGCATGAACTGCTTGGAACTAAATACAAAATGGCCTATGCTTTACTCTGCTCAGCATTCAGATTCCCAAAAGGATTCACGGGATGTCTGCTGGGTCTGAGGGGAATCTATTGCAGAGCTTCCTAAAGTGAGGCTCAGGACCCTGATAAGGGTCAGGAGCAGACAGTTTGAGGTCACGAGCTTTAAGGAACTAATGAGAAATGGCCGCTGCAGCGCTCTGACCAAGCTCAAGAATAACATATCACTAACACCTGAACAGATCCCAGCTCTTTACAGTCTAAACCCTGCCCCCCCCCCAACTCTCACAGTCTGCACCCTCCACATTCTCTAAGTCCCCATCCCCCCACTCTCACAGCCAAATCTCATTTCTATAATTGCCTTCAATTGCACAACGGTTCAGGATATCAATGTTCCTCTACGTCTGCTCACTAGGGGTGCCCAAATTTAGTCACTCCACCATTGCTGCCCTTGCCTTTAGGTGCTTTATCCCAAGCTCTGGAATTCCCTCTCTGCACCTCTCTGTCTCTATGTCTCAAATTCATCCTTGAAAACACAAAACTGGCTCAAAGGTAGAAGACCTTTGATAGTGAAAGTGTTGCTTTTCAGACTGAAAGACTGTGACCAGTGGTGCTCCACTCAGATCGGTGCTGGGTCCACTGCTTTTTGTCATTTATATAAATGACTTGGATGTGAATAAAGGAGGCATAGTTAGTAAGTTTGCAGATGACACCAAAATTAGAGGTATAGTGGACAATGAAGAAAGTTACCTCTGAGTACAATCGGAGTTTGATCAGATGGACCAATGGGCCAAGGAGTGGCAGATGGAGTTTAATTTCGATAAATGTGAGATGCTGCATTTTGGAAAAGCAAATCTTAGCAGGACTTATACACTTAGTGGTAAGATGCTGAATAGTGTTGCTGAACAAAGGTTCCTTATTCTTTGCAAGGGGAGTCGCAGGTAGATAGGATAATGAAGGATTCATTTCGTATGCTTCCCTTTATTGATCAGTGCATTGAGTACAGGAGTTGGGAGGTCATGTTGTGGCTGTACAGGACATTAGTTAGGCAGTCTTTGAAATACTATGTTCAGTTCTGGCCTCCCTGCTATAGAAAAGATGCTGTGAAACTTGGAAGGATTCAGAAGGCTGAGCGGTGATCTTATAGAGGTTTATAAAATCATGATGGACATGGATAGAATAAATAGACAAGGCCTTTTTCCCAGGGTAGGGGAGTCCAGAGCTGGAAGACAGAGGTTTAGGATGAAAGGGGAACGATTTAAAAGGGACCTGAGGGACAACCTTTTCACTGCAAAGAATGATGGATGTATGAAATGCACAAAGGTGGTGGTGGAGGCTGGTACAGAAACAACATTTAAAATGCATCTCGATGAGTACATGGATAGAAAGTGTTTAGAGGGATATGGGCCAAGTGCTCGCAAATAGGATTAGATTAATTTAGGATACCTGGTCGGCATGGACGAGTTGGACCGAAGGGTCTGTTTCCGTGCTGTACAACTCTACGACTGTAAGATACTCCTTAAACTTTTGTTCAGCTGCATTAAAATCTCCTTCAATTGGCTTGGCGTGTCAGTACTGTATGTTTTATAATGTCCCTAAGTGCTTTGAATGTTTTATTATGTTAAAGGCACTATATAAATGCAAGTTGGTATTGTTAGGGATTTCTGTTGAAATTAGATTAGATTACTTACAGTGTGGAAACAGGCCCTTCGGCCCAACAAGTCCACACTGACCCGCCGAAGCGCAACCCACCCATACCCCTACATTTACCCCTTACCTGACACTACGGGCAATTTAGCATGGCCAATTCACCTGACCCGCACATCTTTGGATTGTGGGAGGAAACCGGAGCACCCGGAGGAAACCCACGCAGACATGGGGAGAACGTGCAAACTCCACACAGTCTGTCGCCTGAGTTGGGAATTGAACCCGGGTCTCAAGCGCTGTGAGGCAGCAGTGCTAACCACTGTGGCACCATGCCGCCCACAAAGAGCAAGAGCCCTCTGAAGAGCAAGGGAATGGAAAGCAGCAAGCTAAAATGAATATAACATTCAGATTAGGTTTTCATGTTAGTCTGAATTAAACAGTCCATTTGCTTGCTCTGTGCCTCTTTAGCTTTTTCCTTATTGCAATAGGCTGACCAAAACACTGAGTGATTCTTTGTTGTGTGAATTAAGTCGAGTCACATGACAACACGCTATAGTCTGATAAGTTTATTTGAAATCACAGGCTTTCGGAGAACTGCTCATTCATCAGGTGAAGTAAGATAAACTTACTGGACTATAACATGGTGTTGTGTAATTTCCAACTTTATCCACCCTAGTCTGACACCAGCACCTCCACATTGTTGTGTGGATTGGTAGAGGTGGAGAGTGTTGGGGGGGAGGGCTATTTTTTAGCAGCCAAATACCTTCTCTGAAACAAACCCTTCCTATTTACCCAGTCTGGGGACTGTTACATTTGGATCTTTTCTGTCTTCATTCTAGGCCAGTATTTATTGCCCAGAGTCAGCCACATTGATGGGAGTTTGACATCATGTGGAACACAGATCAGGTGAGGGTGGCAGATTTTCTTCCCTAAAGAGCATTAGTGAACCAATAATAGTTTCATGATTACCATTATTAAATTAAGGTTTCCACACATACCATGGGTGCTGGGGAAAAAATAAGCACTACCGCAGTTAGGTGGGAGTGTGGGGGTTTATAAAAAAGGAAAAAATGGAAAGTAAGAGCACAACTCTATAAGAAAAAAAGAAAAACAAATAACTAGGAGATTCACACAGCATTGCCCTTTGGGGTGAAGGGTACTGTGGGTGTTTCTCTGTCTGAGAATTGGATCAGTGTGTGCCTGTGCAAGGACTCTCCTCCTTGAAGGTGTCAGAGGGGAAGGGGACTATGTCTGAACCAGCTGTCCCACATTGAGAGAGAGGAAGGAAGGAAGGAGAAGGGAATAAAAAATTAAATTAAGGTTTCACTGTTTGCCAGGGTGGGACTTGAGCCCATGTCACCTGATCAATAGCCCAGGGGTCTGAGTTATCAGCCCAAGGACAGTATCATTGTGCCACCATCTAACAGAAGGTGCTAAACAGTGTAGTTATGCAGACCGTAAAACCATGATCCGTGATGGAAGCTGCTCTTGCTCACGTGGTGCTTCTGAACCCCCTTGTGGGTACCAGGTGAACACTTGGCTATAATTGGATGTACAAAGTTTCCAGCCATTGCTACACACTTCTAGGATAACGCTTGGATGAGAATAAACTCAGTGAGGTTTAATACTCAGGAGTGCCACAAGAACTACTCACCCTGAAGAGTTCACATGGACTAGTGGACAGAACAGCTTAATAACTCAAAGAGGTGAGACCAAACATTAGGTCTCCTCAAAGTCTTTTGATTTGATTTGATTTATTGTTGGCACATGTACCTAAAAGTTTTGTTTTGCAAGCAGTACAGGCAGATCATAGCAAACAAGGACATACAGATCACAGGGCACTTAGCGAGAGAGAAGAATACAAGGAGGTGCACAAAAGCAAGGTCAACATTTAGATTTGAAAGTAGAGATGCCCATTCAGCAGCCGAATACTGTGTGTGTGTGTGTGTGTGTGTGTGTGTATGTGTGTGTGTGTGTGTGTGTGTGTGTGTGTTCGAGGTGAGTATTACCGGGGTGAGATGGGTCTATAATGACATTGGCAGTCTTTCTGCAGCACTGAGAAGTGTAGTAGATGGAGCCCATGGATGGGAGGTTGACTTCTGAGATGGCAAAAGTGAGGACTGCAGATGCTGGAGATTAGAGTTGAGAGTGTGGTGCTGGAAAAGCACAGCAGGTCAGGCAGCATCCGAAGACCAGGAAAATCGACATTTCAGGGCTTTTGCCCGAAACGTTGATTTTCCTGCTCCTCGGATGCTGCCTGATCTGCTGTGCTTTTCCAGCAACACACTCTCAACCCTGACTTCCGTCATGGCCTGGGCTATGCACATAACCTTTTCTAGTTTCTTATGGTCCTGGTCAGAGCAATTGCCGTACCAGGCCATTATGCACCCAGTTGGAATGCTTAGTAACAATCTCTGTAACAGTGTCTCTCATTATCAATGTAGCCTGTAACTTATTGTTAACACTCAATAAACTATATCTTGAAAATTACAAGGGACTCCTCTAGCTAGACCAGGAAGTGATTCTCTTCCACCACACCGAATCCTGTCGTTTCCAACATTTGAAAGAGAATGATGGCAGCATCCTTCATCATGAGCAGAGAGCTGGAATGTCAACCCAACAGGAACCAGCACCAAAATATGTCACCGCTTCAGAAAAATAGTCCGACCAGACTCGAAGCATTAATTTTGTTTCGCTCTCCACTGATGCTGTCAGGCTTGCTGAGGTTCTCTGTGCTTGTTTCAGATTTCCATCGAGTTATACAGGATAGAAACAGACCCTTTAGCCCATCATGTCCATGCTGACCGACAAACAGCAAACTAACTAACCCCATTTACCTGCACTTGATCCATTGCCAATTATGCTGATGAAATGCTGATGAATCCTGACAAAAATGTATCTACACTCGCTGTTATTTACCAAACTTCCCATGACAAAGTTCATTCAAGGTTAATGTGAAAATGCAGCAACTTCATGCAACTCTGGGGAGGTTGTTAGGTGGTTGTCATTTTTGCAAAGGCTAGTGATGAAACAATGCAAATCACACAGCGAGTTGAACTCATAGGATTTGGGCTTTGTGGGTGTTGAAAGGCAAACTTTTGTTGTCCACCCCAAATTGTCTTCAGTGCCTAGATGGCCCCTTTTCAGAAAAGAGTTAAGAGTCGACCACGTTGCTGTGGTTCTGGATTCACATGTAGGCCAGACTGGATAAACTTGGCAGATTGCCTTCCCTAAGGGCATTAGCAAACCCACTGGGCTTTAACAAAACCTGTCAGTTAGCTGCTTAGGATTTTATTAATAACTACCGATTTGTGAGGTAGTGTTGAACAAGGCATGTTCTGGTTAAGCAGGAGGAGAACTAGCCACTGTACCTCCCCAGTCACACACAATAGTAGTTTAGTTCTCAGGGAATATGCTGTTTGTCAGTTTTTGTACCTGCCTCAATGTTGTGCATTAATCATTGTTTGGGAGAGCAGCTGAGGCGAAAACCTTTCGAGTCAGCAAGTAAAACATCATAATTTTAACAAATATTTGCAACTCTGCCTTTCTTTGATGTTGTGCGACATTATTTAGAAACAGGAACTTCCTGCTTACAATAAAAATATTTTTGGGGCTGTACCAAACTGGTTCACCAAAGTAAGTTGTTCCTTAAAGTAAGCAACGATCACGTTTGGATTTAGTCGTGGTTCCAGAGATTTAATTTCTATCGCGAGACCCATTTGAACCTGAAAAATGGGCTTAAAGTGAACTCTTTTCATTCTAGAGGGGCATTTATTTTAATGTTGAGAATATGAGGGGGAACAAAAGACCAAATGCAGCTCAGTGCCTGGGATTGAATACAAGTTTCTGCACTGGATACTGAGTTTGAACTTTCTACATTGAATGGAAATTTGCAAAATGCCAGAAGTACAAGAATTCCAAGAAGGTGGAATGTTCACAAATCCCTCTCACATACAGACACTGTGCAAATTGCTTCTGCCCATTTGATTTTTATCCGGCCAAACACGACTTCAAAAGAGAAAGTGGATTATCTTCTTAGGGCACTTAGCCTTAACATTCAGGAATGGTTTCCATTCTTAGTTCACTTTCTTTGACACTGGCACGACGAAGCAAGCAGAAAAACTGGATGTTGGATGGGGCAGGCCAGTGAGTAGACTTTACCCAAGCCTTGATCGCACTCTGTACTTTCTGACAGACCATTGGTCTTGCAAACACTTCCATTTTAAAATTCACATCCTTGTTTACAAATCTCTCTGTGACCTCACTCCCTCCCAAACTCTGTAATTTATACCACTTTGCAATCCTCTGAAACATCAAATTCTAGCTTCTTACTTGTTAAATATCAGAGGTTAAAATGCTGGTTAGACAGTGTACAGCCATGTACTGTTCTCGTAAAGTGTTATTACAGTTCAGCTTACACACCACAAACTGATTCCCCATATACATACACCCAGTCACATACTCTCCTCCTTAACGTTAATTCACATACAACCTTTACCATTCATAGAACATTACAGCGCAGTCCAGGCCCTTTGGCCCTCAATGTTGTGTGATGATTCCCTAACTCCATTTGGTCTCAAGTGCCCCTGCCATATCCGGATGGATAATCATATTACACATTCCCAATTTTCATCATTCCAATCCTGATGACTGCACTTCCAGTTGCTGGAGTTTCCTCCCTGTGGAATTTCCTCCCTGAACCTCTCTCTCTCTACCCTTTCTCCACCTTTACAACGATCCTTAAAACATCTCCCTTCAGTTAAGTGTTTGACCAGCTACCCTAAAGCCTCCTAATGCAGCCCAACATTAAATTCTAACTGATGTAGCATTGCCAACTCCAGCTGACCATATACCTGGAGTTCCTATCATATGACATTCCACACCCAATCACTCTGGCTGGTCAAACAACTTTCCTTGCCATCTCCAATATTTTCAGAGTGAATGAATCAAAGTGACAAAATGGAAAAAATACTTTTTTAAAGACATTTTCTTTTTCTCCAAGAGATCTCCAGGAGTGCTTGGAAAGATGGGTGTGAAATTAATGTGTAATTCCTGCAGGATAATCCTGGAGAGATGACAATCCCAGTTTGATAATGCTCCTGTGAAATACCTTGGGACATTTTGTTATAGAAAATACATGTTGTTGATACCAGAACAAACCAGACCAAACTGACCCATCTGAGATCTCAGGGATAAATGTGAAGTGAATGTATCCTCCACACCAGAAAATAACTTCCTTGGCTGTTTCTCAATATGTTAGTTTCACAAGTATCACAACACTTCATGAATGATTGCACATTTACTGATTGAATCTCACTTTGTTTTGGGTAAATTGAGAGACAGTATTAGTGTGAAAATGGTTAGACAGACCTTCACCTACTTAGAAACTTTTTTTAGCAACTGCAGCAGCCTTTGTAGGTCAGACACGAACGAACCTGTCTTTCTTACAACACGTTGTGAGCAGAGGTGATTAATAACTGTTTGGTAAAAGGGCCACTTTTTGTCACCTAATTTATTATAATTGTATGTTAGTGCCAAACACACAGAATGGTGGGTATTTCTTTTAGAATGTTAGGAGAATGTTTTGTAAAGCCAGGGGATAGGAGTGTAGCGACTTATTTCACCATAGAGTTGTAGTGATGTACAGCACAGAAATAGACACTTTGGTTCAATTCATCCATACCGACCAGATATCCTAACTTAATCTAGTCCCATTTGCCAGCACTTGGCCCATATCCCTCTAAACCCTTCCTATTCATAAACCCATCCAGATGCCTTTTAAATGTAATTGTACCAGCCTCCGCCACTTCCTCTGGCAGCTAATTCCATACACGTACCACCCTCTGCATGAAAAAGCTTCCCCTTAGGTCCCTTTAAAATTTTCCCCTCTCACCCTAAACTTCTGCCCTCTAGTTCTGACTTTCTGTAAATGCTCCCGTTTGGATTTACGTGCTAGAGAAAAGATTGTTTGAACATTTTTCCACATTATCTTAACAAAAACACTGTTTGCATACATTATACAGATCAATTGCATCCCACCAAATTCTATTGAAGATAAAGTAGCCTCAACACTGCTCAACTAATTCACCTAATTTGCAGCCTCAGGTGAGCAGCCCCTGAACATTAGCTTGGAGTTTCCATCTCCCTCAGTTTAGCTAATCCGCACTGTATACTGTGTTTAACCTCAGTCTTGAGCACTGTACATAGAGTTTGATAAGACGTTTGACAAAGGCCCATGTGGCAGCCTGTTCCGAAAAATTCGATTCAGGGGAGTGTGCATCAGTGACAGGAAACAAAAGGGAACCATTGACAAATGCTTTCAGGAGCTGAGTTTCGGGTCCCATGTTAATTGTGCATATTAATAACGTTCAATTCAATCTAAGAAGCAGAATTGTAAAATTTGGAGACATCACAAAAATTGACCGTAGAGTTGATCGTGAAGAAGATAGGTGTTGACTGCAGGATTTTATCAATCATTTTGTTGAGTGGGCAGATAAGTGGCAAATGGAATTCAGTCAGTAAAGTGTGAGGTTATGCCTTTGGGAGGGCAGTACAACAAAAGAATATACAATAAATGGGAGGATATTGAGAGTGATACAGGAAGCGAGAAACCTTGGAGTACACAATTACATGTTCTTGAAGGTGACAGGATAGGTGGATAAGCTAGTATCAAGGGCATACAGGGTGTAGGGATTCATTCCAATGAGTGAGTGGAAGGAAGGGGTGTAGTTTGGGAGGGTGTGGTGAGTAAGGCTGTTGAGTGGACCTGATGTATACAATAGTGAGGGTTGCAGCCCACTCGCCTTGGGGCGGGGTGTGTGCAGTGGCAGAGTTAGAGTGAGTGGAGGCCCTGTGTGAGGGAACAGAGAGAAGGTGGTGGCATATTCCGTTGCAGAGCACATATCATTGACGCCATTGCACAGCTGGTATTCTGTCTAAAACAGCGCACGGGGGAGGGGGGGGCATGGGCAGCAAATTGTGTGGTAAGTCCTCCTATGGCAGTCCACAGGAAAAAAAGACTAACTTCCTGTACACCACTATGCCAACCAAAACCTCCAGGTCCCTATCCAAGAAGTGGGGAGTGAGCTTTCCGCTCCTCTGGACCAGGTCCTCTCTGACAATGGTTGAGCACCACACGGCAATTCTTGGCTTGCTAAATGGGGCTTTAATTAGAACCTGGATTGTGCTGGAGTGATGAGCATTTCTGCCTGTCTAGCCATGCAACTCCGTGAGGAACGCACCCAAGTAGTTAGTTGGTAATCATTGGGATGAAGAGCAGATGAAGGTGAGAGAATGATCGCTCCCAGCAATGGTGGACCAGATTAATTTAATCACACTCAACAAAACACTTTAACTGTAAATGGGCGGAAATACCTGACGCAGGATATGCCTGAGCTCATCAACTGTGAGGTTTATGAAATTGGGCATTCTAAAAGGAACCAGATTTTGGAGAAATGTTTGCATTATTTTCTTCATTTGGAAACCTTGGAGTACACGATCTCATTTTCCTGAAGGTGACAGGATAGGTGGATAAGCTAGTAACAAGGACATAAAGGGTGTAGGGATCCATTCCAGGGTGTGAGTTGAAGCACAGAGGGCAGGAAGGGGAGTAGTTTGGGAGGATGTGGTGAGGGAAACCTGTTGAGTGGACATGATGTATGCAATAGTGAGGGTTGCAGCCCACTTGCCTTGTTGAGAGGCGTGTGCAGTGGCAGTGGAGTGAGTGGAGGCTCTGTGTGAAAGAGCAAGGTTTTGAGTTTTATAAACCAAAACAAAGAAACCAAAGAACTGTCGATGCTGGACATCAGAAACAAAAGTAGAAATTGCTGGGAAAACACAGCAGGTATGGCAGCATCAGTAGAGAAAACAGAGACCTAAAACATTAAGCTTGCTTTCTCTCCACAGATGCTGCTAGGCCTGCTGAGTTTTCACAGCAATTTCTGTTTGAAAACCCCACATTCAAGACAGGAGTAATGCCATTGCTTCAAAAGCTATTAATGACACAAAAAGCCTCAACTATCTCTTTGTATAAAGCATTCTTGTTATGAATATTTAGATTGTAAACCTTTTCAAGAGTGAAAATATCCCATGGAATCCCTATCATTGTAGGAAACAAGTTTGACCTTGTCCTGATGCAATGTATGTTCATAGATTTCATCATGAACTAAACTACTTGGTTGGTGAATTGACTTGAAAGATAGATCATGATTGCCTTATCTTTACTAGGGAGTGTATATTGGTGTTGTTCCACGGTTTTACCATTGACCTTGAAAGTTCATGGCTCCTTGAAAGTGAATTCGCAGGTAGATAGGATAGTGAAGAAGGCGTTTGGTATGCTTTCCTTTATTGGTCAGAGTATTGAGTACAGGAGTTGGGAGGTCATGTTGCGGCTGTACAGGGCATTGGTTAGGCCACTGTTGGAATATTGCGTGCAATTTTGGTCTCTTTCCTATCAGAAAGATGTCGTGAAACTTGAAAGGGTTCAGAAAAGATTTACAAGGATGTTGCTAGGGTTGGAGGATTTGAGCTACAGGGAGAGGCTGAACAGGCTGGGGCTGTTTTCCCTGGAGCATCGGAGGCTGAGGGGTGACCTTATAGAGGTTTACAAAATTATGAGGGGCATGGATAGGATAAATAGACAAAGTTTTTTCCCTGGGGTCAGGGATCCAGAACTAGAGGGCATAGGTTTAGGGTGAGAGGAGAAAGATATAAAAGAGACCTAAGGGGCAACTTTTTCACACAGAGGGTGGTACGTGTATGGAATGAGCTGCCAGAGGATGTGGTGGAGGCTGGTACAATTGCAACATTTAAGAGGCATTTGGATGGATATATGAATAGGAAGGGTTTGGAGGGATATGGGCCGGGTGCTGGCAGGTGGGACTAGATTGGGTTGGAATATCTGGTCGGCATGGACAGGTTGGACTGAAGGGTCTGTTTCCATGCTGTACATCTCTATGACTCTATGGCCTGTAAGTGGTGTGTCTGAAGGATGACCAATTGGTTATCAGGGATTAAACAGGTTCCATTCTGTAGGACCATTAGGTCTTTGTATTTTTCTACTGCTCCAAACTAAGAAAATATTTTCTCTTCAGTATTTCATTTCAGGTTACCCTTTGGAAATTAGCTCTGGTATTCCTCAAGGGGATTGGCCAATATTAACAGGGATTTCCCCATACAGAAAGTTTGAAGGTCATACCTACTCATAACCTCCAGTCCTTTTCTTACAGTTAGAGAGGGTGGGAGTGAGGATGAACATGGCAGAGTGAAGTTGAGGCAATGATCTCTCACTTTTACCTTTGTATGTGACTATATTTACATGTCTTTCTCTTTTTCTATATTATTGATATAACTTTCATCTTATTTAAACCAAGCTCTTTGCTTATCTTGTTGACTTCCTCCTCCTAGTAATCTCATTTTATTGAAATGTAGATTAATTCAGTGGTCCTCCGAATGGTTTTGTGAATTTAGGTGTAGCCAGATCAGGAGACCTCATCGTAGGGTATGTTAGGGTACATTCGGTCTATTATTCAGGTATGACCTGAGCTGATCTCAACTGAAGAGCTGCCTACGCTTCTTGTTTTAGCCCATCTTTCCTCTTGCCCTTTGGTATCTTGATGCCCTGTTGCATTATGGTCCCTTATCTATACAGCTCAATGGTAAAGACAGCTTGTATGGGACAGAGTAGATGAAACTGATAAACTTGTTTGCAACATCCATAGGTCAGTGCTGGAGCTTTCACTCTGCAACTGTTAATTCACCTGTGGTAATTGAAGAGTAAACAATAAGACACGGGTAATTAAAAACAAGTTAACCACTGAGAGGCCCTGGAATGCAAGTATAGTTTACTCTAATGATACATACATTGGAGTTCAGGAGGTTATAGATAATAAACTGTTACTGGAATGAAGAAACATGAAGATTGCTTGCAAATTGTTTGCAGCATTAGGAGTTGGTTAATATATAGTATTGAACTGAATTTGTGTATTTGTTAATGCAATAGTTCATGGTATTGTAAAAGACAGATCAGACATCACAATGGACTGAAATTCCCTATAGTGCAGCGACACATTCAGGCTATCAAGTTCAGATCACTCAAGAGAGGAGCTTGATAGTGGTCCAGGCTCTGTACTCCAGTGACCAGCTAAGCTTCAAAGGGCTCTTGTGGCTCAGTGATAGTGACCCTCTCTCCAAGCCAGGAGCTCAGATTCAAATACTACCTGCTCCAGATGTGTGTAATAACATTTCTGAACAGGTTGATTAGAATTTTTTAAGGCCATTTATAACTTGGTCGTATTGTCAAAGTACACAACAATGTTTAAACAATGAGCACGCATGCATAGTTTCCCATTGTTGTCATTGTCAGTAAACAATACCATAAACCTTTTTAACCCTTCAGAGAGACATGAGTCATCAGAGGGCTATTAGCGCACTATTAAATTAGCAAGTGCTTTTTTGGTGGGGAGGGGGGTAACTTCTTTAATTGAATCATTTTTTCCGAAAAATGTGCTTTCTTCTTCAATTAGGCAAGGAATTGCTGGAGTTCCTGAGGAACATTCACCAAGAAGTGTGCAAAGTAAAATTGCAGGTAAAGTGGTCACATGGGAATTTTGAAAATAGCTCCATAATGGTTCTCATTAAATTATTACAAAGAAAGTAATGTTGCTAAAGCTTCATTCTTGCACTCATCAGGACAAATGCAAGAATGCCAAATTTAAACCGTCACAACAATTTCTACTAAATCAATATTGTATTTATATAGATTATTAGGGTGGCACAGTGGCTCAGTGGTTAGCACTGCTGCCTCACAGCGCCAGGGACCCAGGTTTGATTCCAGTCTTGGGCAACTGTCTGTGTGGGGTTTGCACATTCACCCATGTCTGCTTAGGTTTCCTCCCACAATCTAAAGGTGTGCAGGTCAAGTGAGTTGGCCATGCTAAATTGCCCATAGTGTTAAGTGCATTAGTCAGAGGGAAATGGGTCCGGGTGGGTTACTCTTTGGAGGGTTGGTGTGGACTTATTGGACCAAATGGCCTATTTCCACACTGTAGGGAATCTAATCTACACACTACTGTTAAGTAATGTCACAAGTTAAGTATCACAAAATTTAAACTGAATAGCTATATATTTACATATTATATAACTGTAGTGATTGGAATCAGTTGGATCTTGTTGAATACATGATCCTTGATTGAGGTTGTTACCTTGGGATTGGGTCAATCAGCAAGCTCTGGCTGGCCAATTAACCCGGGGATTTAGAATCTCCTCCGTTCAGGGACTGACTCTGAGCTGATTGGCCACAGCCAGTGTACTGTGTACAAGTGAATAAAGGGTGACTTGGTGATGGGATCCCAGCCTCCGTGCTGTTTTTTCAGTAAAAAATATGACATATTGTAATCATATATTTCAGAATATGTTATGTAATAACAACACATTACACTAAATTGTTGTGAGATTTTGAAATTTGACATTCTTGTATGAGTACAAGATGAATAGCTTGTGCAAAATGTTGCTCTCATCAATAATATTCAAGTTCTTCTAATATTGGGTATAGGCTGTCCTCAGTGGGCAAGGATGTGGAACGTTATTCTCTGTCAAAGCCATTGTGATTGTTTCAATATCCAGTTGCTATCCAGCCCTATCATGAAAAGCATGAATGGGGGTTGAAGACAGATCATCTAGACCTAGATGCTGGAAGTCCCACAAGCCTGTGAAGCCATACTCCAATCAGTGAATGGGAGAAAATGTTTCCTTGGATGATTCCCTGGGAGGTGCTGATGCACCAGGGAGTCAGCTACCCTTAACATAAAATGTGGGGATTCGGTAAATTGGAAAAACCATTTCCAGGAAATGTGCATTGTACCATGACGTGCTTGCACCGTTTCACTGCCTGATAATATGTGAGTGTAGCTCCTTGTCTATGTTATCCGTCACTGTTTGCAGATGTTTTTCTTTAGGCCTGTAGGGTCTAGTACCTAGTATGAGTCACTGATACTGTGGAAAAACACAGACTACACCCAATCTGCTGTGCAGACATACAAAGCAAAGGAAGTTTCACATTATGTATACAGTATTGTGCTGAGGATGCTGAAATAGTTCATGCATTAAGTATTCGGGTTATATTTGCATATTTTTAAGCAAATTCCTTTGAAAGAAAACATGGCAAACAAGCCCTTCATGAAAGTGAGTACCAGTCAATATTGTAGAAAACCTTTCTAAAGCACTCAAAAAGCATTTCACATCTTGTCTATTTAGTTTTGATGGCCCATTTCTTTAAGGAGGTCACTAAGGCTCAGATTTGTTAAACACTCAGCTACAAAACAGTGACTGCTTCCCTTGTAGCAACTACACTTCAGAAAAACATCACTGAGGCTGTGTAACTATGGAACCTGAAGCTGGGTTCTCAATGTGCAATTCCATTCTTCCTTCCATTTTCCATTAACAGCTCATTTTGAATGCCACAGGCCCAGGATTCACCGACACAAAAACCTCACATTTTCACCCCCAACCTCCACCCCCACCCACCACCCACCCAGTTCAATTAGGAGCCTCTTTAATGGCCACTGAAGCCTGTTATTGAGGGACTGAATTTGGAAGAGGTAAAAAGCTCCCTATCACTTTAAAGAGGTTGCTGGAATCTGAAATCTCTGTAAAATGGCTTTTTATTCACCATTCTATAAACTATTTACATTCTTGCTCTTGGCAAGATCTACACGTAGTATCTCCCTTCATATTCTCTCTTTCATGTGATCTCTTACACCACTACTACTGTATCTTGCTATTTGTACCTTTGAATATGAACCATTTACCCTGCATTAAGTGCCTTGATTCCTCTCTGCTACTGTTCTAGGGAGAAAAGGCCATTTGACATCCTAAGTAACAAGTTGAAGCAAAAGGTCAAAACATCCACAAATACATCCAACTGGACTTGGCAATTCTGGTCATGATTCCATTGGTTCATTAACTAAGAGTCCTTCCATGGCCCTACAACAGGTATACGTGCCGATAGCTTTTATACAACATTGAGAATTCAGCCCCTACATATCGGCAATCATATACAATGAGAGTGATAAATGAAACAACAACCACACAGCAGATGAACTGGAGCAGGGCTAGGCTGGGGTAATGTTACAGTGGTGGAAATAGGCTGTCTTGATGGTGGCACAGATATGTAGTCAGAGACTGAAGTGAAAGCCACCATATTCTCAGAGCATCATTGGCTGCTCTCTCATTAGAGAGACATCTGCTGGTGAGTTTAACATGATGGCCACCACACCTGACTACAAAGGTGTGAGGACAAACCTGTTCATCCTCAGGCTGTTCCCAAGAAAATAAACAGAATTACTGGTGTAGACGCAAGACAGTGGTTTTGATCTTTATTCAGTTAGGGGAAACTTCTGCTCATCTGGAAAAATGTCAGTTTAGCTTCAAGTGTAGAAAAGGTACAGTGAAGAAGAGGCACTTTAAATCACATTACTTTACATAGAAGGTGGTACATTGTAATGAGTGAGGCATGCTTAAAGGTTGCCACAGATTGTACATAAAGGCACTTACTGCAGAGGCAGAGGCACATGTCTATGACAAACCAACCAACAGCTAAGGGTGTAATTGTGTTTCTCCTGACATACATGTATGAAATGGACAAGGAAAAGAGTATATATGATTGAACCTACTGGTTCCATGGACAGTCAGTATACATGGAGAAATATTTGAGACCTGAGTAGAGGTGTGGGATAATAGGAGGAAATGAGGACTGCATGCTGGAGGTCAGAGTTGAGAGAGTGGCGCTGGAAAAGCATAGCAGGCCAGACTCCTCGGATGCTACCTGGCCTGCTGTGTTTTTCCAGCACCACACTCTTGACTACTGTGGGATCATGACATTTCCTGGCCAATGGACCATCCACATGAGGTGCATTAGAGTTTTTCCGTCCTGGACAATCCTTTGCTGTTTGAGGGATTTCGAAGTAAGTACAGTAGCTGTAGTGTTTGCCTACCATGGTTCCTGTTGCAGTAAGGAATTCACTGAAGGGAAAACTTTCAGAGACGTTTTGGAGACATGATAATTTTGCTGCATTAAGGGAAAAATGTTTGACTCGAAATAGGATCTCCTGGATAACCACTGTAGCCTTGTCTTGTCTGCATGTTGATTTAAGTCTGAATGTAAATGTTTAATCCTTCTCCTTCCAACTACATCCCATTGACAGAAGCAGATTTTGATTTCTGTTATTTTGTGGAATGTAATTCCTTCTGCTTGACTGCTTTCTGTTGACAGAAGCATGGAAATTGTCTGCAGAATGTAATTTTTCTGTCTGATCTTCCATGTTGACAGCTTAAGGATTTCGATTTAAGTTCTTTGATGGAAGGGCCTTTATCTGTAATAGACCATTCCCTTCAAATTTTACATTTTTATCTAACCAAGTATTAATACCTTATAAAGAAAGTATGCTAAAAGTATAATAAATTGCATTTGTATTTTGCCTGCAATGTAGTGACATATCACAAGGAATTTCCAAGGAGCATAACAAAATAAAATTGTCACTGTGTTACAACAGGGAACCAAGTGCTTGGTCAAAGAGATAGGTCTAAAACCACCTTAAAGGAGAAAAGTGGGGAAGGAACAGCTTAGGTGTGAGAGATATTCAACATCTTCAGGGTCCAGATGGCTGAGAGGGTGACATAAGGATTTGAAAGAAATGATTTACGTACAAAAGGCTAGAATTTGAAGATGCAGAGTTACTAGATAGTTATAGAGCTGGTCAAGGCCACGAAGATAGAAGGTTAGTTACAAAGCCAAGATTTCAATCATAAGCTGTGATAACATTGAAAGCACAAAATTTGCATGTGATGCTGAAAGGGAAATCATCAGTAATTTCATATTTCCAGTTGCGGTATTTGAACTATTGGAACAATCAGTTTAAAGTTTAGATTAGATTACTTACAGTGTGGAAACAGGCCTTTCAGCCCAACAAGTCCACACTGACCCGCCGAAGCGTAACCCACCCATACCCCTACATTTACCCCTTACCTACGGGCAATTTAGCATGGCCAATTCACCTGACCCACACATCTTTGGACTGCGGGAGGAAACCGGAGCACCCGGAGGAAACCCAAGCAGACACAGGGAGAACGTGCAAACTCCACACAGTCAGTCGCCTGAGGCAGGGAATTGAACCCAGTGCTAATCACTGTGCCACCATGCCACCCACTAAATGTTGGAGTTTAATGTTGGAGTCTGGATTAGAGTGGTGCTGGAAAAGCTCAGCAGGTCAGACAGCATCCGAGGAGCAGGAAAATAGATGTTTCGGGCAAAAGCCCTTCATCAGAATGGCTTTCTGATGAAGGGCTTTTGCCCGAAACATCGCTTTTCCTGCTTCCCAGATGCTGCCTGACCTGCTGAGCTTTTCCATCACGACTCTAATCTAGACTCTGATCTCCAGCATCTGCAGTCCTCACTTTTGCCTACTTAAAGTCAATATGTTCACATTATCTTCCAAGTTAAGAAGTGATGCTAATCTCATAGGAGCTATGGGTTATCCTATTGTGTAATTATTTATAGGTCCAGATATAGGGTCAAGGAGGAAGCCAGTGGCGGCAGTGGAAGTTGGCAAGAGAGACAAATTTTAAAAGAACAGGAGTCAGTAGAAACATAGAAAGTTTACAGCACAGTGGAAGTCCTTTCAGCCCATTATTCTGATCAAAAACATACAGCCTAATCACACATTCTTGCCCTGAGCTGGTAACATTGCAGTTAGAAAGCTTTGAGTACTTTTTATATGCAGAGAGTGTTTTGCCATCTTGTACAGTGAGTTTGACAGCTTTACTGCCCAACATGTGATCTGTCTCCCTCTGATCGTGCAGCCAATTATTTTCATTCAATGCTTCCTGATTGTCAAGGGAGCTTTATCTTTTCGGGAGATGTAGGGGTCACCATCAAGGCCAGTATTTATTGCCATCTTTAACTGTCCTTAGACTGAGTTGCTGGTATTTTTTACAGACGGATGTCCATAGGTTGGAGTTGCAGCAAAAGGCTGAGACTGACAAGGGTTTTCTTGTAAGTTTAGCACAAACACCAGCTTCCACCTTTCGCCTTCCCGACCCTTTCCTGGTCCAGAGGCCAAGCCCAACTAGTGAAGAACCCAGCCCTTGGTTTGCTTGGTAATTAAATCCAACCATCAAATCACCAAATAACAAGCGCTGTCCACCAGCGATAGTGTGACAAGAACCAAAAATCTAAAATTGAAAGGAGAGAAGGGAGCTAAATCAAAATGGTTTTCGAGGCGGAGATGATACAACAAAGCCCGGCCTGCACCCACCTCTCCCAAAGGACTTCACGGCTGCTGCCAGATACCATACCTTCCACTCTAAGGACACATAAGCATGCACATAACATGAGAGGGAGGTAGGATTTATGATCCCCTCTGCACTGTGGACATTTTAGATAGGCCCATCTGATTAGAAACATGCAGCACAGAAACACAACCTTCAGTTCTACTCGTCCATGCTGGCCAGACACTGTCAATTACTCTAGTCCCATTTACCAGCACTTGGCCCATATTCCTCTAAACCCTTCCTATTCATCTACCCATCCAGATGCCTTTTAAATGTTGTCATTGGACCAGCCTCCACCACTTCCTCTGGCAGCTCATTCCATGCACACACCACCCTCTGTGTGAAAAAGTTGTCCCTTAGGTCCCTTTTAAATCTTGCCCTTCTCCCCCTAAACCTCTTTTAAAAGATCAAACTGTTCAGACATGTTATGGATCATCTCTGGGGCAGGTGGGTCTTGAGTCTGAACCTTCCAACCTGGACGTAGTGATACCTTTACTTTGGCACAAAAACTCAGTCTTTAAATAGTAAGTCCAACAGGCATTGTCTTCTCTCAGTCAGCTCTGGTTTACACTTAAAGGCAAAAAGTGTGGCACTGGAAAAGCACAGCAGGTCAGGCAGCATTCAAGGAGCAGGAGAGTCTATGTTTCAGGATAAGCCCCTCATCAGGAATATGGCAGGTGGGGTTACGGGAGCTGAGAGATAAATAGGAGGGTGGATATGGGGATAAGGTAGCTGGGA
Source organism: Hemiscyllium ocellatum (assembly GCF_020745735.1). Lineage (NCBI taxonomy): Eukaryota > Metazoa > Chordata > Chondrichthyes > Orectolobiformes > Hemiscylliidae > Hemiscyllium > Hemiscyllium ocellatum. The sequence goes on from NC_083430.1 coordinate 43,338,424, forward strand.
AAGCAATAGGTAGATGCAGGTGGGGGGTCACAGTGATAGGTCAGAGAGGAGGGTGGAGCAGATGAGCGGGAAAGAAGATGGACAGATGGGACAGTTTGCGAGTGGTGCCGAGTTGGAGGGTTGAATCCGGGATGAGGTGGGGCGGTGTGGAGATAAGGAAACTGGTGAAGTTGACATTGATGCCATATAGTTGGAGGGTCCCAAGGCATTAGATGATGCGTTCTTCTTCCAGTCATCGGGTGGCTTGGATTTGGTGGTGGAGGCGGTCCAGGACTTGCATGTCCCTGACAGAATGGGAGGGGGAGTTGAAGTGGTTGGCCAACTCAACCTATTAGCTCCCTTCAATAAAGCAGAATTGAGGGCCATAGTTAAAGGGAATGGAAACCTAATGTGGCAAATAGGGATCTAGATACATCTATCCCCTAAACCTGGGTGACTGTTAATGAAGTGCCTATGATTCTGCACTAGGCTCGTGAGAGGGTTGTGCACTTGGCTGCTTCACCAACCCATTTCCTTCAGTATGCTGAACATCTGACTTTTCCTTTCTGGCCCCTGTGCTTTCCTTTGGTCAACCCTGTCCCTTTCAGTATTATTGTCACATCCCCTTCTGAGGAAAAAGAAAACTCTGATTTCAATCTTTCCTTCCATATGTCTCCTCCTTTTTCTCACCCGTATTCTTCCCTCCCAATACCATTGAGATTTGGAAATCCAGTTGAAGCTCCATTCTGATTTTAATGCCTCTCCAGTGAAATTTCCAGGGTGACTTGCATAAGCGTTCAGCTGGTGTTTCCTGTCTGAATCAGGATAGATGGAGTTTTACCTCCACTCCTTATGTGTGTTTTGGCCCTGGCTAGCTCTCCATCCAAGAGTCAGCAAGTTTGGCTTTTCCAGGGGAAGGGAACATCCTGGCATTGGGCTAAGGACAAGAGCCTGGGATGGGGGGTCGGTCCTGATCCTAAGCTGAGGAAAGTGATGATTTGGATCCATGACCCTTGCTGAGCATTTTACGCATGAGACACCATCTCTCAGAGCAACAGGGAAGTGTCAGTTTTGACTTTATTTGTGCTCAAGTCCTGGTCAGGAACTTGAACCTACAACCTTCTCAACTCAGAGGTAAATGTTCAACATTCTGCACTGTGGGTGACACCACACAATAAACTCTTGATGAGTTACTTCCTTGGGGGGGGGAGGGGTGTGTCCAGCACAAATTTGTGTTGAGTGGGCTTTCAAGATAACTGAGAAGGCCTCTTTGCAACCCGATTTGTAACAAATACACTCTATGACAACAAATTTCCCAAAATGAAAATACAGGAAAGCAGTAAATATGTGAATAATGTAATTAATGAATTTCTTCACACCTTCTAAAAGGCCTTGAGAAAGTGGTGGGAGTCAACCCCAAAAGAATCCCAGTAATCGTTTTCTGCTCAGCGTGCTGCCTATGCAGTCAAACATGTTTCCATGTTGTGCCAGTCCGCATCCTCTATCAGCTTCACTGCTTTAGGAGAGAAACAGGCAAGTGAGGGGGGGAAGGCAGTCATTAGGGTCTTCAGAGTCATCATAGAACATAGAACATAGAACATAGAAAAGTACAGCACAGAACAGGCCATTTTGCCCATGATGTTGTGCCGAGGATTAATCCGAATGTAAAGTAAAATAACTTAACCTATGCATCCCTCGACTCACTGCTGTCCATGAGCATGTTCAGCAGGTGCTTAAACGTCCCTAATGACTCTGCTTCCACCACATCAGCTGGCAACGAATTCCATGCATTCACAACTCTCTGTGTAAAGAACCTTCCTCTGACGTCCCCTCTATACCTTCCTCCTAATATCTTAAAACTATGACCCCTCGTGCCAGTCAATCCTGCCCTGGGGAAAAGTCTATGGCTATTGAGTCTGTCTATTCCTCTCATTATCTCGTATACCTCGATCAGGTCACCTCTCTTCGTCCTTCTCTCCAGAGAAAAAAGTCCAAGCTTATTCAATCTTTCTTCATAAGGCAAGCCCTCCAGTCCAGGCAGCATCCTGGTAAACCTTCTTTGCACCCTCTCCAAAGCCTCTGTATCTTTCCTATAGTAGGGTCACCAGAACTGGACACAATATTCCAAGTGTGGCCTCACCAGGGACTTGTAGAGCTGTAGCAAAACCTCGCGGCTCTTAAACTCAATCCCCCTGTTAACGAAACACCATATGCTTTCTTAGTAACCCTATCCACTTGGGTGACAACTTTGAGGGATCTGTGTACTTGAACACCAAGATCCCCCTGTTCCTCAACACTGCCAAGAATCCTGTTTTTAATCTTATATTCAGCATTTGTGTTCGACCTTCCAAAATGCATCACTGCGCATTTATCCAGGTTGAACTCCATTTGTCATTTCTCAGGCCAGCTCTGCATCCTGTCTATGTCGCGCTGTGGCCTGCAATAGCCCTCGATACTACCATCAATCTCCTCCTTTGAAGAATGAGCCACACCTACAATTGCCTCACCTGTTCCTGTATTACCCACCTCCATTGGATGTCTGGACTCATTGTCTCTGCTGGGATTTCCAAGCCAACCAAGCTCAGCTCTTGCGTAGTTACCACTTTGGAATTTCGGTTTGTCACATCGTTTTTTTGGGTTTATTATTCTGCTGATAAGAACAGCTGACAACTTCAACACAACCCAATTTTTGTGCCATCCAAATTGAACTCACCGCAATTTCATTACATCATTACATTGGTTAAGAAAAAGAAGGAAGCATATGTTAGGTATAGACAGGATAGATCGAGTGAATCCTTAAAAGAGTATAAAGAAAGTAGGGGTGTACTTAAGAGGGAAATCAGGAGGGCAAAACAGGGACATGGGATAGCTTTGGCAAATAGAATTAAGGAGAATCCAAAGAGTTTTTACAAATATACTAAGGACAAAAGGGTAACTAGGGAGAGAATAGGGCCCCTCAAAGATCAGCAAGATGGCCTTTGTGTGGAGCCACAGAAAATGGGGGAGATATTAAATGAATATTTTGCATCAGTATTTACTGTGGAAAAGGATATGGAAAATATAGACTGTAGGAAATACATGGTGACATCTTGCAAAATGTCCAGATTACAGAGGAGGAAGTGCTGGATGTCTTGAAACGGTTAAAAGTGGATAAATCCCCAGGACCTGATCAGGTGTACCTGAGAACTCTGTGGGAAGCTAGAGAAGTGATTGCTGGACCTCTTGCTGGGATATTTGTATCATCAATAGTCACAGGTGATGTGCTGGAAGACTGGAGGTTGGCTAACGTGGTGCCACTGTTTAAGAAAGATGGTAAGGACAAGCCAGGTCACTATAGACCAGTGAGCATGATGTCAGTGGTGGGCGCGTTGGAGGGAATCCTGAGGGACAGGATGCACATGTATTTGGAAAGGCAAGGACTGATTTAGGATAGTCAACATAGCTTTGTGCATTGGAAATCATGTCTCACAAACTTGATTGGGTTTTTTGAAGAAGTAACAAAGAAGATTGCTGAGGGCAGAGAAGTAGATGTGATCTATATGGACTTCAGTAAGGCGTTCTACAAAGTTCCCCATGGGAGACTGATTAGCAAGGTTAGATCTCATGGAATACAGGGAGAACTAGCCATTTGGATACAGAACTGGCTCAAAGGTAGAAGACAGAGGGTGGTGGTGGAGAGTTGTTTATCAGACTGGAGGCCTGTGACCCAGTGGAGTGCCACAAGAATTGGTGCTGGGCCCTCTACTTTTTGTCATTTATATAAATGATTTGGATGCGTGCATAAGAGGTACAGTTAATAAGTTTGCAGATGACACCAAAATTGGAGGTAAAGAGGGTTACCTCAGATTACAACAGGATCTTGGGCAGATGGACCAATGGGTTGAGAAGTGGCAGATGGAGTTTAGTTCAGATAAATGCGCGGTGCAGCATTTTGGAAAAGCAAATATTAGCAGGACTTATACACTTAATGGTAAGGTCCTAGGGAGTGTTGCTGAACAAAGGGACCTTGGAGTGCAGGTTCATAGCTCCTTGAAAGTGGAGTCACAGGTAGTTAGGATAGTGAAGAAGGCATTTGGTATGCTTTCCTTTATTGGTCAGAGTATTGAGTCCAGGAGTTGGGAGGTCATGTTGCAGCTGTACAGGACATTGGTTAGGCCACTGTTGGAATATTGCGTGCAATTCCAGTCTCCTTCCTATCGGAAAGATGCTGTGATACTTGAAAGGGTTCAGAAATGATTTACAAGGATATTGCCAGCGTTGGAGGATTTGAGCTACAGGAAGAGGCTGAACAGACTGGGGCTGTTTTCCCTGGAGCATCGGAGGCTGAGGGGTGACCTTATAGAGGTTTACAAAATTATGAGGGGCATGGATAGGATAAATAGCCAAAGTCTTTTCCCTGGGGATGGGGACTCCAGAACTAGTGGGCATAAGTTTAGGGTGAGGGGGAAAGATATAAAAGAGACCTAAGGGGCAACTTTTTCACGCAGAGGGTGGTACGTGTATGGAATGAACTGCCAGAGGATGTGGTGGAGGCTGGTACAATTGCAATATTTAAGAGGCATTTGGATGGTTATATGAATAGGAAGGGTTTGGAGGGATATGGGCCAGGTGCTGGCCCGTGGGACAAGATTGGGTTGGAATATCTGGTCGGAATGGATGGGTTGGACCGTAGGGTCTGTTTCCGCACTGTACATCTCTATGATTCTATCAGTTTGATGTATTAGGCTGGGAGAAGTCCCATTGTTAGAGGGTACATCCAAATATAAGGAAGTGGCAGTAAACCTTGATAAAAATTAAGGATGAATTGAAGAAGTTGGGACTGTTCTCCTTGGAGAGAATAAAGCTGAGAGGTGACTTGATAGTGGTTTTCAAACTATGAGCAGACTGGACAGAATAGGTATGGAGAAGCTGTAAAAGGATTGAGAACGAGAAGCAAAAACAAAACAGAAACTGCTGGAAAAGCTCAGCAGGTCTGGCAGCATCTGTGGAGAGAAATCAGAATTAATGTATCAGGTTCAATGACTCTTCTTTGGTTCTGTGGAAGGGTCATAGAGTCATAGAGATGTACAGCATGGAAACACACTCTTCAGTCCAACTCATCCATGCAATATCCCAACCCAATCTAGTCCCATTTGCCAGCACTTGGCCCATATCCCTCTAAACCCTTCCTATTCATGTACCCATCCAGATGTCTTTTAAATGTTGCAATTGTACCAGCCTCCACCACTTCCTCTGGCAGCTCATTCCATACACGTACCACCCTCTGCGTGAGAAATTGCCCCTTGGGTTCCTTTTATATGTTCCCCTCTCACCCTGAACCTATGGTCACTGGACCCCAAAACATCAAGTCTGATTTCTCTCCACAGATGCTGCCAAACTGCTGAGCTTTTCCAGCAGTTTCTGTTCTTGTTTCTGACTTCCAGCAACAGCAGTTCTTTTGTTTTTATTAAGAACTAGAAGGCATAGATTTAAAGTGACATGCAAAGGAAGCAAGTGTGATCTGAGTAAAAAAAATGTTTTCACGCAGCAAGTAGTTAAGGTATGGATGATTTGGAGATGCAGGTATTGGACTGGGGCGTACAAAGTTAAAAATCTCACAACACCAGGTTATAGTCCAACAGGTTTAATTAGAAGCACCAGCTTTTGGAGTGTTGCCCTTTCATCAGGTGGTTGTGGAGAATAAGATTGTAAGGCACAGAATTTATAGTAAAGGTTTACAGGTAAGATTCTGTAAATCTGTTTTTTAGATTAGAATCAATCTGACCATTGTGGCACAGACAGCCTCACACAGGGAAGCTAACACCTTATGTATATTATCTGGGCTGACATGACACCAGTTGTCAAAGTTCACTTGAGAATGTAACTTCTTAAAAAATTTTGTGATTTACATATGAAAGAACTGAAACCAACATGGTCATTCTAAATGATCAGAGACTTAAACAACAATCCAGGTCTTTTTCAATTTATAATTTCAGTTACATCACACTGTAAACTTCTGCTATAAATTCTGTGTCTTACAGTGTTATTCTCCACAACCACCTGATGAAGGAGCAGCACTCTGAAAGCTAATGCTTCCAAATAAACCTATTGGACTATAACCTGGTGTTGTGTGTTTTTTTTAACTTAAGGTATGGAACACACTGCCTGGAAATGTATGCAAGGGAGTGGGGAAAAGGCAGGAGATTGGCCCTGGGTAATGATGCTTGCTTGAAGAGCCAGTGCAGGCACAATGGCCTTCTTCTGCGTCATAACAACTGTGATCGTATGATGAAAAGAATTGTCAGCATAAAAGGAAGTGCAGTGCTCCTGTAAAAGGACATACCAGGAGGTGCTAGTTTAATTGTAGTCTGGCACTAATCTTTACTACGAAAGGGGAAAGAAATTTCATATTGTAAGCATTTGTACTCTTTTAAATGTTGAGGTCTTTTTAACACCATTAGCATTCCACTGACTGCAAACAAGCAACTTTTCTTCCTTTGCTAACACTCCCATTGTGTAAACCAATCATCTACAGTCAGCCAACAGCATTTTAAACAATGGGTTAAGATCAGAGTGGAAGGCCCTGTTGCCATAGCACAGTGAGGGGCTGTTACATACGTAAAAAATACCCTCAGGCTGTATGTTTGACATGAAATGCAAATTGTAAAGATAACTTATAACGATAGTGCCACATGCTGGACTGAAGCAAGTAGGATTATATGGAATGTTATACCGTCTGCTCTTGACAATGTTTTGAATAAACTATAAACTTGGGGAAAAGACCGTGATTGGATGAAAAGCATAAAGAGGGGATCCATCAAGATTGCTGTGAAATAGGAAGTGCCTTGAATTTAGTTTGTGTAGCTCTTCCCCCCCGCCCCGTGAATGACTGCAGTATTCAGTGTAACGCAGCGTGGAACAGGCACCACACCAACCTGGCCTAACGTCACAGGGTTAGAGGTGAAGGGAGGGGGGAAAGGAAGGTTAGGCAAGTCTGAACAGCTGCTGGCCACAATGCAGTGAGAGGGCGAGGGTCGAGTCTGTCATCAGAGGGTCCGACATGGCTGTGATGTAATGCCTTCACAGTCAAAGAGCTGCCTGACAGTCACCACATACATTTACCCCAGAAAAGTAGCTCATTTAGTTAGTGTGTGTGTGTGGGGGGGGGGGGTTACTTGGCACTTATAAGACCTGATCCCCATCATTCCCAGGTGGAGTGGGGGTATAAGTTTGGAGGGGGAAAGAAAATTGGACGGGAACTGTACACGACTGTAAAAGTGAATCTCAAGGTATAGCAGATATTTTATGTTAACTTAAAGCAAGTCATTTCAATACAATCTGCAAAAGAGAGCGCAAAGGAATTGGGCTGATTGTTGACAATGGTGTTGGTTTTCTCAATCCCAGTCACTTTCGTATCTATGTTGGTTCTTATTTTATTTAGGGGGGTGTGTTTACTGTTAGGATCTACAGCAGCAGACTGTGATCCCTGGGGGATGAGGCGAATTCTACCGGCCGTAAGGACCTTTAGAAGAGTCCCTGCTTGGTGTAAAGGTTCTGCGGGCTGGAGAGAGGCGTTGGACTACGTTCGGTTAACCAACAGCAACCTGACTGAGTACTAGAGGAGCATTAAGGTGCGGGGCAAGTGACACTGGGTTAGCAGAAGCTTCTCTGTCCACCCGAGTGTACATCAGGGCAATCGGTCACCCTGAAAAGTTGTTGCAACTTGAGATGCGCCTGTGACTTTAACATGAAACGCTGCTGGAATGAATGAGGTTCCTCAGTGTTGCTGGGGAGGAGAGGAGGGGGGTGATGGATGTCTGGAAGGGAACTGCAATGACTTAAAAGTGTTGCAGAAACAATGGCGTGAGAAGTGAATCACAGTCCCCTCCCCCCCTCCAGCAGCAGCTCGATTTGCTTCCTGTTGGAATTGGCTGAGAGTTGAAACGTTACTTCAGCCTGGATTCCAGCTCGGAGTGGTTTCAGGAGCTGTTCAGGCTCCTCCTTCACTCAGAGAGAGGGAATCAGTATCTGCACCAAATATGGCCATGAAATGACATCACTGCTCGAGGAGGCCGGCACTGTTCACGGTAATCCCACCTTTCATTGTTAAAACACTTTACTTTGGGCCGGTTGGGGGGGAGTGGTGCTGGGGGCAAAGAATGTAACGATCAAAGGAATTGCCAGAGCAGGGGAAGGGGCGCTTTAGGGTGGTCTCGGGGCTACAGCAGGATCTGTACACTGCTCAAGCCACAGGGAGTTTTACCCGCAGCCCTGCTGCCCTTTGGACTCTACACTTCTGTTCAGAAGGCAAGGTAAGAGAACGTGGCTTTCCACTTAGTTCCCATCGGTCCGCCGTTGGCTGTTCGGACCCGCGAATGCGTGAGTGTTCCCAAAACAGGAAGGGGTTTTCGACCTTACCCTTTCTGTATTGGCGCACAGAGAGAGAGGGAGAAACAGGCAGACAGAGAGCAGGATCAGGACATGGAGAGAGGGAGAGAATAACGCGGAGAGAGAGAACAGGACACACACACACACACACAGAGAACAGGATACAGAGGGAGAGACAGATAGAGAATAAGATCAGGACATACAGAGAGTGAGCGATAAACCGGGATAGAGAGAGACAGAGATCGGGACATAGAGAGAGAGAGAGACCTGGATTTACAAAGTGAGAGATCAGAACGAGAGAGAATATAGACAGAATACGACAGAGAGAGAGAGAGACCAGGATGGAGAGAGAGAGATTAGGAGAAACGAAAGAGAACAGTGAGAGTTACGGCAACCAGGAAAGAGAGGGAAAAAGAACAGGATAGAGAGAGGATAGAGGAGAACAGAGAAGTGGAGGAAGAGAAGGGAGAGTGAGAGGGCAGGATATATAGAGGGAGGAGGACAAATAGAGAGCAGAAGGAGAGAGAGAGCAGGAAAGAGGGAGAGGACAGAGCAGAAGACTGAGCATGAACTGAGCAGGAGAGAGAAAGAGCAGCAGCAGGATATATCAGTTACATAGGATGTACAGGCCATTCAGCCCAACAACCCATGCTGGTGTGTATGTCCCAATTGTGTCACCTCCGCCTCTTCTTCATGGAAACCTCTACCATAACCCTCTGTTCCCTTCTCCCTCAAAGCCTACACTCGCATTCCCTGAAATTCAGCTCTATTACTCACTCCAACCACTCCCTGTGGTCGCACACTCCACATTCTCACCATTCCTTTGGTAAAGATGTTCTGAACTCCCAGTTGGATTTCCTGGTGACTATCATATATTGATGGCCTTCACTTTCGTCCTTCACTACAAGGGGAAACATCTCTCAGTATCCATTTTATCCAGAGCTTTCGAAATTTTAAAAAAACCCTAATGAGGTTACCCCTCGGCCTTCATTTTTCTGGAGGCAATCTTTTTGTGATAACTCCTCAAAGAGTAGGAGAGAAAGAGAGAGCAGAGAGAGGGACCACAAGACAGATAGAAAGGGATAGGACGGGAAGAAAGAGGAGAAAGTAGGGTAGGGGAGGAGAGTAAGAGAGAGAGAGAGGACAGGATTGCAGGAGTGAAAGAGAGTGAGAGGGAGAGGATGGAATAGCTGTGGAAAGGATACTGCAGTAAATCAAAAGGAGTCTCAGCTCAGCGGCTGGGAAGCTGTGCCGTTTGACAGTGCAGCTATCGCCAGGGCGTCTGCTTAAATCAAGGAGGGAGCTCACAGATCGTCTCTCATGATCGAGCAACTCTTCACACCAACAGTGGTAGAGGAAGTTGTCATTCTTGTGTTTCATAAGGAGTGAAGTAATCCTGAATGTTAACATTCTAGAAATGAACTATCTCATCAGTCCTACACCTGAAAGAGGCAGGTGGGGGAGGTCAGGGCGGTGGGATCTCAGGGCTACGCTGAGATTTCTGATCACTGTGTTTCTGTTTTGTTTTTCTGATCAGCTGTGAGATTTTGCAGTCATAGTCACATTGTGCTGTGATGCTGCCTCTGCAGAGGAACCACTCAATCATGCAGAATAGAGAAGGGAAAAGACCTGCAGTATTTTGGGCCCTGACACAGTAGCGAGTGAGGGGTGTCAGAGGGAAAGTGTGGGCTTATCCAGGTTCTGCGACTCATATCCAGATTCATTTTGATGGGCTGTACTTTTCTCGGGAGCTTCAAACCGCAGATGAATTGAAGTAACCTTAATGGGTGCGGTATTCCCCAAACTTTATTCAGGCATTGAATTACTGCAAAAATAGATAAGATTTCAGAAAACAAGATCATGCAAAACATGATAAAAGTGCGATGGCAAGCAGCATGATTCTGATACTCACATCTACAGAAGCTCATTAATTGGTGCTTTCTTGGTGAGAGGAGTCTTTGATCTGTGATTACTTTAATCAGAATTACTTCTGACTCAGAACAATTTAAAAAAATGACAGGGAGATCTCTTTATTTAAAAGAGAGTTTGCTGACCAACCTATCCACTTGTATTTGCTTAGATTTACTGCCTGGCTACATTATCTCCACAGCAAAAGGCTGGCAAAAGATGATGGGTGCTGCAGTGTGAGCAGGTAGCTCCTGCATTTCCCCAATCTGACACACGCCAGGAGAAACGAGGCCAATGGAACGAAAAACATCTTTTTATTAACTGATATAACAGGACTTTTGCTTCTGACATAAACAAACTTGACCCACTGTGCATTGTCACCTGTTTAATCATGGATTGACCCTGACACCAACCACAGAGATGGGTCCTGGATATGTGGAGCTAACTGACAGTTAATAAGCATCTGGTATTACAACAGAAGTACGGGCTGCTTGTTCTGTCTTGTATAATTTACCTGTGTATCTTGTTCACAATGACAATAGAATGGTTTCAGCCCGCAGTCTGACCTCTGAACTAATCAGTAGTGACGACTAAATTCTCAATTGCATCAGTCACAGACAATGTTCCCTTTATTGTCTCAGCTGGTTGGATGTATAAAGGCATCAGACTCGATCCCTCCTCTCCTGCTCCGGGACTTTGCCCCTGCCGCATCAATAGCCCATTAAATGAGTGCGCATCAGTATTGAGGCTGTTCAGTCATAGGGCAGCATCACAACTCAAATCATGCAGACCCATTGCGTGCTGTTTCCAGCAAGCATGGCTAGCTACTGAAGGGAAGGAAAAATCCTCAGATTATTTCTGTTTTCCTTGGACCAGAGGTTACTTAGGGTGAAAAGGTTGAGATGCACTCCTTCATGGAGGCCTCCACTCCAGAGCGGGGCTCAGGCACTTTATTTGTTTCATTTACTGCTTTGACTGCAAAAGGAGGGATGACGTCGTCATTTCTACATTGAGCAGGATGGAAGTCTATGAAACCTGAAACAATCCCCAGCCTCAGTGACTGCCTTACAACACGCAAAACTGACTGCCCAGTTCATTCATTAAAACTGCGGAGGCACCATTTATTTGTCTAACAAGCAATGTAATGTTGATCTCTGAGTTACGTATCAGCAGGGCCATGAAAGTGGCACATGCCAGGAGTTGTAAATCATGAACAGAGTGAACGTTGTGATGTGTTCACTTGGTAGCAGTACCTAATTCTTTCTGGTTCAAATTTCAGTTGACAATATTCTTTGCACATTATTATTTACAGAATTTTCTCAAAAGGCCAAGAAAAACATTATTTCTTTTGAAGAACTAAGGTTACATTTTAAAATAGCTCTACGAGACACGTCGTTTTCTTAAAGGCAAAGCATCAGCCTTGAAACCAGACATCTTCTTTCATGGCCATTCTGTTCAAATTGCTAGTTCATCACCTGTAATAAACCACTGTTCCCCAGCAGCAGCAATTTGCATTTATATTGTGTCTGTGATGTAGCGAAATCATCCAAGTCTGTTTTTCGAGCGTGTTACCAAGTTAAAAAATGCTCCAAGCCCCAGGAGCTGATGTCAGGATAGGTGAGTGTCAGTGATGTGGGTTGCTGGACGAACCTTAAAGGAGAAAAGAGAGGCAGAAAGTTTTTGCCCAGCTTCTAGTGGTCCTTTGCAAGCAGCTCCCATGTGGTGGGTATCAATGTAGAACATTCCTTCAGGTGAGAGCTGAGCCTGTTTCTGGTTAGGGTGGGCAATCGCCTCGTACAAAAGTTCGGGAATTCAGGACCAGTGAGAAATTCCGGACAAGTTTCAGTTACTCCCCCAGATGGGTCACCGTGGAATTCCCCAGGTAATGTTTTCAAATTTGAAAGGGTTCAGAAAAGATTTACAGGGATGTTGCCAGGGTTGGAGGATTTGAGCTCCAGGGAGAGGCTGAACAGGCTGGGGCTGTTTTCCCCTGGAGCGTCGTAGTCTGAGGGGTGACCTTACAGAAGCTTTTAAAATCGTGAGGGGCATGGATAGGATAAATAGACAAAGTCTCTTCCTGGGGGCGGGGGAGTCCAGAACTAGAGAGCATAGGTTTAGGGTGAGAGGGGAAAGATTTAAAAGAGACCTAAGGGGCAATGTTTTCACTCAGTAGGTGATATGTGTGTGGAATGAGCTGCCAGAGGAAGAGGTGGAGGCTGGTAAATTACAGCATTTAACAGGCATCTGGATGGGTATATGAATAGGAAGGGTTTGGAGGGATATGGGCCGGGTGCTGGCAGGTGAGAATAGATTGGATTGGGATATCTGATCAGCATGGACGGATTGGACCGAAGGGTCTGTTTCCGTGCTGGACATCTCTATGACTCTCTCGTGTTGACTTGTGCTTTTCTTCATTTGGTTTTTTTCCCCCTCCTCTCAAGTGAGATTGCTTGGTTTTGGGTGGAGTGAGGAGGGTGTTTATCCTCATCCAAACATTACCACAAAACTGTGTAGCATCAGCTGAATTCCTTACCTGTTTTGCATTTGATCACAAGTTGGTGGAGAACTCACAGCTGGCCCCCACACCCAGGAGCAGGTCCTGAGCAACAGCAGCTCCCACCACAGGCCATGGCTTTCTGGCCTGTATAGTACAGCTTGTCTTCTGTTAGATTGTGGCACAGTGGTAACGCCACTGGGCTAGTTATCCTGAATCCCAGGCTATTGTTTTCAAAGCAAATGGTTCAAATCCCACACAACAGGTAGTGAAATGTGAATTCAATAAAAATCTGAAGTGAAAAGCTGGTCTAATGGTGATCATGTAACCACTGCTGATTGTTGTTAGAAAACACCTCGTCTGGTTCACTAATTTCCTTTAGGGAAGGAAACTGGTGTCCTGACCCAGTCTGGCCTCCATGTGACTCCAAGCTCCCAGCAATGTGGTTGGCTTGAAATAAGGAAAGCCAGTTTCCTGTCACCAGGTCACCCTTTATTTACATGCGCATTATACATGGACTCTGACCAGCCAGATCAGAGCCAGTCCCTGGAACAAGGAGAATCCCTGAGACTCCTGCTTATATATTTTTCTTTCCCCTACAATACTGCCATGCAACAATAGTGCTTATATTCCTCAGCACCCATGTTTGTGTGTGTGTGTGTGTGTGTGTGTGTGTGTGTTGGTGCAAGACACAGTGAAAACACCAAGTGAACATAACTTTATTAACATTCCACCACCAGGAAAGACACCCATGTGGCAGATGAACTGGTGACAAGCAAAGCCCAGAGCAGGCAATGCTTATGTGAAAAAGGTGAAGGGGAGGGAAGGGACTAAATAAAAATAGAATTGGAGGGGGGAAATAAAGCACTCCACTCCCCGTGGTGCCCACCTGGCCCTAATGAGGTCAAGACTATTGGAGGATAGCTTGTGCTCCCATCTCCAGGGACACCCAGGCCCATCCATAACCGTGGAAGAGGGGAAGGCAGTTGGCCATAATGACCCCCTCTCCACCATGGTCTGCTGCCTGGACCTGTTAATGGTCAGCCTGGCCAGGCCCAGGAGCAGGCCCACAAGGAGATCCTCTGACTTGCCCTCCTCTCTTCGCACCGGGTAGACTCCTGTCTATACCAGTCAGCCAGGGCTCCCTGATTGGACCAGGTTAACAGCCCCAATCACACTCAATGTGATCCACCTGGCCACCCTCATTCCAATCATAACAGACTCTTAACTGCCGTCTGGGCAATTAGGGATAGGTCATAAATGTTGGCCGAGCCAGTAGTGCCCACATTCCCATGAAGTAATTCGAAGAAAAATCTGCTGAGTCAATGGTTTTGCGGGGCAGGGGGGGATGTTTTTAATAGTGTGTCAGCCATGACACAGTTGATAACACACTTGTCTCTAAGTCGCCATGTTCCAATCTGAGGATTGAGCACAAAAACAAGGCTGTGACTTTAACTGTCCGATTGAAGCTGTGTCTGCCCTCAGAGGTGGCTGTCAAAGTTCCTCATGGTACTGTTTTGAAGACGTGCAAGAGAGTTATCCTCGTTGTCCTGCTCAATATCTGTCACCAGCACTGAAGCAGATTGTCACAATGAGCCAATATCACATAGCTATTTGTGGGAGTGTGCTGTGCACAGAAGTGACCATGCTTTTTTTTGCAGTAATACGATGACTGTGTGTCAAAAATGACTGGTTATAAAAGTGAATCTTTCATTTTTCTCATGATCTCCATTAAGGTGATGCCGTCACAACACAGTAGCAGATTCCACCTCCCTTATGCCAATCACCAAACCCAGTTCACTCTCATCTTGTGCATGGTTATGGTACTTAGTTAAAGGGTGCAGAGGTGAAAGCTCACCGATAGTAATATTTTCTTCAAAGTGGTGAATGCCATATCTATTTTTAAATCGAGCGTAACCCTCAAATTCAATGTATTTTTATAAAAATACATGATCGGGTTATCACAGCAAGAGCAGACATGTTAGTTCAGGGGCTTTACTACCTCAGTCCTTGCTCTGAATGGATACCTTTGAACTATGTAGAAGTGGGTACTGCAGATACTGAAGATTAGAATCAGGATTAGAGTGGTGTTGGAAAAGCACAGCAGGTCAGGCAGCACCCAAGGAGCAGGAAAATCGACGTTTCAGGCAAAAGCCCTTCATTGGGAATGGCTTCATTCCTGATGAGGGGCTTTTGCCCAATATGTCAATTTTCCTGCTCCTCGGATGCTGCCTGGCATGCTGTCCTTTTCCAGCATCACACTAACCTTGACTGTACTTTCGAATTATGTCTTGTGGTCTGCTAGTACTTCCGATCAAAATATTTTTCTTCACATTTTCATACTTCACTGGCGATCTTGCTGCTTAACATGCTTTGGGTCCATGAGCCATAGTCATCATTCAGTAAGCCATCCATTGGCTAATCTTCAGATAATGAAAGTGGACTATTCAACTATGGGAAGAGTCACCGACCCTTTTCCACCCTGTGCCCGCAAGAACTTTGGATGAGGTTTAGATGTATATGGTCCCTATTCTCTGGCCATTGAGATTGAAGTCAACCATCACACCCCTCCTCTCCCAATTAATAAGCTGAATAAAATGTGTTGGAAACCACCAACAATACTTTATTTACTCTCTCATCCAGGATGAACTTATGCACAGAAGCATTTGGGAAAAGCTGGTGTTTTTATTAGGGCCTTACCCAGGGCTGATCAGTTTTGGGTTTGACATCCGTACTGTTTACAACACACCTGCTGTCGTCGGATTAGCAAGGGGCTGTGTGGGTCACTCTGTATCCATCAGTGTTGTACACTCTGCAGAATCAATAATGGAGGCTTGATAGTGTCAGGAGCTCGAGCTGCCACTGATTGTCGTTCAATGTGGAATTTTCTCAGAGCTTTCATGAGACAAAAAGTACAAGGGGTGTGTATATGTGTGTGCTTGTGTGTGCGGGCCGTCTGGTCTGTCTATCTTGCCCACTCTGATGTGCCTTCTTACAATGCAAGAAATGTTGGCACAGGTTGAGTAAAGTTGATAAAAACAGTTTGCTTGTGTGGATGGTAAGTGTGAATGGGGACAGGCTGCATCTCTCTGTGTGGACAGTGAATGTGAATGGGGACAGGCTGCATCTCTCTGTGTGGACAGGGAATGTGAATGGGGATGGATGCACCTCTCTGTGTGGACAGGGAATGTGAATGGGACAGGCTGCATCTCTCTGTGTGGACAGTGAATGGGGATGGACTGCACCTCTCTGTGTGGACAGTGAATGTGAATGGGGATGGACTGCACCTCTTTGTGTGGACAGGGAATGTGATGGGGATGGACTGCACCTCTCTGTGTGGACAGTGAATGTGATGGGGATGGACTGCACCTCTTTGTGTGGACAGGGAATGTGATTGGGGATGGACTGCACCTCTCTGTGTGGACAGTGAATGTGATGGGGATGGACTGCACCTCTTTGTGTGGACAGGGAATGTGATGGGGATGGACTGCACCTCTTTGTGTGGACAGGGAATGTGAATGGGGATGGACTGCACCTCTTTGTGTGGACAGGGAATGTGATGGGGATGGACTGCACCTCTCTGTGTGGACAGTGAATATGAATGGGGATGGACTGCACCTCTCTGTGTGGACAGGGAATGTGAATGGGGATGGACTGCACCTCTCTGTGTGGACAGGGAATGTGATGGGGATGGACTGCACCTCTCTGTGTGGACAGTGAATATGAATGGGGATGGACTGCACCTCTCTGTGTGGACAGGGAATGTGAATGGGGATGGACTGCACCTCTCTGTGTGGACAGGGAATGTGAATGGGGATGGACTGCACCTCTCTGTGTGGACAGGGAATGTGAATGGGTAGGGACTGCACCTCTCTGTGTGGACAGTGAATATGAATGGGGATGGACTGCACCTCTCTGTGTTGACAGTGAATGTGATTGGGGATGGACTGCACCTCTCTGTGTGGACAGGGAATGTGATTGGGGATGGACTGCACCTCTCTGTGTGGACAGTGAATATGAATGGGGATGGACTGCACCTCTCTGTGTTGACAGTGAATGTGATTGGGGATGGACTGCACCTCTCTGTGTGGACAGGGAATGTGATTGGGGACTGACTGCACCTCTCTGTGTGGACAGTGAATGTGAATGGGGGATGGACTGCACCTCTCTCTGCTCGTGACATGGAGCTGCTTTGCCCATGGTATAGTTCCATTTTGTAAGGAAGCACTTTATTTCCAGTGGTCTCTGGGAGCAGTGCACCTCCCTGGGAAGATCCGATTGAGGCATTTTCCCAAGTGCCTGAAGTAATAATAGTGAAGGTGGGTAGATAGAGTTGAGAAACGGATCTAATCAGGGACTTCGTTGAATGGCAGTACAAACTCAGAGGGCCAAATGGCCTCCTCCCATTACTAAAGCTCGAGCCAAATGCAAAAATTTGTACAAGAGACTTTTAAATCACAACAGAGCACTCGCAAATGTGAGATCTATACAAAGAAAGAAAGAATTGCATCTAAATAGGGTAGTTCATAACCATGAGATATCTCAAAGTGCTTCACAGCCAATGCATTGAAGTTTCTAACTTTGGAAATAGTATACAAAAAATGTTAGAATAGATCATCCACAGGGCCACCTTGTATCTTGCATAGATTGAGCAAACTCTTTCTCTTATATAAAATCCAGAATTTTTACCCGATATGCCTAGATCATGTGATTACATTCGGGGCCATTGATTTGTTATAATTGAATGAATCAAGTTCTGTTTTTGGTCTGTGGGAAACCAGGGAGTTCATCAATTACTTTTAGCGCTGGTCACCAGAACTGCATCAAATGGACTGTCTGGAGAAGAACCATGTCCATAAGGTGGAGGTGCTGATGTTGGACTGGGGTGGACAAAATTAAAAGTCAAACAACGTCAGGTTATAGCCCAATAGGTTTATTTGACAGGACTAGCTTTTGGAGTGCTGCTTCTTGGTGAGGTAACTAGTGAGGCAGGATCCTAACTACTTGACAAAGGAGCAACATTCCAAAAGCTTGTACTTCCAAATAAACCTGTTGGACTATAACCTGGTGTCATGTGACTTTTAACTGTGTCTATAAGGGACACCCTTTGGTATGCAAAACATTGTCTGCGCTAGGAAGATAAGAAACCAAATAAAATATTTTTACTGGGACTATATCTAAAGATCTCCAGTTTTTATTGGTCAGAATCATCAGTGATGGGGGTGGAGGCAGACATAATTTTTGTGCCTTGCTATTTGCTGTCAATATCTTAAGCTTTGGAATTTGTCCTAAGACCTCTCCATCTCTCACACCTCCTGTAGGACTTCAAACCTGTCTCGTCAGCTGCCATAATATCTCTGCTTGTGGCTCCATGTTTCAGTTTTGGTTCATAATGCTCCTAGTTTGCAAAGCACCTTGGAACATTTCACTATGTGTTTCGGGCATGACGTCGATTCTCTTTCTCCTTGGATGCTGTCTGACCTGCTGCACTTTTCCAGCAACACATTTTTAAGCTCTGATCCCCAGCATCTGCAGTCCTCACTTTTTCCACATTTTACTACGTTAAAGGCATTATATAAATAAAAGTTGTTGCTGGATCTGGGTGTATTCCCAGTCTAACAATGTACTTCTAAATTGCAGGAAGAAAGGATAAAGATGCTCAAATTACAGTTTTAAAACCTTATCTATGCTAAAGATGATACAATTCCTAAAATGTATATAACTTAAGCTATCAGCACCCTGAATGCTCACTGAAAGTGTCCTGTTTGTAAATGTGCTTCAGTAAGATACAGCCTATCATGCCTTATTCACACGCATCTTTTGTTGTGGGTTTTCAGGGCGTGTTGTAAAAACAGGAACAATTTGACTTAAAGCTACTCTGCCCATTTAAATATTTATAACGTCTTTACTGATTAGTCTCAGCTGCTTTTTACTGGGCAAACTGAGGGGCTGTTCGGATGGCAACCTCCTTCTGCCTCCCACCAGCCACTCGTGACTTACTCAGAGACTCTGTCACAGTGACGGGTCTGGTAGGAGCTGCCAGCTCTGGCTGGATGTGTTCCTGGAGATTTCATCACTTGACCTCTTGCCTCCACTGCCCCAACCAGCCAGCCTTTTCCCAGAACGCATCCTCCAATGCTCAGTTCCCCCAAAATGTTTGAGCTTGTTTATAAAGAGAGTGAGAAATAGACGTAGTTCCTTCGTTGCCACCGTGATATTCCTTCCGAATAGCTGACGGCATTGTAA
The DNA here is from genome assembly GCF_020745735.1 of Hemiscyllium ocellatum. NCBI lineage: Eukaryota > Metazoa > Chordata > Chondrichthyes > Orectolobiformes > Hemiscylliidae > Hemiscyllium > Hemiscyllium ocellatum. The sequence goes on from NC_083430.1 coordinate 43,357,418, forward strand.
TCTGAGAGGGTTGTATGCCAGGATTAGCACAGATGTTGGAAGCTGGCTCACCCAATGTCTCTCACACCAACTTGCCAAGGAATGGACAGAGCCATCTGAGGCACAGCTTTGGTGAAGTGGGTAGGACTGACCTCACTGACATAGGCCGTCAGCTCCTACAGCTGGAGAGCTCATCTTTCAGTTGAAGGACAGAAGCCAGTTCGGGTGTAGTCACATCAACAGGCAAGCAGTCAGCCAGGGTGGCCTGAGGGTGCACCAGATAACCATTTGGTTAAGAGGGTGGGTCAATTGTACCCAGTAGTTGGCAGTGCCATCAGGAAAGGATAGACTAACCTTATGGGTGAAGTCGGTGGTGAGGATAGCTGCTTAGATGATAAATACCCAATGTGCAATAAGTAAAAGCAATTGCCAGGGAACAGTGTTCCTTAAATGTGCCTTTTTACCAATTACCATAAGGAGTTTCCCAGGAACTTACACCAGGAGCGGCCAGGAGAGTATCTGTTCCTCACAGAAGGTTTGAGTCTCTGAGGTGATGCTGTGTTGTCAGGGTTTCTGTTAATGAGAATAGCAGCTCAACAGGCTGCCTTACAGTATTCACTGCAGAAGCTGCATCACTAACACTGCAGTCTTTTAACAGCACTGTGGGCAAAGACACTGCAGTGAATTTCAAGTGTCGACCATTTACTCTGTTTAAATCCCTCATGTACAAAATATTCCTTAGATTTAAAGTCATGACTGTTCACTGTCTAAGGCTGACAGAAATTGCAGGGCCTGAGTTGAGCCATTTTAAATCCATCCAGGTTCCTGGAACCAGAATGAAATCAGGAACTAACAACATTTTAAAAAAATTCCTTCATGAAATATGGCCAGTGTTCATTGCAAATCCATAATTGCCTTTAAATGGAGTGGCTGTCTGGGCTATTTCAGAGGACAGTTAAGAGTGAACCGTATTAGTGTGAGTCTGGAGTCACGTGGGCCAAACTGAGTAAGGATGGGAGATTACCTTCTCCAAAGGTCATTAGTGAACCAGACGGGATTTAATGACACTTGCTGATCATTGTCATGGTCACCATTTCAAAGACTAACTTTATATAGCTCAGACTTATATTGTTGAGTTTAAATTCCATCAGCTGTCATAGTGAGATTTGAACCTTTGTCCCCAGAGCATTAGCCCAAGCCTCTGGCTATTAGACCAGAGATTCCACCTCCCTTTGACATAGGTAACAGGCACATTGGTATGCAGTGAACTGTACAACTCCTCGCAAGAGCATACACCTGTATTTCAAGAAGCTGTTGTTCACTTACTCATGAATGTATACCACCTCAGGATTTATTTACATATGAAAGGCTATTGATTGATCTACCTGAGGAAGGTTTGCAAAGTTAACACCTTCAGGATAGGAGGACAAGAGGCTATTGAAAAAAAGAAATAACAAGTTGAACTACTTCGAGCTATACTCACAGTAGTCAAGCTTTGGTAAGGGATGTGTTGGTAAAAACAATGACTGCAGATGCTGGAAACCAGATTCTGGATTAGTGGTGCTGGAAGAGCACAGCAGTTCAGGCAGCATCCGAGGAGCAGTAAAATCGACGTTTCAGGCAAAAGCCCTTCATCAGGAATAAAGGCAGAGATTCTCTGCTTATCTCTCCACGCTTCAGGCTCTCTGCCTTCATTCCTGATGAAGGGCTTTTGCCTGAAACGTCAATTTTATGCTCCTCGGATGCTGCCTGAACTGCTGTGCTCTTCCACATCACCACTAATCCAGAATAAGGGATGTGTTTGCTGAGTGCAAGCTCTGACTGCTTGAGGGTCTCAGTTTTTATGGGCATTGGCAGATGTGGGCATTAATAGGAAGGTGAGCACTTATTGCTGTTGCTTGTACCTATTCCTGCCAAAATTTAGATCATAGAATCTCAACACTGTGGAAGCAGGCCATTCGGGCCATTGAGTTCACACTGATCCTCCAAAGAGCATCCCACCCACTCTCACCCTATCCCTATAACTCTGCATTTCCCATGGCTAATCCACCAAAGCTGCACATCCCTGGACACTATGAGTAATTTAGAATTGCCAATCTACCCAACCTGCACAGCTTTGGATTGTGGGAAGAAGCTTGAGCACCCAGATGAAACCCACACAGACACAGGGAGAATGTGCAGACTCCACGTAGGCAGTTGCCTGAGGGTGGAATCAAACCCAGGTCCCTGGTGCTGTAAGAGAGCAATGCTAACCATTGAGGACCGTACCACCCACGTTCTGTTGTCATGGTACACCATGCTGTTCTGGAGTATCTCATCCTCACACAATCACCACAATTTGTCTACAACCAACCTGACTTTTATTATCCATCCTTAATTGTCCTGGAAAAGGTGACCATAAGCCACCTTCTTGAACCACTGCAGTCTTTGGGGTGTAAAGAGGGAGTTCCAGGATTTTGACCCAGAAACCCTGGAATATTGCGATGGTGTATGACTTGGAGGGGAACTTACAGCGAGTGGTGTTCCCACACATCTGCTGCCAATGTCCTTCCAAGTGATAGAGGTCGATGGTTTGAACAGTATAGTTAAGGGGCCCTTGGGAGTGCACGTTGCTACAGAAAATCTTGTAGATGGCATATAATCATGCTACTGAATGCTGCTGCTCTCAGGAGTGAGACATTCAGAAGGGCATTCCTCCTCCAGCTGTTTGTTCAACCAAATGCAGGTTGGAAAGATCGATTGAAATTGTTGGCATCTTGCGTGGCAGAGCCATGTTAAATCCAGGATCACTTGTTTGCTGAATGTGAGCTTGCCTTGAGGTCGTGGAATGCGAAAGGGAATATATTCTGTAGAACTTGAGGGATTGATTATTTTGGTGGAAAGATAGCCATATTCCAATCCAGACAGATTAAACGGAAGATTAGTGCTGCTCAGCCTTGAGTAAATGGCCAAAAGCAATTCCATTTAAATTGGTCTGGTGAATGATGTAAGGCAGCTTCCAGTGTTTGTCACTGTTTAAACAGGAACTGGCAATAATTCCGTGTAAATTTGTTGAATGTACAACTTCAGTCTATATCTAGGATCTAGACTCTCAAGTCAGAAGATAGCATATAAATAAATGTTTTACTTCCCTCATTCAAAAATTTAACTTTAAGAACATAAACATCATTTCTCTGCTGTTTTTCTATCTTAGCTCTATGCGCAACTGATTGGCAGGAACTTCCCATTTCTCTCAGTTTTCAGGAGACACAAAAATGGCGGAAATGAAAATGCCTGAGAGAGAAACAAATTCTGTCCTTAAATTTAAAGAGTTGTCAAAAATCCTAATTCATCAGTGTCTGACACTCTATAAACTGTGACGTTTGGCATTGTTTGAATACAATACAGCACTAAATTCACCATTTTAATTTCTGGGTCTATGAAGAATACGCCAGACAATGAGACCGTTTAAAATGATTTGGCAGAATGTTTCTTGGCCAAGGCCTCTTGCATTAACTGAACTGCAGGCTGATTTATTGAGCTTCTGAAGGGGAATCAGCAAAACCCAAAGCAGGATATCTGCCATTAAAACAATTCTGAGCTTTCAGCACTGTGGTCTGTCACATCGCTGCATGCTGACCCTTTCTGATTTAACTTTGAGGCCAATCTCATTTACTGCAATGAAGGAGTGACTAGCTGGACAATGCTTTACTGAGGGCTCTGTGCAGGGATGGTGATGGTAATGCCAATGGACTCACAAACCAGAGGCTGAGACAAATGGTCAGGGAATATAGGTTCAAATCCTGGCTGGTAGAATTTAAAATTTCATTAATCACAAAAACTGGAATTGGATGCAAGTAATGGTGACTATGACAACTATTACCAATTGTCACAAAGCTCCCTACTGGTTTATTAATGTCCTTTTGAGAAGGAAATATGTCCCTCCCTTGCCTAGTTTGGCCTCTATGTGACTCCAGATCTAAAGCAATGTGGTTAACTCTTAACTAGCATGCAGTTCAAAGGCAATAAGGGAGGGACAATACATACTAAGCCTGTCAGTGACAATGCACACGCCATGAAAGAATAAAAAACAAATTTATAACCAATCACATCTACATATGGTATATACCTATATCATGTTTAAAAGAATATAAACTGTAACAGAACAGACCATTCAGCCCATTGAGTACTCCCTGCCATTCAGTAACATCATGGCTGATCGTCAATCTTAACATTACCTCTCCACAGTATCTCCATATCTCTTGTTATCCCTTGGTATGCAAAAATGTAAACTTAACTCTGTCTTGAACCTGCTCAATTATCTCCCTGGGCAGTGAGTTCAAAAGATTCATAACCCATTGAGTGAAGAAATCTGTCCCTATTCTCAACCTTAAATAGCCGACATCATGACCCTTTGTTCTAGATTTCCTAGCTAGTGGAACGGCCTCCCAGCATTTAATTTGTCAAATTCTTTTGCAATTTTATAAACTTTTCTCTGTGAGATCACCTCTCTTTTTTCTAAGCTTTAGAGGCTATTGGTCTAGTATACTCAGTCTCACCTCACAGAACAAGCACTTCAGGTATCAGACCAGCTTTGTTGCATTTCTTCTCAAGCCATTATATCCTTGTTAAAGTAAGGATTCTAATACTGCAAACAGTGCTCCAGGACTCACCAAGGCCCTGCACGATTCCAGTGAATCTTTATTCTTACAGTTTGTAAGGGGCAGCACAGTGGCTCTGTGGTTAGCACTGCTGCCTCACAGTGCCAGGTTCCTGGGTTTGATTCCCACCTTGGGTGACTGCCTGTGTGGAGTTTGGACATTCTCCCTGTGTCTGTGTGGGTTTCCTCCCATAGTCTAAAGATCTGCAGGTTAGATGAATTGGCCGTGCCAAATTGTCCATTTTGTTGGGTGCATTTGGTGGGGTAAACATAGGGGAAGGGGTCTGGGTGGGTTACTCTTCAGAGGATCGGTGTGGACTCGGGCCAAAGGGCATGTTTCCGTACTGTAGGTAATCTAACCAACAGATCATTTGCTTGTTATGTGTTTCATAGCACCCAGGACCCTCAGCATATCTGTATCGTACTTTTTAAAACAAAATCTGCCCTTATTTTTCTCACCAAAGTGGATACCTTCCTCTTGCATGGAATGCAGGCATTGCTGTTAAAGCCATATTGACTGCCCATCCCTAACTGCCCTGGATGGCTTGCTAGGCAATTTTCAGAAGACAGTTAAAGGCCATCCATGTTGTTAAAAAGGTAAAAACAATGACTGCAGATGCTGGAAACCAGATTCTGGATCAGTGGTGCTGGAAGAGCACAGCAGTTCAAGCAGCATCCAAAGTGCAACGAAATCAACATTTCGGGCTAAAGCCCTTCATCAGGAATAAAGTTGTTGTTGGTCTGGAGTCATGTGTAATCCAGGTGGCACATGTACTTCCCAAAAGAGGCTTAATGAACCAGATGGGTTTTCACAGCCTTTGACAATAGTTTCATTGTTATTATCACTAAAACTAACTTTTGCGAATGTATCCAATTAATGGGTGGCACGGTGGCACAGTGGTTAGCACTGCTGTCTCACAGCGCCTGAGACCCGGGTTCATTTCCCAACTCAGGCGACTGACTGTGTGGAGTTTGCACGTTCTCCCCGTGTCTGCGTGGGTTTCCTCCGGGTGCTCCGGTTTCCTCCCACAGTCACAAAGATGTGCGGGCCAGGTGAATTGGCCATGCTAAATTGCCCGTAGTGTTAGGTAAGGGGTAAATGTAGGGGTATGGGTGGGTTGTGCTTCGGTGGGTCGGTGTGGACTTGTTGGGCCGAAGGGCCTGTTTCCACACTGTAAGTAATCTAATCTAATTCCATCTGCTATACTCTTGCACACTCTCTTAAGCTTTCTATATGTTTTTGGAGATAAGTCTCTTGATTAAACTTAAAATATAAGCTATAGCTATTAATTTAACCTGGGCAGTGTTTGTAGAGGAATAAGATGGTGTTATTTTCTGGGTCTGTAGATTGTGAAGGAGCAAAAATGGCCTTTGTAGAGTGATATGTACTTCTTGTTAGATGTGGGAGTTTAAAGAGAGTTTAAGGGTTACTACTGATTATATCTGCCATAAATGCTATTAGATGCGAATCTTATCAGAATGAATGGATCGGTTGGAGAGACAGATAGAAGCGATGAGGAATTTGCAACAGCAACAGTATGTGATGGATGACAGTTATAGGAAGGGGGGAAATTCTCAGATAGAGTCACATAGATGGGTTAACTCCAGTAAGGATAAGAGAGGGAGGCAGCTAGTGCAGGAGTCTTTTGTGGATATACCCATTTCAACCAGGTGTGCTGTTTTGGAAAATGTAGGGGGTGATGGATTCTCAGGGGAACATAGCACGAACAGTCAAGTTTGTGGTATTGAGACTGGCTCTAATGCAATGAGGGGTACGTCAGCTTCCAAGAGATCAATTATGTTAGGGGATTCTGTAGTCAGAGGTACTGACAGACGTTTCTGTGGTCAGCAGTGAAAAATCAGAATGGTGTGCTGTTTCCCTGGTGCCAGGATCAAGGGGCCTAACAGGGAAGGCAGATGAATTGAGGGCATGGTTAGGAACACGGGACTGGGATATCAGAGCAATTACAGAAACATGACTCAGGGATGGGCAGGACTGGCAGCTGAATGTTCCAGGATACAAATGCTACAGGAAGGATAGAAAGGGAGGCAAGAGAGGAAGGGGAGTGGCATTTTTGATAAGGGATAGCATTACAGCTGTACTGAGGGAGGATATTCCCAGAAATACATCCAGGGAAGTTATTTGGGTGGAGCTGAGAAATAAGAAAGGGATGATCACCTTATTGGGATTGTATTACAGACCCCCAATAGTCAGAGGGAAATTGAGAAACAAACTTGTAAGGAGATCTCAGCTATCTGTAAGAATAATAGGGTAGTTATGGTAGGGGATTTTAACTTTCCAAACATCGACTAGGATGCCATAGTGTTAAAGGTTTAGATGGAGAGAAAATTCTTATGTGTGTACAAGACAATTTTCTGATGCAGTATGTGGATGTACCTACTAGAGAAGGTGCAAAACCTGACCTACTCTTAGGAAATAAGGCAGGGCAGGTGACTGAGGTGTCAGTGGGGGAGCACTTTGGGGCCAGCGACCATAATTCTATTAGTTTTAAAATAGCGATAGAAAAGGATAGACCAGATCTAAAGGTTGAAGTTCTAAACTGGAGAAAGGTCAATTTTGATGGTATTAGGTAAGAACTTTCGAAAGCTAATTACAGGCAGATGTTCGCAGGTAAAGGGACGGCTGGAAGATGGGAAGCCTTCAGAAATGGAATAGCAACAATCCAGAGAAAGTATGTTCCTGTCAGGGTGAAAGGGAAGGCTGGTAGGTATAGGGAATGCTGGATGACTAAAGAAATTGAGGGTTTGGTTAAAAAAAAGAAGGAAGCATATGTCAGGTATAGACAGGATAGATCGAGTGAATCCTTAGACGAGTATAAAGGAAGTAGGAGTATACTTAAGAGGGAAATCAGAAGGTCAAAACGGGGACATGAGATAGCTTTGGCAAATAGAATTAAGAAGAATCCAAAGGGTTTTTATAAATATATTAAGGACAAAAGCGTAACTAGGGAGCGAATAGGGCCCCTCAAAGATCAGCAAGGCAGCCTTTGTGTGAAAGCACAGAAAATGGGAGAGATACTAAATGAATATTTTGCATCAGTATTTACTGTGGAAAAGGATATGGAAGATACAGACTGTAGGGAAATAGATGGTGACACCTTGCAAAATGTCCAGATTACAGAGGAGGAAGTGCTGGATGTCCTCCGGATTAATCCTCAGGACCTGATCAGGTGTATCTGAGAACTCTGTGGGAAGCTAGAGAAGTGATTGCCGGGCCTCTTGCAGAGATATTTGTATCATCGGTAGTCACAGGTGAGGTGCCAGAAGACTGGAGGTTGCTAAACGTGGTGCCACTGTTTAAGAAGGGCGGTAAAGACAAGCCAGAGAACTATAGACCAGTGAGTCTGACGTCAGTGGTGGGCAAGTTGTTGGAGGGTATCCTGAGGGACAGGATGTATATGTATTTGGAAAGGCAAGGACTGATTTGGAATAGTCAACATAGCTTTGTGCATGGGAAATCATGTCTCGCAAACTTGATTGAGTTTTTTGAAGAAGTAACAAAGAAGATTGATGAGGACAGAGCGGTATATGTGATCTATATGGACTTCAGTAAGGCGTTTGACTAGTTTCCCCATGGGAGACTGGTTAGCAAGGTTAGCTCTCATGGAATACAGGGAGAACTAGCATTTGGATACAGAACTGGCTCAAAGGTAGAAGACAGAGGATGGTGGTGGAGGGTTGTTTTTCAGACTGGAGGCCTGTGACCAGTGGAGTGCCACAAGGATCGGTGCTGGACCCTCTACTTTTTGTCATTTACATAAATGATTTGGATGTGAGCATAAGAGGTACAGTTAGTAAGTTTGCAGATGACACCAAAATTGGAGGTGTAGTGGACAGCGAAGAGGGTTACCTCAGATTACAACAGGATCTGGACCAGATGGGCCAATGGGCTGAGAAGTGGCAGATGGAGTTTAATTCAGATAAATGCGAGGTGCTGCATTTTGGGAAAGCCAATCTTAGCAGGATATATACACTTAATGGTAAGGTCCTAGGGAGTGTTGCTGAACAAAGAGACCTTGGAGTGCAGGTTCATAGCTCCTTGAAAGTGGAGTCGCAGGTAGATAGGATAGTGGTATGCTTTCCTTTATGGGTCAGAGTATTGAGTACAGGAGTTGGGAGGTCATGTTGCGGCTGTACAGGACATTGGTAAGGCCACTGTTGGAATATTGCGTGCAATTCCAGTCTCCTTCCTATCGGAAAGATGTTGTGAAACTTGAATGGGTTCAGAAAAGATTTACAAGGATGTTGCCAGGGTTGGAGGATCTGAGCTACAGGGAGAGGCTGAACAGGCTGGAGCTGTTTTCCCTGGAGCGTCAGAGGCTGAAGGGTGACCTTATAGAGGTTTACAAAATTATGAGGGGCATGGATAGTGTAAAAAGACAAAGTCTTTTCCCTGGGTTCGGGGAGTCCAGAACTAGAAGGCATAGGTTTAGGGTGAGAGGGGAAACATATAAAAGAGACCTACAGGGCAACATTTTCACTCAGAGGGTGGTACGTGTATGGAATGAGCTGCCAGAGGAAGTGGTGGAGGCTGGTACAATTGCAACATTTAAGAGGCATCTGGATGGGTATATGAATAGGAAGGGTTTGGAGGGATAGGGGCCGGGTGCTGGCAGGTGGGACTAGATTGGGTTGGGATATCTGGTCGGCATGGACGGGTTGGATCGAAGGGTCTGTTTCCATGCTGTACATCTCTATGACTCTGTATCTCTTTGCCGCTTGTTTGCATCCTCTTTATTGTTTATTTTCTGTGTGAAAGTTTTATACAGGCAAATAAAAAACCGAAAGAACTGCAGGTGCTTGAAATCAGAAACAAAATCAGAAATCGCTGGAAATACTCAGCAGGTCTGGCAGCATTTGTGGGGGAAATCAAAGTTAACATTTCAGGTTCTGAAGTTCTGAAGAAGGGTCACTGGACTTGAAATATTGTAAATGGGAACCTTCATCATAACGTACATTTGTGTAGTGCCTTTCATGTCCTCAGCACATTGCAAATTGCTTAATGGCCAAAACATTTAAAACAAAGAACTCCAGTTGAAGTACACATGCACATAAGACAAGAGTTAGAGAAATACTTATTTTCATGATTGGGAATGGAGGGAACTTCTGGGTTTGGGTAAATTACAGAGTCAGGAAGGGATGATGCGATGGAGCAATTTAAACACACGATCATTTTAAATTGGAGGTGTTGGGAGAGCAAGTTTCAAAAAACAGGGCTGTTAGATGAGTAAATCTTGGTGCAGGATAGATTCGAGGCAGTAACAGGGAGATGAGCTGCCACTTACAGCCATGGAGCTTGGGATGGGAGCAGGAGCTGATTAAAATTTGTGACAGAGGCACAAGGAGTCTCTCAGCCTGGTGCTGAGCTGTCATACAGATGGGAGCTGGCAATGGTACTCAAGTAGTCTTTGTGAAGGGATTGGGAGCTCGGCTTCAGGTCTAATAGACTTCAATCAGCCCACTTTGACCTGGGCTGGAGAAATGGGATAGAATCTGTAGGAAGGGCTACAAGGCACAACTTAAGTGTCCCCAGTATTTAACTGGAAGAAATTAGAGCTGATCCAACATTAGAATCTGAATGGAGAAAGTGGGGCGAGCTAGAGATGTGGAGTAGACTGTTTTCACAATACTGCTGACAAGCTGACAAATTGATATCTTTTGACATGATTTCTTCTTACTCTTAAGTGTGTTTGATATGAGCTTTAATGCTCTGAGCGCACAACACTTGAAGCTAACATTAATGTACATCTTTGGGCATAAATGGTACCTGCAGTAATTGTGGTTCTTTGCTACAGTCAACCACAGTACATTATTTCCAATGCCAATAAATCAGGGAGGGTAATATGGCAAATTATATGGCAGAAGGGTATATCTTATTCATAAATGTAGTGAAGGGAATATATAAAGCTCTTCTTGCTTTGTATTATCCTTCGGAACTGCTGCTAAGAGGCAGCCTGGGGGTTCGACAATTTTTTTGATGTGGAGTTTCTCTCGTAAATTCTGCTCCTGTGACTTCACCTACAAAGATGGTCAAATATAACAGAAGTTCCACAGCTGACAGGGACATGAGTGAGAATGGCTGCTTAGCTGGATGGAGGGGTGGCCTGCAGAGTGACTGAATCCTACACCTTCCCCCTGTCTAACAACCTCTGACCCACTCCCAGCACATTCACCGCAGACACTGCGGTCATGCCTGAGAGGCTGCCATCCAGGGGCTAACACCTACAGCTTTTTACAAAAATAAATTGTGGACGGGTGCAAGGGTGCTAGCCAAAGGGAAGAAGAAAACCACTTCAAGGAAGTGGTCAGGGTGTTTTCTAACACCATGGTGCCACAGTGACTGCTGGCAACACTGACTAAATTCCTGGAATGCACTGACCACGATTTTCCAACCATTAATGCTAGCAGTGCAGAGTTGTACAATCGCCCCTATTAATGCCGTAACTCATAACTTACATCTGCAGCATAAACCAAAAGTGCAAGTTTGCTGTAAGACTACAAGAAATGGGAGCAGAAGAACACCTACACGATCACTCAATATGATTGTAGTTGATCCTTGCCTTTAACTCCATTTTCCCACCTATTACCCATAATCCCCTTGAGATGCCCTGAGAGACAGCAAAGATCTGAATGACCCAACCTTCAATTCATGCAGCAATGATTCCATAGCTCTCTGAGGAAGAGAATCCCCAGGATTCATTATCCTCTGCATGAAGACGTTACTCCTCACCTCAGACCTACGTGATCGCTGTGTATCCCTGAAACTGGGCCATTGTGTTTTAGGTTCCCCAACCTATAGGAAGGAACCTCCTAATGATAACCCCTTCATGGCCACTTTGGAGTGCTTGTATGTATCATTGAAATTGCCTCTTGATGTTTCTCAGCTCCAGAGAATATAATCCCTGTTTACTCAACCTCTCATTAAAGAGTAAACCCCTTCCCTCCAGGAACGCATCTAGTGAACGTTCACTGTAAACCACTATTACCCACTGAACAGTTAGGTGACAGGCAATAAATACTGTCTTAGGGAATAACACCCTAAGACATCCTGTGAAGTAATATTTTAAAAAATCAATATCCTCATAGATGGCATCAACCATAAGATTATTCAAAATGTTTTGCTGTCTGAATCCATGTGAGTTACCTTCCTATTCAATATTAAAAAGGGCTACTCTTCCCATCATGTCATTCCCATGTGCAGTGAAAAGGTTAAGACTAACAGGACCAATACTCCTGACCCCATCCCTTTCTGTAAGATTTACAAAGCAAACTATTGAATTTCCCATGGTGTCACAGTGAATTGAGGGATAGGAAAGTTTAGAGAGAGAGAGAGATATTCAAGTATGTGGTTGCTACTCAAACAACAACAATCTAGATTCATACAGTGCCTTAATCATAGTAAAACATCCCAAGACACTTAGGATTATAAAACCTAACACAACATGAAGTCGCATAAGGAGTTATTAAGTCAGACAATCAAACGCTCAGTCAAACAGGTATGTTTTGAGCAATTTCTTCATGAGAGAAAAAGAAGAAGTGAGGTTGAAAGCTGTCGGGAAGGAATTCCAGAGCCTTTCACAACAGATGATGCGGTCATCCAGGACTGAGCAATTCCAATCGGTGACCAGAATCCGAGGAGCTGATACCTCGGAGGTTATGGGGCTAGACAAGATTCCAGACTGAGGGACGGATGCGGCCAGGGAGGGATTTGTAAATGAAGATGAGAATTTGAAAACCAAGATATGATTTGACAAGGAGCTCATCAATTTAGGTCAGTGAGCACACGGATGATGTGGGTTAGAATCGCCAGGCAATCTGAAAAGGATAACTTCTTTTATGTTTCAAACACATGTGAAGGGCTGATTTTATATTTGAGTATCACCTGGAAAACAAATGTAATGTTTAGCTATGAGATGAACAGCCCCAGCTTATAGCAACTACTTTGGGTACCAGTGGCCAGTTAGAGGCTGATTAGTATTTAAGATGCTGTTGCTAGTTTTTGTGGATTGAGGTTACTAGACTCCTCTTTGATTTCTTAACATGTAGGTTAGAAGGAGAACCTGCAAGTTTTTGTTGAGATAAAGGCGTTTTTTTAGAACAGGGATTTTTCTATTTGTCTTGTGGAGATTTAGAATCGTAGAGATATACAGCACGGAAACAGACCCTTTGGTTCAACTCATCAATGTTGACCAGGTATCCTAAATTAATCTAGTCCCATTTGGCAGCATTTGGCCCAAGTCCCTCTAAACTCTTCCTGTTCATAAACCCATCCAGATGCCTTTAAAATGTTGTAATTGTACCAACTTGCTCAACTTCCTCTGGCAGCTCATTCCATTCATGCACCACCCTCTGCATGAAAACATTAACCCTTAGGCTCCTTTTATTTCTTTCCCCTCTCACCTTGAACCTATATCCTCTGGTTTTGACTCCCCTGCCCTACAGAAAAAGACCTTGTCTATTTCCCCTATCCATGCCCTTCATGATTTTATAACTCTCTATAAGGTCACTCCTCAGCCTCCGACGCTGCAGGGAAAACAACTCCAGCCTATTCAGCTTCTCCCTGTAGTTCAAGCCCTCCAATTCTGGCAACATCCTTGTAAATCATATCTGAACCCTTTCAAGTTCACAACATCCTTTGGATAGGAAGACCAGAATTGAACGCAGTACTCTAAAGGTGGCCTAGCCAATGTCCTGTGCAGCCATAACATGACCTCCCAACTCCTATACTCAATGCACTGACCAATAAAGCCAAGCATACCAAACACCTTCTTCACTATCCTATCTCCTGTGACTTTACTTTCAAGGAGCTATGAACCTGCACTCCAAGGTCTCTTTGTTCAGCAACAATCCCCAGAACCTTACATTAAATGTATAAGTCCTGCCTGATTTGCCTCACCAAAGTGCAGCGCCTCACATTTATCTAAATTAAACTGCATCTGCCGCTCCTTGGCTCGTTGGCCCATCTAATCTGAGGTAACCTTCTTCACTGTTCACTGATGTTTTATTCAAAAAGTGTAATCTGTGGGTCTGATGAATAAATTCACAGTTTTACAGGTAGACTTGAGAACCATCCATGTCATTGGTAGTAAAGTGGATAATAATATCAGATCAGCCATGATCTAATTGAATGGTGGAGTAAACGTGATGGGCTGAATGGCCTAATTCTGCTCAGATCTGGCAGTCTTATTAAATTGGACTTTAAAAAGTAGAGTACCGGATTACCAATGCTCTATTTTGCTGCTATATTTAACTCATGTTACATTAAAGAGTACATCAGGGCAACTGAAATTCAGCTGATTAGTAACAAGCTGTGCAGTGGACCAATCCTTTATAGACATGATTTCAGGCCAGTATTAGTGACTAATATTATTTGTTCTTGGAGTGCAGGTTCATAGCTCCTTGAAAGTAGAGTCACAGGAGATACGATAGTGAAGAAGGTGTTTGGTATACTTGGCTTTATTGGTCAGTGCATTGAGTATAGCAGTTGGGAGGTCATGTTGTGGCCGCACAGGACATTGGTTAGGCCACCTTTAGAGTACTGCGTTCATTTCTGGCCTCCTTCCTGTTTTTTCACGCATCTGCAACAAAGCCTGCAGTCTGTCATGTGACCAGCAAACGCTTTTAGAAAAATCGGTTATAAAAGGGCTTTCCAGAGCAGAGTCTGGGATCAATAATCCCTCAAAGAGTTTTGTTTTCGATGCATGGCCCTCCAAGGGTCTCGCACAGCAGCAGCTTCTGAAACTGGAGCTCAATGCGTGGTCTGGCCGAGCGCGCTCATCGAAGCATGTGGAACCTTGGAATGACTGCATGACCACAAATTGAAATTTTGGGGTCGTGAGTTTAGAAGCACCAATGTCCACCATCACTACAACTTGTCCTCACTCTCATATATCATCCTCTCCCATCCTGCTCCCACTCCAACACTCAGTATTCACAATTTGCTATGAACTCACAGTGGGGTGAGATTTGAGAAGATTATAATCTATTAGAAATGTTGTGTTTGTACATGTCCTATCGGCCTTTTCAATTGTGACTTTCTATTTGTAATTGAAACTGCCTCCGTAGGGACTTGTAGATAGAATTATTCAAATACCGAGGTGAAATCCCTTTATTACTAATCTCCATTAGAGGGATTTATCACTCCTTCCAACAATTACTTTGTAATCCAGATAAACTACAGTACAAAAGTTCCGTTGCATTTTCCAAATGGGTGTAGATGGTGCATCATTCAACACAGAGTTTTAAAAAATGTCTTGAAACCACAAATGAAACATTAGAGGAAAAATGCAGAAGAAAAGCATCATTGCCCATTGTATTGCCTTACCTTCAGCGCATACCACTGCGGCACGAAAATATCTTAGTTCGTTTTATTTCTGTCTGCCTATCGACACAAACATTCACTTGCCCTGTCAGCACTGTTTTCATAATTGGTTCTCTCTGATGTTTATCAGTCCCGAGGGCTTTTGCTGAAGTTCAGAACAGGGAAGTTTCTCCAAAAGATTAAGCATTTTTTTTTGAAAGTCAATAAAAGGAAAATACCATCCAAAATGTCCATATTTGGGAAGCATGGGGCCTGCAGTTGAAACACAGTGGTTTTCATCATAATTGAAAGTCGTAGTTGGTTTCCCAGAAAAAGGTATTTTCATGGCAGCATGTAACCTACTAGTGTAAAACAGAATGCTAGATATATCTCAGAAAGGAACTAATCTGCAACAATCACCATTAAAGTTCCAAAAGAACTGTGGATCTTTCAGAAACAGATATATCAGAAACAGAAACAGGAATTACTGGAAAAGCTCAGCAGGTCTGGCAGCATCTATGGAGAGAAATCAGAGTTAACGTTTCAGGGTCAAGTGACCCTTCTTCAGAGCTTCTGAGGAAGGGTCACTGGATCCGAAACATTACCTCAGATTTCTCTCCGTAGATTAGATGCCCTACAGTGTGGAAACAGGCCCCTCGGCCCACAAGTTCACACCAATCCTCCGAAGAGCAACCCACCCAGACCCTACATTCACCCCTGACTAATGCACCTAACACTGCGGGCAATTTAGCATGGCCAATTCACCTAACCTGCGCATTTTTGGACTGTGGGAGGAAACCAGAGCACCAGAGGAAACCCACGCAGTCACAGGGAGAATGTGCAAACTCCACACAGCCAGTTGCCCGAGGCAGGAATTGAACCCGGTTCCCTGGCACTGTGAGGCAGCAGTGCTAACCACTGATCCACTGTGATGCCATTAAAGTTCCATTGGACTTGCAGTTTTCTTTCTCCTGAATCTTCATTCAAAGCATTGCTTCTGCACAATCATTTATTTTCCAGGGCCTCAAAACTAAAGAATTCCTTCTTTATCTCAACAATTTGCAAGTACAAGTACATGATAGAAGTATGATGGAATACTCCGCAATTGCCTGGATGAGTGTAGCTCCAATAATACTCAAGATGCTTGACACCATCCAGGACAAAGCAGCCAAAACCCATAAACATCCACTCCCTCCACCACCGGAGCTGAGTAGCAGCAGTGTGTACTATCTACAAGATGCACTGCAGAAATTCACCAAAGATCCTCAGACAGCACCTTCCAAACCCACAACCACTTCCAACTAGAAGGACAGCGGCAGCAGATACATGGGTACACCATCACCTTCAAGTTCCCCTCCAAGCCACACACCATCCTGACTTGGAAAAATATCACCATTCCTTCACTATTGTTGGGTCAAAATCCTGGAATTCCCTCCCTAATGGCATTGTGGGTCAACCCACAGCAGGTGGATTCCAGCAGTTCAAGAAGGCAGCTCATCACCACCTTCTCAATGACAACTAGAGACAAGCAATAAATGCTGGCCCAGCCAGTGTTGCCTGCATCTCACAAATGAGTAAAAAAAATTGCATTTAGAGTAATTGAGTCATAGAGATGTACAGCATGGAAACAGAACCTTCGGTCCAACCCGTCCATGCCGATCAGATGTCCCAACCCAATCTAGTCCCACCAGCCAGCACCAAACCCTTCCTATTCATATACCCATCCAAATGTCTTTTAAATGTTGCAATTGTACTAGCCTCCTCCACTTCCTCTGGCAGCTCATTCCATACATGTACCACCCTCTTCGTGAAAAGATTACCCTTTAGGTCTCTATTATATCTTTCCCCTCTTACCCCAAACCTATGCCCTCTAGTTCTGGGCTGCCCCACCCCAGGGAAAAGACTTTGCCTATTTACCCTATCCATACCCCTCATAATTTTGTCAACCTCTATAATGTCACCCCTCAACCTTCGACGCTCCAGGGAAAACAGCCCCAGCCTGTTCAGCCTCTCCCTATAGCTCAAATCCTCCAACCCTGGCAACATCCTTGTAAATCTTTTCTGAACCCTTTCAAGTTTCACAACACCTTTCCTCACCTTAGGAAGGAGACCAGAATTGCACGCAATATTCCAACAGTAGCCTAACCAATGTCGTGTACAGCCGTAACATGACCTCCCAACTCCTATACTCAATACTCTGACCGATAAAGGAAAGCATACCAAATGCCTTCTTCACTATCCTATCTCCCTGCGACTTCACTTTCAAGGAACTATGAACCTGCACTCCAAGGCCTCTTTGTTCAGCAACTCACCCTAGGACTTTACCATTAGGTGTACTTTCCCAAAATGCTGCACCTCGCATTTATCTGAAGTAAACTCCATCTGCCACTTCTCAGTCCATTGGCCCATTTGGTTCAGATCCTGCTGTAGTCTGAGGTAACCTACTTCGCTGTCCACTACACCTCCAATTTTGGTGTCATTTGCAAACTTACTTACTGTACCTCTTATGCTCGCATCCAAATCATTTATGTACATGATGAAAAGTAGTGGACCCAGCACTGATCCTTGTGGCACTGCACTGGTCACAGGCCTCCAGCCTGAAAAACAGCCCTCCACCATCACCCTCTGTCTTCTACCTTTGAGCCAGTTCTGTATCCAAATGGCTAGTTCTCCCTGTATTCCATGAGATCTAACCTTGCTAATCAGCCTCCCATGGGGAACCTTGTCAAACGCCTTACTGAAGCCCTTATAGATTTACTTGGCATTTTGTAGTAGAACATCCAAGGCATCTCACAGGTGCATTAAGCAAAACTTAACACTGCAGTGTCAGGACATGAGGCCAAAAACACAATCAAAGAGGTTTTAACGGAGCACTGTAGAGAAAGAAAGGGAAATGGAGGGGCATCAAGAATGAAATCCAGGGCCCTGGCACCTGAAGAATTACAGAAGTCCAACAGTGCGGAAGGAAGCTATTTGACCAATCATGTCTTTAAATAGACACCATTACCTTGTGCCAATCTCCTACTGAACTAGCTTCACCAAAATGGAGGTGTGCAGTTCACTTCCACAGTTCCATGTGGTGCTGAGTTCTAACTCCCACTTTGATAAATATGTGCTTCAGAATTATTTGTGGAATTTATTAGAGAGTGCATTGTATTTATGGCTGTATGTTTAAAAAGACTCTAAGTAAGGGCTCTAACATGAAGAGCAGGTAAATTATGATGAGCAAAGTTTCTCCTTTAACATCAGTTGAAGCAATTTCCTCTTTAAAGTCTTCAGAGCTGTTAGAGGGGACACATCAGATGATAAAGTTAATAAAAACCGAAAGAATTGTGGATGCTGTAAATCAGAAGCAAAAATAGAGATTGCTGGAAAAGCTCAGCAGGTCTGGGCAGCATCTGTGGAGAGAAATCAAGCGTTAACTTGAGCTCTGAGGAAAGGTCACTTAACCTGTAACATTAACTCTGATTTCTCTCCACAGATGCTGTCAGACCTGCTGAACTTTTCCAGTAATCTCTCTTTTTTTCTGATGATAAACTGTTCAGTTCATTGATTTAACACAGCATATTTTTATAGACTGAATTTCACTCCTTCCAGATGCACCAGCTGTTGAAATGTAGAATCATAGAATCCCTACATTGTGGAAGCAGGCCATTCAGCCCATCAAGTCCACACTGACCCTCCAAAGAACATCCCACCCAGACCCACTACCCTATCCTATTCCTGTAACCCAGCATATCCCATGGCTAATCCAACTATCCTGCATCTCCTTGGATAGTATGGGCAATTTTCCATGGTCAATCCACCTAAATTGCACATCTGTGGACTGTGGGAGGAAACCAGGGCACGTAGAGGAAACCCAGGCAGGCACAGGGAGAATGTGCAAACTCCACACAGACAGTCACCTGATGTTCCCAGGTCCCTGACACTGTGAGGCAGCAGTGCTAACCACTGAGCCACTGTACAATCCATGTTGGCAAACATGAGAAGGAAAACAAAATTACTTAATAATAGACAGAAAAGCAAATTGTTGACGATAGCAGCCTATAATCTTTATTTTCAACTCAGGTCTTTATTCATAAAAGTATCTTTTTTTAACATTAATCAAATATTATTTCTGCAATGCATCTATTGTTGGCTCTGTTTCAGAACAGTCTGTGCCAAAAACACACCTCCTCATCGACAGGCTTCAAACATACAGAATTGATGGTTAGATTAAAGGGAAAATCCAGCTGTTAACTTTTCAAAGCCGTACATGTTTGGACAGGCAGAACCTTGCAGCGATGCTGGAAGACCTGTGGTGGAAATCCCTTCTTCTCACATTCATTTTAAGGCAATTTGCAGTGAGATTTGTTCATTGGAATCATGCTGATTCAGATTAGTGCATTCAATGCAGTGAATCAGGAGTAAGAGTGAATGAATAATGCATGATATTGCAGTATCTTTATGGAAATGATCTGCAGATTTGATGCAACGACTGCACAAAACAAAAATTTTGCTGTACACCTATCACATTCGCTTCACACAGACAGCCCATCCCTCTCAGTTTATTAAGGCTGTGCCATGAGAGTGGGTTAGGCTTCTATCCAAATCGTGCCAAAGTCACCATGTGTTCGCACATTCGGTATAGTGTATTGACACACAATCAGCAAGCTATTCGAGTGTTCTTTTGAGAAAGCTGCATAATAGACTGAGGTGTACAGTGCCAGATATTAGCACAAAAAGAAATGGTGGTGAAGATGGGGTCACAATCTAGGTGATAAGCATAGCATTTTAAAGACCTGTGAATTTCAGCAGCAAAGTAGAAATGATACAGTTTTGTTGCCCTAGAGAGATATGAATGACATTGCAAATTGGTGCTAATAGAGTCAAGTCATCTTGTCTCGAAACGTTAGCTTGCTGTCTGTCCATGTGTACTGTCTGACCCGCTGTGACCTCCAGCATTTTTTGTTTTCAGTACAAATTCTAGCAGGTTTCCCTGGAGTGTCAGAGGCTGAGGGGTGACCTTATAGAGGTTTATAAAATCATGAGGCGCATGGATAGGAGAAATAGATCAGGGGTTTTCCCTGTGGTGGGGGGTGGGGGCTGGAGTCCAGAACTAGAGGGCATAGGGTGAGAGGGGAAAGATATAAAAGGGACCTAAGGGACAACTTTTTCACGCAGAGGGTGGTACGTGTATGGAATCAGCTGCCAGAGGAAGTGTTGGAGGTGAGTACAATTACAACATTTAAAAGGCATCTGGTTGGGTATGTGAATAGGAAGGGTTTAGAGGAATGTGGGCCAAGTGCTGGCAAATGGGACTAGATTAATTGAGGCTATCTGGTCGACATGGACGAGTTTGATTGAAGCGTCTGTTTCTGTGCTGTACATATCTATGACTCTGTGAGTATATCTGGAATAATTTACTCCCAATAAGAATCAACCTGGACAGGGCAAGAGACCAACTAAAACACAAGAAAGATAAAGCCCGCTCCAAGTTCCTTTTTAGTAACTCCTACTCTTATATCAGTAACTCTTGCTTCTACATGCAGGTGTATAAGTATCCAGTAGGAAAAGCTGTGAAACATTTTCATGGTTAAATAGAATCCAGCATCTATTTCTCCTCAGAGTGTACTTTACCTGTTTATCAATTTGCAGCACCAAAACCCCCCTGGCTGACTGGCGAGCCTTTTGTGATCTCACACAGAATTCAGATCCTCAAATAAAAGCAAAATCCTACAGATGCTGGAGAACTGAAATAAAAAAACAGGAGATGCTGGTGAAAGCCAACAGGTCTGTCACCATCTGTGGAGAGAGAGAAACAAAGTTAACACTTTGACTCCAATGTGTCCCTTCCTCAAATCTGTCATCATTTAAATACCATTTACACAGGAATTATAAACACATTTCTTTTATTTCAAAAATATACTTTATTCATAAAAATATCTTTATATATATTTATCATCACTGAAGCAGTTCAGTTCGACACTGTAACAGAAGATGAAACAAACAAACATTGAAGATTGACTCTATCCAACAAACAAGCCCAAAAACATTTCTTACTTGTACAAGATTACATTTACATATATTCATGACTATATATATATATATATATATATATATATTTACATATTGGCTCCTCCCAGTGAGACACTGGGAGGGTCCAATAACTGAAGGGACTCCCATTTACCTTCCGCAGGAAGACCTCAGAGAGTGGTCTTTCCCCACTGTGCCTTGGCAGCAGCTGTGTCCCTCAGCACATAGTCCTGGACCTTGGAATGTGCCAGCACTTGGTCAGGGTCAGATCCTTATTCTGGAAGACCAGCAAGCATCAATTATAGGCACATCCTTGAGCAAGCATTTCCCCTCCTTGCCAGGGGGAAGTGAGCAAACTACTGAATAGAACAGAGGGATCGATTCCAATCCACCTTTCTGCGCCTTGTACCCACAGCACGGGCTGCGTTTTGGGTTTTGGGTTAGGACCAGGGTCAAATGGGGGTTGCAATTCTTCACTCTGTGTGACTCATTCGTCTGGAAATGATTTTCCCTGAATCGAGCAGATAATGGTTAAAAGGTGTATCCTCTGTCATATGAATGGTGCAGCCTCTGCCGAAGAAGGTAATAAGAGAGATGATACCTCTGTCTGAAGCTGGCCTCTCAGTAATGTTTAACATTTGTAAATCAAAAATAGGATAGTGCCTAAAACATGGCCCCTGTGTCAGCGACACTCAAGGTCACACCTGTATCCCACCGTCTGTCCCTGCTCATCTCCAACACACACACACACACACACACACACACACACACACACACACACACACACACACACACACACACACACACACACACACACACCAGATATCACACAATCATTGAATCTCAACGTAGGACTTTCTATCTGTGAGTGGCAATGGGCAGAGACATATATTCCAGGGATTTTTTTTATCCTGATATACTGCCACATCTGTACTTCTTTTACTTGAAGAGAGTGACACTACATTTCTTGACAGTTTAATATTTCTTGTGGTGAGGGTGTCCTGGCAAGGCTGGGTTTTATTGCCCATTCCCGCTCATTCTGAGTAAGGGTTTGATACAACTGAGTGCCTTACTGTGCCACTTGAGAAAGCAGGACCATCTTTAAAAATTGTTCTGGGGTCACCCCTAGGTCAAACTGGCTAAGAATGGCAGGTTACCTTCCCTGAAGGACCTCAATGAACCACACTGTTTCGGTTTTTAACAGCAATCTCCAGATTTTGTAGCTGAACTTAAAGTCTCAAATTGTTTCATAGGGATTCAGTCACTCAGTCAGTCCAACCCACTGGGTTACAAGTCCACTTCTGTTGCCATCATGTTATTGTGGTCTTTCTTTTAAAAGCTGTCAGTGATTATAAGCCATATGTGGAGAGGAAACAGCATTACAGCAAGTTAATTGAACTGTACCAGTCCAAATCTGTTTTACTGCACATCCTGCTGTGTAACTCTGATCCTGATGTTCTCAGCTCTGGTGGCCCAGAGGGCTCCCAACTGATGATTATGAAGTAATTAGACAGCAGGTGAATACAGAAGCTATCGTACTGATTGAAATAGCATTCGCTGCAGACAGCTTTACATTTTAACCTGCAAACCTTGCCAGACACTCGGGGTAAGGCTGTGTATGGCTGGCAGGTGAAGGAAATACTTTCCAAGTAAATGACTGATTATACTGGCATGGTTCACATTTTCATTTTGTATGTGCAAACCAGGTTGTAGCTTGCTTGTAGTTAGCTTCTAATTTCACTGTCAAGATGTATAATAAAATATAATAAGATGTATAAAAATAAGCTGCTCTCAGCCCTCCATTATAATGACCAGAAAATGTGTTCTTAGATTTTCCTTCTATTATTGAACGTAGCAATTTTGCTCACCGTAAAGAAATGAGAACTTGGATTTATATAGCGACAGTCATGATCGCAAGACAACCCAAAGTGCCTTAAAGCCAGTGGAAAGTTTTTGAAGTATCATCCCTTTTAATGTCGGAACAAGATCAGCCATTCTGTGCACAACAAGCTGCCCATAGCAGCAGAATCAGATTGACTAAATCATCTTTTTTTGTGTTTGATGTTGCTTGAGGGGTAATTATTGGCCAGGATACCCAGGGGAACGTGTTCTTTGAATAGTCCCATGGGTTCTTTTACATCTCGCAGATTGATAACAGCGAGAGCCTTGGTTTAGCGTCTCGTCAGAAAGCCAACAGTTCTGACAGTGCGGCTCTCTGCCGTTCTGCGGTTCCAGGTTGGAGTGTCAGCAAAGGTCTGTGCAGTGGGACCTGAACCCACACCGTCCAACTCAAAGGCAAGAGTTCTATCATCCCCAGAGAAAGCTGCAGTTGGGAGAGTTTATTGGTTCACTACACTTTGGTCAGGCAAATCAAGACAGGACTTATACATCTACTAGTAAGATCCTGCTGAACAAAGAGATCTTGGACTGCAGGTTCATAGTTCCTTGAAGTAGGAGTCCCAGATGGACAGGATAGTGAAGAAAGCATTTGGTATGCTTGCCTTTATCACTCAATGCATTGAGTATAGGAGTTGGGAGGTACTGGACATTGGTTAGGCCACTGTTGGAATATTGTGTGAAATTCTGGTCGCCTTCCTGTTGGAAGGATGTTGTGAAACTTGAAGGGGTTCAGAAAAGATTTACAAGGATGTTGCCAGGGTTGGAGGATTTGAGCTATAGGGAGAGGCTGAACAGGCTGGGGCTGTTTTCCCTGGAGTATCGGAGGCAGAGGGGTGACCTTATAGAGGTTTACAAAATTGTGAGGGGCATGGATAGGGTGAATAGGCAAAGCTTTTTCACTAGGGTAGGGGAGTCCAAAATTAGAGGGCGCAGGTTTAAAGTGAGAGGAAAATGATTTAAAAGGGACATAAGGTGCAACTTTTTCACACAGAGGGTGGTATGTGTATGGAATGAGCTGCCAGAGGAAGTGGTGAAGGCTAGTACAGTTACAACATTTAAAAGATATCTGGATGGGTGCATGAATAGGAAGGGTTTAGAGACATATGAGGCGAGATTAATTTAGGATATCTGATCAGCATGGACAGAAGGGTCAGTTTCCATGTTGTACATCTCTATCACTCTATAACTGCTTTGAGCTTGGCTGAGGTATGGATCAAATAACCTGCCCAAACATAATAGCTGATCTTGACTTACAAGTGGTAATGAACAGGTTAATTCCCAGCACCCACACAATCTTAGAGGCAAGATTATAAAACAAATTCAGTTTCAGTTTAGTTTCAGCCCGGTTAAAGGTTGTAACTCGGCATTGCTGAAGAAGGGAGTATTTTGAGGAGTTATGCAATATCGAACGAGTTTTTCAAGATTCTTTCCAGTGAGGCTTATTCTCTCACTTTGTTCTCAAGAAGCGATTTTGCTTACTTGACAATTTTGTAGTAGCTGGTTTTTTTTTAGATTAGATTACTTACAGTGTGGAAACAGGCCCTTCGGCCCAACAAGTCCACACCGACCCGCCGAAGCGCAACCCACCCATACCCCCTACCTAACACTACGGGCAATTTAGCATGGCCAATTCACCTGACCCGCACATCTTTGGACTGTGGGAGGAAACCGGAGCACCCGGAGGAAACCCACGCAGACACGGGGAGAACGTGCAAACTCCACACAGTCAGTCGCCTGAGGTGGGAATTGAACCCAGGTCCCTGGCGCTCTGAGGCAGCAGTGCTAACCACTGTGCCACCGTGCCGCCCTTAATGGGGTTTAATGGGGAAGAGGAAGCCTACAGCCCCGAAGTTGCACTGGCTTTTCATTCAACCTTTGACTGTCATTCCCTGTCACTCTCACTTTACCTGATTCAGCTGTGGATCTTTCCTATCTTATCTCGTCCCTGTAAGCATAAGTAATGAATTTTGATGATAATAGTAAACAGCTTACCTATGGAACCACCTGATTAATGCTTTGTCAGAGCTCAAATCAAGAACAAATATTTTGAAGATGTTTTCTAAAAAAATGTGTGAGAATCTCAGGGTATAGTGCAATTTTCAATTCCCATCTGATCCATAGCTGTTTCTGTACTGTCGTCGGATCCATTCAGAAGATCAATTTAAAATGATAGATTTTGCCTAAAGGCGCATGGGTTAAAGAATTTCAGCCAGTTGTGCTTGCAGAAGGATGAGGGGAAGTTTCAAAATCGTAAGAGTGCAAAGATTGGAAAACCGATAGACACCAATTTCAGGTGATTAGCAAAAGAAGCAAGGTGACATGCAGAAAAATGTATTTTCCAGTGTGAGTGAGTGAGAGGGATAGAAAGAGAGTGTGTGTGTGTTTCTCAGTGTGTTTCTCTATGAGTGTGTATATATTTGTGTATATGTGTGTTTCTGTGTGTGTCTGTGTGTATATGTGTGTGTGTGTATCTCTGTGTGTGTGTTTGTTTCTCTGTGTGTAAATATGTGTATATATGTGTGTGTATGTTTCTCTGTATATATGTATGAATGTGTGTGTTTCTTTGTGTGTATATATGCATGAGTGTGTATATGTGTGTGTATATATGTGTGTGTGCATATGTATGTTTCGTGTGTGTATGTGTGTGTCTGTGTGTGTATATGTGTGTATGTGTATATATATATGTGTGGATATGTGAGTGTGTATGTGTGGATATGTGAGTGTGTATGTGTAAATATATGTGTGTGTATGTGCATGTATATGTGTGTGTACGTGTATGTATATGTGTGTGTGTATGTGTATATGTGTGTGTGTGTGTATGTGTATATGTATGTGTGTATATATGTGTGTATGTGTATGCGTATATGTGTGTCTGCGTGTGTGTATATGTGTGTGTGTATGCGTATATGTCTGTGTTTTTATGTGTATGCATATATGTGTGTGTGTGTGTGTGTGTGTGTGTGTGTGTGTGTGTATATAATCCACCACAACTTTGAGAAGAGAATTAGATCATAATGTGAAGAGAGTGATCTGCCGGACGACAGGGAAAAAGGCTGCAGAATGGCACTGGGTGAATTGTAATGAAGACTCAATGAGCCGAACGGCCTCCTCCCGTGTTATAATTATTCAGTGTGGCATTTTGTAGTTTAAAAAGTAACCAAGCCCCACTCTTTCAGGGTCTAACACTAGGATCCCAAAGCCCAGGGTGCATTGTTGATTAAAAACTGTGCCAGTTTCGCTTGGATGCTGAATGTTAGAACCAAAACTGGCTTCACAAGCCCCAGGCCAGGAGAGGAGGATATGAATGCAGACCTATCAAATGGAGCGGAGTTCATCACTCTCAAGTTGAACCCAGCATTGTTGGAGTGTTATTTTTAATTCCCATTTGCATTGTTTACAGTACAACCTCACTAACTGTACTAGCTGTCAGCTTGGATGCGATCCAACGCGACAAACCATTCTGAACAACGCTTTTGAGCCTTTATTATTTTTACTAGGAAATGCCTTGGAGGTTCTGTTTGACGAAGGGGGAAGGTATTTAAAGTATCAAACTCCTTGGTATCTCTCAGTGATGGCTTCAGCCTTGGAGACAGCAGTTTGTTTTCAATGCAAAGACTTGTCTTGCATTCAACATCTGGACATTTAGAGGCTTTTATCAGCTCCATCAGCTGAGTATATTTCCAGCATTAATTTTAAAGTAAGGATAATCCTGCATACTTTCACAACTGTTCCAGTCAATAGACCCTCATCTCATGGCAATGTAAATAAAGTGGCCTTGTCACGCAACCTGATCATTTTCAGCTGAATAGAGATAGGAGTACTCCAACACTGCTATAAATGCCTGTCTGTCACTTACCAAACATGTTTACTTGTACTATTCCACCCAGATAAAGGCGAGTTTGTTTTCTGTATATGAGTGCAATGATACATAACCAGACCCGCATAAACATTGCAAATGGAATTGCCCTATAGAATATACTCCAGTCCCAAATACAGTTAGCTGCAAGAAGTGTTAACAATCAGACACGCAATAAATGAGAGAGTTTATTTTTCCCTATGGACTATGGATGCAGGTTTCTGATTCTGAAAGTCAAACAAATGCCTTCATCTCCATCACCAGCTGAGTCACAACTTCTAGATAAAACTTCTAGGGTAGCTCAGTGGTTAGCACTGCTACCGCAACAGCGCCAGGGTCCCAGGTTCGATCCCAGCCTCAGGCGATTGTCTGTGTGGAGTTTGTACGTTCTCCTCCAGTGTGGGTTTCCTCCCACAGTCCAAAGATGTGCGGGTCAGGGGAATTGGCCATGTTAACTTGTCCATAGTGTTCGGTGCATTCGTCAGAGGGAAATGGGTCTGGGTGGGTTACTGTTTGGAGGGTCAGTGTGGACTGGTTGGGGCCTGTTTCCACACTGTAGGGAATCTAGAATCTGAAAGAACTGTAGACACCGTAAGTCAGAGACAAAATCAGAATTTGTGGAAAAGCTCAGCAGGTCTGGCAACCTCTGTGGAGTGAAATCAGAGTTAAGGTTTCGGATCGAGGACCCCCTTCCTCAGACGCCAAACATTAACTCTGATTTCTCTCCACAAGATGTTGCCAGACCTGTTGAGCTTTTCCAGCATTTTCAATTTTTGATCCTAACTTCTGGACACTTTCTCATCAACCTGTTCGGAGATGTTGTTACACATGTCCGGAGCAGATGAAATTTCAACGCAGGCCTCCTGACTCAGAGAAAGGCACAATGCCACAGCGCCTCAAGACCCTTAAGTCTTACCTTCGAACTTGGGTCCTTACAAATAATGTCCTCTTCTCCTGCCATGTTGGCAGCCTGGCCAACCCACCCTAACTACCGACAGAACTCCTGGTGACACTTCTCAGTCTCAGAGCTGTCTTTTTCTGGAACATTCCATACAAGAGGCTTATTTTTGAAAAACTTAAAGACCTCATTGACCATACGAGTAATGCTGTGTTTGCTTCTGATCATTTATTCCAATTTCAACTTGAAACAGCTGATAGTAATGACCATGATCACCAAATGTTTGAGCAAGAACTTTGACCCACTGGTTATGTTTCGGTTGATTGCACTTTCTGCAACCAGACCAGCCTGTCAGTTTCTTTATAACCATTCAATTTTGGCCGTTGTATCTGACCAGTGACATATGATTTCCTGCATTATCTCAAGCCTGCTCCACCATTCAATAGGATCATGGCTGATCAGATATCCCTCATGTCCACTTTCCTGCCCTTTCCCATAATCCTTGATTCCCCGACTGATCAAGAAGCTATCTATCTCAGCCATACATACACACAAAGTCTCTGACCCCCACAGCTGTCTCTGGCAGGGCGTTCCAAAGACTCGCCATCCTTTGACAGAAGAAATTCCTATTCTCCATAGTCTTTTAACGGGTGCCCCTTTATTTTGAGATGATGCCTTCTGGTCCTAGACCCTCCCATGAGGGGAACCATCCTCTCAGGAAATATCATAGTATCCCTAGAGTGCAGATGCGCCATTTGGCCCATCGAATCTGTGCTGACCCTCAATTACTCTGTCAAGCCCTTTAAGAATCCTATGTTTCAATGAGATCATCTCTCATTCTTCTCTCTTGCAACACTCTAATAACATCATTTCCTTTGGGTAGCCAACATTGCCTTTGAGACATCAGAACTCAGGGTGTAAAACAATTCCAAATGGACTCTAAGAACAACAGTGACAACTTGCAATTAGCAAGCATTTTGTGGGTATGCTATCAGAGGCAATTTGGCACAGCCACAAGTTGGTCAAAGAGAGAGGTTTCAGGGAGTGGCTTGTGATGAGATTCATTTCCAATATTCTGGGAGAAAGTAATTTTTCAGATACACTCAAATCCAAATGCTGCTGTACAACAACATTCAATCTGCCCAGCAATAGGAAAGGGATCAGTTGTCAGGTTTTTAGTTGGTCACTGTTTGGACAAATAGAGTAAGAGACTCCCATGTTAGGGAGTACTGCTGTTAACCGTGCTGCAAAACTGCAAAGGGTCTGTGTCGTGAGGACTTGGGAACTCTACTTTGGATGAATTGCTCTGTTGGGTGAGACCTTCAGTAAGACCTGGGAGATCTGGGAGCTCAGAAGAGGCAATGTTTCACTAATAGTTCAAAACAGCCAGCAGCAGTGTGCTGAGCAGCATTTGCTGGTTGCAACTGAGCAAGGTGAGAGCTCTGAACATCCAGAAGTAGGACTGGCAGTGTGAGGTCTACTGTTGGTGAAAGACTAGTGTTGTGTCTGTGAGGGAATGCAGTTTTTGGAGTCCAGGCAAACATAAAGCTAGGGACTGAGTGCATTCCATAATGGAGCTGCTCTTGAGAAGGAGTTCAGGGCTTGGGGTGACAATGATGAAGGGTTATGACTGCTTGGGGAGGCTATTGAGATTTGAAGATTCACAGTGTCATTGACATCTGGGATCTGTCTTGATCACATTTAATGTATGCTGCGGGAGTGTTCAATCATAGTCTGTTCCCTATATTTTACCAAATGCTAATGTTGGGTGTTCAAAATAAGTTGTACATGTTGTGGCAGGTTATGATCCTGTTCTAACATTGTGAGGCAACGTTTATAAATGTCTGTTCAAAACCATGGAACCTTGTGGTTTTGTTCTCTCAGCAAGTCTCCTGATCATCACATTTTATTTTGTCAACTCTAAAAATATAAGTTACTTGGTCCTCCAGCTGGATTGCAACTTAAATTTGGTGCCTGGAGTCTGGATTGTAAGAAACTTAAAGGAGTGGTTGAGAGAGCTTATGGGTTTAGGCAACTGAGGTCATGACTCCAGTGATTGGATAATGAGACCTGGGGACAGAATTGAGAGACACCGAGATCCTGAAGAGTTTTAGTGCCGGTAGAAGTTACAGAGATAGGAAGGAGTGAGGCCATGGAGGGACAGGAAACAAAAATTGCGAATTTTAAAATCAAAGCAGTGTTTTAGCTGGAAGCTAATGTAGGTTAGTGAGTACAAAGGAGAATTAGTTGATGGGATGGTTTTAGTACCTCCGTAGCCAGTGGAAGGGGGAAGGTGCAGTTTTTTCAGGTAGGGGGCAGGGAACCTGACTGTTCTGAGGGGCTTCACAGAAGCAGCTGTTTATTTTAACAGTTTATGCCAAATACAAGCATTGAAAAGCACAGTCTGAAGGGCCAGGCAGATGTAGCTGAAATGGGTCTCACTATCAAAGCAGGGCTGTTGCTGTTGTTAACACACTGACATATGATATGTAATGTGAGATGAAGTTGAAACCCTTGATGTTTGTACTAACAACAAAGCACTCAACACTTGGAATCAAGAGGAACACTGTAATGATTCCTTTTCATTACATGTAGCTATGATGCATCTTTTTCAGAAAACAGTTACTGTACACTGTTGTCACCCCCTGAAGCTGCGAGACCAGCATTTCCAATGAAAGGGAATGAGAGACTAGCTAGCAGTTGAAGGCAGAGAGAGAAATGGAAGCTTTGGGAGACTAAATTTGGAGGTACCGGTGTTGGACTTGGATGTACAAAGTTAAAAATCACACAACACCAGGTTATAGTCTGACAGGTTTATTTGGAAGTACTAGCTTTTGTAGCGTTGCTCCTTCATCAGGTGGCCCCTTCCCTATTTTCCTTGACATGTGCCCACATGCGTCCAATCAGTCATCATTGGTTTGTTCCTTTCATTGTCAGTCAGGAGCATTCCGTCGCCAACGTGCACCCTGTAGTTATTTCGCTAAGCCCCTCCTCACCTTCATGATCCTCCTCAAATTTGGCTGATTCTGCCACCTGACCCACTCTTACATTCTGTCTGACTCAGTACTTCTTGTCCCTTTGTGAAAAGGCCACAGGATGTTACCGGCACTATACAAGTGCAAAGTGTCAGCTCCAACCAACAATCTTGAACTTTGGGCAAGACTGAACAAACCTGCAAAGTTAAATTATGCAAAGTAAGTCAGATAATAGATTTCCCTGTAATTCCAGAATCACAGAGAGAGGTATCCGTACATAAATACAGCCCGCAGAAGAATGTTTGAGATCAAAGAAGAAGGTCTGTCATTATTGAGGATGGTGTTCCCTGTAATTCTGTACTGAGCTAAAGAACAGCCTGTTTTCACAGCTGTTACAAAATTATATGCAGAACAGAGACTTGGTAACGGAAGTGCTGTAGAATCTTACAGACACAGGGTCATCTGGTGAAATTATTTGTGCTGTCAAACTGTCACCTGAGCTGGGCCTTAATCAGGTGAGGGGGTACTCTGTCATGGGGTCTCTGCTCCATATTCTGCATGGATCAGTGGTGCTGGAAGAACACAGCAGTTCAGGCAGCATCCAAAGAGCAGCGAAATCGACGTTTCGGGCAAAAACCCTTCATCAGGAGGAATTTTGCCCGAAACGTTGTTTTCGCTGCTCGTTGGATGCTGCCTGAACTGCTGTGCTCTTCCAGCACCACTGATCCAGAATCTGGTTTCCAGCATCTGCAGTCATTGTTTTTACCTCCATATTCTGCATGGCCACCACTTCCCAGCAAAATGAGGGGGATAAAAACCTGTCCCAATGTGTGGTCACTGAACAAAGAAGCATAAAAAAAAGGAGCAGGAGTAGCCCATTTAGGCTGTTCGAGTCTGCTCTGCCATTCAATGGTATCATTGGTGACCATCCAACTATGTCCCTTGTTCCCACTCTCTTTCCATACCCTTTGATCCCTTTAGTCCTAAGAACTATTCCTAACTCCTTGAAAACATTCAATGTTTTGCCCTCAACTGCTTTGTGTGGCAGAGAATTCCACAGGCTCACCATTCTCTGGGTGAAGAAATTTCTCCTTATCACAGTCCCACCCCGTATCCTTCGGCTGTGAGCCCTGGTTTTGAACTGCCCCACCATCGGGAACATCCTTCCTGCCTTTATCCCGTTGCCCCGTTAGAATTTTATTCATCTTCTAGAGATTCCCCTCCCTCATTCTTAACTCCAGTGATCATAGCCCTAGCTGCAAATGTGTTGCTGGTCAAAGCACAGCAGGCCAGGCAGCATCTCAGGAATAGAGAATTCGACGTTTCGAGGGTTCCTGATGCTGCCTGGCCTGCTGTGCTTTGACCAGCAACACATTTGCAGCTGTGATCTCCAGCATCTGCAGACCTCACTTTTTACTCTGATCATAGCCCTAAGCTATCGGTCTCTTTTCACATGACAGTCCTGCCATCCCAGGAGTCAATCTTTGATGCACTCCCTCCATTACCAGAACATCATTCCTCAGATTAGGAGACCAAAACTGCACACAGTACTCTGGGTATGGTCTCACCAAGGCCCTGTACAATTGCAGCAAGAAATCCCTGTTCCTGTATCAAATCCTCTCACTATGAAGGCCACATTCACTTTATCCTGCAACTGAATGCTCACCTTCAGTGACTGGTGTACAGGAGCATCCAGGTCTCATTACACCTCTCCCTTTCACAATCGATTACCATTCATTGCACTAAGCTAAACTGAACAACGTTGAGACAGGCAGATCAATAATTAGCAACAATTGACTCACTTTTATTCCAGGAAACAGTTGTGGGCTCTATATTCCCACTGCCTGAAGACTTGACCAATCTGACCTTTCTTAAAACATTCCAGTCTTTTTGACAACGCTAATTTGCAAAATATCAACTGTTCCCAAATTGGAGTTTCCACAGAGGAACAGGTCCAAAAACTTGATTATGTCCTTGGTGTAAACTCTTGTAAAGTCTGAGGATTATTTGGTTAGGCTGATGTTCGGTTTTGTTTATAAAATTAGATGGAATGTACTGTAAAAGAAAAGTTCAAACTTGTAAATGTAATTTCACTGACACTGAGTGCCTCAACATGCTTTACAAAGTGGAATCATTGCTGTTGCATAGGAAACATGGCAACCAAACTGGGCACAGGAAGATCCCACCAGGAATAATGTAATGTGGACTGGATAATCTGTTTCTGTCATGTTGATTGTCCTCTCTCTGACACAAAGCACTCATATGCCACCTTTGAAGAGCATCAGGGGTGCTCCACCTGGTGTCCTAGCCAGTATTTACCCTAGGACACCCAGGAGAGCACCCCTGATGCTCTTCTAAGGTGGCATATGAGTGTTTTGAGGGCAAATGCAGCCTCAATATAAGGTCTTATCTGACAGTACCTCCCAACGGTGCAGTGCTCGCTCAGTACTGCACTGGAGCAGTAGCCTTGCTTTTAATGCTCACACCTCTCTTGAGTGGGACTTGAACCCAGAACTTGAGTCTGAGAGACAAGACCCATTGTCTGAGAAACAAGAGCCAGAACAGGTCGTTTTGCTAAAATGCGACAGTTGTGTCCTTCAGCAACCTCGTGCGATAGAAAATCACGCTGTGGAAAACCGCGAAAGAAAATCACCGCTGTGGAAAATCACGATAGAAAATTGCGCTGTAGAAGATTGCCATAGAGGGTTGCTATACCCATTCAGTAGAAAGCTTGTATTATCCAAACAGCATCCATAATTCACAAATCACATTATAGCCAATTTGTGTGAATGAAACGTACGTTGTACCAAAATTACCTGTATCCGAGAGGTAAGAGTGCTACCATCTGAGGCATAGCTGACACACCAATGATGCAAACACACCATTTGGCCCAAATGGACCATGCCAGTGTTGGGATGTTGCACATGATCCTCCTTTCATCCTTCTGCCTTATTGTGGTTACCCTGCATCCTCTGAGCAGCATCTGTGCATTTCGTCTTCATCATGGGAGCCATTTCCGATCTACACTTTGATCTTATTGTTGCTCGAGCTGCACCCCAGTTACCAGATGAGCAGCTGAACTTGTCACAGTACATCTGGGAAAAGCCACATGACCAGATTGCCCTAGAACACAAAGTGCAGACCATGTGGTGCTCTTACTGGAGGTCTCTCACTGGGCAGAGGCTGAGGTGGAAACTGCAATGGTACAATCACAGGGCACATTGATAACTGAACTTAAGTCAAATTCACATTCAGTCCGTTTCCCAGTAAACAGAGAAGGAAAATGAAACATGCATTTATAGACCACGTGCCGTGACCTGAGGACATCTCAAAGCATTCTGCAGCCAATAAAGTACATTTAACTGTCACAATGTATGAAACACAGCAACCAGCTTGCACACAGCACAATGCCACAACCAGCAGTGAGATCATGTCCAAGCAATGGAATTTTTAGTGTTGCTGACTGAGGGATCATAATTGGCCTAGACTCTAGGGTTAATTCTTCAACTACAACAAAAACAGAAATTGCTGGTGAAACTCAGCAGGTCTGTCAGCATCTGTGGGAGGAAAGCAGAGTTAATGTCTTGAATCCTTTGACTCTTCATCAGAATAGCTAACTCTTCTACTGTTCTCCACAATGGAACCAAGAGATCTTTTTGACCCATTGAGAGGGCTGATGGTACATCTCCTTGAAAATACATTCCCACTGGGGTGTCAGCCTGGGTTTTCAGCTCAAACTTCTCGAGTGCAGCTTGTACTCATGGACTCAGAGATGAGTGTGCTCTGCAATGGGCCATGGCCGACTGAAACTAGGTATAAGAGGCCTCGCATGTTCAAATATTCTAAGCTAGAGCACTGACTAACAAGGTTAGATCTCATGGAATACAGGGAGAACTAGCATTTGGATACAGAACTGGCTCAAAGGTAGAAGACAGAGGGTGGTGGTGGAGGGTTGTTTTTCAGACTGGAGGCCTGTGACCAGTGGAGTGCCACAAGGATTGGTGCTAGGCCCTCTACTTTTTGTCATTTAGATAAATGATTTGGATGCGAGCATAAGAGGTACAGTTAGTAAGTTTGCAGATGACACCAAAATTGGAGGTGTGGTGGACAGCGAAGAGGGTTACCTCAGATTACAACAGGATCTGGACCAGATGGGCCAATGGGCTGAGAAGTGGCAGATGGAGTTTAATTCAGATAAATGCAAGGTGCTGCATTTTGGGAAAGCAAATCTTAGCAGGACTTATACACTTAATGGTTAGGTCCTAAGGAGTGTTGCTGAACAAAGAGACTTTGGAGTGCAGGTGCATAGCTCCTTGAAAGTCGAGTCACAGGTAGATAGGATAGTGAAGGTGTTTGGTATGCTTTCCTTTATTGGTCAGAGTATTGAGTCCAGGAGTTGGGAGTAAAAAATGAGGTCTGCAGATGCTGGAGATCACAGCTGCAAATGTGTTGCTGGTCAAAGCACAGCAGGTTAGGCAGCATCTCAGGAATAGAGAATTCGACGTTTCGAGCATAAGCCCTTCATCAGGAATAAGAGAGAGAGAGCCAAGCAGGCTGAGATAAAAGGTAGGGAGGAGGGACTAGGGGGAGGGGCGATGGAGGTGGGATAGGTGGAAGGAGGTCAAGGTGAGGGTGATAGGCCGGAGTGGGGTGGGGGCGGAGAGGTCAGGAAGAGGATTGCAGGTTAGGAGGGCGGTGCTGAGTTGAGGGAACCGACTGAGACAAGGTGGGGGGAGGGGAAATGAGGAAGCTGGAGAAATCTGAATTCATACCTTGTGGTTGGAGGGTTCCCAGGCGGAAGATGAGGCGCTCCTCCTCCAGCCGTCATGTAGTTGTGTTCTGCCGGTGGAGGAGTCCAAGGACCTGCATGTCCTCGGTGGAGTGGGGGGGGGAGTTAAAGTGTTGAGCCACGGGGTGATTGGGTTGGTTGGTTCGGGCGGCCCAGAGGTGTTCTCTGAAGCGTTCCGCAAGTAAGCGGCCTGTCTCACCAATATAGAGGAGGCCACCTCTATATTGGTGAGACAGGCCGCTTACTTGCGGAACGCTTCAGAGAACACCTCTGGGCCGCCCGAACCAACCAACCCAATCACCCCGTGGCTCAACACTTTAACTCCCCCTCCCACTCCACCGAGGACATGCAGGTCCTTGGACTCCTCCACCGGCAGAACACAACTACACGACGGCTGGAGGAGGAGCGCCTCATCTTCCGCCTGGGAACCCTCCAACCACAAGGTATGAATTCAGATTTCTCCAGCTTCCTCATTTCCCCTCCCCCCACCTTGTCTCAGTCGGTTCCCTCAACTCAGCACCGCCCTCCTAACCTGCAATCCTTTTCCTGACCTCTCCGCCCCCA
The DNA here is from genome assembly GCF_020745735.1 of Hemiscyllium ocellatum. Classification (NCBI taxonomy): domain Eukaryota; kingdom Metazoa; phylum Chordata; class Chondrichthyes; order Orectolobiformes; family Hemiscylliidae; genus Hemiscyllium; species Hemiscyllium ocellatum. The sequence goes on from NC_083430.1 coordinate 43,393,353, forward strand.
CCCCACTCCGGCCTATCACCCTCACCTTGACCTCCTTCCACCTATCCCACCTCCATCGCCCCTCCCCCTAGTCCCTCCTCCCTACCTTTTATCTCAGCCTGCTTGGCTCTCTCTCTCTTATTCCTGATGAAGGGCTTATGCTCGAAACGTCGAATTCTCTATTCCTGAGATGCTGCCTAACCTGCTGTGCTTTGACCAGCAACACATTTCCAGGAGTTGGGAGGTCATGTTGTGGCTGTACATGACATTGGTTAGGCCACTGTTGGAATATTGCGTACAATTCTGGTCTCCTTCCTATCAGAAAGATGTTGTGAAACTTGAAAGGTTTCAGAAAAGATTTACAAGGAAGTTGCCAGGGTTGGAGGATCTGAGCTACAGGGAGAGGCTGAACAGGCTGAGGGATGACCTTATAGAGGTTGTCAAAATGATGAGGGGCATGGATAGGATAAATAGGCAAAGTCTTTTCCCTGGGGCCAGGGAGTCCAGAACTGGAGGGCATAGGTTTAGGGTGAGAGAGAAAGATATAAAAGAGACCTAAGGGGCAACTTTTTCATGCAGAGGGTGGTACGTGTATGGAATGAGCTGCCAGAGGAAGCGGTGGAGGCTGGTACAATTGCAACATTTAAGAGGCATTTGGATGGGTATATGAATAGGAAGGGTTTGGAGAGATATGGGCCGGGCGCTGGCAGGTGGGACTAGATTGGGTTGGGATATCTGGTCGGCATGGACAGGCTTCCATGCTGTACATCTCTATGACTCAAGAGCAGCTTGTCCTTGGCAGCACGGTGGCTCCGTGGTTAGCACTGCCACCTCACAGTGCGAGTGATCCCAGATCGATTCCAACCTCAGGTTGTGTGGAGTTTGCACATTGTCTGCGTGGGTTTCCTCCGGGTGCTCTGGTTTCCTCCCACAGTCCAAAGATGTGCAGGTTAGGTGGATTGGCCATGGGGATCTCGATGGGCCGAATAGCCTGTTTCCATACTGTGTAAGGATTCTGTGAAAGGCAGTCAGTTTTCTCCATGGTTTTAGAACGTTCACAATGAGAGAAGAGTGTCAGCACAAAGCAAGGCTTCCCATGAAGTGACTCATGCAAATGAGCTGTTTGCTAATTAGATCATTTTGGAAAGCTGATGAGATGATTAAAACGCAGCTGTTTATCACTGTTACTGCGAAAACTGTTCCTGTTATCAACCCTATTCCAAGTTGCAGGATATAACCCTTCCAGAAACCATTTGGATTATCTATTAGTGGTTCCCAAATCCGCTACACTGCCACATGAATCTCTCGAGTGAAGATCTTTGCTGGCACAGAAACAGTGCTTGAACTCCACTCATTCAATATGAATGTCAGTTCAGTGAATGACAAAGTATGTGTGAATATATAAGCTTGGCAGTTGGAATGGTGTAACTGTACCTGAGGAAAGATTGCACTCAGAGTAACAGATCGTAAACCATGTAGCTTTAAACTTTAGGAGGGACAGGGAAGCTCCCGCTGTCCTCACATTGTTCAAAGAGTTTGTGTGTGCATGAAAGGCTGCTTCTTCCAGTCAGGTGGCAGTGCCATCCCTTCCATCACTGATCACATCACACTGCCCACAGGCACATCAGCTCGCCCTGTGATTGGCACTCGGTATCACCTAGACTATTTCCTGCAGCCTCTTTCAAAACAGCACCAACTCGACAGAAGATTACATTGAATTCTCTCCTTGTCATCTTTGCCTGCCATCACTGTCAGTGTGTCATGTGGTTCAGGAATTGGATTTTCAATTTATTTAAGTGATTCTGAGGGTCACAGAAAGGGTAATGACATGCTTTAATAAAGAAAAGGTCGAACATTGACAATTGTGATGCATCGCTCCCTGAGGGAATAGCGCAGATTACCAATATTATCATCGTGATACTTTGCTACTGAAGCTGCTTATCGCTTGCACCTTTCTTCACCAAACCTCTCTATTTTTTTTCTCCTTGTCCTCCTCAATCCTGTTTTGAAGATGTTGACCCTTTGTTGGCTTATACTGTCCTTAATGGGCCCGCCCTGGGTCAAAGGTCGGAAGAGAATGTACAACAGAGGATGCCATTCAAGATACATTGATGGCTTCAGCAACATGGCTGCATTTGCCAAATAGCCCAGGATGTTTTATTTCTGTTGAGGGCCCCCAGACAGAATTATGGTTGGGTCCAATAGCAGATCATTCTCCTCTCTTGGGATGGAGAGATCAACTCTTAACAGCTAGATTGGTAACCTTTGTTCCAGCTCTGGAAAGAATTTTATATGTTTCATTGAAATCACATCTAAACCCTCAAGAATATCTACCTAATCTCTCTCGCTCTCTCACATAACCACCTCACATGTATGAATTGTCCTTGATGATGATGGAGTGTTCCAGTTCATTGAGGCACTGCTCTTTTATGTGCAGACTGTAGTCTGAAGCTATGGACAGTGCTGGTAACAGCTCCACCATTCTTCCCAGCACATGGCTGCCTAGGAACCTCACCTACTCTTACTGCCTGCCAGTAGTGTGTGTTGGAAGGATTTAGAGGTTGAAACCACTAACTGGACACATTATGAACACACCGTCTTTGGCCATCAGGTCCTGGAATGGGGCTTGGACACAGAGCTTCTCTCTCAGAGGCAGGGACAATTCCCGCTGTGCCACAAGATCTCCCATCAATCTAGTGAATGATTTGCTGTGAATTCACAGCCACTTTATTTTCACCCCTTGATAGCTTTGTCCCTATCATTCCTGAAAAGGTGATTTGGTGGCAGCATGTTGGCTCAGTGGTTAGCATTACTGCCTCACAGCACCAGGGTCCTAGGTTCAATTCCAGCTTTGGACATCTGTCTGTGTGGAGTTTGCACATCCTCCCCATGTCTGTGTGAGTTTCCCACAGGCCAGACAAATTGGCCATGCTAAATTGCCCATAGTGTTAGGTGCATCATTCAGCGGGAAATGGGTCTGGGTGGGTTACTCTTCAGAGGGTCGGTGTGGACTAGTTGGGCCAAAGGGCCTGTTTCCACACTGTAGGGAATCTAATCTAGGTATAGTCCAGTCAGCTCTGGTAACGTTATTTTTATTCATTCATGAACTGTGGGCATCAAGACTGGACCAGCGTTTATTGTCCATCTCTACTGGCCCTTGAGAGGTGATGGGAATTCCAGGATTTTGACTCTGCGACAGTGAAAGAACCGTGATATATTTCCAAGTCAGGGTAGTGAGTGGCTTGGAAGGGAACTTGCAGGGGTGGTGTTTCTATGTATCTGCTGCCCTTGTCTTTCTAGATGGAAGCGGTTGTGTGTTTGGAAGATGCTGTCTGAGGAGCCTTGGTGAATTTCTGCAGGGTACACTGCTGCTACTGAGCATGGGTGGTGGAGGCAGTGTGTGTTTATGGATGTGGTGTCAATCAAGTGGGCTGCTTTCCCTGAATGGTGTCAAGCTTCTTGAGTGTTGTTGGAGTGTGCTCATCTAGACAAATGAGGGGGGGGGGTGGGCATTCCATCACACACTTAACTTATGCCTTGTAGATAGTGGATGGGTTTTGGGGAGTCAGGTGGTGAGTTACTCCTGTCATGCTCTAGTCGCCACTGTTTTTACATGGCAAGTCCTGTTCAGTTTCTGGTTACTATGAACTCCCAGGATTTTGATAGTGGGGGATGATTCAACTAAGATTCTCTTCAGTCGGTATGTCTCAAGGTGAGACAATGCGTATTGGCAGCTTACTGAGCAACAAAGGACTGATCCACACATCTCAAAATAAAACAAAGAAATGTGAATGTTGAAAACCTGAAACAAAAACACAAATAGCTGGATCTGCTGAGTTTCTCCAGCAATTTCTATTTTTGATCCACACCTTGCTCCCTTCTGACAAATTCTTTGATATGGTTTCAGCAAAAGTCAGAACTAAATTGTATTTATGTAGTGTCTTTCACGGTTTCGGGACATCCCACTGTGCATGGCTTTACGCATTTTGATGTGTAGTCATGTGGGGAAGGCGAGCTCCTAAAAACAACATAGTGAGGATGACCAAAAGCAACATTTAATGATGTGGGATTTTGGGGCAAATATTGGTCATGAAAATCTCCTCACCTCCTTTCCAATTTCAGGGAGCTGTGGCCAAACATCTTAACCCAGTGCAGCGAAGTCAGTGTCTGTTTCTGAACTCTTGGCATGGGACACTCGCAGTATCCCAACGTTATAAAATAATGGATCTTTAAAAATTAATGATCTGAAACTATCTATATTTATTAAAAATACCACATATAACTCACAATCTAAACATCTGGTCATCATGAAGCTAGAACATAACCAAATTGGGATATCACAAAGTTGAAGGCTGGTTAGACACATTAGTGAAGCTTTTCCTGTTCCAGGTTAATTCATTTAATTGACTTGACTGCACAGAACATCAATGAGCACAGGTCATCACCTTGATTAGATTAGATTACTTACAGTGTGGAAACAGGCCCTTCGGCCCAACCAGTCCACACCGACACGCCACCCACCCATACCCCTACATTTACCCCTTACCTAACACTACCGGCAATTTAGCGTGGCCAATTCACCTGAATCGCACATCTTTGGACTGTGGGAGGAAACCGGAGCACCCAGAGGAAACCCACGCAGACACGGGGAGAACATGCAAACTCCACACAGTCAGTGGCCTGAGTCGGGAATTGAACCCAGGTCTCTGGCGCTGTGAGGCAGCAGTGCTAACCACCGTGCCACCCAAGTTGACCTCCTTCTCATGTCATAGAAACTGCTGAATGCCCAACTTGTTGTATCTGTTACTACTCTCCCTCCTTTGTGAATCTTATTTTGGTTCCTCAAACATTTTCCTGTCCCCCACAGCTCAGATCCTGAACCATGTTGAATTGCCCAGTCTCACGGTCAGGTAGATTATCTTTTCTAAGCCTTCTACTTGCATTGCCCTTAAGCCCAACAGAGAGTTACTTTTTGCAGAGCTCAGATTCCAGGCGTCAGCCAGTAAGTGATTTTTGTGTATTCACAGCCATCTCGATCTCACCCCTTTAAAAGTAAAATACTACAGTTGCTGGAAATGTAAAGCAAATAGAAGATGCTGGAGAAGCTCCACTGGAGTGGCACGGTGGCTCAGTGGTTAGCACTGCTGCCTCACAGCGTCAGAGTCCTGGATTCAATTCCACCCTCGGGTGACTGTGTGTGTGGAGTTTGCAAGTATTGGTGTGGGTGCACTCTGATTTCTTCTCACAGTCCAAAGATGTACACAGTAGGTTGATTGACCATATTAAGTTGCACAGGCTAGGGTGGATTAGTCATGGGAAATGCGAGGTTTTGAGGATAGGGTGCTCTCTATGGGCTGCTCTTTGGAGGGTTGGTGCGGACTAAATGGGCCAAATGGTCTCTTTCTGTACTGTTGGGATTCTATGATCTGTGGAAAGAGAGAAGCAAATTCATTGTTTGGAGTCAAATATGACTCTACTTCAGAACTGAAGCTATGTCCTATTGTCTAGCAGATGCTGCCAGACCTGTTGAGTTTCTCCAGCATCCATTGTGTTTGGCTTTGGTCTTACTTTTTGGTACTTTTATTCCTATAACTCCTGAAGGGCTCTCACTTAGTAGACAGCTGTCAGTCCCTGTAACCCGTGGGTGATTCCTTCTGTCTCCAGGTGAATGTGGGTGCAAGCATTTACTGCTGAGCCTTCATCGTCCTTGAGAGGGTGGTGATGAGCTGCCTTCTTAGGTGAAGTGGTTTTCTACACTGGCCCCAGCCTTGGAGAATTGACATTATCATGCATCCTCCAGGACGCAGTCCACGGGGATGGATAGACCAGGATTGCCCTGGAGTCTGCTGCAAACCAACCCCGGGAGAACATTCTCAAGAGTGCCAGAAAAGCACGTCGTTTATCTCATTTTCTGAGATGATTTTAATGTCAAGTAGGAATGTGGTTGAAATGTCACTGGACTCGGAATTCAGGAGCCAGTCCTAACAGTCCAGGGACATGAGTTCAAATCCCATTGGATCAGCTGAGGGAATTTAAATAAATCTGAAATAAAATGTTATGAATTGACTATGTAATCACTGAATATTGCACAAAAATCATCTCCTTATGGAAGGAAATCTGTCTGCCCTATCTGAAACTCCCAGCAAGCCACCCAGTCTTATTCCAGGGCTGAGCAGCATCACCTTAAGGACAATTAGGAATGACTAATCCTTGCCAATCATCACTGTGCTCCATGAATAAATTTTCTTGTTTAATTGTTGGGTGGGGAGTGGGGATGGGAGATAGAGGCTGTTGAATAGTTACAGGTTAGAGGAGAGGAAATGGAACCTCCAGGAGTGTCTGCAGCCCGGTTGGCAACCCAAGGATAGGCCTCCTTCTATTTCCCAATAGCTGTCATTCAGATGGAACTAGTTGGTGCGCTAAATGTCAGGCTGACAAGTCTCCATACACAAGGTCCCTTTCTCTTCCTACACACATAAGAATACTTACTTGCTCATATTATTGTTTTGATTAAACAAACAGTGCATCGCATCGAACAGTCTTGCTGAAAACAGAGACCCATTGCCAAAGCCTTTCATCTTGCAATCATCAGGACAAATGCAAGAATGCCAAATTTTAGCCAAACAAGCCAGCTTGTATAGCAGGAGAAAAGGGTGTTGATTGGTTGGCAAGTGAAGACTCCCTATTTTCATCACCATAAAACTCGCCATCTCTGCTCACCCGCAGCTGTAACCTTTGTCATGAGCTTGTTGCCGCTAGTTTTGACTATTCCAATGTAGCTTTGATCTGCCCCCTATGTTCAGGTCCCCACAAGCTTCATTCAGAACTGCTGCTGATATTCCGACTTGCACCAAGTCATGTTTTCACATCACCTCTGTGATTGTTGACTTATCCTTCCTCCCAATTAAGCAATAACAGTTTCTAGCCTTTTTTTGTATATCCATACATGGACTCATGTCCCCATCTCTGTATTCATTCTCATTCCCCAAAAACCCTTCGTCATATCCTGGCTTCTGGAATTCTGATCTCTGCCCCAATTTTAATTGTCCCCACCACACGGGCCATCAGCTGCCAAGGTCCTGCGTTTTGGAACTCCGTCTCTGAACCTCCATGTCTAATTGACTATTAGCCCTCTTTAACCCCTTCCTTAAAACCTGCTCACCATCCCTAATACTTCTTGGTGTCAAATGCTGCTTTGTAAAGGCTGTTTTGCATCATTAAAGACAAATTCTCAGTGGTGCGGTTATAAAGCAGATCCTGTTGAACCAAAAAGTGAATGAGAGGAACACCATACGTGCCCTATGCCCAGTCCCATAGTCAGGGCCTGGGATTGAAGGGTGTCTGCCCAGGGTGGTATGGGGAGCAAGCCACAAGGTTAGTAACAAGCCATTTACAGCTCATTCAACCCCAGCAGCAGCTGAACCAGGCCTTTAATTGTCCACTTAAGGACCTCCTTTGGTAATGGCATGGAAAGATGAACAACAAACGTCTCCAGCCAGATTTTAGTTGGTATTGACGGGGTTCAGGAACACCACCGCCACCTCTCCAGTCGAGTGAGCTTCCAAACTCATCACCTGCCGGGAGTGGAAGAATCCACTCAACGTCTCAGTTTGAGGGAACCATTCTCCAAAGCTCCAGCTGGTGGATTGGAAGCAGGCTGTGATTCCCCTTCACATTCCTGCCTGAGCTGCTGGAATGGTGTGTGTCTCCAGGCCAACCCTACTTGCCGGGGGGTTCACTCTTATCACACATACAGTCCCCCAAAAATGTGAAACGTTTGGTTTTCCAGAGCCAACACACTGGCTGCTAGTTGAATCAACTTAACTGACTTGCCCAAGTCATTGTTTCCCTTTCATTTCCTTCTGGAATGCCAATTGAGACAAAGGATTTTTTTTGTGAAATTCTGTCATTCGTCTTACACGACTTGTCAGAGCAATTTTGCTTCAGTGGCTGCTTGCTCACTTTGTTTTCCTCCTGGACTCACAGTGATCCTGTGGTCCGTTGGGAGTTTGAGTGGCCGGGACTGCCCAGATTCTCTTGGGCTTGAGAAATGGGTTCAATGTATATTACGGAGAAAAGCATCAAGCTGCCAGGGTCAGAATAAAGGACACAGTCATATCTGTGTAAAGGAAGGAAAGAACACCGGAGGCTGCTCCAGAATGAGAGGCATCTGTTAGTACAAGATTCATGAACAAGATAAAACATATAATTTTGAGGGCGGTGCCTCAGTTAGGCACAGACTCTAACATGCCAGACCTTTTGAAATCTCAGAATGCTCCTTCATCAAACAAGCCATCAAGTTAGTGCTATGAACTGTAAATATGCCATAAATTAACATGATTACAACTGACTCCGGTTCACATCATCTGGCATCCTGTATTCATTATTTTATTTCAATTTGCCATTACTGGTATGCAAATTCTCCTGTTTTTTATATTAACCCCCTGATGGCTGGGAACCTATCACAATTAAAACAAAAAGTGTTAGTGAGTCACACGACAACGTTCTTTCTGTGTGATGAACTGAAAAGTTTCCGCATTTTCCAGTACCATTGGCCACTTGTAAGAAGACCCCTATTCTCATTGTGCAGTGCCACTAAATACCACAGAGGCAAGACTTCCAGACAATTACCCCCTTCCCCAAGTTACTCGTGTTGCACTGCAGGCACAGGTTAGATCAGAATTCGAGTGGAGGGCTGACCTAAATTCCAGTGTCTGCATGGGTTTCCTCCGGGTGCTCTGGTTTCCTCCCATAATCCAAAGATTGCAGGTTATGTGAATTGGCCATGCTAAGTTGCCCATAGCGTTAGGTTTATTAATCAGAGGGAAATGGGTCTGGGTTACTCTTTGGAGGGTCGGTGTGGACTTGTTGGGCCGAAAGGCCTGTTTCCACACTGTAGGGAATCTAATCTAATCTGTCAAATTCCTTGTGCTGGGTAAATAGTGCAGAATTGCATCAAATAGACAGCAGACCATTTGGTTCCAGCAGTACATGCCTGTGTCTGTATTCCACACCAGCCTCCTCCTATTCCAACTTTCTTATCACTGCCTTTCAGCATGTCTTTCCCTTTCCCTTTCTCCCATGGCTTGTCTTAATTTCCTTTCAAAAGCTTCGAAGCAACTTGCTTCAGTTACTCCCATGTTCCAACCACACGCTTTACTGAAAAACATCTACCTCTTTCCCAATTGGGGGCTTTACACGTGACTGTCTCATATGTGTTACCCCAAGTTTTGGATTCTCCTACAGATGGGTACGTTCTGCTCATGTCCTCCTGGTCCAACTCATGCATGACTTTCAAGCTGTTATTCACATTTAATAGAATCCCTACAGTGTGGAAGCAGGCCAAAGGGCCCATCGAGTCCACACTGAATAGCATCCCACCCAGACCCAACCCCCTACCCTATCCCTGTAACCCTGCGTTTGGTATGGCCAATCCACCTAGCCTGCAGATCTTTAGATTGAGGGAGGAAGCCCGCACAGACATGGAGAGAATGTGCAAACTCCACACAGACAGTTGCCCGAAGCTGGAATTGAACCCTGGTCCCTGGCGCTGTGGCAGCAGTGCCACCCCTCAAAGTCTTTTCTTTCCTCTGCAGAAAAAGTCTCAACATTCTCACTTTTGTCCGATAGTTATACATTCTCAGTTCTGGTACCATCCTTGGAACTTATTTCTTGTACTTTTTCCAGTATATGTATGGGGGTTAGGGCTACATATTGAATGTTAAATTCCTTTTGAAGGATTCTATACAATGGAATCACAGAGTAATACAACACATGAAGAGGCTCTTTGGCCCATCATGTCCATACTGATCAACAAACACCTATCCACTCTAATCCCATTTCCCAACACTTGGCCAAAACCTTGTATGCTTAGGCATTTCAAGCGTTCACTTAAATATTTTGTAAATGTTGTAATAGTTCAAACTTCGCCCACGCTTTTAACAATGATACCAGATGCCCACCACCCTTTGGGTGAAGCAACCTATCTTGAAATCCTCTCTAAACCTTACATTTATGTCTACAGTTTATTGGCCCTGATAATAAACGTTTCTTCCTTTCTATGCCCCTCATAATTCTGCATATCTCAGTCAGGACACCTCAACCTTCGCTGCTTCAAAGAATACAATCCTAAGTAGCCTTTCTCCACACATATACATATCTCTATATCCTGAGAAAGAAATCCAGGGCTTTATTACAATCACTTTTCTAACCTGCAAAGCTATTTATCACAAAGTACTTAACTGGATTCCCATCTGCCCTTCCAATCGCTGATTTTCTAAGGTGTAGCTGATATTTCCATTTTCTCACCAAAGTGAACTTGTATCAATGTTAAAGGTCATTTGCCACTGCCCAGCCTGAAAGTTTTCCAACATCATATTGCGTTGCATTGTATTCTTCCCAACAAACTAAACTGCACCATCCCCAGCTCCCCCCATCCCGAGTTTGGTGTCATCTGTAAATGTTGATATTGAATTACTTGTTTTTCTATATTAAACTTGAGAACAGGAATTTCTTACTTAATGGAAATTCTCACCAGTGGGACTATTTTAGAAAGCTTCATTAGCATTGTAGCAGTCAGCTCCCTCTCATCACACAGGACTGGTCCCATCATTGATATTCTTCATTGATATTCTTCATTGATATACTTCTGAGGTCATAGGACTGGTCCCATTATTACACCTTCATTGATATTTTGATAATAACAGAAGATATAAGAGTAAACCTACAGCCCCCGAGCTTGCCCTCCATTCGATATTAATCAATGGTGAACACTTCTGAGGTCTAAAGAACTTTATGTTCCAGTGAAATCACTACTCATTCTTCTAAATCCTGAGGAGTGTAAGTCCAGTTTAATCAGCTTTCTACCATAGAAGAATCCCATCATCTCAGGGATCAATCTAGCGAACCTTTGATGTACTGCCTCCAATGTAAATATATCCTTCATTACAAATGGAGAGCAAACTAGAGCACCATGTTCCAAGCATGGTCTTTCCCTTGTTCTCCAATCCCCTCACAGTGGGGCAGCATGGTAGCTCAGTAGTTAGCACGGCTGCCTCACAGCACCAGGGACCCAAGTTCAATTTCAGCCTCGGGCAACTGTCTGTGTGGAGTTTGCACATCCTCCCCGCGTCTGTGTGGGTTTCTTCCCACAATCCAAGGATGTGCAGGTTAAGTGAATTGGCCATGCTAAATTGCCCATAGTGTTAGATGTATTAGTCAGGGGTAAATGTAGGGAAATGAGTCTGGGTGGGTTGCTCTTCAGAGGGTCAATGTGGACTTGAAAGGCCTGTTTCCACACTGTAGGGAAACTAATCTAAAGTAAAGGTCATTTAGGAGAAACTGAGGACTGGAGATCAGAGTCAAAAAGCTCAGGCAGCACCTGAGGAACAGGCATGTCGACGTTTCAGGTATAAACTCTTCATCAGGATACGTTGACTCTCCTGCTCCACAGATGCTGCCTGACCGGCTGTGCTTTTCCAGTCAAGGTCTTTTGCCTTCTGCTATGCTTGCTGCAGCTGCATGTTCTCTACCTGTGTTCCACAAATGCTCATTGGAATTTAGAGGAATGAGAGGTGATCTTATTGAAACATGTAAGATTTTGAGGAGGCTTGACAGGGTAGATATGGAGTGGTTGTATTCACTTATGTCACCAATTTAAAGCAGAGATGGGGCATTTCTTCTCTCAGAGGGTGATTCTTTACCACAGAGGGATCTAAAGGCCGGGTCATTAAATATATCCACGTCTCCATGATATATTTTTAATCATTTAGGAAATCAAGGGAAATGGGGAAATGGGATTATCAGATCAGCCATTAAACATCAGAGCAAACTCAATGGCTTACATTTTATAGTGATAAATTTAAATTAGGAGATGTTGAATAGAATCTTTGCTCTAAGTTTACCCACAAAGGTCCCAAGCAACAGCCTGTTATTTCAGCCTCAGGACAGCACCTCGCTGGATGATGCAGTCAGTGTGCCAGGGGTAGCCTTTCATTCCTACAACTCCCACTGGGACAACAGCAGTGCGGCAGCATTTTGATTTCTTTGCAGCAGCTTCTGACATTTATTGTAGATTCGGGAAACAAGGGTTAAACTCTGTAAAACCTCTGCAGGTTAAAAACTGTAGTCGTGGTGTTATGTGAACATTTTAACATGTGAATTAATAACAGAAGTAGGCCATTCAGCCCCTCGAAACTGCTCTGCTATCCAAGAACATGGCTGCAAGTATTTGGCTGTGAATCCCACATTTCCATGAACCCACAATAACCTTTGATTCTCTTGCTTCACAACACTCTATCCACCTCCACCTTAAACACATTCAATAAAGCCATGTCACCCGCCTGCTGAGACAGCAAGTTCTAAACCTTAGAGAGAAAACCTTTCTCCTGTCTCTGTCCGAAAGCGACAAATCTGAATTTTCAAACTGCTCTGCCTGCTCTCCAACTCAGCCACAAAAGGAACCATCCTTTTCACGTCCATTCAGGATCGTATCGGCTTCAATGAAGTCTCCCCTCCTCACTCACAAACCTCCAGTGGAAACAAGGCCAAACTGGGCTGGGGGGCTTTTAATTTGGGTTAAGGTTAAATTTAAAATAGGAATGGAAAGGAAATGGGAGGAAAATTATTTGCTGCAGGTCCACAACACACATGTCTCACGTAAATTGTCCCAAGGCATTGAGAGATTTGGACAATGGATATCATTGCATTTACATAGCACCAGACGTGACATCAGGATAGTCCCAAATGTGTTGACAATCAACGGTGTACCCTGCAAGCATGCTGTAGTGCCTTAATCCATTTAACAACATAATAGGTGCTGCACAAATGCAATTTACTACTGAAATGTAGAGAAACACGGCAGAGAATTTGTGCACAGCAAGCTCTCAAAGCAACGCTGTAGCAGTTTGATGCTCTGATAATTTGATTGCAAAGTTTTTTTTAATGGATGACTTACTGTGAGCATGCCTTCTTGAATTCAGTCAATCCTGATTGCATGCGAGAGACTGCAGATTGATTTTAACCATTAAAAAGTAATGGAAATAAATTAAAGTAAGTAAGGTACTGTGGATCCAACAGCAATGTGTGTGCCTTTGTAGATTTTAATTGTATGGCCAAAGTCGTTTGGAACAGGAAGAGCAGGTATGGGGGAAGACACTCTATGTTTATAGAAAAGTGCTTCAGGAAGTTCTGCTCATTGCCTGACCTTCCTTAGCCCATTTAGTCTAATGCTGACTGCCCTTCATCCTCCATAGCAAGGAAGTGCCTAGTTCACAACCAGTCCCAGTAATACTTCCACCAGTAAGTTAGACTGACTCAAACATTCCCAACACATTGAGAGAATGCCTGGCGAAGCAGTAAATCGATCTAGTGGCATTGTCGTACAAGTCTAGTCAGTTATGCAGAGTGACACAGTCCTCGGGAGATGTTATTGATCCCTATGGGCATAAGCGCACTTAAAGTGTTAGCAGTTTGATTTCTTTTGCCATAGACCCTGGGAATGTGTTAAATCCTGTAAGCCTATGCTTACATAATTGTAACAAAGACTGGAGTCTTTTGTTTATGAGGAATAAGAATGTATATTTTTATGGAAAATAATTAACCACAGATTCTGTAAATAGAATTCAAAGAGTCTTATGAAACTGGTTTGTTTATTTAACTCCTTATTCCAACTCCCAGTGCGGGATTCCACTGTTTGTCAGCTTCTCTACCTCTTTGGGTTTGATTTCTGTAGATGATTCAAGTTGCGAACAAGCCTGTTTAATAGTTTGGCCTGTTCTGGAAGGTATCTGACTTTGTTGATGCTATTCCTCATCTTGAAAGGATGTAAAATATATTCAAATGCTAAAAGAAGTTTCGACCATCAAAAAAGCAATTTACACTCACACAGTATCTTTCACGACATTTTACAGTGATGCAGCCAGTGAAGAGCTTTTAAACAGTGGTCACTGTCGTAATATAGGAAATGCTGAAGTTAGCACTTAAATAACTCCACAGAAGCTGATATCCCGTCACTAAATCATCCTTTATTTCCATGCGGAGAGTCCTTGACACTGATCCAGCTCCCTCAGAGCTAGTTCTGAGTGAACAGGATTATTGATGCTTCTGTTGGCCAGCACTCCCTGCTTGGATCAGGTTAAAAACCCCCACTCAGGGGGGCCATATTCCATGAGGTCCATCTGGCTGACCTCATTATGATCACTGCAAGCTCCCACAAACAGCAATGTATTAACATCCAGCCCGTAGAATGATCAGGGGCAGTCCTTTCAGCCATACAAATATGGTAGGGCTTTTGATGAGATTGTCTTCTTGTCTTTTCACCTTCCCTTTCCTGCCTGCACCCTCTACCCTTCACTCCACTGTCCACCAAAAGTCCACCTGACTCAGCTTTCAATATATTCAATGATCCAGCCCCCACTGGTGAGAGCATTCCTTCAACTAACAACACTCTGAAAGAAAAATATTGTAAAATCTTCTCCTTAACACTTGTTCTGTGATAATAATAAGCAGCGATCTGTTTCGTTGGTGTAGATCGAGGGTTAAATATTGGCCAGGACACCAGGGATAACTCCCTTGCTCTTCAAATTATTCGAGGCTTCAGCTTAATGTCTCATCCAAGAGCAGCCAGCTGGCAATAAAACTGAGGATCATTTACTCTGGAGCTGCGTTCATGATCATGGCACCATCTCTCACCACAGGCAGCTACCCACGGGGAAACCGTGCCAGCTTAGTTTAAAACTGGTCTCATCAAAACTGCTGTTGTCAACATAGTGATGTTGACGTTTGTGTTGAAGATTACGGGGTGGATTTAATGTGGGGGTCAAGGGGGCACAGCAACACAATTCCAGCCAATCCCACCTCCTGGAATTCTGACGGAATAAAGTTCCTATTGCTCAGTAGGAACTCTGTCCCCAGGGGGTCATTAAATTGTGGGACCTTCAGTGCGGACTGTGTATCATGCTCCGAAGAGGTGGCTGGCCAGTCAGAGGCTGGCAGCTCTACAGTACCGGCAGCGCCACCAGGCCTGGTGGCCAATGCTAGTATTGCACTCGTGCTTACCAAGATGAACAGTGGTGGACGCACAAGACGGGTAAGTATGGTGTGAGATGCACCTGACAGTCAACAACAGAGATGGGGAACATCGTCCTAGCACTGGTCACTCAACCAGGCATGGGGAACCTTTGAGTCAGGGGAGCCCACAATGCCCCCACCACCACAGAAAGCTATAGGTAAACCCTGGTTGCCCAACAGAGTGGGTTTCCCCCTCACCCCTGGGTCTTGCAGAAATTAGAGGTTTCAATCTGCCAATAAACCTTTCCAGTCACGACTTCAGTAGAGAGCGGCCATGGTGTAATAGTAGAGTTGCTGAGTTAGTAATCGAGAGGCTGTGGACAATGCTCTGGTGACATCGTTCAAAGCCCAACAGCAGTTGGTGGAAGTTAAATTCAGCTAATGAAACCTGGAATCACAGTGACCACAAAACCATCAACTTTTAGTCATAAAAATTCATCTGGTCAACTAATGTCTTGTAGGGAAGGAAATTCATTGTCTTTACCTGGTCTGGACCACACGTGACTCCAGACCCACAACAAAGTGGATGACTCTTAACTATTCCCTGCAATGCCACTTGGTCTAAGGGCAGCTCGAGAGGGACAACAAAAATCCAATGGAAGAAAATAAGGGAAAGGCAACAGCCACCTGTCATTCAATACTGCCACCTCCACCTCCAAATATTAAGTTCCTGCCAGCCATAGCTTGCAGAATGAGAGTGAGTGAAATGAATAAGGTCTGAGTAATAGGTCTGAATCCTAATGGTTGACCTTGTAGTGAAAGGAATTAAAGCAGGAACCTTGTCTGCTAGACAGTTTGGAAATATAAGCGGGAGTAGGCCATTCAGCTCATCAAGCCTGCTGTATGGTTCAGTACAAACATGGCTGATCATTGAATCCTATTCCTAATTTCTCCCTAAACCTTTGATTCCTTAGAATTACATTCATCTCCTTCTTAAGAACTCAGTGCTTTGGCTTCAACCATTTTCTGTGACAGAGAATTCCAAAACTCACCACTCTCTGGATGAAGAAATTTCTCCTCATTTCAGTCCTAAATGGCCTTGCCCGTATTCTTAAGTTGTGACCCCTCATCCTGGGCTTCCCAATCATCCTTCTCATGTTTACCCTGTCTAGCCCTGTTTGTGTTTCACAGGTTTCTATGAGATCCCCAATCTCATTATTCTAAACTCCAGTGAACATTGTCCAAAGTGGGCCAGTCTCTCATCACGTTTGTTTCTCTCTCCCTGTCTCTCTTCTCATTCCTCCCCACTTCACATCTACACAATCCCCTTCGCCAGTCTGCAGCCCCCAGGGATATTAAATTTATTAGTTCATCGACCGCTGACTGAGCTGAAATCTCCTGACTCAGCACAGGCTAGTTGCTGAGGCTGGGGCTTTGCTGGTCTGTTCAGTGCCACATGATATCCACACCCATTTTTTATCCCTACTAACCCGTTGTTGTAGAATAAAGTCAGTGGACCACCAGTCCCTGCTGGGAAGCATGCTAATGCCTGAACATTGATTCTATTTGTGGGATCTGGGACAAGACTTTCTTGCAGCAGTTGGATGACATATTTCGGAATGTCGTTGTTCACAATCTGTAATCTAAGCAAAAACATATTTACTTTACAGGAACTTCAAACCACAAATATTTAGTTGCTAGGGATAAAAATATGTGCGGCTACAAATTCATATAATCATTTATGTTACCGGAAAGCAGAGAATTAACAGAACCTATGCAGTAATTCACTTCTTGACTCCTGAAACAACCAAATTGGCTTTCAAACCCGTTTTCTAATATAGACACTGCTTCATAAATGGATTTTAATCCTTTTCCTCCAGTCCTTCATGTTGATTCTTTGTTTTTACCCAATATTTCAAAGGGGATTTTTAAAATCTTATTGTTTGATCATTGGATATTGGCATCACTAGCTTGGCTAGCATATATTGTCCATCCTAAATGGGATGACAGGATAGAAACTGAAAGACAAAAACCACAAATGCTGACGATGTTGGAAATACAAAATAAAAACAGAAAGTTCTGGAAACAAACAGAGGGGTTTATAGTCATTGACAACCTTCAACCCCAGATGGATGCAGTACTGGCAGCAGCCACTGCCTCTTTGGTGGCGCTGTCATCTAGCCTCTGATTGACTTCCACCTGCAGGGTAAATGAACCTGACAGCGCCACATCTGAAGTTAGGTTCCAAAATGGCGCTTAATTGGCAGACCATCACTAAGAAAGATGTCATGAGACTTAATTCAGACTCGAGACACACAGCACCTCCATAAAGTCCAATCCAATGTTTCACATCATTGGCCTCTCCTCAGAATGTGGCGTTGGTATCCAGGCACTGTCCTCTGGAGTCTATCATTCAGGACTAACAGAGGAGAATTTTCCATGCTCAGAGGATTTTGGAATTCTCTACTCTACAGAGTTGTGGTCGCTCCATCACTAACTCCATCCAGGACAAAGCAGCCAGCTTGATTGACACCACATCCACCCTTCCTGCAATGACGCTTAGTAGCAGCAGTGTGTACCATCCATCAAGGCTCCTTAAACATTACCTTTCATATTCACGACCATTACCATCTAGTAGTGGTAAATACTAGGTTGCAAATACATGGAAACATGACCCCCACCTGTAATTTCCCCTCCAAGCCACTCACTGTCCTGACTTGGAAATGTATCACTGTTCCTTAAGTATCGGTGGGTCAAAATCCTGGAACTCCCTCTCTCTAAGCTATAGCGTGTGGACCACAGTTCACCACCACTTTCTCAAGGGCAGTTAAGGATAGGCAATAAATGCTGGCTGACCCAGTGAAGATCACATCTCCTGAATGATTTTTGTTTAAATCAAAGCCAGTTAGATAGAGTTAGAGTATGGCAGTGGCTGGGAAAGTTGAGCTGAGGAAGGAGGTAATTGTATTGAATGGTGGGGAAGGCTCAAGTGGCCATTTGGTCTACTCATAGAGTCATAGAGATGTACAGCAAGTAAACAGACCCTTCGGTCCAACCCGTCCATGCCAACCAGATATCCCAACCCAATCTAGTCCCACCTGCCAGCACCTGGCCCATATCCCTCCAAACCCTTCCTATTCTTATACCCATCCAAATGCCTCTTAAATGTTGCAATTGTACCAGCCTCCACCACATCCTCTGGCAGTTCATTCCATACATGTACCACCCTCTGTGTGAAAAAGTTGCCCCTTAGGTCTCTTTTATATCTTTTCCCCTCTCACCCTAAACCTATACCCAAAAGTTCCCGACCCCAGGGAAAAGACTTTGTCTATTTATCCTATCCATACCCCTCATAATTTTATAAACCTCTATAAGGTCACCCCTCAGCCTCTGACGCTCCAGGGAAAACAGCCCCAGCCTCTTCAGCATCTCCTTGTAGCTCAGATCCTCCAACCCCGGCAACATCCTTGTAAATCTTTTCTGAACCCTTTCAAGTTACTCTTGCTCCTATTTTGTATGCTCTTAGGTTCTAAAGTTAAGTGGGCTATAGCAAAGCGAACTGAAGTACATCCAGTGCCGTCCCTGTAGAGATTGGCAGCCTCAACACTGAATCAAACCTGAATGCTTGCTGCTCTGTCCGACTCAATTCCACTCAATGGGGGCTCATTCAAGTATCACAATCTAAAGGGGTATCCTGCCCAAACCAGGATTTTGAAAACTCACCCATTAAGTTGGCAAAATCCAACTCCTTATCATCAGATGGGGACAGTGTTTTGTAATAAAGTGCAGCTGCTGCTCACATCTCTTCATGTTGGGCTATTATCCTGTTTTGTCAAACTGCACAAAGCGAGGCTCGCTAAAACAATTACTAAGCTCAGAGCAGCTGCATACAAACCACAACTTGACTGGAATCTGCTTCAAATGGATGTCTGAATTTCTTTCTGTTGCACAATCATGCAAGCTTGAGAGGACCACCAGAGGACAGTGCCTGGATACCAATGCCATGCACTATTGACAGACTGGGCAGAGCTGACTGAACCAATGGGATTGCGATGAAGATTTCATGAACTGTATAAATCTTTCGAGCAGTTTAGTGTTCCACTTACAGACAATTCCTATTGTATATCTTGCCCCTCCCCCCATTTCCAATATTTTCCTTTCCTATTTATTCATTCTTGGGATATAGGCATTGCTGGTAGGATATTAACTCCCTTTCCATGTCCCTGTGAAGGTGCTGCTGAGCTGTTTTCTTGCATTACAGCAGTGTAGGTACCTGCACGGTGCTGAGCAATGGCAAGTCCCAGGATTTTGAACCAGCAATGTCAAAAGGAACCATGACATATTTCCCAAGTCAGAATGACGGAACTTGAAGATGATGGTGTTCCTGGTGTGGCTGCTGCCCATTGGCTGTCTGGGTGACAGACATCGTAGGATTGGCAAATGCTGTCAAGTGAACTGAGCCTCGGCAGTACTCCTGTACCGAGCTCAGTTGGTCATTCTTCATCTGTAAGACTAGGCAATGACTATCAGCACACTAACCGTGGAGAGCATAACAATGCAACTCGATTGTATCCTGAGTTTTGTCCAAAATCCCAGATCTTCCAGGAGCAGCACCAATCAGAAAAGAAATTTGTATTTTTTGTAACCCTGTCATGACAGAGATTTCAGCTGGCCATTGTACAATCGCAGGATTTTTCAGATGTCTTCAGTACACGGGGGACTTGGGCAATATGCTTGTTCCCCATTGTCCAATTTGTTATGTCACCCATGCCCAGTTATATACATATGTTTTGGTTTCCACAAAACTCCCTCTTGCACCCTCCAGAGCCTTTTACTACTCTCGGTAAACGTTCCTCATTCTTTGCATTTCTCAGTCATCCACGTTCTTCCTCAAGTTCTCATGCTCCTTGCTGTTATACCATTGAAACATTCCACGCCTGTTCAAATCGTCTCTATAACTGCACAGGAAATGGCATTGACCATTAATCAGGTTACATAGCCATACATCACAGGCAAGCAGTACTGATCCAGACTTCCTCTGGCATGCACCCAAACACACGTGGTGTGAAACAGAGATCAGAAATGAATGCCCTGAAACTTCCCTCCTGGAGTTGAGGATGCCAGGATCAATGATAGTGACCTTAACACATCTCTAGTGGTGATCAGTTAATTCAATGATGACCCATAACCAAAACTACCATTTTCATTGTGTCTGAGAATCTTCAGACTCTACTTTAGCAACAGATAATCAAATCCTTTTCATCCTTTTACATCCTCTCAGGAATAATAACAATCCACTGTTCAGGGAACATGCTTCCAATTGATTTTAATGATGACACAGTAATTTGAATTACTGAACAGAGTGAGTAACGTGTTGAGGATGTTGACTCGTATCTGTCTGTACTTCATGTATCACATGAAGATGAATGGGATGATTAACCCTAGTGAAACTAATTCAGTTTACTCCATCAAGCACACAATGGCTGTGTAACATGTAGTTTTTTCAGATGCAGGATTTGCTAACACTTTGAGAACTGCACTGTTACAGATTACTGGCCCATACATGGACTGAAAAAGACATACAGCAATCTGCTCGTCATCTTCTTGGTGAGCATGAGGCTGTGTTGCTGGGGCTAAGTGGAAAAAGCTTTGTTCTCCCACTGGAGATGTAGTTGCTACTTCTAAAAAGTCAGAAGTCACACAACACCAGGTTAAAGTAACTTCATCTGACGATGGGGCAGTGCTCCGAAAGCTTGTGATTTAAGCCTGTTGGACTATAACCTGTGTGGTGTGACTTCACCCCAGTCTGACACCGGCACCTCCACACCTATGCTCGTTCTAGACAGGAGCACAGCAATAAGATAAAGAGAACATTTATACAATATACACTACAGCACTTTGGCCCATCAAGTCTGCACCTATTCCTAGTCCTTACTTAGACCCACTACTTAATTCCCAAATGTGGTTTCTATTCCTCTGTTCACCTCCCGTTCATGTGTCTATCCAGATATGCCTTGAATGTTGCTAAGGTGCCTGTTTCCACCACCCCCACTGGCAGTGTGTTCCAGGTGCCCACCACCCTCTGGGTGAGAAGTGTTACCCATGCTTCTCCCATAAACTTTGAACCTGTGCCTTCTTGTAGTTGACCTTTCCACCCTGGGAAAAAGTCTGTGTATTTGCATTTATGTTGCAGTTTCTCCAGTCTCTGGACACACCAAAGTGTTTTACAACCAAGGAATTCTTTCTGTTTTGGAAGTGTAGTCTTCATAGTAATGTAGGTGATGTGATTCACAAAGTAACCCGTTGTAAGACTCGATTAGGATTCATGACACGGTGATGCTCTAGAGGATTTTAAAAAATGCATTTACTGCCCATTCCTAATTACCCGGGGGGCAGTAAAGGATCAATCACATTGCTGGGGGTCTGAAGTTACTTGTAGGCCAGACCAGGTAAGGATGACAGTTTCCTTCCCTAAAATTGGGTTTTTCCAGCAATGATTCCCAAACTCTTAATTGCAGACTTTTTTGATATTGGATGCAAATTTCACCATTTGCTGTGGTGGGATTTGAATCTGCACCCCAGAACATTGTCTAGATTAGAGTGGTGCTGGAAAAGCACAGCAGGTCAGGCAGCATCCGAGGAGCAGGAAAATCAATCCCCAGAACATTGCCTGGGTCTCTGGATTAATGGTCTGGCAATAATGCTACTAAGCCATCACTTCCCTGGGTAGAGGCTTTGCTGGCCTGAGTATATTAGTGTTTAGATTCTCAAAGATCAAAGGTCAGATGGGATCATACAATGGTTCACAATAGATTTACTGGTATCACATTTCCTTTAAAGACTGCATACCCTGCATCTGCAAGAACATACCGGATAGCTTGATACCGTTATGTTTGAACCTTGTGTTTATTCGGCTGCAGAGGTGTCATCATTTTGGGAAAATACCACCATTTCCTTTTGGTTTTTTTTTGTTTGTCTCAATGGGGCAGTTTTCAGAGCATTGCCCCTCCAACCGCACCCACCCCCCCCCCACCCCCCGCCCCCCCCGGCCGCCCCAACCCCATCCCCACAACACTCTGGCAGCATTGCCTCTGAAAACAAGTCTGTGTTAGAAATATATTGTTTATATAGTCTCTTTTGTTGATCGGGTACCAGCTGCAATTGCCACCACAATATCCATGAGGTACTACAGAGCTGCAGTAAAAAGGAGGACGTTTTAAGCCACCTTTTTTTATCTATGGGAATTTGAGAAAATACTGTTTGAATGTGGATTAGCCAATAGGCTATGTCTTATTTGCCTTTGTTTCTGTTGCTCGCTACATCAGCATCCATATCTTACAGTTATGTGGAAAGCCACTATTGGATCCACACAGATCCCCAATCAGATCAGACCAGGTAAAGACAGCAGTGTTTACGTCAGTGAGATGTGTTATCTACAGTAAATGAGCCCATTGTCTACTGTCAAAGATACTCTGTTTGCTTTTAAATTCACCTTTCCATTGACAATCTGAGCAGAAGATCATTTCAATAGAATATACAGTGAAAGATTATCTTCTTTGTAATCAAGTCGACTACTTATACTAAGCTAAAAATCACACAACACCAGGTTATAGTCCAAAAGGTTTATTTGGAAGCACTTGCTTGTACTCAGTGGCATTCTGCTGTTTATTTGATTTATTTGTGGGATGTGGACAATGCTGTTCATCTTTAGGGATCTTGCAAAGGTGAGAAACTTAATTCATGTATTGTTGGGGTTGTTGTGATGAAGGTGTTCCTATAATGCTGTAAAGTAGGGAGAGCCAGGATTCTAACCATGCTCAAGTCAGGACATTGTGTGGCTGGTAAGGAATGTGCAGGTGGTGTTGTTTACAAGATATCTGCTACCGTTATCCTGCTCATGCCATGGGTTTGGAAGGTGCTGTTGAAAGAGCCTTGATGAGTTGTTGCACTATTGCAACATATATAGATGGTGCACACCTCTAATATAGTGTACCGGTGGCAGAGAGAGACAATGTTTTAGGTAGTGGATGGAATGTCAGTCAAATTGACTTTATTTCCCTGGAGAAAGTGACTACTGCAGATGCTGGAGATCAGAGCTGAAAATGTGTTGCTGGAAAAGCGCAGCAGGTCAGGCAGCATCAAAGGAGCAGGAGAATCAACGTTCGGGCATGAGCCCTTATTTCCCTGGACAATGATGAGCATCTTGTGTTGCATGTGTCCAAAGAAGTGGAGAGTTTTCAATCAGTAACTGGTGCAGGCAGATGGGAACATTGTCAGGGGCCTCACTCTTAATCACAATCTAGTTGTTGCCCACCCTACATTGCCGATGGGAGTATATTGATACAATTGATATGGTATCCTCCATGAGACACGGCTCACATCCCGCAGACCCTTGGAGGGATTTTAGATTCTGAGTTCAAAAGATTTTACCTTTACCTTCAAGGGCCCCCACCCATTTCCCATGGACCCTGTAGAACATCCTGTGACCCTTTGCTCTCTCCAGGCCAACTCAGTTCCAGCTCAGAGTAAAAACAAAATCCATCTGTCCACCTTAAAGCAGGTGACTATGACTGGCAACAGATTATTTTGCATTAATTTCAGCAACACTAATCAAAAACAACCAAAATGGTACCATTTTGTTTATATCTCGGCTTGTTAAAACTGTGAGTTGTGATAACCCATGATGTATATATCGCCCCATCACAGAACAGTGACTCTTACATCAGACAAAGTATAAATGCCATTTTCTTTCATAAATGGAAGAAGTATTTTGAATGAAACATTACTTGCTCCGTGAACTTGTATCGAAATGTCATCAATGCAAATCTCAGCTGCATTTTTTAAAAAAAATTTTCTTCTGAGTTCTTGGTTTTCATTATCAATCAATTTGTGATACAGGAGTTAAAATGCAAATAGTGGAACTAATGGTATTGAACGATTCTGGGTAATGAATGAACTTCTATACTTGTGTAAAATTCAGTTCATGTTGTACTCACAGATAATCGTTTGGAACACTCCCTTCACTTGATTCACAGACACACAATGTTGTTGACACCTTTGTTGCCGTTCCTACCTGGTGCAGTCATGCAAACTGAGTTCATAGAATCATAGAATCCCTACAGTGTAGAAACAAGCCCTTCAGCCCAACAAGTTGATGGTTGGTTGGACAGCGTTGAGTCAAGCAAATAGTACGTCACCCTTTAGTTCAGCAACTTTGCGTGGGCAGAGTAAAGTCTCCGCTCCCTTGAGGTTGAACAAAGCTCACAATCAGACTGAGAAGAGGCATGAATTGGAATAGCAGGACCTTCATCATTACACAACAGCTGCCCTGCCCCTCCACAACAAGGTGTGGCAATAGGAGCAGAAGCAGCAACAGGATAATGTGAAATACTGTGAGCATTGCTGCAGGAAAGCAGATGCACATGTTGGATCTGTTCACAGCAAAGGGGTTGCAGCTAATTGCGGCTTTTTAGAAGCAGTGCAGTTGGGTTGCCGAGACTCCCTCTCAGGAAGTGAGCAAGCCTTGCCTTGGATGACGAGAGCGAGTATCAAGCCCCTTTTGAATGAACAACACATGGTGCTCTCTGTCACAGGTCAGGGATAAAGAGCATGGCAATAGATATTTTAATCGACCTGTTCAGACATGTTGTGATGTAGCTATGGAGCAGGTGAGGCCTGAAACCAGGCCTTTGCACCCTATAACCACTTTTGTGGCAGAACAGTCACTGGATCCTTATTTTTCAAATCAGCATATTCTGACCTCAACATTGAATTTGACAACTTTAGACCAGAGACTCCCCTCTCCCTCCCCTGTTCCTTATTATTTTTCACTTCTGATGTTTTTACAATTTTTTTGGCTTCACCTTCAATTTTTTAACCTTGCCAGCCTCAGCCCTATTACAGAGCCTCTCCTTGTTCTACCTGTCCCCTCCAACTGCTTTTGAAATGCTGAAGTTTCCATTTCCCTTCACTGTGCCAAACGATTAACTCTGTTTCTCTTTTCAAAGATGCAATCCGATCTGCTGAGGATTTCCAGCAATCCTTGTTTATGTTGCAGATTTCCAGCATCTGTCATATTTTGCTTTCAGGAGTCACTGGGCCTGTATGGACTGAACGAGGCCTGTGCCTTGGATACTCAAACCAGGGGGAATCCAACCTCTTATACATGGGGTACGTTAGATATTGATAGAAAACACACAAAACCAAATATTTAGGACCAGTTTCTCCATAAATCATCCACAGTGCTAAGGAAAATGAACAGGGTTTAGTAATCTTGTTGTTATGTTACTAGTTGAGCAATCTAGAGGCTAATGCTCCAAAGACATGGGTTCTAATCCCACCACAGCAACTGGTGCAACTTCAAATCAATGGTTCAATGAATTTGGAACGAAAAGCTAATCTCAATGATGTTGGATTGTCATTTTAAAAAAAACCCAGTTCCTGAATGTCCTTCAGGGAAGGAAAGCTGTTAGCCTTCCCTGGTCTGGTCTGCGAGTGACTCCAGACCCATAGCAGAGTGCACTCTGAAATGGCCTGGCAAGACATTCCATTGTCCGCATAGGCTCCCACAGTTTAAGAAAACAGCCGACCACCCTTTTCTCCAGGGCAATTAGGGTTGGGTGGTAAATGCTGACCTTGTCTGGCCTTTGTCATTTCTGCCATCTCCAAACAGACCCCATCCTACCAAGGATATATTTCCCTCCCCTCCCCTATCAGTGTTCTGGAAAGACCACTCCCTCCGTGACTCTCTTGTCAGGTCCAACCACAAGGGATGAATGCAAATTTCTCCAGCTTCCTCATTTCCCCTCCCCCACTTTATCTCAGTCCCAACCCTCGGACTCACCACCGCCTTCTTGACCTGCAATCTTCTTCCCGACCTCTCCACCCCCACCCCCACTCCGGCCTATCACCCTCACCTTAACCTCCTTCCACCTATCGCATTCCCACCGCCCCTCCTCCAAGTCCCTCCTCCCTACCTTTTATCTTAGCCTGCTTGGCACACCCTCCTCATTCCTGAAGAAGGGCTTATGCCCGAAAAGTCGATTCTCCAGCTCGTTGGATGCTGCCTGACCTGCTGCGCTTTTCCAGCAACACATTTTTCAGCTCTTGTCTGTGATGCCCAGTTTTCATGAATAAGGAATGAAAGAAAATAAGGCGACAACCCACCAAACTCCAACAAGAGGAGAACCCAGAGCTGATTCCCTCTACTGCAAGATACCCTCTTGGAGAAGGAGACAAAAAGAAGACAAATGAGGGTAAAAATTGAACCAAGCTTGAGGGCATGATGATGTGACTAGGTACTATCGAAATATCACTTTAGCTTGGGGTCTCCTGACTGAGTTAATTGACTTTAAAAACAGTAAATACTTGACGGAGAGTTAACAGCGGGATACAGGATGAAGAGGGAGATTGCCTTTCACTTCAGAGTAAGAGAGAGAGAGAAGCTGAATAGTTACCAGGAGCAACACCAACTCCCTGTCGATTAAACATATGATTTATAAACAGCTGAATTGTGGGGAAATGGCATGCTGTGCAGAGATAAGAATTTAATCCCTCATGTTGGCAGTGGTGAAAAGAATGGTTTAGCTGGCACCTTGCTGTCCTTTCTCCACAGAAATGCTCGGGATTAAGCTCTTTAACCACTACTTTCCTGTGACTTTCTCCCCATCTCTACTAAAGATAATAACTCGGGTTAGATTACAGATTTCTGGCGGTCAATATTCCTGTGCGGCTTTACCTCGGTGCCAATTCCTTTTGTACTTGAGACTCAGCAGCTAATGTCAACCAGCCAAATGATAGTACAGGAAATCACGGGCAAATCTGTTCCTTCTGTCCAAATCAGCAGCGGGAGTCCTGGACACACGAAGGAATGAATGACTGATTTATTGTCACTTGTGTCTTCAAAGTCCAGTCAAAAGTGTTTTGACGCCATAATCAGGCACCATTTTGAATTACAGTAAGGGTAAAAAGAAATTACTTAAATAAGAGTTCATCTTCCGTTAAAACTGGGGTCTCAAGCACGGTTTCAGGGTTTTTGCCAGGTCTCTGGAAGTGTTCTGGTCCTCAAGAAGACCCACTCTGGGAGCAGCAACCACAGTGCTGATGCCCTGGGAAACCCCAGCTCTGCTGACACTACCAAGAGTCCAGGTTCCAGGTCTCCACCTGTACAAGTCCTGGCTCCCAGCCTACTACTGCCAGGAGTCCATGCTCTGGGCACCACCTCTACTAGGAGTCCATGCTCCGGGCACCACTGCCACCAGGAGTCCATGTTTTGGGCACCACTGCAGCCAGGAGTCCATGCTCCGGGCACCACCTCTACTAGGAGTCCATGCTCCGGGCACCACCTCTACTAGGAGTCCATGCTCCGGGCACCACTGCCACCAGGAGTCCATGCTCCGGGCACCACTGCCACCAGGAGTCCATGCTCTGGACACCACTGCAGCCAGGAGTCCATGCTCCGTGCACCACCTCCACGAGGAGTCCATGCTTCGGGCACCACCTCCACCAGGAGTCCATGCTCCGTGCACCACCTCCACCAGGAGTCCATGCTCCGTGCACCACCTCCACCAGGAGTCCATGCTCCGTGCACCACCTCCACCAGGAGTCCATGCTCCGTGCACCACCTCCACCAGGAGTCCATGCTCCGTGCACCACCTCCACCAGGAGTCCATGCTTCGGGCACCACCTCCACCAGGAGACCATGCTCCGTGCACCACCTCCACCAGGAGTCCATGCTCCGGGCACCACTGCCACAGGAAGTCTATGCTCTGGACACCACTGCAGCCAGGAGTCCATGCTCCGTGCACCACCTCCACCAGGAGACCATGCTCCGTGCACCACCTCCACCAGGAGTACATGCTCTGGGCACCACCTCCATTAGGATTCCACGCTCCGGGCACCACCTCCGCTAGTAGTCCATGCTCCGTTGAAGTATTTGAGAGGCCATTGGATGATTATTTGGATAGAAATAATGTCCAAGGGTATTGGGGAGAATGGAAGTTATTGGCACGAAGTAAGGATGCTCAGTTGAAAAACCAGGTGCAGCCACGATGAACTAAATAAACTCCTTCTGCAGGTGCACTTCTCTTACCTGGTGGATTAATATTGATAAACCTAGCATTGATTATGTTCTCATCCTCTAAGATTCTCTGAATCTTGATGGAGAAGCAAGATAAATTCAACAATTCTTTTCAAAGAGCCAACAAGTTGACGGGCCTAATGGCTGCTGCCTGTGTTCTACCCATGATAAAATTCATAGGTAGACTTACATTTATATTGCATTTTTCACATTCACTGGACACCCAATGTACCTTACAGCCATTGCTTTTGGATTGTGGCCAGTGTTCTGGGAATGCAGTAACCAATTGGCATAGAGCAAGCTCCCACAAGCAGCAGTGGGATAATGTGTGGATAATCTGGTTAATAATGTTGGTTAAGGGATAACTATTGGACGTAGGCCTGTCTTACTCTACTTCAAATGTGTGCCATGGAATCTTGACCAACCAACAAACAAGCCTTTGAGTTATGCTTCTACTAAGCCCTGTCCCCAATATTAAACATGTCCCCGTTTAGAAAAATGAATGGTCACTGCGTCCCAGCTGTAGCAACTGACGTGCTCAGCATAATATTGCAAAGGACTCCAGTAATACTGCTGTTGGCTTGTGAGAGAATATTAATGAACAGGTTCCAGACTGGCCAGGCTTGATTGGCTATGTCACTGACAGTAACATGCCTGAGCCTTGCCCTGCTAACAGTTACCCTCAGGCCCGATAATAGTTACCCCCAGGCCTGATAATAGTTACCCCAAGGCCTGATAACAGTTACCCCTAGGCCTGATAACAGTTACCCCCAGGCCTGATAACAGTCAACCCCAAGCCTGATGATAGTTGCCCCCAGGCCTAATGATAGTTACACCCTGGCCTGATAGTTACCTCCAGGCCTGATTACAGCACCCCCAGGGCCTCTGATAGCAGTACCATCAGGCCTGGTATTAGTTCTCCCATACTTCTGATAACAGCATTCCCAGGCCTGATAATAATTATCCCCAGGCCTGATAACAGTAACATTCAGGCCTGACAATAGTTCCCCCTAGGCCTGATAACAGTTCCCGCTAGGCCTGATAACAGTTCCCCCTAGGCCTGATAACAGTTCCCGCTAGGCCTGATAACAGCTCCCCCGGGCCTGATAAGAGTTACCCCCAGGCCTGATAACAGTTACCCCTAGGCCTGATAACAATACCCCAGGCCTGATAACAGTTCCCGCTAGGCCTGATAACAGTTACCCCCAGCCCTGACAATAGTTCCCCCTAGGCCTGATAACAGTTCCCGCTAGGCCTGATAACAGTTACCCCCAGGCCTGATAACAGTTACCCCCAGGCCTGACAACAGTTACCCCTAGGCCTGACAACAGTTACCCCCAGCCCTGACAACAGTTACCCCTAGGCCTGATAACAATACCCCAGGCCTGATAACAGTTACCCCCAGGCCTGATAACAGTTACCCCTAGGCCTGATAACAATACCCCAGGCCTGATAACAGTTACCCCCAGAGCTGAAAATGTGTTGCTGGAAAAGCACAGCAGGTCATGCAGCATCCAAGGAGCAGGAGAATCGACGTTTCGGGCATGAGCCCTTCATGCCCAAAACGCCAATTCTCCTGCTCCTTGGATGCTGCCTGACCCGCTGTGCTTTTCCAGCAACACATTTTCAGCTTTGATCTCCAGCATCTGCAATGCTCACTTTCTCCTAACAGTTACCCCCAGGCCTGACAACAATTACTCCCAGGCCTGATAACAGTTCCCCCTAGGCCTGATAACATTACCCCCAGACCCCCTTCCCTCAGCCCATGACCCAATATCCTGTAGCCTCACTTTATACACTGTAACATCATGGCCATATTTGGCAATATCTTTATTGCTGATGCGTGTGGGGGAAGGTAGTCTGTCTGGAAAGCAAATGCAATAAGATGTCTGATCTATGAAACCAAATATTGTACAGGTTTAATTAGCTCAATGACAATTACTTTCTCAGTGTTTACACTGAGATTGAATTCCAAGTATTTTAATTAAGACCAGAGTCTGGGAGTTCAGTGGTGAGTAACGCAACTCGTGACTTCTTCAAGCCTGCCCACCATCTGCTTGATACAGGTCAGGAGTATGATGGATTCTATGCTGTCTGCTTGCTAGCTTCAGCAACACTCAAAAAGCTCAGCACCGTCCTGGACAAAGCAGCCTGCTTGCTCATCACCCCATTCACCAACACTACACATTGACAGCAGTGTGTACCATTTACAAAATGTTATTTATCGCTGAGCTGAGGGATCTCAAGCACAGAGGCACTGTCTCAGGCAAAGGAGGCATGGGCGGTATGGTGACTCAGTGGTTAACACTGCAGCCTTACGGCACCAGGGACCTAGGTTTGATTCCAGCCTCAGGTGACTGTCAGTATGCAGTTTGCACATCCTCCCCGTGTACGTATGTGTGTGTGTCCTCCCACAGTCTAAAGATGTGCAGGTTAGGTGGCTTGGCCATGCTAAATTGCTCATAGTGTCTAGAGATGTGCACGTTAGGGTTGCTTGGCCACGCTAAATTGCTCATAGTGTCCAGAGATGTGCAGGTTAGGGTTGCTTGGCCATGCTAAATTGCTCATAGTGTCCAGAGATGTGCAGGTTAGGTGGCTTGGCCATGATAAATTGCCCATAGTGTCCAGAGATGTGCACGTTAGGGTTGCTTGGCCACGCTAAACTGCTCATAGTGTCCAGGGATGTGCAGGTTAGGTGGCTTGGCCATGATAAATTGCTCATAGTGTCCAGGAATATGCAGGTTAGGTAACTTGGCCATGCTAAATTGCTCATAGTGTCCAGAGATGTGCAGGTTAGGTGGCTTGGCCATGATAAATTGCCCATAGCGTCCAGAGATGTGCAGGTTAGGTAGCTTGGCCATGCTAAATTGCTCATGGTGTACAGGGATATGCAGGTTAGGTGGCTTGGCCATGGGAAATGTGGGGTGACAGCAATTGGGTGGGATACTCTTCACAGCATCAGTGCAGACTCAATGGGCCGAATGGCCTGCTTCCACACTGTAAGAATTCTATGATTCTAACTCTCTGGAACAGCTCTTTGTCAGGGAGTTTTGGCCTTTGATTTGATGTGACTGTCCATGGGCACTGTACTCGCCTTCCCTATTGCCCATAAAGGTGGCAGTGAACTGTTTTGTTGAACAGTTGCACTCCATGTGGTGTCGGCGCCTCTCAGTGCTGTTCAGGAGGGAGCTCCTGGATTTTGACCTAGCGATGGGGAAGGAATGGTTCCAAGTCAGGATGGTGTGTGGACTGGAGGGCAACTTTGTCACTTAAAGGATTTGTGGAAATCTTGCTGTGCAGAACTGAGCTGTTTTTAATATTCAGTATAAGAGACTGTGTGTGCTGACACTGTTACATTTTGGATTTATCACAGCAAAAGAAGGTACAACTGTTGACTGCAATGTTCACTTGCCGCAGAAATTAATGGAGCAGCAAAATCCTTCGATACCTGTATGGATTTTGCTATAAATGAGTTACTGGATCGAGGCAGATAGATATCTCACAAATACAAGTTTAATTATAGTCCGGCCAATCAATATCATGTGGACTGATTGCACACTTATGCTGTTTTTCAAGCAATCTTTGAACCAGGAACTAGTGTTGCAAACCTGGCATTAGCAATGCGGCAGTGCACACACAGGTCATTGCTGTTTTGTGAACTGAAAAGGAAAGTCTCTAAAGAAACATTTAAGAGCTTCCCAGAATACTGAGGTTACTGTTCAGAGCAGCCTGAAAACAAATTGCTAACACAAATTTGGCAGCATCACAGCAGAAATGGAGCTGCTCATCCTGTATTCTGCTGCTACAGGCTTACCTCGTTTGAGTTTACTTGTGAATAAACAGTTAGATTTCATGTCTGATACCGGAACCCATGGCATTTAGAACTTGCTTGAGCTCTGGGTATAACCTTTCTCCTGCTTGCTGATCTGGTAGCTGCCAATGCTGCAGATGACTAGAGCAAAACTGCTATTGCATGCTCTAAATTCCTAATTTATTAATTAATTTTCCAACATCAAACAATTCCAGAATGAAATGAGTTTACATCTGTGCGAGGAAGTAGAGGTTTTGTTTTCTAATTCAGCCGCAAATACAACCCCAAGGAAGTTAATCCCCGAGACTCCTGGCAGTTACATAATATCACAACATGCACGATTGGCCACGCTAAATTGCCCATAGTGTGCAGGGATGTGCAGGTTAGGTGGATTGGCCACGCTAAATTGCCCATAGTGTGCAGGGATGTGCAGGTTAGGTGGATTGGCCACGCTAAATTGCCCATAGTGTGCAGGGATGTGCAGGTTAGGTGGATTGGCCACGCTAAATTGCCCATAGTGTGCAGGGATGTGCAGGTTAGGTGGATTGGCCACGCTAAATTGCCCATAGTGTCCAGGGATGTGCAGGTTAGGTGGATTGGCCACGCTAAATTGCCCATAGTGTGCAGGGATGTGCAGGTTAGGTGGATTGGCCATGCTAAATTGCCCATAGTGTCCAGGGATGAGCAGGTTAGGTGGATTGGCCATGCTAAATTGCCCATAGTGTCCAGGGATGAGCAGGTTAGGTGGATTGGCCACGCTAAATTGCCCATAGTGTCCAGGGATGAGCAGGTTAGGTGGCTTGGCCATGCTAAATTGCCCATAGTGTCCAGGGATGAGGAGGTTAGGTGGATTGGCCACGCTAAATTGCCCATAGTGTGCAGGGATGTGCAGGTTAGGTGGATTGGCCATGCTAAATTGCCCATAGTGTGCAGAGATGTGCAAGTTAGGTGGATTGGCCATGCTAAATTGCCCATAGTGTGCAGGGATGAGCAGGTTAGGTGGATTGGCCACGCTAAATTGCCCATAGTGTGCAGGGATGAGCAGGTTAGGTGGATTGGCCACGCTAAATTGCTCATAGTGTGCAGGGATGTGCAGGTTAGGTGGATTGGCCACGCTAAATTGCCCATAGTGTGCAGGGATGTGCAGGTTAGGTGGATTGGCCATGCTAAATTGCCCATAGTGTGCAGAGATGTGCAAGTTAGGTGGATTGGCCATGCTAAATTGCCCATAGTGTGCAGGGATGAGCAGGTTAGGTGGATTGGCCACGCTAAATTGCCCATAGTGTGCAGGGATGAGCAGGTTAGGTGGATTGGCCACGCTAAATTGCTCATAGTGTGCAGGGATGTGCAGGTTAGGTGGATTGGCCATGCTAAATTGACCATAGTGTCCAGGGATGAGCAGGTTAGGTGGCTTGGCCATGCTAAATTGCCCATAGTGTGCAGGGATGTGCAGGTTAGGTGGATTGGCCATGCTAAATTGCCCATAGTGTGCAGGGATGTGCAGGTTAGGTGGATTGGCCACGCTAAATTGCCCATAGTGTGCAGGGATGAGCAGGTTAGGTGGCTTGGCCACGCTAAATTGCCCATAGTGTGCAGGGATGTGCAGGTTAGGTGGCTTGGCCATGCTAAATTGCCCATAGTGTCCAGGGATGTGCAGGTTAGGTGGATTGGCCATGGGAAATGTGGGGTGACAGCAATTTGGTGGGATGCTCAGTAAGCACAGACACCAAACTGACTAGCCTTGTAAATAGTGTTGTCAATAAACTTATAGGTACTTGGCTCATCAAAAATATGACACTTCTTAGTTTATATTTCATGGGCTAGCACATCGTATCAACCAGCCCTAGGTCGCCCTCTGCCCATTGCTTCTCAAACTCCAGCTCACCCATCCTACCCCACCATATTTTCTAACCCTCCCTTTCCCCAACCGCTCACTGGGTATGGCCAGCTTGGCATCTGCTGAGCCCCCGAACACTTACCCAACTTTGGACCCACCAACACAAACCTGACAGTGCCGGACAGCTGTTAGACTCTGATTGACTGACAGCTGTCTCTGAGATGGGGCATCCTGATTGCGAAGGGAGGTAATCTGCTTCCAGCCTATTAGTGGTTTTCCAGGTTATTGAAATGGCTGCAGGGCAGCTGTTACTCTTTATTGAGAGGACAGAGGGAGCAGGATATCTGGCATCTTGTAAAATTCAGCCCAATTTCCCAATTCTATCAAATTGGGATGTTAACCTTTGTGTGGTCACTCCAAATCCTGCCCAGACTTTGTGTGTCCTCTCAGTGCAGACATCTTTCCTGTGAATCATTTGTTACATCTTCCGTTGTCTCCTCAATTTTATTTATTATGGAAATGGAACTGTAGACTGTGCAGTCGTGGTCTAGCCAGAGTTAGAGACCGGTTTATCATGTTCCGTTATGAACATATATTTCTTCATGTGAGCCTCCTTGATAAAACTAAGCTCAGCAGTAGACTGTGATAGACAGATTCTGATTCACAAGTGCCTACTTTAGAGTTGAACTTGCTGAATTTGCTGGGATCAGCATGTTTGTCAAATGTGGATGAAGGAAAAACTAGGAAGTCTTTATGCAAATCCTATTCTGTTATTCATTCAGCAGTTCATTGAGGACAGAACCAATGGCACCATTATTTTTTATTCTTTCATGGGACCTAGACATCACTAACAAGGCAAACATTTATTGCCTGTTCCTCATTGCCCTGTGAAAATCAAATTGCTGAGCTATTTCCGAAGGCAATTAAGGATCAACCCCATTACTGCAGATGTTCACAGTAGATTTCATTCTTGAAAGGACATTTGTAAACAAGTCGAGCATTTTTGACAGCAATGAACAATGGTTTCATGGTCATTATTAGACTAGGTTTATATTCCAGGTGTAATAGTTGAATTCAAGCTCTGCCTTGGTGGGTTGTTTTCCAGACCAAAATGGGTCTGGGTGGGTTACTCTTCGGAGGGTCGGTGTGGACTTGTTGGGCTGAAGGGCCTGTTTCCACACTGTAGGGAATCTAATCTAAAAAAACTAATTAATCCAGTGACATTAACACTCCCCAGAAAGCATTGAGCAATATTGGATAGCTTACCTCTGCTGGTGTCACTGGCTAAATTGCTGCATTGTGCTGTTATTGATTTTGGACAGTGCAGTACTGTTTCTATAGCTGAGGAATATTTTATGCTCAGATCAGAATTTTTGCTTGTGTTGGGATCTATAGGTCGTGGGAAGGAACAGGGTGTGATACAATGCATTGGAATTTTGCATTTGCGTCAGTCTTGTGTTGGAATGAGGTGTACCTTTAGCTGGAGGCAATTTTACTGCTGCTTTCCCATTTTACATTATGCTCTTGCCATCATTTCAGTAATAAATTGGACCTGATGTTAGCTCCTGATTTTCTCATGTATTCCTCTGTAGGAAATAAAATCCTTAGGGAGATTGCAATGTATTCTTTATCCCTTCAAACTCAAATGTGCATATTGTTATTGGATGGTTTGCAATCTCATTGTCATCCCCATTTGGAAGCCACCTTGTTGTACCACAGATTTGTTGGTGTTTAGCACCTCTTCGTACATACAAGCCACTCATTTCGACATGGCAATGACTCAGTGTTAGAATGAGATGGAAAAAATGAACACAGGGCTATACATAAATCATGTCAATTTCTGATGGTTGTTTGGTTCTCTATCTTTTGTTGTCACGCTGCTCAGAGATGGAGTTTGACCTTTCAGTGCAGCATTGAAGGAGTTTCAGATGATTCTGTACTTTGGATGAGATATTAAACCAAAGATCTCGTCTGCCTTCTCCAACTGACACGTGACATCCCGTGGGATTCTTTCAAAGAGGACTGGGGATGTTCTCACCATTTCCTGACCAGTATTTATTCCTTAATCAACATCACATAAATAGATTATCGGTGAATATTGGATTTGGCTAAAATGCAAGGAACACAAAGGCAACCACTGCGCTTTAAAGCAGTAACCTCAAAAACCAAACACTCTTTTCAGTCACAGATGTGCATCTGTTAGATTTTGTTGAGGGAGTGCATGGGTTCTGCAGGCAGAATTTCAGATACAGAGCCAAAATCAAAGAGAATCTCTCAGCAGAAAAACCTGAGATGTTGGAATGTCAAACGACATTGGTTAACACTGGTGAAGAAAAGGCAAGGTGTATCGTTCTGGATTTGTGTTCTCTTTATCTGATGACTGTGGGACAGAGAGGTATGTTCATAACATTATGACAAAACTAAGAGATTAAAGGGAAGAGCCAGGAGTCAGTGACAAAGAGGGAATGGATTATAGACCTTCAAATGCCTCAGTAGAAAATAGTTTATCTTGTGGATCCAAGGATCGCAAAGAGGCATGAACTATGCAAAGTTAGGGGTGTAAAGGTGTATCCAGGCAATAGGCCTGACAGACTGAATGAACTTGCTATGGAAAATATAAAGATTCACTCACGTAGCACCCAGGACATCAAAGCACCTTATGGTCAATGAAGTACTCTGTGTAGTCACTGTTGTAGTTTAGGAAACAGGTCAGCCGACTGGTGCAGAGGAAGCTCCTACAGATAGCAATGTGATTAAACTCTTAGTTTTGTCACAATTTTATGAACCTTATAAGTGTGCCTCTCCGTAGATAAAGAGAACACACCCAGAACGATACACCTTGCCTTTTCTTCACCAGTGTTAACCAATGTCGTTTTACATTCCAACATCTCAGGTTTTTCTGTTGCGAGACTCTCTTTGTCTTTGGCTGTGTATCTGTAATCCTGCCTGCAGAACCCATGCACTCCCGTGCCAAAATCTAACAGATGAGCATCTGTGATCAAGGCTAACATCCATTATTTTCTATTTACACTGGACCTTGGTTTCCCTGGTGACTGGTTAATGTGGAGACCCAGTGTGTGAAGGGCAGTGTGGCTGCCCCAGTAACGAAGAACACATCTGGCTGAAACAGAATGAGATGGTGTCAGCAAGGAAGTAACTGAAAAGAGTGTTTGGTTTTTGAGGTTACTGCTTTAAAGTGCAGTGGTTGCCTTTGTGTTCCTTGTATTTTAGCCAAATCCAGACTAAACATTAACACAGCTGTCCCCAGCTGTTTGAGGAGACAAGATAAAGCATTCACAGTTCAGAATTGACATGGCTAAGGTTATCAGTGAATGCAAGACTTTGTCCCAGTCCCAGTTCATTCATGTTTTAATCACAAGAATGGAAGAGCAACAAAGTCTTGAGAAAGCAGCTTCCCACAACACACTCAATGATGTAGGTAGCCTACATTTGCATCGTTGACCTCTTTTTATGGTTGAAGATGGAGTCTCAAGTTTTCTTGTGAAAATACAAGGGATTTTGAAGGAAATACAGAAGCAATAAGCAATACCTCAAGATTTCTTTCACAAGAGGATGAGATCAGCACACGTCTGGCCTGCCATAAACAGGGCCATTTGTTTCAATGGGAAATGAAGCCTGGTGATAAGAGCAACGAAAACTTGATGTTGATTCCAATACAGTTCTTCCCAAGCATGGCCAGCACAACACGAATACAGCTGAGTTCACATTATTTGGAAAGTGGAAGTTCAGGGAGAGTTTGACTGGTTAAGGCCTTGTGGTTGGAGGAAGGGGGAGGCAGACAGAAGAGACCAGTCTGTCCCTCAAGCCTTTTCCAACAATCATTCCATCACTGGCAATCCAAAGCATCGGGAAATGACCGAGGGACATAGATTCAAATCTCAAGATGGCAGAAGGTGAAGTTTGAATTCAGTTGAAAAAAATTTGGAATTACAAACTGGCCTAATGTCAACCGTGTAACCACTACCAATTGTTGTAAAGACCCATCCAGTTCACTAATCTGCTGTCCTCACCTGGTCTGGCCTACATGTGACTCCAGAGCCACTAATGTGGTTGACTCTGGGCAATTAGATGCTGGCCTAGCCAGTGACATCCACACCCATAATGAAAGAAGCTAGTTTATAGCTGATCTGTATCTGAGCTCCATCTACCTGCCTTGGTTTGTAAAGAGAACAATCTTGTCAACACCAGGTTTGAATCTTTTAATTGACATTAAATTATTAAGGGTGGTATGATGGCTCAGTGGTTAGCACCGCTGCCCCACAGCACCAGGGACCCAAGTTCAATTCCAGCTTTGAGTGGCTGTGCAAACTCCTCACAGGCATTCTCCCTGTGTCTGCATGGGTTTCCTCAGACTGTCCAAAGATGTGCTGGTTAGGTGAATTAGCTATGAGAAATTGGCTGTAGTGTGCAGACTAGGTGGGTTAGCCATGATAAGTATGGGGAAGGGTAGGGGGCTGGGTGGGATGCTCTTCAGGGTGTTGGTGCAGACTCAAGTGGCCACTGTAGTGAGTCTGTAACCCCCCTGTGGAGGGGGGCAACCTCCAGATTTCCATTCTTTTATTGTTAAAATGTGTTTCTTGACATGATACTGGAATAATGTCTCAGGTGTACCTCCCTATTCCGGCATATTCTAGACCAGAACCCACAATACCCCCCATTTTCCATAAAATGCACAGTCTGTCCGGCTTTCCGAATCGGGCATGTTTTCCGTTTGAGGGGAGGAACATTAAAGTTTCACCTTGAGGGTGGTAGGAAATGGGGTGGGAGTACAGGAAGGGATAGTTTAAAATCCTCCCCATGGTTATCCTGATACAACACTTCCCCACACTCCGGCAAATATTCTTATTTGAACTTCAGTAAGGCAATCGACAAAGTTCCCCATGGGAGACTGATTCGCAAGGTTAGATCTCATGGAATAGAGGGAGAACTAGCCATTTGGATACGGAACTGGCTCAAAGGTAGAAGACAGAGGGTGGTGGTGGAGGGTTGTTTTTCAGACTGGAGGCCTGTGACCAGTGGAATGCCACAAGGATCGGTGCTGGGCCCTCTACTTTTTGTCATTTACATAAATGATTTGGATGCGAGCATAAGAGGTACAGTTAGTAAGTTTGCAGATGACACCAAAATTGGAGGTGTAGTGGACAGCGAAGAGGTTACATCACATTACAACAGTATCTTGATCAGATGGGCCAATGGGCTGAGAAGTGGCAGATGGAGTTTAATTCAGATAAATGCGAGGTGCTGCATTTTGGAAAAGCAAATCTTAGCAGGACTTATACATTTAATGGTAAGGTCCTAGAGAGTGTTGCTGAACAAAGAGACCTTGGAGTGCAGGTTCATAGCTCCTTGAAAGTGGAGTCACTGTTAGATAGGATAGTGAAGAAGGGGTTTGGTATGCTTTCCTTTATTGGTCAGAGTATTAAGTACAGGAGTTGGGAGGTCATGTTATGGTTGTACAGGACATTGGTGAGGCCACTGTTGGTCTCCTTCCTATCGGAAAGATGTTGTGAAACTTGAAAGGGTTCAGAAAAGATTTACAAGGATGTTGCCAGGGTTGGAGGATTTGAGCTACAGGGAGAGGTTGAACAGGCTGGGGCTGTTTTCCCTGGAGCATCGGAGGCAGAGGGGGTTTTCAAAATTATGAGGGGCATGGATAGGATAAATAGGCAAAGTCTTTTCCTTGGGGTGGGGGAGTCTAGAACTAGAGGGCATAGGTTTAGGGTGAGAGGGGAAAGATATAAAAGAGACCTAAGGGGCAACTTTTTCACGCAGAGGGTGGTACGTGTATGGAATGAGCTGCCAGAGGAAGTGGTGGAGGCTGGTACAATTGCAACATTTAAGAGGCATTTGGATGGGTATATGAATAGGAAGGGTTTGGAGGGATCTGGGCCGGGTGCTGGCAGGTGGGACTAGATTGGGTTGGGATATCTGGTCGGCATGGATGGGTTGGACCTAAGGGTCTGTTTCCATGCTGTACATCTCTATGACTCTATTTGACCATGAGATGCAGGAGCAGAGTAGACCACTTGACCCATCAAGTCTGCTCTGTCCTTCAAAGAGATCATGTCTGATCTGGTAATCCTCAACTCCACTTTCCTGCTTTTTACCCCTTTCCATGTGATTCCCGTACTGCGAGAATGACAACAGCCAAGTCCTGGGCCCACTGGCTCAGGGACATATAACCCATCATTCTAGTTTCGAATTTAGACATCTTTTCATCAACCCGTTGCAGAGATATTATTAAACACATCTAATGATGGTGGGACTTGCACCCAGGTCAGCTGGCTCACTGGTAGAGACACTACCACTGCACCACAAGGGACTATAATTTTAAGTTGATACTCTCTTGTTCTGGATGCTCCCACTAGAGTTTAATTCTTTACACTCTACCCTATCAAATCCTTTAATTGTCTTAAATATCTCAATTAGATCACTCCTTAATTTATAATATCAAAGAAAAGTCTAATACAGTTTAAGTCAGAAGTCATAAGACACCAGGCTATAATCCAACAGGTTGATTTGAAATCACAAGCTTTGAGAGTGCAGCTCCTTTGTCAGGTCAAGTCCTTCACTGCGGAAGTTTCTGATTGCGAATAAACTTGTTGGACTACAACCTGGTGACATGCGACTTCTGACTTTGTCCAACACCAGCACCTCCACATCACCGTCTAGTTGAGACAACCTGCTGTCATCATTTCAACCTTTCTGCTTGCTGTGCTCATGCTGGGGAAATCT
Source organism: Hemiscyllium ocellatum (assembly GCF_020745735.1). Lineage (NCBI taxonomy): Eukaryota > Metazoa > Chordata > Chondrichthyes > Orectolobiformes > Hemiscylliidae > Hemiscyllium > Hemiscyllium ocellatum. Next base: position 43,433,823 of record NC_083430.1, read on the forward strand.
GGTTTGATTTTTCAGCTTCATCAGGGGCTAGAGTTGGTGTTACAGGTGGCTGCTCCAGGGTCATCCCCAGTGAGGGAAAAATCTGATCCTCGCAATAATGGTGGGGTTCCACAACTCCTGTCTTATGCTCTGTTGGCTGGCATGCTTTGGTTCCTTTGGGAATTTCAGACTTTGGGGAAGCTGGCAGGAAAGTCTGTGGCTGCAGTCCATCACCACGGCCTGGGGTCTTTTAACATATTTTACTGCAACCTCCGCTCAGTTCTGTAAGCTCTGCATGTCCAAAGGATTTACTGATTGAGAATCGGCCTGTTTTGCCACGTTCCATTGCACCTTCTGCAGCCATCGAATCCCGAAGTGGGATTTGAGCCTGGAAGTTTTATGGTCGAGAGGCAGGAACACTGAGCCACAGCACCGCCTCCTAGTAGTACAGTGGAGTTCAAGCCCAGGATTTTATAAAATGGTAGAGCTGGTTAGACAGACCACATGGTCAACTCCTTCTTGTGTGTTCAGATTCTGATTGAAAGTCCCTCCATGAAATACAGGCCGAAGCTGAGGAGAGATTGGAATTTACAATGAAATAGTGGGCTCCTTAATGGACATAGGTCAGTCTTGATTGACCTGAGCTGATTATGTTCTTCCCTATCAGTAGCTGGTTGTTGTTCAATATCCAGTGTAATTAGGAATTGCAGGATCAATATGGAACTTGGCTTATCCAGCACGAGGGTGTACACACCAATCTGAAAAGACCATGGGCAGGGTCAACAAATATATTGAGGTCAGTGGGAATAGTATTTCAATGCAGCACCTACCTTCACCCTGCCCTCACCTCCTACCCATAGACTGACGCATAACTGGATACTTGCAGCTGGTTCAAACTTACAGCAACCAGTTCAAATGAGTGAAGGATCAAAGAACCCTATCTGATTTATTCCTTTCCAGATGTTGTACCATCATTAAGCTGCAGTTAGCAGCAAAGCTGTAGGGCAACTTCTGATCTGACTTGGAAGATAGCCGATTGTAACGGGCAAAGTAACTGCCTGGACAAGTCTTGTGCATTTCTCAGAAAGAACTCCGCCTCCCCAGGATTGTCTGAAGTGAAGCTTTCATTCAGATCACAAAAGTTCGATGAACATCCCAAATCACAGAAATGTGCAGAAACTCAACCTCTGACTTTGTTCACATCATGTGCAAAAAGGAAATGTGCAGTTTTGGTGCAAGTGCCAACTCCACTACTCAGTGGTTCAAGTGCCACGGAATATATTTGCCATTAAAATGGTGAGAGCAAGCAGTGCTGTTAGTGAGACTGTGGCTTAATGCATCACCCAGTGTGAAACAGGACCCTTACCACCTTGGTGAATCTCACCAACAGCCCATGGCCATCTGTTTGCGTTTGTTGGAGTGGCAGATATGTGGTGGGTGGCTAAGGGGGTGTAAAGGGATGAAAGAAGGGATCTTCCTTTTACTTCCTTGTTGCTGTCAAACACACGTGTCAAACATGACCCTGGAATAATGTCTAGGGTGTACCTCCCTACTCCCACATTCTCGAGCCCAGAACCGACAACACCTCCCACTTACCATAAACAGATCACCCCATGAATAGAAATGGGCTCTGCTGGCATGGACCGCAGTCATGTGGAAAGTGAAAACTGCACGAGTGAGTCAGGTGTCCACATGGAACTCTACCACAAAATACACCAACAGAGGGGAAATAAAAACACACAAAATTAAAATGACAAACAGTGATGATGTTCTTGGTGCCTGTTGAATTATGAATGAAGTACACAGGGATATTTTCCACTGCCAACAATGTGGCTTATTTTCCATTCACGGATGTGAAACTTTGCTTTGTGTGATTCCTCAGTCTGAGGTGTTGCAGGCAGCTGTTTTTTTTTACAGCGTTTCATTCAAACAATGGCAATTAGAGATCCATGCTGTTATCTATCTATAATATGCAATCCAGCTGCTTGTACCCTGCTGAGTAGGGCTTCCCATTTCTGCTACATTGCTCAGTTGAATAATTCATGCCATTGAACCTTTAGACACAGATTTACACTACCCACCCCAGTGAGACGGCATTCCCTGTTGGAGAGGACTGACCAATCTGCAATGATCAGCACACAGAGCCATAGAGAAACCGACCCTTTGGTTCAACTCATCCATGCTGACCAAATATCCTAAATTAACCTAGTCCATTTTACTGCACATGGTCCATATCCCTCTAAACTCTCCTATTCATGTACCCATCCAGATGCCTTTTAAATGTTGTAATTGCACCAGCCACCATCTCTTCCTCTGGCAGCTCATTCCATACACGCACCACCCTCTGCGTGAAAAGGTTGTCCGTTAGGTCCCTTTTAACCTCTCATCTTAAACCTATGCTGTCTAGTTTTGGACCCCCCCTACTCTGGGAAAAACAAATTCACTATTCACCCAACCTTCTAGAAGGTTTATCCTGACAACTGTCAGCAGATTGTTGTGAGGACCACTTGGGACATAAACACCCTTCAGGAAAGGAAGTCTGCTCTCTTTACTTTCTCTGGCCTACATGTGACTCTAGACTGGACCCAGAAACCCACACAATTGTTTGGGGGTCATGGGTTCAAAGCCCACCATGGAAGATGGTGAAATTTGAAGTTAATAAAAATCTGACATAAAAAGCGACCCTTAAGCGAATATGTAATCACTCACTGTCAATTGTTATAAAAACCCATTTTGTTCATTGGTGTTCTTTAAGGTAGGAAATCTGTTGTCCTTGCCTGTTCTGGCTGATTGAGACTCCAGACATCGCAATTGGGTTGGCGCTTAGCCGCACTGTGGGCAGTTAGGAATTGCCAAAACAGCCATTCCTGGCCAGCAATGCTCACAAACTAATCCCACAAGTGAATAAAATGAAGAAACTGGCATGAATATCATGAAGTTGAGAAATACAGCAGACATGTGTACAACTAACTTATGTACAAACAGTATATTCCTCAGTCACCTCAGTGGCAGGGCTATCAGTTTACAACTGAAGAACATGTCATGTTTCAAGTGGTCTGAAGTAAGATGGAGTATGAGAACCTCAGCTCACAAGCTCTGGTTCAGTGATGACATCATCAGCAGGCCTCCTAAACACACACTAACAGACTGAATGTGAGACAGACTTGAGGGCACATTATTAAGGTCAGACGAGGGAGATTTAAAAAAGACATGTGAGGCAATTGTTTTACACAGAGGTGGTTTGTGCGTGGAATGAACTTCCTGAGGAAGTGGTAGATGTGGGTACAATTGCAACGTTTGGACCAGTGCATGAACTGGAAAGGTTTGGAGGGATATGAGCCAGGAGCAGGCAGGTGGGACAAATTTAGTTTGAGATTATAGTCAGCATGGACTGGTTAGACCAAAGGGCCTGTTTCCATGCCCTATGACTCTATAACTCTATAACACAACATCCCTCTTTATTCAAAGATAAAAACTTACCCCAAACAGAGCTACCTGATTGTAAAACATGAACTGGGTCAGCTCAGTGGCTGATTAGCGAGTTTGTGATGCAGAGTGACCAGCTGATGTTACCATGACAGGCTCTCCTTCTCAACCTTGACCCTCACCTAAGATGAGGTGCCTCTCAGGTTAAAACTCCATCAGTCTTCTCTCTCTCTCTCTCGCTAATGAGAGAGCAGTACTATGGTAGCAATAGTATGTTCACATGATTGTACATAGGCATATGATGTCAATTGTGCAAACAGAGTTTACAAGACTAATGTTTCAAACTCCAATGTATCTCTTTGGAGGTTTAACAACTCATGGATGTGTTTTCATTTGTCCACTTCCCTTGCTGCCAATGTGGTCAGGTTGTATTGACTTGTTGTTCACATGTGTTTGTTCTGAGGTTTGGTATCACCTTTGGAACCAGATTTCCTGCACATGTCCAGTACCCCTTGGTGGCACATGCTCTAATAACTGGTCGATAGATGTTTGGGGTTGCTGTCTGTATGACCTGAGTCCAAGTCTGCTCCTCCTCATGCGAAATGCTTGGTGGATTTGCGCCATGGTAGCAGTGGTCGTTGTTCATAAAAGATTCCAACATCCTGGTGGTAGATATTTGGAAAACTAATTGAAGACCAAACAGCTAACAGTTACAGATAACAAAGAATTTTGGACAAAGAGACACTTTCTTGCCATTAAGCAGCATCAGTTTCTGTGAATTCTGAGAGCTACACTGATCTGTGAATAGGAATATAACCATCAAGAAAAGAACTAATATATTTTTGATTAGAATGTAAGTTATTACAAGGTAAAATAATTTCTAAGATGCCTTCAATAAAGAAAAATTAATGAGGCTGAAATACACTTTTGAGCTGAAACATAAAGCAAATGATGCCAATGCAGTGTATTACAGAACATTGGAACGTTAAAATGTGCTACTCCTAATAACTGATGCAAATAAGTTACAGTCAATTAGAACAACAACTGCAAAGTCTCATTATTAAGGAAGAAGTTTTAACTTACATTGACACACAGTTTAAGTGGTACAGTGCAACACTATTATGGTGGAAACAATTAACAAAGGCTTCATTATGGATCCAATGGATACCCAGTGTCACCCTTTCTCAATCACAGCTACAAAAATGGGCCAAGCAACAGGTGAACCTGAGAAAAGAGCTCTAAAAAAACTTGCTTGTCACTGGTAGGGAGGAGCTTCGCACAATTAACACACCTGGCCTTTCTATGATCAATAGAAAAACCCAAAAATGAGTTGTAAGGTTTTCAAAGACCAGCTCATGAGTGTAAAACAGAAACATGCCTGTAGGAGGTAGCTTCTTGTCTAAGTAGTCATCTCCATATCATCTGTTCCTTTTTTAGCATTTCTGCTTGATGTTTCCTGGACTTGGTACAAGAGTGACTCTCCAGGGGTCCACATAGGTCTTTGACAGTCTCTGAATTTAAATCCTCGGTCATCTTTTGGCTGTTTAAGTCTTCTTTTGAAAAACAGAAATTAGAATTAAAAGTTTAATATGTCCACGAATGCTTCAGGATGCTGATCCATTATTACAGCACAAAGGAGAATATTTCCAGTGGAGTGTCATGCTTCAAGTGATCCTGGGGTAGGATGGAGTCTGAGACCTTTATACCCTCAGGTCACATGCCATGAGACAGTGATGTTATCCTGAACATTTCTCCAAAAGGCAACGAAAACAGAAGTTGCTGGAAAAGCTCAGCATCTGTGAAGAGAAACTAGGGTTAACGTTACGGATCCGGTGACCCTTCCTCAGGACCTAAAGGCACACTGACATGTGACTGTGAGACATAACACATCATGGGCACTTTGGGGCATAGTCAGTACATTGACCCTGTCACTAAAAACCAAAGGAACACGCTGGTTGCTGCAATCTGTCAGTCGTGGAGATGTGTGGCCTGCATACTGCCACCACACCAGCACTGAAACTCATATAGCATATTATCATGTGTTCTTGCCTTTGAAATAGTATTCTTGTGAATTTCCTGATGAGTTAAAGTTGAAAAGCTTTGACAAAATGTGAAATTTTGTAACAATTGCTGTAACATTTTTACAGGTTGTAGGGAGGAGAGGACAATTTGTAAAATGTCTTTAATGTGATTAGCTGCTTGACGTTGCTATGGCATTGCTGCCAACTCCATGGCAGGAACTGGCTGCTTGGTGATTGGTGTGATCGCAGTGAGACTTGCTTTGTGGCTAAAGTCTGGAAACGGGAAGGTGATTGTACAATACACAATCTTGCATTCCTTTCACTTTTGCAAATTAGATGTATTATTGATCAGATGGACCATGAGCAGAGGAGTGGCAGATGGACTTTCAGCGAGATGAATATGAGGTGTTACATTTTGGTAAGGCAAATCAGGACAGGACTTATACACTTAATGATAAGATCCAAACAAAGAGACCTTGGAATGCAAGTTCATAGCTCCTTGAAAATGGAGTCGCAGGTAGATAGGATAGTGAAGGTGGCGTTTGGTACACTTGCCTTTATTGTCAGTGCATTGAGTATAGTTGGAAGGTCATGTTGCAGCTATACAGTACATTGGTTTGGCCACTTTTGAAATACTACATTCAATTTTGGTGTCTCTGCTATAAGAAAGATGTGAAACTTGAAAGAGTTCAGGAAAGATTTAGAAGGATGTTGCCAGGATTGGAAGGTTTGAGCTACAGGGAGAGGCTAGAGCTGTATTCCCTGGAGCATCAGAGGCTGAGGGGTGACCTTATAAAGGTTTATAAAATCATGAGGGGCATGGATAGGATAAATAAGCAAGGTCTTTTTCCCAGGGATTGGGTAGTCCAAAACTAGAGGTCATAGGTTTAGAGTGAGAGGGGAAAGATTTAAAAAGGACCTAAAGGGCAACTTTTTCATGCAGATGGTGGTGCGTGTGTGGAATAAGCTGCCAGAGGAAGTGGTGGATGTTGGTACAATAACAATGTTTTTTTTAAAATATAAGAAAAAATAGATTTTTAAATATTACAAGAAATACAAAACAATGCAATTCAAAACAGTACAAAAATAGTACAAAACTAAACCCAAATAATAAAACAAAATTCCCCAACCCACCCTCCTATACGAATGTACAAACATATATAGAGAAGTATAAAATTCAAAAAAAAACTAAACTAGTTATTTCACTAAATAAATAAATACCTAACAACAAACAAATAAATAGTAATAACTCAGCCCAGCCAAACAAAACACTTGTACATTCACAGTTCCTCCTCCCTGGATATTGGACTCATGAAACACAATCTTTACGGCTATATAAAAGCCCTTGTTAGTGTGGCAGATAAATCTGTGTCCAGGTATTTCAAAAAGGGTTGCCATGTCTTCTAAAAATTCTCAGTTTTGTGGTGTATCATATTTGTGAGAAAATCCAGGGGAATATGCTCCATAACAATCTTCCGCCAACTTGATAGACCTGGGGAGTTTTCTGATATCCAACCTAGCAAGATATTCTTCCTTGCACAGAATGTAAGAATATTGAAAAGTTTTGCCTTATGCGAGTCTGCAGGAAATACAATGGGTAGGCCCAAAAGGAGCAAAGTAGGGTCCTTCTCCACCCCTACACCTAAAATCCTCTTCATTGCACCCACCACAGTGCTCCAATATGTTTGAAGCCTGTCACAAGACTAAAGACAATGGGTAAGAGTACCCGTACAGACCTTGCACTTGGGGCATGCTGAAGATACCCCTGGTTTAAATTTTGACAAACAGTCTGGGGCTAAGTGGACCCTGTGGAGAATCTTCAACTGTAAAGCATGGGTCCTATTGCAAATTGATATCTTCCTTGCATTCTCCCAAATATCCTCCCATGCCTCTGAAGAAACTTCAACACCCAGCTCTCTTTCCCACATCTTGCAGAGTCGATCAGACTCATCTGAGGTGGCACCCCCCAATTGGTGATATAGAGTACTGACAGAGAGTGTACCCTTAGCCCTTAGTAGCCCTCTTTCTCTGTCAAATTTGTAGGGATCAGTCAAAAGTGAGGTCCTTTTTTGAATAAAATCCCTAACTTGAAAAAAACAAAAGGTAACTCGTACTTCCGTACTAACTGATCGAAGGACATCATTACATCTCCCTCAAATAAATCGCCCATGCAAGATATACCCCTAGCTGTCCAACGTTTAAATCCTGAATCTATCATACTTGGTTGAAAACTCGGCATACCCACTAAAGGTGTAAACAAAGATGTTTTGCCAATATTACCTTCCCTCTGCCAAATTGCCCTCCATGCTTTAACAGTATTGATGACTATTGGGTTATGGCAATATTCCCTAACTGTCCTCACCTTGTCCAAAAACAGCAAACTGGTAAAGGGTCACCTTGCCTGGGAGACTTCGATATCTAGCCATATTGAAAGAGGGTCCCCATAAACCCAATCATTTACGTAGGTCAAAAGCGAGCTTAATTGGTAATTTTTAATGTTTGGAAGTTCTACTCCCCCCAATCTGTGAGGCAACTGCAGTTTGGCTAATTTAATGAGGGGCCGTTTACGGTGCCAGATAAAGGAGCTGAACCAACTGTTCAGTCTCCTGAGTGTTTGTTTATTGAAAATCAGGGGGAGCATCCATATAGGGAATAGCAAACAAGGGAGACTATTCATCTTAATAAGCGCTATCCGACCCAACCATGAGACTGGAAGTGCCTCCCACCTTTGGAGATCTTGTTTAATTTTTTTCAAATAATTGAGTAAAATTGGCTTTGAACAGCCAATCCAGAACTGGACTAATGAATATGCCCAAATACTCAAAGCCCCACTGTGACCACCTAAATGGGAATCTTTAGTCACTCTCAAGAGCCAACTCTTTCGTAAGACCACCCATAGGCATAGCCTCTGATTTAGCAAAATTAATCTTATACCCTGAAAAAGTGCCAAACGCGTGAATGCATTGTATCAGGCAAAGCACTGAGACTGCTGGATTTGTCAAGAAAATTAGAACATCATCTGCATACAGCGAGATCTTATGTAACTTTGAGCCCACTTTTGGAGCTGATATATTGAGATCCCCACGAATGGCCTCTGCCAACGGTTCAATCACCAACGTAAAAAGTAATGGTGAAAGGGGATAGCCCTGCCGGCTGTCCCTAGAAATATTAAAATTGCTTGATCATATCCCGTTGGTAATGACCGCAGCGAGAGGTACACTGTAGAGAACCTTTACCCATCTTATGAAAGCTTTGCCCAGACCAAACCGGTCTAGAGTATAGAAAAGGTACGGCCACTCAACTCGTCAAATGCCTTCTCTGCATCTAAAGAAATCACCAATCCCTGTATTGACTGCTGTCGGCATGCTTGAATTACGTTAAGCAGCCTCCTAATGTTATTGGAAGATCTGCGATCCTTTATGAAGCCTGTCTGATCCTCTTTAATGATAGAAGGTAACACAGTCTCCAGCTTTAATGCAAGGGCCTTAGAGAGGATTTTAAAGTCCACATTTAAGAGCGAGATGGGCCTGTATGAAGCACAGTCTTCCGGGACCTTCCCTTTTTTAAGCATAAGTGAAATATTGGCCTCTCTCAGAGATGGTGGGAGACAAACATGACTGTATGAATCATTAAACATATTCAGCATCGGGACTGACAGTATACTTATAAATTCGTTATAGAATTCTCTGGGAAATCCATCAGGCCCAGGCGCCTTTCCACTCTGAAGCTGCCTCACAGCTTCCTGCACTTTTTGCTCTGATAGTGGGGCATTGAGAAAGGACTGTTGTTTGGGAGTCACACCCGGGAGCTTCAGATCTCTAAAAAAGGATTCCATTTTGGCCTGCCCCTCCTCACAACCCTCAAACTGATATAACTTAGAGTAGAATCTCTGGAACGCCACATTAATTTTTTTAGAATCACATGTTAGGTTTCCAGACTCTTCCCTATTCGCTGTAATGGTTTGTGGGGCTCTTCTCTTTCTGGCAAGGTATGCTAAGTATTTGCCTGGCTTGTCACCATGCTCCTATAACCTTTGCTTAGCAAAAGCCAGCTCCATCTTTGCCGTCTGTGTGAGCACGGAATTTACCGCAGTGCCGTAACCTCTGTAGTTTGACCAATGAGGGTCTGTCAAAATAGGCCTTCTCGGCTGCCTTCAACCATGCTTCAAGGAGACGTTGCTGCTCACCCTTCTCCCGCTTCCTACTAGTGGAATATGAAATAACTAACCCTCTGGCATAAGCTTTGGCAGTTTCCCAGAGAACACGAGCTATCAATCAAGCCTATGTTGATGTCTAGGAATGCCCGAAATTCCCTAGAGAAATACTCCACAAACTTGCTGTCCATGAGAATAAAGGGGTCCATTCACCAGTACCTTGAGCCCACTGTAACATCCTTAATTTTAACCATGAGGTACACTGGAGCATGATCAGAGATGGCAATATTACCAATCGTACAGGATGCCACCAGATCCAGGGTTACCGCAGGGGTCAGAAAAAAATCAATCCTCGTGTGACATCTGTGCGGATTGGAGAAAAACGTGAAATCTCTACCTGTAGGGTGGAGACACCTCCAGACATCCACCAATCCTAATTCCCCACACAAACCCAATAACTGTTTAGTTTGTGCAGAGGGTATCGAGGGACCTTTAGGCAACCTGTCTACTGTGGGGTCCATGAGGCAGTTAAAATCTCCCCCTTTAATGATGTGCCAAGACTTGATTCTTATCAGTTTAGAAAAAGCATCTACCAAGAATTTAAGAGGATGAGCTGGGGGACAATAAACATTTAAAATGCCGTATTCTTCCCCATTTATCAAGGCTTTAAGAATTACAAACCTCCCGTATGTGTCTTTAACACATTCCAACAATTTAAATGAGAGATTTTTCCTAACCAATATAGCCACTCCCCTATTTCTGGTATTAAATGATGAAAAATAAACTCGGTCAAAGCCATTCTCCTCTGATTTCAGATGCTCCTTGTCATCTAAATGTGTCTCCTGTAACAAAGCAATATTCACCTTCTCCTTTCTAAGACTCAAGAGTACCTTCTTTCTCTTAATTGATGAGTGACTTCCCTTGATATTCCAGGTACACCATTTAATCAAATCATTAGCCATAATCTTCTACAATTACATGTAAATTCCAGAGAGGAGGAACCCAAACCACAAATTGCTGAGCCTTAGTGTCGCATGGTCCACCAAATATAAAAACTACATAAACTTAAACCACTACATTTAACAAACATACACAATTACTAAAAATAAAAAACAACAAAAACCAGAAAACAAACCAACATATAAAGTGCCAATAGTGCTGAGTAGGGGAACTCACCCCCTGCCCGGAGGGGGCAACTACCCATCCCGAACTGCCCATAAATAGGCATCTAACCATCTCAACCACCTTCACTTCTCCCAGCTAGAGCCGCATCGCAAGCACAAGCTAAAAAGAATAAACACCCCATAGAATATCAATATGAATAAAAAAAATTATTTTATACAAAAAAAGGGGGAATAAATACCCCACCCATCCTTTGGTATGTCCTAACTTAGAGATTTAAAATGTACATCTTAACCACTGCCAGACAAATTATTATCAATAGAGGAAAAAAGGGAAAAAAGGGGATAAACAAAGGTCCAACTGGATTTCCTCCATTTCTTTTACAGAATGATAAACGCATACCCAAGCAACAATATTTATACATACTACAATTGTTTAGGTTAGTTTGTCCACAAAGTCTCTTGCCATCTCTGATGTGTCAAAGAGATGCATGGATCCATCTAAGGTGATCCGAAACACTGCCGGATATCTCAGGGAGTACTGAATCCCAAGCTCCTTCAATCTTCTCTTGACACCATCATACGATTTTCGTTTCTGGATCACAGCCACTGAAAAGTCCTGAAAAAAACATGATCTTAGACCCCTCGTAAATTAGGGCCTTTGGACCTGGAAGCCCCCATGACTCTCTCCTAATCCCAGTAATGATGAAACCGCACCAGGAAAGGACGAGGGCGTTGACCCAGACCCGACCTCCGTGCTGCAATCCAGTGAGCCCTCTCTATCTTCAATCCTCTCATACTAGTCTCCAAGTCAAGGAATTTCGGAAGCCAATCTTCAACAAATTCCGCAGGCCGCTCACCTTCCTTACCCTCAGGCAGACCGATGATCCGAATGTTTTTTTCTCCTGCCCCTGTTTTCAAGATCATCCACTTGGTCACGCAAATTACGAACCTGCGTCTTCAGGGCTTGGATGTCTTCCTTGAATGAACTGGCATCAGCTTTCACCGCTGTGACCCTGTGCTCCACCTCATCCGTCCTCTTCTCCAGGTCTCCCAGCTGCTGCTCATGCTTCTGCAGCATGAGGGAGACTGGAGCCAGCTTCTCTTCAATCTGTTTCCGCAACATCTCGCGAGATTTCGAGAGCTGGTTCATCGGGTCCTGGAGAGTAATCGGCTCCGAGGCTGCTGCGGGCTGAGCTGCAGGCCTGGCCTCAGATGCTCCTCCCCCCATTTTTAGGCTTTTCTGGACAGCTGAAAATACAGGTAAGTCAATTTTTAAATGTTTCTTGGGGCTCCACAATCTTTCCAATGCTCCAAGAAATCCTGATGACTGGGTTGGGTGGGTTAAAGGATCGTTCTGCTCCTGCTGCGATGCGAAGCTCTGCAGTGTGATCTTGTCAGATCACTGCCATCTTAGATCCCCACAATAACAATGTTTAAAGGGCAGCTGGATGGGTACATGAATAGGAAGGGTTTAGAGGGATATGGGCCAAATGCTGGCAAATAGGACTAGATTTATATAGGATATCAGGTTGGCATGGATGAGGTGGACCACGAATTCTGTTTCTGTACTGTACATTTCTATGACTCTATAACCCTCTGACCGGAGCTTAAATTGTTGCTGCAGCCCCGGTGGTATGGTGTATTGCACATGCTGTGAGGGACTCTCTTTTGCTGAACGCTGTATATTTTCATGTCATTCTTTCAGAAAGAGAGGCAATGGGTTCTGCCTTGTCCCATTTACACTTGCCTGCACCAAACAGCAAGCACGATGATAAAGCATGCTTCTTTACTGACATTAATTGAGTTCCTTTTCCCGAAATTCTACTAAAGACCCACAAATGCTGGTGCAATATAAAGTTGACATGAGATTGTTCAGATGCACATGCTTGTGATCACCCTGGTCCCAGTGTCCAAAATGAACCAGCTGAAAATACTCCTCTGTCTCTCCCATGCTTTTGAGATGATTCTGTCCTCTGAATTTGAGGAAGAGTTACTCAAACTCTAAAACGCTCAGTGAATGGATGAATCTTTTGAGAGAGAGCTTTTTTCTGCATCCTAGTTTCAGTCACGTGCATCTCAATTCTCCTGTTTCAGATTCTGCCATTAATAGCAAGTTGTGGAAATGTCTGGCACTGCCCTTCCTAAAGTATTGAACTACACTCTAAGGGATGTGCTGGGATTGGCTGCTGCATCGGCAAATAGCAGGCACTGGAATGAGGGAAGATGGATCTGATATATTCTTGGCACTGCTGAGGAGGTGGTATGGTTGGAGGAGTTAGTTAGTCATCCAGTGATCCTGGACAAAACATGTTTTGGACATCAGGAGAGGCAAGGATTGGACTCAGTCACTGAACAGCCCACAAACATGTATGTAATATGGGAAGGGTAACCATTTATGAGTCTCTATTTCCTATAGAACTGTACTCCATCTGCAGGTGTTTCCCTCTCTACCCAATACACACGCGCGCGCGCGCACGCACGCACACCGACACACACACACACATACAGACATACACACACATGCACGCACGTGCGTACACTCACAAACATGTATATAAGCACGCACACAAGCATACACATACACACATGTACACGTGTGTGTGCACACACTCAAACACATGCACATCCACAAGCACGTACACACTTGTATACACACACGTACACATACACAGTTACACGCTTTCATTTCAGAAAGCTCAGGAGCTCAGAGAGTACAATAATACAAAATGCCATTGTGACAAGATATAGTACCTCTTTGCAAACTTGGTTGTTACACATCAGATTGTTAACATCCAGTTGTTTCTTTATTCTCTCAGGGGATGTAGGTGCCACTGGCAAGGCCAGCATTTGTTGCCCATCCACAATTGCCTTTGGAGGCTCATGGGGCTGCTACAGAGGGCAACGTCTCCCCTCCAACGGAATCTCACTAACTAGTTTATAAATTCGGATTTATAAAGCAGTTAATGAGCCAGACTGAGGAAATTGTGGTGTTTCTTCTTATTAATTTGTGGGTGATGTCATTGCTTGCAAGGCAAACACTTAATCTCCATCTTTAATTGCCCTTAAGTGAGTGACTTGCTGGGCCAATTTCAAAGGCAGTTAAGAGTCAACCGCATTGCTGTTGGTTGGGAGTCACGTATAGGCCAAAACTGGGTAAGGATGTCAGATTTCTTTTTCTTGACAAAGTTTGGGAGACAGGTCGGGTTTTAAAACAAGCTGGTAGTTATGTGGTCCTCATTACTGGGACTAGATTTTTAGTCAGGGTTTATTTAATTAACTGAATTTAAATTCTCTAGCTGCCATGATGTGGTTTAAGCTCCTGTCTCTGGATACTTTAGTCCAGGCCTCAGAATTACTAAGGCTGGAATACATTCACTCACACCATCACGTGAGTTCACCTCTAAATCTTTGAACTCAACAATAAGTTGATTTTAAAACACAAAAGCAAACATTCCAATGGGAGTGACAGTGCCACATCAGTGAACCTATTGCTATCATTCCAGACATATTTTCACATTGACTTGAAGCAGCCAGTCCCTCTTTTCAGAGATGAGGGAAAACAGCAGCAGGCTTTTTGTCACCGGCAGAGATGACAGACTGTTGGTTGAGTTGGCTGGGAAGCTGACGATGGCAATGGAACAGGGTTTTTAATTAGGGGATTTCATCAAAGCAAGGCTTTCCTGGCAATGGAGCAGAGGATTTCTCTGTGTCAATGGGGTCACGTTGCATTCTGCAGCAAGGTGGAGGGAGGGGGGGGAAGGGAAGTGAAAAGCATTTATGCATCTCGCCGTGCCAACAAACACACTCTCCATCAGCTGGTGACAAAGGATTACAATGGACTCCCGAAGCAATAACCAGATGCTGTCAGGTAAGTGAGAAGTATCTATTTTGATGCATTGCCTAGCTAGGACAATCAGTGAATATAGCATCAGGCACCAGTGACTGAACCGACATTCTATGCATTAGGAATGCTGTGCTAAGACGCTAGATTTTTTCTTCATAACTAAGTTAAAACTCCACTTAAATTCACAGTCGCACATGCATAATAACATCTGACTATGAAGGACGCCGGTTCTTCAATCCTGCAGTGTAGCAATCAAAGGGAAGGCTTCTTGCGGGGTAATGCTGGTTCTTTATTGATCCAGAGAGGCTTAAGCATAAATCGATTGCAACACAAATCAGGAGTGAGCTGCCCTGATTGTTTTCAGTTGCCTGCAGTGAGGCATATGAAAATTGGAATACTGCAGTCTCTGCGGAATAGGGGTGACCTTGCTTCAGAGAGAGAGAGAGAGAGAGAGAGAAAGAGAGAGAGAGAAGCTGTTCTGAGTCTGTTCGAACAAGATACAGACTGGATCACAAAACAGGCAATAAACACATCCAAGCTAAAATCCACAATGGGTCATGAAAATCTAACACCGGGTTTACAAGCCTTGAAGATGCTTATTTTGTTGCAGAGATTTCAAGTTTTAACTCATTCAGTAAAAAGAAGTACACCTGGTAATGATAAGCTCAATCTGTCATAGTGATACCTCATGCACAAACAAAATACAAATAATTTAAGAATGTATGTATAATCTTGATGTTTTCATACCTCAGTCATACCCCGGTGTTTACATTCACTGCTAGGCTTACCCCATCTCAGGTGGCCTGCCCAATCATCCCCTCTGTGCACTGGGAGGTGTCTCAATGCACCATATCTATCTCCTCTGGACCACAACTTTCACCTTGCTCAATGTCCTAAGATATTGCAGAAAACATTCTGCAGTGACAAGGAATTTTGAACAAAAGGAAAGATGTGTATTTACGTGGCATCTTGCGTTACCTCAAGTCTTCCCCAAAGTCTTTTATAGACAATGCAACACTGGTAAAGTTGTATATGCGTCAGCTAATTTACACACAGCCAATCTCATGAGTAAAATGTTATAATGACCAGATTTCTTTTTTTTAAAATAACTTTGGTTGAGATAAATATTGACCAGAAAACAGGGAATAACTCCCTTCATTTTTTTATACCTGCCCAAGACGGTATATGGGACCTTGGTTTAACGTCTCATCTGAAACCTCCAACACCATAGCACTGTCTCAGACTTGCACGGGAATGTCAAGTATGATATTGAGTCTAAGTCTCTGGTTTCTGTTCCCTTTATCCCCACATCGATAGGTCAGCACTGAAAGGGGATACTGCTGACCCCCTTCCAACTCCATTTTGATTTAGCCCCTTCCATTTTGCCCTGATTCCTCCCACCCCATCATCGTCACTTTTGATGTTTTGCATTGTTCATAATAGGCTTTGTGTGTAAATATTTGATTGGCTACACGAGTGATTACTGGTGGTCGTTAATCAGGAAAAAACAGGAAAAAAGGTCACTGTGAGTTTGGTGGTGGGAATGTCACTTAGTTGTGTATGATAACACTTCAGAGTATGAAAAAGAAGAAAAAAACGTTTCCCCACATGATGTGGAGGGGTGTGCTCAAGTCAGAGGACCTCCACATGGACCTACTGCTGGGCCTGGCTAAAGTGGCCAAATAGCGGGCCGTGAAGGGCATCGTCATTCCAGAGGCCTGCCCCTCCTGCCTGGCTACAATTGTGCCCAGGTGTCCACAGAGACTGAACACACAGTGTCAACTAATCCTGGAGGCATTAAAAACAGGTAGGCACCATAGTAGCTAGATTGCAACATTTCCTTTCTCAATTCAATTTTGCTTTAGCCCCTCCCTTGTTTCATAGAAACATAGAAGATATGAGGAGGAGGAGGCTATTCAGCCCTTCAAGCCTGCTGCGCCATTCATCATGGTCATGGCTGATTGTCCAACTCATTAATCTAATCCTGCTTTTCCCCCAAAACCTTTGATCCCATTCACCCCAGGTGCTATATCGAGCTACCCCTTGACTACATGTCATGTTATGGTATCAACTACTTCCTGTGGTAATGAATTCCACATTTCTTCACCCAAAGGGTGGTGAGCCTGTCTCCTCAGCTCCATTTCGTAACGTTCCTTTTGATGTTGCTGAGCTGCCCCTGTTGGCCAGTGCTTATAAATCATCACCTGTTGAATTTGCCAAATGCGTGATTTGGTGGTGGGTAGTCAAAAAAATTAAAATAGTTAAAAATGAACAATTTCAGTTCTCATGTGGCACCATGGAAGTGTCCTTACCTCTCAACCAGGAGGCATGGGTTCAAGTCCCACAGTGTGTCATAACATCTCTGAGCAGGTTGATTAGAAAATATCTAAAAGAACGTTTCCTTTCTTAAGTTTTCTCCCATATGCTGCTACCCTCCTACACTTCCTGGCTTCAGATGGGTCAAGATTTCACCATAACTTTTTTGTCATAATGCCATGACGCTGCTACATCCTCTGTCCACATTCCTACAGGAGATAGAGGTCATGGGTTTGAAAAGATGAAGGAGCTTTGGCAAGTCTTTCCTCACAAGCTCGCTTTTTAGTGTTGCAATCTGGAAAAGTCTGCTTCCATTTCCTCCCCCTCTCCAATTCTGCTCACCATGAAATTAAACCTGCAACTCAGGGTTCGAGGCCAGAGTATTCTGACGATAAGGGTCAAACAGATCAATCCAATCAGATTAACCCGTTGGACCTTCGTGGATCTGGACAAGTTTGGAATGAGGGGCATGGATAGGGTGAATGGCCAACATCTTTTTCTTAGGGTAGGGGAGTCTACAACTAGAGGTATAGGTCTAAGCTGAGTGTGGAAAAGTTTAAAGGGGACCTAAGGGGCAAATTTTTCACGCAGAGAGTGGTGCGTGTATGGAATGTGCTGTCAGAAGAAGTGGTGGAGGCTGGTACAACTACAACATTTAAAAGGCATCTGGATAGGTATATGAATAGGAAGGGTTTAGAGAGATATGGGCCAAATGCTGGTGAATGGGACTAGATTCATGTTGGATATCTGGTCAGCATGGACTAGTTGGACTAAAGGGTCTGTTTCCATGCTGTACATCTCTATGAGACATTATTACTTCATTGACAGGTCCATTTGTAGATTCATATTTCAGAGATTGAACCATTGGAATACTGAGTGTGCTTCACTCAGATTTCCAATTATGAATGAAGAGCAAATTCTGGAATTCTCTCAATTTAGTTGAGTACTAAAACTGCTGAAGTCATTGCAACAAAAGCTGGGCTGACCCTCCAGAGGACTGGATTCAATACTAATTGTGTAAAAGTGAACATCATCTTCCGTTTAAGTATTGCATACTGACAATGTGGGATTCCTACCACATGACTATTACAAGTTCTAATTATGCATGTGGAACATTTCTATAAATCACGGTGTACATGTCACCCCAGCACATAAGATGACCCCATTTGTCTGACCTCATAAGTCATCTTTTTGCATATACTCAGCATCTAAGTCATCTTCCTTCATAGCCACAATAAGTTACACCCACCCACACCCATTTTTTTTAGATTAGATTATCTACAGTGTAGAAAAAAGGCCGTTCGGCCCAACAAGTCCACACCCACCCACCGAAACACAACCCACCCATACCCCTACACCTAACACCAGGGCAATTTAGCATGGCCAATTCATCTGACCCACACATCTTTGGATTGTGGGAGGAAACCGGAGCACCCAGAGGAAACCCATGCAGACACTGGGAGAACGTGCCAACTCCACACAGTCAGTTGCCTGAGGCGGGAATTGAACCCAGGTCGCTGGCACAGTGAGGCAGCAGTGCTAACCACTGTGCCATCGTGCCACCCATGTTATCTCCCCACTTCTCTGCCAGCCCACTGTTTGTGTCCTATTGGCTATTCTACCATGATGTTCTGCTGAATATCTGGAAGCTGATCAACTGTAGAGGCTTTAGATTCAGGTTCTGTCCTTTTCTTATCCAGTAGACTCACACATTTGGACCAAATCAGAGACACCGAGATCAGCTGTTTGATTCAATATAGATCAACTACTGTATCATTTACAAGGTTGGGTGACACAGTGGCTCGGTGGTGCTAACCTCACAGTACCAGGGTCCTGGGTTCGATTCCAATCTCAGGCGACTGTGTGGAGTTTACATTTTCTCCCCGTGTCTGCATGGGTTTCCTCCAGGTGCTGCAGTTTCCTCCCACTGTCCAAGGATGTGCAGGTTAGGTAAAAAGATTATGCTAAATTGCCCATAGTGTTCATGGATGTGTAGGTTAGGTGTATTAGTCAGGGGTAAATGTAGAGTAATATGGTAGGGGAATGGGTCTGCGTGGGTTACTCTTCAAAGGGTCTGTGTGGACTTGTTGGTCCGAAGGGTCTGTTTCTACACTGTAGGGATTCTGTAAAGTTTTGCTCCTTGCTCCCTGAAATTGGGGTCAAATGCAAGTCAGAAGCCCCTCTTGTATGGGGCACAGGCACCGCTCTGTGACTTACCTGAAATTGACCAATTGATAGCGAAAGGTTGGACCTGGCATCCAGTTAAGGAGAGCTATCAAAGCAGGAGATGCAAGGCCAGACAACTATACTGTCATCACTGGGGATCTAGAGGGCAGTCTGGAAAATTCCAGTCAGCTTCCAATACTGGGCTCTACCAGGCACTTAACCAGCAGAATTGATGAAACTGTTGCAACCTGTCCCTTCCTGAATCTCGCTACTGTGAAAATGGCCTGATATCGCCATGGCGCTTTCAAACCTGCTCACTCGGCATTGGTAAACCAACCTACCCATAGGCCTTTTTGCCTGTCCCTATCGGGGCCTAACCAATTGGAGTCCGTCTTGGAATCGTGTGTGGCATTTTCAGGAAGTATCCATCATGAACTATTCTTGCCCCCAGCTGAGGATGTCCACCTTTCAGCCAAGGAAGAGCTATTTCCAGCATCCTTTCTTGGAGTAAGCAGATTTTCACAGGGCTGGGCGAGAGCCCTCTCATGACTACTTCTTGTCCACTACATGGACAAAATTCAGTCAAAGAACAACAAAATGAGTCATTCCTTGGTCTTCATCACCAGACTCAGAAAGAATGAATATTTTTCTGAATAGATATTGTTCAGGAGACATTTTGAGCAGGTTAGCTCCTTTTACCTCAACAAGAACTTATTCTGCATTGCATTCTTTCACAGTACATGCTTGTTTCAACATTCTTCCCTGGAAAATGTTAAATTGGAATGGTAATATTCTTAACTACGATCCAGCACCTTCTCTGATCACTCAGCTGGTTAGAGCAGTAAATTCCACTCCAGAGGAATCCTGCACCAACCTTCGATAAAGATAGTAAACAAAGGTCCCACCAAATATAAGGGATCCCAGGGCATTATTTTGAACAGAGCAATGTGCCTCTAAAGTCAAGTTATCTGTTCATTGTTCACAGGAGCTTGCTGTGTGCAAATTGGCTCCCCATTTTTCTATGTTGCAATGGCAACCATACTTCTAAATTACGTACTTAGTTGTGAAGTGTTTTGAACAGCCCAAAGTCACAAAAGGTATGAAACAACTGAGTCTCTTTTCCCCCTGTTTGCAGTTGCTAGACCTAACCCAGTCTTGGAGACCACAATGAGTCAACTGAGTTACATTGGTGTTGTGTCACTGCTTTTCCCTCATGAAACCAAGACTAACTTGCCATGATAGAATGGCGAAGCAGAGTCAATGGGCTGAGTGGCCTAATTTCTGCTCCTGTGTCTTATGTTCTTATGGTATGTGGCCATTGGTTGGTGCATTGATCTTGGCTATGAATTCCACCTTCAATAAGTCATACACATGGAAGTATGGTTAACATAGAAAAGCACACAAGGTGTATTGTGAGACACAGAGCCATAAATCTATGATTTGCATTCAAGGCGTGACATACGATAGATTACCCAGTGGTCCTGTGACATATGAACATGTGAATTAGGAGCATGAGTGGACCATTTGGCCATTTTGTTCAACTGAGTGTAGTTAATGATGGAATCAAAAGATTAACCAAGCTGATTGGGAGCAGTTTGTCCCACCATTTTGCAAAGGCACTGATGAGTCTTCAGGGCAAAATGATCAAATATAAAGATGATTAGAATGAACCAAAACTGGATACCTTAAGTGTTGGCAATAACCATTGTCGTGACAAAATTAAATCAGTAAAATATTTAAATAGTAACAGTTTATATCAAATGGGGAGATGATATAATTGCAAAACATTAGAACTTAAATGTAAAGTTAATATATTTTGCAAATGAAAAAGTTTTATTGGGATTAATGCATTATTTTATTAATGTTCATTTTTAAGAGTGAGTAGAACATAAAAATCACAGTTGCTTTCAGAGGGTTCCTGTGCCAACAGTGACACTCTTTTAGTATCTTCTTTTATCTTCTGTGGGATGTAGACTTTGCTGGCAAGTCAGGCATTTGTTGTTCAACCCTAATTGCCCTTGAACTGAGCGGACTATTTGACAATTTAGGTGTCTGGTGTCACACAAAGACCAAACTGGCTAAGGAAGGAAAATTTTCCTTCCCTCAGTGAATCAGATGGGTTTTTACATAAATTGACAATGTTTTGCAATAGATTGACCTTTTTTTTTAAATTCATCAATTGAATTCTAATTTTGCCATTGTGGGATTTGAACCCATATCCTCAGAACATCAGCCTCTGTCTTGAGATGACAATACCTCAATTCCACTGCTTCCCCGTAACATCAGGGCTATTGAAATTGGGCTATTTGACCCCCACATTAAATACAAAAACCGAAACAAATCAGCCAAGACTTTCATTTTTCACACAGACCATGTCATCTTGACAGTATCAGACTGTGTGCAAATATGTGTTGCATTACTATCAATATGTGTGCTTTGAACTGAAAAATTAATGATGGTAATAATGCCCTGCTAATCCAGCACATATTATTCATGGTTAAATTTGATGGAGCACTGTATTAATCATGATATAATCCATATGTTGATATTTTGGAACTAATATTACTTTAGGAAAACAATCATTATATGCATCAATTGTCATGTTTTCAGTTCTGGAGGATGGTAAAGCTGGTTCTACCAATCTATACTGCATCAGCAAGAAAGACACAAGAAACCTTTTGTCAGCTGTACAGAAATGTGGTTCCTTTTAACTAAACATGAGATGGATTTGGCATCATTCTGTGGGATACTGCAGCTCAGTAGGAGATCTGTAGGATTGGTGTATTCAATCCTATCAGCTACTCAGGTGATAGAACTGTTGCCTCAGCAACCAAAGATAATGGAGTCTGGGCAGCCCAAAATCTAGGTTGGCTGTCAGGTGCAGTATTGGTGCAATGCAGGGCAATCTGAAAATTCTGTCATGCGAACCTGTTGCTAAATGAAGGTCCTTTCCAATGTCTGGGCTGGTCCAGGTGAACCTTTAGAATCCAGCAGCATGAATCAACAAGTTCTCCAGCATTCTGACCAACATTCCAACACGCTGTCTGCATTTTTTTAAAAATAAAAAAAACTATAGCTGCTGTAATCTACCTGAGAACAGTGATTGAGATCTGCTGCATGTGAAGCCATTGGAATAGTTCCAAGGGAAGTGACAAGTCATGAAGGAAATGCAACTTATTTTTGTATGCGAATAACACAGCAAAATCGAAGTAACTCCATTTGTCTGCATTAAGCAACAGATTATATTCCTTTGATTGATAATATGGCACAGTTTTCAAGGTCAGAGATGATTCTCATGAAGGAAGCAGGTTGCTGCATTCTCATTTATCACAATAGTCAGCAAGATTTTATGATGAGTAAATCAAAGTTTCCAAGTTACTTAAGCAGAATTAAATGCTGGTTTGAACTATTATCCACTGGGGCAAGAAGGCTATGGTGATTCTTTCCCAAGGTTATTTTTGTTCAGCCCTTGGTAGTGGGCAGGGTAGATAAAGGCTCAAAATTATATCTTGAACTCTAGGCTGTTTCTCTTCTTTCATCCCTTCTCTCATGAAGGCAGGGGTTAGTCCTAGCTCCATTTCCTCAAGACACTGGTGTCAAAGCCCAGTGACCAGCGCAAAATGTGTGCTCTTCATTCATAAATCCAATCTTTGTTTGCTGGAAAGCTAATTAGAGTAAAAAGTGAGGTCTGCAGATGCTGGAGATCAGAGCTGAAAATGTGTTGCTGGTTAAAGTGCAGCAGGTCAGGCAGCATCCAAGGAACAGGAAATTCGACGTTTCGGGCTAAAGCCCTTCATCAGGAATCCTGATGAAGGGCTTTAGCCTGAAACGTTGAATTTCCTGTTCCTTGGATGCTGCCTGACCTGCTGCGCTTTAACCAGCAACACATTTTCAGCTCTGGAAAGCTAATTAGACAGTAAAGGAGAGAATAAATGTGCATTACAGATAAAAACACTGGTGTCCTCTTGTGACATTTACAGAAGGACATGGGTGGGGAGTATTGCATTCGGTTAATCAAATTTCAGATAAGCGAATGTTGGATAACATAGTTTAGCCAAGCTTCAGGACATTGTGATCTTACCGAATAATCTGATGTTCAGATAATCGAATGCCGGATAATCGAGGTTCCACTGTACACTGTTCTATCCTTTTCATAGAAACCCTACAGTAAGAAACATATGCTTTTCCCCAAAGGTTGTAAAACTCATGGATGTTGCAATGGAAGTCTTTAAATTATTGGAAATGCATAATAATATCAACAGCAAGTCTAAGAGTGTTATATTTAGACAGTCTTGAGTATTCAAACTGTTGCATGCACTAAGAATGCAAGAACTACATATTGTTCCATTTAATTAAAATTTATTGATATCAATCAACCTTTTAAGTTGGGATCATTTGGCCTATTGAGTCTGCATGATCTATCAAAGAGTATTCCACCCATATCCTTGCATTTACCATGGCTAACCTACCTAACCTGCATATCCCTGGACTGTGGGAGGAAAACAGAACACCTAGAGGAAACCCACGCAGGCACAGGGAGAATGTGCAAACTCAACCCAAGCAGCCATCAATGGCTGGAATCAAACCTGAGTCCTTGGTGCTGTGAGGCAACAATGCTAACCACATGCTGTCCAAAAAGGGAGTGAGCAGCTATAGGAACTTTGTTTGATTTTTCTTGTGTCCAGTGGATGGATGGATGACGTCACATATTGTTGCATTCCAACTGAGATCGCACAGTGCAAATATAACATTTGCCTGGTTTTTGTCATGCAATATGACAGGCCATGCTCACACTAAACCATTGGGGAAGCCAATGGAAATCATTATCAGCGGTAAATGTACGCAATGCAAAACATGCAGCTGGTTTGTCAATGCTAAGATGTAAATAATTTGCAAAAGTGTCTCCATCTTTGGGCAGCTCCTCATGAATAAGTCATTTCTCACATTAGATTTACACTATACTAGTACAGATTTTATCTCTCAACCCTGCAGACTTCCTGCCTCTATTCCTGATGAAGGGCTTTTGCCCAAAGTGTTGATTTTTCTGCTCCTTGGATGCTGCCTGACCTGCTGTGCTTTTCCAGCACTGCTCTAATTCAGACTTGGGTTTCCAACATCTGCAGTCCTCGTTTTTACCTAATTCAGACTATATCAATACAGTCAATCTGATGTATTCTCACTTTACATCAACATAGAAATTCAAGTTCAAATGCAGTCCTTTAACTTATTTTTTGTTTCTCTTGGTTCTTGTTGAAAGTACAGAAATTTCAACACGACCATTGTACGCTACAGTACATGGAGAGATTTAAATGGGCTCACATGAATTCCTGGTGATGTTTGTGGAATTCCCAGTACAATCTTGTCTTCCGCAAGAAGAAGTGGTTAGCACTGCTGCCTCACAGCGCCAGAGACCCGGGTTCAATTCCCGACTCAGGCGGCTGACTGTGTGGAGTTTGCATGTTCTCCCCGTGTCTGCGTGGGTTTCCTCTGGGTGCTCCGGTTTCCTCCCACAGTCCAAAGATGTGCGGGTCAGGTGACTTGGCCACGCTAAATTGCCTGTAGTGTTAGGTAAGGGGTAAATGTAGGGGTATGGGTGGGTTGCGCTTTGGCGGGTCGGTGTGGACTTGTTGGGTTGAAGGGCCTGTTTCCACACTGTAAGTAATCTTAAAAAAAAGTGTTGAATCATTGATTACTACAATGCAATGCCCTTGCTGCTCCTGTATTCCTAATCCTATCAGGTCTGTTCAGGTCACAACTGAGCTAAAGGCTCTGCTACAAATCCTTGAATCTGAACTATTCCCCTTCCTGATAAGAAGTGTCTGGAAATGGAGATGAGTGCAGCTCCAATGGAAATATTTTGCACCAGCATTTGGTGCGTAGCCCCAGCTTCCGAGACATGTGCATTGTCTTCAGCCGTAGTCGTGGAATTGCATTTGTTGAACCTGTTGCAGTTTGGCCTGAACTGAGGCATAATGTTGGCTCTCAGCTTCTACCACCCCCCACTCCCCCCTCCCCCAACCAACCCATCTTTAATAAGTGAAAGCAATATTAGTTAATTTGTTATACTTTGAATATGAATTTGAGACCACAAATCATTTATTCTTGGCCGTAAATACAACTTTTAAATGCCAAGTCATAAAATAAAAACCCTTCTGCTGTTGATGCTTTCCTGAAATAGGCTATGGGACGGTTTAAGCAGAAACATATGCTTTTCCCCAAAGGTTGTAAAACTCATGTTGCAATGGAAGTCTTTAAATTATTGGAAATGCATAATAATATCAACAACTAGTCTAAGAGTGTCATATTTGGACAGTCTTGAGTATTTAAACTGTTGCATGCATTAAGAATGCAAGAACTACATATTGTTACATTAAGTTAAAATTTATTGCTATCAATCAACCTTTTAACTTGAGCCCATACCGGAACTCTAAAGTTAGTAGTGCAGATGTAAACAATTGGCTTATTTTGCTGCAACATTGCTCTCAATTAACATTATATCTACATATAAGGATTAATGCCAGTAATATGATTTGTCAGGCTTGACAGCCCGTGGGGTCATGAGCTGTTATTGGTCCCCAGTGAGCTTCTGGATATTGTCCTTCTAGACTTCCACCATTGAGGATGAAGCCAACAGTATATGCAGCCAAGAGCAGAATGGGATTTGGCATGAAATGCAATTGACTTTTTAACTGCAAACAGCTCCTTTCTGTGAACCCAGGCCAGTTGCAGTGATAGTGAAAATAACATCCATTTTTAGATTAGATTAGATTCCCTACAGTGTGGAAACAGGCCCTTCGGCCCAACAAGTCCACGCCGACCCTCCGAAGAGTAACCTACCCAGACCCATTTCCCTCCGACTAATGCACCTAACACAATGGGCAATTTACCATGGCCAATTCACCTGACCTGCACATCTTTGGAAGTTGAGGTAAAGATTGCAGCCCTACCATCGTTTGTCATATTGCTCTACTTCCTCACAACTCACTCATCCGTTGTTTCTGCTTTTGGTGTGATCATGATGACATTTCCAAATTAATTATCGGATGGCGATGGTCTCAATGCAATTTCTTCCTTATTTCTTTTTTCTTCTTTTTTCCTAATCACTGCTCAACCCAACCCTTCCAGTAAGGATGAGCAGATGACTTGGTTTTCTGCTGATACTTTGGAAAATGTCAAGAAAAAAAATTACCTTGGTTTCACTCATCCAAGAAATGGCTCGTTTAAAGGTAATCACTAAGTGAGGCATTGCAGGCAAGAATTCCATCTCTTCTACTCAGATAATATCATTGCTGTACCAGAAGGTTTCACACTCAAGAATTCCTGGTGTGCACATTTTAAAAATTCCCCAATAAAGTCATAGAGTCATGGAGATGTAAACCACGGAAACAGACACTTTGACCCAACTCGTCCATGCCGACCAGATATCCTAATCAAATCTAGGCCCATATCCCTCCAAGCCCTTCCTATTCACATACCCATCCAGATACCTTTTAAATGTTGTAATTGTACCAGCCTCCACCACTTCCTCTGGCAGCTCATTCCATGCACGCACCACCCTTTTTGCGAAAATGTTGCCTCTTAGGTCCTTTTAAATCTTTCCCCTCTCACCCTAACCCTATGCCCTCTAGCACTGGACTCCCCCACCCAAGGGAAAATACCTTGTCTATTTACCCTATCCATGCCCCTCATGATTTTATAAACCTCCATAAGGTCACCCCTAAGTCTCGGACTCTCCAGGGAAAACAGCCCCAGCCTATTTGGCACCTCGATCATGCGGTAAAGGTTAAACTTGGCATCTGTGTTTTCGGAAATGCAAATGGAACAAACTGTTTGAAAGGGCCAGAATGTTGCAAGTCTACTAACATTTGACTTGCATCTTAACTCCCAGGTTGGTCTGGGGTAGCCGGGTTCTCGCAGTTTCCAAGCATCTGACAAAAATAAACCCTTTTGCTCATTAGAAGGCAAAGCAGAATGATTGCAAATTATATTTGTGAATTTGTTTCAGTACATTCTGTGCCGTCTGGGTCTACGAATCAGTAGCACTTGCTTCCAACAGACAAGACTCCAGCTTCACTCCCTATATCCATGGCATGAGGGTTAAAATCAAGGCTAGCACACCGGAATGGTAATCAGAGAGTGCAGCACAGTCTGAGATACCCTCCCTCACTCGAAACGTCGAATTCTCTATTCCTGAGATGCTGCCTGGCCTGCTGTGCTTTGACCAGCAACACATTTGCAGCTGTGATCTCCAGCATCTGCAGACCTCATTTTTTACATTAAACTGAGACCCCATCTGCCGCCCTGAGTGAATGTAATAGATCCCTGGCAGCTCAAGAAGAGCAGGTCAGTTCTGCCCAGTGCCTTGACCAATATCTATCTCTCAATCGGCATCGCAAAAAATGCTCATCAGGCCATTATCACATTGCTGTTTGTGGACGAACTTTAATAAATTGTAGCTAGATTTGATGATGACACAAAAGTAGGTAAGAAAGCAAGTTGTCAAAAAAGTCATAGAATTGCCAAAAGCAATTAGATAGGTGAAGGGAATAGGCAAAGACAGTGACAGCTGCAGCATGATGTGGGAAAAGGTGAACTTTGGCAAGAACAGAATGTTAACACATTATTTCAGCAGACAGAGAGAGAGAGAGACTGCAGAATTCAAAGGGATCTGTATGTCCTGAATCATAAAAAGGTAACATGAATGACAATAAGGTAGAATGCAGGTAACAGCAAGTAATTTGCAAGCCAAGTGGAATGCAACATTTAGTGCATGTACAAAAGTAGGGACAAACTACAGGGCTTTAGTGAGACTGCATCTGGAGTACTGTGTAGTCAGCTTTCTTAAAAAAGCTACAAGAAACTGTTCAGAAAAGGTTCACTAACTGATTCCCAGCACAGCAGGGTTTATCTAATGAGGAAAGGTTGAGCAGATTGGGCCCATGTCCATTGGACTTTAGAAGAATTTGAGGTGACCTTATTGAAAGATGTATGATTCTGAAGAGACTTGATGAGGTAGATGCTGAAAGAATCTCATGGGACAGACTGGAAATAGGGACCATGTTTAAAGAAAAGACATCACTCATTTAAAAACTGAAATGAGGGAAAAGATGTTTTCTTAGAAGGCCATGAATCTGTGGAATTCTGTTCCCTGACATTCAGTGGAGGCTGTTATTGAATATATTCAAGGCTGGGAGATTGATCAGCAAGAGAATTGAGGGTCATTGAGGACAAAGTGGAGTTAAGGCCACAATCAGACTAGCCATCCAGTGATGGAGCAGGTTCAAGGGGCCAATTGGCCTACACATGCTCCTATTCGATGTGTTTTTGTTCTTGTGTCTGCCATTGCTCCCGATATTACAACAGTGACACTTCTGAGACATCCGGTGGTGGTGGAGAGTGCAAAACAGGTGCAAGTCTTTTTTGGAGGGCTCTTGAGAAGATGCTACAGTGCAGTCTCAATTCTAACATTCCAGGTTATCGACTGATTAAAGTGAATTTGTGCATTTTATTTGACTGTTGATCAGTTACTAATGTACAAGACTGATCAGTTCAGCTGGAACGCTGCTTGGATCACTTGAACATATTTAAAATGATAAAATGAGCCTAAAACAAGTAAAGGCCAAAGTGGAATGGGCTCTGGAAATTTCTGGCTGCCAAGAAATCTTCCCTGTGAACTTGTGCCAGTTGTAGAGATGGTGGAAATGCTATCCATAGTTTGTGAAAATTACATAAGAATTTGATCCTAGTTGGCATTCTTGATACCTCAACTGCCAGACTCATCTTGACACACATAAATCCATGGTTACTTGTACTCCATTGTCATTTCCCTGGAGATTCCGAAACACTGTTGTATTCCTATAGCAACGTCTTGACCAGTCAGAGTCTAGCTGCCTGCTCCGAAGTCAGTAAGACATCATCTAAGATTGGCAATTAACAGTCCCTGCTTCATCTCAATGCCAATCATGGCCCAATCAATCAACACCGTTTTCATATTCTGCATTAATTGATATTCCCTTTCCATATTTGGCTTGTTGTACCCCAGTCCTGATGGGCGCAGGACTAAAAGCTTCAACTTTGTGTCTGGTATTAGCAAGGTTTAGGTTCTGTACAACCAAGCAATTACTATTTCACTCTTACTTGGCTTCTTGATTTATCAGATGATAAAAGATTTGGAGGACCACTGAGGAAAGATGGGGGAGTGGAGCTGGTTGAGTTTCACTGAAAGAGAGCTAGTATTCCTGATGAAGGGCTCCTGCCCGAAATGGCAATTTTCCTGCTCCTCGGATGCTGCCTGACCTGCTGTGCATTTCCAGCACCACTCTAATCATGACAGAAAGCTAGTATGCACAAGGGAAGGCAGAATGGCCTCCTTCCAGCTGCAGCAATTTTGTGATCCAGTGAGCTTCAATATCTGACATCAAGTATAGTTCTGTCGAGTTTTTGACTGCTTCCATCAGTCGCAAATTGTCAACAATCTCTTCGATCTTCTAGCATTTGGAGGGAACATTCTGAATAAATATTATCTACAAGAAATAGTGCCTGATACCAGTTGAAGCAATATGACCCCAGTTGAAGTGGAAACCATCCATTTAATGATGGATAACTGACTCAGAGCAGGAAGCCCAAATCTAACTCCCTACCAACTCTCGTGCTGTCCAGTCCAGCAACACGTTTGAGTTTAAAACTGGCATTCTTGTTTTCAACTCCCTGTCTCTCCAACAACCCGATGAGATCATTGCAGTTCTTCAACTCTGGCTTCCTGCTTGCCCCAGATTTCAATCAAGAAAAAGTGAGGACTGCAGATGCTGGAGATCAGAGTTGAGAGTGGGGTGCTGGAAAAACACAGCAGGTTAGGCAGCAATGTCGATTGTCCTGCTCCTCGGATGCTGCCTGACCTGCTGTGCTTTTCCAGCGCCCCACTCTCAACCCTGATTTCAATCACTCCACTATTGTCAGCCATGTCTTCAGCTGCCTAGGTCCTACACTCTGAATTTCCTGTTAAAGCTTGTGACTTCTCTCTCTTTCTCACTTTATAAACTTGTGGATACCTGTACCTATAATATTGAGTCAAAACGTGTGGTGTTGAAAAAAGCAGAGCAGGTCAGGCAGCTTCGGAGGAACAGGAGAGTCGACATTTCGGGCATAAACCCTTCATCATGAACCGTCAATTCTCCTGCTGCTTGGTTGCTGTCTGACCTGCTCTGCTTTTTATCAGAGCCACACTTTTCCAATCTGACTCTCCAGCATCTGCAGTCCTCACTTTCTCCCTGTGCCTAAAATCATCCCTTGCGTGGCTCATTATCAAATCTTTGATTACGCTCCTATGAAGCAGCTTGGGAACTCTTGCAATGCTACAGCTGCTACAAAAGTGCAGATTTTGTTGACTCATGACCAGGGGAATGGGGACCAAGCTGAACCTTTCCTCACGTCCACCTCAACTCTCAAGGAACGTGTTCTTTCAGAAACCTCTCACGTTGGAACCCGTCTGGCTGTGTTTGGTATTTCAAACAGCTCTAAGCTGATGGAGAGAACTATTGCTTCCACCTCCACAGCCCTGACAGTCTTCCATTTAATTGGAGCCCAACCTGCATATTTGAGATAGATTATGGTGGCTTGGAGTGAGGATTCTTCTTGGCTGAACTTTATAATTGCAGTCACCCCAGCTCAATGCAGGTCCAATTGTGGTTGGGTCCCCACTCTATTTTAACCACCTCAGAAATGAGATGGAGGCATAGTGTCAGAAGTTAAAATTGAGCCCTCTACTTCAGACGTTGAGGCATGAAATCCCTGGGAGTCTTATCAACATTTGGCAAAGTTTCCCCATCTTCAGTCCCTATTGTTAACCCTCCAGTTTGGCTTCCTCAATCGTGGCTTGTTCTAAGCGTGGCTTCTTCCCCACTCTCATCATTAGGTGGCTTTAGGTCTCAATACGGTCGAAACAAAATGAAGTAAAAAAAACACTGGCATAAACATTTTCTGATGAAACCTGTTTGAGGTGGTATCTGTTTTGTTTTTTGTTGTTGATGGTTTGTCAAAGAGTTAAATGTGTGGAGATGTGGGGGGCAGCAAAGATGGAATTTTGTGGTGGGAAGAGGGTGGGGGGGGAAGGATTAAGTCAGACAGCAGGGTAGCAGGGGCAGCGCAATGCTCCTTCCTACCTCCACGCTTATCCCATTTGTGGAAGGAAGGCTCACAGACCATCTCCATATCCTGTTACTAATTCAGGCCTCCCCCTGCCCTTAAATCATCGATAGGTGCCCTGCAAGTATTAACCCTTCACTCTCCATAGGGTGAGTGCTGTGTGGAAACCCAAAAGGTGCCCTGTACAGGATGGTCTCAAGTTACAATGCAAGTGTACTCCAAGGTATGAGAGTGTGGTGCTAGAAAAGCATATCCTGATGAAGGGCTTATGCCCGAAACGTCGATTCTCCTGCTCATCGGATGCTGCCTGCCCTGCTGTGCTTTTCCAACACCACACTCTCGATACTGGCTCCCGCCAGCTGGATAGAACAAACAACCTAAAATTTTGTCCTTAAAATAGCAGGACATCTGTGAGGCTGAGGCAACTCACCCAAAACAAGACCCATTTTAAAGCCTCTCTGTTGGAGTACATCGAATTTCAGGCTCAAACGTTAGCTGTTAAGCAAATCCACACCGACTGACTCTGATCTGCTCTGAGCCTCCATTCCCGTTCATCACCAATGAATGACTGATCATTTTACTCCACGACAGAGAGTGTTACAATAAAGTCCAATCCTGGCTTTCCTCCAATATCCCCATTACTTCCCATCCAGCCATTCCTGATGAAACATGGGTCTGTCGGGTTTGGGGAGGGAGTGTTCAAAATGTCCTCTTTAAAGCTTGCATGGGGTTTGTGAGGGGTTTCCACCAGGGTGACCTCTTCAGCAAGGTTACCGGGTGACAGTTAGAGGGGAGCTTTCCCTCCCTAACTCCAGAAGGGGTTGAGTAGGGGAATGATTTTATCATCTATGTGTCAGTTCAAAATTGAATCATTTTCATGAAAATCGTGGCATTTCCTGGATTACCCAATGCCTTTAGTTGAGCGTCTATCCATCTCCTCCAGGTCAGACCTATTTGGTCCCATTTGCCTTGATGGTTAGTCCCAGATCAACGTAGCAAGCATTTTGCTGATCAACTCTTGGTATTAAACTCTGAACCTCGTAAGCACTCAGTATAAGGTGGTGAAACAATCCAAGGGTCAGGTTGAGACTGCATATCGAGGAGGTGTAGGTCACAGTAGAGGGTGGTATTCCCATATATATCAAGACAGTAGAGGTTGTGTGTTTGGACAGTTAATTATTGAGGGCCAGTGCTGTATAAGGGAGGAACAGAGTCATAGGGTCATACAGGGAACAGGTGCTTCCATCCAACTTGCATATTCCAACCAGGTCTCCTAAACTGAATCAGTCCCACTTACCTGTGTTTGGCCCATATCCCTCTAAACTTTTCCTGTTCATGTATCTATCCAAATGTCTTTTAAATGTTGTAACTGTACCTGCATTTACCACTTCCTCAGGCAGTTCATTCCACATATGAACCACTCTCTGTGTGAAAAAGTTGCCCTCCCAGGTCCTTTTTCAGTCTTTCTCCTAAGCCCCTCATAATTTTACAAACCTCTATAAGGTCACCCCTTAACCTGCTTCGCTCCTGGTAAAAAAAAAGTCCCAGCCTCTCCTCAAAACTCAAACTCTCCAGTCCTGGTAATATCCTCATAAATCTTACCTGCACCCTTTCCAATTTAGTACCATCCTTCCAATAGCAGGGCGACCACAATTGTACACAGTATTCCAAAAGTAGTCCTACCAATGTCCTCAACAACTACAGTGTGATGTCCCAACTCTAATACTCAGCACTCTATCCAATTAAGGCAAGCACACCAAATGCCTTCTTCACCGCCCTGTCTACCTGAAACTCCCTTTCATGGAGCTATGTACCTGAACTCATACTAATAACATAAATGAGAAATAGTAAAAGCAAATTCAATGACAAGAATATTTATAGCGTGTCGCTGCTGGCAAGTCCTGTGGATACAGCAAGATTGGGATTGGGCACCAGTAAGTGACAATTTGGAATCATTACAAACAGCAGATTTATGGGAGCTGCATTTTGTCCCAGGTTGATAATATGAGGGTTGTGGATCTTCAAACAGCATAAATTACAGAGCTGAGAGCTGTGGCCTTAGCCAGAGAAATGAACCATTTAATGTTTAAATAATTTAAGTACCAGCCATTATATAGTTGCATTTTCAGCAATAAATGATTAGATCATCATCATTCACACTGGCGTGGAAATTCATTGAAGTCCAAAGATGTGCGGGTCAGGTGAATTGGCCATGCTAAATTGCCCATAGTGTTAGGTAAGGGGTATATGTAGGGGTAGAGGTATGGGTGGGTTGCGCTTCGGCAGGTCGGTGTGGACTTGTTGGGCCGAAGGGCCTGTTTCCACACTGTAAGTAATCTAATCTAAACTAGTAAGGACAGGTTTCTCTCCCGGTGTCACACGGGGACTAGGTATCTTGGGCTTAAATGTGAATTTTGATGAGAAGTGTGGCAGCAATCTATTTGTTTTCTCAGTTTCGAATCTGACTTTTTGAAAAATATTCAGCGAGTGATATTCTGGGTGTGCCCGAGGAGATGGCCTTGTATTGGAAAGGTGTGGCCCTGAATTTTGCGGGAAAGACTGACTAGCAAAGCAAAGTACCACATACAGAGCCATCAAACACCAGCTGCCTGTGTCTGCAATTCATGACCACTCTACTCAGCAGCTCAGAAGAAGTGGATAACCAGTTACAAAGCACAAAGTGATCAATGAGATAGCAAAGGCATTGGATCCTCAGGTAGCATATCTTAAAAAGTGTACTGCCTGTCTCAGGGCTCACCAGATTAGCAGGAAGCCACGGAATGATCAGATTCTGCACTATAGATTGGAAATATTAGCTATGAATTCCTGCTGGCTTCTGTTCAGTAGCTACTGCAGGGAACGGTGAATGAGCAGTGGGCAGGGCAACACCAAATTGCTCTCGAGTTTAAAGATGTTCATTTAAATTTATTTGCACTGGGGCTAAAAGCAAGTCTGTGGCTTTTCATCATGGCCCCAGCACTCAGCATCAAAACCCTTTTTAATGTTCTCCCTCTGGCAAACAGCTTTATAGTTGAGACGGACACACAGCAATTGTTACAATGCTCCTCACAGCCTCGTCTTATAATGCTTTAAAAACAATGGGATGTATTTTTCAGAAGGCAGCATCAGCTGCACTTTAACAAATATGCCCCTAGCTTAGCTTAACTTTGTCTATCTTGGTTTATTCCTGTTGGATTTAAGTGTTCAGGTGAAGTAAGCTACTGCAAAATATATACTAACCCAGAAAACTTTACAAATGACACAGATTAGTCATCATCACATCTATTTATTAATGGTGATTTTGTGTGTTTTTTTTACAGTTAAAAGCATAAATCCAGTTAGGTATCAGATCCAGTGCTGCTTCCTCAGAAGTGTTGAAAAATGCTTTACTGAGTGATTCAGTGAACAGGAACCCCACCCTTTGGTGGTAGGTCATGAGCCCAGTTTAATGGGATAATAAGTGTCCCCCAGCAAACTGGAAGCTGGCGAAGTGAAATAGGTTTCTAAACAATTCGCTGTAGACAAGAAAGTGCCCACCAGTTGAGAGCAAGCAGTCAAACTTCCCAATGGATCCACAGCTACAAGGATGTCTACTCCAGGAAGTTGGAAGCATCAGCCAGACACAGTTGAGGAATTGGATTGAGGCACAATGTTACAATGGAGTGAAAGGATTTTAAATGTACATCAGACTGCTCAATTAAGCTGCAAAAGAAGGAGATAGATATTTGAAAGATATGTCATTGATGTATTGCTCGTGCATTCGTCAGTACACAAGCAAGAATGCCAAATTTTAAACCACCACAACAATTTATAGTACAAGAGACAATAGCTGCTGATTGATTGGTAATTCAACTCTGATTGGATCCCCTATTTCCCAACATTTTCTCCATAGAAATGCCTCAGTCAATCATAAATAATTGCTACAATTGCTTGAAATTTGGCATTCTTGTGCTTGTCCTGATGAATGCAATGCAATGTGTTTCTTTATTCAGCAAGATTCAAATTAGAAATCCTTTATTGGTCAGAGCATTGAGTATAGGGAGTTGGGAGGTCATGGTGTGGCTGTACAGGACATTGGTTAGGCCACTTTCTGAATACTGTGTGCAATTTTAGTCTCCCTCCTATAGAAGGATGCTGTGAAACTTGAAAGGGTTTACAAGGATGATGCCAGGATTGGAGGATTTGAGCTATAGGGAGAGGTTGAATAGGCTGGAGCTGTCTTGCCTAGAGTATCGGAGGCTGAGGGGTGACCTTATAGAGGTTTATAAAATTATGAGGGGCATGGATAGGGTAAACAGACAAGGCCTTTTCCCTGGAGTAGGGGAGTCCAGAACTAGAGGGCTAAGATTTAGGGTGAGAGGGGAAAGATTTAAAAGGGACCTAAAGGGCAACCTCTTAACACAGAAGGTATTGCATGTATGGAATGAGCTGTCAAAGGAAGTAGTGGAGGCTGGGACAAGTACTACATTTAAAAGGCATCTGGATGGGTACCTGAATAGCAAGGGTTTAGTGGGACATGGACCAAGTGCTGGCAAATAGGACTAGATTAATTTAAGTTATCTGGTTGGCATGGATGAGTTTGACCGAAAGGTCTGTTTCCATTCTGTACATCTTTTCATAGATTCTCTACAGTGTGGAAACAGGCCCTTCGGCCCAACAAGTCCACACCAACAGCCAAAGAGTAACCCACTCAGACTCATTCACCTACCTATTATCGTCCATTTATGTCCTGATTAATGCACTTAACCTACACATTCTGAACAATACGGGCAATTTAACATGACCAATTCACCTGACCTGCACATCTTTGGATTGTGGGAGGAAACCGGAGCGCCTGGAGGAAATCCATACAGGCACAGGGAGAATGTGCAAACTACACAGACAGTCGTCCAAGATTAGAATTGAACCAGGGTCCCTGGCACTATGAGGCAGCAGTGCTAAACACTGAGGCACCATGCAGCCCCATCTCTGTGACTCTATATCACTATTTGAGGTTCTGAATTGCATCAGTTGGCCTCAGTACCCCAGAGCCATGAAGAGGAAGATGGGCCAGTGTTACTACTGAGAGAGTCAATAATTGATATCAGTATGTATGCACATTAATGCTGGGAAGGGACCAGTTGATGTTCATCTATGAGGCTCTCTGTTCCAGAAGCACCCTGGAATTGGGACAATTCTGTCAAGAAGATACTGGAGGGCTGCATCAGCCATGGTGCAGATAATCATACCTTTACTTTTGAGTCAGAGGGTGATGAATTCAACTTCTGAGATTTTACTGCAAAACCCAGCCCAACACTTGCGGGGTGCAAGGTTGGAGATACTGCCTTTTAGTTGGAACTCAGACCTGTTCGGTCCAATTAAAAGAACCCATGACAATTTCAGAGGAATTTTCCCCAGTGTATTGGTGAAGGTCTGCCCCTCAACCAACAACACTGAAACCCATGAAGCGGTCATGATCACATTTGCTATTCTTTATGGGAGCTTGCTGTGCACAAATTTCCTACATCACAGCAGCAGTTACACTTCAGAGATGACCTCTGGCTGTAAGGCATGATGGGATAGCCTGAAGTTGTGAAAGGTGCCATGTAAATGCAAGTTTGTTCTTCTTTCACTATTCTATACCCCTCCAAGAGCCCGAGGAGGAGAGAGGGTGGTAATCTTTCATTGTGGTCTCATGTTTTGATACTAACAGTGACACCTTCGGTGAGAATTTGCTCCCCATCAGTTGGTGTAGCTTTGGCAGATATTGCGTTTACTGATGTACCTGGGGTTT
Source organism: Hemiscyllium ocellatum (assembly GCF_020745735.1). Classification (NCBI taxonomy): domain Eukaryota; kingdom Metazoa; phylum Chordata; class Chondrichthyes; order Orectolobiformes; family Hemiscylliidae; genus Hemiscyllium; species Hemiscyllium ocellatum. Next base: position 43,470,766 of record NC_083430.1, read on the forward strand.
CTGCTGGAGTTTGAGTATCCGATCAGGAGAATCCCAGAGACTGTTCACAATCACTAGGTATTCTCTAATGAGTCTGTATGCAGGGATTTGCCTGACTGAGATAATTACAGTGACGCTTATTAATTAAAACTCTGACAGTCTAACCACCGTGGCAAGATTTCTCAAGTGTCTTTTTTTTTCTTTACCTAACAGGTTAAAATGGTTTTGAATCCAAAAAGAGCATTTCAGATGCAAAGGAAAAGGGGATTTTTGTCGAACTGAAAATTTGTGTTGGAGGATATTGTGGGATTAAAGGAAGAAGGTTTGGCCGCAGGAAGGTGCAGTGCATAAATGCTCAAAAGAAGGAGGAAGAGTTCAAATAAGAAAGATAAATCCTTCCCCCTCCCAACCCATCCCCCGTCCCTTGATCTTGGCCTTTAGCAAGATCTTCCAAGGGAGAGGAGATGACTGACACAATGAGCCTCAAAGAGACTTCAAACAGGCACCTGCGGCTAAAGCTGAACAGCCTGGGTCGCCGTGTGGATGAGCTAGAGGAGGCCACGAGAAACCTACACCGGACAGAGGATGAGTTGATGGACCTGCAAGACAAAGTGATCCAAGCTGAAGGCAGCAGCTGCAGCCTCCTGACCGAGGTGGACAACCTGCGCAAGAGGGTACTGACTATCGAGGGGAAAGACGAGGAGGTCCGCAAGGCTGAAGACATGTGCAGGACCCTGAAGGAGAAGCTGGAGGCAGAGGTCAAGCTGAGCCAAGAGCTCAAGGCTGAGATCGAGAAGCTGCAGGACAGGATGGGGGAGCTAGAGAAATTGGAAGAGGCCTTCAATAAGAGCAAATCGGACTGCACTCAACTGTGCCTGAGCTTGAATGAAGAGAAGAATCTCACCAGGAAGCTGATCACTGAACTGGAGGTCCTCCGAGCCAGAATGAAGGAGCTGGAATCCACAGAAAGTCGGCTCGATAAATCGGAGAAAAGTATCATTGAAGAGCTGGAAAAATTAAAATCGATAACCGTCATTTTAGCAGAGGAGAGGAAGACCATGAACGAAACACTGAAGCAAAATGAACAAGTTATCCAGGACCTTACCAAGAAACTAGAACAAAATAACAAGATAAATGAGACAGATCAAAGCTGGAACTCGTCTAATCTCAGGACAAATGTCAATGAGAAGACACATAACTATTCAGGGGACAGAGGTGATCTCAGGATTGAGGATGACTTGTCCACAGGCCTCTCTCCGAAAAGCAGTCTGGCAAAGAAAAGTTTAGACTCCCTAAATATAACACACAATGTTGGGCTCAGAAACAAAGGATCCCGTGAAGGGCAGGAGGACAACAAAATTAAGGATCTCACTCAGGAAATCGAAAAGTTAAAGAAACGTCTGAAACTGCTGGAGATGGTAGAGGAAGACCTGAAGAAAACAGAAGCCAAACACAATGAGTTACAAGAGAGGTTTCTGAATGAGCAGTGCAAAGCCAAAATGCTAGCCGATCAGATCGAGGAGATGAAATCGCAAATGACGAGGAACAAGGCCGTAGAAAACGGCGAGACTACACACCAGGACATTCGCTTCAGGCCTCGACAGGACAAAACAAAGTACAAAGGTGTGGCCACGGCAGAACCGCACATCCTGAAAGAGAAGGCACACGAGGTGTCATATCAGCCACGGTCACCCAGAGAGAAAGTGAGAAACAGAGACTTGTTGCTGGATGATGACAACACGGGAAAAGGTTACAGACGTCCCCTCAGTCCCAATGCAAGACGAAGGTTTCAACGGCCCTCTTCAAACCCAAGAACAGCTTCCAATGAAAAGAAATCCGAGGATAAATCTTTTCCACACAGCTATAGCTCTGCACAGAAAGATCAGGACCTGCAGCCAGAGAAGCTGAAGAAAACAAGGGAGCCCCCATCAGTGCTCAGTCGCTATCCTCCAGCAGCTAATGAATCCAGTGTAAAGAGACCTTGGAACACTCAAAATAAACAGAATGAAAACGGACAAAAGTGCAAAGCAGATACAGTATCCAGGGACTATAGTGATTTAGAACAATCGTCTGAAAGCCAGAGAAAGACTCTCAGCTATTTACACAATTCTGAAAATGAGAATGTAGCATCTCAAGATGAGGTAAATGATTCTGGCGAGGATTCATCGTCCACGAGTACTACTGCTAGCCTTTTGAATGGAACATTTCCCTCTTACAGGAATCACACAGCTTCACCAACATCCAGCGGTGAGCTGAAGGATGCCAACCTGCCCGAGGGTGAAGTGCCAATGAGCACCAATAGTGAGTCAGCTGCTGTAAAGACGGCTGAAAAATTGCCAATACGTGAGGAGCCAGAAACCACGATGGAAGCCACGCCCGTGACAACGAGAGCGCGCAGGTCTAGGTATTTGTATTCAACAAAGTCCCAGGACATGGAAAACGTGGACGTGAGGGGTAGACAGCCACTCAGCTCTAAACCCACTGAAACCATTGCCTCTGAAGAGGCGGCTACGAATCAAAAGCCAGGCCTGGAGCTGAAGAGGATTTGTAGCCCCAGAGAGGGCCTGAGATCCAAAGCAATTATTAAACCGGCCATAATCGCCATTGACAAGAAGGAAATAATGACAACCGGGTCGGAGCCAATTGGTGAAGAGCATGGGCTCTCACCCAAAACTGTGCCAAATAAAGTGACCAGTAGCATCACGATACCTCCATCAGGTTTGTCCTGTCAAAGGATCAGTAGTACTGTGATACCAAAGGAGAAACACACTTCCACAAGCAATATTACAATCAGTTCAAGTGAGACACCTTTACAAAGGAGCAATATTAGTATTCCCTATGAAATCTCGATCCGTAAGAGCGATATTACAATGAAGCCATCAGAATCGGACAGCTCAGATGAAGAAGAGACTGAATCAGTGTCTGAGGTGTCAGTGAGCAGCAGTATTACAGTCAAATCCCTCCGGTATGAAGATGGCGACATTGGCGGAACGTCCTACGAAACAAGAAGGAGGTCTCGCACGACGGAAACAGAGACGAAAAGTCTCCCCGTGGATCCGCTGGAGAGAGCTTCATGGAGGAAGAGCCGCAGTGGGGCCCAGGTGGAACCTACTCACTACAACACTGACCTCGGCACGGATTTCTCCCGAGTAACGGTGAGGAAAGCAAACCGTGCGCCCGCCGTCAACGAAGTGGCTGAGCCGAGCGGTGGCTCCAGAGCGGCAGGAACTGACGGGTACACGAAGAAGGCAAATAACTTTTCCAATTCTTCGGACTCGGTGGACATTAAAAGCAGCCTCACGTCAGACTCTGCTCCTCACCGGAGCTACTACAGCGCAGCGGATAGTATTCTCCGAAGGAAGCAGAACGCCACCGTCGCGTCCAAGGTAGCAGATTGGAACAGCACATGCTCGTTGGTGAGTCACACTTACTAAGCGTATCCTGAGCCTGTCCTTTCAAATAGCTGCTATGTCAATGAATTTAGAAGGGTCAGAGGTAATCTCATTGTGAGACATAGAAGATTCCTAATAGATTGGAGAGCGGCAATGTTGCAAAATTGTTATCCCCTCACTGAGGAATTAGAACGGCAAAGAGACTGGAGGACGCAGTCTCTGAGGATGGATGGAGACGGGGCTCAGCTGTTTAGGACCGATCCAAAGAGCAGTTTCTTCACTCAATGTTTAGAAGCCTGTGCCCAAACAGCTACAGATGCCCAAACACTGAATAGATAGAGAGGGCTCAGTTGATGGTCAGGTGTTTGGTGTCACCTGCAAGGATGTAGACCAGGTCCTGGCAAGTGGGATGGGAATGGGAGGCTAGTTTACCCAACCAGTGCAGATAATTTGTGCTGCTGAATGGCCTCTTTTTGTTCTGTAACATTTTCCTGTGGTTCTAATCAAGGAATTAGAGTCAGCTTTCAGTTTTGAGCTTGACCCTTGGAGTGTGACTTGAATCCAGAACTTTGGGATTTGGGGACAAATATGTTGCCAGCTGGGCCGAGGCTTAAACCAGTAAACCAGGCCTTCAGTCCTGCTGAAGGGCTTTTGCCCAAAATGTCGATTCTCCTGCTCCTCAGATGCTGCCTGACTTGCTGTGCTTTTCCATCACCACTCTAATCTTGACCTAAAGCAGTAAATACCGGCCTAATACTTCAAAGGCCTGGAACATGGGAAAAGCAAGGGGCCAGGAGTTCCAAGCCCACCATGGCAGTTTGTGAGTTTAAATTTGATCTGAAAGTTCTAGAGTTTCAAAACAAAATGTGCCCTCAGTGTAAGTGACTGTGGATTATCAATTAATAACTCAATTGATTCTTTAGGAAGTAAAGTTGCCCTGTTTCTCTGGCCCATTGTGATTGCAGCCCCACTATCACCAAATCGAGCAGGATGGTACAGGGTCAATGCAGAAACAATGTCCCCAATGACTAGGGAGTCCAGAGCCAAGGATCTGAGAGTATGGGGTCAGTTATTTAGGACTGAGACAAGGAGAAATATCATTACCCAAACAGTGGTGAGCCTGTGGAATTCTCTGCCACAGAAAACAATTGAGGACAAAACATTGAATGTTTTTGAGAAGGAGTTAGGTATCGTTCTTGGGGCTAAGGGGATTAAAGGGACAAAGTGGGAACAGGAGACTGAGTTGGATGACCAGTCATGATCATATTGAATGGTGGTGCAGGCTTGTAGGGCTAAATGGCCTACCGTCTGCTCTGATTTTCTGTGTTTTAATCCATTGCAATCGACACTTGACTAAAATGATGCAGCATCTCCTCAGCCCAAGAACCCCCTCCATGTTAGCGTCACAGCAATCTGGAGCACAGAAAAGGGCCCTTTGGCCCATCAAATCTGTGTTGGTCTAAACCAAACAGTAATTATTCTATTCCCATTTTCCAGCTCTTCTCTGGGCATCACAAGTGTACATCTAAATCCCTCTTCAATGTGATGCAGGTTTCTGCCTCCCACCCCTACAGGCAGTAAGCCCCAGATTCCCACCACCCTCTGAGTGAAAACGTTCTTCCTTACATCTCCTCCAAACCTCCTTAAACTTGTGGCCCCTGGTAATTGATCCCTCCATCAGGGGGAAAGGGTTCTTCCTGTCTCCCCTCTCTATGTCCATCAAATTTTTCTCCATGGCCCCTCTCAATCTCCTGTGCTCTAAGGACAGCAATCCTGGTCAGTCCCATCTCTCCCCATCACTGAAACTCTCCAGCCCAGGCAACATCCTGGTAAATCTCCTCTGCATCTAAAACCTCAGTGACAAAACAGTTCCTTTCATTACTGTCTTGATTTAACCATTGGCATCTTCTCTGCATTTAAAAAAAAATACTTTTCTGTCAACTGTCCCTTTTGCTTTCTAATTCTGAAGTAAAGCCAAGTGCCAGTCAAATTGCTTCCTGGCTTAGGGTCATTTAAGTCAGAAGATGGAGGCTCCAGGCCCTGTCTTTAGGGAGCTCCATTCAGAATTCAGCCCAATGCTCCTGAACAACATTAGAGACAGGGTTGCTGCAGTTTGCATGAGATCTCTAACCATTGTTTACAAAATCATGAAGGGTGTCTACAGGGTGGATAGAGACCAGCTTTTTCCCCATGGTAAAGGATTCAATAACGAGAGGCCACGCTTTCAAAGTGAGAGGTGGAAAGTTTAAGGGGGATACACATGGTAAGTACTTCACACACAGAGAGTGGTGGGCATTTGGAACGCATTGCCAGCAGAGGTGGTAGAGGCAGGCACAGTAGATTCATTTAAGATGCGTCTGGGCAGATGTATGAGTAGGTGGGGAGCAGAGGGATACAGATGCTTAGGAATTGACCGACTGGTTTAGACAGTACACTTGGATCGACTCAGGCTTGGAGGGCCGAAGGGCCTGTTCCTGGGCTGCAAATTTTCTTTGTTCTTTGTTCAAGTACAAGAAGCAGAACCTGACTCAGGAAAGCTACAACACGGGAGGTTGTCTCCTTCACTCATGGGATATTGGTGGCACTGGGGAACTCAGCATTTCCTTCCTTTGAGGAGAGTGCTGGTGAACTGCCTTTCTAACAACTGAATGGCATTCTGGATTATTTCAGCAGACGGCTGAGGGTGAACAATATGGTGTCTCTGGAGTCACATAGAGGTCAGACTGGTTAAGGATGGCAGGTTTCCCTTCTAAAGGACCGAACAAACCAGATGAGCTTTGGCAACAATTTAATAATTTCACTTAACTCATTGAATTCAAATTTGGCCAGCTCCAATGGGAGGAGTCCTGAATACCTGCGGCCTAATCATTAGCCCACGCCTTTATTTTACCAGCACAGGAACATAACCACTATATGAGGATAGGGTGGGTAAAAGGCATTAACGTGTTTGATTAGCTATGAATGGTGAAACAGGTTAATCTTGATGACCAGCCTATTCCTGTTCCGATGTTCCTACACTGTAATTCCCAACGAGGCTGTGGTCTCTTTTGTTGCCACAATGACAAGTCCCAGATTTCAAGCTGAGCCATTAAGCAGCCAACATGAGGTTTCCCAACAGAGAAAACAAGACGGAAAAATGATGTCAGCAGCAGGTAATCTGGTTATGTCTGTCTTGGGCACCTCCTGCAGGTCAGATGTGGAACATCTCTCAAAGAATCATTGAAAGCTTGCTGCTGGGGAAAGGCACACAAATTTCAATATTTTTTAACAATTTGAACATATATTAATTTCTAACAAGTGTGTAAAACTGTAATTTTGTCTATTTAATGTGGGTATCATTGGCAAATCAGCATTTGGTGCCCATTCCTAATTACCCCTGAGCTGAGTGGCTTATTGGGCCATTTCTGAAGGCAGTTATGAATCAACCACATGGCGGGGACTCTGCAGTCACATGTAGGCCAGACCAGGTAAAGATGGCAGATTTGCTTCCCTACAGAGAATTAGTGAACCAGATGGGTTTTTAGTAAACAATTAGTGTTGGTTGTCATGGTCACCATTGCTGAGTCTGGTTTTCAATTCCAACTTTATTAGTTGAATTTAACACACACCAGTTGCCGTTGCATGATGTGAAATGATCCCATGGAATCATTTGCCCAGTGATATTACCACTAAGCCCTCATGTTCCTTAACAATCGGGAATTATGTCCAACCAAAATCAGGAGTGAATGATCTCAGCCACGACTTGCAAATTGAGTTGGAGGGCCAAAGGTCCCTGAAGTCTTTTCCTTTCATCCAGTTATATTTATTACCACTTCCATGCCCTCAGGAAATGATGGCAAGGGGGCTTGTAATGGCTTCCTATTCCTCAGCGCCAACACCCAAAACTGTCAAAGATTTTGATGTTAGTCAAGATCTTCAGTGATCTCAGACAGGATCAAGGTCTTCAGTGAGATATTGTTAACCCTGGGGCCCTTCTACTTCTTTTAACACTGGATCTTCTGGTGCTACAGCATTGTCTTGGTAAACAGGCCACCCAAGTGGCTTTTCGTGACCAATTGAGTGCATTTGTCAGAAGGAGCATTGCAGCAAACCTACAATGGGTGGAAAATACAACAGTTCTACAGATTAAATGTTAGGAGATAAAGTATTTTTTTTTCCCTCAGTTTCATTTGTTTCTTTACAATGCATGTGGATTCTGCACGGGTGTCGCCCCCACCCCAATTCTGGAAGGTCCCATCCCGCGGCCTCTAATATCTAAGCACCACGAGCCATCCTTGGCTTGGAGCTGTGTAACTACCCCTTCACTGTCACTGGGTCAGAATCATCAACCTCCCTTCCTACCAACGCAGAGAGTGGGGGAGGGGGGGAGTTCAAAACAGGAAATGCTGAGAATACTCAGCAGGTCAGGCAGCACCTGTGGAGCAGAGTTAATGTTTCAGGTGAACGACCTTTTCATCCGAACTGGAGAAAGGTGAGAAAGGCATTTGGTTTCATGCAGGTTAAAGGAGGGGTGAGTGGAGAAAAAAACCAGAAGTGAAGGTTTTTGATAGTGTGGAAGACAGGAGGCATTAGATAACGAAAGAATTGATGGTACAGGGCCAATGATAACAGAAGAGGAAAACAGAAGCTATATCTAAGGTAGTTTTGATTAGATTACTTACAGTGTGGAGATAGGCCCTTTGGCCCAACATCCACACCGACCCGCCAAAGCACAACCCACCCAGACCCATTCCCCTACATTTACCCCTTCACCTAACACTACGGGCAATTTATCATGGCCAATTCACCTAACCTGCACATTTTTGGGTTGTGGGAGGAAACCGGAGCACCCGGAGGAAACCCACGCAGACACGGGGAGAATGTGCAAACTCCACACAGTCGCCTGAGGCGGGAATTGAACCCAGGTCCCTGGCGCTGTGAGGCAGCAGTGCTAACCACCATGCCGCTGTGCCGCCCCATGCCGTAGTGTTGAATCACGAATTGAATGGCTGGTGTCCAAGAGCAAATAAAAACAAGAGTGATACCAAAACAGTCAAAGGAAAAAGTGTATCCAAATAGGGCCAGAGGTTATGGTCTGAAATTGTGTTGAGTCTGGAAGGCTGTAAAGTGACTAATTGGAAACGGAGCTGCTATTTCTGAAGCTTGTATTAGGTTTCAGGGGAGCCCTGCAGCAGACTGAGGACTGATAGGTCAGTGTAGCAGAGAATGGATATGATAGGTCATCACACTGTCAGGAATCATGCATGTGAACTGCATCGGCTTTTCGTCTCTCTATTGTAGAGAAGACTACATTATGAACAGGGAATCTAAATGTCTAGGAATACACCAAGGCATGTTCCAAAACTATATCCTCTAACTTCTAGAAACAGAATATAGGAGCAGGAGTAGGCCATTCTGCCTTTTGAGCCTGCACCACCATTCAATATGATCATGGCTGACCATGCCATCTCAGAATCCCATTCCCACCCTCTCCCCATACCCCTTGATCCCTTTAGCTGCAAGGATCACGTCCAGCTCCCTCTGAATATCTGAATAAACCGGCCCCTACAGCTTCCTCCACACGTTCAGAAATTCCTCCTCAGCTTAGTCCTGAATAGCTTGATCCTAATGCTTAGACAGTGACCCATACCCCCCACCCCCAACCAGTTCTCGACTTACCCAACATCGGGGACATTCTTCCCGCATCTAGCCTGTTCAGTCCCATCAGGATTTTGTATGTTTCTATGAAATTCCCCATATTCTTCCAAATTTCCTACAAGTACAAGCCCAGTCGATCCAGTCTTTCCTCATATGTCAGTCCTGCCATCCCGGAAATCAGGCTGGTGAACCTTCGCTGGCCTCCCTCAGAAGCAAGAATGTCCTTCCTCAGACTAGGCGACCAAAACTGCACACAATACTCAAGGTGTGGCCTCACCAAGGCCCTGTATAACTGCAGCAAGACACACAAATCCTCTCTCTATGAAGGCCAACATGCCATTAGCTTTCCTCACCACCCGCTGTGCCTGCACACCAACGCTCGGCGACTGGTCCACCATGACACCCAGGTCTCACTGCACCTCACCTTCTCCTAAACTGCCACCTTTCAGATAATAATCTGCCTTCCTGTTTTCACCACCAATGTGGATAACCGCACATTTATCCACATTATATTGCAATTGCCAAGTATTTGCCCACTTAGCCTGTCTGTCCAGGTCACCCTATAGCCTCTTAGCATCCCCCTCACAGCACACACTGCCACCCAGCTTAGGGTCATCTTCAGATGTGAAGATATTGTAACCAGTTCCTGTGTCCAAATCGTTAATGTAGATTGTGAATAGCTGGAGTCCCAGCACTGAACTCTGTGTTAACCCACTCATCAGTGCTTGTAACTCTGAAAAGGACTAGCCGTTTATTCTAACTCTCTGCTTCCTGTCTGTCAACCAGTTCTCTACCCATGTCAATACATTACCTCTGATACCATGAACTTCAATTTTCCTCACTAATCTCTTGAGTGGAACCTTATCAAAGTCCAGATACACAAAATCCAGAAGGACAAGGGCAGGAGCATCACCACCTTCACTATCTAGACTTGGAAAAATATCACTGTTCCCTCACTGTAGCTGGGTTAAGATCCTGGAGCTCCCTCTGTAACAGCACTGTGGATGTATCTACAACACTTGAGCTTTTATTCATTCACAGGAAGAGGGTATCATTGGCTGGGCCAGCATTTATTGCCCATCCCTATTTGCTCAGTGGGCAGTTAATATTCACCCACATTGCTGTGGGTCTGGAATCACATGTAGGCCAGACCAGGTAAGAAAAGTAGTTTCCTTCCCTAAAGGACATTAGTGAACCAGTTGGGTTTTCTTGACAATCAGAATAGATTCATGGTCACCATTAGACTCCTAATATCAGGTTTTAAATTGAATTCGAATTCTATAATCAGCTGTGGCAGAATTCAAACCCGGGTCCCCAGTATATTAGCTGGGTCTCTGGTTTAACAATCATGTTTTAGTGGTTCAAGAGGCAGCTCACCAGCACCTTCTCCAGGGAGATTAGGGATGGACAATAAATGCTGGCCCAGCCAGCGATGGCTATAACTCTGTGAACGAACCTGTACTAAAACTGGAAGAAGTACCTGTAAGTTATTGTTTATTCACGGCATGTATTTGGAGCCTTGGAATGGAGGGTTCAGGGGAAGTGAAGAGCAGGTATCCTGCATGAGGTTGAGTTGATCAGCTTCAATGATTGCTTTGTAATGTAGAGAGATGCCAACAGCATGGGTTCAGTTCCCACATCGGCTGAGATGACTGTGAAAGACTTTCCTTCTCACTCTCACCCTTGTCCTAAAATGTGGTGAGCCCCGGGTTAAACCAGCCCCACTTGTCTCTCTCCAGTGAGATCTGGTAAAATAATGATGACTCATGTTCTTTTTTTCACCCTGTCCCCATCTGCTTAAAACATGAGTTTGTTCTTGTCACATCCGACTGAGCTGAAACATTCACTCTGTTTCTCTCTTCACAGTTGCTGCCTAACCTGCTGAGTTTTTAAAACATTTTCTGTCCTTGTCGCTAATTTCCAGCCTCCATGCCTTGTTGTTTTGGCAGAACAATGGGTGTCCCTACAGACTGACGTGGTACAGGTTAGCAGCTAAGCAGCACTTTCTTTCAGGGCATTAGGAATGGACGATAAATGTTGACAATGCACATATCCCGCTAAAGAATAAAAATAAATTTTAAAAGAAGGGTCTTGGTGTTGTTATATCTTTTTTTGGCCATCATGCATTTACAGGCTGCTTTATTGTCTTGTGTTTCTTGGCCTCACGAGCAAGCAGTGTGCAGATAAGAGTTTTTCCTTTGGAAAGATCTGCTGTGTTTGGGAGGTTGCACTGCAGGAATGCGTAGCTATTTGTGGGTTGAGGCAGAAGATCATTTCAAACCACCGGTGGCTTTGAGATGCCAAATATGAGTGGTACCCAATGAGACTGAGGTCAGTATCAATGTTTGCAACTCTGTGAGCTGATATCACGATAGTCTTACAACCAAATCATCTGAAATGTTCCTTTACATCTCTCCTTTTAAACAGTTGCAGTCATAACATTGTTTACCATCATTGTTGATAATCTGCTTTAACCCTTCCCTAATAAAGGGAATCTGCAGAAGCTGATTTTGTCTCAAGTGATTTATGGAAATGTCTTTATTGGGAGGAAAAAGCTCATTAGTAAAAGAAAGAAAAGAGCAAATCAGGAATTTTAATTATTCTGGCAATGCCAAAACCAATATTATTCTTAATGCAGTCATTCATCACACTCTCACTGACTCGAAGCAAAATCCACCATGAGTCCTTTCTTGCGGTGTTTAACAGGAGTGACAGCAATTTGGTTCCAAACTGAAAGCAAAGCATCTTTTTTCCTCAGCTTCTTACATTTAGTGATTCTGTAGATGTGGTGTGGTCATGTTTATTGTCAATCGAACATGCAAGTTAGGAGCTATAGGCCATTCTGCCCATCAACCCTGCTCCATCGTTCAACATAATCATGGCTGTGTTCTGAATTCCACTTACCCATAGACTCCAATAACCCTCAATCCAAACAAAAATATTCAAAGACCCTGCCTCTACCACCTTCTGAGGAAGTGTTCCAAAGTCACATGACCTACTGAAGAGAGAAAAAAAACATTCTCCTTCTCTCAGCTACTTTTAAAACTGTTCCTCCTCATTCGGGCCTCAAGAGAACACTTTTTTCCACATTTACTTTGTCAAGACCACTCAGGATCTTATAAACGCCATCAAACCATCTCTCATTCTTGCAAACTCCAGTGAAATCAAACTTGACCTGTCCAATCTTTCCTCATAAGACAAGCCATTGTATTAATCTAGTAAACCTCCTCCCAACCACCTCTAATGCATTTAAATTATTCTTTAAATATGGAGACCAAACCTGCACACAGTATTTGAGTTGCGATCACACCAGTGCGTCACATAATTGAAGCATAGGGATTGCATTCCTTTAAGCTTTTTAATAATTTACTTTTAGTCACCTGTGCACTAGAGCACCTAGATCTGTCTGGATCTGGGAATTCTGCAGCCATTCACCATTTAAATACTCTCCTTTTTCATTCTCCCTGTCAAAAATTCTAGGGGATGGTGAGCCATCTCCTGAAAGTGCTGCAGTTCCAATGTTGATGGTTTTGTCAAAATGTTGTCATGGAGAAACACCCAAGATTCTGGCCAAGAGACGATGGAAAGAGGGTAATCTAACTCCAAATCAGAATGGCTTGTGACATGATGAAGAGCCCAGTCTCAGTGCTGATCGATGCAGACACGATGGGCTGAATGGCCATCTTCTGCACTGCAACATTTCTATCCCTCTGTGATCACACTGCTGTTTCTCCTTCATGGTGCTATAACGTGTGACGTTACAGTGACCTGAGTGATTTGTCTCTGGACATCCTTAGATCACACACTGCAGTCACAGTACGCTGGTAATGGGGGAGTAGAGAAGGACTTGCTGATGAGGCATCAACCAAGGAAATAATTCTCCATCCCTGAGGCACAGCTCAGGGATCTGATGGAATGCTGTCATCCCCCTGGATGAGTGCAGCTCCAACAACACTGGCGCAGCTCAACACTTTCCAGGACAAAACAGTCTATTTGATCAGCACCCAATCCAACTTTGGTGCATGGTGGCTTCTATCTAAAAGGACAAGAGGCAAAAGAACATTACCACCTGCACATACCATAAGACCATAAGACATAGGAGTGGAAGTAAGGCCATTCGGTCCATCGAGTCCACTCCGCCATTCAATCATGGCTGATGGGCATTTCAACTCCACTTACCCACATTCTCCCCGTAGCCCTTAATTCCTCAAGACATCAAGAATCTATCAATCTCTGCCTTGAAGACATTTAGCGTCCCGGCCTCCACTGCACTCTGCGGCAATGAATTCCACAGGCCCACCACTCTCTGGCTGAAGAAATGTCTCCGCATTTCTGTTCTGAATTGACCCCCTCTAATTTTAAGGCTGTGTCCATGGGTCCTAGTCTCCTCGCCTAACGGAAAAAATTTCCTAGCGTCCACCCTTTCCAAGCCATGTATTATCTTGTACGTTTCTATTAAGTTCTCCCCTTAATCTTCGAAACTCCAATGAATACAATCCCAGGATCCTCAGCCTTTCCTCATATGTTAGACCTACCATTCCAGGGATCATCTGTATGAATCTCCGCTGGACACGTTCCAGTGCCAGTACATCCTTCCTGAGGTGTGAGGACCACAACTGGACACAGTACTCCAAATGGGGCCTAACCAGAGCTTTATAAAGTCTCAGTACCACAACGGTGCTTTTATATTCCAACCTTCTTGAGATAAGTGACAACATTGCATTCGCTTTCTTAATCACGGACTCAACCTGCATGTTTACCTTTAGAGAATCCTCGACTAGCACTCCCAGATCCCTTTGTACTTTGGCTTTACGAATTTTCTCACCGTTTAGAAAGTAGTCCATGCTTTTATTCTTTTTGCCAAAGTGCAAGACCTCACATTTGCTCACGTTGAATTCCATCAGCCATTTCCTGGACCACTCTCCCAAACTGTCTAGATCCTTCTGTAGCCTCCCCACTTCCTCAGTACTACCTGCCTGTCCACCTAACTTCGTATCATTTGCAAACTTCGCTAGAATGCCCCCAGTCCCTTCATCCGGATCATTAATATATAATGCGAACAGCTGCGGCCCCAACACTGAACCCTGCGGGACACCACTTGTCACCGGCTGCCATTCCGAAAAAGAACCTTTTATCCCAACTCTCTGCCTTCTGTCAGACAGCCAATCCTCAATCCATCCCAGCAGCTCACCTCAAACACCATGGGCCCTCACCTTGCTCAGCAGCCTCCCATGTGGCACCTTATTAAAGGCCTTTTGGAAGTCTAGATAGACCACATCCACTAGGTTTCCCCGGTCTAACCTACTTGTCACCTCTTCAAAGAATTCCATCAGGTTTGTCAGGCATGACCTCTCCTTACCCCCTAAATCCATGTTGACTTGTTCTAATCAGACTCTGCTCTTCCAAGAATTTAGAAACCTCATCCTTAATGATGGATTCTAGAATTTTACCAACAATTATAGGCTAATTGGCCTATAATTTTCCATCTTTTGTCTTGATCCTTTCTTGAACAAGGGGGTTACAACAGCAATCTTCCAATCATCCAGGACTTTCCCTGACTCCAGTGACTCTTGAAAGATGTCAACCAATGCCTCCACTATTTCTTCAGCTACCTCTCTCAGAACTCTAGGGTGTATCCCATCGGGGCCAGGAGATTTATCAATTTTAAGACTTTAGCTTTTCTAGCACTTTCTCTTTTGTAACGGCAACCATAATCAACTCATCCCCCTAACTCCCTTTAATTGTTGGGATATTACTCATGTTTTCCATTGTGAAGACTGACTCAAAGTACTTGTTAAGTTCTCCTGCTATTTCCTTATCTCCCATCACTAGGCTTCCAGCATCAGTTTGAAGTGGCCCAATGTCTACTTTTGCCTGTCATTTGTTTCTTATGTATTGAAAGAAACTTTTACTATCATTGCTAATATTACTGGCTAGCCTACCTTCATATTTGATCCTCTCCTTCTTTATTACTCTCTTTGTTATCCTCTGTTTGTTTTTGTAGCCTTCCCAATCTTCTGATTTCCCAGTGTTCTTGGCCACTTTATTGGATCTCTCTTTTTCTTTGATACATTTCCTGACTTCCTTTGTCAGCCATGGCTGTCTAATCCTCCACGGATAATCTTTCTTTTCTTGGGGATCAACCTCTGTACAGTGTCCTCAATTATACCCACAAACTCCTGCCATTTTTGCTCTACTGTCTTCCCCGTTAGGCTCTGTTTCCAGTCTATTTTTGTCAGTTCCTCTCTCATGCCCTCATAATTATCTTTATTTAACTGTAACACCATTACATCCGATTTTGCTTTCTCTCTTTCAAACTGCAGACTGAACTCTACCATATTATGATCGCTGCTTCCTAAGGGTTCCCTTACTTTAAGATCTTTTATAAAGTCTGGTTCATTACAAAGCACTAGGTCCAGAATAGCCTGCTCCCTTGTGGGCTCCATGACAAGCTGTTCCAAAAAGCCTTCCTGTAGGCATTCCATGAATTCCCTTTCTTTGGATCCATTGGCAACATTATTTACCCAGTCCACCTGCATATTGAAGTCTCCCATGATCACCGTGACTTTGCCTTTCTGACATGCCTTCTCTATTTCCCAGTACATGTTGCGTCCCTGGTCCTGACCACTGTTAGGAGGTCTGTACACAACTCTAATTATGAGTTTTTTTGCCTTAGTGGTTCCTCAATTCCACCCACACAAACTCCACATTATCCGACGCTATGTCATTCAGTGCTATAGATTTAATTTTGTTCTTAACTAACAAGGCAACCCCACCCCTTCTGCCCACCTCCCTGTCTTTTCGATAAGTTAAAAATCCTTGGAGGTTTAACTGCCAGTCCTGACCCCCCTGCAACCATGTCTCTGTGATGCCTACCACATCATAATCATTCACTATGATCTGAGCCATTAGTTCATCTGCTTTGTTATGAATGCAACGAGCATTCAGGTAAAGTGCCTTAATGCTAACTTGATCATTAGAGATATTGGAAGTCATAAGATGTCCTAAGTTATCCTTCCTTTTTGCTGCATTCCCAGTCTGCCTCGAGTTTAAATCCGCCTGCACACATGCTATCCTGCTGCTTATCTTTCCATTTAACTCCATACTCCCTGTCGCTTTCACTTTCCCTTCCCCCCAACTCAGAAGTTTAAAGTCCTACTGACCACCCTATTTATCCTCTTCGCTAGAACATTGGCATCTGATCGGTTCAGGTGGAGACCGTCCCAACGGTACAGATCTCCCCTGTTCCAAAACTGATGCCAATGCCCTATGAAGTGGAATCCCTCTTTCCCATACCAATCCCTTAGCCATGTATTTACTTGCCTAATTTTCTTATCCCTATACCAATTGGCACATGGCTCGGGCAGTAATCCGGAGATTATGACCCTTGAGGACCTGTACTTCAATTTCCTGCCTAATGCTTCGTAATCCCCAAACAGGTCCTCCACCCTAGTCTTGCCTATGTTGTTAGTACCAAAGTGGACCACAACAACTGGATCCTTCCTCTCCCGCTCCAATATCCCTTCAAGCCGGTCAGAGATGTCCCGCACCCTGGCACCGGGCAGGCAACACACCATGCGAGACTCCCGATCTGGCTTGCAAAAGATACTATCTGTCCCCCTAATTATAGAATCCCCTATTACCACTACTTGTCTATTTGCTCCCCCCTCTTGAATGGCCTTCTGCACCATGGTGCCGTGGTCAGCTGGCCCATCCTGTCCAGAGCCCTTTTCCTCATCCGTACAGGGAGCAAGAATCTCATATCTGTTGGACAAAGTCAAGGGCTGAGGCTCCTCCAGTCCTGAACTCAGGTTCCCCCTGTCACTTACAGTCACACTCTGATGTGCCTGATCACTAGCTGAATGTGAATTACTTAATCTCCCAGGTGTGACTGCCTCCTGAAACAAAGCGTCCAGGTAACTCTCCCCCTCCCGGATGTGCCCCTCCAAGTGACACACTTGGAACTAGCCCTCCATTCCTTCATTGTCACTGGGTCAGCATCCTGGAACTCCCTCTCTAATGAGCATTGTGAGTGTACTGTCACCAAACAGACCGCTGTGATTCAAGAAAATGGATCACCACCCCTTCCAACTCCTTCTGTTTGGGGAAAGACTTCAAATGAGACTGTGGCTAGTGAACAGCCTGACTTCACTCTTAGAGAAAGACTTTGGGAGCCTTTCATCTGTCGTTACATGAATGTTGGGGCCTCCAACACAAATAGTGGATCAAACCCAGAGAGTGGTGAGCCTGTGGAACTCTCTGCAGCAAAAGATGGCCTAGACTATTCATTCAAAGGGCGAAAGTAAGGACTGCAGATGCTGGAGATTAGAGTCGAGAATGTGGTGCTGGAAAAGCACAGCAGGTCAGGCAGCATCTGAGGAGCAGGAGACCTGACGTTTCAGGCAAAAGCCCTTCACCAGGAATATTTTCCAAGTCAGGATGTTGTGTCACTTGGAGGGGAACTTTCAAGTGGTGACGTCCCTTGCATCTGTTCCCCTTGTCTTTCAAGGTGGGAGTGATTATGGGTCTGCTTCTAAAAAAAGCAGAATCATCTGGAGAGAGTTACTTGATAAACATTTGCATATAAACAATACTTGATAAGGAGAAAATGGAGGAAACCATCCACTGTGAGGAGTAGTTGCAAATGCAGTGTTCTTTTAAAAAAGACTACAATTCCAAAGGCATCCCATTTTACTGTTGGTGTTTATATATGAAACTATTATTATAATAAGAACAAAAAACATTGAAAATACTTGGTGGGTCTGACAGAATCTGTAGAAAGAGAAATAAAGTTTATGTTTTGAGTCTGGGATGACTCTCCTTTGGAACAAAAGGAAGGTAGACATTTAATGGTTTACTTTCTGTTCACACAGAGGGAATGCAGGAAAAACAATAAGGTGGTCATCAAGTAACAAAACAATGACCCACAGAGAGTGTGAATGGAAGAACAGTCCAAAAGTAAAACCATGAAGACAAAGGTTCAGACTAGCATGTGGTGAAAGAAAATTAGAATCACAATGGTCTGATGTTGTAGAATTCTATGTTGTGTTCAGAATTAAAGATTTACATTTGGATGGGAATTTCAGAGGTATGGTTAGTAAGTTTGTAGATGACACCAAAATTGGTTGTGTAGTGGATAGTGAAGAAGGTTATCTCAGATTACAACAGCACCTTGATCAGATGGACCAAGAAGTGGCAAATGGAGTTTAATTTTGATAACCGTGAGGTGTTGCATTTTGTTAAGGCACATTAAGGCAGGATTTATACAGTTAATGGTAGGGCCCTGGGGAGTGTTGCTGAACAAAAGGACCTAAGGGTACAGTTGCATGGTTCCTTGAAGGTGGAGCCAGAGGTAGAGGGTGGTTACAAAGGCGTTTGGCAAGCTTTGGTTCATTTGTCAGTACATTGTCACTGGTCAGTGCACTGAGTACAGGAGTTGGGATCATGTTGTGGCTGTACAGGACATTGGTTAGGCAACATTTAGAATACTGCATTTAATTCTGGTCTCCTTGCTATAACAAAGATGCTGTTAAACTTGAAAGAGTTCAGAAAAGATTTACAAGAATGTTGCTGGGATTTGAGGGTTTGAGCTACAGGGAGAGGCTGAATAGGCTGGGTTATATTTTCCCTGGAGCATTGGAGGTTGAGGGGTGACCGTATTGAGGTTTATAAAATCATGAGGAGCATGGATAGGGTAAATTGCCAAGGGTCAGGGGCATGGATAGGGTGAATAGCCTAAGTCCTTTTCCCAAGGTAGAGGACTCCAAAACTAAATGGCATAGGTTTAAGATGAGAGGGGAAATTTTAAATTTTAAAATTTTAAAAAGGCCTCAGAGGCAACTTTTTCACACAGAGTGGTGTGTGTACAGAATGAGCTGCCAGAGGAAGTGGTGGAGGCTGATACAATCACACACCCCAGCATACACACACACACACACACACACACTAGTGCAACACAACTGTGTGAGTGAATTGTCCCACAATCTTATAGTCCTTCGACCACACACAGGGTCTAAACACAAGGGGAGAACATTTGGGAGCATGTGAGAAAGACAGAAAATACTCTCACCCTGTTCTCCAAAGAGATCTGCAAATGTAATTGGTTGGAGGGCACCTTGATCTTCCAGGAATTCCTACGTCATATTAAATGAAGCCATGCCTTTCCTTGCTGGTCAGTTCCTCATAACGAAGCAGAGGGGAAAATTATAGAAACCAAATGCCAACATTTGAATGGTGCAGCATGTCTTCATACAAAATGTCTGCAAATAATTTAAGGTCAAACCTATTGCTTATATTAAAAGGAGGGTAGAAATGGATGAGGGGAAAAGGAGTGGGGGAGAGAGAGCTTGTGCCACTCAGCTCTCGACGTCATTAGAGCCTTGGTCCAAAAATGAAGCAAGGAGCTGAATTCTCAAAGTGAGGTGAGAGGCAGAGTTTAACCAACTCCAGCTTGCAGGAGTCCCAGAAAAGCCTGAAATCAATGGGGTTTGAAGGTAAGCTTCCTGTATTTGGAGGAGGTTCACTAATCAAGTTCACAGATATCCATTACGGAAGGAAATCAGTTCTCCTTACCTAGTCAGGCCTATGAGACTCCACACCCAATGTGGTTGACTCTTAACTACCCTCTGGGCAATTAGAGATGGCCAATAAAGACTGGGATGTTAGATTGGGGTGTACAAAGTTAAATGTCACACAACACCAGGTTATAGTCCAACAGGTTTATTAGGAGCGCTGCTCTTTCATCAGGTGGCTAGCTTCAAAAGCATGTACTTCCAAATAAACCTGGTGTTGTATGATGTTTAGCAATAAATACTGGCCAAGGCAGTGACGCCCATGTCCCATGAATGAATATGTAAAAAAGGCCCATCTCAAAATGTGAGATGGCCATCGGGATTGGAAATGTACTTACCTACAGAATGTAAAGGGAGCCTGACCCTGAAAATGGTACTGACTTCTTAGTATAGAGAGAGCTGATGGGAATCCTGGTCCTAGGGAATGTTGCTGAACAAAGAGACCTTGGAGTGCAGGTTCATAGCTCCTTGAAAGTGGAGTCGCAGGTAGATAGGATAGTGAAGAAGGCGTTTGGTATGCTTTCCTTTATTGGTCAGAGTATTGAGTACAGGAGTTGGGAGGCCATGTTGCAGCTGTACAGGACATTGGTTCAGCCACTGTTGGAATATTGCATGCAATTCTGGTCTCCTCCCTATTGGAAAGATGTTGTGAAATTTGAAAGGGTTCAGAAAAGATTTACAAGGATGTTGCTAGAGTTGGAGGATTTGAGTTATAGGGAGAGGCTGAACAGGCTGGGGCTGGTTTCCCTGGAGCGTCAGAGGCTGAGGGGTGACCTTATAGACGTTTACAAAATCATGAGGGCCAAGGATGGGATAAATAGACAAAGTCTCTTCCCTGGGGTTGGCAAGTCCAGAACTAGAGGGCATAGGTTTAAGGTGAGAGGGGAAAGATATAAAAGAGACCTAAGGGGCAATATTTTCACACAGAGGGTGGTACGTGTATGGAATGAGCTGCCAGAGGAAGTGGTGGAGGCTGGTACAATTGCAACATTTAAGAGGCATTTGGATGGGTATATGAATAAGAAGGGTTTGGAAGGATATGGGCCGGGTGCTGGCAGGTGGGACTAGATTGGGTTGGGATATCTGGTCGGCATGGATGGGTTGGACCAAAGGGTCTGTTTCCATGCTGTACGTCTCTATGACTCTATGACTCTGTATTTCCAACAGCTCCATCCCTGCCACTATCTGCAATGACTTGGAGGGGGGTGGTGAAGGGGTATCTTACTGAAAGGTGAGGAAGAGAGAAAAGAAACTCTGAAGATGAAGATTAAAATGAAATGCTGGCTGAACCATGTGAGGATGCTAATCCAATACCAAATTGGAAAGGAGATCTGTGCCTGTGCTCTGTACAAGATTCCTTTTACATTCCAGTGTGTGACACATTGACATTTCTTACAGTTTCTTACTTTTGTGCTTGTGTATTAGGAGATCAGAATAAGTATTTTAAGTTCACATTTAAATGAGCACTGCTAAATGATTAAAATCAGTTCTCATACAGTCTTCTGACATTCCATATATTTAAAAAGCGAATATAAAAGGAATGTTTTCAAATTATGTTTGCAACGTATTGCACACCGACCCATCTCCCCCCACCCCTCCCCACCCCCCACTCCAACCTTTTACTAAAGCTGCGGGTTGTGTTCATATGTTTCTTACTAACACCTTCCCTTTGTCCAGGCAGGACAGGACAGCTCAGACACGCACTCTGCTCTCAACTCCAGCCTGCTGTCAAAGCGAAAAGAAATAGCGAAGCAGATCCTGTCAGATATGGCCACAGAGCGAATGCCGAGGAGTGAAGCTGTGGACAAGAGGCAATCTGTGAAACTTGAACTGAGGAGGAACCCTGCAGGCAGTCCCACCCATCAGAGTGGTCCCAGGACTGAGGAGAAGACCCCTTTAGTATGTACCCATTGCGGGTGGTGAATTGGTGGGAGGGCTAGAAAGAATTCCACACTCTTATTAGAATTAGAATTAGAATCCCGACAGTGTGAAAACAGGCCCTTCGGCCCAACACATCTACATCTACCCTCCAAACCAGACCCATTCCTCCACTCTATATTTGCTCCTGACTAATGCATTTAACCACTCCTAAGGTCTTCAATTTGTATTCAAAATGCAAATACAAAGAAAGCCCTTGGGGTATTGTTACATAAATCATCAAACAGCAAGCATTTTTATTGAGATGCTGTTTCCATTTACAGATCTTCTGTTATTTCTTCATTCCTTCCCCAATAGGTTTTCTATAATATGCAGTTTATGCTTCTGTTCATTTCTTATATAACAGACAAGGGGAGGTGATGGTCTAGTGGTATTCTTGCTAGATTCAGAAAACACAGGTCATGTGCTGGGGCCAGTGTTTCCGATGAAGGGCTTTTGCCCGAAATATCGATTTTCCTGCTCCTTGGATGCTGTCTGAACTGCTGTGCTTTTCCAGTACCACTCTAATCCAGGCCAGCGTTTCACTCCTGCAATTGTAAATGGTGGAATTAAGGGTCTCCTGACTGTGGAACATTTGTTAGGGGAAAAAAATCCCATCTGGTTCTGGTTCATTAACGTCATTCAAGGAAGGAAATCTGCCATCCTTACCTGGTCTGGCCCACATGTGACTCCAGACTTACAGCAATGTGGTTGGTTCTCAATGTCTCTGGACAATCAGTAAATGTAGCCTGGCCAGTGACACCCACATCCCGTGAATGAATTTTAAAATGATACAGATTTATATGGACTGCTCTGCTGGCTCCCAATTGCTCCTGGGATTTGGGAAAGCAGGGAATTGTGTAAAGGAAAAAGTCAGAAATTTGCGTTTGTCCAGTTACCCGGTGCATCCCAAAGCCCAGTACAAAGGAAGTACTTTAGTTTGCAGATAATCACTGCTTTTATGAAAATGCTGCAGACAAAGCTCCTCCAATCAGCAATAAAATAGAAGCCCCCAATCATTGGTTCTGATATAGGTGGAGGTCGGCAGAGCTGTGAAGAATTCCTTTTCTCTTCTTTCTAATCATGCACTCGAGTGGAGGCAGCAACATGATCAAGGGGTTTGAATGATCTCTGGTAACATTCTTTCAAAACCTCAAATGTCCTGCAGCCTTGAGTTTAAGTTCCAGGCTTGTTTAGATTATGTATAATGTCCACAGATTTCCATTTTCTTTACTTGCTCTCAGGCTGTGTGTTTCGACATTTCTGGTTGTGAGTTCTCTTGCTCTGTTGTTGCTAGGTTGTTAGACGTTAGTTGCTGCTAAACTATGGCTGGTTTTCTCAGTAGGAGCTGACAATAAAAGGAAGGATAGTATTCCTTAACACCCCCTGGAATCTCCAGGAATTAGATTTGCCTTTTACTGTGACTTAGTTGCAGCTACACTTGGTCTCAGGCTCAAGATCCACTTCAGTTCATGACACAAGATCCAAGGCTAACATTCCAGTGCAGGGTTCTGAGAGACATCTGCACTGACAGAGGGGCAGGCTTGTGAATGAAGTATAATGACAAGGCCACCTCTGCCTGCTCACGTGGATGTAAACAAATCCAGTAGCACTATTTTAAAGAACAGCAAGGGAGTTCTCCCTAGTATCTAACAACCTAGCAACAACAGAGCGAGTGAACTCACAACCGTAAAGCTCCAAACGCACGGCCTGAGAGCCAGTAATTAAATTGGAAATCTGTGGACATTTTAAATAATCTAAACAAGTCTGGAACTTAAACTCAAGGCTGCAGGACATTTGAGGTTTTGAAAGAATGTTGCCAGACATTATTCAAACCCCTTGATCATGTTGCTGCCTCCACTCCATTAATTTCTGTTTAACCACAGAATGCATTACATTGGAATGATTGAAAGAGTTGCCCAGCAGCAGACGTGACTATGTAATATGTTATACCTCTGCATTTAAAGCTGTCAAGATACAGCTCTCTGGGTATAATTGGGCCTGTGCACGCATGCTATGTGTGGAATGTGTGTTATGCAATGTCAAAGGCAGCCTTGCAGACACAAGTGACGTTCAGCTGGCCACATCTGGCTGATGCTTTTCGATTCACCGCCCTCTTTAGACCGATGCTTTACCAAACTGAGCCTGTTTAAACACGAGGGCCCATTAACCACCCAATTATTTCCTGAATCAACTGGAAAGTTAAACAAAATATAAAAGGAAAAGGAGGCAACCTCTGATTCATCTCCCAGCTTTGTTTTTTAAGATGCATCAGGGATTTTGCAAGGAGAGAGCAAGTCTGAAATAAACTCGTTTTTTTTTGTCTGTTTGTCTATTTCACCTGGTACTCGAAAGAATCCCAACTCTCTTCAAAACTCCAGTGGAGGCATTACCTCCCCAGCAGCTGAATGAGTTTAACTCTTTGATTGCTGCATCATTATTTACCGGAGGGTATTAGGGGTGGGAGTAAGAGGGGTTAGCCACAAGCCATAGATTAGTGATTAAATGACTGAAGGGGTTCTACAGCAGTCTTAAGGTTTGTCCTATTGTGACCACATGTTGAGATTTGAAAATTGTCCAAAGCCCCCACCCCAGTAAGAATTGTTGGGGGTGGGGGAGACCCATGTCAGTGGGGGTCTCGGTTTAATATCAGTAGGAGCTTCATGGTAGCTCCACTTGGATTTCTGATCCCCACTTTGGGAAGCTGTTTGCTGTCCTATGTTTCAAATGGACAGAAGGATCATATCTACAGAGAGGGGAAAACTGATGGGATTGCTGGTGATCTAGTCATGTGTGTGTGCCGGATGCTGATAGGGGAGGAATGGTGTTTCCAAATCATCTGGCAAAGTAGGTTTCTTTCTGCTTGCCCTCTGGACCATCTGGGAGTTCCTTCTTTAGTAATGCCTTTGGTGGTATAAGTACAAAGCCCAGTTCAATCAAGTTCCTTATTCCTAGGAAACACACTTGTTTTCAGTTCATTTGCTACAGTACAAGAACCAATGGACTAAATGCTTTTCATAGGAGGAACAGCAAATGCACTAACCTGGGGTGTCAGGATAGTTTCCCTTCCTTGGCTGGTGAAACGGGTTGGTGGTCGAGTTTAAGTGTTGGGTGGAGGGGGATCCTGCCCAGTCCTACACTAAATCCATCTCCATACCCCATTCCCACTCCCTACTGGGATGCCAGGAACACCTGTCAGAATCACATTCCCCAAATGGAGCCTGGTGTCGTCTTCCTGCCCGGAGAGTCAGTCTGGCAGAAGAGCAGAGTCCAAAATCGCAAAAGTAGTTTATTACCAGCACAGCAGGAATTCTGCCAAACCCCCTGCGGAATACTGTCAGCTGGGCTCTACCTGAGGCATTCTTCCACCCTCACCCCAGCTCACCAGGTAAGACTCCCTCCTCCCCCCAGCTTTCCTGCAGCCAGAGCGAGGATCCGGGGTGCCCTATATTGCACCAAACCACAGCTGGAGGTTGCATTGTATTGACATTATAGTGCTCTCGAAGTCAGGCATATCATTGCTGAGGCTAACAGCTCCTCAAGGTGTGTAAGGCCAGAGAAAGACCTTTCTGTGTGTTCAATGTCATGTTTCTGGAATACGATTTGATAACTGATATGACAACTTCCACATCAGAGAAAACAAGACTGTTTTCTTTTCTTTATTCTTGCATGTGATGTAAGCAAGGACAGCATTTACTACCCATCCATAATTGCCTTCAAACTGAGTAGCTTACCAGAACCATTTCTGAGGCCAGTTAAAGTCTGGAGGCAGATGTAGGCCAGACTATGTAAGGATGGCAGATTTCCATCTAAATTATTAACCCACAGCTCCACAATTCGGGGTTGTAAAACCTCATTAAAATGTCTGTGAACCAAACAGATATCCAGACCCTTTGAAGAAGGGTTATGCCTGAAACGTTGACTTCTCCACCTCCTGATGCTACCTGGCTTGCTGTGTTCTTCCAGCCTCCTGCCTGTTCCTCCTGATACTGCCTGGCTTGCTGTGTTCTTCCAGCCTCCTGCCTGTTCCTCCTGATACTGCCTGGCTTGCTGTGTTCTTCCAGCCTCCTGCCTGTCTAGTCCAGACACTTTGGCACCAGAGTCGCTAACTCACAAATTCTAAACCGACTAACTTTTCTTAACAAAATATAATTTCAACTTAAACTCATACTTTGTTCTTAATGCTGGCCCTTTGTGAAGTGTGGTAGTCTTCTGTCGAACCCCACAGTTGCAGGATGAAAACTTCAGCTGTGTGCCTGTCCCTTTCCTCCACAGTATCCAAAAACAGATGTCTTTGATTTTCAACTTTGTCGCATTTTAACTATAAAACATCATTGCATTCAATTATATTTTGGCAGACGAGGCTTCAGCACCCTATTCAGTTTGATATAGATTTCAATATTTGGATTTGAGAGAGTCAAAGAGATGTTCAACACAGAAACAGACCCTTTGGTCCAACTCATTCATGCTGACCAGACATCCTAACTTAATCTAGTCCCATTTGCCAGTACTTGGTTCATATCCCCCTAAATCCTTCCTATTCATGTACCATGCAGATGCCTTTTAAATGTTGTAATTGGCCCAGCCTCCATCACTTCCTCTGGCAGGTCATTCCATATATACAACATCCTCTGTGTGAAAAAGTTGCCCCTTAGGTGTTTTTTAAATCTTTCCCCTATCATCTTAAACCTATGCCCTCTAGTTCTGGAGGGGAACTACCCCAGGGGAAAAACCCTTGTCTATTTACCTTACCTATTTCCCTCATGATTTTATAAACCTCTATAAGGTCACCCCTCAGTCTCCGATTCTCCAGGGAAAACAGCCCCAGCTTATTAAGCCTCTCCCTACAGCTCAAATTCTCCAACCCTGACAACATCCTTTTCTGAACTCTTTCAAGTTTCACAACATTGTTCCTACAGGAGGGAGACCAGAATTGCAGGCAATATTCCAAAAGTTGCCTAATCAATGTCCTGTACAGCTGCAACATGACCTCCCAACTCCTATACTCAATGCTCTGACCAATAAAGGAAAGCATACCAAACGCCTTCTTCACTATCCTATCTACCTAAGACTCCACTTTAAAGGAGCTATGAACCTGCACTCCAAGGTCTCTTTGTTCAGCAACACTCCTCAGGATCTTGCCATTAAGTGTATAAGTCTTGCCATGATTTGTTTTCCCAAAATGCAGCACCTCGCATTTATCTAAATTAAACTCCATCTGCCACTCCTCGGCTCATTGGCCCATCTGATCAAGATCCCTTTGTACTCTGAGGTAATCTTCTTCGCTGTCCACTACATCTCCAATTTTGGTGTCACCTGCAAACTTACTAATTATACCTCCTACGTTCATATTCAAATCATTTATATAAACTTAATCCTGTTATCAGCGGGTATCTCAGCATGTGCCAGTGATTTCAGTATTCAAAGAGTTGCCATTTACCAAATAGCTTTAAACAGTTACCTTCCACTTTCGCCCCCAGAGATTGATAAGAACCTTCAACTTACAACAAAAGCAAAACACTGACTGCTAGAAATCTGAAATAAAAACAGAAATTGGTGGAGAAACTCCCAGCATCTGTGGAGAGAAACACAGAGTTCATGTTTCTACTATCTGATATGACTTCTCTACAGAACCTCTATATAAGGCTGAGATGGATACATTTTTGATTTGTGGGGAATCAAGGGTTTGGAGGAAAAGACAAGAAAGTGGGTGTGAGGAATGTTGGATCAGCCATGATCCTGTTGAATGTTGGGGCAGACTTGAGGGCATGATCGGCCACCTCCTGTTTCTATTCCTTATGTGGTTTTATGGTCTTAAAACTTCAACTTCCAGTACTTTCTGTAAATCAGGGTGACACAAGGCAGGAATCAAAATGGGGACACGAGCAGAGCTGTTGATATTGTGAGCTCCAACATAGCAATGGACAACCCCAACACCCCCTTTTCAATAATTCCTCTGCTATACACACACACACACACACCAAGAGGTAGTGATAGCTTTGAAGCCTTCAAATGGGGTCACAGTGGCAAAAGTTTGGGAAGTAGTTGTGAATGGTTTAGGTCTCCATTCTGTATATAATCCAGTCACCGTTTTAATCCATTTATGCTCATTTTGTTAATAAATGAAGAGTTTATTAATTAAATGAGAGAAGCCCTGCTGTGTAAGATATACATTATATCTCAGATACTTACACTGAAAGAGCTATTGAAATATTTTCAATTCTAATTCCAACTGCCTCCGATGGTGGGTCAAATAATGTATGAGCATATGTACACATACGCATTTTTCCAGAATATGGGACAAAATTAAAACTGCAACAGGTATTAGAAGGCAAAGACATCGTGAAAAGGTGACAGTGAGCTTGGGTTTTCAAAAGAATGTCAATTGAAAGAGCCAGAGACTCTTAATAGTTGCCTTCTCGCAAGGCTATAAAACCAAATGCTTAACCCTCAAAGACTAGAACCAGTTAACCACAGAGAGAATATTTGAAAATGCGACACTAAACAACACCTTACACCTTGCAAACAAAGCACTAACATTGTCTTCCTTTGATTTCCAGGGCATTCTCTCACAAATAAGGATGACGTCCCGACGGTGAAGCCTCTGGTATTGACCTTAGCGGTCACACTACAGTTTTTAGTGTTAATTAAAGCACTGTATAAGCTTCTGCAATATAGGGATCATTTTCATCCTGTACACTCTCTGAACTAAAGCAATCATATTACACCTATATTTTTCTAGAAATGATTACATTTGGAAATAGTTCTACTGGCTGTTTGCGATAGAGAATGGTGGGGAAAAGGCAACAGTTAACAATCTCTCTCGGGGGAAGGAGAGATTGGTTATTCCTCTGTCACGGTGTGGACTGAACTGAAGATAGAGCCTGTGAGAAATTCGCTGAGCCTGGCTGGAGTCACATGCCCTTGGAGTTACTTTCGGCGGGAAGTAAAACGCTCAGGAAATCCAGATTAATGCAATAGAATCCAAAGTTCTAAGGTCAATTCAGTCATTCAGTAGTGGATTGCCTGAAGTGAAAGTTATACAATTATGCATATCTGATTTGAAAAAAAGAATCGTTAAGGGCCTCTGAGTGTTAATAGCCCCCACCAGTGTAGCAGTATCATTCGGTGCTGAACAAGCTACCAGTATGTATATAACTGTTCTTTGTACTTAAGTGAAAGTTTAGACAAATGCTTTTGAAAATATTTTTTATTTAAAAAAAAGCAGCAGGGGAGACAAGGTAAACCAAAATATGCCTAAGTACCACAATCACGAGTTTGCTGTGTACAAATTGAAGGAAGTTAGAATGGCCTCTAAAGGTTAAAGGTCAAAGGAATCTTTAGGGGATCAGAATGTTCAATCTACTATTTATCAAATCCTTAGCATTTATGGCTACTAGTGTATCAAAGGCCATTCTAACTTCTGTTTTTTATGTTGTATATGCAGTGAGCAGGAAGAAGCAGCAAAGTGCTAATTGCGATTAAGAGTTTCGTCTTCCTTGTCTTTGAGGTAATTCGAAATGATTGACCGTTGACATCCTCCCCTCAGCCATTCCATAGTGACACCAGCTAGATAAATTGCACTGGTCTTTTCCAGGTTTTTACATTCTTGTACTCCTCTATCAAAATGCTTCCAATATCCCCCTCACTCTCCTTCCCCTGGAGAAGGGCACAGGGGGAGTACATCATGGCCCTTAGCCACAGTCAACCCAAATGCTAAAGAGCGTTTCATAAGAGCACAACTCCCTAACATTGAGGAAGCAGTTATTATCAACAGGAGCCACACTGCACAGAAAACCCATCCCCATTAGCGCTTTACACCCGTGAGAGTTAAAACCCCTCACAGCTCTGATAAACCTTTGTAGAATTTGAATCTCTTCTTTCCCTCCTCCTATAATTGACCTAATTCCCAGCCCCAAACTGAAACAGCCATTCTTACATCCTCTACCAACAGTCTCTTCTCCTCCGAGAAGAGTCAGGTTCTAGACTTTCAAAATCGCCACATTGCTCACCTGTGCCACCTCAGTCTGAAATCAGTTGGTCATGTTTGTGAGCCAGAATGATATCACTAGCCTCCTACCCCCCTCCCCAGTGATGAATTTGAACGTGTAGGAGATTCTGCAGCTTCACACGAAGCACTCCCACCTTATCTCTGCAGTGTTGGCTGTGTTCATCGATAGGTAGTCAGCCTTCAGTGATTATTGAGGATGCTCTTCCTGCATGTACCTGGTGCACCTTACAACGTGCATCTTCCTAATCCCACTCTTTCTTAAGGACAAGGTAGCTCTGTTGCAAATGCCCGGGAAAACCACACTCTTTCAATTTGCCAATGCATATTTGAAGGGTTTGTTATCCACCTTTAGCAAAATTAATATTAACTTTTGGTTCAGGTCAAATTATTGTTGGAAGCAGAAGACACATCATAGCGATACAATAGTAGATTCTTCATACTCAGAACTGCCTCAGGAATAGCCAATATACCTGAACATAATCTCCCCACATCATCCACCAACAGGAAACTGAAGGCAACTTTGTGATTTATGTGAAGTTCACGATCAAGGTAACAAGCAGTATATATCCCAATTACTTTTAACAATTGGTGGAACACAATCATATCTGCCCAGAAAAATTGGAGGATATTAAATAGTTTCATTTTTTATTAAATCTCCGAGTGTAACCTCAGCTCAGGTTGTAAACCTGTGAAAGTTTATATGTCCAGTCAGCTATTTGGCCCTCCAACCGTAATAAATAATTCCCAAAGCGATAATTGATACCATCATCAATTAAGCAATTAATCCATTCAATCAGGTCAAAGTCTGAGAAACCTGGTGGAAGTGTCACAATTTTAACAAAGAATATTCAATATTTGGTTTACAAATTGCACCTCAATATTGGTGTGGGCATGAGTCTGACCTTTACAAAGGCGTTCACTGGAAAATTAGCATGTTTTATCAGAGACAGCAATTGGAACTTTCATCATGGGTCTGTGTGAGTGACTGAGGAAGTTAGATAGTAAAGAAATGGAATAAAGTAAAATCAACTAGGTCTTCATTGCTGCATAGTGGCTCCCGAATGCATGGCCAACCCCTGTGAAGACAGCATCAGATAGAACGCTCTCTGAGTGAATAGACAAATAGATGTCTGGGTAGGTCGGAGGAATTTTCAACAGTGTCTGCAGCGCTATGCCACTCCATAGAATCAGCAAGGACTGGATGGGCTGAATGGCCTCCTTTTGTGCCATAATGAAAAAATAAAAATCGTTAAGAGAATTCAAAAAGCTTTCTGAGCGTCCCAACCTTTTTCCTCTTTGACAATTGATAACTAAGATTTGATTTTGCGGCTGCCTCTGAACATTCTATGGACAAGAACCATCCTTACTCTTCAAATGAATTCTCACTAATAGATCAGAAAATCTAGAAGAATCACAATCCCACTTTCAATTGAGTATCTTCTAAATAGTGTGCAGTAAAAATTCCAAACTTATCACCTCAGTGAGGAGATTCTTGGATGGTTTCAGCTTCTGGAGCAGCTTACCCTCTGTTTGCCATCTATGACCACTGCTGTCACCTAAGGCCTTTTCCCAAGGATAGGATCGAGCTGGACTGTGATGTATTGCTCAGTCAAATAACCAATTAGAGGCTCGAGTGAGACCTGACGATTGGGTGAGCTCATGAATGATGACAGTCAACATTAAGCACAAATCTCAGCCTGACTTAGCAGCTTCGGGATAAGGGGGTTAGTGGTGGGGCACAATAAACAATTTAAAAAACAAACAAATTTTCTATTTTAATAATGACTACAATTTGGCATCTATACAACAAAGCTTGTGATTGTATTTCATCATCCCTATGCCCATAGCATGATCTACAGCAAGCGTAGGGTCACTGTGGGCCTCTTATGATCAAATTTCTCTTTTATTCAGTCATCGGACATGGGCATTGCAGGCTGGGCCAGCATTTATTGCCCGTCCCTAGTTGCCCTTGAGAAGGTGGTGGGCTACCACCTTGAAGCTCTTGACACTCACCACCTTGACTTGTGCATGATCCAAGAATAGCTTAGTCCCTGGGTAATGGTTGCAGATGATCCCTGGTTCAATTAGCATTTGCCATTAAATGGCAGCTTCTGGATGGCAGCTATTTCTAAGCAGATGATGCCAGGTCCAATTGTGATAAAATCTTACAGCACAGGAGGAGGCCACTCAACTGTCACACTTATGCTTGCTCAATTGGAAGAGCTATCGCATTTTCTCCCATCCCTCATTCTCTTCCTCATTCTTGCTATTTAGGTGACCTCAATAATGAGGACTTGTCACAGGTTTAATATTGATGAATAAAGAAAAAAAAATAAATCTAGACATTCTCCCTAGTAAAACAAAGTTGAGATAATAGCTCCCAGTGTACCACGTCCAGGTTATATCTCCAAGTCATTTCTTGTTTTTCAATTGGCAGAGCCCACAATGTGGGTCCACCCAAAACAGAAATAGAGAGAAATTTATCCAATTAAAATGTACGTTTATATTGTATCATTATAGAACTTCTCTGGCCAACATGAACTGCCTCAATTTTCTTTCCCAATGAAAAAAAAACATGTTTTAAACCCATGTCATACATCAACTGAGGTACCCTGCATAACCAAACTCACTTAGAAAACGTCAGACTTTTAATTTGAAGGAAAGAAAGTGTAGTACCAAAAACCAGAAGAATTACATAGACACCCTCTTCATTTGTCTAACAGCTCTAGGTTGAGAGCTGAGGTATTTGTGAATGTCCACCCACCAATGAACAGGAAATTGTGTCCAATCACGGAAAGGGGAAGGAAATGTAGGCTGAACTGCCAAAATAAAATCTTCCTCTTCATTGTATTTAGTTTCTTAACAGTAGAGTAATATTCACAGTATTTGCATCAACCCAAAAGACAAAATCAGCAGAATAGCAATGGCTATCTTGCTTGAATACTTTGTCAAACTCACTCTGTGCCATACAAAATCTGGATTAGTGGTGCTGGAAGAGCACAGCAGTTCAGGCAGCATCCAAAGTGCAGCGAAATCGACGCTTCGGGCAAAAGCCCAATACCTGATGAAGGGTTTTTGCCCGAAACGTCGAGTTTGCTGCACTTTGGATGCTGCCTGAACTGCTGTGTTCTTCCAGCACCACTGATCCAGAATCTGGTTTCCAGCATCTGCAGTCATTGTTTTTACACCACCATACAAAATCTAGCTCCTCCTTATTTAATAAAAAAGAACAGATGACATCAGAAGCAGGCCTTGTTTTAAAGGATACAACTATAGATTTTGTCTTGGATACTACTAAATAAAACTTTCACATTTGTATTGGACATGCTCAAAACAAAACCTCAATGCATCATGAACATTATCCTTAGAGACGGTCCCTTTGCTACAACGGAATTGTGGAGTATCAGCATATTTGTGTTTATACAAAAAGCTACACTTGAAGTTAAGCCACACTTTGAAGAGGTTTTGGCATGTGTCAGGAGTGCAAAGTGAAAGTGGATGACAGTCAAATAGAACGTTTCACGACTCTCTGAAACACGAGATGGTTTCCTTTTCACCAAACTCAGGTAATCTCTCCAATTCAGTCCACATTTTTGAAATCCGATTCCCCCATTCTGGTCGCTTGTCCTCAGCACCTTCACCACGTTGATGTCAAGCAGAATGTTGTCAGCTCTGTTCCTATTCCTGACTTCAGATGTGTGAGTCATCACACTCTCCCCTCAGTCTTCCCTACAACTAACACGCTTTGGAAACCAAAGCTTGGTGCCATTTTATGCCTGCTACCTGGTTTGGCCTACTTTGACTGTCCTGTACTTTTCCATCTCGTTGGTGTCCTGAGTTTTGCCCAGCCTTCTCAAATAAGACAACAGCAGCTGGATTCAACACTCCTGTGAGTATTTCAGCTCAAAAGGGCGCCCTTAGTGGAAGATCTTGGAGTTTCAGCCTCTTCTAATGTGGCTCCTCCACCGTGGACCAGATTTACCCTATAGTGATGCTGCGTTGGTGTAATATTTCACTGGAATGAATCTCTGGAGCTGGGAATAAGGATGTTTGGGAACGTGGCGCATGGCTTCGCCATAATGCGTTCAAGTGTGCTATTCACTCTGCACGCATCCCAGTGATTAGCCAAGCCATGAAATGCAGAAAACGCTCACTTCTGTAGAACAAAACTTGCACAATTGTACTTTCCTACGAACTGCGTCTAAAAATGTCATATAAAATGTATCATGATATATTGAAAAGATATTTTAAAATAAGATAATGATAATGTTGAATAGCATTACAGCCTTAATTCACACTGGCCTTGAAATTATATCAATGTGTTGCTCTGACATTTCTCTTTCTCCTGTTTTAGGTAGGGCAATATTCCTCTCACTTTAAGGAGATTAACCCCTCCACTATAATGATAGAAAGGGAAATGTCAGTCAGTGTAATTTCAGAGCCATTATAGACTGGTACAGCAGTGACATTCAGTTAAGCAGCGCTGGTGCCTGTTAACTGCGTAGATGCACATAGTCAGGGACTGGCTTTATGTAAAAGATTTCCTTTCGAAGCAGCAATTTTAATAGTTTAAAACAAAAGACCGTAAGTGTCATAATATGATGTGTGACAAAAGTAGTTACAGTAACATTATTTATTTGGAAAAATGCATTCTATGTATTTTAAATGGCTTGCGATACCATACTGTACTGGTCTATTCCTCATGCATCTGCAAGAACTTCAGGGCAAGCAGCTTACATTTAGTGTCCAGTGCATGTTTACCAAATTTGCTCTTCCTACGGAGCCTCTGCATGTTTTCCTCCTGACTGTAAACTGTCCACTGCACAATTAAAAAAAATATAACCATAAAATATTTGGTAATAATATGTTTGTCTTTTTGGAATGCAAATCAAAGTAATACAATTGGCACCTTATTTAACAAACAGTACCATTTCATTGGAAGCAGTTCAGAGAAGGTTCACTCAGATGATCCCCGGTATGGAGGGAGTGTCTTATAAGCAACAGTCAAACAGGTTGGGACTCTACTCACTGGTGTCGAGAAGACTGAGAGGTGAACTGGATGAAATATTTTGGGGCTTGACAGGGTCAATGCTGAGAGGATATTTCACCTCATGGGAGAATC
This sequence comes from Hemiscyllium ocellatum, assembly GCF_020745735.1. Classification (NCBI taxonomy): domain Eukaryota; kingdom Metazoa; phylum Chordata; class Chondrichthyes; order Orectolobiformes; family Hemiscylliidae; genus Hemiscyllium; species Hemiscyllium ocellatum. The sequence goes on from NC_083430.1 coordinate 43,505,395, forward strand.
TACAACCAGGCGGTATAATCATTCAGGGGTACCAAATTCAGGCTGAGAGAGGGAGGAACGTCTTCTCTCAGAGGATTGTGAGTGTTCAGAACTCCTTGCCAGAGAGAGCTATGGGGAAGAGTTCCTGTAGATGTTTAAGGCTGAGAAAGACAGAGTCATGATCAGTCAGGGAATCAAGGGTTATGGGGAACTGGCAGGAAAGTGAACATGAGGAATGTCGGATTAGCCATGATCTTATTGAATAGCAGCACAGACTGGAGGGGCAGAAAGGCCTACTCCTGTTCCTGTTTCTTCTGGTATAACAGGAGTTCCAAAGTGTACCATGCCACAGGGTGACAGGAAACAAATCAAATCCATAATTCTCCACAGAACTGTTCAGGATCCCGTTTGTTTGGACAAGGTCAGAAGTCTCATGACACCAGATTATAGTCCAACAGGTTTATTTGGAAGTCTTTACCTGCTAAAGGAGCAGCGCTCAAAAGGCTAGTGATTTCAAACAAACCTGTTGGAATCTAGGTGAAAGTGAGGATTGCAGATGCTGGAGATCAGAGTCAAGATTAGTGTGGTGCTGGAAAAGCGCAGCAAGTCAGGCAGCATCCGAGGAGCAGAGCAATCAACATTTCGGGCAAAAGCCCTTCATCAGAAAGTTATGGACTTGATTTGTTTCCTGTCATGCTGTGGCACGGTACACATTGAAACTCCCATAATACCACAAGAAATAGGAATAGCCCTCCACTGGAATATAATCTGGTGTTGTGTGATTTCTGACCATGTCCACCCCAGTCCAACACAAGTACCTCCACATCCAGACTGGGTGAAGACAGCAGATTTCCTTCTCTGAAGGATGCTAATGAACCAGTTGAGTTTTTCTATCATCTGATAGTTTCCTTACCAAAATAGAAGGTTTGCATTTGAGGGAGAGGCTGGATAGGCTGGAACATTTATCACTGCAACATGGGAGGCTGAGGGGTAACCTTATAGAGGCTTATAAAATCATGAGGGGTGTAGATAAGGCGAATGGCAGGTGTCTTCCCTAGGGTGGGGGGATTCCAAGTCTAGGGGACATATCTTTAAGATGAGAGGAGAAAGATTTTAAAAATACATGAGAGGCAACTATTTTACACAGAGAGTGGTTTGTGTGTGGAAGTGATGGATGTGGGTACAGTTACAATGTTTAAAAGACATTTCGATAAGTACATAAATAAGAAATGTTTGGGGTGGATATGGGCCTGAGCTCAGGCAGATGGGACTAGTTTAGTTTGGGGATTATGTTTGGCATGAACTGGTTGGACCGAGGGTCTGTTTCCATGCTGTATGACTATAAAATGATGAGGCTAGCAACCTTCTCTGTGATTTATTAAGTAAGTGAATTGGAATGTCCCCCTGCTACCATTGTGAGATTTGAACCCACATCTGGGTTGTTGACTAGACTGTTAAGCCACTATGCCACAATCCCCCCGTGACTTGGTGTACTTGGAGCTAAGTACTTCTGCCAGTTTTTTTTTGCGGTCTAGAAAAAAAGAGTACATGGGTGAGGGATTTAACTGTTGGGAAAAGGGGGAGGGCGTTAGAAATGAAGAGGCAAAAGTAGAAGAATTTCCCACAAAAATAAGAGCGTTCCAGACAGCATGAGGCCGCTAATCCTCTGATTCAGAAGCTATCTCTCAGTTCAAGGAGACCTCCTAGAGAAGAGTGATGTATTCAGGAAGAGGCTGCAGCCAATCAGCATCTTGTGAATTAAATCTGAGATGATTCGTCATTCCTTCCAAGAACAATGCAGTGTGATGATCTTGCAGCAAGAACTGTTTGTGTTTAAAAGCTTCCAGATTTATCTAGTGACTGTCTCCAGCACTAAGGAGAAAGGAGGGGGTGAAGGATGGTGGGGAAATTTGGTTGGACTGCACAGGAAATGTGCTGGGTCAACTCCTTGAATTTAAGCAACCCAAGTATCTTCCAGGCCTTAATATAGCTAATATAATCAATGCTTCATCAATGACCTTCCCTCCATCAAAACGTCAGAAGGCCAAATGATCTTGTTGACGTGACCAGTGGTGTGCCACACGGATCGGTGCTGGGTCTATTACTTTTTGTCATTTATATAAATGGTTTGGATTTAATAAAGGAGTTGTAGTTAGTAAGTTTACAGATGACACCAAAATTGGAGGTGTAGTGGAGAGTGAAGAAGGTTACCTCAGAGTACAACGGGATCTTGATCAGATGGACCAATGGACGAGGACTGGAAGATGGAGCTTAATTTATATAAATGCAAGGTGCTGCATTTTGGAGAGGCAAATCAGGGCAGGATTTACACACTTAATGGTAAGGTCCTAGGGAATGTTGCTGAACAAAGAGACCTTGGAGTGCAAGTTCATAGCTCCTTGAAAGTGGAGAAGCAGGTAGATAGGATAGTGAAGAAGGCATTTGGTATGCTTTCCTTTATTGGCCAGAATATTGAATATAGCAGTTAGGAGGTCATGTTGCAGTTGTACAGGACGTTGGTTAGGCCACTTTTGGAATATTGTGTGGAATTCAGTTCTCCCTCCTATAGTAAGGATGTTGTGAAACTTGAAAGGGTTCAGAAAAGATTTACAAGGATGTTGCCAGGGTTGGGGGATTTGAATGATAGGGAGAGGCCGAATAGGCTGGGGCTGTTTTCCCTGGAGTGTTGGAGGCTAAGGGGTGACCTTATAGAGGTTTACAAAATTATGAGGGGCATGGATAGGATAAATAGACAAGGTCTTTTCCCTGGGCTGAGGGAGTCCAGAACTAGAGAACATAGGTTTAGGGTGAGAGGGCTAAGATTTAAAAAGGACCCAAGGGGCAACTTTTTCACGCAGAGAGTGGTACGTGTATTGAATGAGCTGCCAGAGGAAGTGGTGGAGGCTGGTACAAATGCAACATTTAAAAAGCATTTGGTTGGGTACATGAATAGGAAGGGTATAGAGGACCAAGTGCTGGTAAATGGGACCAGATTAATTTGGGATATCTGGTTGGCATGGATGGGTTGGACCAAAGGGTCTGTTTTTGTCTCTGTGACTCAATTACTTCAAGATGTTCAGCACCATTCCTGATTCCTCAGACACGTTTGCAGTCCAGGTTTAAATGCAGCAACACCTGAACAATATTCGACCCTGGACTGATAAGTGGCAAGTGACTTTCATGCAACTCAAGTGTCAAGCCATGGCCCTCTCCAACAAGTAAGAATATAACTACCTCCTGTTAACATTCAATGGTATTAAAAACAGAGGGATTTGGGAGTCCTTGTCTATGAATCACAAAAAGCTAGCATCGAAGTCCAGCAAATAATGGGGATGGCAAAAGGAATGTCTTTATTTCAAAAGGAATGGAGTATGGAAGTAGGGAAGCGTTGCTATCAGAAGGCCCCTTATCTAAGAAAAGATATACCGGCATTGGAGGCAGTTCAGAGAAGGTTCACTCAACTTGTACCAGGTATGGAGGGACTGCCTTCTGATGAGAAATTGAATAAGATGGAGCTGTACACATTGGAATTTCTAAGAATGAAAGGTGACCTTATTGAAACATCCAGGATTCTTACAGGACTTGACAGGACAAAGGCTGTTGTTTGCCTTGTGGGAGAGGGCATTATCTCAGAATAAGGGGTCACACATTTAAGACAGATGAGGAAGAATTATTTTCTCTCAGAGAGTAGTGAATCTGTAGATTCTTTACAACAGAGGGCAGCCGAGGTTGAATTGTTACGTATAGTTAGATTTTTAATCAATAAGCAATTCAAGGGTTATGAGGAGGAGGCAATCGAGTGGAGTTCAGAATTATCTGCCGTGATCTGATTGAATAGTGAAACAGCCTTGAAGATCCGATTGGCCCATGTCTGCTCCCATGACTTATGGTTACCATCACTGACTCCCCCAGTATCTATATCCTAGAGGTTATCTTTAACTGTAAAATGAACTAGATGCGCTATGTAAATACAATGGCTACAAAAACAGCACAAACAAGAATTCTGCAGCGACCATCTCACCTCCTGTTTCCCTAATTCCTGTCTACCATCTACAAGAACAGGTCGGGATTGTGATGGGATACTCTCCACTTGCCTAGATGGTTGCAGCTCCAACATTGCTCAAGAAACTTGATGCCATTCAAAACAAAATAGTCCACTTGACTGGCACCTTACCCATTACTTCCATCATTCACTCGCTTCACCATCAATGCCATTGCACCAGTGTAGCAACTCACCAAGGCTCCTCTAATGCACATTCCAAACCTATGACCTAGGAGGACAGGACAACAATGCATGGGAACACCAACCACCTGCAAGTTACTCCCCAGCCACACACCATCCTGTCAGCACTGTGCGTCTCCATACACCCCAAGGACTGCAGCAGTTCAAGAAGTCAGCTCACCACCACCCTCTCAGTGGTACTTAGGGATGGGAAATAAATGCTGGAAGGGAAAAAAAGGAAAAGAAATGCAGCAACTATTTTTACCCTGCACAATGCACATTTTTAAACAGTTTGTGAGCACTTCTCTCCAAGAAGACTTCCAATGTTCCCAATTCTTTAAACTCAGCAAATTACTCACTCCTAGTTGGGAACTCTTGTCAAATTTGCAAGGTCCAGGGGACTGTTGCTGAACAAAGAGGCCTTGGAGTGCAGGTCCATAGTTCCTTGAAAGTAGAGTCGCAGGTAGATAGGATAGTGAAAAATGTCTTTAGTATGCTTCCCTTTATTTGTCAGAGCATTGAGTATAGGAGTTGGGAGGTCATGCTGCAGCTGTTCAGGGCATTGGTTAGGCCATTTTTGGAATACGGTGTGCAATTCTAGTCTCCTTCATATAGGAAGGATGCTGTGAAACTTGAAAGGGTTCAGTAAAGATGTCCAAGGATGTTGCCAGGGTTGGAAGATTTGAGCTACAGGGAGAGGCTGAATAGGCTGGGGCTGTTTTCCCTGGAGTGTCAGAGGCTGCAGGCATGGATAGGGCAAATAGATTAGATTCTCTACAGAGTGGAAAGAGGCCTAGCAGCCCAAGTCCACACCGACCCTCCGAAGAGTAACCCATTTCCCTCTGACTAATGCACCTAACACTATGGGCAATTCAGCATGGCCAATTCACCTGACCGGCACATCTTTGGACTGTGGGAGGAAACCCACGCAGACACAGGGAGAATGCGCAAACTCCACACAGACAGTTGCCTGAGGCTGGAATCAAACCTGGGACCTGGTGCTGTGAGGCAGCAATGCTAACCATCGAGCCATCGCGTCACCGTCTTTTCCCTGGGGTGGGTGAGTCTAGAACAAGAGGGCATAGGTTTAGGGTGAGAGGGGAAGAATTTAAAAGGAACCTAAGAGGCAAAAGGTGGTGCATGTATGGAATGAGCTGCTAGAGGCAGAGGTGGAGGCTGGTACAATTACAGCATTTAAAAGGCATTTGGGTGGGTATATGAATAGGAAGGGTTTGGAGGGATATGGGCTGGGTGCTGGCAGGTGGGACTAGATTAGGTTAGGACATCTGGTCAGCATGGACAAGTTGGACCAAAGGGTCTGTTTCCATGCTGTACATCTCTATGACTCAACAACTCTATGACCACTTGAGAAGTTTTAAACGTTTAACATTTAAGCATCAAGAGATGGCGTGTTAGCAGTGAGCATCAACTGCTCCTGCCAGAGTACAGATAGACTCAGTCCAGTCTATTCCTGATTATTTTGAGTGTTGGGACATTTTGAATTATTACAGTGGGACAGAAATTGAATCTTGCTGTATAGATAGCCATGGTGCTGAATCTTTTTACCTGGCACTTACCAGGGCCAACTCAAGGATGCTGTAGGCAAAAGTGAGGACTGCAGATGCTGGAAACCAGAGTTTAGATTAGAGTGGTGCTGGAAAAGCACAGCAGGTCAGGCAGCATCCGGGAGCAGGCAGCAGGAAAGCTCCATTCCTCAAGAATGCTATATTTCAAATGATCATAAGAATTGAAACTGCTGGAGAAAAGGATGCTGATTGGTTGGCAAGTCAACTCTGATTGGCTAAGGCATTGCCATGGACAAAGTAATGGGAAACCACAAGCTTTCCAAACTCCCACATAGAGTCATAGAGTCAAAGAGATGTACAGCGTGGAAACAGACCCTTCGGTCCAACCCTTCCATACCGACCAGATATCCCAATCCAATCTAGTCCCACCTGCCAGCACCCGGCCCATATCCCTTCAAACCCTTCCTATTCATATACCCATCCAAATGCCTCTTAAATGTTGCAATTGTACCAGCCTCCACCACTTCCTCTGGCATCTCATTCCATACACGTACCACCCTCTGTGTGAAAAAGTGACATATTTTTTAAAAATGCAAAGTTAGAACATGTTTCCATTTGTTTGCAGATAGATTATTGTCATTTGACTTAAGCAATGTCAAGAACACAATCCACTAGGAACTGAGCACAACAAAAATTATTGATCAGAGCATTTGAATTATGAACCTTGAGTTAAGAGTAGACTATATGGTGTCATGAGTTACAATATGCACATGGCCTGCTGCGATATCAGCGCCAATATCTTGCTAAATAGTTCATCAACTATTATACTTCACAGTCACTCTCACGGTTTGTGAAGTTATGTAAGCTTTTGACTGATGGACAGTACCAGCAGTGTGTTCAAAGTTTGTGAGAAGATTTGTAGCTCAGGTGCTCGTTGTTGTGGTTCTGTTCGCCGAGTTGGGAATTTGTGTTGCAGACGTTTCGTTCCCTGTCTAAGTGACATCCTCAGTGCTTGGGAGCCTCCTGTGAAGCGCTTCTGTGATCTTTCCTCCGACATTTGCAGAGGTTTGAATCTGCTGCTTCCAGTTGTCAGTTCCAGCTGTCCGCTGCAGTGGTCAGTATATTGGGTCCAGGTCAATGTGCTTATTGATTGAATCTGTGGATGAGTGCCATGCCTCTAGGAATTCCCTGGCTGTTCTCTGTTTGACTTATCCTATAATAGTAGTGTTGTCCCAGTCGAATTCATGTTGCTTGTCATCTGCGCGTGTGGCTACTAAGGATAGCTGGTCGTGTCGTTTCCTGGTTAGTTGGTGTTCATGGATGCGGATCGTTAGCTGTCTTCCTGTTTGACCTATGTAGTGTTTTGTGCAGTCCTTGTATGAGCAAAACCAATGTAGTGTACAAAATCCTATGCAAGGACTGCACAAAACACTACATCGGACAAACAGGAAGACAGCTAACGATCTGCATCTATGAACACCAACTAGCCACGAAACGACATGACCAGCTATCCTTAGTAGCCACACACGCAGATGACAAGCAACATGAATTCAACTGGGACAACGCTACTATTATAGGGCAAGCCAAACAGAGAACAGCCAGGGAATTCCTAGAGGCATGGCACTCATCCACAGATTCAATCAATAAGCACAATGACTGGACCCAATATACCGACCACTGCAGTGGACAGCTGGAACTGACAACCGGAAGCGGCAGATACAAACCACTACAAATGCCGGAGGAAAGATCACAGAAGCGCTTCACAGGAGGTTCCCAAGCACTGAGGATGTCACCTAGACTGGGGACAAAACATCTGCAACACAAGTTCCCAGCTCGGTGAACAGAACCACAACAACCATCAGTGTGCACCATCAACAACAAAAATACAGAAAGCTCAGCAGGTCAGGCAGCATCTGTGGAGCGAAATCAGGGTCAGCGTTTCGGGTCCTGAAGTTCTGAGGAAGGGTCACTCAACCCAAAACATTAACTCTGATTTCACTCCACAGATGCTGCTCAGCTTTTTCAGCAATCTCTATTTTTGTTTCTGATTTACAGCATCTGCATTATTTTGGTTTTATTTTGTAGTACCTACAAGATGTACTGCAGAAATTCTATACCCATGAATGCTTCCATTTAGAAACAAAGGCAGCAGATACATGGGAACACCACCACCTGCTTGTTACTCTCCAAACCCCTCACCACCCTGATTTGGAAATATATCGCCGTTCCTTCACTGTCACTGGGTCAAAATCCTGGAATTCCCTCCCTATCAGCATTGTGGATCTATCTACAGCACTTGGACTGGAGTGGTTCAAAAAGTAGTTCATCACCATCTTGTCAAAGATAACTAGGGACGGATAAAAAATGCAGTCTGCCAGCAACTCCCGCATCCCACAGGCTAATATAAAACAAACCGTGATCATTCTCACCTCACCATTATTCTCTGCTTAACCTGTTACTTTTGATTCAGTTATTCCAGTTACCTCATTCAAAAGAAAAGCAAATGAGGACTAACTCTACCTACAACTGAAGATAAAAGAATATAAAACTGAACATGATAAACCCAGAGTCTAACCAAATATTTATGTTCGTAAACCATAAATGAAGAGGTAATGTCAGTTGACATGAAAATATGAACTCACCAATAACTCCAAATGGAACAAGAGGACTATGCTGTAGGAAAACAGATGGACTTTTACAACTTAAATGTAATTTCCAAATTTCAGTGCAATATGTCTGTGAAGTCACTACAAAATTTACAGACACACACACACACATCCAAACACACACACACACATCCAAACATACACACACGCCCCAAACTCACATGCTTTCACCAACTCTCATACACATCACACACACACACAAACACACATCCACACCCTCCCACTCTCATACATACCAAACACATGCTTCCACCAACTCTCACTCACACATCCAAACACATACACACATCCCAAACACACACACTTCCGCCAACTCTCACACTCTCACACACACATACCCAAACACACACACACCCTCCCAATTTCATATACATCACACACATACACCCAAACACACACACACCCTCCCACTCTCTTACACATCTCACACACACATAGAAGTACACTCACACTCATAGTCACACCCCGCAGCCACACACACACCTCACACCCACACAAACATACACACACAAACACATATACTCACATACACTCACATAAACAACCACTCATATACATAACACATACACTCACCACACACACACACATCAAAAGATATATCTTTTTTTATTATATTGGATGGCTAGCCATTCACAAGTCCTAAATGACAACAATGTGTAGTCACACAGATAGAACCAGGGGCTGTCAGTATAAAGGAGAAGTGGAGAGTCTAAAACCAGCTGGAAAGATGTAGTGTTGAAAGATTTAATCATTTTAATCATAGTGCGACTGGAAGAAGAATGGGTGATGAACAAAGTGAGATGGGAGGTGATCAATCAATAGTGTAGTGACCCCCAGTAAAATGGAAGCAATAAGAAATGAGGTGATAGAGCTGCCATGTAAAGTTCAAAGCTAACTCAATGTGTCCATTGGCATCCAGAGGTGACCAAGTAAACAGACCACCATTTAAACAGAAGGGCAACAATGAAATGCATATAACAATACATCCAAAGTATCTACTAGCAACTTAGATTACAATGTATAGCTCTTATAACTTGGAGAAACAGCTAGCAGTAGTGGGTTGCAGTGATAAATAATGGGCCACAATCTTTATTCCCACCACAGACTCCAGGTTGCCTCAGCACCTGAGGGAGTTTGGTTTATTATAAACAGACACACACTGGCAGGGGACAGCTCTCAGTCCATCTCCCAGTCCAGTCAAATTCCAACTGCTTTTCACAAATGCATGAGTGTCAAGTGTCAATTGACTGTTCACTTAAATAGAATCATTTGCTTCCTGTGGAGTCTGCACTTCCAGTTGTGGTCTAAAAGAAAATAATTTCACAAGCTAATTACTGTTATTTCTAAATCTCTGTGGGAGCAAAAACAGTTAGAAGCTGGAATAATTGAAATAATTTTATGCAATAACATGAATGCTAATTATTTTTAGAAAGATAAATGTTATTGCGCAAAATATGAAAATTCTCTTTAGATTAAAAAAAAATTTGCACTTCCAAATATGTCGCGATTTAGAAATTTCTCAGCTTTGTAAAGCACCGATAGTAAGTCAAATGGCGATTTATAAATGAACATCTCTTCCTGTTTCAGCCAGTACTCAGTGAAATCCCCTCAGAGTAGAACATTCACAATCCACTCATATATAAACATATAGGCTAAAATTAATATTACTTTTTCACTATTTAAATTATGCCGATAAACCAAATACTTCAGCAAGGAATCAATTTAGCACAATCTAAAAAACGACACAATTCTAATGATGAGTCACCAACAAAAGTGCTAATGGCAGAATAATTTTCAAATCAAACTGGAAATCAATTAGACTTTGTGGGAAATAATTAGGAAGGCTTCTTCATGGGCGTCCCAGATGTGACAGGCACATGTTACAAATTTCAGTTTATCGACAGATTTCGGATCTCTTGCCAGAATGGAATGTGAGCGACCAGACTGGCGAAGGATGTATTCTGTGCAGGAACCAATTCCAGTATGTAAACAAACACAGTTGGACAAATCTCACACCTTGTGCTAAAGCCTGAATCTCATTGTATCCTCTGTATTATTCCTTACTGGCAGAGCTGTCACAGGGATTACAGTGAGCTTATTGGTACAAATTAAAAGACTAGTTACTAAATTAATTATTCATGTCAGAGTAAAGATCTTTAAACAGCCAGTCAGAATCAAAATATTAACTGTTTCTCTCTCCACAGATGCAGCCAGACCTGTTGACTTTCTCCAGCATTTTACTTTTATTTCAGATTTTCAGTGCATATTGTATTTCACTTTTAAGCATTTGGGAAAGACCTCTGCCATTACATTTGACAAACTGCAGATTGGTATGCGCATGCTAAAGGAGAAGGGTTCCTCCCAGAGACAAGGCTAGCTGAGTCCATCAACACCCTCAATGTTGAGCATGACTTAAATAAAATATAAAAAACTTCCACTACATTGTGGAAAACATGCAAATCTAGGCTGGTGCACTAGATTACAAAGTTATGACCTTTGTAAGGCTATCAGAGAAGCCAAGGGGCAATACTAAATTAAGCTTGAGACCCAGACTTACCACATGGACACCTTGTTGTTTGTGGCAAGACTTACAAAATGTAATGGGCTACAAAGCAAAGTTGAACAGAATCATGGGCAACAGTACATGCTTACCCGACAAGCTCAATGCATTCTTTGCTGACTTTGAACAGAAGAGTTAGTAAAACAATGTAACCAAACCCATAACCTCAGAGGCATCTGTACCCACAGTCACTGTCTCTGACATTAGATCAGCTTTGGGGTGGTACGGTGGCTCAGTGGTTAGCACTGCTGCCTCACAGCACCAGGGACTCGAGTTTGATTTCTGCCTCGGGTGACTGTCTGTGAGAAGTTTGCACGTTCTCCCTGTGTCTGTGTGGTTTCCTCCCGGTGCTCCGATTTCCTCCCACAATCCAAAAGATATGCAGGTCAGGTGAACTGGCCATGCTAAGTTGCCCATAGTGTTAGGTACATTAGTCAGGGGTAAATAAAGGGTAGGGTAATGGGTCTGGATGGATTACTCTTTGGAGGGTCAGTATGGACTTGTTGTGCTGAAGGGCCTGCTTCCATACTGTAGGAAATCTATTTTTTTCTTGAGAGTAAAGCTACAGAAAGTGACTGGCCAACACCTAAAGCTCTACACAGCACAATAAAAAAAGTGAATTCATCATTCAGCTTAATGCTCTTAGTGAGATCCATCTATTTGTAAATTGATTACTGTGTTTGCCAATAACCAATAATGTAATTCAAAAATTGTTCGTTGTACAAAGTGATCTGGAATATTTCTGAGAGAAAATAGATTTAAATAGCTCGGCGAACAGAACCACTACAACAAGCACCCGAGCTACAAATCTTCGCACAAACTTTGAAGATTTAAATCAACAAATGCAACTGTTTGATCAAGACACCATTTTATTAAGCGTGAGACAGATATGAAGTTTCAACTTGAATTGAAGCTTATTCTACAACCTTTGGACACTTTAATAACACTTTTAAGTTTTGAAGAAGAGTCACTAGACACAAAATATTGACTCTGTTTTCTCTTCTGTCAGACCTGCTGAGTTTCTCGAGTTATTTCTGTTTTTTGTTTGATGTTAATACTTTAGGAGTATGAGCCATTTTTGAAAAGATTTGTAGCTCAGGTTAAGGTTCTAGATGTAAGTTTGCTTGCTGAGCTGGAAGGTTCATTGTCAGATGTTTCGTCGTCATCCTAGGTAACATGATCAGTGAGCATCCGAATGGAGCACTGGTGGTGTGTCCCACATTCTATTTGTGTGTTTAAGTTTCTTTGGGTGGGTGATGTTATTTCCTGTTCATTTTCTCAATGGATGGTAGATGAGGTCCAATTGATGTGTTTATTGATGGAGTTCTGGTTGGAATTCCATGTTTCAAGAAATTCTCATGCGTATTTCTATTTGGTTTGTCCTAGGTTGGATGTGTTGTCCCAGTCAAAATGGTGTCCTTCCTCATCTGTATGTAAGGATACTAGTGAGAGAGGGTCATGTCTTTTTGTGGCTAATTAATATTCATGTATCCTGGTGGCTAGTTTTCTGCCTGTTTGCCCGATGTAGTGTTTGTTACTGTTCTTACAAGGTATTTCTAAATTATATTAGTTTTGCTTGTTGTTTGTATCGGGTCACAGAAGAGTGAACACTCAATGGGGAACTTCAAACCTGGGTCTATAGAAAACAACACATACTGACCAAATACTGAACTATAGATGCAATCATCCCAACACCCACAAACGAAACTGCATTAGAACATTATTTCAATGCACCACCACACACTGCAGTATGAGGGACGAGGAGAAGCAGAAGAGAAATACCTATATAGTGTAGTCAAGAAGAACAGCATCCATTGAACACAGTCCACCGATCTCTCAGCAACAAACCCAAACAAACAGACAAAACACGTCCAGAAACCCAAGCCAATCTCTCCTACATCAAAGACATCTCTGAAATGACTTCCAGATTACTCAGACCTCTTGGCATGATGGTCGCCTACAAACCCACTAACACACTAAAACTTGAACTTGAACTTGAAAGACCCTATACAGACAATGAGCAAAACTAATGTAATTTACAAAATACTTTGCAAAAACTGTAACAAACACTACATTGGACAAACAGGCAGAAAACTAGCCACCGGGATACATAAACATCAACTAGCCACAAAAATACATAACCCACTATCACTAGTATCATTATGCAGAGATGAGGAAGGACACCACGTTGACTGGGACAACACATCCAACCTAGGACAAACCAAGCAGAGACATGCACAAGAATTCGTTGAAGCATGGCATTCCAACCTGAACTCCAACAATAAACACATCGATTTGGATCTCATCTCCTGCCCTCTGAGAAAAAGAACAGGAAATGACATCACCTGCTCAAAGAAAGCTAAACCAGTAAATAGAAAGTGGGACACACCACCAGCGCTTCACTGGAGGCTCACTGATGATGTTACCTAGTATGGTGATGAAACATCTGACAACAAGCCTTCCAGCTCCACGAGCAAAGCTACATCCAGAACTTTAGTTGTATGACAGCCCTGCAACACTCCCAGATGTCTCTTTCTGCATTAAACAAGTAAATCGAAAGAACCCAACCCTTCCACCGTTGCATAATGCATTATTAAAATTGCATGTCTTCACAATCTCATTTAATGTTGAAGTCCCTCCCAAAATAATCATACATTGTCTGAGATCATAAACAGCAATCAGATTGAAAACCGTTCTTATATGGTGGTTTGACAGCCACACTCCTAAATGATTGTTCCTGAACAAATACTTTCTTCAAGCTATACTTTATCTTACAAATTTAGAACTTAAAACAAAATTATAATTTATCCATCATGAAGCTATGAAATAAAAATCATATCATACTAATGAATCCATCATAAACCCATAGGGATAATAGCAGCAAGAGTCAGGGAAGACATAGCTGGGAATTCAGTTTCAGCGATTAAACTTACCAATGTAAGGAAGATGATGATAATCAGTGTGTGGTCAAGTTCACTTGTGGTTCAAAAGAAGTCCTATACCACAGCTGGGAGCCACATGCTTTCCATTAAAAGAAACACACAGTTCAAAGAGGGTGCGCACATTGCGAGAAATTAAATGCCTTGGGAATAGTTATAACACCACACGAAAGGAAAGCGAAAACATGCCGAAATGAACATTTCTTCACATTGAAAGGGTTTGATTCATCTGTAACCAAATCCAGTTATCTGCCATAATAAAATGATTAAGATACCAACACATACAAAATTATAAATTAAAAAAAAGATATTTAAAGTCGTTACCATGTATATGTTGTGCGTCTATCATTCATAGAATAGAATCCTTACAATGTGGAAACAGGCCATTCGGCCCAATGAGTCCACACCGACCCTCTGAAGAGCATCCCACTCAGACCCACACCCCTACCCTATAACTCTGCATTGCCCGTGGCTAACCCACATATCCCTGGACACCGGGTAATTTAGTATGTCCAATCCACCTAATCTGCACATCTTTGGACTGTAGGAGGAAACCAGAGCACTCAGAGGTAACCCACACAGACTGTCACCTGAGGGTGGAATGGAACCCAGGTTTGGGAGTCAGCGGTGCTAACCACTGAGCCACCATGCCATCCTCGTTTAAAACAATCATACTGTAATTCATAATGAAACTTGAATTCACCAACTCCATATTTAAAGTTGAGAATTGAAAGTGAATTGGATTGAAAGCTATTCTCATTTGGTTGACAGCCACACTTTTAAATGATTGCTCCCTAACAAATACTTTCTCAAGCTATGGGTTATCTTACAGACAAATTTATAATTTAAAGAAAATTATACTTTACCCATATACCGTGAAGCTATGGAAAAGTAGCATATAGCACCAGTATGATTGAAAAGATTAGAGAATCTCAGTCTCTTTGTGGGAGGCATGGTGGCACAGCAGTCAGCGCTGCTGCCTCACAGCGCCAGAGACCCCGGTTCAATTCCCGCCTCAGGCGACTGACTGTGTGGAGTTTGCACGTTCTCCCCATGTCTGCATGTGTTTCCTCCAGGTGCTCTGGTTTCCTCCCACAGTCCAAAGATGTGCAAGTCAGGTGAATTGGCCATGCTAAATTGCCCGTAGTGTTAGGTAAAATGTAGGAATGGACGGGTCAGTGTGGACTTGTTGGGCCGAAGGGCCTGTTTCCACACTGTAAGTAATCTAATCAGTCAGGTGTTAATGCTTAGATAACCCTCCCCTTTTATGACGTTAGAACCTGAACCTTTACAATGGACATGTTGCACTTCAGGCTATGACTGCCAATCTCTCAAAGCTGCATCTTTCTGTACGCAGTTTGTGAGGGATGGCATGCAGCTCTCTGTTTTTTGTGGTTTAAGGTGCACTGGCAGTCACACTGCCATTCTCTCCCATTTCCTCTGACCAATAGAATTTCCGATCTACAAAGCTTCAAACCTCCAGCCAGAAGCAAAGGTGAGTCACCAAAGCTGCAGTGTGCCATGAACATTTCTTTCAAATATCAGACCATCGAAATGGCCTCTCCCACCTTGTGAGTCGGAGTGATAATTTCCAGTTATTACCATCTCCCTGTGAAATATCTCACAGCAAAACTTTGGCAAACTTTCCTCAGCTGACAGCTATTGACTGTAAGCACAGCACCACTCCTTCACAATTGGCATTGCCACCAATTTTATGGCACCATTCAAAAGACCCCCCATGAAACTGGCTGCTCCACAATTGTATACTACAATAGTAGTGTCGTCCCAGTCGAACTCATGTTGCTTGTCATCTGAGTGTGTGGCTACTAAGGGTAGACTGGAGCACTACTACTATTATAGGACAAGCCAGACAGACAACAGCCAGGGAATTCCTAGAGGCATGGCACTCATCCACAGATTCAATCAACAAGCACATCGACCTGGACCCAATATATCGACCACTGCAGCGGACAGCTGGAACTGACAACCGGAAGCGGCAGAGACAAATCACTATAAATGCCGGAGGAAAGATCACAGAAGCACTTCACAGGAGGCTCGCAAGCACTGAGGATGTCACCTAGACAGGGGATGAAATGTCTGCAACACAAGTTCCCAGCTCGGCGAACAGAACCACAACAACGAGCACCCGAGCTACAAATCTTCTCCCAAACTTTGAATATATTTTGTTAATGGAGGGCCTTAAACTTCACTTCAGTTTCTCCACAAGAACCCTGTTTAGTTCCAAGCATGCGGCAGCCCAGGTTAGGCTGGCCATTAATGATCATTGAATTAATGACAGATAAAGCCAATGATAGATTTGTCTTCTCACCTTTAAATGCTTTGATATGAATTCAGTAGGAGACTCAAAATCACAGCTGTACTATGTTCCAATGATGTTGGAAACCTTTTCTGTGTATGTCTTGATCATGAAAGCACACATCTATCCAAATTAATGCATCAATATCTTCTGAGCCCCTGCACCAATGATCTCTGCGGGGACCCTTTCTTTCCTTGAAGCCTTGATAGCACCACCTGCCCTTCTCTTTATTTACAGGAGAGCAGGCTGTGAATGTGATGAGCTGTTTGACAATGAAGGCTGAGCAGATACATTTCACACACATGTACTTTCCAACCAGCAATCCCCTCCTCACTGCTCCCCAGTTTATCTGTCCTTAACCCAGGGGCACTAAGGGCATCTGTATTACTAACTGTGCAAATCAACATCATGAAACAAAGCAGAGGTCAAAGGCAGGATCACTTGGCCAGTTTTCAGTTCAGTGCAATTCACGTAGATTGTAGTTGCAGAGTTACTGAGACTTGCATTTGAATAATTCATCCATTTTTAGCTATCAATTTTCCCACATTAAATGCTGAGTGGAAGACAAATACATGATGGTCTTTCAAAAGGACCAGAGTGGTTAGTAGCATCGAGTGAAAGGAATTGGTGGTTGGCTGAGTCCAACATTATGACTAAATAATTCCAGACACATACGGGAGGCTGAGCTAGAATTGACCTGCCAGTGGGGCTTGGGTGCTCAAAACCACATGAAGAAAGAACTTGCAGAAGACCAAGGAGGAGATGACTCACTGGAAAAACTGAGGACTAAATAAAACCGAATAGATTCGCCAATGTATAAGGTTAAAAAAAAAATCAGCATTTCATAAGTGTTGTAAATCAGGCCTAGGAATCTCACCACTTGTTGCTTTCAATATACCTTCCTTCCACATCATATGACTATCCTCACCTCGTCCTATGTCACCGAAGCCTGCTCTGTGGGACCGTGAAGCTCACTATAGGAAATGTGTGTGTGCACCTTCCCGAAGGGAGTGGCTGGAACCTCACAGTTGGCCATTATCATGTAGATCACAAAACCCAAAGACATTGCCTTGGCAGAAGCAGCCTGCAAGGTATCCAAGGTTCCCAATGATACTGTGGGCCAAAACCTTTCTCCAGATGCAGGAGCTACTGGGCACAGACAAACTTCAGGCTGAGAAAGGGCATCTCGTGTGACCATCATCATCAATGAGTCTCTGGTGCGACCACCATCATCAATGAGTCTCTCGCGTGACCACCATCATCAATATGTCTCTGGTGTGACCACCATCATTAGTGAGTCTCTGGTGTGACCACCATCATCAATGCTGGAAGCAAAATTCACTTGTGATTTCAGTTTGATCTTTCCATTGGTTGGAAATATAAAACATCATTTCTTGCATTAAACTTTCTGCCACTTACATGAGGGATTTTATTTATATGCACGTGCTAGAGTTTGTGATCTGAATCAATTGTGCTTTGTGAGAAATCCATGAGGTGAACTGGCTAGCATGGTGCAATGCGGATGAGGCCTTTACCAGCCCTTCGATGGGTGCTTGAGGCACTATGGTAATGTCCCTAACTCTGACCCAGGAGGCCTGGATTCAAGTCCCACCTGTTCCAGCTGTGTGTACTAACATCTCTTGAATAGAAATTTTGACCAGCACTTTGAAAAAGTCAATGGGCAATTTGATTTTTAAAGGTATTTTTGAGGCAAATATTTTCCTTCAATCATGACATTGCTGCATCATCACCAGATGATTTGAATTAGCACAAATTAATTCACTGTTAACAAAACATGAGATCTATTTGATTTCCTGTGTTTCAATACACAATAGAGAGGTGTTTTTGTGGCACATTGGTAATGTCCCTACCTCTGATGCAAGAGGCCATGGGTTCAAATCCCATCTGCTCCAGGGGTGTGTTATAACAGATTGATTAGGAACTAGAAAGGCTCTTGTTGTACCGTGGTAGTTCCCCTACCTCTGAGTCAGGAGGCCTGAGTTCAAGTCTGTCCTACTCCAGGGATGTATAATAATATCTCTGACCAGGTTGATTAGAAGATACCTGGGTAATAGTGGGTGTAAATGACACCCAATAATATTGCCACATGTACAATCACTTTCTGCTGCTTCATCATTTAAACAAAGCAGATGGAATAATGTCACAGGAGCAGGAAGTGCTGGAGAAAATCAACAAGTCTGGCAGCATGTGCGGAGAGAGAAACAGGTAACATTTCGAGGCCAGTAAGACTGTTCTTTGAACAGAATCACTTTGGACTCTGTTTCTCTCTCCACAGATGCTGCCAGATCTACAGTACTGAACTTCTCCAGCACTTTCTGTATTGATTTCAGTTCTCCAGCATCAGCAGCATGTTTTTATTTGAATGTCACAGTGATATTGGTTAGGTTTATTATCAAAAGAAAGTTCTCACCTTCTTAATTGAAAAACAAGGAAAGGTTTAAACATCAGTATCCGGGAGATAAAATAATGACTAAGCGTTATGTGCTGAAGTTTAATTTTAATGATGATAAATATGTAAATTACCTCTCTAAGCTGGAAGATTTGTTTTGAGACATTTTGTCACCATGGATAGGTAAGGTCATTAGTGAGAGTTTCTGGTGAAACGCTGGTGATATGTCCACCTCTCTATTTTAAGATCTTGGTTTCTTAAGGTGAATGATGTCATTTCTGGTTCTTTTTTTCAAAGGAAGGTAGATAGGATCTAAGCCGATGTGTTTATTGATAGAGTTCTGATTAGAATGCCATGTCGCTAAGAATTCTCGTGCGTGTCTTTGTTTCGCCTGTCCTAGGATGTGTGTGCTGTCCCAGTCAAAGTGGTGTCCTTCTTTGTCTGTGTGTATGGAAACTAGTGATAGTGGGTCATATCTTTTGGTGGCTAATTGGTGTTCATGTATCCTGGTGGCAAGTTTCCGGCTTGTTTGTCTGATGTAGTGTTTTTTTACAGTTCTTGCATGGTAAAATGTAGATGATTTGAGTTTTGCTGGTAGTTTTGAATGGATCCTTTAGGTCATTAGTCATTGTTTAAGTGTGTTGGTAGGTTTGTGGGCTACCAATAGGTCTGAGTAGTCTGGAAGCCATTTCTGATATGCCTTTGATGTAAGGTAATGTGACTATAGTTTTTGGTTGCGTTGTGTCTGCTCCTGATGTTGAGTTACCTTCACCCCTGCTATACTGCTTAAAAAAACAGCAGCTGCCATACGACAATGGGAATCTCTGGACAAAAGGTCAAGATCCCTATCATCTGCCACCAACATGCCAACTGAAAGATTGATCATTGAACATAGAACAGTACAGCACAGGAACAGGCCCTTCGGCCTAACATATCTGTGCCGAGCAGGAGGCCATTCTAAACTAATCCCATCTGCCTGCACATGGACCGTATCCCACTATACTCTGCCTGTTCATCTGTCTGCGTAAATGCCTCTTGAATATCACCATTGTATCTGCTTCTACCACCTCCCCTGGCAGCATGTTCCAGGAACCTACCACCATCTGTGTAAAAAACCTGCCTCACACATCTCTTTTAAACTTGCCTCCTCTCACCTTGAAGGTCTGCCCAAAGTATTTGCTATTTGGGAAAAAGACTGCAGCTATTCACGCTATCCATGTCTCTCATATTTCTACATACTTCTATCAGGTCACTCCTCAGCCTCCAACACTCTAACAAAAATAATCCAAGTTTGTCCAAACTCTCGTTACAGCAAATACACTCCAATCCAGATAACAACCTGGTAAACCTCTATTGTACCGTCTCCAAAGCCTCCACATCCTTCCTCTAGAGTAGTGACCAGAACTGCACACAACATTCCAAATGTGGTTTAACTAAAGTTTTAGACAGCAGTGATCAATACAGGAATTATGTAATCGTCATCACCAAGACCTATCTCTGGGTAGATAGATAGGACATAAAAAAAGCTTTAATGTTCAAAAGTTTTAGTAACCCAAGATCCAAAAACACTTTCCTGCCAAAGATGTGACACTCATCACAAAGCGGATCTCAGATTACAACTGTATTAGATTACAGATATTAATTTCTGACAGAATTCAATCACAATTTGAATGAACCCAGTGTCCGTTCATTTCCCATGGAAGACTGTCCCTTGGATTAACCATTCACTCAATGAAATGGTGGGACAAATTTTCCCAGCCACAGGATGACAAGAGGCTTCCTGACACATTCCCAACACTGGGGTGGACTCCCATGGATGGCCAGGGGACAACGTGTCAGGCAGCCAATGAAGCCAATTACAGAGAAAATTAGGTTCACTGTTACAGCCTCACCTTTCTCAGGTTGATGGTAAATCTGCCCCTCCCCTCAGCCCATCAGAGGACTGAGGCCCCATGCCGCAACAAGGCGGGGTTTAGGGCAGCAAACACTCCTCTTGCAACTCTTACCAAATACCCGGAGGGTTTTGCCGTCCAATAATACACTTGGTCATCACATTTGTGAATCTATGTCACCAATGCCCTCACAGGTACCAACCTACATCAACAGTACCCACTTGGTCCTCTGATTGAACTGGCAGAAGAGTGCCCACTAACACGCTGGAGACCAGGGAGAAAGTCAAATAGGATGCCGCCTCTGAGAAGAACTCACTAAAGAGGGTGTTGGCCGTGTGTGGGAGCACAGGTCCTCCATTTGATCTCAAAAGCATGTGACAAAAGCCATTTTCTGCAGATTAGTGTTGAGTTTATAACATCTCTTATTTATATTTGTCACAACTGGACATTTATTGTATGACCCCAATTATTCTGGAGAAGGTGATGGTGAGCTGCTGCAGCCCTTGGGCAGTACCATGGTTGGGAAGAGTGAGCTGCAGTTAGCATCTTAGTGATGTAGACTGGGAAGAGTGGACAACAGTTAGCATCGCAGTGAGGCAGGCTGGGATGAGTGGACTGCAGTTAGCATCGCAGTGAGGCAGGCTGGGATGAGTGGACTGCAGTTAGCATCGCAGTGAGGCAGGCTGGGATGAGTGGACTGCAGTTCCTATTGCAGTGAGGCAGGCTGGGAAGAGTGGGCTGCAGTTCCTATTGCAGTGAGGCAGGCTGGGAAGAGTGGGCTGCTGTTACTATCACAGTGAGGAATGTTGAGAAGAGTGGGCTTCAGATACTATCACAATGTGGCAGGCTGGGAAAAGTGGGCTGCTGTTAGTATTACAGTGAGGCAGGCTGGGAAGAATGGGCTGCAGTTACCATTGTAGTGTGGCAGGCTGGGAAGAGAGTGGGCTGCAATTGTTCTCACAGTGAGGCAGACTGGGAAGAGTGGACTGCAGTTTACTATCACAGTGAGGCAGGCTGGGAAGAGTGGGCTGCTGTTAGCATTGCAGTGAGGCAGGATTAATATGTACGTCCCAGTGGGTAAGTATGAACTGTTGGTCATCCTGCAGCAGCTTCCACTGTTGCTGGCTACGTCCAGGCTGGTCATTCTGGCCGGAGACTTCAACTGTATCATTGATGTAGATGGATGATCCGGCGGGGGGGACAGTAAACTGGACGCCACGTTCAGAGCCCTGATGGACACGGTAAAAGATGCCAAGCTGCACGACATCTTCAGCACCCCTGCAGACGGCGCGCAGCGTAGATACACCTGGTCACAGGCAGACGGGTCTATCCGCTCAAGGATAGATTACCTGTTTGTGTCCCAAACACTCAGTCAGATCCACCGATGTCAAGCCGGTATTCTTCTCTGACCACTGCCTCCTGCTGGCCGATTGTCACCTACAGGATGAGCAGCGGGCTGGTAAGGGAACGTGGAAGCTGAACACAAAGCTGTTGACAACATTGAGGAGCTCAAGAGGGACTATGCATGTTGGAGAACCCTGAAGCCCCTCTTTGAGTCCCCAGTGGACTGGTGGAAAACAGTAAAAGGGAACATCAAGAGGGTCTTCATCCTCAAAGGTGTCCTGGAAGCGAGAGAGAGGCGGGGAAAACTGTCCCAGCTCCAGGAAGTGTGCAGAACCTGTTTCTGCTGCAGAAGATGGGGGTCGATGTCACGGAGGACCTCAAGGAGGTGAAGTGTGGGCTGCAGTTACTATCGCAGTGAGGCAGGCTGGGAAGAATGGGCTGCTGTTGCTATCATAGTGAGGAAGGCTGGGAAGAGTGGGCTGCTGTCACTATTGCATTGAGGCAGGCTGGGAAGAATGCGCTGCAGTTACCATCGTAGTGTGAGAGGCTGGGAAGAAAGTAGGCTGCAGTTACCATCGCAGGGAGGCAGGCTGGGAAGAGTGGGCTGCAGTTACTATTGCAGTGAGGCAGGCTGGGAAGAGTGGGCTGCTTTTAGCATTGCAGTGAGGCAGGCTGGGAAGAGTGGGCTGCAGTTATTATCGCAGTAAGGCTGGCTGGGAAGAGTGGGCTGCTGTCACTATTGCATTGAGGCAGGCTGGGAAGAGTGGGCTGCTGTTGCTATCATAGTGAGGCAGGCTGGGAAGAGTGAGCTGCAGTTACCATCGTAGTGTGAGAGGCTGGGAAGAAAGTGGGCTGCAGTTACCATCGCAGGGAGGCAGGCTGGGAAGAGAGGGCTGCTGTTAGCACTGCAGTGAGGCACGCTGGGAAGAGTGGCCGGCAGTTACTATCACAGTGAGGCAGGCTGGGAAGAGTGGACTGTAGTTACTATCACAGTGAGGCAAGTTGAGAAGAGTGGGCTGCTGTTAGTATCACTGTGAGGCAGGCTGGGAAGAATGGACTGCAGTTACTACCACAGTGAGGCAAGTTGAGAAGAGTGGGCTGCTGTTAGTATCACTGTGAGGCAGGCTGGGAAGAGTGGGCTGCAGTTACTACCACAGTGAGGCAAGTTGAGAAGAGTGGGCTGCTGTTAGTATCACTGTGAGGCAGGCTGGGAAGAGTGGGCTGCAGTTACTATCACAGTGAGGCAGGCTGAGAAGAGTGGGCTGCAGTTACTATCGCAGTGAGTCAGGCTGCAAAGTGTGGTCTGCAGTTACTATCACAGTGAGGCAGGCTGGGAAGAGTGGTCTGCAGTTAGCATCCCAGTGAGGCAGGCTGGGAATAGTGGCCTGTAGTTACCATCGCAGTGAGGCAGGCTCAGAAAAGTGGGCTGCGGTTGGCACGGCAGTGAGTCAGGCTGCGAAGTGTGGACTGCAGTTAGCATCACAGTGAGGCAGGCTGGGAAGAGTCGGCTGCTGTTAGTATCAGAGTGAGGCAGGCTGGGAAGAGTGATTGCAGTTGCTATCACAGTGAGGCATGCTGGGAAAAGTGGATTGCAGTTGCTATCACAGTGAGGCAGGTTGGGAAGAGTGGACTGCAGTTAGCATCCCAGTGAGGCAGGTTGGGAAGAGTGGGCTGCTGTTATTATCACAGTGAGGCAGGCTGGGAAGTGTGGACTGCAGTTAGCATCCCAGTGAGGCAGGCTGGGAAGTGTGGACTGCAGTTAGCATCCCAATGAGGCAGGCTGGGAAGTGTGGGCTGCTATTAGCATTGCAGTGAGGCAGGCTGGGAAGAGTGGAATGCAGTTACTATCGCTGTGAGGCAGGCTGGGAAGAGTGGGCTGCAGTTAGTATCACAGTAAGGCAGGCTGGGAAGAGTGGGCTGCAGTTACTATCGTAGTGAGTCAGGCTGGGAAGTGTGGGCTGCTGTTAGTATCGCAGTGAGTCAGGCTGCGAAGTGTGGACTGCAGTTAGCATCCCAGTGAGGCTGGCTTGAAGAGTCGGCTGCTGTTAGTATCAGAGTGAGGCAGTCTGGGAAGAGTGGATTGCAGTTGCTATCACAATGAGGCAGGCTGGGAAGAGTGGGCTGCTGTTACTATCACAGTGAGGCCGACTGGGAGGAGTGGGCTGCAGTTACTGTCGCAGTGAGGCAGGCTGGGAAGAGTGAACTGCAGTTAGAATCACAGTGAGGCAGGCTGAGAAGAGTTGGCCGCTGTTCGCAATGCAGTGAGGCAGGCCGGGAAGAGTCCACCGACGTCAAGCCGGTGTTCTTCTCTGACCACTGCCTCCTGCTGGCCAACTGTCACGTACAGGACAAGCAGCGGGCAGGTAAGAGAATGTGGAAGCTGAACACAAAGCTGTTGACCCCGGGAAACATTGAGAAGCTCAAGAGGGACTACGCAGGTTGGAGAACGGTGAAGCTCCTCTTTGAGTCCCCAGCGGACTGGTGGGAAACAGTAAAAGGGAACATCAAGAGGTTCTTCATTCTCAAAGGTGTTCAGGAGGCAAGAGACAGGCAGGGAAAACTGTTCCAACTCCAGGAAAGTGTGCAGAACCTGCTCCTGCTGCACACAATGGGGGTCGATGTCACGGAAGACCTCAAGGAGGTGAAGGGCCAGCAAGCCTTGCTCTTTGCCTCGGAGGCCTCCAAGATAATCTTCCGGTCCAGGGTCCGCTCGGTGGAGCAGGACGAGATGTGCTCACGTTTTTTCTTCCAGAAGGTGCACAAAGAGAGCTCTGTGCTCAGCAGCCTGAAGGAAGAAGACGGCTCGACAACGTCATCTCAGGCTGACGTCATGAGGATCAGCAAGTCCTTCTATGCCAGTCTGTAGGACGCAAAGCCGACCGACAGCGCGGCCTCCCAGTCGTTCCTGTCCTCTATCATGGAGGTCTTAGACGACGGAACACGTGAGAGGCTGGACCAGCCGCTATCTCTGGACGAGCTGACCAAGGCCCTCGAGTCCTTCAAAAAGAATAAAACTCCCGGAAGTGACAGCTTACCGGTCGAGCTCTATTCCACTCTGTGGGACCTGATTGGCCAGGACCTGCTGGAGGTGTATGTCAGTATGCTTCAGGCGGGTACCATGAGTGAATCCATGAGGAAAGGCATCATCACCCTCATCTACAAGCGGAAGGGGGAGAGGGAGGAACTCAAAAATTGGAGACCGATCACACTGTTGAATGCGGATTACAAAATTCTGTCAAAGGTAATCGCCAACCGGGTCAGGTCTGCTCTGGGGTCGGTGATTCACCCTGACCAAACCTGTGCCGTGCCAGGCAGGAAGATCGCTGAGAGTCTCGCACTCCTCAGGGATACGATCGCCTATGTGCAGGACAGAGGGTTGGACGCCTGCCTTATCAGCCTGGACCAGGAGAAAGCCTTTGACAGGATATCACACAGGTATATGAGAGATATTCTCTCCAAAATGGGCTTTGGGTAGGGAATCTGCAATTGGATCAGACTGCTCTACACCAACATTGTCAGTGCAGTCTCAATCAATGGGTGGGAATCAGATAGCTTCCCAGTCAGATCTGGAGTCAGGCAGGGCTGCCCTCGCTCTCCTGCCTTGTTTGTGTGCTGCATACAGCCATTTGCCGAGTGCATCAGGAAGGATGCGAGCCTGAGAAGAGTGACTATTCCTGGCAGCGGGGGCCTGCAGGTTAAGGCCTCCCTGTACATGGATGACGTCGCCGTTTTC
Organism: Hemiscyllium ocellatum; assembly: GCF_020745735.1. Taxonomy (NCBI): domain Eukaryota; kingdom Metazoa; phylum Chordata; class Chondrichthyes; order Orectolobiformes; family Hemiscylliidae; genus Hemiscyllium; species Hemiscyllium ocellatum. The sequence continues at coordinate 43,530,983 of NC_083430.1, forward strand.
TGCTTCGGATCCGCTGTCCGTGCGCAGACTCATGTGCATATGTGACCAGTTCGAATGGGCCTCGGGGGCCAAGGTAAACCGAGGCAAGAGCGAGGCCATGCTCTTCGGGCACTGGGCCAACCAATCCTCGATCCCCTTCATCATCAGGACCGACCACTTGAAGGTGCTGGGTATTTGGTTCGGGGGGGGCTGGGGCGTGCGCCAAGTCTTGGGAGGAGCGTATCAGTAAAGTGAGGCAGAAACTGGGCAGATGGAAGGTACGGTCGCTCTCCATCGCGGGACAAAACCTGGTCATCGGGTGTGAGGCATTGTCATTGCTATTATACGTGGCACAGGTCTGGCCTATTCCCAGAATCTGTGCCGCTGCAGTCACCCGGGCCATCTTCCAGCTTATATGGAGATCAAAGATGGACCGGGTCCGAAGGGACTCGCTGTACAAAGATCTGGGCAATGGGGGAAAAAACACTCCCAATGCCACCCTCACCCTGATGGCCTTTGTGTGTGGCTGCATCAAGCTGTGCGTGAATTCCCGGTACACAAACACCAAGTGTCACTACGTACTGAGGTTCTATCTGTCCCCGGTGTTGCGAAGGATGGGCCTGGCCTCGCTGCCGCGGAACGCTCCGAGAAGTTGGACCGTTCCGTATCACCTGTCCTTCGTGGAGAAGTTTATGAAGAAAAACACCTTTGACCACAAGTCCATCAGGAAGTGGTCAGCATGTAATGTCCTTGAGACCTTTTGGGAAAAGGAGAGGGTGGATCCTGTTGAGCAGTTCCCTGAGCAGACTGCCAAAGTCATTTGGCAGAATGCCACATCGCCAGAACTTTCCAACAAGCACCAAGACATGGCTTGGCTGGTGGTGAGAAGGGCTCTGCCTGTGAGATCATTTATGCACGCCCGGACTCTCAGCCACACGCACGCTGCCCTCGAAGTGGCTGTGGGGGGGTGGCGATGAGACTGTCACACACCTCCTTCTGGAATGTGCCTATGCAGAGGAAGTCTGGAGAGGAATGCAGTGGTGTTTGTCGAGGTTCGTCCTGAGCAGCGCCGTGATGCAGGACTCCATGCTCTATGGCCTGTTCCCCGGGACGCACACCGAGACAGACATCAATTGTGCCTGGAGGGTCATCAACTCGGTGAAGGACGCTCTCTGGGAGGTCCAAAACCTGTTGATCTTCCAGCTGAAGGAGTTGACCCCGACTGAGTGTTGCAGACTGGCACATTCCAAGGTCCAGGACTATGTGTTGAGGGACGCGCTGAAGCTTGGGGCAACTGCCGCTAAGGCGCAGTGGGGAAAGACCACCGTGTAACATCTGCCTACCTAAAAAAGAACAGGGGGCCCATGTAGTCATTTGGGCTCTGCTGACCCCTCAGCTAAAAAATGTAATTGTACAGACCTGGACCTAAGAACGATTACTCTGTTTCGGTAGGCAAAGAAATGGAATGTTTATATATGTATAGCATGTCCACTTATGTAGATCATCAAAATATTTTATGAAGAAAGTATATTTTTGAAATAAAAATAAGACTGGGAAGTGTGGGCTGCCGTCACTATTGCAGTGAGGCAGGCTGGGAAAAGTGGACTGCAGTTACTATCACAGTGAGGCAGGCTGGGAAGAGTGGGCTGCAGTTACTATCACAGTGAGGCAGGCTGGGAAGGATGGGCTGCAGTTACTATCACAGTGAGGAAGACTGGGAAGAGTGGGCTGCAGTTACTATTAGTGAGGGAAGAAAGTCTTGCTGGAGTGCTGTGGGTTTGCAGCAGCGGATGTTAGAGGATCGTTTGGTTGTGCTGACCTGCTCTCGGTGGATCTTCATGCTGGCTTCGGCCTAACGCCAATTCAGGGACCAGCCAACCTCAAGAGCTATAACCTCAGCAGCCGCTCGCAGCCCTGGACAGGGGGTTCGAAACACAGTCAGGGTGACTGTGAAGGTAGAGGGTCGTACACCGGTCGATCGCATCCTGTTTATTAAGAAAGTGCTGTTGGGATGCTGTGGGTTCGCTGCAGTGGACGTGTACTGCCTGCAGGATTTCCCTGGGACAGGCTACTTTGATGTGATCTTCAGAAGTGTGAAGCAGTGCGAGCAGCTCCTGAAGATCTTCAAGGAGAAGGAAGGGGAGCCGCTATTCTCCATCTTGTCGGCGATCCCATTGTGTGTGCTTCCTGCACAGAGGAGTCGGGTTGTTACAATCAATATCTACAACCCCTATGTTCCAGCAGCTGATGTCCTGATCTTCCTGGGAAGGTACGTCCAAGTTGAGGGAGAAGCCACTGATGTGATCGACCCCTTTGGGATCTGGACCAGTAAGCGGCAGGTCAGGGTAACTCTGAGGGTCGATGATAATGGGGAAATTCTCCACCCACCCTCAAGCTTTGCAATTGGAGGGAGCAGAGGCTACCTGACATATGCAGGGCAGCCGAAAGTGTGCCGAACCTGCGGGAAGGCGGGACATGTGATGGCGGATTGCGAGGTGACCATCTGCAGGAATTGCAAACAGGAGGGTCACCTGACTAAGGACTGTCAGGAAGCAAAGAGCTGCAACCTGTGCGGAGAGACGGGCCACATGTACAAGACCTGCCCAAGACGGGGGTGGCCCACTTACGCACAGACGGCTGGAGGTGGCAATGTGAGCCGTGGACCCCCAAAGACCAGCAAGGTCCACCCAGACAGCAGGGAAACGGAGACTGGTGGCACCCAGAAAGAAGAACAGGCTGGAGTGGAGGAGGCAGCAGCCAGCGGAGAGACACAGCAGCTGATCCTAGCTCTAGCTGGCAGATGGAAGCAATGGAGGAGGAGGTAATCGAGAAGGCAGAGGAGTGCACACCGGTTAAAAACAGGAAGAGAAAATCCTGCCAGACCCCAAAAGCCTCCCAGCAAAGGGGGAAAAGACAGCTGCACGAGGGAGAGACGGCCAGCGTTTTGGATGGGGAAGACGGGCTCAAAGAAGGTCATCACCACCAGAAGAAGAGACAGAGCGCTGTAGATAATGAGGAGGGCAGTTCCTCCCAACCAGGAAACAACGGACTTCCCGAAGTCCACCCTCCACCCAGTGAGAACCAGGGGGTACCCACTGCCCCACAACTCCAGGTAAGTGAAAGCTGTGATCCTCTGACAGTCCCATTGTCAGACACAGAACTGGACGGTGCGGACCCTTGCCTTGGCTCAATGACACCAGAGCGGGTAAATGACCCCAGTGAGGAGCTGGATAGCTACCTCAGCCCAGCGAAGGTCCAGCAGTTCGTGCTCACTATGGGGATGCAGACAGCTACCCCAGAGACAGGACAGTCAAATGGACAATGGTAATCCCATAAACTGGGGATTAAAGAAGGTTCCTTTGCTATCGTATAAGAGGGCACCCACTCAGTAGGTGGGTTCCGCTGAAGCCACAGCCAAAAAATAAGAGCCTGGATGGTTAATAAAGGGACTGTAAATAGGATAACTGTAAATTCGATTAATTCAATCTGTTCTTTGTAATGTTAAGACATGCAATGTATATGTCTATGAACGACATGACAAATTGTACAGGTACCAAAGATTTATTTCTATGAATAAAGTATATTTTGAAATTTAAAAAAGTGAGGCAGACTGGGAAGAGTGGGCTGCAGTTACTATCACAGTGAGGCAGGCTGGGAAGAGTGGACTGCAGTTATCCTTGCAGTGAGGCACGCTGGGAAGAGTGGGCTGCAGTCACTATCGCAGGCTGGGAAGAGTGGGCTGCTATTAGCATTGCAGTGAGGCAGACTGGGATGAGTGGACTGTAGTTACTAAAAACAATGACTGCAGATGTTGGAAACCAGATTCCGGATTAGTGGTGCTGGAAGAGGAATTCATCAGGAATAAAGGCAGAGAGCCTGAAGCATGGAGAGATAAGCTAGAGGAGGGTGGGGGTGGGGAGAAAGTAGCATAGAGTACGATGGGTGAGTGGGGGAGGGGATGAAGGTGATAGGTCAGGGAGGAGAGGGTGGAGTGGATAGGTGGAAAAGGAGATAGGCAGGTAGGACAAGTCCGGACAAGTCATGGGGACAGTGCTGAGCTGGAAGTTTCGAACTAGGGTGAGGTGGGGGAAGGGAAAATGAGAAAACTGTTGAAGTCCATATTGATGCCCTGGGGTTGAAGTGTTCTGAGGCGGAAGATGAGGCGTTCTTCCTCCAGGCGTCTGGTGGTGAGGGAGTGGCAATGAAGGAGGCCCAGGACCTCAATGTGGGAAGGGGAGTTGAAATGTTGGGCCTTGGGGCGGAGTGGTTGATAGGAGATGTTCCCTAAAGCGCTCTGCTAGGAGGCGCCCAGTCTCCCCAATGTAGAGGAGACTGCATCGGGAGCAACGGATACAATTAATGATATTAGTGGATGTGCAGGTAAAACATTGATGGGTGAGGAAGGCTCCTTTAAGGCGTTGGATGGAGGTGAGGGAGGAGGTGTGGGCACAAGTTTTACAGTTCAGGGCAGAGGAAATGACCTGGGAGTTGCAGTGGGAAAGGGACTCCATGAGATTCTTGTAGACAGAGGAGGACAGAACGCCCCTGGTGCTCACCTTCCACCCTATCAACCTTCGCATAAACCAAATCATCTGCCAACATTTCCGCCACCTCCAAAAAGACCCCACCACCAGGTATATACTTCCCTCCCCACCCCTTTCCGCCTTCTGCAAAGACCGTTCCCTCCGTGACTACCTGGTCAGGTCCACGCCCCCCTACAACCCACCCACCCATCCTAGCACCTTCCCCTCCCACAGCAGGAACTGTAAAGTCTGTGCCCACACCTCCTCCCTCACCTCCATCCAAGGCCCTAAAGGAACCTTCCACATCCATCAAAGTTTTACCTGCACATCCACTAATATCATTTATTGTATCCGTTGCTCCCGATGCAGTCTCCTCTACATTGGGGAGACTGGGCGCCTCCTAGCAGAGCGCTTTAGGGAACATCTCCAGGACACCCGCACGAATCAACCACTCCGCCCCGAGGCCCAACATTTCAACTCCCCTTCCCACTCTGCCGAGGACATGGAGGTCCTGGGCCTCCTTCATTGCCACTCCCTCACTACCAGACCCTGGAGGAAGAACGCCTCATCTTCCGCCTCGGAACACTTCAACCCCAGGGCGTTAATGTGGACAATTTCCTCATTTCCTCTTCCCCCACCTCACCCCAGTTCCAAACTTCCAGCTCAGTACTATCCCCATGACTTGTCCGGACTTGTCCTACCTGCCTATCTCCTTTTCCACCTATCCACTCCACCCTCTCCTCCCTGACCTATCACCTTCATCCCCTCCCCCACTCACCCATGGTACTCTATGCTACTTTCTCCCCACCCCCACCCTCCTCTAGCTTATCTCTCCACGCTTCAGGCTCTCTGCCTTTATTCCCGATGAAGGGCTTTTGCCTGAAACGTCGATTTCGCTGCTTCTTGGATGCTGCCTGTACTGCTGTGCTCTTCCAGCACCACTAATCCGGAATGCAGTTACTATCGCAGTGAGGCAGATTGGGAAGAGTGGGCTGCAGTTACTATTGCAGTGAGACAGGCTGGGAAGAGTGGGCTGCAGTTATTATCGCTGTGAGGCAGGCTGGGAGGAGTGGGCTGCAGTTATTATCGCTGTGAGGCAGGCTGGGAGGAGTGGGCTGCAGTTACTATCGCAGTGAGGCGGGCTGCGAAGAGTGGGCTGTTGTCAGTTCATGGTGAAAATAGGCACAAGGTGGGAGGGGAGAATGTTCCCTGGATTCTTTGTACCAGGAGGCAGACCCATCTGATAAGATAGCGTCTGCTGATGTAATCAGTGGCCAGCGACTGGATGGTGTGACTGCAAGTGAGGCAGCTCTGGGAACTCAGAGTCCAGGAATGCAGAATATCGGTATGTTGGAGGGGAAGCTCCAGTATTTGACTCAGTGACAGTGTAGGAATGACAAGATATTTCCAAAAAATTGGGATGATGACTGACTTGGAGGGAAATGTACAGGGAGCCTACATCCTCTAGGTGATAGAGTTCATGGATTGGGTCAACCTCGGTAAATTTTATCAGTGCATCTTGTAGACCGCAGTGATTATTCACTGGTGGTGGAAGGGATAAATACTGAATATATTGGGATGGCAGATCAGTTGAGTGAGCTGTGTTTGAAATCTACCCCATTCAACACAATGATAATGCCACACAACATAACATCATATCCTCGGCTTCTATTGCTCTGGACTATGTGAAATAGTGTGTTATGATCCATCATTCTCATGGATATCAATCATAACTCTGCTATCCCACTAGATCTGCATCTTTGCACATCATCCCGAAATTAATGTGGCTAGCAAAATTCTCTCTCATAATTAAGAGATAAGAGGGACTCTATCACCCCTTGATATTCAATGGCATTACCATCATTGAAACCTCCATTTTCAACATCCTGGTAGTTACCATTGACCAGAAACTGAAGTGGACTATCCGTTTAAATACAATGCCCAGAAGAGCAGGTCAGAAGTGAGGAGTACTGCAGCAAGTAACTCACATCCCGACTGCCCAAAGCCTGTCCACCAACTACAAGAGGTAAAAACAATGACTGCAGATGCTGGAAACCAGATTCTGGATCAGTGGTGCTGGAAGAGCACAGCAGTTCAGGCAGCATCCAACGAGCAGCGAAATCGACATTTCGGGCAAAAGTCCTTCATCAGGAATGGTGAAAGCCCTCCTGATGAAGGGCTTTTGCTCGAAACGTCGATTTCCCTGCTCGTTGGATGCTGCCTGAACTGCTGTGCTCTTCCAGCACCACTGATCCAGCACCAACTACAAGATTCAAGTCATGAGCATAATGTAATCCTACCCAAATTCCTGGATAAGCACTACTCCAGCAACACTCAAGAAGCTTGACACCATCCTGAACAAAGCAGCCCACTTGATTGGCACCACATCCACAACCATCCACTCCCTCCAACATTGATACTCAGGAGCAGCAGTGTGTACCATCTCCAAGATGCACCACAGAAATTCACCAAAGATCCTTAGACAGCACCCTTCAAACCCACAACCACTTCCATCTAGAAGGACAAAGGCAGCAGATACAAACATATACCACATGGAAGTTCCCCTCCAACCCACTCATCATCCTGACTTGGAAATATATTATTGTTCCTTCACTGTTGTCGGAACAAAATCCTGGAATTCCCTCCCTTAGGGAATTGTGTGTCCACCGATAGCACATGGACTGCAGTGATTTTAGAAGGCAGCTCACCAGCACCTCCTCAAGGGGAACTAGAAACAGGCAATAAATACTGACCAGCCAATAACGGCCACATCTTATGAATGAATTTTTTAAAAAGTCATCTAGTCGCTATAGAATAATGAATAGTCAATGAAGTTCATCTTCTGCCTATTTCTGGGCTTTCATGGAGATCAGGATGGAAAGAGATTCAGGACTTCTACAATTAATGATAGGACCCTGGATTGTGTTATAAAAGAGAAAGACCTTGGGATTCATAATGCTTTGAAATTTGTGTCACAGGTAGATAGGGTGGTTAAGAAGGCATTTAGCACACTTCCCTTCATTGCTCAGCTCTTTGAGTATACGAGTTGGGAAGTCAGGTTGAGGTTGTACAGGACATTGGTGAGGCCTCTTCTGGAATACTGTGTCCAGTTCTGGTTGCCCTGTTATAGGAAGGATATTATTAAACTGGAGAGGGTTCAGAAAAGATTTACCAGGATTTTGCTGGGAATGAGATTAAAAACAAGACTGGAAATTCTAGGACTTTTTCACTGGAGCTTAGGAGGTTGAGGCATGACCTTATGGAGGTTTATAAAATCATGAGGGGCATAGATAAGGTGAAACACAAGGGTCTTTTGTAAGGTGGGGGAGTTATAAACTAGGGGACATATTTTTAAGGTGAGAGGAGAAAGATTTAAAAAGGACATGAGGAGCACCTTCTTTTACACAGACCGTGGCTCATTTGTGGAGTGAACTGCCAGAGGAAGTGGTGGATGCAGGTACAGATACAACGTTTGAAAATCTTTTGGATAAATTGATGAAGAGGAAAGGTTTGGAGGGATGTGGGCCAAGTGCAAGCCGGTGGGACTAGGTTAGTTTGAGAACATGGTTGGTGTGGACCAAAGGGCCTGTGCCAAGCTATATGACTCTATGACTCTATCTAATCTGTGGTTAGAATATGGCACTTGCTACCGTAAAAGAGAAAAGAGGCAAGTAGCATTTACGAGGAGGGTCAATAAACACAACAGAAAAAAGGTTAGATGAGGAAGTTCCTGTGCAGCATGATCACCATGGAGTTAGGTCAAATGTCATCTGTGGTGTATATTCATATCATTTGTCTTGTTTTAGATTAGACTTACAGTGTGGAAACAGGCCCTTCGGCCCAACAAGTCCACACCGACCCGCCGAAGCGCAACCCACCCATACCCCCACATTTACCCCTTACCTAACACTACGGGCAATTTAGCTTGGCCAATTCACCTGACCCGCACATCTTTGGACTGTGGGAGGAAACCGGAGCACCCGGAGGAAACCCACGCACACACGGGGAGAACGTGCAAACTCCACACAGTCAGTCGCCTGAGTCGGGAATTGAACCCGGGTCTACAGGCGCTGTGAGGCAGCAGTGCTAACCACTGTGCCACCGTGCCGCCCGTCTTGTAAATATAAACCACGCCGCCACTTGGGATTGTTGCAGGTGGAATATGTATCACAGGCTAACCAGATGAATAGAGGTTGAATTCCTAATGAAAGGAATTGAATGCTCGAATGTTGCTTTGAACCCCTAATTTTATTCATTGTAGTATTCCTAACCTTGCCAGGAGAGATTTGCTTTGACCTGACATATAAAATTACAATAAACTAATTTCTCTGAGTGGGGAGTTGAGAAAGGGGGAGACCAGTGGTGACAGATATTCTAGCAGTCCTCTGGAATGTGACAATCCTTTGCTCTCATCAGTCACACTCTCAGTCTCATAGACTCACCTCCAAATGTCAGGATACCAGTCCTTCAAGATGCACCACTGAAGCATGGATCCAGCCCTGGCAATCAGATCAGTTGAACTGACCTCCTGCCTGTCTATTTGACGGGACATAAGGGACTTTGTAGCACAATGGGACACTATGCAAAGAGCTCTCCTGATATCCTGGCAAACATTAACTTTGCACCGAAGACCAACAATTTGTGGGTGGCACGGTTGCTCAGTGGTTAGCACTGCTGCCTCACAGCACCAGGGTCCTGGGTTCAATTCCCACCTCTCTGTGTGGAGTTTGCACATTCTCCCTGTGTCTTTGTGGGTTTCCTCCGGGTGCTCCGGTTTCCTCCCACAATCCAAAGATGTGCAGGTCAGGTGAATTGGCTATGCTAAATTGCCCACAGTGTTAGTCAGAGGTAAATATAGGGTAGGGGAATGGGTTTGGGTGGGTTTCTCTTCGGAGGGGTGGTGTGGAGTTGTTGGGCTGAAGGGCCTGTTTCCACACTGTAGAGAATCTAATCTAAGTGCAAATCAACAGCTCATTAATCTTGTTCCAGTTTGAAAATTGACTGCAGAATAGTTCCAGTGTTTGACAACACAGTGCTAAGCTATAAAAGCCTCTTGCATCTCTGTCCTTGAGCTTATCTATTGTGTTGTTGAATGAATGGGTCTGTGTAGTAAGCTCCAGCAATTGCAAATCTTCTTTTTCCTCCTACAAGGTATTCATATAGCCATATAGATATACAGAATGGAAACAAACTCTTCAGTCCAACTCATCTACATCAACCAGACATCCCAGTCTGAAGTAGACTAGGTCCATATCCCTCTTAAACCTTAGTATTCACATACTGTTAAAAATCACACACTAGGTTATAGTCCAACAGGTTTATTTGGAAGCACTAGCTTTCGGAGCGGTGATCCTTCATCAGGTGGTTGTGGTGTATAAGATCATAAGATACAGAATTTATAGCAAATGTTTACAGTGTGATGTAACTGAAATTATATATTGATAAAGACCTGGATCGTTTGATAAGTCACATCTTTTAGAATGACCATGTTGGTTTCAGTTCTTTCATATGTAAATTGCAGAAGTTTCTTAAAGTTACATTCTCAAGTGAACTTTAACAATTGGTGTCTTGTCAGCCCAGATATTGCATTGGAGGTGTGAGCTACCCTGTGTGAGGCTGTCTGTGCCCCAATGGTCAGACTGATTCTCATTTAAAAAAGGGATTTACAGAATCTTATATGGATTAATGCAGTTTTTAAGCAAAATAAAATGTAAGTCTGCAAGTACAGATTCACCCCACCAACTTATATGTGCGTGTGTACATGTGGGTGTATGAATATCTGTGAAAGGGTCTGTGTATGTGTGTGAGTGCGAGTGTAAAGGGGTATAAGTCTGTGTGAGTGTGTAAATGTATGTGTGAGCATATGAGAGAGGGTCTGTGTGAGTGTATGGGACTGTAGGGGTGTGTGTGTGTGTGTGTGTGTGTGTGTGTTTCAGTGGGGTCACCTGTAGTGTTACATGAACCCAAGGTCTCGGTTGAGGCCGTCCCCATGGGTACCAGACTTGGCTGGCAGCCTGTGTTCGGTCACTTTTCGTTGTTGCCTGTCCCAAAGTCCGCCATGGATGATGCTCACCCAAAGGTCCGAAGTCGAATGTCCCGGACCGCTGAAGTGTTCTCCAACTGTATGCTGTTTTGGAAAATGTAGGGGGTGATGGATTCTCAAAGGAATGTAGCACAAACATGGCTCTAATGTAATGAAAGATAAGATGGCTTCCAAGAGATCGACTGTGTTAGGGGATTCTGTAGTCCGAGGCACAGACTGTGGCCAGCAGCGAAAAATTGGAATGGTGTGTTGTTTCCCTGGTGCCAGGATCAATGATGTCTCAGAGAGGGTGCAGAATGTTCTCACGGGGGAGAGGGGCCAGCAAGAGGTCATTGTTCACATTGGAACCAATGATATAGGAAGGGAAAAGGTTGAGATTCTGAAGGGAGATTACAGAGAGTTAGGCAGGATTTTAAAAAGGAGGTCTTCTAGAGTAGTGATATCTGGATTACTCCCAGTGCTACGAGCTAGTGAAGGCAGGAATAAAAGGATAGAGCAGTGAATGCATGGCTGAGGAGCTGGTGTATGGGAGAAGGATTCACATTTTTGGATAATTGGAATCTCTTTTAGGATAAAGTGACCTGTAAAAGAAGGACAGATTGCACCTAAATTGGAAAGGGACAAATATACTGGCAGGGAAATTTGCTAGAGCTGCTCGGGGGATTTAAGGTGTGTGTGTGTGTGTGTGTGTGTGTGTGTATGGAGTGGGGTGGGGGGGTGGGGGGGGGTGGGGGAGGTGTTGGGACCAGGAGATAGTGAGGAAAGATTTCAATCTGAGACGGGTACAGTTGAGAACAAAGGAGAGTCAAATACTCAGGACAGGCAGGGACAAAGCAAAGAATAAGGTTGGACTGATAAATTAAACTGCACTTATTTCAATGCAAGAGGCCTAACTGGGAAGGCAGATGAACTCAGGGCATGGTTAGGAACATGGGACTGGGATATCATAGCAATTACAGAAACATGGCTCAGAGATGGGCAGGACTGGCAGCTTAATGTTCCAGGATACAAATGTTACAGGAAGGATAGAAAGGGAGGCAAGAGAGGAGGGGGAGTGGCATTTTTGATAAGGGATAGCATTACAGCTGTGCCGAGGGAGGAAACACATCCAGGGAAGTTATTTGGGTGGAACTGAGAAATAAGAAAGGGATGATCACCTTATTGGGATTGTACTATAGACCCCCTAATAATCAGAGGGAAATTGAGAAACAAACTTGTAAGGAGATCTCAGTTATCTGTAAGAATAATAGGGTAGTTATGGTAGGGGATTTTAACTTTCCAAACATCGACTGGGACTGCCATAGTGTTACATGTTTAGATGGAGAGGAATTTGTTAAGTGTGTGCAAGAACATTTTCTGATGCAATATGTGGATGTACCTACTAGAGAAGGTGCAAACCTTAACCTACTCTTGGGAAACAAGGCAGGGCAGTGACTGGGGTGTCAGTGGGGGAGCACTTTCGGGCCAGAGACCATAATTCTATTCGTTTTAAAATAGTGATGGAAAAGGATAGACCAGATCCAAAATTCTAAATTGGAGGAAGGCCAATTTTGACGGTATTAGGCAAAAACGTTCAAAAGCTGATTGGAGGCAGATGTTTGCAGGAGATAGGATGACTGGAAAATGGGAAGCCTTCAGTAATGAGATAACAAGAATACAGAGACAGTATATTCCTGTCAGGGTGAAAGGAAAGGCTTGGAGGTATCAGGAATGTTGGATGACGAAAGGAATTGAGGGTTTGGTTAAGAAAAGGAAGGAAGCATATGTTGGATATAGACAGGATAGAAGAGTATAAAGGCAGTAAGAGCATAATTAGGAGAGAAATCAGGAGGGCAAAAAGGGGACATGAGATAGCTTTGGCAAATAGAGTTAAGGAGGATCCAAAGGGTTTTTACAAATACCTTAAGGACAAAAGGGTAACTAAGAAGAGAATAGGGCCCCTCAAAGATCAGCAAGGCGGCCTTTGTGCGGAACAGCAGGAGATGAGGGAAATATGAAATGAATATTTTGCATCAGTATTTACTGTGGAAAAGAACATGGAAGATACAGACTGTAGGGAAATAGGTAGAACCATCTTGAAAAATGTCCAGATTACAGAGGAGGAAGTGCTGGATGTCTTGAAACAGATAAATCCCCAGGACCTGATCAGGTGTACCCTAGAACTTGGTGGGAAGCTAGGGAAGTGACTGCTGGGCCTCTTGCTGAGATACTTGTATCATCGATAGTCACAGGTGAGGTGCCAGAAGACTGGAGGTTGGCTAATGTGGTGCCACTGTTTAAGAAAGATGGTAAGGATAAGCCAGGAAACTATAGACCAGTGAACCTGACCTCGACGGTGGGCAAGTTGTTAGAGGGAATCCTGAGGGATAGGATGTACATGTATTTGGAAAGGCAAGGACTAATTAGGGATAGTCAGCATGGCTTTATGCATGGGAAATCATGTCTCACAAACTTGATTGAGTTTTTTGAGGACGTAACAAAGAGGATTGATGAGGGCAGACAGTAGATGTGATCTATATGGACTTCCGTAAGGTGTTCGACAAGGTTCCCCATGGGAGACTGGTTGGCAAGGTTAGGTCTCTCGAATACAGGGAGAACTAGCCATTTGGATACAGAACTAGCTCAAAGGTAGAAGACAGAGGGTGGTGGTGGAGGGTTGTTTTTCAGACTGGAGGCCTGTGACCAGTGGAGTGCCACAAGGATCGGTGCTGGGTCCACTACTTTTCATTTTTCATATAAATGATTTGGATGTGGGCATGACAGGTATAGTTAGTAAGTTTGCAGATGACACCAAAATTGGAGGTGTAGTGGACAGTGAAGAAGGTTACCTCACATTACAATGGGATCTTAATCAGTTGGGCCAATGGGCTGAGAAGTGGCAGATGGAGTTTAATTTAGATAAATGTGAGGTGCGTTTTGGGAAAGCAAATTTTAGCAGGACTTATACACTTAATAATAACATCTGAGGGAGCATTGCTGAACAAAGAGACCTTGGAGTGCAGGTTCATAGTTCCTTGAAAGTGGAGTCACAGGTAGATAGGATTGTGAAGAAGGCGTTTGGTATGCTTTCCTTTATTGGTCAGAGTATTGAGTACAGGAGTTAGGAGGTCATGTTGCAGCTGTACAGGGCATTGATTAGGCCACTGTTGGAAAATTGCATGCAATTCTGGTCTCCTTTCTATCAGAAAGATGTTGTGAAACTTGAAAGGGTTCAAGAAGCATTTGCAAGGATGTTGCCAGGGTTGGAGGATTTGAGCTATAGGGAGAGGTTAAACAGGCTGGGGCTGTTTTTTCCTGGAGCGTTGGAGGTTGAGGGGTGACCTTATCACGAAGGGCATGGATAGGATAAATAGACAAAGTCTTTTCCCTGGGGTCGGGGAGTCCAGAACTAGAGGGCATAGCTTTAGGGTGAGAGGGGAAAGATATAAAAGACATGTAAGGGGCAACATTTTCATTCAGAGGGTGGTACGTGTATGGAATGAGCTGCCAGAGGAAGTGATGGAGGCTGGTACAATTGCAACATTTCAAAGGCATCTGGATGGGTATATGAATAGAAAGGGATTGGAGGGATATGGCCAGGTGCTGGCAGGTGGGACGAGATTGGGTTGGGATATGTGATCAGCATGGATGAGTTGGACCGAAGGGTCTGTTTCCGTGCTGTACATCTCTATGACTCTATGGCTCCATGACTGGGAAGGAACACTCCTATCTGCTGATTGTTGTGTGGTGTCCATTCATCCGTTGTCATAGCATCTGCTTGGTTTTGCCAATGTCTGGCTAGGTCAAATGCATCTTGAAACCCATTGTACAGGGACCCCCAGGTTCTGTGGTGACACTACAGATTTCTTACTGAAATGCTGCACCCACGGACCAGTTGATCCAGGAACACTCCTCATCAGAATGGACATTTCAGCACTCAACACCAGCATCCCCCACAATGACGGCATTGTGGCAACAGCTTCAGTACTCAACACCAACAACTGCCAATCTCCAAACACCATCCTACAACTCATCTGCTTTATCCTTGATCACAACATCTTCACCTTTGACAACCAGTTCTTCATCCAGATCCAAAGAACAGCCATGGGGACCAAATTTGCACCCCAGTATGCCAAGATTTTCATGCACAGGTTCAAACAAGACTTCTTCTCTATGCAGGACCTTCAACCAACATGATACACCAAGTACATTTACGACATTTTCTTCCTCTAGTCCCATGATGAGGAGTTACTGAGAAAACTATACAGTGATATCAACAAGTTTCATCCCTCCATCAAAATCTCCATGGACTACTCTCGACTGTCTGTCTCATTCTTGGACACATGCGTCTCCTTCAAGGATGGGCACCTTAGCACCACACTCTACTGCAAACCCACGGACAACCTCACAATGCTATACTTCTCCAGCTTCTGCCTGAAACATATTAAAACAGCCATCCCCTATGGACAAGCTCTATGCATACAGAGGATCTGTTCAGATGAGGAGGAACGTGACGGGCACCTGGAAGTACTCAAGAATGACCTCATAAGAACGCGGTACGGTGCTCAACTCATCGACCACCAGTTCCGATGTGCCACAGCAAGAAACTGTAATGACCTTGTCAGGAGCCAGACACGTGCTGCAACTGACAGGGTACCCTTCATTGTGCAGTACTTCCCAGGAGCCGAAAACTTGTCCATGTTCATTGCGGCCTGCAACACATTATTAATGAGGATGAGCACCTCACCAAGACCTTCCCCACACCTCCACTTCTTGCCTTTAAACAACCACCAAACCTCAAACAGATCATTGTTTGCAGCAAACTGCCCAGCTTTCAGGACAACTCCATACAACCCTGTCATGGTGGATGCTGCAAGACGTGTCAGAGTGTGGACACAGATGCCATCATTACATGTGGGAACACCTCCCACCATGTGCATGGCAGGTACTCATGTGACTCAGCCAATGTTGTCTATCTCATACATTGCAGGCAAGGATGCCCTGAGGCATGGTACGTTGGCGATATCAAGCAGAGTCTCTACAACGATGGATGAATGGGCACCGCACAACAATCAACAGACAGGAATGTTCCCTCCTGATAGCTAAGTTCGATACCTATGGGGATGGTGTCAACCGAGACCTTGGGTTCATGTCACACTACAGGTGTGACCATTGCACTATACGCACCCACAGACACACACACACAGATAGACACAGACATACAGACACTCCTACATACACACACACACACACACACTCATGCAGACCCTCTCTCATACACACGCACCCACACTCCCACCCGCAACCTCTCAAAGACTTATACCTCTTTACACTCACACTCACATACATACACACACTCTCTCAGACACTTCCCCAATCTTCCCCAACCCACACCCCCCACCCCACCACCAACACACACACACACGCACACATATAAGTTGGTGGGGTGAATTTGTACTTGCAGAATTATATTTTATTTTGCTCAAAAACTGCATGAATCCATGTAAGATTTTGTAAATTTTTTAATATATTAGAATCAGTCTGACCATTGGGGCACAGACAGCCTCACGCAGGCAGCTCACACCTTCAATGCATTATCTGGGCCGACATGACACCAATTGTTAAAGTTCACTTGGGAATGTAACTTTTAAAAATGTTCTACAATTTACATATGAAAGAACTGAAACCAACATGGTCATTCTAAAAGATGAGAGACTTAACAAACAATCCAGGTCTTTTTCATCACACTGTAAACCTTTGCTATAAATTCTGTGTCTTACGATCTTATACTCCACAACCACCTGATGAAGGAGCAGCGCTTCAAAAGCTAGTGCTTCCAAATAAACCTGTTGGACTATAACCTGGGGTTGTGTGATTTTTAATGTTTCCAACACCAGCATCTCCAAATCATTATTCATATACTCATCCAGATGCCTTTTAAATGCTGCAATTGTACCAGCCTCCACTAATTACTCTAACAGCTCATTCCATACACACACCATCCACTGCATGAAAAAAGTTGTCCCTTGGGTCCCTTTTATATCTTTTCCCTGTCACCCTCAATCTATGCCCTCTAGTCCTGCACTCCCCCACCCCAGGGAAAAGACCTTGGATATTCACCCTATCCATGATTTTATAAATCTTTATAAGGTCATCCCTCAGCCTCCGATGCTCCAGGGAATAAAGCCCCAGCCTATTCAGTCTCTCCCTATAGCTCAAACCCTCCAATCCCAGCAACGTCCTTGTAAAACTTTCCTGCAAGCTCTCAGATTTAACAACACCTTCCTATAGAAGGGTGACCAGAACTGAATGCAGTATTCTAGAAGTGGCCTCATCAATATCTTGTGTAGCCACAATATGACACTCCAACTCCTAAACTCAATGTTCCGACCAATGAAGCTAAATGTGCCAAATGCTGCCTTCACCACAACTATCCGCCCGCAACTCCACCTTCAGGAAACTATGTACCTGCACCTCTAGGTCTCTTTGTTCAGCAATATTCCCCAGGACCCTACCATTAAATGTATAATGCCTGACCTGGTTTGCCTTACCAAAATGCAACTTCACATTTATTTAAATTAAACTCCATCTGCCTCTCCTTGGCTCATCAGTCCATCTGCTCTAGGTCCCATTGTTCTCTGAGAGAATCTCCTTCACTGGCCTCTAGACCACTTATTTTGGTGTCAGCTGCGCACTTATGAAGCAAAGCTCCTATATTCACCTAGGAGAAAGTGAGGACTGCAGATGCTGGAGATCAGAGTCGAGAGTGGGGAGCTGGAAAAACACAGCAGGCCAGGCAGTACCCGAGGAGCAGGAGAATCAATGTTTCGGGCCTTCATCTACCCGAAATGTTGACTCTCCTCCTCTGATGCTGTCTGACCCGCTGTGCTTTTCCAGCACCACATTCCTGACTCTTATATTCACCTCCAAATCATTTGACTGAGTCAGGTTACATGGGTCAGACACAACATTGCTTCATAATGGTCCTGTGAAGCACCTCGGAACATTTTACATTTTAATGTTGTTGCTGCTAACAATTGTAGCAAGTGATTGAAATATACAAGCTACACAGCAATTATTAAACCCTGATGGAGTGGAGTTTTTTTTATTTGTCCTCGGAATGTGCACATTACTCGGGAGGAGAAAGTGAGGACTGCAAATGCTGGAGATCAGTCGAAAGTGTGTTCCTGATGAAGGGCTTATGCCCGAAACGTGATTCTCCTACCCCTCAGATGCTGCCTGACCTGCTGTGCTTTCCCAGCACCACACCCTCGGCCCACATTACTGGGAAGGCCAACATTTATTGCCCATTCCTACTTGCACAGAGGGCAGCTAGAAATCAAATACATTGCTATGGACCTGGAGTCACATGTAGACCAGACCAGGTAAGGATGGCTGATTTCCTTCTTCCAGTGTGAATAGATGTGTTTTTACCACAAGCAACAATGGTTGCATGGTCTATATTAGGCTAACTCCAGGATTTTGAAATTCAAATATAACCATGGAAATACAGCCTACAGTCTGATCCCAATCTAACCAAATCCCACAGTGCAATGTGAACTTCTGCCCTCAGAACATGAACCTGGGTTTCTGTTTACTAATCCAGAGATTACCACACCGCCATGTCCCATTGAGTGTGACTGCATTGTTCACTACTTGACAAAGACATTTCAATTTTTCTGGGTGCATCTTTCAAGCCTGCGATCCGTTCTGCTCCTTTAGTTAATTGCCACAGGCTGAAGTTCATACCATGAAAAATGTGTTCAGCTGACTCGACCGTCTGTCTCTCAGTTCACCTCTTACTGCTCACTTCCTTTAAAGCTGGAGGTATACTGGGGAACACTTTGGTGTCAGCTGCACACTTACGAAGCAACGTTCCTATATTCACCTTGGAGAAAGTGAGGACTGCAGGGGCTGGAGATCAGAGTCGAGAGTGGGGTGCTGGAAAAGCACAGCAGGTCAGGCAGCAGCCGAGGAGCAGGAAAGGCAGCTGCTTCACCAGTGACAGTATTCCAGGAGCTTTTTGCCAATTGTCAGTATATCCCCGGCTGGTAACGAGGGAGAAACTGTGGCTTATTCACAACCTAATGACCAAACAGTGAAAAACAAATGCCTGATGGGTTAATTTGTTGAATGCAGTCAGAACTTCTTTCATAACTGGGAAAAAGAAATACAAAGTGTTTTTGAGACACAGCTGACATTTTTGTGAATGACAATTCAATGTGTTATATATTGAGCCCAGCATGTTCAGACAATATAGAACAATAGCTCCTCTAAAATATGCAACCCAGTGTGTATTTGCTTGATAGGACATGCTCAGCCTGTATCTATCATTTCTGTAAAACTAATATTTGTGTATTCCACAGAAATCTTTCCGAATCAAATTATACAATTACTTTGTAAACAAAATCAGCTTGCTTCTTTTGGGTAGCAATCATTCTAACACCTTGCTTAAAGTTGTTTGCTCTAAAGAATGGCCGAATCTAGTTTGGTTTTGTATGCATTACGCACAGTCCAAGGAGAGCGAAAATTAACATGTTCCACCTTGAGTTCAGAAGGAAAAGGCAAGGTGCCTTCTAGCATTGATCTGAATTCTAGTCTGAATTCTAGCATTGATCAATCCCAGTCAGGCACAGCCTGCAAACCTAAGGTTCACATTGTGTTGCAACAGAACGAAGTGTTTCATTCTTGTAACTGTCTCTCCCACATAATGAGGGTGTCACTGGGTGGGACCATATTGAATCAGAGATCAGTTCAGAAACAGTTTTGGAGTTGCATATAGGCTATGACCATGGGTGGCACTGCTGCCTCACAGCATCAGGGACTCGGGTTTGACTCTACCCTCGGGTGATTGTCTGTGTGGAGTTCGTATGTTCTCCCCGGGTCTGTGTGAGTTTCCTCCAGGTGCTCCGGTTTCCTCCCAGGGTTCAAAGATGTGCAGGTTACATGAATTGGCCATGCTAAATTGCCCGTAGTGTCCAGGATGTGCAGGCTGTGTGGATTAGCCATGGGAAATGGCGTGAGTTGGGGGTGCAGGGATAGGGCAAGGGTATGGGTCAGATGAACTTCAGAGTATCAGTGGAGACTCAATGAGTTGAATGGCTTCTTCCTGCATTGTAGGGATTCTATGATCTACATCCATCCTTAAAGAATATCAGTGAAAAAGGTGAATTGTTACAACAACTGATGATCAGGATCACAATTACTGAGACTAGATCTATATTCCAAATTTTGAATAGCACTGCTAAAAAAAGATATATGCACTCATCAGGGGATTTCACAAGAATACACCGTGTAGAGAGAAACAACATTTACATTGTATGAGGAGAGTGCTGACTGGTTGAAACATATCCTCTGATTGGTAGAGGTGTTGCCATGGAGAATGCACAATTTAATGATGAAGAAAGTTTTCCACATTTTATTCAGCAACAGCCAAGTTCTGAACAACCAACCACTTCAGATTTTATGATTTGAAGCTAAGTTTCCCAGCTGTCCTGATAGGATTTAAACCGGTGCCTCTAGAGCATTAGGCTGGGTCTATGGATCACTGGTCCAGTGAATCCCCAAACACAATGTCCATAACATTTCCCTTAGGGACAGTTTGATGCTGTGGACCACTCGAATCTGGATTGAGAGTTTCCAAACTTGTTTCACACAAAAGCCCTAACATCAACACTTTCAAAACCAAAAACAGAACTTGCAGGAAAAGTTCAGCAGGTCTGACAGCACGTGTGGAGAGAGATCAGAGTTAACGTTAATCAGAGTGACCTTTCCTCAGAATTTCTGTTCATGCCTCTGATTTCCAGCACTTGCTGTGATTTCAGTTTTTATTTATCCTTTCAACATTGTTTTAAAGACAGAATTAGAATAGATGGATGTTTGATGACTGGGATGGACATGATGGGCTGAAGGGCCACTTTTTGTGCTGTAAAAGTGTGTTTGAACAACTTCAATAAAATAAATACTTTGGAAAATCTAATTTTTCTGAAGAAGTCATATCAGACTTGAAACGTTAACTGTTTCTCTCTCCACAGAAATTGCCAGACCTGTTGGGTTTCCCCAGCATTTTGGTTTTGACAATTTTACATCTGTTCATGTGCACTGTCAACTGTGGGTTCATTATAAATCCATATGCTTACCATGAAAACTTGCTGAGTTGGGATTATACCCTTACACTTCATTGCCATCACTGACAAGAGGTTCTAATTATTCCGGCTAATTTTTGTACAGGCAGTTTCCTCATAAATATGGGAATAAGAATGTAAATTTGAAATATAAAATAAGAATTAAATATTTGGTATTAATATGGGGACAGAATTACATTTGTACATCCTGCCCCAATTGTCACCTAATCCTGTTTCATCTGAAAATTATATTTAGCCGCAGTGAGTGCAGACTCTCTCTCAGTCTCATTCACTACTGAAGTTGCAATGTCTTCATTTATGAAATGCCACGGTTATAATGGTGGAATACACACCAACTGTTCATGGTAAAATTAAAATGTACAGATTAAACAAATTGGATCAAAGTCAGCCCTTTACCAGCTTGTCTTTTGGATGAATAAAGAGCACTTTGCAGCATTGAAGGCCATGAAATAAATAATAAAGTTGTGCATATTTTATGGAGCTTTTAATGGCCTCATGACGTCTGGAAGTGCTTCATGACTGAACTGCAATCATTGCTGTAATGAAGGGGAACTTGCAGCAGGTTCCCACGATGAGTGGGATACAATGTGACCGGATAATCTGTTTCTCAACTGTGAGACAAACATCAGGCAAGACACTGGAAGCACCAGCCAATCTCGTGATTGTGACATTTTAAAGATATATTTAATGCCCATTCCTAGCCGTCTCAATCTCAGAATAAGGGGTCACACATTTCAGACAAAGTTAGGGAGGACTTTCTTCTCTCAGAGGGTAATGAGTTTGTGGAATTATTTACTACAGAGGGCTGTAGAGGCTGGGTTGTTATATGTTCCAGGCGAAATAGACAGAGTTTTAGTCAGTAAGGGAGTGAAGGGCTATGGGGAAAAGGTAAGAAAGTAGAGTTGAGGATTATCAAATCAGCTGTGATCTCATTGGATGGCGGTGCAGACTTGCTGGAGTGAATGGCCTCCTTCTATCCGACATCTTGTGGTTTTATGGTTTTAGAAAGTGGCAAACCTTCTCCTTGAACCACTTTGTAATGACAGCCCTGAGAGACAGCAAGTTACAGGAGATTGACCTAACAATGCTGGAGGAGTAGTGATATACACTCAAGCGGGATTGATCTGTGACACAGAGAAACACTTGGTTCTGGTATTTGCACAGGGTTTGTTGCTCAAAGCCTTCGAGAGATTGGCATCTACAGTGCCACCAATAGCAAGACCATGAACTTGGTTTATAAACATGCGGCAATTTCTGAACACCGGAAATTTCACGAGCGATTATACTCTGGCAAAGTATAAGGTCCTGGAGCAAAATTTGTATAATAGGACACTGGAATCTCACTGGAGTAAAAGTACATCTATAATCATTACCATAACCACTCTGCAAGTAAGAAAGTGAAGCATCCCAAGGTAGTATACAGCACTATAGTTATATTTTCAAAGCATCTAATCCAGAGACGTTATTACACACATCTGGAATAAGTAGGGTTGAACCATGGCCTCCTGGCTAAGAGGCTAGGATTCTACCACTCCACCACAAGAACTCTTACACAATAGGAAACACTTCATGCATTTGTGTGTCATCCTTGCATGGGAACCATCTTCTCTGTATTGTTCCAATTTTAGCATATGTGCTGTCAACAGGAGGATAGTGATGGTGTGAGCTGCCTCCATGAATTGTACTGACACCATGGAGATAACTCTGCGATGGTGAGTCCTTATGGATTCTGCCTACCATGAGGTCTAAGCATTTGGCTCCTGCCCTGTTCCTGAGAGGCTGCTTTCTTTCGTCTGAAGGTCTGTCCTAGTCTGATCCTGCACTCTGCACCTCTGTCTCCCGTGTACCCAAGCGTCACTACTGTCTGACTCTCTAGAGTTCAAACAAACTCTCTTTTTTATGTCCATACATGAATGTGAGCATAGATCAACATTTATTACCCATCCTTAATTGTCCAGAAGCCAGTTAAACAATCAACCATGATGCCATGAGTCTGGAGTCACATTTAGACCAGACTAGGTAAGGACAGCAGATTTCTTTCCTTAAAGGACATTAGTGAATCAGACGGGTTTTTATGAGAAGTGACAATGGACACATGGTTACCATTAGACTGGTTATCAATTGGGGAGGTTGCTGGTAAGTGGGTGAGTAACAGATCCAGCAAGGATGGGAGTGGCATATTCAGAAGTTGTCAAAGGTCAGTGGGATGTAGCTGGGAAGGTTAAGGATGGAGGGTAAATCAATGATAAGTTGGGGTTGAATTTCATAACTACACAGGATTTAGAGCAGGCTTTTAATTCTTTAACTTTTCTGTGTAACGATTAAGCTCAGGTGTTTCAGAAGTCTCGTGGCTTATCAGACACAAGGGAATTGTCTATTGATTGTTTGAATCCCCTCAGACTCAGCTACATCAGGAATTCTGGATGTTCCAAGCCTATGCTGCTTCCTTGTGACATTTGTCTTATAATTCATGCAATTATTCCTACATTCCTACAGACTCCATAGCAAGTGACTGTGTCTGGCAGGGTTAGATCATCATTTACATCATTACCATATTAATTTCTATTCACGTACAACTGACTCAGCTTTTGATCTTGCATCTCAAGCAGATCAGTCTTCAAGATGCACTGAAGTAAGGTGGAAAGGACTGGAGATGCCCGGGGGGGGGGGGGGGGGGGGAGTAGCTCAAGGATCTAGGCAGTTGAAGACCAGGCCACCCAATAATGAGGGGGCACGTGAGAGGCCAGATCAGGAAAGTGCAGATTTCCCAGAGAACTGTAGGGCTTGTAGAGTTCAGAAAGAAAAAGGGAAGGATGAAAGAATGGAAAGATGAAACATAGACTATAGGAGAAGGAGTAGGCCATTCGGCCCTTTGAGCCTGCTCTGCCATTCAATATAGTCATGGCTGATCATCCAACTCAATCCCCTGTTTCGACTTTCACCTCAAACCCTTTGACTCTTTAATCCCCAAGAACTACATCCAACTCCTTTTTGAAAACATTCAATGTTTTGGCCTCAACTGGCTTTCTGCAGCAGGGAATTCCACAGGTTCCCCACTCTTGGAAAAACATTTCTCCTCCTCTCAATCCCAAATAGCTTACCCTTTATCCTTAGGCTGCAAACGGCATCAATATCTCATGTATACTATAGAAAAAGAGTTTTATGTTCTGTACGCATATTCGAGACACACTGTACAGGTTAAAATACTCTTATGTGGACAGGGTGAATAGAAAACAGCTGCTTCCCTTACACAAACAGTCAATAACAAATAAATACTGAGGAATGGTCAAAGACTTTATAAAAGCAAAACTTTATAAAAGCAAAACTTTTTTTTTGCTTCACAAAACTACACTGAAAAACAGACCGGTAAGTCCTCTTAGAAGTACATAATCCCCAATTCTTTCTATGATATTTGCTCAATGAAAAATAGCCGGGCCATTGGTGCAAGTTTAACTGCACAACAAAATCGACTTGGTGAGAATCAATACTCTCACACCAATAAGCAACTCATTGTGGCCAACAATTATTACCTTAAAAATGTGACAAAATTCATCATTGTATAACTGGGTTTCAGTGTTGATGTGGAGGTGCTGGGTTGAACAATGTCAGAAGTCACATGACACCAGGTTATAGTCCAACAGGTTTATTTGAAATCACAAGCTTTTGGAGTGAAGGACTTCACCTGACAAAGGAGCTGCACTCTGAAAGCTTGAGATTTCAAATAAACCTGCTGGACTATAACCTGGCTTCAGCAGGTTTACCTTCAAAGGGAACTTGCTAATCAGCAAGTCTTTTTCACACAGTATAAGCACCTAGATCTCTCTTTATGTTAAAAAAAATCTCCACTAGTAGCATATATTCACTGGAGTGACACTAATGTAGTGAGCATTTCATACCAATGCATCAGCTGAAAATGCTCGTCAAACATTATTCTACAAAGGGAGTGAACTTCGCAAAATCCAAACCTCACTGAACATGCAAAACGGACCCCACCACCAGGGATATATTTCCCTCCCCTCCCCATCAGCGTTCCGCAAAGACCACTCCCTTCGTGACTCCCTCGTCAGGTCCACAACCCCCCACCAACCCAACCTCCACTCCCGGCACCTTCCCCTGCAACCGCAGGAAATGCAAAACTTGCACCCACACCTCCTCCCTTACTTCTCTCCAAGGCCCCAAGGGATCCTTCCATATCTGCCACAAATTCACCTGCACCTCCACACACATCATCTATTGCATCCGCTGCACCCGATGTGGCCTCCTCTATATTGGGGAGATGGGCCGCCTACTTGCTGAACGCTTCAGGGAACACCTCTGGGACGCCCGGACCAACCAACCCAACCACCCCATGGCTCAACACTTTAACTCTCCCTCCCAGACATGCAGGTCCTTGGACTCCTCCATCGCCAGAACATAACACGACGGTTGGAGGAAGAACGCCTCATCTTCCACCTGGGAACCCTCCAACCACAAGGGATGAACTCAGATTTCTCCAGTTTCCTCATTTCCCCTCCCCCCACCTTGTCTCAGTCGATTCCCTCGAACTCAGCACCGCCTTCCTAACCTGCAATTTTCTTCCTGACCTCTCCGCCCCCACCCCCACTCCGGCCTATCACCCTCACCTTGACCTCCTTCCACCTATCACATCTCCATCGCCCCTCCCCCAAGTCCCTCCTCCCTACCTTT
Source organism: Hemiscyllium ocellatum (assembly GCF_020745735.1). Lineage (NCBI taxonomy): Eukaryota > Metazoa > Chordata > Chondrichthyes > Orectolobiformes > Hemiscylliidae > Hemiscyllium > Hemiscyllium ocellatum. The sequence goes on from NC_083430.1 coordinate 43,556,338, forward strand.
TATCTTAGCCTGATGGACACACTTTCCTCATTCCTGATAAAGGGCTTGTGCCCGAAACGTCGAATTTCCTGTTCTTTGGATGCTGCCTGACCTGCTGCGCTTTAACCAGCAACACATTTTCAGCTCTGACCTCCAGCATCTGCAGACCTCACTTTTTACTCGAACATGCAAATCAAGTCAGTCACACGTGAAAAAGCAACCACTTGTTAAATGGAATAGGAATTGCCCAAAAGATGGATGACAACACTGTAAGGAGCACTTTGGACTCTAAAAGGCTCTTAATATCTACCAGGATTGAGGTAGCCTTTGCTGTTAGAAATAGATTAATAGCTGATTCTTGCCAGCTCTGAAGCCAATAGCTTTGAGTAAAAGCAAACAATATGTATCTCAGGGATTATTTTATTGGACCTTCAATTCAGTCAGTAAATGGTTCTTTTTTTTTACATAATGCAAGATTTGGTGTAATCTGGTGGTATTTACTCGGAGATATTATTTGTAAGCTTTGCAAAAGTGAGCGATTACACAACATTAAGACTTTTAGAAATGTGCTGCTTTATTTGTTGTTCTGAAGATATTGGTCACATTAATATTGATGTTGTGGTTGTGTTAATGTTCTTACTGCCCCAGAACCACTCAAACATCTAAATCATTCCTTAGTGATCATCCCATATGTTATATGTTGAACAGTATAAGCCCCAAACCCCCCTTTGGCAAGCTGTTGTCAACAATTAAGAACCTGATCACAAGATGATAACTTCCATTAATACAAAAAATTGTTCAACCTTTCCAGAAATCCACTTTATTAAACAAAAGGATTAAAGGTACAAAACAGGGCACAAAAAATATAAAAGATCACCAGTGCCTGGAGACAGTGGTTTAGTGGTGCTGATACTAGACTTGAAATTCCTGATTTATGTTTTAAGGACCTTGGTTTGAATCCCATGATACAAACCAGGCAGCAGGCAGTGGAGGTGGTTGTATCCAATTGCCAGCCCTTTTCCCCCAATTATGTTTGCACTCAGGCGTTCATTGAAAAGTGGCAAGTGGTGTTCACTGGTACAGTAAAGAGATTTAGAGATGAGTGAGTACCGCAGGGGCTGGAATACATCGCCAGACTAGAGTATGCGATTTTGGTTTAATAAGTTTCCATTAACCATTCGCTGGCTGCTTTACAGGGTCCCACCTGTTCAACCCATTACTTTTTTTATTTTAAGAGTAAAGATCATCAGCATGTCAGAGTTGAAGCCTTAAACTCAAAGTGACCACAGAATATTTTCTAGTGGTAGATTAATGAAGTGTAACAGAGGAGACATAATTTATCCTTTATGCAGCCTACTGCAATCCATAATGATTTAATATCCTGCAATCTTGTAGACTCTGACTTTGGGCATGGAGAAAAATAACATGCTGCAATCTCCCATTCTTGGAAGAAATGCTGCAGACCAGTCCTTCAGAAAATAAGAAATTACCAAATAATATATCAAACAATGGCTAACTCAAGTAATTATTTCCATATTTAGGTGGTAATCTTACATCATGTAAAGCTCAGAGAAAGGTGAAAACACTCAATGCAAATTGGACCCCACAATGCAGAAATTCTACACAACTTTATTGCAGTTCATGAATTGTGGTGAAAAAAAAAGAGCATTCCCATGTTTTCACAAAAAAAAAACACCGTTTTTTTTTAACTAAGTGGTAAGACAGATATTTCCACAGTGCCAGAGGCACAGGTTGATCATAAAACACATTGTTTGAGAGGGGCAATGCCATGCTTTCCTCTTCCAAAATATAATCCTTTACTTCCAATAGAGTGACATCTACTGGCCTGCTTCTGAATTGTTGCAATTAAGTCCAAGTCTGCATTTAGACTGCAACTGTATGAAGACCAATATTACTGGGCTGGCTTTGATGGTCAGTGACAAGGGAGTGACCGCAAAGAAAACAGACACAGAAGGTCAAAGATCTCGGAGGCATGGTATTGCCCTTTTACAATTTCATCCTGACATTAACTCAAGAGGATCTCTAGCACACAGCAGCGGTAGGAAAACAGTCAATCACATCGAAATATTCTCAGACAGCAAACTGAGAAGCCAAAAGTATGGAATATCCCTCATTTTAAATTAAATTTTCAGATAGCAAAATAAAATAACGACTTGATTATGACAGAAACTAAAATTAATAAACTTTTGGAAAAAGCTTAAAACATGGTATTTATTATTAAGAAATTTGGCTTTCCACAAATGAGGGTAAATACATTACTGAAATGTTAAAATCTCAGTTACACCTCATTTAACAAGATATTCCTATTTTTTTTAAATAAAAGGTAGAATTGCTTTCAGACCATAGGTCTCCTCCCTCATTACAGAGATGACTGGAGATGGTTTAACCGGAGGGTCACCATAGCTCAGACAATGTGAAAGGTTGGGAAGCAGGGTCCTTCATGGTAACCTCTGCCGATGCAGGAATTGAACTTTTACTGTTAGTATCACTCTGCATCACAAACCAGCCATCTAGCCAACCAAGCTAACCATTTTTATAACAGGATAGGGTGCAAGAGTAGAAATGTCTCACAATTAATTAATTCTCTGATTGCACTCTGGTGGTGCCTCAATGAGACACCCTCTGGAGGAACATTGAAACACTGGCAGCAATGTCTGGATATCTGAATTATTGCACACATGACCAGACTGCAGTGGTCACCTTCAGTTTCAGTGTAATAATCATGGCAACTGTTGACTGTTCTGTCATCTACAATAAGAGAAGATCAGAGTCTTATAGGCAGAAGATCAGTCAAAGCACACCCTCAATTTTCCTATAAATAATGGCTATCCAAGACCCTGCCTGACACTTGTCACCTTGCTAAATTTAGCTGATAACTCGAGCCTCCCCATAAAACAACTGCTCTTCACCCATCCTGCCTCAATTGGAATACAGCATCCAGTTCTGGATACCAAATGTAAGGTAGGATGTGAAGAGTTCAGTTAGGGTGCAGGAAAGTGACACCAGAATAGTTTCAAGAATGAGCAGCTACATAGATAGATTGAAGCTGTGGCTGATCTCCTTGGAGATCTAATCTCCTTGATTAGATTAGATTACTTACAGTGTGAAAACAGGCCCTTCGGCCCAACAAGTCCACACCGACTTGCTGAAACACAACCCACCCAGACCCATTCCCCTACATTTACCCCTTCACCTAACACTACAGGCAATTTAGCATGGCCAATTCACCTAACCTGCACACTTTTTGTATCATGGAAGGAAATCGGAGCACCCAGAGGAAACCCACGCAGACACGGGGAGAATGTGCAAACTCCACACAGAGAGTCGCCCGAGGTGGGAATTGAACCCAGGTCTCTGGCGCTGTGAGGCAGCAGTGCTAACTACTGTGCCACCGTGCCACCCATTCTAATTATTCAAATCATGAGGGGTCTGCCAAGAGTAAACAGGGGAAAATAGCTCCCATGGGTGGGATTTTCAAGGAACACAGTCAACCAATATATGATTGGCAAAAGAAACATCAGAGAAATTAGTAAAACCTTTCCTTGTGAGTGTCTGAGATCTGGAATCTACTACACGAGACTGTGGAGAAAGCTTCAGTTGCAATTGTCAAAAACATAAGACACCAAATGCTCCCGGATTCAACGATGAATTAATAGCTAATATGGGATAAGAGTTGACCTGGGGATTAATGTCCTGTCAACTCAACTACAAGCAACCTCACAGCTTACTGAGAATCGTCTGCTTTTGAAAAACCTTCTCTCAAGCTAAAACATTAAATTATCAAAAAGACTACATGCCTGTAAAAGAGATGAATAATCCCAAATTCTAACTACATTCTTTGCTTCAGCTGCAGCAAATCTATGTGTCAATGCTACATGTGAGACATGAGAGTGTGATGGTTCATTTTAAAATCTATGGACAAGTGAGAGTAATAAATAATCTTTATTTTAAAACTCAAAAATCTTACAGCTGAAATTATTTAACTGAAGCAAGCACTCGGAGTATAGGCAAATGCACACGCCTCACTTTGACCAGTAAGAAAACATGTAAATCCTTCCAGTGATCCCAATTTAAAATGTGATTTTTTTAAAGCACGCTGTCACATCAGAGCCTTCTCTGACCGAGCGACTTGGAGAAGATCAAAAGCTCAATTCTTCCCATGAATGAACTAGTTGTCCAGATAGAATATGAGGGTAAAATGGAGGACAGCGAGATTTATTTCTTAATGAAGTAAATTTACCAAAATCCATAAAGACCTTCTGAACATTCTTAGAAAAGAAAATGAAGTATTTAACATTTCGAATCACAAAATTAACCTAGAGAACACCGAACGGAGAATTCACCACAGGGTACACAGGAAAACAACACACACAGACCAAGTCCTAAACTATTAAAGTAACCACCCCAACACACACAAACGAAGCTGCATCAGGACACTATTCAAAAGGGCCACAACACACTGCAGTACACCAGAACTTCAAAAAGAGGAAGAGGAACACCTATACAAGGTATTCGCCAAAAATGGATACCTGCGCAACTTTATCAACAGATGCCTAAGAGACAGACCACGGAACGAGGACATGCCACAACCAAAAGGACTAGCCACACTACCATACATCAGGAGCGTTTCAGAACTGACAGCCAGACTACTACGACCCTTAGGACTCATAACAGCACACAAACCAACAGCCACGCTCAGACAACTCACTAGAACAAAGGACCCGATACCCAACATGAGCAAAACTAATGTAGTTTACAAAATACCATGCAAGGACTGCACAAAACACTATATAGGACAAACAGGAAGACAGCTAACAATCCGCATACATGAACATCAACTAGCCACGAAACGACACGACCAGCTATCCCTAGTAGCCACACACTCAGACAACAAGCAACATGAATTCGACTGGGAAAACACTACTATCATAGGGCAAGCCAGACAGAGAACAGCCAGGGAATTCCTAGAGGCATGGCATTCACCCACAAACTCCATCAACAAACACATCAACCTGGACCCAATATACCAACCACTACAGCGGACAGCTGAAACTGACACCCGGAAGCGGCAAGGACAGACCACTATAAATACCAGAAGAAACATCAAAGAAGCGCTTCGCAGGAGGCTCCAAAGCACTGATGTCGCCTAGCCAGGGGACGAAACGTTTGCAACAAAAACTTCCAGCTCGGCGAACAGAACCACAACAACGAGCACCCGAGCTACAAATCTTCGCACAAACCATTAACCTAGAGAATTTTGGCAAATTATACCCCCAAAGCTCCTCCGTCCTATCACTTGCTGTTGGTAGCAGTGTTACTGTTGTTAGCCTCATAGGCGACACCATGTCACAAAATGATGAAGTTTTTAAAAAATCTCCATCTACAAAACAGAGGCTAATTATCATGGCGCCTTTCCAATCTGACGAATGCTTTCCTTGTTCACGATTGATACATTTACCTCAATGTTCTTCGCAAAATATGGGATATTTTCAGCCTAAGGGAGTCATTTCTATTATTGAAAGAATACAGTGCATTTACAAACACTGACTTTCACTTTTGTGAAGTTTTTTTTTAAATGAACTTAAACTTTAAGCTTCATTGCCCTCTCCCACAGAACTACCCCTTGAAGCTGTTCTCGTCACTAGAATAAATTGGATAAGGAACAAAGGAAATGGCCTTTCAACCATGCTCTATTTACTTCCTAATCAATCTGTTCAAATGTTAGAAACCTCAGACCTGTTCAACCAGATCATTTGGCTGATCTATATTTTATTTCCATTCATTTGCTTTAGTTCCATTTACATATTTGAAAAGTCAGTCCGTAAATGATTAGATTACTTACAGTGTGGAAACAGGCCCTTTGGCCCAACAAGTCCACACTGACCCGCCGAAGTGCAACCCAGCCATACCCCTACGTTTACCCCTTACCTAACACTATGGGCAATTTAGCATGGCTAATTCACCTGACCTGCACATCTTTGGACTGTGGGAGGAAACCGGAGCACCCGGAGGAAACCCATGCAGACACGGGGAGAACGTGCAAACTCCACACAGTCACCTGAGGTGGGAACTGAACCCGGGTCTCTGGCGCTGTGAGGTAGCAGTGCTAACCACTGTACCACCGTGTCGCCCTTAAATGACTTTTAGAGATGAAGTTTAAGATTAATATCTTGCGCTGAGTGAATTCAAGTTTAACAATTTTAAAAATAAATTACACAAAAGAATAAGTGCAGTTAAAGGAAAGGCTTTCATGCTTTACACTTTCCTTTTTCTTGCTTTGTTTATTCACCTTTGTCTAATCTTTGTTCCTCAGGAAGGGCTATGCTGTCAAGGTTGTGAATTTTGGGTGAACCAATGCTGCTCAAGTGTTCATTCAACAGGAGGTGAAACATACAACATCCAAAGTCAACCTCCACTGCTTCCAAAAGGCTATCATGCAACAAATTAAACTCATCACATGTGAAGCCAATAGGTCCAGGAAGAAAGCAGCTTAAAGACCTGTTTTGTTATCCAGAGTAACAAACACCATTACCACAAAACACTCCCATGTATCAGAAGAATTCAAAGGCGCAAGATCTTTGCCAGAATAATGTAGAAATATCTGCTTTAGAAGTTAACTTACTAAGAATTACAATGGTCAGACTATAATGCAAATAATTATGAAATAAAAGTTATATTTTCTTCCTCCAGTTAGTTACTTTAAAATGAGGTTTACTCATACAAGTACACTGAACTGGATACTGTTACAAAATATCTAGCATTAGTTAGATATAAGTTGGGTGTCAGTTGCTCTAATTAACCCAAGGAATGTTGTAAAGTGCGACACACTTGGACATACTCCCTATTAAATTCAAGTTATAGTACTTCACCAACAGATGTTTGATAAATAGGGAAGATTTAAATCTTGAAGGTCTATTTCTGGCCTTGAATGAGAAGGAGAAAGATTGTTCAGGTATTTTTAATAGTGGTTAGTCAATGATTAGTCTGGCAGTAAGACATGGACTGGTTTGTTTAAATGCAACAACTTGCATTTATGTAATGCGTATAATGTAGAAAAATGCAGCATGCCATTTCACCATACATGTGAAAGCTGATCCCTTGTCATTCGATAATGTTACCTAAAGGCAGTACTGGACCATTGTTAGAGATGCTATTAATATGATCAGATAGGCAAGAGAAATCAAGTGAAGGTGAGTGTTGTAAAATGAAAATGATCATGGTCTGATCAAGTCAAAGACCAAAGAGAAGGACAATGAAAGGTTTTGCAATGTGTTGGCCAGCAAATATTTCCATTCACGACTGATTAAACAAGACCAGAATTAAGACTGGAAACGTGTAGTCGGAGTTACAGAAAAAAAGGATTGTGGATTTTGAGGTGGCAAATCACATGCAGCAGTTGAAGGGGAAATTGGAAATAGATATCTGCAGTTACAGGAGTGGTTGAAAGCTGTGTTTTGAGGAGGGGATGGTGCTAAGTTTTGAAGGGGAAGGTAACAACTTCCAAGATCAGAACCATTTACACAGTTTGTTTGCTCGTGTCCCAAAAAGGATATTGGATAGTCAGAAATTCACCAAGGATGGGCATAACAACTGTGGAGATTGGATGAATGGGTGAAATGAGCTCAGAAAAGGCAGAGAGAGAAAGTAGAGCAGTTGAACACATGCTGAACAGAACGACTTACCAGCAATTAATTGCCCAAGCTCCACATGCATGGGTAAACATGTAGCAATTTCGATTTGCAAAGTTGAGTTTGTTATTTTAAACACTGGATCAAACAAAAGGGAGGAACTTACAGCAGTCAGTGCAGACTGAACTGTTTGCACTTAAATTACTCCAGATGTATTAGGAAGATTTTAAAATGCAACTAACATGTGCCTTCTATGATATTACTAGGATGTTGTTTGTTATTTCATTCTTTTCTAACAAGTTATTTACCGGCTCTTAAGTCCATTTTTCCTTCCTACGGTTAACTTATATTGTCAAATGCAACTAAATTTATCTTTTATCCAACACAGAAACTCAGCACACAGGGGAAATTAAATAGACACCAATTTAACAATGCTTGAAATTCTCCAACTACTCACACATACTTTGCTACAAATCATTCAGCCAGCCATTTCTAATTATGATAGGTCTAGACCAGCGTGCATAGAAAGAGCTGATCTTGCTAACAATGTAAAAAAAATCCAACTACATCTGAAACAGATGCTCTGATTCAGTGAACATGACATCAAGATAAAATTTTGGAAATGTATTTTGTGATGCATATTCCCGTCCATTTTCTGATTTGTATTACACTAAAACAATCAGACAGATAACTGATTAAATTATGCCCGTTTCGCACACTTTCCCTTTTTTGATGCAAATTTCCTACATTATGTCTGCATGTCATCTTACCAGGTTCTCCAGAGTCTATGGACGAGTTATTCATCTGAAGTGTGCACAGTCCTTTTGCCATCCCACAACGTCCCACACTTTTCCCAGCATCTATCACTGTGCAGTGGGATTATCATCTAGAACACAAACCTATTCTTGCCATTCACTACTGGCCCGGGTGCTCCGAGGTCAATTGTGTGGCCCCTACTGCAATCAGCAAACAATGTAAATGATAGACCTAACAAGATGTTTATTAGTCTGAGTATCTCAGGACATCACGCAGTGTATTAACTCTAACAAGTCAATTGGAACAAGGTGACCTTTAAATAAGTAAACATACCTTCCACTAATCTATTTAGGAACAAAATAATGATTGCTTTTCAAAAAACATCACAACTACACAAAAATCCATACATTTCACTTTTTATTTAAAATATATTTATGGCCTTACACAAGTATAGTCTTAGCACACCGATGACAAAAAGTGCAAAATCTTCTAAAACTTAGCAAACAAGGCGTTTTTTTTTGTTACACTCCTCTTTGCCAAAATACAAATCTGACAAGCCAATAAAAATTATACACTGTTTTTCCACTGTTTAAAATGTGTAAAAAAATGAAAAGTCCCATTGGCATTTCATGCATATTTGTGGACCAGCTGTTAATTCTAATGGAAAGCCATTTCAATGTACTTCAGAAATTGCCCTTGCAATTCAATCTACATCATCTGTTAAACCAATTAAAAAGCATAACATAATTTGCTTTGACTGTAGACACTAGGGTTGACAAAAATGTCAATAATTCACAGTAAAAACCTTGTTACATCTTGGCACACTAAAGATATATGGTAAAATAAACTACCAGAAGAGTGATTCAATTGAAAACTATAGGTACTGCTGAGACATAATCTTCAACCAGATTATCAAGTGTGACACAATGTACCACTGCCAGCTCAGGAAATCTTTTTAAAAACTGGCAATTATATAATTCCTTTCACAATCTTAGGATGTCCCAAACCATTTTATAGTGAATAAAGCAGTTCTGAAGTGCAGTCATTGAACACATTATTAATAACATCACAATACAGTCTTCATAGATTCAAGAGAATAAGGGTGTAGGGAATTTGATAAATACTCTTAAAAATCCATAAGGATACAGCATAACAAACTTACTAATTGTTTTGCCAGCTCTCCAATCTTAAACATTGACTGATCAGTCTAGGTGATCCTTAATGTCTGCAGTACCACTGACTGATGCTTTAAATAGCTGCTTAATCACCCCTCCCAGTGCACTGCTCATGATTCTAACACCTTTTAATTTTAAAAAAATTTTTAATATGCATTCATGAGATGTTGGCATTACTTGCAGGGTCAGCATTTGTTCCCAGTTTCTGACTGTCTTTTACAGCAGTGAAGAATCAAATTGCTAGAGATCCGGAGTCATATGTCGGCCAGATCAGATAGGAGTAGCAGATTTCCATCTCAAGATAAAGAACAGTGAACAAGATGCATTTTGTTTTACAACCAACATAATTTCATGGTCATCATTAGAGAGTAGCTTTCAATTTTAAATTAAGTTAATTAACTGAGTAATTGAATTTAAATTCCATCAGTTGCTGTGACAAGATATGAATCCATGCCCCCATGCTAGAGCATTAATCTGGGCCCCTGGATTGTTCATGCCATTAATTATAATTATGTATGATAATACATTTTGAAAATGTATTGATTAATTAGTGACATTATTTATTTATTTATTATAATTAATTAAATTATAATTATGTCACCAATTAATCAATACATTTTCAGGCCAAAGGCACTTAATTCAATACTTACCTGCATTATTAACTACCTGCATTTGTCAGCTATTTAAGAGCCTGTGTGTGCTGTACTGGCAACCCAGAAGCTGAGTTCAAATCCTAACTGAGTGCTAAATTGAAGAATACAGGAATACACAAGACAGACAGCATCTGACATACAAATACTGTCAGCATGCTGCGTTTTTACTTCAGGTTTCCGGCATAATGTGCACATGAAAGTAATAAATCTGATAGCTTAAAACTATAAAATTAGCTGGACTATTGCAAGTATCTAACTAATGCCCTTTGGCCCTGCCTAGCCAGAATTATTGAAATGCATCTGATTTAAATTGGTCTCTGACATGGACTAATAACTTGATTGCAAAAAGATCAATAAGAGACGCACCATCACCCTTTGATGATTAAATATGCTTTTGCTGGTGTCATTCACATTCCAAATCCAAAAACAGAGGCAACTGAATAGAGTGCTGGTCTTGGGCAGAAAACAGATGGAATGTAAAAGTGGGGCAACTTTAAGAGTGCCAAGGTCACAAGCTGTGTAAAGCATCATAACTAATACTATTCATTTATTCAACGACATCCTGCAAGTTCATAAAAGTGGATTTGACAATTTCTATTTGATAATTGCATCCACAAGGTCACTACAAGTGGATTTCACTAGTTAGTGTGTGAAATTGTTTGTTGGTATAAAATTGGACGCAGGGATTCTACTGCGATGCAAAATTGAAGAAGTGAAAAAATTTCCCCTGGAGATGACTTTAAGGTGCAAAAAACAAGGAGCTTTAAACATAACCTTTTGTCCAGCCAGCCAGTCGGAACATTCCTTGTGACATAAGGGAAACCCACAATTTTACCCTTTTGCATATGTTGCAGTGCTCAGGTCTCTGACATTGGTAGAGACTGTTAGCCCTTACAAGAGGTTTAAACATAGCATCTGGGACCAAAAGAGGAGTGAATTTGGACCATTAAACATCAGTTAGATGCACTGGGCACTTTCAATATACTCCACACATCAGTTTTCCAGTTTATACCACATTTTTAGGTAGCATTTTCGAAAACAAGAATGGTAGTTGTAACATATGTAAACTCCATCTGAGTATTTTAAATACTTTAGAGTGCAAAGTAACCAGAGTTAATTAGGGTACATGGTTACAGTGAAATTCATTACAGCAAGTAAGATTGGTCCAAAAGAAATTCCTCACAAACTTAGATGATGCAGTGTAAGCATTGTAACAAAAAAAAAATACAATCTGAACAAACCTCAACATGAAGCTACCTTGTTCCATTAACAGCCCTAGTGTTTACAGTAACGACACATTAAATCAAATGCCATTCTTATGGAATTGTTGACCCTTACATCAAAACGTTTTATTTCTGCAAATTCATACTCAAAATATCCTAAAGCACATACTAGTATGGCTGGGGAAAAAAAAACACCTTAATAACACAATCACTCACGCTCTTGCTCTCACTACCAAAATGCCTGATGCATTTACACAGGAGTTAATGCTACAGTATACCCAAGGCATTAGAATGGGTTACTATGTAACTTAGTGAGGAGTGTCCCTCCCACTTCCACAGCCGAAGTAAGCTGTCCCACTTGGCTCAGTTTCGTGGTCATGATGCCCCAAAGACTCGGCAGTAATGGAGACGAAGCAAAGGAGGTTTGAGACCAGTGCATCAAGTCTACAGCGAGCCTGCTGTAGGGCTACAGTAGCTTTTGTTGTTAAACCCCCAATGAAATTCAATAGAATGATTTCCATCATAGCACTCTTGCCTTTTTATAAATTACATGCTACTGGGTTGTTGGGTAGGGATACCAGGCGTTGCTTGTCGTGCAAGAGTGTACATTGCACCCAGAAATTGATCAGCAATTCGACCGGCTTCCCTTAATCCACTCAATAAAGCACCATGAACTGTTGCAGGGTAGTTGCGAATAGTGTGCTCTCCAGCAAAGAAGAGACGAGGGACTGGCTACAATAACAGAAAGAAAACAGAATCAGTTTCACAGATAATTAAACTATTGCCACTCATGTTTTGCATTTTAACCTTAAAAGGCTTTCAAACAAACCATGTTTTTAAAATAAAATCAACCTTAATTTCACTGCATATTTTTCATATCTCATCATATGCTTTACCTCTTGGCATGAAAGCCATCTTTTAGCTCAATAGATTTTCAGACAGAAAGTTTTCAAATACTTTCTGGAAATCTCAACATGCTGCAAGGTTTGTCACAACCCATTTCGGCATTGCTTTCTTAAAGTCAAGGAGCTTGGTCAGACAGGAATCCATATTCATTGATTATGTGTACAATAATGACATAATAACAACCAAGTTGACAATCTGTTAGCTTTCTTTCCACAGATGAGATACAGGACGGAACGGTGTATTATTTGCAAACCATTTTGAAAGTAACTGCATGTTTGATTATTCTCCAATCTATCTGACACATCATTGTCCATTGGCTCTCTAATTAATGTTGTCAATGGCTCTTTCATAGTCCTTGCTGTCTTCCCTCCTCAGCCCTGGGCACTGGTGGTGAACCTGGGGAAACTGGTTTGTTGCCTCAACAAATTCAGCTTGGCTATCTGCTATTTCCAGCCAAACAAATAGAGACTTCCATTTCTAAAGCATTTTTCATAACTACAAGATATCTTAAAGCACTTTACAACTATTGAAGTACGTTTGAAGTGGAATCCCTGCTGTAATGCAGAAAACATAGCAGCCAAATGCACACAGCAAGATCCCACTAACACCATGAGATTGTGACCAGATAATCTGTTTTTGCGATATTGGCGGAGGCCACTGGAGAAGCAACTACAGCCAGCCATATTGAGAAGTATCTCTACCACATTATCATCTGGGATTTTGATCTTTGGTTAACTTTAAGTGCAACAAAGTTACTAGTTAGATTGGGAGCCATATTGCTTGTCTGTGCTTGACAACAAATTCTGTTCAGAGCAAAGTTTTCAAACAGAAATGTGAGCACACCTCAGGATAAGAACTAGTATGAAATTTAGGCTTGTGCAATCCAATTCTCTTCAATTCATGGCTGAGAAATTGCAACAGGCAAAAGGAGAAAATGTCTTAGAGCGAGAAACAGGAAATGGAATAAAAGCAAGAGTTTTAAAAGAGGTAGGGAATTAAAGCTAGTCAAAGTAAGTAGACGAGACACAGAGGAAGAAAAATAATTTGTACTTATGTAAGTAATGAAATGGCAGTAGGGGAGAAAGCATACAGGAAGGCACAACAGCACGTGGAACGAGTAAGTACACGCACATTCAGGCAGAAAGGTGACAACTACGATGCAAGTTCTACAAACATGCATGTTGTTTTTGGAAAATCATACTTCTTCGGATTTATCACAAATTCTGGAGAACTGCCAAATTTGTCTGTAACTTCTGTGGATAGGATCAGAAACCCTAACATTTTTCAGAGCATCCATCTACCTAGATATTGAAAAATCATTATAAAAGTCTGCTGAATCAAACGAGCATTCTGGTGCTGCTCAATCCAGCTGAACAATCAGAACATGACTGTAACAGGGCCAACAACGCTCCAATACAAATAACTCAAAGACTGGATTTTGACAACATAAAAATTCTGACACATAGTAAGGTTTACAGTTTTTCATTTCGGATATTTGTACAGAAACTTCATTTATTTCACACCTTCATTAAGCGTTACTTTTGTAAAGAAAGTGATCTATATTTAGATTAAGAAGAAAAAAAACTCATAATAAATAGTAGATTCCTCACAACAGAGGGAATTAAACTGGATACAGCAAATGCAGAGGAGAACTGAAAAAGGAAATAAACGGTTGTGGGATGGGGGTGTAGAAATTGAGAAGACATGACTGGATGTCATAAAAGGGACAACTTAACTGGAATCTCGCAGTGCAGAACAGATCCTTCAGCCTATTGTGTCTGCACCTACACATGAGAAACACCTGGCTTTTAACCTAATCCCATTTACCAGCACTTGGCCCATAGCGTTGAATGTTATGATATGCCAAGTGCTCATCCAGGTACTTTTTAAAGTACGTGAGGCAAGTCACAGCCACTACCCTCCCAGGCAGCACATTCTAGACTGTCACTGTCCTCTGGGCAAAAAAGTTTTTCCTCACTTCCCCTTAAACCTCCTGCCCCTCACCTTGAACTTGTGTCTGGTAAATTATAGTCATACGGCACAGAAACCCCTGTAAACAGGATGGTCTACACCTGAACCTGAGGGGCACCAGTATCCTTATCCTTGGGGGGAGGTTTGCTAGTGCTCTTTCGGGGGGTTTAAACTAACTCTGCAGGGGCATGGTGAACTTGCAGCGTGGGTTGGTACCTGGGAGTTCGATGTTGTGGCTATTACGGAGACATGTGTAGAACAGGGACAGGATTGGTTGTTGCAGGTTCCAGGGTTTAAATGTTTTAGTAGGGTCAGAGGTGGGGGTAAAAGAGGGGGAGGTGTGGCATTGCTTGTCAAAGATAGTATTACAGCAGTGGAAAGGACGATGGATGAAGACTCGCCATCTGAGGTAGTTTGGGCTGAGCTTAGAAATAGGAAAGGTGAGGTCACCCTATTAGGAGTTTTTTACAGGCCTCCTAATAGTCCTAGATTCGTAGAAGAAAGGATTGCGAGGATGATTCAGGAGAAGAGTGAAAGTAATAGGGTGGTTGTTATGGGGGACTTTAACGTTCCAGATATTGACTGGGAAAACTATAGCTCGAGTACGTTAAATGGGTCGGTGTTTGTCCAATGTGCGCAGGAGGGTTTCCTGACACAATATGTAGACAGGCCAACAAGAGGTGAGGCCATACTGGATTTGGTTCTGGGTAATGAACCAGGCCAGGTGTTAGAATTGGAGGTAGGTGAGCACTTTGGGGACAGTGACCACAATTCGGTGACTTTTACTCTAGTGATGGAGAGGGATAAGTGTGCACTACAGGGCAAGAGTTATAGCTGGGGGCAGGGAAATTATGATGCGGTGAGGCATGACTTAGGATGCGTGGCTTGGAAAAGTAGGCTTCAAGGGAAGGGTGCAATCGATATGGGGAGCTAGTTCAAGGAGCAACTATTGAGTGTCCTTGATAAGTATGTACCTGTCAGGCAGGGAGGAAAGGGTCGTGAGAGGGAACCGTGGTTTAATAAGGAATTGGAATCCCTTGTTAAAGGGAAGAGGGCGGCCTGTGTAAAGATGAGGCATGAAGGTTCAATTGGGGCGATTGAGAGTTATAAGGTGGCTCTCTCTTTAGATCCTTCCTGGCTAAGAGCAGCAAGGAGGGGACATGAAAAGTCCTTGGTTGGTAGGATTAGGGAAAACCGAGGGCTTTCTATAGGTATGTCAGGAATAAAAGAATGACTAGGGTAGGAATAAGTCCAGTCAAGGATAGTAGTGGGAAGTTGCGTGTGGAGGCTGAAGAGATTGGGGAGACACTGAATGAATACTTTTCGTCAGTATTCACTCAGGAACAGGACATTGTTGCCGATGTAAATATTGAGTCACAATTAATTAGAATGGATGGCTTTGAGATATGTAGGGAAGAGGTATTGGAAATTCTGGAAAAGTTGAATATAGATAAGTCCCCTGGGCCTGATGGCATTTATCCTAGGATTCTCTGGGAAGCAAGGGAGGAGATTGCAGAGCCATTGGCTTTGATTTCTATGTCCTCGTTGTCTACAGGAATAGTGCCAGAAGACTGGAGGATAGCAAACGTGGTTCCCTTGTTCAAGAAGGGGAGTAGGGATAACCCTAGTAACTATAGGCCAATAGGTCTTACCTCTGTTGTGGGCAAAGTCTTAGAGAGAATTGTAAGGGATAGGATTTATGAACATCTGGATAGGAATAATGTGATCAAGGATAGTGAGCATGGTTTTGTAAAGGGCAGGTCGTGCCTCACAAACCTTATTGAATTCTTTGAGAAGGTGACTAAGGAGGTGGACGAGGGTAAAGCGGTAGATGTGGTGTATATGGATTTTAGTAAGGCGTTTGATAAGGTTCCCCATGGTAGGCTACTCCAAAAAATACGGAGGTATGGCATTGAGGGTGAGTTGGAGGTTTGGATTAGGAATTGGCTGGCTGGAAGAAGACAGAGGGTAGTAGTTGATGGTAAAGGTTCATCTTGGAATGCAGTTACCAGCGGTGTTCCGCAAGGATCTGTTTTGGGACCATTGCTGTTTGTCATTTTTATAAATGACCTGGAGGAGGGGCTAGAAGGTTGGGTGAGCAAGTTTGCAGATGATACAAAAGTCGGTGGAGTTGTTGAGAGTGAGGAAGGATGTGGCAGGTTACAGTGGGATATAGATAAGCTGCAGAGCTGGGCTGGAATGTGGCAAATGGAGTTTAATGTAGTTAAGTGTGAAGTGATTCACTTTGGTAAGAGTAACAAGAAGATGGAGTACTGGGCTAATGATCAGATACTTGGTAGTGTAGATGAGCAGAGGGATCGTGGTGTCCATGTACACAGATCTTTGAAAGTTGCCACCCAGGTAAATAGTGCAGTGAAGAAGGCATATGGCGTACTGGCTTTTATTGGTAGAGGAATTGAGTTCCGGAGTCCTGAGGTCATGTTGCAGTTGTATAAGACTCTGGTGCGGCTGCATCTGGAGTATTGTGTGCAGTTTTGGTCACCATACTACAGGAATGATGTGGAGGTAGTGGAACGGTTGCAAAGGAGGTTTACCAGGATGTTGCCCGGTATGGTAGGAAGATCGTATGAGGAAAGGCTGAGGCACTTGGGGCTGTTTTCATTGGAGAAAAGAAGGTTTAGGGGTCACTTGATAGAGGTGTACAAGATGATTAGGGGTTTAGATAGGGTTGACCATGAGAACCTTTTTCCACGTATGGAGTCAGATATTACGAGAGGGCATAGCTTTAAATTAAGGGGTGGTAGGTATAGGACTGATGTTAGGGGTGGATTCTTTACTCAGCGAGTCGTGAGTTCATGGAATGCCCTGCGAGTAACAGTGGTGGACTCTCCCTCTTTATGGGCATTTAAACGGGCATTGGATAGGCATATAGAGGAAAGTGGGCTAGTGTAGGTTCGGTGGGCTTGGATCGGCGCAACATCGAGGGCCGAAGGGCCTGTACTGCGCTGTAATTTTCTATGTTCTATGTTCTAAACAGACCCTTCAGTCCAATATATCCATGCTGATCAAGTTTCCCAAACTAATCTAGCCACATTTGTCTGCATTGGGCCCATAGCCCTCTCAACCTTTCCTATTCATATACCTATCCAAATGTCTTTAATGCTGTAACTGTACTTGCATCTACCACTTCCACTGGCAGTTCATTCCACTTGTGACACTGTGTGAAAAAAATTGCCCTTAGGTCCCTTTTAAATCTTTCTCCCCTCACCTAGTTTTGAACTCTACTACCCTTGGGAAAAGACTTTAGCTATTCACCTTATCATGCCTCTCACGATTTTATAAATCTCTACCGTCATCTCACAACTTCCTACGCCTCAGTGAGAAAGGTACAGCCAATTCAGCCTCCTTTCATAACTCAAACCCTCCAGTCCTGGGAACATCCTTACCAATCTTTTCTGCACCCTCTCCAATTGAATCATGTCCTTCCTATAACAGGTTGTCCAGAACTGCATACAGTAATCCAAAAGTGGGCTCACCAACGTCCTATACAAACACAACATGATGGCCCAACTCCTGCGATATACTCAATGGTCTGAGCAATGAAAGCAAACATCAAGGGGCTGAATGTCTTCCTCCTGTTCCTATGTTCCTAAAGTTTATAGGTTACAGGCAGGAAAGTAGAGCGGAGACCAAGAGTTAATGTTACTGAATTTTAGAGGAGGTTCAGGAAGCTGTATTGCCAAGTCCAGTTGCTTTTCTTTCACTGAGTGCAAACATCTTCATCTTACATATTACATCTATAGTTTCTCCTTCACACCCTGACATGTGGTTGTCTCCCACAAGAACTCATGACAGAGACACTTCAGGAGTCAGAAGGTGAATTCATCACTACACAATTCTCAACAGTCTCTGACCTGCTCTCGTAGTAATAGTGTCTCGATGGCTAGTCCAGGTCAGTTTCTGACCAACGATAAGCCCCAAGTTGGGAGTAGTGGAGAATTCAGCAGAGGTAAATGCCATTGAACGTCAAGAGGAGATGGTTAAATGCTGTCTTGTTGGAGTTGATCACTGTCTAGCATTTGTGTGAAGTGAAGCAAAGGAGTAAACAGGAGACCATTTAGATAGGGTAGGTAGAGGAGCTATGTAAAAGGTTGAGAGTTTTGAGTAGAAAAGTTGTCCAGCTCAAATAGGATGTAGTCTTGGACTACATAATGGCAGAAATTGCTGAGGCCAAATGGTGACAATGTCTGTCCTCTTTAGATACTGGAATTATACCAAGAAATTGCAGGATTGAGCATAAAAACATAAAACCTGGTACTGAAAACTAGCCGGCTAAACATCTACCTCAGTCGTATTTAGCTCAACATCAACTGGGTTCTGGATTTGCTGCGGGACATAACCCATTTTCTCCATTTGATTTTAATCTCTCTTCGCCAGAAACCCAAAGGAATTAAAGAGAAAAGGCTGTAAAGACAAAATTGATTGAGACACACAAAGCAGTGGTGAATGGTTATTTTGCCAGACTGGAGAGAAGTAATCAATGGAGTCGCCCGGGATCAACATTAGTAACAAAATTCTTTTTGGTGAAATCTCAATCTCAAACTTTGCTGATGGTGCAAAAGTGAAACCTGTTAAACAATGAAGATGTTAACAGCAGACTATTTAAAGGAGTATAGGGACACACCAGTAAATTAAGCAGATGTGGCAGATGAAATTTAACACAGAAGTGCAAGGTAATGGAACTTGAAAAGAATAAGGAGAGGCGAAGCAATATATACTTAATGATTAAAATTATGCCAGCCCATAATTGTAAGACACTTTGGGTTTTATAGACAAGTCTGTGAACATGACAGGACAAGTTGATAAACCTATATTAAAAAAGCACTTATGAACTATTGTTGTAAAAATAGATGTGTAGATAAAAACAAGGAAGTTCGAAATTCTTGTTTTTATTCAACATGCTATTAATGATCTGACGTGCACCACTTGAAAGGGTGATGAAAGCAAGTTCATTAGCAACTTTCAAAAGGAAATAAATACTTGAAAAAGGAAATAGCTGTAGGATTGTGGGCTAACGACAAGGGAATGGGATTACTGAGTATTCTTTCCAAAAAGATGATGGATCAAATACTCCACTTCTACGCTGCAAAATTCTATGAGTTAGCTTAAGCAGGCACAACATATTCTTCAAGCCTTTCCTACTAACTGAACATTCCTGACAAAATAACTACAGAACCAAAGATCAGCGCTTTCTACTAGCTTGGAGATCTTGTACAATATAGGTGCCAACCCAGTTCAAATTCTTGACAAAACATTTCCATCTCTTGGTAATGGTCAACATGCCTCAGCCCTTTTATAACCATTCAGTTCCATGCTATTCACTTATTTGTAAGGGCAAATAAGTCACAGTTTCTATTACAAACAGTGCTCACACTTCCATTAGACAAACAGGCCTTCATGCTTTCCATAGAGCATGATGGAGCTGCTGAATAGAAGTTGGAACTCATCATAAACTGGCCAGCAATGTCCATCAACAGATTGTTAAACGAGAGACCCAGGTAATGTCCTGCAGAGCCGGGTGAAAGTCTCACCATGGCAGATGGCGGAATTTCAATTCAATAAAACCCTGGGATTCAGAGTCTAATGGTGACCCTTGTTATTATAAATCCAGGATGACAGTGGAACAGGATGTTCCAGCCGGTGCTTGTCTGCGCCATCCGTTCCTTTCTTTCCTGTTCTCTTCTTTCTCAATATTTTTTTCATCTTCTGTCAGTGGCTCAGAGCTGATTGGGGATGGCCGGGGGAGGGGGGGGGGGGGGGGGGGCAGCACCCCGGACTAGAGATGGTGGCCAGTGGGCCCCTTGCAAAGCAGGGACGGTCTGGAGCCAAGCAGGGGCTGTCAGTGACCCAGGAGAGCAGGCACGGTCTGGAGCCAAGCAGGGGCTGTCAGTGACCCAGGAGAGGGACGGACGGTCTGCAGCCAAGCAGGGATGTCAACGACCCAGTGCGGGGACCACAGCCACCAGGCCAGGTGCGAAGATGGCTATTGGTTGGGAACTGGTGGAGCCCAGTCAGACCACATGGAAGCCCTTATAGATCAACTGTAATGTCTATCTATTTAACTTTATTTCTTGTTTTACAAACTCATACTATGTACTATAACATTTCTTTATTTTCTCCACTTTTTGTACCTTAGATAGTGCCATGCGTTGGCGACATTATATACTTTTCACTGCACTGTTTGTTGTAACTTGCACACCACGTGACAATAAACAATGTCAATTCTGTAAAACCGTTGCCAAATGTTGGGAAAAGTCCATTTAGTTCAGTAATGCCCTTTTGGGAAGGAAATCTGTCCTCCCTACCTTGCATGGCCTGTATGTGAGAAGGAAATCTGCCCTCCCTACCTTGCATGGCCTGTATGTGAGAAGGAAATCTGTCCTCCCTACCTTGCATGGCCTGTATGTGAGAAGGAAATCTGTCCTCCCTACCTTGCATGGCCTGTATGTGACTCCAGACTAACAGCAATACAGCTGACTTTCAACTGCCCTCTGGGCGGCACGGTGGCACAGTAGTGAGCACTGCTGCCTCACAGCACCAGAGACCCGGGTTCATTTCCCGCCTCAGGCGACTTTGTAGATTTTGCACATTCGCCCCGTGTCTGCGTGGGTTTCCTCCGGGTGATCCGGTTTCCTCCCACAGTCCAAAAGATGTGCGGGCCAGGTCAGGTGAATTGACCAGACTAAATTGTCCGTTGCGTTGGGTGAAGAGGTAAATGTAGGGGTATGGGTGGGTTGCACGTCGGTGTGGACTTGTTGGGCCAAAAGGCCTGTTTCCACACTAAGTAATATATATAAAAATATATATATACTGGCCTGGCCAGTGACATCCATGTCCCATGATAGTTTTTGTTTTGGTCAATCATAGCTGATTAAAGTCACAGTATTAGAACTGACTGCTCAACTGAAATCAACTTTCCATTTATTGAAACAAATTGAGTTTGCTGCTTTAAAGTTACATGCTATGTTTCATGGAAGAGTTTTTAAAGAGACAGATTTTTTTTGAGTTAGACCACTAAATCCCACTCGCCATATTATCACCTATAAGTCAAAAGATAAACCTTGTGTAACATATCTTGTGTTTCGAACTAAAGAATAAAAAAATTCACTTTACTGTCAAGCATACACTTCTTATTCAACAGACTTAATTCATAGCTCCAAAATGGTATTTCAGCAACAGTAACAGACTTGGTACTTCCCCAGTCACGACAATTGCAGCAGGAAATTTATGAATAGATCACTGTTAGTTCTCCAATGGAAAGGGGAAGACAATTCACAACCCCATCTTCAAACATTCTTTAATGACGTTCTATCAACAGATAGGTTGCAATGTAAAATACCTCTGATATTTTGCAGATAAATTGGTCTACAACACTATGATCAAAAACTGAATGTCTCAGTAAACAAACTACCAAAGTCTAAATATCAGATTTTTACCTGAGGAGCCCCAGGGATGCTGGGACCTGGGGTCACTGGTTGCGCCATTAGATCATAGTCATTACCAGAAGAGCCAGCAGCCACATAAGAATAGGAACCACGTGCCCACGGATCAGCACGCCAGCGAGTAACAACTGTCTCCTTTGGCTGCAAGAAAAACAGTAGGATAAAGTACACAACCAAAGTGACAGACATTACTTTCCTCAGAATTAAGGGCTATTCAGATTTCCTTCCCTGAAGATCAGTGAACCAAGTGGGTTTTTATGACAATTGACAGAAGTTACATGATCACCATCAAACCATCTGACGCCAGATTTATTTAATTCAAATTTCACCCTCTGATATGGTGGGATTTGAACCATGTCCCCAGTCACTAGCCTAGGGTTTTAGATTACCAGTCCAGTGGCAGTATTGCTACATCACCTCTCATCTTTACATTTTGCAGAGACAGTCAAAAAAAAGGAGAAAAAAAAGCCATTAAGTCTCATCCAACAGCTTAATTAAAAACTTTAAGCACAAACAAATATTATCAATAAATGATCCAATTATGCTAAAGTTCTGAATTAGTTTAAATAGGTTTAAAATGTTTAAATAACATGTCACAACTCATTGAGGTAGGACATTAGAAATCACGATCCACTGTTCCTGGAATCATCACAATTGTGAAAGGATTTAACCAAACAATCCAAAATCCCCCGTTTACATGATGGACGAGCTCAGGTTAAAACACTCACCAGGTTTCTATATTTAGCCACAAATAGAGTCATATAGTCAAAGAGATGTACAGTATGGAAACAGACCCTTCAGTCCAACCCGTCCATGCCGACTAGATATCCCAATTCAATCTAGTCCCACCTGCCAGCACCTGACCCATATCCCTCCAAACTCTTCCTATTCATATACCCATCCAAATGCCTCTTAAATGTTGCAATTGTACTAGCCTCCACCACATCCTCTGGCAGCTCATTCCATACACATACCACCCTCTGGGTGAAAAAGTTGCTCCTTAGGTCTCTTAAATCTTTCCCCTCTCACCCTAAACCTATGCCCTCTAGTCCTGGACTCCCCAACCCCAGGGAAAAGACTTTGTCTATTTAGCCTATCCATACCCCTCATGATTTTGTAAATCTCTAATAAGGTCACCCCTCAGCCTCCAACGCTCCAGGGAAAACAGCTCCAGTCTGTTCAGCCTTTTCCTGTAGCTCAGATCGTTCAACCCTGGCAACATCCTTGTAAATCTTTTCTGAACTCTTTCAAGTTTCACAACATCTTTCCGATAGGAAGGAGACCAGAATTGCATGCAATATTCCAACAGTGGCCTAACCAATGTCCTGTACAGCCGCAACATGACCTCCCAACTCCTGTACTCAATACTCTGACCAATAAAGGAAAGCATACCAAACACCTTCTTCACTATCCTATCTACCTGCGAATTCACTTTCAAGGAGCCATGAACCTGCACTCCTAGGTGTCTTTGTTCAGCAACACTCCCTAGGACCTTACCATTAAGTGTATACATCCTGCTAAGATTTGCTTTCCCAAAATGCAGCACCACACATTTATCTGAATTAAACTCCATCTGCCACTTCTCAGTCCAGATCCTGTTACAATCTGAGGTAACCCTCTTCACTCTCCACTACACCTCCAATTTTGGGGTCATCTGCAAACTTACTAACTGTACTGCTTATGCTCGCATCCAAACCATTTATGTAAATGACAAAAAGTAGAGGGCCCAGTACCAGTCCTTGTGGCACTCCACTGGTCACAGGCCTCCAGTCTGAAAAACAACCCTCCACCACCACCCTCTGTCTTCTACCTTTGAGCCAGTTCTGTATTCAAATAGTAAAAAATGAGGTCTGCAGATGCTGGAGATCACAGCTGCAAATGTGTTGCTGGTCAAAGCACAGCAGGTTAGGCAGATGGCTACTTCTCCCTGTATTCCATGAGATCTAACCTTGCTAATCAGTCTCCCATGGGGAAGCTTGTCGAACGCCTTACTGAAGTGCATATAGATCACATCTACTGCTCTGCCCTCATCAATCTGCTTTGTTATTTCTTCAAAAAACACAATCAAGTTTGCAAGACATGATTTCCCACGCACAAATCCATGT
Organism: Hemiscyllium ocellatum; assembly: GCF_020745735.1. Taxonomy (NCBI): domain Eukaryota; kingdom Metazoa; phylum Chordata; class Chondrichthyes; order Orectolobiformes; family Hemiscylliidae; genus Hemiscyllium; species Hemiscyllium ocellatum. Next base: position 43,580,218 of record NC_083430.1, read on the forward strand.
TGACTATCCTAAATCAGTCCTTGCCTTTCCAAATACATGCACATCCTGTCCCTCAGGATTCCCTCCAACAACTTGCCCACCATCGATGTCAGGCTCACCGGTCTATAGTTCCCTGGCTTGTTTTAACCACCCTTCTTAAACAGTGGCACCACGTTTGCCAACCTCCAGTCTTCTGGCACCTCACCTGTGACTATCGATGATACAAGTATCTCAGCAAGAAGCCCAGCAAACACTTCTCTAGCTTCCCACAGAGTTCTCGGTACACCTGATCAGGCCCTGGGGATTTATCCACTTTTAACTGTTTCAAAACATCCAGCGCTTTCTCCTCTGTAATCTGAACATTTTACAAGATGTCACCATCTATTTCTATATCTTCCATATCTTTTTCCACAGTAAACACTGATGCAAAAAATTCATTTATATTCATTCATATCTCCCCCATTTTCTGTGACTCCACACAAAGGCCGCCTTGCTGATCTTTGAGGGGCCCTATTCTCTCCCTAGTTACCCTTTTGTCCTTAATATATTTGTAAAAACCCTTCAGATTCTATTCTATTCGCCAAAGCTAGCTCATGTCCCCGTACTGCCCTCCTGATTTCTCTCGAGTATACTCCTACTTTCTCTAAGGATTCACTCGATCTATCCTCTCTATACCTGACATATGCTTCCTTCTTTTTCTGAACAAAACCCTCAATTTCTTTAGTCATCCAGCATTCCATACACCTACCAGCCTTCCCTTTCACCCAGACAGGAATATACTTCCTCTGGATTCTTGTTATCTCATTTCTGAAGGCTTCCCATTTACCAGCCGTCCCTTTACCTGCAAACATCTGCCTCCAATCAGCTTTCAAAAGTTCTTGCCTAATACCATCAAAATTGGCCTTTCTCCAATTTAGGACTTTGTCATTTCATTATGAAAAAACATATTTTACCAATGACAAGTAGGAACTAGAACTACAAACTTTCCAGTCGATGGGTCAGTGCGGACACAATGGACTGAAGGGCCTCTCTTTGCTGCATGACTCTCTAACTTAAACTGTACCCCTTTTAAATTTCTCCCTTTACATACAGACAAAGGCATGGATACTAATGGTGGAAAAGGAAAGAAAAAATTAAGGAAAAACAGTTTAATATCACGAGACTAGACCACAGAGGAGTTGATGAGTAGTTTTATTTCAGTTATTTTAAATTCCTTTTCATTATTTGCTGTTCACAGAAGGTTTCTGGACACTGATGCTCTCCATTCATTTGGAGGTAAGCACCCTTTCATTATCTTTTAAAAAATGTGTTTGCTTCATCCTTCAATATTGGGGACTTGTAAGGCAAAAAGCAGTTATTATTGGAGGCTTTCAGGTATCTCCACACAAGAGAGATTATTTGATGCGTTCTCTTTCCAGACTAGATGATTCTCTGCTGCATGGACCCCACTAGACATGGCCACCTGATCAGGGGCCCAGACAAATAGTTGTCTCTTATTCAGAAGCCAGCCAGTCTGATTTTGCTCTCTGTTCCAGGAAAATACAGTTTTGGGAACTGGGTACAATGTACTCCAGTAAACGTGATTTTTAAAACTGGATGAACATCTTTACGCAGTCTCCTTGCTTTAAGCTACCAACTTTCATTTTAAGCCCATAGACCAAAACTAAAAGGTAATAAAAGCATGCAGCCTTTGCAAATAATAGCTAAAGTCTTGGTGAAGTGAGGTGCATACATACACATCAAAATGCACAGAGATTCCCATGTACTGCATTAATATGCAGGGTGAGAAGCAAATTGCTCTACTCACATTATTCTAGGGAACAAAAGTATTGTGATGAAAGAATCAGGGTTGTACTTGCACTGGGAGTGGAACAGGGAAAGTTAATTGATCAGGCAATTCCTGGGATCTGTAACAATAACTTTTTTGAAAGCAGGAATTGAGGGCAGGGAGATGCAGTAGTATGAAATCATTGGGGAAGCTAGCTGTTAACCACAGATGCTGGAAGGTCCACGAGTGTTACAACATTATTTCATTGAGAACATGTGTTGATACTAAAGTTAACAAAATGTCAGCTATGTTTCAGTTTGCAGCATTCAGACCTCAAAGTTAGGAGGCTACAGATTCAAACTTCATCCATAGACTTGGACAGAAAATCCATGTTGATGATTAATGATGCCATATTGAGGGAATAAAACATGAATAGTGCCAGAAGAGAAAGAGGAAAAGGTAGTCAATGAAAAGCTTGCAACAAGTTACTGGTATACAACATTTTCAATACAGCGAGTTTTGAGAAGATTTGTAGATCAGGTTGAGGTTCTGGACGTAGGTTTGCTCGCTGAGCTAGAAGATTCATTTCTAGACATTTCATCACCCTACAAGTAACATCCTCATTGGGTCTCAGGCGAAGCAGTGTATATGATTCCTGCTTTCTATTTATAAGTTTGGGTTTCTTTGGGTTGGTGATGTTATTTCCTGTGGTGATGTCATTTCCTGTTCTTTTTCTCAGAGGGTGGTAAATGGAGTCTAACTCAATGTGTTTGTTGATAACAGTTCTAGTTGGAATGCCATGTTTCTAGGAATTCTCATGCGTGTCTCTGTTTGGCTTGTCCTAAAATGGATGTGTTGTCCCAATCGAAGTGGTGTCCTTACTTATCTGTATGTAAGAATACTAGTGAGAAAGAGTCATGTCGTATTGTGGCTAGTTGGTGTTCACGTATCCTGGTGGATATTTTTCTGCTTGTTTGTCCAATGTAGTGTGGTGATGTATGTGTTTTTGGGTGCTATACATACTGCTTTGCATTGACAAGTTAGCTTTCAATCTAATTTCACACCATGTACATGGCGGCACCACCACATGGAATGCATAATGTTTTACGTCACTTAAATTTCATGAAGTTGTGAAGACCTAATAACTGTTCTTCATACTACATAGTGCATTTGTATGAAACATAAATCTGTTACTCTGAAGAAAAAAGTACACTCTTTAAAAAAAGCAGCCTCCTTACATGCAATAATGAGAAAATTTGACCTGACGTAAATATCCGATATCATACCCCTCAGAAAAAATGCACCCAGATTTGGTTCTGAGTAATGAACCCGGCCAGGTGTTAGATTTGGAGGTAGGGGAGCACTTTAGTGATAGTGACCACATTCAGTTGTGTTTACTTTAGTGATGGAAAGGGATGGGTAAACACCAGAGGGCAAGAGCTACAGCTGAGGGAAAGGCAATTATGATGTGATTAGACAAGGTTTAGGATGCACTGGATGGGGAAGCAAACTGCAGGGATGGACACAATAGAAATGTGGAGCTTATTCAAGGAACTGTGTCTCCTTGATAATTATGTACTTGTCAGACAGGGAGAAAGTTGTCAAGCGCAGGAGGTGTGGTTTACTAAGCAAGTTGAATCTCTTATCAAGAGTAAGAGGAAGACTTATGCTAGGATGAGATGTGAAGGCTCAGCTAAGGCGATTTAGAGTTACAAGGTAGTCAGGAAAGACCTATGGAGAGAGCTAAAACAAATGATGAGGGGTCACGAAGTTGTTGGCGGATAGCTTTACATAGGTATACAAGTGATAAAATGACTAGAGTAAGATTAGGGCCAATCAAGGAAGTTGTGGGAAGTTGTGCATGGAGTCAGAGGAGATAGGGGAAGCACTAAATAAATATTTTTCTTCAGTATTCACACTGGAAAAAGATAATGTTGTCGAGGAGAATACTGAGAAACAGGCTACTAGACTAGATGGGATTGAGATTTTGAGATTCACAATGTGGTGTTAGAAAATCTGGAAATTGTGCAAACAGATAAATCCCCTAGGCCGGATGGGATTTATCCTCAGATTCTCCTGGAAGCCAGCGAGGAGATTGCCGAGCCTTTGGCTTTGATCTTTATGTTGTCACTGTCTACAGGAATAGTACCAGAACACTGGAGAATAGCAAATGTTGTTCCCTTGTTCAAGGACAGGTGTAGAGACAACCCTGGTAATTAAAGACCAGTGGGTCTTACTTTGGTTGTGGGTAAAATGTTGGAAAACATAATAAGAGATAGGAGTTATAATCACCTCAATAGGAATAAGTTGATTAAGGATAGTCAACACAGTTTTGCGAAGGGTAGATCATGCCTCACAAACCCCACTAAGTTCTTTGAGAAGGTGACCAAACACCTAGATGAGGATAAAACGGTTGATGTGGTGTATATGGATTTCAGTAAGGCATTTGATAAGATTCCCCATGGTAGGCTATTGCAGAAAATATGGAGACATGGAATTGAGGGTGATTTAGAGGTTTGGATCAGTAATTGGCTAGCTGAAAGAAGACAGAGGGTGGTGGCTGATGGAAAAGGTTTATCCTGGAGTTCAGTTACTACTGGTGTGTCATAAGGATCTGTTTTGGGGCCACTGCAGTTAGTCCTTTTTATAAATGACCTGGATGAGGGCATAGAAGGATAGTTTAGTAAATTTGCAGATGACACTTATGTCGATACAGTTGTGGATAGTGCTGAAGGATGTTTGAAGTTACAGAAGGACATAGATAAAGTGCAGAGCTGGGCCGAGAGATGGCAAATGGAGTTTAACGCAGAAGAGTGTGAGGTGATTCACATTGGAAGGAATAACAGGAATGCAGAGTTCTGGGCAAATGGTAAGATTCTTGGCAGTATAAATGAGCAGAGGGACCTTTGTGTCAATGTACATAGACACTCAAAGTTGCCACCCAGGTTGACAGGGCTGTCAAGAAGGCACACAGTGTATTAGCTTTTCTTGGTAGAGGCATAGAGTTTCAGAATCACGAGGTCATGCTGCAGCTGTACAAATCTCTGGTGCAGCCGCGCTTGGAGTACTGCATGCTGTTCTGGTCACCTCACTATAGAAAGGATTCAGAAGCTTTGGAAAGGTTTCAGAGGAGATTAACCAGGATGTTACCTGGTATGGAGCGAAGAGCTTACGAGGAAAGGTTGAGGGACTGGAGGCTGTTTTCGTTAGACAAAAGGCTGAGAGGTAACTTATTTGAGACATATAAGATAATCAGAGGGTTAGATAGGGTGGACAGGGAGAGCCTTATTCCTCGGATGGGGATGGCTACCACAATGGGGCATAGCTTCAGATTAAGGGTGATAGATATAGGACAGAGGTCAGAGGTAGTTTCTTTACTCAGAGTAGCAGAATGCACTGCCTGCAACAATTGTAGACCCGCCAACTTTAAGGGCACTTAAATGGTAGGCACGTGGGTGAGAATGGAATAGTGCAGGTTAGATGGGCTTCAAATTGGTTTCACAGGGCGGTGCAACATCAGGGCCAAAGGGCCTATACTGCACAGTAATGTTCTATGTTCTGCATTCTAATAATGTATTAGTTGATTTAAATCTTAACAGCCATAAGTAATGTATGATATATTTTCAGAAACTGCACATGCATTCTAGTGCACAATAGAAATGACAGTAACCATAACAACCACACCAAAGAGATAATGAATAGCTTGGCTCAAAAGTGTTGACATTCAATGATAATGATGGACCAAATTCTTCTCACATGGCAGTAAATTTTGAACATATTTGGCTTAATTGTTGCTGCTCAGCCACGGATTAGCGTATGGATTAATTTTAAACAGTGATATGGTTGATATACCAAACTTCCTGTCAAAGCCTGAACTTTGAGCAGTGACAATCGATTTGTCTTCCTGTGCAAAACACTACGGCAATGGAAACAACCACTGCTGCTCTATGGAGAGCAATGCTACATCATTTCAGGGGACTGATCTTTCAAATGTATGTTATACTCCATCATATTAAAAGCAGTGTGTTATTCTAAAAGGTAAAGTAGTTTGACATAATGTTCCTTGAATTCTGTGTGGAAACCCAAAAGATGATCTGTAAAGGATGACCTCAAGTTACAATACAAGTGTACTCCAAGGTATGGCCAAAGGAATGTTGTACATGCGTAAAGTATATAATATTTTCACTGAATATGATCACACATTTTGCAACCAAGATCAGACAGGACACCTAAATAAATGTTCTTGGGTTGCAGAGAAAAAAGCAGCTAGATCAAACTTGAAAGCAGTGACAGCAGTTCCACCCCTTAGGGTGAGCAGGCAAAATTAGAATTCAATTAAGAAAAGAACATTATTTCAAATTTTGCAGAGTAGATGTAGGCAACACTGCACAGCAAGAATACATTTCTCTTCCTAGGATTGAAAAAAAAAGACAAAATATGCCTACTCTATGGCACCATAAATGCACATCAATTATCCCTTAATCTAAGGAATTTCATTTTTTGTGTACATCACATTCAAATAGAGTCCAATGTGCTTCAGTGCAGTGTCTACCATGTAAAAGAAAAGCAATGCTAATCAGAGCAAAACCCGTACTTGAATAAGAAAGGAGGCTCTCATGTCACTCGACACTTCTTGCCAAATTTAAGAAAAACGGTATGCAGAGTATAGGAAGACCCGAGTGAAACAGGAAAAAGGTGCAAGTCTACAGGCAGCTACACAATACATTGCAGAGACATTTTCAGCATGAAACTTCCTACAGCGAAGAATAAAGTTGCTAAATGTTTGAGGAGTCTCTGCAGAGACACTAGATCCAACAACAGGGCACCTTTCAGCACACTCTGAAATCTTGTTTCTAAACAGTTTCCCATCAGCAGAAAGTTTCAAGTGAATTCTTTGCCATTTGATATATTTTCAGTCTTGCCTGAAATAATATTTCCCACGCTGGTTGGATTAAAATGGAACACAGCAACTGAACTGGTGACAAAAAGGTACAGATTGCACTTTAAAAGATTTAGAAAGGCAAATGTAATTGTAGATCATTGTATGTAGAATTATTCATAAATTCATATATACTTCACTAGTGAGCTGTGCACTGGGTAGATGCTTGAACTTAAAGAATATTTTCCGTTCTGTTCTTCCAATCACAATCAATTCATCTTTATTCAAATCACACCAAAATGAAATGCTTTTACGTGGAGCATCTTGCTTTTTCTTGGCCTGCCCTATAACTTCATGTGGTTTGATAAAGCTTCGACACTTTAGTATCAATGCATTTATCTTTCCTCCTGGTTGTGATATACGCATTGTCAACTAGGAAATGTAACGCCTGGCTAAATGGTTGACACAATTAAATAGTTTAGATGGGAAGTAACATACATAATGATTTTCTTCTGAATTGTTCTTGGTGGTGTTAGTACAGAACCTTAGGACTTTGCATTTGTTATCATGCAGTAGAGTATGCAAAGTGCCTTGCTGGGACTGATTAAGATTTAAGTGCAGCAATCAACCTCTAATCAGATATCGGAGTGTACTATGCATGCTAGCATCACTCAGCAAAAAGCTACAGCAAAACAAGTTTTAACAATTTTACCTGATCTTTCTACACAAGTTAGCTTTCATGCATCTTATGTAAGGGTGATTGATTGCCGAGTGGTATCATGACTGGACTATTAATCCTGAGACCCAGGTAATGTTCTAGGGACCTGGGTTCAAATCTACCACAGCAGATGAATTTGGATCCAACAAAAATCTGGAATTAAGAATCTAACGGTGACTGTGAATCCATTGTCAATTGTTGGAAAAATCCATATGCTTCACTAATGTCCTTTAGGAAAGGAAACTGCCATTCTTACCTGGTCTGGCCTACACATGACTACAGACCCACAGCAATGTGGTTGGCTCATAACTGCCCTCTGGGCAATTAGGGGTCAGCAATTCATGCTGGCCGAACCAGCAATCCCTTTACCCAGTGAACAACTAAAAACAAAAGCTCCTCTACGACTGCCACCAGAATTCACAAAACGTTAAAAGATGAGAGTACAACTTAAATATAAGGCCTCAAACTAGGTTTGGAAAAAAATAGCAAATTAATTTTACTTAAAAGTTAGAAAACACTATCTCTCCTTTCCATTTTGTTTCACCCCATCACTCTCTTACCAAGACAGACACAGATCTGGGAAAAAAAAACCACAAAAAGAAATGCAATCAGCTTCATTCATACCTGTGGGACTGCACTGCTGCCAAATATTCCTTTAAGGATGGCTAGACAACGACCAACAATGACATCATCGCTAATGTTCTCCATGATTCCAGCTGCCTCTCCAGCCACTAGAGCCAGTAGAATTGGAGCTGGCAATGAACAAAACAACTAATCAAAAGAAATGTAACCACGTACTCATGATTACTGACAGCAGGTTCCACATTTTGTGCAACTACAGAGCAACTGCAACATTCATGGGTTTAAAAGGTGCCCAAATAATTAAAAACCTGAGTGTTATGAATCATATACATCCCTAGGAAGAGGGAATCAAAAAAAGGGATTTATTAGAACCAGAATACATCAAATGGATCCAAACATGTCAAAAAATGTAGGATATTAAGAAAAGTATGCCTTATTCCAAATAGTGTTGATTTAGAATGTAAACAAGCTTGAATAGGGAGTCATGCTGGGGGAAAAGTTATTGTTGCTGTTGAACTGTAGCTGTGGCTATTTAAAATTTTCAAGCAGTCTTTCATTAACTGAAGCTTTGAACCACAATACAACAGGCACAATATGAATCTCAAAAGCATCAACAAAATACAAACAGATTAAATAAGAAAAGGAGGAGACCATAAGCCCCTCAAGCTTGTTCCGCCATTAAATAATATTTGGTTGAAAACTCAGAGCATTCAAATAGTGAATAACATATTATATAAACAGCATTATACAAAATAACGATTGGAATGATTGTTGGATTGGATCAAAGTACAATCTCCAGGGCTCAGCTACTTAAGAATTGCTGCAGTGTAAATTAAAGCTCAGATCAAGCAAAATTGGCTACCTGTCAGAAGACAGGGGATGGTGGTTGATGGGAAATGTTCATCCTTGAGTTCAGTTAGTAGTGGTGTACCGCAAGGAGGTGTTCCAGTAGAGTTGTGAACAATGCAGAAGGATGTTGCAGGTTACAGAGGGACATAGGTGAGCTGCACAGCTGGGCTAAGGGGTGGCAAATGAAGTCTAATGCCGAAAAGTGAAAGGTGATTCACTTTGGAAGGAGTAACAGAAGTACACAGTACTGAGTTAATGGTCTGATTCTGGATAATGTGGATGAGCAGAGACATCTCAGTGTCTTTGTGCACAGATCCCTCAAAGTTGTCACCCAGGTTGATAGGATCATTAAGAAGGCGTACAGTCTGAGAGCTTTTATTGGCAGAGGGATTGAGTTTCGGAGTTATGAGGTCATGTTGCAGCTGTACAAAACTCTGGTGTGGCCATACTTGGAATACTGTGGACAGTTCTGGTCTCCACATTATAGGAAGGATGTGGAAGCAAAGGAAAGGGTGCAGAGGAGATTTACCAGGATGTTGCCTAGTATGGAGGGAAGGTTTTATAAGGAAAAGCTGAGGGAACTGAGGCTGTCTTCATTAGAGAGGAGGTGGTTAAGAGGTGACTTAATAGAGACATACAGATGATCTGAGGATTAGAGTGGCCTCGAAACAACTACAACTATTTTCCTATATGTCAAAAATGACTGCAGTCAGCAGAGAGTTTGCCCCCGTTACCCATTAATTCCAGTTTTGCTAGGGCACCTTGATGCCACAATTGGTTGAATGTGCTCTTGATGTCAAGGGCTGTCATGTTCACATCATATTTGGAATTCAGCTGTTTTATCCACACTTGAACTAAGGTCATACTGAGATCAGGACCTAAGTGGTAAAGTTCTATTCCGACTCTCTACACAATGTGCAGAATCCAACATTTATCATCCAAATTACCATATTATATTTTTGGGCAGTTCCATAAATATGGACATTTGGCTTCAGTTTAAAGCCTGCATAGTTAAATAAGAAAATGAGATTAGAGAGATTACAATTGTTCTAGTGAAAAATAATTCTAATTATTTGATTGAGCAGAACACAAATGTTGCCTGCTTATTAAGATATAACATTATCAGAAAGTAAATTTGCTCTGCTAAAGTTATATCATTTTTTTGTCAAAGAAAGTGATTTCATTAGTATGCAATAAGCTATTTCTGGTATGCAAGTACCTTTATAAAGATTCCAAAAAAGGAACAACTCTCCCCTACTGGCAGTAGTGCTTCCAACATGACCAAAGAGATTTACACTGGGATCCCAGAATACACGATCAAAACATAATACAACCTGTAAGTAACACAAAGAGAGCATTAACAGATGGTAAATTACTTATCATCAACATAATTCGATCAGTAATGGTACATGAACAACCACCCAGCTACTAACACTTACTGAGTAGTGGGAGTCAGTACAACTAATAATGGGAATCTACCAGTGAATCAAAATAAATCATTTAAAAAGGGAAAGAGACAAAAAAGGTCATAATAGGACAGATTATGTAATATATTTTATTGGGAAAATGTTAGAATAAATAAAAAGAATGTAATAACAGAGCATTTAGAAAACAGTCTGATCAAGCAGAATCATGAAGGGGAAGTGATGCATGGCATATTTACTACACTATCTCAGGGAGATAACATGAAGGACAGACAAAGGAAAAGCAGTGGACGTGACATATTTTGATTTTCAGGCAGCATTTGCTAAAGTACCAGACATTAGGCTACTTGCTATGATAAGCACCCATTGTGTTACAGGTACCATTGATTGGCTAGCTAAGAGAGAGTTGGGAAAAGTTATCATTTTCGGGGTAGCACCTGTAACTGGTGGAACGTCATCGGGATCAGTGATGGGCCACAATTATTTACAATATATGTTGTGGTTCTGTTCGCCGAGCTGGGAGTTTTTGTTGCAAACGTTTCGTCCCCTTTCTAGGTAACATTCTCAATGCATGGGAGCCTCCTGTGAAGCGCTTCACAGCAGGCTCCCATGCACTGAGGATGTCACCTAGAAAGGGGACGAAACGTTTGCAACAAAAACTCCCAGCTCGGCAAACAGGACCACAACAACGAGTACCCGAGCTACAAATCTTCTCCCAAACTTTGAATTTACAATATATATTCATGACTTTGATGAGGAAAGTGAATGTACTATAGCCAAGATTACAGTTGACGCAAAAAAAAGGGGAAGGTAAGCAATGAGGAAGACACAAAGGCTGCCAAGGGATATAGACGATTTAAGCAAGTGGGCAAAACTTTGGCAAGTGGAATATAATGTGAGAAAATGTGAGATTATGCACTTTGGTAGAAAGAATAGAGGAGATTATTATTATTATTTAAATGCAGACTGGCCGTAGAAAGCTACAGAACAGAGGAATTTAGTCCATCAACCAAAAACTAGCATTCATGTTCAGTAGGTAATAGGGAAGGCAAATGGAATGCTGGTCTTTATTTCAAAGCAGTATAGAGAGGTTTTGCTAAAACTGTACAAGATATTGGTCAGACCACAGCTGCAAACAGTTCTGGGAGCCTGATCTGAAGAAAGGTATATTGCCATTGGAGGCACTCCAGAGAAGATTCACTTAGTTGGTACCAGGCATGGAGGGACTGTCTCTGAAGGTTGAGCCTGCACTTGCCGGAATTTAGAAGAATGACAGATGACCTTCCAAAAGAGAAAATGCTGGAAAATCTCAGCAGGTCTGGTAGCATCTGTAAGGAGAGAAAAGAGCTGACGTTTCGAGTCTAACTGACCCTTTGTCAAAACTCACCTTGTTGAGACATAAAGGATGGTTAGGGGACTTGCCAGAGTAGATGTGAAAAGGTTGGTTCTCACTAGGATCAGAAAGTAGAATCTCAGACTAAGAGGTCGTACATTTCAGACCCAGCTGTGGAATTTCTCCTCTCAGTGGGTAGTGAAGGTCTTTACAAAGATTATGACTGGTCTCTCAATTTCAGAGCACTGATGGTGTACCTTGTTCAGATTTCCAAAGCCCATACGCTGAATGGCAGAAGTTTTCCACTCAGGAAGAGGAGGTACAAATTGAACCGCTGGAGGTTGTTGCTTCAAGACACCCAGTGGGAGAGTGCATAAAACTGCATCACACTTGTAAATAAATGTCTGGCTGTTTGAACGAGTATTCTGAGCAATGACTTCACATCCTGAAAAATATTAATGCAATCCTAGCATTAAATGATTGTAAAGAACACAGGACCAGAAAGATTAATGAATAACTGCTCAAGTTACTGCTGATCAACGTTGTAAGTGGAATAAATCTGCCAAAACCAATATTATAATTTTCCTTCAGCACACAGTCAACTGCAAAACATCCCACCACATGATCGAGGAACAAAAGGTGCAAGTCTTCCTGTTCTTGTCACACACGTTTATTTTACTTCAATCTACAGAAGAGCTTCCAGTAGGTTTCAATGAATAATTTACTTTGCATCCCTAGTCCAACAGTCAAGTTATAGGAAAGTAAATTACAGATGTACAAATAAAATAGGATGCTTAACTATTTTTCAATGTCCTTTGCAAACAAGAAATGAAGGTAGCAATGTTTGAGGATTAAGGCTTTCAATTAAAAGACTAGGATCTCAATTTCAGTCTTAATAACTTGTCTTCTTAAACTGACGTAGCAGACATCAAGTCTGCCATCTAGACATTCTTTCATTTAATGCTGCTTCAAAGAGGTAGATCAAGTTACTTTTCTAGGTGGACAACATCACCTATGTTAGTCATAATGAACAACCAGGTGTTACTAATAGTTTAACAAATATAAATGCTATCACAGAAAGACCTGACAGGTAGATCACGGATCTTTTTGGAACACATTATTTTTCTCCACTTCAGAACCTTCATTATAATTTTGGAAGATACCCTTTATAACTCTTCTTTCTTCAAGTATATGTTTAAAATTATAAGAGGGGGAGAAGAATGTAACCGAATCTTGTGACATACATTCTTCATAATTCCTATTACGGTTTACTGCTGAAAAGGTGCAGAAAATACACAAATTGAGCTTTCTAATGAAAGCGTTTTATAAAGTTGGTACAAGATAATTGAGAATACTGTAGACAACTACTAAGGATTCCAAACCTTCACTGTTAAATAGGTACATAATCTTTTACAAACATGCTGTTTCTGGTCTTGTCCCTGTTAATTTAATAAACATGACTCTGAATTCAAAATCTGAAGTATAAAGCCTATTAGCATATATCTACCTTTCAATCTCACAGGTTGGTGTTTATAATTGTTAAGTAGTATTACTTCTAGTGTGTATCATCGCCAATTCTGCAATGCATTAAACAAAAGCACCTCCGTTATAAACTACACTTTTTAAATCTCCCATCTCTCAAATGATCAGGAACAATTAAAAAGGAACACTACAGTATGTGTTTTTTTTAAAAAAGCCTATCAGCATAAAGAGCTTTAGAATCCGTAGGGGTCATTTGGAAGTACTAAGAGACAAACTAAGTTTTCCATGAGGATTACACAGTATTCTAAATTAAAAACAGACATCTTGATCCAAAAGATCTGTGTGAATATGTGCCCTTTACACCTAACTTCATCTCAGTCTTGCAATCTAGGATCTAAATATTGTGCACCTTACGTTGTGTACTGTCTATTCACAGAAACCAAACACAAGATGCACTTCTGAAATTCGCCAAAGAACCTTAGGCAATACCTCCCAAATCCACAATCAACTCCATCTAGAAAGACAGGGGAACTGGTAAATGTGGGTTAATATGGACTGCAGTGCTTCAACGGGCAGTTCACCACCACTTTCTCAAGGGTAACTAGGAGTGGGCAATAAAAGGTGGCCCAACCAGCAATGTCCACATCCCATGAATGAATAAAAAAAATCATTAAGTAGTTTGTATCATTGAGATTCTTTAAAACTTAGAAATTCAAAAACAAAATGCAGGACATCAGTGGTTTTTAACATTAGAATTTCTATCATAAATTAATTCACACAAGATTAGCATCAACTAACCTGAGGCCGTATAACGGACTTGTCGAACAGCTGTATTTAATTTAATGTCAAGACCTTCTGCAAGTGCAACGGGGACACAAGAATAACCATTTCGTACTGTTAAGTGACTTCCTGTGAATTCAAAGTCATCGTCCTGAATAGAAAACAGGAAATGACACCACTGAAAATAATGTGCAATATCATTTTATTTACTTTGATTCAAGTCACATCAAATTAAACTAGCTAGCCCACATTTGCTCCTATTCAATCAAAATCTGCATATACAATTGTACAGTGTAACAAACAGCTCAGAAATACACATCCTAAACAAAAAGCAACAACTTGCACTTAAACAAATGACTTAAATATAGAAAACATCCGAAGACACTCCACAAAATATAAATCAGACAAAAGCTGCCAGTGATACAATTTATAGAGAAGGGACAGAATAAGAGCAAATCTGCTACTATAATATGCGAAGAGAAATCAGCATTCAGGGTAGAGCAATGATTGCAAAGATAGATATGAAAATTTGAGACTTCTTACAAAGGAGATTACGAGGTCATTTATAGCGGTACTCAAAACTCTGAAGGGGTCATATAGAGTACATACAGTTCTTAGTGTATAAGGGTTTGAGAAAAAGAGCACCATGATGCCATTAATTAGAAAAGGTTTGAAGACAAAGTGAAAGAGAACTTTAAAAAAGTAGTTGTTTGGTAATGCATAACTCAAATATTGTTAAAAGGAGACAAGACAAAGCTTTTTCGCCTTGTACTCATTCGAGCTAAAGACGGCTATTCGACCTAAGTTTGCTTCACCATTCAATGAGATTATGAATGATCAGATAATCCTCAACTCCACTTTCCTGCCTTATCCCTATAAATTTAAATTCCTTCACTTACTGCAAATGAGTCTATCTTAGCCTTGAATACACTTAGCATTCCCACCTTTACAACTTTCTGCATTATAGAATGCTACAAATCCATTGCCCCTCTCAGAGAAGAAACTTCTCCTCATCACTATCTTAAATAGGTCACTCCTTACACTGAGATTATGCGCTCTGAGAAACCTCTCTGCACCTATCCTGACAAGGCCCCGGAGAATCTTATTTGTTTCTGTAAGGTCTCCTCTCATTCTTCTAAATCCAATGCTGGGATCAACTTTGAACATTCTCTGGATTGCCTCCAATGCAAATATATTTTTTCTCAGATAAGAGGATTAACACTGTTCACAGTAGGCTAGGCTTGGCTTGAATAGCGTATTGTACAGTTTTAGCACAACTTCCCAATATTAATTTCCTAGAGAGTGGTGTATAAAGGTCAACATTCCATTTGCTACCCCTATTACATGCTGAACGTGTACTTAGTCTTTTGTGATTTATAAACAAAGACCCCAAATCCTGTGTTGCAGCCTTCTGCAGTCCTTCTAATTAAATCATATTCAACTCCTCTATTCCTTGTGCCAAAGTGCATAACTTCAAATGTTCCCCACATTGTATTTCATCTGCATAGTTTTTGCCCATTTTGTAGACTCAGCCATCCTCACGACTTGTCCTCCCACCTATTTTTTTTGTCATCCACAAACATCCAAGTCATTAATAAATACTGTAAATAACTGTGGCCCCAAGCGCTGATTTCTGTGGCATTCCATTGGTTACAGGTTTCCATCCTGAAAATGCCTACTCCAGCTCTGTCTATGAGTTTATCGAATTTCTATCCATGCTAGCATAACACTCCAAACACCATGGGTTCTTATCTTATTAACTATCCTTCTGTGTGATATCTTATCAAAAAACCTTTTGAAAACCCAAATGTATTACATCTGCTGGCTCTCCCTTATCCATTATTTGTTGCCTCCTCAAAAAGAATTCGAATAAATCTGTCAAGCATGATTTCCCGTTCATGAAGCTACTCTGACTCTGCTTGATCATATCAAGTATTTCTAAAGCTCTATTACTTCCTTTATAATAGAATCTAACACTTTCCCAATAAGGAAAGTTAAACTAATAGTTACCAGTTTATAGTCTCTTTTCCTTTTTTAATAAGGGCGTTACATTAGCACTTTTGCAATTCTCTGGGGTTTTCCAATCTACAAATCTTAAGGATACTGGAAGATTACCTGTACAGCATCCACAATAGTAATTCCTTTAATAATCTAGAATGCTACCTATCAGGTCCAGGGGACTTGTTGGCTTTTAGACCAATTAATTTCCCTAGTACTTCTTCGTCTAGTAATAGCTATTGTGTTATGTTTTCCTCCACCTTTTGTCACTTAATTTAGTAATTTTGGTACGCTCTATTGTGAAGACTGATGTAAAGTATTTAGTGACCCCTGTCATTTTCTGCTTCCCCATTACTATTTCACCTGCTTCACTCTCTAAAAGGCCTAAGTTCACCATTGCTAATCTCTTCCTTTTTATACAGTTAAAGCTCTTACTGTCCACTTTTAATATTACCTGCTACTTTATTCGCAAAGTTTATTTTTGTCTCTATCATTTCTTGGTCACCTTTATAGATGGACGAAAAAGGGGCGAATTGTAGACTAGGTGATTAGGACTACTGCTCACATGGAGAATAAACATTAATATAGACTGACTGGATGATGTTCTTTCCTGAAATTATAAACTGTTGTTATGGACTAAGCCAGACCACTCAAAACGTTCTTAAGCAGGCAACTCAGACCATAACTTTTCAATTTGTTTAGTAAGTGTACAGTGAAAATTACCCGGATTAAGTTAGCTAAGTTGACTACTAGATTTTAAAACAGACAAAAAAATTATTCACAAAATTGCACAAGGAACACAAAATAGAATAAAGAACCCCTACTGAACTCAACCTATCAAGGTAGACTTAATTTATGCTATTCCGAATATACACAACAGTCCCAATAAGCAAACTCCGTTTAAAACCCAGTATAAATGGAACACATGCTTACAGGTTGAAGTTGAAGGGCAGAAAAGAAAGAGCGAGAGCTTCCACACAGCTCCCTGTTGAACTCCCAACCAGTTCAAGACTGAACTAAACCTGCTCGACTCAGTTAGAGAGCTGACCACTCCCCTTTCATTATACAGATCACTTCTAAAACAGACCACTTTGGCCTGAAGTCTCATCTGTATACATATAAACAAAATGCCTCAAAATCCTTTTCATCTCTGTACCAAACCAGGCTGATAAAAGCCCTACCCGATTTATTACCTCTCTGAAAAAAATCAAGGACAGAATCTTCTTGAGTCAAGGAACAGCCTTTAGAAAAAGAAAGGGGGACTAGCTTTGTGACACTGTGCCCAGAGACTGAGCAACCACCTATTTTCCAGAATCGCCATATATTACAAAAAAAGGAGCCACCTGATTCTGGGAAAAAAACAAATGTTTCAATATGCAGTTACTATAGAGGATGCAGATGACAGATCACACATCATACCATGAAACTAACAAATCAAGAGAAATTAGGACGGGCAATCAATGCTGGTCAAGTCAATGATACCCATATTTGCCAAACCAATAATTTATTTTTAAATCCATATATCAACTACACCAGTCTGTGCTGCATTAGACATGGTTAAATATTCACTCACCTGGTCCCAATGCTTCAATGAAAGTGTGGAGAGAGGTGTTGCATTAGCAAATTCCAAGTTGGCAAAATGCCAATCCAAGATCTGTCGGTCCCTTGACGACAGGTAAACATCACTAAAATGTAATTCAAAAACAATTCAACATCTTGTCTTCTTATTTACCAAGGTATTACAAGTTACAGTTTACAGGCCAGTGGTTCTCAAGGTTTGGTCCATAATGGTTCTCCAGGTGGTCCCTTGGATGGTCGAAAATACAAATCACTGAAGTACAATCCCACAGCTGAGTGTATCAAGAAAACATGCCAGAACCCTCATCCCCACCACCCACTTAGATAACAGGCAACTCCTGTGAACTCAACGCAAGTTGACATGTGTGACAATGTAACTTCGTAAGCAATGTTTGTGCTGTTAATATGGAAGCAAGCATTCATTTCTCAGTAAAAAAATATGATTTTACAAGGATGGTTTAAATTAAAATGTTCTCTTGTAGTATCAGCATTCATAATATGAAAGCATCTATACTTTTGTTTCTAGAGTGAATTAATAATTAAATAATCATGAACAAATGTATGCTCATCAATTTCTTACTTGAATATGGTGAGGTAGGACCAATAGGTGGTTTGCAAGGTGTTTTTAACCCTATCCGCTCCCCCCCCCCCCCCCCCCCCCCCCCCCCGCCCCCCCCCGCCCATCCAAATGGTCAGCAGACGAAAACATTTGAGAACCACTGCATCAGTCCACTCATACATTTCAATGTTTAGAAAAACTTGTGATTTGAGGCACATCCTCTAGTAAGGCAAGTCAAACACTGTTCAGAGCTCTGCACATAATCCAACATCCCAACTACAGCACAGTGATAAAAACCTGGCAATTACATTGTGAAACACCCTAAACACTAGTCAAAATTATTTCAAAACATGCAAAGCGTGCACATGAATGGAAATACCTGGGTGGATTTGCTTCTAATTCCTGGAGCTTCTCCTCTAGTTTCACTTGGGCTTCTGCAAGCTCATCATATTCCTATTACAAATTAAGTAAAATGAATTTGTCAAATCACCGCATAAAACAAATGCTGCTGAATGTTAGAGCAAAAGTCTGCTTTCTTTTACCTATGATACTGTGTTACGACTCAGCCCAAACTGTGCTATGAACTAGTTATATTAGCATCAAGATCCTTGCAAAAGCTGCTCTTCACCAAAATATTAAAATCAAACTTTAATTCACCAACATTAATTTCATTTTCGATGCCAACGATGCTGTGATCTGTTCAGGTGAAAACAGATTTAGGAGTTATTTGTTCCATACTTAAGTGCTTTTGGACTGGATTTAGATTACCCCAAATAATTTCATTTGGCTAAGCAGTACTCCCTGTTTGGATTCAGGTGAAAAGGAGAGTTCTTAGTAATTTTATTAACAATAATGAAATTGCAGCAGGGAAACAGTCATTCAGCCCAACTATCCATGTTGGCATTTAGCTTTCACCACTTCCTCAAACTCTGACAGCATCCAAACAAAAAACTGTTCTTTCCATCACTTATGCCGCCATATCGTTCCAACAGTGTCGCACCCCATACTGTAGCAAGCAACCATTAGAATTTTCAGAGATCATCTTTATCCCTAGACTTTTACTGTTTGTGATAAATCATAGAACTTCATTACCTTTTTCTACTGCTATATAAACCCAAAGCACTCACTTTTAACATCCTGCAAACTTTTTGTCTTATATTGCTTCCACTAACCCATAGCGCGAAGCCTACTTCTTTAAGAGCATAGCCACTGTGAATCAAATACAATACAAGTGTTTAAGGTGGTAAAATGGTGATTATTAGCAATTGGAACTGCATTACAAATTCTGATATATGCATAGAACTCTAATGGGTGACCATGCTTCTGTAGGTGCAAGCAAGCATAGATCTTCAAATTGTCAGAAGGAAAACTTTTTTAAGTACAACACAGTACAGCACCACACCTTTGCCATCATTAGCCTTTGGTTCTAACAGCAGGCAATGATGCAAGTAATTTTAAAAATGACAAGACATTCACATAAGACTATTATATTTCTTCTCCACATCCACACCAAAATCCAGACTTCGCTATTTTCAAGAGAAGGGTGAAAATAGGTTGACAAATCTCCTCCCCCACCCAGCAAAAAGAAAAATGACAAATAAAAAGAAATTTCCACACAAATCCCTACACAATCAAGACAAACATAAAACAAGACTTGCCTTGCATAATGCAGTTAAATCTCTCAATTTACTTTTCACCAGAAATTCTGCTGTGATGTCACGTGGGGGCTTTACTTCAGAGGCTTCTTTGTACTGTTGATGTAGCTCTTTTATCTTTTCTTTCAGTGATACCATCTGACACAGTTTTTTAAAAAAAAGTAAAGCGAGACAAAAGATACTGGTGAACATAGGATAACCCCATGTAAAATTCTTTTCAATGACATTGTCCTACACAACATGTAGTCTGTCATTAAATAATGAAGATATACTGGAAATTTTCAGCAGTTCAAACAGCATTTGTAGACAATAACAGAGTTAAGATATCAGATCAATGATCATGGAAATTAAAATGCCTTTCTGCACCCTTTATTGTCACAGACAACTGCAAATTATAAACAAAGTGCTAGTGAAACTCAATATGTCCAGCAGCAATGGAGAGAGAAACAAGAGTTAATGTTTTGAATCCCATCTAACATAAGAGTCATATGGGATTCAAAATTGGGCTTGAAGTGTTAACTCAGCTTCTCTCTCTCTCACACTTTCTCTCTCTCTCTCGACAGATGCTACAGACCTGCTAAGTTTCTTCTGATCTTTTTTAAAGATTTTCTGTTCTTTATTTCAGGTTTCCAGCATCCGCAATACTGTGCTCTTATTTCAGTAAAGAATTATGCATTTTATGATGCCGTTAAAACAAAAATATACTTAAATTGCTTTTTGCAGAGCAATTGGGTTAAAGGTTTTAAAGCATAGTATGTTTACTCAGGACATCACAAGTCTAGGACTTACAAATTTCAGAAGTTTGAAATAGAAACAGGAAATATAAGCACCTCAAAAAAAAAGCAAGTTAAAATATCTGATGTGGACCCTTATGCGGGACAATGCATATGCTGAAAAAGGGACTGCATTCCAAGTGCTAACCTGTTCTCTTTACAGATGCTAATGGAAGCTACTGTGGATTTTCCATACTTTTATTGATTTTGTTATAATTCCAGAAAAGTCAGATCCCATAGTGGCATGTTACATGATGGATCAGAAAATTCATTTTTGTAATTTGGTCACCATGGTGATTACTCACCAAACATATTCACATAAGACGTAACAGAACACAAATTTATTACACAAAAGAAACAAAAATTAAAAAGGACAATTTATAAAAACCTTAAGCATCAAAGGAAAGATTCAACCTTTTCGACAGCAGTTTCTTTTACAGAAACTTAATCCCAGTGAAGCATCACTCCTACCTCATCTTGAAGATTTCTTACATAACTGACTCTTTTCATTTCTAATGGTCAAGAGGCTCTTTATGAGTTCTAAGGACCTGGATTCCGCATAAGCTCTGACAACTTGGAGACTTCCACAACTTTGTGCAACTTGGAGATTGTACACACAAAAAGAATACATTTCCACTAGGATGAAACTGTTCTTATAAAACGGAAATTTGATTCTAACTCAAACTAATAGTGGACCTTAGTAGTGCTATGTGCTATAAAACTCACTGCAAACATGTCAATTAACTCCACAAGTACTTTACTAGGCATATACCTTCAGTCAAATACTTCCTTGGAGATAATTTATTTCAATGTTCCAAATGACTTTCTGCTCTCCTAATGAATTATTTACCTCCATAGAAATTGAGCAAATTTATTTTATTTCTACTTTCGATGCCAAATTCCCAAGTGATCATAATATATCATTAATCTTTATCACAGTATATCATATATCCTTGAAAAAAAAGGTTTTAAAAAGGATAGTAATAGAAAAATCAATTTAACGGCCAATTATTCTTCAAACAGACTTCATGAAGAGTCAGTGGATTCTAAATACTAATGCTACTTTTTCCCTTATGGCTACTGCCTGACCTGCTGAGTTTCACCAGCCATTTCTACTTTGTTTTAGATCTCCCGGAATCAAAGCTCATTGCTTTATTATATTATTATTCAAGTTTTGCAATGACAGCGAGTAAATGGTGCGCAAGGTGTTACTGTCAAATGAAGTTGAAAACCAAATCAAAGAAAAGTCTCTAGCATTACAGAGTCATAGCACGGAAACAGAACCTTTGGTCCAACTTGTCCATTCCGACCAGATATCCCAGCCCAATCTAATCCCATCTGCCAGCACCCCCGGCCCATATCCCTCCAAACCTTCCTATTCATATACCCATCCAAATGCCTTTTAAATGTTGCAATTGTATTAGGCTTCACCACTTCCTCTGGTAGCTCATTCCATACATGCACCACCCTCTGTGTGAAAAAGTTGCCCGTAGGTCTCTTTTATATCTTTCCCCTCTCACCCTAAACCTATGCCTTCTAGTTCTGGACTCCCCCACCCCAGGGAAAAGACTTTGTCTATTTATCCTATCCATGCCCCTCATGATTTTATAAACCTCTGTAACGTAACCCCTCAACCTCTGACGCTTCAGGGAAAACAGCCCTAGTCTATACATTCTCTCCCTCTAGCTCAAATCCTAACCCTGGCAACATCCCTGTAAATCTTTCCTGAACCGACATGACATGCAACAGATTTTCTGAACTACATAACTTCAATTCTTCCTCCATAACAGATTGTCATTTATAAATAAAACCTTGTCCAGTCTTTAAAATGTACAGTTGCTTCAACTAAAGGACCAAGCATTTACACACTGCAGTGAGTTAGAAACAGATAATCAGATCTGCAATACTCATCACCATCATCAGCAGCAGCAGCAGCACCATCACAGGGTAGAAGCTGGTAGTGCATTCCAACATAAAATTTAATAATCACAAATTCAAGGAATATGCAAAAACCATGACTGATTTCTTTATAAATGTGATAGAATATTTCCCTCTTAGCATAGAGTACTTCAGGAGTGAAGATGCACATTTGGAAAAATACCAGAACTCTGATGGTCCATTCAAAATAATAAATCATATTTTCTTAAAAGAATATTCTACAGAACACATGTGGGGTACTTTGAATCAGGTTCAAGCAATTCAGTGGTTATACATGCCTGTTTGGGATTCCTCTGGGTGCTCCGGTTTCCTCCCACAATCCAGATGAATTGGCCATGCTAAATTGCCCATAGTGTTAGGTGCATTAGTCAGGGGTAAATATAAGTTGGGGGAATGGTTCTGGGTGGGGTGCTCTTCAGAGGATCAGTGTGGACTTGTTAGGCTGAAGGGCCTGTTTCCATACCGTAGGGTATCTAATCTAAATTACCTGGATCCAGTTGGTAGGACTTTCAGCCAATTCTAAATGTTGAAGGTTCAAGTCTCACTAGAGAGATCTGACCATATAAATCTAGGCCAACATGTTAGGTTTTGATGAAGTACTACATTGTTGGAGGTTCAGGTATTTGGATGAGACTTTAAACTGAGGCCCTAAGAGCTTTCTCAAATGGACATAAATGATTCCATAATATTTCAAAGAAAAACAAGGAGATGTTCTCTGCCATCCTGACCTATATCTATTCCTCAACAAACACCGTGTAATAAGTCACCTTGTTGTTAAGTCACTGCTGCTTCTAAGACTTTGTTGAATGCAAACTAGCTGTTACATTTCCTATAGTACAACAGTGACTACATTTGTGAAGTGCTTTGAGACAGTGAAAAGTGCTGTAAAATGCTAATTTTCTTCAGGCATAAAACTGTTGGTATCTCAAAAGCAATTTCTCAACATATTCAACATGAACCAAAGAGAACAGATCTTTTTCTGTTTAAGTTCACGAGACTAGCAATTAAAATTAAATTGCTGGACATACAAACTTCATTCAGCTTCCACATAAACGTAAGTGATAAAAATTCCTTAACTTTGTTCTCAATCCACTACTTAAATGGACTTTTCACATCACAAAAGGAGATCAAAAAGGTATCTTTACAGGTGAAAGGTAATTACAAACATATCCTTTCAACAGAACCTGAATAGATTCTGGTCATTTGAAGGTTTCCTAATTAGTCAAACAATCTTTTTACATTATCCACCATGTAAGGCTGTTTGAAACAGATTGATTGAAAAGTCGATTCCTCTTCTGCTGAAAGATATAAAGTATATGGGTGTACAGTGAGGATGTGTTTGAGGTGGTGTATCATCTTAATCTAGAGCAGGCTTAATGATCTTTGAATTTCAGACAAATCAAAACATAGGTCAGGGATAGTCACATGCTTTAACATGCACTGGAAATTTCCTTAAAAGGAAAGATTTAATGGTCAAACATGAAATAAAGACAATTTCTTTTCCTTATTTCTTAGTTTCTAGGTAAAACTTCAAGCAAGTTCAAATTACCTTATTTAGCAATTCTTTCAGATCCTCTTGCGTTTTCACTATTTTCTTCCAGTGCTCAATCTGTTCATCCTTCACATGCTTTTCTTGCAGTCTATCAAGGTTCCAAATTACCATTTTAGTGCAACTGATGTTTTGGGGTTATTGCCTTTACAATCTTATTATATTTGTATTTCATCAATAATTGCAATGACATACTTTAGACTTATTTCAATGGCTATTACGCTGACCTTCCTATATCATCTGCCACATAATTATTGAAGAGAACCAGAAAAACTGGTTGTAAAGATTAGAAATTTTTAAACGTCTCTTCCTTGAATCAAAAGTATGCCAACAAAATAAGTTACACATTATGAACGAAAAACAGTGCTTGCTGAAGAAACTAATAATTGGTCAATGGCATTTTCAAGTATTTACAAGAGACAATTCACGGATAGGTATTATTTGGACTGACGGGAGGACTTTATGCATACAAGCATATGAAATCTATCTAGTAAGAGACTAAATACTCACTGGATGACAACTTCTAATGCCTGTCCTAATGATACAGGTTTATTATTCAAATAGTTGAAGTCCAGCTGATGACTGAGGTAAGACGTAGCCTCAAGCAAGCGATTGAATTCCTGCTCTACCATCTCATCTTTTTCCTTGGGAACCTGAAAAACAGGGAAAAAATACTATTGCTAAATCAACAGAGACAGGATGATAAATTTATGTGAGAAAGAACAAAAGAACAGAATCGGTATAGGTCGGTGCATTGTGTAGAGGAGTTAGAAGGGCATGTTGTTGCTATACAGGACATTGATTAGGCCACTTGTGGAATACCGCTTTCAATTCTGGTCTCCCTGCTGCAGGAAAGATGTTGTAAAATTTGAAAGGGTTCAGAAAAGATTTACAAGGATTTTGCTAGATTTGGAGAGTGACAGTTATATGGAGGGGCTGAATAGGCTGGGGCTATTTTTCCTGCAGCATTGGAGGCTGAGGTGTGAACTTATAGAAGGTTTATAAAATCATGAGAGGCATGGATAGGGTGAATAACCAAGGTACTTTTCCTAGGGTAGGGGAGTCCAAGCCTAGAGGGCATAGGTTTACAATGAAAGAGGAAAGATTTAAAAGGGATCTAAGGGGCAACTTTTTCATCAGAGAGTGGTATGTGTATGGAATGAACTGCCAGAGGAAGGGGTAGAGACTACAATTACAATATTTAAAAGACATATGGGTGGGTATACGAATAAGAAGGGTTTACAGGGATATGAGCTAAATGCCAGCAAATGGGATGAGATTAATTTAGATTCATACAGACGTACAGCATGGAAACAGACCCTTTGGTGCAATCCGTCCATGTCGACCAATATCCCAGCCCAATCTAGTCCCATCTGCCAGCACCTGGCCCATATCCATTCAAACCCTTCCTATTCATATACCTATCCAAATGCCTCTTAAATGTTGCAACTGTATCAGCCTCCACCACATCCTCTGGCAGCTCATTCCATACATGTACCACCCTCTGCGTGAAAAAGTTTCCCCATAGGTCTCCTTTATATCTTTCCCCTCTCACCCTAAACCTATGCCCTCTAGTTCTGGATTCCCCAACCCCAGGGAAAAGACTTTGTCTATTTAGCCTATCCATACCCCTCATGATTTTGTAAATTTCTATAAGGTCACCCCTCAGCCTCCAACACTCCAGGGAAAATAGCCCCAGCCTGTTCATCCTCTCCCTATAGCTCAAATCCTCTAACCCTGGCAACATCCTTGTAAATCTTTTATGAACCCGTTCAAGTTTCACAACATCTTTCCAATAGGAAGGAGACCAGAATTACACACAATATTCCAACAGTGGCCTAACCAATGTCCTGTACAGCCGCAACATGACCTCCCAACTCCTGTACTCAATACTCTGACCAATAAAGGAAAGCATACCAAACACCTTCTTCACTGTCCTATCTACCTGCGACTCCACTTTCAAAGAGCTATGAACCTGCACTCCAAGGTCTCTTTGTTCACCAGCACTCCCTAGGACTTTACCACTAAGTGTAGAAGTCCTGCTAAGATTTGCTTTCCCAAAAATGCAGCACCTTACATTTATCTGAATTAAACTCCATCTGGTCAAGATTCTGTTGTAATCTGAGGTAACCCTCTTCGCTGTCCATTACACCTCCAATTTTGGTGTCACCTGCAAACTTACTAACTGTACCTCTTATGCTCGCATCCAAATCATTTATGTAATTTAGGACGAGTTGAGCCAAAGGGTCTGATTCTGTGCTGTACATCTCTATTAGAAGAGTTAGGTGGCTGCACACAGCAAAGAAAGAATTACAAATGTAATGCCTGTTAGGAGAGATTCAAGTTTTCAAAACCAAAACTTCACAAGCAAAGAACTGACTCTATTTTAAATCCCTTCATGCTTGAAAATAAAATCCTCACAGGGCTCAGTGAGTAGCGATCAAAATATGTTGTAGATCAAACACAATCCTTACCAACAAACCTGTCTTTTTTTGGGGATGCCAAGTCCCTTTCAATTTTTTGTTTAGTACAGCCACAACTTCAAAAAGGACCATCCAGTGTGCAGGTTGCACAGAGATTCCTGTGTTGTTGCACTGCTACAGAGTTTATGGGGAACATTCGTCCCACGACCCATTGGTGTCGCTATCCATGCTGGACGCTGTATGTGACATTTCAGTGAAATTCATGTCAGCAGTGAGTTTCAACGTGAATTTGTCACAATTTGTCATGGACAGCTGAATTGTTAACCACGTGAGAATGTCAAATCCTCAACTGTAAACATTTGGTTAGTCATAAAGATAGTCATTTTATCCTTTACTGGGGTACAGAAATGAATCTTTAGGTGTTTAGGTTTTACTTCAGATTTGACACTTATGGCAAATGGTTAGCACACATCTTAATGCACAAAGTATCTAGAGTTTTTGCCTCCACAACACTAGTTTAACCTCTGCTCATCAGTTTGCCATAAGGTGTACATAAAACATTAAACCTTGGATAGAAAAACAAAACCAATTTAGACAAGGACAAAACTGGCCACCATAAGCAAACCAGGTCTCAAGTTGAGGTTCATGTTCCTTTCATCATTCAAGCTAACATTAAGAATTTTAGCACTATTAATTTATCTAATTAAATTATCAAATATGCCTTTGAAATAAAAAATCCAGTGTTTTTAATGGCATGAATAAAAAAAATTCACCAATTTAATGCAGCTGCTACATTTCAATGATGTGAATTCAAATCAACAAATCATTTTGTATAAGGAGCACGCCCGTCTATGTTATGGTTGCACTCATACTATTACAAAGCTCTTCATTGTATGGTATCTGCTTTTATAACCTTGTCAGGCTCCAATTACATCCTCCCACCAGTCGTGATAGCACAATACCACAGCCGTGCCTTTCCTCGTTTCTTAGCAGCACTGTGAAGAAACACTTAAGCTCCAAACCATTCTATTCTTGACAGTGAGGAAACTGAACTTTGCTATTTAATTAAATGTAAAAATGAAGTAAATTAAAATAATAACGCATGTATGACTTCAAATGAGGACTGCATTAACCTAATCACATTATGGCCCATTTTAATTCTAGATTACAATTAGCTTTCACAGGATTGTTGTGGCACAGTGGTAGTGGCCCTACCTCTGAGCCTGAAGGCCCAATTTGAAACCTCACCTGTTCAGGTGTGTATTAACATGTCTGAACAGATTGATTAAAACATCTACACATGGTTTTCACCCTTCATGTACTACACCATGGGAGATTCAATAATTATATTGTTAACTCCAGTCAATCAAATGAGTTTTGCACAATCTAAGGACTGGTATACTGCAAACCATATCTACACTTATTTCCAATAATCCAAAATGCTGAAATATTTCAAATAATTAAACAGATCTTTCACCCCTCCCTCCACCCACCACAATGACTTCCTGCTCTTTGTGAGGTATCATAATATATGCCCATCAGCAAAAGTAAAAATACATACGTTTGTGCATCTTTCTCCCTGCATTAGCATCAGATTCCAAACATCGGGAATTGACATAGAAAGTTGACATAGAAAGAAAAACGGGAGAAAAAGTTATTAGTGTCTTGACCTAATCACCACAATTTTGAAGTGCTCAACCAATAAACTATTATTTATACAATGCCTTATCATGGTTGCCAGGGCAGCTCAAATATTTCAGAATTGTAACCACTGCCATTTTTATGGTAATGCAGTAGCCATTTTGCTTAAAAAGAGTAAAGAAAGTGAATAAGTAGTTAGTCTATTTTTGGTAGCCTTGATTGAGGGATGAATGTTCAGTGGCATAACAGAAGAGATTCCTGCTCTTCCTCAAATCATACAAAAGGATTATTAATGCTAACATAATATGGCACCTTCAACAAAGTAATGTTCTCTCATTACTGCTCTGAAATATCAGTCTACAAGGCTTCCTTGCATTATCTGGAATTAGGTTTAAGTCTACAAACCTTCTGATTCACAGGCAAAAGTGGTACTAAATGAGCCAAATTCAGAGCTCACTTACAATGCAGAATTTTCATTCTTCCAAGAAGAATGCACTATGCTCGGCATGCCAGGAGAAAACATCCAATACAAGATTAACATCTCCTACTTCACATCCAGTGATATCAACTTTCCTCAAGTCAAGAAACCCAGAACTTGCCATAATCACTTCAACTGCACCATCAACAGAGCATTACCATACCATCAACAGGGCAACTTTACTTGCCAAAAAAACTCAATCCCTGTTTCCTTTCTGAGCAAATATTCCAGCAAGTCAATTAGAAGGTCTGTATCATATAATAAATAGATCAGGTATAATAGTCAATCGTTTTGAATTTCAGTAGCATTGACTTGAGTAAATCCTGAATGTCTTTGTTCACTACTATATCTTGAGGGCCCTGAATTCCTCCCTGAAATTCAAACTGAATGTAGATATTCCTGAAGTAGTTGATCAAGAATCCTGATGACGACTAACAAAGAACTGCAAAATTATTTAACTATATCATTATTAAATGCATTTTTAAAAAAAACTTTAATAGTCCAAAGTTCTTAATTTAGCGCACAGAATGTCTTGATTTTTGGTTTTTTACCTTGACAACCTCAATACAACTTCTGGTTTTCACATCAGCTAACCAGAAAGCACCCAACTGTAGATATAAAAAGGAGCACAATGTTTCCCAGCCATAATCAATAATATCCCTAGATGCTGGCAAGTCTACGAAAATGCATTCTCCCAGAGACACCAAATTTGGTACAACAATGAAACAGTAGTACAACAACAGAATTAGCCAGTTGCCAGGAGCAACTCCACTGCAATACTATTAACTCCAACAGCAAACATAACTTTAAAAAAAATTAAACTTTAATCTTACTCACATTCACTCCTAAAAGTATAATTGAAACAAACAGAATGGAGGAAGGGAAGATTAAATAAGCAATGATAAACTTACATAGGCGTTTTCTGTTTAGATTTACACTAATCTTTTCCTCTACAAGAACTGAAATGTTTAATTTACCAGTCAGCTTTCTGATACTCAATTCCTATCAGAGAGTTGACAATTTTTAAACATTTGTTTTTGGTAATAAAATATTTTATCAACTAGTAAAAATTGACATTCACATCAATATTAAAAACATTAAAACAAAAGATCTGAAGGAAAATAAATTAATTTATAAATTCTGCTCATGTATAAGTGACTAAATAATTTGCGCCTTGCTAAAGGTATAATATGATAAGTTACAGGGCTTCATTCAGAAAAAGGTAGGTTTCACTTTATGTTTGAGAACACATATCCACAGAGCACACTAAGGAACTGTTACACAAGTGAAGATTAAATAAAGTTCCTGAATCCGCGCACAGATTGTTTTGCTTCTTTTACTGGTGATTTGAGGACTTTATGAATGTCAGGAAGATGTTTGGTAAGCACAACCCATATCATCTTCTACTTCACACAGGGCAAACCACATCCACAGTAATATACCTGTTGTAAGTGGTGGAGACTGAATACTCATTATTTTAAAGTCTTACAGAAAATTAAAAGGATTCCTGGTTCAAACAAAACCTGTATGGTCCTTAGGGTGCAAGACAACTTTAGAGCGATTTGCAGACTAAGATAATACCTTTGCATAGGGTCACACCTCCTTATTTTTACATCCAAAACCCCTTCACTTTCACTCAGTTTCTAGCTAATGAATTCAACTCTGCACCCAGTCACTAGGAAATGTAGGAATGCCAACTTTGCCAATCCAAATAGATGCATCCTTGCCATTCATTCAAATTCTTCCACAGTAGCATAGCAAATATCTTATAAATCCACAGTGCAGTAAGATCTTTAATCTAAGATGAATTTACCATATCTACAGGAGTAAAGCAAGTCTAACTGTTATACTGTTTGTGAAGAATTTGTAATCAGACTTACAGCCTGCCCATTTGCCTCATAAAGGGGACACTTTTGTTTTATTTTGGCCAGCTCCATGTTCACTTGCTTGCTAACCACTGCCATTGGGTTTCCACCTGCAAAATAAAGGGATAGATGGTATTTGGTAGAAATACACAGATAAACAGACTGAAAAATAAATGCCTTACACCTCGTCAGTCAGCTCAGTTGGCCGGAAAGTTGGTTTGCAATGCACAGCAACATCCAACAACACAGGTTAATTTCCGCACCAGCTGAAGTTACTATGAAGGTCCATCTTCTCAACCTCTCAAATGACCTCAGGTTGCAATATTTAACACGAAGAAAATAATTCAATACAGAGTAATTCTTTCCAATAGCAGGCAATACCTGAACAGCTGACAAAATTACAGCTAAGAGATTACAAAATAAGATCACAAAACAGTTGCTTCCCAGCAGAAAACATTATGGGAATCTGGAATACTCTGCCAAACTGACAGAGATTTGCTAAGCGAGGGCCTGAAGGGATGAGGACTATAAACAGACTAAGGTAGATTTTCATCACCTGATCGTACATGTTCAAGATGAGAAAGAGCCAAACCATTCTTATTATTTTCGTAAAGTTTCATCAAGCCAGCCTCCTCCCAAAAATACAAGAAAATTATTTTTGGAGATTATACAAAACTTACCAAGTCCTGTTACAACCATGGCACCCAAATCAGCAACATAGCTTCCCTTTCTAAATGTGGCTACTCGACCTCCAACACGATCCTGCAATTTAAGTGATTCTGAAGTGGTAAGTCTGCTCATTTGTACACAACACAAAATCACTAATACAGCTCACACTTTTTTAAAAATTCCATCATGGGATGTGAGCTGTGCTGGCTAGAATGGCATTTATTACCCATCCCTAATTGCTTTGACAAGTAGTGCTTCCTAAAACTATTGCAAACCCTGGCGTATGGAGGACACAAACTTCTTTAGGAAGGAAATTCTAGGTTTTTAACCCACCGACAGTGAAGAAACGGAAACATACAGGCAATCCTTGGGCTGCAAATGGGCTCTGTTCGCAAGTCGACTTGTACGCAAGTTGGAACACAACATAAAATAGCTGTTCTTAAGTACAGGAAATGTTCATATGTCAGATCTCCAAAATTACATCCTGCATGGGATTGTGTTCATTAGCAAAAATGCTCTTAAATTGGGGATCCCCTGTAGTTCAGAGTCTAGATGGTATGTGGCTTTTAGGGGAACTTGGAGATAGTGATGTTCTTAAGCATCTGTTGCTTTGTCCTTCTAAGTAATAGAGATCACAAGGTTGAAATCTGCTGTGGAAGGAACTTTGGTTATTTGCTATAGTTTGTCATGCGGATTCAGCACATTGTAGCCACTATATGTCAGTGGTAAACGGAGTAATTGTTGAACGTGCTAGAAAGATTGCAAGTCAAGAAGTGTTATTGGAGCTGCACGCATCCAGGCAAGTGGACAGCATTCCATCACATTCCTGACTTCTGTCCTGTGGATAGCAAACAGGCAGTGGGGACACAGGAAGTGAGTTGCTCATTGCAGAACTCTCAGCTTTTGGCCTGTTCTTGGAAGCCACAATATTAATATGGATGGTTCACTTTAGTTTCTGAAAAATATTAACCCACAGAATGGTGGAAATTCAGCGATCACAGTGCCACTGACTATCATGGAGAGATGGTCATCGACTGGCACTTGTGTGGAATCTATGCTATTTGGTACTTATCCAAATCTGGATATGCAGATCTTACTGCATATGGACATAAACTGTTTCAGTAACTGAGGAATTGCAAATGATGCTGAACATGGTGCAATCAACCATACCACTTTTGACCTTATGATGGAAGTAAGGATCACCAGTGAATCAGTTGAAGATGTTATATGCCAAGAACACAATGAAGATCACCTGCACTGATGCACCAAGTGTTTGGTATCCAATAATAACCATCTTCTTTTATGCTAGGTATGACTCCAATCAAAGATTTCCTCTGACACCAGTTTAACTAAGGTTCCCAGATGCCTCATCTAGCCAAATGCTGTCTTGAGGTCAAGGACAGTCACATTCACCTCATCTCTGAAGTTCAGATCTCCACCAGTTTAGGAGCAAGTGAGTGGCCCAAGTGAGAATCACACCAGCAGATTTTCACTACTGAAGTTCCATAAGCTCTGGCTCAATCTCTATAACCATACAGCATTACTAATAAAAGGCACAGATGTTACTGATTTTTTATTGCCAAAAGCACATGGTACATTACAAATATTGAATTCTGTCCAATATTTCCAATGTGAGCCTTGCTTACATGAGTTTTGCATCACCTCTACTGAGGAAGGTATACCAGTAATGTGTGCCAGCTATGCAGCTATCGGAGGCCTAGGCGCAACAAGAGACTACAGCTCACAGGCAAGTGTTAGTGGGGACTTTTTGGAAACAAGGGTCAAGGTTGGTTTTTAAGCAGACAAGAGATTTGGTTCCATTAAACACCTACGCCGTCTGCAAGGAAGTTCAGCAGCATCTGTTTATCAGGCCTCCCACGTGGTGACTGAACCCTGCTTGTGGGTGAATGACAGCAGTGGTGGGATGTGACCCCTAAGTGAGCATTACTGCATATTTCATGGGCCTCAATTAGTATTTCGGCAGGAATGCTATCCATGAGCACTCTGCCCCCCACCAAACTTATTCAGGCGAGGGAAGGAAGCAGATGGTTTTAATCTGGCAAGGTCCCCTACATTGAACGTATCACTTCATTAAATTCCACTACTTTTTTTATTTACCTGTGGGATGTGGGCATCACTGCTGGCCAGCATTTATTGCCTGTCTCTAGTTGCCTTTGAACTGAGCGGCTTACCAGGCCATTTCAGAGGGCAGTTGTCCACATTGTGGATCTGGAGACACCTGTTCACTAGCCCAGGTGAAGATGGCAGATTTCCTGCCCTTACAGACATTAGTAAACTAGATTAGTCAAACAAATGGCTAGTGAACAGGTGTCTCCAGATCCACAATGTGGACAACTGCCCTCTGAAATGGCCTGGTAAGCCGCTCAGTTCAAAGGCAACTAGAGACAGGCAATAAATGCTGGCCAGCAGCGTGGTCATCAATAGAATCGTAATTTCAGATTACATCCAAATTCCACCATCTGACTTGGCGGGTGTCGAACCCCCCCCCCCAAATATTACTTATGTATCTGGATTAATAGTATAGTGGTAATACTACCCAGCCAGAGCCTCCCCTACTGCATGGAACCACATATGTGTGGGGTGTGTGGTGGGTGCGTGTGTGTGTGTGGGGGGGAATGGATGTTAAGTCATTAATTCCATCCATTAATTGTAGTTATCCCTTTCCACACTTGCTACCTGACCTCAATATTTGTAGCAGCTTGCTTGAATTTGACATTTCCAAAATCATAGTACTTTGGTGTTGTCCTATTGTACTAAGTATTGTTTACACTTCTGATGAACTCAGACCTTCAACAGCTTCGGTACTTCCCACCAGAAATCCAGAAAATATGTTAAAAATACATACTTTCCTTGTTTCAAATATTATCCTGCAGACAAAAACAAAAACTCTCTCCTCCAATGGACAGCAATTACATCAGCAGTGCATCTCTGTCAATAAAGCTACCTGCTAAAGTAAAGCTTTTTTCCATTTGATTTCAAGAAATGGGAACACCTGAACTACAAAATACTTGCCCACTTCACCCAAATATTAACTACTTCAAAAGAATGGTGTCATGTTCAATGGCACCAGGATAATTTGTTTCTTACTAAAAATACAAACATGCACTATTTTTAGAATTCATTTGTGTCCTGAAATTTGACTTTGCAATAAAAGTCAGTTGGTCAATTGAGAGTTTGATTTTTATGAATGAAATACCAACCTGTTTCCTGTTTTGCACATTGCCAAATGGGAGACTTACATTTTACAAACTTCTCTTGCTAGATCTTTGGCATTTGTGATCAAAAAAAAACAACTTACTCTTGCCTCCAGTACAGTGACATCCATTCCAAAGCTTTGCAGTTGGCGAGCTGCTGCCAGACCCGACACTCCAGCACCAATAATTATCACCTTCCCCGTCTTCTTTGCTATGAATCATAATGTTTTTCCAATTACTAAACAAAGGAAACACAGATCAACAGCACAGCCCAAGATTATTTAAATTACGAAAGTGCCCACACTTAATTAGATATTCTAATACATTTGGAGTATTTCTGGTAGTTTTCTTTTTAGATGGCCAGGAACGCTTTTCCCTGTCACCAATTCCATGGCCCCCCTCTGATCGATGCAAATTAGTCTGGTTCCAGAACTTGATCCAGAATTGTGCTATGGACCCCACAATTCCCTCATTATAAAGATTAGATTAGACTAGATTAGATTACTTACAGTGTGGAAACAGGCCCTTCGGCCCAACAAGTCCACACCGACCCGCCGAAGCGTAACCCACCCATACCCCTACATTTACCCCCTACCTAACACTACGGACAATTTAGCATGGCCAATTCACCTGACCCGCACATCTTTGGAATGTGGGAGGAAACCGGAGCACCCGGAGGAAACCCACACAGTCATGGGGAGAACGTGCAAGCTCCACACAGTCAGTCGCCTGAGACGGGAACTGAACCCGGGTCTCTGGCGCTGTGAGGCAGCAGTGCTAACCACTGTGCCACCGTGCCGCCCAGATGACGTACTTCCACCACTGAAATTTTACTTGACCCTATTTCAATGCATGCACTGCTGAAATTCTTATGTATTTGACACCCCAAACTCTACTGTTCCAAAATTCCCCTCTCCATTAAACTGAACTCACCCAAAACTCACCTAACTCATAACAGATCCTATTTACCCCACTCTTCTGCTTACAGATCTACATTGGGTCTTGCTAGTTAGAATTTACTTACAGAAGAGATTTACAAAGATGTTGCCAGCGTTGGAGGGTTTCTACTAGAGGGAGAGGCTGAATAGGCTAGGGGTGCTTTCCGTGGAGCGTTGGAGGCTGAGAGGTGACAGAGGTTTATAAAATCATGAGGGGCATGAATAGGGTAAATAGACAAAGTCTTTTCCATGGGGTGAGGGAGTCCAGAACTAGAGGGCATAGGTTTAAGGTAAGAGGGGAACAATTTATAAAGGGACCTGAGGGGGAACGTTTTCATGCAGAGGGTGGCACGTGCATGAAATGAGCTGCCAGAGGAAGTGCTGAAGGCTGGGACAATTACAACATTTAAAAGGCATCTGGATGGGTATATAGATAGGAAGTGTTTAGAGGGATATGGGCCAAGTACTGGCAAATGGGACTAGATTAATTTAGGATATCTGCTTGGCATGGACGAGTTGGACCAAAGGATCAGTTTCCGTGCTGTACATCTCCATGACTCAATGTTTATCCAGGTCTTTCCCCCCACACCTATAACCTCTATCAACTCTACAACAGTTTGAGAGGTCGGTGTTCTTCCAACTCTGACATCTTTTGCAACTCTGAATAGCCAACAGGAGCCATGCCTTCTGGTCTGTAGAATTCCCTACACAAATCTCTTTACTTCTCACTCACTCTCTCCCCCCGAAGACATCCTTCAAAATCTACCTCTGTGACCACTTGTTCTAACATCTCTTTCTTTGGCATGATGTATTGGCAAAAGGTCTTTTCCTGTGAAGTTTTATTATATTAAAAAGGTACCGAACAAATGCAAGTTTATTAACGAGACTAACTATGTCTCCTTGAAAGTGAGCATCAGTATCATTTCATTCTAATTGTTATTGACACTATTGCACTATATTAAAATCCAAGCAATAGTACTCACTTGGAAGTGGTTTCACCCGTTTGTAGATACCAAAGTTAATTAATCCATGGCGTTCCAAGTAGCTGTGTATCCTGTGAACCAGTACAGCATCACCTGAGACAAAGAGAAATTAACAATGTGCAGCAAGACAAACAGTACAATCAAGCAGATAAACTATATGCTTTGTTTAAAAATAATCCTGGAAAGCATTGTACATTGATTTCAAACAAGATTACTTTTCTGGAAATTTTCGGTTCAAATTGCACCCTAGACGATCTAACACACAACTGAAAATAAGTATTTTTCTTCTATATTTACAGTTTGTTAAGAAGTATTTCTCAAACCATTTCACATTCTAAAAATGCATTTTCTTTAGTCAAAGATTAATACCTATTTGGACATTACTCCAAATTCAGGAAAAAGTTCCCGCAAGCTCACTTATAGTAACCTCACTTACTGTTATATGGAGACTCCAGCTGCTGATGAGTTACCTCAAAGGTTAACTGCACTTTAGGGTTATCCAGCCAGAGCTGCAACTGTTTAAAATGGAAAGAAAAGTAATGAATAATTGCATTTCAAATTAACTTTAAAAATGTCTGCTCATTTGTTAAGAGGATAATGCCAACAGCTACCCAAAGAATTTTTGCAGGCTTTCATTCAGAGATTTATTTCATTCGGATTCTGATACCCTGGAAAGGACATCCTGTATCTATAAGAAGTTATTTAGGGAATATTATTTCACACTAATACATTACCTAAATGTAATTAAAAAGGAATAAAGGATAGGGTTGAAAAGAAAAAAGGGACAGTGAAAGTAAAATAAAACTTTGTATGCTTACTAAATTTTTGAAGAACTGAAACTCTTCACTTGCAAAGTCAAACTTGCAAGGACACAGGGGCTGTTTGGCAGCACTAACGACTGACCACACACACACTTGTTTTATTGTACTTAACCAGTGAATTAACCACAACTTCATGTTGCTTTCAAAGTTGAGTTTATTCTGCACTTTTTCCACACTAACACATAACACTGCAGTCCCCACCCAAGGATGCATTCTTAGCCCCCTACTGCATTCCTGTACATTCAACTGCGTTGTCAAATTCCAAATAAACACCATCTACATGTTTGCTGATGACACCACTGTGATAGGACAGATATCAAACAACAAGAAGTCAGAATACAGAAGGGGGAAAGAGGGCTTAGTGACATGATACAGCGATAACAAGTTATCTCTCAATGTCAGCAAAACAAAAGAATTGATCATTGACTTCAGAAAGAAAGGGGAATAACACGTACCCTATCTACATCAATGGAGTGGTGGCTGAGAGCATCAAGCTCTTCGGAGTGACGATAACCAACAACCTGTCCTGATTTCCCATGCAGATTTCTCATCAAGGTACAACAACCCCTCTTCTTCATCAGGCAACTCAGGAAATTTGGAATGTCCATGAGTAGCTTCATTATCTTTCATAGATGCGCCACAGACAGCATGCTGTCCGGGTACATAATAGCTTGATATGGCAACTGCTCTACCCAGGACCGTATGAAAATGCAGAAGGTTGTGTGCACACCCCAGACTACCACGTAAGCCAACCTCCCACCCACAGACTCCACTTACAAGGCTTGTTGCTGTGGAAAGATTGCCACCACCAAAGACCCATTCCACCCCGGTAATGCTCTCCGACAACTTCTTCCATTAGGCAGGAGATACAGGAGCTTGAACACATGTACCAACAGGTTTAAGAACAGATTTTTCCCTGCCATTATTAGACAGATGAATGGACTTTCTAACTTTAAATAATGCTGATCTTACCTAGCACATATTCTATTTTTTACCCTACGATCCATGTATCCTTGCTTACTAGTCTTCCTGTACTGCTCGCAAACAAAGCTTTTCACTGTACACGAGACAACAGATCAAATCAAATCAAATTTATTCATGAGGTACTGATTATAGTAAAGGAGCAGAATAACTCCTAGAAAAATCCAGATTCCTCCAATTAACTATGCCTGTCTATATTCCAGGACTTGGTGTTTAATAATGTGCGTAATAATGGTGAATATTGTTGTCCTCATCAATATTTCTCATATAAAAATCGGGTCATTAATGCATTCAGCCAATTTCCTACCACAAACTATTAATGGTGAGAGATTTCCAAAGCATTCAGATTTCTGAAAGGAGTTGGTTGGTTGGTAATGGTGGTGGAAGCTGTTAGCAACATTACAGAACAGGAATTCAAACCCCTCAAGCAATGCTTTCCAGGTTAAAGGAGCAAATAAATTAACATTTTATGCACCATTGATATGATTGCAATTACAGAGAATTAATAAAAACATACGAACAAGGAAGAAGAGTAGGCCACTCAACCCTTCAAGTCTATTCCACCATTCAATGATCTTAATACTAACTCTACATTCCTGCATGCACTAATCATCTTTTATCACCTTGGTTAAAAATAAAACTGTGTCTCAGCCTTAAAAATATTTAAAGATTCCGCCCTATGAAGAAGGGATTTCCAAAGACATTCAAACTTCAGATGAATTTCTTTTCCCCTTTATCAGAAATCCCTTAAATTTTAAACTATGACCCGTAGTTCTAAATTCACCCACAACAGGAAACGTATTTTCCACACCCACTTGGTCAATTCACCTCAAGATCTCATTTATTTCAACTAAGTCACTTCTGGTCTTCTAATCACAAAGGATGCAGAACTAGCCTGTCTAGCCTTGCCTCAAAAGGCAATCCTACCTGTTCCAAGTATTAGTCTACTGAACTTCTGAACTGCTTCCAACACATTAACATCCTTCTGTAAGTACGGTGACCAGTAATACAGACAATACTCCAAAAGCAGTCTTACCAATGTCATTTATAACTGAAGCATAACCTCTCTACTCCAGCATTCAATTTTCCTCACAATACAACATAACATTTTATTCGCCTTCCTGACCATCTGCTATAATGGCATACTAAACCTTCTGTGATTCATAGTTTAGGGCACTCAGATCTCTCTGCAACCTCTTAATATTTATAGATAATTTTTTTAAAATTCTTATTGTAAAAGGAAAATTTCACTCTTTCCCACATTAGACTCCATTTGCCAGATCTTTGCCCACTCACTGATCCTATTTATATCCCTTTGTAGGATCCTTATGTGCTCTTCACAACTCACTTTCCTATCCATCTCCAAATCACTTACATAAAATTGTAGTGTTGATGCCAGAGCCCAGAATGAACACTGATGGCTATTACTCGTTTGAACAAAATTCAGTTTGTTGTGATGGGTCAACAGCGCAGTATCTAATTCTCCAAACACTGCTGGTCAACTTGTGCCTCTCCACCATTAACCAAAACAAAAAAAAAAGCAAAACTGCAACCCTGCCCCGAGTACCCCCAACTGAAGTACAATGAAAATCTAAAAATTACTAAACTTACTTCCATAACATAAATGAATCTTGACATAGCAATTTAGGGGTTGAAATCATGTTATAAAGACCCTGTTAATGACTGTTTATTGTCCTAGTATGACACTCAACCTTGGACTCCCACAAACAAGAATGATGTTATGATGTCATGCGTCAGCAAGTAGCAAATTACTCTTACAGAATTTTAAACTTCTTACACTCTATCTAGACTTCCATCCACTGCATGAAATTCAAATGAAATTTCTGTTCTATAGCAGCTAATTGGTAGAGACTGATTGCTTTGATTAGTCAGCACAATTATTGCTGAATCATGCAACTGCAAGCATGGCAAACCAGATCGGTCCTGGTCTTTATGCATCAGCAGTTCATACATTCTTAATTCCACGGTTTCCAATAACCAAAGCCGATGGTCATAACTTTCTTTAGTTGGCTGAAGATCTTCACTAATGCAATATACGCTACATAACAACAACAACAACAACAACAACTGGATGACAGCTTTTTCTGACCAGTTATTCAATACCAAGGCAAGATGCCCATGAGAACAATGCTGCTTAGCTGCCTACCTTCCTTTCTTCTCCACCTCACCCATTCAGAGAATTGACTAAAAGCAGACAGAAAGGTAGAAAGAAGTTGAGGTAAAAGGCAACACAAAGCTTCATCTTTGTTTTTGTAAGAAAGGAGTCTTGTGCAAATATATCTTAAATATCCAGCTTTCACTTTCAACATGGTTTAATTCCCTCTACCTATCACTCATTACCTTGAGATAAGGTTAGACTAATCCAACAACAAATATGTACTGCAAAGTTCACCATGCCACAAAAGATTGTTCTTAACATTGAATATTAAGGTACACAACCCATTGAAAAACCTATAAATCTAAAACAGCTATTTGACTTTTTTTTCCATTGTGACATCCTTGTATTCAGGTTTGGAGATTTTGCATTCTTGTAAACTATATGACAGAACCTTGGGCACTGCGAAGATGACACCAGTCCTATTAGCTCTTTAAAAGGGAAACAATGACAAAAGGTTATGATTCCTACTTACCATGCACCAGAAGCTGACATTCCCTATTGACATTTCCAGAGCTGTACAGACTGTGCAAGAAATAGTTCTGACTGCAATTGAGCGATTTGCTAACGTCATTCAATGCAGCTTCTCTTACAGACACATGCCACGCCCAAGTTATAGCAGCCAAAAGGTACACCCAAGTTGTGAGGAAATTAAC
The DNA here is from genome assembly GCF_020745735.1 of Hemiscyllium ocellatum. Classification (NCBI taxonomy): domain Eukaryota; kingdom Metazoa; phylum Chordata; class Chondrichthyes; order Orectolobiformes; family Hemiscylliidae; genus Hemiscyllium; species Hemiscyllium ocellatum. Next base: position 43,620,908 of record NC_083430.1, read on the forward strand.
CGGGGCAAAAGTTAATTCAAGTAGATTTTATTGTTGCTTGAAAATTCACAAGTAACAGATGAAGGACTAAACCTCATCAGCACAGTAATGAGCTGAGAAATTCAATTTGCCATCGCAGGAGGTTGACATACTCACAGAAACAGAATGTTGGTACAGTCATCCACAGAAATGCCAAACTTGGTTTCAGTTTTTCAAATAAGTCTTGTACCACTGGATTCAGACCTCAATCCATTTGGATGTCACTTTCTTTTGAAGGTGAACAAAAAATCTCAACTAATCTGTTTATTTAAGAACATAAAGAAACAGGAACAAGCGTAGGCCAAATGGCTGTTGCAGCTCTGGTGACAGAGTCAATTGTGCTTCCTTGTTGTAAATACTTTATAATAAACTGAAGAAACAGGCTAGTTTTGGGATTTGTTTACTGTAGTATTAAATACAACTGAAGAAAACTGCATGACATTTTATAACATACAGTATTTTGTACTTTGACATCAAGAGTACGATTAATTAACTAACAATGCTTTGTAATTGATCAAAATTCAGCTTTTCCTGCAACAATCTACCAGTACTCACAGCATCAGCCAAAATCAAGAGCTATACTTGCGCTCCCAGTAAGCTGAAGGTTTAACCTATTCACTCCTCAAGGTTACATGTGCCATTAAATAAACAACCACATTTTCTAACCACAGGCTACACAACAGATGTGCTACAAGATGGCCATAATATTTTTCCTGACCAATATACTGCAAGGCCAGAACTTACAGGCAAAGCCAAAATTAGATTTATTGATATGAAAGTACCTTAAACTGATACTGCAAACATTACCTAAACTTAACTAAATTCTTGACTCTTTAGTAACATAACTAAAATATGCTGAAAACTTACATGCAGAACATTTCTCATCTGTCAACACTCATTCATGCTACACAAGATATGCATTCCAAACTTGATTAAATTGATATACTATAATAAAAGCGAAGTATTGTGGACTCTAAAGACCAGAGTTTCTCCAGCACTTCCTGTTTTTATACTGATATATTTTTATACTGTTTTACAATACTCAGGCATGCCCCAGAATTATTTTGAGTTCTTCTTTAGAAGGACACCCTCTGCTTCAAATCCATTGACATTTATTCTCTCAGATAGCTGGACAACTGCATAGCAATGCAGACTGATGCCAACAGCAAGGGTTCAATTTCCACACTGGCTGAGTTACCACAAAGAATTCTCCTTCCAACCTCTCCCCTTGCCTGAGGCATGATGATCCTGAGGTTAAACTACCACCAATCATCTCTCTCTAATGAGACCACAGTGACTTTATCTTTACTCACTGATGGGAATACTTTCCCCAAGAGATTATGAAAGAGTCACCCACTCATCAGTCAGTTGCAAACTTGACCACATTATCATTTCAGAAGTACTAATTTTGGATGTAAGTTGCTTGCTGAGCCGGAAGGTTCGGTTTCAGACACTTCATCACCATACTAGGTAACATCAACAATGAGCCTCCAGATGAAGCTCGGTGGTATGGCCTGCTTTTTATTATGTGTTTAGGCTTCCTTGGGTTGGTGATGTCATTTCCAGTTTTTCTCAGGTGATGGTAAATGGGACCCAAGTCAATTCTATCAAGAAACACATTGACTTGGATCCCATTTACCACCCCCCCCCGGAGAAACAGGAAATGGTATCACCACAGGAAATGACATCACCAACCCAAGGTAGCCTAAGCACACAAATAAAAAGCGGGCCATACCACCAGTGCTCCATCCAAAGGTTCATTGATGATGTCACCTAGTATGGTAATGAAATGTTGGAAACTAAACCTCCCAGCTCAGTGAGCAAACCTACATCTTGAACCTCAAATGAGCTACAAATCTTCTCAAAACTCACCAAGTACTAATTCTTTGAAGCATTAATACCAGAACTGAGTAGAAAATGTCAAAAATGGATAGAAATGCCTTCTAACAGATCTAACTACTTAATATAAGATGAATTGGCGATGCTAAATTGCCCGTGGTGTTAGGTAAGGGGTAAATGTAGGGGTATGGGTGGGTTGTGCTTCGGTGTGTCGGTGTGGACTTGTTGGGACGAAGGGCCTGTTTCCACGCTAAGTAATCTAATCTAATCTAATTAGCAGCTATTAATGGAGTAAGTCCACAAAATGTCAGAGTACACTCTGCTCATTTCTAGATGGATGAAAAGTATACTTGCTGCAATTAATAAATGAGAGAGACATGTAAGAAATACACGGAAAGTGTAAAAGAGCAAATAAATCAATGCTCTGCCTCCCATGCTGCATTTATTTAAACAGTTAGTATGATAGCTTCAAAGTTTCTAACTGCCTTTTGGTTATTTAGTGTATGTGTTTTGCTGTTATTTCCAATCCAGGAACCCAGAACCTTACTGCAGCAACTAAAGGCAAGACAGCATGGTGGTTCACTGCTGCCTCACAGCACCAGGGACCTGGGTTCAATTCCCACTTCGGGCAACTGTCTTGTGTAGAGTTTGCACATTGTCCTTGTGTCTGTGTGGTTTTCCTCCCACAATCCAAAGATGTGCAGGTTAGGTGAATTGGTCATGCTAAATTGCATTAGTCAGGAGTAAATGTAAGGGAATGGGTCTGGGTGGGTTGCTCTTCGGAGGGTCAGTGCTTATTGTTGGGCCAAAAGGCCTGTATCCACACCGTACAGAATCTAATCTAAAGTAGACAAACTGTTAGAAGTATCCTCCCAATAACTGTTAAGATTTTTAATGCGAAATACAATGCTGTCATTTTAAAAAGACAAAAACACACAGGTTCCTCTTTCCCTTCCTCCACAAAAAGAACATGCAGCAATGATTTAAGGAATTATGTTTTTAATACAGAAACTTACTGTGCGGTTTCTGATGTATAGAAACACCTTCTGGGTCTGTGCAGGACCACTGATAATGTCTGGGAAACAGGCTGCTTCCTGTGAGGTCATGCGATCGTGAGGTAGGCGACTCTGGAAAGCAGCACCCTCTACACCTGATAAGAATGAACTCACAAAATTAGTGCAATAAAACTTTTAACCTAGGGCCATGAAGAAACACGAGATAAACCTTGAGAGCTTCCAATTAAAACCAAACTGTCACCTGTCATCGTAACACCACATTAGAGTTGTCAGTTCCTCCCATGGACTTGACTTCTCACCCTAACAACACATCCAAGAATCCCTTCCATGTGTTGATCTGCACCTCTGCCCCTGGAAACTGTCCTAAACAACCACCAAAGATTAGACCCTGATCACCAGGTTCCCACCCAGATTCAACTTTAGCTGGAGAAGTTTCAGATCCCACAACCCAAAGTCGGTCAACACCTTCCTTCCTCACAAACACTACCTGCAACATAAAAAATTAATCACAAAATTAAAATTAAACCAGCGCACAGAAAAAAAATTTAAAAAGTAATTTAAAAAATACATACCTGCGATCGACCCTGCCAGATTGATGTTGCTCCAATGCACTGCGGGAACGAACGTAAAAACATTCACACGCATGCGCACACTACTAGTTTCCCTAATTTCCGCGGTCTCGTATTAAAACAATATTTTAAAATTTAACATGAATATATTTGCTTATAGATATTTAGTCTCTGGCAGACAAATACAACAATAAAAGCACTGAAAGGATTGCCAGGGCAGTTACCTCAAGCCACTATAAGTTTGGCTATCAGCTGCGTCTCCCTGAATCAGGAAATTTTCCATGACTAATATCCCTGTAAGCCTTCCAAAACACTAATTATGTCACTGAATCTTACATCTCCAGTCCCCTTTTCTACAAACAGTACCTTCCACTCCTCCCAAAACAGGTGATTTAAATATATTATACCCAATCCAATTCAACTTGGGTTAACTGTATAATTACTCTGTCTGAATTTCTTTATGGACTGTTGCATCAAAAGTCCTCTAATATAGTATTTAAAGAAGAGCTGTATAATTTAAAATTAAAACTTAATTTGATAATTAGGCACAAGATTTAGAGAAACAGGTTGCAGAATAAAATGAATTGGTTTCTTAAAAAACACACTTTCTGTACCAAATGTACATAATTCTAATAATTTATTGGACCTATATGAACTAAATTAGAATATACATTCTATAGATATTTAAATAAAGATATTAATAGATATTTAATTATCACAATAAACAAAATGGATGCCATAACTCCACACTGGAGTGTGGACCTGAAACAATACAAATCAGGAAGCACCAAAATATTAATATCTGGTCTGGTCTGTCCTTCTAACTTGGTTGGTATCAACTGAAGTAACAGTAGCAGCACGAGAATTGGCCTCAACATTCCTCCTGTTTCGGAACGGAGGAAAGGGAAACAGGAAAATTCAACCATCGCTTTTACTGCTAGCTATTATCCTATGACATTCCCAATGAAAAGTAGCCACATGCAATCATTAGGTATTGTCAAGATGAGGCAATGTAATCGTACCCTCGACACTCAAGCAGCCTGCTGACGTTTTCAAAATAGGCTTATAAAATGAAGAATGCCTTTTAAACCAAGTTTTTTTTATTTATTCATTTTGTGGGATGTGGGCGTTGCTGACTGGCTAGCATTTACAGCCAGTCCCTAGTTGCTCTTGAGAGGGTGGTGGTGAGCTGCCTTCTTGAACCACTGCAGCCTATCTGTTATGTGCGGTTGTCAGTGCCTGTTAAATTGCACCCCAGCAACACAAGGAGTAAGCAAAGAAATGGATAGAGGGAAACTGAAACCTTATGTCAACAAAATAAAGTGCAAACATGGGCTTAAAGTGCATCAAATCTTCATCACTTAATATTAATGCATACTTCTGAAGTTTGACTCATGCTTTCACTGTATTGATGAGTTACCATACTAAGCTGGATGAACTCAACATTTTATATGGTTTCTAAAATACACATACTTTTTTTGAAAATTCTCATTAGGAAGTTGTACAGTGTGTGTGTATTCTTTTTCCCTCATTAGTAGCAACAAATGCCCTGCCAATGTCAAGGTTTAAAATTAGCACTTACCTACACTTTCCTCTATTCTCAAATGGAATTCCCACTTCTCAATTTCTATCCTGCCTAAAAGAAGACTTTTATTTTTTTCATGCCATTCTCCCTTTTACCACCGAATCCTCTCACAAACTTACTTTCCCAACTATAGTTTACTTGAATACTACCCCACATCTGGGAAAGCATCTCCAGTAAAATGATCACAATCTTAAACAGGATACCAGAAGTCACCTGTCATTAGATCTGCAGTCATGCACTTGCTTTTAGCTCTCAACTTTTATTGTGTCTATGTATATCCATAATCATATTCTTCTAATCCAGCTTCTTCCATTTACAAGTAACGAAATGTGCTGTGCTACGTAATCTTTCTACACCCCATACTTATTGAAATCAAGTCTCACTGACCATGTTCTGCTCTAACTTTCTCAGTACCTCAAAATTGTTTACTTTTCAGGCACATTCAATCCTCCCTCCCATCAACAGTTTACATGGTATACATAACATAGGATACTCAAATGCAAAACACTAATTAAATCAGGATATTATGACATTCAACAAAGGTAGAGCAAGATTAGCATGGATGTTTTAACCTTAAAACTGAATTACAAAATTAAATCATAACCAGGCATTTATTTTCTCACTTTTACAGGTTATAGATTTTACAAGCCTTCACTGTGGACATCAATTTTTAGTGACAGAAAATTCAGAAGGTGACCTGCCAGTAAAGTTACTGTTGACAAAAACTACGCAAGAGCCAAGCAAAGGGGAGGAAATAGATACACAAATCAACTGAAGGTTGCAAAAGGGGAATTATTAGAAAATAACAGATCTCTTAGCTCAGCAGAAATCTGTGGGCCAAGTTCCAGGACAGGGACTTTTTAATCAAGAGTTAATTACCAAGTAGTCTGTCCATGTCTGCATTGCAGACTCAACACAAAGCAGCCATTAAGATTAAGTATCAGATTCAAAGAGGCAGGTACTGTCATAGACATCAAACAACCAGCCCTACAGAGTCAAAAGGAATTTTCTGGAGAACAACAGCTCAAACTTCTACAAGCTTTCCTTCTTATATATTAGAAAGGAGTTCTGTCACATGCCAACTGCAAACAGACAGAGACAATCAAGGAAGACAGTGACGAAAGGAAAGATCGTATGAACATATTATTTAGGGTTAGAGTGGGTCATTCAGCCCCTTCTGCCAGGTCTACAATTCAATAAGATTGGTTGCTGGCTAGATGTTTTAAGATATTCAAAAAAAATTTAAAAGGCCAAACAAATATAGTTGTGTGTCTTCGAAGATTCAAGTCTAACCTTTGGGGGAAATTGGGGGCAGTTTCCCGAATGATATGCACACTTATACAGCCCAGATTGTGTGCAGAGGATACATCCTTAAACTTTGCAAGGAGCAAGATGGAAGCTGTCTCACACATGTTGACAGTGAATAGATAAGACAGCTGGAGGCAGATATGTGCGTTTCTATTAACTCCAACTATCAATTGAGTGACACCAAATTCACTGTGGTCTAATACACATTTTATTTCACAATTCTGACTCGCACTGCATTCTAGAGCAGAGCAATCAGATAGTAGAAATTAGCTTTTATATGTGGAATTTTGACAGATTCTAAAAGCAAAATCTGGGTTTTGTTATTTTGCATCGCTTCAAATAATGGAGAATTTTACATTCAGTGCTTATTGAACACCTTTCAGCTTGTTGGGGGTTCCATTATCTCTTCCCCATCCAACAAGATAGACAGCAATCTGAGTAAATGTCACTTACCAGATGGTTCTTCTGGATCACTTTCAATTTCCTCCTCAGGTGGAGGTGGCTGCGGTGGTGGCACCTGCTTCTTTTCTTTTTCAGCTTTTGCATTGCGTTCCTCTTCTGAATAATATTCATCTTCTGATAGGTTGGCCAGGCTTTCATCCATCTCTCTGTATTCGACCTATAAAATGAACATTGCAAGAGAAAAAAAAATGTCCTTAGCAGCAGGTCAAATCTCTCACACTTTGGCAGTGATCATGTTAAAAAAATATATAAACCATGTATTTTTAATTCCTGTACCAGTGTTCTATGACACAAAGGATTGGGAAGCTGCCTTCACAAAAATACTCCACATAATATTTTAATTTTGAAAGTGAATCTACGATAATGAGTCATTTTGCACTATCAGCACAGATCACCAAATTATATAATGTAGAGGGAGACCACTTGGCTTTTATGCCAATGTCAGCACTTTGAAAGAGTATTTAAATAATTCCACGCCTCTGCTTCTTCCTGAAAGGTCAGCACAAGTTGATTCAATTATTTTTGGAAGTTACACTTTAACCTGTTTCTATAATCTTTTCAGACTAGATCAGAACTCACTCACTTGAAATGTTGGCAAAAAGGTTGATATGTTAAGTATTTATGACAACAATGTATTTGCTTACACAATGTTAAACCAATAGCTTCCATTTCAAGAGCTTGCTGTCAATTTATGCTACTGTCACTTGTCTCCCACAATGATATCTGCTAGCTTTAGAAACTCATTGTCTATTTGTCTATGAAATTCCCCCAGTATTCCCAATTCTCATCACCCTCAGGGGGTGAAAAGCCTTTCCTCACATTCCCTCTAAACTTCCTGCCCCCTCATTTTAAATCCATTCCCCTCATCACTGATTCCTCCACCAAGGTGGAGCATTTCTTTCTGTATATGCAGTCATAATCTTATACACCTTCTTTAAAATGGATTCCTGAACTACTGACAATACCTTAGCTGTGGCCTAATCAATGGTTTAAACAATTCCAGCATAACCTCCTTGTTCTTAAACTCCATGCCTTGGCTAATAAAGACAAGTAACCCATATACCTTCATCTATCCATCCAGCTACCTTAAGGGACTGGTGGATATGCACACCAAGGTCACTCTGATCCTCAATGCCTCCCAGAGTCCGACTGTTCATGTATTCCCTTGTCTTGCTTGCCCTGACCAAACCTATCACCTCATGCTTATCTGGATTGAATTCCATTTGACACTGATCAATCCATCTATATCCTGCTATAATCTAAGGCCATCCTCTTCATTATTTACCATTCCACTAATTTTTGTCCAATTTGTCAATGTATACTGATCCTGCATTCTACATTCAAGTCCTAATTACTTGTTGATTCCATCATTAAGAGCTCAGATACTCCACTGCCCTCAGCACACCAATCTAGCACTGCACTGCCAATATGCTACTGCATTATAACAAATGGAGTTGAAGAATACAACAAAGTCTGACATGTACAGCAAGATGTTCCACCCATGCGAGGTTTCGTCCCCTATCTGACATGACTGCACTCTTGTTTGAAATAGTTCCAAATGTTTCTTCAGAGAAATCTAAGTTCAGAAAAGTAAGTGTATGGTTCTGACATAAATAATTTGAATGAACAGAGACAGAAACAGAATCACACAACACCAGGTTATAGTTCAACACCTTTATTTGGAAGTACTAGCTTTCAGAGAGCTGTTCCTTCGTCAGGTAGCTGGTGAAGGAGCAGCACTCCGAAAGCTATTGCTTCCAAATAAACCTGTTGGACTATAACCTGGTGTTGTGTGATTCTTAACTTTGACTACCCCAGTCCAACACTGGCATCTCCACATCAGGTTTCTGTCTCAACAGATGCTTGGGGCGGTGATAGTCTACAACTAGATGGCATAGGTTTAGAGTGAGGGGGGAAAAATTTAAGAGAGGCTGAAGGGGCAACTTTTTCAAGCAGAGAGTGTGCATATATGAAATAAGTGCCACAGGAAGTGATGGAGGCTGGTAGAAATACTATATTTAAGAAGCATCTAGATGGGTATATGAATAGAAAGGGTTTAGAAGGATATAGGTCAACTGCTGGTGAGACTAGATTAGGTTAGGATATCTGATCTGCATGGACGAGATGGACTGAAAAGTCTGTTTCCATGCTGTACATCTCTATGACTCGATAACTGATTTTCTCAAACATTTTCTATGTTAGTTTCAAATTTCCAGCATATGCAGAATTTGTTATTACAAGCAGAAAGTGCTGAAGCAATTCAGGTCTGATAACATCTGTGAAGAAAGAAACAGTTGACATTTCAAGTCTGATATGACTCTGCTTCGAAACAACTGTTTTTCTCTCCACAGATGCTACTAAATCAGTTGAGTTTTTCGAGCACTTCCTGAATTTATTTCAAAATTCCAGCATCCACAGTATTTTGCTTTCATGTAAATTAACAGATCTGTGAAAGTGTAAACACAAATCATATTCTAATTTTTCAAACCACACATGTGAAGAACTGTGACAGTAATTCTGACCCACTTGCCATTGTTAGGCACTATGACAAATCAACCCTCTTCCTTTGATTTTTAAAAGATGGTGCAATATTATTGCGAAGGGAATTAGCTTTCTGATGCAATTAAAATTCTATAACACATCAGTTGAAAAGTATAAAGCATAAACAGAACAAGCTTAGTTATCTGAAAGACAGGCGAGGAATATTTCGTTCGGATAATGTTTTAAAAGGGACCTTGAGATCTTGTCCAGATAATCCAAAATTTGGATAACCAAGGTTGTTCTGTATATACAGGATGACTGGATCAACATTCAGTAGTGTTACCATTCTGGAAACGTGGTTGAAGACAATTTAGTATGCAACTTTGCACTGGCTCAAAATTATGCTGGTACAGACACCCTGTTATATTGATGGGTCATCTGCAACTTTATCTATTGAAAATCTAGACAAAAAGATTTATTTTAAATTATGCTTTCATTTCAATATGAGAATCTAGCTTCTGGGGTTTGCCCAGTTCTATCTAACAGATGTGAGGAGTTGGAATGGTGATCCATGTCAAGAGCATGAATTATACAGCATACATAGCAAGAATCCTATAACAATGTGAAAATGTTTTTCAGTATTCTACGTCTTACAAATTGTGGAATAGGTTATTATATCTAGGTCGATCACAGTAATTTTCAGCAATTTCTGAGGAACAGAAAATCTTATTCAACAAAAATTTAGGTAGACAGCACACTGAGAAACACAAACAGGCATGGAATCAAACCCTTGGTCATAGAGATGTACAAGCATGGAAACAGACACTTCAGTCCAACCCGTCCATGCCGACCAGATATCCCAACCCAATCTAGTCCCACCTGCCAGCACCCGGCCCATATCCCTCCAAACCCTTCCTATTCATATACCCATCCAAATGCCTCTTAAATGTCGCAATTGTACCAGCCTCCACCACTTCCTCTGGCAGCTCATTCCAAACACGTACCACTCTCTGTGTGAAAAAGTTGCTCCTTAGGTCTCTTTTATATCTTTCCCCTCTCACCCTAAACCTATGCCCTCTAGTTCTGGACTCCCTGACCCCAGGGAAAAGACTTTGCCTATTTAGCCTATCCATGCCCCTCATGATTTTATAAACCTCTAAGGTCACCCCTCAGACTCCAACACTCCAGGGAAAACAGCCTCAGCCTGTACAGCCTCTTCCTATAGCTCAGATCCTTCAACCCTGGCAACATTCTTGTAAATCTTTTATGAACCCTTTCAAGTTTCACAACATCTTTCTGATAGAAAGAGACCAGAATAACATGCAATATTCCAACAGTGGCCTAACCAATGTCCTGTACAGCTGCAACATGACCGCCCAACTCCTATTCTCAATACTCTGACCAATAAAGGAAAGCATACCAAACGCCTTCTTCACTACCCTATCTACCTGCAACACCACTTTCAAGGAGCTATGAACCTGCACTCCAAGGTCTCTTTGTTCAGTAACACTCCCTAGGACCTTACCATTAAGTGTAGAAGTCATGCAAAGATTTGCTTTCCCAATATGCAGCACGTTCGCATTTATTTGAATTAAACTCCATCTGCCACTTCGCAGCCCATTGGCCCATTTGGTCAAGATCCTGTTGTAATCTGAGGTAACCCTCTTTGCCGTCCACTACACCTCCAATTTTGGTGTCATCTGCAAACTTATTAACTGTACCTCTTATGCTCGCATCCAAATCATTTATGTAAATGAGAAAAAGTAATAGACCCAGCACCGATCCTTGTGGCACTGCACTGGTCACAGGCCTCCAGCCTGAAAAACAACCCTCCACCACCAACCTGTGTCTTCTACCTTTGAGCCAGTTCTGTTTCCAAATGGCTAGTTCTCCCTGTATTCCATGAGATCTAACCTTGCTAATCATCCTCCCGTGGGGAACCTTGTCAAACACCTTACTGAAGTCCGTATAGATCACATCTACCACTCTGCCCTCATCAATCCTCTTTCTTACTTCTTCAAAAAACTCAATCAAGTTTGAGAGACATGATTTCCCATGCACAAAGCCATGCTGACTATCCTGAATCAGTCCTTGCCTTTCCAAATACATGTACATCCTGTCCCTCAGGATTCCCTCCAACAACTTGCCCACCGAGGTCAGGCTCACTGGTCTATAGTTCCCTGGCTTGTCCTTACCACCCTTCTTACACAGTGGCACCATGTTTGCCAACCTCCAGTCTTCCAGCACTTCATCTGTGACTATTGATGATCTAAATATCTCAGCAAGAGGCTCCATAATCATTTCATACAATGGGAGATAAGAAAAATGCCACAACACTGATTTTATCAAACAGACTTCACAATTTCCATTGACTCATTAACTGACAAAAATTTAGAACTCATCAAGATTCACATTTGCAGGTAAACCCAAGGATTCCATTAGCATTTCACAGTATCGAGATACATTTCAGACAGGACATCTTAACTAATGCAAAACTAGGTCACAAAAAAATTCTAAAAGAATTTCCACATGTAAATATTTGCACAATATGTAAAACCTGGAACCATATATTGGCCCAGAGGAGAGATACACAAAATGCTATGTAATGAATTTTTATAGTGGTCTGGCATTCCAAAACCTGATTCTTCTATGCAAGGATTTGGCAAGCTTATTTGAACTAATCTTAGCATCTACTGAAAAGTAAATGTGATGACAGGAATATAGAAGCAAATGATAGCATTAAGTAATTGTCCTTGCTCTGCAGATTGCAATACCATCAATCCGGAGCACAGAACAAAGACATTGAATACTCAACTCCTAACACAAAACACTAGGTAGCTATCATCCTACAATTTACCTGAAGAACCATAAATAGGAACAAATCAAAGATGTATACGGTCATCCCTGTGTCAAAAAAAACTTATTTGAACATCTGTTGAAACTACAATGGGAAAAAAAATCCAACCAGGCTTGTAGGGAAACAAACACTGCCAATCCTAGTGTGAAAACTGATTTAAAAAGAGTGATATGTCAATGTTGTCTCTTTTTCCTATGCTACAAAAAAGGGATCCCCTAAAGTTGCTTCTTCTGACAATATTCCTTCAAATTAACCTCTTTTCATTGTTTAACATATGCATCAGACCGACAGGACAAAGCGTGAACCAGAGAGAGACACCCTTGAAATGCCAGTTTCAGATGTGGAAGCTCAAACAAAGAGAAGGGCAAGTCCCCAGCACAACTGCTGTTCGTAAACCCCCAAGCATTCCTTCCAAAGAGCAAAAAAGGAGACACACTACATGGAAAATAATTGAATAATAATAATAAATAATAATAATACACATTTGCAACAAACACAAAGGAATGGATCCCAACCTTAGGGCGGGTAACACCCTAACCCCTGCACCCACAGAATGACAATGAGGAGGCGTCCTCATGCCCCACAGCATGTGTATTTTTTTAAAAGTTGGGGGTCTCTCTCTCTCTCTAACTCTCCCTCCCTGGAGCCTTACTTTAGCTCGCTTGCGTTTGCTGGTCCTCCGGCCGTCCGGGGTCTCTGCCGTGCCTCCCTCCATGGTGCCCTCGTTGCTGCTGCTGCTGTGGGGAGACGCTCGCTCTTTCTTCTTCGGGGTCCGCTCGGCGGCGGCCGCCGCTGCTGCCAAGGCCAGGCCTCCTCCTCCACCTCCACCACCTCCCTCCGCGGGCGCCTCCAGACCCTCGGGGCCGGAGCTCGGCCTCTCCTCATTGTTATTCTTCTTGGCCGCTGCTGCTGCTGCCGCCGCCGCCGCCGACAACATCATCATCACCGCCGCCGGTGCCGGTGCTGCCTCCCCCCGGGGGCGCCCACCGCACTCACCGCCACAACAACAACCTTACCCCCCTCCCTCTCTCTCTCTCCCCACCCCCCACCTCCTCCAGCCCCCGACAACCAAATCAATACCAACCCCCCTCCCCTCCCCCCCCACGCCTCACCGCCACTAACCCCCTCCCAAAATAAAATTAAAACCCCCCCCCGATCCACAGTCAACCGCAATTGTTTGCCGGGGAAAAAAAACAGTAAGGCTCTGAGGGGGGGGTGGGAATTATTTTAAAAAATATAAATTAAACACAAACCCCAATACAATCGATTGATCGCCTAACGCCGAACCAACCTATCTTGGTTTGCGGAAGCCTCCGCCCTTCACCTATCCCGATTGGGTAAATGCTCTCGGTTTCCGTCGGTGACTGGTGCCTCACCACGTCCGTCATTTTGATTGACAGATCCCTCTCCCCTGGGGGGGAACCCAGCAAGTTCAGTTGAGAGGACGCAGGTCGTCACGCAAGGGTTACGTCATTACGTACGGGGATACCGAATGGCTTTGTTCTAAAGGAACCAGTTGTCTTTACTGTGCAAATGGAAACCCAGTGCCCAGGAAAGTGGCACAACACCAAGCTAGAACTTTCCCCTAGTGCATTAAGATACTTTCTAATTTACCTGTCCAGAGATGTTAATAATTCATCTGGATTAGAAGGACTTGAACCTAAGCCTCCCAGTTAAAGGTATAGGAACATTACCACTGTGCCACAAGAGGGCCCCAACTTAAAGCTTCTTTTTATTTAATATATTTTTCTCATCAATCTATTTAGAGATGTAATTACACAGCTCTGGAGCAGATGGTAATTGAACCCAGACCTCCCAATTCAAGGTTAGGGACACCACCACTGCACCACAAAAGGGGTACCTTTCATTGTACTACTTGTCCCAGGCCAAACCATCTTCAGCTGCTTCACCTTCCCTCCCTCAGAAGATCAGAAGTGGGAATGTTTGCTAATGATTGCACAATACATTCGTTGCTCCTTCAATACTGAAGCAGTCCACGCCCAAATGCAAGAAGGTCTGGATAATATCAAGGTTTGGGCTGACAAGTGGAAAGTAACATCTGTACCAATCAAATGCCAGGCAATGGCCATCTCCACTAAGAGACAATCTAACACTACTCCTTGGCATTCAATGGCATTACCATCACTGAATCATCAATATCCCGGAGTTTACCATTGACACAATTGGACTTGCCGTATAAATACTGTGATCACACGAACAAATCAGAGGCTAGGAATCCTGCAGTATGTAACTCATATTCTGACTTCCCATAGCCTTTCCTCCATGTACAAGAACATAAGAAGTAGGAACAGGAGTGGGCAATTCAGTTTCCCTATCCTGATCTGCCAATTTACATAATCATAGCTGACCTCAACTCCATACAAAAGCATAAGTCAGGAGTCTGATGGAATTCTCCTCACTTGCTTGGATGAGTGCATAACACTCATGGAGTTTGACACCATCCAGTAGTAAACTAATTGATTGGCTTCACAGTCATAAACATTCCCTGCCTCCAGAACCAACACTTAATGGAAGGACTTTGTGTACAATCTGCCAGATGCACTGGAAAAATTCAACAAAGATCCTTAGCACCTTCCACATCCAGGACTACTTTCATCTATAAGGACAAGGGCTGCTGATGCATGATAACACTATCATCTGCAAGCTCTCCTCCAAACCACTAACCATCCTGACTTGGAAATATATCAGCACTCCTTCACTGTCACTGGGTCAAAGTTCTGAGGGCATTGTGAGTAAATTACAACATGTGGACTGCAGCATTTCAAGAAGGCAGCTCACTACCACCTTCTCAAGGACAATTAGGGACAGGCAATAAATTTGCAGGCCCAGCCAAGGTCACTCAAATGCTTGCAGATCAGGTTCTCTGCTATGCATTCAATTTCAATTGTTTCTTTAATTTCCTGCAAAATTGAATTGAAAAGAAAAATTCACAGCATATG
This sequence comes from Hemiscyllium ocellatum, assembly GCF_020745735.1. Taxonomy (NCBI): domain Eukaryota; kingdom Metazoa; phylum Chordata; class Chondrichthyes; order Orectolobiformes; family Hemiscylliidae; genus Hemiscyllium; species Hemiscyllium ocellatum. The sequence continues at coordinate 43,636,003 of NC_083430.1, forward strand.
GGCTATCTCCATAGACAAGTGCAGCAACCTATTCAGTCCTTCAAACTGATGTACCATTCAGTATAATCATAGTTGAATCATCCAATCCAACAGCCTATTCCTACTTTTCCCCATATCATAGAGTCATTGAGATATCCAGCATGGAAACAGACCCTTTGGTCCAACTCATCCATGCAACCAGATATCCTAAATTAATCTAGTCCCATTTGCCAGCATTTGGCCCATATCTCTCTAAACCCTTCCTATTCATATACCCATCCAGATGCTTTTTAAATGTTTTAATTGTTCCAACCTCTACCACTTCCTCTGACAGCTAATTCCATACACGCACCACCCTCTGCATGAAAAAGTTGCCCTTTGATCCCTTTTAAATCTTTCCCCTCTCACCTTAAACTTATGACCTCTAGTTCTGGACTCCCCCACCCCAGGGGAAAGACTTTGTCTATTTATCCTATTCATACCCTTTATTATTTTATAAAAGTCTGTAAGGTCACCCTGAGCCTCCGATGCTGAAGGGAAAACAGCCCTAGCCTATTCAACCTCTCTAACCATGCCCACATCCTTGTGAATCTTTTCTGAACCCTTTCAAGTTTCACAGCATCCTTCCTATAGGAGGGAGACCAGAATTGCACACAATATTCCAAAAGTGACCTAACCAATGTCTTGTGTGGCCGTAATATGACCCCCCAACTCCTGTACTCAATGATCTGACCAATAAAGGAAAGCATAATAAATACCTTCTTCACTATCCTATCTACCTGCAACTCTACTTTCAAGAAACTATGAAACTGCACTCCAAGGTTTCTTTGTTCAGCAACATACTCCAGGACCTTACCATTAAGTGTATAAGTCTTTGAACCCGTGAGCCCTAAGTGCTATATCCAATTCCTTCTTGAAATTGTACTATGTTTTGACCTTAACTGCTTTCTGTGGTAGTGAATTGAATTTATAAAAAAGAAATCACCAGCACAAACACTCAATACTTGTTCAGTTCTGATTGCTCGGTTATAGGAAGGGTATTATTAAGCTGGAGATGTTCAGCAGCGATTTATCAGGATGTTGTTAGTATGGAAGGTTTGAGTTATAAAGAAAGGCTGAATAGGTTGGGAATTTGTCATTGGAGTGGAGGAGATAGAGAGATAACCTTGTAGACGTTTCTAAAATAGTGAGAGTTAAAGATAGCATTAATGGCAGTTGTCTTTTCCCTGGGATGAGTGATTTAAAGACTAGGGGCCACATTTTAAAGTGAGAGGAGAAAGATTTAAAAAAGACATGGGGGGCATTTTCTTTACACAGAGGGTGGTTCATGTGTGGAATGAACTTCCTGAGGCAGTGGTTGATGTGAGCACAATTATAACAAATTTATAACAAACGTTTGGATGGATACGAGCAAAGAGCAGATAGGTGGGATTAGTTTAGTTTGGGATTATGATTGGCATGGACTGGTTGGACCAAAGGATTTGGTTCCATGCTGTATGATTCTATGACTCTATCTGGCCCACCTCCAAAGAAATTGGGAGCAGGAGTAGACCATTCAGTCCTACAAACTTGCTCCACCATTCAACATGATCATGGCTGATTCTCTATCTCAAACCATATTCCCCATGCCCCTTTAATCCCTTTAAATTAAAAAAAACTTGTCTTTCTTGAATGTATTCAGCAACTTGGCCTCACTGCCTTCTGTAGCTGAAAATTCCATAGGTTTGTCAACCTTGGAATAAATATTTTTTTCTTCATCTCAATCCTAAATTGTGTATCTCATATACTGTGAATAAAAGTGAAGATATCTATTTTTGTAGCAAAAACAGGAAGGCAGATTATTATCTGAATGGCGATAATTTAGGAATGGGGAGATGCAACGAGATTAGGGTTTCCTGTCATTGAAAATATTGAAATATTGCGAGTAGTTTTGGACCCTGCATCAAAGGAATCCTTCGACCTTGGAATGGTCCAGACAAGGTTCACAGGAATGATCCCGGGTGAAGTAACTCTACAAAGGTTGGTATCCTGTTAACAAGTCACCCTTTATTTACACGTTCATAGTACATGACGCTGACCCAGCTAGTTCAGAGCCAGCTCCTATAGTGAACAGAATCCCTGACTCTCCTGTTTATATCCATCAGCCAGGACTCCCTGATTGGACCAGATTAAATTCCCCAATCAGGGAACTCACAATTCTATGAGATCCACCTATCTGACCTCATTTAATCACTATACCAAGAATGAAGGGCTTGTCATAAAAGGGGCAGTTGAGAATTCTGGGTCCATACTCGATGGAGTTCAAAGGATGAGAGGGCATCTCATTGAAACTTACAGAATACTGAGAGGCTGGGATAGAGTGATTGTGGAAAAGATGTGTCCACTGGTAGGAAAGACAAGGACCTGATGGCACAGCTTTTGGTTGAAAGGACAGCCCTTTAGAACTGATGAAGAGGAAGTTCTTCACCCAGAGGTGGGAAATTTGTGGAACTCACTGCTTGGGAGTCTGTTGAGGCCAAATCATTGAATATCATTAAAACAGAGATTGACTCTTGATTTGTAATACGATCAAGAGTTACTAGATGAATGCAGAGTGTGGGATTGAGAAAGATATCAGCCATGGTTGAATCGTGGAACAGACTCATTGGGCTAAGTGGCCTAATTCTGCTTCAATATCTCATGGTCTAAGCATGCAGGTGCAGCAGGTGGTAGAGAAGACAAATGGTATGTTGACCTTTACACTGGGAGGATTTGAGTAAAGGAACAGGGATATTTTGCTGCAATCATAAAGGGACTTGGTGACACTTAGTCTCCTTATCTAAAGAAGGATGCTCCGGCTGTGGAGGGTGTGACATGATTCCTGAGGTGGCAGGACTGATGTATGAACAGAGACTGGGATGGTTAGATTTATTTTCATTGCCATTCAGAAAAATGGGGGAGGAATCTCATAGGAACCTAGAAACTTCTACCAGAACAATATAGAGTAAACATCATAAAAATGTTTCCAATGACTGGGAGGACCAGAATATGGGTCACAATCTCAGAAGAAAATATAAAGATGGATAAATCTCTGGGTCCTGATCAAGTGTATCCCAGGACGTTGTGGGAAGTTACAGAAGAAATTGTGGGACTCCTCACAGAAATATTTGTCTCATCCCTAACCATGGGTAAGATGCCAGAGAGCTGGAGGATGGCTAATGTTGTGCCCTTATTTAAGAAAGGTGGTAAGGAGAAGCTGGGAAGTATAGACCTGTGAGCCTGATATCAGTGGTGGGTATGTTGTTGGAGGTGATTCTGAAAGATAGGATTTATGTGCATTTGATGAGGCGAGGACTGATTGGAGATAATCAGCATGGTTTTGTACGAGGGAAATCATGACTCACAAACTTTTTCAGGAAGTAACCAAAAAGATTGATGGCAGAGTGTAGACGATGTACACATGGAGTTTAGATTAGATTCCCTCCAGTGTAGAAACAGGCCCTTCAGCCCAACAAGTCCACACCGACCCTCCGAATAGCAACCTGCCCAGACCCATTCCCCCCTGACTAATGCACCCAACACTACAGGCAATTTAGCATGGCCAGTTCACCTAAGCTGTACATCTTTGGACTGTGGGAGGAAACCAGAGCACCCAGAGGAAACCCATGCAGACGCAGGGAGAATGTGCAAACTCCACACAGACAGTTGCCCGAGGCAGGAATTGAACCAGGTCCCTGGCGCTGTGAGGCAGCAGTGCTAACCACTGAGCCACCGTGCTGCCCCATTTAGTAAAGCCTTTGACAAGATTCCACATGGTAGACTAATTAGTAATTCGTAGATGACACCACAATTGCAGGTATAGTTGATAGTGAAGAAGTTTACCTAAGATCACAAAAAGATCTTGATCCATTGGGTCAATGGGCTGAAGAGTTGCAGATGGATCTTAATTTGGATACATGTGAGGTATTGCCTTTTGGTAAAACAAACAGGGTAGGACTTACACAATTAAGTAGTAGTGTTATAGACAGACTGAGGGGTTCAGATACATAGTTCTTTGAAATTTGTGTCATAAGTAGACAGGGTGGTTAAGAAGGTGTTAGTAGACTTGCCTTCATTGCTCAGACTTTGAGTATCGGAGTTGAGAAGCCATGCTAATGTTGTACAGTACATTGGTAAGGCCTCTTCTGGTATACTGTGTTCTGGTCGCCCTGCTATAGGAAATATATTAAATTGGAGAGGATTCAGAAAAAAATTACCAGGATGTGCCAGGAATTGAATGTTTGAGATATAAAAATAGGCTGGGATGTTTTTCACTGGAGCATAGAAGGATGAAGGTTGATCTTATAGAGACTTATAAAATAATGAGGGACATAGATAAGGAGAAAGTGGGGACTGCAGATGCTGGAGATCAGGGACATAGATAAGTTGACTAGCAAATGCCTTTTCCCTAGGGTGGGTGAGTTCAAAATTAAGGGGCATATTTTTAAACTGATACTGTCCCCTGGTTCTAGAACCCTCAATCAGGGAAAACATCCTTCCTGCACTTAATCTATTTAGCCCTGTTAGAATTTTATATGTTTCAATCAGATCCTGTTCACCTTTCTAAATTCTTGTGGATTCATGCCCAGTCAAACCAATCTCTGCTCATAAGACAGTCCTGCCATCCCTGGTATCAGGAGAAAGTGGGGACTGTAGATGCTGGAGATCAGAGTCGAAAAGTGTGGTGCTGGAAAAGCACAGCAAGTCAGGCAGCATCCTTGGATCAGGAGAATCAACAATTCAACCATAAGCCCTTCATCAGGAATGTGAGGGGAAGGTAGGTGATAGATCAGACTGGAGGGTGGTGCAGATAGGTGGGAATGAAGATGGACAGGTGGGACAGTTCAAGAGGGTGGTGCCGAGTTGAAGAGTTGGATCTGGGATGAAGTGGGGGGAGAGGAGATGAGGAAACTGGTGAAATTGACGTTGATGCCATATTGTTGGATGGTCCCAAGGCATAAGGTGAAGCATTCTTCCTCCAGGCATCAGGTGGCTAGGATTTGACAGTGGAGGAGGCCCAGGGATTGCATGTCCCAGGGAGTGGGATGGGGAGTTGAAGTGGTTGGCCAAGGGGCAGTGGGGTCAATGTGGTCTCCTTTACATTGGGGAGACAGGACACCAACTCATGTAACATTTCAGAGAACATCTCTGGGACACACGCACCAAACAACCCCACCACCCCACCTATCCACCTAGCCGCTCCACCCTCCGATCCAACCTATCTCCATCACCCCCCACCTGCATCTATTACCTTCCCAGCTACCGTCCGCCCAGTCCCACCCCCCTTCCTATTTATCTCTCAGCCTCCTTCCCCCCCACCTCCACATTCCTGATGAATAGCTTATGCCCAAAAAGTTGATTCTCCTGCTCCTCAGATGCTGCCTGACCTGCTGTGCTTTTCCAGCATCACACGTTTCAATCCCTGGTATCAGCCAAGTGAACCTCTGCTGCATTCCTGCTATGGCGAGCATATCCTTTCTTAAGGAGGGAGACCAAACTGCTCTAGGGGAGAGCTCAAAAACTCTCCATATAACTGCAGTACGATATCCCTAGCTCTGAACTCAAATCCTCTTGTAACAAAGGTCAATATTCCATTTGCCTTCCTAATTGTTTGCTATACTTGCCTGCCTACTTTCACTGACTGGTTTACAAAAACACTTAGATTCATTTGTACATCTGCAAGTTCCAATTTAGCCTAGTTCAGTACTAAGAGAAAGTGAGGACTGCAGATGCTGGAGATCAGAGCTGAAAATGTTTTGCTGGAAAAGCGCAGCAGGTCAGGCAGCAACCAAGGAACGGGAAGTTCGACGTTTCGGGCAAAGGCCCTTTCCTGAAGAAGGGCTTATGCCCGAAACGCCGATTCTCCTGCTCCTTGGATGCTGCTTGACCTGCTACACTTTTCCAGCAACACATTTTTTAGTTCAGTACTAAAGCAACTTCCTCCCATGCACCCTGTTTCATCACCTATCGCGTCAACAAAAATGTTTATTGATTCACGTAATCTGATTGATTATGCAGTGGTTGCAAATGAACTCATGTAAGACCTATTTCCAGAAACCAGCTCTTTATTGCACACAAACCCATGTGTATCTGTGCCAGCCCCAACCTAGACCAAATTCAAAAAATGGTGGTTACTGTGGATGATCAAACAGCATTGTGTCCATCTCATGTACTGTGAGAAAAGTCAAAAGAGAGCAGAAGGACCTACTTCCATTAGCAGAGAGGTCAACAACTAAGGAGCATAACTTCAAAGTAGTTAGTGAAAAGAATATTAGAAATTGAGTTTTTTTTGCTCAATAGGTGTCAGATATCTCAAACACTGTCTGCAAGTATGCGGTCAAGGCAGAAGCATTTATGAAGCACTTAGAAATTTTGTATTTGAGGTGCTGTGACCTACAGGACCCCAGGCCAAGAGTGGCAAAGGTTGCAGAGCTCTTTTTTTAGATGGCATGAGCCAAATGAGCTCCTTCTATGTTTTACGGTTTTCAGCTTCCCTTTAAATCCATCTGTGTTAGCTATCGCTATGGGGTGAAGTCCACAGTCCAACCATTCTGGGTAAAGAAATTGCTTATAAATTTGCTATTGGATTGTTTGGAGATTATCTCACATTTATGGCCCTTAGTTCTAATTTCACCTGCAAGTGGAAACATAACAACTTAACCATTTACAGTGTCCATTTATATTTCATGCTTGGAGTCAGATTGAGCAAAACCTTCTCTTCCTTTAAGATTCTCTTTAAAACCTTCGATCAGGTTTTTGACCATTTGTCCTAATATTGCCAAATGTGTCTCAATGCCAAATGTTGCCCCTGTGAAACACTTTGGGATACTTTATTATATTTAAGATTATGTATACATTTAAATTGTTAATATTTTCAACACTCATGTGCTTTTCCAGCATCCCCTTAAATGCATTTATGATATTTGTCTTAACTACTCACTGTGGTGGTGAGAGCTTCATTCCAGCCACTCTCTAGGTAAAGATATTTCTTATGAATCCCCTAACATAATTATATTTAGGGTTCCTAGTTCTAGTTTCACCCATAATGGAAATAATAATCAAAACATTTATATATATCTGCATTCAAATTACATGTGGCAGCCCAAATTTACCCCAAAAGCCCCCAAAAACATCTAAGAGAAAACTATCACTGTGAAACTAATAAGAGAAAAGTCACCCCACCCCACCCCCATTGCAGGAGAATGGATAGGGTTAGTGAGGAACGCCTTGTCAAATCACAGGCACGTTCTCGTTCAACCTTGCTGCTGATAGGTAAATGGAGCTGGGATTGCCATCTGCTGAGAGGGTGGAAGCAGGAGGATTATTTTCCAGTAGGGAAGAGACGGAGGTTTCAAAGGTGAGAAGCAGTCTGCAGTAGAGAGGAACAGAGAAGGGGATGGAGGAATAAAGGAGGGGGAAACTTAAAGAGACCCCAAGAGCATTTGGGGAGAAATTGGGTCCCAAAGTAGAGAAAACAGTTTTAAAGCCAAATGGAGAAACAATAGCTTCGTGGGAGTTGGGAAATTTTGAAATCAGTGAGATAATTAATTCCTTGCCAATAAATGTGTTGTTTCCAGTTTAAGGCTGCAAAAAAAACAAAGTTATTATACAGTGGGAAATGTATTGGATGTTATTATCGTGAACACTGGGCCAATTATTAAATTTAACTCTACAATTGAAATGTGAGATACAGTTAAAAATGCAGTTATTTTAAGATTTGTTTTATATGTGGTGAAAATGCATTAGCCTGTGACCTCACCAGTCTGCAGGAAGTCTGTTGAGAGTGATTGTTTCTTGTGTGCAGTCATGTGTTCATGTTATCTTGGAAAAAGATTGTTGCTAACATATGTCTGTTATCTTGCACAAATTCCCAGGACCTGATCAGGTGTACCCTAGAACTCTATGGGAGGCTAGGGAAGTGATTGCAGGGCCTCTTACTGAGATATTTGTATTATTGATAGTCACAGGTGAAGTGCCAGAAGACTGAGTTTGGCTAATGTGGTGCCACTGTTTAAGAAAGGTGCTAAGGACAAGCCAGCAAACTCTCGACCAGTGAGTCTGACATCGGTGGTGGGCAAGTTGTTGGAGGGAATCCTGAGAGACAGGATGTATGTATTTGGAAAGGCAAGGACTGATTAGGGATAGTCAAATGGCTTTGTGCTTGGAAAATCATGTCTCACAAACTTGATTGAGTTTTTTGAACAAAGAGGATTAATGAGGGCAGAGTGGTAGATGTGATCTACATGGACTTCAGTAAGGCGTTCAACAAGGTTTCCCATGGGACACTGGTTAGCAGGGTTAGATCTCACGGAATACAGGGAGAACTAGCCATTTGGCTACAGAACTAGTTCAAAGTAGAAGGCAGAGGGTGGTGGTAGAGGGTTGTTTTTCAGACTGGAGGCCTGTGACCAGTGGAGTGCCACAAGGATTGGAGCTGGATACACTACTTTTTGTCATTTATATAAATGATTTTGATGTGAGCATAAGAGGTATAGTTAGTAAATTTGCAGATGACACCAAAATTGGAGGTGTAGTGGACAGCGAAGAAGGTTACCTCCGATTACAACAGGATCTTGACCAGATGGGCCAATGGGCTGAGAAGTGGCAGATGGAGTTTAATTCAGATAAATGCGAGATGCTGCATTTTGGGAAAGCAAATCTTAGCAGGAGTTATATACTTAATGGTAAGGTCCTAGAGAGTGTTGTTGAACAAAGAGACTTTGGAATGCAGGTTCATAGCTCCTTGAAGGTGGAGTCACAGGTAGATAGGTCAATAAGGCATTTGGTGTGCTTTCTTTTATTGGTCAGAGCATTGAGTACAGGAGTTGGGAGGTCATGTTGCAGCTGTACAGGACACTGGGTAGGCCACTGTTGGAATATTGCATGCAATTCTGGTCTCCTTCCTATCGGAAAGATGTTGTGAAACTTGAAAGTGTTCATAAAAGATTTACAAGAATGTTGCCAGGGTTGGAGGAGTTGAGCTATTGGGAGAGCTGAACAGGCTGGGACTGTTTTCCCTGGAGCATCGGAGGCTGAGGGGTGACCTTATAAAGGTTTATAAAATTATGAGGGGCATGAATAGGATAAATAGACAATGTCTTTTCCCTGGGGTCGGCAAGTCCAGAACTAGAGGACATAGGTTTAGTGTAAGAGGGGAAAGATATGGAAGAGACCTAAGGGGCAAACTTTTCACGCAAAAGGTGGTACGTGTGTGGAATGAGTTGCCAGAGGAAGTGGAGGAGGCTAGTACAATTGCAACATTCAAAAAGGCATATGGATGGGTATATGAATAGGAATGGTTTGGTGGGATATGGTCTGAAAATGTGTTGCTGGAAAAATGCAGCAGGTCAGGCAGCATCCAAGGAACAGGAAATTCGACGTTTCAGGCATAAGCCCTTCTTCCTATTCCTTGGATGCTGCCTGACTTGCTGCGCTTTTCCAGCAACACATTTTCAGCTCTGTGCTCCAGCATCTGCAGTACTCAGTTTCTCCTCCTTGGAGGGATTTGGGCCAGGTGCTGGCAGGTGGGACTAGAATGGGTTGGGATATCTGGTCAGCATGGACTTGTTGGATCGAAGGGTCTGTTTCCTTGCTGTTCTCCTCTATGACTCTATGACAATTAATTTAAAAAAGCTGTAGCATTCATGAAATTAATGTTTTTTCTTGTGTGTTGTGTTTTAGATTAAATGGAAAGTTATTAATAACTAACAAATCCTTCTAATTCTGCTTCTATGTGAGTCCAGTGCTCCCCATGTCAACACAACAAATGTTGTTACTGGGTGACTGCATCACCTAATGAAGGAGGTAACGGGAATGGGAGAAGAGTAAACCCTGAAAAGCAAAAGTAGCCCTCAAAAAAAAGCAAGAACAGCCTCAGAATAAATATTTTATCCCTGATGTCAAACTGATAAACACAACCATAGTTAATCGGTGAAGTGCTAAACCTGTTCACCAGGATTGGGGTTTCCCATTTTCATGACATCTTTTTGGTTTGGCTTCATTGAATGTTCAAAAGACAAAATATGTCATTAATACTAAAAACAAAACCAGAAATTGTTGGTAAATTTCAGCAGGTCTGTGGAGAGAAACCAGAGTGAACATTTCGGGGCCAGTAGCCCTTCCTCAGTACTTCAGTTTTGTTTCAGATTTCCAAAATCCGCAGTTCTTTCGGTTTTTGATACCATTATTATGTTGGCATTCGGCAAAACAGTGGATATTTCACATATAAAGCTTTAAAGGTTTCCCTGGTCATAGGGCGGAAAACTGATTTGAAATTAACAGGTTTATAGTTGATGTAAGATAATCCCAACACCTCAAATGAATTTCCGTTTATTGCGGGCAGATGAGTTACAAACAGCGGTAGAAGTAGCGTGGCATTTTAAGGATTAATTTGCCGCTTTTAAAAACAACAAATGATAATCGTGAATGTGAAAGCAAATCTCTGCCAATGATTATCTTCGAGCCGGGCTGTAGGACAGGTTGGACAAGTGACAGCCCAGGGAACTGGGTGGAGTGCTCTGTCCCTGCCTGATAAAGGTGAAGACACGGGATCAGAGAACAGTCGGAAGGAGAGTGTGTTTCCTGTCTGTCAGCTCGGTGGGTTACCAGGAAGTTCCCTCATCCAGTGGATTTTATTTTCAAACAAAAACAAAAATAATCAAATAAGGCAATGTTCAAGTTTAACTTTTTTGCTTTATTTTTGTTCCTAGAAAACAGTTTTGGAGATGTCCCGCCAGAGAGACGAGGCTGTGTTGAAGAACAAACCTGACAACACCGCCTTCACGCAGCAACGATTGCCGGCCTGGCAGCCCTTCCTATCGGCTGGCTATGTCCTCCCCACATTCTTCCTGCTGGGCTTGGTATTCATTGCAATCGGCCTCGGGCTCTACTTCACCTCCAACAATGTCATCGAGATTGAGGTGAGCGAAATTGGTGGTTAAAGCGCCCAGCTCTCCCTCCTACAGTCCTGTGTCTTCCTTCTTCAAAGCCCCTTTGGGAATGTGTAGGCGACCTGATGTGTCCTCTCCGACTTATTGTCCAACTTCTAAGCAGTTGCCACATGGTGTACATGTACTGAGCATGTGACCCCACACTGAACTCTCTTTGCTTCCTTAATCCCCAAGCTTCGTCATTGTGAGATGACAGGGGTAGGGAGTCTGCAAATCCATTCTCCAGGATGGACCCCAATTCTGGATAGGCGTTTCCAATAACTCGTCATTTCTAGACGTTTAATGTAGACTTAATGTTGCCTCTTGGATTTGGTTACAGTCTCTGTAGAGACCAATTATGTTTTAAAGAGAAACTTGAGTACCTAACTGAAAGAATTATTTTCATGTTTCAAACAAAAACAAGCTCACTACCACCTTCTCAAGGGCAACTAGAGATGGGCAATAAGTGTTGGCCCAGACAGTGACACCCACATCCCGTGAATGAATAAAAGCAACCAAGAGTACAAATTGTTTTATTGAGGTGCTTATTTCCATGAGGCTGCCTTTAAATTCTTAATCCCTGATACCCACAAATCATTTTGCTGTTCCCAGCAGATGATGAGTGAGTTTTGCAAATAAATTTCCATTACCTAAAAGATTTTGAGCACCTTTGCACTCCAGATGTCTATCTTTATATGGGATGGGATATGGAGGTGCTTATATTAGACTGGGGTGGACAAGGTCAGAAGTCACACAACACCAGGTTATAGTCCAACAGGTTTATTTGAAATCACAAGCTTTCAGAGCACTGCTCTGTTGTCAGGTGAAGTGAAGAAAAGCCCACAGGCACAGAATTATTAGATAGACAGAGATCGATCGTTCAAATGGTGTGAGTGGGGTGTTGATGGGCAGTATAATAAGTCTCTGTAGGTGATCAAAAGTGTCAGACGGCGTGAGTAAAGTGTCAAAAACAGAATAGCAAGTGAAGGATGACCGATAATCTTATTAATTGAGGCTGAGAGATAATCACAAAAAATTTTAAAAATATGATGTTGGAAACAAACCAAATCACTGGATTAACATGATAGGCATGAGAGTCGCATGCTGAGGGTCTGACCAAAGTAACAAGTAATCCAATACTGTACAAACTAAGTAAGGTAGAGTGATCATAACAGTTTAAGAATGTGATGGTGTCAAAACAGGACAGTAAATAAGGTTTCACAAATACAGAACAGTATTGTGGGGCTAAATGTAGCACATTATGAGATGGCAGTTATTGCAAACAATGTTCAAAAGTATCGCAAGTGTACATCCTCAACAGTTTGGAGAGAATTTCCAACAATGCCAAGAATTGGTCAATACTTGACCTCGAGAGTGGTTTAGATGGTTTAGATGTTCCCTGAGAATAAGCAAAGGGAGGGATGGAACAATTTGTTGCAATAATCCTAACTTTCTGTGGCATTGCTTACTGGGAAGCAGCTAGTACAAGTACATTGATGTATATTCAATTATAACTAGACCATAGGTTTAATTATTCATGTACTATTTGTGCAGTAAAAACAAACTTTTATTCTAAAACGTGCATGATATACTGATTTGGCTCCATTCTAGATTGGGGGCTTTATAACATGACAGGTTTGTATAGTGTCAACAGAAATTGTCATTCTCCTTTTATTTTTTAAGGAGTGCTGGTAAGTCAGTCTGACCTGACCGTCTGTACAGATTTTGTATCTCCTCACTTGTTTGTCTTCACCTGATATTTTAAGATTCATTTGACTCTTATCTATTACAAAACAAAACTTCAGCTGATTTTCCCTGTGGCATTGTGGGTAAGTTCTGTGTCAAGCTGCTGTAAATCTCTCAGAGCAGAAATGCCTCTCTAATTTGACCATTGGTCTGTATTAAGTCAATAAGTCTAAGACAAGGCAGCAGCTGGTGCATTGTAGGTGTCTCATATCTCTTTCTATACTGAGGGTAGAGGGTGACAAAGAAATCAGGAGGGAGTGAGGTCTGCAGATGCTGGAGATCAGAGTTGAGTGTGTTGCTGGAAAAGCACAGTAGGTCAGGCAGCATCTGAGAAGCAGGAAAATCAACATTTCAGGCTGGAGCCCTTCATCAGGATGCTGCATGACCTGCTGTGCTTTTCCAGCAACACACACTCAACTCTGACAAAGAAATCAGTTACTCTTCCCACTACAGATTGTTATCCAGTGTCTTTTGGAAAATGTGAATGAAGGAAATATTGAACTCGGGCACTTGATTAATGGGATGCATTGTAGCTGTCAAACATTATTGGCTACTTTGCTAAAAGCTCTGCTACTCAGATTTTCATGATGGTCCTGTTCTCCTATTCTGCTGTTCTTACTGACCACATTGGCTCCTGGCTTTTTTTTTGTAGATATTTTTATTGAAATTTAACATTTTTGCAAATTTACAAAAATAAACAAAACTCTCAAATACAAACATTGATGTACAATTAAATCATATATACAATAGTCATAATTTAACAAAGAAAAGAGAAAGAAAGAAAACAAAAAAAGAAAAAAAAAGAAACGAAAAAAGAAAGGAAAAAAAAACTCAACTTTCTACTAATCTAACCTATAACTAACCAGAGTGTATACCTAAGTCTCTTACATGCTCGGAATGTATAAACATCCAATATAATAAAACCCGTATTCGCGCAGGATTCCTCTCCCAAGGGCCCCCGGAGCAGCCCGGTCTGAAATCTTTGGCTCCTGGCTTACCAAGTCCTTAGATTGTTTTTTTAAAAAATCATCGTTGGGTTCAGGTTCATGCACAGCTTCTTTATTCCCAACTCTGTAACTTCCTCCAATCCACCACCCTCCTGGAACAATGTTCCTTCAATTCCAATGTCTTGTACATGTCCTTCACCTCACTATTGGTGTCTGTATTTTCAGCTTCTGGGTTCAAAGCTTCAGAATTCTTTACTTGATCCTCTCCATTTCCTTCCATCTCTTTTTCTACCTTTTAACAGTCTCCTTAAATATATACCTCTTTGACAAAGTTTTCGTCACCTGTCAAATATCTTCAGAGTCATACAGCATGGAAACAGGCCCTTTGGTCCAACCAGTCTATTCCGATCATGTTCCCAAACAAAACTAGTCCCATAGCCTGAGCTTGGCCCATATCCCTCCAAACAGTTCCTATTCATTAACTTATCCAAAAGTTTCTTAAATTTTGTGACTGTAATTGTATTCCATCACTTCCTCTGACAGTTCATTCCACACATGAATTACTCTCTGTGTAAAACAAAAACGTTGCCCCTTATGTCCTTTTTAAAATCTTTCTCCTCTCACTTTGAAAATATGCCCCTACTTTTGAACTCCCTAATCTTAGGGAAAAGGCCCTTGGTATGCAACTTATCTATGCCCTTCATGATCTTATAAACTTCTAGAAAGTCACGCCTCAACTTCCTATTCTCCAGTGAAAAATGTCCCAGTTTTATCAATCTATTTTTATACCTCAAACCCTCTATTCTTAGCAACATCTTGCTAAGTCTTTTCTGAACCCTCTTCAGTTTAATAAAATCCTTCCTATAACAGGGCGAACAAACTACACCCAGCACTCTAGAAGAAGTCTCACCAATATCCTGTACAAACTCAACATGACGTCACAACTCCTATACTCAAAGGTCTGAGCAATGAAGGCAAGCTTGCTAAATGCCTTCTCAACCACCCTGTCTATCTGTGATGCAAACTTCAAATAATTACATACATGAACCCCTAGGTCTCTCTGTTCTACAACACTACCTAGGGCCCTACTATTAACTGTATAAGCCCTGCCCTTGTTTATTTTACCAATATGTAATACCTCACATTTATCAAAACTAAACCCCATCTACCACTCCACAGCCCATTAACCCATTGATCAAGATCTCTTTGTAATCTTGGACAACCTTCTTCACTAGGAGCAAGTGAGGACTGCAGATGCTGGAGATCAGAGCTGAAAAATGTGTTGCTAGAAAAGCACAGCAGGTCAGGCAGCATCCAAGGAGCAGGAGAATCGATATTTCGAGCATAAGCCCTTCTTCAGGAATGAGGAGGGTGTGCCAAGCAGGCTAAGATAAAAGGTAGGGAGGAGGGACTTGGGGTAGGAACGTTGGGAATGCGATAGGTGGAAGGAGGTTAAGGTGAGGGTGATGGGCTGGAGAGGGGTTGGGGGCAGAGAGGTCGGGAAGAAGATTGCAGGTCAAGAAGGCGTTGCTGAGTCCGAGGGTTGGGACTGAGAAAAGGTGGGGGGAGGGGAAATGAGGATGCTGGAGAAATCTGCATTCATTCCTTGTGGTTGGAGGGTTCCTAGGTGGAAGATGAGGCGCTCTTCCTCCAGGCGTCATGTTGCCATGGTCTGGCGATGGAGGAGGCCAAGGACCTGCGTGTGCTTGGCGGAGTGGGAGGGAGTGAAAGTATTCAGCCACAGGGCGGTTGGGTTGGTTGGTCCAGGTGTCCCAGAGGTGTTCTCTGAAATGTTCCACAAGTAGGCGGCCTGTCTCCCCAATGTAGAGGAGGCCGCAGCGGATGCAGTAAATGATGTGTGTGGAGGTGCAGGTGAATTTTTGGCAGATATGGAAGGATCCCTTGGGGCCTTGGAGGGAAGTGAGGGGGGAGGTGTGGGCGCAAGTTTTGCATTTCTTGTGGTTGCATGGGAAGGTGCTGGGAGTGGAGGTTGGGTTGGTGGGGAGTGGAGGGAGTGGTCTTTCCGGAACGCTGATAGGGGAGGGGAGGGAAATATATCCTTGGTGGTGGGGTCTGTGTGGAGGTGGCAGAAATGATGAAGGATGATACGATGTATCTGGAGGTTGGTGGGGTGGTAGGTGAGGACCAGTGGGGTTCTGTCCTGGGGCAATTGGATTGACGGGGTTCAAGGGCGGAGGAGCGGGAAGTGGAGGAGATAGGGTGGAGAGCATCATCAACCACGTCTGAGGGGAAATTACGGTCTTTGAAGAAGGAGGCCATCTGGGCTGTACGGTATTGGAATTGGTCCTCCTGGTAGCAAATGCGGTGGAGGTGAAGGAATTGGGAATATGGGATGGCGTTTTTACAGGGGGCAGGATAGGAGGAGGTGTAATCTAGGTAGCTGTGGGAGTCAGTCGGTTTATAATAAATGTCTGTGTTGAGTCGGTCATCCGAGATAGAAATGGAGAGGTATAGGAAGGGGAGGGAGGAGTCTGAGATGGTCCAGGTCAATTTGAGGTCGGGGTGGAAAGTGTTAGTACTAAGTGGATGAACTGTTCAACCTCCTCGTGGGAGCACGAGGTAGCTCCGATACAGTCATCGATGTAGCGGAGGAAAAGGTGGAGGGTAGTGCCAATGTAGCTGCGGAGGATGGACTGTTCCACATATCCGACGAAGAGGCAGGCATAGCTGGGGCCCATGCGGGTGCCCATGGCTACTCCTTTGGTTTGGAGGAAGTTGGAGGATTGGAAAGAGAAGTTGTTCAGAGTGAGGACCAGTTCAGTCAGTCGAAGGAGGGTGTCAGTGGAAGGGTACTGGTTGGTTTGGTGGGAAAGGAAGAAGGGGAGGGCGTTGAGGCCTTCATAATGGAGGATGGAGGTGTATAGGGACTGGATGTCCCTGGTGAAGACAAGGCATTGGGGGCCAAGGAAGCGAAAATCATGGAGGAGGTGGAGGGCATGGGTGGTGTCCCGAATGTAGGTGGGGAGTTCTTGGACTAAGGGGGACAGGACCATGTCAAGGTATGCAGGGATGAGTTCGGTGGGGCAGGAGCAGGCTGAGATAATGGGTCAGCCGGGGCAGTCAGGTTTGTGGATTTTAGGCAGGAGGTAGAAACAGGCGGTGCGGGGTTATGGGACTATGAGGTTGGAGGCGGTGGATGGGAGATCCCCTGAGGTGATGAGATTATCGATGGTCTGGGAGATGATGGTTTGGTGGTGGGAGGTGGGGTCATGGTCAAGGGGGCAGTAGGAGGAGGTGTCTGTGAGCTGGCGTTTAGCCTCAGCAATGTAAAGATCGGTGCACCAAACTACCACCGCGCCTCCCTTGTCTGCCGGTTTGATGATGAGGTTGGGGTTGGAGCGGAGGGAGTGGAGGGCTGCACGTTCCGAGGGTGAGAGGTTGGAGTGGGTGAGAGGGGTGGACAGGTTGAGGCGGTCAGTGTCACGGCAGCAGTTGACTATGAAGAGATTGAGGGCGGGTAAGAGGCCAGCCACAAGGAAAGACAATTCCCTCCGCGAATCCCTTGTCGGGTCCACATCCCACCAACCCAACTTCCACTCCCAGCACCTTCCCCTGCAACCGCAAGAAATGCAAAACTTGCGCCCACACCTCCCCCCTCACTTCCCTCCAAAGCCCCAAGGGATCCTTCCATATCCGTCACAAATTCACCTGCACCTCCACACACATCATTTACTGCATCCGCTGCACCCGATGTGGCCTCCTCTACACTGGGGAGACAGGCCGCCTACTTGCAGAATGTTTCAGAGAACACCTCTGGGACACCCGCACCAACCAACCCAACCGCCCCATGGCTGAACACTTTAACTCCCCCTCCCACTCCGCCAAGGACATGCAAGTCCTTGGCCTCCTCCATCGCCAGACCATGGCAACATGACGCCTGGAGGAAGAGCGCCTCATCTTCCGCTTAGGAACCCTCCAACCACAAGGGATGAATGCAGATTTCTCCAGCTTCCTCATTTCCCCTCTTTCCTCCCCTCCCCCCACCTTTTCTCAGTCCCAACACTTGGACTCAGCAACGCCCTCTTGACCTGCAATCTTCTTCCTGACCTCTCCGCCCCCAACCCCTCTCCGGCCTATCACCCTCACCTTAACCTCCTTCCATCTATCACATTCCCAATGCCCCTCCCGCAAGTCCCTCCTCCACGCCTTTTATCTTAGCCTGCTTGGCACACCCTCCTCATTCCTGAAGAAGGGCTTATGCCCGAAACGTCGATTCTCCTGCTCTTTGGATGCTGCCTGACCTGCTGCGCTTTTCCAGCAACACATTTTTCAACCTTCTTCACTGTCCACTACACTACCTATCTTTGGTATCATCTGTAATCTTACTAAGCATGCCTTCTTTATTCCCATCCAAATCATATTTGGTCTGTTGTCAGTTTTAACCTGTGCTACTTTTCAGGATGATAAACTAAAGCAAGTTGTTTCTGTTGACATGGCTAGATGGGAGGAATGCAAAACAGTGGCACATGATGTGTATATATAGGCAAGGATAACTTCAATGCAAAGAGTAAAGGACTGCCCGTTGTAAATTTGGAAAAAATTTTAATGTGCAAGTTGACTGGGTCACAGAGGTCTACAGCACAGAACAAGGCCCTTTGGCCCATTGACCCTGATCCAGTCAGAAATAGCCACCGAACTATGCTAATCCCATTTTCCTGCACTTGGCTCATGTACATCTAAAAATTTGCATCTTATGAGGCTTTGTACCTCTAACACACTTTACGTGCATTGAGTTCCAGATTCCCAATAAAATTATCCTCTCATCTGCTATAAATCTCCTGCTCTTTACATTAAAACTATGCCATGGTCCACAAAGGGGAAATGTTTCTCCTGTCTAGCCTGTCTGCACCCATCATAATTTTGTACATTGCAGTTATACCCCACCCCTGCGCCCCCACTCCTGCAGTCTCCTCTGCTGTAAGGAAAACGACTCAGTCTATCCAATTACTCTTTACAGCTAAAACTCTCCAGCCCAGGCAATATCTTGGTAAATCACCTCTGTACCAGTATAATCACATCCTACCTATAATGTGAATCCAGAATTACATTCAATACTTTTGCTGTGACCTAACTAGCGTTTTTTACACTTCCAACATAACCTGCCCCCTCTCAAACTCTATGACTCAACAAATTAATGCAAATATCCCATTTGCCTTCAGAACTACTTTACCTGTCCTGCCACTTGTACTCCAAGGCTCTCAGATCCTTGGTGCCTCCCAGGGTGGGACTGTTCATCACACATTCCCTGTCCTGTTTAAGTGCATCACCTTGCGCTTCTCCAGATTAAATTCTATTTTGCACTAATCAGTCCACTTGACCAGCCCAGCTATATCCTCCTGTAATCTAAGGCTGTTCTGCTCATTATTTACCACTTCATCAATTTTCACTGACTTTCTGATCTAATTCTTGCATTCAAGTCTAAGTCATTCACATGTACAACTGTTATGAAGATGTGGATGTACTGTACCTTAAGAGAGTTAAAAGCAACAGAACTATCTGGCAGAACCAAGTGTTCTGAAAAGAGATATCATGTAACATTTCATTGAACAATTTGATTAGCTGGTTGCCTGGAAATGCCAAAACAGATTCGAATTAGGCCAACTGGTTTAAGTCATACCCCGAAAAATACCAAACTCCCATCCAGTTTAAATTTAGTATATTCACAATCTGAAATGTTAATGACACATTCCGATGCTTTGGGGGCATAAGACTGGGGAAAATTAAACAGTTGAGAGGAGAACTGCCAAGCAACCAGCATGTGAAAAGACTACCCAAAAAATAGCTCTCTGAAAAGGTACCTTTATCGATCAGTAACCTCTGAAGCAGAACCCACAAGAAGAAGAAAAGTCGACAGGAATTCAGAAAACTGAAAGCTGGATGGTTTTGAGATAAGTTTTGTTTTGTAAATCTTAAATCCCCCCCTCCCACTGATTATCGGACTAGTATTGTAGAAGGTAAAGTAAAAGATAGGTTAGAGGAAAGAAATGTAAATAGTTGTTAGTTAATTATTCTCTTATATTTTAAGAAATACAGTTGTTAATTTGTATTTTAACTAGTTCTTAGCCTCTCAAATTTTCATAAATTACTGCACAGGATAAATCTTTTCTGTGTTGCTGGTTTTAAATTAGCAGAGGGGTTTACCCTGCATCATAACAGACTGGGGGATCATGGTTGAGATTTGAACTGGTTTAGACAGATTTGAATAGATTTGGGGGTATGAAAATCCCAGCACATTTGAACACTTGCAGGTTAGTGTCTTCAATCTTTAAATAAAACGTAGGTGAAACAATTTGTTTAATTTCGGTGACTTGTGGTTAATTAAATTAAAAGTGAGAGAAATGGCTCTTAAAATTGCTGAAGAGATTCTGGGATTTGAAGATGTTTCTCAAATTTGCCAAGAAAGTTTAGAAGGAAAGGAAAAGGCCATACTTTTAGAATTAGCAAGTAAGTTAGATTTGGGTTTAACCAAGGACAAAAGAAAAGATGAAATTGTCAGGGAATTGCTCAAACACTTCAGTGTGTCAGAGAAACAGACAAGTGCAGTAGAGGTAGAAAATTACAATTCAGGAGAATGGAGTTCGAAAATAGAGAAAGAGGAGGCGGGGGCTGTTCTTAGCTGAGCAAAAAGAGAGAGAATTTGAATTTGAGAAATTGCGACGTAGTCAGCAAAGTCAAGTTAACAGAATGGAGATTAAAAGAGAAGGTAGTGATATGTACAATTATGCAAAATCCCTGCCACATTTTGATGAGAAAGATGTTGAAGCCTTCTTTATTTCATTTGGAAAAATTGGTTAGGCAGGTGGAGTGGTCCAGAGATTTATGGGTAATGCTAGTTCAGACTAAACTGGTAGGCAGAGCTGGTGAGGTATTTGCCATACTGTCAGATGATGTGTCAAGAGATTATGTAGAGGTTAAACAGGCTATTTTTAATGCTTACTAATTGGTACCAGGAGCATATAGATAGCAGTTCAGAAACAACAAGAAGGAACCAGGTAAGACTTACATTGAGTTTGAAAGAAGTAAATATCATCATTTTGATTGATGGATGCATGCTTTGAAAATAGATAAGACCTTTTTGAGGCTCTAAGAGAAATTATTCTGCTGGAGGAGTTTAAAAGCTTACTTCCAGAAATGGGAAGAATGCACATAGAGGAACAGAAAGTTCAGGAAGTGAGAAGGTCAGCAGAATTAGCAAATTAGTGCACGTTGGTGTGTAAGACAAGGTTCCGGTCAGAATTTGATCCTCTGAGAGATAGAAGTTGGGAGAGGGGGAGATCCTACACTATGAAACCAAAAGTAGAGAGCACTAGTAAGAAGTTACCAAAGGATAAAAAAGAGGGTGGAAAGGAGGTGAAAGGCCTCGGGTGTTTCCAATGTGTTAAAGTGGAGCACATAAGTCACAGTGCTGGTCATTAAAGAAAGGCACAGTGGGAAAAGATGTGGTAAAAGAAGCTAACCCAATGGCATTAGTGTAGGTAGTAAAGAAGAGCCAAGGAACTACAGCAGAGTGCACAGCCTAGGCAGGGGCTGGTTATGGAGTTAATACCTGATCCCTACAAAGAATTCACCTCTGTGGGTAAACTTTACTCAGAAAGAACAGGGAGAGAAGGACAAGAAGTTATAATTTTGAGAGAGACAGGATCTAACCAGTCACTGATAGTAAGGGATGAGCAAATGTGCACTCTTTCTGATTTGTTATCTGGAAGTATGGCAATTTGTGGGATAGATAGACAGAAATTTAGCGTTCCATTATGTAAGATCAGGTTGAAGTGCCAACTTAAGACTGGGGAAGTTACAGTGGGATTGATTGACAGAGTGTCAGTTTCAGGAATTCTGTTTATTCTTGGGAATGATTTGGCAGGATCCAAGATGGGAGTGACACCCCTTGTTGTGGAAAAGACCAAGAAACTGAAGTTAAAACAGAAATATCCTGGTATTTTCCCAGACTGTGTGGTAACCAGATCCCACTATCATAAGTCACAACACAAAGTGAAAAGTTAAAGATGAAGGAGTTGAGGTTCAGTTAGCGGACACTCTGTTTGATGTAATGTGCAGGAAAAAACTGAACAGGCAGAGGGTCAGACAGAAGTGTTTAGTCCTGAAAGACTAAGAGACTTGCAACAACAAGACAGGACAATAAAAGATATATATGTGGATGCGTACTCTGAAAAGGAGGCAGAGAATATTCCGGAGGGTTATTATCTGAAAGATGGAACCCTGAGAAGAAAGTAGAGACCTCGGCAGGTTAGTGCAGATGAGAAATGGGCCGAAGTACACCAGATTGTCTTGCCGATAGCGTACAGACAGGAAGTGTTATGGGTAACACGTAACCTATCTGTAGGAAGTCACCTCTGGATAGGTTAGTAAGCTATCTGTCTCTGGAGCACAGAACACAGTTGAAAGACTTGTTACTGCAGTATGAGGACATATATAAGAATCAGATGGGGAGGACTAATGCTGTTGTATATGAAGTAGACGTAGGGAATATTGCTCTGATAAAACAACACTCCTATTGGCTTAATCCTTTCAAAGCCAAACTGGTCCAGATGGAGGTGGAGGCCATGTTCAATGGGGACGTCGTCAAACCAAGCCAGAGCGAGTGATGTTCACCGATCGTCTTAGTTCCCAAAATGGACGGAACTCAAGACGTGGATTACCAGAAGGTTAATGCCATTATGAAATCGGACTACTATCCATTTCTTAGATTGGAGGACTATATCGAGAAAGTCAGACAAGCCAGTTACACCACCAAGTTGGACTTAATGCGTGGTTTCTGGCAGGTACCTTTATTCAGAGATGGCGAAAGAAATATCTGTGTTTGTAACCCCAAATGGGCTATATCAATTTAAAGTGATGCCCTTTGAAATGAAGAATGCACCCACCACATTCCAAAGACTCATGAACAGAGTTGTGGCTGGGTTCACCAACTGTGCAGTCTCTTTGGACAATGTAGTGATCTTTAGTAAGTCTTTGAAAGATCACATTGTACAGTTGGCAAAGCTCTTTGAACTACTACAAGAAACAAAACTGATGATAAACTTAATAAAACAGAACTTGCGAAAGCCGAGCTGACATTCTTGGGACATAACATCGGTCATGGAAGGTTGACCCCACGGAATTCAAAGACGAAGGCCATCGTGGAATTTCCATGACCGACCTTGAAGAAAGAGGTTCTTCGATTCTTATGACTCCATGGATTCTATCAGAAATTTGTTCCAAACTTCAGCAGTGTAGTGGTCCCGTTTACCGATTTGCTGAAGAAGAACACAATGTTTTGGTGGACAGAACCATGCCAAGAGCCATTCGACTGTTTGAAAGCCATATTAACCACCAAACCAGCTTTAGCTACACCAAACCATTTGAAGTCACCATCGATGCTAGTGACATAGGAGTTGGAGCTGTACTCCTACAGGAAGATGAGGATGGGATTAAACTGCCAGTTGGTTACTTTTTGAAGAAGATCAACATTAACCAGAGGAAATGCTCCACAATCAAAAAAGAACTATTTAGTCTGGTACTGGCCTTACTACATTTTAATATGTATGTCAGGAACATGTCCTAGACGGCTGTGTACGCTGATCACAATTCACTTACTTTCTTAGAACGCTTTAAAAACAAGAACATGAGACTATTTCATTGGAGTTTTATATGATTTTTAAATTAAAAGTCTGTAATATATGTTGTGGGTCGGAAGAATGTAATTGCAGATGCATTACTGCGGATTTAACCGAAGAGTTTAGGTGAGATTTGTCGTTATTTAATGTTATATATGCAGGTATACGAGAAGAAGTTATCATCTTGTTAGGATAATGTATTTTAAAAGTACAGAAAAAAATGAAGCCATCTTTTCACTATGATGGTTCATTATTTTTCTTAAGGGGGGAGGTATTATGGAGATGTGGGTGTACTATATCTTTAAGCGTTTATAAACAGCAAACTACCTGACAGAACCAAGTACTCTGGGAAAAAAAATATAGTGTAACATTTTGTCGAACAACTTGATTAGCTGGTTGCCTGAAAACAACAAAACCAATTCGAATTTGGCCAATCAGTTTAAGTCATACCCCAAAAAATACCAAACTCCAATCAAGTTTGAATTTAGTATATTCACAATCTGATGCTTTGGGGGTATAAGACCAGAGAAAATTGAGCAGTTGAGGAGATCTGCCAAGCCACTAGCATGTAAAAACACTGCCCGATAAATAGTTATCTGAAAAGGTCCCTTTGTTGATCAGCAACCTCAAGCAGAATCCACAAGAAGAAGAAAAGAAGACAGGAATTCAGAGAAGACTGAAAGCGGGCTGGCTTTGAGATAAGAAGTTTTGTTTTGTAAATCTTAATCGGGGGGTTTTATTGGACTAACATTGTAGAGGGGAAAGTAAAAGATAGGTTAGAGGAAGGAATTGTAAATAGTTGTTAGTTAATTATTCTCTGTTATACTTCAAGAAATAAAGTTGTTAATTTGTACTTTAACTAGTTCTTGGCCTATCAAATTTTTTCAGCTTACTGCACAGGATAAATCTTTTCTGTGTTGCTGGTTTTAAATTAGCAGAGGGGTTTACACAGTGTTGTAACACAACAAACAACAAGAGCCCCAAGATTGCTCCTTGCAAAACCTTACTAGACACAGGCTTCCAGTCACATCACCCTTTGCTTCCTGCCATTCAGCCAATCCAGTCTCCAAGAAGATCAGTTGGTAATGGTCAAAAAAATTTAATGTCATATTACAAGCAGTCTCTATACCCTGCAGGCAAAAATTTAACTTGACAAGAATTCCATAGGCTAATAAAGAGGTAATACAACAATTTAAAAAAAAACAACTGTAAAAGCAGTGCAAACCTGGCAAAGACAGCGTTCAAAAAACCCTTTGAGGGTAACAAAATAGCGGGCAAGAGCTACAAAATGCACATGAAATGAAGTTTGTATGTAGTATCATAATCAACATCAAATTTGGATAAAAAGAATTGTCTGAAGCAGTGTGGGCCTTCATGGAACTGGTAAATGGTATTGTCAGTGGATGTGCCTAAAGAATTATTTTTGTGCCAGTATTTATAGTACAGGAAGAAGTGAGCATGCTGGAAATTTCAAGAAATGAAAGTCAAATTGGGGAGAGGAGCTCACTAAAATTAACCGAAGTCATGAAATTCATGATCTGCGATTTGTTGGTGGTGTAGACCTTGATTATTGTTTTAAAACAGAAGACTGCTCTGAAAGCTTTTTATTTCACACTCTCCAGACCAGACACAAGAATGCGAAAGGAGGAACAAGTTTATACTTAGTGGGAAAAGTTTACACTTTAATGGGATTTGTTGGCAAGTCAACTAAGATCACTTAAGACATTTCCATAGAGAATTTTACCCCAAGATTTTTGTTTAGTTCAAAAAAAGCACAATGCCTGTGCATGTTGCTTTTATCTGCTAAGAGCTGGTCTATAAATATATAACTTTTCTATTCAGTGTAACTGAGACACATTGCACACCTGACTGAGTTGTTAGTGTAATTTACGGTACACTTGGGATTGTTTGACGAGTGCTCTCCAAACATGGAATCACATGTCACACCTATGTTCTGAGCTTTTCAAGTACACGTTGGTTCAGTATGATCAGTACTCTGCATACGGCAATAGCCAAAAGATAATAATCACACAAGATGGACCAGACTCCATCCCAGGATTGTAAATGACAACATTGAAAGATTTTAGTTAAAGCATCTGCAAAGTCTTTGGAGGTTGGTTCAGAATTTAATTTGGGATTGAATAATAGCATATGTGACTATTGCCATTTTAAGAGTGATGAGATGAAAACACCAGAGAATTACAAACCAGTTAATTTAACATTTGTTTTCAGAAATTTACCAGACTGTGTTAATGTAATCGTAAACTATATTTGATAAAGTGATGAGGTGCTGGGTTGAACTTCTGCAGTCCTTGTGATAGAGAGACATTGAGAGTGCTATTAGGAAGGTAGATCTGGATTTTGTGCTACGAACAACAATATAGCTCACAAGTTAGGATAATGTGTGGCTTGGAGAGGAACCTGCAGATGTTGGTGATCTCAAGCGCCTGCTAGTTTTGCTCTTCCAGATGTTAGGATCTTCCAAGTTGGTGACTTCTATCAAAGGAGCCTGGGTGAATTGCTGCAGTGCGTTTTGTGGATCACACACTTCCCAAACTTCTTTCCCCATTGTGACACCCCTTCTGTGTTTGAAAATTGCTGTACTCCAGACTTGTAGCGTTTGAAAGGGGTGGGGTGCTTGGTGAGGGACCTGTGACAGTGGAATTCATGAAGATTTTCAATAGAAAGCACCTACTTTTTCACAGGATCAGCAGATTAGGCCACACCCACTATTAAAAACATGTACGGATTTAAAGAGGGCACACAGCTGTAAGCATTTGGTTGGTGCCATTCCTGTCACGGAAGTTGCAACCCCAAGACAGCTGGCAACCCACTAGGGTTGTGACCCAGTTTGGGAAGTCCTGCCATGGATCATGTACATTGCTGCCAGTGCACAACTGTGATGGGGGGATGGGAGTGAATGTTTAACGGAGCGGGTATGTGAGTGTTTTAAAACTTTTCAGTTAATCAATGATAGTTTTTAGAAGATATGCCATTTCTGACTGACCTGATTTACCTTTTGTAAAGGTGATTGAGAATGCCATTGGATGTTGTTTAGTCAGACTTCATGGAGGCACTCCATAAAAGACTTTAAGCTAAAGTTAAGACCTCTGAAGTTATGATTAATTTTAGCAAAGAGCAGGTGACAGAAAGCAGGGATAATGTGCGCTATGGTTGAAATGTAACTAGTGAACTCTCATTAAAATCCATTTTAGGGGTTCTACAAGTCACTGTAATTGATTAGTGACTGAAGTGCTGGGATAAAAAGCTACTTTGTAAATTTATCAATTTAAGTGAATATAGTCAATATTGTAAACAATTGTTGAAAGCATAAAATTAAAGATACTGATTTAAGTGAGTGTGTAAAACTCTGGCAAATTTGATTTCAACATGTGTTGTTCATCCACTTTGGAACTATAAGGCTAGACAGGTTACATTTGAAATGGTGATAATCTAGTGAAGGCCCAAAGAGACCTGGGGCCTATATTGCTTTTCTTGGTATCTTATCAACAATTTAGACTGGACAGTAGAGGAAATGATGAATACCTTTTTAAAGATGATTTGAAAGGTTGTGTGTTTGATAGAGGAAGAAAACTGTAGTCTGCAGGAAGAGCTAGCTCAATCTGGATTGATTGGTTGGACAAGAAAATGACAAATGAAATTCTGTTCTATAAAGTGTGAGCAATACATTTTTGAGAAAGTCAGTGAGGCAAGGGAATACACAATAAATACTTGGATATTGAGAATAGAGGGTCTTGGAATGCACGCCAGAGAAAGTAGCATCACAGTACAGTATAGTGGTAAAAGGCATACAGCAATGTACATGTATCAGCTGAAGCAGTGAATCTAAGAGTTGGATGTTTCTCCTGGAGCTGTATTAAACATTAATTAGGCCATGGCTGGTGTACGTACAGTTATTACTAATATTGCAGAATGTTTTCACATTAAAGAGGTTGCAGAGAAAATTGAGGGTTTTGGCAGGAATGAAGAATATTATTCATGAAGGAAGATTGAAGAGACTGGTGTTGTCTTTGGAATAGAAAAGGCTGAGAGAAGATTTAATTGTGTGCAAAACTGAGGGGCCAGGATAAAGTTGGTAGGAGGCATCTATTCCCTTCAATTGAGAAGTTCATTTTACAGTCTGTTTGACGATCAACACAATGGTATTTTACATTAAGTCACTATGCAAATATAGGTTGTTGCACTTAGATTGGGATCTCAATACAAGTACTTGGTGCTGAAAATGGAACAATATTTGAGTTACCATTTCATAAAATCTTTGGCTGAAGGAGCACAAACAGGTCCAGATGATTTCTCTCAAAGCTGCTGGGTTAGAGAGACTACAAATGTGATAACTCACATGAATACAGTACAGGGATTATAGAAACGTTCTTTCATATCTACAATGGGCGAGAAAACTAAAGCTGGACTCTCTTTCTGTAGAAAACCAAGTAGATGTTTTTGACACAAACCCTTCATTCTGCATTATCAAACAGCTAGCCACAATTTGGATGGATTGTTTGCATGTGCTCTGAGTATTTGTTTTACATCAGATTCTTTTTTTACCAGCTTGAATATACAGGCAGAAGCCCAAATAGTTCATGCCACCATTGTACCAAGAATGATACCAAGGATTGCAAGTGCAACATTGAATTCAAGGTGGACAAGATTTTGCCGGTAAGAATATTATAAGTTCTGCCTATCAAGTAGTTCATGCCTAATTGACAGTTCAGTATTTGGTTCAGATGTAATAATTTTACCCTTATTTTGTTTTAGAGATTTCTCTGAAGTTATAGTATTTTCAAAAGAAGTAATTGAAAGGAGTTGTGTATGAAATAGATGTCCATTAACAAAATCAAACCATCATTGAAGCTAGGAATGCTCCAGTACAGATGTGCAGAGAAGTGACTTTGTAATTAGAACAGATGTGCCACAGTCCCTCAGAATGTAGATGATGCTTGCTCTTAGCAAAAACCTACAATTGGGTTGTTTACTGTGGGACAGTTGTTAATGCTGCAGTTCCCACACAGTCTGGCTGACCAGGATACTCTCCCACTTCAACCACCATAGGTGTATTGGTAGGATACACATCTTGATAATTAACCTGTTTGGTCACATTATAATGTGCCTTCCATGGCCATCAGGTGGGACTTGAATCCAGAATTTCCATCTCAGAGATAAGGACACTGCCACTGCACCATCATAATGCAGTAATTGGAATACAAACTATTTGGAAGCCACTGCAAATCATACAAACCAAGATGACTTTCAAGATGGATACTTCAAACAGCCACTTGGAGAGCGAGACTGGAAATCGTTCTTTCCTCAGTTTTGATTTATTTGGGGGAGGCATTACAAGAGTTTAGTTAGCTCCTTACCCCATTCACTATCCTCTTGTCAAGAAGTGTGCTCACAATTCTATGCCTTTAATTTATGCAGTTAACACTTTGATCCTGAGCTAGCTGATTGAAACTGGGTGGCGCAAGAGCTGATTCCTGATGAAGGGCTAATGCCCAAAATATCGATTCTTCTCCTGTTCCTCGGATGCTGCCTGACCTGCTATGCTTTACCAGCATCACTCTAATCTTGGCATGAGAGATGTTACAGTTGTATTCTGTGCTTTAGAAAATGTAGCCAAGATCTGACGCTAGAAGCTGCATATGCAAGCACAGGGTGTGGCTCTATTATAAGCTTTTAATTTATCAACCACCATTCAAACAGTTAAAAGATCTTCCTCACAAATATTTAAATGTGCAAGGTGCTGATCAGACAATTTCTGGACACTATGAGCAGTTTTGGTCCCCTTATTTAAGGAAAGATAACATTTCATTGGAGGCAGTTCAGAGAAGGTTATGGAGGGATTGGCTTATGAACAAAGGTTAAACAGGTTGGGACTCATTGGAGTTTAGCAGAATGAAAGGAGATCTTATTGAAATAGATTAAGGGGCTTGACAGCTTAAATACTGAGAGGATGTTTCACCTCTTGGGAGAATCTAGGATCAGAGGGCATTGTCTAAGAAAAAGGGGGCACCAATTTAAGACTGAGATGAGGAGAAATTCCTTCTCTGAAGGTTGAGTCTTTGGAACACCTTGCCACAAAGAGCTGTGGGGCAGAGTCCGAGTGTATATTTAAGACAGTGATTAATGGATGCTTGATCAGTCGGGGCATCAAGCATCATGGGAAAAAGGCAGGAAAGTGGACATGAGGAGTGTCAGATCAGCCATGAACTTATTGGAAGGCGACTGGCCTACCCCTGTTTCTGTTCCTTGTGATAAATAGCAGATGGTGAAATTTGAATTCAATTTTTAAAAATCCAGAATTAAGAGTATAATGATGATGATGAAAACATTGTGAATTGTCAGCAAAACCCATCTGCTTCACTAATGTCCTTGAGGGAAGGAAACATTTGCACCACCAGGAAACACCCTTCTGGCTAAGTTGAATACTTACAAGCAAAGCATATTAGTAGCAACACTGACATTGAAAGAAAAACTATTATCCTAACCTAGCCTGGCCTACATGTGACTCCAGCAATCCGGTTGAGGGATAGGCAATAAATGCTGGCCAAGCTAACGATATTCACAACCCGTGAATGAATAAAAGGGAAGATTAGTGGTACCAGATGAGAGCGATTACCTGGATTGCTGCCTGAAAAGAACTGGTGCTGGGCTGAATGGCCTCCCTCTCTGCTGTACTGTTCTAGCCCCACCTCCACCCCACCCCCCCGCCCTCTCCATAACACATACTGAATTTCACTGTTGAAGAACAATGTCTTTGGTGATATATCAGGATTTGATGAAGCCTTTGGGACTGTAGCCTAATGTAAGGCATTGCCCAGATGAGAAAAATGAGCTGATGCAAGAGCAAATGATCTAATTACCATTTTTTTTAACAAACAGCATAACTTGCTCTTCATAGTTCACCTGCCTCAAAGCCTGTAGAATCATAGAATTCCTATAGTGCAGAAAGAGGCCATATGGCCCACCAAGTGTGCACCCACCCTCCAAAGAGCATCCCACCTAAATCCTCCTTCTGCACTCCAACCTCACCCCCACCCAACACCTTAACTCTACATGAGATTTTTACCAGGGCTAACCCGCGCATCCCCGGAGAGTATTTGCCTATTTTTACCATGGCCAATCCACATTAATGATGGAATTTTATATCCATCTTTCTTCTTCAATGATCTACTAAATGAGAGTAAATGTTTTTAAAGAACTGAAATTATTAGAAATCATTAATACTTCGCTATTTGTGACACGTAGATACCCGAGCACACTCGGGAAGCCTGCATTTCACATCAATGGAGAAGGTCTCCTCTCCTGCTGGGTATAATGTTTCTGAAGTGAGGGGAGTTTGGAATGCACCTTCTGTTGGGGAAAGAGCTCATCAAATAAAGGTTTGTTGTTTAGCACCCTGCATTAGGAGACCTGGACAGGTAAGCGGACAGAAAAGGGCACTTCAAGTTCCGAGAAGCTGCTGTGATTTAAAATTTGGAGCAATAGTTTTTCATGGTTTCTGTATTCCACATTCCTGGAAGTACTAATATCCTAATGAGGACCCCCAGTCTGAACTTCCCAAAAGGAGTATCAGTCAGGCAAAGAAAAATGTCATTAGACAAATATACCGAATAGAAATGATGTAAATGTAGTACTTACTTTACATAGAGAATTCTTTGCACTGTTTACAATGGATAATATGTTCAGTCTGTGATGGATTTTGCTGATGACCTGGACGGTCCTCATAGACTGACCAACTCCAGCAACCCACTGTAAAAGTCTATGTTATATAGATAGAGAATCTGGCAGGATCAAACTTGTCTGTAGACAGGGTACCTGGGTACACTACAAACTGGCAGAACAATTCAAGCATGGCATTGTTCTACCTGTAATTGATGACATTACTCCTAATTGCTGAGAATGTAACTTCCATTAACATCACAATGTCATCCTAATATGAAAGGTTTGTACAAGAGTAGATACAAGTGGCACATGTTGTTTTTCTGTTCAGGGTCCTGTTTTCATGTATTATGAATTGGTGAACTTCTATCAGAATAATCGGAAATATGGAGTCTCCCGAGATGATGATCAGCTGAATGGGGATTTGGAATATTTAAAGGTAAAAGTCAAAACCGGATGGATTGACAATTGAAATAATTCTAAATATTTTCAATATTCTACTTGCATTCTCCACAGAAAGGTAAGCACAGCCCTTTGAACTTGAAGCCAAACCTAAGTTGTGTGAAAATATAACTTAACAAGAAGAAAATATGCAGGAAGTACATGACTAGTCATCATCGATTAAAGAAGAGTGATTTGATTTATTATTGTCACGTACCTAAGTACAGTGAAAAGTTTTTTGTTTTGCATGCAGAACAGGCAGATCATAGGATGATTGAACAGAGCGAGGAATACAAAGTTACCGCTGCAAAGAAGGTGCACAAGAAACAAGATCAACATTATATTTAAAATTTGAGAGATCCATTCGGAAGTCTAATAACAGTGGGGAAGAAGCTGTTCTTTTTATAATGACTTATAATATTTCAAGTGGCTTTCATTAGGACTGATGTTTTTTTTTACCTGATCTTTCTCTGAACAGATTCTAAGTGATTTATTGTCTAATTTCAGAACATTTTTTAAAAATCCCCAGATATTCTTAAATGAGTTGCAAGATAACTTGAGTGCTACATTTCCAATCATTAATTCCTTTGAGGTGACCCAGTCCACATAGTAACAATGTCATCTGTGTATGTGTTGGTATATTTAGAATCACACAGCAGTAGAATTAGAAAAAAGAAATCAATATCCTCAATGCTCCATTATAGACAACAAAAATTAACTTCCTCAATGGCATAGAATCTAAATCGGGTCAAGACAACAAGCAAAAGTTGACAGCAAAAGTTTTTTTCCAAAATAATTGAGACACATGACTGTCTACAAAGACCATTACCCTAAAATTGTCTGTGGGCTGATGACGTCTCATGCATATCCTCAAAGATGGAACATTTTAACCAGGCACCGACAGCACTTTTTTGTATTACTACATCTCCGATCTCAAAGTAGCAATTCACCTAGTATTCTACTATATTTTCATGTATAAAATAGTTCCTTAATTTATGCAGCCTTAAACTAGAGATTCACTTGCAATAAATTAATGACCTTCATGATTTCAAATTTTCCAAGCTGAGTTTGCTAGTATTACTTTTGTTGACAGGTTTAGAGTTGTTCATTTTCTCTCACTCTCATTCTCTCTCCCTCACAGATATTGCCTCGAAGCCTCCATCTTCCCTCCCCTTACAGGAGCCCACCTCCATCTTTTTTTCATCTATTTTTCCCTCCCGCAGCCACCTCATTCCCAAACCACAGGGTGTTCCTTTTGTCTCCCCATCACATCATCACATTAACATACATGGCAGACGGCTCCCAGCAAAAGCCATAACCCATAACAAAAGACAACTTGGGCTCCCCTTGAGATTGTGTCACTGACACCATTTACTTTTCTAATTGGTTGCTGCTCCCCCAATCGCGTGCTGGTTCTCACCCACGTTCATTATGGAGCCAATTAGCTAATATGGGAGAGAAGCAGCGTGTGATTGGAGGTACCACTTATGGGAGATTCTGTCCATTCTATTTGTGAAGGAGGGTAGCAACATTTCTCCCATTGGTCACCCCAACAATTGGATTTTCCCACAATGTTTTGATGGCTTTCTGGGGTGAACCTACCCACCAACACTGGGTATTTTGAGCACTGATCCTTAACTTGCTGTGGGAAGGATACTATTAGATTGGAGAGGATTCAGAAAAGATTTACAAGGATGTTGCCAGGACTGGAGAGTTTGAGTTAGAGGAAGAGTCTGGATAGGCTGGGACACTTTTCCCTGCTGCATTGGTGATTGAGGCGTGACTTTATAAGAGATTTATAAAATTATAAGGGGCATAAATAAGGTGAATAGCAAAAGTGTTTCCCCTTGGATAGGAGAGTTTAGAACTAGAGGGCAAAGGTCTAAGACGAGATGGGAGAAATTTAAGAAAGCTGAGGGGCAACATTTTCATACAGAGGCTGATATGTTTGTGGAATGAATTACCAGAGGAAGTGGTAAATGCAGGTACAGATATGACATTTAAGACATTTGTACAGATACATGAATAGCAGAAGTTCAGAGGAATATAGGCTATATGCAGGCAAATGGGACTAGTTTAGTTTGGGAAACCTGGTCAGCATGGACGAGTTGGACCGAAAGGTCTGTTTCTGTGCTATATGACATTATTGTCCAAAACTTTAGTCTTACTCAGAACATTATTCATTTTGACATATTACTTATAAGGTATTGAAAATTTAAGAAAATATAGCTATGTCAAATGCAGAGTTCCAGAAGTTCACCTTCATAATCTGGAAAAAGCGCAAAAGAAAGAAGAGCTTGTTTTTTATACAGAGGATGGCATGCATATGGAATAAACTGCAGGTGGAAGTTGTCGAGGTGGGTGCATTAACAACATATAAAAGGCATTTGGATAAATACATGGATAGGAAAGGATTAGAAGGATATGGGCCAAGTACAAGGAAATGGGGTTAGCGTGGACATTTTGGTCTGCATGCACTAGTTTGGGCCAAAGGGCCAGACTCTTATCTTTCTGAGAAAGATGAGGTTCTTTTTAATACATTGAGTTATGATTTCAAATATACTCCCTGAAAGGATGGAGGAAACTAATTCAATTATAACTTACAAAAGGCAATGAGGAAAGGGAGTGGGATTAATTGGATAAGTCTTTGGTTGATAACAGATGCCATCTTCCTGGCCCTCTACTCATCCCTGAAACATCTGGATAACAGGGACACCTACATTAGACTCCTACTTATTGGCTTTAGCTCCACCTTCAACACCATACTTCTAACCAAACCAGTCTCCAAACTCAGACCTAGGGCTCTGCTCCACCCTTTGCAACTGGGTCCTCGACTTCCTGACGTGGTGACCACAATCAGTAAGGATGGGCAACAACACTTCCTCCACAGTAAACTCAACACTGTTCCCTGCAAGGCTGCGTACTCGGCCCTTTACTACTTATACACTCATGACGGTGTGGCTAAATTCAGCTCAAATTCCATTGACAAATTTGCTGAAGACACTACTGTAGTGAGTCGAATCTCAAACAACAGTGTGACAGAGTATGGGAAAGAGAGCTTAGTGTCATTATGTAAAGACAACAATCACTCCCTCAATGTCCGCAAAATGAAGGAGCTGGTCAAGGAGCAGAATGGAGGACATACCCCTGTCTGAATCACTGGTGCTGAGGTAGAGGTGGTCGAGAACTTCAAGTTCCTCCACAGTAAATATCACCAATTGGTCCATCCATTACAGTCAAGAAAGCGCACCATCACCTCTACTCCCTCAGGAGGTTAAGGAAATTCGGCATGTCCACAATGACACGAACCAATTTTTAGGATGCTTTCTATGGTGCAGCTATATCTGGATGCATTGCAGCTTGGAATGGCAATTACTCTGCCCAAGACCAGCAAGAAATTAGAGTTGTGAACGCAGCCCAGTCCATCACAAAACCAGCCTTCCATCCATTGACTCCAGCTACATATCCTCCTACCTTAGGAAAGCAGCCAATGTAATCAAAGACCCCTCCTTGCCCTGTTATAATCTCTCCCCCTCTCTTCCATCAGGCAGAAGATACAAATGTTTGAAAACAGTACCAGCAGATT
This sequence comes from Hemiscyllium ocellatum, assembly GCF_020745735.1. Lineage (NCBI taxonomy): Eukaryota > Metazoa > Chordata > Chondrichthyes > Orectolobiformes > Hemiscylliidae > Hemiscyllium > Hemiscyllium ocellatum. The sequence goes on from NC_083430.1 coordinate 43,670,963, forward strand.
CAAGAACAGCTTTTTCCCAGAGTTGATCTTTAACTGCACCTTCTCTATGTGGTTGTAATACTATATTCTGCATTCTGTTATATTAACCTGATGTACTCAAGATATGATTTTCAATACTTATTATTTTATCTTGGTACGTGACAATAATAAATCAAAGCGCAAGCTTGATGGGCAGAATGGCATTCACTTTTACTAAAGCCGGTGTTTCCCATCCTATTGCCATTGTGTTTATTTCTGGATTTCTATGATGGGAGTCAATTAGTTCTCACTTGGTTTGTGATGCAGAATGATGCTAACTGTATAGGTTCAGTCTCTGTACCAGCTGAAGTCACTATTAAAGACCTTGCCTGAGATGTGGTGACCTTCAGACTAAACTCTTCACCTATTGCCTTTGTCTAATAAGAGCAGTCTATGGTTCTCTGAGACTACGATAGCTCTCACTTTTCTAGTTTCCTGACTATCAAGAACAATCTGAAGAAGGTAGTGACGGGTCGGAAGATGGTGCCTTCTAGTCTCTTCTTGTTAGTGAGTTTTGTACCATCACCCAAGGTATAACTTCTGACTCCACTCCCTTCTATGCCATTGGAATATTACCTCTGTCACTACACCCATTACATTATAGAAATACCAAGCTTTCAATTGTGTTCCTAACCCAACAGCTCAAGGAAACTAAAAGCAGAAGTCAAAAGCCCTGTGCATGCCCTTTTCAAAGAGCTCAGTATCTCACAGGTGCATTTAAAAACAAATGAAAACAAACACGTATTAATAAATCTCTCACCAGAACAATGCAAATCTGCAAAACTGACTGTCAATACTTTTTTCTTGTTCCCTGCTCAATATTTTCTGCAGGAACCTTCTGAATACTGTTTTCCATTTCGTCGGGATGGACAGAACAGGCCGATTGCTCCATGTGGAGCCATCGCCAACAGCATGTTTAATGGTCAGTTCACATATTCACTCACTGTACAATTCAATTGAAATTAAAACAATATATTGTGATTGTTGCTTTTTATGCAGTTGATATTTTCAACCCCATTGGTTTATACACGTATATCATTTAGGAGGCTGCAGATCATTTGGTGTCTACGTATTCTGTAAAGCCTTAAACAAAAACAAGCATTTAAAAATTAGAATCACAGAATTTTGTAGCACAGGCCATTCAACCAGTTGCTCCCATGAAAACAATTTTATTGCTTTTGGTTTGTAAATATCACACATTAGATCCTTTTATAAAATTATTATGGATTCTGCTTCAACCAGTAATTCTGACAAAATATTCTGATCTTCCACTCTGCCTTTGTTTTAAAAGCAAATTCTCTAAATTTCTCTTTTTTATGAATTAATATCTTGTGATAGTGGGCATGGTTAATTATGGAAGTTTGACCAGAACTTGTCAGATTGGAAAAAATAGTTAATTTATTATTTTTCACTAAGGCTGCTTTGTTAGAAGCAGCAATCTATATGACAGCGTTTCTGGGTTAGGGTGGGAGGAGGAGGTGAGATTGTGAGCACCATTTCAACAACAGACTCTCTGAGGAAGTTTTTGAGGGTCGAAAGAGGGATGGATAGCGATGGGAAGCTGTCTCAGAAGAAAATCCATGAGTCTGTGTGTTGTGATCATCAGTGATGCGTACTCAGGGTGAGGCAGTGCCCTTATGCTATTATTGCTACAGTATTAGTCCAGAGACCGCTAACATTCAAGGTACCTGAGTTCAAATCGTGCCACGGCAGATGGTGGAATTTGAACTCAGTAAAGATCTGGAATTAAGAATCTGATGACTGTGAAACTGTTGTCAGAAAAACAGTACACTAGTTTGGTTCACTAATGTCCTTGAGGGAAGGAAACTATTGCCTTTACCTGGTCTGGTGTGACTCCAGACCTACAGCAATATGGCTGACTCTTAATTGCCCTCTGGGTACTTAAGGATGGGCAATAAATACTGGCCTACCCAGCGATGTCCACATCCTGTGGCTGAATGAAGAAAAGACTAATGGAACAGAGGGAAGACAGGGCATAGAGCAGACTAGATCAGTATTCAAGCGAACCTGAAGGCAACATCATTAAAGACCAGCATCTATTCAATATATTCAACAAAACTCTTATGATATTGCTTCTCATTTAATCTAATAGGGGAGGCAATGGCCTAGTGGCATTATGGCTGAACTATTAATCCAGGTAATGGTCTGGGTACCCAGGTTTGAATCCTGCCATGGCAGATGGAACTTCAATTCAATAAAAAAAAGACCCACAGTAATGTGGTTGACTATTAACCATCCTCTGGGCAATTAGCGATGGGCAATAAATGCTGGCCTAGCCAGTGAAGCCCTCATGCTATGAATAACTTTATTAAAAAAAACACACATACTATCCCCCCTCTCCTCCCCATTATTTAAGTAACTACTGTCAACTGTTCTTTGCTAAGTGGAAAATATATTTGTCAATGTATTTCTTTCTCACAGATTCCTTTGTGCTGTATAAGGTAAACAACAGTGAGATCTCCAAGGTGCCTCTGAACAGCAAAGGAATTTCTTGGTGGACTGACTACAATGTCAAATTCAATAACCCCAAGTTAGACAACGGAACTGATCTAAAGCAGGCATTTGAAGGTGAATTAATTGCTTTCACTAAGTGTTTCTGCTGACCGACTGGTCTTGATCAAATCTAGTTCTGACCAAGCAAAGTTTTCGGACATTCCAAGGGGCCACCACAATTTGGACTTTCCCCGTGGGTCCCTGACCCTCCCATTTAGCTGAAAGGGAGTCAGAAGATGAGCAAAGCTGTCCCTCACGATTTCCCCAACACCCCTCTACCCCCTTACAAATTGTCCAATCAATGAGCAAAGGGTAGGCTAACCTTAAAATTATTAAAGATGGAGGGCTCAGAGGAGGCCTGGGTACTGAACAGCAGGATACAGCAAAGTGAGGATCATGTACCTTCAAAATGGAGGTGCCCTTTCCAACATTTTCATGTTTTTAAAATAATAACTGGCCGTAGTAGCCAGACTGCCATTGTGGAAGTGGACAACTCCTCCATAGGATGGCCTGATGCAAAGGAACTGGACCCCAACCAGGCAGGGAGGGTCCCTGGGTCTGGTTAGAGCACTGACTCCCTGGTCTGCCACCAGGAGGCTGGCCCAGGTGGAGAACCTGACACCCAACAGAACACCACCAGGGGCTGGGGGTGCACGGAGCCACTTGGCCTCAATAGAAAGGTCTTACTGGGCCTTCACATTGTTCACTTGGCTGCCTGCCAGTAATAGGAAAGCAGTCCCATCATCGCCTCAAATCTGGGATTGGGTTGGAATGGGAAGGACTTTTGAGATCCCAATCTTCCTAAATTACACAAACTTAAACAAAGAAAGGGAGGGTGATCAAGCTGCCCAATTGAAAAGGTATTTATAGTTTGACTATTATTTTCCATGTATAATCTAGGCAAAAGCTTGTCTGTGTAGGTCAGGGAAGTGTCAATACCTCAGTTGCCAATTGATTGTTCCCCCTGAATGGTACCACAGTCCCCACGTAGCCAACTGGCCTGTTGTTTCCTCCATTACAAAGTTGACGACAGTTCACCTGCTGTAGCACAATTTGGGATGTCAGGTGGCCCTCTGAAGTTCTATATATCTTTCCAACATGGCACTTAACCTCTGTTTTTTGCACTCTAATGAAAATTCTATTTGATTAAAGTCCTGGTTGTAACAGTTACATCACTGCATTGTCAGTGATCGTGCTAAATTGGTCAGATGAGGAAATCACTTAATTGCTAAGGACCAATGTTGGGTAATATTTATTTCATCTGTCTTTTTAAATAAGGGACTTTCTTTCTCCTTTTCCTCATTGAGCCCAATTCACTTCATTACAGGAACTGTAAAACCTAACAACTGGCCCAGGCCGGCCTATGAGCTGGACACAAACCCAGAAAACAATGGCTTCATCAATGAAGACTTTATTGTTTGGATGAGGACAGCAGCCTTACCAACATTTCGCAAACTCTATCGTCGTATTGATGGTGGGCTGCAGCCAGGAAAGTATTTGGTGGAGATAAGTTACAGTATCCTTGCATTTTTTTCATGAGGCAATATGGAGAGAGCATGACCAAAAGAAAATAAGCAAATGAACTGGGTCATATTCAAGTCGAGTTGTTTAGTTCTGTGGTTGCACTGCACCACATGCATTGGGGTTCTGCTTTCACTACCATTGTGGCTGTCTGCTCATATCACTCAAGTGAGGGAGCAACCATTTGACTGTGTGAAATTGAATTGGAAAAAGTTGTAATAGTCAAATTTTCCCCAGCTGCTGACATTGTCAGCACTATACATTTTTCCTGACTTTTTAAACTACTTCTAATGTTTTTAAAGTCCATCCTGAGGAAAATAGTACTCCGTTTCGGTTGATTGGGTTGGTGCTTTTTGATTTTGTTTTCCTTTAAACTGGAAATGCATCATTTTCCACACCAGATACACCTCCTATTAAACTTTTCACACTCTCTAATGGTACCTGGAGACAAATTACTTCAATGTTTTCAGGCCCGGGGGACTTCAGAACCACTGATCAGAACTATGATCATTCCCTTGCAAATGCAGTTAGTAATTAAAGAGAGAATTTATTTATTCCGAGAGCGGTGAGGATCCAGCATTAATTGGGTTGAATGGTATCAATGTCTTTAAGACTGTAGTTTCCAACTGAGAAACTAAAGAATACAAAGTTTATTTTCAGTGGATAAATCTTACATTAATCTAAAAATCAACTTTTCTTTTATTCACTTCTGGGGATGTTGGCATTATTGCATGGGCCAGCATATTTGCCCACCCCTAGTTGGTCTTGAAGATGGTAGTGACTGGCCACCTTGAATTGCTGCAATCCATTTGCTGTAGGTATACTCTCAATGCTGTTGGGGAGGGAGTTGTAAGATTTTGACCCAGTGATACTGAAGGAACAGTGTTATATTTCCAAGTCAACTGCTGCCCTTGTCCTTCGTGATGGTAGTGACTGAGAGATTGCAAATCTTGGTGAATTTCTGCAGTGGATTTTGAAGCTTGTACACACTGTTGCTACCGAGTGGCAGTGGAGAGAGTTAATGTTTGTGGGTTTGGCGCAAATCAAGCAGACTGCTCTGTTCTGGTTGGTGTCAGGCTTCTTAAGTGGTGTTGGAACTGCAGTCATGGAACTAGCTGAGCTGCTAATGCAGAGATTCCACATGGATGTGATGGGCTAATAATCTCCTTTTGTTTATAATACTGGAATATATGGGCTTCAAGCATTGATTCCTAGTATATTTCTTATTTGTTTGTTTGCACTGTCAGTGTAAAACCTGCAATGCAAGTCCATCTAGACCAAACTGAAACACAATACAACAAGCTGGCAAAGCCTGTTATAGACACATTTTCTCTCCAGCCATGTGGCTTCCAGAAGAGGTCATGCAGTAACGTGACGACCAACATACAAGTGGTTTTGGAAATAGCACTCAGTGAGATCGACTGTCCGAAACTCTGCCATCAGCCAGTATTCACAATCTGAGTTGGACACCATGGCTTTAAGAGGAATCTCATTATGCATATAAGGGTATTGAAAGATATACTTTTGATGAGGAATGTTGGGAGGAGGCTAATGTAGAGCATATATCCCAGTATTGATTAGTTGGGCCGAATGGCTGCTGCAAGTTCTATGTAATTATTCAGCTGTCTAATTCTAAAAAGGATTCTCCTTGGTTTTAAAATCTTTTGCTCATTCTAACATTTTCCTTCCAAACTCCAAAATGAAGCAATCCCTGTGGAATCCAGGGCGGCATGGTGGCTAAGTGGTTAACACTGTTGCCTCACACTGCCAGGGACCGGGATTTGATTCCAGCCTTGGTGACTGTGTGGAGTTTGCACATTCTCCCAGTGTTTACGTGGGTTTCCTCCGGGTGCTCCGGTTTCCTCCCACAATCCAAAAATGTGCAGGTTAGGTGAATTGGCCGTGGTAAATTGCCCGTAGTATGGGTTACTCTTCAGAGGATCGGTGTGGACATGTTGGGCCAAAGGGCCTATTTCGACACTGTAGGGATTCTAATTCTAATTCACTCTTGTAGGAAAGAACAGCTAGTGCTGCAGCCCTCTCTTCCCTGTATATTCCTCAATCCCTTCTTTGTCTCTTGTCCTTAACCTATTAAAATCAAATTCCAACTCCTATTCAACGCAATCTCTTCCAGTATTTCAATATATCTCTGTTCTGAAGAAGAGGCATACTGGATTTGAAATGTTATCTCTGTCTCTCTCTGTCTGTCTCTCTCTATGGATGTTGCCAGATCTGCTGAGTTTTTCCAGCTCTTGTTATTTATTTCAGATTTCCAGCATCTTTTATTTCAGTAAGTTTCCCATAATCTGTCGACTCTAGAGACTAGGCTCTGCAGCAGCTGACATTTTACTTTCTGTTCTGTCCTCTGGTTCCAAGTTTTGATCTGTGGACGTTATTCAGTGAGGAATAAAAAGCCAGAAACACACACTTTAGATTTGAAAGTACCACAGGGCAGTGCAAGTTTCTCACGCTGAACCAGTGAACTGATGGAAAGCATTTTCAACAAGAGACTGAAGGGAATGGTGTGTGTTGCAAGACTACAAATGCACTGGTAAGGATAGAGCAGCATTGTGAAGATGTGGGATTAGGGTCTCATGCCTTCCTGCTTTACAATGCTGAGGAGAAATGTATTTTTCTGAAATAACCATTTATGGTTTGTCATTTTCCCCAAGAGAGCGCTGGTAGTTGGCTGAGGAAGTTGCATCATCTAGGGTATGTATTGATCAGCCAGACAGCCTTTCAGTTCTCTTACTTTATTGTACCAGATTTCCACCCAAGTTGTAGGAGCCAATTTCCTTGGGAAGCAGCGGTTGAGATCACCAAAATCCTGGGATTCCAATCCATTGTGACAAACTAAAACTGATTTTAATTTGTGGAATTGTACCACGAAATGTAACTAATTGAAACTGTTGACTTTTTTTATTGTGTATTTTTTTTAAAAAAGTTTTGAAACAATGGGAATCTATTATCTCTGTATAATCCATCTTTATAGATAGTTTCCTAATCAATGAGTACAGACGTTATTCCACACTTCTAGAGCAGCCAGGACTTGAACCTGAGTCTCATGGGAGAAAGTGAGGTCTGCAGATGCTGGAGATCAGAGTCGAGAGTGTGGTGCTGGAAAAGCACAGCTGGTCAGGCAGCATGTGAGGAGCAGGAGAGTCGATGTTTTGGGCTGGAGCCCTTCATCAGGAGTGAGAAGGGCTCCGGCCTGAAACATCGATTTTCTTGTTCCTCGGGTGCTGCCTGACCTGCTGTGCTTTTCCAGCAACACACTCTTGACCCTGGGTCTCTTGGCTCAAAGGTTATCATTGCACCATGAGAGCCTCTAAGCTAGCTTACTTGTGACTCCAGTCTGATGTGACATGATTGACTGACTCTTAATTCATACTCTTGAAAGAAACTTAGCCATTTGGGAAACTGGAGATGGATAACAGATGCAGACCTGCCAGCATTTTGAGCACCAATATATTAAATCAGTTGACTACGATAGGCTTGCTTCTGTCTTCTGAGTTCCCCTCAGAGCCCCCATACCATTCTAACATGGACTTGACTTATTCTTTCATCATTTTGTGGGTCAAATTCCTGGCACCACCCATTGAACGGCAGTGTTGTATCACCCCTTTACAGATTATAGTCTGTAAGTCACCCCTTCTTCAATCACTATCATATAAAGGGCATTTGGGGAGGGACCAGTGATACTCATTTCCCATTGACAGTGTTGTAAAGGATGGTTCCTTTAAGAATACACTAAGACAAACTTCAGAGATTTTAGAGTGTAGTTGATGCTCATTGGAGCATGTATTAAAGTCTTTCTTTTTGTGCATTCTCTCCCCTTCTAACACCATTTTGATTTAACCCATCCCTCTTTTCCCACTCTCCTTTTTGTTATTGCTGCAGCGTCTCTGGTGGGCAGTGCTTGTTAATGTTACTCAGTTGTTTAATTGGGTGATTTGGTGGTGGGTTTGGGAAAAAAAAAGGCTAGTTTGACAAAGTAAGCATAGTTGGTTAGGAAGGAGATACCAGACTAGGATCAGTGCTGGGTCCTCTACTTTTTGTCATTCATATAAATGATTTGGATGTGAGCGTAACAGGTATAGTTAGTAAGTTTGCAGATGACACCAAAACTGGAGGTGTAGTGGACAGTGAAGAAGGTTACCTCTGATTACAACAGAATGATTAGATTCCCTACAGTGTGGAAACAGGCCCTTCGGCCCAAAAAGTCCACACCAACCCTCTGAAGAGCAACCCACCCCCCCTACATTGACTGCTGATTAATCCACATAACACTATGGGCAATTTAATATGGCACATTCACCTAACCTGCACATTTTTGGACTGTGGGAGTAAACCCATGCAGACCAGAATGTGCAAACTCCAGACAGACAGTTGCCCAAGGCAGGAATTGAACCCAGGTCTCTGGTGCTATGAGGCAGCAGTGCTAACCATTGAGCCACCGTGCCACCTTACCTAGATCAGATGGGTCAGTGGGCTGAGAAGTGGCAAATGGAGTTTAATTCTGATAAATGCGAGGTGCTGCATTTTGGGAAAGCTAATCTTAGCAGGACGTATACACTTCATGGTAAAGTCCTAGGGAGTGTTGGTGAACAAAGAGACCTTGGAGTGCAGGTTCATAGCTCTTTGAAAGTGGAGTTGCAGGAAGATAGGATAGTGAAGGCAGCATTTGGTATGCTTTCCTTTATTGGTCAGAGTATTAAGAACAGGAGTTGGGAGGTCATATTGCAGCTGTACAGGACATTGGTTAGGCCACTGTTGGAATAATGTGTGCAATTCTGGTCTCCTTCCTATTGGAAAGATGTTGTGAAATTTGAAAGGGTTCAGAAAAGATTTACAAGGATGTTGCCAGGTTTGAGGATTTGAGCTTTAGGGAGAAGCTGAACAGGCTGGGGGTATTTTCCCTGGAGCATCGGAGGCTGAGGGGTGACCTTTATAGAGGTTGTCAAAATTATGATGGGCATGGATAGGATAAATAGACAAAGTCCTTTCCCTGGGGTTGGGGAGTCCAGAACTAGAGGGCATAGGTTTAGGGTGAGAGGGGAAAGATATATAAAAGAGACCTAAGGGTTTTCACACAACTTTTTCACACAGTGTTGAACATGTATGGAATGAGCTGCCAGAGGAGGTGGTACAGGCTAGTACAATTGCAACATTTAAAAGGCATGTGGATAGGTATATGAATAAGAAGGGTTTGGAGGGATACAGGCTGGGTGCTGGCAGGTGGGACTAGATTGGGTTGGGATATCTGGTCGGCATGGACGGGTTGGACCGAAGGGTCTTTTTCCATGCTGTACATCTCTATGACTCTAGAGGTGTATGGAACAATGAAACCGACAATGTATCCGACTGTTTGAATGGATGACCAACATGAATGATGATGAATGAATACATTTTTAATAGTAATGCCTCACTCTTAACTGCTAGAAGCCATTTATTCTATTACTCCTTAACTCTACATTCAGATTATCCAGTTTTAAGTTTCAACGGACAGAAACGAGTGACTTTCAGCACCATATCCTGGATGGGTGGTAGGAACCCATTCCTGGGGATCGCCTATCTTGTGTGTGGCAGTGTGTCTATTGTCACAGGAATAATAATGTTCATAGTCTACATTAAATATCAAGGACAGAACATTCGCAAAGTGGAATAATCACAAAATGCAATACCTCTGAAACTTACTGGGAATTGTTTCAGAAGCTGTGGGTGTTTACTATAAATTAACTTGACACTTATTATATTAATCTTGAGTAAAGTACAGAAATTTAGCTTTTTGATTTTTTTACATATTGTATTGTGCTTTCTCTCTATAGCACAGATGATTTATACACTTTTTTCTTTCAACTTGTTTTAATTTTACAGATTTATTTCCACCGTGAAAAATTACAATGTTGAAAGTGGGGATGATTTAGTGTTGAGTTAATAAATTTTTTTTTAAAACTTGTGGTCACTTGGGTACCAATGGTTCCAGCCGTGAGATTTATTGTGTGAAACTACTCAACATATTCAATCAAGTTGATATGTTTTATTGAGTTATTACATAAAACTCCATTTTATAGTTTTTCTAATCTCAATAGATCAATTCAATAGATTTTTTAAAAAATAGCTTATCATATAATTGTCAATTTAATGTATTATAAAATTGCTTTGTAAGCACTAACACTATTTTTTGGTCCCTTTTTATCAGATTTGCTGATTCGCTTTCTGAAAATAAAGAGCACCATCAAATTTACAGACACCAAAAATCGCTGACTTGCCTGGTTAGCATTTTATGTTGGCAGTTCCTGCAATAACATTAAAACTTGATGTCTTTTCACCAAATTAGAATCCAATACATTGGGAATATATTCATCTGGTCCAGTTTCAATACCACAGCTTTTCTGATAAATTGATCTCCGATTTACAGCTCATTCTGGCAACTATTTTTTTGCCAATTTTATTTTCTTGCCATCCTTAAGATAATTTCCAAGCCTTTACTGGTCTTGAAGCCCAGAGAGATGTTGCCGTATGAGGATAGAAAATGCTGGAAATACTTAGCAGGTCAGGCAGCTTCTGCCGAGGGTAACTGTAAAATTTCAGGCTTGCATCCTGTTGTTTAGAACTGAGTAAATTAATGATTTTGAACAAGTTTTTTTTTAAGAAAAGGGTTTTGAGGAAGGGTCACTCAACCCAAAAAGTTACCTCTGATTACTCTCCACAGATGCTGCCAGACCTGCTCAGCTGTTTCAGTATTTTCTGATGTTGTTTTGAAGAAGTACTGAGTGGGTAGGAGGACAGGGCCATAGGTGAAGAAGGAAAGGAAAATGGCCGCTAGGTGACGTGTGAATGGCTGACTGGACAGTTGCTGTCTGAGTGCCATGTAAAAGAAAAAGAAACGAAAGGAGAAAAACAAACCAGCAAGAAAGATCACAAAATAAAACAGAGGCTGATTGTTGGGGTCTGACCTGTTGAATCCAGCGTGAACATTCCTGAGCTGAAAGATGAGCTGGTGTTCCTCACGCTTGCATTTTGAGATTCTCTGGAATAGGCCAAGGACAGAGAGGTCAGAGACAGACTGTGGCACCGGATTCAAACAAATTGAAGCGCTGTACTTACTGACTGAACTGAGGTATTCCACAAAGCAGTCACCTAATCTTCATTTGGCCTCCCCATTCTAGAGGAGAATGCATCCTGAGCAACAATAAATTCAATTGAAAGAAGTACAATAAATCACTTGGATGGTCTATTTATTGTAATTATAGATGATTAGTATATCACTTTAGCTCATATAGGCCTCTTGTGGCACAGTGGTAGTATCCCTGCCTCTAAGCCAGGAGAGGCCCAAGTTCAAATCCCACCTGGTCCAGAAGTGTGCCTAATGGCTCTAAACAGGTTGACTAGAAACTAGTCTTGCACCCCTATAAAGCGACATGCTTCAGAGATTATGGTGGTAGTGTCCCTTCCTCTGGACCAGAATGTATGCTTTCAAAGGCCCACTTCAGGATGTGAAGGCCTCAGAGGTAGATTGTAACATGTCCAATTGGATTGATACTCTTTTTAAAAAAGCAAGGAGAAAAAGATGAGACATCCTGATGTCAAGACGACTGAAGTATGCAATGGATTCTGGTCTGACGTGGCCATCCTTCAGGCAGCCCCCAGAACCTCCTTTGGAAACTGTACCTCATAATTTGATCCATATCATCAAAATCCCCTCTTCACCGCACCCCCTGCCCCACTTCCCTTTAATGCAGGGGGGGGGGGGGTGTCCTTGTAAAGGCTGCTGCTCAGTATGCTGCATTTCAGCACCTTCATCAACTATCTGGACACGCTGCAGTGATCCATCCTGCTGCATGGAAGTTGCAGGGAGTGCCCAGTAGGAGGCTCTCTATTCAGGAATCTTCTCCTTTACCATCACTGATCTGGTGTGGTAAATGTTGCATGCTGCAGACCTGTGTAGTTCACCAACTCCCCAAGCCTGCATTTTCTGCAGCTGTGAGGGCTCATGTTCCATGTGTTTGTGGCTGCAGCCTCTTTTCTTTTCCATTATTTGAAACGATTGCTGCTTAATATTTAGTTGCCCCACTGTGGATAAATTACCACAGGCTACCTTTAATTCAGCAACATCATAAGAAATATCACCGACAGTCAAGTACTGCAACAGTGACTTAAAGTTTATTGTATGTAGCAACCAAAATAAGACCTCTCAAGTATAAGCAAGTTAGGCCTCATAACCCAACCTGGCTATTACCTGATTAATGCTGAAATTTAGATATGATTCCAACCAAAAGTATCTGTCTCCATGTCCCAGGGTCGATCCTCGCACAGTGTTGCTCTTCAAAATTCTGCTCCTGAGGAATTCTAAAGTCGAATTCTTATACAGTTTTCTTTCTTGCAAGCTTGTGGTGTGATATTATTGATGATCTTTTAGATTCAGTCATCCACAATATTGCAAGTCTGCAGTGTGCCTTCTTATCAGAAGTAGCTTCCTTGTTCCTTGTTCCATTTGGCATTGACTGTCTGAAGACTCAGCATTCCTCTTTAAATTCTACTACAGGGCACAATTTTGTCCTTGTGGCATAGAGTAGCCAGTTACCAAGCAGTTGTTAAGACATGTCCTTACCCCAGCCACTACACTGCAGGCTTTGTTATCACATAGTCTGCTATTACACACAACCCATTGTAAGCCACTGACAGCCCACATTACCAGCTATTCACCCACCTAGCCAGATCTTTATCCACTCCTTTGTCTGTCCAAATGCTCTCTCTCTTTGGGCTCTATCCCCACCGATGTTTGCTCCTTAACTCCTCCCTAAATTCTGCTTTTTAAAAAAACATTTCCTAACCAGCATCTGAGGAAGGGTGATTGGATCTGAGATGTTAGCTCTGGTTTCTCTCCACAGATGTTGACAGACCTGCTGAGCTTTTACAGCAATTTCTGTTTTTGTTTCTGATTTCCAGCATCTGCAGTTCTTTCAGTTTTTTTTAAATTTAAATCTTATAAATTTCTGTTGAGAATTTGATTGGAGTTATTGTCCCTTCAAGTGGCTATCAATTGTTAATTTTGTTTCATTTTAGTTTCTTTATTAAAGATATAAAAAAAACTTGGCCCTTTTAAGTACCAGTTCCTGGTTTAATTAGTTAATTTGGTTTTTAAGTTCATTCTTTTTCCTAGAAGTATAAAGAGACATGGAAACTGTGACATGGTTGGGATTGGAGCTATACATTTGTAAATCATTTTGGAACGAATTAACATTGGCTCTCCTTCTATCATTCACCAACAAGCATTCCAGAAAGAAAGCCAAACATAGGGTGTTTGGTTATTCCCAGTGTATCGGATCAACCATGACCCATAAAAGAGATGGGGGGGCCATTGCCACCAAAGAGACACATCCCTTCAGAATGTCAGACTTGGAGTGTGGAAAGCTCGTCTCCACTCACCAGGTGTCTGCTTCCTTGGGTTAGGGTATTTAAGACTGGGGGCATATTTTTAAGGTGAAAAGAGAAAGATTTAAAAAGGACATGAGGGGCTTTTTTTTTTATTGCAGTGGTTGTACATGGAATGAACTTCCAGAAGAAGTAATGGATGTGAGAACAGTTATGAATAAATGACATTTAGATGAGTACATAATTAAGAAATGTTTGGATGGATAAAGGCAGGTGGGACTGGTGTAGTTTGGGATTATGTTTGGCATGGACTGGTTGTCTGAAGGGTTTGTTTGGGTGCTGTATGACTCATTGAGACCAGGCCTATAGAAAGCATGGTCAGTCCTGCTGAGGAAAGCCAGTGACCATCCAGAGGCTCCGATCCGCACCATTACTTATTGGTCTGTGCTGTAAACAGGCTCATGCCTTCACACTGTTCTACTTGACCACAGAAGTTGCAGAACTGTAAAGACATGGCTCCTTTAAAAGAGACATTAATCAAATGCGAGATGATAAATAATTTCCTTTGATTTCAGTTGAAAGGTGAGAATAAAGCATGAGTTTATTGTGGAATCTGAAGGTACTGAGCGAGTCTTAGCTGAACGTGATCTTGGAAATTCATCTGAAAAATCCCAACGTTCTCCTACTGCAGAAACAGTTGAGAGCAGGAGCTGTGTGGATGTTTCTGTGATTTATAATTTTTTTACATCCTTCCAAAGCAACAGAGTCAGGACCAGAAACATGTTTTTTGTTTAAAACGTAATTTTTTTAGAGACTCCGCTGATTTATTCGGTTATGTCCTGGAACAAAGCATTAGAGTCTGCAAATGCTTCAAAGAGTTGATTCTCTCCAGGTAATTGTTCTGAAATACTAGGTCATTGGTTGCTCCAACAATTTCTATTCAAAATTTACCAACCTGCAAGATTTGAAAGGACTGCAGTTCTCAAACTCCTAAAAGCACTTAAGGCAATAATAAATCCATCATCTACTTAAAATAACATCTCCGGGCGGCACGGTGGCACAGTGGTTAGCACTGCTACCTCACAGCACCAGAGGCCCGGGTTCAATTCCTGACTCCAGCGACTGTCTGTGTGGAGTTTGCACATTCTCCCTGTGTCTGCGTGGGTTTCCTCCCACAGTCCAAAAATGTGCAGGTTAGGTGAATTGGCCCTGCTAAATTGCCTGTAGTGTTAGGTGTAGGAGAATGGGTCTGGGTGGGTGCGTTTCAGCGGGTCGGTGTGGACTTGTTGGGCCGAAGGGACTGTTTCCACATTGTAAGTAATCTAATTAGCAATCTCCAGTAAAAGTCTTAATCACACAATGTTTTCTTCAGGTTGAAACTTTAGTTCTAGTAGCAAGTTAAAGTAGACAAATTTTATCAGATTGGTGGCTTATGAAGAATGGTAGGGATATTCAGTCAGTTTAGAGGCAAGTGTAGTGTTCCCAAGCAGCAAGGGTCAGATAATTGCCAGTTGGAAAAACCATAACTAATCCTCAAACCACTGGTAACTTTTGGAACTCTTGTTTCAAGCAATGAAGCGTTTGGAAGTTACATAAGGTTTTTTTTTGAGATTGTAGTCATTCATAGGTCAGATTTTTCCTAAGGGCAGAGTACTAAACCGGGCCAAGGCCAATTATAGCAAAATGAGGCAGGAGCTCGGAAATGTGGATTGGACACAGCTATTTGAAGAGGAGTCCACATTTGAGATGTGGGAGGCTTTCAAAGGTAGGTTAAAAATCGTGTAGGATAGGCATGTCCCGTTAAAGGCAAAGGATAGGAAGGGCAAGATTCGTGAACCGTGGATGACAGGAGAAATTGTAGCTGAAAATGTGTTGCTGGTTAAAGCGCAGCAGGTCAGGCAGCATCCAAGGAACAGGAAATTCGACGTTTCGGGCATAAGCCCTTTATCAGGAATTGTACGACTAGCAAAGAGCAAAAGGGAAGCGTGCATAAGGTCTAGGCAGCTAAGAACAGAGCGATTCCTGGAGGAATATCGGAAGAGTAGGGCAAGTCTTAAATGAGGAATCATGTGGGCTAAAAGGGGTCATGAAATAGCTTTCGTGAGCAGAATTAAGGAGAATCCCAAAGGATTTTATTCTTATATAAGAAGCAAGTGAGTAACTAGAGAAAGAATTGGTCCACTAAAGGATAACGAAGGAAGGCTGTGTGTCGAACCTGAGTGAATGGGTAAGATTCTGAATGATTACTTTGCATCAGAGTTCACTGAGGAGAGGAACATGATGAATGTTGAGATTAGAGATCGAAGTTTGATTAGTCTGGATCACATTGACATAAGTAGGGAAGATGTATTGGGTAGGCTAGAGATTATTAAGGTGGACAAAGCCCCAGGACTGGATGGGATCTACCTCAGGTTGCTGAGGGAGGCAAGAGAAGAAATAGCTGGGGCCCTGACAGATATCTTTGTGGCATCCTTAAATACAGGTGAGGTGCAGGAGGACGGGAGAGTTGGTCATCTTGTCCCCCTGTACAAGGAGGGTTGTAGGGATATTCCAGGTAACTACAGACCAGTGAGCCTGATGTCAATGATGGGAAAATTGCTGGAGAAGGTACTGAGGGATAGGATCTATTTATATTTAGAAAAGAATGGGCTTATTAGTGATAGGCAACATGGTTTTGTGCAGGGAAATCGTGCCTTACCAACTTAATAGAGTTCTTTGAGGAAGTGACGAAGTTGATAAATGAAGGAAGGGCTGTTGATGTCATATACATGGACTTTAGTAAGGCGTTTGATAAGGCTCCCCATGGAGAAAGTGAAGCCACATGGTGTGCAGGGTGTTCTAGCTGGGTGGATAAAGAACTGGTTGAGCAACAGGAGACAGTAGTAGTTGAAGTGGCCAGTGGTGTTCCACAGGGATCAGTGCTGGGGCCACTGTTTTTTGTAATATACATAAATGATCTGGAAGAGGACACTGTTGGTATGATCAGCAAGTTTGCATATGACACGAAGATTGGTGGAGTAGCAGAAATCATAAGGGACTATCAGAGATACAGGAGGATATAGATAGATTGGAGAGTTGGGCGGAAAAGTGGCAGATGGTTTTCAATCCAAACAAATGTGAGGTGATGCATTTAGGCAAGACTAATTCTAGAACAAATTATACAATGAACGGAAGAGCCTTGGGAAAAGTTGATGGGCATAGAGATCCGGGAGTGCAGGTCCATTGTACCCTGAAGTTTGCTACACAGAGTGGTCAAGAAGGCATATAGTATGCTTGCCTTCATTGAACGGGGTATTGAGTATAAGAGCTGGCAAATCATGTTAAAATTGTACAAGATGTTGATTCGGCTGCATTTAGAATACTCTGTACAGTTCTGGTCGTCACATTACTAAAAGGATGTGGACGCTTTGGAGAGGGTGCAGAGAAGGTTTACGAGGATGTTGCCTGGTTTGGAAGGTGCTAGCTATGAAGAAAGGTTGAGTAGGTTAGGTTTATTTTCATTAGAAAAGGAGATTGAGGGGGGACCTGAATGAGGTTTACAAAATCATGAAGGGTATAGACAGGGTGGATAGAGACAAGCTTTTTCCCAGGGTGAAGGATTCAATAACGAGAGGTCACTCTTTCAAGGTGAGAGGTGGAAAGTTTAAGGGGGATACACGCAGTAAGTACTTCACACAGAGGGTGGTGGTCGTTTGGAACGCATTGCCAGCAGAGGTGGTAGAGGCAGGCATGGTAAATTCATTTAAGATGCATGAGTAGGTGGGGAGCAGAGGGATGCAGATGCTTAGGAATTGACCAACTGGTTTAGACAGGACACTTGGATCAGCTCAGGCTTGGAGGGCCGAAGGGCCTGTTCCTGGGCTGTAAATTTTCTTTGTATTCTAGATAGGATAGTTTGGAAAACATTCCCCCTTGGGAGAGGCCTTCTCGAAGGGGAATAACCTTAACATTACAGCAAGGCTGTCAGGAGGCATTTTTCATATGAAAGCAAGCCATAAAGGTTGGATCAGCTGACAATTTTAAGATTGATTTTGTTTTTGTTTGGTAAGGGTTGAGGAAACAGGACAATAAACTGAAATTAATCATAGAATCCCGACAGTGTGGAAACAGACCATTTGGCCCAACAGGTCCACACTGATTCTCCGAAGAGTATCCCATCCAGCCCCATTCCCCTACTATGTTACTCCACATTTCCACTGACTAATGCACCTGACCTACACATCCCTGAATATTATAGGCAATTTAGCATGGCCAATTCACCTAACCTGCACATTTTTGGACTGTGGGAGGAAACCAGAGCACCCAAAGGTAACCCACACAGACTCCGGGAGAATGTGCAAACTCCACACAGTCAGTCACCTGAGGCTAGAATCGAACCCGGGTCTCTGGCGCTGGGAGGTAATAGTGCTATCCCCGGTAACGATCAGGCATGATTGAATTGCATGACAGAAGAGGTTCAAGGAGCTGAATGGTCTCCTCTTTCTATGTTGCTGCTGACTTAATTATGAGCAAGGAGTTTCTCACAAGCTCAGATGTTTGATAGGAATAACAGTTCCTTACGTAAAACTTAACTTCTACCTAAATCATTATAAGAACGGAGGAGAGAACAGGAAGAAAATATATATTTTTTTATTCTGCCAAAGAACTTAAAAATAAATTACTTTCAACTGAAATTAACATTATTGCAGGCAAATATCACAACCCCTTTGTGTATGGTGTGGTGAGATGTGGTTTTAAGAGGGATTTCTTTGGTCCTGGTCCTCTTGAAGAGGGGTGGTGAAAACCTGGTGCCAAGGTGTCCGCACCATGGAAACCTGACTAAATAGTTCTGGCTTTTTAAAAAGTTAGACAAAAGAAGCCTGAGTGGGTGGAGTCAGGCTCACACCGACCCAGGGTTTTAATTTTGCTTTCAGTTGTTGAAGTTGGGGATTTCGGAGTTGAAGTTGCTAGATACAGCTCTCACTCTGCTACTGCAAAACGTTTGTGTTCTCTCTTTGTGCTGCAAGATTTTTCCTGTTGGCTTTTTCTTTCTCCTGGACTGGAGTAGATGGAAAATGAGCTGAAAACGTGTTGCTGGTTAAAGCACAGCAGGTTAGGCAGCATCCAAGGAACAGGAAATTCGACGTTTCAAACATAAGCCCTTTATCAGGAATTGTACGACTAGCAAAGAGCAAAAGGGAAGCGTGCATAAGGTCTAGGCAGCTAAGAACAGAGCGATTCCTGGAGGAATATCAGAAGAGTAGGGCAAGTCTTAAATGAGGAATCAAGTGGAAAGGGCTCATCAGGAAGGGCTCTGGCCCAAAACGTCGAATTTCCTGTTCCTTGGATGCTGCCTAACCTGCTGCGCTTTAACCAGCAACACATTTTCAGCTCTGATCTCCAGCATCTGCAGACCTCACTTTTTACTAGATGGAAAATGAGCAAATCTGTTCTGCTGAATTTGTCTTTTCCAAGGATGTGTTTATGGGATGCTACTGGATTGGAACAGTTGAGAAATAGTTAAATAATATTTCACTTTGTTATATATTTCAATAGAGTTAAAGTTATGCCAATTCTTCTTTTCATGTTTGTATTTTAACTGTGGTGTAAGAATAACGTTTTGCTTAAAACCTAGTAGTTTGACCACTCAAATCAGATATGGAATGCAGCTGCTTGCCTTTAGATAAGATAAAAGCTGGGGTCAAGGCTAAATCCCTTGATATATTCTGAGAGGGTTTGATCTGGTCCATAACAAATTGAGGGCTCTTGATAGGATCAAAAT
Source organism: Hemiscyllium ocellatum (assembly GCF_020745735.1). NCBI lineage: Eukaryota > Metazoa > Chordata > Chondrichthyes > Orectolobiformes > Hemiscylliidae > Hemiscyllium > Hemiscyllium ocellatum. The sequence goes on from NC_083430.1 coordinate 43,690,155, forward strand.
CTCTCATTCCAGTTGAGTTTTAGAATTATTGGACTCAAAGAAAGTGAATGGTGAGTGTTGGTGTTTTCAAGTGTTGAATTGGGTTGGTTTAAGTAGGAAGTATCTTGTGTAATAAGCCACTGAAAGAGCTGTGGGCGTTTTCTGGATGTGAAAGAAATCACTTGGGGTGGTTTACAGAGGGTGCCTAAGGCAAAGCTTTCAGAGTTGGCAGACAAGCTAAAGTTGGGGTTGCCTTTGGCGATGTGGAAAGGAGAAGTAATTGCAGCAATAGCTCAGCATTTACAATGGCCAGAAATGCAATCGGAATAATTGGAAATAGCTAAAATTCAATTCCGAATAAAACAACTTGAATTTGAAAAGGATATGAAACAGTTTGAGTTACACCTGAAAGTAGAAGAAAGGGATAAGGAAAGAACTGTTGAACTTTGGAAGTTGGAAGTGAAAAGTGAAAGTTGACTTCAAATTTGATTTTATTTAAGTACCATTAGGTTTTGGCACCATGGTGCTAACAGTACACGCAGATCATTGTAAGCAAGGACATACAGATCACAGGGTGAAAGAGGCATATGGGTTACATTACACAGGGCATGCACTAGGCAAGATCAACTATGGCTGAAGTAGAGGTGAAAGATTGGAGTAGTGCTGAGGTCAGTGATGAAGAGCAAACCCATCATAGCCAAAAGTGTAGTGCGGATCTGTCTAAACCTGTTCAAGCACTGCCTAGGTTTGACAGGATGGACGTAGAAGCTTTATCATTTTATTTGAGCAAGTGACTAAGCAAATTAAATAGCCACCAGCCATGTGGGTTTTGATGATTCAAACAAAGAATCTTTGACAGATGGACAGGACATTGAAAATTGATCAAACATATGACGGTCTGAGACAGTTATTTTGCAGGAATTCCAAATTCACTTCCTGAAGATTAGCAGCAGAAATGGCAGATGAGTACGATCTGGTTCATAAACCAAAGTTCGGCTTCCAACATCAGTTTCAATCTGTGGGGGATAAAGAGAAACCCTCAGCTGCTAAAGGAAAAGGAGGTCTTATTGAAGACGGTAAAGATAGGTTACCACCGTTTAAAAAAGAAACCCATGAGGGAGAAAGAGAAGTAAAAAAACTTCAGGTGTTTTCATTGCAATAAAGTAGGCCACATGAAGGGTGGCACAGTGGTTAGCACTGCTGCCTCACAGTGCCAGAGACCCGAGTTCAATTCCCGCCTCAGGCAACTGCCTGTTTGGAGTTTGCACATTCTCCCTGTGTCTGCGTGGGTTTCCTCCCACAGTCCAAAAATGTGCAGGTTAGGTGAATTGGCCATGTTAAATTGCCCAAAGTGTTAGGTGTAGGGGTATGGGTCTGGGTGGGTTGCTCTTCGGAAGGTTGGTGTGGACTGTTTCCACACTGTAAGTAATGTAATCGTGCAGTCTCAGTGTTGGTGGTTTACAAAAAAACACTGGAAAGGTGGGTGTGGGAAAATTGGATAAGCCAGGGCTTTGAAAAAGTTATAAAGGAAAGCATGGTGAAAGTTAAAAAGCTGAAAATTATGCTTGATGTAGATATAGGATAGGCGAAAGTGAGGACTGCACATGCTGGAGATTAGAGTCAAGAGTGTGCTGCTGGGAAAGCACAGCAGGTCAGGCAGTATCCGAGGGGCAGGAGAATCCACTTTATGGGCAAAAGGCCTTCATCAGGATATGTTACTTCACTTAAGCAATGTGCTTATAGACTTAACATTCTTAGAGTCATAAAGATATACAGGACTTTGGTCCAACTTGTCCATGCCGACCAGATATTCCAACCCAATTAGTCCCACCTGCTAACACCTTTTAGATGTTGCAATTGTATTAGCTTCCACCACCCTCTGTGAAAAAGTTGCCCCTTAGGTCTCTTTTATATCTTTTCCCTCTCACCATAAACCTATGCCCTCTAGTTCTGGACTCCCCAACCCCAGGGAAAAGACTTTGTCTATTTATTCTATCCATGCCCCTCATGATTTTATAAATCTCTATAAAGTCACCCCTCAACCTCCATGCTCCAGGAAAAACAGCCCTATCCTATTCAACTTCTTCTAGTAGCTCAAATCCTCCAACCCTGGCAACATCCTTATGAATGTTTTCTGAACCCTTTCAAGTTTCACACCTTTCCAATAGGAAGGAGACAGAATTGCATGCAATATTCCAACAGTGGTCTAACCAGTATCCTGTACAGCCGCAACATGACCTCCCAACTCCTATACTCAATACTCTGACCAGTAAAGGGAAGCATATCAAAAGCCGTCTTCATTATCCTATCTACCTTTGTGGGCGGCACGGTGGCACAGTGGTTAGCAGTGGTTCAATTCCCGACTCAGGCGACTGACTGTGTGGAGTTTGCACGTTCTCCCCGTGTCTGCGTGGGTTTGCTCCGGTTTCCTCCCACAGTCCAAAGATTTGCGGGTCAGGTGAATTGGCCATGCTAAATTGCCCATAGCGTTAGCTAAGGGGTAAATGTAGGGGTCTGGGTGGGTTGCGCTTCGGTGGGTTGGTGTGGACTTGTTGGGCTGAAGGGCCTGTTTCCACACTGTAAGTAATCTAATCTAATCTACCTGCGACTCCGCTTTCAAAGAGCTATGAACCTGCACTCCAAGATCTCTTTGTTCACCAACACTCCCTAGGACCTTACCATTAAGTGTAGAAGTCCTGCTAAGGTTTGCTTTCCCAAAATGCAGCACCTCGCATTTATCTAAATTAAATTCCATCTGCCACCTCTCAGCCCATTGGCCCATCTGATCAAGATCCTGTTGTAATCTGAGGTAACCTTCTTCGTTGTCCACTACACCTCCAATTTTAGTGTCACCTGCAAACCTACTAACTATACCTCTTATGCTGACATCCAAATCATTTAAATAAATGATGAAAAGTAGTGGACCCAGCACCGATCCTTGTGGCACTCCACTGGTCACAAGCCTCCAGTCTGAAAAACAACCCTCCACCACCACCCTCTGTCTTCTACCTTTGAGCCAGTTCCATATCCAAATGGCTAGTTGTCCCTGTATTCCACGCGATCGAACTTGCTAACCAGTCTCCCATGGGGAACTTGTCGGATGTCTTACTGAAGTCCATGTAGATCACATATACCACTTTTTGGTAATGCTTCAAAAAACCTTCAGAAATAAATTTAAAACATGCTCAGAGACAACATACTTGAAATGAGTTGCAGTGAATGGTCTCACCCATAGTAATGGTGTCAAAACCAGATGGTACAGAATGATTATATGTGGGCTACTGCAAAGTCAGTGCTGTATGAAATCTGATTTGAATCCTATTCCACTTTTGGAAGTCTGTATTGAGAACGTAGGACAAACAACTTATACTTCTAAATTGGACCTACTCAGAGAATACTGGCAGGTATCTTTATCCAAAGGAGCAAAAGAAATGCCTGCTTTCGTGACAGTGAAAAGATTTTACCAGTTTAAAGCCATGCCATTTGGTATGAAGAATGCATCAGCCACATTTCAAAGACAAACCAATAAAGTCATTTCGGGATTACCCAGTTGTGTGGTGTACATAGGTGGTCTGGTGATTGTTCTTACGAACATTTGGAGCATCTAGCAGAATTATTCATTTGATTTCTGGAGGCAGGCTTGTGATAAATATGGCTAAGGGTGTGTTCACAAAAGGCCAAGTCACATGACTATGTCATGGCCAAGACCATGTCATTGAATGTAGACAGCTGGCACCATGGGATGTAAAAACAAAGGTTACTGGGGAGTTTCCCTTACCATTGACAAAGAGGGAAGTACTCTGCTTCCTGGGACTCTGTGGTTTTTATTGAAAATGCATTCTGAATTTTTGCAGTGTAGTTGCTCCACTGACTGACCTGTTGAAGAAGTGCAGAGAATTTCAGTGGATAGAGGAGTGTCAGAAGGCCTTTGATGTCTGGAAGCTGTGTTGACCACTGCTCCAGCGTTAACTATGCCTAATTAACAAAATCATTCAAGGTGGCAATTGATGTGGGTGTCAGTGCTGTACTCTTACAAGAAAATGGTGAGAGAATTGAAAGGCCAATTGCGTAGTTAAATTCTGCCAATTTTTTCTTAGTATTTTAACTGTGATGTAAGAATAAAATATATTTAGCTTAAAGACTAATTTGAATTGCACCTGGAATGCAGCACTTTACATTTGCCTGTAAATAAAGCAAAAGTTAGGGTCCGAGCTATCTCCTTGATATGTTTTGAGGGGGTTTGGTCTGGTCCATAACAACAGTAAAATCTGACCATGAAATAAATAACCAATTAATATTTTGTTTTGATAATGAAGGAATGTTGACCAATTGTAATTGTTCACATGAAAAGGCAGTCTGACATTGATTTAATAGTTCAATTTGGTGATGAGGAGATAGTCTAGTGGTATTACCACTAGACTATTACTTCAGAGACCCAGTCAACGTGATGAGGATGTCAATTCAATAGTAAATTTGGAATCTAGAGTCTACTGAGGGGCATTGTTGGGAAGGCGTGTCTGATTTATTTTAGGAAAACTGCAATCTTTAACTGGACTGGCCTATTTGTGACTCCAGACTCATAGCAATCTCGATTGCCCTCTGGGCTATTACGAATGAGCAATAAATGCTGATAACATGCATATCCAATTTTTTTTAAAACATCCTATTTTAGTTTATCACCTCTCTCCTCTCTTTCAGATGAATAACCTCAGCATTCATTTTCTTGCAAGAATGTGTTGGTACAACATCAATCTTCAACATCACATGAAACCCCCACCCTGTGTTCTGCATATAAACCCACATTTTCCTAGCTACCATCAATTCTGAGGAAAGGTCATTTGACCCAAAACATTAAATCTGATTTCTTTCCACAAGATGCTGCCAGGCCTGCTGAGCTTTTCCAGCAATTTCTGATTTGATTTTACCACATGAAACTGATTGGCTAGTCTTTGACTCAGGACTAACCCTGGCATCTTCTATGCCATGTGGTTACCAATGGTTGTCAAGGCATAGAGAAAACATTATTATTCAAGCAAAGATGAGTTTGCAATGGAATTGTAACTTTTCCCAGCCTTGTTTTTAATTCCTAAACTGAAATTCCTAAAATTACATTTCGAACAAAGAAGGGGGAAATTAAGGTTGAAGTGGATTTGAATTATTAGTTCTTTTCGGCCTATTTTCAGATACAGTCCTGAGGTTAATGCATCTGAAAGTGGGTCTTGGGCCTACACAGCTTAGTTCTGGTGAGCTGGTTAACTGAGTATCTAGGGTCAACTCATCACTGGCAGCTTCCCAGAAGGAAGGAGATGAGGCCAAGGAGAATGGGACTAAACCTGCACCTGCAGCATGTCCTTAGGGATTGCTGACTCTAAATGAAAGTAACATTGAAGTTAAAGCCTGCTCCTGCAGGATTCTGCTCGTTTAATGACCAATTTGACAAAGACTTCCTTGATCAGATGTTAGGCCCTTTGTTGGCATATGCAAGGGTGTAATCTCTGTTTAGGGTGCCCACCCAGGATGCCTGAACATCATCCAGAGTTAGATGCATGTCATAAGTCAAATTCATTTCTAACCATGTCTTGAAGGCAGGAGCAGTTTTAAGTTTGTTAGCCATTTTGTTTTGAAGTTCTATCACAGTGTGTTTACAAGCAGTCATGGGAAAAGGTTTGTGACATCAGAAGACTGATTGTGACACTAATAAGAAGGTAATATCCCTCCTCATTTTTCCACTTTCAACACAAAATCTGATGAGACAAGCTCTTCATAAGTTTAGATGTTCAAGAAGAAGTGCAGGAGAATCTAGTGGTCATTGACTGGTAAGAGCAGCTCACTTAATGGGCCTTGGTTTAGAATATCGAGGTGCAAGAAATACAAATATGTTCCAAAATTCATTGTCAAGAATTTAATTTCTTTTTGATTCTTGAGATGCATTATGCAAATTGTGAGATACAGACCAGAAAGTCCCACATCACTTCACATCAACGGAATGAGCAGATCTGTTAGAATGGCACTTGGAACAGACCAACTGACTGCACTGATGGAAAGGGAAAGTAAAAAAACCAAAGCAGATTGACTTCTAAAGCCAACTGCAAGTATGGACAAGCTCAGAAAATCATAGCCACCGTGTTTGAATTGGCCTATTTCAAATTCACCGGATTCAATGACAAAGAAAAACTATGTGCACGGAAGACCAAAGGGAAAATGATGGACAATGGAATTATTCTCCTGGAAAAGGCATCATATGCAAGTGTGGGACTAATCCCAAAAGAAACATCTGGTTTTGTGATGAGGAATATTTGTTATAATTTTCATGAAAACAATCCTAAACATATGCATTGGGTCTCATAAATGTTTTTAAAACTTATTGAAAATAGTTTTGACCTTTATACATAACTTACACAGAGAATGGATGAGTAGTAGTCAGGCTGGAATTTAATTTGTGATTTATGTCCTTTATGAACACTTCATTCCTGATTAAATTTCTCTTTCTCTCAGTCATTCATTTATTTTAATACTACAAAGTGTTTAAAATAAATGGATAACATTTCAGTGCTTCAATTACAAACTTCTGCATCCAATTGGTATTCACATGCTCAGTAAAATGAGGGATAGCCTTGGATGAAACTCCCATTATTTATTCAGCATTGGGTCAAAACCAATTCTTTATCCTCACACATGGGAAAATCTCTCATTTTGATTCCACAGTCCAATAAATGATACAAGATGGGATCAATTTTGCTATGTTTATGTTACATCTTATATAGAGTTCACAACACAAAAATAAGACATGAATCCCAAATGGTCTATGCCAGCAGTTAAATGTCACACAAGACTCCTCAGAGCCTTCTTCATGTGACTGTCGTAGTAACAGCTTTATATTCCTATCTCCCTGGTCCACTTATCCAGCTTCTTTTTAAATATATCTAAGTTACTCTTTTTTTAAAATTCATTCATAGAATTGGGAGTCACTGGCCAGGCTGGCAGTTATTACCTATCCCTTGTTGCATTCATTGCTTTGGGGCTGGAGTCACATGTAAGCCACACCACGTAAAGACAGCAGTTTCCTTCCCTAAAGGACATTAGTGAACCTTTTAAAAATAAATATTTCATGTTTTTAATGGAACATATGAAAGTAATACAGTCCAAGGTGCAGAAAATAATAATCGTTTCTCAAAGTCAGGAGGTTCTAAATTCTTCCATTGCTGGAGGGGGGGGAACGTCACTGAGGCTATTTTTTGAAATCTGCTTTGCACTTTTGGCATTTCCCAGTGCATCATGTGGGTTAATTCTTTGAGAAGTTTGCAAGCAGGGGCATCCCTAGCCAGGAGTCAATGCTATCCTTTAATGGAGGCTTAGCAGACAAATCAAAGGTAGAAATAAATTTATAAAAGGAAGAAATAAAAGACGGAAAGAGATCCTTTGTCCCAACTCTCCATGCCAAGTTTCCCAAACTAAACTAGTCCCATTTGGCCTGTATCCCCCTAAATCTTTCCTATTCATGTCCAAATGTCTTTTAAATGTTGTAACTGTACCTGCACCTACCACTTCCTCTGGCAGTTCATTCCACATGCAAAACATCCTCGGTGTGAAATTGTTCTGTTGAAGAAACCTTGGCTTGTTCTTTCAGTTTAACCTACAGATGATGCCAATATAAATCAGTGGTGATGGGAAGTTAATGGTGAAGCTGGTGGCGGTGGTGCCAATCAAGCTGGCTGTTTTGTTCTGACTGATGACAAGCTTCTTGAGTATTGTTGAGCTGTATCCATCCAGGCAAGTGGGAAGTATTCCATCACACTCCTGACTTGTGCCTTGTAGATGCTGGAGTAAAAAGTGAGGTCTGCAGATGCTGGAGATCAGAGCTGAAAATGTGTTGCTGGTTAAAGCAACAGCAGGTTAGGCAGCATCCAAGGAACAGGAAATTCGACGTTTCGGACCAGAGCCCTTCATCAGGAATCCTGATGAAGGGCTCTGGCCCGAAACATCGAATTTCCTGTTCCTTGGATGCTGCCTAACCTGCTGTGCTTTAACCAGCAACACATTTTCAGCCTTGTAGATGCTGGACAGGCTTTGGGGGGGGGGGGGGGGGGGGTGGACATGTCATCAATGAGGGCATAGTGCTGAGTTACTCACCACAGAACTCCTAGCCTGTAATCTGCTATTATAGCCAATGTTTATATGGCTGGTTCAGTTCAGTTTCTGGTCAATGGGAACCCCAAAGATGATCAAGTAACCAGAATGTAAAACATGGCTTGTACCGTGCAGAGTAAGGGAGTTGCAGCTGCACTAGGTTGGAACAGCAATTATTGAACCTTTGTAGTGAATCTGTCTGCTGAGCCATCCAGGAATGTATCTTTAAATTAAGCACACTGTGAGATTGGTTAAGTTTCTGTTAAACATAGAACCACAACAAGTAGGAAGCACCTAGAATATACTTGCCTGAACTGGGCTGTCCTGACAACCTGTACTAAAGATCTCAGGACTTCAATGAGATCCTTGCCACTAGCTAATGACTATTATGATCTCCAAAATCAATTAACTAGGAACTACCAATCTTTAATTCTTTTGTTTACAAAGTTATGCATGATGATCAATGTTCTGCATACTATCTACAACACAAGGCTGACAATATGGTGAATTCTTGATGTTACTTTGTTTGGTTTTACATGGGTACCTAGCTTCCCACAGTGATTCACTACCATCATCATTCACCTCTATGCTGAATGTGCACACTTATCATGGAGGAGTGTTTTGCACATTTATCCTCTAGTATGTGAACAATGTGATTTTCAGTACACTTGTCCGATATAAGTTGATCACATCGTCATCCCTCATCATCAATACCCCTTCTAACACCATGTCCGGCTGTAAAATCAGTACAGGTGGTGGTCTTTCTGCCCATCATATTGTTCTGCCACTAACTTCTCCCAGTTTTCCTGGTCTGAGAGTTCATCTCCATCAGACATTCAATGTACTGATTTTAATATGATCTGAGCTGCAATATTCCAGGTTCTGAAAATTGTCAATTGTGTTCTTTTCTCCCCCTCCTCTGTTAAAGGATCTCAAAACATTGTAGGTCAGGATGGAAATGATTCCAGAAGACTTTAATCTGTGGGCGACCAGTAAATCTGCACCAACACAAGCCACCTTCCTTGGTCAGATTGTGCTCGATGCTGTTCTATTCCTCTGCCTTGCTGTCTTTGTGGTTCATGTGGTAAACTTTCTCATTAGGCATTTGTCCCGTCAACCTTCAAAGGTTAGTGGTCATTCTCTTGTTAATTATCATCTGACAGTACTAAGGCTTTTGGGACCATACTTGTAGTATAATGGCTTAATCAATAAAATTATTTGCATATTGAGGAAAACAAAGATTATCTTCCTCTAGGTTTCCTAAGAATAGATGATACCTTCAGATGGCTACACCTAAGAATTTTAAGTAGGCACATACCTTTGAGTAGCTCTGTTGGCTGCCTACCTGGGCCAGGCAGTGGGATAGGAATCTCTTTAAAAAAAACTGGGATCTGGTATTTCTTTTAAATAGTGTGTTGGAAGAAATTGCCAACGACTCCAACTGATGTTTGTCAGCTTGTTTATGTTCCATGAGGAAATAACAATAAGGTTGGCTCATTAACATCTTTTTGTTTTTGTGGGAAGTGGGTGCCGCGGACTGAGCCAGCATTTATTTCCCATTCCATGTTGCCCTGGAGAAGGTGGTAGTGAGCTGCCTTCTTGAACCGCTGCCGTCAGTTTACTGTAAACAGACCCTAAAGGCTGTTGAGGAGGGAATTCCAGATTTTTGACGCAGAGACAGTGAAGGAACAGCAATTGTTTTACAAGTCAGGATGGTGGAGGGCTTAGAGGGGAACTTGAAGGTGGTGATGCTCCCAAGTATCTGCTGCCCTTGCCATTCTAAATGGAAGTGGTCATGGCTGCTTAGATAGAACCTTCCAAACCCTTGGTAAATTTCTGCATTGCATCTTATCGCTAGTACACACTGCCGCCGGGATGATCATAGTGAATGGTCTATAACTGCTCTTATTAACACACCATGCTTCGAAGCATCACATTTAAGCAAATACAAAGAAATGTATTGCTGATAGTGGAAGTCTGAAGCAAGATAAAAAGCTGGAAATACTTAGACTAGTTGGAAGCGGTAGGGAGTGAAAGAGAAAAATATTTCAGGATTTGTTTTTAAATTTAGAAGTAACAGTGACTTAAGAGTTAGGATGAGTCAAAGTTAACTGGGCTTACTGATCATAATTTAAATTAAACCTGAAAAATGTATATGTGAATGAGGGTGAGGATTTAGTTTTAGTGCCCCTCACTCCCACTCATTGGCCAGAATAACCTGCAGGTGAATGCTTGAAGGTGACCTTAAGTCATGAAGTGGTTGATGCTGATGAGATTGTATCTCAGTTGGAGTCTGCACCTTCTGGAGGGAAGCAAAATGCAAGTTATAAAAAAAAAAATGAAGAAATAAGTTTATCAGGAAAAATGATGACAAACAATATTCAGCATGTTGTTGACAGAAGTAACAAAAAAGAAGTCGGGAAAACAAGTGCTTTAGTTACCAAGTCTGTACATTACAACTCTTATTTATAAAGCACTTCACATCATTACACACTAACATTTTCACAGGAATTTTATAAAACATCACAGCGATGACTTAAGGAGATATTTGATCAGATGACTGAATCCGAGTTAAAGGGGTAGATTGTGACAACCTACGCACCCCTCAACTCACTGCTATCCATGTGCATAACTGCTGGACATGCAGGTGGATAGCAGTGAGTTGAGGGGTGTTACTATATTTTACATTAGGATTAAATCTCGGCACAACATCGTGCTGTACTTTTCTATGTTCTATGTGAGGAGTGGTAATAGGAGAAGGAAAGTGAGGAGGAGAGCCAGTGGGTGCAGGAAAGGGATTCCAGAATGCTCAAGCTGTCAGAATTAAATGAACAAAGTAACAGCATAGAAATCATTCATCAGCAGATACAATTCTGAATACATTGGGTTTGTAAAAGGTTATCACATTATATCAAGGACAAAAGACCAGGATTTCTATTTTTAAAACAGTCGTCTGAAATCAAGGAGTTCCCTTTGGCTAGCACTGACCATTTCACTTTCTCCAACACAGGAAAGACATTACAAACTCAATCCTTTAACACCAGATGAAACTAGAAGATTGCACTATGGAATCACCATCCAAAAGGTTATACTGAAAAAGATGCAACTTGTCGAGTTAAAGATTGGCTTGCTAAAAGCTATTCTCAGCTCTCTGAAGAAAAAGAGAAAAGTGAAACATATTCATAGCCACAACAGGAATTTATGTTGTGCATGTTCCTATTGCAACAATGCCAGTACTGGTACAGCTGGCACAGATGTTAGTGTGGTTGGATCAGACAGATGAAATACTGCAAAGAAATGTACTGCTAAATATTAGAAAAAAAATTGAAAAATATCTAATAATGATTAAAATAATCTACTCTAGTTTTTGTATCTGAATTCTGTTTGTGGATGTGCGTGCGAGTAGAAGATGGTCAGCGTTCTTAAGAACAAACAAGCAGAGAAAGTGCTGGAGAAACTCAGCAGGTCTGGCAGCATCTATGAAGAGAGAGAGTTAATGTTTTGAGTCCAGTATAACTTGTTCACAACAGTGATTCTGAACTCAGAAGAACTTTGAAGAGGAGTCATACTGGGCTTGAAATTTTAACTGTTTCTCTCTCCACAATTGCTGCAGACCTGCTGAGTTTCTCCAGCACCGTTTATTTCAGATTTTCAATACCTGCAGTACTTTGGCAACCAAATTTTCTTAAAAATTGTAATGCACAGTGTGACAAAAACTTACATTTTCTTTAGATCGTTCATGACCACAAGACATTACAAAGTACTTATAGCCATTTAAGGTTTGATACCATTGCAATGTAGAAAGCACACAAGCCAATTTATGCATCCAAAATATCCTGAAACAAAGTAATTCTTTAACAAAACATAAGTAATAATGAATGTATGGTTATATTGATTTGGTTAAAGTTAGATACATATTTTTATGAACATTAATGTCACTGTGAGCATGACAATAACAACAGTAAGTACAAGGAAAGATTCAAGATACTTAGATTATTTTCACCAGAGCAGAGAGGTCTCGGTGGAAATGTAATAATGGTTTATTTACAATCATAGTATGTATGATAATGTGATGAGAAACAAAAAGCTAAACCCTTTGATTGGGATGTCAACAGGTCAATTTAAAATGTTGCACAAAGTAGTATAAGGAATATTCATGGAAAAGGTTGCTGGAATCATGGAATACTTTATACCGGGAAAAGGTTGAGACCAATCTTTTAAAACTTAAAAATCACACAACACAGGTTATAGTCCAATAGATTTATTTGGAAGTACTAGCTTTCGGAGCACTGCTCCTTCGTCAGTAGCTACCTGATGAAGGAACAGCGCTCCAAAAGCTTGTATTTCTAAATAAACCTGTTGGACTATAACCTGTGTTGTGTGATTTTTAGCTTTGTCCACTCCAGTCCAACACTGGCACCTCCACTTTATGGCTACAATCTTTTAAAAGACAGTTTAAGGATGACTTCAATGAACATTTACAGCACAACAGATGGAGAGGGCTTGAGCTTTGGGATTAATTTGTGATTCTTCAACAAAGGAACTGGCTCAACAAGTTTACAGTGGGAAAACTGATAAGTATCACCCTGGATAAAAGTTATTCCAGATAAGTGCTCTGTTCTGAATAACTAGACCATTTTAGTACCTGAAGAGGAAAGGCTAGACAGGCTAGGAGTACGGTGGCAATGGTTAGCACTGCTGATTCTCAGCGCCAGAGACCCAGATCCAATTCCCGCCTCAGGCAACTGTCTGTGTGGAGTTTGCACATTCTCCCAGTGTCTGCGTGGGTTTCCTCCGGATGCTCCGGTTTCCCCCCACAGTCCAAAAATGTGCAGGTTAGGTGAATTGGCCATTCTAAATTACCCGTAGTGTTAGGTGAAGGGGTAAATGTAGGGGAATGGGACTGAGTGGGTTGCTCTTCAGAGGATTGGTGTGGACTTGTTGGGCCAAAAGGCCTGTTTCCACACTAAGTTATCTAATCTAATAAATTGTATCCTCTGCAGTATAGAAGAGTCACAGGTAATAGGGTTAAGGAGAATCCAAAGGGTTTTTGCAAATACATTAAGAACAAAAAGGTAACTAGGGTGAGAATTGGGCCCCTCAAAAATCAGCAAGGCAGCCTTCGTGTAGAGCTGCAGGAGATGGGGAGATACTAAACAAGTATTTTGCATCAGTGTGTTTACCGTGGAGGAAGACATGGAAGATACAGAATGTAGGGAAATAGATGGTGAATCTTGAAAATGCCCATATTACAGAGGAGGAGGTGCTGGATGTTTTGAAACACATAAAAGTGGATAAATTCCCAGAACCTGATCAGGTGTACCCTAGAGCTCTGCGGGAAGCTAGAGAAGTGATTGCTAGGCCCCTTGCTGAGATACTTGTATCATCGATAGTCACAGGTGAGGTGCCAGAAGACTGGAGGTTGGCTAATGTGGTGCCACTATTTAAGAAAGGTGGTAAGGACAAATCAGGAAACTATAGACCAGTGAGCCTGATGTCAGTGGTGGGAGGGAATCCTGAGGGACAGGATGTACATGTGTTTGGAAAGGCAAGGACTGATTAGGGATTTTCAGCATGGCTTTGTGCGTGGGAAATCATGTCTCACAAATCTGATTAAGTTTTTTGAAGACGTAACAAAGATGATTAATGAGGGCAGAGCAGTAGATGTGATCCACATGGGCTTCAGTAAATTGTTCGACAAGGTTCCCCATGGGAGACAGATTAGCAAGGTTAGATTGCATGGAATACAGGGAGAACTTGCCATTTGGATACAGAACTGGCTCAAAGGTAGAGGACAGAGGGTATTGGTGAAAGGTTATTTTTCAGACTGGAGGCCTGTGACCAGTGGGGTGCCACAAGGATCGGTGCTGGGCCCACTACTTTTTGTCATTTTATAAATGATTTGGATGTGAGCATAAGAGGAATAGTTAGTAAGTTTGCAGATGACACCAAACTGGACAGAAGTTACCTCAGATCACAATGGGATCTTGATCAGGTGGGCCAATGGGCTGAGGAGTGGCAGAAGGAGCTTAATTTAGATAAATGCGAGGTGCTGCATTTTGGGAAAGCAAATCTTAGCAGGACTTACACACTTAATGGTAAGGTCCCACGGAGTGTTGCTGAACAAAGAGACCTTGGAGTGCAGGTTCATAGCTCCCTGTAAGTGGAGTACCAGGCAGATAGGATAGTGAAGGCGGCGTTTGGTATGCTTTCCTTTATTGGTCAGAGTATTGAGTACAGGAGTTGGGAGGTCATATTGCAGCTGTACAGGACATTGGTTAGGCCACTGTTGGAATATTGCGTGCAATTCTGGTCTCCTTCCTAGTGGAAAGCTGTTGTGAAACTTGAAAGGGTTCAGAAAAGATTTACAAGGATGTTGTCAGGGTTGGAGGATTTGAGCTATAGGGAGAGGTTGAATAAGCTGGGGCTGTTTTCCCTGGAGCATTGGAGGCTCAGGGTGACCTTATAGAGGTTTATAAAATTATGAGGGGCATCGATAGGATAAATAGACAAGGTCTTTTTCCTGGGTTGGGGGAGTTCAGAACTAGAGGGTTTAGGGTGAGAGGGGAAAGATATAAAAGAGACCTAAGGGGCAACTTTCTTCATGCAGAGGGTGGTACGTGTGTGAAATGAGCTGCCAGAGGAGGTGGTGGAGGCTGGTACAATTACAACATTTAAAAGGCATCTGAATGAGTATATGAATAGGAAGGGTTTGGAGGGATATGGGCCAGGTGCTGACCAGTGGGACTAGATGAAGTTGGGATACCTGATTGGCATGGACGAGTTGGATCGAAGGGTCTGTTTCTGAGCTGTACATATCTATGACTCTATAACTTAAATGAAACATAAAAGATGCTAAGACAACATGGCAGCGTGAATGTCAAAAGGATGTTTCCTCTTGTGAGAGAATCTAAAATTAGGAGTCAGAGTTCAAAAATAAAAGGGGTTGCCCCTTTCTGAGGGGTGAGAGCCTTTGGAATCCCTTTCTTCAAAAAGGCACTGGATGAGAATCCTTAATTTTGTTTTGAAAGGCAGACGGAGACAGATTCTTTATTGCTGGTGTGAGGGGGAGGGGTGAAAGATTATTGGGGATATGCAAGAATGTGGGGATGAGGTTAAAAATCAGATCAGCCATGATCTCATTGAATAACAGAACAGACTCAAAGGACAAACTGGCCTACTCTTGTTCCTTGTTCGTATTAGTACCACCACAATTCACAAAAATAGTTGTTAAATTGAAGGGAAAAGAAAACCATGGTATAAATCCTTAATCACCAACAATGACCCTCCATTGCTGCACTCTCCTGATGGAGAGCACTAATATAGATATGAGCCAAGGGCAGGACTGGACCAAACTGTGAATCCACCATCTTCATTTCTCTTACCAACACAGACCTATACAGTCAAGCCTCACACTTGAATAAAGGCTACTTTGTTAAGGTACTGGATTCATGAAACAATATCCTCAAAAATCAATGCATTCAAAATGGTGAGGGAGGAAAATTGAGAGTTTGGGAGGTTGGCTGGGTAGTCGGGTTGGGAGATGAATAGAAAATAATTTCTCCAAAGTCTTTTACCAACTTTTGACCTACAATTAAAAATAGACTACTAGAGAAGAAATGGGGGAAACACTTTGCGACCTCAGTTGATTTGATACAAAATGAATAAAGATGAAGTCCCAATAAAAGTACCATGGAGTGAAAGACCTTGGGTTTGCACAGAGAACTTCAAGCATCTTCTGAGTCCTCTCATTACTTAAGTCAGAATGCCGAGAGAAACTAATGAGTAAAGAGTGTAGGAGGAGAGAGACAGAGAGAGGATGAAAGAGGATGGGGGAGGTTCAGGACCCCAAGTGGGATTGTACATTGAGATTTTTGGGAATGTGAGCCGCAAGACCAGCAATAGCTACCATGTGGCTCTGCCTTAGATCCCCCCCCCCCCCAACCAAACTTTTCCTCGTCTCATAGATCCAGCCTCTCTGACACCCACCCTCCTGTGCCACAGTTGTCACAGAGGAGTTGCGATGATTCTCAAAATTAGGCCACAGTGAAAAACGTTTGGGAAACACGGCCTCAGCAGTTACACCATAACAAGTCACCTTTGTCTGTAGTCTAGGAAGACTAGAAGTGATTGGAAAGGGGATGTTTAAAAAGCAAAAGTCATGCAATACAACCATGCAAATATGAAAATTCTTGACTAAAAGCACTCCTTTTAAACCTGGCACCATAAAAATACAACTTGCTCATTCCCAATGGCAGTTTGACCCACAAACCTGGGGTCCAAATAAGACCAATCACCATGTTTCATAAGGAAAGTACTAAAGATATAAGTTAGTTGTGGGCATATTGTTTTTTTTAATACAACACCTGAGTCACAAAACGACTTTCACCTCTCAATTTGTCCATTTATTGTAAATCGACACCACAGTGGAACTGAATTTATCACAGTTTTTTAAAGATTGGTTTAACAATTCCAAAACATGCCAATTAAGTAATCATACTGACTTTGATCATAGTTTGGTTCAAGGAATCCGTGCTTACAGATATTGAATACTTTAAAGATAAAACAAAACAAGCAGGATTCCAATATTCACATTACCTTCGAAATGTGAACGACCTTACTGTTAGTGACTTGTGAAATCATTGACCAGTGAAATATTTTTTAATCCACTCCCCGATTTAAATAATACTTCCTGTCTTGTCTCATTGTCCATTTTTTAAAATTTAACTTATTTAAACGTTCCATTGCTTAATTTCAATTCAACTTTAATGCATCATTCGCAACATCTGTTTAATGTCAAAGCCACAAAAAAAGTTAAAAACTGAAAATAGTGTAAATGCACAGATCAGCACAGGAAACAGGAACTAATCTTTGGCAATGGAGCCCTTCATCAGAATGGTTTCAAGCAATTTTTTTAATTTCCATTTTGTATACACAGAGGACTAAATAAAAAGTATTAAGAATACTACACCGTTGATTGGTGTGCAAGATACAGATGTGCAGTAAGTCCTTTCTTTTCCACTGTCAAAGTAACATTATGACTTATTCACTGTGCAAAAATGACTTATCCCTGATAAGCTGTTCTGCATAGTTAACAAACCAATTTCAGGCTTTTGAACGGACTGACCACAAGCTAAGGGCTGAGCCCATGGTCATCTCAAAAAGCAATGGCAAACTTCATCTCCAAATTTCTCACATGAAACAAAATCTGCATTGCCCTCAGCTTCAAACATTTTGCAATGCAACCAAGTGATAATATTTGTAAACAACTTCTAGCTACCTCTACTGGTTCTATAGATAAAATATGTCAGACTGTGGGGTCCCGAGGTGTATATCAAACAAGGAATTTTTGACCAGCTGTTTTCCCTAGCATCACAGATCTCCAGTGGACCGTGGTAGAGGTTCCAGAATCCTGGGCTACTTGGTTGCCACTTGTTGATTGACCCACAAGGTTGGGACTGGAATGGGTTTGACAGTGACGCTCACTCCAACACATTGGAACACTCAGCTCATTAAAGTTCGCACATGAAAAACCAGGAACTTGGGCGAGGTAGTGGAGGGCTAGAATTACTGATGGAGAGCACCACTTGGAATGGAAGATCAATAGGGAGGAAAAGAAAAGCTCGTGAAACCCTGCAAGTTAGTTTTTCTTACTTCAGCTGATTTGGAAATTTAAACAGCAACAAATGGGAAGTCAATGAAACTTCTGGCATCCCAGTTCATGAAATAACTACGACAGTAAACTACAAAGGTCCACAATTCAGCAGGGACAACACAGGTGGTGCCAACTAACTGTGTGCAGAGTCACAATCAGTGAAATATGTATAAATCTCTTCCATCCCTCAAACTGTACACACCATGAACATTTATTTTATACTTGGAACTGGTAATTTAACAACTGAATACAATTAGCAGCACCCTCACTTGACCTCTTTTGTAGCATACATTAATGCAAACAAAATGGACCAAGATGCTCTGGGCAATACAGAAAGATAAAGGTAAGGTATCATACAAATTACTTCACAGGTACCAAATAAAAATGCATTATCACATGCCAGTTAAGGTACAGACTAGGATTATTTCAGTCAGTCAGAGTCAAGTTGCTTCATGTACAGTCACTTGCAAATGAAAGAAACAAAATATATACTTTAACCTTCACTGGTCAAAGCTCACTAGAATTCAAGTATTCCAAACATAATAAAATTAAACCTGACATAAAATGAGGGGTATCCACAACCCTGCTGAGAGAAACTAAATGCTAAAACTGGCACCATATTGAGCAAATTTTGCACCATGCACATTATCAAAACACAAGAATCACTTTTAATCATGATAGGAAAAGCTATTACAGTGCATATTTACTCATATCCTACATCTGTTGACATAGACATGAGCAATTTAAAGAAACCCTCTTCACTAGTAATGTTTATAGTGTGAAAACTGACAATTAAACGACTGAACAAATTTGAAACTACCATTTACCTCAATATGTTTTTACAATTTTAACTTATTTTCACAGTGACTGAATTTTCTCCCCAAACACTATTCCTCACCATTTCTTTTCTAAAAGCCTTGGCTCTTAGTGGGATAGAGTTCCATCAGTATCATCCAGTACTTTTCTAGTGTCTGTTGCTCATTATGTCGAGATAGCAAGTGTCAGTAGACTTGTTGACTGGGTTTCCAACATGCACACACAGACCATTTCAGTAAGGACGTGTCAAAGCATAATCCTTAAT
Organism: Hemiscyllium ocellatum; assembly: GCF_020745735.1. Lineage (NCBI taxonomy): Eukaryota > Metazoa > Chordata > Chondrichthyes > Orectolobiformes > Hemiscylliidae > Hemiscyllium > Hemiscyllium ocellatum. The sequence continues at coordinate 43,708,997 of NC_083430.1, forward strand.
TTGACAGTTAAATACCAATTGTAGCACTACTAAGCCAATTCCTCATATGTATGGTTAAGGCTGTTCTACCAAATGAGCTATCACGGAGCCCTAGAATAGACAGGAAGCTCACCAAATAGCAACTGTGCACCCAACATGCCCCGCTCCCTCAAAAAGAAGCAGGGAAAAGGAGAAGATAAAACATTTTACTATCACCTCACCTTCATTTCAGAAGAGAGAGAGGAGAAAACTCATTTGGTGACCAGCCACGTTTACATTTATTCTTTTCCCAATCTCTTCCAACCCAGACCCTTATGGTCTCTCAAAAATTGTATCTCAAAACAGTATTCAAGTTCAATTCTAATCTATATCATTTAGAAAACTTGAGGCCATTAATAAAAAGGACTTTTTTTAAAAAAAAGTGATATAAATAGAGATGTTATCTCACAGTTTGCTGGTTTGGAAGGTAGCTAAAGCAAAAGCAAAATTTGCTACAGGATGCACCAAAATAAAGCTTTATAAATTTGCATTTTTACTTTGAATGTGACGTACATGAAGCAATTTCCAAGAGCACTTTGAACAACATCTCAGATATGATTCAACTTAGATTGAAAGATTTATAACCTTCAGTATCTGTGCTGGTGTGGCTTAAATAGATTCACTTGTACCACATTAAACTAGGCATGTGCTAAATTAAAAACTAATTCAAGTCTCAGTGTAGTTTTAACACAACTTAAAATATTATTTTGATCTGTACTGCTGGCAGTCAGTGCATAAGCTAAATGCGCTCAGATCCTAATCCAGTTCCCATATTACAAACATACAGTACAGATCTGCACTGTTCATGGAATGAAAACTTAAAAAAAAAAATTGAAACAAAAAATACTATCCAATTTCTTAAGGGTGAAAGTAAGTTCCTTTCCCTTCTCTCAGTCCTTCTTCTTGTCCTTTAAGGCACGGAGTCTCTCCAGAAGAGGTGGATGGGAATAATGCCACATGGAATACAGCCAGTCAGCAACTGGAAAACCTAAGTTATCCTTGTTCAGTTTTATCAGTGCAGAATACAGGTCTGTGGCTTTTCCTAGATCCTTTGCAAACGCGTCAGCCTGGAATTCAAATCTCCTACTCAGTACAGTCAGGCTAAAGGATAGCACCTATTAAAAACAAAAGTTCATCAAATATCAGATGCAAACTTAGGAACTTGGGACAAAAGTAGGCCATTCAACATCCTGACCCAACTTTACCATTCTAGATCAACTGCGGCAATGCCATTTTCCTGCACAATCCCCATATTCATTGATGTCATTATTCTCCAGTCATCTACAGATTCTGGTGTTGAACAGATTCAATGGTTGAGTGTCCACAGACCTCTGAGATGGGGAATTCCAAAAATTTACTTCTCCTTGGAGTGAAGAAATTTCCTTCTCATCTATACTCTAAATTGGTTTCACACGTCTCAGCCAAGAAAAACATCCTAAATATTTGAAGGGTGGAAGTTCATTCAGAAGCAGTTTCCAGTTTAAACAAAATAGTTGGTCATGGCTTGAAGATTGTAAGTAGTCTGCCCTGTCCCACCCGTGTTCACATATGGTAATGCATATGTAACCGATTGGCTCCTCCACACTGCTGCACCATTCAATCCCTGACCCAAAAGGACAAACCTGATTTTTAAACAGTGCCATCTAGTTCAGACTCACCTCCAAGAGCAAATATCCTTTCCAAGTCTGCCTTGTCAAGATTATTGACAAATAAACCTGTTGGATTATAATCTGGTATCGTGTGATTTTTTAAAAAACTTTGTCCACCCCAGTCCGACACCAGCATCTCCACACCAAGGTTGTTCAGGATCTCAAAGACATCCCACACTTTTAAACTCCAGTAGAAATAAGTCCAATCTGTGCAACCAACCATGCGCAATCCTGCTCATTCCAGTATCAACTTAGTGAATCTCCCCTAAACTCCCTCCAAGACTGTTACATACTTCCTTGCAGGAGAGCAGAACTGCAAACACAGCTCAAAATGTGATCTCAACAATACCCTATTTAAATGGAGTGTAATATTCCTATGCTTGTGTTCAATTTTCTTACAATAAATGGATTCCATTCAATGAGTCATCTTCATGACTTTCTTTACCTGTTTAATCTTTTTAAACCTATGTACTAGTTCACCTGGATCCCTTACAGCCATTTTCCATTTAGGCAATACTCTGCATTTTTATTTTCCCTGCCAAAGTCAGCAACTTCATCTTTTTGCCCACTCATTCAAACTATTTATGGCCATCTGAAATCTCATATCTACTTCACAACATACGTATATTTGTGTCATCTGCAAATTTACCTGCTGTGCTTTTACTCTCTCAGTGAAGTCAGCATAGAGTCATAGAGATGTACAGGACAGAAACAGGCCCTTCGGACCAACTCGTCCATGCCGACCAGATATCCCAACCCAATCTAGTCCCACCTGCCAACACCTGGCCCATATCCCTTCAAATCATTCCTATTCATATACCCATTCAGATGCCTTTTAAATGTTGCAATTGTACCAGCCTCCACCACTTCCTCCGGCAACTCATTCCATACACGTACCACCCTCTGCGTGAAAAAGTTGCTCCTTAGGTCTCATATCTTTCCCCTCTCACCCTAAACCTATGCCCCTCCAGTTCTGGACTCCCCAACCCCAGGGATAAATGTCTATTTACCCTATCCATACCCCTCATGATTTTATAAATCTATAAAGTCACCCTTCAACCTCCAACACTCCAGAGAAAACAGCCCCAGCCTGTTCAGCCTCTCCCTATAGCTCAAATCCTCCAATCCTGGCAACATCCTTGTAAATCTTTTCTGAACCATTTCAAGTTTCACAACATCCTTCCAATAAGAAAGAGACCAGAATTGAATGCAGTGTACAAAAAGTGGCCCAACCAATGTCCTGTACAGCCGCGACATGACCTCCCAACCCCTGTACTCAATAGTCTGACCAATAAAGGAAAGCATACCAAACACCTTCTTCACTAACCTATCTCCCTGCAACTCCACTTTCAAGGAGCTATGAACCTGCACTCCAAGGTCTCTTTGTTCACTAACACTCCCTAGGACCTTACCATTAGGTGCATAAGTCCTGCTAAGATTTGCTTTCCCAAAATGCAGCACCTCACATTTTTCGAAATTAAACTCCATCTGCCACTTCTCAGCCCATTGGCCCATCTGATCAAGATCCTGTTGTAAGCTGAGGGTACTCTTCTTCATTGTCCACTACGCCTCCAATTTTGATGTCATCTGCAAACTTACTAACTATATCTTTTATGCTCACATCCAAATCATATATAAATGATGAAAAGCAATGGATCCAGCACCGATCCTTGGGGCATTCCACTGGTCACAGGCCTCCAGGCTGAAAAACAACCCTCCACCATCACCCTCTGTTTTCTACTTTTGGGTCAGTTCCATATCGAAATGGTTAGTTCTCCCTGTATTCCGTGAGATCTAACTTTGCTAACCAGTCTCCCATGGGGAACTTTGTTGAACGCCTTACTGAAGTCCGTGTGGATCACATCTACCACTCTGCCCTCATCAATCCTCTTGGTTAATTCTTCAAAAAATTCAATCAAGTTCGTGAGACATGATTTCCCATGCACAAAGCCATGTTGACTATCCCTAATCAATCCTTGCCTTTCCAAATACATGTACATCCTGTCCTTCAGGATTCCCTCCAATAACTTCCCCACCACCGAGGTCAGGCTCACTGGTCTATAGTTCCCTGGCTTGATCTTACCCGCCCTTCTTAAACAGGGTGGCACCACATTAGCCAACATCCAGTCTTCAGGCACCTTACTTCCCTAGTTTCCCACAGAGTTCTAGGGAACACCTAATCAGGTCCTGGGGATTTATCCACTTTTATGCGTTTCAAGACATCCAACACTTCCTTCTCTGTAATCTGGACATTTTTCAAGATGTCACCATCTAATTCCCTACATTCTATATCATCCAAAATACTCGTTTAGTATATCCGCCATCTTCTGCAGCTCCACATAAAGGCTGCCTTGGTGATCTTTGAGGAGCAAAAGTGAGGAATGCAGATGCTGGAAATCAGAGTCTAGATTAGAGTGATCCTTGAAAAACACAGCAAATCAGACAGCATCCGAAGAGCAGAAAAATCAATGTTTCTGGCAAAAGCCCTGCCAATTAGAGACTCATTTATGCATAATGATTTCTGCTGACCAATCTTCTATTCATACTAACATATCACATCCTGCATTAGGAGTTCCCACTCTTCACAATAACCTTGTGTGCAGCACCTTGCAAATACCTTCTGTAATTCTAAATACCAACAATCTACAGGCTCACATTTGTCCTCAGCACATTTGTCTATCAAACAACCTCAATAAATTGGATAAATATGAGTTTGCTTTCAAAACTATGCTGACCTTTCCCAACTAACTTGAGATTGTCTTAATGTCTGATTTTAATCTATTTAATGATTGATTTTAACATATTTCCCATAAAGATAGCAAGTTAAATGGCCCATTTTTCCGTTTTCTGCCTCTCTCTCTTCATGAAGTGGGACTAGATTGGGTTGGGATATCTGGTCGGCATGGACGGGTTGGACCGATGGGTTTGTTTTCATGCTGTACATCTCTATGACTCAAAGTGTTTTATTTGTTACTTCCAAGTCTGATGGAACCTTTCCAGAATCTACTGAATTTTGATGAACTCAGAATATCACACATGAAACCAACTTAGCTTAAGTGTAATGTAATCCCTCAGTTTCCTGCTGAAAATGAGAAGCCCCAGTGGTAGCAACTAAAATGAATCAAAACAGTAAAGATACAAGCATTCATCATAGCTTCAGCTTACCTCATTGTAGGGAGAGAAAATGAACTGGAAGATGATCATCAATCCAATAAGAGTAGGCTGGGTGTCATAGAAACCAAAGGCAGAAAAAAGCTCCTTTCTGTCCATGAGAACAGCAAACAGGAAAAAGCAGAAGAAAGAGTTCACCTGAAATACAAGCATAGGTAAGCTAGACCAATAAAGGCTACAACATGCTAATACAGCAATACCTACCATTGCAGATCATAAAAGAGCAAACATCTACATATTAGTCTACTCCAGACAGTTAACTTGACGCCCATGATTCCTACGATTGCATTTGCACACAAACAGTTACAAGCCCTCATTCAATTAAAGCACTAGAGTAAAAGTCAGAGATAATCAGATACAACAGGGTTAGGGTTGGTATGTATACAAATATAAACCAATGGATTGGATTAAAAATACTGGAAATTTGGAATGTAGTATTTTAAAAGCAAGAACATTTTTATTTGCATCAAACTGATTTCAGAAATGTTATCATTTCAACAGTCCAGAAGCACTTCACCTCCCTTCAAGACATCTGATCTAAACCACATTAGCACAGTGAGGAAGTACAAGGCATGCACTGACATTGGCGAGTCCCAGATTTGATCAATGCAGGCAAAATCTAAAGCAACAGAAAATCCTAGAAAGATTCAGCAAATTAAGCAATGACAAAAGGTCAGTGAGAGCCCGAGCTTTCTCTTTCCACAGGTGCTGCCTAATCTGCTGAGTGTTTTGAACCCAGAGGTTTTTCACTTGCAATGAATTTGTGAATAGAAGCCATTAAAACTAATCAAGCACAGTTGGGAGCAGAAAGGGATTAAGGCAGATGGTGTAATGAGTAAATAAATGTCTTCCAGGAGAGAATTATATTTATTTTTCCCTTCAATATGCTGATATCTCTTCCACATTCACTTACAGCCAGTATAAATCAAGTGATTCTGTGCAATTTTGAATTCTTCCAAGTGGATATACCCCATAAACACCATAGGTAGCACCAATTTTATGAAAAATTACTTTGGTTTTCCCTCCACCTCAACAGATCTGACAATTTAATAATGGATAATGGATCGAATAATGAAAACAAATTTGCCCCACACATGTAATCAGAGTAAAAGAACTGCAGATAAAAACAAGGAGAGACTCAACAGGTCACTCATGAACCTCTGTAGTCAAAAGTCTCAATCAGATCAGCATCTTCGTAATGTTCGCAACATGAACTGTAATACTCATGCCAAAGATAATGAAGTTAATTGTGTGTCTTGGGTCAAACTGGGAACTCTTTAAAATAAATATCTCTGTGGAGAGAGAAAAGGGTAACATTTTCAGCCCAATGTGGCTCTTCTTTGGATCATTGAACTGAGTTTAGATTAGATTAGACTAGACTCCCTACAGTAGGGAAAAAAGCCCTTCGGCCCAACAAGTCCACATCAATCCTCTGAAGAGTAACCCATCCAGACCTTTTCCCTACCCTATATTTACTGCTGACTAATGCACCTACACTATGGGCAATTTAGCATGGCCAATTCACCTAACCTGCGCATCTTTGGATTGTGGGAGGAAACCGGAGCACCCGGAGGAAAGCTACGCAGACACGGGGAGAATGTGCAAACTCTACATAGTCGCCTGAGGCAGGAATCGAACCCAGGTCCCTGGCACTGGGAGGCAGCAGTGCTATAACCACTTCAGCCGGCAAAGTTGAACAACCCAGTACGGCTCGCAGTTAGATGGAAACCCAGATACTGAGAAGTGGACTGGCTTGAAAAGCTCCCAACGATGAAATACCCATTCTACCAAGACTCCCATCTTAAGAATGCCTACATGGGAGACAACAATAAAACATTTTTATTGCAGCAAATCACTGTCTCCAGAAAGGGGAGACAATATCTCTTCACAGATAACAACGAATTGTAATCTGTGTTTCAGACAAACTGACAGACACAGAAATATAAAAATGAACCACACATTACCTGACTAATAATGATGTTTTTCACAGTATGGCCCAATTTCCAATGCCCAAGCTCATGACCAAGTACTGCGAGAACCTCTTGGTTACTGCAGCCCTGCTTCTTATTCTGGAAAGAAAGCATACCTTACATGAAACTTAATTATTTTAAAAGTAATGTCCCAGTCTACTGTGGCGAGAAGTTCACAGATCAGTCATGTGTTTGAGCCAACATCTCAGACATCATGGCCTGTTTTGATAGTGACCTACAGTTGGGTATGGCCATTTGGATACAGAATAGGCTCGAAGGTAGAAGACAGCGGGCGATGGTGGAGGGTTGTTTTTCAGATTGGAGGACCGTGACCAGTGGAGTACCACAAGGATCAGTGCTGGGCCTACTGTCCTTCATCATTTATATAAATGATTTGGATATGAACATAAGAGGTATAATTAGTAAGTTGGCAGATGACACCAAACTTGGAGGTGGAGTGGACAGCGAAGAACATTACCTCAGATTACAACAGGATCTTGATCAGGTGGGCCAATGGGATCTAAGGGGCAATGTTTTCAAGCTGAGGGTGGTGTGTGCATGGAACGAGCTGCCAGAGGAAGTGGTGGAGGATGGTATTAATTGCATAATTTAAAAGGTCTCTGGATGGATATATGAATAGGAAGGGTTTAGAGGGATATGGGCCAAGTGCTGGCAAATGGGACGAGATTAGGTTGGGATATCTGATTGGCGTGGACAAGTTGGACCAAAGGGTCTGTTTCCGTGCTGTACACCTCTGATTCTATGACTCGATTTGCTCCAGTGCCCTGCCAACAGTTTCAGCCTAGGTTTCTGATTACTTATGACTACCTTGAGATGGCGCTTTCACTCTTCTCTCCACTACCTGATCCCCCACATGCCAGGCATCAATATCAAATTAAACTAAAGCAAATCATCGCCCATTGTCTCGAGAATAACCAATAGAAGAAAGTTGAATAGAAGTTGCTGGCTTACCTTAGGTCTTACTTTGGTTTCAATGCTCTCAGTTTCACTCCCATCTCCAGCAGCTGTCTGTATTTCAACGTTCTCATCAGCTGTCCCTTTATTTAATGGGGAATGATCTTCAAGAAGTGTATCGAACAGAACAATACGCTTGTTCTTAAAAAACCCATAAAAATACGCATTGCTGTGTGATGACCTCTTTGATCCTATTTAAAACATTAAATATTTAGATTTTATTACAAAGTATTGCAACATATGTTTTATCCACCTCATTTTTCTACAAAACTTTGGAAAGGCTCTGTAGTCAAAATCACCTAAACTTCCAATCAGATCAGCATCCTTGGAATGTTCACAACATGCACATAGAACAATACACTGCAGAACTGGCCCTTTGGCCCTCGACGTTGCGCTGATCTGTGAACTAATCTAAGCCCATCCCCCTACCTTATCCAGTCATCATCCAACGGTTGTTTAAATCTCCCTAATGTGGCTGAGTTAATTACATTGGCAGGCAGGACATTCAATACCCTTACCACTCTGAGTAAAGAATCTGCCTATCACCCCTCAATTTGCAGTTATGCCCCATCATACAAGCACTTTGTGAAATAACTGAATTCAGTTCCTCTTCACCTGTGTTTTTGCTTGTTACATTGTTTTTAATTTTAAAGAGCTCCCAGTTTGACCTAAAACCTTCAATTAACTTTGATTACCTTTGGCACGAGCAATATAGTGAATGTACCGTATATACTCAAGTAATAGTTGATCTTGTGTAAAATGTCATCATCCTAGGAAAAAGACTCTCACTGTCAACCCTATCTAATCCTCTGATCATCTTATTCATCTCTATTAAATCCCCGCTTAGTGTTCTTCTCTCCAATGAGAACAGACCCAAGTCCCTCAACCTTTCCTCATTAGACCTTCCCTCCAGACCAGGCAACATCCTGGTAAATCTCCTCCACACCTTTTCCAATGTTTCCACATCCTTCCTGTAATAGGGGCAACCAGAACTGTATACAATATTCCAAGTGAGGCCACACTAGTGTTTGGTACAATTGCAGCATGACATCACACCTCCGGAACTCAATCCCTCTTCCAATAAAACCTAATAAACCGTTTGACTTCTTAACAGCACTGGGAGATAGTGAGGTCTACAGATGAGTTGTGTGTGTGTTGCTGGAAAAGCACAGCAGGTCAGGCAGCATCCGAGGAGCAGGAAAATTGACGTTTCAGGCTGCAGCCTTTTATCAGGAACCGAATTTTTCTAGCAACACACACTCACTTCTTAACAGCACGATCCACCCTGGGTGGCAACTTTCAGGGAGCTATGTACACTGACACCAAGATCACTCTGCACATCCACACTACCAAGAATCTTTCCATTGACCCAGTATTCTGCCTTCCTGTTATTCTTCCCCTCACGCTTAGCTGCATTGAAGTCCATTTGTCACCTCTCAGTCCAATTCTGCAGTTTGTCCAAGTCCCCCTGCAACCTTCTTCCACATTGTCCACCACTCCACCTACTTTAGTGTCATGAAGTACAATGTACTGTATATTCTCGAGTAATAGTCAAATTTTTTTTTGACAATTTAAGGTTAAATTTATGGTGTCGACTAATACACGGATACTATTTTAGAGGGGCTGAAATTCGTCCCTGTCAAAATTCATACCACATCATTAGCAGAAACCCAATTGATCTCTAAACAAATAAAGGGAAAAAAATTAATTATGGTAATTCTGAAAACCCAGAGTGGAACAAAACAGCCAGCAGACTGGGAGTGGATCAGAATAACCGGCCGACTGGAACACTGGAGTGGGATGTGACAGCCAGCACACTGACTCAAACATTGATCTGTTATCTGTGAAGAACTAGGGTTGGCTCTTACACAAAATATATAGAAAATTCCAGATTATTTGGACAAAAATAGGGGGTCGACTTTTACACGAGATCAACTATTACTTGAGTATATATGGGGGTACAATCACTATATTGCTCATGCCAAAGTTAATTGAAGGTTTAGGTCACACTGGGAACTCTTTAAAATTAAAAACAATGTAACAAGCAAAAACACAAGTGAAGAGGAGCTGATTTCAGTTATTTCCCAAAGTGCTTGCGCACGTAGCCCAGAAAGGACAATTACAGGATAAGGCAGTAATGCAGCAATGAGGGCATCCAAGGAAAAGTTAGTGCAAGTATATACAAAACATATTCTTTTCAGTACAGAGTATCGCTAACATTAATGTACCGAGGTTGACAAAGATGAAATAAAACAGAAAAAGAATGTTTATGACAACTGACAGAACCCAGATTCAGTCAATAACCTGGAAGGTTATGGCAGCTACAAGAGGGAAATGCACAAGTTCGTAGAAAAACCAGAGAGAGATCGTGAGAAAATATTGGCAGACAATATTCGATTCAACTCTGTATCATTTAATAAACATGTAAAGTGTAAGCTGTTAGCTAGGGAGAAACATGGACCTTTTAAAAAGCAAAGGACAGACTTTAATTGAGGGAGAGGACACGAAAAACATACAAAATATTGCCTCTGCTTTCATAGAGCAAGTGGATAATGTGAAGTTCGTACTAAGGACAGAAGAATGCTCTTGTACACGATAATCGACAGAGGAATCCTACTAAAAAATAATAACAATACTGAAAGTTGGTAAGTGAGCTGGTTCAAATGAAGTGAACTCCAAGTTGCTGAAAGAAACAAACGTAGAAATAGCAGATGCATTGGATCATTATTTCTTCATCGTCAATGATTACAAGTGTAAGGAGGACTGGAAGGTTGCTGATGTTCTGCTGATGTTCAAGAATGAGAATAAATCAGGAAACTACAGGTCAATCAACCGGTGATTGGTGATGGGGAAGTTATTGGAAAGCATTAGGAGGAAACAAACAAACTCTCATTTGGAAAGGTATGAGCTATACAAAGGGAGCCAGCATGGATTGATATGAAAGCAGGCTGTATCTGTCTAACTTGATCAAATTTGTTGAGAAAGTAAAAGGAGATCGATGAAAGCAGGATAATGTGAATAATTATGGTTTCAAGACAGAATTTAATGTACTTGTATATCATTCGCTGTTCAACACAGTAATGAGTTATCAGTACTGCTTACAGACCAGAATTTTCACTGTTTCATGATATACAAACTGAAATTCGGCACTCTGTAGGCCACAGGTGCAGAAATGTGAGCCAGTCCTTTACATAGGATCGGGTAAATTTAGGATCAGTTGGTAAAATGAGAATACCAAAAGGCCTCCTAAACTGATACCATGAGAGATCAAATAAACTGACCCATACTCCATACCATTAACATACAAATTGAGCTATCATGTCTTTTTGGTCAATTTCAGACTGGGCTACTGGTAAAGTATGGCTACCTGGGGATAATATCAGAGTGATGGCAAGATGAAGGATCGAGGAGAGGAAAATAATTATATGTATTACAATTTTTGGGAAAGAACACTACACATTGGGTTTCCAAGTCTTACAGGAACAGCAGCTCCATTTTGAGCCATTGTAAACACCTCCTACCACACTGCAGGGCTAGCTTCAACAAACAGAGGCCTACACAAACCATGGCCAGAGAATTCAACGGATATGAAATCAAAGAAATGTAGGAAATGGCCAGTGTATAATCCTACTATATGGATTATAAAGAACTAGAAAATACACATTTGGATTGGGTTGCAAAGGATAAATCAAGTGATTGCTTAGAATTGCAAAATCAAAAAATCAAAGGAGAATATGGTTTATCTGCTATTTAGAAAAAAAAAGTGACTTTGGAGACGGATTTCAAAACTTTTAAGACAGACAAGGGTGAAGTTTTAGCTGCTGAACAAACAAACAAACAAACAAACATGGAAAATCCTGATGGATCTGTGCTGCCAACATCAACTAACATTGAGGTAAAGATTTTTTTCCAGTATACACCTAGAAGCTATGGGCAGCTCCTAGAGAAGTTTGCAAGAATGCCATACCATCTCTCTCAGTTAGCAAGTCTGGAATGTAGTATACTCTATATTTCTTTTAGCAAAACAGTTTGAAGAAACCTGATAAGGTTTCAAATAGTGACTCCTAATTGCTTCTCAACTGAATCTGAACCCTAGTCTGAAGATTTTGCATTATGAGGGGTTTAAAGGGATGTGGGCCAAGTGCTGGCAAATGGGACTAGATTAAGTTGGGATATCTGGACGGCATGGCTCGGTTGGACCAAAGGGTCTATTTCCGTGCTGTACATCTCTATGACTACGCCAGAGCGGATGCGGTATAATTAAAGGAATTTCGAGGTTGTAGTGCCACAGGAGCAGGACACTTCAAAAAGCCTTTAGCTAGTTTTTTTTCATTTGAGATAAAAATGAACACTCAGCAGATTAAGCAAAATAAAGAAGGTAGTAAAAGTTGTATTTATACAGTACTATACACAATCACGAAAATTCTCAAAGTGCTTTACAAACAATGAAGTTGTGATTGTAAGACAGGAAATGTTGCAGCCAAGTTCAGAGCAAACCTCCACAAACAGGGATGTGATAAAGACCAAATAATCAGTTTTGTTTCTCTGTTGCATGTAGGATAAATTTCGGACTTTTATAGCCACCTGACCAGACAGCTGATCCCTTGGTTGAATGTGTCACCCAAAAAGACCTCTGCAATAATGCAGCACTCCCTCAGCATTATAACCAGACTGTCAGCTTCTCATTATGTGCTCAAGTCCTGGAATGAAAGTTAAAACCTGCTACCTTGTGCTTTGGAAGTGAGAATGCTCCCAATGGAGCCATAACCAATGGAGAAAGAAACAGGTTTAACATTTCAGGTTGCTGATGACAACTTTCTAAATGGCCTGATGAAAAGTCAACCACCTGAAGAAATCTGATTTTTCATCTCTCCATAAGTGTTGCCCGACTTTCACAGCACTGTCAGCATTTTACAGTTTCATTTTATGCCTTCAGTATTTTGCTTTTGAACAGGTTCACCAGGATATAACTGCGCTTTCAGGTTTATCTATTTGCAGACAGTAGAAAAGAGCCAAGTACTCCACTTCAGTTAACAAGAAGGATTTCATTAAGCAGCATAGTATTTTCTTTAAACAGACTGCTTTCAGTGAAAACGTGAAACAATTGCATCTTCAAGTTTCATTGATTAAAATGCTACAGAAAAGATGTATTGTCTCATTAAGCAAAGTGCCTTACCCTCTACTACATAAACCTTGGTTAAAGGAAAGCTGATACTCTTGGCCATTTCCTCAATACTCTCTCTCAACTCTCCGTCAGGAAGCGGAGTGAATTTGTCAAACAGTGGTGCGATATAATCAGCATAGATAGTCACCAACACCTAAAGACAAAATGGATAGGGAAGAAATGTCAGAAGCACATTAACATTGCACAACCTTGTCATCAACCCATCAGCTGCTCCCACCACTCATTAACACCATGCTGATCTGTTAGTTTCAGATCCCACATTCCTATCTGATCCCAATAAGTTCTAATTCCTTTCTGGACACTAATGTTCTGTCTGGACCACTGATATTGAACACATCTATCAAATATCCTCTCAACTCTCTTCTCTATGGAGAGCTCCTGACTCTCTCAAATCCTAAAATTACCACCTTCAGCAAAGGAAAGAATAGGGAATGGGAAGTCAAATTGGAAATCGAAGCAAAATCAGAATTAAAAATAAAGAGGGTTGCTGTGTACTCACCAGAGAAACAATCAATGTGAAAAGCCAAGCGTAAATGAAGAAATAATCCCCACCAATTTTAATAATGTACAAAAGCAGAGAGGTCACAGGAAGCAAAATACACTGAGTCACTGCGAATTTCTTCAAGGCATCCTTAAAAAAGAATCCCAAAGTCTGCAGAAAAGAAAGACACTGCATTTGTTACAAACTGGCAATATCACACTGAGCACCGGTTGCCTATTAAAACATGCATTTCACCGTCACAACTGGGCAACACAACTGTTTTCCCATTTATTATTTATCAATGTATTAAGTATACTAAGGTTTAAAGGAGAAACTAACCAGCTGCAACAACGTGTTCACTCAGTCCTCAAAAGAACAAATTATGAGTGTCCCGGACAAAGTCAATCAGGGCAACTTAACAGAGCGGTCAAAAATCAGTGGGCACAGATTGGAGGCAATTGTTAGAAAACTTAAGAGGAGGGATGAGGAAACAATTCCTCTCAGAAAGAGTGGTAGGGGACATGGAACTCACAGCCTGAAAGGGTGATACAGGCAGGAACTGCCACCCCATTTAAAACGTTCTTAGATAAAATGTACTTCTACTTGATATACCATGACCTGCAAGATTATAGATCTGGTGCAGAAGTGGTTTTAGGCTGGCCCATTCTTTAACAAGAAGTGTGGACACGGTGGGCTGAATTGCCTCCTTTTGCGCCACAATTATTTTCATAACTTCTGGAAAGGTAATCTGGCCAAGTATTACAAATAATTACCCTCAAAAATCCAGTTTAAAAGAAAAATGGGAGAGAATGAGATTCATGCAAATCATGAAGGGGAGTCACCGATCTACAACAAGCATGTAAAAAAGACAGGTTTCAGACCCCACATGAGAGTGTTGCATTTGAGAACATAGTATGTATTGCTGTAAATAAAGGAGTGTTACAGAACACAACGAGATGATATAAGGAGCAATTAGCTTCAGGGACGGTATGTGCCAATGCCCACAGCCGAAGATTCTCCATGATGTGGAGGAGCCAGTGTTGGACTGGGGTGTACAAAGTTAAAAATCACACAACACCAGGTTATGTTCCAACAGGTTTATTTGGAAGTATTAGCTTTTGGGGTCCCGCTCCTTCTTCAGGTGGTTGTCTAGGTGTAGGTAACGCAATTGGCTTAAAGCAGGAGATAAAGCAATTGTCTTAACTGAAATTAAGTTAATTTATAACTTAAGTGAAAATGATAGCAACTGAACTTAAATCTGCTTTTTGTGATTTCTGTAGAGCCAACAGAAGCCAAACGCTGATGGTGCTTTTTACATTTTAAAAAGATCAAGCAAATTTTGTTTCAGACTGTCATCAGTCTTCCTAGATGCCACTCCAGCATATTTACATTACGGTACTTAGCACATACAGGTTAGCCAAAGAGTCAGAATCAATCTGTGATTTTTAGACAGCGAGACTGTAAAGTTTACAAAGCAAGTGTCTGAGTTATCTAGACCAATCTCGAGAACCAGCATGAGACAGAATCAGATTTCCATACACAACAGCAATTTCCATTTTACTCTCTATTTGGCAGGTTTGCTCATAATTCATCCTGGTCAGATGTTTTCTCACAGAAGGGACTGTGGGGCCAGGAAGATAACTGAATGAGGTACGATAGGCTAGTTTTATGCAACCTCTTAGTCCTGGACACATAGGAAGAAAGAGATATTTTATAGAATCTTTATAGTGTGTAAGCAGGCGATTTAGTCTATCAAGTCCACACTGACCCTCCAAAGAGCAGCCCCCGCCACTGCCCAACATCCCTGTACCTCTGCATTCCCCATGGCTAATAGAGTCATAGAGACGTAGAACTTGGAAACAGACCCTTTGGTCCAACTTATCCATGCCGACCAGATATCCCAAACCAGTCTCATCCCACCTGCCAGCCTCTGGTCCATATCCCTCCAAACCCTTCCTATTCATGTACACATCCAGATGTCTTTTAAATGTTGCAATTGTTCCAGCCTCCTCCACTTCCTCTGGCAGCTCATTCCATACATGCATCACCCTCTGTATGAAAAAGTTGCCCCTTAGGTCTCTTTTATATCTTTCCCCTCTCACCATAAACCTATGCCCTCTAGTTCTGGACTCCCCAACCCCAGGGAAAAGACTTTGTCTATTTATCCTATCCATGCCCCTCATGATTTTGTAAACCTCTATAAGATCACCCCTCAGCCACTGACACTCCAGGGAAAACAGTCCCAGCCTGTTCAATCTCTCCCTGTCGCTCAAATCCTCCAACCCTGGCAACATCCTTGTAAATCCTTTTTGCACCCTTTCAAGTCCTACACACTCCTAGCAACTATGGACAATCTAGCATGGCCAATCCACCTAACCTGCACCTCTTTGGACTGAGGGAGGAAACCGGAGCACCTGGAGGAAACAGCTGCAGACATAGGGGAGAACGTGCAAACTTCACACAAACATTATGTGGAGCTGCTGGTATTGGACTGGTGGGGGGACAAAGTTAAAAATCAAACAACACCAGGTTATAGTCCAACAGATGTATTTGGAAGCACTAGCTTTCGGAGCACTGCTCCTTCACACCAAAGCTTGTACTTCCAAATAAGCCTTTTGGACTACAACCTGGTGCTGTGTGACTTTTAACTTCACACGGACAGTCAGCAGAGGGTGGAATCGAACCCAGGTCCCTGGCACTCTGAGGCAGCAGTGCTAACTACCAAGCCACCATGCCACATTTCGTTCAGAAATACAGAGTAAATCAGGAAACATCAATAAAAGTTAGTCAAAACATTTCTAACCTATTTTGAGGAAGAAAAAAATTTTATTAAATTCCAGTAAAGGCTGAATGAATAAGTGGCTCCTCCAGCATGATACTAAACCATGGCGACCAGGTCCGATGAAAGGTCACAAACCTCAAACACAAACCATATTTTGCTTCCCATGAATGCTGCCTCACTTGCTGAGTTTTTCCAGAATTCATTGTAAATTTTCAGCGACCACTGGATTTTGCTTTGTCCAGGCAAGCGAGTTCCTGGTTCAATCCCTGGTGTGTTCTGAGTTGGCCATCAGTCAGGGCAGTAACAGAGTCAATGCAATCAGCTGCAGTGGCCCTGATCTAGGGAGGGCATTGAAAGGGGTTGGGAGGTTTCGTTTCCAGACAGAACCAGGATCAACATCAGTGTGCCTGATGTAAATAGCCTGACACTCACTGGTTTAGTTTTAAACAAAGGAATAGCTACTTCATTCGGGTACCGGGAGGCTGCAATGAATGAGGATGCATGCATGGCAAGATCACAGTCTGTGAGGAAAAAGCAATGGAGAGGAAGTATAAACTCTTCCTCTTTTTTGAAAATAAAGCCCTGATTACAACACAGCAGACTTAGTTTCACAATTAACAAACTCAATAACATATACTCTATTCATTCTGTGGCATATGAAGCTATCAGTTACTTTTGTCTCAAGCAAGGAATTTCCTAAACAAAAACAAAAATTGCTGGAAAACTCAGCAGGTCTGGCAGCGTCTGTGGAGGGAAAACTATTAATGTAACAGATCTAGTGACACCTTATCAGAACGGATTGCAGCTAAAAAAAGTTTGGTATATATGCCAAAGAGGGGGATAGGAGAAGGACACTACAATGTTCTGTCTGCAAAAGTGACCAAGATTCTTGTTGCCTGCCTATTCAACACACCAAGTATGCCAGCCAAAATGTGTGTCTCAGGCTTGCTGCAGTACTCCAGCAAAGCTCAGCGCAAGCTGGAAGAATATTTCATTTTCCACTTGGGGACCCCACAATCTTCAGGACTCAGTACAGTGTTCAATAACTTTCCCCCGTGTCTCTCCATCACCCCACCACCAGACCAGACTTTGTTATCACATGGGTTGCTACCACAACCAACCATTGTCAGTCACCAACGGTCCCATTAGCAGCTTTTGATTCTCCCAGGCTGACCTTTAACCGTTCCATTGTCCCTCTGGACTCTATCTCTACCTATTACTTACTCCTCCATCCTCTTCATCTTCAGCAAATATAGCAACCCTTTCTAGCCAATTGTTCTGGAGGGTCACTGGACCAAAACGTTAAGTTTGCTTTCTTTTCACAGATGATGCCAGACTTGCTGAGTTTTTAGCAATTTCTGTTTTCGTTTCTGATTTCCAGCATCTACAGTTCTTTAGTTTTTAAGGAATTCCCTAAATCTCGCTCCTTCTATCTGTCCCCTCTTTAAGATACTACTTAAACCTACCTCTCTGTCAAGCTTTTGTTGCCCTAGCCCTAATAGCTTACAAGGCATAAATAGTTGCATTTGGTTTGACAATACTCCTTTAAAGTTCCATTGGACACTTCACCATGTTAAAGGAACAATATAAATGCAAGTTGCTTTTTTTTTCCCCATATAAATACATTATCATTTTGACTGACTACACCAAACACAGAGTTAATATTGCTTACTGTTAACTGTCTCTGCAAGCCTCAGGGCATATACATTACAGCTTTGCGTATCATGCCAAAAACAATGAAACGCTGCAATGTGCTTACCAGTGCAGATTAATAAGTGTCCATTCAGTGACTACGAGATAGAATCTCAAGAGTTTGGAACATATCAAATCTGTCTTAAAGGGAGGAGTCAAATCAAGTCAAATCATTCCATTCAATTACAAATATCACCAGATATTGTTCACCATACCTTTTATATTTGGCAGCAGATTTGCAGTCAGCAAACATTGTTTTGAACTCTCCATTTAAACAATTGCTACTGTCTGGCATCTTCGGGAATATTTGAAGCTATATTCTTAAGCTGCGCTGAACCAACAGCAAAGCCAACTTGGAGCTCAAAGATTCAATAATGACAGCGAAGCAAAGGATTATTTCTTTCACAGGTTAGTTACATACTTGGGGTTAGTGTCGAGGAGGTACCTTGGCTGTTTTTCGTACTCGCATGATGAAATTTGAATAATATTTAGTAAGACCAGATTATTTATCTGTTTATTAGAGTCATAGAGATGTACAGCATGGAAACAGACCCTTCGGTCCAACCCGTCCATGCCAACCAGATATCCCAACCCAACCTAGTTCCACCTGCCAGCACCCGGCCCATATCCCTCCAAACCCTTCCTATTCACATACCCATCCAAATGCCTCTTAAATGTTGCAATTGTACCAGCCTCCACCACATCCTCTGGCAGCTCATTCCATACATGTAACACCCTCAGGTCTCTTTTATATCTTTCCCCACTCACCCTAAACCTATGCCCTCTAGTTCTGGACTCCCCAACCCCAGGGAAAAGACTTTGCCTATTTATCCCATCCATGCCCCTCAATTTTGTAAACCTCTATAAGGTCACCCCTCAGTCTCCGATGCTCCAGGGAAAACAGCCCCAGCCTGTTCAGCCTCTCCCTGTAGCTCAGATCCTCCAACCCGGGCAACATCCTTGTAAATCTTTTCTGAACCCTTCCAAGTTTCACAGCATCTTTCCAATAGGAAGGAGACCAGAATTGCACGCAATATTCCAACAGTGGCCTAACCAATGTCCTGTACAGCCGCAACATGACCTCCCAACTCCTGTACTCAATACTCTGACCAATAAAGGAAAGCATACCAAAAGCCTTCTTCACTATCCTATTTTACAGTGAATTTCACCTATAATGGCTTGCTGACGATCAGCAGGAGAAATATTGCAGCACAGTGGCAAGGGATGTTACTCCGACATTAATTCTTGCTACATGTATCCTGATAGCCAGCAGTTAAAGGCTCACTCTGGTAGTGCACTATTTTCAAGATTGAAATCAAACCTCAAGGAAATATTGGAGTTTAAAAACTTATAACTTGTGGTTAGTTATCTTCTTTTTGTTTTTAACAATATTGATCATATTTTGGCCTCCTTTTCCGAGAGCAATGGAACAGAGTGTCCATCCCATTTAACTTCAAAAATGTTAATGTTTGATATATTAACAAACTATAATCCACAAGCCATTTGTAGTCTGTTCCAAGAATTAATTTTTTCACTTAAAGAAATTCTGGAATCCACAGACCTGCTGATTGAAACCATGCTTCTCTTCAATGATAAAAGTGTTGTAGATGCTCCATGGGAGACCTGTGACTGCACTGAATAACGTTGCGAGAAATAGGAATACCAAGGACTGGGTTATCTGTTCAAAGAAAACAAAAATATGAAGGAAAAGTTTCCTTAAAATAAAAGCACAAGCTGCACTACAAAGACAATTCTGAAAAGATGGATTCCTCATATGAAATACTCTACAATTTGTAAATAACTTCAAAAAGAATGAAATCACATCCATATCTTCCAATATGAAGCTTTGCAAGTGAGAATTCAGAATTGTAGATTCATTGTAAGTGGTAATGAATTGAAACTACAAGTTACTCCCTGAAAGTGCAGTAGATGTCAGATTTGTTTGAAAAGCAGGTACATGCATGGAGTGAAGAAAGGGCGTAGACAGCCATTTAATGTTGTCTGTAGGTCCTCCATCCAAATTCTTTCACTGTTTGGTACAAACAATAGGCCAAATGTACTGTATTCTTTTGACATTTTCCTGCTCCCTTCAGCTAAAATGTTTTGGAACTTGCTGAGGTGTAGACATGATAACTGGTTATAGTTAGCGTTCTCCAGGACATGGAATATAATTGTCTGTCTCGTTATATACTGTCAGTTATTTTTACATCCATCTAAGGGGGCAGATAGATTAGATTACTTAGTGTGGAAACAGGCCCATCGGTCCAACAAGTCCACACCGACCCGCCGAAGCGCAACCCACCCAGACCCATTCCCCCACATTTACTCCTTCACCTAACAGTACGGGCCATTTAGGAAGGCCAATTCACCTGACCTGCACATTTTTTTGGACTGTGGGAGGAAACCGGAGCACTCGGAGGAAACCCACACAGACACGGGGAGAATGTGCAAACTCCACACAGTCAGTTACCTGAGGCGGGAATTGAACCCAGGTCTCTGGCGCTGTGAGGCAGCAGTGCTAACCACTGTGCCACCGTGCAGCTCACGGGCCTCAGTTAATCTCATACAATATATGGTACTTGCAATTTTTAAAAATTCACTCACGGGAAGCGGACGTTGCTGGCTCAGCCAGCATTTATTGCTCAGAGGGCAATTTAAGAGTCCACTTTGCTGTGGGTCTGGAGTCACATATGGGCCAGACCAGGTAAGGATGGCAGTTTCCTTCCCTGACGACTATAATCAGATTTAAGTCCTGATTTTCTTCCCCACTGAATTCAAATTCCACCATTTACCATGGCAGGATTTGAACCCAGGTCCCTCGGACATTACCGGGGTCTCTGGATTAATTGCCGAGTGATAATACCCCTAAGCCATTGCTTCCCCTGAAGTGCAGCACTTGCACAAGCACTGCGCTGAGTTATCGATCCGGGATGCTAATACACCGAAGTTTCAGCAACACGGCACAAATCAACTTTGAGTCAAAGGTGAGAGCGCTACCTCTTGACCAAAGATTAGTTTTACTTTCCCTCTTCCTCCTCCCTTTCTCAATGAGTGCCTCTTTCATCTCTGCACGGTCTGCATTTGGATGGCACTAATCAAGCGTGACTGCCCTTCATTGGTTTTAGCGAATATGGTCTTCAGGCAAGAAGGGAAGCATCATTTTATTTTGAGGCTTCAGGCAGGGTAAGGGTGAATGGCAGCAGTTGGTATTGCTCGAGTGTTTAAAAAAAAGGATTGGAACTAAAGTTGCACCAAATTTCTGAATAAAATAATAATGTTAAAATTATAGCTTTGCTGGGTTAAAATAATTGCACTTAAAAATTATGGTTTGGCAAAGAAGCCGAGGCTAAATGTTAAGAAATTCTAAATTCCCCATTAACCTGACAGGAAAAACAGAGTCCTTGCAAGTTCTAGCAATTATGTTTTGCAGTCCAATTAACCCCCTGTCCACCACACCTCCTCACTCGAAGCTACCAGTTAGACTGATCTCACCTTCCATGATGAGGCCGTGTTAGTTAAAACTGAAAAATTTGACCAGCTCAATGGTCATTTCTTCCATGTAAAGCAAGATAATGGAGAGATTTAGACTAGGAAGGAGTGAGGGAGGAAGAAAGGTCATGACAGTGGCTCAGCAGTTAGCACTGCTGCCTCTCAGCACCAGCACCTGGCTTTGATTCCATCCTTGGCTGACTGTGTGGAGTTTGCATATTCTCTCTGTCTGCTTTGGTTTCCTCTGGGTGCTGTGGTTTCCTCTCACAGTACAAAGATGTGCAAGTTAAGGGGCAGTCCCAGCAGATTGGAAAATAGCAAATGTTACACCACTGTTTAAAAAAAGAACTGGACAAAAGATGGGGAATTATAGACCAGTGAGCTTAACCTCTGCAGTGGGGAAGATACTTGAGTCTATTATCAAGGAAGAAATAGCAGGGCATCGCGAAAGAAAGTGTCCCAATGTACAGACGCAGCACGGGTTCATGAAGGGCAGGTCAGAATTCCAAAAGATTTGGGAAGCATATGTAGATATTTCAAGCAAGGTGGACAACAGGGACTAAGTGGATGTGGTGTATCTAGATTTCCAAAAGGTCTTTGACAAGGTGCCACACAAGAGGTTGCTGCATAAGATACAGATGCACGGTGTTAGGGGTACAATATGAGCAAGGATAGAGGATTGGCTGACTAACAGGATGCAAAGAGTAGGGATAAATGAGTGCTATTCTAGCTGGCAATCAGTAACTAGTGGTGTGTCTCAGGGATCGGTGTTGGGACCACAATTATTTAAGATTTATATAAATGATTAGGAATTGAGGACCACGGCTACGGTGTCAAAATTTGCTGATGATAGTAAGATGAGTGGCAGAGCAAAGTGTGCAGAGGACTGTGAAACTTTGCAGAGGATCATAGATACATTGAGTGAGTCGGCAAAGGTCTGGCAGATGGAATACAATGTTAGTAAATGTGAAGTCACATATTTGGGTAGGACCAACAGTAAAATAGATTATTACTTGAATGGCAAAATGTTGCAGCATGCTGCTATGCAGAGGGACCTGGGTGTCCTTGTGCATGAGTCGCAGAAGGTACAATAAGTAATTAGGAAGGGAAATGGAATTTTGTCCTTCATTGCTAAAGGGGTTGAGTTTAAAATCAGGGAGGTTATGTTGCAGCTGTACCAGGTGAGGCCACTCCTGGTGTACTGCGTGCGGTTTTGGTCTCCTTACTTGAGAAAGGATGCACTGGCACTGGAGGGGGTACAGAGGAGGTTCACTAGGTTGATTCTGGAGTTGAGGGGCTGGCTTGTGAGGAGAAGCTGAGTAGATCTGGATTATATTCATTGGAATTCAGAAGAACGAGGTGGGAATCTTATAGAAGCATATAAAATTATGAAGGGAATGGATAAAATAGAAATAGATAGGATGTTTCCATTGGTCGGTGAGACTTGGACAAGAGGGTGGCCTCAAGATTAGAGGAGGCAGGTTTAGAACTGAACTGAGAAGGAGCTTCTTCACCCAGAGGGTTATTAATCTATGGAATTCCTTGCCCAGGAAAGTAGTTGATGCTACTTCAGTAATCGCTTTTAAAGCTAAGGTAAATACTTTTTTGAAAGATAAAGGAATTAAGGGATATGGTGAAAATGCGGGTAAGTGGAGCTGAGTCCAAGAAAAGATCAGCCATGATCTTTTTGAGGGACAGAGCAGGCTCGAAGGGCTGGACAGCCTACTCCTGCTCTTAGTTCTTATGTCCTTACTGGTCGTGCTATAATGCCCATAGTGTTCAGGGATATGCAGGCTAGGTGGGTTAGTCATGTAAAATGTAGGGTTAAAGGGGCAGGACAGGGGGTGGGGGTGCTCTTTGGTGGGGTGGGGTGGACTTGAAGGGGCAAACAGCCTGCTTCCATGCTATACAAAAGCTATGATTGAAAAATATAACCCAAAATAACTTCACAAAACAACCTGACTAATGGAACAAGGCTAAGTTTTGCTTTTTTTCTGTTAAGGAAAATTAGGATCACAGTCCTGAAGGTAATTAAATGATTGTTGCAAATTTATGTATATGATGCCCGCCTCCTCCTCGCCCCGGACAGAGGAAAATACAGTCGAGATTCAAACCACATTATGGAAGCTAGATACAAGCCAAACTGTTCTATGGTACAGCCAGGAAGAATCACCAAAATCATTCAACATTGAAAATCTGATATTCTAAATTACAGAGTGCTTACTTCATATTCAGGTCCGAGACCAAAACGTCCGATGACATGTCCGGATACATTCCATAGAAAAGGAATTCCACCAAGCAAGAGGATAAGCTGCAAAGAGAGAAGCACAATTACATGAATCATGTTAAAATGATATCTTTTTAAACCAGTGATGGTTTGGTACTAAACCTTTACTAGTAACAAATGGGCCACAGTTGTACCCAAAATCACCCAATATTAAACCAGGTGAGAATTGTGCCTTCAACACTTCACACTTTGCTTTGGGGTTCACATTTTCTCTTTGACTGTTTGCAAAATCGGTTCTGAAATCTCACTCTCAAAAGGGTAATCATTCTTCACTCAAGGCACTGAGATCACCAGACTATCCAACCATGAAAGGGGGGGGAACTGCAGACAAATCTTTTGGAGGTGGGAATGGAAAAAGAGAAAAGCAGCAAGAGGGGAAATATCTGAAATCCACCGGATTTTGGTAAAAGCTTAATTGTTTCCGACCTGTCACTTACAGCTTGCCCATACTAAACATAGTATCAGCCTTTAGTATGAAACATTGCTAAAAAGCTGCTAGAAGTCGAGACTTTTCATCTTCACTCATCAGTACTAGGTCAGAAGAAACAGACTTGAGAAAAAGAGACACCACTTCTTCATATAGCTAAAGGTCACACAATACCAGATTATAGTCTAACAGGTTCCAATCAGTTTATTAAGTTCTGGATTTACATATTAATGAACAAAAACCTGCAACCCCATTCTAAAAGATGAAAAACTTAACAACAATCTAGGTTTGTTCAATATATCTTTTTAGTTGCATGACACTGTAATCTTTTGCTATAAATTCAGTGTCTTATGATCCTCTACCTGATGAAGGAGCACCGCTCTGAAAGCTAGTACTTCCAAACAAACCTGTTGGACTATAACCTGGTGTTGTGAGATTTTCAACCTTGTCCACCCCAGTCCAACACCAGCACCTCCACATCATAATATAGCATGAGAGATGTTATTGATTGGTCAGGCCATCATTAAACATAGTGATGCAGCAAGAATAGTTAACTGTTAATCTTAATTCTCAGGCCAGACATGTATATTCTGATTGGTAAGGATGTCACTATGGGGATATAGCAGCTTTGGCTGTCTCATGACCCCTTTTCTTAATAAGGTGCAATACATGCCTACATAAAACAAGGTCTGAATATTTATCTACATAGTTTCTAGCACACACAAATGCATTGTACTGTGGGCCTGGATTATGATCTCACATTTATTTCCTGTAGCACAGCTTGTTCGCCACATTCAATCATGAAAGGCAGTAGTCGAAAACAACTAACAGGTGGTGGATGCTCCAGAAATATCCCCAATCCCAACAATGGGGGCGTTCTGTATATCATTACAAAAGATAGGGTTATCAGTTAGATATGCCAAAGAAATTGCCCATTTCAGCTTCATTCAGAGGCCTGAGAATCAATGAATACAGCAAAGGCCTTGACAACATTCCAGTAACATTACCGAAGAGCTGTGCTCCAGAATTAGCTGTGCCCCTAGCCAAGCTGTTCCAGCACAGCTACTAAACTGGCCTGGCTAACAATGTGGAAAACTGATTGGGTATGTCCTGTCTACAAAATCCAATCCAAGCAATTACTGCTGCTCTGTCAGTCTACCTTTGCTCATCAGTAAAGTGTCGGAAGATATCATTGACAGTGCTATCAAATGGCACTAGATCAGCAATAACCTGCTCACTGATATTCAGTTTAAGTTCCACCAGGACCACTCTGTTCCTGACCTCCTTACAACCTCTGTCCAGTCACTCTCCCACCGTGTCTCATCAGGAGCATTATGCTTACTGACAGTTGAACAAATGCATCCCTGCAAACTCCAATCCACATAATACATACACATACAATCCTGTTCTACCTGCATTTCACTTCAAATTCAACTTCTAATGGAAGGACAAAAACAGAAGAAGGAAGGACTTTTAGGATAGGTGTGAAACACCATGCTGTTTTACCAAGCAATTGACAGCTGCACCACAACATATAAATATTTGAAGGCACATGGGTATATCATTTCATATTTTTGGAAGACATTAACTTTCCCTGCCTTTCCTATTTCCTGAGGTTAGGATACAGCACTCGTGAAACATTGCAAGTAAACTTTAATAAAATCAAGAAGAAAAATGCAAAACCAAATTCCGAATGAAATATTACCATATCATTGTAGAAAACTGCAAGAAAGCTAATACAACACTGAAGTTAAAAAGTACAAGATAATTGACAGAAAATTAAGACTTCATAAGAAATACACATTTAATCATATCTTTGGAATTAGACAATCAAACTTCTATGTACAAATATATCATACACAGCACTACTCACTGTCCCCTCAGTCTCAGAATAAAGCCCAGACCAGAATCCAAAAGTACTTTTATCCAGCTGGTACAGACGCGATTTCTCAAATGTTTCAGAATCCATGATCTTTCCCAATTCTTCAGGGACCAATGTGGTGTCTCTGTATGTCTTGCGCTAAAAAAAGGTGAAAGAGACAGTTCATGCATCATCTCTGCTGTAGAAATGTATTATATCCCCATTTACTCTCCAATACTGTCATTGTCTCTCTGACTCCTGCCTCCCATGCCTTTTAGTAAAGTGGTTGTTTACAAGCCTGAATGCGAGCAGTCTCATCAACCACAGGGACACCAAGTCTAACTGACGTTTCAGCAGGGATCTCTTCATAGTTACCAAAACCAGAAATCCCGATTACTGCTCCCACCTCCTCCCTCCAGCAGCTATCTGTGTAGTATCTTGGTCAAGATCAGCTCAGTCCACCAATTCTGGAGTACATCTGGTCCTTTATGACTTAGGTGCAATGACAAACAGTGCATTAATTCACTGAACATTATGGGGTGCGGGTGGAAACAAGCTAAATACATGAGCTGCTTTACACTTTTTTCCCCATTTTACAATCGGAAATCCTGAAATAAAATACTAATTTTCGTCCAATGGCAGAAGTTAGACGACTTGTTCAATCAATTAAAAATTTTACAAAAACCAATCAGAGGCTATAAGAAAATGTAACAATTCATTTATGGAGACTTGGTGCCAAAGTCCAACCCATATTACGATCAATGGCAATTGACGGTGGATGATAAGTAGCTCACTCTCCTTTTGTTTGGGGTGGGGTGGGGAAGATCTCACTTGCAGGCATCAGTTCTGCTTCTGATTTTTACACACGAATGAAAGGAATAGGAGTGGAGAGGACCATTCAGCTCTTATAGCCACAGGTGATCTTCTATCTCACTGCGACGGGCGGGCACGGTGGCTCAGTGGTTAGCACTGCTGCCTCACAGCACCAGGGACCTGGGTTCAATTCCTGCCTTGGGCAACTGTCTATGTGGAGTTTGTACATTCTCCTTGTGTCTGCATGGGTTTCCTCCGGTTTCTTCCCACAGTTCAAAGATGTGCTGGCTAGGTGAACTGGCCGTGCTAAACTGCTCGTAGTGTTAGGTGCAGGGGTAAATGTAGGGGAATAGATCTGAGTGGATTGCTCTTTGGAGAGTTGGTGTGGACTTGTTGGGCTGAAGGGCCTGTTTCCACAGTGGGGAATCTAATCTAATCTAATCTGGGAATCTAATCTCAACTCCACTTTCTCACCGTTCCCCTTATCCCTCGATTTCTGAGATTCCAGACATCCATCTATCTCAGTCTTGAAAGAATTGATTAAAAAAAGACAGAAAATAGGGGGAGCAGGCCATTCAGCCCTTCATACCTGCAATGCCATTCAATATGATTGAGGCTGATCATCAATCTCAGTACCATGTACCCTTTGATCTCTTCACATTTAAGAACTATATCTAGTGCTTTCTTGAAAGCATTCAATGTTTTGGCTTCAACAGCTTTCTGTGGCAGAGACTTCTGCAGGCTCACCACTCATGCTCTTCATCTCAGTCTTCAATGACTTATCCCACACCCTTAGATTCTGAAGCCTGGTTCTGGACTCCCTGTTGATTGGGAACATCTTCTTGCATTTACTGTATAGTCCTGCTCAAGTTTATAGGATTATAGTTTTACAAAAAGACAGTTTCCATTCTTACTCACCTAATCACAGCTGGAGAATCACTGGAATTAGCTTCTCTCCCTGCTCCAAGTCCTTGGTTCTAGTGTCCAAAGAACTATCCTTGGCCACTTCCTATTTCTCATCTACACACTGCCCCTCAGCCATGTCGTCCAAATACAGTTTTATTTTTCACATGTGTGTTGATGACACCCAGCTCCACATCACAACCACCTTTCTCAACTCCTTCACTGTTGCTAAACTATCAGACTGCATATCGGACATCCAGTACTGGATGAGCAGGGATTACTTCCAATTAAATATTGGAAAGACTGAAGAGCCTTTGGTGCCCCCAGTCCAGTCTACAATCCCTCTCCCTGGCAACAGTCTGAAGTTCAGTCTTTTTGCAACTTCGGTGACATAGGATTCTGAATGAATGTTGGAACTCATATGGATACCATTTGTAAATAGTTCTTGATAAACAAACTCTTGATTTTAAAATTCCAATCTTTGTTTTCACATTCGTCCATGACGTCATCCCTTTCTATCTCTGTATCACCTTCAAGCCTCCTTTATTCCAAAACCCTCAGATCTCAGTGTTCCTCTAATTCTGGGCTCTTCAGCTCCCCCATCATAACTGCCCAATCTTCAGTTGCCAAGCTCTGGAAATGCCTGCATACACTTCCCCTAGTTTAATTTCTTCCTTTAAGATACTTCTTTAAATATACTTCTTTCACAAAAAAACTTTGTGATCATCAAACTGTCAAAATCTCTCATCTTTTAAAAAATCTTAAAGACGAGGCAGAGTGTGAATCATGTCCTTTAACTGTGGAAAATAACTTACGGAAGTGATCCTTGCCAAATATTTCCACTCTTCAGCAGAAGTGTGCAATGAAAGCTCTACCTGACCTCCCTAGTTCAAAGACATGATCTAATTCAGCTTAATCCAGGAATTACTGTCTTGTCTTTTTTTTAAAACCAAACCAAAGCGTTGCCAGTCTCTCAACACAATCAATTTGCTAACACTCACTGGTTCAAGCTTGTACATTTTCTAATCAATCTGTTCACAGATGTTATTACACAACCCTGAAGCAAGAACACATATCAGATATAACAGCATTGTTTTAAGAAAGTGTTTCTTTTAGATACTGGAAAAGCACAGCAGGTCAGGCAGCATTCAAAGAGCAGGAGAATCGACGTCGATTCTCCTGCTCCTTGGATGCTGCCTGACCTGCTGCACTTTTCCAGCAACACATTTTCAGTTCTAATCTCCAGCATCTGCAGTCCTCACTTTCTCCTTGTTTCTTTTAGATACTCAACACAACTTTCCAAATCATATGCATGTATGTCTGGCACCAGAGTGAAAAACTCCCAAGTATCATAATCAACCATAATATTGTTACATGTTTGACAAGGTTCCACATGGTAGACTCATTAGTCAGGTTAGATTACATGGAATACAGGGAGAACTAGCCATTTGGCTAGAAAGGGGAGAGGTGATGGCCTTGTGATAGTATCACTGGACAGTTAATCCAGATAATGTTCAGGATACCTGGGTTCGAATCCTGCCAGACCAGATGGTAAAATTTCAATTCAATTTTTTTTTAAAAATCTAGAATGAAGAGTCTGACAATGACTATGAATCCATTGTTAATTGTCAGAAAAAACCCATCTGGTTCACTAATGTCCTTTAAGGGAAGGAAACTGCTATCCTTGCCTGATCTGGCCTACACGTGACTACAGATCCATAGCAATGCAGTTGACTCTTAACTGCCCTTGGGCAATTACAGATGGGCAACAAGTGCTGCCAAGCCAGAAACACCGTGGTCCCATGAATGGATTTTTAAAAATGGCTCAAAGGTAGGAGACAGAGAGTAGTGATGGAGGGTTGCTTTTTGGACTGGAGGCTTTTGACCCGCAGTGTGCTGCAAGGTTCGATGCAGATCCACTTTTTGATTATTTATATCAATGATTTGGATGTGAACATAGGAGGTATGGTTAATGATGCTTGCAAAATTGGTGGTGTAGTGGACAATGAAGAAGATTACCTCAGAGTACAATGGGCCAAGGATTGTCAGATGGAATTTAATTTAAATAAATGTGAAGTGCTGCATTTTGGTAAGGCAAATCAGGACAGGACGCAAACACTTAATGGTAAGGTCCTGGGTTGTGTTGCCAAACAAAGAGACCTTGGCGTGCAGGTTCATAGCTCCCTTAAAGTGGAGTCACAGGTAGGCAGGATAGTGAAGGTAGCATTTGGTACACTTGTCTTTATTGTTCAGTGCAGAGTATAGGAGTTGAGAGGTCATGTTGTAGCTGTACAAGGTGCTGGTTAGGCCACTCTTGGAAAACTGCATTCAGTTCAGGTCTCCCTGCTATAGGAAGGATGTTGAGAAACTTGAAAGGGTTCAGAAAAGATTTATATGGATGCTGTCTGGGTTGGAGGTTCTAAGCTATGGGGAGAGGCTAAATAGGTTGGGGCTATTTTGCCTGGATCATCAGAGGCTGAGGAGTGACCTTATAGAGGCTTATAAAATTATAAGGGGCATAGATAGGATGAATTGTCCACGTCTTTCGTGCCAAGGTAGGGAGTCCAAACCTGAACATGAGAGGAACGATTTAAAAGGGACCTGAGGGGCGACTTTTCATGCAGAGGTTGGTGCATGTATGGAATGAGCTGTCAGAGGATTTGGTGGAGGCTGGTACAATTACAATATCAAAAAGGCATCTGGATGGGTATATGAATAGAATCCAAAAAGAGAAAATGCTGGAAAATCTCAGCAGGTCTGGCAGCATCTGTAAGGAGAGAAAACAGCTGACGTTTTGAGTCTAACTGACCCTTTATCAACGGGTTTATTCAGGGTATATGAGTAGGAAAGGTTTTGAGGGATATGGTTCAAATGCTGGCAAATGAGACTAGATTAATTCAGGATAATTCAGCACGAACAAACTGGACTGAGGGGTCAGTTTCCAGCTGTGCATCTCTATTACCTAAAGTGATTATCCCAAACTTGTAACACATTAACTCAAGGCTACAATTTTAGTCATTTAGAGCTGTTCACGAAAGGTGATGATTTTACAGGCTTAGGGGTATAGACTGGATGGGCATGGGAAAGAACTTTTCCCAGAGAGAAAGTGGTAATGTCCTGGAATTTTCTGTCCACCAGTGTGACAGAAGCATGGACAATCAATGGTTTCAAAAGGAAATAAATCTAAAGGACTACCAGCGGAGGAGCAAGGGAATGGGGCTCACTGGATTACTCCAGGGGGAGCTGGAACGGACTCGATGGGCCAAATGCACTCCTCCTGTACCTTAATGACTTTACCCCAACCGATTCCCAATCGTTTCCCACCCTTCAAATATTTTACAACTGGACAATGAATGTTTGATTTGTCAGTGGAAAACAAAATTTATATCATTTCAAGCCATCGTATATAAAATTTAACTGCGCAGAGAGGAATTATGCGTGCGACAGAGAGGGTCATCAGTCCCACTGTCGCATTGTCCAACTCATTCAAAAACTGTCAACCAAGCCTAAAGCTGGGAGGGGAGAGGAGGGGAGGGGTGGGGAGCATTTTAGTTTCAACTTCAGCTATTAATTTAAAAAACATTGTAACCAAGTCTTTACACTTTAAATCAAAAGCTACAGTGGAGCATCAAAGCTGATTTAGTGAGATGATATTCAAAGTTTCCTATTAGATTGCTGCACCGTTACAATGTATCGAACGCCTCCATACATTGTTACAATGTATCAAGATTGTCGGATACATTGTCTCAGCGAGGGGTGCGATTTCTTTCTCCACCAAGCAGGGCGTGGTAACAAAATGCTCAGATTCTCCAAACCGGGGATTTTGGGTCTCTTGGTGTTTGATTCTTTCTTCCCCCACCCCACCCCTCCATCCCGACCACCATACCTGGGGGAGGTGTTTGATGGAGACACCCACTCACCTGTCTGTGAGCCAGATAGGCCTCCCATAGATACACGGTCCATGAAAAGAGCAGCACCGAGTAAAAGATTTGATTTTCGGTGCTTATCTCTGCAATAACGTGAATCATAATTCCCCGGCCACTTTCGACTGTCACTGGCACCGAAAAACTATTCACTTTTATTTAAATCTTCTTTTGACAAGATCTCGACCGTCGCTAGAGAAAATAAGTTTTTTTTTAAATTAAAAAGGGCTTTTCTTTCTCTCTCACACTATTTTCTTTACTCACTATTTTAACCCCCTTTAGTTAATTGAATTTTATTGTTTTTTTTCCTCGATCTGTACACCTCAGTCAACTCATCGAGCTCTTGCCGCCGGCTGGGTTACACTTAAATAGATCCGGGTGGACAGGAAGTTGGTGCGCTGGTAAACTTTGTTCCAACGTACGAAAGTGATCTTTGGAGTTGAATTGATATTCATCAAATTAAACAAATAAAAGTGCCATCTTTTTCAGAGTGACACATTTACAAATTCGAATCAGAGGAAAAAAAGACAAACTTAACCCAAATATCGAATACAGATTGCAGCAGGTTCAGGAGGTAGCTAACCACCACCTCGTCAAGGGTAACTCGTGATGACAATAAATGATGGCCAAGCATTCACATGCACATCCCTAGAGTGATCTTAAGAAAACACATAAGCAGGAGTCGGCCAGTCCACCCATAACCCTGCTTGGTCAAGCAAAAAGATCATGATTTAAGGCTGATTTGGTAGTGGTAGCACATTTCAGCTTGTGCCCCACAGTTACAACATTTAAAAGATATTTGAAAAAGTACAGGAATAGGAAAAGTTTGGAGGGATATGGGGCAAACACATCAAATGGGACTAACTTGGTTTGGGAACATGGTTGGACCAAAGGGTCTGTTTCCACACTGTATGATTCTATAACCCTTAATTTCAGCAGGCATTCTAACCCAGCACATTTGATGACCCAGCCACCAATGCCAGAGAGAATGTCAATCATTATAACATGATGGAGGAAAAAATCCTCAGCATCTTTTTCTTAAATGAGGGATCTCTTGTATTAAAACTATATCCCTTATTTCTAGATTCTCTCCTGGGGGGAAATATCCTCTCAGTGTCTACTCTGTCAAGTCCCAAATGTTATGTATGCCCTGTGATTTCAGCCAGTATTGGAAAAGACTCAAGGGTTCCAATGGGTCCTTCATTTGCCTTCCCCATAGTTGCCCAAATATGGCACACACAAGAAAAAGGGATGGAGCAAAAGTAGTGAAGGGCAGCTGCAGTACCACAGGGTGTTTGTAATGTTAATCATTAAGGGTTAATTGGACATGCCTATAAACAATGGAAGGAAAATACATGAAAAATAAGGCTTGATGTAAAAACAGTCTGTTTTGGATGAATGGTAATTGCAATGACCTTGGCTGGACTTGGGAACAGGTTGTATGCAAAAACACAGAGACACCTAGACCAGTTATTTCACAAAGGAATGTATGGGAAAAGTACTCAGTGAAGGCAATAGATTGTGTAAAATCAGATTCAGACTAGGACTTTTCCCAACTTGGGGGACTTATCTCCATTGGACTGGAGTTCATGAAACCAGGGCCATTGAAACTGAGATGGAACTCCATGTGCCGACATCACCCAGGAATTCCTGATGGCAGTGAGACTCATTTGTTGAATAAAGCCAATACTTCCAAATAAACCTGTTGGACTATAACTCAGTGTTGTGTGATTTTTAACTTTACCTGAAGTAGTTTAAGCTAATACATTTGCTCATTGGTTTGCATGTATCTAAATTAGATTAAGCTAACAAATTTGCCTTATATCAAAATGCATGTGTTTTCCTTTATTAACTTTGAACAGACTTTGAAGAACATGTTCAGTATTTTCAGCTTAACAATACACTTGATGCTGCAAGCAGAGTCTGAGCAAAACATTCAAGAGGGAAAAGGAGAGGAGAAAGACTGAAGGACGAGTTCTTTAACGCCTCGGCTGGATAGCAGGATGCTACTCGTACCACTTTAATGACTCTGAAACAGTCCATGCCAACAGCTTGTTTGTCCTCTGGTATCAGTGAACCAGCCCCAGCTGTCACATTGTGTACTTTCTTTACTTAATTAACTCATGTATGACAGTAGCAACAGTTTGATTGACTTTAAGTTTGAGAAGCTGTGAGAAGCAGCCGTCTTTAATTGAAGTTGTCATATTGCTGGCATATTCGAAAACTGATAGGTTAATAAAAAAAGCTAGGATCATCGACAGTGGGAGCTGTACAGAAAATTGTAGAAACATGTGATGATGATTATGAGTGTCCTTGCTAGACTTTTGAAACAGATTACGAAAGGAACAACTGAGTTAGAAACTATCTGGAATAGGTTAGCCTACAGTGCCATTTATGTGCTTTATAGTTGGTTAGAGAAAATAAAAAGCTGTGTGATTTGGAAAAACGGCTACAGGATTAATATAATTACCAATAGGGAAGCATTGTACCCATTATATGTAGTACAAAGAAAAGGCTGCAATTGGACACAACATTGTGACTGGACAAACTGGAAATTGATATTGAAACAAAGATAAAACGGACTTCTCTTTTAATACAGCAAAAATAAAAACACGCCAGACAGCAGTCTGTGAACCAACAGCAGCTGGGATTGTTATCTTGCAAGACAAGGAGGTAACCTTGGGAATGTAATTAACAGCAACTGTGCCATCCTTGTGCAGTGAGGTAAAGTTGGTGTGTACTGTCCCCCATGAGCCAGAAGGGGTGGACAGGGGAAGGGGACCCTTGGGCAGAGTCAGGAAAGAGATCAACAAGTCCCTTTTCCCCAGTGAAGCTAAGGGGGCTCTCTGTGCGAGTTCCCATGACAATTGCAAGGAAAGTATCCCATACATTTGACTGAAATCACTACTAAAACAAGTAGTAGTCCAAAAGCATCATAAATACGAGACTTTCAAATCTTATTTGATTGAAAAGTTTTTAAAAACTGTTTTGTTTTTAAAAACTACTATAGAAAAATGTTGTGAAAAAATGGTTTAGCTTGTTCTGAAAAAAATAGATGTGTTTTTGGAAGACATTCGATTTGAACTCAGAATTTGGGATGAAAATATTTTGTCCATATATTTGTATTTTTCTGAAATTCTTTAAAAAGAGTATTGATAAAGTTTTCTTGAAGACAGTAGAAATTTAAATTGCCAATTTGAAATTATCAGAAGAATTTGACAGTTTTAAACCTAATATGTGAAAATACAACACGATATCACTGGGTGATTTAGGCCCATCCCTTCTCAGACCAGTAGAGTTAACTCTTGTGGCCAGCAGCTTTTAAATCTTCCCACATTCCTTCTGTCTGAGGAGCTGCGTCATTTTGCATAGGACTAAGTTCTGAATTTCTAAACTTACACTTGCAGAGTCATAGTATATTTTGTTTTTGTGTTTTTAAACAGATTTCAAGAACAGAGCAAGGAAGCCGAAAGTCTTGTGGAGACAAAGTCTTTGAAAACAGGAGAAGCCCAAACTGACTGGAATCACTTGAATCTTCAATATAAGAGAACTATTTGAAACTACCAAGTCTGGATGTAATTGTTTCTGAAACTGGGATTGATAAAATTACTTGATACAAGTTGATAGTTCAAACACACACTGGAAAATTTAATTGAATTTTAAGGTGTGAGTAAATTCAAAACGTTATATCTTAGTTTAAAACAAGTGCCAAAGGAAAAACTATGTGGTTTTAATTTATATCAAGATAAAATTGGATACATCGTTTTGGAAGGAAATTAATTGACCACAAATGAAACCTGTCAGCCTAACAATATCACTGGGGTTGTACATAAAAGAAACCCTTGGTCAATTTTGAATTCAGAGTAATTTTAAAAGAAGAAAACTTGAGTACAATCTAGCAAGTTGTGTTTGAGAAAATTATATCTACCTTTTCATAAGAAAGACCAAACAAACAAAATGCTCGAAACAATATCGTAATAATGTATGTTTATCACTTGAAAAAGCTATTATGAATACAAAGTTAAAAATCACACAACACTAGGCTATAGTCCAACAGGTTTCATTGGAAGCACTAGCTTTGTGATTTACACATGAAAGAAGTGAAACTATCATGGTATTCCAACAGATGAACGACTCAACAGACAATCAAGATATTTTTCAATGTATAATTTCAGTTACATCACACTGTAAAGTTTTACTATAAATTTTGTGCCTTACAATTGTGGCCTTCACAACCACCTGATGAAGGAGCGGCGCTCCGAAAGTTAGTGCTTCCAATCAAACCTGCTGGACTATAACCTGGTGTTGTGCGATTTTTAACTTTGTACGCCCCGGTTCAACACTGGCATCTCCAAATCATGACTTCCTGAATCAATTATAATGATTACTAAAGTACAAAATCATAGTAATAAATTAGAAAACTAAAGAAATTAGAAGTTCAAAATAAAGGCCTTTCCAACCTGATCCACACTAGTACCAAGCCTCCTTTCTGTGTCAGCCCTCACCTCCAAACTGCACCAGGATTCACTTCCAGATTGCACGAGCTTCGCCTTGAGGCTGTGAATCCACTCTGGGTTCACCTCAAGGCTGTGAGTCCACACTGGTGCTGTGAGCCCACTTGGGAAAAGTATTCAGAGATGACAATACAGCATGTAATAGCAGATTCAGTATAAGATTAATATTGGGGACTGCCCAAATCGGGGTGGAGGGAGGGGGTGATGGGAAAGGGACCTTTCACCAACGGTCTGGGGTTTGTGTGACTAGTGCTGTGGACGATCCTCATTTGGCTGGGGTTCCTGAGACCGGTGCCATGGAAGCTGAGGTAGCAATTTGAACATCAACAATCACCTAGGACCCTTTGTTGGGCAGAAGGCAATAAGGTTCTGGATTAGTGGTGCTGGAAGAGCACAGCAGTTCAGGCAGCGTCCAAGGAGCAGTAACTTCATTTGTTGAATTTGTCCAGAGTAGCTTAAGCTAAGAGATTTGCTCATAACCTTGCATTTGTCTAAATTAAATTAAGGTAATAAATTTTGCTTTATATCAGAGTGCATGTGTTTTTATGTATTCATTTTGAACACACCTTAAATAGCCCATTAGATACTTTCAGCCTAACACTACACTTGGTGCTGTGAGCAGGATCTGAGCAAAAAGCTCAAGAAGGAAAAGGAGAAGAAGAAGATTGAAGGACAAGTTCCCTAACACCTCGGTTGAAAGCAGGATGCTGCTCCCACCACTTTAGTGACACTGAAACATTCCATTGACAGCTTGTTTGTCCCCTGGTATCAGGGCACCAGCCCCAACTGTCACATTGCGTACTTTCTTTGTCTAGCTGACAAATGTACCTCCACATCCTGACTAATGCATGTAACAGTTCAATTGCCTTTAAATTTGAGAAGCTGTGAGAAATAGCAATCTTTAATTGAAGTTGTTATATCACTGGTACATTTAAAAATGTGACTAATAGGTTAATGGAAGAGTTAGGATCATCGGCAGTAGGAGCTGTACAGAAAATTGTAGAAATATGTAATGGTAATTATGAATGTGTCCCTAATCTGTCTGATTCAATGGTAAATCCAACTTAGAAGGTAGTTACTCATTTTAAAATTGCATCTATGTCATCTTCAGCACTGGCAATCACTCTCTAACAATATGATTATCCACCCAGGAAGTTCCGTGTCACTGGTCATGGGTTCTGTGGGTCCATGTGTGGCTGATGAGCTCAATCCTAGAGCCACATCTCAGACACACATTTGTCTGGTGTTTCCAGGAAGTGGAGTTGGTGCTTGGCATTGAAAAAGCCAGCATTCCTTTCTCTGCTTCATTTTGAGTATTGCTTCTTGGCAATGGGAGTTCTCAAAGAATTGTATCCCTTCATACAGGAGTTTGCTCCAAGTCAGTTTCTTCTGAGCAAATGTCTCCCAGGCATTGATGTCCACGTTGTATTTCTTGAAGGAAGTTGACAGGGAGTCTTTGAAATGCTTGCTTTATCTTCCTCTCATTTGACTTGTGCTGGGCGAAGATGATTTCCTTTAGCAGTCAGAACTCAGGCATCCGAGGCATGTGGCTGGCTCAGCGGAGTTGGTTTTGGATTATCATGGCCTTGATGCTGGTAATATTAGCTACCTCAAGGACAATGATGTTAGTACGTCTGTTAACATGCCTGTCCTCCAAATTGATGTGGAGAATCCATGTCAAAGAGCATTGATGGCACTACTCAAGGGCGTTGTGGTGGTGTCCATATGT
This sequence comes from Hemiscyllium ocellatum, assembly GCF_020745735.1. Lineage (NCBI taxonomy): Eukaryota > Metazoa > Chordata > Chondrichthyes > Orectolobiformes > Hemiscylliidae > Hemiscyllium > Hemiscyllium ocellatum. The sequence goes on from NC_083430.1 coordinate 43,746,866, forward strand.
AGTCTATGTTTTGGAGCCATTAAGAAGAGTCAGAAGGATGACTGCTTATACAGAAGGATCTTGGTATCTGCACGGTTGTCACAACCATCAAAGACTCTCACCCTTAGATGTCTAGAGGTTATGCTTGCAGATTGGCTCTGATATTGAATCGCTGCAATGATGTCAACCTTCAGTGAGAGATAGCCTGCCAGGGAAGGGAAATGTTTCACATTGTGAGGATTTCTCCATTGAGCTTAATGGAAGGATGAACTAGAACTTGACCTGGGTTTAGTTGGTAAAGAATTTGAGTCTTCCTGAGTTTGGGGCTGAGACCAATTCTTCGGTCTGCTTCCCCAATGGCATGAAGTGAGACTTGAAGTTTCTCTTGTGAGAAAACAGGGGTGACATTTTCACCCACACGCTGAAGCTCCACAAATGAGGTCAGTGTCATTTTCTACTTGGATTTCAACCAGTTAAGGTTGAAAAAAATTCTGTCCATCCTATAGACAATGTCCATGTCACTAGGAAGCTTGTTCTCGACAAGATGAAGAATTGTGGCAATGAAAATGGAGAAAAGGTTGAGGGTGATGACACACCCCTGCTTGACCCCTGTCTTGACCTCAAAGTGTTCTGTTATGTGGCAATTGGTGAGACCGTCACCAACATCTTGTTGTGAAGGAGATGGAGGATGTTGATGAATTTCCCTGGACAGCTAGACTTTGACAGGGTCTTCCATTGCACTTCCCAATAGACCTAAGACTTGATCAGGTTGATGAAGGCCATGTAGGATAGTTGGTGTTGTCCTTGGCATTTCTCTTGGAGTTTCTGAGCAGTGAAAATTATGCCTGTCATTCCACAGTTTGACCGAAAGCCACACTGCCTCTTGGAAGGATTTCCTCAGAGTCTGGGAGAAGATGCTGAATGAGGATTTGGATGATGATCTTCCTGGGGATGGAGAGCAGGGAGATTCCTCAGTAGTATCCATAGTCCACTTTGCATTGGCAGCATCCCTGAGATCAATAGGAATTTCTTCTTTATCCCAGAGTTTGATCTTTCTGTGACTTGGCATCTTGCTGCAATGAAGAGGCTAATGTGTTCCTTTTTTTTAACTTCTTAGAATCGGAACAGAAGAGTGTTTCAGTAGCATTCTTCATGACTGAGCAAGCCTCTTCAGGGTCCATCCTGCTTGTCCTGCACAGGGAAGGGGCTAGAGAAAGTACCATAAAAATAGTCTGTTCCAACAGTGACCTGGTTGGAAAGCTGTATCCAATGGGCTCATCTACCTGCAATCTAAACCCCAAAGTCAAACTCAATCTCGGAATCTGGAATATATGAACCCACATGGATAATAAGCAGAACAATCACCCAGAATAAAGAACTCTCCTTGTTGCCCATGAACTCAGACACTTCAGAATTGATATCACTCCCTCCAGGAGACTCAAAGAAGGCAAAGGGGAGCTGAGGGTGGAAGATGGTGATCGCACCGTCTTCTGGAGAGGGAAACCTGAGGATCAACACAGAACACATGGAAATGGATTTGCCATCAAGAATGAGCCTGTCAACAGACTCTTGGAGCTCCCTGTTACATTAAGTGATCATCTCATAACTATCTGCCTACAGTTTGTCAAGAACCATCAGGCAACAGTCATGAGAGCTCCAACCCTTGAAGTCCTAGATGAGTCCAAAGGAAGTTTCTACTCCATCTTAGACACCGTACTCATCAATATCCTGAAGGGAGATTAAACCAACCTCCTTGGAGACTTCACCACCGGAGTTTGAAAGGACTCCCAACTCTTGAAAAGGAATGAAGAGAAAGGAAGGAGGCAGAAATTGCAACTCCAAAAGGTTTCTCCTGGTCACCAATGGCATTTATGTAACACTGGGGTTGACCGACTTTGCAGGATTTTGCACAATCTTGCAATTCAGACATGACCAACTGATCTCTGTTACCCAGCAACAGTACCTCAGATTGCCATCTCCAAAATCAAAACAAAGAGAGAAAATAATATGCTGGGACCTAACATACAGACCTCACTAAAAAGACAAAGAAAAGGTATCATCAACCAGACCTCATTTCACCAAAGAGCCTTGATGATTTTCAGCACGGTTAAAATATACAAATCAGATGTAAATTATGACCAAAGTGAAAAGCACCAATAATAGCGTGATATGTCACTGAAAATACATTGCTGAGGTGTTTGTACAAACCATTTATCCCCATGTGATTTTTTTTCCTGTTAGATGTTATATACCCAAAAACGTGCCCAGGTAGAGTAGGATAGGAAAGTTGGAGAAGAGAACTGAGCAAGTGACCTCCTACGTCACCCAGAAATACCAAAATGACAATGTCTGAATGGAATCCAGAAACACACTCGAGATTTCTGTTGATACAAGTCCATATGCTGAGGAGCACAGATTAGATTAGATTCAATTCCATTCAGTATGGAAACCACCCTTCGGCCCAACAAGTCCATGGCGACCCTCCAAACAGTAACCCACCCCCCACCCCCTCCATTTACTCCTGACTAATGCACCTAGCACTACAGGCAATTTAGCATGGCCAATTCACCTGACTTGCACATTTTCTGGATTGTGGGAGGAAACTAGAGCACCCGGAGCAAACCCACGCAGACACAGGGGGAATGGGCAAACTCCACCCAGACAGTCACCCGATGCAGGCATCCAACCTGGGACTCTGATGCTGTGAGGCAGCAGTGTTAACTACTGAGCCACTATGCCACCACTTAGTTGAAGCATTTGAAGGTAATGGAACAAATGCCAATTTGACAGATCTGCCTGTGCAGGTTTACAACAATTCAAGCACAGCTCCCAGGAAGTATTCCTTTTTTCTCAGGTTCTCAAACAAGATGATAGTCACCTCTGGCTTTCCAGAAATCGGTTGTAAAATCTGACCCCTCTGATAGTCCTTGTGATGAGAGATCTCGGTTCCAAATGTCAGCCCTTTAAAAACAAGAATGTCTCTAATTTCAATTTCAATTTATAGGGACTTATACCAGATTGCAGTGGGTGGTTTTGGTAATGATTTCTTCCTATCCATGTTATGTGTATTGTTGCTATTTTCAATGTTCCTTTATGAAGAGTGTAAGGCAAACAATGTAGCTGTGTTTTTATTTCTCTCCAAACATCTGGGCTGATGATAAAAATGTATATATCTGTACCATTTCCTCATAATTTCATTCTAGATAACTATTATTTACTTTCTTTTCCTTTAATTCTTTCACATGGTACTTGCCTTGAAAGAAACCTGCAGATGATGGAGTCCCACATACCTGCTCTTGTCCTTCTCGATGGTCGAGGTCACAGACTTGGAATACGCATTCAAAAGTGTCTTGGTGAATTTTGGTGCTGCACCTTGTAGATGTTACACACCACTGCCTATTACATGCTAGTGCTGAAGGGTGTGAATGTTGAATGTTTAGATAGAGTCAATCAAGCAGGTTGCTTTATCCTGCATGGTATTGGACGTTTTGAGTATTTCTGGAGCTATACTAATCCAGGCAAGTGGACTGTATTCATCGCACTCCTGACTTGAGGAGTCAGAAGATGATTTGCCCACCAATAAATAAAAAGGCCTATGGCATGCTTGCCTTCATTGGAAGTGGCATTGAGTATAAGGATAGAAAGTTATGCTTCAACTTTATAGGACTTCAGTTCGGCTACACTTGGAATATTACATACAGTTCTGGTCATCACACTACCAGAAGGATATGGATGTTTTGGTGACGGTACCAAAATGTTTTATCAGGATGTTGCCTGGTGTGAGGGATGTTAGCTATGAAGAAAGACTGCATAGATTGGATTTGTTTTCATTGGAATGCAGCAGGTTGAGGGGTGACCTGATAGAAGTTTATAAGACTATGAATGGCATAGATAGAGTGAAAAGTATGTGGCTTTTTCCCAGGGTAGAGGGGTTAATTACTGGGGACACAGGTTCAAGGTGCAGGGGTTGAAGTTTAAAAGAAATGGATGAGGCAAGTTTTTGACACAAAGGGTGGTGAGTGCCTGGAACATGCTGCCAGAGGAGGTGGTGGAAGCAGACACAATAGCAGCATTCAAGAAGTACCTGGGTGAGTACATGAATAGGAAGGGAATAGAGGGATACGGATCCTGGAAGTGAGGACAGTTTTACTATGGAAGGGCAAAATGTGTCAGTGCAAGTGTCAGTTCCTGTGCTGTATTGTTGCTTGTTCTTTGTTCACCACAGGATTCCTAGCCTCTGGCTGGTCTTTGCAGTCTGTGTATTTATATGACTGGTCAAGTTCAGTGTCTGGTCAAAGGATATTAGTGGGTCATTGAATTTCAAGGGGAGTTGTTTAGATTTTCTCTTGTTAGAGATGGTCATTGTCTGGCATATTCTTGTGCCAATGTTACTTGTCATTTATCAGCCTGAACTTGGATATTGTCCACGTCTTGCTGCTTTTGGATAGTATCTGAGGAACTGTGAATGGTGCCGAACATTGTGGAGTCATTAATGAACATCCCCACTTCTGACCTCATGATGGAGGGAAGATCATTGATGAAGCAGCTGAAGGTTGTTGGGTTTAGGACACTATCCTAAGAAACTTGCACAGTGACGCAGGCTGAGATGACTGACCTCCAATAACTGCAACCATCTATCTTTGTGCCAGGTATAACTCCAACCAGTGGAGAGTTTTCCCCCAGTTGCCACTCATACTAATTTTGTGAGGGTTTATTGATGCCACACTCAGTCAAATGCTGTCTTGACATCAAGATGAGTCACTTTCACCTCATATTTAAGACATAGGAGCAGAAATTAAACCATTCAGGTCATTGAGTCTGCTCTGCTATTCAATCATAAGTTTCTCAACCCCATTCTCTCAGTAACCCTTGATCCCCTTAATACTCAAGAACCTATCTTTCTCAGTCTTAAGTATACTCAATGACCTGGCCTCCAAAGCCTTATGTGGCAGTGAATTCCATAGATTCACCACTCTCTGGCTGAAGAAGTTTTTCCTTATCTCCATTCTAAAAGGTCTTCCTTTTACTCGAAGTCTGTGCCCTTAGGTCCTAGTTTCTCCTACCAATGGAAACATCTTTCCAACTGTCCAGGCCATTCATTATTCTGTATGTTTCAATTAGATCCCCTCCCCCGCCCCATCCTTCTAAACTCCATTGAGTATAACCCAGAGTCCTCAGACGTTCCTTATATGTTACGTTTTTCATTCCTGGGACCATTCTCATGAACTTCCTCTGAACATGTTCCAGGGTCAGTACATTCTTCCTGAGATATGGGGCCCAAAACCACATCCAATACTCCAAATGCGCTTTGACCAGAGCATTATAGAGAGCATTGTAGAGCATTATAGAGACTCTGAAGTATATCCCTACCTTTATATTTAAGTCCTCTCAAAAGAAATGCCATCATTGTATTTGCCTTCCTAACCACTGTCTCAGCCTGCAAGTTTACCTTGAGAGAATCCTGGACTAGAACTCCCAAGTCTCTTTGCACTTCAGATTTCTGAATTTTTTCCCCATTTAGAAAATAGTTCATGCCTCTAATCTTCCTACCAAAGTGCATGACCCTTCACACTTTCCCACATTGTACTCCATCTGCCACTTCTTTGCCCATTCTCCTAACCTGACTAATCCTTCTGCAGCCTCTCAGGCTCCTCAATGCTTTCTGTCCCTTTACCTATCTTTGTATCATCTGCAAACTTAGCCAGGATACCCTCAGTTCCTTCATCTAGAACTTTAACGAATAAAGTGACAAGTTGTGTCCCAACACTGTGCCTTGAGGAACACCACTTGTCACTATCATGAGAAAGGACCCTTTTATCCCCACTCTCTGCTTTCTGCCAAACAGCCAAGCTTCTATATACTCTAGCACCATGGACACTTATCTTACTCAGTAGCCTCCTGTGTAGCACTTTGTCAAAGGTGTTCTTGAAGTCCAGATAGATAAAATCCATTGGCTATCCTTGGTGTAACTTGCTCATTACTTATAGTCGTATTCATAGTCATAGTCATGATGTTGGGACGGACCCTCGGGGGTCCCGTCGCCACGTGTCCTTGGAAGGAGAGACCACACCGGCTTCTTTAGTTTGGAGTGGAACACCGTTTATTTACAGAATCAAAACTGGCAAACTATACAATGAATTCTACAGCATGCAATTCGTTGGAGAAGGCGTTCTGCTTTCCCCTTCGGACCTGGCTCAATTATACTTTGCGCTGCCAGGAGTTCCCGGTCAGTTCTCCCTCGTTCGTCCCCCTCATTGGTCAGTACACCTGAGAGCGAGGGGGTCTGTGCCTCTATTGGCCGCATCGAGGTGCCTGTCCAGCTCCCACTGTGCCGGACAATGGTACAGCCATCCTGGGGTCGGCAGTTCCGACCTTGCAATCAATAGTCCATTGTACAGAGTATCGATCTCATTACTATGTGTCTGACAGGCTAGGCGTTTTCCGTAACAGAGTCAATGGTTTTCCGCAAGCGAATTAACAATCATTATTATTCATCATGGGTTTCGATGGGGATCCGTTCTAGTAGGTACATTAACAGATGCTTTAACAATCATGTACTCCGATAGCGCAATTCACACCGTTCGACAGTTACCGGTTCCTTTATTAGTCATGAGTTCTCAGTGGGACAGTCTGATACTGGCTGACATGATCTAATCAGCGAGGAATGTTGCTTCAGACAGGTAGCCCTGCAGTTGCTAGGTTTTCCCCCATGGCTGTGATTAACTGTTTGGGGACTGGAACTGGTAATGTCTGCTGTAGCAATAGTGCTACCCTCCCTAGCCCCACTCTAGGCCCTCTGATGATGTATTCTCCCCAACAATAGTCATAGTCATGCAGCACAGAAACAGACCATTCAGTCCAACTTGTCCATGCCGATCAAGTTTCCCAAAACTAGTCCCATGTGTCTGCATTGGGCCCACATCCCTCTCATACTTTCCTATTCATATACCTATCCAAATGTCTTTAATGCTGTAACTGTACTTGCATCTAACACTTCCACTGTCAGTTCATTCCACTTGTGACACCGTGAAAAAATTGCCCTTAGATCCCTTTTAAATCCTTTTCCCCTCACCTTAAAAATATGCCCCCTAATTTTGAACTCTACTACCCTTAGGAAAGGACTTTAGCTATTCACCTTATCATGCCTCTCATGATTTTATAAATTTCTATAAGATCATCTCACAACTTCCTATGGTTCGGTGAAAAAAAACCCTCTTTTCATAACTCAAACCCTCCAGTCCTGGGAACATCCTTATAAATCTTTTCTGCACCCTCTCCAATTGAATCATGTCCTTCCTATAACAGGGTTGTCCAGAACTGCATACAGTAATCCAAAAGTGGGCTCACCAACGTCCTATACAACCACAACATGATGGCCCAAGTCCTATACAACCACAATATACTCAATAGTCTGAGCAATGAGGGCAAGCATTCTCAAAGGGCTGAATGGCCTACTCCTGTTCCTATGTTCCTAAAGTTTATAGGTTACAGGCAGGAAAGTAGAGCGGAGACCAAGACTTGATGTTACTGAATTTTAGAGGAGGTTCAGGAAGTTGTATTGCCAAGTCCAGTTGCTTTTCTTTCACTGAGTGCAAAGATCTTCATCTTACATATTACATCTATAGTTTCTCCTTCATACCCTGACATGTGGTTGCCTCCCACAAGAATTCATGATGGACAGACTTCAGGAGTCAGAAGGCGAATTCATCACTGCACAATTCTCAGCAGCCGCTGACCTGCTATGATAGTCATAGTATCTCCATGGCTAGTCCAGGTCTGTTTCTGGCCAATAATAATCCCCAAGGTGGGGGTAGTGGACTCCTCAAAGAATTCTAGCAGATTTGTCAGGCATGACCTCCCTTTGATAAAACCATGCTGACCTTGCCCTATTTTGCCAAACACTGCAAAGTATTCAGAAATCTCATCCTTCACAATGGACTCCAGGATCTTACTCATGACTGAGGTGAGGCTAATCAGTTAGTAATTTTCCATTTCTTGCCCAACTCCCTTTTTAAACAGGGGTGTCACATTAGCAATTTTCCAATCCTTTGGGACTCTCCCTAATTCTAGCGATTCCTGAAAGATCACCACTAAAGCCTCCACTATCTCTTCAACTATCTCCCTTAGAACTCTGGGGTGTAGGCCATCTGGTCCAGATGACTTATCCACCTTCAGGCAATTCAGTTTTTCTAGTACCTTCTCCTTGGTGATTGCCACCATACTCTGCCCCTTTACTCTCTTGAATCTTTGGGATATTACCCATATCTTTCACTGTGAAGATTGATGTAAAGTAATTATTCAGTTTTGCAACCATTTCCATGTTCTCCCCTACTATCTCTCCAGCAGCCCAATATCCACTTTTGCCCATTATACATCTGAAGAAACTCCTACAGTCTTCCTTTACGTTACTGGCTAGTTCACCCTCATATTAAATCTTCTCCCTCCTTATTTCTTTAGTTGTTGTTCTCTGTAAGCTTCCCAATACTCTGGTTTCCCACTCTTCTTTGCCACATTACAGATATATGCTTTCTCTTTTGTTGATATGGTATCCCTGACTTCCCTGGTCAACCATGGTTGCCTCATCCTCCCTGTCCCATGCTCCTGTGTTGTGTCTCCTGAATTACTCCCAGAAACCCCTGCCATTGCTGTTCCACTGTCTTTTCTGCTAGGCTCCTCTCCCAGTCAATTCTACCCAGGTCCTCCCTCATGCCTCTGTGGTTGCCTTCATTCAGCTGCAATACCGTTCTATCTTCTCCCTCTCAAAATGCAGAGTAAATTCAATCATATTATGGTCACTGCCTCTGAAGAGTCACCTTAAACTCCCTTATCAAGTCTGCAGAACACTGAGAAAGATTAATTTGGAGGTATAACAATACTCTATACAGCCCTCGAGCCAGGTAGGAGTCGAACCTACAATCTTCTAATCTGTAGTCGGTCAGATTAGGGGTGGCCTGGTGGCTCAGTGATTAGCACTGCTGCCTCACAGCTCCAGGGTCCTGGGTTCGATTCCCGCCTGTCTGTGTGGAGTTGGCACATTCTCCCTGTATCTGCGTGGGTTTCCTTTGGGTGCTCCGGTTTCCTCCCACAGTCCAAAGATGTGCAGGTCAGGTGAATTGGCCGTGCTAAATTGCCCACTGTGTTAGTCAGGGGTAAATATGGGGTAGGGGAATGGGTTTGGGTGGATTCCTCTTCGGAGGGTCGGTGTGGACTTGTTGGGCCGAAGGGCCTGTTTCTACACTGTAGAAAATCTAATCTAAAAGATTGTGCTACAAGCCCCATGCTAGACAGACAACATGTTTCACGTGTGAACCCGCAACATCCAATTCATGGTTACAAACCTGGTCCATGTGGGGACTGAACCCATGACCTTGGCGTTATTAGCACCACGCTCTAACCATCTGAGCTCTTTTAGTTGTATTCGGACCAAAGCAATAATGAGCTGAGTGGCCCAGATAGAACCCAGACAGGATATCAGTGAGCAGATAAATGCTGCTTGAAAGCACTGTTGGTGACACTTTCCAACACGTTACTGATGATTAAGAGTAGCTGAATGGAGTAGCCATGGGCCAGATTGGATATGTCCTGTTTTTTGTGTACCAGACTTAGTGGGCAATTTTCCGCATTGTCAGGTAGTTGCTGGTGTTATGGCTGTACTGGAACAGCTTGGCTCGGGATATGGTCAGTTATGAAACACAAGACTTCAGTACTACTTTCAGAATGTTCTCAGTTTCCTTATGCTTTGCAATATCAGGTGCCTCCAACCTTTTCTTGATATGATGTGGAGTGAAGTGAAATGGTTAAAGTATCTGTGACACTGGGGACCTCAGGAAGAGGCTGAGATGGATAGTTTAAACAGCAGTTCCAACTGAAGATTTCTATGAATGCTTTTGCAATGATGTTCTGGGAATCCCCCAGCATCGAGGATGCGGATCTTTATGGACTCTCCTCCTCCTGTTAGTTATTTAAATGCCCACCACATTTGCCTTGGACATGACTGCAGACCTTGTGTCTGCTAGAATGGTTGTGGAACGGTTTACCTTTGTCTGTCCCATATGGATTCTGCAGTTTGGCACAGAACAGTCCTTTTTGTAACTTCACCAGGTTTACACCTTGTTTTTAGGAATGCCTGGTGTTTCTCCTGGCCTGCCCTCCTGCACTTGTGGTTGAATCAGACTTGTTCCCCTGGCTTGATGATAGTGGCAGACTGGAGGATATGCCAGGCCATGGAGGTTATATATTGTGATTGACTATAATTTGGCTTTGCAGATTACCACAATGCTTTTTGTATGTCCAGTTTTGAGTTGCTTCATCTTGTCAAAATATGTCCTACATAGGCCAGCCATAATGTCACACAAGACAATAGAGGGTATCCTCAATCGGAACATGGGACTTTGGATCCACACGTATTTCTTCTGATATTGTCATGGACAGATGCATCTGCTACAAGTAAATTACTGGCAAGTAGGTTCTTCTGTCTTACTGGTTGCTCACCACCAACAGCAGACACTGTGTAGCAGACACAGCCAGCTCCATTCATTGTAGTGTTACTGCTTCGTGATATTAATTACTCCTTGGTATTTCGAATGGGTTCTGGATCCAAATATTATTCGCTTGTTAGTGATGAGTATTTTTAAAACATGCTTTGGGTCCATACTACATCAGACAGTAGTTGTATGAGATTGCTTACTACAATGTCACTGAATCAAATCCTGGAACTTACTCTGTAACATTAATGTAGCAATGCTGTGGTCATATGGTCACCACACCGATTACATCAGTTCAAAGGGGTGCCCACCCACTTAAAGACAAGTAGGATTACAGAGTAAATACTTGCCTTGCTGCCAGTGACACCCCAACAAGTGAATGAGTAAATAAATGTAAAATGTGCATAATATGCCAACATTATCCCACAGTGCTTCTCTGAGTTGTATCAGAGCATGGTAGCAGATGCACAGGGGGTGTTCCTTTAGTATGTAGTTGAGTAATCATCGCACATTGCATTTTCCAATGGCACTTTAACTAAGTATACTTGATCTTGCCAAGCAGTCAAGGTGATCAAACACCGTGTCTCTCCATATTCTCTGTAAGATGGTAGACAGAAAGAGATAGAAATTATTCACGGTCCTGGTTCATTGCCACAAGCCAATCCCCTTAATTTCTGTGACATTAAATAACTCAGTCAAGTTTGGCTTAGGGAAGGTCTGCTATTGTGATTAGTGAAATTTGTTTCAGTCACCATCTGGATGTGTATTTCTTTTTTTTTATCTTCACTAACTATCGAATGACCATTCTTTATGGAGAGTTTAGACATTTAGTGTTGGTAGACCATTCCCCCATTACTGTCCCATATCATCCCACAGACTACTTCCTGCTCATCCAAACATTTAGGATGTGGCAGGTTCTCCCGTTATGATGCCACTCGAAAGTCATGATTGAATTACATAGAACTGTAACTCACAGCTGGGTATTCATTACTGTGTCTGTTATCTGTTCCAAAGTGTCCCACTGGAAATTCTTTTATACCATTGTGTCATGTGTTCTGATTCCAAAGGGTTTTGAATGTCAGCTTATCCATATCAAAGTCATTTTCTTCATTTGAGGAAATATATCAGTCCATTTTGATTTCACTGCAATTGTCTCCATGTTTCCTGGAGTAAAATTAACAAGGCATGGAGCAGAGACACAGAAACCAGTGTGCTAATGTCTTAGCTGGCAACCAGTTGTCAGTTCATTCTCTCCTAAACTTCTTGCCAAGTTCAGCATTTGGCATGGATGAATAAGTTGAGGCTGTCGCATGGGTAACTTGCTGGCGCAGTCATCCAGATTGTATATTTGGCATCCCTTACTGTTTACACATTAACAAAAGTACTTCACTCTTCTAAAGGCAGATGTGAACATTCTCAAAAATATAAGAGGTGTAACAAAGGAAGCTTGATAGAATCATCGCTGCCCAATTATATTGCCTCTTACATTTCCTGAGTGTTGGAAAATGACATGATTGAGAAATGATTAAATATTGCTAATTAATTACCCCTGCTGAAAATGTGTTGCTGGAAAAGTGCAGTAGGTCAGGCAGCATCCAAAGAGCAGGATAGTCGATGTTTCGGGCATGAGCCCTTCTTCAGGAATGACTTTCTTCATTCCTGAAGAAGGGCTCATGCCCGAAACATCAACTCTCCTGCTCCTTGGATGCTGCCTGACCTACTGCACTTTTCCAGCAACACATTTTCAGCTCTGATCTCCAGCATCTGCAGTCCTCACTTTCTCCTAATTAATTACCCCCTCAGGCTCCTACAGTCAGTGGACATATGCCTCCCACATAGATACTAAGATCAGTAGTCACCTTCATTGTCACTGATAACTCATGAGCAATGTCCAGGGTTCCACAGTGCAGGACTTCCCAAATTGTGGATCATGACTCTCTGTGGAGTTCCAAGACAAGACTTTTGTTGGGGAGCTTGGGCTAAATGCTAAAAAGTTGCAAGGTCCCTTTAAATTTTCACTTTTTTTTGTATTGATGGGTATGACCTAATGGACTGAAATTTGAGAATTGATTGTTACAGCAAGAAAAATTAGAAAAGTTAGCTTTTTTTTCCAGGAAAATCTTGCAGTTAAATTCATCTCACCCACGCCCCTGATCAGGAGTTAAATCTTGCTCAGGAACTATGTGTTGCCCCTTCCCACATCTGGAACTTCCCCACCCTATGCTCAAACATGGTCAGAGGCATTAAAATGAGGTCACACTAGAAAAGAAATTATGAAGCACTGCTCAGCTTTGCTGAGTTGACAGCATCATGATGGATTCACGTCTCCAAGAATCTAGACAGATAACTTGTGTGCAATACTTGCTTCGTTGTTGAAGACATTATCTTTTGAATGTGATGTTATCTGTCAATGACAGTTGTAAAATGGGTGGCACGGTGGCACAGTGGTTAGCACTGTTGCCTCACAGCGCCAGAGACCCTGGTTCAATTCCCGCCTCAGGCGACTGACTGTGTGGAGTTTGTACATTCTCCCCGTGTCTGTGGTGGCTTGCTCCAGTTTCCTCCCACAGTCCAAAAATGTGCAGGTTAGGTGTATTGGCAATTCTTAATTGCCTGTAGTGTTAGGTGAAGGCATAAAATGTAGGGGGGTGGGTTGTGCTTTAATAGGTGCAGGAGTAGGCCATTATGCCCTTCAAGCCTGCACCACCATTCATTATGATCATGGCTGATCATCCTCAATCAGTATCCTGTTCCTGCCTTATCTCCATACCCTTGATTCCACTATCCTCAAGAACTGTATCCAACTCTTTCTTAAACGAATCCAGAGACTGGGCCTCCACTGCCCTCTGGGGCAGAGCATTCCACACACCCACCACTCTCTGGGTGAAGAAGTTTCTCCTTCTCTCTGTCCTAAATGGCCTACCCTGTATTTTTAAGCTGTGTCCTCTGGTTTGGGACTCACCCTTCAGCAGAAATATGTTTCCTGCCTCCAGAGTGTCCAATCCTTTAATAATCTTATAAGTCTCAATCAGATCCCCTCTCAGACTTCTAAACTCAAGGGTATACAAGCCCAGTTGCTCCAATCTTTCAACATAAGATAGTCCCGCCATTCCAGCAATTGATCTCGTGAACCTACGCTGCACTCCCTCAATAGCCAGAATGTCTTACCTCAAATTTGAGACCAGAACTGCACACAATATTCCAGGTGTGGTCTCACCAGGGCCCTGTACAGCTGCAGAAGAACCTCTTTGCTCCTATACGCAATCCCTCTTGTTATGAAGGCCAGCATGCTATTAACTTTCTTCACTACCTGCTGTACCTGCATGCTTGCCGTCATTGACTAGTGTACAAGAACACCCAGATCTCTCTGTACTGCCCCTTTACTTAACTTGACTCCATTTAGGCAGTAATCTGCCTTCCTGTTCTTGCCACCAAAGTGGATAACCATACATTTATCCACATTAAACTGCATCTGCCATGCATCTGACCACTCACCTAACCTGTCCAGGTCACCCTGTGGTCTCCTAACATCCTCCTCACATTTCACCCTGCCACCCAGCTTTGTATCATCAGCAAATTTGCTAATGTTACTATTAATATCATCTTCTATATCATTAATATATATTTTTAAAAGTTGCGGTCCTAGCACTGATCCCTGCGGTACCCCACTGGTCACCGCCTACCATTCCGAAAGGGAGCTGTTTATCACAACTCTTTGTTTCCTATCAGCCAACCAATTTTCAATCCAAGTCAGTACTTTGCCCCCAATACCATGCGCCCTAATTTTGCTCACTAACCTCCTGTGTAGTACTTTATCAAAGGCTTTCTGAAAGACCAGGTACACTACATTCACTGGATCTCCCTTGACTATCTTCAGAGTTACATCCTCAAAAAATTCCAGAAGATTAGTCAAGCATGATTTCCCCTTCATAAATCCATGCTAACTCTGACCTATCCTGTTGCTGCTATCCAGATGTGTCGTAATTTCATTCTTTATAATAGACTCCAGCATCTTTCCCACCACTGAGGTCAGACTAACTGGTGTATAATTTCCTGCTTTTTCTCTCGCTCCTTTCTTAAAAAGTGGCACAACATTAGCCACCCTCCAATCTGCAGGAACTGATCCTGAATCTATTGAACTCTGGAAAATAATCACCAACATCCACGATTTCTCGAGCCACCTCCTTCAGTACCCTGGGATGTAGACCATCAGGCCTCGGGGACTTATCAACCTTCAGACCTAACAGTCTCTCCAACACCAATTCCTTCAGCGGTTGGTATGGACTTGTTGGGCCAAAGGGCCTGTATCCACACTGTAAGTAATCGAAAAAAAAACAAATTTCCATACTACCCCTTGAAGAATATGTGTCTCAGTCAGTTACAAGGTTCTGTGTTTAATTCCCAGGATTAAACACAAAAGGATAATGTTGTCAAAGTTACTCTGTTGGTTGTGCTGTGTCTTAGAGGAGACATTAAAGTTCTTGACTGCCCTTGCAGATGAATATTAAAAATTTAAATATCTTTTTGAAGAACAGCAGCAAAATGATGCCCAGTGTCCCGGCCAATATCTTTCCCACTATTAAATCGCAAAAATAAATTCTCCAGCCGTTATCACATTACTATTTATGGGAACTTGCTGTGTGCAAACTGACGACTGTGTTTTCAATTTTGTAACTGTCACTGCACTTCAAAACTTCTCATTTAACAGCCTTTTAAATGCTGTAATTGTACCAACCCCCACCACTTCCTCTGGCAGCTCATTCCATACATGCACCATCCTCTGTGTAAAAACGTTGCCCCTTCGGTCCCTTTTAAATCTCTCACCTCTCCCCTTAAACCTATGCCTTCTTTGCACTCCCCTACCCTCAGAAAAGACCTTAGCATTCGCCTACCCATGCCCCTCATGATTTTATAAACTTCTATAAGGTCACCCCTCAGCCTCCGATGCTCCAAGGAGAAAAGCCCCAGCCTATTCGACCTCTCCCTATAGCTCAAATCCTCCAATCCCAGCAATATCCTTGTAAATCTTTTCTGAACCCTTGCAAGTTTAATAACATCATTCCTATACCAGGAAGACCAGAACTGAATTGAATGCAGTATTCCAAAAGTGACCTCACCAACGTCCTGTACAGATGTACACGACTACCCAAGTCCTATATTCCATGCACTATTTACGTGCTAAATAGTTGCAGGTAACTCAATTTCAGGATGGGGAAGTGAGAAAAGTCTTAGGGAGCAAGAAGAATGATGGGAGCAGGAAGAGATGAACAGATGGAGACCATCACCACCTTCAAGCACAACTAGGGATGGGCAACAAAATGCCACCCCAGCCAGCAGCAGCACCCAAGAGTTAATGAATAAGAAAAAAGGTGTTTTGTTATGGATGCCTAATGGGCAAGTCACTGTGGATTGCTTACTTCTTCTCTGGGTCCCACGTTAAGTGAATGAGTAAACATCAGAGCCATTTTCGAGGGTGCTGAGAACCACTGTCAATAAAAAGAAACAAGGTACAAAATTTCACACATTCAAATATGAAGCTTTTTACTCTGATAATACAATACATTGTAGGTTGCCTAATGCTTCATTGTATCACATCTTGATATAGCAGGGTGATTTTGTTTTTAAAAAATGGTGATTTATTTGTCGGTATCATTTTACTGGTGCTTGTGTCAGGTCGTGCGATGAGAGTCCACTTCAGTGCTGAAGACGCTGGGTGTGTGGCATCGTGAACAGACACAGCTTGATGAACGGCTGGTACATTCTGAGCCAGCCACTCGACGTGTCATTTTCTTTGCAAATTTCATAATCATGTCTTCCATATCTCGGATCTTCATCTCCATCTGCTGAAGTTTCCTCATGATCTTCTCTTGGATGGCAAGCCCTCTACGGAAACGTTTGATTTCCTTCCTTTTTTTCTCGCTTTTCATGTACTTTTTGGTGGAGGTGGATCCTATTTTCAAAATGCACGCGTACTTCTCCCACATTTTCTGCAAATAACACATTCAACAGTTAACAAAGTGCGGCTTACGGACCACAGAAGGGGTTTCCCCAGCAGGCCACGAAGAAATTCACTTAAAGATGATACACCCGCACCTGACTGAAGGAAGTGATGTGTTAATGGCAGAACAGTGCTGTACAGCTCAAACTGATGACGGACAGAACCCATGTCATTGTCTTATTTTGTGAGTTCTATAGACAATAGACAATAGACAATAGGTGCAGGAGTAGGCCATTCAGCCCTTCGAGCCTGAACCGCCATTCAATATGATCATGGCTGATCATTCCTAATCAGTATCCGCTCCCTGCCTTATCTCCATAACCCTTGATTCCACTATCCTTGAGAGCTCTATCTAACTCTTTCTTAAATGAATCCAGAGACTGTGCCTCCACTGCCCTCTGGGGCAGAGCATTCCACACACCTACAACTCTCTGGGTGAAGAAGTTTCTCCTCATCTCTGTCCTAAATGGCCTACCCCTTATTTTTAAGCTGTGTCCTCTGGTTTGGGACTCACCCTTCAGCAGAAATATGTTTCCTGCCTCCAGAGTGTCCAATCCTTTAATAATCTTATAAGTCTCAATCAGATCCCCTCTCAGTCTTCTAAACTCAAGGGTATACAAGCCCAGTTGCTCCAATCTTTCAACATAAGATAGTCCCGCCATTCCAGGAATTGGTCTCATGAACTTACGCTGCACTCCCTCAATAGCCAGAATGTCTTACCTCAAATTTGGAGACCAGAACTGCATACAATATTCCAGGTGTGGTCTCACCAGGGCCCTGTACAGCTGCAGAAGAACCTCTTTGCTTCTATACGCAATCCCTCTTGTTATGAAGGCCAGCATGCTATTAACCTTCTTCACTACCTGCTGTATCTGCATGCTTACCTTCATTGACTGGTGTACAAGAACACCCAGATCTCTCTGTACTGCCCCTTTACTTAACTTGACTCCATTTAGGCAGTAATCTGCCTTCCTGTTCTTACCACCAAAGTGGATAACCATACATTTAACCACATTAAACTGCATCTGCCATGCATCTGACCACTCATCTAACCTGTCCAGGCCACCCTGTGGTCTCCTAACATCCTCCTCACATTTCACCCTGCCACCCAGCTTTGTATCATCAGCAAATTTGCTAATGTTACTATTAATATCATCTTCTATATCATTAATATATATTGTAAAAAGCTGCGGTCCTAGTACTGATCCCTGCGGTACCCCACTGGTCACCGCCTGCCATTCCAAAAGGGAGCTGTTTATCACAACTCTTTGTTTCCTATCAGCCAACCAATTTTCAATCCAAGTCAGTACTTTGCCCCCAATACCATGCGCCCTAATTTTGCTCACTAACCTCCTGTGTAGTACTTTATCAAAGGCTTTCTGAAAGTCCAGGTACACTACATTCACTGGATCTCCCTTGACTATCTTCAGAGTTACATCCTCAAAAAATTCCAGAAGATTAGTCAAGCATGATTTCCCCTTCATAAATCCATGCTGACTCTGACCTATCCTGTTACTGCTATCCAGATGTGTCGTAATTTCATCCTTTATAATAGACTCCAGCATCTTTCCCACCACTGAGGTCAGACTAACTGGTGTATAATTTCCTGCTTTTTCTCTCGCTCCTTTCTTAAAAAGTGGTACATTAGCCACTCTCCAATCCGTAGGAACTGATCCTGAATCTATCGAACTCTGGAAAATAATCACCAACATCCACGATTTCTCGAGCCACCTCCTTCAGTACCCTGGGATGCACACCATCAGGCCCCGGGGACTTATCAACCTTCAGACCTAACAGTCTCTCCAACACCAATTCCTTCAGCGGTTGGTATGGACTTGTTGGGCCAAAGGGCCTGAATCCACACTGTAAGTAATCTAAAAAAAACAAAATTCCATACTACCCCTTGAAGAATATATGTCAGTTACAAGGTTCTGTGTTTAATTCCCAGGATTAAACACAAAAGGGTAATGTTGTCAAAGTTACTCTGTTGGTTGTGCTGTGTCTTAGAGGAGACATTAAAGTTCTTGACTGCCCTTGCAGATGAATATTAAAAATTTAAATACCTTTTTGAATAACAGCGGCAAAATGATGCCCAGTGTCCCGGCCAATATCTTTCCCACTATTAAATCGCAAAAACAAATTCTCCAGCCGTTATCACATTACTATTTATGGGAACTTGCTGTGTGCAAACTGACGACTGCGTTTTCAATTTTGTAACTGTCACTGCACTTCAAAACTCCTCATTTACCAGCCGTTTAAATGCTGTGATTGTACCAACCCCCACCACTTCCTCTGGCAGCTCATTCCATACATGCACCATCCTCTGTGTAAAAACGTTGCCCCTTCGGTCCCTTTTAAATCTCTCACCTCTCCCCTTAAACCTATGCCTTCTTTGCACTCCCCTACCCTCAGAAAAGACCTTAGCATTCGCCTACCCATGCCCCTCATGATTTTATAAACTTCTATAAGGTCACCCCTCAGCCTCCGATGCTCCAAGGAGAAAAGCCCCAGCCTATTCGACCTCTCCCTATAGCTCAAATCCTCCAATCCCAGCAATATCCTTGTAAATCTTTTCTGAACCCTTGCAAGTTTAATAACATCCTTCCTATACCAGGAAGACCAGAACTGAATTGAATGCAGTATTCCAAAAGTGACCTCACCAACGTCCTGTACAGATGTACACGACTACCCAAGTCCTATATTCCATGCACTATTTCCATTTACATGCTAAATAGTTGCAGGTAGCCCAATTTCAGGATGGGGAAGTGAGAAAGGTCTTAGGGAGCAAGAAGAATGATGGGAGCAGGAAGAGATGCTGAACAGATGGAGACCATCACCACCTTCAAGCACAACTAGGGATGGGCAACAAAATGCCACCCCAGCCAGCAGCAGCACCCAAGAGTTAATGAAGAAGGAAAAAGATTTTTTGTTATGGATGCCTAATGGGCAAGTCACTGTGGATTGCTTACTTCTTCTCTGGGTCCCACGTTAAGTGAATGAGTAAACATCAGAGCCATTTTAGAGGGTGCTGAGAACCACTGTCAATAAAAAGAAACAAGGTACAAAATTTCACACATTCAAATATGAAGCTTTTTACTCTGATAATACAATACATTGTAGGTTGCCTAATGCTTCATTGTATCACATCTTGATATAGCAGGGTGATTTTGTTTTTAAAAAAAGGTGATTTATTTGTCGGTATCATTTTACTGGTGCTTGTGTCAGGTCGTGCGATGAGAGTCCACTTCAGTGCTGAAGACGCTGGGTGTGTGGCATCGTGAACAGACACAGCTTGATGAACGGCTGGTACATTCTGAGCCAGCCACTCGACGTGTCATTTTCTTTGCAAATTTCATAATCATGTCTTCCATATCTCGGATCTTCATCTCCATCTGCTGAAGTTTCCTCATGATCTTCTCTTGGATGGCAAGCCCTCTACGGAAACGTTTGATTTCCTTCCTTTTTTTCTCGCTTTTCATGTACTTTTTGGTGGAGGTGGATCCTATTTTCAAAATGCACGCGTACTTCTCCCACATTTTCTGCAAATAACACATTCAACAGTTAACAAAGTGAGGCTTACGGACCACAGAAGGGGTTTCCCCAGCAGGCCACGAAGAAATTCACTTAAAGATGATACACCCGCACCTGACTGAAGGAAGTGATGTGTTAATGGCAGAACAGTGCTGTACAGCTCAAACTGATGACGGACAGAACCCATGTCATTGTCTTATTTTGTGAGTTCTATCGACAATAGACAATAGACAACAGGTGCAGGAGTAGGCCATTCAGCCCTTCGAGCCTGAACCGCCATTCAATATGATCATGGCTGATCATTCCTAATCAGTATCCGCTCCCTGCCTTATCTCCATAACCCTTGATTCCACTGTCCTTGAGAGCTCTATCCAACACTTTCTTAAATGAATCCAAAGACTGGGCCTCCACTGCCCTCTGGGGCAGAGCATTCCACACAGCCACCACTCTCTGGGTGAAGAAGTTTCTCCTCATCTCTGTCCTAAATGGTCTACCCTGTATTTTTAAGCTGTGTCCTCTGGTTTGGCACTCACCCATCAGCGGAAACATGTTTCCTGCTGCCAGAGTGTCCAATCCTTTCATAATCTTATACGTCTCAATCATATCCCCTCTCAGTCTTCTAAACTCAAGGATATACAAGCCCAGTCGCTTCAGTCTTCCAGTGTAAGGTAATCCCTCCATTCCAGGAATTGACCTTGTGAACCTATGCTGCACACCCTCAATAGCCAGAATGTCTTACCTCAAATTTGGAAACCAGAACTGCACACAGTACTCCAGGTGTGGTCTCGCCAGGGCCCTGTACAGCTGCAGAAGCACCTCTTTGCTTCTATACTCAATCTCTCTTGTTATGAAGGCCAGCATACTATTAGCCTTCTTCACTACCTGCTGTGCCTGCATGCTTGCATTCATTGACTAGTGTACAAGAATGCCCAGATCTCTCTGCACTGCCCCTTTACCTAAATTAATTAGCACAGCGTGAAAAGCCAAATCCCAAATTCAACTTCTATTCTAGGTTAATCTCATCTCGGGCAACAGTTGAGGCACTGCAATTAGTCTTAGTGACTTATGAAAAGAAAGCAGCCAGTGTCTACACACTTGTGTTGGTTGCTCAGCAATCCAACACCTTCGATGCTGAAAGGAGGTGCATGGACATCAGAGGAATGTAGGATCAGGCTTAGCTACAATTGACCCATTCCCATCACAGAATCCTCCCCGCCCCTGACAACTTAAATTTCTACAACTCCTACATGCCCTCTCTCCTCAAAACTGAACAGCCTATAGAGTGTGATCATCAGGGTGAGATACTGATTCAAATAGGGTTATACTCCTGCAACAGTGAATGCATTCAGGAGGGAGGAGAGAAATTGACAAATAAGGAACAAATAGAAGAGAGAAACTTATGTTGCCTGTCAGTATCAGGCTATTGCATGTTTTGCTAGATATGTACAAGGCTTGTTTTAAAGTACGTAGAATTACTATAATTTACAGAAAAAGCTATTAAACCAAAGCCTACTTTTTCACAAGCTTCTTTCTTTATATCACTCTATCAACACAATCTTCCATTCCTTTCTTACTCCCGTCTTTCTCTAACTACCTTAAATACTTCTGTGGTATTCATGAGAACATTCTTCTGAAACTGAATACAATTAGTCAATTTTTAAGCACAAATCAGGCCCGATCACCATAATAGTTGTATTTGTTCTCAACATGTTTGACAGAAACAACGAGAAAGTGACCTTTTATTCCCCTTTCTTGGAATGTCAGTGCTTCTGGCAAGCCCTGTATTTGATAATCACCCCTAATCATCCTTAACCTAAACTCGGCCATTTCCGAGTCGAAAAATTTTCATCTATTTACAAATGTAAAAAATCTATGTAAACCTGTCACATTCTTAATTGCAGCCTCCCATTAGTGATGCTACAGCACCACCACTGGTAAGAGGCTGTACCTACAACATTTCAAGTTTACACAATTTCCTGGATACATCTGGACACTGGAAGTTTAAACATTATAATAAGAAATACAACAAAGATATTTAAAGTGTTTACCAACTAGAGTCTGTACATCTTTTAATGTCACTTTATCTGAAGACTGTACATGACTGTGATTCCTTGAGTGCATCCGTAAGGTGCAGGCCTCACTATATGCAAATAATCCATGTAAGTCCATATTACACTAACCTGTATAAAGAAATTCTACATATAAACTGCTAGCTGAAATATATTATTCCATACTTGTAATAGGTAACTGTTTACTTAATAATGCTATTTGTTAAATATAATGCATGTTCTTTAATTACATAACTAACCATTATCATCGTCTGGATCCTACGTTTCTTTATAAAGTTAATGAAGAAACATATCAAAACAATTAGGCAAGCAACCAGGAAGGCACGGGCTAGGAAATTATCAAGGATAAAGCTTAAATCAGTTTCCTGTGTTATGTGGGATGCACACCAAGACTTGGAGGATGTGCTAGTGAAGTCACTTGGGATGGTTTCTGTCCGAACCCTTTGCCAGGCCCGGCATCCAGTAGCTTCACAGTGCTCAGGATGAGCACCCCGTCTGGAAGAAAAAAACTCTGAAAGTAGTGCGGCCATTGAAACCTAGAGTAATAATAAGCTGCAGCTGCATGAGTAAGATCTTGCCACTGGCCAAGAAAACCCTGGTAAATACAGCACAAATGCTTGTGAATTATGAGGTAACAAGTACCATTTGTGATGCCTCATCAGTTTACTGTGCTCCCTACCCCTCATCATTACTAAAGTTTGATTGGATCTTCTTCCCACCCCACCCCCATTTTCAATCAACCTTTGTGACATAAGAATCATATAAATTGAGCTTATGTCATGATCAATTGTGTGGTTCTAATAAACCCTGAGCTTGAGTCCCTATCCACTTGGTCTCAGGCTACTAAGATAATGCATGGTATCAAACGCATCCACCCAAACTACGGCGAGTGGACCCAGTCTGGTAAATCACCTTTGCATCCTCTGAAGAACCCTCACATCCTTCCTAACGTGTGATGAGCAAAACTGGATGCAATACTCTAGTTGCCACTCAACTAATGCTTTATAAAGATTCAGTATGAAGTCCAAGATCTTCTATGCCTTGTAAACCATTTTCTCAATATATAGAACATAGAACATAGAACATAGAAGGATACAGCGCAGTACAGGCCCTTCGGCCCTCGATGTTGCGCCGACCGAATCCTACCTAACCTATACTAGCCCAATAACTTCCAAATGCCTATCCAATGCCCGCTTAAATGACCATAAAGAAGGAGAGTTCACCACTGATACGGGCAGGGCATTCCATGAACTCACAACCCGCTGTGTGAAGAATCTACCCCTAACATCTGTCCTATACCTACCACCCCTTAATTTAAAGCTATGTCCCCTAGTAACACCTGACTCCATTAGCGGTAAAAGGTTCTTAGTATCTACCCTATCTAAACCCCTAATATGTCTTGCCATCTTCAAAGATTAATACACAAGGATCCAAAGCTTCCTGCACATTCTTTAGAATTGTGCCATTAAGTCTATATTGTATCTTTCTGTCAAACTGCATCACTTTACACTTCCCTGGAATAAATTCCATATTGCAATCTACTTTCACCAATTTTAGAATGTTCTTATTTCCTCTCCCACTGTTGTCCTGTTCTGTTCCACCCATTATCCAAAGGTAAAATCACAATTATACTTTTAGGTTCTGTGACTACAATTCAATTTGAGTATTCCATTTAAAGCTGGGTATTGAAGTTAGTCATTGTTACAAGATCATCAACTTCCAATACATAGGGTGCTTTCTTTCATCATCCTGGCAGGACTTTAGCAGGGAAATAGTAGGATTGTTAAAGAGTCCAGTTGTCAATCCTGCCCTCGATTTTCAGATGAACTTAAGTAAACTATTTCATTTCCTTTCTTCTGTGAAGGTTGGAGCTAATTGTTTCAAGGCTTTGGCCCTCCAGGGGAGTCTCACTCTACAAATGCCTGGATCTAAAGAGTTGAACATGAAAGTCATCATGGTTTTCCCAGCAGGAGTCTTTAATTAACATCACCATCCCTGAGTCTAAAGATTACAGGGTAGAGACCCCGGTACAGACTGTTTCATTGAATGGAGACGCGAGTCCCGCTTCTGAATTCAGAGCTGACACCCACCCTTCCCCCCACTCCATCCCATCCTTTATTTTGTGGATGGTGGCCAGCCCACTGGTACAATGAACGTCACAGTCATATCTGAGCCTGAGTTACTGTTAATCGGCCTGTACACCCTTCCAATTCCTTCACATTATTCGACAAGGGACAAGTGTGACAATGTGCCAACTCCCGGACTGGTAATGAATGACTTTCCTCGCTGCAGTACTGGCTGAGAATGAATGATGCATTCAGTCAGTCCTTGATAGTGAGACAGCGACACTGCAGTTCTTGGGTTTCAGCAAGCTGTTCATCTTTGTTACACGCCACTAATTATGTGCATAGTATTATCTTGTAAAACATAAATATTTTGCAACCGCAAATCAAGCTTAAAATGATAATATGCAACAAAAGGGGCAGACGGCCGCAGTAAAGCTCCTGTTTACATTTTCAACTTCTTGTCAAAGCGATTCTGTACAGGGAGCAGGGGACGGGAACAGTCACGTCCTAGAGCTGACCCTGTGACATTAGAAGGGGGAGTGACAGCTGGGGAAGAAGGCACCTTATCCCTCAAGCTGACAGCTTTGGAGAGATTCCATGCCCCCTGTGTGCAATGGTGAAGAAAGAGCCCACGCATAATGGATTGCGCCGTCTGTGCATTGAACACTCCTCTCCCAGCCAGTTCTATGGACAGAGACAGAATAGAGAGACCCACTCAAGTGTGGCAAGGGCCTGGGTTGTAGCAGTCACAACGAAAATAATCCATGATCGTGTAACTACAAACGTCTTTGTGCGAAATTCCTTCAGAAAGTAGCAATGAATCCACTTAAAATACGTTTCCATTCCCCATTCTGGGGTACAGGAGCAGGAATCTGACCACAAACATGATTTATGAGTTAAAAAGGTTGGGGAAGTAAATTAGCTCGGATTCCAACTTCTACTGACTTGAAATCAGTAACTGTGCGTCTACATCTGTTCATCTGTATTTTGTGTATCTGTGCGTATGTGTGCATTTCTCGATATGAGTGTGTATCTGTTTGTGTGTCTGTATGTCTCATTGTGTGTGTATTTCTCTGTATATTGTCTGTTTATATTGTGTGCCGACGTGTGTGTGTTTTTCTGTCGATATATGCGTTGTCTGTATAGGTGTGATTGTTTGTGTGGTACAAATTTTCAGTGCAGAGTCAGGAATCTAACAGCTGGGTGAATTTTAGGTTTCTGCCATCATGCCTGAGATGCTATTTTTTTATTTCAAATGTCTTACTTTTGGGGCTTCAGGATACAGGATCTATGTGCTTGACATCATTAGCTAAGGCAGATGACAGCCATTTTGGGAGCTGCCACTGCGTTGCAAAAAGAAGGCAGATGGTCCCTTAAAGCCTGGATGTATCTGTGATCTGTATCTGTGGCCATACTGACCACTGGAACCAGTGCAAAGAAGTGCAGGAAAAATCACACCTAAATCAAAGATGAGAAGGTTGCTGTGGGCCCCGCATCCAACCTGACAATAATAGTCACCAAACTATGTGCATTTACTGAATTAAAGATTAAAAATGTAATCAAAAACACTAGAGTTCCTTAACAAGCTCATTAATGAACTTAACGGGGCATTAAAGGAGCAAAAGGGCAGAACAGTGGCCTCATAGCACGAGGGACCCGGGTTTGAATCCACCCTCGGGCAACTGTGTGCAGTTTGCATACCCTCCCCATTGGTTTCCTCCGGGTGCTCCAGTTTCCTCCTACAGTCCAAAGATGTGCAGATTAGGGGGATTGACCATGGTAAATTTTCCATAGTGTCCAGGGATGTGCAGACTAGGTGAATTAGCCATGGGAAATGGAGGGCTATGGGTAAAGGGTAGAGGGCTGGGTTTGGGTGGGATGCTCTTTGGAGAGTCAGTGCAGACTCAGTGGGCCGAATAGCCTCATTCTAAACCATTGAGATTTGATGATCAATCAGTAGTAAGGAAAATTCTCATCTTCCACCCTCTTACATCCCGGTCCCTGGCCCCCACCAGCTCATTGTAAAATGATCTTAGAAGCATCAGGTCCCCGAAATGACCTCCGAGACCAGGATTTTGAAATGGCCCTGATCCAGGGCCTTGTGTTGCTGTCATTTGAAAATCCAGTTCTGTGACTGTCACTCTTATCTGTTCATTTCTTTTCTTTTAAAGTGTTGGACTCAATGGTTTGGAATCTTTTCTCCGGGTGCAGGGTCAACAACAACTACACCTTGTATTTATGTAGCACCTTTGACTTGGCACAATGTGCTTCTCAGAGCAATTATCAAATAAAAGTAAACTTTGAACTTTACAAGGACAGGCGACCAAAAACTCCAACTAAGAATGAAGTGGGGAGGTGACCCTGCTCCTGAATGTCCCTCTGTATGACTGGAGTGTTAGGAGTACTTGGGTCTTGAGTTTGAAAGTTCCTGTATACATTAACAACTCCAATCTCCTTCAAGGTTAAAATACCTGATGCTACACTGCATCCCAAATAAAACATGGCAAGATGGGGAGCATGCAGGAGTGACCACTTACTCTGGGAGCCCAGAGGAACCCTACACTCCCCTCCACTCCACACCCACCGTCCCAAGTCAAGGACCTTCAATAAAACAGAGTAGGAGAGAAATCTGTTTTTAAAAGTACAACTGTGTGGATCTCCCACAGCAAGCCAAGCAGCACACCAAGTCCAATACTGCTATACCATGTGACATTTACAAAATCATTGGGCTCATTTTAAATTCTATGGGCGCTGAAGAAAATGTTAATGCTCAGTTGCAGATGATAAAAGAAATGCAAAAGCACAGCCTGGTGTGGATTGAATAGTTCAGGCAGGAAGGCTTCAAGCTATATCTCAAGTCTGTGCTGTGTCAGCTGTAGCTCACAGTGGGAAGTACGCCTGCTTCTCAGGCTCAAGATTCAAGCCCCACACGAGGATTTAGAGAACAAAAACTCGGCTCCCACACCAGTGCAATGGGGAGGGAGGGCTGCGCTATTGTCAGCGTGGTCTTAAACTGGAGCTAACTGCCTTCTCAGAAGGATGTAAAAGATCCCAGTGCACTATGTTGAAGAAGTGGAGTTCTGCCATGGCCAATATTTATCATTCATCTGGTATCACTGGATAAAATGCTCGGATTGCCTAGTGACTCATTGCTATTGGTGGGAGTTCGCTGTGCAAATTGGCTGCTGTGTTACCTACATTTCAGCCAGTATGGAGAGCTGGCTGTATTTTCACTAGGCTAGAAATCCAGGGGTCTTAAATTAGCACTGAGGATGTGGGTTTGAATCCCCTCCTCCTCCAAGGCTGCTTATGGAATTTGAATCCAATTAATTTAAATTTCTGGAACATACAGCTGGCCTCTGTAATGATGACTACAACAGTGATCATTGCCTTTTGTCAAAACGCATCAGGCTTACTAAGGAAATCTGTACCCAGTCGAGTCTACATGTGACTCCAAAGCCACAGCAGTGTGTTCGACTCTTAACTGCCCTCTGAAAGGGTGAGCAAGCTTAACCATTCAAGGGCAATTAGGAATGGGCAAAAAACGATGGCTTGCCAACAATATCCAGATTACATGAAATGATAAAGGAGAATGGGGCTACGTAAATGTACTTATTTTAAAATCTTCAATTGTTGATGTTTGGAAGTCCTAGTCTATGGAAATTAATGTGAAATTGGCCACATGTCTAATTGACAACGTGGAATCTTTACCACAAAGTATCCAGGAATAGACAAAGCTTCAGCAAGTCTCCATGGTTTGTAGGGTCAGTTGGATTATTTGTGAAGAATTCCCATTTGACAGCAGCTGGTTCATAGACCCAACATCCATCATTGCAACACATTGTGTGGGAAAAAAAAAGGTGCAAAGAGCAAATCTAAAACATAAAGTGCAAACACTGCATCATTGAAGATTTTTCATGCAACTTCCCGCACAAATATTGTTTGCTTGTTTTCAGCAGATTAATGGAAAGAATCTGCATTCCCATAATGCCTTGCATGACCAGTAATGTCCCAAAATTTTTACCCAGCCAGTGAAGTGTTTCTGAAACATAATAACTATCACAGGAAAGATAGCAATCAACTTGTCCACAAGACGATCTCATAAGTAGAAATGTGACCATGGCTTAATCATTTATCTTTAGGTCTTGCATCTGGCTTAAATGTTGACAAGTCTCAAATTGTATTCCTTAGAAACCACCAAACTGGAGCTAGAAGATTCAGGGTTAATGTCAGGAATGTCTTCAAACAAAGCTGTAACTCTTTGGGTAACAGGAAAGAAAGTGGCATTGCAGTGCCATCAAACCAACTGGCACAATGGCTCAGTGGTTAGTGCTGCTGCCTCACAACTCCAGGGACCTGGGTTCAATTCCATCCTCGGGTGACTGTCTATGTGGAGTTCACACATTCTCCTCTGTGTCTGGTGAGTTGCCTCTGTCTGCTCTAGTTTCCTCCTACAGTCCAAAGATATGCAGGCTAGGTCGATTGGCCTTGCTAAATTCTAACTTGCTCACAGTATCCAGGGATGTGCAGGCAAGGCGAATTAGCCACTGTAAATGCAGGGTTATGGGGATAGGGTGGGTCTGGGGTGGGATATACTTCCGAGGATCAGTTTGGACTCAATGGCCAAATGGCCTGCTTTGACACTGTAGGATTTCTACAAACCATGATCTCATCAGATTGAAGCCTATAAAATTCTGACAAGGGAAATGTAGAAAGAATAGTCCAGAACCCAGTCTGAGAATATGGGGTAGGCCATTTAGGATTGAAATAAGGAGAAATTTCTTTACCCAGTCGGTAGTGAGTCTATGCCATGGAAAGCATTAAAGCCAAAATATTGAATGATTGCAGATTCTACGACAGGTGCTGTTTAAATGGTCCCCCCTCTCAATATTTAACCAGCTATCTATAATGGCAATGAGAGGAGCGTCCAGATTCTGTACTGTATTTAGAAACTTTGTGCAACAGGGAGACCATGCTTGGCATATTGAAATAATCAAGGCCATTTGAATTGAATGTGCCAATTTCTAAAACATGGTCAGCTGTTTTACAGTGTGCCAATGTAATTTCTTCATGGAAATCTGACTCACTTAGCTACTAGGAAAAAGTGAGGACTGCAGATGCTGGAGATCAGAGCTGAAAAATGTGTTGCTGGAAAAGTACAGCAGGTCAGGCAGCATCAAAGGAGCAGGAGAATCGACGTTTCGGGCATAAGAATGGTGTACACAGGAATAGGAGGGGGGTGGTGGGTAAGCAGGAGGCTGGCACATGGTGACGATGCTTGTTTGAAAAGCTGATGCAGGCACGATGGGCTGAATGGCCTCTTTCAGCACTGAACCATCCTGTGATTCTAGGGTATAGGGAGAAAGCTGGAACAGGCTACTCAGTTGGATGATCATATTGAATAGCATAGCAGGCTGAAAGGGCTGAAAGGCCTACTCCTTCTCCTATCTGCCATGTTTCTAATGGCAGACAAGGCTCAAGAAGCCGAAAGGCTGACTCCTGCTCTTATTGCTTATTCTCCTGCATTCTGTCACAAGAAGCTGCAGTAGTTTGGGGCTAATTGAAAATGTAAAAAGTGATACCAATAAGACATTAGCAAGCATATTCAGAGCTATGGAGTGGACATGGTTGGATGGAGCTAAAATGTAAATCATCCAGGATCTAATGGAATAGTAGGACCAAAAAGCTGTTGCAAGATGAAGTGATGCCCATTTCTGGCAGCACGTTGTATAGCTCATCAATTCTTGATCAACCTCAGATTAATTTGCTGCACCATCCTCCTTTTAGATTGGAATCTACAGAGCCTGCTTGGTCTAGTGGAGTAGAGAAAGAAAATTGGGTAGTCTAAACTACTTCAGTTGTTGGTAAAGTGTTGAAAAAGGTTATAAGAGATAGGATTTATAATCATCTAGAACATAATATTTTGATTAGGGATAGTCAGCACAGTTTTGTGAAGGGTAGGTCATGCCTCATAAACCTTATTGAGTTCTTTGAGAAGGTGATCAAACAGGTAGATGAGAGTAAACTGGTTGATGTGATGTATATGGATTTCAGCAAGGCGTTCGATAAGGTTCCCCACAATAGGCTATTGTACAAAATATGGAAGAATGGGATTGTGGGAGATATCGCAGTTTGGATCAGTAATTGGCTTGCTGAAAGAAGACAGAGGGTGGTGGTTGGTGGGAAATGTTCATCTTAGAGTCCAATTACCAGTGGTGTACCACAAAGGTCGGTGTTGGGTCCACTGCGGTTCGTCATTTTTATAAATGACCTGGATGAGGGTGTAGAAGGGTGGGTTAGTAAATTTGTAGATGACACTAAGGTCGCTGGAGTTGTGGATAGTGACGAAGGCTGATGTAGGTTACAGAGAGACATAGATAAGCTGCAGAGCTGGGCTGAGAGATGGCAAATGGAGTTTAGTGCAGACAAGTGTGAGGTGATTTGCTTTGGTCAGAGTAACCGGAATGCAAAGTACTGGGCTAATGGTAAGATTCTTGGTAGTGTAGATGAGCAGAGAGATCTCGGTGTCCAGGTACACAGATCCTTGAAAGTTGTCACCCAGGTTGACAGGGTTGTTAAGAAGGCATACAGTGTTTTAGCTTTTATTAATCGAAGGATCGAGTTCCAGAACCATGAGGTTATGCTGCAGCTGTACAACACTCTGGTGCAGCCGCACTTGGGAGTATTGTGTACAGTCCTGGTCACTGCATTATAAGAAGGATGTGGAAGCTTTGGAAAGGGTGCAGAGGAGATTTACTAGGATGTTGCCTGGTATGGAGCGAAGGTCTAACGAGGAGAGGCTGAGGGACTTGAGGCAGTTTTCGTTAGAGAGAAGAAGATTGAGAGGTGACTTAATAGAGACATATAAGATAATCAGAGGGTTAGATAGGGTGGACAGGGAGAGCCTTTTTTCAAGTATGGTGACAGTGAGCACGAGGGGGCATAGCTTTAAATTGAGGTGTGATAGATATAGGACAGATGTTAGAGGCAGTTTATTTACTCAGAGAGTAGTAAGGGTATGGAATGCTTTGCCTGCAACGGTAGTAGATTTGCTAACTTTAAGTACATTTAAGTCGTCATTGGACAGGCATATGGATGTACATGGAATAGTGTAGGTTAGATGGGCTTCAGATTGGTATGACAGGTCAGCAAAACATCGAGGGCCGAAGGGCCTGTACTACTGTAATGTTGTATGTTGTATGTTCTAAAGAGAAGAGACTTTTACCTGAGACAAAGTGTATCTAGTTCCACAATAGCAACGAGTAACAAATTATTCTGCTATGTTGGACATTGTTACTGAATCTACTGGGGAGTGGGGGGGGGAGAACAAGATGGTAATGTTGACTTCCTTCAAGATTCAGAACTGCTCCCCCTCTCAAGTAAATACAATATTATTCTGTACTGTCGTTACTGGTTAAGACCTGATGTATTGTGTGCAGTATCAAACTCCGTACCTAAGAGAGAATATACTTGCCATAGAGGGAGGGCAGTGGAAGTCTACCAGGCTGATAACAAGAATGACAGGATTTCGTATGAGGAGAGATTAGTCCGACTGAACCTGTATGCACTAGAATTTAGAAGGATGAGCACAGATCTGATTGAAACATAAAACTGCAACAGGGCTGGACAGACCTGATACAGAGAGCTTTTCCCTGGCTGGGGAGTCTTGAACAAGGGATCACAGTCTCAGGTTACAAAGGAAGCATTTAGGACTGAAATGAGAAGGCATTTCTTCTCTCATGGAGTCATAGTCACACAGCACAGAAATAGACCCTTCGGTCCAACTTGTTCATGCCGACCAAGTTTCCCAAATTAAATTAGTGCCACTTGCCTACTTCTGGCCCATATCCCTCTAAACCTTTCCTATTCATGTTGTAAATGTACCTGCATCTACAATTTCCTCTGGCAGTTCATTCTACATATCAGCCACCCTCTGTATGAAAAGTTGCCCCTCAGGTCGTCTTTAAATCTTTCTCCTCTCACCTTAAAAATATGCCTTCTAATTTTGAATTCAGACATTCTAGGGAAAAATACCTTTGCTATTAACCTCATGATTTTATAGATCACCCTTCATCCTCCTATGCTACCTCTCAGAGGATGGACTGGGGAATTCACTACCACAGAAGGATGTGGATGTTGGGTCACTGAGTATATTCAAGAAAGAGATTGGTAATGTTTCAGATAATAAAGGCCATCATGGGGCATGGAGAGAAAACAATATAACATTGAGATAGATTCTAGAATTAAGGGTCTAACAATGACAATGAAACCATTCTCAACTTTTGGAAAAGTCACTCTGATTCACTAATGTCCTTCAGAGAAGGAATCTGCCATCCTTACCTGATCTGGCCTACATGTGACTCCCAGCCCATAGCAATGTGATTGACTTTTAACTGCCCTCTGGGCAATTAGGGATGGGTAACAAACTGCTGGTGTAGCCAGAAATACGCACATACCGTGAACAAACCAAGTGAATAAGATAGAGGATCTTCCATTATCATATAAAATAGCAGTGAAAATTGGAAAGGCCAAATGGCCTACTCCTAGCTTCTATCTTTCATGGATATCATCATTTTGGATGGAGTTTAATGCACTCCTCAGCATTAAACCTTTAGGAACAACAGCACAGGGGTGTGGGGAGGGGAGATGACTGGGCTCCTACTCTTCCTGAAAGCTTTGAAAGTGTACAGCAATCAGTCAATCAGCGTGAACTGTAATAGGAGATGGATTGTGGAGGCTGGCTTTTCCAAAGGGGTTTCTGAACCTTGTTTTCAGTCTCAGAATGGGGTTCATGAAAGATCACAGGGGTAATCAGAGGCTGCACAGCTTGAAAAAACAGAGACAGAATGCCAGGGCAGAGAACTGAGAGTTAGAACACATCACCCACCCACTTTCCTCCACCTTTAAATCTGAAATAATGACTGAAATAGCCGGGCCACTGTTGTAGGGACCCCCAGCCCCCAACAAAGATGAGCTTGCTGCTGAGAGGATCTCGAAATCTCTTGTTTCTCTTGCTGCATGTTTTCAGATATTCTTCCATTCCGGGACATCTGCGGTATTTGGGCTTTTTTTGTTGAATTGAGCAGCCGCTTGTCCTGGGTCTCTGAGAACTGCCGAATGAAACCTCTTGTTCCCCTTTGTAACTGCAACAGGAGAAAGAGTCTGTGTGTGTGTGTGTGTGAGGGAGCGTCAGGCTGGGAATTTGATAGGGGAGAGGAACTGCCTTCTGGCTCTGACAGATCAAAAGGGAATTGTTTCTGTGCAATCTTTCCGATTGGCTGCAGATCATCTTCAGAGAGTCCGGTTAAAAATGAGCGTGGCCCTCCCCCCCCCCCTCACCACATCCACTCCCAGCTCCAGCTCATTGCTTTAGACTCGTCTGTGGGTGACTTCAATCTCACTGCAGCGTGAAAGCTGCAGCACGTTACCACGGCAACAGCAGGAGTCAAATCCCAAAGGCAGCCCCAGGCAGCAGGCAGAGAACCTGAAGCTGGAGTGGGGGGGGGGGGAGAGAGACAGAAGCACATTCCATTCACACCACCTCGCTGTGCCTAACAGCTCCTTGGGCGGCCTTTAACTGTTTCCTCCTAATGAAGCAAACGCCAAGCTTTCCTCCATCTGGACTTGCCAACTGTGATTACATCTATTCCTGGAGGCTTCATTCACATGGATTGCACCCCATCCCCCTCCCCAACGAGCTCCCTCCTGCACCAAACCATTAGTTCGCCAACACATCCATCCTGTTGATATATTAGATTACTTACAGTGTGGAAACAGGCCCTTCCAAGTCCACACCGACCCGCCAAAGCGCAACCCACCCATACCCCTACATTTACCCCTTACCTAACACTACGGGCAATTTAACATGGCCAATTCACCTGACCCGCACATCTTTGAGACTGTGGGAGGAAACCGGAGCACCCGGAGGAAACCCACGCAGACACGGGGAGAACGTGCAAACGCCACACAGTCATTCGCCTGAGTCAGGAATTGAACCCAGGTCTCAGGCTCTGTGAGGCAGCAGTGCTAACCACTGTGCCACCGTGCTGCCCACTATGTACTGCCTCCCGACATCAATCAAAAAATGAGAAGACTCATTACTCATTTGGATCAGGCTTGACTGTCAACCAAATAGCCATTTGTATTTCCCTGTTCCCAGTCTTTTTATGGATATCATCATTTTGGGTGGAGTTTAATGCACTCCTCAGCATTAAACCTTCAGGAACAACAGCACAGGGGAGTGGGGAGGGGAGATGAGTGGGCTCCTACTCTTTGTAAAAGCACTGAAAGTGTACAGTAGTCAGTCAGTCAGCATGAGCAGGAATAGACGATGGAATGTGGAGGCTATCTTTTCCAAGGGGGTTTCATTATTTTGTTTTAA
Organism: Hemiscyllium ocellatum; assembly: GCF_020745735.1. NCBI lineage: Eukaryota > Metazoa > Chordata > Chondrichthyes > Orectolobiformes > Hemiscylliidae > Hemiscyllium > Hemiscyllium ocellatum. The sequence goes on from NC_083430.1 coordinate 43,781,374, forward strand.
ACATGCCTGCAGGTTGACCTCCAGGTCCAGGCAACTCCAGGCCAATCCTGGTGAGTTGGTGCAGTGTTGTCAGATCTATGTAAATTATGGGGGTATAAGTGATCACAAGACCCTGACGTCAGCAAAGAGAAGACATCAATCTGGAAAGAGCATGTGAATAGAGAGGTCTTAAACATTGCACTGAAGAGATGTATCTCAGAATACACTATAGACAGATAAATACACAAATGTTACAGTACGTAAGGAGTTTAAGACCCTACATAGAAGTGAGAAGTAAATAGTACCTAGAATAGTATTTTCTCACTCACCCCAGATATTCCAGAGCAGTATCTCAATGTGCAGGTGGTCGGATTTTCTTAAACCATCGGCTAAAGCTATCAGAACCCTTGTTTCAATATGTTGGCCTGTGGACTTTGTTTTTGGGCGGTGGGGGGAAACAAAATGTAGCTGCACAAATGCTCTTTCATCATTTCTGTTCTGTAGCAAAACGGTGATCTTGAGGAGGAATGATCTAATAATAGTCGAGTTAAAAACAAAACTGCCCATGCTGTGATTTTCAAAGGAATATGAGTGTTGTCAGCAAAGCTGGCATTTATTCCTCACCCGTGGTCACTGTCTGAAGGTAGTGTGGAGCTGCCTCCACCATTCTATCCCCTTATGCTGATTATGCTCTCACAGTGCTGATTTTTTTTAATTTTAAAAGTATACTTCATACATTTAAAATCTTTATATACATAGATAATCACTAAAGAAGTTTGGTTCTGTATGGTCCTTGCAAATGGTGAAACAAACAAGGCAGGGACAAGGTAGGACTAATAAACTGCATTTATTTCAATGCAAAGGGGCCTAACAGGGAAGGCAGATGAACTCAGGGCATGGTTAGGAACATGGGACTGGCATATCATAGCAATTACAGAAACATGGCTCAGGGATGGACAGGACTGGCAGCTGAATGTTCCAGGATACAAATGCTACAGGAAGGATAGAAAGAGACGCAAAAGAGATGGGGGAGTGGCATTTTTGATAAGGGATAGCATTACGGCTGTGCTGAGGGAGGATATTCCCGGAAATACATCCAGGGAAGTTATTTGGGTGGAACTGAGAAATAAGAAAGGGATGATCACCTTATTGGGATTGTATTATGGACACCCCAATAGTCAGAGGGAAATTGAGAAACAAACGTGTAAGGAGATCTCAGCTATCTGTAAGAATAATAGGGTGGTTATGGTAGGGGATTTTAACTTTCCAAACATAGACTGGGACTGCTATAGTGTTAAAGGTTTAGATGGAGAGGAATTTCTGAAGTGTGTACAAGACAATTTTCTGATTCAGTATGTGGATGTACCTACTAGAGAAGGTGCAAAACTTGACCTACTCTTGGGAAATGAGGCAGGGCAGGTGACTGAGGTGTCAGTGGGGAAGCACTTTGGGGCCAGCGACCATAATTCTATTCGTTTTAAAATAGTGATGGAAAAGGATAGACCAGATCTAAAAGTTGAAGTTCTAAATTGGAGAAAGGCCAATTTTGACAGTATTAGGCAAGAACTTTCAAAAGCTGATTAGAGGCAGATGTTCGCAGATAAAAGGACGGCTGGAAAATGGGAAGCTTTCAGAAATGAGATAACAAGAATCCGGAGAAAGTATATTCCTGTTAGGGTGAAAGGGAAGGCTGGTAGGTATAGGGAATACTGGATGACTAAAGAAATTGATGGTTTGGTTAAGAAAAAGAAGGAAGCATATGTCAGGTACAGACAGGATAGATCGAGTGAATCCTTAGAAGAGTATAAAGAAAGTAGGAGTATACTTAAGAGGGAAATCAGGAGGGCAAAACAGGGACATGAGATAGCTTTGGCAAATAGAATTAAGGAGAATCCAAAGGGGTTTTACAAAAATATTAAGGACAAAAGGATAACTAGGGAGAGAATAGGGCCCCTCAAAGATCAGCAAGGCAGCCTTTGTGTGGAGCCACAGAAAATGGGGGAGATACTAAATGAATATTTTGCATCAGTATTTACTGTGGAAAAGGATATGGAAGATATAGACTGTAGGGAAATAGATGGTGACATCTTGCAAAATGTCCAGATTACAGAAGAGGAAGTGCTGGATGTCTTGAAGCAGTTAAAGGTGGATAAATCCCCAGGACCTGATCAGTGTACCCGAGAACTCTGTGGGAAGCTAGAGAAGAGATTGCTGGGCCTCTTGCTGAGATATTTGTATCATCAATAGTCACAGGTGAGATGGCGGAAGACTGAAGGTTGGCAAATGTGGTGCCACTGTTTAAGAAGGGCGGTAAAGACAAGCCAGGGAACTATAGACCAGTGAGCCTGACCTTGGTGGTGGGCAAGTTGTTGGAGGGAATCCTGAGGGACAGGATATACATGTATTTGGAAAGGCAAGGACTGATTCGGGATAGTCAACGTGGCTTTGTGTGTGGGAAATCATGTCTCACAAACTTGATTGAGTTTTTTGATGAAGTAACAAAGAAGATTGATGGGGACAGAGCAGTAGATGTGATCTATATGGACTTCAGTAAGGCATTCGACAAGGTTCCCCATGGGAGACTGATTAGCAAGGTTAGATCTCATGGAATACAGGGAGAACTAACCATTTGGATACAGAATTGTCTGAAAGGTAGAAGACAGAGGGTGGTGGAGGGTTGTTTTTCAGACTGGAGGCCTGTGACCAGTGCAGTGCCACAAGGATTGGTGCTGGGTCTATTACTTTTTCTCATTTACATAAATGATTTGGATGCGAGCATAAGAGGTACAGTTAATAAGTTTGCAGATGACACCAAAATTGGAAGTGTAGTGGACAGCAAAGAGGGTTACCTCAGATTACAACAGGATCTTGACCAGATGGGCCAATGGGCTGAGAAGTGGCAGATGGAGTTTAATTCAGATAAATGCGAGGTGCTGCATTTTGGGAAAGCAAATCTTAGCAGGATTTATACACTTTATGCTAAGGTCTTCTGGAGTGTTGCTGAACAAAGAGACCTTGGAGTGCAGGTTCATAGTCCCTTGAAAGTGGAGTCACAGGTAGATAGGATAGTGGAGAAGGTGTTTGGTATGCTTTCCTTTATTGGTCAGAGTATTGAGTACAGGAGTTGGGAGGTCACGTTGCAGGACATTGGTTAGGCCACTGTTGGAATATTGCATGCAATTCTGGTCTCCTTCCTATTGGAAAGATGTTGTGAAATTTGAAAGGGTTCAGAAAAGATTCACAAGGATGTTGCCAGGTTGGAGGATCTGAGCTACAGGGAGAGGCTTAACAGGCTGGGGCTGTTTTCCCTGGAGCTTCAGAGGCTGAGGGCTGACCTTATAGAGGTTTACAAAATTATGAGGGGCATGGATAGGATAAATAGACAAAGTCTTTTCCCTGGGGTCGGTGAGACCAGAACTAGAAGGCATAGGTTTAGGGTGAGAGGGGAAAGATATAAAAGACCCCTAAGGGGCAACCTTTTCACGCAGAGGGTGGTACGTGTATGGAATGAGCTGCCAGAGGATGTGGTGGAGGCTGGTACAATTGCAACTTTTAAGAGGCATTTGGATGGGTATAAGAATAGGAAGGGTTTGGAGGAATATGGGCCGGGTGCTGGCAGGTGGGACTAGATCGGGTTGGCTTATCTGGTTGGCATGGACATGTTGGACTGAAGGGTCTGTTTCTATGCTGTACATCTCTATGACTTTCCCAACAGTTCCGCCAAATCCATGGCATTTCCTACTTATGCAAGATACTATTTACATATATTTGAGGCATTGGAAGGGTCTGAGAATTGAACAGCCTCCCATTGTAGCTTGGCTGAAAGCCCACATACCGTGTTCTTTCCCCACTGTGCCGTGGCAGCAGCTGTCCCAAGCTTTTGTGGGACCCTCAGCACATAGCCCTGGACCTTGGAAAGTGCCAATGACACTCAGTCGGGGTCAACACCTTGCTCTGGAAGACCAACAAGTTTTGTTCAGGCAGACCAAAGAGGGTCTTTCATTGAGGTGATTGCTCTCCAGGTGCAGTCAATATTTCTCTAGGTGTGTGTCCTGGAAACAGCCTGCAGAGCACAGAGTCCTGCATCATGGAGCAGTTCAGGATGAAACTCAGCAAAAACCATTGCATCTCTCTCCAAAGTTTCTTTGCAAAGGCACAATCCAACAGGAGATCTGCAACACTCTCTACCCCAACCGCAGCTACTTTGAGGGCAGCAGGCTGGTAGATTTGGATGGAGGATGGGTTCCAGGATTCTCACCCGGTGACAATGAGGAAACAGTGACAGCTACTTAAGTCAGGATGATGTGTAATTTGGAGGTGGGTGGTGTTCCCATGTCTTTCGTATTGCATGAGCCAAATGGCACTTCCCTTAAAATCATAGCATCAAAGAAGGAGGCCATTCAGTCCATCAGCCCCATGTAAGAGCTACTCAACCTCATCCTGCCACTTCCTGTTAGACCTACACATTTGTCTTCTCTTGTTAATTATTCACTTTCCTTTTGAAAGGCACCACTCTATTTGCATCCATCACCCTCTCAGGCAGTGCCTGGCGGATGCTAACCACCCGCTAAGTAAAAAATACTTTTCCTCCTGTCACCCTCCATTCTTATAGAGTCATAGAGATGTACAGCATGGAAACAGACCCTTTAGTCCCACTCGTCCATGCCAACCAGATACACTAACCTAATATAGTCCCATTTGCCCTATTGCCAATCAGCTTTAATCTGGGTTCTCACCACTTTTGTCAATAAGTACATTTTTTTCCCCTTTCTAAACTATTCGGGCCCCTCATGATTACTTTATTCTTGAGGTGCTGATTGCAATTCCAGTATTCTCTACAATGATGTCTACATTTCTAATGAAAGGCTTATGCCTGTAACATTGGCTCTCTCCTGCTCCTCAGATGTTGCCTGACCTGCTATGCTTTTCCATCCCCACACATTCTGTGGGTGTAGCTGCTCAGTGCTAATGCGGTAACTCATTCCCATCTTCTCAAGGGCAACTCAGGATGAGAAATAAATGCTGTAATATCCACACCCTGTGAAAGAAGTTTTAAAAAGCGTCTAATAAGAATTGTGTAACTTTTTAAATACTTGTTTTCATTTTTAGAAATTTCATTGGTCCATGGTAATCACAGATTTATCACTGACATAAATTGTTAGTAATTAGAGAACCATAATCAGTTAATTGACTGTGTCTTTAACTTTTGGAATGAATTTTGTATTTTTTTTCCCATGGTAACCACGTAACAAAAGGGATTGTCATTGTTTGTTGGTAATCATGTGACTGTAATGGCTGTTGTTGACTGGAGATTGAATTCTAACCAGGATAATGCTCCTCTTGTGAGGCAATTGAGGTCATAGTTTTAAGACAAGGGGTGAGGATTCAAAACAGATGTGAGGATGAATTACTTCTCTCAAAGGGTCATAAATCTATCGAATTCACTACCCCAGAGCCTGGTAGATGCTGGGACATTAAGTAAATTTGAGGAGGAGATAGACCAATTTTTAATTAGTCATTAATTAAATTTAGTTGGTTCACTAATGTCTTTTAGGGAAGGAAATCTGCTATCCTTACCTATTTGGGATTACATGGATCATAAAATCCATACAATGTTCGGCCCATTGAGTCCATACCAACTCTCACCTCTAACCTATTCCATAATTAATCCACCTAAACTACACAAGCCTAGACACTATCGGCAATTTCCCATGGTCAATTCACCTAAACTGCACATCTTTGGACTGTGACGAAACCAGAGCACCCGAAAGAAACCCAAACAAACTTGGAGAATGTGCAAACTCCACACAGACAGTCGCCCAAAGATAGAATCATATTTGGGTCCTTGGTGCTGTGAGGCAGCAGGGCTAACTACTGAGCCAGCATGTGGCCCCATGTGACACCAGACCCACAGCAACGTGGTTGATTCTCAACTGGGCAATTATGGATACGCAATAAATATTGGCCTGGCCAGAGACATCCATGTCCCGTGACTGAATAAAACAGAAATAATGATTTGAAAGGTTATGGAGAGTGAGCATGAAGATGGAGTTGAGGCCAAGATGACAATAACCATGATTGTATAAAATGATGGAATAGGCTTAAAGGACTGAATTACCGACTCCTGCCCCTCGGTGTTATGTTCTTATGTCAGGATCATGAATCCATCTGAACTTTCTGGGACACACAAACTGAGCTCCTTTTCTTTCATCTATTTCAAACAGTTTACTTTATTTGCTCAACAAAACCCCAGGTTGAATCAGACAGAAACCCTCTTTTTTTATTCCCAATACTAGGAAAGCATCACCAGGAGTTCCCGCATGTTAAATATCTGACCAATAATTTTAAAAGGAAATTGCCAGTCCTATACAAACTGAACTGTTTCCGAGCCGATAACATCCAGCTTTATGTTGTTTTACATTTTAGCCTTTGGAGGGGATCTGAAAAGAATCTTTTTTAGGCACATATGCAATCTCCATATCCCTTGATGCCTTAATGTCTAGAAATCTATCAATCTCCATCTTGAACATACTTAATGACTGCATTTCCACAACTCTGGAGTAGAGAATTCCAAAGATTCGTCTTGCACTAAATGAAGAAATTCCTCCTCATTCCTAAATAGCCTGCCTATTATTCTGAGACTGCATCTCCTGGTTCTGACTTCTAAGACTCGACATATAAACATAGTAGCTATCGCTGCAGATCAAAGACTAGGATCCTGCAGTGAACAACTTATCTCTGGACTCCCTAAAGCCTACCCACCTACAAGCCACAAGCCCAACGATAAGCAGATTAGGTGGATTGGGCATGCTAAAATAGTGCATCATGTCTTGGGATATGCAAGCTAGGTGGAATGGTCATGGTAAATGTGAGGTTCGAGGGATAGTGTGGGAGAGTTGGGTCTGGGTTGGAGGGTCAGTGCAGTCTTGATGATCTGAATAGCCTCTTTCTGCACTGTCGTGATTCTGTAATTCTATGAACACTCCAGAAGCTTGTCACTTTCCAGGATATCATCTGCCACAAACATTCAATCCTTCCATGACCGACACTCAGTAGCAGCAATGTGTACCATCTACAATGTGCCCTGCAGAAATTCATCAAAGGTCCTTAGGCAACATCTTACAAGCCCACAACCTCAACCAACTGAAATGATTAGAATGGCAGATGTATTGGGATCACTATCACTTGCAAACTTCCTTCCAAGCCATGCACCATCCTAACTTTGGAAATATATTGCTGATCCTTTACTGTTGCTGGATCAAAATCCTGGAATTCCTTCCATAATGGCATGGTGGGTATACCTACACCAAATATACCATATGGCAACAGTTCAAGTGGGCAATTCACCAGCTTCTCAAGGGCAACTAAATGTTGGTCCAACAAGTGCTGCCCACTTCCCATGAATGAATTCTAAATAATCTTAGAGGGAAACTTCTGTCCTGCATCTACTCTGTTGATCCCTGTCAGAATTTTGTAAGTTTCAACGAGATCACCTTTCATTCTTTTAAACCCTAGGAAATACAAGTGCAGTCTTTCCATTCTGTTCTCACAGGACACACCAATCATCCCAGGAATTAGTCTGGTGAGCCCCTGCTGCACTCTCTCTCTCTGGCAAGTATATCCCTCCTTAGGAAAGGGGAACAAAACTCCAAAGTATTCCAAGTGCGTTCTCATCAAGGTTTCCTACAACTGAAGCAAGAACCTGTGACAAGAAACAAAAACAGAAATTGCTGGAAAAACTCAGCTTCTCTGGCAACACCTGTGGAGAGAAATCAGAGTTAACGTTTTCGTTCCAGTGACCCTTCTGTAGAACTGGTTTTTCCAGCAGTTTTTGCTTTGGTTTCGGATTTCCAGCATCTGCAGTTGTATTGGTTTTTGTTTTCTTTAACCAGTGACTAGATGTCACTTGACATTTTACATTGAATAAATAGATTACTTGTACCCGATATACTCAGTGTTGCCCTAAGCATCACTGCAATGATAACATAACTAAGCCATCCTGTAAACATCTGTTCACATCACCACAGACTCCTCAGACATGGGAGGACCACCCCAGAGTTGATTAAATTGCTTACAGCTGGAACACACTGGAACAATGAGGAATCTACCGGGAGGGAGAAGATTCAGGGCAAAAGAAGGATTTGGACTTTATATATGATAATAATATACATTAAAAGTGCAGTCACCACTGCAATGTAAGAAATACAGCTGTCAGTTGGAAATAGTGTGCAGCAAAAAGGGGAAATAAAACTGGTGTAGGCATGATGGGCCAAACAGTCACCTTCTACACTGTAACAATTCTGTATGCATCAAGCCTCCATTAATAGAGGAATAATGACCATAGTCTGTCTTTATAAAAGCAAAAGACCCTTTTGATCAAAGAAAAATGAAGGGCAGAATTACTCCTCATTTAGGCTGAGTATCAATTTCAGGGACTTTCATGGAGGGTTTCATAGGGCGGCTGTCTGTATATTCTCCTTGTGTCTGTGTGGGTTTCCTCCAGGTGCTTCGGATTCCTTACAAAGTCTAAAGATGTGCTGGTTAGGGTGGGTTGGCCATGCTAGGTTGCCCATAGTGTCCAAGGATGTGCAGACTAGGTGGGTTAGTCATCATAAATAGGTAATTACAGAGATGAGCTGGGTTTGGGTGGAATGGTCTTCAGAGGGTTGGTGTGGTCTCGAGGGGCTAAATGGCCTTCTTCCACGCTGTAGAGATTGTATGATTCAAAGGTTTGCCTCCTTGACCTCTTGCGACCTTTCTCACGCTGTTCTCCACTGCTCACCTCATTGACTATGCATCCAGGCCCCACGATGTGTTGTTTGTTTATTTGTGCCCTGAAAGCAGTAGCTGGGACGTGGGGGTGTGGAGTGAGGGATGGGGGGGAGGGGATTGGTGCTTACTGTTGCTGGGATATTCACATTGAGAGTGCCCTGTTTAAACACAAAGTCTGCAAGCCAGGAACTGCCATTCTAAGGCTCCTGCTTGACCACTGTTTGAGAGGAGATGGTCAAGAAAGGATGGCATCCTAGATCATGGACAGGGCTTTGAGGTCCAGGTGAACTAAGTGGTGGAGAAGGAGGCCTTTGTGACCAGTAAAGGAAGCCACTACATGAGATGTTGACAGCCTGGACTGACAGAGAGAGAGAGAGAGAGCTACCTGAGTCAATGCAGGTGTGAAGAAACATCTTGCAATGTTGAAGGAAGGTCAATAATCTTCTAGCCTCTGCTAGGTAAGTGTCACCATCTTCTCTCTTCTACCTCACAGTAACTCCGCAATGCATACTCCATCCACCAAGGCTCCCATGCAGTACCTTCACCTCATGGTTCTCACACACTTCATCCTTCCAAATGTCTCAGTGCTTCTGACTCGCTCACTGGGGATACCTCTCCAGCTTTCCTATAACTGCCCTCCCAGATACTTTCATCTCACTCAATTCATCCTTCTGCCAAGATGATAAAGAAATCCCTCTCCCTATTCCATCCTGTGCTGTATCAGATCCTGCGCATATTTGGAGATTGCGCCGTTTACAGTCATTACTCCTGCTGCATCTCAGTGTCATGTTCCCATTCCTCATGCCTGAGTTTCCCACTTTCCTCAACAAAGCATGGACTGACTCCTGATACCCCTTTAATTTGTACTGCTTAAACATCCAGCACTGATCATGGTCCACTGACCTATAAGGACATCTCTGACTGAGGACATCCCAGCCTCTGCACTGACCATTCCACCGTGATTTACTAGCTGTGTTCCTCAAACTGGTTGGACTTGACCTGCAGGACTGAGCATGGCCCAATCTCCAAACTAGTAGATGACAGACCACTGGCTCCTGAACATACCAAGCATCTGATGACTATTGCCAATCCCTTGGGCTGAGATTGGACTATGCTTTTGACTGAGTGCGGCAGTACTTGCTGACTTACCTTAACCCCCTACACTCAATTAAGAACTATCCCCTTAAATTCCAGACATGGCCATTTGATTAAAAACAGATATCGCTGGAGAAACTCAGTAGGTCAAGGCAGCATCTGTGGACAGAAAGCAGAGTTAATGTTTTGGACCCAGTGACCCTTCTTTAGAACTGAGACTTTGAGTAATTATGGCCATTTGGTTGAAGCACATACAATGTTTTGTTGTGGAAGCTGCTGGAATATGGTATAGGTGTGACATTGACATTGCACAGTGCAGTTCGTGCAGCAACATGTCCACACTCTTGATTGTCAGTGGTGGCATTTGTAGTGACTGTAATGGGGTCAGCCATCTGGATCTAATAGAAGATGAGTTTCCTGGTCAAACTGGGGAGCCCTGTCTGACAGATAACAAGGGGCGTGTCAGAGAATCTGCTCACTCTGAGAGCTGACTCTGAAGAGGCAGTAGTAAAGATAAGGACTGCTCATGTATAATTAAAGCATGACTTGGTGATGCTTGAAATTTGAAACAAGCACAGAAACTGCTGGAGAAACTCCGTGGGTCTGGCTACATCTGTGGAGAGAGAAACAGAGTTAATGTTTCGTCTGGTATGACTCTTCATCAGAACCTTTGGAATTTTAAACAAGAGTCATACTTGTTTCTCTCTCTATAGATGCAGCCAGACCTGTTGAATTTCTCCAGCAATTTCTGTTTTATTTCAGACTGGAAACAATGGTTGACAGACAAAACAGTAACGAACAATGAGGGGATGGTTCAGGCACAGTCAAGATATAATCCCTCAAAAGATTTTCCTCAAATCCCTTTTCAAATCATCTGTCTTTCACTTTAAAATAATGCTCCCATGTTATTAACTCTTTGACTATGGGAACGAGAATATACCTGCTAACCATTACACTCTCATTTCCTATCCCAAGCTAATTCTGTATCCATGTTGCTTCACTTCCTCTTATTCCATGACCTTTCACTTTTGTTAACAGTCTGTTGTGTGACTGGCTGCCACATTGCAGGAAGGATGAGGACCCATCAGAAAGAATGCAGGAGAACAGCTCCAGGGGTGAAACACTCCAGTTACGTGGAAAGATCAGTGTTGTTGAGACTATTTTCCTTGGAGAGAAAGTGAAGAGGATTTGGTAGAAGTTTTTGAAATCTCAAGGGATCTGGACAGATTGGATCGTGAGAAACTGTTCCCTCTTGTAAACAGATGAAGAACCAGAGGGCAGGGGTTTAATGTGATTTGCAGAAGAAGCAAATGTAGAGTGACAAAAATGTAGGGTATGGAAACAATGTATAGATTAATGGGGCAAGAGGTAGGAGATTGACACTGAGTGAAAATGTTCCAAGAGCTGGTGCTTATTCATTTACACTTACTTGGACCTCACAACATCTCTGCTATAGCTCACTGCATTGTCACATATTTCAGCATTTACAGTATTTCTGTCTTACGTTTTATCACAGACAGAAAGTTTACCGTCCTTCCTGAAGTAACACTACAGGAGTTGGTATCCCATCACCAAGCAATGCTTTAGTTATGCATGAACAATCCTTATCTTTACTACTGCCTCTTCAGAGTCAGCTCTCAGAGTGAGCAGTATCTCTGACACGCCCCTTGTTATCTGTCAGACAGGGCTCCCCAGTTGGACCAGGAAACTCATATTCTATTAGATCCAGATGGCTGACCACATTACAGTCACTATACATGCCACCACTGACAATCAAGGGTGTGGACATGTCACTGTACATACAGCACTGTGCAATATATTCTGTTATTATTTAGTTTTGGTCTATTTCGCACAGGTCTGGTCGTTTACTGTCCACCAAATGATTACTCTCACTCCGACTTGACCAAGGTCATTTTCTATCATCATCCTAAATCCTGTAGCATTGCAATGCAAGGAATCTGTGAGCACCAGCATGTACTAGTGCTGCACTGAAGTGTGTTATAAGTTAGTCTGAGACGTGCCATCTTGATGTGGTGAGGCTGGTGTTCTGCTGTTACTGACTTCCATGGACAGACAATGCAGGCAGTCCCTACCCACGGAGCATGCCCTGAGACATTTTGGAATGCTGGTCTGGAGAACACTCTGATGAGCTTCATCTGCTTAGTACCCACTTAGATTTAAAAGTCTGGAATTGTTTAGTTTCTCATTGGTACCTGGGAGAATCACAAGCTGCTTAGAAATAGGAAGGGCTTATGGGATATAGGCCAAATGCTGGCAAACGGGATTTAGGATATCTGGTCAGCTTGGAAAAAAGGGTCTATTTCCGTGCTGTACCTCTATGACTCTACGAATCTAAATGAGGTGAGATTAGTTAATAATGAGAGGCTGATGCATATAAATAGCATCCTGCCACTTATGAGATTTTCATCAAAAGCTGCTGAAACCACAATAGAGCTAAACTCTAGAATTGAGAGTGTGGTGCTGGAAAAGCACAGCAGGTCAGGCAGCATCCGAGGAGCAGGAGAATTGACGTTTCTTAGATTCCTTCATCAGGAATTCCCGATGAAAGGCTTATGCTCGAAACGTCAATTCTCCTGCAACTCGGATGCTGCCTGACCTGCTGTACTTTTCCAGCACCACACTCTTGACTCTGATCTCCAGCATCTGCAGTCCTCACTTTTTCCTAAACTCTAGATTGCACGCTGAATTATATTTCAACAACTGTTCCTTGAACAACAAAACAAAGAAAAACAGATTTGAAAGAATAGGAAGGCTTTTGCTCCCTTCCGACTTCTCTTATCACCTCAGAAAACAGTACCAGTGAAGAAATGACGAGAAAAAAAAATTCATGGAATACTTTATCTACAGATTCCGTTAGTGATGTGGATACAAGTCAACAATTAATCAGCTTCGTTTCAAGTTTAAAATTTGACATCTCAAAGATTTCGAGGGTTCTTAAATTTTGTGGTCTTAGTTCTCCCTGCTTGTACCACTCTTTCTTCAATATAACCCTGCTCTCTATGTGTGTTTGACATTGCATTTTTATTATTACTTCCCAAGTTAGAAGATAATAAAATGCCTCTTTCTTTCATTCGAGAAAACCTTGGTAACTGGTTCTTTCATTTTAATTCAAGTATGACAGCTGCATGTGAAAAGGAAAATAAAAATTTGTTGTGGCTGACTGTGGGAAGGTTAAAAAGAGAAGAGCCAATTTCCCTCCCCCCTCCTCACCTGATCATCTCGACAAGAAGCACTTCATTAACCATAAAGCACTTTGGGAATGTCCTGAGGTCATGAGGGTGTTACAGAAACACAAGGCTCTCTTTCTTTCACACACTCGCATACCTCGGCACACATCCACATTCTTTCTAGGCAGTTGTTGAATAGATTGTGTTTCCTTCCCTCGCTGAGTGGTACTGCAGTTAACTGGAGCAGCCTGAATGCTTGCTTTGGCTGAGATCAGCTGAACAATCACACGCTGGGTCTACCAGGTTTGTATGGCCGGGGTGAAAAAACAAACTGACAGTTGACTATTGTGGTACAGAAGCTAGCATTCCAACCTTTTGAGGATTATCATAAAATGTGCTTTAAATCTACAGTAACTGGAAATAAAGCAAACTGAATTCAGCTAATTTCACATTTTATTTGTGTGAAAGGATTCTGGAAGCAATTTAACGATACTGGGCAGAGATTTTCCTTCTTTGTGAAAGTGGGTACTGCACAGGACTTTGTTGTTCGTACTCCATTGAGTCGAATTCTTTCCTGGAGACATTTGATCTCTGGCACCAAGTGCAGCAGCAGCTCTGTGACGGAGCAATGTTTTCAGACTGGAGCCTCCTTTGCTGTTCTACTTGATCGACAACATAAATAACCATATCTTCCACAGCGGAGAGTTTACATTCCACCAGATGGAGTCTTTTTGCCAGTCTGTCTTGTGCAAACATTCCCCTACGTAGGCAATGTATTTCTCTGAGGGATAAAGGCTCAGCAGCTTTGTTGGAAGCACATCTTCTCTTACAGAAATCTATACAGTTTCTATATAATATCTGTGGAAATAAAAAGGATTAAATGCATATCCATAATAATTATGATATATGAATATCATCTCCTTAGAATTGATCTGGGAGAGGCAATCTTTACCCAGTTATATATTTTTACTCCTGATCCCTCTCAGTAGCATAGATGCGCTGTATCACTACATTAATAATTTTTTTTATCATCCCACAGGAATTTCCCAGATGTCTTTCCCTTAACCTTTGCAATTTTGAAAAATGTTTTCCTTCACTTCTCCCAGGTATGATTTCAGGTTGAATTGGGAGAATGCATAAAATATTCCAGCCATTCCTGCCTCCAGTTGGATTGTGGCTGATGTTCTTTCTCAAATACACTCACGCAGACTTTGTCCATATCTCTGGATTCCTTTAATGTCCAACAATCTATCCATCATTGTCTTGAATAAACTCCATGGACTGAACACGCATATCTCTCTGGATTACAGAATTCCAAATTTATATTGGCTACATGTTACAACAGAATTCATAATAATAGTCTATTTCAATTCACAAACCAGCATAATTGGGACAGGCCAATGGACTCAAGGGACTTTGGTCTCCAATTTATGCTTGTGATATAAGTTTTCTTTGCTTGGTCTATATCCATTGCTACAATTCAATCTGGTACATCATCCCTAGTGGCTATTTTCAAAGTGCAAGCACATATGATGAATTTTTTTTCAAATTGATTCCTGGGATAAAGGCATCATTGGCCAAGCCAGCTTTTATTGCTCATCCCTCATTGTTAAGGGTCACCCACATCACTATGGGTCTGGAGTCACCTGAAGGCGGGACCATAAAACAGGACATAACAGTGCGGTACAGGCCCTTCGGCCCTTGTTGTTGCACTGAATCTGTGAAACCAACCAAAGTCCATCTAACCTACACTATTCACTTATTATCCATATGTTTATTCAAAGACCATTTAAATGCCCTTAATGTTGGTGAGTCCACTACTGTTGAAGGCAGGGGATTTCATGCCCCTACTACTCTGAGTAAAGAACTTATCTTTGACATATGTCCTACATCTATCGCCCCTCAATTTAAAGCTATCTTCCCTCGTGTTAGTCATCACCATCTGAGGAAAACGGCTCTCACTGTCCACCCCAGCTAATCCTCTGATCATCTTGTATGCCTCTATTAAGTCACCTCTTCATCATCATCTCTCTCACGAAAACAGCCTCAAGTCCCTCAGCCTTTCCTCATTAGACCTCCTCTCCATACCAGGCGACATCCTGGTAAACCTCCTCTGCACCCTTTCCAATGCTTCCATGTCCTTCCTATAATGTAGCAACCAGAACTGTGCTCAATACTCCAAGTGCAGCCGCACCACAGTTTTGTACAGCTGTAGCATAATCTCTTGGTTCCGAAACTCAATCCCTCTACCAATAAAAGCGAACACACTGCATGTCTTCTTAGCAACCCTATCAATCTGGTTGGCAACTTTCAAGGATCTATGTACATGGACACCAAGATCTCTCCGCTCATCCACACTACAAAGAATCTTACCATTAGCCCAGTACTCCGTATTCCTGTTACTCCTTCCAAAGTGAATTACCTCACACTTTTATGCTTTAAACTCCATTTGCTACCTCTCAGCCAGCTCTGCAGGTTACCGAAGTTCCTCTGTAACCTGCAACATTCTTCCACACTGTCCACAACTCCACCAACTTTAGTGTCATCTGCAAATTTACTAACCCATCCTTCCATGTTCTTATCCAGGTAATTTATAAAAATGGCAAACAGTATGGCCCCAAAACAGACCCTTGCGATACACCACTAGTAGCTGAACTCCAGGATGAGCATTTCCCATCAACTACCACCCTCTGTATTATTCTTACAGCTTGCCAAATTCTAATCAAAACTGCTAAATCACACTCAATCCCATGCCTCCGTATTTTCTGCAATAGTTTACCACAGGGGAATCTTATCAAATGCTTTACTGAAATCCATAGGCATCACTTCAACCACTTTATCCTCATCCACCTGTTTGGTCACCTTCTCAAAGAACTCAATAAGGTTTGTGAAGCACAACCTACCATTTACAAAACCGTGTTGACTACTCCTAATCAAATTATTCCTTTCTAGATGATAATAAATCCTATCTCTTATAATCCTTTCCCAAAACTTTGCCCACAACAGAAGAAAGGCTCACTGGTCTATAATTACCAGGGTTGTCTCTACTCCCCTTCTTGAACAAGGGGACAAAATTTGTTATCCTCCAGTCTTCTGGTACTGTACACAATGATCAAAGCGTTTACATAAAGATCAAAGCCAAATGTTCTGCAATCTGCTCCTTAGCTTTCCAGAGAATCCTGGGATAAATCCCATCTGGCCTAGGAGACTTATCTACTTTCACACTTTCCAGAATTGCTAACACGTCCTCCTTATGAACCTCAATCCTGTCTAGTCTAATCGCCTGAACCTCAGTATTCTCCTTGACAACATAATATTCACACAGGAAAAAGACAGACGAAAAATATTCATTTAGCGTTTCTCCCATGTCTTCAAACTCCACACACAACTCTTTCCCACAACTGTCCTTGACTGGCCCTAATCTTACCCTTGTCATTCTTTTATTCCTGACATACCTATAAAAAAGTTAGGGTTTTCCTTGATCCTACCGACCAAAGACTTCTCATGTCCCCTCCTGGCTCTTCTTAGCTCTCTCTTTAGGTTTTTCCTGGCTAACTTATAACTCTCAAACACCCTAACTGAGCCTTCATGTCTCAACTTTACATAGGCCTCCTCCTTCCTCTTGACAAGAGCTTCAACTTCTTTACTAAACCACAGTTTCCACGCTCAACCACTTCCTCCCTGCCTGACGGATACACACTTATCAAGGACACACAGTAGCTGTTCCTTGAACAAGTTCCACATTTCAATTGTACCCAATCCCCGCAGATTCCTTCCCCATCCTATATCTCACCTCATCTCAACATAATTGCCTTTCCCCCAGATATAACTTTTGCCCTGCAGTATATACTTGTCCGTTTTCAACTCTAAAGTAAACATAACTGAACTGTGGTCACTATCACCAAAGTGCTCACTTACCTCCAAATCTAACATCTGGCCAGATTCATTACCCAGTACCAAACCCAATGTGGCCTTGCCTCTTGTTAGCCTGTCTACACACTGTATCAGGAAACCCTCCTGCACACATTGGACAAAAACTGACCCATCTAAATTACTCAAACTATAGCGTCTCCAGTCAATATTTGGAAAGTTAAAAGTTCCCCAAAACAACTACCCTGTTACTTTCACTCCTAACCAGAAACATCTTTGCAATCCTTTCCTTGACATCTCTGGAACTTTTTGGAGGCCTTCAGAAAAATCCTGACAGGGTGACCTCACCCTTCCTGTTTCTAACCCAGCCCATACAACCTCAGTCGATGAGTCCTCATCAAACATCCTTTCTGCCACTGTAATACTATCCTTGATTAACATTGTCACACCTTCCCCTTTTTTACCACCTTCCTTGGTCTTACTGAAACATCTAAACCCTGGAACCTACAACAACCTTTCCTGTTCCTGCTCCATCCATGTTTCTGAAATGGCCACAACATCAAAGTCCCAGATACCAACGCATGCTGCAAGTTTACCCATGTTATTCTGGATGCATCTGGCATTGAAGTAAACACACTTCAAACCACCTTCCTGCCTGCCAGTACACTTCTGCGACCTTGAAACCTTATTCATGACCTCACCACTCTCAACCTCTGATACCCTGGGGCTACAATTCAGTTCCCATCCCCTGCTGAATTAGTTTAAACCCTCCTAAAGAGCATTAACTAAATAATCCCCCCAGGATATTGGTAGCCCTCTGGTCCAGGTGTAGACCATCCCATTTGTAGAGGTCCCACCTACCCCAGAATGAGCCCAAATCATCCAGGTATCTGAAACCCTCCCCCATGCACTATCCCTGTAGCCACATGTTCATCTGCTCTCTCTCCCTATTCCTCGCCTCACTAGCACGTGGCATGGGTCCAAAACAGAGATAACAACTCTGTTTGTTCCAGCTTCCACCCTAGCTCCCTGAACTTCTGCTTTACATCCCTATCCCTTTTCCTACCTTTGTCATTGGTGCCTATGTGGACCACGACTTGGGTCTGCTCCCCCTCCCCCTTAAGGATCCTAAAAACATGATCAGAGACATCACGGACCCTGGCACCTGGGAGGCAACACACCAACCGCATTCCCACAGAATCTCCTATCTGTCCCCCTCACTATGGACTCCCCAGTGACTAATGCTCTGCCCCTCTCTCCCCTTCCCTTCTGAGCTACAAGGACAGACTCTGTGCCAGAGACCTGTACCCAATGGCTTTTCGTCCTGGTAATTCGTCCCCAACAGTATTCAAACGGTATACTTGTTATACAGGGGATCCGTGCACTGATTGCTCCTTACCACTTCAACAGTCACCCAAGTATCTTCATTTCTAGGAGTAACTACCTCCTTGTAGCTTTTATCTATAACTGTCTCTGCCTTCCAAATGACCCTGAGTTCATCCAGTTCCCTAACACAGTCTTCAGGAGCTGGAATTGGGTGTACTTCCTGCAAGTGAGGATGTAGTGCCCTTCCCTAAAGGACAGAAGTGAATCAGATGGGCTTTTCCTGACAATTCACAATAGAATGGATTCATGGACTTTCAATTCCAGATACTTATTTAATTCAAATGCCACTATCTGTCATGGTGGGATTTGAACCCTGCTCTGCAGGACATTATCTGGATCTCTAGATCAACAGTGCAGCAATAATACCACTAGGCCATTGCCTGCCCTGTTGGCAAACCACACAAATAGCAAGGAGACTCTTCACAACCAAACTTAGCCCCTTCCTAGACCTGTGGTTTGTTTGCAAAACCCTCTGGAAAGAAAGAACTACATAGTAAAGAGGGGCAAGAGACTTGACTGTCTTAACAACCCAAATTCAGGAATGTTGCTTGAGATCATTGCATCCCCACACTGGGAAACTTGCAACGGTGATGGGTGGACCACCAAAACCTTCCCTGCTTTTGGAATGGATGTTATTTAGGTTTCTGAGCCCTCATTACCATTGATGAACCCTTGCAGGGAGCACAAATACACATTGAGCAAAAGGAGGATTGTGTTCATCTGAAACTTCCCTCGAGGTCAACACTGCTCAACACATGAGCAAAGGCTAAAACAAAACTCTGCAAGTGCTGGGGATCTGAAATAAAGAACAGGAAGTGCTAGGAATACTCCAGGCCTTGGCAGTACCTGTGAAGATGAAAACTGAGTTAACGTTTCAGGGCTGTGACCTTTCATCAGAGTTCAGGCTTCTTGGCAAGAAGTTGGTGGTTAACATTCATGGAACTGGAACTGAAACTGAACAGAGTCATAACCATTTTTTTACGTAGATTACATTGTCCCAAAGGAGTGAAAAAAACATCTTTGGATGGTTTCCTTAAAAGGATCATTTTCTGGTCATTATATAGCTTCTCATTATATAGCTTCCTCCACACTATAAAACTACCAGTGGTAATGTGTCATTTCTTGCTTGCCACCATATGCCCTCCACAGACCCAACACTGGATCCAATACAGCCAATTGTATTTAGGTGAGTAACCTTCGGAAACACTTGCAGTGTGAAAATAAAACTTGTCGCGTAAATAACCAAATACTGCAGTGTGTTTGGCCTTGAAGGTGTTCATTTGCACATACGTGCTGCATTCATTTATCATGTGCCATCATTAAGGTTAAAACTTTAGATGCACGCACAATATAAACCTGTATCATTAAAATAAAATGGATAAGTGCTGGAAAAACATGTTAATATGTAATGCTGCAGGTGGAGATTGGTGTGAGGACTGGGAAAATACCAGCTGTATAACTAGTAATAGAGTCATAGAGATGTACAGCACAGAAGGAGACCCTTCAATCCAACTTGTCCATGCCGACCAGATATCCTAAATTAATCTAGCCCCATTTGCCAGCATTAGCCCACATCCCTCTGAACCCTTCCAGATGCATTTTAAATGTTCGCCATGATGTGGAGATGCTGGTGCTGGATGGGGTGCACAAAGTTAAAAATGACACAACACCAGGTTATAGTCCAACAGGTTTATTTGGAAGCACCAGCTTCCAGCAGCACTCTGAAAGCTAGTACTTCCAAATAAACCTGTTGGACTATAACCTGGTGTTGTGTCATTTTTAACTTTTAAATGCTGTGATTGTACCAGCCTCCACCACTTCCTCCAGCAGCTCATTCCATACACGTACCACCTTGTGATTGAAAATGCTGCCCCTTTAGGTCCCTTTTAAATTTTTCCCCTCTCACCTTAAACCTTTGCCCTCTAGGTCTGGATTCTCCCACTCCAGAGAAAAGACCGTGTCTATTTACCCTATCCATGCCCCTCATGATTTTATAAAGCTCTATAATGCTAGCCCTCAGCCTCCTACACTGCAGGGAAAACAGCCCCTGCCTATTTAACCTCTCCCTATGGCTCAAACCCTCCAACGCTGGCAACATCCTTGTAAATCTTTCCTGAATCTTTTCAAGTTTCACAACATCGTTCCCATAGCAGGGAGACTAACTAAAACCAGCAACAGCAAGATCCCTTTTGGAGGCTGGATTATTGAATGAGGCTTCATCCTGTTGACTACAATGTGACATGTCTTTAATGCTGTAGGCGCTTTGTATTGAAACTCTCCAGAAACTGACTCTGTGTCTGTCTCACTCTCTCCCCACCCTTGACTCCCTTTTCCTCCAGTGATTTGTGACAGTTAATGTTTATCAGGAGAGCTCCAGAGCTAAATTGAAGCTGCAGAAAATGCAGAAGCTGGTTCAGTATTCCCTCCCCCACCTCGTCTGCCTCATGTCAGGAAGTCTGTTGCTGCAGGGTTTGTCAGTCTGTCAGCACATTAAGCCAGCCCTGTCCACAAAGCTCCTCTTTAAAATGCTTAGAGATAGCATCACAATCGATACCACCAGTTAAAGCAGTATTTATTACCCCTGCTCTCTCATTCGATCTAAAAGTCTCTGAAATTATTTAGTGACAGAAATAATTCAGTAAGTACCGAGTGTTCACTTAATTGGTAATTTTGACTCCTCCTGTGTGGGCCGGTCATTTAGCAATTGTGAAAGAATGTGAATAAATAATTATCATGAATTTATCAGTGCGCTAACCTTGATAATGTAACCAAACCTTCAGTAAAGCAATACTGAGCCTTCAGAGAGCTTCATTAGCTTGGTAATGCTACACTGCAGTCAAGTGCTCTTTCTTTTGTCCCTGGGTTGCTAGCCTTTCCCCTCCCCCTACCCGTCACAAACCCACCCGCACCACTGCGAGTGTTAAATCCTGTGCAGTAGGCTCCTCAGAGCCATCTGATTCCAGCAATACTTACTCCCAAGGTGAGGTGCCAAGTTATTCTATAATGTGTCACATCCCTGCAGCGTCAGAGGCTGAGGGGTGACCTTATAGAGGTTTATAAAATCATGAAGGGCATGGATAGGATAAATAGGCAAAGCCTTTCCCTAGTGTGGGGGGAGTCCAGAACTAGAGGGCATAGGTTTAAGGTGAGAGAGGAAAGATTTATAAGGGACATTAGGGGCAACTTATTCAAACAGAGGTGGTGCATGTATGGAATGAGGTAAAAACAATGACTGCAGATGCCAGAAACCAGATTCTGGATCAGTGGTGCTGGAAGAGCACAGCAGTTCAGGCAGCATCCAATGAGCAGCGAAATCGATGTTTTGGGCAAGGGCTTTTGCCCGAAACGTCGATTTCGCTGCTTGTTGGATGCTGCCTGAACTGCTGTGCTCTTCCAGCACCACTGATCCAGAATTCATGTATGGAATGAGCTGCCCGAGAAAGTGGAGGAGGCTGATACAATTACAACATTTAAAAGGCACCTGGATGGGTATATAAATAGGAAATATGGGCCAAGTGCAGGCAAATGAGACTAGATTTATTTAGGATATCTGGTCGGCATGGACGAGTTGGACCAGATGGTCTGTTTCTGTACTGTACATCTCTATGACTCTATGACTCCATTCGTCTATTGCGGCTGAGTGATAAGCAGCAGTTAAACAGGTGAGGGTGAAGGGGCGGGGAACAGGGCCAAGCTCATGGATATAGAGGCCTCAAAATTTAAAACCTCCTGATCTGGTTGCTTTTGTAACTTTTCTTCTGTTTGTTATATTTTCCTTCCCATCGCAGCAGGAGGAGGCCATTCAACCCGTCGAGCCTGTTTCATCATCCAATTAGATCATGGCTGATCTCTATCTGTACCCTGCTTCCGAAACACTGAACGTATTGGCGTAACAAAAAAAAATCCCTCAACTTTGAAGTATTTAATAGTTTCTCCCATTTGAGCTTCAGTGATGAAGTGAGTTCCACATTTCCTCTGCCCTTTGTCAGGAGGAGGCTTCATGTCAGCACCCCTTCAAGCCCTAGCTTAATTAAGGGCAGGGCCTATTATTCAGGATTTGTCCCACTATTGGAAATAATTGTGTTTAACTCCTCCAGTGCAATTGGCCCTCACTTGCTCTATAATAATTTCCAAGCCTCCACCGCTCCCGTTTCTTCCGAGTTGGCCTTTAGCCTGCCACTCCTCCGAACTTTAATTGCTTGGGTCTTAATACTAACCCTTGTGCATTCAGTCCCACTTTTGGCAGTTGTATTCCATTCTGCAGAATTCCCTCTCTAAAGTCTTCCACCTCTATCTTCTTCTTTCACTTCTCTTTGAACAACCCCCAATACCTCCTTCTTGAGCTCAGCGTCCATTTTCCTACTCCCTGCAAAAGGTCCTTGGGATGTTTTGGTACATAAGTTGCAGTGGCTGTTGTATTAAGCTTACAAACAGTGCTGAATACAGAATGGGAATCAAACGTTGGTCAAGTTGGTTGGCTTTCGAATACCCATCTGCCATCAAGCCATGGGATGATTCAATTAAGGATGTGGAAAGGCATGTCAGGAGCAGCATCAGGCATACCACAAAATGAGATGTCAACCTGATGAAGCTACAAGACTACAACTATTATAAAGAGTAAAAGCTGAACAATCACACAACCAATAGATCAGACTAAAGCTTTGTAGTCCTGTGCAATCCAGTTCTGAATGGTGAAGGACAACTAAACAGCTAACCAGAGGAAAAGGCTCCACAAACATCCACATGTTAAATAATGGGGGGAGCCCATGACCTGAACATGGAAGAGAAGGTTGGAACAGTATTCACACATCGCTTTGGCCAGAAGTGCTAAGTGAATGATTCACCTCTGCCTTCTCCAGTGGTCCCCTGCGTCACAGATGCCAGTCTTCAAACAATTCAATTTACTCCACATGGCAACGAAAAAAACATATGTCTGCTCATTGGCTACTGCAAAGGCTTTGGGTCCAGACAATATTTTGGCAATAGTGCTGAAAGCTTGAGCTCTAGAACTTCCTGCACCTCGAGCCAAACTGTTCCAGTACACATACAATACTGGCAACCACCCGAAAATGTGGGAAATTGCCTCAGTGTGTCCTGTACACATGAATAAGTCTAAACTGGCCAAATACTTCCTTCATCCACCCCATTAAGGACAAAGTGAAGAGGTCATTGAAAGTGCTGTCAAGCAATAGTTGCTCAGCAGTAACCAGCTCACTGATGTATAGTTTGAGTATTATCAGGACCACTCAGCTCTTGACCTTGTTTCAGCCTTGTTCAAGGACGAGGTTAAATCCAGAGGTCAGGTGAGGAGAGGCAAGAGCAACTTGACATAAAGGCAGCATTTGACAGAGAATGGCATCAAGGCGTCCTCACAAAACAGGAATCAGAGGAATACCCGTTTCTTGGGAACCACCACTGACCAGAAACTGAACCAGAAACTGTAAATATGTGATTACAGAGCAGGTCAGGGGTCAGGAATTCCACAGTGAGTGGTCATGTCCTGCCTCCCCAAAGCCTATGCATCATCCAAAAGGAGTGTAATGAAATAATCCCCACTTGCCTGAATGGCTGCAACTCCAACAATACTCAAGAGGCTTGACACCATCCAGGATAAATCAGCCCATTTTATTAGCACCCTATCGCCCATTGTAAACAATCATGCCCTCCACCACTATAGACGCAGTGTGTACTATTTGCAAGAGACACAGCAACAACTCAGCAAGATTCATTTGGCACTATCTTCCAAACTTTACAGGGGAGAAAAACAAGGGGCGAAGATACATAGGAACATCACCAATTGTTCCTCTCCGAATCTCTTACCATTTTGGCACGGACCTTTATCATAACTCCTTCACTATCACTATCACTGTGTGAAAATCCTGTGGGCATACGATCAACAAAAGAAGAAGGGGACTCACAATCAATTTCTCAATGACAAGTTGGAATGAGTAACAAATGCCAGTGACTCCCACATCCCACGAATGAATAATCAAAACTAACCTTCAATAGAGAGTGAATACTGTTTCTCTTGAGAATAAAGAGGGTGACGGAAACTAGGATTACCAAGCAGGCAATCAGCAAGGCCACTCCTGGGAAATAGTTAACAAACTCAGAATACAGTTTGTTGGACAAACATACATCAGAGGACGGTGGTGAAGCGTTGCAGATGGAGTTCGTGAAGTCATTTGGAATATTTTCCATACGAATTCGAGACCAGGTTGTTGAGTCTGTGGCCTTGCATTGATTGGGATTAGTGGTACACTTGGAATCATAGAAATCAGTCACCAATCCAGCCATTTAGATTAAAAAAAAGTGGAGATAATTTGACGAATGGTACCACATAAACACTAACCCACACTGACTGAAAAGCCCTGTACCACACAATAGATGGATTATGAGGTAAACCACAGTCATCAGATCTTTGTGATGTTCCCTTACTACATATTGAATTGCAGCTTATTTGAATACAGATTTCTGATTCGCTGAATGGTGCAGCTTAATTGAAGATATTATGAGCATGTCACATCCTTTGATGTAAAATTGAATTCAATCCCACATGATCTGTTCATTATGTAAAGTGACTAACAATTGAAATAAGTTTTAAAAAATAACTGGTTTATACAACAAAACAAAGAACTGAGGATTCTGGTAATCTGATATGAACAAAAATAGAAATTGCAGGAGAAACTCAGCAGGTCTGGCAAACATGTGAATTGTTTCGCATGTTATGTATATCTTTTTTCAAATAAGGAGATCAAAACTGTACACAGTACCCTCCAGATGTTGTCTCAAGACCCTGCACCGCTGCAGTAAAACTTCCCAAAATTTACATTTTGTTCTTCTTGCAATACATGACAATAATCCATTTACATTCCCAACCACCTGCTGAATCGGACTTTTGTTGTGATAGAGTACCAGGACACTCAGACCCCTCTGTGTTCGCAAGTTCTGCAAGCACTCTCTTTTTAATTAATGAACTGCTCTCCTTATCTTCCTATTACAGCTCGTCAAACCAAAAAAGACATATTTATCCCTACTGCCTGTTTCCCATTAACCAATGGATCTACGGTGGTTGGTTAGTTCAGTAGGCTGGATGGCTAGTTTGTAATACAGAGTGATGCCACCTCGCCTGAGCTGTGGGACTTTGCCAACTTTATCGTTGCCAATCCATCATCTCTGATAATATGTTATCCCTACACCATGTGTTACCTTGTGTAGCAACATTTGATGTGGCACCTTACCAACCACCTTATGAAGATCCAAGTGTACAATCATCCATCTTGCTTCATCAAAGACCCACATAAATTAGTTAAGCAGGATTTCTGTTTTACAAATCCATGCTGCTTCTGCAGATTACATGGTAATTTTCCAAGTATCCTGCCATAACCTCACTAATCATGTTTTTAAGCGTTTTTTTTTAAAAGACAGATAGAGTCATAGAGATGTACACCATGGAAACAGACCCTTTGGTCCAACCTGTCCATGCTGACCAGATATCCCAACCCAATCTAGTCCCACCTGCCAGCGCCCGGCCCATATCCCTCCAAACCCTTCCTATTCATATAACCATCCAAATGCCTCTTAAAGGTTGCAATTGTACCAGCCTCCACCACATCCTCTGGCAGCTCATTCCATACACGTACCACCCTCTGCGTGAAAAAGTTGGCCCTTAGGTCTCTTTTATATCTTTCCCCTCTCACCCTAAACCTATGCCCACTAGTTCTGGACTCCCCGACCTCAGGGAAAAGACTTTGTCTATTTATCCTATCCATGCCCCTCACAATTTTGTAAACCTCTATAAGGTCATCCCTCAGCCTCCGACGCTCCACGGAAAACAGACCCAGCCTGTTCAGCCTCTCCCTGTAGCTTAGATCCTCCAACCCTGGCAACATCCTTGTAAATCGTTTCTGAATCCTTTCAAGTTTCACAACATCTTTCCGATAGGAAGGAGACCAGAATTGCATGCAATATTCCAACAGTGGCCTAACCAATGTCCTGTACAGCCGTAATGTGACCTCCCAACTCAATATTCTGACTAATAAAGGAAAGCATACCAAACGCCTTCTTCACTATTCTTTCTACCTGCGACTCCACTTTCAAGGAACTATGAACCTGCACTCCAAGGTCTCTTTGTTCAGCAACACTCCCCAGGACCTTACCATAAAGTGTATAAATCCTGCTAAGATTTGCTTTCCCAAAATGCAGCACCTCGCTCTTAACTGAATTAAACTCCATCTGCCACTTCTCAGCCCATTGGCCCATCTGGTCTAGATCCTGTTGTAATCTGAGGTAACCCTCTTCGCCATCCACTACACCTCCAATTTTGGTGTCATCTGCAAACTTACTAACTGTACCTCTTACACTCACATCCAAATCATTTATGTAAATGACAAGAAGTAGAGGGCCCAGCACCGATCCTTGTGGCACTCCACTGGTCACAGGCCTTCAGTCTGAAAAACAACCCTCCACCACCATCCTCTGTCTTCTACCTTTGAGCCAGTTCTGTATCCAAATGGTTAGTTCTCCCTGTATTCCATGAGATCTAACCTTGCTAATCAGTCTCCCATGGGGAACCTTGTCGAACGCCTTACTGAAGTCCATATAGATCACATCCACCGCTCTGCCCTCATCAATCTTCTATGTTACACTGTGGCCCAAGTTTCTTTCTTTTTGTCTCCCACTTTTGTCGAATGAAAGAATCTGAAAAAGCTTGGAAACAAATGGGGTAGTACAACATTCAGTACAGGCTGTAATAGTTTCCATTAGGCAGGCTGATAATTCCAAAGATCACAGATTGTGAAATTTGAATCAATGATGGGACTCAATCCCATGTCCCTAAAGCATTAGCCAGGTTCTCTGGATTACCAGTCTAATGAAAATAACACTATACCACCACATCACCTGAGGATTAAGGATAGCATTCATTTGGAAGAAAAGTCATACAATGTGGAAAAGATTACTGGTAAGCCAGAGGTTTGCTAAAGCTATTGAAAACTGATAAAAAAATGACTTTAAGTAAAGAAAGAGGGAAAAAATATACTTTGAGGATAAACTTGCAAGTATTATGAAGACAAATAGCAAGAGCTTCTTTAAATATATAGAAAGGATGAGAGAGGCCTAAGGAAACATAGATACCTCAAAGAATGAAGCCAAGAAAATAATAATGGGCATCCAGGGACTGGCAGAGGAGTTGAATAAATGCTTTGTATCAGTTTTCACAGTAACACACAAATAGCATTCCAAAAATACTAAGTATTCAAAGGGATAAAGGGAGAGAGGAAATAATTACAATAACTATTGCTAAAGGAAAAATTACTCAGAAAACTAATAGGGCAGAAGACCAATAAGTGCCTTAGATCTGATGGGGTGCATCCTAGGATATTAAAAGAACTAATCATAGAGATAATGGATGCACTGGAATCTTTAGATTCTGGAAAAGTGCAGGATAATTGAGTCCAGGAGTTGGGAGGTCATGTTGCGACTGTACAGGACATTGGTTGGGCCATTGTTGAATATTGCGTGCAATTCTGGTCTCCTTCCTGTTGGAAAGAGGTTGCGAAACTTGAAAGGGTTCAGAAAAGACTGAAGAGGATGTTGCCAGGGTTGGAGGATTTGAGCTACAGGGAAAAAGGCTGAACAAAATGGGCTGTTTTCCCTGGAGCATCTGAGGCTGAGGGGTGACATTATAGAGGTTTACAAAATTGTGAGGGGCATGGATAGGATGAATAGACAAAGTCTTTTCCCTGGACTGGGGGAGTCAAGAACTAGAGGGCATAGGTTTAGGGTGAGAGGGGAAAGATGTAAAGGAGACCTAAGGGGCAACTTTTTTACATAGAGGGTGGTACATGTATGGAATGAGCTGCCAGAGGATGTGGTGGAGGCTGGTACAATTGCAACATTTAAGAGGCATTTGGATGGTTATATGAATAGGAAGGGTTTGGAGGGATATGGGCCGGGCGCTGGCAGGTGGAACTAGATTGGGTTGGGATATCTGGTCGGCATGGACCAAAGGGTCTGTTTCCATGGTGTACATCTCTATGACTCTATGCAATAAGCAGGATAGGTAAAGGGGAATCAGTGGATGTAATATATTTGGATTTACAGAAGGTATCTGATAAGGTATCACATGTTAAATTATTTAATAAGATAACCTCATTGACTTGGAGGTCATATGCCAGCATAGATAGAGGATTGGCTCACCAATGAAGACAAAGAGTTGGGAAAAGGGGGCATTTTCAGGATAGCAAACTGTAACTAGTGGGTGTCACAGGGACCAGTGCTGGGGCCAGAGTTATTTGCCATATTTATTAATGATGAAACAAAGACGGTGAATATACTATAGCCATGTTTGCAGAAGACACAAAATCGGTGTGAAGGGAAGTGGTGAGGATGACAGAGTCTGTCAAGGGATATGGACAGGTTCAGTGAGTGGGCAAAAACTTGGCAGATAGAATATAATGTAGGCAAGTGTCAGGGTATACACTTTAACAGGAAGAATACAGGAGCATTTTATTATTTAATTGGAGAAAGACTACAGAAAGCCAGGTTGATCCTGAGTATACAGGCATTGTTTATTGAGGAGTGGTTGAATAGGTTAGGCCTGTACTCATTGGCATTTAGAACAATGCGTGGTGATTTTATTGAAACATAAGATGCTTAGGGCACTGACAGGGTGTGCAGAGAGATTGTTTCCCTTTGTGGAAAAGTCTGGGACCAGAGAGCATAATCTCAGACTCAGGGGCTGTCTGGTTAGGACAGAAATAAGGAGGAACTTCTTAGAATCATAGTCATAGAGATGTACAGCACAGAAACAGACCCTCCAGTCCAACTCGACCGTGCCAACCAGATATCCCAACCCAATCTAGTTCCACCTGCCAACACCTGGCCCATATCCCTCCAAACCCTTCCTATTCATATACCCACCCAGATGTCTCTTAAATGTTGCAATTGTACCAGCCTCCACCACTTCCTCTGGCAGCTCATTCCATACACGTACCACCCTCTGTGTGAAAAAGTTGCCCCTTAGGTCTCTTTTACATCTTTCCCCGCTCACCCTAAACCTATGCCCTCTAGTTCTGGACTCCCCCAACTCAGGGAAAAGACTTTGTCTATTTATCCTATCAATGCCCCTCATGATTTTATAAACCTCTATAATGTCACCCCTCAGCCTCCGACGCTCCTGGAAAACAGTCCCAGCCTATTCAACCTCTCCCTATAGCGCAAATCCTCCAACCCTGGCAACATCCTTGTAAATCTTTTCTGAGCCATTTCAAGTTTCACAACATCTTTCCAATAGGAAGGAGACCACACAATATTCCAGCTGTGGTCTAACCAATGTCCTGTACAGCCGCAACATAACTTCCCTACTCCCAACTTCAATACTCTGACCAATAAAGGAAAGCATACCAAACGCCTTCTTCATTATCCTATCTACCTGCAACTCCACTTTCAAGGAGTTATGAACCCGCATTCCAAGGTCTCTTTGTTCAGCAACACTCTCTAGGCCCCTACTATTATGCATATAAATCCTGCTAAGATTTGCTTTCCTAAAATGCAGCACCTCATATTTATCTGAATTAAACTCCATCTGCCACATCTCAGCCCATTGGCCCATTTGATCTAGATCCCATTGTAATCGGAGGTGACCTCCTTCGCTATCCACTACATCTCCAATTTTGGTGTCATCTGCAAACTTACTAACTATCCCGCTTCTGTCAGAGACTAGTGTATCTGTGGAATTATTTACTTCATAGGACTGTAGAGGCTGGTCTTTAAATATATTCAGGCCTGAGATAGACAGATTATTAATTAGTAAGGGAATTATGGGGAGAAGGTGGGATTGCCAAATTCGCCATGATCTCATTGAATGGCAGAAGAAACTAATGGGCTCAATGGTCTACTTCTGCTCTTATCTGATATGGTCCAGATTTTCAAATTTCTTCAGGACATTTTCTAAGTTTTCTATAGTAAACTCAGATAAACACCTGTTTAAACCCTCCTCCAATGGATGGTTTTAATTTTCAATTCCCCAGACACACACTCTCTAGCACTAGCTGAAGCTACCCTTTGCCTATGTAATTACTTGTAGAAACTCTTTGCTACTGTACCTGTCCCTTTCCCTTATTATCTCCAGCCAATCCCAGGACATTCTTTGCTTCAAATATTTATCAAAAGATTCTGAGTTGCTCCCTCTGTAGGTAAACACACCGAAGCAGAAATTGCTGGAGAAACACAGAATGCCTGGTAGCATCTGTGGAAAGAAAAGAGTTAACATCCAGTAGCCCTTCTTCAGAACGGTATCTTTGTTTTCTCTCCACCGATGTTCCCAGACCTGCTGAGTCTCTCCAGCGATTTCTGTTTCTGTTTGTTTTAGATTGGCACCACCTGCAGTTCTTTGTTTTATCTTGATGTTGACTCATTCTTCATGCAGAAGCTCCTTGTTCTTGACATCTGTGTGCATACCAAAATCTGGTCCAACATTCAAGTTCCAGCAATCCTCCCTAACCCTCTTTGAATCATCGAATGGTTGCAGTACAGCAAGTGCACATTCAGCTCATGGGGTTCATACTGGAAATCTTTGTAAGCACAATTTTGCTGGTCCACTCTGTTGTCCTTTCCCTGGAGCCCTGCAATAGTATTCACTCCTGGCACTTCTGAAAGTCACATATAAATCCACATTTTGCCATTTTTCCTCATTTAGTCCTTTGCCAATCACCTTAAATCAGTATCTGCTGATTCTTGACCTTTCCACCAATAGAAATAGTTCCTCACGACCTACCTAACCTAGATCATCCATGATTTTGACTATTTCGGGTCAAATCTGTCAACCTTCACAGGAAAATAATTTATTTATCTGTATTACTCAGGTACTTATCGTCAAAGCTCCAGGAAGAGACTCACAGCAATATTTTGTGGAATGGTTGAGACTCAATTTAGACTGTGAATTCTTTAAGATCCTACACAAAGACATATGTTGACAGATTGATCTTAACTTTGTATTTCTAGTTTAAAGAGAACACAACTCCATTTTAGTATTTTCTGTGTGATAATTAATCAGATAATTTATTATATTTGGAATGGAGGTGTGTTTTATATCACACGATGCTCTAAACTATTGTAAATCGGACAGAGGTTACATAGTCGAGGTTCACTCATCTCATCAGCCAAACATGTAAGAAAATCTGCATTAGCCTGTCATAATCCAATTAATTCATAATTTACATTATCTTGTCATACTATGTCAGAAATATAATACAATTATAATTTCACTTCAGTTAAATACCTGGAATTTGAACACCAGTCAGATCCTTTTCACATCAAAAAAGTCATCAATCAAACCAAAATCGCAAACTTATTAACTTTGACCTTCCGTTTTATACTTCATGCCAGTGATGAGTTGATGGAGAGGTTTTGGTATAATTACCATGGTCTTTGTGATTTTCATTCATGCAGCTATTGTTTGTCTGAAGCAAGTTGTTGAGCACTGATGGACAATTTGACCAGAACTGACCTCAATCGTATGGGATCCTACCATCTACACACATTAAAATCCAGGCAGCAGTTCTCTGGTGAGACTAAGGACCCTGGCTAATTGTTTTTGGCAGTGTATAGTGGTTCAGTCTCAGTCTGTGAGGATGTTATCATAAACATTTCACAAATCACAAGACTGCAAGATAATTATAGACAGCATGATAGTTTGTCCATTTAGAACTACACTAAAGACCCTTCATTGCTGTGAGCAATTGGTCCTTGCATGATTTCACAGTTTGATTCCCTATTAACCCTTTCCTTGTGTGAATTTCCTGGTATCACACACATTGAAAATGATCTCACCGGCAGCAAACAAAATGTATTGATCGTCCTTTATTCTTAATTAAATTTACAGAGAATATAATAAATGACTGCGGGATTAATATAAAAACATGCCAATTAGGAGCAGCAGTCGACCAATCAGTCCTTCCAGCCTGCTCTATCATTCAGTAATGTCATAGAGTGATCGAGTCCCTAGAGTGCGGAAACAGGCCATTCAGCCCATCTGGTCCACAACAACCACGTGAAGAGCATCTCATCCAGATCCACCCCTCTGATTATTGTAACCCTGCATTTCTCAAGACTTATCCACCAGCCAACACATCCCTGGACACTATGGGCAATTTAACACGGTCAATCCACCCTAACTTGCACATCATGGGACCATGGTGGAACTGGTCATGGCTGACCTGCCTGTAACTTCAACTCCACATTCCTAACTACCTCCAGTAACCTTTAACTCTCTCATTAGCCAAGAATCTATATACCTTCACCTTAAAAACATTTAATGATCCAGTTGCCGCTTTCTGGCGCAGAGTTCCAAAGGCTCACAGCCCTCAGACAAAATAACATTGCCTCATCTCCATTTTTAATGGGAGATACAAGACCCTAAACTGTGTGCTCTAGTTTTAGTTTCCCCCATAGGAGAAAACATTCTTTCAGAGAGTCAGAGTCACAGAGATATACAGCACAGAAACAGACCCTTCGGTCCAACTTGTCCATGCTGACCAGATATCTCAAATTAATCTAGTCTCATTTGTCAGCACTTGGCCCATACCTCTCTAATCCCTTCTTATTCATACACCCATCCAGATGCCTTTTAATTGTCCCAGCCTCCATCACTTCCTCTGGCAGCTTATTCCATACAAGCACCATCCTTTGTGAAAAAGTTGACCGTTAAGTCCATTTTAGATCTTTCCCACTCTCACTCTAAACCTATACCATCTAGGTCTGGACTCTCCCAATCCAGAGAAAAAACCTTGGCTATTCACGCTATCCATGCCCCTCATGATTTTATAAACATCTATAAGATCACCCCCCAGTCTCTGATGCTCATCTTTCAGTAAGATCACCTCTCATTCTCCTAAACTCAAACTTTCTCTCATGAGATAACATCCCATATTCTAGTTATCCATTGAATGAATCTTCTCTGAATTGTTTCTAATGCATATCTTTCCTTAAATAAGTAGACCAAAAGCATTTCACATGTGATCTCACCCATGTACCCCTGTAGCAAAGCATTCTTAATTTTATCTTCCATTTCCCTTGCAATAGTTGACAACATTCCATTTGCCCTCATAATTGAAAACAGAAATTTCTGGAGAATTGATGAACAGTGTTCAGACTCAAAACGTTAACTTTGCTTCCTTCCCAGAGATAGTGCCAGACCTATCCAGCATTTTATGCTTTTGTTTCAGATCTCCAGTAATTACAATTCTTTGTTTTATTTCAGTGCCCTTTTGATCACTTGCTGTACCCACACACTAACAATTTGTGATTCATACACAAGGACACCCCAATCCCTCTGTACCTCAGAGTTTTACAATCTCTCTCTATTTAAATCATAAATTGCTTTCATATTGTTCCTGCCAAAGTGGCCAAATTCACATTTTCCCACAATATAGTCCATTGCCAATATTTTGTCTTCTCATTTGATATATCTTTATCCTGTTGCAGACTCTTTATGTCTCTCGCACCACGTATCTTCACAAATCACCACAAAATTTAGCAACTATTCATTTCAAGGAACATGGGAACTTAGAAGTGGGAATAGGCCATTTGGCCCTTCATGCCTGCTCTACTATTCAATTAGATCGTGGTTAATCCGTTTGCAATGTTAACCCGGCTTTCTTTTCTGCATCCCCTACCCTGACTCGTCTATCAAACATCAATCTCATTCACCCTTGTATAAATGTAAAAACCCAGGCCTCCATTACATTTTGGAGAAGGGAATCCTATCGACTCCCTGAGAAAATAAACTTCTCCTCACCTCGGTCTTAAAGGCAAGGCCTCTTCGACTATGTCCCTAATTTTAGTCGCCCTGCTAGAGAAAACATTGTTCAGGTATCTATCCTATCCAGTCCCTCAAGATCTTATATTTTGCCCTTTTACCTAAAAATCAAGATGACTGTAAACAGTTGAGGACCTATCGCTGATCTCTGAGGTGTTATTACATCTGCCAACCTGAAAATGACCTCTTACATCCACCCATGTTAATACATTACCCTTATACCCATGAGCCCTTATTTTCTGTAGTAAGTAATCTTTGACATGACACCTTGTGAAATGATGACAGAATGCCTTCTCTGGCCACAGCATTGATATGCCTAACCCAGTTCACTTGTTAGAAGTTGATCCCCAGGATGTATGCACTCCTGAAGCTGCTGTCATTTTCAGAGGATTAATGAACAAAAATGATGAACACCAATAGTTGTGTTGTTAATACTGCCACAAAATCCTGATGTCTTTTTTTGAAAAGCCAGCAGAGCAATATTTTAGATTTATTCACATTTTAAAGAAAAAAAAGACCAGCCAAATTGCAGACTTTGTTCAAACTACGTACTGAAAAGAACCATAAATACTGTGACAAAAAGAGCAGGTCAGTAGCTGGGAATCCTACAGTGAGTAACTCACTCCCACACTCCCCAAAACTGACCACAATCTACAAGGCATAAGGAAGGAGTGTGATGGAATATTCTCCACTTGACTAAATGAGTTCAACTCTAAAAAAAACTCGAGAAATTCAACATCATCCAGGATGAAGCAGCCCTTTTGATATCATTCACCAATTTTCTTTGCTCTCCCATTTGTGCACCATGGCTGCTGTGTTTGGTATCTCAGTGTACCATTTAAAGTGCAGCGTTGCAATTCACCAGGGCTCCTATGACACCACCTTCCAACTCACATACTACCCTGACTCAGAACTAAATTGCTGTCCCACTTGCCAGCACCCTTCCCATATCCCTCTAAACCATTCCTATTCATATATTCACATCCTTCTCATCAAATTAAGGCAAAGCTTGAATATATTTAAACAGTTTCACACCAGGCCTTTAGTTACCATGGGTTGCTCATCCTCACACTCTCCCTCGCTAAGCTTACCTTTGGCCTTCATCTCCATCCTTTTAAGCTGACTTTCTTGTCTAAGTGCCAATTTCTGAGGTTCACACTCCACCTCGTTTTTGCTGTCTTCTCTCTCTTTCCCTCTTTTCTCTCTTTCTTTGCACTGCTCTTAATGATAATCCAAACCCTTTCATTTCCGTTGCCCTTTCCTTGTCTTTTGCCTCTAACTCAAGCTGCTTCATTTATAATTGAACTTTAGCCAACTCTTAAGATTCTGATGGTGTTTCCAGCAAATTTAAATGCTGAGCTATTACTGTAATTATCTCTCCCTTCCTCATGGAAGGACGCAACTCCAACTCTAGATTGCCTGCTAATTCCAGCAGCTTGGTGGTAATCATACTGTTTCCATACTGTACATCTCTGCCTTTTTCATCTCATTTGAAAAGGTGGCTAAACAAATGCATTGGCCAGTGACCATATGGGTTGATCCAAACAAAACTTATAGGTAGAATTGGTGAGGTATTTGCATCAGAGGAGGCATCTGGTGCGTATGAGGACCAGATGAGCTTTTGCCAGAAACCTGCAGATAATGTTTCAGGAATCTAAGGTGGAACCCTCGACAAAACTACATGGAGTTTGAAAGGAACAAACTAAAGTAATTTTGAAAGGTGGATAAGGGTATTAAAAATGAAGCAAACCTATGATGCTCTGAGAGAGACATTTATTTCAGAGCTCAAAAATTCACTTCCTAAAGTAGTGAGAACTCATGTCAAAGAGGAAAGAGTTAAAATGGCAAGATTAGCAACTGAAATGGCTGATAACTCAGTTGGTCCATAAATCAACGTTTGGCTTCCAAAATCCGTGAGGGATAGAAATTGGCAAAAAGAGAAATTCTCACCTGGAAAGGGCAAGGTAGATCTCAGTGAAGATCATGAGGAGAACTTACCACAGGATTAAAAAAAGAAACCCTCAAAGGGAAAAGAGAAGTTAAAAAGCTCTGGTGTTGTCACTGCAATAATGTAGGCCACATGAAATCAGTGTTGGTGGGTTAGGAAAAGCACTGGGAAGCCAGATGTAGGAAGCCAGCGAATTTTGTTGGAGTGGTAACAGAAAGCACAGCGGAGGCTAGAAAGCCACACTCGAATGTCCGAGCTGGTCGGAGGTTGGTTAAGGAGGATGTGCCAGATCTTCTTAAACCATATACCTGCGAAGGTAAAGTTTACTCGCAACGGCCAGGATCAGCAGTTAACGAGGTTACAATATTGAGAGATACAGGATCCTCTCAATCTGTGATGTTGAAAGACAAAAAAAACCCGCTAGTAACGGGAATTCAAGGTGAGACAAGAAGCGCTCAATTATGTAGACTGAGGTTAAAGTGTCCAATGAAGAAATTGTGATAGGAGTACTGGGCAAACTCGCAGCTCCAGGATTACAATTTGTCCTTGCTAATGACATAGCAGATTTACTGGCAGAAGTGCTGCCTACTGTGGTTGAAAAGCCACTGGAAACTCAGGCAACCAAACTACCGCAGGACACATATCTTGGGACTTTCCCGAGTGTGTGATAATGAAGTCACAAAGTTACCAGTTGAAACAGGATAGATCAAAAAGTAGAGATAAGAAAGTTGAAGTGGAGTTAGCAGGGACCCTGTTTGATCAGATGGTTGCCACAAACCAGGAGACAGATAGATGACAAAACAGACATGTTTAGCTCAGATAAATTAACTGAGTTACAGCAGAAAGGTGGAAATTTAGATCAATTGTATCAAAAGGCATATTCTCAAAAAGAATCAGAATGTATCCCTCAATGCTATTATCTTAAATGATGTCTTAATGAGGAAATGGAGACTATCACATATTCAGGCAGATGAGAAATGGGCAGAAGTTCAAATTGTATTGCCAGTGGTTTATAGAAAGATATTATTGCCAGTAGTGCTTGACTAGGGGGTCTTTAAGGGGTGAGAAAATCTCAAGCTAAAATACAAAAACATTTTTACTGACCTGGACTGCACAAGGACCTAGTTGAATTGTGCCAGACATGTCATACATGTCAGGTAATAAGAAAACCACAGGCAGTAATAAAACCTGTATCTTTAATACCTATTCCTGCATTTGAGGAACCTTTACAAGAATCTTAATTGATTGCATAGGACCCCTACCTAAAACAAAAAATGGAAATCAGTATTTGTTAACAATAATGGATGCGTCCACTAGATTTCCAGAGGCCATTCCATTGTGCAATATCACAGCTAAAAGGATTATAGAGGAATTACTCAAAATTTTCACTAAATATGGACTGCCCACAGAGGTACAAACAGATCAAGGGTCAAACTTCACATCAAAATGATTTAAAGAAGTTAGGAACAGCTTAGGAATAAAACAATGCAGATCTACTGCATACAATCCAGAGTCACAGGGAGCACTAGAAAAGTGGCATCAGACATTAAAGACCTTTGTTGAGGGCATTTAGCAAAGACTATCCAGACGATTGGGATATGGAATTCCATTTATACTTTTTGCCATCAGCGATGGATTAAATGAATCGACCAAAGTCAGTCCATTTGAATTAGTGTTTTGGCACAAAGTGAGATGATTGCTAAAATTGATTAAGGAGAAATTGGTAAGTCATAATTCAGAGAACACATATTTGGACTGTGTGCCAAATTTTAAGGAGCAATTAAATAGAGTGGAGGAGTTGGCTAGACAGCATTTAAAACCAAGAAATCAAAAATGTGCAATTTTGCTTTTGGAGATAAGGTGTTAGTGTTAATTCCAGTGATAGGTGAACCTTTAAAAGCAAGATTTAGTGGGCGTTATCAAGTCAAAAGGAAACTGAGTTAGGTGAAATATTTGATGAGGACTCTGGACAAAAAGAAATCTCAGTGTGTCAAAAGGTATCTTGACAGGGAAGAAAAGCCAAAGGAGAATGTGTTATTGGTATAACACAGAGTGATGGACCAAGTTCAAAGGATTCTGAATTGGACATTCCTCAAATTAAATTGGGCAATGAGAAAGTTGTCAAAAATTGAGATAAATTATGGAATTACCTTCCAGAGGAAAATTGAAATATCCTGGAAGAATGATCACCCATATAGAGAAATATGTGGAAATAAGCTGGGAAGTACTAACCTAATTATGCATGATGTAGTTATAGGTGATGTTGTTCTAATTAAGCAACATCCTTATAGGCATAATCCTCTAAAGTTGCCACAGGTTCTAAAGGAGATTGAATGCATGCTCTAGATGGCAGAATCAAAGTAAGTTCCAGTGACTGGAGCTCACCCATAGTAATGGTGCCAATACAGATGGTACCCAATGGTTATGTGTGGACTATCGCAAAGTCAATGCAGTTACAAAGACTGATACATATCTGATTCTGCGTTTGGAAGACAGTGCTGAAAAGGTGGAATAAGCAACTTATAAATATAAGTTGGATTTGCTCAAAGGATACTGTCCAAAATAGCAAAGACAATTTTGGCTTTCATAATGCCAGATGGACTATATCAGTTTAAAGTCGCGCTGTTTGGTATGAAAAATGTGCCAGCCACATTTCAGACATGACCAATAAGGTCATTTTGGGATTACCCAATTGTGTAGTTTATATTAATGACCTGGTGATTTTTAGTCACCCATAAAAGGAACATTTGCAATATTTATCAGAATTGTTCAATTGACTTCAGGAGGCAAGTTTGGTGATAAAACTGGCTAAAACTGAGTTTGCCAAAGCCCACATCATCTTCCTGGGATATGCTATTGGACACGGACAAACGGCCACACAGAATGCAAAAACAAATGTAACTGGGGAATTTCCCATGCCACTGACAAAAACAGAAGTACTACGATTCTTGAGATTGAATGGATTTTACTGAAAATTTGTACTAAATTTTATCAGTGTGGCTCTCCTCTCATTGAATTGTTAAAGGAAGGCAAGACATTTCAGTGGACAGCAGACTGTCAGAAGATGTTTGACAGCCTGAAAGCTGTGTTAACCACTGCGCCAGTATTAGCCACACCTAATTAAGTAAAGCCTTTCAAGGTGGCATTCGATGCAAGAGATGTGGGTGTGGGTGCAGTGCTCTTACAAGATGACGATGAGAATTCAGAAAGACATATTGAATATTCCTCCAGGAAACTAGCAGAAATATTCGACAGTTGAGACTTTGAGTTTGGTGTTGGCGTTACAACATTTCAGTGTTTATGCTACCAGTAATATATCCGAGTCAATCATATATACTGATCATAATCCACTGAGGTTTGTGGAGAAATTTAAGGACAAAAGTTCTAGACTGCTTAGATGGAGCTTGATGTTACAGCCATTCAATTTTAAAATTGTGCAAGTGGCCGGACAAGAAAATGTGATTGCTGGCGCATTGCCGAGACTTGAAGAGAAACGGAGGCATTTGGTGACAGATGTAAAACAGAATGTAGTTGTGCATGTTTGTATGATTATTGGCGAAGTAAGGTATATGGGTGTTGTTGTGTATTAATGATTTAAGATGAAGGGTTTTAAAATGAATATTGATGGTTAATTTTTTGTGGGGTGGGGGAGGGGCAAGGTGGTGTTGTTATGATGCAGGTCCTTTAACAAGGTTATGCTGTCCTTGGCTTTTCTTTTCAGAGAGGTCGTAAAAGCAGTGATTAACGGTCAAGGTTTGAAGGGTTTTCAGGCCAATTTGATTCGAGCCAACAGATATTGCCTCAGCAAAGGTTTAAAAAAATCACTTACACAATGAAAGGGGAGTGGCCAGTTCTCCCAGCTCAGCTTTTCGCTGGTTTGGATTGGTTTTAGCAGAGTTTGAAACTGCTGAACCCAAAGAGACAGGTTTATGCTGATCCTACCTCTCTCTTACATCGCTCCTGTAAGACCCTGTGTTTGATTTTATCTTTTGTGCTAAGTGGTGTTCATGGAGATTGTTGCAAGTATTTGGAACAACATCATGAAGTTGGAATAATCTGCTGGGTTTTCGGGTAGGTTAAGTTGTTCCATATTCTGTTCTCTTTTGTTTGTGTCTCATTCGATAATCTTGTTAATAAATTTTGTTTTGTTTAAAACTAAGTGGCTTGACCAGCTGCATCCCTCCTGGAATATCCTGCTTAAAACAAATAGCAAAGTTAGGGTTTGGGCTACTTTCTTGAAATTGTTTGAGGATGTCTGGCCTGGTCCATTACAGACTGTGATGGTTCATATTTTCCTAATCAACCTGTTCAGAGATGATATTGCACCTCTGCAGCAGATGGGATCTGAACCCAGGTTTCCTGCCTCAGGGGTAGGGACACTACCACTGCAGCACAGCAGCCCTCCAGGACAGCTGTGGTTCAAGAAAGGTGACTCATTACTACCTTCACAAACAAGTAATTAGGATGGGGAATAAATTATGGTTTTACGAGTGACACCCATACCCATGAATACAAAATAAACAGATAGAAGGAGAACACATTACTTTCACAGTCATTATTTCTGCCAAAATAGCATTTAATAATAGCACTTACTGAAGAGCAAAGCAGGCCATGTTTCTGAAAGAGATAAGCACAGAAATTGCTGGAGAAACTCAACAGGTTTGCCAGCAACTGTAGACAGAGAAACAGTGTGTCAAATCTGTCAAGACACTTCTTCAGAACTGTTTCTCTGTCCACAGAAACTTCCAGATCTGCTGAGTTTCTCCAAAACGCTCGTTTTTAAATTTCAGATTTCCAGCATCTGCAGTATTCTGAGTTGCTTCTCAAACTGATGGTGGCTTTCAACTGGAAGAAGGGATAGTTGAAAAAGAAATATAAAGGTGTGCACTTACATCACACGCCAGATATACCAGGACGTTCTGACAAAGGGCCACCAGACCTGAAGCGTTAACACTGTTTCTCTCACCACCGATGCGGCCAGACCTGCTGAGTTTCTCCAGCAATTTCTGTTTCCAGCATCTGCAGTTCTTGTTTCATGGACCCAGAAACTGATTAGAGGTGAAGAGTCGAAGCATTTAGCTAAAAACTTTGATGAAGGCCCTGTCGTTTGTCTTTATTCACGTGACTGTGTGCTAGCTATACCCCTGTGAAATAAAATGTTTTGTCTTCCCGCTTGAAGGGCGCTGTCCAGATGCAATTGGAGCTGGTTCATGCAAGAAAGAGTCAGGCGTAAGACCATGGGAGGGTGATTGGCTTTCTTATTGCTCCATCAGATTTGCTCGGTAGAGTGGGCGGATTAGCCGCCAGGACATTGTGTCCCGTGTATTAATGTTTAGGTTTTAATCCCCACCCACAATGCTGCTGCCAAGAGCCGCCTCAATCCCTAGCGATCCGGCTTGTTGTAGTTACAGAGACTGGGCTGAGAGAGGAGCATGGATGAGTTTCAGGCGGGAGAGGAGGTAATGCAACGAATCGAAACTAAACATTTCACTCTGAGCTTTTCTTTCTGGGGGGGGGGGGAAGCTGGTCTGTTCCTCTTGTGTCTGTTTGACGCGGACGGAAATTCCAAATTCCTGTAATCTGGGGAAGCTGCTGTGCTGAGGGTGGGTGCGAGAGGACAGACCAGCCCCATCAGTGGGAGCCTCACCGCCTTGGGGGTCGGGGGTTGTGTACATCTTATCCCCATCCCCACCCCCACCTCCTCGGGGTGAGAGTGGGTCGAGTTCTTCCCAGATGTGCGGATGGAGCATTTCCCACCGACCAATGTCGAGAAATCTACAATAAACCAACACCTCTCCCCACACCCCATGTCAGCATTGTGACAAACGTTTGCGGCTCATGGTTTTTTTTAGTGAAGTGGCGTGGGGAGGGTGGAGAAATGTTAACGTTTTCGGGGGTCGGGGAATGGTGAATGTTTTAGCTTTCACATTCGTGATTCTAAACAAAATACAACCAACCCTTTGACTGGGAAAGTTACTGTTGCTTTTCGTGTTTGTCATGAGACATACAAAATGGATACTAAGACACTGGGTGAGAAAGCGAAACAAAGTTTTTGAGAACGGAGTCTAGCATAGCTTCATAGGAACAGGTCATCAATTTTCCTTGTGTTCTGAAGACTACACCTTTCTTACCTAGAAGAGAGTGGTAACCACATCAGGTAAAGTCGCCATAGAGCTGTTCTCGCATTAAAGAGAGATGGGAGGGGATGCTTTAAGCGAAGGGTCTCGATGCCTCAGGGTAGGTTAGAATTTGAGAAGGAGAGTCCCTTCATGGTAACCTCAAACACTGCGAGAATTTAAAACTGTTGGCATCACAAACCAGCTGTCCAGCCAACTGACCACCCACCACGTTACTGTGGGGCAGGAGCTATATATAAGGCAGAGCAGGTAACAGCAACAGATTTCCTCACCTAAAAGATTTTTTTTTAGAAACAAACGATTTATAGTGTTTATGACCACCATTAGTGTAAATTTTGATTCTTTAAAAATTTAGAAATTTTGATTTTTTTAAAAAAATTTGAACTCAGATTTTACTCTCTGCCACAGTGAGATTCAAATATTTGTTTTCCCAGTTTCTGGAGTTGTAGTCCAGTGATATTACCATTACAGCACTGCCACCCCACAGGGGTCCATACTGAGGAGGACAGTCAGCATCACCCATAATGATTTTGGGATATGATCTGGAATGAGTAAAACCTGGTCTTCCTCATTGTCTTTACATCTGCATTCATCATATCAACATTATCTATAACTAGCTGCCAACTGTATTTTGAAAATTATAAGCAACTCTTATGAAAAGGAAGTGATTGTAAGACTAAGAAATAGGAACAGCAGCAGCCATTCAGCCCGAGCCTGGTCTGCCATTCAACAGATCATGGCTGATCAAACAACCCTCACATCCACTTTCCTGCATTTTCCAATAATCTTTGGTTTGTTGACTGATCAAGAATGTACCTTAGCCTTAATCCAAGATGGAGGATGGGAAAAATTTCTGGCTGTATCAGCTGCTCCTTTTTTTGAGGTGTTGGAGGTGATTTCCTCAAATTCCAGAGGCAGCAATTACTGTTTTATATGCTGTTGCATTTTCTTTCTCTAACGTTCCAAAACAATGTCAAAACAACAACAGTTTTAAAAGGGAGAATAGACAAAGGAAGACACACGGTGAGGTCAGTGCAGGAGATAGGGGGAGAAAGAAACCCACATTGCTAACTGACAGAGCAGTGAACCTGCGCAGTTACTGCCTTTGCTGTTGAATTCATGTATCACTGGACATTGGAGTGCAGCTGGGAAAATGCAAAAACAGTGAAATTCACAACTGATCTCAGAGGAACCTGTGTGGGAG
Source organism: Hemiscyllium ocellatum (assembly GCF_020745735.1). Lineage (NCBI taxonomy): Eukaryota > Metazoa > Chordata > Chondrichthyes > Orectolobiformes > Hemiscylliidae > Hemiscyllium > Hemiscyllium ocellatum. The sequence goes on from NC_083430.1 coordinate 43,824,773, forward strand.
AGGTCACAGTACAGAAACTGATACGTGGATTTTAAGTGTGCCCTTACAACAAGTCTGCAGTAGTGAGTAGAGTGGGTTCTTTCTTGATTATATGTTTTATTGAGCTATGTCTTTTGATCTAAGTCATAAGTATTAATTTAACCTGGAGCAGTGTTTTGCAGAGGAATAAGACAGTGCTATTTTCTGGGTCTGTAGATTGAAAGAAGCAAAAATGACCTTTAGTAGAGTTATATGCTCTTCTTGTCGGATGTGGAAGTTTAAGGAGAGTTTACAGGTCACGGAGGATCATATTTGCAGTAAATGCCATTGGTTGTAAATCCTATCAGATCAGAGGCAGTTCGAGGCAAAGAAGAATTTACAAGAGCAAGGAGATGTGATGGATGGCAGTTGTAGGAAGGTTGGGGGTGGGGGAGGGGAAGTCTCAGATACAGTCACATAGATGGATTAACTCCAGGAAAGGTAAGAGGGGTAGATAGGTACAGGAATCTTCTGTGGTCATTCCCATTTCAAACAAATATGCTGTTTTGGAAAATGTAGAGGGTGATGGATTCTCAGGGGAATGTAGCATGAACAGCCAAGTTTCTGGTAGATGGTTTGCTCTAATGTAATGAGAGGAATGTCAAATTCCAAGAGATTGATTGTGTTAGGAGACTGTCTAGTCCAAGGTACAGACAGACGTTTCTGTGCCCAGCAGCAAAAAAACAGTGGTGTGTTGCCTCCCTGGTGGCAGGATCAAGGATGTCTCAGAGAGGGTGCAGAATGTTTTCAAGAGGGAGAGGGGCCAGCAAGAGATCATTGTCCACATTGGGAAAAAAACAACATAGGAAGGGAAAAGGTTGAGATTCTGAAGGGAGATTAGAGAGAGACTTAGGCAAGAATATGAAAAGGAGGTCCTTGAGTAGTAATATCTGGATTACTCCCAGTGCTACAAGCTAATGAGGGCAGGAATAGGAGGACAGAACAGATGAATGCATGGCTGAGGAGCTGGTGTGGGGGAGAAGGATTCACATTTTTGGAACATTGGGGTAGAAGTGAACTGCTGCAAATGTGTTGCTGGTCAAAGCACAGCAGGCCAGGCAGCATCTCAGGAATAGATGCTGCCTGGCCTGCTGTGCTTTGACCAGCAACACATTTGCAGCTGTGATCTCCAGCATCTGCAGACCTCATTTTTTACTCGTAGAAGTGAACTGTACAAGGAGGGCAGATTGCACCTAAATTGGAAGGGGACTAATGTCGTGGCAGGGAGATTTGCAAGAGCTGCTCAGGAGGATTTAAACTAGTAAGGTGGGTGGGACAAGGAAGTAGTAAGGAAAGAGATCAATCTGAGACTGGTACAGTTGAGAACAAAGGCGGGTCAGACAGTCAGAGTAGGCCGGGACAAAGCAGAGAACAAGGTGGGACTGATAAATTAAACTGCATTTACAGAGGAACCTCGATTATCTAAATACTGATTATCCGAAAATCGGATTATCTGAAGGAGATCTCAAGGTCCCAATGGAAACATTACAAAGACGTGTTTCCAACAGTGATTGCATCTTTTGTTTACAGTGATTAAACAGGCACCGTCTCTAAATGACTGACCTCTCACCCTTTCTCTCTCCCTGGAGTTCTACAGAGGGGTGTACCCTAAACCCCCCCTCCCGTTCCCACAATCTTTCCAACATTGTCCTGAACAGGGTACGTGGAACCTGTCAAAACGTTGCAGTAAAAAGGGGGGGGGGAATGGATAGGTGGGGGTTGGTGTTGGACAGGGTCGGGGGATGGGGGCTCATGCGCTGTGCTGCTGCAGTCTCCTGAAGGGGGAGCAGACTTAAAAAACTCCGAGCCCCAGAGGAAAGGCATTTAATCAATTAGCTGAATAATTGATTATCCAAATGAAATAGTGCCCGCCCATCTTGTTGGGATAATCTAGGTTACCCTGTTTTTCAATGCAAGAGGCCGAACAGGGAGAGCAGATGAACTCAGAGCATGGTTAGGAACATGGGACTGGCATATCATAGCAATTACAGAAACATGGCTCAGGGATGGACAGGACTGGCAGCTTAATGTTCCAGGATACAAATGCTACAGGAAGGATAGAAAGGAATGAAGGGGAGGGGGATTTGCATTTTTGATAAGGGATAGCATTACAACTGTACTGAAGGAGGATATTTCTGAAAATACATGCAGGGACATTATTTGGATGGAACTGAGAAATAAGAAAGGGATGATCACCTTAATAGGATTGCAATACAGACCCCCCCCCCACCCCCCCGCCCACAATAGTCAGAAACAAATTTGTAAAGAGATCTCAGCTATCTGTAGGAATAATAGGCTGGTTATGGTAGGGGATTTTAACTTTCCACACATAGACTGGGACTGCCACTGTGTTAAGGGTTTAGATGGAGAGGAATTTGTTAAGTGTGTACAAGAAAAGTTTCTGATTCAGTATGTGGATGTACCTACTAGAGAAGGTGCAAAACTTGACCTACTTTTGGAAAATAAGGCAGAGCAGGTGACTGAGATGTCAGTGGGGAAGCATTTTGGGGTCAGCGACCATAATTCTATTAGTTTTAAAATAGTGATGGAAAAGGATAGACCAGATGTAAAAGCTGAAGTTCTCAATTGGATGGAGACCAATTTTGATGGTATAAGGCAAGAACTTTCAAAAGCTGAGTGGGTGCAGATGTTCGCAGGTAAAGGGACGGCTGGAAAATGGGAAGCCTTCAGAAATGAGATAGAGTGTCCAGAGAAAGTATCTTCCTGTAGGGATGAAAGGAAAGGCTGGTAGGTATAGGAAATGCTGGATGACTAAAGAAATTGAGGGTTTGGTTAAGAAAAAGAAGGAAGCATAAGTAAGGTATAGACAGGATAGATCGAGTAAATCCTAAGAAGAGTATAAAAGCAGTAGGAGTATACTTGAGAGAAATAATGAGTGCAAAAAGGAGACATGAGATAGCTTTGACAAATAGAGTTAAGGAGGATCCAATGGGTTTTTACAAATACATAAAGAAAAAAAGGGCAGCTAGGGAAAGAACAAGGCCTCTCAAAGATCAGCAAGGCGTCCTTTGCATGGAGCTGCAGGAGATGGGGGAAATACTAAACAAATATTTTGCATCAGTATTTACTGTGGAAAAGGACATGGAAGATACAGACTGTAGGGAAATAGATGGTGACATTTTGAGAAATGTCCATCTTACAGAGGAGGAAGTGCTGGATGTCTTGAAATGCATAAAAGTGGATTAATCCCCAGGATCTGATCAGGTGTACCCGAGAACTCTGTGGGAAGCTAGGGAAGTGATTGCTGGACCTCTTGCTACGATATTTGTATCATCGATAGTCACAGGTGAGGTGCCAGAAGACTGAAGGTTGGCTAACGTGGTGCCACTGTTTAAGAAAGGTGGTAAGGACAAGCCAGGGAACTATAGACCAGTGAGCCTGACGTCAGTGGTAGACAAGTTGTTAGAGGGAATCCTGAGAAACAGGATGTACATGTATTTGAAAAGGCAAGGACTGATTAGGGATAATCAACAGGCTTTGTGCATGGGAAATCATGTCTCAAACTTGTTTGAATTTTTTTGAAGTAACAAAGAGAATTAATGATGGCAGAGCGGTAGATGTGATCTATATGGACTTCAGTAAGGTGTTTGACAAGGTTCCCCATGGGAGACTAGTTAGCAAGGTTAGATCTCATAGAATACAGAGAGAACGAGCCCTTTGGATACAAAACTGGCTCAAAGGTAGAAGACAGAGGGTGGTGGTGGTGGAGGGTTGTTTTTCAGACTGGAGGCCAATGACCACAAGGATCGGTGCTGGGCCCCACTGCTTTTCATCATTTGTGTAAGTGATTTGGATGTGAGCATAAGAGGTACAGTTAGTAAGTTTGCAGATGACACCAAAATTGTAGGTTTAGTGGATAGCAAAGACAGTTACCCAAGATTACAACGGGATCTTGGTCAGATGGGCCAATGGGTTGAGAAGTGGCAGATGGAGTTTAATTTGGATAAATGTGAAGTGTTGCATTTTGGAAAAGCAAATCTTAGCAGGACTTATATACTTAACGGCAGGGTCCTAGGGAGTGTTGCTGAATGACTACTTTGGAGTGCAGGTTCATAGCTCCTTGAAAGTGCAGTCGCAGGTAGATAAGGTAGTGAAGGCGGCGTTTGGTATGCTTTCCTTTATTGGTCAGCATATTGAGTACAGGACAGTAGTTAGGCCACTGTTGGAATATTGTGTGCAATTCTGGTCTCCTTCCTATTGGAAAGATGTTGTGAAACTTGAAAGGGTTCAGAAAATATTTACAAGGATGTTGCCAGGGTTGGAGGATTTGAGCTACAGGGAGAGGCTGAACAGGCTGGGGCTGTTTTCCCTGAAGCATCCAAGGCTGAGGGGTGACCTTACAGAGGCTTATAAAATCATGAGGGGCATGGAAAGGATAAATAGTCAAGTATTTTCCCTGGGGTAGGGGAAGTCCAGAACTAGAGGGCACAGGTTTAGGGTGAGGGGGGGAAAATGGGACACCTAGGGGCAACCTTTTCACACACAGGGTGGTACGTGTATGGAATGAGCTGCCAGAGGAAGTGGTGGAGGCTAGTACAATTTCAAAAGTTAAGAGGCATTTGGATGGGTACATGAATAGGAAGGGTTTGGTGGGATATGGGCTGGGCGCTGGCAGTTGGGACTGGATTGGGTTGGGATATCTGATCAGCATGGATAGGTTGAACCAAAGGGTCTGTTTCCATGCTATACATCTCTATGACTCTATATGCAAAGACTCTGCCCCTACAGCTCTATGGCAACAAAATCCAAAGATCGACCCTCAGAATAAATTCCTCCTTATCTAAGGATGGAGGCAAGAACCTTCATGAGCAGCAGCTCAGAGTTTGGAGAGTGGGAATTCCTACAAATGGGTTGATTAAAATGAGCTATTGAGGGGAAGTGTGGCATGTTATTTTTGTAATGTTGGACTTGATACAAGGAAACCACATCATGAAAGCAAGAGTATCCCTGTTTTTATTTTAATTAACCTATTGTTCTTATCAACCTGTTCAGAGACATTCTGACACACCTCTGGCACAGTTGGGATTTGAACTCAGGCCACCTGGTCTAGGGGTGGACACACTAGCAGTGCACCATTAGAGGGACCTCAGGGGTATCTCAGCACTCCTTTTGTGGAAATAAAACACCTGCAAAAAACAACTATCTAACTCAGCTCACAAAGGGAGGTAAATGCTGTTTCAGCCTTGGTGACACTGTGCTTCAGATAGACATTGGATATTGTGGAGATAACTCCTGGGGTGAAAGGACTGAAAGATACTTGGAGGCAACAGTGTGGAAAGGTCTCTGTTCTTGGCAAGTAAGAGAATCCAATGATCATACTTAAATCACACAAAGCCCATGAAGTTCAGTGTACAAACAGAGATCATTTCCCATATATTTCTTTCTTTCACCTGGCCCTCCCATATTAGAAAAATGCCACACTCCTGGGAACATAATACAAGCAGCTTTCTGTTAGAGAATGTTAGACAATTAGACACATGTATTACCTACACTTTGACTATCCTTCTGTCTTCTTCCATCTTGGTCTTCCCCACAAACCAATTATCAGAAAAATTCTCAAATTTCTTTCTGATTTGCAAACTTCGTATCTTTAATCATGCACTTTTTAAGCACTAAAAATATGATACTAATTTACATTGTATAAGTGATTAACTCAATGCACAGGCGATGTGGCGCAGTGCAGGAACAGAAGAGGAATCAAAGTTACAACAGAAACTAGAGATACTTGCCAACTGATTTGATGCACATGTTCATTCCACGAGGGAAACAACCGATACAGATTTAAATCATGGTCACTCTCTACAATGCTCAATACTTCACCAGGCAAGGACTGATCTCCCTCCTCCCACCTCATGGTGTTTGCAGACTCTTTCACATTGATCAGTTTTTAGTTTGTGTAAATACAGCTGTCATTCAGTCTTTTAAAAAAAAGACATCTCTGCTTTCTCTAGTCAGAACTCAATGGTGGTGGCATTCAGTAAGTGTAACTGACATAGATAAACCAAGGCCACATTAAATAGCAGAGCAGCCTCATGGGCCTGATTTCTTTTGTTGTTATTAAAACTATTTACAGTAGATGTGAATTTCTAACTTTAAAGTAAACTGTTTATTAACAAAATGAAACTTGGTGAAAAGAAACATGTAGTTTCAAATGAGTCAGTGGCCAGGAACTGGTCCCCGTTCTGATTTGATTTATTGTCACATGTACCAAGATACTGTGAAAAGTATTGTTTTGCATGCTATCCCGGCAAATGATAACTTACACAAGTATATCAGTAAAGTAGAACAGAATGCAGAATATGGTGTTACAGCAGAGGTGTAGAGAAATGTCAACTCCTTGAGAGGTTCGTTCATTTATCTATTGTTACATATAGATAACATTGTGATAACAGAAGAGAAGAAGCGGTTCTTGAATCTGTTGGTACGTATTTCTTTACATTAGATTCTCTACAGTTTGGAAACAGGCCCTTCAGCCCAACCGGTCCACACCGGCACTCCACAGAGTAACCTACCCAGACCCCATTTCCCTCTGACTAATGCGCTTAACACAATAGGCAATTTAGCATGGCCAATTCACCTGACCTGTACATCTTTGGACTGTGGGAGGAAACTGGAGCACTCGGAGGAAACCCACATAGACACAAGGAAAATGTGCAAACTGCACACAGTGGAATCGAACCTGGTATCCTGGTGCTGTGAGGCAGCAGTGCTAACCACTGAGCCGCTGTGCAGCCAAGAAACTTAAATAGAGGATTGTTTGTGGATGGAACTACAATTGGGTTTCTTGGAATCAGCACACTATACTAGTCAGAGAGAATTATTTAGTGAGATTGGCTGCAGGATTTACTAGAAACCAAGCTGCAATTAAATTGTTAATGTTCCTGAAGCTTACAAACTGACCAATATCTATTTAAGTGAGCACAACAGTAGATAAGTCCACGTGAAATAATTTGATTCTACTGGGAAACACGATTGTATTAAAATTCATTATACATCAGTTTGGCGCCTCATGTTTCTCTCTTGTCTTCCAGGCAGCTTTTATTGTTGACGATGTAAGCACCATCATTAAAGAAGTGAGTGAATTACACTTTAGTAACATTTTACACGGTGACCTGATTGATTTTGGTTTGTTGATCTTGTTCCCCTTAACTTTGCAGGCAGTGGAAAATACAATTGGAGGGAATGCCTACCAGCACAACAAAGTGAATCAATGGACATCTGCAGTGGTGGAGCAATGTCTCAACCAACTAACCAAATTGGCCAAGCCATTTAAATACATTGGTGAGCAATTAAATATTTAAACACAGCTCAGTTTTTTTATGTGGCAAAAAAATCAAGTCAGTAAACAAAAGGATTACAAATCTTTTGCAATCTAGAAAAGTGAGCTAGTCTGATCCTCATATAGCTCAGTGGTTAGCACTGCTGCCTGTCAGGGACCTGAGTTCAATTCCCACCTCAGGCAACCGTGTGTGGAGTTTGCACATTCTTCTAGTGTCTGCATGGGTTTTCTCTGGATGCTCCGGTTTCCCCCCTCAATCACAAAGATGTGCAGGTTGGGTGAATTGGCCATACTAAATTGTCAATAGTATAGGTGGATTAGTCTGGGGTAAATGCAGGGGAATGGGTCTGGGTGGGTTGCTCTTCAGAGGGTCAGTGTGGACTTGTTGGGCTGACGGGCCTGTTTCCACACTGTAGGGAATCTAATTTTAAAAATCTAATTTAAACAATTTGTATTTTGAAACGATAATTCTTTCATCAAATGTCACCTATAAAATTTTATTCTTTTCAATCTGCAATCCATAAATTCAAACCCAAGTATGGGTAATTAGCTTCCCTTCCCTTTAGCAAAGATACTTCAGTACAGAATATATGATTAACACAATCTAGATTAGATTACTTAGTGTGGAAACAGGCCCTGAGGAAACCCATGCAGACACGGAGAATGTGCAAACCACACACAGAGTCGCCCAAGGCGGGAATTGAACCCCAGACTCTGGCGCTGTGAGGCAGCAGTGCTAACCACTGTGCCACCGTGTCACCCACAATGTAAAGCAATTTCACTGTGGAAAGTCCCAGTTTTGCAAATGCAAAACTATCACAAAATATCACAGAAAATTTCCAACAATCCTTTCAAACAGAATTTAGAAGTGATTGTGGCTCATTGGAGTTGTACATTCAACCGGATTGGACTCTAATTCCACTTTGTGCAGAACTTGAACTGCTAGCTAAAGCTTAAAATATATACAGAGAAACCTCGATTATCCGGCATTTAGCTACACGAATATTGCATTATCTGGCAAGATCGCAAGGTCCCTATGCTTTGCTAAACTGTTATCCAGCATTTGATTAACCAAACTAAATACTCCCAGCCTGTGTCCTTTGGATAATCGAGGTTCCTCTGTAGTGATAGCATTTGAGATGTGGAATAGCTTAATCACTCAGTAATTGCAAGATGTTTATAAAGGAGAATACATCTGAAAAATCCTTTTGAACCAAGTCAGTCTATCGTGTTCAGTATATATCATCTTGGTGACCAGCAGGGTTTTTTTTTGATGAGGTCAGAGCCAAGATAATACTTTCACAATTGCAAAAGACAATGGTTCAGTGCTATTGCCAGACTCAAAACCTTTTTTTTCCTTCCCCCCCCTTTCAGTAACCTGCGTTATAATGCAAAAGAATGGAGCAGGCTTGCACACTGCTAGTTCATGCTTCTGGGATAATTCCGTTGATGGTAAGAAAAAAAAGCAACTTTATTTTGTTTAATCCATTACTAATGGTAGAGCCAGTATATGATTGAAATTAATTGCACATAGGCCGAGCTGAAGGCATAAAATGCATCTCACTGTTCAGTTTCAAATTTATGGAATTTTGTGATGGCTTGTTTGTGCAAAATCCCAAGACCAACTTGTAAAGAACTCTGCTACAACAGTGGTCCTGGATTTTTCAGTTATGACGACAGTGGAACTGCCAGTATTCACAGTCTTTCTGCACAAGAGATAGCAGCTTAAAGTGTCAATGGATTGGTCAGTTAACTGAGAGAACCCAGTTGCTGCAATGAATCCATCCAACGAACAATGTGCACTGTTGGAAATTCTGCAAACAATCTTTAGAAATCAGCGAATTGACAATTTCCCATTTCAAGGTGCAATATCCCAAAAAATTAAAAACTAGTTCCAACTCAAGGCAGAATGACAATATAAACAAAATTATGAACAACCTCTCTGACCCTGCGAACAATTTTGAATATCAATTTGCATGATAAATTCTATCCTTAGTCTTCTATATTATTTACTCCAGCATGACCCAATCTTTTCAAATACATTTTACAAAGAGCAAAATGATAAAAAGACAATCAGTGCATTATTTGCTCTTCAGAAATTCTTGAGATTGTCTGCTTTGCTACTTGATGCCATCACTGGTAGTCACACTTCACTAGCCATCAGATTAATAATGTTGGGAAAGGTGAGCTCCACATTGTAAGAGAATGCTCAGTCTTTATTAGGACAGCATTATTCATGGATAGCAGCAAACATGGCCACAAAATTGTAAAAATCCAAACTACCACTTTAACTTCTTAATGCTTTTCCAAAGTTAACACTAGATTCTACTGACACAATCACAAGTTATGAGTTGTCTTCACTGTTGCATGTTTCTTTGAACATGCCAAATTCATAACATAACCAAAAGGAAAAATGCTTTCATTCATCCATTGACAGAATTTAGGTTCAAGGGAGTGTTGCTGAACAAAGAGACCTTAGAGTGCAAGTTCATAGCTCGAAAGTGGAGTCGCAGGTAGATAGGATATTGAAGGCGTTTGGTATGCTTTCCTTTATTGGTCAGAGTATCGCTTACAAGAGTTGGGAGGTCATGTTGCGGCTGTATGGGAAATTGGTTAGGCCACTCAATGGAATATTGCGTGCAATTCTGGTCACCTTCCTATCGGAGAGATGTTGTGAAACTTGAAAGTGTTCAGAAAAGATTTACAAGGATGTTGCCAGGGTTGGAGGATTTGAGCTATAGGGAGAGACTGAGTCTGTTTTCCCTGGAGTGTCAGAGGCTGAGGGGTGACCTGATAGAGATTTATAAAATCGTGAGGGCATGGATAGGATAAAGAGACAAAGTCTTTTCTCTGGGATGGGGCAGTCCAGAAATAGAGGGCATAGATCTAGGGTGAGGGGAAATATATATGAGACCTAAGGGGCAATAAATGTATGGAATGAGCTGCCGGAGGAAGTGGTGGAGGCTAGTACAACTGCAACATTTAAAAGGCATTTGGATAGGTTTATGAACGGGACGAGTTTGGAGGGATATGGGCCAGGTGCTGGCAGGTGGGATTAGATTGGGTTGTTTCCATGGTGTACACCTCTATAACTCTAAGTCTAGTACAAGACTATGCTCTCACTGAGCATGACAAGTCAGCCATTTTTCCTCTAGTTTTATCTAATTTGGTTGAAATTCAATGAAGTATCAATCCACAACAGTCAACACCTCAAAATGATTCCCAAATGGCTTTTTTAAAAAAGAAAGAGAACCTAGACTGAGTATCAAAATGTTCAACTTTTAATGCTGACTAGTGCCGCATCTTTGGTTGACATGGCACTGTCCAGCAGGGGGCACTTCATTATTAGGAGCTAGAAACCTAATCAACTTGAGTCTCGCCTCCAATATAGCATTATGGAGTGATCTAAGGTGAATATGAAATTTGGGACCTTATGGTTTATAGCCCGTTTGTGCAGTTTCCTCATCAAATCCAGTAGGAACAGTTTCAGAGACCAACTTTGGCACATCATAATAGTTAGCCCTGCATGTGCACTCAATACTCAGTTTACTTTTAAATCAAAGCATACCAAATTAATTATACAAGATACAATGCCACTGTGAATGTGCCAACAGGACAAAAAAAAGGCTAGCGTTTATGGTTAGCACACTACTGATGACAAAGAAAGCTGTTTACAAAGACCTGTAAGATTCCTTTCCAATGTTTTCCCCATTTCCAACAGCAGTTAACATCTGGACGTTGGGGATGTAGGGGGAATGGTGTGCAGCAATGACATTAGCAAGACATTAAACAGCCAATTGCTTTTCCAAACAGTAAATTACGAGGTAATGGCACTTAGTCTTTCACTTTTATTTTAAACTGTCAGAGTAAATTAAATGATTGGATTAAGTTAGGAACCAAAAGGTAATTTTTTTTTTACATGTGGAACTTGGAGAAATGATATTCTACAAGTATCAAATCAAACTTAAGGGGCAGTGAAGGTGCACAGAAGTAATGATGAATGTAGCACACAAAACCAGTTACACCTCATCTTACCAGCTGTAATGCTTTCAAGGGGTTGTACATGACTATTAACAGAAGAATTGAAAGTTAATCAATGCAGTTGATTTCTATTGTGGTAGGTCCTCTCTGGCTCATCCTCTGGTAAAGTACAGAATCACCTAAACTTTTAGATTTCTGCTTTGCTCTGCAAAGGTGCAGACTTCAAAAGGCTGCTGTCAGTTTCAGTGGAGCAGTGCTGACAATTGTCAGTTATGGTGTCTTAGTCAGCACAAACTGTGGATCAAAATAAACAAAGGACGCCAGATCCACCACAACTTAACCACCCTCCAAATGGCCCTGCTACATAAAACCTGCAATACAAACCGAGCATTGTCAGATCGCCTCACACACTGCAGCAATTCAAGCTCACCATCACCTTCTTCGAGAATTGGTAATGAACACTGGCCTTCATGTCTCAAGAATAAAAAGTTTAATAAAAAATGATTCTAAAGGAAATGAACACTACACAGTAAATGTACAATTGTCAAACAATACATTTTACTAGTTTTTGCACTTATCTTACCTGATTTTGTAATTATCACTTATTTTTGTTTTTAGGAAGCTGCACTGTCAGATGGGAGAACAAGACCATGTACTGCATTGTTAGCATCTTTGGCCTTGGTGTTTAGAACTTCAGTTATTGCCGCATTTTGTCTATAAACCATCTATAAAATCATCTCAAGTCTATTATACCAAAATGCATTACTAAGGGCTGATTTTTGTCATTAACTAATACTGAAATGGCATTCAATAGAATTACAAATGAAAGTTAATGCAATGCAATCTTGATTTGAATTTTAAATTGTTCTAACTCATTTCTGATACATAATATCAGGAAAAGGGTGGCATATTATTTACAGAACTTTGCATATCTGGTGCCTGATTATCATTTCATTATCTCTACCCATTTGCATCATCCAAAAACTAAGAGAAGATCGAGGAAACAGCTGTATTGCTCATTTTAAGTTTTTATGAAAACGATATACCCAAATAGGAAGTTCTCAGTTTCTTTCCTACACATGAACCATTTATTAGAGTAATGAAATTACAAAAAAGTAGTGCAGAATGATCTCTACTTCAGGATACAGACGCTTAGCTACACAGACAGGGTGCATGACAGGTGGTTAAACCAAACTGACTGTCCAGTTACAGCTGGAGCGTATTATTTTTGCAAATAGCTACAGTTCCCCTGCCCTGGTCAGAGAATCCAGATGATCACCGCAGATGGGTTGCAATGAGATAAACAGAATTAATCAATATGCAGTAACTGATTCTGTGTGGTGCAAGTTTACAGGGATTTTAAATGGGAGTGGGGGCAGGCAGGATGCGAGTAGGAATGGTCTTGCCCAAAGTAGCCTGATCTCACCATAGTGAATTGTTTAAGCAGGCCAGAGATCTCAGCTGGTACCTGTGGAACAGATGTTGGAATTGGGAGGTGAAGGGAGAGAAAAACAAATCCACACCAATAGACAGTTACAGCAATACCAATTCATCACAAGACCTCAGAACCTTCAAATTAGAGTTGGGCCAGAGCTGATGTGAACACTTCAAACAAGGCAACTGAAATCTGAAACCCTCGCCAAAAGATGACATTGAAAAGAGATGGAATTAAGGTAGCAATCGGGTATGATCTTCAAAACAGATTTTAGGGCTGATTGGCCTCATGTTTTCTTGGCTGACTCACAGGGTTTGAAGTGCAAGTCTCATTTCAGAGCTACAGCACAAAACTCATGGTTTGCATGCAACTACAATATTGAGTGAGTGCTGCACCACCGGAAGTGCCATCTTTTAGAAATGTTAAACCACAGCCACATCTGCTGTCACAGCTCGAAGTTAAAGATCCCCTGGCACTGTTCAAAGAACAGGGGAGTTACCTTCAGTGTACTGACCAAAATATTTAGCCTTCAATGAAAAATAAATCAGATCACTTACAGGACTGCCGATGACAGCCTGCTACAATGTCTACTGCACAATAAAGTACTTAATTAGCTTTTAGTACTTTGAGACATCTGTAGTCATGGAAATCATTGTATAAGTGCTCATCTTTTCTATCACTTCCTCAAACTGCTCATTAGTTCTAATATTCTCCTAGCCAGAACATATGCACAAATTCAGTTGTGATATATTAGACACCAAAAATCATTGCATAAGGCTGTTTAGATTTTCTTTAAAAACCTTAATACAATCTTCGGAAACCTAACTCGGAGGCATGTTTGAAGCCCTTTAAAACCTCTTTTGTAAAAGCCAAGGACAGATTTACCAATTAGTCTCAGTATGCATTAGACAACATTGACCAGTTGATATCTATAGAACATTACAGCGGAGTACAAGCCCTTCAGCCCTTGATGTTGCACTGATATGTGAAAATCAATCTGAAGCCTATCGTTCCTACACTATTCTATTTTCATCCATATGTCTGTCCAATGACCATTTAAAATTCCCTTAAGTTGGCGAGTCTACTACTATTGCAGGCAGGGTGTTCCATGCCCCTACTACTGAGTAAAGAAACTACCTCTGACATCTGTCCTATCACCCCTCAATTTAAGCTATAATTGTGTTTGTTACATGAACATTTGCTAGCGACATAAACTAACTATGTCTCAACTTAATGGCAGCAATGTCTGCAACCTTAAGAGATTAGAGACAGGAAACAAGACTGTAGAGGAATGAGAAATTAAATTCTTGAGATTTAGCCAGGAGTCGATATAGGATCAATGAGAACAGGGTTGATGGATGAATATGACTAACATGAGTTGCAACAGTTGCCGCAGTGTTTTGGACAATAAATTTACAAGAGAAACTGATCAGGAGTGTAAGAGTTAAGTGTAAAGATAATAAAGGTATTGTCAAAGATGTCAGCACATCAACTAGCTGAGGGTTATTGGAAAATGTTAGAGTTGGAGATGGATGGTCAAACAAGACACCGAGGTTGCCAATTGTCTGATTCAGTAGGCTGTTGTCAGGTGAAGGGAAGCAGTAAGTAGCTAGGGAACAATTTTACAGCAAGGACCAAAGACATAGATTTCTCAATATATAATCAGCAGAAATTTCTACTCACCCAGTACTGAATTTTGAACATACCAAAATTTAGACAGTAAAAAGTTTGATGGGGTTGATGAGGGATAGAACTAGAAGTCATCAGCTGTAAAACTGTTTTAAAATGATTTTACTGAGGATCATATAGATGAGAAATAGGGAGGAGTCAGATAAATCTTCAGGGGACATTCAAGCTGAGAAAGCAGAGGAGCCACTGCAAGTGACTGCTGGTCAAAATTAAGCATATACGAATAGAACTAGGAGAGAGCAGCTGCTCCCCACTAGACAATAGTGGACAAATGTTACACTATGGTTAAGAATGTCAAAGACTGCAGACAGGGTGAGAAGAGTGTAGGAATAGGTTAACTTCGTCACAATCTCACAGATGTTATTTATGACTTTGAGAAACCTGCTATAAGGGATTAAAATCATGGAATTCCAACAATGATGAAGACATTTTAGAAATGACAACATATTCAAGAATCAGGAAGACAGCTACAAAACTGGTAAAGAAGCAGTCATTTGCAACGATGGCAGGATCAGGGGATAGTTTTATTTTAAACTGAAAAATGATGCCAGGTTTGAAGAGTAAACAAAATTGGATAATATGTTAAGAATGAAGGGCAAAGTTGGCTGGTCAGTAGTTTAGATTAGATTACCTACAGTGTGGAAACAGGCCCTTCAGCCCAACAAGTCCACACCGATCCTCCGAAGAGAAACCCCTGACTAAACCACCTAATACTATGGAGAATTTAAGCATGGCCAATTCACCTAATCTTTAATGGCATCTTAGACAATGAAGTCTATAAATTGGTACAAAATCAAACTGCTTTGAGTATGGGAAACCGCATAAATCACTGTGGTGGAAATACTCAGCAGGTGACTTGGCTGTGTCTCTGAAGAGTGAGAAACAGAAATAATTGAATCAATGTTTCAGGTCAACTTGGGTTCTGATGAAAGGTCACTGGCCCGAAACATGAAGTGTTTCTTTCTCTGCTAGACTTGCTGAGTAATTCCAGTGTCGTGTTTCTAGCTACAGCTGAATATTTGATGATCTATTTGGAATACACTGAAGGATAATGGAACAAGGTCAGTCAAGACCAAGCTGCTTTGGTAGCCCTTGAAAGCAGCTCTCAATGAATTCTAAACTGTTTCCAATGTTTGGTATCCAAAACTTGTGTTGAGTTTGATATCAGCAACTGAGATTCACCCTTAAAATTAGTTACTCCTTCAGCTCTTTTCAGAGTTAACTTACAGGTTTCAGATTAAGGATCCAACACAACATACGCTGGAAAATGCTCCACAAACTGAGGTGCTATACCATCACGTGGTAATGTTTGAAATTCTAACTTTTCCCTACATTCATACAAGTTAAAAACCAAGTGTGGTTAAAAATGACTATGATAATTTGTTCACCTGTAGGCAAGAATGAATGTAAATGACAATTGTACTTGCTTAACTGGACGAAAGGTGACTGAAGCTTTTATCCTCGAATATGTCCCTGAAGGTGACATATTAGTTAATTCAGTTAAAATTAGATAGAATGCAGAAGTGACTTTTTACATTCAAGGGAAAATGTAAGAATTCACAAGGAACAGAAGTCAGGTTTTCTTTTGGTACTTTTAAACTGAACAGTCAAGTGAGAAAGAAAAGCCTGGTATTATGTATAATGTAAAGGGGTTTCACACAGTTAAAGTACCTAGCAGAGGAAGAAATCACTTCCTGAAACTGGTACTTGTTAGCTTCTGTAGCAGTGAGAGAAAGGATTACATTTCTTGGTCTGAAAAGTATTTTTTTAAAAATATCAGTGTCTCGGTGATTTCGTCCAATTGCCTTGTTTCAAAAAAGTTGAAGGTATCAAGGATAAATTATATTCACCTGCTTTGGCTTTGTTTGCATGTCTTGGATACGCCTTTCAAAATGAAAGAAACAAATATGTATGGGGATGTAGAATGAAGAGACAAATCAGAACGTCTCAAAATAGAAGAAAGCAAGAAGGGTGCTCTCTTCACTTCACAGAAGTCAACAATAAGAGGGAATAAGAATAGAAAGGACAAGCAAATCAAGGAAAGTGATGGAAAGGAGTGGCAAAGCTACAGTTGTCTCACGTCCTCCAACCCATATGTAGCCTACACCTCTGGCTAGTTTCTACCAATACTAAGTGATCCCCATATAAAAAGGAAAGGTAGAGTAATTAAAGGGCTCACTGAGAAAAAAAATAGGTGGAAGACAAAGAGAAAGGAGGAGAAACAAAGTCACACAGCAAGACAGACAAGTAATCACATTCTGAAGACTTACTGTTGCATACCAGGGAGAGACATGAAGTGTCTGAAGTCCATTTAAATCAACTTCCTGTTAATAATGAAATCATATGGTAATATTTCCTTAACAGCATTGTGAGTTACCTACAGCACAGACTGCAACGATTCAAGGTAGCAGCTCACCACCACTTTCTCAAAGGAGGTTAAGGGTGGGCAATGAATGTTGGTCCAGCAAGCGTCATTCTCAACACTTGAACAAATTAAAAAAAGCTTCAATTGTTAGAAAGTATCACTCTTATGATTGCGAGATTCTGGGTTCTTTTCTGACGGGTATAGGTGGAAGGAAAGAGACAGAAGGGAAAAGAGAGAAAATATGGAAATCAACATGTGAACATGATTTGTTATTTTATTAGTTTAAATGTCTTCCTCTGGCCCCACTACCAAGTTGGAGTTTTCCTTTTGAAGTAAAGCATTTAGGGTTGAAGCACAATGGTTTACAGTGAACTGTTACAGTGTCATTATACAATAGCAGAACGTGGATTTAATGAAGTTTTTGCAGTCTGCAAGTTTATTAGCAGTGAAATTAGAAAAAAGGAGACATGATTGACATCTTACAGCAAGGAGATAATTTGATGGTAAAGCTCAACAGAGCAAAGGCCTGCCCGAAATTTGCTGCAATGACATTTAAGATGCAGTGAAATAAAACACTTGGCTCGGTCTTCAAGTAAATGTTCGTTAAAATACTAGAAAGTGTGTGACTGTGCATTTGGGAGGTTTAACATTTTCATTTGCATTTTGGTTTAAACTCGGCAAAAAGTAAATGAATGCATTTGTTTCAAACTAGCATTGCAGTACTTAAAACGCAAAGGCACACAACAAGTAAGCTATACAAAGAACAAGCACGTTAAGGTCAAAGACTGCCTCATTTGCTGAGACGACCCATCAAAATTTAATACTTTGAACTTACTAAGCTGCATCCCATTAGTTTAATGGATTTCAAAGCATGAGTCAATCCAATACTAATAGTAGTCTCATGAACTTAACATAAAACTAATAGCTCAGTAGCCTAATCAGCAATCACAAAATTAGGTTAAAAACAGAACTTCATTCAAATTTGTACAAAGTTATTTTATAACTGCAAAGTGTAATTTGACGTTCTATAATCAGGCCAGCTAGTAAAAATCTTCAGTTCACTTTTTCATTTTGAAATTAGTTACCATAGATTTAATTGTCAGTTCCAACTTATTCCTATACTGCTTAGAATTCCTAGCAATAGTTCAGGAAATTCACTTCAAAGTAAACAAACTAAGATATTATTATAATAAAAGGAGTAGGCTGTTCAGCCCACTGAGTCTACCACGCCATTCATTCAGATCACGATTAATTTTCTTTCTCAACACAACTCTCAAGGATTCTCCCCTAAATTCCTTCTAATCTGCTCAGTTACTGGGAAGGTCCACAAACATCAACTAGAATTCTTAAGAATGACTTGCACTTCCAAAAGCTGCTAACAGATCTATGTAGTGCCAAAGAAAAAGGGAACATGGTTTTTTTTCCTCCTAAACCATTCTCTGCACACTCCAAAAAAAAAAGCTTCTGAATGAAAGCTCCTACACAAATACCTCCTACACAGGTATAGTAGTCAAGTTTAAAAAAACTTGAATGTTATTTGCAACACGTAACTTCCTTTATAGAGTTGTGATGCTTTGGAACTACAAAACCCCAAAAAGTGCAATGCTTTCCAAGAACAAAGAGCATGTATTTAATCAATTTTGTTATGCTTCAGGGGTCCACAGGATTAGTCTAATTTATCCAGTTATCAGATGGAAAAATATTTCAATAGAAACGGATTAGAAGCCCACTGTAAAATCTACAGAATAAGAATCACTGTATTTAAATCACTTATTAGGAAGAACATTATCTTCAGTTTTCTCATGATCCTTGAAAAAAAATTCAACATATCGCTGTGTCAAGGCATATGGCAACAAAGACAGGATTAATTAAAATACACAGCAAAGTGCTGCAGTGTTCTATTGGAGCATTTTATAAGGAAAGTGGAATCCAAGAAAGAGCTTCACATTAGTAAGCTCAGGAAAAATTCCATTTATAGCAATACAAAAATGGAGTCCATTTATGATCAAATTTTAAGCCAATATGTGTGTAGAAAATCAAGTTGAACAGGTGGAAACGTCCAAAAACAAAGTAAGCCACAGTATTTGTATAAATTGAGCAATTGGTTTCTATGTCTTTGCAATTTCAGAGTAAGCAACAGGTTTTACTTAAAACTGGGTTGATCAAAGCTCTACTGCAGCACAAGAAATATCTTCTTTATTGATAACTTAGCCATCAAGACTATATTGATCCCCAGAAATCAATTAGGTGACCAATGTGCCTTTTTCTCCCCCAAATGCATCAATACAAGTCAACTTATGATACAAATCCATCAGTACAATGTTTTGTGAAAAATTGCCATTTAATTGACAGTGTGTACTATCTCAAAACCCATACATAAAGGAGATGTAGTGTACAATATATTACAGAAGAGCACCAGTATGTGCACATTCAAGTCAAGTTCTTTTAGTAAGAACTACTAATCCCCAATAAGTACCCTAATACTTGTTCCATATACACACACACAATCATGCACAAAAACCAGAACAAACCAAGGTTTTGTTTCCCAAACGGAAGTTCCAGGTGTATTCACTTTTTATTCTCTGCAGCACTGTTTTCACTGTTCTAAATAGGTTACAGTATAGTGATTTCAGTTTGCACAATAGATACACTAGTTCTATGAACTTCCCACACAAAGTTCATCACTCTTTTTCGTTGGAAACAGTTTTAGTAAGGGGTTGGAAAACTCTGATCTTTCAAGGACTACTACTGGGCGAAGAAAATGAAGTTGCTTTAAGGCTAAATCTCCACAGTCTGTGAGTGCCTTATCCAATATTGTTCGTAAGTTCTCCAAAGATGGAGACTGCCCCGGTGAAATTAGAGGCTCAATTGCTGGAAAACTGCTATGTACAGAGTTATTTTTGTTGCAGTCTGAATTGTACTCTTTATAGTTTTCCATTGTCGGTTCTTTCAATCCAGTGTTAACTGCTGACTCCCTCTTTTGTGAACTATATTTTTTGCAGCGCTTAGGTGGCTCCCAGTGCCACGTGTCATCATCATTCTCAGTGTCTTCACTTTCTTGAATAAACTTCAGAAATGACGCTTCAAATCCTATTGGCTTATATGTGGTCAAGTCAAATGGTTTCTGCTGACCATTCTGGCTCTGTTGGCCATCTTTGGTGCCAAACATTGAGCCTTGTGTCAAAGTGGTATTTGTTCGCTGTGCTTCCAATTCAGATTTTCTTTTCAAAGGCTGCTTCAATTTCGTGAAAAGTAAATTATTCTGGCTCCCACTTTGTTTTGCTGAGTTTGTAATTAACCCTCCATTTTTAGGTACAAAAGCCCGATTTGCAACATTTTCTTTGAAGCTTGGACTTCGGTGTGTCATCCCCACGGCAGAACCGCTACTTACAGTTTTCCCAGTGAACATTACACTTCCACCACTGGAAAGACCATCATTTCCATTTCCTACGCTGCAGTTATGCAACTGGTGTCCTGTTCCAATTTGCTCCTGCTCAATTTTAAACTCAGTTTTCACAGGTACTTCTCCATTTTGTTGCCTGAGAACACTACAACCTGGAGTTTCCTCGGTTTGCTCAGGGACCACATTTTTAGCATGTTTTGGTGCATCAGATCCCAATTTTTCACAATGTGATGGATCAGAGTATTTCTTGCACACTAGGAGTGTGTTAATGTTCTGTTCAATATATTTAGCTGTCATCTTATGCTGTATCTTATAGTGTCTCAAAACACTCCGCCGGCTTAGGACAACTGCTTGACAGTCATCAACCATGCATGGAAACTGATCTCTCAAAACCTCCACTTTGCACATGGCAAACCCGTGATCTATACTCTTCAACAAAAAATCACGACACTTGCCCAATTTTCTTGAATCCTTTTCAGAGTCATTCACAAGGGAACCATCCAAGGACAGACAAGATTCGTTTCTCTCACTATTCACCTCGTGCAGTACCGAGTCACTTGTGTCGTCAGAATGATGTTCAGTAACGCTCTTGCCTGAGTCGAATTCCAATCCTGTTGCTTTTCTAAACCCTTTATCTTCAAGATCACCACTGCTGTGATTTTCAAAGTTAGATTCATGATTTATTGCTGCATTGAATGAGTCTAGATGCTCCTGGTAACTTTCAAAATCAGGCTCAACGTCAGATTCCGTTTCACTACTGCCTTCATCAGAAACATGGTTTGCACCGACTCGTTCCAAGTTAGGCTGACTCAGTAGTGCAGAGCCACAGCTGTCTTCATCAGTGAGATGTGCTTGCCCAAATAGCTTATCAGGTCCTACCATAGATGAGCTATGAGCACCTCTATCAATTACATGGCTGAGGTCACATCTTTCCAAATTAGGTTTATGGTCATACTGAAAGTTTTTGCGAGGCCTCACTAATATTGACTTGTAGTGGGCTTTATGCTGTCTTTGGACATGGCGCAGGTAACTGGAGCGGATAGTGTAAGTGCGGCTGCAACCATCTATACTGCACTTGAATTGTAAATCACCCAGGGTCTCTCTTTTGACTTCAAGATTAATCTCATGAGCTTGTTGCAGGTGGCGTCTAAGGTTGCTATACACATTGAAAGAGGCTAGACAATCTGGCTGATTACAGGCATACTTTCCAGTTTCACCACCTGCAACCTTGTGAATTTCACTGTAGTGTCTCAGAAGCACTCTAGGATATTGAAAGCGTTTGGTGCAACCTTCAAATTTGCATTTGAAGATTTTCTTCACTTTGGTATTGTCTTTCTTGGCATTTCTTTGATCTTCTTCCAAACACATTTGTTCCCGGTTGTACTGGTGTACAGTCTGGTAATGGCGTATCAAATTTGGTTGGCCAGTGAAAGCCGCAGAACAGCCCTTATGAATGCAGTGATAAGGTTTGTGATATTTATTTAAGATGTAACACAAGTTACTTTTAGCACCAATCCTTCGGCTTCCTCTACCTTCTTCCTTGGATTCGGAATCATCTGCACTATCTGGCATTATACTAGATTCTATGCTACCATTCAAACGCATCTCCTCAGATTTTATAGATTCGGTGGATTCAGAACATTCCCTTTCAGTAGTGAAGGATTCGTTCATTGTATTCTCTGAATCACTTTCAGTGTGACGCCAACTTCCACTCACTGTGCCAAGGTGTGAATGTTCATCATCGCCAAATAAAGTCAAGCTTTTTGTCTGGTAAGAAACACTCATTGGGTAATGACAACTCTCTTCATTCTTAATAGGCCCAGCATTCTCAGACAAACTAAGCCTTTCAGTGACATTCTGAGCGCGATTCACAGTCTCTTCATTCATGTGCAGACTGTCATTCTCAGTTTTAATTATGATATTTGGCACATTCAGCTGTGGATTTGTATTGCTAGGAACAGAAACACAGTTTATATAGGAAAACTTGCCCTTCTGCATGTCCTCTTTACTGAATCTATGCATTTGTTTATAATGAGTTCTAAGATTAGTTTTTCTTGTAAATGTTCGTAGGCAGATGTGGCATTTGAATGGTGCAAACCTGAGTTGAAATCTGCTTAACTGAAGAACCTTCTCCTTAGAGTACTTGTGAGTTTTCACATAATGGTTGATGAGGCCATCTTTGGTCATTGCCTTAAAGGCACATCCTTCGTTGTCACAGACAAATGGCTTAATGATTCCAGAATCCTCTTTAGATGAATCACTTTGGAAGAGCTCTTGAGAATGTGGTTGCAACTGAGAATCATTATCTGAACGTGCGGAAACGGAAGCATCGCTGGTGAGGATCGGTGTAGAAGGCGGCTTTGCCAGAGGTGAAGGTAAAGTGGAAGCACATGTCATCACTTCATTTCTAAACACTTCAGATTTATCTAACCGCAGCTTCTGCAGAGCTCTTATAAGGTCTTCCAGAGTTGGCACTGCAGGAGCACAGCTGGCGACACTTGCAGACTGGCCTTCATATCTCTTCATAGGAGTGGTCTCTGCATTATTCTCAGCAAGTAACGGGCATTTTATTTTGCGAGCCAGGTGGCCACCAAGTGATTTGGGATTCGAAAACTCTTTAAAACACCTGGAGCATACAAACTTATTATCCTTAAAAATGGCAGGCCATTTGGCATTCCTGTTGTTCTTAGGCTTCTTAGCTCTCGGTGTTTTGAGCAGCACACTTTTACCTCCTGCAAGATCATCAATTACAGGTGGAACTGACTCACCTTCCAATCCAAGAGAGGTCGGTAATCGTGATGCCTGTGGTCCTGCCTCAGTTTTAATTTTGACTTGATTTGATACAGAACTTTTCAAAACATCTCTGCGGTGTTTATCAATTCGTTTCTTAGCCTTGTAGTAGTTTGGATGAGCCATTTTGATATGCTTCCTGAGGTCCTTTGTCAAGGCATACACCATAACACAGCCATCAATCCCACAAGCAAGCTTATTTAAGGATGGAGAGCTACCTCCAACCCCTGTTGGGATTTTGTGCCTTGCCAGGCTCCTGTTAATTTCTGGATGAAGAGTAGCTGCTTTCATCATATCCTCAATGTCACTGAGTTCTTTAAATGATGCCAACTTTTCCAAGGGCACAAGAAGATTTTCGGAATAAACATTCTGTTGATTACTATTTCCAGATCGATTCTTGCTGTCAAAGCCTAAATTTGCACCATCAGTACCTTGTACCACTGGATAACGTGAACCGCTTGGGCTGTACTGTGCTTCATTTTCCCTTTTAACAACTTCCTGGGGCAGGGAATAGCTGCAACTTTCTGAAGATCTTTCTGATACTGCATTCAACGTCTCACTTGTATTTTCTGTGCAACTGTCAGACAGGGGAATGAGTTGCTCTTCTGAAGTCACAAGCTTAGGGCCATCATCAACCAGACCTTCTGTCGTGTCACTCTCTTTTTTCAGAAATTTGGCCTCAAAGTCTTCCAGTCTTGTTATACCATGTGTTTGCAGATGATTTTGAAATTCACTTTTTGAAAAGTAGAATTTCTTACAGCCAGATAAATTACAGGAATAGGCTGCTTCCCTGTAATGCTGAGCTTCATGGTGATACAGCAAGCAAGATCCACTGAAAACCTTATTGCAACCTTTAAATGTACATCTGGATCGGAATTCTTTATGCTGTTTTCTGTGCTTCACTAGATCAGCAAAGGCCTGAAAGCTTGCATTACAGTCCATCTGAATGCAAATGTATGGTTGCAACCCAGAGTGTACCTTTAAGTGAGCTTTAAGATGGTAGTCACTGACAAAATGACGCCGACAGTACTTACACAGTGCCTTCCTGTTATTCATTTCAAGGAAATGTTTCACATTTTCATCATTGTCCAAGTGATCATTTTTCAAATGGGCTGTGAGATTTTTGTAGTATTTAAATGACCTCAAGCAATCTGTACCTGGGCATGGATAACTTTCTGTCCACTGCGAAACAACAGCTTCATCTACTTCAGCTTTGGGCAGGTCACCTTGACCTTCTTCCACCGAGTCAGTTCCACTGAAGATTATGTAGTCATTTTCCTCAACTTCTTTTTTCGCCAAACCTTTCACTTCATCCACAGAAGGTTGCTGCTTTGGAGGTGTAGCTGCACTTAATACAGGAAGTGAAAGTTTTTCAGCTGCTTCTAGTTTCTTTTTCTGTTTCTTCTCTCTCTTCGGTTTCTTTATATGCTCCTTTACATGTGGAGTAAACTGTTCCTTTCTCTTAAACTTTTTTGCACAAACAGGGCAAGAAAATATCCCGTCCCTAATGTGCGTCTTCGCATGGTGTACAATTCTTGCTACAACATAATCTTTCTTGCACAGCACACAGAAGAACATATTTTGAAGCCATCTGTAATATCTCTCAGACATCACCCTTTCTTTCTTTTTGTTTAAATTTTCTCCATCTTTCTCTCTTCCATCAGTCACTGTCTCTGGAATTTTACTCATCTGATCAAAGAGTTCATTACCATCCAATTCATCTTCACTGAGTTCATCTTCCGAAATGGCACCAGCTTGGTCCCCCAGATGCCCCCGACAATGACGTTTGAGTGTTTTCCAATCCCAGAATTCTGGATCGAAGGGCCAATGGGATTTCAAAACCAGTAGAAGTTCACAGTGTAATGAATTGGGAATAGGACCATTTTCCTCATCATATTTTTGATCAGGCTGCTTATATAACTTTTCCACTTCACGGTAGGCATCCACTGTCGGTTCCAGCAGGAACTGAGTGAGCTGACAAGCACGTCGGACTTCAAGGTCATCTGGCATTAAGCATGCAATGGTTTTACAGATAGAAATCTTCATCTCTGCATTTTCGTTAGACTGAATACGAAGGGCTCCTACACACAGTTCAATAGAAATGGGGAGACCAGCTCCTTCTGCCTGCAAAACAAACAGAAAGTTTCTTGCTTCACTAAAGAAATGTGTACTGTTTTAAAGTCTCTTGGTAACACCAATTAAATGCACTTTATAACATTATGCACAAATCAAAAATATACAAATTGACACTAATTTCTTATTTTGGAAGTCAAGACAGACAGTGCTTCACATGAGCAAACAGTCACCTGCGTTTTCCTAACAGGCATTATACAAGCTAAATGAGAACAGGTAACCTGTTGGCCACCTCCAGAGCAGATATCCTACAGGTTAGGGACGTTTTAGTACCATTTTAAATAAAACACAAAATCCCAGTACAAGGGATTGCTCAACATTTTGGTACACCATTACTGAATACTCTGAAATCTCAGCATTGGAAATCACCAAATCAACTTGAGAAACAATGTTTTGAGAAGAAAGCATCCAAATCATGTATATTCGGAGTTTTGCTCAGAGAGGAGAGTAGAGATAGAGAAGGTAAAAGAGGAGAGGGGCATAGGTAGGAACAGAAGCAAGACTAGTGAATAGAAGCACAGTAGTGAAATGGAAGGGCATCAGAACTTTTGAAATGAGATAACTTAGAACACTATTTCCCATAAAAAAAACTGCATTGATAGAAAGGTTATGGGTAACTTTTTGTTTTGCATAAGATGCGTTCTGAAACGGAATAAAAGTTACCCTTTTAGCCAGTGTCTCTCAACAGTTGAGCTCAAAGTATCTGCAACTTCAAGTTCAAGGCCTTCTAGCTTCAACTACATTCCACGATAGGATAACCAGCTAAGAGTACATATTTCGATTGTATTCAGGTAGTGGATCACTGAACAGAATGTGTTCTAACATCCAGTTTAAGGTGTGCTGGTGTAAACAATATTTACAACATTTTGGCTCATGGTAGATCACAAATCCATACCCAATTTCAAATAATTAAAATGAAGATGGGGATCCAAGATGGCGGCATCCTAATAGGATTGAGATTGCTGGGCTCAGTGTTGCAACACTGACCCGACAGAGCCAGGACCCATCCAAAGCACTTTACTGTGCGTAAAAACACAGTAAAAAGAGTTGGAAACCTGAAAAATTTTACTTCCTTTTGACCTTGCAGCTGGAGAATGCCGAAGAAAGGTTGAAGCTCACCCAGGGCCTGAGCCACTGAAGCAGCTGCCTTGCTTACTTACCAGACCCTGGTTGAGGAGCTAACAAAACCTCACGAGGTCCTGGGAGGCAGATCCAGGAAAACATCGAGGAGAAGCTGCCTCCTGTATCCTCTATGCTGCAAGACCTGGGAAAAAGGACCGATGAGCTCGAGCGCTAGACTGCAGGGGTAGAGGCAGAGACTGACTCCTCCAACAGCCAAATTAAAGCCTCGGAAACACAGGTCCAGGGTCTGTTGGATCTGGTAGACGATCTCAAAAACAGGGGCAGAGGAAAGAACCCATGCGTTGCTGGCTTACCAGGTGAGCAGCTGATGGAGTTCTTCGAGAAGTGGTTCCCAGACTTTCTACGTTTGGAAACTCAGAAGGGAAGGATAACAATTGAAAGAATCCATCAGATCGTGATACGAAAACCAGTCCAGATCAGTGCCCACGCTGTGTCCTGGTAAGTTTCCATGATTAAAATGACAGAGGGTCATAGAAGCCTCTAGAATCCAGGGGAGGGACCCAAAGGCATTGGTATGTGACTGCTCCAGGGTGATGTTTTTTCAAGACTTCTCGGCGGCAGTGGTGCAGAAAAGGAAGTCCTACGATGGCGTCAAGTGGAGACCGAGAGCGTGCTTGGGATCCAGTATTCTTTAAAATTTCCAGCAGTGCTTTACATCAATCATACTAGATCCATATATTTGTTCGACTTGTCAGAGAAAGCAAAGGACTTGGTGGACACACTGACTTAAGTCGAATGGCCAAATAGGCGTAGAGGACAGAGCAGTGCGGGTTTTCTTTTCTTTAATAAAGGACTTGATGAAGTCTCGTTTCTTGTAATAAGTTGCATGAAATGATGTCTGGGATGGACTGAATATTCATTTCTAGTGTCTATTTAAGGGATGGGTGACATTTATTTTTAGTTTACTTGTCTGTAGTGCTAACTTTGCTCTTGGGTGTTATTTTTTCCTATGGGTGGTTGGTGCATGTGGCGCAACCCTAGCTGGTAGCAATTGAGATGGTTAGTAGGGTTGTAGGATGTGTATGCACCCACTTCAAATGGGGGGGATAATTTCCTCTAATCAGTGCCTTTGGCGATTTTTTTTCTGTTTTTGCTATATATAGATTTTATAAGTTTGTAGATTTGTTGGATGTAGTTATTTTAGTCCGTGTAATGTTTGGGTTCTGTGGATTCTTTTGCATTAAAGCTTGGCGATCTGTAGTCTGGGTTTGTCCTCTTTCGAGTCTAGATGGTGCGATGGAAGGTGATGGCTCAAGATGTGGTTCAGTGGTGGACCTGGAATATTAAGGATAGTCACTCACCTGTCAAGAAGAAGAAGAAGATACACTGCAGCCTTAAAAGAGAGAGGGTGGATGTTGCCTTATTACAAGAAACACTTGGATGATGCATAGCATTTGAAGCTGCACAGAATGGGTACAGGCGGGTTAATTTTTTATCTTTCAATACAAGGAGTAGAGGGGTGGCCATTTTAGTTAGAAAGAATCTCCCATTTAAGTTATTGGAGTGCATTAAAGATACACACACGAGATTTGTAATCCTTAAAGCTTTGATATACGGGTAAGAATACAGGATCTCAAATGCTTATTTGACCCCTGGTCCAACCCCTTAAATTCTTGACAGATGCACTTTCTAAACTGGTTAAACTTGCATCTCAACATATGATCAGAGGGGATTTCAACTGTATCATTGAGCCTACAGTTGACAGATTGCCCAAAGGCCCGCTGATATCTTCTTTGCGATCTAAACAATTAAGCGATTTGTGCGCTGAATTGGGATTGGTAGATGTTTGGAGGAACCTTCACCCTACTAGCAGGAACTTCACGCTCTTCTCAAACTCACATAAATGCCATACCAGGATTGATATTTTTCTGGGCTCGATGGCATCATGAACAGTTGGCAATATCACTACTTCCAATCATGCTCCAGGGTAGTTAATGGTTAAGAATAAGGATGTGGTGGTAGGTTCGATGCACTGGCAACTGGACCCCTTCATCCTTAAGGATAGCAAGTTTATTGAATTCTTTCCTACTGAGTTCAGGGCTTTCTTAAATATTGATTCAGGCTTGGCCAGTAGCCCATCCATTCTTGGGAAACAGCTAAAGCCTATGCGAGGGGGTTGGTTATCTCCTATTCAGCCAGTAAGAAGTCACAGAGAGGTGAGCAGCAACGCCTGCTCAAGTCAGGTCTGAAAGTAGTTCAAAAGACATACTTTGACAGGCTGTCACTGGTGAAACTGCAGAGGATCACAGCGCTCTGGTCTACGCTAAACTCCATGCTCACTTGGACACCAAGAGGGAGCTTACATTTGCAAGTCAAAAGCTGTTTGAGCATGGGGATAAGCCAGGCAAGTACCTAGCAAACCTTGCTAGGAAAAGGAGTCCCCCTCAAGCCATTACCTCGATTATAGAGGACACTGGAAATTTGACCTATGATTCCAAAAGAATTAACGCAGCATTCCAGAAATTTTACTGAATTATACCAATCTGAAAGCAGAGAGCACAGGTGGGTTAGAATGGTGTCCTTTAAAGCCTTCTGGGAGTGACCCCTGAACAAGAGTTTCTCCACAATGCCCCATCGTCAGAGCAAGAGTGCAGGAGGCTAACAGACAACTCCAGAATGGGAAGGCAGCTGCTCCAGAATGGGAAGGTGTCAGGTCCTGATGGGTTCCCAAGTGAGTTCTAAAGAATTTAAAAGTACATTGTCAGGGCCAATGCTTAGCATGTTTAGTGACACACAGTTGTGACCTCCACCCACTATCACTAAAAGAGGCGAACATCTCTCATTCTTAAAAAAGGGGAAGGCCCTGGAGGACTGTGTTTCCAACAGACCCATCTCACTCGTGAACGTGAACTTCAAATTTCTATCCAAGACTCTGGCATTAAGGCTAGAAACTCATTAAGGAAAACCAGATGGGGTTCATAAAAGGTCGCAGATCGACGGGTAATGTCAGGAGATTATTTAACATGATCCAAATATGTCAACAACAAATCAGTGCAGAGAATTGTGATCTCCTTGGATGTGGAAAAGGTATTTGACAGGGTCGAGTGGCCATATCTTTTGCATACTTTGAAGCGGTTTGGCCTGAGAAAAACCTTCATCAAGTGGGCGGAGGTTTGGTATAGTGATCCTCTTGCCGCGGTCCTCACCAATGGTGTACAGTCAAGCAATTTTGATATTTGTAGGGGCAGTCAACAAGGCTGCCCCTTGTCATCATTGCTTTTCACATTAGTGATCGAACCACTGGCAGAGGCAACACACAGGGATCCCAATATAACCGCTCCAAAAGTGGGAATGAAGTCATGCTAGATAGCACTGTATGCCGATAACAATCTAGTCTTCCTCTCAAATCCAACAGTCTGTGCCATATTTGATACAATGCATCAATCTATTTGGTGGCTTCTCAGGTTAGAAGATCAATTTAGCGAAGTCAGAGGCCAAAACAGTGGGTGGTTTCCTGAGAGTGCTTGATCCTGAAGGCGGATCTCTGTTCCCCTTTAGGTGGTCGCAGGAGGGCTTTCTCCACTTCTGCATATTTATTACTCCCATTTTTGATCACTATTTAAAGCCATTTTTTCCATTTATTCAACAGAATCAACCAGGACCTTCGTAGATGGGAGGTGCTTTTGAACTCTTGGTTTAGATCGGACAGTTCTCATTAAAATGAGCATTCTGCCCAGTCTGTTCTATCCTACACAAATGCTTCCTCTACTTTTTACTAAGCAAATATTTAGAAAGCTGAATGGCTGGTTTAGTTCTTTTACCTGGCATCACAAGCAGTCCCTAATTAAATTTACTAAATTGCAGTTATCTTACAGACCGGAACAGACTGGGCCTTCTGGATACCAACAACTATCAGTTATGCTCGTTACTGTCTTACTCAAATTATTGGGCTCAGGGTGACGCTCACTCACGTTGGTTGGACATCAAAGCAGCTCAGGCAAGATACCCCCTTATTAGCCTGCTGTTCTTAGACAAAATGAGAACAGTAAGGAATATTGCCGTAGCCCAATAGGCATCAGTATTGTTAAGGCGTGGAGGGCCATGGGTCCTGGTGCAGGCAATATTGTCAAATCATTTTTGACACCCATAGTTGGTATGCTGGGCTTTCAGACAGGGATGACAGATTCTGGGTTTAAACTATGGGCGGCTAGGGGCATGCTTCGCCTGGGTGATTTATTTGAAGGGAACATACTGTTGTTTTTTTGACCAGTTGGCTCAGAAATATGAATTGCCCAGTTGGGACCTTATTTAGTTCTTCCAAATTAGAAACTTCATACAAAAAAGACCACACTTCTAACTGATCCTTAAAAGTCCAATATGGAGAAGAGGATGTTCAGTGCTGAGAGTATATTATCAGTAAGCAATGCTTATCTATTGGGAGAGGGCCCCTCAGACGAGACAGAATGGCTTTGTAGGATATGGGAGAGGCAATTCGACGTTGAGATCTCTTCTGGGAAAATGCAAGAAGGATCCTGATTTGCAACAGCACCCATGCTTTGCAATTGAAGATTCTCCACAGGGTCCATCTGGCCCTAGACCACCTCGCTAAATTTCAAGTGGAAGCATCTCCAATCTGTCCTAAATGTAAAGTGAGCATGGGCACACTTACTCATTGTCTTTGATCCTGCCACAGACTGCGGGCATACTGGAGTGCTGTGGTAGGCGAAATAGAGAAGGCCTTTGGGATGGAGGTGAGCATAGAACCGGTATCTTTTCTTCTTGGCTTTGTTAATTCAGTTTCATTAGATGCACACAAAAAAGGCTTTTCAGCATCCTCACTTTTTGTGCAAGAATGAACATTCTATTAGGTTGGGTGTCAGAAAATCCCCCAGGGCTGCTAAGCTGGCATAAGCTAGTCATGGAGCACACCCCCATAGACTTTCTGAAGAGTATGGTGCACCATAAAACTCAATTTCTATTAGACGTTTCAGCCCTTTTTGGATTGGGTACAGATTTGTCCACCATACTAATAAGAGCCTTTATATAGCCATGGCAATTCTAAGCAATGGGTTTGGTATCCAGAGGAGAGGAACTATGAACATATGAATGCATACAAACTTCTGCGCACAATAGAGGGCTATTCTTTTGTTTTGCTGAGCTGTGTTATGGTTGTTATTCTTATTATTGTTAAGATTTTCCTTTTTTAGCTTAGCTATTAGTTATTTGTATAATTAGCAACTTTGTATTTTTAATATTGGTTTGAATATTAAACCAATTTTGTATTTGTATTTGATTTTGTATTTGCTATAATATTCAAAAGAAACTTTTTTAAACAAAAATATTTTTTAAAAAATGAAGGCAACACTGGCTAAAGAACTATCATATTACAAATGAAATATTTAACAGCTTGCATTTTTAAAAATCAAATAACTCAAGCAAAGACTATTAAGTGAGTTAATTTCAAGACAACAGTTAAAAGTAAGGCACTGCAAAAAAGAAATTACTGAACAGCTTTTCAATGTGTTTCAATTTCAAGAAATCAACTGGTTACTTACTTCAGATTGGATAACTTTTATAAGGAAGAATATGTGGTACACTGTTCTTGCAATGATACCAAGTTGACGACAGCGTTCTAGAAAGGAATCTAAAGAGGGATCCATTCTTCGCTGCAACTTGCTCCAAAACAGAGTAAGTTCCCTTGAGGAAAAAGGATGGCAAACAATTATTTCCTTTTTAAGTACACTTTTAAGATGTCATACCATTTCTGGCTTTAAAAAGTGGCAGTATAACTAGATTCCATTCTCACAATCACTACATGCAGACTAAATCGTATGCCTCTCGTTGTTTTCTCAGCAACATAATTCACAATTAAAACCACATACAAACATAGAGGGCATTTATTTAATTTACCAATTTTGATCTATTTTGGATAGGTACCAAAATATAACCAAAAACATGTTGAATTACAATATAGCAGTGAGAACGTTCCTCATGATGAAACAGTAAAATGATTCTTGCTTGTACCGAGATACCTATTCATATACATGGCAGCAAGAGTCATTCACTTGGATCCAGATTCCTTTGGTTAAACGAGGGTAAAGATCAACTCAAAGTTTCTGCTTCCGTCTCCAGAAAGCAGACATGGATGAGGATCAGATCAGACTCAGCTGTGACGCTATGCACGATAAATACGTCACATAGTCTTTTCCAATTCTGCTTCGATGCACATTATGGCAAGTTGAATGAAGAACAAGACAGCAAAATCCCAATGAATTTTTACTTTCACAAGAACAAAAGGTCAGGGTGGCAATGAACTATAGTTACAGTTTCAAAGCAGAGATTAAACACAGGTGCTCAATTTACAATCGATTAGCTAGCCCGAACTACAGAAATACAAAAGGGAAACAATCACACCACTCACTATCACTGAGTTAGTACACCATGCTAAAATCCAAATAATAATTCTCCCAGCAAGTGTGAACGTAAAGGCATGGAAAAATCTGATACCTCAAATATTTTAATACTTAAAATACCTAAAACTTACCAAGAGCAATAGACACTTTCCTGCTGTAGCTGATGTGTAAGGAATGTTGTACACAGGACAAAAGCTGCATTATCCTGACCATCAGACTCCAAATTACAAATAATATCCAGTACTTCCTTGCAATCAACATGGGCAATCTATCAGAAGAAGAACATTTTGGATATTAGACAGGATAATCATTGCAATTTAATTTAGATACATAATGCAAAGTTCATTTCAAAATGTGGGACAAAACCAAAACAGACACTCAATTTTCTGAAAATGACATTATTCCTGGAAACTTTTAGAACCACATTGTCCATAAGTAACAATGTACTTAATTTAAATATTGCAAGAACACAAGACAGATACCAATGAAGGTTATTCAAGCAATGTTCCAGAATGACCTTTCGATCCAAGACAATAACAGAGGATGTAAAATTATTCCAGTATTTTAGTCTCCAACACTCAACCAAACATCTATTTCACGTGTTGGTTGCTTTTGCAAATTAGATTAGATTACTTACTGTGTGGAAACAGGCCCTTTGGCCCAACAAGTCCACACCGACCCTCTGAAGAGTAACCCACCCAGATCCATTCCCCCTGACTAATGCACCTAACGGTATGGGCAACTTAGCATGGCCAATTCACCTGACCTGCACATCTTTGGACTGTGGGAGGAAACCAGAGCACGCGGAGGAAACCCACGCAAACACGGGGAGAATGTGTAAACTCCACACAGTCACCCAAGGTGGGAATTGAACCTGGGTCCCTGGCACTGTGAGGCAGCAGTGCTAACCACTGAGCCACTATGCTGCCCCAAATCTTTTCAAGTCTGCCTTAAAGTTTCATGGATTTGTAGATGTTCCTATTTTATACTATTATGATTCACGATAAAGTTCAAGACTTGATTATTCTATATGCTGTTTTATTTGATAATCTGTATCACATCTTTTAAATCCAAAAACCTTAAGTTTCTTTTGCTTCCCTTAGAACTCAGTACTCTGAGTTGGAGGACCGCCTCGAAGGTTCTCTCTAAACTGCCATGAGCTTGAAGGATTCCCTTAAGCTGTGACAACCGCAGCACTGTCATCAATTTTCATTACTGCCCACAAGAATCTGCTTTTGTAAAAATTCTTTCCAAATTTTCAGATTGGGGGTCTATATTCCTTCTAAAGTAATGGATCTTTCAAGAACAGAAAAGCCTCTACTTTTTAAAAACTACTTACCTCTTTTGCTGCCTCCTCATTGGGTCCCATGGTGCAGAGACAAGTGAGGTAGATTTGTCGAAAAGCACCTTTGTTGTTAATTTCTGCATTTTCTGCACAACATTTCGCTAGCAGCGTTGCTTCGAACTTACGATCTGTCTTCATCAAATGTTTAATGCGTAGCTCAAGGAATGCAGGCCCCTCCTGGATCAAGTAATTGTTGACTATATAAACAGAAAAGGTAATTTGGTTATAATCTATACCTTGCACGACTATCGTGATATTTAATAAAACAAAGACACGTCAGAAATTAGGTTACCAAAATTAAAGTTCGCATCTGCAATGCAAGGAAATTAATCTTGTCAGAGTGGTTTATACTCTGCTACCCAATTCTGATGAATGGTAAATGACTAAACACTCTTTCCTGGCTCGAATTAACTTTCAGTCTGGATTTAGCAACATAATATTTGAAGGACTGTAGTTTCAAATGCTGCCTGAAATCAGTACAAAGACTTTTCAGGTATATCGTTTATATTAATCCAAAAAGTTTGTGTGCATCAATAGCTTAATTGCATATTAAATTGCAAAAATACAAGAATCTTAATTAAAAAGTTTCTTTCAGAATTGAAAAATGGTGAACTAAATAGCCTCTTCTGAAACAAAAGTTTGAGCAGTACCACTTGTACATGTGAAAAATAAGCCCTCATTTCATTTTTGTGGTACTAGCTACAGGTAAAAGTTCCAGCGTAATTATTCTACTACATTGAGTCCACATTTCATGTTGGCTAATTATTTCTGAAAGCTATTTCTTGATCAGAGATTGTATTTCTGACTTTTGTCCTGCAATCTTGTTTTCACTTTGCATCCTAATCCCAAGACACCAGCTTTACTGGTCCTTAAATGCTTCTTCATACCAGCAACCTAGCCCAGCAGTACCATCAGGCAGACAACATTCTCAACTATTCAGTTGAAAACACATTTTCCATTTGTCTAAGCATTCCAATAAATTATATAGCAACATGAAATGAAGAGCATAAGCACAACCTAATCAAACTATTAGTTTTACTTCACCATCCACCAAAAAGACTATTATTCCTGTAACCTAATATTAACACTGCATCAGAATGCAGTTTTTTTTTAAAAGACAAAACACAGCCCTTCCAGAGCTTTTATTCAGCAAATGAAACCAACAGCCCTTTTATATAAATTCTTAGATTAATATTGGAGGAGAAAAAGCCCAACATACATAAATATCAAAAAGATATGGTTATAAGAGAATCACTCAATTGATATAAATTTCTCTACAGGACAGATTTATGAATGATTTTATTGCAGTAGTGTCGCCAGATTATCAAAGTCATCCTCCAGGAAAAAAAATTCACATGCCTTGTTTGAGCATCTGGAAAGAGACAGATCAACGGGCACTTACTGTTCAAACACTCATACTTAAGTGGTACCAGAGTATATCTGGCATCTACGACCACTGCTACCTACGAATGTAGCTTTTAAAAAAATAGCAACAGGGATTCTGTTCCATTAAGATCCTTATCTATAGCACACCCAAGTTTTAGAAAGGAAATTAAATGCAAGAAAGAAAAGTGGAAAAAAGGCAAGGGAACCTGTATATTGTAAAATACAGCACACCAATTTCAATTTAAACAAGCTGTTTTCTATCAATACCATTCCGCACTGCAGAATTAGAATGATACAGACAGAGGACCATGCAACACATTGTGTGTGGGTTAGCTCTATGGGCCAGCTCTCTAATTAATCCCATTCTCTTAGTCTTCCCTCACACACCTATCCATTTCTTTCCCTTTAAGTCTTAATCAAATAAATTCTTGAATATTAGCATCAAAGCTGATTTTAACCAGCCGCTTCAGGTCACAACTCCCTGCATAAAAATAATTCATGTCATAGCTTTCATTTTTAAAGCACATTTACTTCTCTCAAAAATGAGGATGCATCTCATGCACACAACTTTCAACTTTGAGATCTTACAAACTTTTAGTACCTCCTTTTCATTCTATCCAATGAAGTTAAAATGCCTCCTCCCTTACAGCTGTTTGGGCAGCATCCTCTTCGGGTGAAGGATGCAAAACACCTCAGATTCTGCATTCACAGATTGTGTGTTTCAGTCCCACCATTTTACCATTGTGTAGTTATAAGACAGTTTTGGATTATTTTTGTTGTAGCTATTATTCTATTTTAGTACACTCACTCTTTTGTTCCGAACATTCAATATTCAGCTTACCTCTGCTGTACCTTTACAACAGATTTAAATTAAAAATCACAACACCGGGTTATAGTCCAACAGGTTTATTTGGAAGCACTAGCTTCCAAAGTGCTGCTTCTTCATCAGGTGGTTGTGAAGCAGGACGATAAACACCCCATTTATAGCAAAAGGTTACAGTGATACAATGATACATTGAACAGACCTAGATTGTTAAGTCTTTCACCTTTCAGAATGGACTTGCTGGTTCCGGTTCTTTAATATGTAAATCCCAGATGTACATTATTTTGGCAATGAATCCCTAACCTTCTTTCAGACATTTAACTGTATAATTGAGTGTAAAAGACAAGGCAGTAAAGGCTAACAGTCACTGTTTTTTCTCTCTGAAAAGGCACCAAAGCTACCAAAAATCAGCTTTTTCAGTCTCGACTTTGAATACCAGATTACTAAACAAACTTCCCATAGATGTAAAATTAGGTCCTCAAATTTATGCTCAGAGGTTGGCATCTTTCCAGTTGACAGGGATGATGGGCATACAATCTGTGAACTTTTGGAAG
This sequence comes from Hemiscyllium ocellatum, assembly GCF_020745735.1. Classification (NCBI taxonomy): domain Eukaryota; kingdom Metazoa; phylum Chordata; class Chondrichthyes; order Orectolobiformes; family Hemiscylliidae; genus Hemiscyllium; species Hemiscyllium ocellatum. The sequence goes on from NC_083430.1 coordinate 43,861,491, forward strand.
GTTAAACAAAATCAACTACTGCACTTATGAAGGCAAAAGCCAAGTCTGAAAGGGCAAATGGTGCAGAAAGATATCTGCTGACCCCTTATTTGAAGTCTTGGTGCCTATTTTGCAGCTTCAGAAACCATATAATTGGGATGGCAAATACCCTGCCCACTGTTGGTGCTGGCAATTTTAACGATTGCCAGGTAGTTTCTCATTCTTGACAATGATATTGATGCTGTGGTTTGATAGTCCATTCTCTGATTCAAGAATGTTGTCTCCCAAGTTTCACAGCCTCGGAGAAACAATTTTCCATGTGCCCAAAAAAGCCGAATCACGCCGTCTTTGTTTGATCACTGCTGGCATGTTCAGCATGCTCGCCTAGAAAGGTTTACTCAGGTGGTGACATTTTCCTTTCAATATAATGGCAAAGATGTTGAAATACCCAGGATAGAAGCTATAGGGCCTTTGTTCTTCCTACTTGTGAAGATACACAGTTGCAGATAATCGCCTTGTCCGAAAAGAGGCTTCTTTCTTTTCTCTTCCATGCCTGCTTTGTTAGTTGATCAAAGTTGGCTATTTCAACCATGTTGAGCTCATTATGAGCTATCAGTCTGTCAATGTCGGCCCAAGGTAGAAAAAAGTACTTCTAATAGCACGTTGTTGCTGAACCTGATCACAGACAGAGACAACATTCTGTCCCATAACTACATTGCGCCTGACACCAAAGGGGAGGAGAAAATGACAAACATGGGTCAATCCATTGGCCTCTGAAGTTCAATTATCTTTAATGTAAAATACAGAGGAACCTCGATTATCCAAACGACACGAACAGAGTAATTTGTTAGACAATCTAACGTTCAGATAATCGAATGCCTGCTAACACAATTTAACCAAGCATCGGGATCTTGCCGGACAATCCGAACTTCAGATAATTGAATGCCAGATAATCAAGGTTCCTCTGTGCTTACTGAATATTAGATTACCCACAGTGTGGAAACAGGCCCTTCGGCCCAACAAGTCCACACTGACCCTCCGGAGAGCAACCCACCCATTCCCCTATATTCACACTTGAATAATTCACCTGACTTGCACATCTTTGGACTGTGGGAAGAAACCAGAGCACCCGGAGGAAACCCACGCAGACAAGGGGAGAATGTGCAATCACCACACAGACAGGTGCCTGAGGCGGGAATTGAACCCGGGTCCCTGGCGCTGTGAGACAGCAGTGCTAACCATTGAGCCACCGTACTGCACAGTATTTCAGAATATCACAAACTGAATGCATTTCATATTTAAGTGTATTAAGGGCTTTTGTGATCATCAACCTACTTTTGAGCAAAGAAACCCAAGTTCAAGTCCACCTTTTTTAGAGGAATGTCATAACATCTCTGAACAAGCTTACAAACCTTTTTAAATTATATCTAGAGACTTAGATCAAGTTTAAATATACATGCAGCATGAATTATTTCTGAAATGGTGGTTAAGAGAATCATTAAACTGCATTCATGCATACCTTCTTCAATGTCTGCTGGTTGCTTGGTAAGAATGCATTGTAGGAGTGGATTTTTCCATGCACCACCTTCACTTGTGATAGCAACAAGGGCCTGCAGTTCATTATGCCCAAATTCCAGCAATGTGATGTGAGAATCCTATCAAAAAGATAGTGAAAAGTTTACAAGCACACCATGATGAAAAGCTGCATATTGTTTGGCTTTACCCTCAGAACAAGGTCACTGATAAATGTATTCACGAACACAACATCTATTCTGCTCTGTTTTTATAGTTCACAGCACATTTCAGTTACCTGTTCATTTCAACAATTTCATAAAGCATAAAACCGGCATCAATATTACAGCAACATGGTCTTCTGCACGAATGTATTGAACTTTCAAGCCAATTCTCAGCTCCAAAGTATAAAACTGTTGCAATTCTGTGCACACTATTCTACAAATCTTAGCAAAATTAGCTTCAGAAACTAAATCCATTAACATATAAAATCACATGAGCTATTCCACATGGGCCATTTTAGATTAGGCCCTTCATAGTAAACACAGAAACTGCCAGACTAAGAAGCTTCATAATAAAATGCACAGTAACATGCTGTAAAGTGTGATTCATTAATCCATTTTGACAATTTATTGTTGGAAATTGCATTTTACTTCAGTGGGCTTTTTTCCCCCCTCTTATTCCAGGAGGGCTACATATGACAACTTTCATTTCCAAGAAGAAGAATTTTTTCTAGGAATGACACCAGAAAGATCTTCAGGACAGATGACCATTGCAGAAGCACTCAACTAAATAAAAGTTTGAGAATGATCACTCACTCCTCCCAAAACCAAAATATACAGTTTATAAAATCACGAGGGGCATGGATAGGATAAATAGAGAAAGTTTTTTCCCTTGGGGTGGGGGAGTCCAGAACTAGAGGGCATAGCTTTAGGCTGAGAGGGGAAAGATATGAGAGCTAAGGAGCAACTTTTTCAAGCAGAGGGTGATGTGTATGGAATGAGCTGCCGGAAGAAGTGGTGGCGGCTGGTACAATTACAGCATTTAAAAGGCATCTGGATGGTTATATAAATAGGAAGGTTTTGGAAGGATATGGGCTGGGTGCTGGCAGGTGGGACGAAATAGGGTGAGAAAAGGACGACTAGGGTAGGAATTGGGCCAGTCAAAGACAGAAGTGGGAAGTTGAGTATGGACACTGTGGACATTGGAGAGGTGCTAAACTAACTTTTCACTCAGGAAAAGGAGAATATCAGAGGAGAAGAATGAGGTACGAGATATTAGACTAGAAAGGATTGAGGTTAGTTACAAAGAGGTGTTATCAATTCTAGGAGTGTAAGTAAACAAGTCCCCTGGGCTGAATAGGATTTATCAGAGGATTCTCTGAGAAACTAGGGAGGAGACAGCACAGCCTTTGTCTCTGATATTCGAGTCATCATTGTCTACAGGTTTAGTACCAGAGGACTGGAGGATTGTAAATGTTGTACCCTTGTTTAAGAAGGGCAGTAGAGATGACCCAGGTAACTGTAGACCAATGAGCCTTACTTCTGTTGCAGGAAAGGTTTTGGAAAGGATTATAAGAGATAGGATTTATAATCATCTAGCAAGTAACAATTTGATTTCAGATAGTAAACACTGTTTTGTCAAGGGCAGGTCATGTCTCACAAACCTGAAATTTTTGAGAAGGTGACCAAGCATGTAGATGAGGGTATGGCAGTTGACGTGGTGTACATGGACTTCAGTAAAGCCTTTGATAAGGTTCCACATGGTAGGCTGTTGGAGAAAATGCAGAGGCATGGAATCGAGGATGATTTAGCAGTTTGGATTAGAAACTGGCTTTCTGAAAGAAGGCAGCGAGTGGTGGTTGATAGAAGATATTCAGCTTGGAGTCAGTTACTAGTGTTGTGCCACAAGGATCTGTTTTGGGCCCAGTGCAGTTTGTCATTTTTATAAATGACTTAGACGCAGGCATAGGTACTCAATTACTAAGTTTGCAGATGACACTAAAGTCGGTGGAGTGGTGGACAGTGTGGAAGAATGTTACAGGTTGAAGGGGGACTTTGATAAACTGCAGAATTGGGCTGAGGGGTGGCAAATGGAGTTCAATGCAACTAAATTGAGGTGATTAACTTTGGGAATAACAACAGGAAGGCAGACTACTGGGTCAATGGAAAGATTCTTGGTCGTGTGGATGTGCAGAGGAATCTTTCAGACAGTGACAACAGAAGTTCAAAACAACTCCTAAAATTTTAAACAGGGTTAATAAGTGAGTCCATGTACATCGATCCCTGAAAGTTGCCACCCAGGTTGATAGAGCTGTTAAGGCATACAGCTGTTAAGGTTTCATCGGTAGAGAGACTGAGTTCCGGAGCCGCAATGTGATGCTGCAACTATACAAAATGCTAGTGTGGCCGCACTTGAAATACTGTGTATAGTTCTGGTCGCCCTATTACAGGAAGGATGTGGAGGCATCGGAAAAAGGTGCAGAGGAGATTTATCAGGATGTTGCCTGGTCTTATGAGGAAAGACTAAGACACTTGGGTCTGTTCTCATTGGAAAGAAGGCTAAGGGGAGATTTGATAGAGACATACATGATAATCAGAGGATTAGATAAGGGTAGACAGTGAAAGTCTTTTTCCTAGAATGATGTCAGCTGGTACTAGGGGTCATAGCTACAAATTGAGGGGTGATAGATTTAAGACAATGTCAGAGGCAGATTCTTCAGTGTGGTTAGGGTGTGGAATTTCATATCTGCCAATGTAGCTAACTCAGCCACATTAGGGAGATTTAAACAATCCTCGGATAAGCACGTGGATGATGATGGGATAGCATGGGGGGGGGGGGGGGGGGAGAAGAGCTGAGAATAGTTCACAGGTCGGCACAACATCAAGGGCCGAAGGGCCTGTTCTGCGCTGTATTGTGCTATGTCCTATATCTGGTCAGTATGGACGAGTTAGACCAAAGGGTCTGTTTCCATGCTGTACATCTAATAATCAATTTAAGAGTCATGTGACACCGTACAACAAACGTTTTGAGAAAAAAAAACTTTATTTGCCAAACATTGCCCTATTACTCTAAAGTATAAGTTGTTCCAAAGGTATCTGCTACATCATCAATTATCTGCATGTGACATTTCGTAGCACGATGTTTATTTGTCATGAGGAATAATCACAGACAAGCTGGATCCTCTCCTCTCACATTTACATTTTCTGATTTCAAATCAGGAGTGGGATTCCCACACCAAATTCAATTACAATGCTCCCACTGCTACTTTGGTTTAGATTATGATTGGGAACTGAGCACAAGGAAGCTGTCAGAATCAGGTTTCAGTTCAGAAGAATAGTTTCATCTCAGGATAGCAGATGGTTTGTGAAGTCTTCAAGCAGGAAAGTAGTCAAATTTTTTTAAAGCAGTTCCAGCACACATGGGCTGTAAAAGACCAAATTTTTCTCTGATTCAGTGGAAAGAAATCAGTCAGTAGTTTTGTGTCTCTAGGAGAGACAATAACGGAGAGAATCACGCCTGGAGAATGTGTAATTGCCAAAAGGAAAAGCTTGCAACTTGTCAGCTCAGCAAGTAATTAAAGACTTTAGATAGGAGTTATATTTTACTTAGATGGACTACCAGCAAATGATAAAGTGGTAAATTGTCGAATCTTTCCATGTTTCGATTTTTCTACTTCATAATTAACCAATTGTGGTGATAATTTGCTTTTTTTATTTATAGAAGATTTGTTGACAGTTTAATGTTCAGGGGTCGATGACTATGATGACCGAACTACAAAGATCATTTTATGATCTATCAAGCCAGGTTTCACTGAGATGGCTCTTGCCAATATTTTCGCCAGCTGGGATTAGAAAAAAAATCTCCATATTAAAGCACTCCAATGAATGAAATCAAGGTTTGGATTATTATTGACTACAGTGTAATTGAGAATTAGAGCAAACAAAAACTCATTTTAACAAATATTCCGCCATTTCCAACTGCTCACTCACCTGTAACGTCTGTTGCAGCTGTTGCCATACCTCTTGTGGAATCTCATTTTCAGACAGTGACAATAGAAGTTCAAAACAACTCCTAAAATTTTAAACAGGGTTAATAAATGAGTCAGCTAACTCCTTTTGAAAGGTTCACTTATTCTACTGAAGATCTGTTGCATCTGTTGCCAGGAAACAAAAACAAATGTCTCTTCAGAAAAGCAAACATTTATTCTGTTGCCAATAAAGATGAGGAATCTTACAAGTGTAACTTATTCTATACAACTTATTCTACACAGTGTTTCATCAAATCTGATCAAATGCTGATGCTCAAGTACCAAATAAACAGCCATAATATCATAAACCATAATGTTTTTAGTAAAGTGACATTTAGATGGTTTTAGAATTTCCACCATGTGGTTAAGTTCCCCAAATGCACCTGGATGCGTAAAAACTGTGGATGCCCTTCTGAAAGGCATTGAGGGTCTAACTGCAGAACATGGACTGCAAATAGTTCAAGAAGGCAGCTCACCATCACCTTCTCAATGCCCATTAAGAATGGTGGCCAATAAAGTCTGGCCAGTTAGTGACACCAATGCCCCACAAGAATAAAAAACCTAACATCCATTTAGCAATACTAACGACAAGGAGTACAGCACAAATTCTACCGCAAGACACCAAAACCCATTGCAGTCCATAATACGAACTACTCAGTCACAGAGTTATATTGTACGGAAACAGACCCTTCAGCCTACCTGTTCCTCCCAACCAGATATCCTTGATTGATCGAGTCATATTTGCTATCATTTGACCCAGATCTCTCTAAACCCTTCCTATTCATATACCCATCCAGATGTCTTTTAAATGCTGCAATTGTACGCACCTCTGGCAACTCATTCCATCTAAACACCACCCTCAGCATGAAAGTGCTGTCCCTCAACTCCTTTTAAAATCTTTTCTCACCTTAAACCTATGCCCTGCAATTTTGGACTCTCCTACTCTAGGAAAAAGACCTTGGCTATTCACCCTATCCATACCCCTCAAATGTTAACCCTCAGTCTCCCATGCTCCAGGAAAACGTCCCCCAACCTATTCAGCTTCTATAGCTGAAACCCTCCAATCCCACAACATCCTTGTAAATCTTTTCTGAATGTTAAGAGTTTAACACCATCTTTCCTATAGCAAAGACATCAGAAATGAACACAATATTCTAAAAATGGCCTCACCCATGTCCTGTACAACCACAACAGGATGCCTCAATTCCTATATTCAATGCACTGACCAATGAAGGCAAGCATGCCAAATGCGTTCACCACCTGCAACTCCACTTTCAAGGAACTACGCACCTGAACTCATAGGTGTCTGTTCAACATCACTCCCCAGGCCCGACCATTAAGTGTATAACTCCTGCCCTGGTTTGCCTTACCAAAATGCAAAACGTCACATTTATTAAAATTAAATTCCAACTGCCACTCAAAGAGCAAAAAAATCCCAAGCTTATTTTCTACACTTAAGATTCTTGCAGTTCAATTTTCTTAGAAAAATGCCATTAAGTATAGAGACACTTACACTGCTAATCGATTCAGTACAAAATGAATATGAGCACATTCCGTAGTCAGGTAAGGCCTTGCGTTTGTGTAACTTTGGATAGAAATCCGATACACCTCCAATAAAGGTAGGAGTTCTTCAGAGGCTTTGCACTTCTCACCATATTGTACGAAGATCTACAGTGAAAGAACGAGAGTCATTATTTCAGAACCCAATCACCAAATTAGCTGCTCAAGAGAGTGTGTTTTCTGTAATCTGCAGTGATATGGAAACATTTTTAAACATGCTTTAAGTCAACAGTAAGCTCAAAAGAGCAGCAGTGTATTAACTTGTTTCACCGGCTAAACCAATACTGACAAGAACTGAAACACGTGGCAATTAGAACTCAAAAAAGTACCCATCACTATTACAAGGAATGATTCAGAGCTGAAATCTCTGGTTTTTAATCAATATTTCACCTTCTCTCCTATTTCTGGGATTCCACGCCAGAGGGCCAATTCATTTGCCTTCCAGGATGGAAAATGGCTATTCCTCCAATGAAGCAAGCCACCAGTTCACATTAATTAAAAAATTAAAATGTTTTGAGAGCATAATGTGGAATAGTTCTGAATTCTACCAGTGAATGTGCATACCACCACCTGCATTTTAAGGTATCTCAAAAACAAGTGCCAAATAGCATCTAGAGTTGCTATCCGCAGATCCAGTGTTGATGAGGAGCAGATACTAAATTTAGCAACAGTACCAATGACAGTGAAGGTTGACATTTTGGTGGCCGCCAAACCCAATACTGCTACATACTTAAGGTGCAGATTTGGTTCAGTGCATTTGGATCACTAAACAAAGTAATATATCAAAGTGATACAAAAAATCAACTCAATATGTTTCAAGGATGCTAATTTTTTTTAACCAAATTCCCCAAATACCAAAAGGCAATTCAAAGAAAAAAAACCCATGCACCTATCTTATGAGTCCACATTTAGAAACATGACTGAAATGATCTGACATATTCAAGCCAAAAGCAAAGAATGAAGATAAAATAAATTATGCACCAAAACTGGCTAGCATATACTTTTAATTTACTTCAATTTTCATATCTCCAGGGACTGTTAGTTATACACGAACACATGAATTAAAAGTAGTACATTTGACCCCTAAAGCCTGCTTTGCTATTCAGTAAAATGATAGCTGATTGAATTGTGGCTTTAACTTCACTTGCCTGCCTACTGAAAACTTGATTTGTTCTTACTGAAGGATCTCTATCTCTGCCTTTAAAGCATTCAAAGGCATTGCTCTGTGGGGGAAGAAAAGACCACAGAAACTGACTGAGAAATAGGGGTCATCTGTGCCTTAAATGGGAGAATTCTTATTTTAAGTTGTTTCTGTTAGTTCTAGTCTCTCCCACAAAAGGAATAGACTCTTTAATGGAGTAAAATACCCCAAGGTGCGACACTAGAGAGAGCATAAAACAAAATACAACCAAGCCACGAGGACATATTGGATTAAATGGCCATTAGTTAGAGCAAACAGCTAGGTTTCATGGAATGTCTAAAAGGAGGAAAGAAAAATAAAAGAGTCAGAGAGAGGGTTAATGGTGGAGTAATTAAAATTGGGGCTGCTCAAAAGGCCAGGTTTATATGAAAACATATATTTCAGAGGGAGGTGAAGCTGGAGGTGGTGACAGAGTTGGGAAGAGGCAAAAAAAGGTATAAATTTAAAAACAAGGATATTAACTTTAAAACTGAGGCTGTGCTTGAACAAGAACCCATGCAGGTCAGTGAGCAAAGGGTGGGTCAGGACATGGTCAAAGCTCTGGGTGACCTCAAATTTATGGAGGGAAGAATCTTGGAAGCTAGTAATGTCAACCTCGAAACTACAATGGCTTGAAATAAAGGATTCAACAGAGATAGGGGCAAAGTCAGGCAACATTACAGGACTCATGTATAGACAGAAGCTGATGTCAGGATAAAAGTTGGTTTAGTTCTGGGCATTTGCCAGGGAAGGGGATGGAGTCGACATGCACTTCAGGTGCAATCAAACAGAATTAAATAAATTTTTAGATAGAAATTATATCATAAATGAGGCACGAGAAAAGATATCTGGTCATTCATGGTTTAACATTTCAGAAGTTCCAACCTGATATCTGCATTCAGTAAAAGTCATGGCCAAAAGGTTAATAAAATTCCTCTTTAAAAAGGACAGGAAAGTAATGACGAGATGCAAATTCCAGTTTCCTATTGTGAGAGACTTGTGGAAATATTTACTGCAAATATCAACGCTAACTTTGAGGCGAATGAGTCTTTTGATTCTTTAAGTCTTTAAACTTGAACTGCACTTGACATGTCACCACTTGCAGAATTTAAGCTCATAATAGAAGAACCCATTTTTCTTAAAACGTTCCTCGCTACTAGCTACCTGCACCACACAAAACATTTTCAATACAAGAATTACATTTAAGGTTCTGTTATCAACTCTAGACAAGTTGTTAATCTTTCATCAGAACTGGGAAAGGTTAGACAAGGAATAAACAGGTTTTGGGCAAAACAATTTTATTAATCTTTAATCTTTTCCAGTTCTGATGGAAAATCATTGGCCTGAAAAATCCAGTTACTATGCAAGCTAAGAATTCCAGCAGTTTTTAACCTGACATTTCCAGAACAGACAATATTTTGCTTTCTGATTAGAACCAAACTGCATTGATTTTACAATGACTTCAGGCAACCTGCCATTTTACTATCTCCATGGGAATGTATAACATCCCAGAATGCTTTGCAGAACCATTAACATATGACACCAAACTACTTGACCAAAGTTAGAAATGATCAACATTGACAGTTCTAAAAGGAAGGTGACAGTCTGGGGACCACGTTTCAGAGTTTAAGTAGTGATACCATGGCTGTCATCAGCGGAGTAATTGAAATTGAGAATGATCAGGTGGTCAGAATTAGAGCAATGTAAATGTCTTCAGTTCTGTGGCAAGGTTACAAACAGATTTGAAAACATTGACAAAAAATTTAAAATTAAGGCAGTATTTAACTATCCAATTGAACAAAGGTGTACTGGGCGAAAGGAACTTGATAGGAATTGATTGTACATACAGAGCTACAGGCGAGCTAAAATATATGAAGGGTACCATAAAAACAGGCAACCTAATTGTTAGGATAGTTGATATCAAACCTTAATCTGTTGAAACAGCCTCCAACTTAACGATAAGAGATTGAGGGGCAAATAACATACAACTATACATAAAGGTTTCCACAGCTGCAGCAAAAGGATACTTTTTTGTACTATGTTATCAGTAAGCCTGACAATAATGATAGTAATTTACCCACACTTTCAGCAGAGGCTAGATGTTAGGAATAAATATATCTGATGTTTATCAATGCTCTTTTCTTTTCAATTTATCACAGGAAAGCATTAGAATTGACTCAACACTTTGCTAATGCTGCTACAGTCTGATCTCTTCAGTACTCATCTGTGGTAGAGCATTTCCTTGCTGCATTACAGTGCTTCTGTGCATATTGAGCAAAATGTTTTAAATGCAATTCAGGACCACGCAGAAATACTTCCTTCCAAAAGAGTGGACAGAAACCTTGAGATCTTTTCTTTGCTTTTGTTACAATCAGTGATTTTTTTTCAAGGTCAAAAATGAACTCTACAAGAAGCAAACACATCCTAGACATTCTTAGTAATGCAGTTCCAAAAATCCCTACCGGCATTCAAATGAAAGTAAATTTGAAGCTCACTGCAGGAAAGGCATTTAGTGCCCAACATCTGTGATGCAGAACCTAATGCTAAATTTAAAGACATCAGATGTGCAACAAGTTCAGTAGGGATAAGGAAGCATCTTATGCATTTATTTGCAGTTTAATTATAGGAACTTTACTACAAAGAAGCATAATTAGTGAGAGACAGGTGAATCAATAGTTTCCATTACAAGTATAGGCATTTGCAATCTTAAAATTAAACAGCTGTCAGAAAATCAAAGTGCAGAAACATAATTTGTTCGTTAGTTTTCACTAAGTGTAAAACAACAGGAAATCAACAAAGTTGCCCGTGACATTGAGTAAACTACTGTTTTGCAGATAGGAAGAAGGTCTACACTGGGATTCCTGAAGGGTGATACTAAAACCACAACTTTTTGTGATCTATGTTAATGACCTGGGTGTGCAAACCTCAATTTCAAACCTGTCAGGTGACTAAACTTAGAGTACACAAACTGAGGTCAACAATGATGGACTTACAGTCACCTAGTTCAGAAATTGAATATTACTTAAAAAAGATACTACAGAAGATTTGCATCTTTCATTCATCAGAAATAAATAGCAAGATACTGAGTTTCAAAGGTGAACAATTTATACTACATAAGAAACATGTTGGTGATTGATTTGAGATGATGCTGAAGAGAATGCTCAAGGGATCCTAGCTCTCATGCAGTATAAACTGTTGCTCTCTGAAATTTAGTATTCTTGCAATTTTGTTCTGATGAATGCAACAACGCCAAAAAACAACTCTTTTCTCAGGAATACTGAAGTGATAGATTTAGAAGGACAATGACAGACAGGCTAGTGGAATGCACAAGCAAGTGGCTAGGTAAATTTGATGCACAGAAGTGTGAAGTGATATATTTGACGAGAAGAATGAGGAGAGACATACGAAAAAACAATTCTAAATGAGGTATTAGAGCAGAGGGACTGGGATACCCATGCACAAATCGTGGTCAGTGCAGACAGACAGGTGTTAGTTAGAAATTTCAGCTTTGTAATTTGAAGCAGTGTGTATAAAAGATAGTTATGACCAACCACAAAAATCAGATTAAACCTGAAATGGTGTAGTGCATCCAATTGTGTGTCCATTCCATGTCACACTAAGAAGAATGGTGAGGTATTAGAGAAGATGCAAAAGGATTTACTTCATTCTCAGCTTAAAGATCCTCAGTCACTTAAATCAATTTGAGAAGCTGGGACTATTATCCTTTAAACAGAAGGCCGAGAGAAAGCTTGAAAGAGGCTTTCAAAATCACAAGTGGGCTGGGCAGAGTAGATAGCAAAGAACTATTAGCATTGGTAGAGGATAACCGAATCAAAAAATATAAACACAAGGTGAATGGCAAAAAAAAGTGTCATGTGAATTTTAAAATACAGCCAATGAATAGGATCTGAAATGCACAATCTGTATTTGTGATGCAGGCAGATTCAATTGTGGTTTTCACAAGGGAACAGTATAAAGGTCTAAAGGAGAAAATGACTGATCAGAAAGAAAGAATGGCAGATGGGACTAACGGAGTTGCTTTCGCAGAAAGCTGGCATATTTTGAGATTCCACAAATATAAACTGGAAATGGATTTACACAGACAAAATTAATTCAGAATGTGTTTTAGAATGGAGGCTGACAGCAAGACACAGACCTCAGCTAAGACAAATGTTTTTTTGTTTACAAAACGTTCAAGTTCTAAATTGAAGGAAGGCGGATTTTGACAGTATTAAGCAAGAACTTTCAAAAGCTGATTGAGGGCATATGCTTGCAGGTAAAGGGATAGCTGGAAAATGGAAAGCCTTAAAAAATGAGATAATGAGAGTCCAGAGACAGTATGTTCCTGTTAGGGAGAAAGGCAAGGCTGATAGATGTAGGGAATGCTGGATGACTAAAGAAATTGAGCTTGTGGCCCAGAAGGAGGACCAAGCATATATCAGGCATAGACAGCAGAAATCGAGTGATTCCCCAGAAGAGTATAAAAGCAGGAGTATATTTAAGAGGGAAATCAGGAGGGCAAAAATGGGATATGAAATAGCTTCAGCAAATAGGGTTAAGGCGAATCCAAAGGGATTTGACAAATACATTATGGATAAAAGCGTAATAGAGAGAGAATAGGGCTTCTTAAAGATCAGCAAGGCCACTGTGTGTGGAACTGCAGATGGGTGAGATACTAACCAAGTGTTTTGCATGAGTGTTTACAGTAGGGAAGGATATGGAAGATGGAGCACATGGGATATAAATAGTGACATTTTTCACAATGTCACTACTTCAGATGGGATGGTGATGGGCATCTTAAAACACAAAGGTGGAAAAAATCCCCGGGATCTGATCAGGCACACCTTGGAGCTCAATGGGAAACTACAGAAGAGATAGCTGAGCCCTTTGCTAAACGTTTTGTGTCAACAGCCACAGACAAGGTGCCAGAAGTGGGATAACGTGGTGCCACTGTTTAATGAAAGCGTAAAAAAAATGGTAAGCGAGTGAACCTGACATCAGTGGTGGGCAAGTTTTTGGAGTGAATCCAAAGGGACAAGATTTACGTGTATGTGGAAAGGCAAGGACTAAGTAGGGACGGTCAGCATGGCTTTGTGTATGGGAAATCATGTCTCAGAAACTTAAAGATTGAGTTTTTTGAAGTAACAAAGATGACAGCTTCAGAAAAGGTTTTTGACAAGGTTCCTCATGGCAGACTGGCTAGCAAGGTTCGACCACATGGAATAGAGGGTGGACTAGTTATTTGTATACAGAACGAGATCAAAAGGTAGGAGACAGAGGGTGGTGGTGGAGTGCTGTTTTTCAGACTGGAGGCCTGTCACCAGCAGTGTGCCACAAAGATCAGTGTTGGATAAATGATTTGGATATAAACATAGGACATCTGGTTAGTAAGTTGCAGATGACACCAAAATTGGAGATGCAATGAACAACAAGGTTACCTCAGAGTACAATGGGACCTTGATCAGATGGGCCAATGAGAGGTAATTTAGATCAAAGTGAAGTGCTGCATTTTGGAAAGACAAATCAGGACAGGACTCACACTTAATGATTAGCTCCTGGGGAGTGTTGCTAAACAAAGACCTTGGTGTGCAGGTTCATAGTTCCTTGAAAGTTGAGTCACATATAGGATAGTGAAGGTGGCATTTGATATGCATGCCTTTATTGGTCAATGCACTGAGTATAGGCATTGGAAGGTCACGTTGCAATTGTACAGGATCTTGGTTATACCATTAATGGAATACTACATTCAATTCTGGTTTCCTTGCTATAGGAAGGATGTTGAGAAACTTAAGAGTTCAGAAAACATTTACAAAGACATTGCCAGGGTTGGAGAATTTGAGCTACTGAGGAAGGCTAAATAAGCTAGGGCTATTTTCCTTGGAGCATCGGACACTGAGGGAGTGACGTTATAAAGATTTAAATCATGAGGGGTATGGACAGGGCAAATAGAAACGGCCTTTTTCTTGGGGTAGGGAGCTCAAAAATAGAGGGCATAGGTTTAAGGTGAGAGGGGAAAGATTTAAAAGGACTTAAGGGGCAACATTTTCACAGCGGGTGTTATGGGTATGGAATGCACTGCCAAAACAGTGGAGGCTGGTACAACATTTAACAGGTATTTGGATGGGCATAGGAATAGAAAGGATTGAGAGATATGGACCAAATGCTGGCAAATGGGGCTAGATGTATGGATGATATCTGGTTGGCATTGACGAGTTGGATCAAAGGGTTTGCTTCAGTGCTGTATATCTCTTGACAATTTCAGGCAATTGCAGAAAAATGTTTTGATATTTGCAAACTATTGTAGACAAAATGCATACAACAATGCAGCAAAAACATAAAATAAAAACAAAAGATTAGAAATATTTGCTAGATCTGACAAATCTGCGCAGGAGACAAGTGCTTGCATTTTAGATAAGTACTGGTTTAGCTTCTCTGAAAAGAAGGAAGGAAATATCCAAAATGTTTCTGCAATTTGTGGCTGGGAATTCAATAGGTAGATGAAGTTGGGGGAGGTGTTCAGTTGGAGGAGGGTGGAGCGGACAGATGGGAAAGATGATGGCCCAGCCAACAGGACAGTGCAAGTTGGAGACTTGGGACTGGGATTGGGGCGGGGGGTAAGGGAAGTGAGGAGACCAGTTAAATCCACATTGATTCCATGTGGTTGCAGGGTCCCAAGGCAGAAGATGAGTTGTTCTTCCTCCAAGCACCAGATGGTTAGAGCTTGGTGCTGGAGACGAGCCAGGACCTGCATGTCCTTGGAGGGGTGGGAGGGGCAGTTGAAGGGGACAGGGGTGTTCGAGATTGTCCTGGTGAATTTTAGGTTGGGGTAAAAAAGATATTACTGAAGTTGATGACTAGCCGATACATAGTCGTCAATGTAGCAGAGGAAAAGGTGGGGGATGGTGCCGGTGTAGCTGCAAAAGATTGACGGTTCCACGTACCATACAAAGAGACAGGCAAAGCTGGGTCCCATGGTTTCAAGGAAGCGGGAAGATTGGAAGGAGAAGTTGTTATGGGTGAGGACCAGTTCAACCAGGCGGATGAGAGAAGGGTACTGGTTGGGATGGCGTGAGGGGAAGAAATGGAGGGCTTGGAGGCCTTCATCGTGACAGATAAACGTGTCGGGGGACTGAATGTCCATGGTGAAGATAACGTGTAAGGCGCAGGGGAAAAGAAAGCATTGAAGGTGGTGAAGGATGTGCATGGTGTATCCCAAATGTAAGTGGGGAGTTCCTGAACTAAGAGGTGAGGACAGTGTCAAGGGATGCAGAGGTGAGTTCAGTGAGACAGAAGCAGGCTGAGATAATGGGTTGAGTGGGAAAGTCAGCTTTGTGAATCGTCGATAGGAGATAGAATCAGGCAGTGCAGGGCTCGTTTTCGATGAGGTTGGAGGCTGTGGATGAGAGATCCTAAGAGGTGATAAGGCTATGGATGGTCTGGTGATGGGAGGTGAGGTCGTGGTCGAGGGGGCAGTAGGAGCAGGTATCTGCAAGTTGGTCCCTGGCTTCAGAGGTGTAGAGGTCAGTGTGCCAAACTACCACAGCACCCATCTTGACTGCTGGTTTGATGGTAGGGTTGGGATTGGAGCAGAGGGAGGGAAGGGCTGCGTATTGGGAGGGCAGGAGGTTGAAGTGGGTGAGTGAGTTTGTGTCACGGTGGCGGTCAGAAATGAAGCGTTCAAGGGCAGGTAACAAGCCAGCATGCGGCGTCCAGGCGGTCAGATGTGGAAACTAAAGGGATAGCCATGAGCACCCGCATGGGCTCCGGCTATGCCTGCCTATTTGTCGGGTACGTGGAACAGTCCCTCTTCTGCAGCTACATCGGCACCATCCCCCACCTTTCCCTACGCTATATCAAAGACCGTAGTGGCACCACCTCATGCTCTCATGAGTAGGTTGAACAGTTCAACTTCATCAACACCTTTCACCCAAACCTCAAATTCACTTGGCCCAATTCAGACACCTCCCTCCCCTTCGTGGACCTCTCCATCTCCAGCAACCAACTAACCACAGGCATCTACTACAAACCTACCATTTCCCACAGCTACCTGAACTACGTCTCCTCACACCCTGCCTCCTGTAGAAATGCCATCCTTTATTCCCAATTCCTCCACCTCTGCCACATCTGTTCCAGGATGACCAATTGCACCTTAGAAAATCCCAGATGGCCTCCTGCTTCAAAGACCACAATTTCCTCTCCCACGTGGCCGATGATGCCCTTCAGCACATCTCCTCCACTTCCCGCATCAAGGCCCTTGAACACCACCCGCCCGCACCCCCCGTCCTCACCTTACACCTCACCAACCTTCATATATATCACATCATCCTCCGCCACTTCTGCCACCTACAAACAAAACCAGCACTGGAGATATATTTCCCTCCTCACCCCTATCAGCATTCCAGAGAGACCATTCCTCCTGCAATTCCTTGTCAGAACCACTGGCCCATGGCTGAACACTTGACTCTCCCACCCACCCCACCAAGGACATGCAGGTCCTGGGTCTCCTCCATCATTAAATCCTAACCACCTTGAGGAAGAACATCTCAACTTCTGCCTTGTAACCCTGCAACCACAGGATTAATGTGGATTTCTCCAGCTTCCTCATTTCTCCTCTCCGTTATCCCAGTCCCAAGCCTCCAATTTGACACCGCACTCCTGACCTGTCCTTAGTCTTGTCCTATCTATCCGCTCCACCATCCTCTCCAATCTATCACCTTCTCCCCCCACCTTCATCTACCTATTGCATTCTCAGCTATCTTCCGCCCCCACCCCCCTCGCCTATCACTCAGCCCACAAGCCTCATTCCTGATGAAGGGCTAATGTCCAAAATATCAACTCTTCTACTCGTCGGACGCTGTCTAACCTGCTGTGCTGTTCCAGCACCATACTCTCGACTCTGATCTCCAGCATTTGCAGTCCTCCTGTCATCCCATTTCCCTATCAGTTGAAACACTCAGAAAAAAGCATGGCTTTATCTCCTTCATCTTTATGCCACGCCTTAGAGGGAGAGAGAATGATTGCCCATGTGCGCAGAGACACAAGTTCTTGGTCTTCTCTCAAACTGCAGATTCTTAATGATGAATTACATAGTCACTTACAGGGAGCACCATCCAAATAAGGCAACTACCTATATGGATTTGGTGACCGTTACAATCAGCGAACATCAGCAGTAAAGATTAAGCCATCTGGTGTTATACAATGAACGTTCTTAACCTTGATGAATGCTTTTGCACCTCGTCAACCCACCACCCTTGCCTCCAACATCTCATTTACTGCAAGTTCTTACGTGATCCAAGTCACGCTAGCTGAGCCTTTGTTTTTCACAACCCAAAACTTAACTCTTTCCCTACCTGCTCAAACCTTAAACACTTTCTCACTCCTTTTCTTCTAACTGTAAACCACTCAAGTTACACAAGGTTCCAGTCACTTCACATTATAAGTTTCTTTTTTTCCAAACTGGATGATCTGTTCAATAACATATACCCCTCTCGATTGCCATCTGATTATACTGTTCTTGTAGAATCAGAATACAGATTGTTTTCAGAATGGTACTACCACTACAACCGAGAGGTTCAACTTCCAGTAACCAATCACATAATAATAGAAGGGAATCGAACAACTGCAGCCCCAGTGGTAACTGACAACCCATTTGTGCACTCAGCAAAATTTCTGCATCCAAATGATGTTGATTCCCATCACTGTAAACTCTTGACTATGATAAAGGTACAATGTATATTTAACCTAAACGTTAAACATGAATATTTATAAAGTAAAAATCCTTGTTTTTTTTAAATTGGACTAATATTAAGGTCCAATAAAAGAATCTTTTCAGCATTGATAGAATACATTAAAAATGTAACCCAAGGTAACAATATTGTTTAATGTGTATTTCCTTTTTACAATGATTCAATATGATGTAGTTCACAAGTGTTCAAAGTTTGCCAGTCAACCAGACTCCTAGTTTCTGGTCAACTTCCTATCCTAATCTCAGCCAGATGAGTTTATACCTCATTCACTGAAATTTTTGCTGTTTATTACTGGTTTAATAGAAGTTGGAACCAAAATTTAGTCTTATTTTTTGATAGTACTTACACCCCAGTGTCTGTTGAATCTATGACTCAACAATATCAATATGACATTTAAAATTGAAAATAAATAAATTCATTAGAAGGCAGTTCAAATGTTTTGAAAAACTGGATCAGAGTTTATGCAGTACTCTTGAAAACAAAGTGCCACAAAGTACAAGTAGGGTATAAGACCAGTAAAGCTATGGTAATGGTATAATATGGCTGGTATCCTAGAGTATATCAAACATTAACATGATGTCAAGAGTCATAGATTCAACATTCTGGGATTTAAGTACTATCAAAAAAAAGGACTAAGCTTGGGTTTCAATTTCTATTAAACTAGTAATAAACGGCAAAAGATTTCACAAAGTGAATGAGATTACAACAGGATCTGGACCAGATGGGCCAATGAGCGATCATTCTCTCTCCCTCCAGGGCCCAGAACAAAGATGAAGGAGGTAAAACTACTGTCTCTGAGCGCTTTCTTCAACTGAGGCGGGAACAGGATGACAAATATATTAAGCTAAGCCTGTGATGTATAGATGCTATCTTCTGAAAATGTAGCAATAAAAAGCTTATAATTTCATGATATCCATCTCATTGAAATGTAACATTCACTGTGCAGTTTACCAAAGACTTGTATTTTCTACCAAGTATAATGCATCACAATTCAGTTGACCTATCAAGCCTCACGTAAGCAACAAGACAAATCCCAAAAGGGGATTTCACTGGGTATTCCAATGTCTGAATCATTCATTCAAATACTGGCAATCATTTGGAAAGTACTGCAAGTTTTTAAACTGCTAGAGCAGACAAGTGGAAGCTGCTTCACAGAAAAGTTTCACCACTATGAAACAGCAACCCAAGAATCAATAAAGCCTGTGCAACTGGAGCTGATACTAACCAGCTTAACAGTTCTTAATTTACACAGTGCCCTCAAAATAGTCCTACGTTTACTGTGTAAAGCATTCTTTTCAGAAACATTTGCGAATGGCATTCAGACCTCACTCAGTTTCAGCAGGAAAACGACCCTAAAGATGTTCAGAACGCAAGATTCAATACAAAACAGGATTATAAAAACACCCACATTCATGCCAAAGAACGCTCTTCTTTCCAACTGAGATTTTATGGGGCAGTTGAAAGTAACTTTTCGCAATTTACTAGAATCTGAAGATTACAGTATGATGTGCACTATTGCACAAATTCAATAGCAAAGATTTTACCCTCAACAAGTACTACTGCTCTGAATATAGCCTAATGGGACAGAAGTGCTTTGCAAGAAAGCAAATTGCATACAAAGATAAACAGCCAAAAAAGCAGCTCAATTTTTACTGGTTATGATTAAGTGACCTCCAGGATTGACAACCAAACCCGAATTATAGGAGGCAGACTGGAGATTAGATTCAAGGGTACAACCAAACTGGTCAGCCATAATCTTGTCAAATGGTGAAGTAAACTTGAAAGGCTGAATCAAAGGAACACTATTTGAGATAAGTGTGAACCTTTGCTATAAAAATCCAACAATCATTTCCATTGCACAACAATCCAAAGTTCCTTTGCTTTTAAAGCAGTTAAACAAAGAAAATAGAAGGAATATTTAAAATCTGATTGAAGATTTGTAGCTCGGGTGTCCGTTGTTGTGGTTCTGTTCGCCGAGCTGGAAGTTTTTGCTGCAAACGTTTCGTTCCCTGGCTAGGGAACATCATCAGTGCTGTTGGAGCCTCGTGTGAAGCGCTGCTTTGATGTTTCTTCCGGTATTTATACCGGAAGAAACATCAAAGCAGCGCTTCACACGAGGCTCCAACAGCACTGATGATGTTCCCTAGCCAGGGAACGAAACGTTTGCAGCAAAAACTTCCAGCTCGGCGAACAGAACCACAACAATAGAAGGAATATACTATTTGGCTTCAAAGTCTGCTCTGCCATTCAACATGTTCTAAGCTGGTCATCCAACTCAGTAACCTGTTCCTGCTTTTGCCCCATTAAGAATTTCTTTGCATTAGTAAAAGTCTCAATAGATAGTTTAAGTTCTTTAAGTGTTACTTAATAACTGCTTAATGTACCTACACATACCCCAATGAATAATTTTCAGGCCAAGAGATTTGAATTTTCAATCAAACCACTTAATTTTGGTCTTGGGAACAGGAAGAATTTTTAACTCTCCTTTTCCAATTCACCCACTGCCAGCTGCAACAGAACTGGCAAAAGAACTGTACATATTTACAAAATCTCAATTTTAGTACGCCACGCCATATATACTTTAATGGGATTAAATCTTAATTTTAGTCAGCCAGTTGCATTGAATGTTTAACTTTAGAGTGACAATTTTACATCAGTCATTTCCACTATAAATAGAGATACTGACCGAGAATGAAAAAGGTGACATGGATGCAAACAAGATTTTACCAAATTTGATATAAGTCACAGCTCCTGGGTATGCATTAAAATCTAGGCAAAAGTGAGTACTGCAGATGCTGGAGATCAGAGTCAAGATTAGACTGGTGCTGGAAAAACAGCAGGTCAGACAGCCTCCGAGGAACAGGAAAAATCAATGTTTCGGGCAAAAGCCCTTCATCAGGAATGAGGCTCGGAGCCTCTGTGATGAAGAGATAAATGGGGAGGGGGTGGGGCTAGGGCAAGGGCACGGGGAAGGGAACGGAGTGCAATAGGTGGCTGGAGGTGGGGGTGAAGGTGATAGGTCAGAGATGAGGGTGGAATGGATAGGTGGGAAGGAAGTTTGAGAGGTGGGGTTGATTGATGCAGGTATCCCGGAGATGTTCTCTGAAGTGCTCTGCAATTAGGCGCCCTTGAATTTTTTTTGGAGTTGGGGGGAGGAGTTTTGTTTCCTGTGCACAGTGGTGTCCGCTCCAGATGGAACTCCAACTACAAGCCTAAATGATGCATATATCGTGTGCAGGAATGACTTTGCATGAATCTCCTTTGCTTTTCCAGAATCTCTGAATTGTATACACAAAAAAAAAGGTAAAATGTCACCCTCTGACACCATGCAAGTTTAATAACGCATGGATACCATATGGAATTAATCAATCACAAGACCAAACAACCAGTAATAAATACAGAAATGCAGGAAACACTGAATCAGGAAATGATTTAGGCATGGTGCTCCCTCTCACTATTAAGGTTGGCGAACATCTAATTGCACTTGCTCAGTTCACTTAAAAACCGCTTTGCTTAGCCTGGTTTGTCAAAGAATAATTAACAAAAACAAGCATTGGAAATATCAAACAGATGTGGCAGTATCTAAACAGAGAAAGATAATGCTTCAGGTTCATAAAACAGAACTGGATAATCAACACACAATTCTTCATGAAGGGCTCTGGCCCAAAACATTGATTTTCCTGCTCCTCGGATGCTTCCTGACCTGCTGTGCTTTTCCAGCACCGCTCTAATCTTGACTCTAATCTACAGCATCTGCAGGTCTCTATTCAACACAATATTAATGGTCTTTCTCCACAGGTGCTGCAACACATGTTTTGGTTCAGATTTCCAGTACTCAGTATTTTGTTCTGTTTCTAAAAAAAATTAGCATCACTATTGTAAATTGCCATTTGCACATGGAAGATAATTGATACGTTGGGAGTAGTCTCACAAATTAACCTTGCTCTTTTTACAAGACAAATATAACATCTACTAATCCTCACTGCTCTGGCAAATGTAATTATACAGAGATAACTCAAGAGGTACAGGCAAGTCTCCATTTTCCTACTGAACAACAGTCAGGGCTTTAATGCATTTACACAAAATGGCATAATTAACATATAATACCTCTCCATAACGGACATTAATACCACTCCACCAGAGATACTGAAACAGAATACAGGAATAGACCATTCAGCCCTTCAAACCTGTTCTACCGTTCAACACAGTCATGGCTGATTACCTAACTCAATAGCCTGTTCCCACTTTCTCCCCATTCCCATTGATCCATTTAGGCCTAAGAAGTGTATCTAACTCTTTGAAAAGGATTAATATTTTAACATCAATCACTTTGCGGCACAGAATTCCACATGTTCACTACTCTCTGGGTAACATTTTTTCAGTTCTAAACACCTACCCCATTGCCTTGGACTGTGAGCCTCTCTTTTGAACTCCTTAGTCATCGAAAACATCCTTCCTGCAATCACCCTGTCTGGCCCTGTTAGAATTTGTAGGTTTCTGAGAGATGCACCTTCATTTTTCTGAACTCCAGTGTATACAATCTTAACTTGTCCAGTTTCTCCTCAGGTATGAATCCTGCCATTCCAGAATCAGTATGGTAAAACTTTGTTGCCCTACATAACCAGAATTTCCTTCCCCAGATAAGGAGACCAAAATCCAAAATATAATACTCCAGGTGTAGCCTCACTGGGCCCCATATAATTGCAGAAAGATATCCCTGCCCTTGTACTTAAATCCTCTTGCTATGAAGGCCCAACAAACAATTTGAATGTACCATCTATAGCTCAACTGGGTAAAAGGCAAACCCAAAACATCCAAGGGGAAATAATCAATATTTTGTTTACGAACAAAGTGGATAGTGATTCAACACACTGACCTACCAATTACTCAAGTCTCAGCACATCAGCTAAATTTTCTGAATGCTTCTGAAATACATGTGGGAGGGTGACTTTTTTTCAGTTGGCTCCTATGTATTCGACTTGCAGACCAGTTGATTTAGATTCCAGTAATAAATTCCAATAATTATCAATTTGCACCAAAAAATAGAAATGTCTTTGATCATACCAACAGTCCATGTATCCCAGTAACAGCACTTCTATCGAAGGTTTTGTGAATACTAAACAATGTTTTACACTTGTCCCAGAGGATCTAGGGCTCTATACCTTTAAATTCAGCTCAAGTACACCAATGCACTCGCTAAAACAGGATTTCCAACACAAAGATTTTAAAATAAAACCGGTAATGCTGAACTCCCTTAAATATTTAACAACACACCTGCACGTGGCACCTGAACTTATCACATAAGCACATCAGTAAGTAATTGCTCTGGGGTATGGAACGCAGAAACTAAACAGGCTTAATTGAATCTCAGCTGGATCACTGAGGAACTGGAATCAAAAATAGCAACATATACTTTAAGGAGTGAAGGAAGCACACTGACCAAAAATCAACTCATTTTGAGGAATTCTTGTTCTGGTATTAGTGCAGCTGAGATGGTATATAGGTCATGTGTGATATCTCCATCTTTGTAAGCCAGCTGGCTCCATCTCCATTAGATCCAATCACAGGTTCACACTGTATAATCCATGAGTACATATCACTGTCTCAAGGGAATGCCATGAAACATCTGAGATGGCATGTGGGTGGGAACTTAGAAATACAATTTAAGTCCAAACATTATCATTGGCAGCATGAGGACTGCTTTAATTAATTTGCTTTTAAAGTTGAAATTGTCTGCAATGATGGAAGCACTGCTTAACCTAAAGCTTTTTCTAGGTTCATGCAAACAGCACTAAAATTATTTTCTAACCAACTTGCTCAGAGATGTCATTACACATCTCTAGAGCAGGTGGGACATGAAACAGAGTTGCCTGCATAGTCCATACAAAAATCAAGGTCTTTTAAGGTCCAAGAAAGTTCTATGCTTAGCACATTAAGGCCATTACTAAGCCAACGCTTTCAATTTGTTGAGTCTAATAAATGTCCTCAATTAACAAAATGGCATAAAGTTAACAAAGAATGTGGAGCTGAGATTATATCAGAGCCAATCATGGCTAACCACGTGGAAAGCAAACTTACTTGACTCTTGCTCCTACAGATCAGCTAGTGTCAGGAAACTTTATATTCTAACCATAACCTTTGACAGCTGAGCCATCAAAATGGCTCAAAATTTACTGATCCACAACTTAATTTAACAATGCATGCAGGAAGCATGGATACGCATCAAGTTGCGACCATAAAGGGGTCAACAAGGTCACACAGTTGCACGTGACATCATCTTTAAAAAGCTGAGTCTCCAATGTTGTTGTTGTAGTAGTAGTAGTACTTCTGAGTTTCTTGTATAGCTGCAAGGCCATGAACCTGAAAGGTACTAAGAAATTCCACGTGCATCACCTGCAATTAATGCAGCATATCAAACAGTAGGCAAAATCATGAAAGTATCATTAAACACTACAACTGCCAACAATTTCAGTTTGATAACAAACATGTTATTGCAAGCTGCAAAGATAAACATTCCAAAAGTAGGCAGAAAGCATTTGAAGATGGTTTAAAATTCTTTTCAGCATATGTAACAAAACCATCCAACGGGAAGACACACCACAACACTTGCGCATCATATCACTGCAATATTACTTCTCTGAAAACAACATACACAGAACAAAAAGCTTTCAATTATGTAACATTTAAGTACATCCGAAGGAGTTTCACAAGGGCATGTTATAGAACCTAATATTACCCTTGTGGTCAGCGTGGGTTTTACATGCAAGTACTATTTGAGCCATCTGCCAAAATGAAATAAACTTCATTAGATTCACAAACCAAAGCTGGTTCAGTGTGATCCTGCAATAAGGCATGCATTTTCAGGTCGATGGAAACATGGAAACATTAAACTACAGGCATCGATCCATACTAAGCATTCAGAAATGATCAGCAATATTTACAATCAAAGCTAAGGAAAAAGTACTAATACACAAGAGATTGTTTAAGTATATTAAATGAAAAAGAACAGGATCCCTTAAAGGCCAAAGTGGACATATACATGTGGAACTACAGGTGATAGGCAAGGTCCTCAAAGAGCATTTCTTGTGTTTACTGTGAAGACATGAAGACTTAAGGTTAATGGCAACATCTGAAGGAGGGTCCATATCACAGTAGAGGTGGTGTTCGATGTATTAGAATGCATATAGGTGGATAAGTCTCCTGGTCCAAGATACATCCAAGAACTCTGCAAGAGGTTAGAGAAGAGATTTGTAGGGGGCGTGGCTGATATTTGCATCACTGTTAGCCACAGGTAGGTCCCAGAAGACTGGAGGGTAGCAGGTATTGTGCCCTTATCCATGGGCTGCACAGAAAAACACTGGAACTATAGACCAGTAAGCCCAACATTTATGGTAGGAAAGTGATTAGAGAAGATTCTGAGGGATAAGATATATATGCATTTGGAAAGACAGGGTTTGATCAGGAGTGATCAACATGGCTTTGTGCATGGGAGATCATGCCCCTCAAATTTGACAGTTCTTTGATGAAGTGACCAGGAAGGCTGAGGAGGGCAGTGTGTCGAAATGCAGTCAAAATGGATTTCAGTAAGGTGTTTGATAAGGTTCCACACGACAAGTTGCTATGGAAGGTTAGATCACATGGAATCCAGGGGGAGTTGGCAAATGGAGACAATTGGCTTGATGACAGGAAGTGCAGGGTAATAACGGAAGGATATTAATCACAAGCCTCCAGTGTGACGAGTGGTGTGCTTCAGGGTCAGCGCTGACCCATTGTTATTTGTTTTCTATATCAAAGATTTGAATGAGAATGATTCAATGCATGATTAGTAAGTTTGTAGATGACTTAAAAATAGGCAGCAGAGACAGTGAGTAAAGTTATCACAAATTACAGCAGGACCTTGATCAGCTGGGAAAGTGGGCTGAGAAGTGACAAATGGAGTTTACTACAGTTAAGTGTGAGGTGTAGCATTTTGAAAAGTCAAATCAAGGTAGGAATTTCATTGTGAACAACATGGCCCTAAGGAGTGTAATGGAATAGAGGGACCTTTGACTTCAGGTGCACAGTTCTCTGAAAGTGGAGTCACAAGTAGACAGGGCAGTGAAAATTTACTTTAGAGCGTAGGAGACTAAGGGGAATCTTACAGAAGTGTATAAGTTCATGAGGGGCATGAATAGGGTGAATGCACTCAGTCTTTTTCCCAGGGTTGGGGAATCAAAGACTAGAGGCCATCAGTTTAAAGATAAGAAAAGAAAGAATAAATGAGAACCTGAGGGTCAACTTTTGTTTTTGTGGGAGGGTGGTAAGCACATGGAATGAGCTGTCAGTGGAACTGATTGTGGTGGGTACAGTACATTTAAACGGCATCTCAAGCATATACTCCCTCACACTCGCACAAACTCTGTCTCAAGCACATGCTCACACCCCCTCCCCAACAGTCTCTCTCTCTCTCCCTTTCTCACCCACTCAATCTCGCTCACCCTCTCTCATCCCCCCAACACACACACACACAAATCTATGTGGTGAATTTGCTTATTTGTATTGGCAGATACATTATATTTTGCTCAAAAAGCACACTATCTGTAGACAATGTGGCATTTTAAAACAAAACTAGCCTGACTCCAGGTTGAGACACAGACTTGAAACAAGACCTCACATCTAAAATGTATAGTCTAATCTGAGATGTCACTTTTATACTGGTAAGTTATCTTCGGGCAGTATAAATCTTGGGATTTACATATCAATCAATCAAAACCTGCATCACCATTCTTACTGATTAGACTTAATAGCCATCTAGGCTTATTCAACACATGTGCATAAGTTGTATGATCCAGTGATATTTTATTTATAAATACTGTGTCCAATATATTCTCTCTCACTAGCTGCCTAAGGAGGGAGTGCTGCTCTGAAAGCCTGTGGTTTCAAATAAACCTGTTGGACTATTACCTGGTGTGCCCTGATTTTTAACATTTAAAAGGCAATTTATAAAAACATGATAAGAAAGGTTTAGAAGGGTATGGGCCAAATACAGGGAAATGGGGTTAGCGTAGATGGACATTTTGGTTGGCATGTTCTATTTTGGGCTTCTATGACTGAGCTTCTGGCATAAGATGTTCAATTCATTTGCTTCCAATCCACAATTGCCTCAAAGAAAATACAACTACTCGGTGTCAGAGAGGCACAGAACAGGATATAAAATTGTCATGATTGACATGAAAATTTAATTATGACACTTACTTGACAAATCAAATTTTGATACCCAATTCACTTAAGCCCAATCAGCATTAGTTTTCATATTAAGAGCTAAACTAAAAGTGAATGCAAGTCAATGAGTAGAAAGAGAGAGGTCACAGCAAATCCATATACTGTATAAAACAAATGTATTCTACCATTAAAAACAAAATCAGATCCTAATGACCTGGTTTATCTTGACAGTTTGCATAACATTAAACTGTCTCAGCGAAGGCAGGACAGACAAACTGCCTTCAGTAAAACTTAAAGCGGGAGAAATCAGAAGATGAATGTCCAACTGAAATACCATTCAACGCATGACTGGCATTCATTAGATTGCATAATCCTGTCACACTGTCAACCCAAAAGATTAATAACAGATCTTCAAAGTTTTATCTTAACTAATTGATGTAATATACTGTTTCAAAAATCTTTGTTAATCTGCATTCAACTTGCTCTAAAAGCACTGAACACATCTTGACATCTATGTAACATTTCAATGCAATAGCTGAAACAATCCTGAACTTAAATTTCCTGCAATGAAGGGAGTTCAAAAGTTTTTGACACTGATAATTATAAGATCATTTGCTCCATCTCCCAATGTTAATGGATCCTTCAAAGTAAATCCAAAATGCAGATCCAAACTTCAACAGTTACCAATTCTTTCCTGGTCTACACTGTAGCTCGATTTTGTTGAAACCTGTGAAGACTATTAGCACTGGCCACATCTATGAATGGGGTCACAGCCCCTTGAATTTACATAACCACATCATCAAATCATACTTAATCAACCATGACTCCACTTTTCCTCCCAACCCTCATATTCCTGGTATTCTTGTGTGCCCAAAAATCTACTGTACAGAAACCAGCTATTGTTCAAGGCAAAACAAGGCAGGACTTATACACTTAATGGTAAGGTCCTGGATCTTATTGCCAAATAAAGACTTTGGAGCGCAGGTTCATAGTTCCTTGCAAGTGGAATGATAGACAGGACAGTGAAAGCAGTGTTTGATGTGCTTGCCTTCATTGATCAGTACATTGAATACAGGAGTTGGGAGGTCATATTATGGCTGTACAGGGTATTAGTTAGGCCACTTTCGGAGTATTGCGTTCAATTCTGGTCACCCTGCTATAGGAAGCATGTTGTGAAACTTGAAAGGGTTCAGAAAAGATTTACAAGAATGTTGCCAGGGTTGGAGGGTTTCAGCTATAAGGAGAGGCTGAACAGGCTGGGGCTATTTTCCCTGGAGCATTGGAGGCAGATGAGCAATCTTAGAGGTTTATAAAATTATAAGGGACATGGATGTGTTAGGTTACTTTTCTGACTTTCCACATGAGATGCAATTCTCACACACCAACTTCTGCAAACAGTTAAAAAGTTTATTAAACCATGTACAAGCTAGATGACCCCTTTGACACTCTTCGCAGGTGTGCGGAATAGAGTCAAATGTGCCCCGAGCAAAGGAAACAGGTCAGTTGGTAATGCTCACAGGTTCTCTAGCGACTCCCCCCACCATAACCACGTTACCCTGGGTACAATGGTAGGATGAGGTCATTCTCAGAGATAATGTAAATGCCCTGATCCATGGGGAATCATTATGCAAATGACTTCCTGACTCAGTGAATCCCCAAGACAATGTAAGTTTGATGTGCCTCAGTATTAGGGGATGATAATGCAAACAAATTTCATTGGCTGGGGGCTGGGCTACAAAGCATTGCTGAATGGAAGGGACTGAATGAGAGTTTAATTTGGTAATAGCAGTAGTGTAGTAGTAAATGTCTGCCTAAATAAAGTGGGAGTCATCCACATTCCTGCATGAATGTCGACCCCCACCCACTTCCTGTATGCTTAGCTTCTGGGAGAAAGACAGTGCAGTTTAACCCTTTCACATTACATTGATGTCTAGAGAGATAGTACAATTTAATCTTTTAATATTACAGATAGGTTGAATAACCAAGATCTTGACTCTGGTATAGGAGAGTCAAAAACTAGAGGGCATAGGTTTACGGTGAGAGGGCAAAAATTGAAAAAGGGACACAAGGGGCACCTTTTCATGCAGAGGGTCGTGTATGTATGGAATGAGCTGCCAGAGGACGTGGTTGAGGCTGGTACAATTACAGCATTTAAAAGGCATCTGGATGGGTATATGAATAGGAAGGGTTTAGAGGGATATGGGCCTAATGCTGGCAACTAGGACTAGATCAATTTAAGATAGCTGGTCGGTATGGACAAATTGGACCAAGCTGTACTTCCCATGCTGCACAGCTCTAAGGGCTATTCAATTAATTACATTTGCCAATTCCACATAACACATACAAAGTTACTCTTTGAAGTAGTTAATACATTTTCAATACCTATTTGAAAATTACCCGTTTGAATGTCAACATTCCTTCAGCCAATGCATTTTACACTAACTCGCTGCGTAAAGGAATTTCTCTAGTCTGATTCTTTTCCCAGATACCTTGACAAAATCATTCACCAGTGGAAAGACGGAGGGTGGAAGGTTGTTTTTCACACTGGAGACCTGTTATACAAACCATTTGGATGAGAAGATAGGAGGCATGGTTTGTAAATGTGCAGATGACACCAAAATTGGTGCTATAACAGACAATAAGATTTGATCAATTGGGCCAACGGAGTTACAAGTGGTAGATGGAGCTAATTTGAATAAATGCAAGCTATTGCATTTTGACAAAACAAACAAGGGTAGGACTTATACAACTCATGATAGGGCCCTGGGTAGTGTTGTAGACCATAGAGACATAGAGGTTCAGGTACTTAATTCTTTGAAATTTGCACCACTGGTGCATTCAACATGCTTGCCTTCATTGCTCAGAACTTTGAGTCTAGGACCCAGGATGTCATGTTGATGCTGTACATGACGTTGGTGAGGCCTCTTCTGGAGTACTGTATGCGGTTCTGGTCACTGTCATAGGAAGCTTATTATTAGAGCGAAGAAGGTTCAGAAAAGATTTATCAGGATTTTGCCGGAATGGAGGGTTTGAGTTTAAAAGAAAATAGGCTACATAAGCTGTGACTTTAATATTACAGGAGGTGATGGTTAAGGGGTGACCTTGATAAAATGATGAGGGGCATAGATAAGGTGAATAGCAAAGTTCTTTTCTCTAAGGTGGGTGGGGGTGATAGTGAATACTAGGGAGCCTGTTTTTACAGTGAGAGGAGAAAGATTTGCAAAAGACTTATGAAGCAACTTTTTGATGGTTCATGTGTGGAATGAACAGCCAGAGGAACTGGTGGATGCTGACAGTTACAATGTTTAAAACACGTTTGGATAAATGCATGAATAGGAAAGGTTTGAAAGCATAGTCAGAATGAGGACATGCCGCATCCCAAAGGACTAGCCACACTACCATACATCAAGAGCATTTCTGAACTGACAGCCAGACTACTGTGACCACTCGGACTCATAACAGCACACAAACCAACAGCCACTCTCAGACAACAACTCACCAGAACGAAGGACCCAATACCTGGCATGAGCAAAACCAATGAAGTGGACAAAATCCCATGCAAGGACTGCACAAAACACGACATAGGACAAACAGGAAGACAGCTAACGATCCATGAACACCAACTAGCCACGAAACGACATGCAGATGACAAGCAACATGAATTCGACTGGGACAACATTACTATTATAGGACAAGCCAAACAGAGAACAGCCAGGGAATTCCTAGAGGCATGGCACTCATCCACAGATTCAATCAATAAGCACATTGACCTGGACCCAATATACCGACCACTGCAGCAGACAGCTGGAACTGACAACCGGAAGCGGCAGATTCAAACCACTACAAATGCCGGAGGAAAGACCACACAAGCGCTTCACAGGAGGCTCCCAAGCACTGAGGATGTCACTTAGACAGGGGACGAAACGTCTTTAACTCAAATTCCCAACTCGGCGAACAGAACCACAACAATAGTCAGCACGTACTAGTTGTGCTGAGAGGTCAGTCCCATGCTGCACAATTCTTCAGGTTAAAGTCTTTTACAAGTCTCCACTTAACCTTTTCTTTTCTATGGAGAAGAATTCTTATTTCCCTAGTTTCATCACATCACTCAAATCCTTCATGCTGGTATCCTTCTAATCCTCCCCTGCATACTCTCCAAGATCTTGAAATCACTTTTAAAGTTTGATGCTAGTAACCAACTACAACACTCCATCTGGGTTCTATTACTTGATAGATGTTCCTTTACTTATGCACTCAATGCCTCCACACATACAGCCAAAGGTTTCTTATACAACCTGCATTGCTGACTGAACTTTGGAGGAGGACAAAATGCACTCAGAAAACCGAATGACAGCAAAACAGTCTCAAAAAAAAAACAGAATGGGAATGCAAAACCATCACACATCTAACCAATTAAGACCACAGCCACCTCTAGGCTTTCTAATCACATTGGTACTTGACACGCATTAGTTTAGAATTTTCATTCTGGATAAAACAGATATTTCAAAGGAAAAACGTATACCTGGTGATTTATATTGATCAATATGGGGAATGCCATGGCATGATAATTTCCACTGTACACTTTGACATTCAAAATGGCAAACTGAGTTGTCATGTACAGTTTCTTTAACCTCTATCCTTTTCAACATATTTTTATACCAGCTTAAAATATATCGAGCTTACACTGCATAATGATTCAGTCTGTAAATTTTGTTCAATTAAAGTTATCAAAATGGCAACCTGATACCTCCATAAACTGACAACAGCCTCAGACTATAATCCACTCTCCCCAACATTGTGGTGCATAAAATTGGAAGTTACTTAAAGAATTACTCCATTCACACAATGAAAAACAAATACATTAATGGAGTCATCTGTAATTTTATGGATGTCTGATACCTCCATGGAATGCTAGCAGTGGTAAGCAAATTGAAATCTGTACAAATCTATTTTATTTAAACATGCTATCCCCATTATAGTTGATGGAATATTTGAAGAACTCTTCAAAAATGCAAACTACTATGCCTGTAATGACCAATCCCATGATGGAAGCATACATCCTGAACAGAATCACGCACTTTTAGAAAGGGAAAGTGTGTGATATCAGCTTCATGCAGGGCAGAGATCAAATAGATCAGCGTTCATCACATTGAAGGTTGGTACAGCCTGATGTTCCAATGATCAACTCTAATATCATATGAGTAGCAGTGGACTGAAGTACACAGAAAGTTGAGTTTTTTTAAATTACTGTTTCACTGGAATGCATGTGTCGCTTGGAAGGGAGTCTTGTGTTCAGCCAGTGCTCTAATGACAAATTACTTGTGGACTAGAGAAATTTCTGCTATCTGGTTCGAATCCTATGGCTTCCTTTAAAGAAATACAGTTTCGCACCGGGGCACCTAAAGATTGAAGCAATGGAAATTCAAGATAATGGTATAGGAATGGGTGTGAAACAACAGGTATGCAGATGAAAGGGAAAGGAAACCAAGTGGAGATCTCTAAGAATTGGTCAGATGATTTTCATGTTCAGATATCCATGTTGCAAACTTTAATTCAAAGACGTCCATTGCAAATTGGTCAAATTCACAGCACATTAAAGTTGTGTACAGGAATTGCATGTTTTACTGGCCATAGAACAATATTTAACAAGAACAAATGTACTAAAGAATGCACATAGAAAGAGAGCGCAAATAAATATACCCAAACAGTGACAAAGTAGCCAAGGATGACATTGGAACATCCAGATTTGTATCTACTTATTACTCAACATGTCCAACTGCTGCAGGCCAGCAATCAAAGCCTACGTATAATTCAAAGATATAGTTAACAAAATTGTGCTGTATTAGAACAATGTACAAGTCAAATCAAGTCTCTATTACCATGCCTGAATTCTGGTCAACAAGATATCAGACAAGAATTTAAATCCTGATGGCAAGCCTAAATGAGATTGACAAGGACAAATTCCAAGTACCAGATGATCAAGCCGGAGAAACAAAGCTTTGGTGGTTCAGCCTTGAAAGACAGTATTAATAGGAGAGAACAGACAAGATTAACAGGGCTGTAAAGAAACATGGAAACACCGCTGCAAACAGAAGCCTGACTGTAGGTGGCAGTGGACAAAATGGATATAAGAAAAATTTAACAATGTTATCAAGTCTTTCAAATAAGTATTTGAATTATCCATCAATCTAAAAAAAGCGATCTGGGTGTGGGTGGTTTTGGGGCAGAGGACATAATAAAGGTAGTAACTTGTAAATTAAGTCTGACAAAAAAAGGGAAGGGGGGGGTGTAACTGTTTGAGAGCTTCAGGAGAATAAGTTATGATAAGCTGATGCAAGTACACCTGAGAAATTACTGCCAGTAATTGCCTGTATAAAGAATTCAGTTCCGAATATTACCAAGACTGCTTTTTAAACTGGCAGCCATAGAATATTGTACTTTTTGGCTCAATTCAGAATGGCTATTCGGGAAAAAAAAGGAAGCTGACATGAGCTGCTTTGTAACCCAGTGGAAGTCAAACATCATTGTTGATGTTGGAAGAAACAGAACCGATTGGCCACTATTCACACCATTACTTAAGCAGGTGTCATGAGAGCTAGGCAGTCTACTTTTCTCTGCTCCAAATACTTGCTCCAGAAAATGTGAAACAGTTCAGAACTAGTCAAGATCATTTCCCACTTCGTTGAACTAACTAATATCAAAGTAGGAAATTGACCCAACACCTTCCTGGAATCAAACCTCTCCTTTAACACCTGTTTAGCTACTGCCTGGATGAATGTCCTGCATTTTGTGTAATCTGTTCTGGACCTCAACCTGCCTCTTATTTGATATCTACCTTGGATCGAAATAAACCTATTCCATAACAACACTACTTTATCATTTCATTTCAATGTATCAAATGATAAATGCCATATATTGCTACGAGAGACTCGATATACACTTGCTCAGTGAACCATTACTCACTAAGCATAGCACAGTAAAAATAATCCTCATGGGAAATGGGAAAATATTTCCTTGGAGAGTTATTGCTATTTAAAAGTAGTCCCAACAAACTTTACATCAGGATGCAAATTCATACAGTCAATGGGAAATTGAGTTGTGTTTACATGAGGGACAATATATGCGTAATGGTATATTAAACAGCTATTTGACAAGGCCTAATTTAATATGAAGGAAGCCTTTCAGAACTGTCCCTATTATTCCAACGATACTTTTTTTTTGCAGCAGTCATCCATACAATTTGTTCTTGCAAAATACTCAAATTTACTATCATTAGTACCATGTTATCTCAAAGCAAAACAAGTATTGCTTGCTTTAATACCCCTGACACCAGATGTTTGAGACAGCCAGCAACCAAGATAAAACTTGCCAGGATTACTAAGGTCAACCAACTGTCTTACTTATATGGTAACTGTACTTTCTATGATGCCAGCAGCTGTATCCATTATGAGCTAGCAATACTAGCATGGAAGTACAATTTACATTTATAAAGTAGCTTGATGCAGTAAAGAGTTGCAGTGTTCTCCACCAGAAAATTATCAAACATTAGATAATGAATGACAAGGAAAAATTTGAAAGGTGATCAAGTGTTAGATCAAGAGGTAAATCTTCTGAAGCATCATAAAGAGAAGTGTTAAAAAAAGTATAAAAAGGCTATCCCACATCAGCAGGTCATTAACTACCAGTGCAGATCAATTAAAATCACAGAAACTTGAAAAATCAGTCAGAAGAATAAAGAAGTCTCAGATAGTTGCACAGTTGCAGTACATTGAAGATGAAGGAGGGTAAGGCCATAACAAGATATAAAAAAGGACAAATTAATTGAAGTGGTGGATAAGCTGTTGGAGAGAATTCTGGTGGACAGGCTTTATGTATTTTAAAAGATAAAGTCTGATTCGGGACAGTCAACATGCCTTTGTGTGGGGGAAATAATGTGGAAAGAAGATTGATGAAGGCGGAACGCTGGATGTTGGCGACATGGACCTCAACAAAGTGTTCAACAAACGTTTGCACAGCAGACAAGTTAGCAAAGTTAGATTGCATGGAATCCAGGTAGAGCTAGCCATCTGGACACAAAATAGGCTTTAAGATAAGAGACGAAGGGTGGTGGTGGAGGGTTGCTTTTCAGACTGGAGGACTGTGACCAGATGGGCCACAAGGATCAGTGTTGAGTCCACAGTATTTTGTCATTTATGTAAATTATTTGACTATGGATATGCGCAGATATGGTTAGAAAGTTTGCAAATGACACCAAAATTGGTGGTTTAGTGGGCAGTGAAGATTATCACAGAACAATGGGACCCTGATCAGATGGGGAAATGGGCCAACGAGCAGTTGATAGAGTTTAATTTAGACAAATGTGAAGTGTTGCATTTTGGTAAAAAAAATCAGGGCAGTTACTGTTAAGATCCTGGGGAGTTGTTGCCAAACAAAGAGACCTTGGGGTGAGGGTTCATAGTTATTTGAAAGTGGAGTTGCAGGTAGACAGGGTAGTAAAGGCAACATTTGGTACGCTTGCCTTAATTTCTCAGTGCATTCTGTGAGTTGAGGGGTCATGCGGCGGTGCACAGGTCATCGGCTTTGGAATTGCATTCAATTCTGGACTCTCTGCTATAGGAAAGATGCGGCGGAACTTAAAAGGGTTTAAAAAATTTACAAACACGCTGCCAGGGTTGGAAGATTTGAGTTATTGGGAGAGGCTGAATAGGTTGGCACTATTTTCCATGGAGCATCGAGGATGAGGGATAACCTGATAGAGTCAAGATTAGAGGGGTGCTGAAAAAGCAAAGCAGGTCAGGCAGCATCCAAGGAGTAGGAAAATCAACGTTTCGAGCAAAAGCCCTTCTGCCTGAAACGTCGATTTTCCTACTCCTTAGATGCTGCCTGACCTGCTGTGCTTTTCCAGCACCACTAATTTTGACTCTGCTGTCCAGCATCTGCAGTCCTCACTGTCGCCTAGTTGATTGTAAACTTGCAGAGGCTTATAAAAATCACGAGGGGAATGGATAAATAAATAAGATCTTTTCCCCCAAAAGTAAGAGAGTCCAAAAGTAGAAAACATCAGAATTATAAAATGCTAGTTTTCACAATCTGATTTTTAAGATTTGAGACAGTATCTTTCTTCCACAAGGCTTTCTTTGGTTGAAGTTGGACTATTTGTAACCCTCAATATCCATGTCAATTGTTTTTAACTAAGGTTCACCATGGGAGACTGGTTAATAAGGTTAGATCTCACAGAATACAGGGTGAACTAGCCATTTTGATACAGAACTTGCTCAAAAGTAGAAGACAGAGTGGTGGTGGAGGGTTGTTTTTCAGACTGGAGGCCAGTGACCAGTGGTGGACCACAAGGATCAGTGCGCTGGGCCCACTACTTTTCATCATTTATATAAATGATTTGGATGTGAGCATAAGAGGTATAGTTGTAAGTTTACAGATGACACCAAAATTGAAGGTGTAGTGGACTGCAAAGAAGGTTACAGATAACAACAGGATATTGATCAGCTGGGCCAATGGGCTGAGAAGTGGCAGATGGAGTTTAATTTAGATAAATGAGAGATGCTGCACTTTGGGAACACAAATCTTAGCAGGACTTCTACACTTAAGGGTATGGTCCTAGGGAGTGTTGCTGAGCAAAGAGATCTAGGAGTGCAGGTTCATAGCTCCTTGAAAGTGGAGGTGCAGGTAGATAGAATAGTGAAGGCGGCGTTTGGTACGCTTTCCTTTATTGGTTAGAGTATTGAGTACAGGAGGTGAGGGGTCATGTTGCAGCTGAACAGGACATTGGTTAGGCCACTTTTGGAATTTCATGTGCAATTCTGATCTCCTTCCTATTAGAAGGATGTTGTGAAACTTGAAAGGATTCAGAAAAGCTTTACAAGATATTGCCAGGGTTGGAGGATTTGAGCTAATTTGGAGGGGTTGAATAGGCGAAGGCTGTTTTCCCTCGAGTATCAGAGGCTGAGGGGTGACCTTATAGAGGTTTATTAAATCATGAGGGGTACAGATAGAGTGAATAGACAAAGTCTTTTCCCTGGGGTGGGGGAAGACCAGAACTAGGGGGTATAGGTTTAGGGTGAAAGAGGAAAGATATAAAATAGACCTAAGGGGTAACAGTTTGACGCAAAGGGTGGTGCATCTGGGGAATAGACGGCCAAAGGAAGTGGTGAGGGCTAGTACAATTGCAACATTTAAAAGACATCTGGATGCACATGTGAATTGGAAAGGTTTGGAGGGATAGAGGCTGAATGCCTGCAGGTGGGACTAGATTGGGTTGGGATATCTGGTCAGCATGGATAAGTTGGACCAAAGGTTCTGTTTCCATGTTATACATCTCCACGAGCTGAAAGTGTGTTGCTGGAAAGGCGCAGGTCAGGCAGCATCCAAGGAGCAGGAGAATCAACATTTCGGGCATGAGCCCTTCTTCAGGAAGGGGTACTTCTTGAAGAAGCCATACATTTCTATGACTCTATAACTGCTCCAT
This sequence comes from Hemiscyllium ocellatum, assembly GCF_020745735.1. NCBI lineage: Eukaryota > Metazoa > Chordata > Chondrichthyes > Orectolobiformes > Hemiscylliidae > Hemiscyllium > Hemiscyllium ocellatum. The sequence continues at coordinate 43,899,182 of NC_083430.1, forward strand.
CAGTTTACATCTAGCTTGTTTGCTTATTGGGAAAAAGGGAAGCATGTAAAACTGAACGAAGCTCTGAATTTAGGATGAGTGAATCAGGTAAACAATATTATCTGTATTGTCTTGGAGAAAAAAAGTGGAGACCTGCATCTATTGAAACTGTAAGAGGCAACTTTTATGAATATGTGAGATCAGAGGGACCTTGACTTGCAGAACAAAGGGTGTTTCCACTTGTAAGAGAATCTAGAAGAGTCACTTTTAAAGGGGTTGCCCATTCAAGACAGAGATAAGGAGAACTTTTTTCCTAACTGCCTCAAATCTTAGGAAGTGTTCCTCAAAAAAATCATGAAATCTGATGCACTGAATGTGATTAAAGTCAGGGTGGTGGGGTCAAGGGATAGGAAAATTAATGAAATGTGGAGTGATCAGCCATGAATTTATTGAGTGGTGGAGCAGTCAAGGTGGTGTGTTCAACCCTTGCTCCCAATTCGAGAGAGAGGGGAAAAAGAGTAAGCAAGTAAATGAATATGACTTGAGAAATTCAGAACAATATCTTCCAGCAAGATACTATGAATGTTACAAAAGCTATTTAGACAACTTATTTAACCTTTTAAAGCTTTTATTGCAAATGAGAAGAGAACTTGCGTTGCTCTCCCACCTATTGTGACCTCATTAAATTCTATTCCTCGAAGTTCCAGAATTCAGAGATAATAATCCCCTTCAAGATATCAGAACTTTATAACATTTCAGTGGCAGAATTTTAAACAAAAGTCTCAAAACACAACAAGATTAAATATAAACAATTTAACAAGTGCGATACATAAAATTTGGAATTATGCATCAGAGTTCTACACATTGCTCTGACACTCATCATACATACCTACAAAATGCTGGTATGATACTACCTTATTTTAATCAAAAATGCAAAGTCTAAGCAATACAACTTCCCATTTCTACCAACAGTTACAATGGATGAAAGAAGTGATTTTAGTTGAACAATACTCAATGTTACATCCATCCTTATCTTACAACTTCAGGCAACTCAAACATGACAAACCACTGAAGAAACTAAAATATACATGAGACAATAAAAAGGCAGTGAAAGTTAAATGCATAACTAAGATGAGACAATTAAAAAAGACATTAAGCAAAATATTTAAAGCTGACTTTAATGATTTTACTGAAAAATGATATGACCAATTTGTATGATCCTTGCAGATTTGGAACGGAACATTTATTTTGCTGTATTCAACGCTACCTAATAAACGAGCCCCACACATGCGTGAACTGAGATACAAACACGACCAATAAAATTAAACACCAATACACTAACACGATATCAACAAACCAATACAGCCTCATCGCTTTTACATGGAGGCTCAGGATTCAGTATATTTTTTGACTTCACAAGAGACTAACTTCCTAAAAAGTTAAATTGTGCAAAACAAAATTTGCAAAACTTCAACAGATTTGAGGCATTTAAGACGCTTCATCGAATTGGCAAATGCCGTCCTAAATAGAAAGCATTCGAAGAAATGGTAACATATCTAATCAGTCACTGCAGCACTAAATTTACTGAGATCAGAATTATTTTATAAAATGCTAGAATTCACAACCAGGTTTTATGATCGGAGATTGCCATTTTGCACGAAAAGAGCGCAATCTATTCATTAGAAAAAATGGATTATTTGTAAATCATTTGCCCCTGTTGAGTTGTGGAAAGGTTGTTCTTTCAGGCTATTGTTCGGTGCTGAGGCAACACTTCAGAAGCAGGGGGGGTGGGAGAATCACGATTAACTATTCGAGACCAGTGTGCGTGAACTGAACATAAAAAAAACAAGGGCTAGTTTAACGGTTAACTTTTGAACCGCAATGATTGTAGTGTGAGAAGAAGCCAGGCGAAGTAACAGGGGTGGGGGTGGCGAAGAGAAGATGGTTATTCTGTTAGCCCTCCCACATTTTCGGGCCCAGTGCGAGAGTGAAAACCCCACTAGAGTACATCCCTTCCCGTCCACCTACGTCCGTCCCCGACTCCGAGTCTCCCAAGAAAACAACCCTCCGCCTTCACCACCCCCACCCCCTCCCCACGGCCAAACCACACCACCCCACCATCCGGCCACTCGCTTCGATACCGCTGCAGAACTGTCCGCTCACCTCGCAGAAATGCTGGCAGTACTGCGCCGAGGACTCTTCGGACAGGCCGCACCTCCTCAGCTCGGCTTGGGCTCTCCTCAGCCGCTCGGTGAAAGGCTCGAGGGCCTGCTCGCTCTCGCCGTCCGCCATCTTCGCTCTCCACTGTTGCGCGTAGACACCACTCACGTGACCAGCCCCTCCTCCTCCTTCCTTCCTCCCGCCCGCCCCGCGGAAGGGAGGGTCCACCCCATTGTGACGTCAGAGCGCGCACTGGACACGCCCCTCACATCCCCGCCTTCTTATGACGTCGGTCTATCCCGCCCCCTCCCCGCCCACACTGGTCTGTGACAGTCTCTCCTGTTTACATAGAAAAATCTCACTGTCCACAGGTTGTTATTCCTTTATAACACATGCAAGTCATACACTGCATACAGGATTACATTCCTTTGTAACATGTAATGCACTTAGTGGGGCAGCACGATGGCTCAGTGGTTAGCACTGCTACATCACATCGCCAGGATCCAAGCTTAATTCCAGCCTCAGGGACTGTGTGAAGTTTACATTATCTCCCTGTGTCTGTGTGGGTTGCCTTCGGGTGATCCAGTTTCCTCCCACAGTCCAAGCGTACAAATTAGGTGGATTTGCCATGCTAAATTGTTTTGTATTGCTCAGTGATGTGGAGGCTAGGTCGGTTAGCCATGCTAATTACAGGGCTACAGGGATAGAGTAGAGGGGTGAGTCTGGATGGGATCCTCTTTGGAGGGTCAATGTGGACTCGATGGGTCGAATTGCCTGCTTTCACATTTTACAGATTCTTTGATTCACAGGTACATAATGTCAGAGGTTGATATTACTTTATACCAGTTAGAGTATCGTCACTCTGCCCACGTTTTTATTTCTTTATAATGTTTATGATCAACCACAGGTTAGTTTTCCATTTATACTTATAGTGCAATTACACATTGAAGGTCTGCTCTCTCAAGAGATAGAGACCAATGATGATGGTTTAACCTGAAGGGTCACCGGACCTCAGGCAAGGGGAGAAGTTGAGGATGGGATTCATTCATTGTTTCCTCAGTTTGTGTATGAATTGAACTCATGCTGTTGGCATCACTCAGCATTGCAAACCAGTTGTCCAAGATAACCAACCCGTGGGCAGTGTCATAAATGAAAATCAACCTGAGGGCAGTGAGTGATTTTTACTGAAACTTTACTTTTACTTTTACTTTTATTGTGCAATCACACACAGCCTGCAGAATTGATAATTCCTTCCAAGATATCACACATATGATTACATAACATGAACTGATTGTGTTGGGGTAATATGTTAACATGGGTAAAAGATTGGCCACTTAATAGTGTTCAGATGAAGAGGACATCTTCAGGATGACGGTCTGTAACCAGTGGAGTGCCACAGGGATCAGTATCGGGACAAAAATTATTTGCAAGATCTATTAATGACTTGGGTGATGGAATTGAATGTGCAAACACCAAATTTACAGTTTGTACAAATAATCAGGAAGGACCAAGGAGTCCACAGAAGGATACACACAGGTTAAGAGATTGGACAGAAACTTGGCAGATTGTAATGAAATGTGGGAAAATGTGCACTTTGGCAGGAAGAATAGAGGAGCTGAATATTATTTAAATAGGGAAATGCTGCAGAAAGCTGCAGCTTAAAGGGATTTGGGGGTCTCAATGCATGAAACACAAATAGCTGGCATCTAAGTTCAGTGGGTAATTGGGAAGACAAATGAGCATTGATCTTTGTTTCAAAGGGAATTGGAGTATAAAAATAGAAATGTGTAGGTAAAACTATTTAATGCATGAGTCAAAGCACATCTGGAATACCATAAGCAGGTTACTGGCATTGGAGGCTGTCTTGTTATGACACAGGTAAACCTCCTGCTTAATTTAAACCACTATACAGAAAAGATTTATCCCGTGCAGTAATTTGTGAAAATTTGAGAGGCCAAGAAATATCTAAAGTAAAAGTAACAACTTTATTTCTTAAAGCATAACAGAGAATAATTAATGAACAACTATTTACAACTCCTTCCTCTAATCTTTCTTTTATCTTCCCCTTCTATAATACCAGTCCAATAAAAAAATACCCAATTACGATTTATTGAAAAAATTCATATTTCAAAACTAGCCAGATGTCGAATCTTCTTTTCTTCTTCATAGGGACTTCTGCTTCACAGGTTGTTGATTGATAAAGGTACTTTAAGAGAGCTATTCTCTGGACAGTCTGCAGAAATAATTGGCTTGGCAGTTCTCCTCCCAGCTGTTCAATTTTCCTTGGTCTTTTACCCTGCCAAAGCATCAGATTGTGTCACTGGCTTTTAAGATTGTCAATACGCTAAATTCAAACTTGATTGGAGATTGATATTTTTCGGGGTATAATTTAAACTGATCGGCCTAATTCAAATCTGTTTGGTTATTTCTAGGCAATCTAACTAATCAAGCTATCGACCAAGTGTTACATTGTTACCTTATTCAGAACACTTGGAGCTGTCAGGTAGTTCTGCTAGTTTTTAACTCTATTAAAACTACAGTACATACACATCTTCATAACTCCTCCTCCTTAAGAAAAAAATGAACCATCATAATGAAAAGATGGCTTCATTTTTTTTCCTATTCTTTAAACACATTACCCTAACAATCAGATAACTTTAATCTATGTTCACTTTAACAACTTCCCATATAACTGTGTATATGTATATAACATTAAATAAAGACAAATCTCATCAAAACTTCACCAGTTAAATCTGCGATAGCGCTTCTGCGATCACATTCTGACAACCTGCAACATATACGATTTTTAAATTAAATGTCTGTAATATAAGACTCCAATGTAATAGTCTCATATTCTTGTCTTTAAAGTATTCTAAGAATAAACGGATTGTGATCCATGTACACAACCACCTCCGACACATTGTTCATGACATTCACATTGAAATGTTGTATGGCCAGTACCAAACTCAATTGTTCTTTTTCGATTGTGGAGTTATCCTCTGGTGGATGTTGATCTTCTTCAAAAAGTAACCAACTGGAAGTTGGATCCCATCCTCATCTTCCTGGAGGAGTACAGCTCCAGCTCTTATGTCACTAGCATCGATGGCAACTTTAAAAGGTTTTGAAAAGTTTGGTGTAGCTAAAACTGGTTTGGTTGTTAATGTGGCTTTCAAATGGTCGAATGGCTCTTGGCATGGTTCTGTCCACCGAAACATTGTATTCTTCTTCAGCAAATTGGTTAACAGTACCACTACACTGTTGAAGTTTGGAACAAACTTCCAATAGAGTCCGCTGTGTCCTAAGAATTAAAGCACCTCTTTCTTCGAGGTTGGCGTGGAAATTCCTCAATGGCCTTCGTCTTTGCCCTCCATGGGGTCAACCTTCAATGACCGATGTTATGTCCCAAGAACGTCATCTCTGCTTTCGCAAATTCTGTTTTATTTAAGTTTATCACCAGTTTTTCTTCTCATAGTCGTTCCAAGACCTCTGCCAACTGTACCATGTGATCTTTCCAGAACTTACTAAAGATCACTACATTGTCCAAAGAGACTACACAGTTTGTTAATGCAGCCACAACTCTGTTCATGAGTCTTTGGAATGTGGTTGGTGCGTTCTTCATTCTAAAGGGCATCACTTTAAATTGATATAGCCGATTTGGGGTTACAAATGCTTAGCCGTCTCTGATAAAGGTACCTGCCAGTAACCACGCATTAAGTCCAACTTGGTGGTGTAACTGGCTTCTCCGACTTTCTCGATACAGACCTCCAATCTAGGAAATGGATAAGAGTCCAATTTTTGTAATGGTGTTGACCTTCCGATAATCCATGCAGAATCACTGAGTCCTGTCCAGTTTAGGATCTAAGACGAACTCCACTCGCCCTTGGTTCAATGATATCCTTGTCAAGCATGGCCTCCACCTCCATCTGGACGTGAATAGCTTTGAAAGGATTAAGCTGATAGGGGTGTTATTTTATTGGAGCAGTATTCCCTGCATCTACTCATGTACAATAGCATTAGTCCTCCCCATCTGATCCTTATATATGTCCTTATACTGCAGTAACAAATCTTTCAACTGCATTCTATGCTCATGAGACAGATAGCTTACTAACCTATCCTACTCCTCAAGTACTTCTTTATTTTTAAATCTATTTTGAGGCACATCAAAACCCACATCATCTGGATTTGATTTCTCACTCTGCAGGACAGTAACTAACACCTATTTCTCCAGATTTTTCTCTCTAGTGTAACATGGTTTCAACATGTTCACATGACATACCCGATACCTTCTTTTTCTATCTGACATCTTTACTAAAAAGTTCATCTGACTCAACTTTTTCTTAATTTGATAGGGACCACTAAACCTGGCTTTGGAGGGATCTCCTATCACTGGTTACAGTACTAACACCTCGTCCCTTCAGAAAAACTTCAAAGTCTCACAGCCTTTATCTGCCACCTGTTTCATTCTTCACTGTGTCCTCTTTAGGTGCTATTTAGCTAACTCACTTACTCGATTTAGTCTCCCCCTCACCTGCAATACATAATCTAAGGTGAGATCCCCAACTTTGGTCTTGTCAATTTTTCTTTAATTAATTTCAAAGGGTCTCTCATTTCATGACCGAATATTAACTCAAAGGGAGTGAACTGAATAGATTAATTTGGGCCATCTCTCATGACAAACAATACAAATGGGATAGCTTTATCCCAATCATTTGGGTAATCCTGACAGTGTGCTCTAAACATGGACTTTGAGGTCTGATACGACCTTTCTAGAGCTTCTGGGATTCAGGATGATACACACTGTATTTAAAGTGCTGTATACCTCAGCTAGCTATATCAAGCTGTGATATACATCTATGTAGAATGCTTTCTATGATGCATCTATAAAACTTGGTAAGAATCATTGTGGACATGATGAATTTTCTTAGCCTGAGGAATTGGGGTTGTTGGTGTGCTTTCTTGACTGTAGCATCAACGTGACTGGACCAGGTTAAATTGTTGATTACTTACTCCTAGGAATTTGAAGCTCTTGATGACCTCCACCTCAGCACCGTTAATCCAGGGAGGGATATGTCATCTACTTTGCTTCCTAAAGTCAATGATAAGTCCCTTCATTTTTCTGACATTGACGGGGAAATTGTTTTCTTTACGTCACGTCACTTAGCTGTCTATATCTTTTCTGTACTCTGTCTCATCATTGTTATACTTTTATCATCTACACCCAGGAATTAAGGAATGAGACAAAAGCTCAGTAAAGCTTCTATCATTTTTATTTTCAATAAATGGATCACGTACATTAATTACATTACACCTTTTTTGGCTATCTCCATTATAAAAGTTTGAAATGAACTCAAGTGTCTTTGATTCGTTGATTGTCTTTGGCATCACAATGTGATTGAATTTTATGCTAAGTTTCAAAGTGAGGTAGTTCAATTGGAAATAAGGGTGTTAAATTTGAATAAGAGTAACTATGAAAGCACAAATTGGCTGAGCTAGATTGAAAAATGGCATGATTGTACATAGGTAATGGACAGTCTTTAAAGAACTATAACATGACTTATATCCCATCAAAACTCAAGAAAGGTCAGTTACCTGTGGCTGACAAAGGTAACTGGATTGTATATAATTAAAAGTAAATGCTTATCAAGTAGTTACACATGAGAATAAATCTGAGGATTTGCTTGGGGATTATTACTTTAATTTGAGGAAAAACTGGGTAGTGACAGAATCGTGTAGCCTGCTCCAAATTGTCCCCAACAAAAATTGATGACTTGGTTGCTATGGGGCATGGCAGGCCCAGAATGACTGACTGGGAGGAAGGTGCAAGACATTCAGATCCATGAACAATGTCAAGTGTAACAATACTGATTAGGGTCAACTTTTACTCGCTGTGTTTCAGAGAGATACAAGGTACATCAGGCTTGAGAAACAGTTATACTTAAGCTGTCTGTTAAGTTCTAAGATAGATTGGAGTTGGGATCTAGAAGATAACCAATTAGCATTTCTACCGGGATTCTTATTGCCAGAGAGGTGGGCTTTGGAAAGAGAAAATGTCAATAGAAAGCTATTGTGGTATCAGGTTGCAATTTTTTTCTGTAGTGTCTGAACCTCAGACACTCGACAGTCTGTAACAATCTGACAGGCAATGAGTAAGAGTTAGAGGCAGCCAGTCCTGCAACAGAGAAAATGTTAACTCTGTCGGACAACATTCAAAATGTGAGTGGCAGATTGTGTTCTGATTGAAAAGATATAGTTTGAAAGGATTTAAAGAGGTTGTCAGTTTGCCATCATGGACTGAAAGGAAGGTTTCTTCAGTATAACCCTCAAAGTGAACATCAGTGTGGGATTCCCAACTGGGAAAGAAAGAAAATGAAACTAGCTATTAGAAGTGAAGAGTTAATTTGGCACTAATTCTTGGAGAGTGAAGTGTCACTTAAGGTAAAGTGTAAATAATAACTGTAGCAAGCAATTTTCAGTCATTTTAAAAGCTAAATGTGGAATTTAGTGTTTGGATAATGTTGCCTTTAGTTTGTTACAGTACAATTTTAATTCTATATCTATTTTGGTCATGTCATTTCAGTCACTGAATATTTAACTTTTTTAACTATCTTATTTTCGATCTAATTTTATTTATAGGTCCCTTCTAATCTTCATTTAATAAAAATCTGTTGATCTCTTGTTTAAAATTAACTTTGATCCAGCATCAATTTTCTGCCTTGTTTTGTGAGTGCCAGAGCTTCCTAATTACATTTCTGAAATGATTGTTTCCACTTTTTGGACACTGACCCCTAATCGGAGATTTCTAATCAGTAGAAATAGATTCTTGCTTTCCAAACTTTCGGTTTCCCTGCATATCTTTTGAAAATTACTCCTTAAACTTGCTAAATTCCATGGAATGCATTAGTTTGTGTAATTGATCTTCAAAATTTAATCCTTAGAGTCCAGATCTAATTCTTGTCAGTCAATAAAACTGTCAGAAAAAGTGTTACACGCAGATCTGCCCACGGTACTTCAGGTGTGATCTAACCAGGGTTTTGTAAAACCGAAGCATGACTGCTAACTCTCACATTCTGAACTCCTGGATATCTAAGCCAACATTCCATTTGCCTTTTTGATCAACCTCTATATCTGTTCATGACATTATAATTATTTATGTACGGAAAGCCCACTATCATCTCCCTCCCACACAAAACTTTCATTGGATCTTCCTAGATCCCAGCTTCTCACCATTTAGAGTCATAGAATCATAGAGATGTACAGCATGGAAACAGACCCTTCAGTCCAACCCATCCTTGCCGACCAGATATCTCAACCCAATCTAGTCCCATTTGCCATCACTTGGCCTGTATCCCTCTAAACCTCCCTATTTATATACCCATTCAGATGCCTTTTAAACGTTGTAATTGTATCAGCCTCCACCATTTCCTCAGGCAGCTCATTCTATAGACACACCCACCCTCACCCTTAGGTTTCTTTTATATCTTTCCCCTCGAACCCTAAACCTTTATTCCTTTAGTCTGGACTCCACCACGCCAGGGAAATGATCTTTTCTATTTATCCTCTCCATGCCCCTCATCATTTTATAAACCTCCATCAGGTCATCCTCAGACCCCGACACTCCAGGGAAAACAACCTCAGCGTATTCAATTCCTCCAACCCTGGCAACATCCTTGTAAATCTTTTCTGAACCCTTTCAAGTTTCACAACATCCTTCCAATAGGAGGGAGACCAGAATTGCACACAATATTCCAAAACTGGCCTAACTAATATCTTGTGGGCCGCACGGTGGTTAGCACTGCTGCCCCACAGCGCCTGAGACCCGGGTTCAATTCCCGACTCAGGCAACTGACTGTGTGGATTTTGCACGTTCTCCCTGTGTCTGCGTGGGTTTCCTCCGGGTGCTCCGGTTTCCTCCCACAGTCCAAAGATGTGCGAGTCAGGTGAATTGGCCATGCTAAATTGCCCGTAGTGTTAGGTAAGGGGTAATGTAGGGGTATGAGTGGGTTGCGCTTCGGCGGGTCGATGTGGACTTGTTGGGCCGAAGGGCCTGTTTCCACACTGTAAGTAATCTAAAAACATAACCTCTCAACACCGATATTCAATGCTCGGTCCAATAAAGGAGATCATATCAAATGCCTTCTTCACTATCCTATCTACCTATGACTCCACTTTCAAGGAACTATGAACCTGCAGTCCAAGGTCTCTTTTTTCAGCAACACTCCCCAGGACCTTACCATTTAGTGTATAAGTCCTGCTCTGATTTGCCGTTCCAAAATGCAGCACCTTGCATTTATCTAAATTCAACTCCATCTGCCACTCCTCGGTCCTTTGGCCCATCTGATCAAGATCCCATTGTACTCTGAGATAACCTTCTTTACTGTCCATGACATTTCCAATTTTGATGTCATCTGAAAACTTACTAACTGTACCTCCTATGTTCACATTCAAATCGTTTATATAAATGACAAAAAGTGGTGGACCCAGCACCAATCCCTGTGGCACACCACAGATCCCCATGCTGAAAAGCAACCCTCCTCCACCACCCTCTGTCTTCTATCTTCAAGCCAGTTCTGTACCCAAATGGCTAGTTCTCCTTGTATTCCATGAGATCTAATCTTGCTCACCAGTCTCCCAAGAGGAACCTTGCTGAACCTTGACTGAAGTCCATAGAGCACATCTACAGCTCTGCCCTCAGAAAACCAATCAAGTTCATGAGACATGATTTCCCACGCACAAAGCCATGTTGACTAACCCTAATCAGTCCTTGCCTTTCTAAATGCATGTAAATCCTGTCCCTCAAAATTCCCTCCAACAACTTGCCCACCACCAATGGCTCACTGGTCTATGGTTCCCTGGCTTTTCCTTACCACCTTTCTTAAACAGTGGCACCACGTTTGCCAACCTCCAGTCTTCTGGCACCTCACCTGTGACTATTGATGATACAAGTATCTCAGCAAGGGGCCCAGCAATCACTTCTCTGGCTTCCCGCAGAGTTCTCAGGTACACCTGATCAGGTCCTGGGGATTTACCCTCTTTAATGCATCTTAAGACATGCGGCACCTCCTCCTCTGTAATATGGACATTTTCAAGATGTCACCATCTATTTTCCCACATTCTATTTCTTCTGTGTCCTTCTCCACAGTAAACACTGATGCAGAATATTTGTTTAGTGTCTCCCCCAGTGCCTGCGAGTCCATACATAGGGTGCCTTGCTGATCTTTAAGGGGCCCTATTGTCTTCCTAATTACCCTTTTGTTCTTAATATATTTATAAAATCCCTTTGGATTCTCCTTAACCCGATTTGCCAAAGCTATCTTATGTCCTCTTTTTGCCCTCCTGATTTCCCTCTTAATTATACTCCTACCGTCCTTATACTCTAAGAATTCACTTGATCTCTGCTGTCCAAATCTGACATATGCTTCCTTCTTTTTCTTAATCAAAACTTCAATTACTCCAGTCACCCAGCATTCCCTACACCATCAGTCTTGCCTTTCACCCGAATAGAATCATATTGTCACTGGACTCTTGTTATCTCATTTTTGAAGGCTTCCCATTTTCCAACCATCCCTTTACCTGCAAACATCTGCCGCAATCTCTTTTGAAAGTTCTTGCCTAAGACAGTCAAAATTGGCTTTCCTCCAATGTAGAACTTTAACTTCTCGATCCAGACTATCTTTTTCCATCATTCGAGTAAAGAGTTGAGTAGTGTAGCTTTATTTGTCATTTCTATCACATACAACTGAATTTCAGATGGGAGAGAGTCCGATCATACTGTATTAAGGAGCCTAATGGCTTGGGGGAAGAAACTGTTACACAATCTGGCATGTGAGAAACCGAATGCTCTGGTATCTTCTGCCAAATGGCAGGAGGAGAAGAATTTGAGTGAGGGGTGTTAGCCTTTTGGATGCAGCGTGTGGAGTAAATGTCTGTAATGGGGGGAAGAGCGACCCCAATGATCTTCTCAGCTGTCCTGACAACCTGTTGTAGGGTTTTATGATCCGAGATGATGTAATTCCCGAACCATGCAGTGATGCAGCATCTCAGGGTACCCTTAATAAACCCTCTGTAGAATGTGATGAGGACGGGGGTGGGGGGGGGGGAGATGGGCTTTCCTCAACCTGTGCAGAAAGTGGAGGCGTGCTGGGCTTTCTTGGCTATGGAGCTGGTGTTGAGGGCCAACGTGAGTTTCTCCACCAGGTGTATGCCAAGAATTTGGAGCCCTTCATGATCACCATGGGGGAGCCATCGATGTCCAGTGGAGAGTGGTCACTCTGTGCTCTTCTGAAGTCAACACCTATCTCCTTCATCTTTTCCACATTGTCCACGTTCAGAGACAGGTTGTTGGCTCTGCACCAGTACATTAGCCGCTGCACCTCCTGCCTTGTTGTTCCTGCTGATGAGACATGATTCAACCTGTGCATCACTGCACAGTCGTGTGTCAGCAGGGTGAACAGCAGTCGACTGAACACAGCCCTGGGTAGGGGGCGCGGTGGAGGCTCATGCTCAGTGTGATGTTGTTGGAGATGATGTTTCCAATCCAAACTGACTGAGGTCTCCCAGTTAGGAAGTCCAGGATCCAGTTACAAAGGGAGCTATTTTAAAACTAATAGAATTATGGTCGCTGGCCCCAAAGTGCTCCCCCACTGACACCTCAGTCACCTGCCCTGCCTTATTTCCCAAAAGTAGGTCACATTTTGCACTTTGCTGAAAATGTGTTGCTGGTTAAAGCACAGCAGGTCAGGCAGCATCCAAGGAACAGGAAATTCAACATTTCGGGCCAGAGCCCTTCAAGGGCTCTGGCCCGAAACGTCGAATTTCCTGTTCCTTGGATGCTGCCTGACCTGCTGTGCTTTAACCAGCAACACATTTTCAGCTCTGATCTCCAGCATCTGCAAACCTCACTTTTTACTCACATTTTACACCTTCTCTAGTAAGTACATCCACATACTGAATCAGAAAATTTTCTTGTACATACTTAACAAATTCCTCTCCATCTAAACCCTTAATATTATGGCAGTCCCAGTTTATGCTTGGAAAGTTAAAATCCTCTACCATAACTACCCTATTATTCTTACAGATAACTGAAATTTCCTGACAAATTTGTTTCTCAATTTCATGCTGACTATTGGGGTGGTCTGCAATGCAATACCATTAAGGTGATCATCCCTTTGTTATTTCTCAGTTCCATCCAAATAACTTCCCTGGATGTATTCTCATGAATATACTCCCCAACTACAGTCATAAGGTTATTCCTTGTCAAAAATGCTACTCTCCTTCCTCTCCTGTTCTCCTTTCTATCTTTCCTATAACATTTGTATCCTGGAACTTTAAGCTGCCAGTCCTCCATCCCTGAGTCACGTCTCTGTAATTGGTATGATATCCCAGTCCCATGTTCCCAACCATGCCCTGAGTTCATCTGCCTTCCCTGTTCAGCCTCTTGCATTGAAATAAATGCAGTTTAATTTATTAGTCCCAACTTGTTCTCTGCTTTGTTCCTGCCTGCCCTGACTGTTTGACTCTCTTCTGTTCTCAACTGTACCAGTCTCAGACTGATCTCTTTCCTCAGTATCTCCCTGGGCCCCCCCCCCCCACCTTATTAGTTTAAATCCTCCCGAGCAGCTCTAGCAAATTTCTCTATTAGTATATTAGTCCACTTCCAATTCAGGTGCAATCCGTCCTTCTTGTACAGTTCACTTCTATCCCAGAAGAAATTCCAATGATCCAAAAATGTGAACCCTTCTCCCCTGCACCAGTTCCTCAGCCACCCAGTCATCTGTTCTATCTTCCTATTCCTACCCTCACTAGCTCGTAGCAACAAGAGTAATCCAGATTTTACTACCCTCGAGGACCTCCTTTTTAAATGCCTGCAGGACTTTCTATATTCTCCCTTCAGAATCTCAACCTTTTCCCTTCCCGTGTCATTAGTTCCAAAGTGTACAACAACCTCCTGTTTGTCCCTCTCCCTTTTGACAACATTTGGAAAATTTTAAACTTTTGAGATCAAAAGTGGATGACTTCATATTTGTATACTTTGGAATTCATTTGTCAATGCTTTGCCGGTTCAGTTGGAAGAGCTTTTTGTAATGCTTTGCTTCCATTCTCATTGCTTCAAATACTTTGTCAACAGCAAACCAAAAATGAGGTATTCTGTCTAGTTGGCTAAATTGTTAACCCCTTCCCCAGCGACCTTTTTTGGAGAAAACGTTTCATTTTCAGACAAAATATTTTATTGCTTTTTTATAGTATTTTTAATGCTGATTATGGAAATAACTTTTGTTTTTATCTATTTTCAATATTTTACTTGAAATTTTATTTTGAAGATACCATTTTCGGCAAAAAAAAATTGGTCTTTCAAATAGCTCATCTTTCGACCAGTCCATTTCTTGATCTGGCATTTTCACAATACCCCCAAGTATTTTCAAGGCGAAAAACACACAAATTTCTGTCTTTGTTACAGGGCGCCACATACGATCTCTTTCTCCAGTTCGTTCAGCAAAGCGATTAGTTTCGTCCACAACTCGATCAATAATTCTGTTGTCACATAAAAGACTAAAAAAATCCAAAGGAGTCATATCAGCTGTGTCTTGATCAATTGATATTCCAGGATTTCCAGTGAATGGGAAGCGTGGTGATGGAGGAAGCATGCATTCTTCCGACACCACATATCGACACCAAATTCATCCATCCTCCTCCTCCTCCTCCTCCTCACTTGAAAGAGAATAGCCATTATCAGACGAGCTTGCACTCTCATTTGATGTATCCAAGCTTCTAATAGAAGGTTCATATTGTTATCTTCTGAGCTCGACATCTGGGCGTAATTTGTAAAAAAAACCCAGCAAAAACCGAATGACAGTGTGTGCCCAAAGTGGTGCGTCGACGTTTCTTGCAATGCCTGAGGTGGAAGAGACACAGCTACCAGACATATGAGTCACCAAGTATACTCATTTCTAGCTGAGAAGGACCCAGAAATGCCGAGAATTGACGTATAAACTTGTCTGCGGCTGAAATTATACGTTTTGGACGGGTTTACTCGTCGCACTCTGAAAAAGACAAATTGGGTGAAGACAAGTTTACTCGTCTTTGCCGGGTAGGGGGTTAATGAATGCAGCAAATAGTTGAAGCTGCAACACAGATCCTTGCGGATCATAACCAGTCTAATCCTACCAACTAGAGTACTTGCCCATTATTCATGTTCTATATATCCTGCCATTCAGTCAATTTAATCTGTCCATTAATTTGTCTGCAATTCCACACACTTCAATTTTAGCAATCAGTCTTTTATGAAGGGATTTATCAAATTCTTTCCGGAAGTCCATACAGTCCTTTCTGCTATTACATGGGTTTCATCCACGCAAATTATCTGTAATGCGATTGATGAATAGGTGAATGCTGTTTGTAAAATGTGAACTTTTGCATATGTGTGTTAGCTATTACGTAATTCCATCCCCAGCACTTTAAGTGTCATGGTGCGTGGAAGAAAACAATGTTTACGCCAACAGAGTCTCCGTGACAACAGCACATGTTCAGTTGACTCGCATGCTTTTTGAGTGGTATTCTGTAATTTTTGATCTTTGATTTGCAAATTTTGCTGTGTTACCCATAAATATGGGAGGAAACATTAACAAGAATGTTTACAAGAAACATCCTGGTGATAAAATTGCAGGTGGTGAGTGTAAAAGAAATGCTATAACACTTGAAGAGCAGCTAGATTTATAAAGCATTTTGAATGTAATGAAAGAACATGTGATATTGCCCATGCAACAGGAATAAAGGAGTTTACATTACACACCATTACAGACAATGCAGAAAAAATTAAAGCAAATTGTATCGCTGGAACAAGCTGTTCACTTCTGGATTAACTGTTTTTTGTCCTAACCCCACAACCACAATTGCGCCTGAAGGTGACAATGATGATGACCCTCAGCTCCTGTCTTAGTAACTCAGCAAACTCAAAACCACCCTCCTCTCCCCATCAATTTATCTTCACATTTTAATTTTACTGTATTATTTCATTATTAGATATGAATTTAACATGTATTTAAATTGTGCTATCCTTTGTGTTAGGTTAACTACTATGTTTGTTTTGATTTTGAATAATATTTTTGATGGTCTGCTCCCCCCGCCCTATTCTTTCCAAAAACCCTATTATTTTTACTGTGTGGTTTTCTGCAGCGCGAGGTCACACAAGAATGTAACCATCGTGTTATTGCAGAAAGGGCTGTACATAGTTTCATTGCTCAATCCACCACCTCCATTATGTTTTCAAAAAATTCCGTCAGGTTTGTCAGGCCTAATGGTTACAATTTCCTGACGATTGAATAGATCTGATTAGCTGTTTGTGCACAGCTATGGGAGCCGCATTGTAGGGACGATGCAAATACATTGGAGAGAACACAGAAGTGATTTACTAAAACAGTTCCAGGTGTGAGAAACTTCATGGTATGTGAATGGATTGAAGACATCGAGACTGTTCTCCTTGACTGAGAGAGATCAGATTCGCTGTGAATGCTTGTAAAAGTAACAAGAACGCAAGAGCATAAATTGGAAATGATGTGCAAGTGAAGCAAGGGTTAGCTGCTAGGGTTTGGATGCATTGCCTGAAAATGTGGTAGAGGCTGGTCCATTTGAGGCATTCAAGAGAGCATTGGGTGGTTATTTGGATAGTAATATTATGCAGTGATATTGGGAAAAGGCAAGAGATTGTCAGATTTTTCACAATCCCTTGTTTGAATATATATATCAAAACTACTCTTTGCAAAGTTCCAAATGTCATCTAATGTGACTGTGGTAATTGGCCTCCTCAACCTTTACACCATGTCTGCAGCCTTTGACAATAGTTGATTGGCTATGCCATCCTCCTATAACACTTCATTACTGTGCATCTGGGTGTCCCTGCAAGCAACTGCTTCTATTCTTTTGTAGCTAAGCTTTGGCAGACCATGGCTTTCCATAGAAAAACTAGATGCAAATCTGACTCCAGAAATATGAGCACAAAATCAATTCTACAATGGAACCTGTACTGAGGGAGGTCTGCATTGTTGAAGGCACTGTCTTTCAAATGTAATATTGAACTAAGAGCAGATGGATATAAAAGATCCCATGGCAATACTTTGAAGATGGACAATGGTGATTTTCCCAGTCGCTTGATCAATACTTATTCTTCAATCAACTGAAAAAATACACTATCTGGTCATTGTCACAATGCTGTTTATGCACACCTCACTCAGGACAAAATAATGTCTGTGTTTCCCACATTACAATAGCAATTACACTTCAAAAATACTTAATTGGCTGCAAACTCGTTGAGATGTTCTGAGGTCAAGAAAGTTGTGAAATGAATTCAAACTTCTTCAAAATTGTCTGTCTTACAATGAGCAGTGGCACAACGGTGCTGTAATATTTAAACAATCGTGAAGTGAATCCATTACGTTTTCTGTTCCAACTCAACTCAGCTGTTATTGGGCACACAGTATTAAACTGTAAATATAAGTTTTGCTAGCTTAGAAGGAGAACAAACAACTCATTATAAACCAAGGAAAACATGTTAAACTCTATGTTTGGATTAGTAGATAGCTTTTAGAGCTACTGGAAAGTTTGCAGACTTTTGAAACTCCCTGGGAGAAAATGCCCAGATGGCCACAATCGAAATTCAATGTTCCCTGGCCCCTCACCAACCTTCCACAGAAATTTAATTTGGTGGCAGGGCCATTTAATTGAGCAGAAGGGTCTTGAATAGGGATCTTGTCACCTTCCCAGATTTCCAAATAAGGCTGTGATAGAAAGGGTCATGGGAAATCTTCCCATCCCATCACTGAGCTGTGCCCACTCAAGGGGCTTGTTCATCCAATAGTGGGTGGAGTCTCACTATGCAGAACGTCAAAGAGAAAACCATGTGTTTGCCTGATCAAGAGCTGCCCACTGCCTTTTCTACCAAATGCCATTCCTCATGAATCCCTCTGCCACCTCACAATCCTCCCTGCTGTGTGACCTGCATCCATTGGCGATACTGAGCCCTGACTGGATGCAATACCAACAGGGACTACCATCTCCCAGTGGTGCTGCTGTTGAATGATGTAGCAACTAATCTATGTTTGACCAGCAGGTCAGTGGATGGGACTTTTGCCCAAGGGTTCTTGATCCTGAGGCAAGCCAATTGCTACAAGCTAAGTGCCTGATTGGCATTAATGCCACAGGCTTTCTGAAATAGAGCAACACAGGGTTGTTGCCGCCTCCCCAGCCAGCAGGCAAGACCCCATTCATCTTTTATATTCTACTGATGATACCTCAGGCATTGTGACTTAGCACAATCTACCTCACTGCTACCATTTAATCCTCTGGGAGAGGCAGAATTATTTATTTGTCAACAACATATACTTTTTAAAACATTAAGTGTTGCCTAACAAAGTGACCTTGGAATGCAGGTTCATATTCCTTGAAAGTGGAGTCACAGGTAAACAAGATAGTGAAGGCAGCATTTGGTGTGCTTGCCTTTATTGAGTACAGGAGTTGAGAGGTCATATTGCAGCTGTACAGGACATTGTTTAGGCCACTTTTGAAGTACTACATTCAATTCTAGGTCTCCCTCCTACAGGAAGGATGTTGTGAAACTTGAAAAGATTTACAAAAGATTTACAAAAATGTTGCTAGCTTTGGAGGGTTTGATGCATAAGGAGAAGCTGAATAGGCTGGGGCTGTTTTCCCTGGAGCATCAGAGGCTAACGGAGGACATTACAGAAGTTTATAAAATCATGAGGAGCATGGATAGGGTGAATAGTCAAAATCTTTTTCCTTGGGTAGGGGAGTCCAAAACTAGAGGACATAGGTTTAAGATAAGAGGTGAAAGATTTAAAAGGGACCTAAGGGGCAATTCTTTTCATGCAGAGGGTGATGCTTGTACGGAATGAGCTGCCAGAGGATGTGGTGGAGACAGGTACAATTACAGGATTTAAAAGGCATAGGTATATGAATAGGAAGATTTAGAGGGATATGGGCCAAATGCTAGCAAATGTGAGTAGATTAGGTTAGGATATCTGGCCATTATGGATGAGTTGGATCAAAGGATCTGTTTCCAGGGTGTACAGCTCTATGACTCTAAATGAGCAAGGAGAATGGTACCAAAGTGGTAATGTTTCTGAATTAGTCATCCAGATGCCTAGGATAATGCTCCAAAGGTATGAGTTCAAAATTAAATTCAATTCTGCCTGATTAAAATAACATCTTTCAGGGAGATATATCAAATCATTGAGTTACATCAGGTCACTACAGATGCGGATGTGAGTGTACCACTGGTTTGCAGTGACTTAAAGAAGACGCTTTCCATTGAATAAGGTATGATGTGGAGGTGCCGGTGTTGGAGTGTGATGGACAAAGTTAAAAATCACATGACACCAGGTTATATGGAAGTACAAACTTTCGGAGCAATGCTATTCCATTAGGTAACTATTAGGGCAGGATCATAGGACACAGAATTTACAGTAAAAAAATCAAACTGTCATACAACTGATGGGATACATTAAAGGTTCAAAATGCACACAGTATGTAGGCAGTCAGTCCATGTAACACTTTATAAATTCCTACTTTGGAAATAGAACCAGTCCGACTCAAAGTTGGAATATAGATAGACTCTAACCTCACACCTTTAATGCATTCTCTGAGCTGAGATGTCACCTTCCTTTTATAAAACCTTATGTTATCTCGGGAATGTGACTTGAAAGAAGTTCTTGGATTTACATATTAATGAATCGAAACCTGCATCCCCATTCTAAGTGATTAAAGACTTAACAGCAATCAGGGTGTGTTCGATACATCTTATCAGTTGTTTGACACTTTAATCTTTTACTATGAATTCTGTGTCCTATGATCCTGTCCCACTAGCTTCCTGATAAAGGAGCTGTGCTCTGAAAGCTTTTACCTTTAAATAAACCTGTTGGACTCAAACTTGTTGTTGTGTGATTTTGAACTTTGAATAAGTCAGTTAGCACCTAAAGGGTTAACTGGAATCACAAGACAAGCTCCACCCACAGGGATGCAAAGGACTGTTCCTGTCAGGAGCTAACCAGTTTTTTTCAGGCTCTAAGTGCTAAATTCCATGTGGCTAAACAAAATGAATACTTACTCTGAAGTCTAGCCTGAGGTCTTACAGGAGACACCCATGTGATACAAAAGAAATGTAACTAGTTGTTAAGTGCTATGTAATAAACATATTCTGCTCAACAAGACCAAGTCTCTATACTGCCAAAGATTTCATGTGAGCATCTTCCCCACTTGGTACCAGTAACTAAGACTTAAATATATTCAAGACACATGGGGCTTTGCATGCTTGGGGAATTAGAGTTATGGGGGAAATGCAGGTAGGAGGAGCTGAGATGATGGATAGATCAGCCATGATCTTAATCCCGAAGCAGTATGCAACAAATCATATTGTGCTCTTTTACTTTTTAAAAATTACCACATGGACAAAATGGATTTGAGGAGACCAACAAGATTAAACTTTGTTAACATGAAGAGACCATACCAATGCTTATGGGCGCGTTATACAGCAGAAACAAAATACCTTAACATTGAGCAGGAATTTTATAAAAAGTGAGAAACCGAAGTTGAGTTCAGCACAATTATAGTCAAAAGGTTTGGGAAACCTTTAAAGACAGGGAGAGAAAAATTTAACAATCATGTTCCAGAGAAACTACAGAAAGAAAGAAGAAAGGATGTTTGTTTTGAGAGCGTGCCTTTAATATACTTCTAAAAGGAACTTGCATCTTTTATGGGACATTGCAATGTGACAATGACCAGGCAATCTGTTCCTCGTGATGATGGTTGAAGGATTAAAAATTGGTTAGGACAACTATGTTTTCTACCTTAAGCAGTAAAAATATCAAATAAAAGAATCACATAATAATAAAGATACAAGCATATTTTTAAGATATGGCATTACATAGCACTTGCTATAGTAGTTGTCCAAATTCTCTTGTGCTTCTGACCCTCTTCGATTTGTACACTACATGTGGAGCATGACCTCTGCTGTTTAATACCATGGGAAATGAATTGGGAAAGTTCTATGTATTGTTTATGGTCACATTGTTGCAAAGCTGGGATGTAGGAGTGCAAATGATGTCTTTACTTCAGAGGAATTAAATTTCAAAAGTAGCTTGTAAGAGATGAGCTCAGAAACTGTGAAGTAAGCGATCTTTATTTAACCTTGGAAAACAAATGGTGGTTTCATTCTCCACTGAAGGAAGATCAATAAATAAATACATATGTTCTATGATGTACTCGAGTTGCAAAAGATATTTCTCAGGGAACTGCTACGTTATCTAAAATGACACTCTGTTGTCCTTTACCTTTGTAACAAGTACTTTGTGTGTTCACAACAGTTCTATTTCAATCAGCCTATTTCCCCTATAATCAAGTAAAGGATCCCCAGGAGCAAATTCCAAGACAAATTTGACACTAAGCTACACAGAGAGATGTTAGGGCAGTTGACCAGATGCTTGTTTAAACATGGACGCAATACAGAAGCTCTCTCCAGAATTAAATAAGGACACTGTTGTAGAATTTCTGCAGTTTATGCTAATCACCATTGCTTGTTATAAAATTGAGATACAAGAAATGCAACTGATGTAGCTATTCAGAAGTCATTATAAAATATAAAGATTAAGCAGTGCCACATTTTAAAGTAATGCATTTCATTTGATTGAATCAACAATTCCGGAAAAATAGCTATCATCTGCTGTTAGGAAAGTCAACTGGGAAAAGTTGACAAGTTTGCCATTCAGAGCATTTTGATATCTTCTACAAATTAAAATCTGGCTACTTACCTCTAAAGGATAATATTCTCAGGAAGAAATAAATAATCATATTAATGTGGCTCTTGTTACATCCTCAGGCAATTTCAAAGCACCTTATAATCAATTAGTGATTGTTGAATTCCAGTCACCCTAGGTATATGGTCAATCAGAGCAGACAGTTTGCACATAAAGCAGGCCATTAAATAAAATGAATGACTACTTAATGTGCCTCAGCAGTGTTGATGTTGGCAGGAATACTGGCAAAGAGATGAGAAGACCAGTCAACACCTCGGTTATGTCCACCTGTAATGTAATTTTCTGAAGATATACAGGGGTGCAGGAGAGGGCAGAGCTTATAACTACAAACCTCGGCATTTTCAGGGAATGGTCAGTCCTGCCGGCAAACTTATATTTTAACTGAATTGAAGTGAATTAGGTTCATTGTCACATGTACTCAAATGAGTACAGTGGAATGTTTATATGTCGCCACTCACAGCGCTATTTTAGCTTCAAGGTACCTAGGTACATTTTCTTCAATTACAAGATTAGTTACAGTGTAACAATGTCACTAACACATGACACCATCTTAGGTACAGAGTACCTACAATCAATACTTGGCTACAGAATAGAGAACTGAAGAAAAGTGAGTTACACTACAGTTATACGCAGTCATCAGCTTTCTTGCACAGGGTCACCAGTCATTGGTGACCCCGCACAACGTCAGTGGTTGCTGGTGTCCCCTGCACAGCTTCAGTGGTCGTTGTCCCTGCACAGTGCCACTGGTTGCTGGTGACCCCGCAAAATGTCACTGGTTGCTGGTGACCTTGCACAGCGTCACCGGTGCCCCCACAGCGTCACTGGTCACTTGTGCCCCCCCCCCGCCATACAACATTACTGGTCGCTGGTGTCCCCGCACAGTATCACCGGTCGCTGGTGGCCCTGCACAGCATCACCAGTCATTAGTGTCCTCGCACAGCGTCGCTGTCACTGGTGCCCCGCACAACATCACCGGTCGCTGGTGTTCCCGCGCAGCGTCACCGTTCGCTGATGTCCCCGCACAGCGTCACTGGTGTCCCCGCACAGAATCACCTGTGATCCTGCACAGCGTCACTGGTGCCTGGTGTCCCCACACAGCGTCTTTGGTGCCTGGTGACCCCGCACAGCGTCACTGGTCTCCAGTGACCCCCCCCCTCCTCCCATACAACATCACTGGGCACTGGTACTCCCGCACAGTATCACTGGTCATTGGTGCCCCCCCGTACAACATTACTGGTCGCTGGTGTCCCCGCACTGCGTCACTGGTGACCCCGCAAAGTGTCACTGGTCTCTGGTGTCTCCGAACAACATCACTGGTGCCCCTGCACAGCATCACAGGTTGATGGTATCCCCGCACAGTGTCACCGGTCGCTGGTGTCCCTACACAATGTCACTCGTTGTTGGTGTGTCTGCACGGCGTTGCTGGTCACTGGTGTACCTGTGTGTGTGGACACGGGTCACTGGTGTACCTGTGTGTGGACACTGGTCACTGGCTTTCCTGTTGCGGGCTGCCAGCTGCCAACCTTGCCTCGGACACTGGGAGTTAGAGGCCAGGGCCAGGCGTCCGAAGCCAAGAGAATGGAGGAAAAGAGGGAGAAAACAAGGGAAAAAAAAGATAAAGAATGGGCGGAGCAGATGAACTCCAGCTGGAGCGTCTTATTCTGCTGCCATCTTACCAGAAGAAAGCACAATGCATGCTGGGAATTGTAATCCATTACTTTTAACTCCCTTTAACTGATTGAAATTTTTTTCAGGAATTTCCATGAATGTAAGCTACAAGGTTCTCAGGAAACAACAGTGAAACTCAAAACATTATTACATGCAATTTGAACATAGGAAATTATCATATGAATTTGTGTAAAGGATAAGCTTCTGAGGCTAAATTTTTCATGAAAACATAGGTGGTTGACTTTTACACAAAGGACATTTTTGGAATAATTAAGATCCAACCTCTGCCATCACCTCCGTGTGTAGTTGCTCCAATCAACTCTGCCCTTGACATTCGGAACTGAACTAACTCCACAGAGGGCAGTAGCCCGTCCATCAAGTCACCCTTTATTTACATGTGCACAGTACATAATGCTGATCCAGCTGCCTCAGAGGAGCTCTCAGAATGAACTGAACCTCTGACACTCCTATTTTTTTCTTTCATGTGCAGGTGTGAGACACAGTGAGAGACACATGGTGTATGAATCTTTATTCAATTTCTACCACCAGGAAGATAGGAAAACACCCGGGTGGCCAGGGACAAGCAGTGCCCTTCACAAAAGGCAGTGCTATGAGATCAAACATTGAAGGTGAGGTCAGGGATTAAATTAAAATAGAGTTGGAGGGGGAAATAATGCACTCCACTCCCTGTGGCACCCATCTCTCCCTGAACAACCCCAGGGTGTTGGTGGACACCGCGTGCTCCATCTCCAAGGACACCCGGGCCCTAACGTAACTGCGGAAGAGGGGCAGGCAGTCGGCCCTAACGACCCCCTCCACGGCCCGCTGCCTGGACCTGTTTATGACCAGTTTGGCCAGGCCCAGGAGCAGACCCGAGGTTTTCAGTCCTGCCCTCCCTCCTGCGTACCGGGTGCCCGAAGATCAGGAGCGTGGGACTGAAGTGCAACCAAAAGCAGAGGAGAAGGTTTTTCAGAAAATCAAAGAGGGAGTGCAAATGCCCACACCCAATATACACATGGTCCATGGACTCAACAGCTCCACAGAACAAGCAGTTGGGCTGGGAGTCTGTGAACCACCGCAATCTGCGGTTGCAGGGGACTGTGGCATGCAACACCCTCCACCCCAGATCCCCGAGAGAAAGAGGGGAGGACTCCCGCGTAGAGAGCCCTCCTCTGGAGATCCCCACCCAGTGGCAAATGGGCACACCAGGGCGTGTGCGGACGGTGGATGAGGGAGAAGAGGTGGATGGTGTACAGCAGCAGTTGATACAAGGCCCACCTTTTCACCCCCTGAAAAGAAACAAAATTAAAAATTCCGGAGGTGGCTCAGGTTGTGGGGCACAGGCTACTGCGGGAAGTACGGGACCTTGGGGCCAATGTGAAATTCCGTCCAGGCTGGGATGAGCGCGGACGGGATCCCACCGCACACCTGAGCGTCCAACTGGTGCACTACGTCGGGTCCGAGCACCGCTGTTAAGGCGTCGGATGGCGGTGGCCACGTACCGGACGTCTACCGCTGCCCTGCTCGCTATGTCTTGCGGCAACTTCCAGCCCAGGCCCCCGGCACCCAGCACGTCCCTGACCCTGGTCACCCTCACCACCACGGCCCTCCCCTCCGATACCCACTCGAACCCGCGAGCACGGAGGTGCGGATTCCTGAGCTCCCTGACGACAGCCGCTACTCCTGCCGGAGGGTAGGCGTGGCGCGATTCGATCATGTTCCAAACAGTGATCAGGTCCTGGTAAAAGACAGGCAGCACCTTGAGGGCGACCTCCTAACCATCACGGTCGACTAACAGGAGCTGCGTGTCATAGTTGAGGTTACGCACCTGGCGGAAAAAATACGTCGCCAGGGCGCACCACCTAGGAGGAGGCTTGGCGTAAAGTTATCGCTGCAAGGTCTGAAGGTGGAAGGTCGCGATCTGGGTGTGGACACACACCAGCGACTGACCACCCTCCTCAATAGGGAGACTCAGAACCTGCGCAGCGACTCAGTGCATCTTTTTGTCCCAGAAGAAGTCGACCAACGTTCTCTGGATGTCAGCGACAAAGCCAGGAGGAGGGACCAAAGTGACCAGCCGGTACCACAGCATGGCGGCCACCAGCTGGTTTATGACCAGCACTCGGCTCCTGTAAGATAGCACTCGGAGCAGTCCTGTCCAGCGGCCTAGGCGAGCCGAAACTTTGGTCTCCAGCTCCTGCCAGTTGGCCGGCCAGGATTCCTCGGCCGGGCTGAGGTAGACCCCCAGGTAGAGGAGATGGGTGGTACTCCAGCTGAACCCCCGAAACTCCTCCAGCAGGGAGTCCACCTGCCACGGACCAACCAGTAGCCCGGAACATTTGGCCCAGTTGATCGTAGCAGAAGATGCTGCCGAGTACACGGCCTGGCACTCGCGCATCCTCCCCAGGTCAGCCGGGTCGGTGAAAGTGAGGAGCACGTCGTCGGCGTAGGCCGAGAGGACCACCCCCGTGCCCGCGCCGCGCAGAACCAGCCCTGACAACCTCCCCCACAAGAGGCGCAGGAAAGGCTCCACGCACAGGGAATACAGCTGGCCGGACGGGGGCAGCCCTGACGCACTCCTCTCCCGAAGCGAAGGGGTGCCATCAGGGACTCGTTAACTTTAACCAGACACTCTGCGGCGGCGTACAAAAGTCGGATCCGGGCGAGGAACTGCGTCCCGAACCCGAATGCCCACAGAGTCCCAAGCAGGTACTCGTGATCGACCCTGTCGAACGCCTTCTCCTGGTCAAGAGACAGGAAGGCGCTCGGCAGACCAGCCCGTCGACTTCATTCTCTTCAGAAGGCAAAGGCATTGAGGCAGCCACATCCACATTGTCCGTCTCAGGTTCCGGATTAGTTAGAAAGCTAGTCAATGAGCCAGGCATGTTTGTTCCCATATGTTTGTTAGTTTGCAGTTTCATATGGTCTGCTTCTCTAGGACTGTCGCACTTACCCAATCTTTATTCATCACTGGACCTGACCTTGCATCGATCACTCTTATTATCCATGCAGGGCCATTCCCGTGGTGCCTACATCAAACTTCATCCTCTGAAGCAAACTGTTTCTCTCGCTTAGTGGAGACTTGTGTCTGTTATTGGTCTTCCTGATGCTGTTTCATCCCTCCCCTACCCCGGTCCAGGAAGATCAGATTTAACCTGGTGTGAAATCTTCTCCCCATTAGCAACTCTGCTGGAGCTATCCCTGTAGTTACATGAGGGGTCACCCTTTAATTAAATAGGAACCAGGACCGTTTGGTTTCTAGTGAAGATGTAGGTTGTCTCTTTAAC
Organism: Hemiscyllium ocellatum; assembly: GCF_020745735.1. Lineage (NCBI taxonomy): Eukaryota > Metazoa > Chordata > Chondrichthyes > Orectolobiformes > Hemiscylliidae > Hemiscyllium > Hemiscyllium ocellatum. The sequence goes on from NC_083430.1 coordinate 43,926,093, forward strand.
TCTGCCTTCAAAGTTTGGACTGCTCTTTCTGCCAGACCATTGGATGAAGGATGGTATGGAACTGTCCTTATGTGGCAAATATTCGAAAGTCACTGTTGGTAAATGATGGACCTTTATCTCTGAGCAACACTTCCGGGATTCTGTGCATTCCAAAATATATGTGCAGTTTTTCCTTCGTTGCCTCGTGTTTGACAAATGAATGCTATGCACATCCAGCCACTGAATAGACATCCACAATGACTAAGGACGTTCAGTCCACAAAAGCACTTGTACAGACGATGTATAAAGGAATTCAGGGTTTACCCAGCCATCCCCATGAATGTGGGGGAGCTGCTGGTGGTACTTTTTGTCCTTATTGGCATTCTGGGCACTCCCCCATGAGCACAGCTATTTCTGCATCCAATCCCGGCCACTAGACATAACCTCTCATCAACATCTTCATTTTGGAAACCCATGGATCTCCCTGGTGAGGTTTACCCAGTGTCTGGCAGTGACCTTTGCTCAGACAGTCACTCTTGATCCCCAAAGTAATATGCCATCCTCTACTATAATCTGGAGATTCCTGGTCCAAAAAGGTTCCAGTTCTAGTTGTGACAGCCTTTTGGTTTCCTCCCATCACCACCAACTACATCAGTTTTGCTAGGACTGGATCTTTCAGTGTTCAAAGTCTGATATTGTCAGCTGTGACTGGAAGTGGGTCCAGAAAAATTAAAACCATTACGAAAATTCCAGTGGTGGTACCACCGGCAGTGTATCTGCCAGTGGGAGGCAGCTCAATGCATCTGTGTTTGCTACTTGGCCTTCTGAATGGTGTAATTATACGCACTTAGTATTAGAGCCCACCAATGGATTTGGCCTGAAATGGCATTGCTTTGCCCTCTTTAAACAGACATAGCAGGGGTTTGTGGTCTGTTATCACTACAAATTTACATCCATATAGGTATTGATTGAACTTCCAGACTCCAAATATGACCGCCAAACTTTTCTTCTCTTTCTTGAAAATGGGTACAGGGTATAAGCAGAAAGGGAAAATGTTAAGTGCTAAGTTTTGTGAAACAAGAGGTTCAGCTGAGCATGATTCAGAACAGATAACAACTTACAGTTAACAATTGGGTGCTGGAGGCAAGCGTAATGATTAACAAGGTGGAAAAGCAGTCATTATGTACAGCTATTTAACAAAATGAGGTAGCATTCAATGTGTGAGGCCAGTTTAACATGGTGAAAAGCTCTGGATGTCAGTTTGCTCGCTGAGCCAGAAGGTTTGTTTTCAGATGTTTCATCACCATACTAGGTAACATCATCAATGAGTCTCTGAGTGAAGCATCAGTAGCATAGCCTGCTTTCTATTTGTGTTTAGGTTTCCTTGGGTTGATGTAATTTCCTGTGGTGACATAATTTCCTGTGGTGATGTAATTTCCTGTTATTTTTCTCAGGGGGTGGTAAATGGGATCCAAGTCAATGTGTTGGTTGATAGAGTTCCAGTTGCAATGCCATGCTTCTCAGAATTATTGTGCGTGTCTCTGATGTGTTGTCACAATGAAGTGGTGTCCTTCCTCATCAGTATGTAAGGATACTAGTGAGCGTGTGTCATATTTTCTTGTGGCTAGTTGATGTTTATGTATCCTGGTGGCTAGTTTACTGCCTGTGTGTCCAATGTAGTGGTTTATGGTGAGACCGTAAAGATATAAAAGAGAACTAAGGGGCAACTTCTTCACGCAGAGGATGATACGTTATGGAATGAGTTGCCAGAGGAAGTGGTGGAGGCTGGTACAATTGCAACATTTAAGAGGCATTTGGATGGGTATATGAATAGGAAGGGTTTGGAGGGATATGGGCTGGGTGCTGGCAGGTGGGACTAGATTGGGTTGGGATATCGGCATGGTCAAGTTGAAGAGAAGGGTCTGTTTCCGTGCTATATATATCTATGAATCTATGATTCTAGTGTTTGTTACGGTTCTTGCAAGGTATATTGTTAATGACATTGGTTGTACTTGTTGTCTGTATAGGGTTTTTCAAGTTCATTAACTGCTGTTTTAGTGTGTTGGTGGGTTTTTGGGTTACCAAGATACCAAGGGGTCTGAGTAGTCTGGCAGTCATTTCCAAGATGTCTTTGACGTAGGGGAGAGTGGCTAGGGTTTCTGGATGTGTTTGGTCTTCTTGTTTGGGTTTATTGTTGAGAAATCGGCGGGCTGTGTTCTTTGGGTACCCATTCTTTTTGAATACACTGTCTAGGTGAGTTTTCTCCGCTCTGCATTGTTCCTCTGTGCTGCAGTGTGTGGTGGCTCATTGAAATAATGTTATAATGCATTTACAAAAGAACTGTAACAAACACTACATTGGACAAACAGACAGAAAACTAGCCATCAGGATACATGAATATCAACTAACCACAAAAAGACATGACCCACTCTCACTAGTGTCCTTACATATGGATGAGGAAGGGCATCACTTCAAGCGGGACAACACATCCATCCTAAGACAAGCCAACCAGAGACACGCACGAGAATTCCTAAAAGCATGGTATTCCAACCAAAATTCTATCAACAAACACATTGACTTGGATCCCATTTACCACCCCCTGAGAAAAATAACAGGAAATGACATCATCACAGGAAATTACATTGGCAACTCAAAGAAAACCTAAATACATAAATAGAAAGCAGGCCATGCCACCAATGCTTCATCAGGAGTGTCACTGATGATGATACCTAGTATGGTGACAAAACATCTGAAAACAAACCTTCTAGCTTAGTGAGCAAACCTGCATCTAGAACCTCAACCTGAGCTACAAATCTACTCAAAATTCACTAAGGTGAAAAGTATTCATTACGGTGAAGCCAATTATTTATTGTGTAACTACAGATGGCTTAATCTTTACTATTAACATTCATTGATTCAAACGGTCACCCAATTATGTATGTTGCCTTATCTGGATGTTCCTCCCTATAAAATGAGTTCATTGAGAAACTACTCTTCCAGAGAAGACCGTGAACTCGTGTCTCTGTGCACTTGGGCAATCATTCTTTCTCCTCCAGGGCCCAGAATAAAGGTGAAGGAGTTAAACTACACTGTGTCTCTGAGTGTTTTGCTTCGACTGAGGGAGGGATTGGGATGACAATATTGGCGTAGACAGCAGGATCCAAACAAATAGTTACAATCATACAGTGTCAGCAGCTGTCCGAAATATCAGTGTCTCAAGATGGACTGGCCCACAAGGTAAGATTTTAAACCTCGATCCCTCACAATATTCCTGTATGCCGGAGATAGTCCCCTTGTTCAAGCGCTCTCTATTCTATGGATTCCTCAAGTTGTAATTAGTTCAGTTGAGAGACACAATCGCGCCAACAGGCAGAGGCTTGAGGCTCTGCGCTGCATTGGGGGGGAGGGGCGGTGTGAATGAGGTTTGAATCCTCTACCCGGTACTGGGGTTAGAGTCCCCTGGGATGGGTTTGGTTGAGGTTTGAGTCCTCTGTGTGGTACTGGGTTAAAGTCCCCTTGGGGTGGATGTAGTTTAGGTTCCAGTCTTCTGCAGGGTACTGGGGTTCGAGTCTACTGGGTGAGTTGATTTGGGATTCAAGTCCTCCGCACTGTGCTGAGGTTCCAGCCTTCTGTGTTAAGTGAGCTTTGAGCCTTCTGTGTTTAATTGGGATTTGAGTTCTCTGTGTTTAAGTGGGATTTGGGTTCTCTGCGTTTAAGTGGGATTCGAGTTTTGTGTTTAAATGGGGTCCCAGCTCCCGTGAGGAGTAAAGTGAGAAAGGGGTTAAAGCCCCCTAGTGGCAAAATTTGAGGCTCTGTGAGTCTTTGTTCTGGGGGGAAGAGAGTGGCTTGGACTGCAGCACCATGTGGTCAGCTGTGAGGGCTTTCTCTTTTAACAAGTATAATTTCAGTGAGAGGATGCAAAAAAGAGAGAAACGCTGAAATTAAGGTTGTACTAAGGTTTGAAAAGGGAAAGTTTCAATGTATATTGTGCCATGCCTTAGTGTTTGATATTTGAAAATCTTGGTTTGTTAAAATACTGGTTCAGAAAATCTTTTTAAGTAACTGCTTTGCCTTGTTGGAATCAGCATCTCAATTCAATGTGTTTTGTGGGCTACGCAATGGGCACATTTTGTTTTTATATTGACATTGTACAACATTATGCCCTTTTTAAAATTATCAAACATGTAACCTAAAAGCTGGTAGGTATAGCGAATGCTGGATGACGAAAGAAATTGAGGGTTTGGTTAAGAAAAAGAAGGAAGCATATGTCAGATACAGACAGGATAGATCAAGTGAATCCTTAGAAGAGTATAAAGAAAGTAGAAGTGTACTTAAAACGCAGACATGAGATAGCTTTGGCAAATACAATTAAGGAGAATCCAAAGGCTTTTTTACAAATATATCAAGGACAAAAGGGTAACTAAGGAGAGAATAGGGCCCCTCAAAGATCAGCAAGGCAGCCTTTGTGTGGAGCCACAGAAAATGGGGGAGATACTAAATTAATATTTTGTATCAGTATTTACTGTGGAAAAGGATATGGAAGATATAGACTGTAGGGAAATAGGTGGTGACATCTTGTAAAATGTCCAGATTGCAGAGGAGGAAGTGCTGGATGCCTTGAAACGGTAAAAGGTGGATAAATCCCCAGGACCTGATCAGGTGTACCTGAGAACTCTGTGGGAAGCTAGAGAAGTGATTGCTGGGTCTCTTGCTGAGATATTTGTATCATCGATAGTCACAGGTGAGGTGCTGGAAGACTGGAAGTTGGCAAACGTGGTGCCACTGTTTAAGAAGGGTGGTAAAGACAAGCCAGGGAACTATAGACCAGTGAGCCTGTCCTTGGTGGTGGGCAAGCTGTTGGAGGGAATCCTAAGGGACAGGATGTACATGTATTTGGAAAGGCAAGGACTGATTAGGAATAGTCAACATGGCTTTGTGTGTGGGAAATCATGTCTCACAAACTTGGTTGAGTTTTTTGAAGAAGTAACAAAGAAGATTGATGAGGGCACAGCAGTAAATGTGATCTATAGGGACTTTAGTAAGGCATTCAACAAAGTTCCCCATGGGAGACTGATTAGCAAGGTTAGATCTCATGGAATACAGGGAGAATTAGCCATTTGGATACAGGACTGGCTCAAAGATAGAAGACAGAGGGTGGTGCTGGAAGGTTGTTTTTCAGACTGGAGGCCTGTGACCAGTGGAGTGCCACAAGGATCGGTGCTGGACCCTCTACTTTTTGTCATTTATATAAATGATTTGGATGCGAGCATAAGAGGTACAGTTAATAAGTTTGCAGATGACTCCAAAATTGGAGGTGTAGTGGCCAGCGAAGAGGGTTACCTCAGATTACAGCAAGATCTGGACCAGATGGGCCAATGGACTGAGAAGTGGCAGATGGAGTTTAATTCAGATAAATGCGAGGTGCTGCATTTTGGGAAAATAAATCTTAGCAGGACTTATACACTTAATGGCAAGGTCCTAGGGAGTATTGCTGAACAAAGAGACCTTGGAGTGCAGGTTCATAGCTCCTTGAAAGTGGAGTTGCAGGTAGATAGGATAATGAGGAAGGCGTTAGGTATGCTTTCTTTTATTGATCAGAGTATCGAGTACATGAGTTGGGAGGTCATGTTGCGGCTGTACAGGACATTGGTTAGGCCACTGTTGGAATATTGCATGCAATTCTGGTCTCCTTCCTATCGGAAAGATGTTGTGAAACTTGAAAGGGTTCAGAAAAGACTTACAAGGATGTTGCCAGGGTTGGAGGATCTGAGCTACAGGGAGAGGCTGAACAGGCTGGGGCTGTTTTCCCTGGAGTGTCAGAGACTGAGGGGTGACCTTTTAGAGGTGTACAAAATTATGAGGGGCATGGATAGGATAAATAGACAAAGTCTTTTTCCTGGGATCGGGGGTCCATAACTAGAGGGGATAGGTTTAGGGTGAGTGGGGAAAGATATAAAAGAGACCTAAGGGGCAACGTTTTCACGCAGAGGGTGGTACGTGTATGGAATGAGCTGCCAGAGGGAGTGGTGAAGGCTGGTACATTTGCAATATTTAAGAGGCATTTGGATGGGTATATGAATAGGAAGGGTTTGGAGGGATATGGGCCGGGTGCTGGCAGGTGGGACTAGATTGGGCTGGGACATCTGGTCGGCATGGACAGGTTGGACCGAAGGGTCTGTTTCCATGCTGTACATCTCTATGACTCTATGCAACCTTAAAACAAATTGATTGAGTGACTTGAGCCCCTGATGTTTTTTAAAATTCTACAATGCCAGTTTAAAACAAAACAGTTGGGTTAGTGGTCATGGTTTACCCAGATGAGAGTATTGTATTGACATACCTTTGCTGCTGTGTGTTTAATGCAGAGTGTCCACAAAAAGAGTGCATTTTTAATTTGATGTTTTGTTAAGATTTTAGGGAATATCAGAACTTGAGGGTGCGCTGTTTAAATTCTGTTAATTATTGTTAAGACTTCATTGGTCCCCTTCATATTGCAAATTCAAAGAATGTTGATCTCTACCAAAATTGCCACTGTAATTCTGACTGTTTTAATTTGGAAGTTTCATTTGGAGAACATATTTTAAAATATTCAGCATTGGTTTCCCACGAATATTTGAGATTTCAACCAGAACTGAAACTGCCTCTTCAATTGGAAAGCACAGAGAACATATTGTTGTTTTCCTGCTGTTCCAGATTTTTGAAATACTTTTTCTGACAGTTTTCAAATTAGCCAGGTGTCAATTTGTTAAAGGAAAATAATTTTTGAATAACCTGAATGGGGTTCCCCGAGGGTTTAATCTTAGGACCATTGATTGTTGTTTATAATTGACTGAATTGTTTAGGCAGTACAATTTGGAAGTTTATGGATTGTTTAAAAATGGATAATGTCATACATAATGAAGAGTAATAGACTTCAAGAATTCAAAGAATGTTGAAATAGGCAGACATCGTTTAGAGTAGTTAAATGTGTGACTGCTTTTATACTAATAACCACCTTGGCAAGGAGGGAATGAGAGGAAATGCAAAGATACTTTCAGCAGCTAGCATCTTCTCTAGAGTTTCTCTATTCACAGGTAAAGCACATCTTCAGACCACCCCCTACCCCTCCACAACCTGATCCAACAGATTCAATCAACTCCCCAGTCATGAGCACAAAAAGTGAAGAAGCCAGCAACAGTCAAGAGGAGGTCGGAACACCTTTTGTCAGTGGCCTCCCTATGGCCATTAAATAATGTGAGCTTTACCTTGTCTTTTGATCATTAAAGGGATATGAAAGTTCACTGTTCAAGCTAACATCACGACAGCCAGTTGGCTTTGTGACATTTAACAGCAGAGTGGGAGCAGACATAGCAAAGAATGCTGCATTCACCCAGCCTGCTGCCGCACTGCACACTCACATGTGCTGGTATCCTCCATCTGAAGCATCTCTCGAAGGATGGAAGCTTCGTCAGTTTTGTGAAGCATTTAACTGCCCTTATACGTGAATTCAGATTTCTCCATGGAGTGATGTAAAAGGACAGAATAGATGTTGTTTTCAGGTTAGACTTTATTGGAGGAGATTTTGGAGAACTGGCCCATTTTCACTCGACTTGGAGGGGATGGAGTGGTCACTAAGGACTGTGGATTTAAGAACTTTACTGGTGAATTCTTTTTCCACATGGGAGGATTCTTCAAACTCTAATTACTGTAACAGACTAGTAATTTTTTTGTTATAATCATTGTGTGTTATGTATCAATAACTTGGTTAAATACTGGCTGTGAGAGTCTTCTGAAAGCTGGTAGTGCCATTGGTTATCATAAAATGGTAAATGGAGGGAATGAGAATGTGATATAGGGTCTAAGCAGGCAGGGACAGTGTTAAGTTCTGAGTTTTGTGAAACAAGAGGTTCAGCTGAGCATGAGTCAGATCAGATAATAACTTACAGTTAACAATGGGGTGCTGGAGGTAAGGGTAATGGGTTAACAAGGTTGAAAAGCAGTCATTATTTAGAGCCATTTAACAAGTCGAGGTAGCATTCATTATGTGAGGACAGTTTTACAAGATGAGAAGTATTCATTATGTGAAGCCAGTTATTCATGTGTAACAGCAGATGGCTTAATCTTTACTATTGACACTCATTGATTAATTGGGTGACCGTTACAATGTGCATGTTGCCTTATCTGGATGCTCCTCCCTATAAAATGACTATGTAAGTTCATTGAGAAACTGCTGTTCCAGAGAAGAGTATTAATTCATGTCTCTGTGCACATGAGTGATCATTCTGTCACCCTCCAGGGCTCAGAGTAAAGATGAGGGAGGTAAAATTACACTGCATCTCTGAGTGTTTTGCTTCAGCTGAAGGGGGAAACTGGACGACAGGCTTATTTATGCTCTGCATTAGCCAAAGTCCTGGATGCATAAGTGATTGGGCATTCCTCTCCATGGGGCTGACTATGAGCTAATGTCACCTCAATGCTGTACAGGGGGGCATCACATGTTAATACCAGATCTCAATTGTGCCAACACCTTAGAGGATGATAGTTGCTTCTGCACTTCCCTGGATGCTATGGCTTGGCTACACATTCATTTCCAAGGCTGCCCTTTTTTTAAGAGTTGATGCAAAGGTACCAGGATGGAGGCCATGTCTGGATGTTTCACCACAATTCAACAACTCAAGGAAAGACTTAAACTCCGGTACAGACATGGGAGCAGGGGTGTCCTCACTTTATCTTCCAACAAGCATAACCTGGTCACGTCAAATCTGCAGCTCAGGAAGGTCACTTGGAGGGCCTGGAACACACATTTTTCCCTTAGGCATTTGCCTGCTTGAGAGAAACATCTAAGGACTATGTCCAAGTTCTCTAAGTCATCCTTATTGATCATTCCTGTTATTAGCATGCTATCTAGATAAATGGCGACTGGGGTAGACCTTTTAAAATGTTTTCTATCTTCCGCTGAAAATATGCACAGGCTGACAATACCCCAAGTGGCAGTCTCATAAATTGGTATGAACCCTTATGGGTATTAAATGTAGAGTACTTCTGGGAACCCTCATCCAACCACCATTGCAAGTACACATGACTCATGTTCAGCTTCATGAAGGATATCCCCACTCCACTCCAGCTCTGCGTATACATATTCTATGTGAGGGGTTGGGTATTTATCCAGTTGCGAAAAATGGTTTACTATTTGTTTAAAATCCCCACAAAGGCAAACCAACCCATTGGGCTTCACCATCAGTACAACCAATGCTCCCCATTCTTCAAACTGCAATGGTTTCATGATGCCTTCACTTTCCAGCCTTCTGATTCCTGCCTCTACATTTGCCCGTAAGGGGAATGGCAGTGGCGGGGCCTTGTAGAATCACTTCCTGGTCAACGTGCAAGGTGATTTTTGGCTCTTTTGATACTCCCTAGACCTTCCTGAAAGCCTTCCGGGAATTTAATTAGGACTTCACTCTGGCAGCCGTTTCTAAGTGTAAAATATTGAGCCAATTTAGGTCAATCTTTCTCAATCAATTTTACCCCCTCGGCTCAGGCCCAAGCCTTTTATGACAATCAGTGGTATCTGAACCAGTTACTTTTCATAAGAGACCAGAACTGAAGTTGTATCCTTCATCTGTAAAGGTTCCCTGGTATAGGCTTTGTTTTGGGGTTTTGCAGTGGGTTGACCTCGAGTCCCTCTGTTCAGGATATCTCCTGAGTGCAGCTATGCAATTGCCTCGACTCATGTGGTATTCCTCAAGCTCAGTTGGACAGGCAAGGATATCCACTTCCATCTGAATACCCTGCAACTCATATGCTCCACTTGTCACATTTTCCAATGATAAAGACAGTTGTAGTAGCTGTTTGAAGTCCAGCTGGGCTTCATCTAGTAGGAGCATTTGCATATTTAATTCAATAATCCCCCATATCAAATGGTCTTTCAGCATCTCATTCAGGGTTAAACCAAAGTCACATGCCTCTACCAGTCATCTTAACCGACTTAAAAACGCTGATACAGATTCCCCAGGTTCTCAAATTACCATGTAAAACTGAGAGCATTTCAGACATAGGGGTCATAATATTCCTTAACTAAATCTGTCAACTCTTAAAAGGTTTTAGTATTTGGTGCCTCAGAGAAATTTAGGTTCCTAATAACCAAAAAAACTGTGGGTCCACAAGCTGTCAGATGAATTATTTGTTGCTTTTCATCTACCCCAATGTCATTTGCCCAGAAAAAATAACGCATTCATTCCACTTACTGGATCCAGGCTTCAAACGTAGAGTTTATCAAGTCAAGCTTCCCAAATGACAGTATAATGCCTGAAATGCTTACTCCCACACCCCCCAACTCAACAACAACTGTTGCAAGTAAATTTCTTCAGGACAATGGTTTTCTGTCATCACCACTGAAATAACTTCACAGAGACCAGTATCCTGTTGCCAAGTCACTCGTTATTTACACATGGAGAGTCCTTGATTCTGATCCAGCTCCCTTAGAGCCAGTTCTCAGAATGAACAGAACCTCTGACACTCCTGTTTTTTATCTGTCAGCTGGGGCTCCCTGATTGGACAGGTTAACATCCCCAATCAGGGAATCATACGCTATGAGGTCTACCTGGCTGACCTAGTTACAATCATTGTAGAGCCAATAATAGTTTTGCTCTTAAAACTAAATAAAAACATTCATGGAGATGGACAGTAATTTCAGTATATAATTCATTAAATACATTAAATTAATCAAAAAATAAGCCATAAACACACAAAGTTTTACAATTTCACTATTTTTTTCACACTACAGAAAATAACGCTACTTTACATCAGAAAATGCACCAAATGAGTGCTAAACTGAATACAAGTTACTCTCTCCTTGTCTGCAGAAACAAATAATTCTACCAATCTACTTCTTGAATCAAAACATCATGTGAATCAACAACATCATCAGCATTTACATTAATTTGGCCATTTAATTCCATAAATAATCACCTTCAGTGCCATTAAGTATGATAACTGACATGGAAGTATATGAAAATGAATGTTTTTTTTAGCCAGAAGTCAAGGGTCAGATTTTGGACAAGAATGACCATTATTTGAGTATAAGCAATATATTCTATTGTCAATTCTGATATCAACATGTCCAACTCTAAACTTCAAACTGATTTTATATTTTAAATCGGATGTAAAAAGCTGACAAAGATATTCGCCCAAGGGTCAAATGTCTTCTTTTGTGGATTCTCATTACTCCTCCATCTCAAGAGCAAACAAAAGGAACATTCTAGACTGATATGAATCAATGTCACTCAATGGAACCAATCCAAGGTATTATAAAATTGAAAGGATCTTCAAAATCAAATACACTGAATGTCTTAAACTCTCAAGGTGCAAAGCAACAACACAGGATTTTGAATCAAAATATACAACACCCTTTACAAACACAGGCCTTTGAACCTGTAAAATGTCACTTGATGAGGGAGCCATGTTTCGTCTGCTTTTAAAATCAGCCATATGCTGTTTGTAGACAGTTCCTTCAGCCATTGAACCAGTTGACAAAGGGCTAGACCATGACCTAGTTACAAGTCACCAAGCAGCTACACAATAATATCGTGTAAGCAGGAAATCCTAACTTGTTCCAGTTAAAGTTCACTGGATAAATCAAACTCTGACAAATTTGACAATGAGAAACTGTACAAACTACTGAAATCTTTTGCTGTACAACACTCCCATTTCAACCTAAAGCTTTAAAACCATCTGAGAAACAACAGGAGGGAGATTAGAGATCAATAATATGAGAAAACAGATAATTAAAATCTACAACAATAGATTACTTTCCTCTGTATCTGATTTTTATGTGTGAGTGATACTTGACATTCAGTACAGAATAAATATGAGAACAAAAAATCTTCTTTATTTTAAAACATACAAAAGCTTGCTTCCAGGTTATTTAAGTGGGATGTGCAGCCTGGTGGAGTAAAAAAGAACAAATACACTCCTTTTGTCATAAAAGACGCAGATCATGGGGAGTAATGAAACATAATAATTCTGACCGTGACAATTTAGAAAGGTAAGTTCCAGCATAATCCTCAATTGAAATCCAGTCTTCAAAATTTTAGATCATTTAATGTAGATCTTATGTGGCATTGCTCACATTAGCTGATATGCTGGTTTATAAATGCAGGAGTATTAGGTCAAGTAATACTGCAACCTAGAATTTCTGGTGGTGTTAGTTTAATGTTGCAATAATCCAGATATTTTAAGTGGGTCAATATTATATATATGTATATGAGACTGGACTATTTTGTCCGAACCTTATCTGTTCTATAGAGTCATAGAGGTGTACAGCATGGAAACAGACCCTTCGGTCCAACCCATCCATGCCAACCAGATATCCCAACCCAATCTAGTCCCACCTGCCAGCACCCGGCCCATATCCCTCCAAATCCACCCTGTTCATATACCCATCCAAATGCCTTTTAAATGTTGCAATAGCTTTTGTCTGAGTTGGCTGTCTGAATAGCTTAGACCACATGTAAAGTTAAATAAATGAAGACTTGTATTTGTATAGTACCTTTCACAACTTTGGACATCAAAGATTGCTTTGCAGCCACCAAAGTCATTTTGAATTGTTGTCATTATTTATGAAATGCCAATTTGTCAACAGAAAGCTCCTATAAATAATAGCTGTTAATGACCAGGTAACCTGGTATTTTGTGATGCTGATTCAGGGATGGATATTGGAAAAGATGCCATGGAAAACTCCTTTGTTTTTCTTCAAAATAGTGCCAAGGGATCCTTTCAAATCCACCTGAAAGGACAGAGTCTCAGTTTAATGTTTCATCCAAAGATGGAATTTGCCAGAGTGCAGCATTCCATCAGTGCTGGAGTGTCAACCTTAAAATTTGTGCTGATATCCTGGAGCAGACCTTGAACCCATCACACTCTAATTCAAAGGACAGAGTGCTAACAACTGAGCCAAGGGTGAAAGAAAAATGTTGTTATTCATTTTTCTATCTCTCAGTTTGTTGACACAAAAATTCTGGATAATCCAAGATGGAGGTTGGGAAAAATTTCTGGCTGTAACAGCTGCTCCTTTTTTGAGGTATTTTAGGTGTTGGAGGTGATTTTCTCGAATTCCAGGAGCAGCAATTACTGTTTTAGATGCTGTTGCATTGTTTTGGAACTTTAGGAAAAAAAGTCAAAACAATATCAGTTTTAAAAGGGAGAAAAATAGACAAAGGAACCACATGGTGAGATCAATGCAGGAGCGAGAGAGAGAGAGAGAGAGAGAGAGAAGGAAACTGACACTGCCTTTGCTGTTTGCTGTTTGAATTCATGTATCGCTGGACATCGGAGTGCATCTGGGAAAATTAACAAACAGTGAAATTCATAACTGATCTTGGAGGAACTGTTGGGCGAAGTTCACAGCACAAAATCAGATAAATTAATTGTTGTTTTAAGTGTGGCCTACCAAAAGTCTACAGTAGTGAGTAGAATGGGTTCTTTCTTGATTATATGTTTTTGGAGATAAGTCTCTTGATTAAACTAAAAATATAAGCCATAATTATTTTGCTGTAATTATGTTGCTGTTGCAAATTTTTAGTAGAGTGATATGTACTTCTTGTCAGATGTGGAAGTTTAATGAGAGTTTCAGGGTTACTGCGGATTATATCTGCCATAAATGATGTTGGTTATGCATCTTATCAGATTAAATGGATCAGTTGGAGAGACAGTTAGAAGCAATGAGGAATTTGCAACAGCAACAGTATGTGATGGATGGCAATTATAGAAAGGAAAGAAAGTCTCAGATACAGTCACATAGATGGGTTAACTCCAGTAAGGGTAAGAGAGGTAGGCAACTAGTGCAGGAGTCTTTTGTGGATATAACAATTTCAAAAAGGTATGCCTTTTTGGAAAATGTAGGGGGTGATAGATTCTCAGGGGAACGTAGCACGAACAGCCAAGTTTCTGGTATTGATACTGGCTCTAATGCATTGAGGGGTACGTCGGCTTCCAGGAGACCAATTGTGTTAGGGGATTCTCTAGTCCAAGGTACAGACCGACATTTCTGTGGCCAGCAGAGAAAAAGCAGAATGGTGTGTTGCTTCCCTGGTGCCAGGATCAAGGATGTCTCAGAGAGGGTGCAGAGTGTTCTCACGGGGGAGAGAAGCCAGCAAGAGGTCATTGTTCACATTGGAACCAATGACATAGGAAGGGAAAATGTCGAGATTCTGAAGGGAGATTACAGAGAGTTGGGCAGAAATTTAAAAAGGAGGTCCTTGTGAGTAGTAAAATCTGGATTACTCCCAGTGATATGAGCAAGTGAGGGAAGGAATAGGAGGATAGAGCAGATGAATGCATGGCTGAGGAGCTGGTGTATGGGAGAAGGATTCACATTTTTGGATCATTAGAATCTCTTTTGGGGTCGAGATGACATGTACAAAAAGGACGGATTGCACCTAAATTGGAAGGGGACTAATATACTGACAGGGAGATTTGCTAGCGCTGCTCAGGAGGATTTAAACTAGTAAGGTGGGGTGGGGTGGGGTGGGGTGGGGGGGGGACCCAGGGAGATAGTGAGGAAAGAGATCAATTTGAGACTGGTACAGTTGAGAACAGAAGCAAGTCAAACAGTCAGGGCAGGCAGGGACAAGGTAGGACTATTAAATTAAGCTGCATTTATTTCAATGCAAGGGACCTAACAGGGAAGGCATATGAACTCAGGGCATGGTTAGGGATATGGAACTGGGATATCATAGCAATTACCGAAACATGGCTCATGGATGGGCAGGACTGGCAGCTTAATGTTCCAGGATACAAATGCTACAGGAAAGATAGAAAGGGAGGCAAGAAAGGAGGGGGAGCACCATTTTTGATAAGGGATAACATTACAGCTATATTGTAAGAGGATATTCCTGGAAATACATCCAAAGACGTTATTTGGGTGGAACTGAGAAATAAGAAAGGGATGATCACCTTATTGGGATTGTATTATAGATCCCCTAATAGTCAGAGAGAAATTGATAAACAAACTTGTAAGGAGATCTCAGCTATCTGTAAGAATAATAGGGTGGTTATGGTAGAGGATTTTAACTTTCCAAACATAGACTGGTACTATAATGTTAAGGGTTTAGATGGAGAGGAATTTGTTAAGTGTGTACAAGAAACCTTTCTGATTCAGTATGTGGATGTACCTACTAGAGAAGGTGCAAAACTTGACCTACTCTTGGGAAATAAGGCAGGGCAGGTGACTGAGGTGTCAGTGGGGGAGCACATTGTGACCAGCGACCATACTTCTATTATATTTAAAATAGTGATGGAAAAGGATTGACCAGTTCTAAAAGTTGAAGTTGTAAATTGGAGAAAGACCAATTTTGATGGTACTAGGCACATACTTTTGAAAGCTGATTGGGGGCAGATATTCGCAGGTAAGGGACGGCTGGAAAATGGGAGGCCTTCAGAAATGAGATAACGAGAATCCAGAAAATGTATATTCCTGTTAAGGTAAAAGGAAAGGCTGGTAGGTATAGGGAATGCTGGATGACTAAAGAAATTGAGGGTTTGGTTAAGAAAAAGAAGGAAGCATGTCAAGAATAGACAGGATAGATCGAGTGAATCCTTAGAAGAGTATAAGGGAAGTAGGAGTATACTTAAGAGGGAAATCAGGAGGGCAAAAAGGGGACATGAGATAGCTTTGGCAAATAGAACT
The DNA here is from genome assembly GCF_020745735.1 of Hemiscyllium ocellatum. Classification (NCBI taxonomy): domain Eukaryota; kingdom Metazoa; phylum Chordata; class Chondrichthyes; order Orectolobiformes; family Hemiscylliidae; genus Hemiscyllium; species Hemiscyllium ocellatum. The sequence goes on from NC_083430.1 coordinate 43,941,736, forward strand.
AAGGAGAATCCAGAGGGTTTTTACAAATACATTAAGAACAAAAGGGTAATTAGAGAGAGAATAGGGCCCCTCAAAGATCAGCAAGGCAGCCTTTGTGTGGAGCCGCAGAAAATAGGGGAGGTACTAAATGAGTATTTTGTCATCAGTATTTACTGTGGCAAAGGATATGGAAGATATAGACTGTAGGGAAATCAATGGTGACTTCTTGAAAAATGTCCATATTACAGAGGAGGAAGTGCTGGATGTCTTGAAACGCATAAATGTGGATAAATCCACAAGACCTGATCAGGTGTACCCTAGAACTCTGTGGGAAGCTAGAGAAGTGATTGCTGGACCTCTTGCTGAGACAGGTGAGGTGCTGGAAGACTGGAGGTTGGCTAACATGGTGCCACTGTTTAAGAAGGATGTTAAGGACAAGCCAGGGAACTATAGACCAGTGAACCTGACCTCGACGGTGGGCAAGTTGTTAGAGGGAATCCTGAGGGATAGGATGTACATGTATTTGGAAAGGCAAGGACTGATTAGGAATAGTCAACATGAATTTGTGCGTGGGAAATCATATCTTACAAACTTGAATGAGTTTTTTGAAGAAGTAACAAAGAAGATTGATGAGGGCAGAGCAGTAGATGTAATCTATATGGACTTCAGTAAGGCGTTCGACAAGGTTCCCTGTGGGAGACTGATTAGCAAGGTTAGATCTCACGGAATACAGGGAGAACTAGCTATTTGAATATAGAATGGCTCAAAGGTAGAAGACAGAGAGGGAACTGGTGGAAGATTGTTTTTCAGACTGGAGGTCTGTGACCAGTGGAGTGCCACAAGGATCGGTGCTGGGTCCTCTACTTTTTGTCATTTACATAAATGATTTGAATGCAAGCATAAGAGGTACAGTTAATAAGTTTGCAGATGACACCAAAATTGGAGGTGTAGTGGACAGCAAAGAGGGTTACTTCAGATTACAACAGCATCTTGACCAGATGGGCCAATGGGCTGAGAAGTGGCAGATGGAGTTTAATTCAGATAAATGTAAGGTGCTGCATTTTGGGAAAGCAAACCTTAGCAGGACGTATCCACTTAATGGTAAGGTCCTGGGGAGTGTTGCTGAAAAAAGAGTCCAGAACTAGAGGGCATAGGTTTAGGGTGAGAGGGGAAAGATATAAAAGAGACCTAATGGGCAATGTTTTCACACAGGGGGAGGTATGTGTATGGAATGAGCTACCAGAGGATGTGGTGGAGGCTGGTACAATTGCAACATTTAAGAGGCATTTGGATGGGTATATGAATTGGAAGGATTTGGAGGGATATGGGCTGGGTGCTGGCAGGTGGGACTAGATTGGGTTGGGATATCTGGCCAGCATGGACGGGTTGGACCAAAGGATCTGCTTCCATGCTGTACATCTCTATGACTCTATCTATGACTCTAAAGAAATGTTAGTGTTTTTATTTTGATGTATTCATTAATGGAGCATCAATACAACAGCCCTTGCCAAATCTTCAAACTAAAGTGTTATGAAAACAAATGAGAAACAAAACACAAATAAGAGTCATTTATTGGCCCTAATCCAAATGCTGGATTAATTTAATGCTACGCGCTTTTTGGGAAATATTTGGATCTGCAGCCAAATAACAGATATATCATTACAAAGAAAACTTCCTATGGATTTTAAGAGCTTCTTCAAGTAATGCAAAAATATGCATATCAGATTATACTGAACATGAAATGTAACACACTTATCGCGAAATGTATTTATATATAGAGGCAGACAAAAAAAATTTTGTATTGTCACATTGTTACACTTTACCTTTTATGATAACTATTTCTAATGTTCATAGAATAATAAATCATGCTTATTCCTAGCACAATTTTGTATACCAGGCGACACTAAATCTTCTTTTATCTGCTTATTGTACAAAGCTCGGTGGAAAATTAAGTTGTGGTGAGGACACAGAGAGGGTGCAAAGAGTAAAGTGAGTGCGCAACCACATGGCAGTTGAACTATAATGCAGTGAAGCTTGTAAGTTCTACATTTTGATTGTAACAATAAAAAGGAAGAATATATTTAATAAGGTGAAAAACCTGTTAATACTCAGAGATTTGTGAGCACTCATTCATTTAAGGAATGCAGAAAGTCAGCACGCGTGTGCAGCAAGCAATTGGAAAGACAATTATAATGTTGGTCTTTATTGGAAATGGCTTCAACATCAGGAATAAAGAAGTATTGGCAAGATTGTACATGTCTGGAATACTGTATGCAAATGTGATCTCTATTTTTAAGAAATGTACTTGTATTTGATGGTGGTATAGGAAAGAATTACTGGAATGAAAGGGTGACCAATAATGAGGTGAGTAAATTGAGTTCATATTGTCTGGCAATTTTGTTGTGAAATACAAGACTCTGAAGAGGCTTGAAAGGGTAGGCATGTTTCTGTTGGTCAGAGAAGCTAAAACATGGGGCTACAGACTCATGATAAGGGGCCAATCATTTTGGACTGGGACAGGAGAAATTATTTCACTCGAAGAATTATGAATCAATTGAATTCTACCCCAGAGGGCTTCAATAAATTTAAAACTGGGATACATAGATGTTTGGTCCCTCATGAAACTAGTAGATATGGATAAGGACACGAAAGTGGAATTGAGTCAAAGATCAGCCATGATTACACCAAATGATGGTGCAAGTTCAATGGGCAGACTGGTCTTTTCCCGCTCCAACTTCTTGTGATTAGTCCCTCATCAAATTATTGAAATAATCTATCACTTACAGTGCTCATGAGACTGACACAAAGTACCTCACAAGCGGTAGGATTATCAGGCATCATGAGGATGATGCATTTGCTGCACACATTGATCTATGCAAGAAGAGGCAAAAGCTGTGGAGGAACTTTCATAGAAGCATAGAGTTCTAATGGTGTAGATAGAGGCCATTTGGCCATCGAGTCTAGAACCAACCATCAAAAGAGCATTTCACCCAGACCCACCCTATCCCTGTAACCCCACATTTAATATGGTTGATTCACCTAGTCTACACATCTCTGGACACTAGAGACAATTTTACATGGTCAATCAATTAGACCTGCACATCTTTCAACTGTGGGACGAAACCAGAGCACCTGGTGGAAATCCACGCTGACATTGGGAGAATTTGCAAACTCCACGCAGACAGTCTTTAATACTGTATCTTTAGAAGACATGTTGTGTCTTCTAAATGTGATTTCCTTGCATCAGGACATCTTAACTGTGGCAGAATTTATCTATAGTTTTGTCCGCGGGAAGAGGAGAGCATGTTGGGCACCTCCAACCGCTGAGATACTTCAGACTACTGGCTGCCTATCTGCTCATAAAAGCTGATAGACACTGGATGTAGGTTTGCTCACTGAGCTGGAAGGTTCACTTCCAGCCGTTTCGTCACCCTACCGATAACATCTTCAGTGGGCCTCCAGGCAAAGTACTGCTGCCGATTCCTGCTTTCTATTTATATGTTTGGGTTTCTTTGGGTTGATGCTGTCATTTCCTGTGGCGATGTCATTTCCGGTGGTGATGTCATTTCTGGTTATTTTTCTCAGGCCACTTGCCACAAAATGACAAGACCCTCTCTGACTAGTATCCTTACATACAGATAAGAAAGGACACCACTTCAACTGGGACAACACATCCATCTTTGGCCAAGCCAAACAGAGACATGCACGAGAATTCCTAGACGTATGGCATTCCAACCGGAACTCTATCAACAAACACCTTGAAAATAACAGGATATGACATCACCAACCCAAAGAAACCCAAACATATAAATAGAAAGCAGGAATCGGCAGCAGTACTTTGCCTGGAGGCTCACTGAAGATGTTACCTGGTAGGGTGACGAAACATCTGGAAATGAACCTTCCAGCTCAGCAAGCGAACCTACATCCAGAACCTCAACCTGAGCTACAAATCTCAGAACTCGCTAAGCTGATAGGCAGCTGGTCGCGTTTCTTTTCCTATCAGGTGCCTTCACAAAAGTAATTCGAGTCACCAGAAGCTGTTGGTAAATTCAAGACAGGCATCGTTTGGTTCCTAAAGGCCACCTGTTGAGGCCAACTTGAAAGAAGATCAATGGCAAACATGAAACTCTTTTTTTTCCTTTGTGCTGTGTAGTGAGGTTCTTAGGGAGAGATGGTGTCCAGGGGTTGAAAGCAATGATATGGCAATCACAGGCATCCACTTTATCCTTCATCTTTGTCTCTGAAGAGGCAGAAGTTCGTGCGTTGAGGCCCTTACGCAGCCAATCGTTGACTACTTAAGGGCTTTAATTGCTGGCAAGTCAAGGAAGTTGCCAAAGGACTTTCTTGTTCAGCATTTACTTGCATAGGTGGTGAGAAGAGAGTGAGTTTTTCTCTAGTTTTTCTCCCCTTCTTGTCATTTCCAGGAAAGGGAATACTCTGCCCGATGTCTAAAATATTTAAGTACATTTACTAAAACGTTGCTATCTTGGAACCAGAGTTTGTGACATTCTGTCTTAATTTTTTTTTGTACAGTTTGTTATTGAATCCAGCTTCTGTTAGCACACGTTACACTGACCTTGTCCAATTTAACCTTTATGACTTCTATAGAATTTGGGATAAAATTAATGCATAAGGTGGTTAAAGAATAATGATAACAGACATAAAAGAATTGAAAAACACAGCTGCAAAAACAAACTGCAAACTAACAAAATTCAAAAAGATAAAAATATCCAAAATCATTTTCATTGACTTCAGGTTATCTGACAAATAGTTTCAAATACTCTTTTACATTGAGGCATTATTGAAAGATAAAACAGCCTCACAATGTTGTGAGTTAACCCACTGTCATCAGCAACTTGGCATTCTGTACAGTCTTCCTTTTTTTTTGCCACTCTTTTCCTGAATGTATAGTCATTGTTGACACTTGAGCATACAGTTAGGATTATTCAATTCTTGGCACACCTAGCATACATGTTCCAAATATAGCAGTCATTAGATAATCAGTAATTCCTAGTGCATCAAGAATGTGGTCAGCTGTCAGATGCAATGGGCAGAATCTTGCTGAGGTAGCAGTCTGGAAAGCCAGTAAGAGACCTGCACTGCTTCTTCCAGGGAAGGCTCACCAAATCTCATGACAATCAAGCATTGAGGAGTCTATGGATAGGCCTCCACCTGGAATCAAAACCCTGGAGAACCAAGCAATGCAGAGCAAGAGCTGTTGGCCAGTCAGAAGCTGATGGGACTTGTGCTCAGCAGTGCTATGATTAGGGTGGCCATCTATTGGTCTTAATTGATATCGGGGGATAGATCAACAATGAGCGCCCTCCTGCCCTAGACTTTATTTCAGTGAATGCAAGAAGGTAGTGGGGATTGTGTACACCACTGCCTTGCCAAATTAAATGACATTCCCATCTCTAAGTTAGACAGCTAAAAGAACAAGAACATTCTGCCCAATCCATCTCCACTCTATCTTGGTGATTTTTAGCTTTGTCCACCTCAGTTCAACACTGACACCTCCACATCATAAATCAACCATTTTAGTGCAGACCAGGCATTGATTCTTGAAATCATTGTTTAACTAAATCACTGAGAAGCACTCAGCCATATGTTACAAATGAAAACATCAGAGGATTTCATGATGATTTGCCCATTAGACACATGGCTGAATTATTTTATTCTGATCTCTGATACTTCCCTTATTCAGAATTTTTCACTGAATCTTTATAGCCTTCGCCTGAACTCAGGGAATTTCCGTAATGGCTAAATTTCCCCATGAGTATATGTTTCAGATCGTATTTGTTGTATAATAAGGGTCGCTCTTTCACCTTCAGTACACATCCTAATTTGTGTTTTGAATTGAAGAAGGAATACTTTTAAGCCCTCTGGCATAAATAACTGGTGGATGATTAGCAATGGTAAATGCTTCCGGACCTAATTTAGTCATTGGAGAATTCTCTTTTCCCCTGAGGCTTTCAAAACATGCCACTATAGAATTGCTACTATAATTGATCACATTGAATATAAACCCTTATGCAAATATATCAATTTGACATTAATAAATACATTTATATTATTTTCTTTACAAAATCCACAAAGTCTTATCACTGAGCTTGACATCATGTACCACTTTGCTATTTTATATTTGGATATTTTGCAAAGAATTCAAGGAAGCACACCATAAAAAAATACCTTGGGCTTGACTGTTGGGAGTGTAATGCTCTTTTCCAAAACTGCACAGTAAATGGCTAAACCAAAGCATTATGGCTGGCCAAAGGGGGCAATGTGCTACATTAATCCACAGGATTAATCTGGGGCCTCAGGTTTTAATCCTACCATGGCAAATGATGGAATTGGAATTCAATACCTGAAAAAAAGTCTGGAATTGAATCTAACAATGACTATAAAATCACTGCAGAATGCCAAGAAAAACCCATCTGGTTTAGGGAGACTGTAAACTCACCTGGTCTGGCCTACATATTACTTCAGATCAACAGAAATGTGGTTGAATCTTAACCATCCTCTGGGGATACGCAATAAATGCTGGCCTAGCCTGAGACATGCATATTCCGTGAAAGAATAAAAATAAGTATGACACAATACACTTTCATTATTCAGCACATTTTGACATTTTACTGCCAAATATGTAAAAGCATTTGTGCACCAAATCACTATAAAGTGAATTGCGAAGTCCAGTGATGTTTGAGGCACTTGATGAAGATAACCCTTAAGGGCTCCTGTAACGCAGCGCTGGTGTTCCTAACTCTGGTTCTGCAGACCTGCACTGAAGTCCCACCTGCTCCAGAGGTGTATAATAACATCTCTGAGCACTAGAAACATATATAAATGCAAGTCTTAGCTTTGCAAGAGGAAACAGCTCCATGAAGCAAAAGAATTAAAATATTTGCAAAAGAGCGATCGATAGGATTAATTCCCCTCCTTGTGTAAAGGAGCTGCCTGTAAACTGCAACCCCAGAGGGAAGGGAATTGCAACATGAGGGTCACGTGACCACACAGTGACCTTTTCAACCTCTCGGCGACGTGAGCAGGTGACCCCGGAACCAATTCCTCTGTTTCCGGGCCGAGAGGTGGCGAAGCTCAGGGTGAGGAGCCGGAGGGGGAGAATGTGTGTGAGGGTGTGGACGGCGGGAACGGGGAACGGGGAACGGGGAACGGGGAACGGGGAACGGGGCATGGGATTCCCGCCTCCTGCAGGGTACTTCCACCGTGGGAAGCGGCACATTGTTGACTCCCCCTCTCCCCCTCCCCCTCCCCCCCCCCTCCCTCTCCCCCCCCCTCCCCTCTCCCTCTCCCCCCCCTCTCCCTCTCCCCTCTCCCTCTCTCCCTCTCCCCCCTCCCCTCTCCCCCCCTCCCCTCTCCCTCTCCCTCTCCCCTCTCCCCTCTCCCCCCTCCCCTCTCCCTCTCCCCCTCCCCTCTCCCTCTCCCTCTCCCCTCTCCCCCCTCCCCTCTCCCTCTCCCTCTCCCCTCTCCCCCCCCTCCCCTCTCCCTCTCCCCCCCCTCTCCCTCTCCCTCTCCCCCCTCCCCTCTCCCTCTCCCTCTCCCTCTCCCCCCTCCCCTCTCCCTCCCCCCCCTCCCCTCTCCCCCCCCTCCCCTCTCCCTCTCCCCCCTCCCCTCTCCCCCTCCCCCCCTCCCCTCTCCCTCTCCCCCCCTCCCCTCTCCCCCCTCCCCTCTCCCTCTCCCCCTCCCCCCCTCTCCCTCTCCCCCCTCCCCTCTCCCCCCTCCCCTCTCCCTCTCCCTCTCCCCCCCCCTCTCCCTCTCCCTCTCCCCCCTCCCCTCTCCCCCCTCCCCTCCCCTCTCCCTCTCTCTCCCTCTCCTCTCCCTCCCTCTCCCTCTCCCTCTCCCTCTCCCCCCTCCCCTCTCCCTCTCCCTCTCCCCCCTCCCCTCTCCCTCTCCCTCTCCCCCATCTTTGCTTAGGGACCCCGGACCGTGATTATCAGATTTAACCAGCAGTCCTTTTATTTTTTTAAAGTCGCCGTTTAATTTCTGACATCAGCCAAGAACACAAGAACGAGGAGCAGCAGTAGGCCATTTCAGTCTGCTCTGTGATTAATTAAACCGTGGGTGGTCAGGTTACTGTCTCCATTCCATTTACCCGTCTGCCCACAACTCTGAGCCCCTACTCGACCCTTCACTCAGCCTTGAGTATATTCAGTCACCCAGCCAATACTCCTCTCTTAGGAAGCGAATTCCAGAGATGAACAACCATCTGAAAAAAAACTTCCTTACCCAGACTTAAATTAGGTATTACTAATTTTTAAACGACGCATCTTAGTTCTAGTCTCCCCTGCCATCAAATCATCTCAGGATCTTTTATTTTTCAATAAGGTTACCTCATTCTTTTACATTCCAAAGGATATATGTCCAACCTTTTCAACTTTTGTTTTATAAGCTAACCCCTCTGTTCTGGTAATAAGTTGTGAATGTTCTCTGATTTACTTCTAATGCAATTATTTACTTGCGGTATGGAGACCAAAACTGTATAATTGACTTCAGATGTAGTCTTGACAATGACCGATATAACCATTTGAAGGGTTTGGTTAGCTCAGTTGGCTGGGCAGCTGGTTTGCAATGCAGAATAGCACCAACAGCATGAGTTTAATTTATGTTATAGCTGAAGTCACTATAAAGGACTCACCTTCTCTCCCCTGAGGTGGGCAGAGGGGCCTGTTCCTGTGCTGTACTGTTCCATGTCTAATGTGGCTAAAAGGCATTGAAGAATAGAAGATAGAAGTGGACTCTCAGGTTACACCATCACCAGTCATCTGTCTCCAGTGAGACAGCACCCCAGTTGTCTGCTAGGACTATGATGATTTTATCTATACAATTCTAGCAATGGTCCCTGCTCTTATATTTCACTTCCCTTGCAATAAATGGCAACATTTTATTTGCTGCCTTAATCAGTTCTTTTGTCTGTATGATAGTATTTTATGATACTTTATACAGTAGAGCTATACAGGTTCTCTCAAGTTAATATAAATGAAATCTATGAATTCTACTCCAGCCAAAGTGGACAAGTTCATATTTTCCATTGCCAAATTTGTGTTCCCTCTAAGTATTCATTCAGCTGTATGTAGCTCTGTGATCCCTGCATGACGGTGGCTTCAGAAGCCAGCACTGGGAACTAACTTGGCAAGCTGCTGCCTGCCTATGTTGCTCATTTAACCTATCTAAATGTATTTATAGGCCTTTTATCCTTTGACCACAAATGTCATAACTACATTTGGTCCCTTTATCCAAGTCATAGATATAGATTGTAAATGGTTGAGATCTCGATGCTGATCTCTGTGGCATTCTGCTGGTTTCAGTTTGCCAACCTGAAGATGACCCATGTTTCCTAGTCCCTACTTCCCGTTAGTTAAATTATCCATGTTACTAGTATTACCCCCATACCACAAGTTGCCTAGAGTCCTAACCTTTGATGCAGCATCTTATTGAATGCCTTTTGGAAATCCAAGTATGCTGCATCTACAGATTCTACTTTGTTGATGTCACTGAACGATAATAAATTGGTCAAACATGCTTTCCATTTCTCAAAACCATGTTGACTCTGCCTGATAACAGAACATTGTTAAAATCATAATGTGATTATCTTATTAATGGATTTTAATATTTTCTCTCTTACTGATGTAGGCAAATTAATTTATAATTTCATGCTTTCTGTCATCCATTCTTCTTGAATACTGATGTTACATTTGCAATTTACTGCTGCAGTTTTTGGTTAATCTAGAGAATTTTTTATAAGTTCACAATTTTTGCATCTCTTGTGTCTACAGTCACTTCTTTTATGTCTCTGTGATGTAAGCCATCGGGCACAGGGGACTTGTCAACTTTTAGTAGCGTTTTCCTGTTGCCTTGTCCTAAACTCTGTAAGTTTCTCCTTTCTTTTACCTTGATTTTAAAGTTTCCTTGAGATTTCTTTTGTCTTGCCCAATTATGACGGATGCAAAATACTTATTTAATACTTTCATGATTTTCTTGTTTCCCATTATTTATTCCCCAGTAAGGAAGCAATGCTCACTTTAGTTACTCTTCTTAAATACTTTCATTCATTCTTTCTATATGTCTTAATATTTGTAGCAGGCTTTCTATCATATGCTCACTTATCCTTTTTTTTCAATCATACTTCACTGGATTTCAAAATCCAATGTCTGGCCTGCCACTCATCGTCATCACATTATATGCCTTTTCTTTCAATTAGATAAAATTCCTGAGTTGATCACAGATGGTGCATCTATCTTATAGTTATTTTCTTAAAATAATATATGGTTATGTAAATAGATAACAAATAGTGACTAATTGTTGTTGGAAGTTTTCCAGATTACTTCGTATAAGCGCAAATAGCAAAGTTTGCAGACCCTACATGAATAGGGGGCATAATTATGTGTGGAACTGAGAACATGAGCAGATTAAATGGATAGGGTGGTGCATGTATGGAATGAGCTGACAGAGGAAGTGGTGGAGGCTGTACATAACAACATTTCATATACCTACCCAGATGTCTTTTAAAAGGAAGGGTTTAGAGGGATTTGGCCCAAGTGCTGGAAAATGGGACTAAATTAATTTAGGATATCTGGTTGGCATGGATGAGTTGGACTGAAGGGTCTGTTTCCGTGCTGTACATCTCTATGACTAAGAAATCTTGAGAAGAAGAATTTAGAGAGGATGCACATTTTATATGGAACATAAGAACTGAAATTCTGAGATGCAACTCTTTAAGGTGGAAGGGTAGGTTGAGTAAATGGGATCCTTGGCTATATAAATAGGAGCCAGGAGAGAAAAAGGAAAGAAATATTGCTGATGGCTTAGGCAGCTGTGAAAACACTTGAATTACAAACTTATATTTAATCAAAAGGCTCCAGGCAAAACCTTAGGTCCTTGGCAGCTGGACCGAACAATCCAGACTTCATCTAATGAAGTACTACATGCCTAAACTTGGGTTGCTTGAACCGTCTTCCTTCACTTTACATCCCTCTCACGCCTGAAACATCCAAACCCTGGAAAGATGAGCTGCCAATCCTGTCTGTTTCTTAACCAAGTTTCTGTGATAGTTCTGCTTTAGCTCAGTGGTGTAAGTAATATATAACTTTTCTTGGGGTAATATTTTGCAATGTTGTAATCACTATTGTTATGTATTTATATTTTGAATGTTGTTCTGCCATAAGGAAGCAAAAATTGCTCACATCCAAAATCTTGAAACATGTCCAGCAAATCATGTTCTAGTTAGAGAAAGAGATGAAACAGTTATGAATTTTCCTCCATCCCCATTTTCCTCGTCCATGCCGACCAGACATCCTAAATTAATTTAGTCCCATTTTCCAGCACTTGGGCCATATCCCTCTAAACCCTTCCTATTCATATACCCACCCTGATGTCTTTTAAATATTGCAATTGTACCAGCCTCCACCACTTCCTCTGGCAGCTCATTCCATACACACACATTTTCCTCCATACCTCTCCATTCTCTCTCCTTCCCCCGATCTGTGGTGAGGTGAAATACATGATACGTTAATGCAGCTTGCATTTGCTATAGAAGAGATTCCAAACTCCGTAGTTAGTGCTTGCGTTTAAAAATTTTAAAGTTGGGAATTATTTTAAATTTAAACAGGTATTTCTGTTGGTTTTTGTTTCAAGATCATCGGCGGAAATGACTCGGTCCAAGAGGATACGCAATCACAACAGTGACAAAAAGAAAAGTATATCAAAGCAATGGAAAACAAAAAGGCGAACAAAAGATTTAGATCAAATTCATGAAGATATGAAACCTGAAAATGCAGACAAATTATTGCACCAGGAAATAGATTATGATGCCATAGGAAATGCACAATTCTACTGCTTACACTGCGCGTAAGTGAACAAATGTGATATCTTTTGAATAAATTAATATCCCTGCGGAGGACCATCCAATTTATTGACTGTTGGCATTTGATTGAGTATTGTAGCCCTTTGCCATTACAGATGTTTTGTACTCTGGAGCTTCAGTAGCCTTTTCTCCATAGCTCGCAGCTTGGAATTCTGGGAACACAATTGGGTTGAGTTGACCAAAAAAGTTGCAATGTTTGAGACCAAAAAGACACTGGGAGCAGGGATATTAATCAGTTGAGGATGTGCTGCTGATAATTTTGCAATTGTTATAGACCAAGAGTTATAAAGAGTCATTTTCAAATGTTTTAAGAATTTTTTATTTCATGGTATTTGCATGTTGCTGATTAGGCCACCATTTCTCTTTAATTTCAAGTTATTGTTGAAGGTGCCGGTGAGCCAACTTTGAACCGTTGTATGACATGTGACTCCAGAGTGTCAACAATATAGGTGACTTTTAACTACCCTCTGAAAAGGTCTAGCAGTGACTCTGCTGCATTCAAGAAGATGGCTTGCCATCGCCATCTCAAGGGCAATTAGGCTTTTGGCAATAAATGCTGCCCGAGCAAGCTATTAATATGTTTTGGTGAGTAGCTGAACAAAATTTTCAGTCCTTTTATTTTTAGTGACCTCCTTCCTTTTGCTTCATTTATAGGCGGTACTTCATTGATCAAAGAAGTCTCAAAGAGCATTTTAAAACAAAAGTTCACAAACGAAGGTAATGTCAATTGTTATAAAGTTCAATCCAGGACTAAGTAATGCTTTATTATTATGAAAGGTAACAGTGAATGGTAGACATTTTTGGCAATTTTTACAAAATATTTAGTGATGTGCCAGAGAGAAGACTGCTTCATTATTGAGATAAAGCTGTAAGCTATCTTCAAACAGTAGGACAGGGATACTGTACGGTTATTCCATTTAGTTTTGATTATAGTCAGTGACTATCACTGATAGACAATGTATTATCAACATCTTGATGCTCAACGCTAGATTATAAACCTTGGCAGGTTATGCATAATAGGATTATCACAAACTGGCTAAATAACTCTGTTCCTATTCACTATATATATGCACTTCTCAACAGGAGGCATTGGAAAGTTATTAGGAATAAGTACTCTGCTTAATTTGTACCCCACCCCAAACCTATATGTTACATTTCATGTCTTTTGTTTGGCAGGGACTTTCGATTATACTTTACAAACCTCACAACACTAATTTGTAGAAGCTTCATTCATGAGTACTGACATGTTATTGAACTATAGGGGGCTTTTGTTTTCTCTTTCTTTTCCTTTTATTTTTAAAAATTTTGTAAATTTTTTTTACCCCCCACACTACCACCTAATTGCAGTAGTGCTTATTTTTTTCCCCAGCATCCATGTTGTGTGTGTGTAGGTGTGTGAGACAGTGAAAGACACAAGATGCACAAATCTTTATTCAATTTCCATCACTAGGAAGCAAAGAAACACCCAAGTGGCCAGTGACACGCAGTGCCCTTCACATCAAAGGGCAATGCTGTGTGATCAAACAGTGAAGAGGAAGGCAGGGATTAAATCAAAAACAAAAGGGGGCTTTAATTCCCAGTCTGATTTTGTCCTTAGATGTATCAATTAGTTGTCAGTTATAGAGTCATATAGCACAGAAACAGACACTTTGGTCCAATCAGTTCACACCAACCATAAACCCAAACTAAAGCAGTCCCACTACTTGCTTGATGTGCTTGACCCATATCCCTCCAAATATTTCTTATTCATGTACTTATCTAAATGTATTTTAAATGTCGTAACTGCACCTGCATCTAGCACTTCCTGTGGAGATTCATTCCAAACACCAACCGCTGCATGGAAAAAAAATTGTCCTTGTCTTTTTAAAATCTTTCTCCCCTCACCTTAAAAATATGCCCCCAGTCTTGAAATCCCCTACCCTGAGGAAAAGGCACCTGCTATTCACTTTACCTGTACCCCCTCATTATTTTATAAGCCTCTATAAGGTCACCTATCAACCTCCTACTTCCCAGCATGAAAGATCCTAGCCTATCCAGCCCTTCCTTATAACTCAAACTCTCCATCCCAAGCAACATTCCTGCAAATCTCTTCTGAACCCTCTGCAGCTTAATAATAACCTTCCTATGACAGGGAGATCAGAGGCCTTACCAACATCCTGTACCTTCACATAACATCCCAACTCCTGTACTCAAAGGTCTGAGGAATGAAGGCAAGCGTGCTAAATGCCTTCTTAACCACCCGATCTATATGTGATGCAAACTTCAAAGAATTATGTACCAGAACCTCCAGATCTGTCTGTCCTACAGCACTGCCCAAGGGACTACTTTTAATAGTATAGATCTTGTCTTTTTTTTCCAAAATGCAATACCTTACACTTAGCCAAATTAAACACGTTTTGTCACTCTTCAGCCCACCATATTGATCAATATCTTTTTGTAATCTTAGATAACCTTTTTCACTGTCCATTTTACCACCAATCTTGGCGTCATCTGCAAAATTATCAACTTTCTATATTCTCAACTAAAAAATTTAAAATGAGAAAAAAAGTGGGCCTGGCACTGATTGCTGTGGAACAGGGCTGGTCACAGGCCTTGCTTCTGAGAAACAACCCTCCATCATCACTCTCTCTGTCCTGGCCATAAGCCAATTTTGTATCAAGTTGGCAAGCTCACCCTGAATTCCATGTGATCTAACTTTTCTAATTAGTCTACTCTAGTTCTGGGAAAGTTGCACCAGTGTTCTCTTTTTCCAAAGTTAGGTTTTGCTGAGGCCTGTTATAGTGCCTGAGCAAAGATCTAGCCAAGTCTATCACTGCTAATCACAGGAAAACACCTGTTCAACAATTGTGCTAGCCTGCATAACTTTCACAATTCATAATATCTTAATTGGAACACAAGGCCTATAAACAAAATAAATCAATTGTATATGTTCACTTACCAGGTCATTTGTTGAATTCTCGTACTAATTTTGTGGACTTCTGTATTTCCTAGACTAAAACAGTTAAGCGAAGAGCCCTACACTCAGGAAGAAGCAGAGCGAGCAGCAGGAATGGGATCCTATATACCAGCAAAGAAAGTCAAAGTTGAGACTCAGGCAATAGAAGAAGAAATGAAAATATCATAATTTGATTTTTGTAAAAATTGAATTCCTCTTCAAAAAAACACAAAGCTCTTTTAATATTGTTCAGAGCTTTATATAATTATTTAATCTCAAAGATTTGTTGGCTTGGATCTTATTGCTTCAGCTGATGCTCCTGAATGCCAGCATCATGTTCCTAAAAATACATCTAAATTGGTAACTTTATCCTTTTGATAGGGTGTGTTGTAACCTTCAAATAGGCCATCTTCAGAAATAAAGACATTCCAAAGAGAAACTAAATGGAGTACTTTGATCGTTCTTTGAATTGCCAGAAGTCCAGTAAATGTACTGCTCATTTGTAATTTACAATTTAGACTAAACAAATGGCTACTAACAATAGAAACAGAACTTTGTTGTTTTTTGAAATTACAGTGCTGGGTAAATACTTAGTAAAATTGTGATAACATGAAATTCCACTTGTGTTGAAATTATCAGCCATTTCTGCCAGTAAATTAGGAAATCCATTTAAAATGATGCCTGTAATAAATCAGAGTTCCAGACTGGTAACTCCAAATAGCCAAGTTCGCACCAGTTTACCCATGATCATAGCAACCAATTGGAGCAGGGTTGGGCCACACATGAAATCATGGGTAATCCATCATTTGACATCAAGATCTTCCTGTGAAAGCCTGTAAGTATGGCTAAGTGTGAGGAAAAAAAAGACCAGTCAAACTCGTTACAACAAGTGGAAAAACATTGTACAAAGTGAAAAATTCATATCACTAACCAATGGGAGATTCCACTGTCATGTTTGTCAGCCATTCTGAAGCACAAGGAGAAAATCCTGGAACAATTTCAGCAAGGAAGAGGATGGAAAACAGTTTCTCATCCAGATCTTGAAGAAGCTTTGCGAACATGGCTCAAGGCAGCTTGAGCAGAGAACATTGCCATCATTAGCCCAATCCTACAGGAAGGGGGAATGGCCCTTACAAAGAGGCTAAGCCATAAAGAACTCACCTGCAGTGATGGATGGCTTTACTATCTTTCACCTATTCGGTCTCCACTATTTAAAGGTGAAACATGTAATTGTGGAAAGTGAAGCAAAGAATTTGTAACTGCTGTGGTCTGCACAAATGAGTGGTGCTGAAAAGCCGCTGCTTTTTTTTTTAGCTGAAAGGCCAAAAGCTATGTTCTGAGGAAGGGTCACCGGACCAGAAACATTAACTTTGATTTCTCTTCACAGATGCTGCCAGACCTGCTGAGCTTTTCCAGCAACTTTTGTTTCTGTTACTGAGCCTAAAAGCAATGTTTTCTTGCACATCACTATTCTGTGGCAGGTGACTTACAAAACAGCCTTCAGTATTTTTGAAACATCAGTAAAGTGGACAAAATGCAACAGAAGTAAAGGAAGATTATCATTAATATAGACAACTGAGCCATGCATTTAATGTCGCTAGCCTCAAGGGCATCAAGCTAAAATTCTTGTCTCCCAAAATTACTACGTTTTTCCAAAACTAACTCCTAACATTGAGCAATGCCTTTTATTGTACAAGGCCATTAGAGTGTAAACAAATTGGAAAATAAAGACATTATTCACAAATTTACTGCATCTTACAATAGATTACTCTTTAGGATCAGTCTCATTCTTGGACATAGGTATCTCCATCAAGGATGGATACCTCAGTACCTCACTCTACTGCAAGCCCACGGAAAACCTCCATCCTTCCACCCTAAACATTAAAGCAGCCATCTCCTACAAACAAACCCTACGCATACACAGGATTTGTTCAGATGAGGAGGAACGTGATGGACACCTGAAGGTGCTGAAGGACACCTTCGTAAGAACAGGGTACAATTTTTAATATATTGATCACCACTTGTAACATGCCACAGCGAGAAACTGTAATGACCTCCTCAGGAGACAAACATGGAATGCAACCGATAGGGTACCCTTTGTTGTCCAGTACTTCTCAGGAGTGGAGAAACTACGCCATGATCTTGGCAGCCTGCAACACGTTATCAATGAGGATGAACACCTCCAAGATCTTTCCTATGCCTCCACTTCTCACCATTAAAAAACCCACTAAACCTTAAACAGCGCATTGTTCACAGGAAACTGTCCAGCCTTCAAGACAACGTTGACCACAACACCACACAACCCTGTCAGGGCAACCACCACAAGATGTGTCAGAGTGTTGACATGGATACTACCATTACAAGTGGTTTATATGGCAGGTATACATGTGGCTCGGCCAATGTAATCTATCTCATACACTGTAGGCAAGCATACCCCGAGGCATAGTACATTGGTGAGACCAAGCAGACATTACAACAATGGATGAACAGACACCACACAACAATCGCCAGATGGAAATGTTCCCTCTCAGTGGGGGAGCACTTTAGTAGTCAGGGACATTCGGCCTCAGATCTTCAGGTGACTATCCTCCAAGGCAGACTTCAGGATATGAAACAACAGAGTGACTGTGCAGAGACTGAGAGCCAATTTCAGTACCCAAGAGGATGGCCTCAACTGGGACCTTGGGTTCATGTCACATTACAGGTGACCCCAATACACTATGCACTCTCTCATCCACATTCACACTCACACACGTACAAATACATGCACATTCTTACATACACACTCACACAGAACCTCTCTCAGACACACACATACACCCTCTGAGAGGTGCACACATGCAAACACACAATCTCATTTTCTCATTTACTCTCACTCTAACACTTACTTGCACACACACTCTTTCCCCCCCCCCGACACACGCGCATACTCTCTCCCTCACATGCACATGCATACGTATATAAGTCTGTGGGGTGAATTTGCATTTGCAGAATTGTAATTGCAGATACATTCTATTTTGTTCAAAAATGACACAATCTGCAGGCAGTTAATCCATGTAACATTTTATAATTTTCTATTGTGGAAAGAGAACCAGTCTGACTCAAGATTCGGATACAGACAGACTCTAACCTCACACTTTTAATGCATTGTCTGAGCTGAGATGTTACTATTTTTTCATAAAGCCTTCAGTTATCTCGAGAATGTGATTTGAAAGAAGTTCTGGGATTTACATACTGATGAACCAAAACCTGCATCCCATTCTAAAAGATGAAAGACTTAACAGCAATCTAGGTTTGTTCAATAAATCAGTTATACTCATGACACTGTGATCTTCTGTTATAAATTCTGTGTCTTATGATTCTGCTCCACAGCTAGCTATTGAAGGAACAGTGCTCCAAAAACTAGTAATCCCAAATAAACCTGCTGGACTACAACCTGGTTTTGTGTGATTTTTAACTTTGTCCACCCCAATCCAACACCTGCCACCTCCACATCATCTCTTTTTAACATGCTATTCTGAAGTTGTGTTTAACACTAATTTGTGGATGCCCATTGCAATTTGACAGCATCTACCCATTAATGAAAAGAGTTGGTGGAGGAATCCTGCACACAAGCTTCAGTAAGAATGACCTAAGTATATCAAGTATATCCCAAGACATTGTGGGAAGCTAGGGAAGAAATTGAAGGGCCCTTAGTAGAGATATTTGTATCATCGTAGTCATGGGTAAGGTGCTGGAAGACTGGAGGTTGACTAATGCTGTGTCATTACATAAGAAATGCTGCAAGGAAGAGTCAGGGAACTACAGTCTGGTGAAACTAATGTCAGTGGTGGGTAAGTTGTTGGGAGGGGATTCTGAGAGACAGGATCTAGGTGCATTTGGAAAGGAAAGGATAATCAGCATGGTTTTCTGCATGAGCTTTTTGAAGAGGTGACCAGGAAGATAGATGAAAGCAGAGCAGTAGACATTGTCTACATGAACTTCAGCAAAGCCTTTGACAAAGTTCTACATGTTAGACTGCTGAGTAAGGTTAGATTATATAGGATCCACGGAGAGCTAGACAATTGGATACCAAATTGGCTCAAAAATAGGAGACAGAGGGTGGTCCTGGAAAGTTGTTTTTCAGACTGGAGGCCTGAGCAGTGGTATGCCGCAAGGATTGGTCTGGGTCCATTGTTGTTTGTCATTTATATAAATAATTTGGTTGAGAATATAGGATTCCAAGAAGATGGTGACAGAGTAACATGCTCCAGGCAGAGCTCCTCTTGCCAGTTCCTTTTCCTTTTTCTTTCTCTTTTTTCCTCCTTGCAGCAGCTCCTCCCCACCCCCACAACTGAAACATCTGAAACAAATGGAGGTGAGACAAAGGGAGATGAGTTGTGAGGTGGGTGGGGAACAGAGTCAGTGTGGGCCAAGCTGGTAGTGGAGTCGCAGATGGAAATGGAGCGTGAGCAGAGCGAGTATAGGCTGGCCAGTGGGGGGGAGGGGACCTAGTCCTGGAGGCAACTCCAAGACAGAGGGGATGCCTTGTTTTCTGAAGCCTGAAGACCTTGAACTCAGTGGAAAAGGACTATAACTTGAGCAGTTTAAAGACACTTTATTCTCATTCTGGATGTTTAAACTCCATACTCCCATGCTTGTCTATTTTTCTTTCTAATATTTCAATTCTGTAACAATACTTAAAGTATCTGTACCTAGGTACCCTGTATCTAAGTTGGCATGGAGAGGCGACATTACAAACTTTTCACTGCACTCATTCAAGTGCGCATGACAATAAAGGCTATTCTATTCTAGGAAGTATGGTTAGTGCACTCACCACAATTGATGTTATAGTGGACAGTGAAGAAGGTTATCTCAGAGTACAATGAATCTTGATGAACTGGGCTGGTGTTCTGAGGAATGGCAGATGGAATTTATTTCAGAAAAATGTGAGGTGTTGCACTTTGCTAAGACAAACCAGGGCAGGACTTATACAGTTCATGTAGGTCTTTGAGGAGTTTTGTTGAAAAAAGAGACCTAGGGGTGTTCATACATAGCTCCTTAAAAGTGATGTAACAGGTAGATAGGGTGGTGGAAAAGGCCTTTGGTACCTTTGCCTTTATCAGTCAGAGCACTGAGTACTGGAGTTAGATTGTTATGTTACGGCTGTACAAGACATTGGTAAGGCCACATTTGGAGAACTGCATATAATTCAGTTGCTCTGCTATGGAAAGGGTGTTATTGCACTGGAAAGGAAACAAAAAAGTTTACAAGAATGTTACCAAGACTGGAAGTTTGAATTATAAGGAGAGGCTGGATAGGCTGGAACTTCTCTTCCTGAAATGTAGGAAGCTGACAGTAGATCTTATGGAGATGTATAAAATCATGAGGGGCATAGATAAGGTGAATAGCCAAGGTCTTTTCCAGATGGTAGGGGAGTCCAAATCCAGAGGAATTGCTTTAAGGTGAGAGGAGAAATATTTAAAAGAGAACTGATGGGCCATATTTTCACACAGAAGGTAGTGCATGTGAACGAGCTGCCAGAGGAAGTGGTTGAGGTGGGTACAATTACAACATTTAAAAGACATCTGGACAGGTACATGGATAGAAAACGTTTAGAAGGACATGAGCCAAACACAGGCAAATGGGATAAGTTCAGGTTATAAAACCTGGTCAGCATGGACGAATTGGCCAAAGGACCTATTTCCATGCTCCATGACTCTGACTTATGATGTAGAAACAAGGAATAGTGCTATAAAGACTTGGGAAATTGGTGAAAGGAGTGAGATAAATGCTTCAAATATGTAAAGGAGAACTTTCTTCATGAGACTGCAAAGGATCTTATTTCTATCGGGGAGCAATTGGGCAACATAGATCTGAATATATTGAGTTTGGAGTAATTATGGAAAAGAGAACAATCAAAAGCTTACATATAAATGTGGAAGAAACTGTGTGAATAGGAATTTGGCCCAGATGGGTTGGAAACAAAGATTAAGTGGCAAATCAGTAAATGTGAAACTGAAAGTCTTCAAGCAAGGAGGTAATTCAGGCACAGATTAATTGAATTTTAAAATTACACCCAAAACTAGAACTTGCTGGTCATGTAAAAAATTGTAATTGAAATAGAACAAAAAAGCTTTCGATTATTGTAATCGAGAAAGTGAAGCAAAAAAGATTAGAGAAAAACTCTATGTATTTTATAAACAAAAAATAAAGGATAGTCAAATGAAACGTGGTCCTGAATAGGATTAAAAAGGAAATCTGGTGGAGGTATTGATGATGATCTTCAGTATGATATATGGTTGGATACTAAATTAGTACTTTGTTCTGTCTTTACATGGGAAAAGTCCTGTTAATGTCAAAGAAAAAAATAGAGAGATATTGGATAAGATAACAAAAAGTGGAGATACTCAAAAGACAGAGGATACTCTTTAGAAATGTCACCTGATTTTGGAAGAACATGTACAAGGTTGTTGAGGGTGATAGGGTGAAGACAGTGGAGGGTCTACCTACAATCTTTCAATCATCTGTGGATATGGAAGTAATGTTGATCCCAAAGGATTTCAGAACAAAACTCTGTTAAGAAGTGAAATAAACCAGCCTCAGTGTTGAGGAAACTCGCAGAGTCTATATTCATTAACCGCCACTTGAAAGACCATGATTTATAGCCAACATGGATTTTTTATAAGCAAATCATTTTTAATAATTTGAACTTCTTCAATGGTGTAATGAAGGCTTGTAAAAGTTGTAAAGTTGATGTGCATTTGGATGTTGAAAATGCATTTGATAAGATGTCAGAATGAGCTTTGACTTTGTCAACAAATTTGTGTCATAAAGGGGGGAGTGACTGAATATTTTGTTGACTAACAGATGAAGCAGGTGGTAATGGTGAACGGTTGTTTATTAGACTGGATGGAAGTATACAGTAGTATCTTTCATTTATGTGTGGATTAGGAGCAGTGTTCTTTATATTTTAATGACTTGGATTTGGATATGCAGAAAAAGAATGTGAAACATCGTGAAGGAAAGTATTGGTGTTTTGGGTACATCAATCATGAATAAAATGGGCACACGCATGAAAAAGAAATTCATTCCTGGGAAGAACGAAGTGATTCATTTTGGTAAGAACAATGAGGAGTGATGATATAAATGCTACAATTTAAAGAAACTGCAGGAACCAAACTCCAATGGGTGTACACACAAGTCTTTGGAGGTAACAAGAAGAGTCAGGGAAGACTCTTAGGTTGATTCAGTCTTTCTCAACACAGTAGACCACCATAATATCTTTGGTTATTGCTCTGATAATCACATTAAGGCAGTTTATGTAAGAAAATTATTGACCATCAGAACGAAGGACAGCAAAATAATACAGTCCACATGGTCAGCAGAACACAAGAGACTTTGCACCATGTTAAGGTACAGTCCAAAAGGAAGGTGGATTGATTAACTGAAGGATGGAGCTATGTTTCACCCAGCATATACCTTTAATATATCTGTTCCAGTACTTGGTATAGACAACCATTTAAATAGGTATCTCAGATGCCAATATGAGAGCATTTGTTAAGGGAAGTTTCTACAATTGACAACTTGGTTCCAAGCTTTTGGGCAGAAATCAGATCATCAACATCAGAAAAACCCACAGAAGGTAACTCTTCCTTTTTTTACTATGTTTATAAAATTGTTTGGTTGACATATGGGAACTGGAAATGATAGGCATGTATTAAAAGACAATGCTATTATGTTTACACAATGATGTTAACGACACCCATATTCTCACCTTCACTTCATGAGCTTTGATGTTCAGCTTTTCATTCATGAGCATCTGGATCAATCAATACAGAAGATGCAAATTTGATGTTTAGGATGGTACTTGGCTGCAATCCTTCTGCCTGATCATAATGGCAAAATGCAATCAAACATGAAAAATTAAGTAACAACAATGTACTGTTTGAAAGATAGGTGGAAGGAGATTCAAATGTACTCTTCAAACATAATTGCATAAATACTACATTTAAAAAGGAATATTAGTCAGGATTATGTAGAAAAAGTAGGGAAATGGTTTGGTTATTTATCATTATTAACTATTTGGCCAGCTGTTTCAATGAGAATGCCTGTTTCCATTCTGTAGATTTACTGCTATTATATGTTTTTTTTTCTAATATAGCCAATGCTTTTCACCATTAGAGTTAGGCAGAAAAACAGCAACAGCAACATCTCCCTCCATTCTCGACAGTTATGACATTCGTGGATTATTTTTTAGCACAGTCAAGACCATCTGAAGCCCAGGCACTGAGAGCTAAGATGCACTGGAAGGAGCCCTTTGAGGATTCTTCTCATTTGAGACTCAGTCCTCAAGCTGAATGGCCTCCAACTAATTCTAACGCATGCCACCTGCCACATTCTTAGCACAACTCTATCATATTATAAGGTTGTAAAGGAATCTGACAGCTAACAATCAACAAGGCTGATGGTGCAAACACAATGCTGGCTGAAATACTAAACTGAGTGAGCCACGATTCCAGGAGAAAGTGAGGACTGTAGATGCTGGAGATCAGAGCTGAAAATGTGTTGCTGGAAAAGCGCAGCAGGTCAGGCAGCATCCAAGGAGCAGGAGAACCGACGTTTCGGGCATGAGCCCTTCTTGCCTGAAGAAGGGCTCGAGCCAAGATTCCAGCTCCTGTACACCAACCGTAGATCCATGCGTAGATAATTTCCTAATCAACCTGTTCAGGTATGTTATTTCACAACTCTAAAGCCAATGGGACTTGAACACAGACCTTCTGTCTCATAGGCAGGCCCACTATCACTGTCCCACAGCAGCCCCTGGATGGCAAAAGGTATGTTGGCCTTCATAGCAAGAGGATTTGATGCAGAAGCAGAGATGTTTTGCTGAAATTGTACAGGGCCTTAGTGAGACCACATCTGGAGTATTGCGTGCAGTTTTGGCCTCTTTGTCTGGGGAAGGATGTCTTAGCTGTGGAGGGAGTGCAACAAAGGTTTATTCGACTGATTCCTGGGATGGCAGGACTGACATTTGAACAGACATAGGACTATAGCCACTGGAGTTCGGAAGAATGAAGAGGAACCTCAAAGAAACCAATGAAATTCTAAAGTGACTACACAGAATAAACACAGAAAGGGTGTTCAGAAGACTAGGGAATCCAGAACCAGGAGTTACAGTCTAAGAATACAGGGCAGGTCACGTCGGATTGAGATATGGAGAAATTTCTTCACCCAGAGACTGGTGAGGTGTGAAATTCTCTGCTACAAAAAGCAGTTGAGTCTATGATCAATTTTAAGGCGATAGATATAGTCCTTAGGAAGAAAAGATCAAAGGGGATGGAGTGAAAGTGGGAACAGGGTACTGAGAGGGATGATCAAGCATTATCATATTGAATTGAAGAATGGCTTTAAAGGGCTGAGTTGCCTACTCCTGCTCTTATTTTCAATGTTTTCCACTGCAGTGATGGTTGCCAACATCCATCGGCCTGTAACCAGTCACACCAGCAAATAAAAAAGAATGCCACATTATATCAGTATAACAAACAGGCTATTCAACAGTCATCAGAAGCATCAATTTGCAAAGAAATTTATGGATGGATTATTATTGTTAATTGCTGCTGTGTTCTCTTATAACTTAGTGCGAGAAATTGTTGTGGTCTATTTACTTTGTTCCTGCTTGGAAGATGTGTTTGCTTTTGTCACATTCAATCAAGTGCAGCTCTCTCATCTTTCTCACTTATAGACTGTAATACTCCTCCTGGTGGTGGCCAATTGCAGCCAATATTAAAACACAACAAAGGACCACTCTTGGCATTTACATATATATGACTTCATCTTCCTCATCTGGAAGGAGGAGGAGTGGATGCTTGACGATCTCTCAGATGCTACAATTGTGACCACCTTCAAGTCAATTTATGTTAACTCCAAAGGTAACCCCTGTTGTCTGATCTCCATTGCACCATGCAATTACCAGTAAAGCAGATGATGCCGACCGGTGGGGATTTTGCAGAAGATTCATCCATGAAGGTGCCTAACACTTGGAGTGTTTCTGACAGGTCCAAGTAGAGGTCAAGCACAATAGCGAAAAGAACATGTTTAAACTCAAACATCTCATCCATGTATTCCTTTAAATTCCTCCTGCCCCTCCTGTGGTCAGGCATGCAAATATAGCATTGCAATGTTAGTCACCTCAGGATGCATAGCTCTACAGTGAAAGAAAATCATCCTCAGATTCAAGGGACTGCCTGGGAAAAATTTACAGGGTTGTAATGTCTGACGTAGGAATTGCAGAACATTTTGATGCAATGTATTTAGATTATATAGTTTACATACAATGGCTTTATTTTCCTGAAGTGGTTTCCTACAGTTCTTAAATCTACACCATTGTTTGGATGTACATTGAAGCTAATTTATATTGAAATCATATCTGTTACAACATAACATTAGAACCTGGAGTCGTTATTGAAATGTCAAACTGAGCTAGAAAGAGTATTGTTACAAAGATATTGTTAACATATTTTGCTGGGAGGCAGTGCCATAATCAATCATGAATTGTCTGACATCTTGCTTTAGTAACCTCACTTTAAAACTGATTGGGTGTACCTGGCCTCAGAACTCATCCAACTGTCACCAATGTTAATACAAAACAGATTTTCCAACAGGGGTCATTTTCAAGTAAAGAAATGAAACAACCCTTGCTTTACTGTTATTCTTCAACCCTTTTGTAATGAATGCTGATACAAAAGTACCTTTCAAAGTGCTAGACATACCTGTATGTTAAGTTTATGATTCGCTTAGAACAGTACCCAAATCCTTACAATTATCAGTGTTTCTCAGACTGTCATCTTTCAAAGAATTCTGCTATTTTTGACCGAAGTGAAAAACCTCATATTCCTTCAATGCTTTGTATCATATTTGTGCCTATAACCTATAGCCTTTATCTCTGCAGCATCTCATGTCCTCCACACAATCTTTTTTCTCATCTTACTCAGTATCACCAACAAAGTTGGAAACATCACAGGATCCCATCATTTAAGTCATTCATACTGCTTCTAAACAGTTGGAGTACAAGAACTGATCTTTGCAATACCTCATAATTTACAATCTATTCATCTGAAAATTATCAATTTTTTCAAAATCTGTTTTCTGACTGTTAATCAATTCTTAATTCAATTGTAATATATCACCCAGAGTCTCAATAACTCTGTAACAAGAGATAATGTATCTCATCTTGTCATTTAATTGCAATACTACTGCTGAATCCCCCACTATCAACCTCCTGAGAATTATCATTGACCAGAAACTGAACTGGACTAGACATGAGTACTGTGGCTATTAATGCAAGCCAAAGGCTAAACATTCTGCAACTCAGTTTCTGACTCCCCAAAGCTGGTACACTATTTATAAGGCACAGGCCCGGTGTGGTTGAATATTCCCCACTTGTCTGAATGAATGCAGCTCCAGTAACACTCAAGGAGCTCAATACCATCCAGGACAAAGACGTTTACTTAGCTTGCATCCTATCCACCAATCCAAACATTCATATCCTTTACGACCACAGTGGCAGAAGTGGGTTTTATATTCAAGATGTGCTGCAGTAATTCACCAAGCCTCCTGCAACAGCACCTTTCAAACCTGCGACATCTATCACAATGAAGGACAAAGGCAGCCGATATGTGAAGAAACTGCCACCTGTAAGTTCCCCTCCACACACCATCTTGACTTGGAACTATATCACTGTTATGCCACATATCTGGAAACTTGCTCCCTAATAGTACTGTGAATGTACCTACACCACAGGTAGCAGTTCAAGGAGACAGCTCACCACCACCTTTCCAAGGGAAAGCCAGTCCCATAAATGCAGGAATTTTAAAATTATTTATAACTTCTTGTGTCACACCTTTTGAACACTCAAGGGCATTGCATCCTTTGGTTCTCTATTATCTGAATAATAGAATAGAAATACAAAAATAGTACTTTGTCATAATTACTGCTGAAGGTAATCTCACTAATTGACAAATAGAAAAGTTTGCGATAATTTATTATAAATCATTAATCAGCAGACTCTTTGTCACCAATGTTCACTACTCCTTTCCTCATGAAGTTCCTGTGGGGGTGTGATTTTATCAATAGTCACCCAGCTGGACATTCTTCAGATGCAAACTATGCAATGATCGTTGGCTGGTTACAAATATCACAAGCAGTTTATAGGAAATGATTTTTTTCCCCGAAACTCAATTCTTTCCTGAAATTATCTTGGATATAATTGGCTTCATTTCTGCTGCCTTTAGCAAAATAAGAGCACAGATTAATTCTCTTCTACTGAGCTCAATTGGAACATCCTTACTGCTCAGAATATCAAATAACTTGGAGAGAGGAAGAGATTATTGCATGCTTCTTGATATAGGAAATCAGAAGAGTGAAACACAATGACTTGCAAGCATTGTTGCATCTTCAATTGCATTGTAGAGATTAACTCATAAATCTATATTATTGCACATGGACTTAAAAGATTTCTTACATTTAGGGGCACATTGGGCAGACAAAACATGTTAACATCTGTTTTCTATAGCTAGATTTTCCTGGAACAAGTTGCTACTTGAAGCCAGAAGCTATATCTTGAGGGGTGCTACTCCACATTCAATATGGCTGACTAGGAGTGTGATCAGCCTGTTATGTCCACCATTGATGTGATGGATGACTTTGCAGATTGACAATCAGTCTATTTGGCTGCATATGACCTTGTTCTATGGTCATCAGGTCATGTGATTAGCCTTGAACGTGAGCTCTTGGCTCAGAGATAGAGACACTACCCATAGTGCCACAAAATTTCAATATTGTACATGCCAGGCATGATATTATAAATTCAAAATAATTATCTATGTTTAGTTTCAGAATTTGTTTGTAACTCATCAAAACCTTGGTTCAGTAGTGCTGTGATTATCATTACATTTATGTCAGAAAATTACTAGTAAATTAAAGGAAATGCCAGCTGTAGTCAAATTTAGAATATCTGTTTAATAGGGTTCAGGGGTACAACCTTTTAATTTAGATTTATTTGTGAATAAATGACAGAAAAAATGACATTTTACTCTTTAAATCTTCGGTCATCTTCCTAAATGTCCTTTTAAGTGCTGCTTATTGTTTGCAATACTTATCCCTCAACTTATGCAATTAAAACAACTTAGTCTGTGAGCAAAGTCACTGTCATGTTTCTCAGTATTACAATTACTACATTTTTCGATGTTCTTTCTTGGCTAAAATGCACTTTAGGCATCCTTGATAAAATTCTCTTGTAGGGCTTGGGCATTGCTGGCAAGCCAGCATTTATTGCCTGTCCCTAGTTGCCCTTAAGAAGATGATAGTGAGTTGCTTTGTTGAATTACTGCAATCAATGTGCTGTAGGAAGACCCACAATGCTATTTGTGAGGGAATTCCAGGATTTTGACCTAGTGACAATGAAGGAATGGTGATCTATTTCCAAGTCAAGATAATGAGTGGCTCAGAGAACTTGCAGGTGGTGGTATTTCCATGCATCTGCTGCTCTTATTCTTCTAGAAGAAGAGGTCATGAGTTTGGAAGGTACTGTCTAAGGATCTACAATGAATTTCTCCAGTGCATCTTGTAGATGGTACACACTACGGCTACTGAACGTTGGTGGTTGAGATTGTGAATGTTTGCAGATGTGGTGCCAATTGGGGGATGCTTTGTACTGAATGGTGTCAAGCTCCCTTTATTGTTGTTGGAGCTGCACTCATCCAGGCGAAAGTGGGTACTGCAGATGCTGGAAATTAGAATCAAGAGTAGAGTAGTGCTGGAAAAGCACAGGAGGGCAAGCAGCATTCGATTCCTGATGCAGGGCTTTTGCCTGAAACGGCAATTTCCCTGCTCCTTGGATGCTGCCTGACCTGTTTTGCTTTTCCAGCACCACTCTAATCTTGACACTGCACTCATCCAGATAAGTTGGGACTGAGGTCATGGATAGTATATAAATGTAGAATTTTCTTTTAGCTTTTTCTGTATCTCTAAGGGAAACATTGTTTACTGTCTGAAGTATCAATATTATTTTGCAAAAATAAATCAATTAAAATAACATAATAATTGCATGCTTGGTTTCTTCTCTAGTGGATTTTTCTTTCTCCTCACTTCTTTCTCACGATTCCAGGTGTGGCTTGACTAATACCTTGTATAGTTTTAGCAACATATCCCTATTTTTATTCTCCATTTTTAAAAAAAATGTAACTGAAATGTGAAACATAATTTCATAACAGTCCATTTTCCTTTCCTGTTACTTGCTAAACTTCAAACTTTATATGATTCATGCACAAGGACCCCCAAATCCCACTGTATTGCAGCTTTCTGCAGTCATTCCCTTTAAATAATATTCAGCTAATCTGTTCTTCATAGAATCCCTACAATGTGGAAGCAGTTCATTTGGCCCACTGAGTCTTCACTGACCCTCCAAAGAGCATCTCACCCAGACCCACCCCTACCCTTGTAATTTCCTGAAGGGCTTTACCCCGAAACATCAATTTTCCTGCTCCTCGGATGCGGCCTGACCTGCTGTGCTTTTCCAGCACCACTCTAATCTAGACTCTGGTTTCCAGCATCTGCAGTCCTCACTTTTGCCTGTAATTCCCGTGACTAACCCACCTAACCGGTACACTTTAGCATGGCCAATCCACCTAACCTGCACATCTTTGGTTTATGGGGAGAGACCAGAGCACGCAGCCAAAACCTATACAGACACAGGGAGAATGTGCAAACTCCACATAGACAGTCGCCCAAGGCTGGACTCGAACCTGGGTCCATGGAGCCATGAGGCAGCAGTGTTAGCCACTGAGCCACTGTGCCGTCCAGTGGCAAAAGTGCACACTGCCAAAATGCATACCTAACATAATTCTAAGAAAGTACCTTGATTACCAATGTAAATATAAGAATTTATAACAAAAACAATTATGGTAAGAATAAGACATTAGCATAATTGGGGTGTGTTTTTAGTGATTTAAAATGTGGGTAGGCTATTGTCATGACTCACTGTTGTAGTGTGTTGGAAATCAGGCCTCAATATTCCTGAAGTCATGAAAAATGTAAAGATTTAATGAAATTATACAAAATCCCAGTTTGCCTCAGACTGTCTGCTTCCCAGGTGAAAAGCAAACCACACCAGGTTCCTCCAACAGGATTTTAAAAATCATAATAGTAAACTTTAGCAAGAACAGTAAAGGAATACAATTCTAATTTATGTATCTGAAACTTTACCCCTTGTTAACCATTCACACACAGACACACAAAGAAAATAACACATTATGAGTATGTGTGGTGAGAAATAGAGGAACACACTTCTACATCATCAGCCCAAAATCACACAACTGGGTGGGTTGGCCCTGTGATCCTTAATTCTTCAATGGTGCCTTGATGTTACCTACAGTGATGATCAGTTGTGGTTCACTGGTTGCATGGATGGACTTGGAATCTTTGTTTCTATCTTTGGGCTTTAAAATGATACCTTTCAGTATCTTTGAATGTTTTTTCCTGCTCTTTTGATTGAAAATTGTAGAATAACTTTACAAAGAAATGAGAATGAGAAAGGTTGATGCAACTAGTTCATGATGTCTCTTGCTTTTCTCTGTCTGATTCACTCCTTTCACAGACTGTATTAAAACTACAGCCTGACCTATCTGAGGTTTGTATCCACGCTGAGCTCTTCTGAACCCAATGATGCCAATTGAAAGACTGTATGGACAGAACTGCCCTGGATATACCAAGGTAGTACCTGATAACACTGTTTAACATGAATGCTAGTTTCACTTAGAATCATAGAGATATACAGCATGGAAACAGACCCGTCAGTCCAACTCGTCCATCCCAACCAGATATCCTAAATTAATCCAGCCCCATTTGCCAGCATTTGGTCCATATCCCTTTAAACTCTCCCTATTCATACACTCATCTAATAAGGTTAGATCACATGGAATAGGGAAGGAAATTTGTCATCCTTACCTCGTCCAGCCTGTGACTGCAGAAACACAGCAATGTGGTTGCTTCTTAACTACTCCCTGGGCAAGTAGAGATGGGCAACAAATGCTGGCCCGGCTAGAAAAGCCCATATCTCGTAAGTGAATTAAAACAAGTGTTTCAATTCATTTATCAATAAGTGTTCTCTATCAAAAGGGCATAATGAAATATATCTGACTCAGAGTGTTGTTATTTTCAATGACAGGTGCATAGTGTTTCACAAGTGTATCAGGATTCTGCCAGATGTGGACAGGGTTTCACATGGTATTGGAATCCCATCTGCAATTCACAAAAATAAAACCATGATCAGCTAGTTCATTGGATGAAATAATTCAACTCCCACACATTTACAGTCTATGGGAGAAACTGTACGAATCCTCAGTTGAATCTATGTAAAATAGTTGAAGTTTGACAGATGATCAATAAATTAGAATTGTGTTTTCCAGCTTCAGAATTTTAGATTATCAGATAATAAACCTCCACATAAATGGCTAAAATCAAATGTTATATTTCACAGAATTGAAATAAAATGGTTTAAGATTCTCATATTGTTAATTTCCTTTCAGGTGACTGGGCATTTTTGGATAAACTTTAGACAATATCCATATAATGAATTGGATCAGAACCTGTTCAGAATATTTAATTTTATCAAGTCAGATCTGTGTAATATTACAGCAAAATATGAAATGCTTCAATCTGAAATTAAAAATTGTGAGACTTTTCCGTACCATGTATTTGTATTGCTTTCATTATTTTATCCAACTTTGGTAACATATGGCATGTTTATACAGAGGAGTCCCACATCACCCTTTGGGCATGACAGCCTTTGTCCATTACCAGGTTTAGGAGAAGTTTGGAACAGTCCGCCCAGTTTTCCTTCTCTACAAACTCAGTGGTTTCCTGCAAAGAATAATCAGTAACAGATTGTATTGCGGCTTGCAAGATAGACATTGTGAATGAGAAGGAAAGGATCTCCTCAGACATAGGATTCTCCAGTTATATTGAGCCGGGAAAGTAGTCTCTGTACCATATTCTGATCCATGGTGAATATGAGTGAGTATACTATAAATGTCTTCTGGAAAGATGGGATCTGAATTAGGCCATTTTGCCCTCGAGCATGATCTATCCATCAACGTTATCTCAGAATTACTTTCAGGACAGCAAGCAGTTGCTAGGCCAGTTACTGATCCATTCTGATCAGGAATGAAACAATGAAGAACAAAAGTGGGATATTCAGCTCATTGAGCCTAATCTGTTCAACATTTAAAATTATGGCTCAGGTCAATAATCTTTTTTCGAGAAAACATTTCACTTGTTGGCCTCATGCCTTGTGCAAAGGCACACGGATCGTTACTTAGGACAATTATTTCAGTTCCAGGCCTTCAACATAACAGTTTCTTAGCATTGTGTCCTGGGACCAATTCTTCTCAACTATGTGCAGCAAGTCCTGGATGACAGCCTAGATTGGGTTGACAAGTGGGAAGTAATGCTCATAACACAGAATTGTCAACTGATCACTTTCTGCAATAACAGACAATGCTACCATCTTCTTTCTCATTCAATGGCCTGATCATCTCCGATTCACCCACTAGTACACTGAGCCTGATTCAAACTCAGCCACCACTGATCAGGTAGAGACATGAGGAAGTATATAAATTTAGAGGGAACACAGATTTTGCTTAGAAAATGTCTATCCAAATCTGTATATGCTTATGCTCTACTTTGTCAAACTCAATATCATTCCCCTGTGTTATCTGACTTGTGATTAAAGTGCTGATTTGTTGCAGGTCCTATCTCTGCATATGTACATTCCTGTAGGAAATAGGATGAAATTGATGGTTCCATCAGTTCAGATGTTAAAACTGAATTCACCAGAATCTTTATTTTAAACTATGAGCAAGGCATTTTAAAAATTACTGATTGTCTTGTAAGAGTTAAAATTAGCCTTGAAGCCTCAAGTTAATCTGGCAGAAAATCAACGTGAACTTTTCAAACCATTAATTTAAATACACCAGCATTCATCAAAAAAGTAAGGTTAAATATTTAAAAATTAAACAAAAAAGATCAGTTAAGGTGGAAGAATTAAATAAAAACAATAAATATGGGAAGCTCTGTCCTATTTTCTGCTATAAAATGTTGACGATTTTATAAAAACTCTTGAAAGCTAAAATAGTTTTCACACTAGCTAATTTGAACATGGGATCATCTGGGTACAATCCAAGCCTCTCAAGCTACATTGGTTGGTAATGTGTCCCTGTTCCTCCCCGAGTGAATTGACAACACAAGCCTTCAAGACGAGCTGTCCAAATGTGAATGTCAGCATAAGTATGCAGGAGTGTAACGATGCAATTTCTTAATTTGGGGAAAGGCTTTGAAACCTTGTCTCTTTTTAAAGATATCTATGGAGTGCCACATACGGAATATTCATAATCTGTTAATCATGCTAAATGGTTGTGATTTTTAAGTGCTGCATTGAATCAGATTGTTGAACCTAACATGAAAGAGATGGTGAGGAACACTCTCTGATCGACACCTACAGAGTTTTCTTTGTAATATACAGTATACTGTAATTTATTGAGTAAACTCAGATGTGGGGATTTGAACAGAGTGGGGCAGGGCTCTCCCAGATCCATCAACTTCATATGGTGCCACATTCACTGAAATTAAAAGTATGTAAATCTTTGTTTCAACATACTGCTCTCATGACTCCATTTACTGAGCAGTGCAGATATTGCAGATGCAAGGTGACATATGTGCTACAAGGATGAGAAAGCGAAACAGTAAAGGAGAAGTAACAATAAAGGAGACAGTGGTAATGTGAATGGACTAACCATTGAGTTATAGGCTAATAGTCTGGAGAGAGGCCCAAATTTTGTCTTGACAGTTGGCAGATTTTGAACTCAATAGATGATTGTGGAACTGAAAGCTAGTTTTGATAGTGGTGACAACAAAGCCATTGGCAATTGTTACCAAATTTGCACTCTTTACTTGATCTGACCTACCTGATCCACAGCAAAATGGAGCTCTATTTTCTAGTACTTTGCCTGTACAGTTACAACAGTTAGGAACATCTGCTGTCCCTGTATTACAATGTGCTTTAAATGCCTCTCTGCAAGCAAAAAGCTTACTTTCCTGACTGAAGTTTTCCTTGTTGTGTACATTATATCAGGAAGACCTTGGAGTGCAGGTTCATAGCTCCTTGAAAGTGGAGTCACAGGTAGATAGGATAGTGAAGGAGGCGTTTGGAATGCTTTCCTTTATTGGTCAGAGTATCGAGTACAGAAGTTGGGAGGTCATGTTGTGGCCGTACAGGTCATTGGTTAGGCCACTGTTGGAATATTGCGTGCAATTCTGGTCTCCATCCTATTGGAAAGATGCTGTGAAACTTGAAAGGGTTCAGAAAAGATTTACAAGGATGTTGCCAGGGTTGGAAGATTTAAGCTATAGTGAGAGGCTGAACAGGCTGGGGCTGTTTTCCCTGGAGCGTCGGAGGTTGAGGTGTGACCTCAGAGGTTTATAAAAACCATGAGAGGGATGGATAGGATAAATAGAGACAAAGTCTTTTCCCTGGGGTCGGAGAACCCAGAACTAGAGGGCATAGGTTTAGGGAGAGAGGGGAAAGATATAAAAGTGACCTAAGGGGCAACTTTTTCACACAGTGGGCGGTGAGTGTATGGAATGAGCTGCCAGAGGAAGTGGTGGAGGCTTGTACAATTGCAACATTGAAAAGGCATTTGGATGGGTATATGAATAGGAAGGGTTTGGAGGGATATGGGGCAAGTGCTGGCAGGTGAGACTAGATTGGGTTGGGATATCTGGTCGTCATGGACGGGTTGGACCGAAGGGTCTGTTTCCATGCATACATCTGACTCTGACTCTAACTTGTCCTTATGACATATATGACAGACTTAGCAGACACAAGTGACTTCTTATCTGTGTTCTAAAAGCTCTGAACTGCTGGTGTTTTTCTCACTTCATGTCTGGAGTTGTTTTAGGTGAACTAATGACTACGATTCATTAATAATTCTAATATTATTACATCGTGATTCTGTCAGGATGTTGCAACACACTACTTTGGCCTTTTTCTTCATTCAGCATTTCCTTTGTTGTGATTCTGTAAATACTGCAATTTACATATACTTGAAACCCATTTTTTGTGTCGTTCCCACTTACTGAATGTTCGTTTCCACTGAAAATTCTCTTAAATGTTAACAATCAGCTGATACCATCCACCCCTCCTTTAATCACGTGTTCAAGTCTGTCCTGGTAAAGTTTTGTCAATCAAAATAGGTGGTAACTAGTACAGTCTTTCAAGAACTCATGATTGTGATTATGGAGTCTCAATTTGTGTCAATGTAAATCTTCAAAAAAACCGTGTATTTCTCTCCTTTTTAAAACTGTTGATTTTTCTAATTTCCTGTCCATAGTCCCAAAAAAGTGATCCCTTACACTGAGTCAGCAGTACACTGGGAAAATATATTGAATTCACTGCCGAGGTAGAGGCCACTTTCTGCTCAATTCAGTTTTGCCTGCATTTATGTTCCTCCATTCAAATTCATAATTTATTGACTCGTCCTTATATTCCTTTCTCCTTTCCAGACTTAAAGCATATTATTTGTTCAAGGTATTACGAAGTTTCGCTTTCTAAAGCATTCTGGATAAAGAAGTTTATCCTGAATTCTTGATTTATTAGTTATGTTAATCTCTTGCAGTTTTGATCTTTCTGCACAAGTGGAAATCTTTACACTCCTGATGAAGGGCTTATGCTCGAAACGTCGAATTCTCTATTCCTGAGATGCTGCCTAACCTGCTGTGCTTTGACCAGCAACACATTTGCAGCTGTGATCTCCAGCATCTGCAGACCTCATTTTTTACTCCTGCAGCTACCTAACAAACCCCTTAACAACTTTATAGTCACAGAGATGTACAGCAAGTGTAACTGACCCTTCCGTCCAACTTGTCTTGCAGACTAGATATAGTCAATTCTTCTATAACATGACAGTTGTGTTCTTGAGCAACCCCATGTAACAGAAAAATCCCACTTTAGAAACAACGCTTAAAGTATTGACGCTATAATCGCATTACAGCCAACACACATTTAAAAAGTTCACACTTTAGAAACAGCATCCTTGATTCATCAATCGTGTTATAGCAAACTTGTATTGTCGAAATGTGTTATAAAAGAATGATCTATATCCTTAATTAATTGAGTGCCATTTGCTAGCATTTGACCCATATCCCTCTAACACACTTCCTTTTCATGTACAGATCCAGATGTCTTTTAAATGTTGTAATTTTACCAGCCTCCACCACTTCCTCTGGCAGCTCATTCCATACATCCCCCTTTGCATGAAAAAGTTGTCCCTTGAATCCTTTTTAAACTTTTCCCCTCTCTCCTTGAACCTATGCCTTCTAGTTTTGGACTATCCTGGGGAAAAGGCCTTGATGTTCACCCTATCCTCATGATTTTATAAACCTCCATAAAGTCACCTCCCAATCTCCAACAATCTAGGGAAAATAACCTCTCCTATGGCTCAAACCCTTCAACATCCTTATAAATCTTTTCTGAACCAGTTCAAGTTTCAAAGTATCTTTCCTATAGTAGGGAAACCAGATTTCACGCAACATTCCATAAGAGGCTTAACCAATGTCCTCACAGGCCTAAAGAGGTCAACTTTCTGTTTAACAGAGAAAAGCGTTTTGAGCCTCTGCAGTGGTTTCTGATAAATTATAACCACTCGTCTGAGAAAATGTTGTGGTGCAGGAGACCATTCACCCGTTGTGTATGCACTCGGTCTTCAAACGATCGTCATTAACCTTGTGCTAATTTCATCCCCCCTCTTCATCATGAAGAGTCATCTCGACCGAAACTTTAGCTTGCTCTCCATCTATGAATACTGTTTGACTCGCTGTGATGTCCAGCATTTGTTGTTTTCAATACAGATCCCAGCGTCTGCAGTAATTTGCACTTATATTCCATAATCATCATTATAAAGGTTTCTTGTTGGCTTTCACATGCAGTAAGACCTGGTGTAATCTTTAGCGGAGATCAGAAAGTACTGAAGGGAGTGGAATTGTGCTTTTGACGGAGGTGCATCAAAAGCGGCGACTTTTCTGAGGAAAATGGCTATTCATTCAGGCGGCTGGGAAATAGCAGGGCCTGCGGTTTGTTAACGGAAAAGCGTTGGCTCACATACTTCCAGGGTTTTCTACATGCCCCGGCCGGGCGGATCGAAGAGTAAAGAATTTGATTCGGTGAAGGAGAAGAGACCCCCAGCTGGGAAAAAGGAGGAGTGTTTTCCTCAGCCAGGGAGAAAGGGAGAGAGCTTTCTCTGGGCTGGCGGCCATTACGGTTCGGAGTAAGCCGCCGCCACGGTGGAGACTGTCCGATGGCGCCTGAGGTGAGGCATCGGAAAGGGGACGGGG
The DNA here is from genome assembly GCF_020745735.1 of Hemiscyllium ocellatum. NCBI lineage: Eukaryota > Metazoa > Chordata > Chondrichthyes > Orectolobiformes > Hemiscylliidae > Hemiscyllium > Hemiscyllium ocellatum. The sequence continues at coordinate 43,978,953 of NC_083430.1, forward strand.
AGCCGGGGGAAGCCTCACCCGAGCGAAGGAGGAGCATGGCTGCGAAAGCCAGAGGAGAGGGCACGGAGAGGCGCTGGCCAGTGTTGCTGGGGGTCGGGCTGCTCCTGGGTTTGGGCCTGATCGTCGGCTCGGCGCTGTGGAGGTATCACCTGGACTGCCAGCTCGCGCTACACCAAGTAAGAGACCAACCGCCATAACGGTCACATCATGGCGGCGCCGATTGTCAGACCGGGGCTGGGGGAGGGGGGGGGATCGACCCCGAAAAGGAAAGCCAAAGGAAAGGGGGAGTGTTTATTATTGATGGAGCGAAAACAGTTTTTCTTTAAAACAAGGAGTTCACTTCGCCCTCATTTGGGCAAACAGGTTCGATGGGAGAAAGAAAATGTCTGTGGAGCTGGGAGGGAAGCTCGTGTACAACCGGCTTTAATGTTCGTGCAAGGTTCACGTACCCATCACGACAAGCCTATTTCATCGGAGATTCGGCAGCTTCCCTCCAACTCAAAACGAAAGCCCCAGCAACAATGCGCAGAGTTTATGGGAAAGGCAGTAGTTTGGTATCAAAATGCGAAGTACAGACATGATGGGCCGAATGGACCCGCCCCGCGCTGTAATAATTTTGTGATTCTGAGAATATTTCTGTCCACATTAGATCATGTGCTATAGAGTCATAGAGATGTATAGCACAGAAACAGACCCTTCAGTCCAACTCCTCCATGCCGACCAGATATCCCAACCCAATCTAGTCCCACCTACCAGTACTAGCGGATATCCCTCCCAACCCTTCCTATTCATATACCCATCCAAATGCCTCTTAAATGTTGCAATTATACCAGCCTCCACCACATCTTCTGGCAGCGTATTCCACACATACACACCAGCCTCTGTGTGAAAAAGTTGTCCTTTAGATCTTTTTTGTATCTTTCCCCTCTCATCCTAAAGCTATGCCCTCTAGTTCTGGAATCCCCGACCCCAGGGAAAAGACTTTGTCTCTATTTATCCTGTTCATGCCGCTCATGGTTTTATAAACCTTAAACCCCTCAACCTCTGACGCTCCAGGGAAAACAGCCCCAGCGTGTTCAGCCTCTCCCTATAACTCAAATCCTCCAACCCTGGCAATATCCTTGTAAATCTTTTCTGAACCCTTTCAGGTTTCACAACATCCTTTCGATCAGAAGGAGACCAGAATTGCACGTGAAATTCCAAAAGTAGCCTAACCAATGTCCTGAACAGCCACAACATGACCTCCCAATTCCTGTACTCCGTATTCTGAACAATAAAAGAAAGCATGCTAAACACCGCCTTCACTATCCTATCTACCTGTGACTCTACTTTCAAGGAGCTATGAACCTGCCCTCCAAGGTCTCTTTGTTCAGCAACACTCTCGAGGACCTGATCATTAAGTGTATAAGTCTGGCTAAGATTTGCTTTTCCAAAGTACAGCACCTCACATTTACCTAAATTAAACTCCATCTGCCATTCCTCAGTCCATTGGCTCATCTGATCAAGTAGTGGACCCAGCTCCGATCTTTATGGCACTTCACTGGTCAGAGGCCTCCAATATGAAAAACAACCCTTCCACCAACACCCTCTGTCTTCTACCTTGGAGCCAGTTCTATATCCAAATGGATAGTTTCCCCCTGTATTCCATGAGATCTAACATAGGGTCATAGAGTCTTAGAGATGTTCAGCATGGAAACAGACCCTTCGGTCCAACTCGTCCATGGTGACCAGATATCCCAACCCAATCTAGTCCCATCTGCCAGCACCCGGCCCATATCCCTCCAAACCCTTCCTATTCATATACACATCCAATGCCTCTTAAATGTTGCAATTGTACCAGCCTCCACCACATCCTCTGGCAGCTCATTCTATACACTTACCACCCTGTGCATGAAACAGTTGCCCCTTAGGTCTCTTTTATATCTTTCCCCACTCACCCTAAACCTATGCCCTCTAGTTCTGGACTCCCCGACCTCAGGGAAAATTCTTTGTCTATTTATCTTATCCATGTCCCTCATAATTTTGTAAACCTCTATAAGGTCACCCCTCCGACGCTCCAGGGAAAAAAGCCCCAGCCTCTCCCTGTAGCTCAGATTCTTCAACCCGAGCAACATCCTTGTAAATCTTTTCTGAACACTTTCAAATTTCACAACATCTTTCCGATAGGAAGGAGACCAGAATTGCATGCAATATTCCAACAGTGGCCTAACCAATGTCCTGTACAACCGCAACATGACCTCCCAACTCCTGTACTCAATACTCTGACCAATAAAGGAAAGCATTCCAAACGCCTTCTTCACTATCCTATCTACCTGCGACTCCACTTTCAATGAGCTATGAGCCTGCACTCCAAGGTCGTTTTGTTCAGCAAACTCCCTAGGACCTTACCATTAATTGTATAAGTCCTGCTAAGATTTGCTTTCCCAAAATGTAGCATCTCGCATTTATCTGAATTAAACTCCATCTGCCACTTCTCAGCACATTGGCCCATCTGGTCAAGATCCTGTTGTAATCTGAGGTAACCCTCTTCTCTGTCCACTATACCTCCAATTTCAGTGTCATATGCAAACTTATTAACTGTAACTCTTATGCTCGCATCCAAATCATTTATGTAAATGACAAAAAGTAGAGGACCCAGCACCGATCCTTGTGGCACTCCACTGGTCACAGGCCTCCAGTCTTAAAAACAACCTTCCAGCACCACCCTCTGTCTTCTACCTTTGAGCCAGTTCTGTATCCAAATGGCTAGTTCTCCCTGTATTCCATGAGATCTAACCTTGCTAATCAGTCTCCCATGGGGAACCTTGTCGAATGCCTTACTGAAGTCCATATAGATCACATCTACTGCTTTGCCCTCAGCAATCTTCTTTGTTACTTCTTCAAAAACCTCAATCAAATTTGTGAGACATAATTTCCCACGCACAAAGCCATGTTGACTATCCCGAATCAGTCCTTGCCTTTCCAAATACATGTACATCCTGTCCCTCAGGATTCCCTCCAACAACCTCGCAAACCAGTCTCCCATGGGTAATCTTTTCGGATGTCTTACTGAAGTCCATATAGATCATGTCTACCACTCTGCCCTCATCAATCTTTTTTGTAACATGATTTCCCATGGGCAAAGCCAGGTTGACTATCCCTAATCAGTCCTTGTCTTTCCAAATACATGTGCATCCTGTCCCTCATGATTCCCTCCAACCACTTGCTCACCGGTCTGTAATTCCCTGGCTTGTCCATATCAGCTTTCTTAAATAGTGGCACTAAGTTAGCCAACCTCCAGTCTTCCGGTACCTCCCCTATGACTATAGATGATAGAAATACCTCAACAAGAGGCCCAGCAATCACTTTCCTAGCTTCCCACAGAGTTATAGGGTACATCTGATCAGGGCCTAGGAATTTAGCCACTTTTATGTGTTTCAAGACATCCAGCACTTCCTCATTTTTCAAAATATATCTTCCATGTCCTTTTCCACAGTAAACACTGATGCAAAATACTTGTTTAGTATCTTCCCCATCTCCTGCTGCTCCACACAAAGGCTGCCTTGCTGATCTTTGAGGGGCCCTATTCTCACCTAGTTACCGTTTTGTCCTCAATGTATTTGTAAAAACTCTTTGGATTCTCCATAACTCTATTTGCCAAAACTATCTCATGTCCCTTTTTTGCCCTCCTGATTTCCCTCTTAAGTATACTCCTACTGCCTTTATATTCTTCTAAGGATTCACTTGATCTATCTTTTTATGTTTTGTCACATTGGAACTTTCTCAAAATATGGATTGTGTTTATAGAAAAATCTGAAAGCTATTGTTTTGGTCTTTTCCCTCAGCCCTAGCTCTCTCCTCTGGCCATTTCGAGGTTCCCTTCAACTGTTTGATCTCCTGTTCGATCCAGAGCTGAACTGGCAGCCCCACAATCCCGCACCAACGCTGCCTATTTTCACTTCTGTAATAGGACATGGTGCTGCTTCTGACATGATCCACATGCCACTAAAATCTACCATAGTACTTTGTTATCTCAGGACAAACATGTGAGTTGAGAAAGATCCCCAGGCTGGCCTAGCTGGAAGACAAGGAGGGCTTTGGTGTCTGTCTTGACTCATTTCAAATCCCATTCACTTAGCAGCCAGAGCCATAGGAATGGTACAGCTCTGAAAGAGGCTATTCAGCCTACCAATGTCGCCACCGTTCACTTTAATTCCAATTACCAGTACCTGGCCTATGGGTTCCTGTACATTCAAAATCCTCATCTACTGTGTTTGTTACCCCGATGTGTCTCCTTTACACTGGGGTGATAGGATGTTTCAGGAGCGTTTCAGAGAACATATCTGGGGCACGCACCAAACAACCCCATCACTCTGTGGCCAACCACTTCAACATCCCCTCCCACTGTGCCAAAGACATGCGAGTCCAGGGTCTCCTCCACTGCCAATTCCTAGCCATCCAACGCCCGGAGGAAGAACACCTCATCTTCCACTTTGGGACCCTCCAACCACATGGCATCATCAATTTCACCAGTTTTCTCATCTCCCCTCCCCCCCACCTTTTCCCAGATCCAACCCTCCAACATGACACTGCCGTCTTGAACTGTCTTACTGGTCCATATTCCTTCCCACTTTCTGCTCCACCCTCTGCTCCAACCTATTACCATGATCCCCCACCTGCATCCACCTATTGTCTTCCCAGCTCCCTTCCCCCCCGCCCCCATCCTATTTGTCTATCCCCTCCCACACCATTCCTGATTGAAAGGCTTATGCCCAAAATATCAACTTTCCTGCTCCGTGGATGCTGCCTGACCTGCTGTGCTTTTCCAGTGCCTCATTTGTCGACTCTGATCTCCAGCTTCCTCACTTTGTCCTGGGTTTACAGTTTACAGTGCTTCAGGTGCAGATACAGGTTTCTTTTTAAATGACTCGAAGGATTCTACCTTAACCACTAAGGTGAAGAGCAAATTCCAGGCATCTATCACCCTTTGTGTAAAAAAAGCTTTTCCTAATATTTTCTCTAATCCTTCTACTGATCACCTTAAATCTGCGTCCCCTGGGTATTGACCTGTCCTGAAGGGGAAATTAGTCTTTTTTACTTGTTCTACCTCGGCCTCTCATTATTTTGACATTCCTCAGTATCCTCTGCTCTAAGAAAAGCAACAGCAGCCTATTCGATCTTTTCTCATAGCTGCAGTTTTCAAGTCATGGCAACACCTTGTAAATCTCTTCTGTATCCTATTTAGAGCAGTTCTATCTTTCCTGTATTGTGGTGATCAGAGTAGAACACAAAACTCCAACAGTCACCTAACCAGTTTTTTGTAGAGGTCCAGCACTGCATCTCTGCTCTTGAATTCTCTTTGGTCATTGCCTTTCTGTTGGCCTAATATGTTCTTTATTTAGTTTATTTGTTGGTCCCGAGTTGGGGAGGAGAGATGGCAGTTGACTTGAGAAAAATGAGAGGTTATCTTCTTGAAACTTATTAGATCATAAGTGGATGCAAGAATAATAATACAGGGAGAAAGTGAGCACTGCTGATGCTTGCGATCAGTTGAAGAGTGGAGCGGCACGGCGGCACAGTGGTTAGCACTGCTGCCTCACAGCGCCAGGGACCCAGGTTCAATTCCCACCTCAGGTGACTGACTGTGTGGAGTTTGCACGTTCTCCCCGTGTCTGCGTGGGTTTCTTCTGGGTGCTCTGGTTTCCTCCCACAGTCCAAAGATGTGCGGGTCAGGTGAATTGGCCATGCTAAATTGCCCGTAGTGTTAGGTAAGGGGTATATGCAGGGGTATGGATGGGTTGCGCTTCGGCGGGTCGGTGTGGACTTGTTGGGCCGAAGGGCCTGTTTCCCCACTGTAAGTAATCTAATCTAATCTAATCTAACACAGCTGGTCAGGCAGCATCTGAGGAGCAGGAGAATCAACGTTTATACTTATGCTCAAAATGTCGATTCTCCTGCTCCTTGGATGCTGCCTAACTGACTGTGCTTTTCCAGCATCACACTCTTTGGCTAGGAGAATAATACCTCTTCTGTGGAAAATAAGAATCAATAAAAGAGTTTAAGTGCAAGGATTTCTTTTTCAAATGGAGGTGAAGTTTTTTTTTCTCTGGGAGGGCCTTTGGAGAGACAAATTCTCTTCACCAGAAATCATTTGAGGCTGGATCATTGACTTAACTCAGCTTTGAATCATATCAAGTTTTCATAAATAAAGGAGTTGGAAGTTAGACAGGAAATTGAAGTTTGAAACCACAGTCGAATCAGCCTTTATCACACTGAAGGACTGGATGACCAAATCCTGCTCCTAAGCAACATTCTTTCTCATTTGCGTGGCTATATAGCTGCCCCAAGGGTCTGCGCTTGCCATTTGGTGTGACTATGCTGTTCCTAGCATTACGGCTGGCACGGTGGCTCAGTGGTTAGCACTACTGCCTCACAGCACCAGGGTCCCAGGTTCGATTCCAGCCTCAGGCGATTGTCTGTGTGAGTTTGTACATTCTCCCCATGTCTGTGTGGGTTTCCTCTGGGTACTCCAGTTTCCATCCACAGTCCAAAGATGTGCAGGTGAATTGGTCATGCTAAATTGCCCGTAGTCAATTAGTCAGAGGGTAAAGGATCTGAGTGGGTTATTCTTCGGAGGGTCGATGTGGACTGGTTGGCCTGAAAGGCCTGTTTCCACACTGTAAGTAATCTAATCTAATCTAAATTAACTTGCAGTTTAGGAAGTTACTGCCTTTCACCTCCACACAACAGAAAAAGTAAGATCGAACGTGGCTCCTAAGCTCTATGTTCCTATGAATATGAAAAATTTTCAAGGTTGTTGTCAACTGGTTTGTGTTGGTCGGTATGTTTATGGAAGCGTAACTGGGACTGGTCACATGCATGGCTGAAAACTCCTCAATTGTTACAATCTCAAAGAATCACCATATAGTTGGTATAAGATTTGGAAGGAAGAGCACCTTGGTTTTATATGGAATTTTGTTGCAAAATGTTCGTATTTATTCAAATATGTTGAGTGGTTACAATTCAATCTTATTTACATTTTTAAAATATGATACTTATCTTCTAGAAAGATGCTCTGAAATCTCTTGGCAGTGAAGGACTTTTCTTATTTTCGTCATTTGACACCAACAGTGACCTGTACCTCAGTCCAGAAGAGTTCAAGCCTCTAGCTGAAAAACTAACAGGTACTTTGTGACCAAATTTTAGGTTAACCGGATCTTGTGAGTAAAGGTTAAACGGGGGGGTTGAGACTGTTCTCATTGGAATTTAGAAAAATGTGATTTGATCTCATTGAAACATTGGATTTCTGAGGACCTTGACAGGGTAAATGCTGAGAGGATATTTTCTGTCATGAGAGGGTCTATGATCAGAGGGCATAGTCTCACAATTAAGGGGTGGCAAATTAAAACTGAGATAGGAAGAATTTCTTCTCTGAGGGTTGTAAGTCTTTTGAATTCCTTAATACAGAGAGCTGTGACTTCAGAGCCATTGTGTATATTTAAGGTTGAGATAGGTGGAGCCATAGACTCTTGATCAGTTGGGGAATCCAGCGTTATGCAGGAAAAGTGAGTGTGAGGAATGTCAGATTAACCTAGATCCTGTTGAATGGCTTGAGGGGCTGATGATCTGCTCTTCTTTCTATTTTGTACAGTCTTATGTGGAGACTGTTGTCCAATGTGGATATTTCAGTAGTTTAATTAAGTGGTATTTTGGGACAAGGTAAAAAAACTTCTTATTAAACAATCTTTAATTTAATTATTCTTGAATGCAAAGAAGAAAATCTGCCTTGAGTCCCAATGAAAGTAGTGGCTGATTTAGAGTTTGTTTGAATTATATCGTGTGTTTCTTTTTGTGTGGGCAGGTATTGCCACAGCCCCAGACTTTGAAAGCAGTGAGGGGCCCGATCCGAATTCTGAGACACTGACAATCGAAGCAAAATTCCAGCCTCTACTGATGGAAACCATGACCAAGAGCAAGGATGGGTTTCTTGGAGTGAGTGAATCCGCTTTCTACTGCTCTTATCATGACTGTTGGTTATTCGTCAGTTGTTTGGATCTTGGCTATGAATGTGAAACTGAATTAAGCAAGGGTCTTTTCGAGAAATTATTTTCATTACAGGCATGAGTGTATAGAAGTTTTTGTTTACTTTATATGTTACAGTCATCAACTTCAAGTCATGATGACCCATTTGTAACCTCATAATTTTTATGTAGAGATTTTATGGTGGAGTGTTTAACTTCCCTACCTCTGAGCCAGAAGCACCAGATTCAGGTCTCACTTCTGGACTTGATGGCAAAGGAAGTTGCATTCAAAACATGGCCAAATATGTTAATTATCAATTTGTAAATCCTTCCAATGGCCTATGGCAGGGAGAGATATGTGGTCAGTCATGTGATAGAAAAAAGAGGGAACCTTTACCTTTATTATCCATGACTTTAAGCTATAATATGCATGTAAAAACGAAGACAGCAATGCAAACGTCTTTGAGGCTGGTTTGCTCAGTTGGCTGGAGGCTGAGTGGAACAGATCAGTGCCAACACTGATTCAATCCCTATTCTAGCTGGGTGGATTCAGGATCTGCCTTCCCTGTGATGGAGGTCATGGTGTTCGGTTCAGACCTGACTTCTAGCAGAGAAAAGATAATATTCCAGTTTACAGATAGCACAAGCACTTGTCTTAATAAGAAATTTCAATGCCATAATGAGTGGAAATTTAGGTGTTTCCCCCTTTCTGTGAGGGGGTTACCTGTCAATGTGTATACACGAGCAGTCTTTTAACACCCATGTATTCTTCACGTGAGTGATGATGTTGACTCTTGGACGTCTACGTTGTTGAGGATGTCATAACTAAACTCAATCCCATCTTCAACTGATTGCATTTTTCTCCTCTCTCTGTTTGGAAATTTGAAGTTTAAATTTTGACTCATTCTTTCTAGATCAGTGCTCCAGGTCTTGATGATTGTTTTGACGGGGGAGGTGGGGTGAAATGGTTCTCTTTTTACTGTTATCAGTCAGTTATAACAAGTGTTTCTTTCATCTCTCAGCAATGTCACACTTCAATAAAAATGCAGCTTAGTAGGTTAAAGTGAAGGAGCCAATTTACAATGTTTTAGAGTCATAGAGATGTACACGATGGAAACAGACCCTTCGGTCCAACCCGTCAATGCCGATCAGTTATCCCAACCCAATCTAGTCCCACTTGCCAGCACCCAGCCCATATCCCTCCAAACCCTTCCTATTCATATACCCATCCAAATGCCTTTTAAATGTTGCAATTGTACCAGCCTCCACCACTCCCTCTGGCAGCTCATTCCATACACGTACCACCCTTTGTGTGAAAAAGTTGCCCCGTAGGTTTCTTTTATATCTTTCCCCTCTCACCCTAAACCTATGTCCTCTAGTTCTGAACTCCCCGACCCCAGGGAAAAGATTTTGCCTATTTAACCCATCCATGCCCGTCATAATTTTGTAAACCTCTATAAGGTCAGCCCTCAGCCTCCGATGCTCTAGGGAAAACAGCCCCAGCCTATTCAGCCTCTCCCTATAGCTCAAATCCTCCAACCCTGACAACATCCTTGTAAATCTTTTCTGAACCCTTTCAAGTTTCACAATCTCTTTCCGATAGGAAGGAGACCAGAATTGCATGCAATATTCCAATAGTGGCCTAACCAATGTCCTGTACAGCCACAACATGACGTCCCAACTCCTGCAATCAATACTCTGACCAATAAAGGAAAGCATACCAAACGCCTTCTTCACTATCCTATTTACCTGCGACTCCACTTTCAAGGAGCTATGAACCTGCACTCCTAGGTCTCTTTGTTCAGCAACACTCCCTTGGAACTTACCAATAAGTGTATATGTCCTGCTGAGATTTGCTTTCCCAAAATGCAGCACCTCGCATTTATCTGAATTAAACTCCATCTGCCACTTCTCAGCACATTGGCCCATCTGGTCAAGATCCTGTTCTAATCTGAGGTAACCCTCTTTGCTGTCCGCTACACCTCCAATTTTGGTGCCATCTGCAAACTTGTAACTGTACCTCTTATGCTCGCATCCAAATCATTTATGTAAATGACAAAAAGTAGAGGACCCAGCACCGATCCTTGTGACACTGCACTGGTCACAGGCCTCCAAACTGAAAAACAACCCTCCACCACCACCCTCTGTCTTCTACCTTTGAGCCAGTTCTGTATCCAAATGGCTAGTTCTCCCAGTATTCCGTGAGATCTAACCTTGCTAATCAATTGCTCATGAGGAACCTTGTCGAATGCCTTACTGAAGTCCATATAGATGACATCTACCACTCTACCCTCATCAATCCTTTTTGTTACTTCCTCAAAAAACTCAATCAAGTTTGTGAGACATGATTTCCCACGCATAAGGTCATGTTGACTATCCCTAATCAATCCTTGCCTTTCCAAATACATGTACATCCTATCCCTCAGGACTCCCTCCAACAACTTGCCCACCACCGAGGTCAGGCTCACTGGTCTATAGTGACCTGGCTTGTCCTTACCACCCCTCTTAAACAGTGGAACCACGTTAGCCAAACTCCAGTCTTCTGGCACCTCACCTGTGATTATCGATGATATAAATATCTCAGCAAGAGACCCAGCAATGACTTTTCTAGCTTCCCACAGATTTCTAGGGTACACCTGATCAGGTCCTGGGCATTTATCCACTTTTATGTGTTTCAAGGCATCCAGCACTTCCTCCTCTGTAATATGGAGATATCACTATCTATTCCCCTACATTTTATATCTTCCATATCTTTTTCCACAGTACATACTGGTGCAAAATACTCATTTAGTATCTTCCCCATTTTCTGCGGCTCCACACAAAGGCTGCCTTGCTGATCTTTGAGGGGCCCCATTCTCTCCCTAGTTACCCGTTTGTTCTTAATGTATTTAAGTGAAAAAAGGAAGAATTTTATTACCTACTAATCTTGGCAAAAATAACAAAATGTGACATTAAACACAGGTATTTTTGTTAAAAGCATGTATGTTGATTAGTGCAGAAAGGAAGAATAAAGAAAATGTAATTTAGAAGTTTGTAGAGTCTTTGAATTATGGAGTGGAAATTGATGTCTTGTATCCTCAGCAGTAGCAACATTTGTAGAATCCTTGGGTTCTCAATGAATCGATGTTTCTGTGACTTTGTTTTTTGACCGATGTTTCCAAGAGGTTAGGAAGAAAAGGAGAAAGTCTTTCAGTATTGACTGTTACCAGTACATTTTTCTTTCCTTTGATCTGATGCTCTGACCAACAGCTAAAATATGCTTCATTTATGTATTCCTGAGTCTCACTTTATTGTCTTGTTAAACTGGATAGTTGCAGGCAATCTTTTGTATTCAGTATTCTCGACTTATTTAAATGAAAATTAAATTGGTGGATGCAGATTTCTGGGTCGACTGATTCAATGTTCTTTAATAAAATAATAATTTTAGTTCAGACAGTTCTTTTTATTCCACATAGATTTTTGGTCAGGTGATCACTGCAGCTATTTTAGGTCCATGTTTCAGTTTTAAAACTGTTTTAGTTCTTGAAAGTCTCAGGTATTAATATCAGAGGAGGAAAGTTGAAAATTGATTATTCATATTTTGCTACTTTTGTGGCATGATGCTGTATCCATCCAATCTAAAACAGCTGAAACCAGGTTTTGAAGCTGGGAATGTCATTCTTTATAAGTTTAACAACACGTGGTGCAGTTTATCCATTGAGGTACAAAAAGCTTTAGAATATTGAGTGATAGTTTAGAAGTTTAGTGATTAGCAGAGATGCACACACTGGCAAAACCAGGTTTGATCTGTACTGAGTGTTAAGTTACATTTAGGAAGGTGAGAATGAGCGGAGAATAGGGATAGGGCAGATTTTTGCTACTTTTCATTGAATTTGACAAATAGTGCACATTAAGATATTACACAGTGACTGAATTATGATGGCCTGGCTGTTGAGTAGTAGGCTGGCATGCATCTAATTGGATATGTAACTAATGGCTATTTGAATGAAGCATTTGAGAGCTCACTGTGTGGGTGGAAGCAAACAAAGAAAGGGAAGAAAAATCAGTAAGGACAAAACAAAACTGTTATTTGTCAGTATCCCCCTTCCTCCCATATTTTGAGTTTGAAGAGGTAGAATCCTTTTTTCCTGCCTCATACCATTTCCGATTGATGGAATCCCACATGTGTTGTATACTTAGTTATGGAGTTGCTTGATGGTCAGGGAATAGATCTGATGAGTTCTGAAGAATGGTCACTGGAACAAAACATTAACTCTGCTTTCTCTTCACAGATACTGACAGACTTACTGAGGTTTTCCAGCAATTTCTGTTTTAGTTTCAGATTTCCATCATCCACAGCTCTTTTTTTATATCAGTAACTCTCAGTTTAGTCTTTTCTAATGCTGTTGTCTTCCACAAATAACCACACAAGGCTTTTGAAATATGCATCTTTCACTTCGCGGTTCCAGCTAATAAATCCATAATTTAATTACCTGAGCTTAAATAGCATTCACACTGCAACAGCTCTCTGTAGAGGGAAAATCTCGGACCATATCAACTTCGTACAAACTATAACAACAAATCCCAATGATTTACAAAGGTTTTTCCTCATTCACTCATGGGACATGGGCTTTGCTAGCTGGCCAGCATTTATTTGCCTGTCCCCAGTTCTTGAGAAGGTTGTGAGCTGTCTTCTTGAACCACTGCAGTCCATGTGCTGTAGGTAGATCCACAAGGCCCTTGGGGAGGGAATTCCAGAATTTTGGTCTAGTGACAGTGAAAGAACGGCAATATTTTTCCAAGTTAGATGATAAATGATTTTGACTGAAACTTGCAGGTGGTGATATTTAGTGACTACAGCAAAATGCATTTTTACTGGTTAGATTCACATTCCTTATTGGCCATGACGTGTTTTTGAGCAACCTGAAGACAAAAGATGCTGTAAAAACAGATGTTCATTCTTTGAATTGTAGCTTAGTCCAGCCAACACATTCTTCAATTGACTTTAAAGGCTTTCTTCATAATGTATTTCTACAATTTGTTGCCGTGCTCATCACATAAAGTTTATACTATACGAACCAAATACTAATGAATTCCTGAGTTCTATGCAAGTCTCTAAATCTCCAAACAAAACTGCTAAACATTGAAAGATTCTTGTATTTCATACTTTTTAATTCCTTAGAAGATAGAACTGTTGAAAAAACATGATCAAAGAAGTAATAGACAGGTTTGTGTAATATTTAATTAACAATACTTCAACATGACATACTGAAGTGTGAATGAGAAGATTAATATTTTATGTGGAATCTGCTGTTTTTGTTCTTGTTTATCTGTAGTTAAAGTGGACTGATTTGGAATTTACATAATGATCAGTCTTTGTTAAAACAACAAAAAAAGACATTGATATCAGATATCAATTCGTTAACTATGTATAAAAACTTCAAACAGCACAATAGTTTAGTTAAGATAGATTCAAGGAATGATTGAAGAGGTCTTACCATAATTATACTTTAAGATGGTATTAATACATTTTTTTAATTCCATGACCATATACTATAAGCACAGAACAAGTTAACTGACTCTCAGATAGCTTTAGGATATAGATCATAGAAGTCCTACAATGTGGAAACAGGCCATTTGGCCCAACAAGTCCACACCGACCATCCAAAGAATGACCCACCCCAGACCCATTCCCCTACCCTATTACCCCTGACTAATGCACCTAACCTACACATTCCTGGACACAATGGCCAATGAGCATAGCCAATTCACCTAAGTGGCACATCTTTGGATTGTGGGAGGAAACATGAGGAGAATGTGCAAACTCCACACAAACAGTTGCCCAGAATAAAACCCTGGTCCCTGGCACAGTGAGGCAGCGGTGCTAACCACTGAGCCATCATGTCACCCTATAGTGTGCCAGTAAAGAAGGATTTTGTTTTGGTACAAAAATCTTGGAAACAATGCCGTTGAATAATACTTATTGTTCTGTAATTAAATATTTGTACAGCTATCATACAATATGTTAGCAGTGCGTTATGCATTTAAGACCAAAGTAAGAAAGTTCTGTATATTTATTTTGTGTTTCAGGTCTCCCATGGCTCCCTGTCAGGACTGAGAAACTGGAAGTCTGCAGAAATACTTTCTAGTATCTTTAGTAGCAGTCAATTTAAAGCCTTCCTCCCTCATAAGAATAAAGTAGAGCTGGGTGAAACATGGTGGATGATTCCTAGTGAACTGACTATCTTTACAGGGTACCTCTCCAATAACAGATTTTACCCTCCTAGGCCACAAGGAAGAGAGGTAAAATATTGCATATTGCATATCACTGAGCTTGTGAAGTTAACACACACTGACAAAGTTATTTATTTATGATGCACCAATTTTTACAAACACTGTAACATTTGATAATTCCTTTGCACACATTTAATATCGAATCCAGAATGGAATCAGCTCAGTTATGAACATTACTGTCTGTTGTGGGATCGCTTAGCACTGTTCATCATTTTCTGCTTATCCTGTTTGGCATGCAAATCGGCCTGTTTTGTAGATTTCATCAGGTTGACATTATATTTTTAGGTCTGCTGATGCTGGTTATGGCATGCCTGTCTGCACTCTTCATTGAATCAGGGTTGATCCCCTGCCTTATTGGTAATGGTGGACTGGAAATATACCAGGCCATGAATTTGCAGATTGAGTCAGAGTACAATTCTGCTGCTGATGGCTGACAGTGCCTCACAGATGTTGAGACAGGATTTATCTCCATAAGGACTGTGCAGTGGTCACACTAACTAATATTGTCATAGACAGATATATCTGCAGCAAGCAAGTTGGTGAGGTTGAGGTGAAATGGTTTTTCCTCTTGTTGGTTTTTTCACAACTTGCATCGACTCAGTTTAGCAGTTAAGTCCTTGGTCAGTAGTGGTGCTGATGAGACCCTCTTGGTGATGGATACTTCTGTACCCTTATCACCTTTAGTGCTTTCTCCAAGTGGTATTCAACTTTGAGAGCCTGGCCTGTAGTCCTTAGTCCTTAGTGGGGTAATCTGTGGAAAGTTGCAGATGGGAGACTATTCCTCACACGGTGTGGGGTTGTCACCCTGTTTAATCCTAATGTTCAGCTCCATAATAGAGGGCAAAATCTTGCTGTGTTCTTGGGTATATTTTGTCTAGTCTTAGTTTGTGGCCATGCTTTTTGTTAACTGCATTGCAAAGAGTTGCTGAGTATTAGGAAAGAAAATAGAGTGAATTCGGCAATGCTTTGCTGTGTGGATAACCATTTATACAGTAGCAAAGCCCTCTGATTTCCCCAAAACAAAAATGATAAACTAAACAAATATTAATCAGTGTTAAAAGTGAGAGAATATCCTTTTTTTAAAGAAATTGTTTTATTTGTACATCCAGTGCTTAAAGTCAAGGAGTATGAGCGTCAGCATCTGGGATTTCTGCACAGATCTTGCCTGTAATTATTAGTTGAGCCAATGATAACAGTTTAGGAACTTGCTGACAGCACCAGGAAAGAACTTTTAGTTGTCCACCAGCACCTAAGTTAAATATGTTAATTCTTAATGTTATGATGAAAAAGATACATTTCTGTGACAGTGTTATAGTGTCTCTCATTTTTAATTTTTTTCCATTTTAAACAGGTCCTCATCCATAAACTTCTAAGTATGTTTCATCCACGGCCATTTGTGAAGACAAGGTTTGCACCCCAGGGTGCAGTAGCCTGCATTCGTGCAGTCAGTGACTTCTATTATGACATTGTCTTCAGGTGGGTACATTTCCTGTGTTAACTCCACAAATTATTTCTTACCTTTCTCCCTGAGTATCTGCTTTAAGGTTGTCTTCCTTTTGTTATATAATCAGGAATAATTCTTTGGGTATTAACACATACATGCAGCTTTAGCAAGTAATGGAACTGTGGGAATTACCTATCACTGATATAATTGATATTGGGCAGTTTCTTGTTCATTGATGCTTGAGGTTTGAATTAAATGCATTATCAATGTGTATGCTTCCTGCTACTTTTTCCATTCTGTCTTGGTGCAGCTGTTGTAATGGTTTCAGGGGTCCCTGGATGAGTCCATTTGTAGACCTGACAGCATCGTTCTGTGTTTAAGAAGTGAAAGAAAGCTAACCGTGGTAGACTTCACCTTTTGCGGTTACTCCCTATGAACCCTTGTCCTACTTTGAAATACAGTCCTATCCCTTTGCCTTCGCCTAAATAAACATTCACCAAAAATTCAATCACTTCATATGATGACAAATACCTAATAATGTGGCAATTTTTAATCTAATCTTCCAGTAGACCTGAGTCTTATATACGGTCCAGAGTGACTGATCCCCTTGTTTATTTCTAGTATCTCCACTTTATTGTTGATTTACTTTGTACTCCCTATTTATTATTATAATATGGTTAAAGAATCCCCACATCTGGTGTTATGGACTAGGGTTGGTATCTCTTCAGGAATGTCCTGAACATTGCCACTCAATACTTGGAGATATATTGGATCACATTGGAAAGCATGTTGCATCTTTTTAAAAATTTGTTTGAATACTTTTGTTTACGAGTAAGAAACATATTGGAGAATACTGTGTGCAGTTTTGGTTGCCTTATTTAAGGAGCAAAATGGTTGCATTAGAGGCAATTCAGAGAAGATTCACTAGGGTGATTTCTTGAATGAAGGGTGATCTTATTGAAGCAAATCAAATTCTGATGAGATTTGACAGGGTAGATGCTGAAAGGGTGATACCTCTCATGACCAGAATCTAGAACTAGGGGCACTTAGGGGTAAACAAGTGCTCTCCCGGTTAAGACAAGGTGATGAGGCATTTTTTCAGATGATTGTAGGAAAGTTTCTGTGACAAGGAGCGATGAAATATGGGTCAGTTTTTAATTGACAAGTAAGCCGAGAGTTATGTGGAGAACTGGCAGCATCAGATCAGCCAACCTTATTAAATGATGGAGCAGGCTAGAGGGACCGGATAGCCTTTTCCTACTCTTATTTCTTTTGTTCTTATGAGCTGGTAAAAATGCTAATTGGAGTTGGGTAGTTAGAAGCTGGAGATGTTGCGATGAAGCATGGGGGAGTGTATCTAACTCTATCAGATAGCTAATTTGGTAGACATTCATTTTACCTTCTCAGTACCGTGTCCGTGAGAATGACTTATGTTTCCATCTCAGGATCCATGGAGAATTTCAGCTGAATGAGCCACCTGACTATCCCTTTTGGTTCACTCCAGGACAGTTTACTGGACACATCATTCTTTCTAAAGATGCATCCCATGTTCGGGATTTCCAGATGTACGTTCCTAATGACAGGTTAGTAGGATTTTTAAAAAATCTCTGTCTTATCTATGTTCCCAGATGATAAACACCGAATATTTGCAAGGAGTAACTTTTATTGCAGAAATTACTCTTTTGCTTTTTCTCATTTTCACTATCGGAGAGTCTAGGATCCCAGGGCATAAAGTCAGAGAAAGGGGTCACCCAGTTGGGACAGAGTTAAACAACACCAGGTTATAGTCCAAAAGGTTTAGTTGGAAGCACAAGCTTTCGGAGCGCTGCTCCTTCATCAGGTAGCTAGTGGAGCAGGATCATAAGACACAGAATTGACAGCAAAAGATCATAATGTCATACAACTGTTGTGATATATTGAACAAATCTAGATTGCTGTTAACTCTTTCATCTTTTAGAATGGATTGTACGTTTCAGTTCATTAATAAATAAATACCAGAACATTTTTCAAGTGACATTCCTGAGATAACTTAAGGTTTTATAAAAAAAGGTGACATCTCAGCTCAGAGAAATTAAAGGTGTGAGGTTAGAGAATGTATGTATTCCAATCTCAAGTCAGACTGGTTCTATTTCCAATGTAGAAATTTATAAAATGTCTCATTGATTATAAAAAAATTTGACTGCCTACAGATTGTGTTTTTTTGAACAAAATAGAATGTATCTACAAATACAATTCTGCAAATGCACAAATCTATCTGTGTGTGTGCATGTGAGTGGGTGAGAGTGTGTGTGTGTGTGAGAGTGTGTGCATAAGTGTGATGGAGTACAGCGGAATCTCGATTATCCGAATATCGGATTACCCGAAGAGGATCTCAAAGTCCCGATAGAAACGTCAAAGAGCTGTTTCAACCCTGATTGTGTCTTTTGTAGACAGGTAGTATAATTAAAAACAAACTCTGCTCACTGAAATGCTGCCGAGAACAGTCCTGGACAGTCGAGGCACCATCTCTAAGTGACTGACCTCCTGCCCCCTCTCTCTCTCTCTCCCTTTCTTTCTTTCTCTCTCTCTCTCTCTCTCTCTTTCTCTCTCCCTCTCTCCACCCACACTTTCCCTGGAGTTCTACAGAGGGGTGTACCCTCAACCCCCTTTCCCCAGATAATCACTCTAAGATTGTCCTGTACAGGGCAAAGGTGGAACCTGTCAAAAAGTTGTGTGTGTGCGTGCACTATTTGGAGACTTACCCCACAAAGGCAGCAGCAGTCTTACAGTCAGTGTCCCAATCTGGCTGCCCTGGAGGGTGGGGCGGACGGGGACTCGGATGGTGGGTGTGGATGGACAGGGGTGCGGGGAGGGGGGAGTGGGGTTGGGGGCGGGTGGGAGGGCAGTGTTGGATGGGGTTAGGGATGGGCGGTGGGGTGGGCTGGGAGCAGACAGGGTTGGGGGCAGGCGGGTTTGGGGTGGACGGGGAGGTGGGGTTGGAGTGGACGGGGTTGGGGGGTGGGGTCGAGTGGGGCAGGATCTTGTACGCAGTGTGCTTTTGCCTAGTCTCCTGAATGGGAGCAGACTTCACAGAAAACTCCGAGCCCCAGGGGAAATAAATTAACCAAATAATCAATTATCCAAATAAAATTGTGTGTGTGTGTGTGTGTGTGTGTGTGTGTGTGTGTGTGTGTGTGTGTGTGTGTGTGTGTGTACATGAACTTAAGGTCCCAATCGAGGTCATCCTCATGCGTACTGAACTTGGCTATCAGCCTCCGCTTAGCCACTCGGTGTTGTTCCATATCCCGAAGTCCACCTTCTAGGACAGTCACCCGAATATCTGAGGCTGAATGTCCCTGACCGCTGAAGTGTTCCCCAACTGAGAGGGAACTGTCTGGCGATTGTTGCGCGGTGTCCATTTATCTGTTGTTGTAGCATTTGCTTGGTCTCACCAATGTACCATGCCTCGGGACATTCTTGTCTGCAGCATATCAGAGATACACAATGTTAGCTGAGTCATGAGTATTTGCTGCATACGTGGTGGGTGGTGTCCCCACTTGTAATGGTAGTGTCCATGTTGACACTGACACATCTCGCATTGGTTGCTATGACAGGGTTGAATGGTATTGTGGTCGATGTTGTGAAAAAAGTTCTGGGATTTACATATTAACGAATCAAAACCTGCAACCCATTCTTAAAGATGAAAGACATAACAGCAATCTAGGTTTGTTCAATATATCGCATCAGCTGTATGACACCATGATCTTTTGCTATAAATTCTGTGAGCTATGATCCTGCTCCACTAGCTACCTGACAAAGGAGCAGCACTGTGAAAGCTTGTACTTCCAAGTAAACCTGTTGGACTATAATCTGGTGTTTGATTTTTAACTTCATCCAACACCAGCACCTCTACATCACAGTTAGGATAGAGAAGAGGAAGTTCTTCTCTCTGAGGAAGTCAGTTGGTGGAATATTTTGCTGTCAACAATTGTAGAGGCTGGGTTGTTAAGTATAATCAAGGCTGAGATATTTGCAGAAACAGACTGGACTATGATATCCAAAGCTCATTACTATTGCATTGCACAGCTCAATAGGAGTTTAAGAACAAATAAGCAATAAATGAGGAAGCTAACTGCAAAACACTGGGACTTTGACCAGTGAGTAGCGCACATAGAAATGTGAACTGCTGCAGAGCAGTAGAGTTGGTCAAGTTTCTGTGGGTTTCCATTGGGCTTCTTATTAATAACTTGACGCCCGGTTGAATTCTCTGACTTTTGAGAATAAAATGTGACAAAGTTTCTGTGAAATAGATTTCTAGTCAGATGATAAATTGAAACTAGATGCCATTTCTTTTATTGGTAATGGGTTTATTCACAGAATGTAACATAACATATATATTGTCTTCCAATGTTCCAGCAGGCTGTACTTACTGATGTTGCAGAAACTTAAATAATTAATTTAACTTGTTATTTCAGCATTATACTTACTGTAGTTGAACTTTACAGCAGGGTGGTGCCAATGTCTATCTAGCTGTACCTAATGTGCGCTTGACTGCCAGATAGCTCTCTCTAAGCTTTAGATGTTGGCATTCCATCATTTGATGACTATCTAGCTTTGAGCATCTCTAAAAAGTCTGGTGAACCACTACTGACTAGTATGTTTGGTCTGGACCAGGTCTCTGAATGTGGACATGGAGTGGCTGTATGGGGCAGGTGAAAATGGCAACATGGAAGTCGACATAGGTTACTTACCTCAGGTTTGTTGTGCTCTTTACTTTGTAGCTTTCCAGGACATCCACAAAAGATTTAATACAGAGATTCTAAATTCTATAGATTTTGAATAGGTAAATGAGGAAAAGCTATTTATAGACAAAAATAGAAATTGCTGGAAAAACTCAGCAGGTCTGGCAGTATCTGTGGAGAGAAATCAGAATGAACATTTTGGGTCGACCTGAAACATTAACTCTGATATCTCCCCAGATGCTGTCAGACCTGCTGAGCTTTTACAGCAATTCCTATTTTTGTCTCTGATTCACAGCATCCGTAGTTCTTTCAGTTTTTATTTAGAGAAACTATTTATGCTGGCGAGTGATCAATAACCAGAGGACAACAATTTAAGATAATTGAGAAAAAAACCTAAGGGAGATAAGATTCCTAATTTTACACAGCGAGTTATGCCACTTTTTAAGAGTGATGGAAACCGATTCAGTAGAAACTTTCAAATGGGACATGAATATGCACTTGAAAGAGAAAAAAACACTTTGTGCGATATATGGAAAAAGAATGGTGTGAATATTTGGATATGATCTGAAAGAGCCAGCATGGCAGGATGAGCAGCATGGCCTCTTATGCTGTTTGATTGCATGAAGTTAGTATTATTTCAAAGAGTTGGGGGGTGTAAATTGCTGTTTCTTTTAAGATTTGCTTTTCAGTTTATAATTTCAGTTTGTGTGGTATTCACTGGAAAAACTTACGATTTCAGGTTGAGACTTCTGGAGACATGAATCTCATTTATGCTTATACCAGGAAAATCAGGATTTACCTTTACTCTCATGTCCTCATTACGTGGCAATGTGACTAAATATGGCTGTAGTGTATGCTTATGTAACTGCAAGGAAATGTTAAGCTTTTTTACAAATGCTAAATAGCTTAATTGTTTCATCAGAGAACTCAGCGAGAAATCCTTTTCTGTGAAAGAGTATCTGAGTTGGGCTGATCATCCATTTCTCTTTTGGAGGGGAATGGAATGGTAATGGAGGTCTCTCTTCAATCTTAAGTGCCTCTTAGGCAGCTGCTGAGAGCCATGGTTGTCTGTATCAGCAATAACTTGATTAATATTATTTCATTTGGCTTAATAGTAATACAATTTAGTGGATTGGAGTCTAATGTAATTTAATCCAGTTCAGAGACTATGGGTTGGGAGTAAATTCAGAATTCTGGATAAAAGTAAGAATTTATTTGTAAATTGAATGTCAGTGTAGCAGCAGGAGGGCATCGAGCTGGAAGGGAAACAGACAGCTTTGTAGCAGTGAAGAAAATTTTGTATGCCTCAGATGGTTACTTTTGCCCTGCAGTGGGATATGCTTCATTTCCTAAGTGCTTGTCCATCTGTTTGTGATGCAGATGGAGCTCAAGGCTGTGGGTCCATCTACTCCGAACATTATCCTTGATGAAAATGGTAATGTGATCGACACTGCAGATGCTTCAGGGGAACCCATTCAATTTATTTTTGAAGAGATTGTCTGGCAATCAGAAATCAGCTTTGAAGAAGCTACCAACAAGTTGGAGACCACCATGTATCCATTTAAGAAGGTAACTGGTGAATAAAATGCAGGGCATGGGGATAGTCTTTCTTTCCTGTATTAATGACCCAGCTGCCAGGCTGGAGACAGTAAGCCTGAACAGACTTTTTTTTTCCAGATTTCATATCTTCCTTTTACTGAAGTGTTTGACCGTGCGAAGATGGAAAATAAACTTGTGCATTCCATATTACTGTGGGGTGCGCTTGATGATCAGTCTTGTTGAGGTCAGTCCTTCCTTTCAATGTGAATGTTTTAAGAAATAATATATTCTTGGCATGTGGGTACTTTGACATTTATTGCCTGTCCTTGGTTGCACTTGGGAAGACAGTGGTAAACAGTGTTCCTTCTAAGCTGGGTAGGAACCCAGACATTTCCATGCAGGCCACATGCAAGTCAGTGCCTTTAAGTTACCCCATACCAGCTGAGCAAAAGATTGTTAAGAATCTGTACTACAAAAAAAAAATCATACTGCCTTCTTAAACATTGAACCACAGACTGTACTCCTGCAGTGCTGTTAGAGATTCCAGAAATGTTTTGGGAAAGAGTGAGAGAGTCATGGCAATGACTTTGGATCAAGTTTGCACATTTCCCAGTCATGAAAAGAACAGATTTTCTGCTCCTTGTTCTTATTTCTCAGATGTTTCCATGCTCATGAGGATGTGAATCATAGAATCATACAGCACAGAAGAGGCCCTTTGGCCCATCAAGACAGTACTGCCAAAACTACGCTAAACCTACCCTAGTCCGATTTTCCAGCACCAGACCGTAGCTTCCAGTGTTGTGACATTTTAAGTGCTCATCCAAGTACTTTTAAACCGGTTGTGAGGTTACCTGCCTCAACTATCCTTCCAGGTTGCAATTTCCCAACCTTCATCACCTTCTGGATGTAAAACCTTTTCCTCAAATCCCTTTTAAACCTTCTGCTTTCCAGCTTAAAGGTCTGCTCCCTTGTTACTGACCTTTCAGCCCAGAGGAAGAGCTGCTTTCTATCCATCTTGTCCATGCTCCTCAATCTTATAGACTTCCATTAGGTCCCTCTGCAATCTTCTCTGTTCCAAAGAAAATAACCTGAGCTTATCCAGCCTCTCTTCAGAGTGAAAGCACTCCATCCAGGCAACATAAAGGTGAACCTCTTTATTGAAGTCTGATCTAACACTTGTTCAGAACTGAAAGGGGCTGAAAAATGCTGGTTTTTATGTTGTGGACAGAGGGGAAGTGAGAGTGAGGGGCACAGATGGTGAGGGTGACCAGGGTCTAAATTATTGGGCAATAGGTTTAAGGTGAGAGGTGAAAGATTTAAAAGAGAGCTGAGGAGTAACTTGTTCACCAAGAGGGTGGTGTGTGTATGGAATGAGCTGCCAGAGGAAGTGGTGGAGGCTGATACAATTACAGTATTTAAAGGTATCTGGATGGGTATTTGACTAGGAAGGGCTTAGAGGGATATGGGCGAAATGCTGGTAAATGGAACTAGATCAGATTGGGATGTCTGGTTGATGTGGATGTGTTGGACCAAAGGATCTGTTTCTGTGCTGTATAACTCTATGATTCTGAAGCTTTCAACCACAGAAACACTTCAATGCAGAAGAGGCACATTAGCCCACTGAGTCTGCACTGACCCTCCAAAGAGATCCTCCTGCCCAGACCTGATCCCCATCTAATGCCCTGTAACCCTGCATTTATCATGGCTAATCCACCTAACCTGCACCTCTTTGGACTGTGGGAGGAAACCGGAGCACCAGGCGGAAACCACATAGACACGAGGAGAACGTGCATACTGCAGTTTCCGAGGCTGGAATCAAACCTGGGTCCCTCGTGCTATGAGGCAGCAGTACTAACCAATGTGCCTCTGTACCACTCTCTTTTGTACTCCCTCCGATGTAATCAGATACTTTGTATAGTGTGGTGATCAGAATTGTGCACAGACCTCTAGTTGTAGCCTAACCATAGTCCTGCACAGATCCAACATAACCTCCCCGCTCTTATAATCTGTGCTCTGAATGAGGTGTACCATATGCTGCCTTAACATCCTATTAACTGTCCTGCTGCTATAAAGGATCTGTGGACAAGCACCCCCAAGATTGGGGCAGCACGGGGGCTCAGTGCTTAGCACTGCTGCCTCACAACGCCAGGTCCCGAGTTCGATTCCCACCTCAGGCGGCTGTGTGGAGTTTTCACATTCTCCCTGTGTCTGCATGGGTTTCCTCCGGGTGCTCCAGTTTCCTCCCACAATCCAAAGATGTGCAGGTCAGGTGAATTGGCCATGCTAAATTGTCCATAAGGTTCAGGGTAACTGTTGGGAATGGGTCTGGGTGGGTTACTCTTTGAGGGTTGGTGTGGATTTGTTGGGCTGAAGGGCCTGTTTCCATACTGTAGGTAATCTAATCCTCTGTTCCTCTGAGTTTCCAAGTGTCTGACTATTCATTGAGCACTCTCTTGTCTTATTACTACTTCCATTGTGCTTTATCTCACACACCAGAATTAGACTGCATCTGGCATTGATCTGTCCATCTGACCAATCTGTTTATATCTTCCTGTAACCTCGGAACTTCTTCCTCACTCTCAAGCACCACTTGGCCAACCTTTTGTGTTGTTCGCAAATTTACTTGTCATCTCTCACTCCCCTGCCCCCAGAGAAAACTTGTATGCATATTATATATAATAAACAATAAAAGACCTAGCACTGAGCCTTATGGTATACCACTGGACATTGGTGTCCAGTTGCACAAATAGCCTACTACCATTATAGGAGAAAGTGAGGTCTGCAGATGCTGGAGATCAGAGCTGAAAATGTGTTGCTGGAAAAGAGCAACAGGTCAGGCAGCATCCAAGGAACAAGAGATTCGACGTTTCGGGCATAAGCCCTTCTTCAGGATTCCTGAAGAAGGGCTTATGCCCGAAACTTCGAATCGCTTGTTCCTTGGATGCTGCCTGACCTGCTGCGCTTTTCCAGCAACACATTTTCAGCTCTGCTACCATTATACTCTGTCTCCTACCTCTAAGCCAATTTAGGATCCAGGTTACCCTGGATTCCAAGTGCTTTTCCTTTCTTTATCAGTCTCCTACAATGGGGCCTTGTCAAAGGTCTTGCAGAACTCCTTATAAACTACATCAACTGCACTGGTCTCATTACACACTCGCTCAACACCTTCCAAATTCAGCCAGATTTGTTAGGCATGACCTCTGTTTGACAAAACCACGTTGACTATCTCTGATCAAACCTTGCCTCTCTAAAGAAGAAATGTACTTGTGTTTGTAAAGTTTTTATAAGATACATGCATTATTGTTAAATACCCGGTATTTACAGGATAGTAATGAGCTGTTTGGCCCAGCCAGGCTGTTTGTTGCTGTTTAAACTCCAATTGAGACTCCTCCCATCCTTTCTCATCTGTATCTAACAACATAATCTGTGTCCCCACTCAACCCTGCACATGCCTTTTCCTGCAAATATTTATCAAGTTTCTCCTTAAAAATATCATTCCTATTTACCACAACCACTCCATCCACACACACTTATTTTTCTCTGGATAAAGACTTTTCTTCTGAACTCCCTATCAATTTTCTTGTTGCCTATCCTATAATGATGGCTTTGCTTCTCTTCCACAAGAGGAAATATTCTTTCTATATCTGCTTTATCCTGACCTTTTTTAAAAGACCTCTATTTGGTCACCACCTTGGCCTTCGTTTTTGAAGGAGAGAAAAAGAGATCCAGCCTGTAGATCACTTTCTGTCACATACACTCTTGCGGTTTTGGTGTCACCTTTGTACCTCCTATTTGTACCACTCCAGTGTCTGCTTGGAATGGGCAGACTTTTCCCACAGCAGTACAGAATAGTTTACTTCCTAGCTCTGGTGTTTTGTGGGATCAGATTTTAATGTTTTAATTTTGTACAAAGTGAATTTATCTTGTTTTGTGCACTGTCAGCTGCCTATCATTGTATTAACAAATTGAGTCTCCCTTTATGTCTTCTGTTTACACAGGATCTGGGCGGACTCTGCGGGAGACTGTTCTCGAGAGTTTGCCTGTCCTCTCACTACTGAATGAGAGTTTTGTCAGCAGCTGGTCCCTAGTCAAAGAACTGGAGGATCTGAAGGTAAATCATCAAAAGGCTTGAGGAGAGAAAATGCTAATGGTTAGTTGGTAAATTAGCAGCAAGCAGCATTCAACCTGGTTTCAAGTTAGACTTGTAGATCAGGAATGAATGAACACCAGTTTATAGATGCTGGTAAGGTTAAGAGTGAGTAGGGAAAACATCTGAAAAACTGTTGCTCAGAATTAAAAAATATAGAGGCCATGAAGGAAGAGCATGGACACTTGTTTTCAGTCGATTACTCTGGTGGAGCTAGTAAAGAGCAGATTAGATGCAATAGGCTAAGTGGTCTCCTTCTGAAACAACACATGATTTATAACAAAAATAGAAATTGCTGGAAAAGCTCAACAGGTCTGGCAGCATCTGTGGAGAGAAATCAGAGTTAACTCAAGCTCTGAGGAAAGATACTTGACCTGAAATATTCACTCTGATTTCTCTCCACAGATGCTGCCTGACCTGCTGAGCTTTTCCAGCAATTTTTATTTTTGTCACTGATTTACAGCATCTGCAGTTTATCATGATTCATAAATTCATATAAATATTAAATTGTTGTGCCATTTTCCTTGGTGTTTTTTCACTATATGATCTAACTTCAATCCAGAAACCAATTAGGATCATTTTGATACCAGAGCCCCAAACAGTTTGTGGGACATTTTCATTTCTGAGAGATAAACTGAAATTCCATATCCCATTGATTTTGAGTTTTCTTCAATATATTGAAAGTGTCCACAATTGAATTTGTTTGTCAGCACTGTATGCCTGTGCCCTGTGTAAAATTAAATAAGGAGACTGGAATGCTTCAGGAGGGATGTACTCAAGAGCAATAAATGTGGGTGTTGTTATTTTTCACTTAGTGACGTTGCTGCTGTCAAGAATGCATGAATGGTGTACTTTTTAAAAGGTTCAAATCAAAAAGTTTAAAGCCTGTTATGATGAAATCTGAATTTAAATTATTGTGAATTTTACTTTATATCCTTTCTGCATTTCACACTTATAACATTTTCATCCTGGTTAAATGTTTGAATGTTTTTTAATGTTACACAACTCATACTTGCTTGAGTTTAAGTTGATCAAGTGTATTATTCAGATCCTTTGTTCAAGGCTCAACATTTCTGAAGGAATAGCATCCTAAATTTTAGAAAACTAACTAGTTAGTATCGTTATCACAATTTACTTTACACTTTTTTTCCCTTTCCACTAAATTCTGTTCCTATCACACACCATTTCAGTGATTTGGGTGATCCAACCTTCCAACTTGGCACTGCCTTTGTGACCTGTCCATTTTCCTTCCCACCTATCCACTTCACCCTCCCCCTGACCTATCACCATTACCCCCACCTCCATCACCTATCACACTCTCAGCTACCTTCCCCGCTAGCCCCATCCTCCTCCCATTTATCTTTCCACACCCAGCCTCATTCCTGATGAAGGGCTTATGCCTGAAACGTCAAGTCTCCTGCTCCTCGGACGTTGCCTGATCTGCTGTGCTTTTCCAGCACCACACTCTGGACTCTAATCTCCAGCATCTGCAGTCCTCACTTTCACCTGATTGTTCAAAAGTGTTGCCCCTTAACATGGGGGCTCAATCATATGATCCATTTGACACTCCCCCCGTCATCTCCATCTCTTCCCTGGTATTGAGATAACAGTTTTCTCAGCTTAATGTCACCTCTTTCTTCCCCCCACCCCCAGCCGTCCACATCATCTAAATTAAGCTGCAAACTCATTTGGGATTTGACAGAAGACACAAGATCACGTTATTGCACATTTCTACATTTTGTCATAGGACACTCAAGGTCTGCTCTCAATTATGCTGTTGAACATTAGTTGCTCATTTTTGAATGAAATTCCAGTCTTCACAATTTGAGTGAAGGTGCCAGTTACAATAGCAAAGGAGTTTTTACATATGTGTTAACACACAAGCTGTGATCTCAACTGAGTGCTATGAGTGGAAAGTTCTGCTGTTTGTACCCTTAATGTTTGACTGAGCGATCAGTTCTGTTGGTAGCATTTGAATTGTTTAGCGTGCTATGAATTGTGATGGATCTTTCTAAAATATAAGTAAATGTGTTACTCTTTGGTGACCTGACATTTTTATTCTTGACAGAGAAACCAAGATAATGAAGGTTACGCTGTGTTGGCCAGCCTGCATTTAGAACACTACAACTTTCCTGTAGAAATGATGATTGCTTTACCAAATGGCACAGTGGTAAGTCTGCTTAAAAGCTGAGGTGGTACCTGAGTATTTAGATCTGAGGGCTATTTGAATCCAATTATCTCTGTCTGAGGGAAAGAAAATCCAGAATTTTCTTCGTTGCATTGCAATTTTGAAACAAAAAATAACCTTTAAATGTTCAGTTTCTACTTGGTCTGACGGCCATATCAACCAGGGTAAAAATAAAGTCAAATCTGTTAGTGTTGTGATATTCAGTCATTATGGTTTGAACAGCTTTTTGGAGTTCCTCATGACTGTTTCATACGCTGGTGTCTACCTATGTTGAATTAGACAGCAAAAGACACTGTGAGATTTAGAAGGGTTTTATTATAAATTTCTAGTGTGTATTTCAGTTTTCAACTGCATTCGTGACCCTTTCTCTGTTCAGAAGCCAACAGTACAATGGGGAAGAAATTGCCTCTTTTCAGCAACCTATTCAGACATATTACGACATTCCTCCAGGGCAAGAGGGCTTTGAACCTACTTTTTTTCACAAAGCTTACCACCAAACCACCCCCAAAATACTAAACAATTAGCAAACCTGAACCTATTTGTTTAAATACCCACTACCAAATCACCCATTTAACAATTTAGACAATTAAAAAGCACTAACTTGAAACTGCTTAGAAACTTTTAGTCAGCCTGTTCGCAAATGTTACGATACACTTCTACAGTAGGTGGGACTCGAACTGAACCTTCTGGTTCAGAGGTAGGAACACTAAAACGTGAACTTAGTTTCTTTAGATAAACCACCACCATAAAATCTGTCACTAAATTAACAAATAGAATCTATTTAAATAGCTAGTCCAATGAGCATCACGTGCATCCAATCAACTCTGGAGCTGTTATGTTGAGCCTTGGGGAGGCTCTTCTGGCGGTAGTGTCCCTATTCCTGGATCAGGAGGTCAGGGTTCAAGTCCCACCTGCACCAGCGATGTGTAGTAATTTCTCTAAACAGGTTGATTAGATAATTAGGTTAAATTTTTAAAAATTCTGTTTGAGCCTTGATGCAGTTCCCTGCACCTGAGCTAGGAGCCTCTGTTTGAGTCCCACCAGCTCCAGAGGTAAGTCATAACGTCCCTGGACAGGTTGTTTAAAAGTACCTTCTATTTGAATCTTAAAGGGACTACGTTTCTGACTCTTGACAGTGACAACTTACTCAATTTTCAGAAACCACCGGATGTGAAAGTATAGAGTTGACCATGTTTTTATGAAATTCTCCTCCCCTAAATGTTCTTTACCTGTCCTGAAGGAGTTGATTTGAAACATTGCACGCTCTTGTCCTGTAGTCTCTTGCAATGATGTTTTTTTATCATATTAGAAGCCTAGACAATAGGAGCTGTGCTTCTTCCATTGGAACCAGCATGAATCAGAATAGAAGGAATTTCACTCTGCATTTGGCTGTACTGTTACTGAGCTCAAATAGCCCAACAAGCAAGTGGTATTATTGCTGAACTGTTAATCCAGAGACCCGGGTAATGGTTTGGGGACCTGGATTTGAATCCTGCCATGACAGGTGGTGAAATTTTGATATTCAATAAAAACCTAGGATTCGGAATCCATTGTCGATTCTCAGAAAATCCATCTGATTCACAAATGTCCCTTTGGAAAAGAAACTGCCATCCTTACCATGTCTAGCTTACATGTGACTTTGTAGCAATGTAGTTGCCTTTTGAGCAATTAGGGATGGACAATAAATTCTGGCCCAGCCAGTGATACCATCATCCCATCTCACGCATAGATTGACATCAGTTCCTGGAAGCATATCTTTGACCATGGGACATCTGTGCCCAGTCTTAATCAGATAAGCATTCTTTCAAGAATCAGGAAACCAAACAAGTTGAAAGCTGAGAAGTAACCTGAGACAGATCTTTTACAATTATGAAATTGGGTAAATGTAGAGAAGATACTTCCCTTTTTTTGGGAAGTTCAAGATTAAAAGTCAGGAAATAATTCTTTACCCAGAGATTGTAGGAACATGGATCCAGCCACCACATGAAAGAACTGAGATTAATAGTATAGATGTGTTTGATGGGAAATTTACTCAAGTACATGAGGCTTAAAAAATAGCTGCATAGGTTGAGAAAATGATGCAAGTTCGGGTAGTACAAGCTTGGTGGGGAGAATAAACACTAGCATAGACTGTTGGGCTGAATGTCCTGCTTCTGCACTGTAAAATTCTCTGCAATGTATATTTTACCTGTACTAACATTCCTCCCTTTTTAATAAGCAGACATTTTATGTAGCTGCAATTTTTCTTTAAAAGTGATGTACAAAAGGATCAAGGGTGATGTGAGAATAAAACTTTTTCAATCAACAAGTAATTGTGGGGTGGAATACACTCCCTGGAAGTGGTGGAGACAAGTTTAATTGAGACATTAAGGAGGGAATCGAATGATTATTTTGATAGAAGTAATGTTTAAAGGTTTGAAGAGTTGGTGCAGGCACAGTTGGTGAAATGGCCTCACCCTGCGCAATAACAGTTCTGATTCTGTCCAAACCTGCAAAGTTTCAGAGGTATTTTCCAATAATTTGATTAGATTATTTACAGTGTGGAAACAGGCCCTTCGGCCCAACAAGTCCACACCGACCCACCGAAGCGCAACCCACCCGTACCCCTACATTTACCCCTTACCTAACACTACGTGCGATTTAGCATGGCCAATTCACCTGACCCGCACATCTTTGGACTGTGGGAGGAAACCGGAGCACCCGGAGGAAACCCACGCACACACGGGGAGAACGTGCAAACTCCACACAGTCTGTCGCCTGAGTCGGGAATTGACCCCGGGTCTCAAGCGCTGTGAGGCAGCAGTGCTAACCACTGTGCCACCGTGCCGCCCACGGTGTTCATCTCTTAAATGGTTCCCTGATTTGATTGCACTTTCTATGTTAATATTGTGTCCAACTGAATTTGGCTGTGGTTTGTGATTATTCTTGACAGATTCACCACATCAATGCAAACTACTTCCTGGATATCACTTCAATGAAGCCCGAAGAGGTGGACAAGAGTCTATTCACTAGTTCATCTCATTTTGAAGATCTCTCAACTACAGCTTATGTCACATTTTTGAAGGAAGGGCTGGAAATTGCCAAACGTTTTGCACTGTCTTAATTAGTGGAAATCCAGCTGAATGAAATGGGTCCTCCCTCCATTGTCAGTTTCAGCCATTTTGTTATTTGAGTTTTTCACTTTGCACAGAGAACACAACTGCCTCCATTCCCAAAGCCTCATTGAGGAGAGTATCTACTTGTTAGTTCCTCAAGGAACAGCTTCCATTGAAAAAGCATCTATGATGTAGGGGAAGTGTGTGTGTGTACGTGTGTACGTTGAAATGTTCCTCTACTGTTCTACATAGAACATAGAACATAGAAGGATACAGCGCAGTACAGGCCCTTCGGCCCTCGATGTTGCGCCGACCGAGTCCTACCTAACCTATACTAGCCCAATAACTTCCAAATGCCTATCCAATGCCCGCTTAAATGAACATAAAGAAGGAGAGTTCACCACTGATACGGGCAGGGCATTCCATGAACTCACAACCCGCTGTGTGAAGAATCTACCCCTAACATCTGTCCTATACCTACCACCCCTTAATTTAAAGCTATGTCCCCTAGTAACACCTGACTACATCCCAAGGTTGAAGGAAGTGAACAGTTCTGAACTGTTGCTGGTTATTTCTTGAGCTTTATTAGGGTCTGATTTGAGAACATGTCACGATTAGCGAGGATTTTTTTAAAAGTATAATTCAATATGCTGGCCACTGTCACATGTGGAAATCTGCCACAGATATGTGACAAATTGCTGTTCAGATGAAAAACTCGTGGTTCTCTGAAAAAAGCATCACTTAGCCCCATTCACCTTTTACAATTGTGCAGTTTTTAAAAAAAAGATATTACTGATTTTGTTTCTGGTTTCAGAATCTCTGATAAGATGTCACCATTAAAAATATTTTTCTTCATCTCTCCCTTCATTCTTTTGAAAATGATCTTAAATTTGTGCCCTAAAGTAAAAATAGGGAATATGTTGCTTCCTATTATATTGAATTATCTCTTCACTATGACAATTCTGAAAATCTTTATTCACACTTCTCCAAGTTTCTCTCCTCATAAGAAAGTACCATAAATCTCCATGGAATCACAGCTAAGAAATCTTCAGCCCACCTTGTCTGTACTGGCTCTCCAAATGTGCCATACAACGTCCATATTCTACCTTCTCCCCATAACACTGCACGATCCTCCTTACAGACTGATTCTCTTTTAAACATTTAACGGAACCTGCCTCCACATTACCACGGTCTTAGTGCATTCCAGATTTTAAACACCCACTGCGTGAAAAATATGTTTCCTGTCATTCTTGAAGCTTTCAAGGATGGGAACAGTTTCTTCCTGTTTACTATGTCCATACCCCTTATGATTTTGAATAACAGGATTAAATCTGCTCTCAGCCTTTTTTATTCTCAGGAACACAGGCCTGACTCCTCAAATCTACTTCAAAATGGGTTTTCCTCATCCCTGGAACTATTTCATAATAAATGTTTATGAATTTTTAAATTGGAAAGTGACTGAATGTTTCACATTTTCTGCTGGAGGGAAGCTGACTTTCTGAGGAGGGTCTGCCCCTTTTAAGGATCAGGTTACCCATCCCCCATCTCCCAACCCAAGGCCAGAAACAACATTTCACAGCAATCTCCCATTTCCTGTGTTAACCTTAAACTGTGAACATGACTTCACTGTTAGGAGGCAGTTCTTGTGTATTTAGAATTCTGCACACCTGCTTTAAAACCTGCAGAGGTGCAAAGTTTCAGAAGCCTGCTTCAACTAACTGTGTGCACGTGATAGGGCCTTTGTCCTTCAGGATGTTAACTTCCTGTGTAAAAATTGCCACTTCTGACTTTCAAAACTCTAGTGTTCATTTATAAACCATGTAAAAGCTTTAAGTATTGAAAGATAAATTATATGAAGAAAAGCTGTATTCCCCAGGAGTTACAATGTCTGCAACCAGAGGACACATTTGAAATAACTGGCCAAGGAACCAGTAGGAAAATCAGATTGTTTTAATATAGGGATTTTTAAAAAACATGCAGTGCTTGGTGAGGTGGAAACAGAGTTAATGATAGGATATAGACATAAAGGTTATTGGGAATGAGGCTAACTGATCAGCTATTTTCACACACACTAGGCCTTGTTATCACATAGTCTGCCATTACACACTACCTAATTGTTTTTCTCTCATTGGTTCTATCCCCACCTATTGTTTAGTCCTTCCTCCCTCTTTCCACCCTATCTTCTGCATGTAAACCGATATTTTCCTAGCTACAATCAATCAGTTCTGAGGAAGGGTCACCGGACCTGAAATGTTAACTCTGATTTCTCTGCAAAGATGCTGCCAGACCTGCTCAACTTTTCCAGCGACATGTTTGATTTATAGCATCTGCAGTTCTTTCAGGTTTTTAAAGCTGTTTTCACACTGCTGGCTAAAGCATGATGAACTGAAAGGCTGTTACCATTATTGATTTGCATTGCCTCAAATAGTAAGAATTTGTTACCTTTGCTTAAAAACTTTTGAATTGTTAGATGGAAAATGATCATAGTTCTTTGAGTTCATCTCCTACTTTCCCAATAGTTTCATAAGATAATGATAAAGAAGTAGTGGATGATCAGAGAGATTCTTGATCAGAAAGGAAATGAAGGATTATGGGTAAAGGCCAAGAAGTGGACATGAGAAATGTAAGATTGGCCAAATGGTCTATTGTTCTTATAACAATCAATCAGTCTGAATCGATTAGTTAACTACAGCCTCAGACTTGAAGTGAGAAAACCCAAGTCCAAGATTGACATTCCTCCCAAATCTGCTGCATCTCTAAGTTGTTTCATTATTGTATAGAGTAGCCCACCATGCTGTATTTTCATAATTAATTATTTCCATCAGCTCCCTATCATTGTCAAAACATGAAAATGTCAAGCATGATGAAATAACATTTGAATGGCTGCTTGCTCTGTTGATTTCTTTACACCTGTATGTAAATGATGGTCAGCTATTGTATCTGAATACATCGTAAAACACCGGCATGTGTTCTGCACAAGGGTGAAAGGGTTGTAGTATAGGTATGTGGTTTATTTTCCTTTGACAAGCCAAGTCCCAGGACCAGCCCATCAGCTGATAATGTGGAGAGCAAGAGGTAGACATCACTCTTATGGGAATGGATAAGTGTACAGATAAAATGCTGTAGATCTTGATAATTTTTAAGAGCTATTTTCTTAAATATCAGTGCATCAAGTAATTGGTGATGCTCTGTATGACACGTGCTCCAAATAACTTAAGTCATAGCTGAAAACTGACTGTCTATTTGCTGGACCTATGCAAAGTGGTGTTGTTTGTTTTTGTACTTAGAATTCTACTTTATCAACACTACAAAAGGAGTAGCAAGGAAACAGATCAATGTACTGTAGTATGTCACTGACTTTTTTTATACTCATTTTTATATACTTATCCTGGATTTCCAATCAGCATTATTTTTTATAAACATGGTGTTAAAACTTATGCTGGAGAAAAGATCTAGGTCAATTTGTAACAAATGAAGAATAGTGGAGGGGGCAAGAATGGTTTTTGTTTTCTGAAGAACTACATTTTATGAAGGCTGAATCTGAAAGCCTGCAAAAGGACTGGGTTCTACCTGATGTTATGTTAGTTTTTTTTGAAAAAGAAACCATTGCCTTATCTTACCCTCACTGAAACACTGTTGCTTCTTAGTCTTTAAATCTTACTGGTTTGCATACATTGGGTAAAACAGGCAACTGTGGTCACTAGAGGTCAATTATTGTATTAAAAACATATAAGGCTTGGTAATTTAAGACTTGTATCTTTGCAATTCATGTAGTGGCCTAGTCCTATCTCAGCAGTCTGATACCAAATTTAGTGTATTCAACATGTTAGAAAAGTACTTAACTAGCCATCCAGCTGTATCTTATGGATCTGTGTAATTTTTTTGTCTTCATGCTTAAAGACCTGAAGATCTTGAAGTACTAAAAATGCTTTATTTTGCTGTGCAAAATATCTCCACTGTCTGTTCAATGAGACACTGGTGGTGTTTTGTAGGTGAGTGGTGATCAGGATCTTGATAATCAATGAATTGTAAATTTATATTGAAGCGTAAAAGCATCTCACACCTTTCTACCAATTGACAGCTTAATTAGTTTTAAGCTGTGAAGTGTCATTAGCAGTAATATATGATTCTTGCCTTTTCAGTAGGTAGCTGCTAGCGTTATGCAACTCATTTCTACAACCCAAGATTTTTTGTTCTTTTCAAACACAGTTTTGACCCATTTAAAACAATCTCACTTCTCATGCTTGTTATTTAGTATTAGTAATTATTTTTAAAAATAAAAATGGTTTAAGAATTGTAGTTTTTGTAGATTGGTTAGAATCCTAACATTCAGCCAAAGAAAGTTTACTACAGCATGTTGACAGAGTTCAAGTATCAGCACTCAAAAGGTAAATAAGTATTCCAACACTTTTCCTCTCTCCCAACCAGCTGAGATTCGAACAGTAATCAAAATCCATTTGCTCCAGTATGTTTAAGAATGCCAGAAGTTTTGTTTTTATTTCAGGAGCATCATGATTCATAAAATTAAAAGCAGTGACATGTTTGAGATGTCACTAAAAGCAACATGAAGAACAATTACAGCAAGGTTTTTAATGAATCTTATGTTCATGCTAAAGTTAATAGCTTCACCTGTTTAGATATATACAGACACACAAACATGAACAATAAACACTTAATCTTCAAAAGCATACATTCCAGTTCTGAGTTAGCAGCATACATTAAGGCTATAAAATAAACATGCATTCATACCAATATATGCACAGATTGATAGACCAAAAGCACTTGGTGCTAGATTGACCTGGATTGCTTGTATCGAGTGTGGGTAAATTTATTTGCCCCCATACTTCCCTTGAATGTCAGAATTGCACAAATATCTATTTAAGTCTATGTTGGATTAGTTTAGCAGCAATATAGTAATATTTAATACCATTCTGACTATACTCACATTGGCAATGCACGAGTGTCCAAAGTAGCTCTGAAAAAAAATACAATTTAAGGGAGCCCTGGGCTATAAAGCTTTGCTGCTTTTATACTACCAACTGACTTGATGCTGCACTTAGTTTGTAAAGTGGTAGCAAAACATCTCTTGTTCAAGTCTGAACTGGCTCAGTACACATGCATTAAATCAGTGATATTTTCAAGACTGTTGTTTCGTGATCATGACTATACAGTTTTCAGAATGTCCACACTTCAAGATCCTGCACCTTGAAATCTTCATTTTTGGATAGAACAATGTTGTTGAATGTTTCACAAGGATGGCTTCTTCCATGATTGAGATCTTCATCCAACCATAAACCAAAGTGTCCACTTTGACAGAAAAAAACAACTAAGTTTTAAAAAGAGGAAAAAAAAATTCACAGGCATCCACCATTCTTTAAAACAATAAAGTTACTCAGGCAACCAAGTTATCTGGCTGTATAGAAGCCTTGCTGATTTTGGACAGTGACTCCTTGCAAGTGACAAGATAATTGTATCAGCGGGATTTTATTTATTATTGTCATGTGTACCAAGGCACAGTTAAAAAAAAAAGTGTTATCTTATGTGCTTTACAGGCAGGTCGTACTATACAAATGCATCAGGGTAATAGAAGAATGCAGGAATAGAGTACTCTGTATTGTGCTATTTATAGCAATTTACCATCCAAAAAAAATCTCATGATTGGTGTTAAAATGTTCCTGAAATTTATATAAATCTTGAAACAAAAGACTAATGCAAGAATTATATACAAAGCAAAAAAACAACTCGTATAAATATTTAAAGTAGAGGAAATAAGATGTGCAGAGGATCACATGAAATAAAGCTAATTCCAGAATGAATAAGTTGTAAGATTTATGGACTTAGTTTGATTACAAAATGTTAATATATTCTGCCTCCTCCCCCTGTATGCATTCATTATAACTGAAAATTATGTACTAGCAAAAATTGGAAGAGATCCTGATGTTTCTTGAAAGTCAAAAAAAATACCTTCCTCCTCCTATTGCAAGTGAGTCTGAACTTCCTTTTGTGAAGAAAGAATTATTTCCAGTCCATTGGAAGATCTGAGTTTGGAAAAAGATGAATCAGAAACTTATTTGGAAAGAAGTCAGAGTCAGTCATTCTGTCTTAAATACCTGCTGAATTCCAGGTTCATATTAGGATACACAGAATGCAAAAAAGCTAATGCTAAACATCGATCATTGTTCAAACGAACTGAAGTAACTTTGGTACCTCACTTTAGGTTGGCTATCAAATTCATGGACAAGTTGAACAAGAGAAATACTTCAGAGAAGAAGCTTTAATAGGTGAGGCCTGAGTAGAAGAACAGGAAATGCTAATGGAGGAGATACTTTAATTATGACAAAGCATTTCGACAAAGTAATTAAGTACTAACTCATTGGAAATGACTAGTCTTAAGGGAAAGTAACAGGATATGACAGGAAATACGCAGGTTGCTCACTACAAAAAAAAATCATGTACACTTAGGTCAATGTTCTGTCTTGTAAAGAGAACAAAAATATCATCTCACTGAAGACAGTCTTACTGTAGAAGATTAAGCTGCCATCTAATCAATAACTTACAAATATTAAGCAACTGTACTTTCCCTGCTACAGTAACAAATATGGTTTCTCCTCCTTTGTCCTGCTCTCATCCCAATCTCCACCTTATTTGAGAAAATAACATGGATTCAAATTTCCTTACTCTCCACATGGAGCAAAACAGTACAACAACATGAAGTTTAAAAAATAAGCTGAGTGATGTGCAGAGATCACAAAGTATGTCCGCCTAAATTACTTTGATGGTGCTCAAATGAGCTCATGCCAAATTCTGCTTCCTACTCACACCATGTCCTATTCACTTATCATTCATGCTCAACAAGTACTTTGGTAACTGTCCACCAATAGTCAGCTCTGAGCCCCATGTTCCTCCCATCTAGGCCTCATGCATCTCACCAACTGTAGTGATTATTTCAGCTACCAAGATTCTAAGTTCTGGAATTCCCTTCCAAAACCTTTCCAACCAAACTTTTGGTTACCGGTCTTAACATCTGCTTCTTTAGATTGGTAGCAAGTTTGTCATTTCATTTCTAAATGGGAATTTTTCTTCATAAAAGTGCATCAGGTGCAACATAAGGAAAAATTGCAGCAAGGCTGTTTCTACTACCACCAATCGTTTGCTGCTATTAAAAGCAATTCCTCTATATAACACCACATTACATTTGGATTGAAATGCCACTTCAAATAACACTTGGAAGATAAAATTTAAAAAAAGACTTTGCATTAAGGAAAGCTTCAGATTCCAAACCCAATTTGAGGACATACACCATTTCATCAGGAGTTATTTGTAACACTGTCAGAAAACATTATATATTCATTGTGATTTTTCATGAAATGTTTATGCTCAGGCCAGGGTACATTGACAACCTCCAAGCTTTTTAAGTACTCCGTCTCCATTTACACCCATGCAGTGGTAACCAAGACCAGTGTGCTGGCTCAGTTCTCACCTAATAGCTGGAGCTGAAAACAGTGGGCTCAGTTGTAATATGGGTGGGACCCAGGGGGTTAGTGAAGAAAGATCAAATCGGAGACTGGTACAGTTGAGAATAGAAGCGAGTCAAACAGTCAGGGATAACACAGGTAGGACTGATAAATTAAACTGCATTTATTTCAATGCAAGAGGCCAAACAGGGAAGGCAGATGAACTCATGGTATTGTTTAGGAACATGGGACTGGCATATTATAGCAGTTACAGAAACATGGCTCAGGGATGGACAGGACTGGCAGCTTCATGTTCCAGGGTACGAATACTATATGAAGGATAGAAAGGGAGGCAAGAGAGGAGGGGGAGTGGCGTTTTTGATAAGGGATAGCATTACAGCTGTACTGAGGGAGGATATTCCAGAAACACATCCAGAGAAGCTATTTGGGTAGAACTGAGAAATAAGAAACAGATGACCCCCTAATAGTCAGAGGGAAATTGAGAAACAAATTTGTAATGAGCTCTGTTACCCGTAAGAATAATAGGATGGTTATGGTAGGGGATTTTAACTTTCCAAACATCGGACAGGGACTGCCATAGCGTCAAGGGTTTAGATGGAGAGGAATTTGTCGAGTGTGTGCAAAACAATTCTGATTCAGTATGTGGATGTACCTTCTACAGAAAGTGCAAATCTTGACCTAATCTTGGGAAATAAAGCAGGGCAGGTGACTGAGGGGTCAGTGGGGGAGCAGTTTGAGGTCAGCGACCATAATTCTATTAGATTTAAAATAGTGATGGAAAAAAGGATTGGCCAGATCTAAGAGGTGAAGTTCTAAATTGAAGGTCAATTTTGACAGTATGAGGCAAAAACTTTCAAAAGCTGATTGGAGATAGTTGTTTGCAGATAAAAGGATGGCTGGAAAATGGGAAGCCTTCAGAAATGAAAACGAGTGCGCAGAGACAGTATATTCCCATTCGGGGGGGAAAGAAAGGAAGGCTAGTGGGTATAGGAAATGCTGGATGACTAAAGAAGAGTGTTTGGTTAAAAAAGGATGGATATGTCAGGTATAGACAGGATAGAGTAAATCGTTAGTGTCTAAAAGCAGGAGTATCATCCTTAAGAGAAATCAGGAGGGCAAAAAGGGGACATGAAAGAGTTTTGGCAAATAGAGTTAAGGAGAATCCAGAGGGTTTTTACAAATACTTTAAGGACAAAAAAGGCTAGGTAAGAATGGAATAGGTCAGCAAGGCAGCCTTTGTGTGGAGCCACAAGACATGGGAGAGATACTAAATGAGTATTTTGCATCAATATTATTTACTGTGGCAAGTGACAAGGAAGATATAGAATGTAGGGAAATACATGGTGACATCTTGGGAGAAAAAATGCCCATATTACAGAGGAGGAACAGCTGGACATCTTGAAATGCATAAAAGTGGATAAATCCCTAGAACCTGATCTGGTGTACCCGAGAACACTGGGAAGCAAGGGAGTGATTGCTGGGTCTCTTGCGGAAAAATTTGTTTCATCCATAGTCACAGGTGAGGTGCTGGAAGACTGGAGGTTGGCGAACATGGTGCCACTGTTTAAGAAAGTTGGTAAGGACTAGCCAGGGAACTATAGACCAGTGAGCCTGACATTGGTGATGTGCAAGTTGTTGGAGGGAATCCCGAGGGACAGGATGTACATATATTTGTAAAGGCAAGGACTGATTTGGGATAGTCAACATGGCTTTGTGTGTAGGAAATCAAGTCTCACAAACTTGATTGAGTTTTTTGAAGAAGTAACAAAGAGGATTAATGAGGGCAGAGTGGTAGACATGATCTATATAGACTTCAGCAAGGCGTTTGACAAGGTTCTCCATGGGAGACTGATGAGCAAGGTTAGATCTCATGGAATACAGGGAGAACTAGCCATTTGGATACAGAACTGGCTCAAAAAAAAAGGTAGAAGGAAGAGGGTGGAGCATAGTTTCTCAGACTGGAGGCTTGTGACCAGTGGAGTGCCACAAGGATTGGTGCTGGGTCCACTACTTTTCATCATTTAGATGCAAAGAACAAAGAAAATTTACAGCCCAGGAACAGGCCCTTCAGCCCTCCAAGCCTGAGCCAATCTGTCGCCCAACTCCTAAGCATCTATATCCCTCTGCTCCCCACCTACTCATGCATCTCTCCAGATGAACATTAAGTGAATCTACCTTGCCTGCCTCTGCCATCTCTGCTGGCAACACATTCCAGACACCTACCTAAAGTGTTTTCCACGTGTATTCCCCCTTTAAAAAAAAAACTTTTCCTTTCACCTTGAATGTGTGACTTCTTGTTATTGACTCACCTTGGGGGAAAAGCTTACCTCTATCTACCCTGTCTATAATCATAGATAAAAATCACACAATATCAGGTTATAGTCCAACAGGTTTAATTGGAAGCACACTAGCTTTCGGAGCAACGCTCCTTCATCAAGAGATTGTGAAGGAGCGTTGCTCCGAAAGCTAGTGTGCTTCCAATTAAACCTGTTGGACTATAACCTGATGTGTGATTTTTAACTTTGTACACCCCAGTCCAACACCGGCATCTCCAAATCATGTATACCATAGATGATTTTGTAGACCTCAATCAGGTTCCCCCCGCAATCTCCTTTTCCTTAATGAAAAGAATACATGCCTGCTCAACCTCTCTTCATAGCTTGCACCTTCCATACCAGACAACATCCTCAAACCTTCTCTGCACCCCCTCTAACAAAAAGATGTGGAAGCTTTTAATGTGGCAACCAGAACTGTACACAGTATTCAAATGCAGCCATGTCTTGTACAATTTTAACATGACCTGCCAGCTCTTATACTCAGTACCCTGTCCAATGAAGGCAAGCATACCATATGTCTTCTTGACCACTCTAACCACTGTGCTGGGGTGACATGGTGGCTCAGTGGTTACTACTGGTGCCTCACAGCACCAGGATCCCAGATTGATTCTAGTCTTGCGTGACTGTGTGGAGTTTGTACTTTCTCCGTGTCTGCGTGGGTTTCCTACCGCAGTCCAAAGATGTGCAGGTGAAGTGAATTGGCCAGGCTAAACTGCCATAGTGTTAGATGCATTAGTCAGAGGGAAATAGGTTTGGGTGGGTTACTCTGCAGAAGGTCAGGTATGGACTGGAAGGTCCGTTTCCACACTGTCAGGAATCTAATCTGAACCTGTACAACCACCTTCAGGGCAAATGGACCTAAACTCCCAATCTGTGCTCATCAACTTTTCCCAAGGCTTTTCTGTTTACAGTATAGTTCACTAGAATTAGACTTCCCAACATGCATTACCGCACATTTGCCTGGAATGAACTCCATCTTCCACTTGTCCAGCCAACTCCTGTATTCTTTGACAGACCCCTATGCTTTCTGCTACTCCAATCCTTGGATCATCTGCAAACTTACTAATCAGACCAACAATGACGTCTTCTAGATCACTTATGTATATTACACACAGTCAGTGGCCCCAGCACTGATCTCTGTGGGTATATAAATGATTTGGATATGACCAAATGACACCGAAATTGAAAGTGTAGTGGAGAGTGAAGAAGGTTACCTCAGATTACAACAGGATCTTGATCAGATGGGCCAATGGGCTGAGGAGTGGCAGATGGAGTTTAATTCAGATAAATGCGAGGTGCTGCATTTTGGGCAAGCAAATCTTAGCAGGATTTATACACTTAATGGTAAGGTCCTAGGAAGTGTTGCTGAACAAAGGGACCTTGGAGTGCAGGTTCATA
Organism: Hemiscyllium ocellatum; assembly: GCF_020745735.1. NCBI lineage: Eukaryota > Metazoa > Chordata > Chondrichthyes > Orectolobiformes > Hemiscylliidae > Hemiscyllium > Hemiscyllium ocellatum. The sequence goes on from NC_083430.1 coordinate 44,021,569, forward strand.
GCTCCTTGAAAGTGGCATCACAGGTAGATAGGATAGTGAAGACGACGTTTGGTATGCTTTCTTTTATTGGTCAGAGTATGGAGTACAGGAGTTGGGAGGTCATGTTGCGGCTGTACAGGACATTGGTTAGGCCACTGTTGGAATATTGCGTGCAATTCTTGTCTCCTTATCGGAAAGGTGTTCTGAAACTTGAAAGGGTTCCGAAAAGATTCACAAGAATTTTGCCAGGATTGGAGGATTTGATCTATAGGGAAGAGGCTGAACAGGGTGGGGCTACTTTCCCTGGACCATCAGAGGCTGAGGGGTGACCTTAGAGGTTTATAAAATCACATTAGCATGGATAGTATAAATAGAAAAAAGTCTTTTCCCTAGGGTGGGGAGTGCAGAACTAGAGGACATAGGTTTAGGGTGAGGGGAAAGATATAAAAAGAGACCCAAAGAGCAACTTTTTCACGCAGAGGGTAGTACGTGTATGGAATGAGCTGCCAGAGGAAGTGGTGGAGGCTGGTACAATTGCAACATTTAAAAGGCATCTGGTTGGGTATATGAATAGAAAGGGTTTGGAGGGATATGGGCCAGGTGCTGACAAGTGGGACTAGATTGGGATATAGAACATAGAACATAGAAGGATACAGCGCAGTACAGGCCCTTTGGCCCTCGATGTTGCGCCGACCGAATCCTACCTAACCTATACTAGCCCAATAACTTCCAAATGCCTATCCAATGCCCGCTTAAATGACCATAAAGAAGGAGAGTTCACCATTGATACGGGCAGGGCATTCCATGAACTCACAACCCACTGTGTGAAGAATCTACCCCTAACATCTGTCCTATACCTACCACCCCTTAATTTAAAGCTATGTCCCCTAGTAACACCTGACTCCATTAGCGGTAAAAGGTTCTTAGTATCTACCCTATCTAAACCCCTAATCATCTTATACACTTCTATCAGATCTCCCCTAAACCTTCTCTTCTCCAATGAGAACAGCCCCAAGTGCCTCAGCCTTTCCTCATACGATCTTCCTACCATTCCAGGCAACATCCTGGTAAACCTCCTCTGCACTCGTTCTAAAGCTTCCACATCCTTCCTATAGTATGGCGACCAAAACTGCACACAATACTCCAGATGAGGCCGCACCAGAGTCTTATACAACTGCAACATGACCTCAGGACTCCGGAACTCAATTCCTCTGCCAATAAAGCCCAGTACACCATATGCCTTCCTCACAGCACTATTTACCTGGGTGGCAACTTTCAGAGATCTGTGTACATGGACACCAAGATCCCTCTGCTCATCCACACTACCAAGTAGCCTACCATTAGCCCAGTAATCCATCATCTTGTTATTCCTACCAAAGTGAACGACTTCGCACTTAGCTACATTGAATTCCATTTGCCACATTTCCGCCCAGCTCTGCAACTTATCTATATCCCGCTGTAACCTACCACTTCCTTCCTCACTATCCACAACTCCACCGACTTTTGTGTCATCCGCAAACTTGCTTACCCAGCTTTCAAGTCCTTCCTCTAGATCATTTATAAAGATAACAAAAAGCAATGGTCCCAAAACAGATCCTTGTGGTACACCGCTAGTAACTGCGCTCCAAGATGAACATAATCCATCAACTACTACCCTCTGTCTCCTTCCAGCCAGCCAATTCCTAATCCAAACCTCTAATGTATCCTCAATGCCATACCTCCGAAGTTTTAGCATTAGCCTACCATGGGGAACCTTATCGAACGCCTTACTAAAATCCATATACACAACATCTACTGCTTTACCCTCGTCCACTTCCTTGGTCACCTTCTCAAATAACTCAATAAGGTTTGTGAGGCACGACCTGCCCTTCACAAAACCATGCTGGCACTTAGCTACATCCTCCAGTCCTCTGGTACTATTCCCGTTGACAACGACGACATAAAAATCCAGGCCAATGGCTCTGCTATCTCCTCCCTAGCTTCCCATAGGATCCTGGGGTAAATGCCATCAGGCCCAGGAGACTTATCTATATTCATCCTTTCCAATATTCCCAAAACCTCTTCCCTGCATATTTCCAGGGCATCCATTCTAATCACTTGTGATTCCATATTCACATCAGCAACAGTGTCCTGTTCCTGAGTGAATACTGATGAAAAGTACTGATTTAATGTCTCTCCAATCTCCTCCGCCTCCACACACAACTTCCCACTACTATCCTTGACTGGACCGATACCTACCCTAGTCATCCTTTTATTCTTGACATACCTATAGAAAGCCTTTGGGTTTTCCCTAATCCTACCAGCTAAAGACTTTTCATGTCCCCTTCTCGCTTTTCTTAGCTCCCTCTTTAGCTCCTTCCTGGCTACCTTATAACTCTCAATCGCCCCTACTGAACCTTCACGCCTCATCTTTACATATGCCGCCTTCTTCCCTTTCACAAGGGACTCCAATTCCTTACTAAACCACGGCTGCCTCACAAGGCCCTTTACACCATGCCTGACTGGTACATACCTATCGAGGACACGCAGTAGCTGCTCCTTGAACACTCCCCACATCTCATTAGTGTTCTTCTCTTGAAGCCTGTTTTTCCAATCCACACATCCTAAGTCATGCCTCACTGCATCATAATTTCCCTGCCCCCAGCTATAGCTCTTGCCCTGCGGCACACGATTATCCCTCTCCATCACTAAAGTAAAAGTCACCGAGTTGTGGTCACTGTCCCCGAAGTGCTCACCTACCTCCAAGTCCAACACCTGGCCTGGTTCATTACCTAGAACCAAATCCAATATAGCCTCCCCTCTTGTTGGCCTGTCGACATATTGTGTCAGGAAACCCTCCTGCACACATTGTACAAACACCGACCCATCTAATGAACTCGAGCTATAGCTCTCCTAGTCAATATCTGGGAAGTTAAAGTCCCCCATAACAACCACCCTGCTACCTTCACTCTTTTCCTGAATCATCCTCGCAATATTATCCTCTACTTCTCTAGGACTATTAGGAGGCCTGTAGAAAACACCTAACAGGGTGACCTCACCTTTCCTATTTCTAACCTCAGCCCAAACTACCTCAGATGGCAAGTCCTCTTCCATCGTCCATTCCACTGCTGTGATACTGTCTTTGACAAGTAATGCCACGCCTCCCCCTTTTTTACCCCCATGTCTGATCCTACTAAAACATTTGAACCCTGGAACGTGCAACAGCCATTCTTGTCCCTGTTCTACCCACGTCTCTGTAATGGCCACAACATCGAAGTCCCAGGTACCAACCCACGCTGCAAGTTCACCTACCTTATTCCTTATACTTCTGGCATTGAAGTATACACACTTCAATCCACCTTTCTGGTTACAGGCACCCTCCTTAGAGATCGCTGCATTATTCCTAACCTCCCTACACTCAAGGTCCTGTACCCTAAAGCTACAGTCCTGGTTCCCATGCCCCCGCGGAGTTAGTTTAAACCCTCCCAAAGAGCACTAGCAAACCTCCTGATATATCTGGTTGGCATGGACAGGTTGAACTGAAGGGTCTGTTTCTGTGCTGTACATCTTTATGACTATGTTCTACAACAAAACAGCCCATTAACTAAACATTGACATAATTGCCATTAGTGTTAGATGACTATCACTGGCCTTTGGACCACAATCAACAAAGAGTGAAAAATCTTCAAAAACAAAGGTTTTTGATTTTGTGATTCCATTGTGGTACACAATTAGTTCATAAAACTTTGGTTACTATGTTGCTTGAAACATACCTTAAAATCAGGATTAAAGGTGTATAGAAAGGTTTCTCCTGTCCCGTTGAAATGGTCACATGGCCTTGGTGGGTGAGAAGTTAAAGCACCAAATACCTGTAATTGACACCCAGTGAATAAGGAGTTTTTGCTAAACCTTTGAGAAGTTTTACATAAGATAATTCAATATGAATGACTCCTCCATACCTGACCACACGTATCCTTTAAAACCAGTAACACTGGTGAATCAGCATTGGCCACTTTGCGGTACAGGGTTTTCAGACTAAAGCCATGCAGATATGTACTGTATGCTAGTCGCCATGGATGCCCCACTGTTCTAAGTGGCAAATATTTTGAAATCTAAAGAGTTAATACAGTAGAACAATTCAGATAAATACATAGTAAATCCAATCAGAAAAGTTAGCTGTCATTTGTATAGTAATTAATTCTTAATTTTTTTAGAATTAGCCAACTATAATACTCAGCTGGATCAAGTGTGGTTTGTAGATTTTTCTACTGGGGAAGAGAGTTATCAATTGTGTCCAACAACCTCCTTATTACACATTCTCGGAACCAAGCAAAAAAAAAAATGTAGGTTTAGCTCGATAATCTAGATAGAATCTGAGAAATTTAATTTTTAGTTTGGTCTCAAGTTATGCAGGATCCAAGTAACAAAAACAAGTAGCATCAGGATACGAAATCAGCCGGGGACCTCCACTCTGATACCTTTCAAGGATGTGGGACAAGCAAAGTGAGGACCAGCATGCATCCTTTTACTATATCATGTTGATGATAGCAATTGGCTGGAAGGAATGTGGTTCAAGAGATATTGCTGATAAATTGTTGCCAGTTCGGTTTCAGAAAAATTGTAGCAAGAACCAATATACAGGAGAAAGAAGAGCATGAACATTGAAGTCCAGAAGAGATCAGAAAAGACTTGCATAAAAATGATTTTAAAGGAATAGTCTCACCATCTCAATATGAAAAGGTTCCAGTAAGTTGCTCTTCCCCTGAAGAATAGGTGCCATATTCCCAAATTCTGAATCAAAGATGTCTTTGCAGTGTTTCACTGGGTCATCCTCCACTGATATGATCTGGAAGTTATATTACCAGGTGAAGAAAGTCAGTTCTAGATCACAATTGAACTTTTACTTCTTTGCTGATGAATCCATATTTGATAACTTTGTTTTAAAATAAAAAAAACATTAAATCCCAACAGCAGATTCCCAGACAACTGCTGGCCACCCATTTAAAACTAGAGTAGGCAAAGATTTGTCCTGAGACATCAACCAGCAAGGGCATCACTACTTGTATCACAACAAGGACTTTCTGGAATTACCTTTCCATAGCATTGTAGGGAATGCTTCTACTGTAAATCATTGAATTAAATGACTCACTTGTGAACCTGTCAGGCTAGGGTGTACATCTGGTTTTGGACCAAGGCTTATCTCAACTTTTTTTGGGAGGAAGTGATGCAGGGAGAAAAAACAAAAAGATGGACAGACAGAAGGAAGAGTCACAGTGGTGTGGTGGTAAAGCCACTGGACTATTAATCCAGAAGCCTAACACTGGGGGCATGGGTTCAAATCCTACCACAACCACTGAGAATTTGAACCAAAATTTAAAAGTGCTACAACTCAAAACTCACTAATGGTGATCACAAAACTCATTGTAGCAAAGAGTCATCTGGTCCCCTCAAAATATACCAGATCTACCATGTTTGACCTGTATGTTACTCCAGACTCTCAGCCATGTGATTAACTCTTAATTGGCCCCTAAAATTGTACAGTAATCATCTGCTTCAAGAGCTATTAAGGCTAGGCAACAAATGCTTGACTTGACAGTGTTGCCCACATCCCATGATGGAATATTCCAGATGTAGATCTCAAAAGAGAATTGGTGAATGATACGCCCAAAACATTAACCAACCTGCTTTTAAATGTTTACTTACTATCTACTTACCTTGAAAGAACCAAGTCTGTACAACTAAACTATGGAGTTCAACAAAGGTTAGGCTTATTGACAATTAGTTTGCTTTATCTTTAGGGGAAAAAAAAATCTTACTGCCACAAAAACTGCATAAACAATCCAGTACAAACATTTAAATTGCTGGTTTATATTTATTCTCAGAACCACCATTTGAAGAGAAACAGAACAATGTAGCTGTGATTTTTCATCCAATTTAATGCTGCATTTCTCTAGGCAACAGAATTCAAATCATTAAACAATGAGATTGAAAAGGAAACCAGCTGTACATAGTGTTCTAGAAATAAGGAATAAAATTTAACTAGTTACCTATGTAGTTCTGTTTTAAATGCAAAGCAATCAGCATTTCTTTACCTTCATAAAAAATTCTAGCCACCATTTGTATGTCAAGGAGGCAAGCTACAAATCTAGGTAAAAACAAGGACTGCAGATGCTGGAAACCAGAGTCTAGATTAGAGTGGTGCTGGAAAAGCACAGGTCAGGCAGCATCCAAGAAGCAGGGGAAAAAAAAAATCAACGTTTTGGGCAAAAGCCTTTCATCAGGAATAGAGGCAGGGTGCCTGCAGAGTGGAGAGAGAAATGAGACAGAGTACTCTATGCTACTTTCTCCCCACCCCCTCTCATTTCTCTCTCCACTCTGCAGGCACCCTGCCTCTATTCCTGATGAAAGGCTTTTGCCCAAACTGTCGATTTTCCTGCTTCTCGGATGCTGCCTGATTTGCTGTGCTTTTCCAGCACCACTCTAATCCAGAAGCTGCAAATCTAGTTTTAAAAATCAGTAACAAATGTGTGTCTCGGTTTCTTTCTCTTTCCCTAGTAGACCAGAGGTGCTAGATTGGGATAGGAGTGGAAAATAAGCAGGTCATCAGTTCTCTACACTTCAAACTACCTATTAATTACGTACTCATACACAAAATGTCAGCTATTCATCCTCAAACATTGTTTAGATCCATCTTTACACTTGTAGTCACTCAAATGTTTCCAAGGAAATCGCGTTTAGTGAAGAGGAGACAGGCAGGTGGCTGGAAGAACATATCAGGAGTTGCAGAAATCAACGTTCCAGGTGTAACCCTTCTTCAGGGCTTCAGTCGAAACACGGACTTCTCCATCTCCTGACGCTGCCAGGCTCTGCTCTGTCCTTCAAGCCTCCTGCCTGTCTGTGTTTGATTCCAGCCTCTGCAGTTTTGTCTCTAACCTAGTAATGAAAAGCAACAGGAATCCTGCTCAACTTCCATAGTTTACATAATGACTGGCCTCCATGAGTGTAATCAGTTCCACCCATTGGGGCAGGATGAGAGAGAGAGAGAGAGAGAGAGAGAGAGAGAGAGAGAGAGAGAGAGAGAGAGAGAGAGAGAGAGAGAGAGAGAGAGAGAGAGAGAGAGAGAGAGTGAAAGCTGGTGGGTGACAAGAATGGTATAAATGGGGCAAATACCTGTTTTGCTGCAACCTAATAAAATGCGTTTCCTAGGAATGTAGGTTACATTTTCATCACTTAATCATTAGTACTCTTCACATGACAGCATAATTTCTTTGCTTTATTCTTTCATAGGACATGCCCAAATCGTCTTTGAACTGAACATCTTGCTTGACCATTTCAGGAGGATATTTTAGCACAAATCCATGTTGCTTATCCTCTACTCAGACAGAATAAAAAAGGAAGAAAGTTTCCTGCTCATATCAGGAACAAAAAAAAGTTAGGTTAAAACAAAAATTCTGTAGTTTCATGGTCACCACTGAAGACTATAATCTTCCAGGATTTATTAACTGAATCTAAAATTTAAATCAATACCATTGAAGGGTTTAAACCCATGCTCCCCCAAAGCTTTCGCCCGAGCCTCTGGATTACTAGTCTACTATGCCACCATCTCTCCTGCATACTTAGCATATCAGCTCCTTTAAGGACGTCAGCGTCCAGGGTTTTGTCTTGCTATCTGATCTCCATTAATCACCTCAGGTAGTTTAGGCAAACAAACATTCAGTTTTCTATTCAGATAAGCATGTACTCTGCTCATGCTTGTAAAGCTAACTGAAGTTTGAGTCAGGTATAATAAAGAACAATTGCCTGCCCAGAACCCAGACCAAGAAAAAGGCTTGACTAGAGTCATACAACGTAGTGCAAATTCTTCTTCAAACAAAAATAGATAAGCCATCCGACATATCAGCAGAATTAAAATCTGGTTCCCAAGTGTGCAAGACACCTGCTTTTGGTATCAGTTCCCAAGTGTAAGTCTCAGTCATATGACCGAAAAGCTTCCAGGACTCAAAACCTATCTTGACCTGACCTGCAAGTTGCAGCAGCTTTATATTAGTCTATTTCAGCTGGGAGGCTTCTGCTTTACAAATAAGAAAAAATTGAGTCTGCTCAAGGTTAAAAATTTGTACCTCTAGGTGGGGGATAAAAGTGAGATGAGTGTCAATTTTCTCTGTTTCCTTTTTTCAAAGCAGCGTCTCAAAAACAAAAAAGTGAAACAAATGGTTTCACTCCTCCAATAGAGGAAGTTTAAATAACCTGCACCTTAAGCACTCATTATCCTTTGGAAGTCAGGCTGGGTAGAGGGAAGGAAGACATTAAGTTGACAATAGATGCCAGCAATCAGGATGGAATATAAGCAAAATGCAAAAGTTGACAAAATTTACTGACCGCATTGAAATAGAATTAGAGCAAATGAAAGCTGGAATTGAAAACTAGATTCAATTGTTGCCATTACTATCACAATGAGTCAAAAACCGATCTAACTTACAACGTCCTTGGAGTAGGAAATCAGACATCCTTACTTGGTCTGGCCTACAAGACTCCTGAACCAGCTCAATATGATTCACAAGCCTCAAAACAGTAATTAGGGATAAGCAACAAAACTGGTCTTTATAGGAGATGGTGGTCACTGGCAAAGAGAAAACGTTGACCATTTACACTGGACTTGTTTCTGGCAATGCACTATTGAGCATATGAATTGCAAACCAGAATAGTCAAAGAACAGCTTCCACACAACCCTCATTTGTGCACACATTCTCAAGTTAAAAGATTAACTCACCTCCCATTCATCAAAAGGTCCACCAAAAAGCTTCTCATTCAAGGGAAACGCACACTTCCCATCGAGGAAAACAAAGTCACGGAATTGCGTGTCACCCATTGATTCAGGCAAATAAATATCAGGTCGCCAATGTTTCAGGTATGTATGTAGTTCAGCCACTCTACATGACAAAACAGTAAATGAAAGTACACGTCCACATTTATATAGTACTTTTCATAGCCCAAAAATGTTTCACAGCCAAAGTAATACATTTTGAAGAGTACTCTTGCAAAGTAGGGAAATTTGGTAGATAGCGAGATAAAAACCGATTTACGGGAATCTAAGTGTTGGGTAAGATATAAAAATGTTAGCCAAAGCACTGGGAGACTTAAAAAGAGTAACATGGGATTGTTTGTTTATGTCCATGAGGAAGGGAAAATACTGTCAAGATCTCATTATAAAAAAACTCATCCAATCTCATGCTGAAGTGCTAAGGTCTCCAAAGCAAAACTAGAACCCAGCAAAGGGTTAAGAATTCAACAAATCAGATCACTTTAAAAAGTGAGTGCCCATCACAATCAGAAACCATCTCTCCTGATTTTGCCAGGATAATTTAGCTTAGATCTAAAAGCCCTGACAATCGTAAATTAAAATGGTGAGGATTCTCATTGTTTGCACAAATACAGCCTAATAACAGCTTTATCTGCACAAAGTTAGGCACTAATAGACTTTGGCATTACTTAAAAGAATTAAAATGCACATGCAATGCAAAGAATTGTTGAGAACTTACTACATCATCCTGATTTTTTAACAAAAAAGAATAAAAATCTGTCATCTGGCAAGGAATTTGACATATTCAAAAATTTTTTAAAAAGTCAAAGACTTAATCTTTTAATGTGCTCCTTAACTGTTTAGAAAGGAACAATTTCAAAATGCTGGCAAGGCCATTCTACCTACATTATAAAAATAGGCAATATCAGTCATTTGTTTATAAATTTAAAAAAAAGGACTTATTTTTCAAAAACATGATCAAAAGCAACTAAGTGGTATTCACTTGTTATTTTAGAAAAAAAAGCAATTGAATGTGTACTCAACAGGAGGATAGTGAAAAGGAAAGCTAAATAGATGGTCCTTTCTATTCTGCATCGGTGTGTAATACCAGGTCTTACAGAATGAGTGTTAGACAGAAGCTATTCATCTACACTATTCTGAATGATGTAAATTACTTCATGCAAGATTCTTATCTCCCATATTAAAATCAGAAATACTACCAAATAACAAGTCATTAGTGTGCTGGGTTCCAGTTCATTAGAATAGAAAACATTTCTGCCACTGCCGATACAAAAGAAAGGTTTGATTCAAATTAGCATCAACTAAATTTTTAAAAGTTACCAATATAAAGCCAACATACCGCCATTGTTGTACTACAAGTTAGGTAATTGTAAACAATTAATACAACTGATAATTCAGACCGCTGAGCTACTTAAACAAATGTTATTATGAGAAAGACTGATTATTTAATCAAATTTCAAAGATTAATTTGGAGAAGACCATAATTCTACAAACAAACAAAAAAGTCAGTAACACCAGTTCCACAACCATTACAATTCAGCTGTTTTTAATAACCCACTATATGTAATCACCCTCAATTCAATACACCCTTAAAACCTAAAACAGCATTAACAAAAGGCTAGCTTATCCACAGTAGAAAGATCCATACTCACTGATTGGATTCTTCATGTGCTAGTCTTTCCAGTCAGAAGACTGAACCAATCTACACAACAGATAGGGCTTTTAAAGTGGGCTGTAAACAGCTTGTCTTGACTAATTAGGAGCTTGCCTTAGTTAACATTGTGATGATGTAGATAATTACTTGCAATCTACATTCACAGGTCCCCAGTATCACATAACAGTGTTCAACAAAAGGAGTGGTCGGAAGCCTCATGTTAATTGCAAAAAAGTTACAACTTATATTTTAAGCAACTTTTGAATGTTTTATGTTTATAACTATATGTCATCCCTCTATGACAATGGTGTAATCTCTTGGCTCTCTTCCAGCATAGTAAACAGCTTCACTGACTCTGTCAACAATGAAGTACTAGAACCTCAGCCAGCAAAAAAAGTATGTACATTTAGGTTTGTGTAGCTTGAAACGATGCTTAGAACAAATGCCATGGGATATGCTTAAAAGAGTAATTTATTTTTCATTTGCCAAAAGAACTGTGAATACCTATTCTGTTTCTGCTACTAGAAACTGCCAAAAGAAGATAAATCAGACCGACCTCATGTGTTAGTCCCTTGACATGATTAGAGCTGAAAATGTGTTGCTGGAAAAGCGCAGGAGGTCAGGCAGCATCCAAGGAACAGGAGATTCTTCAGGGCTTATGCCTGAAACATCAAATCTCCTGTTCCTTAGATGCTGCCTGACCTGCTGCACTTTTCCAGCGACACGTTTTCAGCTCTGATCTGCAGCATCTGCGGACCTCACTTTCTCCTCGACATGATTACTGAGATTATGGTGAGTAGGAAATACCCACCCAAATAAACCAGCAGCAACCTCATCCTTCACACACAGCTAATTCAACTCCTTAAAACTGACTTTAAAAACTCATTACGTCCCAGGGTGATTTAATTTTCTGATTGAGTAACTAATATAATAGGTATCTCTCGCTGTGCTTTTGTTGATTTTACTTGATTAAGTGTGTCGTTGAATTGAGCATGATTGATGGTTCTTCAAAATTGAGTATGTTTCTCAGGCTAGCTGACTGAGGAGCCTAATGTTGGACTAGGCTTTGAAACCTAATTTAGGTTTCCTTGCAATGGGAGCAATTATTGCATAAAGAAGTGGAATCTGTGGCCCTGGGTTGGTTCCCTTCTTTCTCTGCCACTGTTACTACACCTCATGGTTGCTTGCATTTTGACAGATCAGGAGGTGCCATGCTGAGTGGTCAGCAGCTTTCTCCTCCCAGTCAGTGGTGTCAATACCTCTTGTGCTTCAAGTTGACCTTGAGCATATCTTTAAAACTTTTCCTTTGGCCGCCCCTTGAATGTTGACCAAACCAGAACTGGAGAGAGAACAATTTGAGGGAAGCAGTTTTAATGCATCCAAATGCAATGACATATCGACTGGAGTTGGTTCTTCAGGAGTAGGCCTTCCATTATGGCAGACACAGCCTCGTGGAGGATGTCCATATTGGTGCGGTGGTTCATCCATTCGATCCCCAAGATTCTACGTAGGCAATGCTGGCAGAAGCTCTCAAGCATATTAATATGACATTGGTAGACGCTCCAGGTTTTATTGCATTAGAGGGAAATGGTCAACACAACAGCCAATTAACAAGGCCAATTATTGACTTCCATAGAATCCCTGTTGTCAAAGACACTTTGTCACACCTTGAGGAAGGCAGCACTGGCACCGTTGATTTGACCTGGGTTTCTTCATAGATGATAGTCCCTTGGGAGAAGTGGCTGCCAAGATCTGGGAAGTACGATGAGGTTTGGATATCTGGTCGTCATAGATGAGTTGGACAAAAGGGTCTGTTTCCGTGGTGTACATCTCTATGATTCTATGCGCATATATCAGAGCCATCCCTTCTACTTAGCACAGGGGATTTCCAAATGGGTCAGGGGGGTTTGGTGCAGGACCTTCATTTTGGTGACTTTTAAGGACTGGCCAAGTATTATACATGAGGTATTGAAGAAGTTGAATGTCTTTTGTACGTCCTGCGCAGAATCTATCTTGCAAGAGTTATCTGCAAACTGAAGATCGTGGATGTCCATGATGGTGAGTTTTTTTCTTGCTCAGAAACAAGCAGTTTTGAACAGCCTCCTGTCCAGGTGATATTGGATGCTGACACCAGGTGGTAGATCATCTTTTATTTGGTGAATGATGACCCTTGGATAGATGAAAAAAAGAGGAGCCATAACACAACCTTGTTTGACCCTGGTATGGATGTAAAAGCTGAAAATGTGTTGCTGGAAAAGCGCAGCAGGTCAGGCAGCATCCAAGGAACAGGAAATTTGACGTTTTGGGCATAAGCCCTTCTTCAGGAATGGATTCCTGAAGAAGGGCTTATGCCCGAAACATCGAATTTCCTGTTCCTTGGATGCTGCCTGACCTGCTGCGCCTTTCCAGCAACACATTTTCAGCTCTGATCTCTAGCATCTGCAGACCTCACTTTCTCCTGGATGTAAAAGCTGTCAGTTTCAGATTCGCCTCAGGATTGCAGCAGCCATAGAGTCAGAGATGTACAACATGGAAACAGACTCTTTGGTCCAACTCGTCCCTGCCTACCAGATGTCCCACCTGCCAGCACCCAGCCCATATCCCTCCAAATCTTTCCTATTCATATACCCATCCAGATGCCTTTTAAATGTTGCAATTGTACCAGCCTCCACCACCTCCTCTGGTAGCTTATTCCATACACAAACCAGCCTCTGTGTGGAAAACATTGCCCCTTAGGTCTCTTTTATATCTTTACCCTCTCACCCAAAACCTATGCTCTCGAGTTCTGGACTCCCCGAGCTCAGGGAAAAAGACTTTGTTTATTTATCCTGTCCATACCCCTCATGATTTTATAAATCTCTATAAGGTCGCCCCTCAGCCTTCAGCGCTCCAGGGAAAGCAGCCCCAGCCTGTTCAGCCTCTCCCTATAACTCAAATCCTCCAACCCTAGCAACATCCTTGTAAATCTTTTCTGAACCCTTTCAAGTTTCACAACATCTTTCCGATAGGGAGGAGACCAGAATTGCTCGCAATATTCCAATAGTGGCCTAACCAATGTCCTGTACAGCTGCAACATGACATCCCAACTCCTGTACTCAAAACTCTGACCAATAAAGGAAAGCATATCAAATGGTGCCTTCACTATCCTATCTACCTGAGACTCCACTTTCAAGGAGCTATGAACCTGCACTCCAAGGTCTCTTTGTTCACTAACACTCCCTAGGACCTTACCATTAAGTGTAGAGGTCCTGTTAAGATTTGCTTTCCCAAAGTGCAGCGCCTCACATTTATCTAAATTAAACTCCCACTTCTCAGCCCATTGGCCCATCTGATCATGATCCCGTTGTAATCTGAGGTAATCTTCTTTGCTGTACACTACACCTCCAATTTTGGTGTCATCTGCAAATTTACTAACTATACCTCTTATGCTCACATCCAAATCATTGATATAAATGACGAAACGTAGTGGACCCAGCACTGATCCTTGTGGCACTCCACTGGTCACAGGCCTCCAGTCTGAAAAACAAACCTCCACCACCACCCTCTGTCTTCTCCCTTTGAGCCAGTTCTGTATCCAAATGGCTAGTTGTCCCTGTATTCCATGAGATTTAACCTTGCTAATCAGTCTCCCATGGGGAACCTTGTCAAATGCCTTATTGAACTCCATATAGATCACATCTACCTCTCTGCCCTCATCAATCCTCTTTGTTACTTCTTCAAAAAATTTGATCAAGTTTGTGAGACATGATTTCTCAAGCACAAAGCCATGCTGACTATCCTTAATCAGTCCTTGCCTTTCCAAATACATGTACATCCTGTCCCTCAGGATTCCCTCCAACAACTTGCCCACCACTGAGGTCAGGCTAACCGGTCTATGGTTCCCTGGCTTGTCCTTACCTCCTTTCTTAAACAGTGGCACCACGTTAGTCAACCTCCAGTCTTCCGGCACCTCACCTGTGACTATCGATGATACAAATATCTCAGTAAGAGGCCCAGCAATCACTCCCCTAGCTTCCCACAGAGTTCTAGGGTACACCTGATCAGGTCCTGGGGATTTATCCACTTATATGCGTTTCAAGACATTCAGCACTTCCTCCTCAGTAATATGGACATTTTTCAAGATGTCACCATCTATTTCCCTACATTCGATATCTCCCATGTCCTTTTGCACAGTAAATACTGATGCAAAATACTCATTTACTTCTCCCCATCTCTTGCGTTCCACACAAAGGTCATCTTGCTGACCTCTCCCTAGTTACCCTTTTGTCCTTAAGGTATTTGTAAAAACTCTTTGGATTCTCCTTAACTCTATTTGCCAAGGCTATCTCATGTCCCTTTTTTGCCCTCCTGATTTCTCTCAAGTGTACACCTACTGCCTTTATGCTCTTCTAAGGATGCACTTGATCTATATTGTCTGTACCTGACATATGCTTCCTTCTTTTTTTAACCAAACCCTCAATTTCTTTAGTTATCCAGCATTCCCGATACCTATTTCCTTTCACCCTGACAGGAATATACTGTCTCTGGACTCTCATTATCTCTTTTCTGAAGACTTCCCATTTTCCAGCCATCCTGCAAACATCTGCCCCCAATCAGCTTTTGAAAGTTCTTGCCTAATACCATTATAATTGGCCTTTCTCCAATTTAGAACTTCAACTGTTAGATCTGGTCTATCCTTTTCCATCACTATTTTAAAACTAATAGAAGTATGGTTGCTGGCCCCAAAGTGTTCCCCCACTGACACCTCAGTCACCTGCTTGCCTTATTTCCCAAGAGTAGGTCAAGTTTTGCACCTTCTCTAGTAGGTACATCCACATACTGAATCAGAAAATTTTCTTGTACACATTTAACAAATTCCTCTCCATATAAACCCTTAACACTATGGCAGTCCCAGCCCATGTTTGGAAAGTTAAAATCTCCTACCATAACCACCCTATTATTCATACAGATAATTGAAATCTCCTTACAAATTTGTTTATCAATTTCCCTCTGACTATTAGGGGATCTATAATACAATCCCAATAAGGTGATCATCCCTTTCTTATTTCTCAGTTCCAACCAAATAACATCCCTTGATGTATTTCTGGGAATATCCTCCCTCAGCACAGCTGTAATGCTATCCCTTATCAAAAACGCCACTCCCCCTCCTCTCTTGCCTCCCTTTCTGTCTTTCCTGTAGCATTTGTATCCTGGAACATTAAGTTGCTAGTCCTGTCCATCCCTGAGCCATGTTTCTGTAATTGCTATGATATGCCAGTCCCATGTTCCTAACCATGCTCTGAGTTCTTCTGCCTTCCCTTTTAGGCCTCTTGCATTGAAAGAAATGCAGGTTAATTTATTAGTCCGACCTTGTTCTCTGCTTTGACCCTGTCTGCCCTGACTGTTTGACTTGCCTTTGTTTTCAACTGTAGTCATAAAGATATACAGCATGGAAACAGACCATTCGGTCCAACTCGTCCATTGTGACCAGATATCCTAAATTACTTTAGTCCCATTTGCCAGCATTTGGCCCATATCCCTCTAAACCCTTTCCATTCATATACCCATCCAGATGCCTTGTAATCGTAATTATACCAACCTTCACCACGTCCTCTGGCAGCTCGTTCCATACACGCATCACCATCTGCGTGAAAATGTTGCCCCTTATGCACCTTTTAAATCATTCCCCTCTCACCTTAAGCCTATGCCTTCTAGTTTTGGATCTCCCCTACACTGAGGAAAAGACCTTATCTATTCACCCTATCCATGCCCCTCATGATTTTATAAACTTCTTTAAGGTCACCCCTCAGCCTCCGACACTTCAGGGAAAACAGCCCCAGCTTATTCATCCCCTCCCTATAGCTCAAACCTTCCAACCCTTGCAACATCCTTGTAAATCTTTTCTGAAAACTCTCAGGTTTCACAAAACCTTTCATGTAGCAGGGAGACCAGAACTGAATGCAGCATTCCATAAGTGGCCTAACTAGTGTCCTATACAGCTGCAACATAACCTCCTAACTTCTAGACTCAATGCGGGCTGACCAATAAAGGCAAGTGTACCAAACACCTTCTTCACTATCCTGTCTAACTGCGACTCTGCTTTCAAGGAACTATGAACTTGCATCCCAAGGCTTCTTTGTTTCGCAACATTCCCCAGCACCTTACCATGAATAGTATAAATCCTGTCCAGATTTGCCCTACCCAAATACAGCAGGAGTGTATGAATGATGACAAACTTCAAAGGGCAGTCAAAACTCTAGAGGACAATCCAGTGATTATCCATTCATGAGGGTGGTTTCAGATATTTTCTCATCAACCTGTTCACTGATGTTATGACACACTTATCAAACTGGTGGGACTTTGACCTGGGCCTCCTTTCCCAGAGGTAAGGACATCACCACTAGGCCACAAGAATTTGCATGCATGGTTATATATGAGGTGGATCCTTGTATGCTGCTGAGTTGCATGGATTGTAGAAATGATGTTACTGATCTTTTCAAGTTTATAAGGTTCTTTTTCCAAACTAAATCAATTGTTTCTGCTCTACCCAGTTCACCACCCACTTCCCTTCCCTTTCCCTCTCAATATCAGTGACAACTTAGGTTTAATCAGGTCAGCACATGGCTTAAAGCAGGCACTGCAGTGAATTTATCTGGCAGAAAAAGCAAGACACCTTTCTAAATGGGATCACTTTCAACACAAGCTCTCGAGGAGACCTTAATGTTTCGACATACTCTTTCTGCCAGCACAAAGTAATCAAAATGAACAGTGGTTTCAAATATTTCTATAAACTTGAATAAACCCCCTGTTCTGGTTCAAATGCCCAGCTTTCATTCACCGCAAACAAGGTAATATTACAACACCTAGACAATGATGATTACGATCTGAAATGAGAAACAGGCTCAATATCATCTACAGCTCAAGGAGCAGTGTTTTCAACTGAATAGGCCAGCAGATTCCATTCAGGATAAGCAACACACACACACACACACACACACACACACACACACACACACACACACACACACACACCCCTGTGTGGAGGCCACGATAACATTACTATCTATGCAGTCAGTTCTCTTAAAAACAAATTAGTCCAAGCAGGAACTTAACATGACTAACATTGCTGAGTTATCCTGTTTGCAACTAAACAGGATCTTGAGTTTGTTCACATCACATATTTCAAAATAATTCCAGTTTATCAGTGATTCTTGTATAATACGGGACATCAAGTATTTGGGATACAGGGTGTTGATGACACTGCACATCATCAGGGTAGTGAGGAACATAAGAACGAGGAGCAGGAGTTGGCCGTCTGGCCCTTTGAGCCTGCTCTGCCATTCAATAAGATCATTTTCGTGGCCTCGGCTCCACTTACACACCCTCTCACAATAACCATTGATTCCTTCATTGTTCAAAAAAATGATCTATTTTAGCTTTAAAAACATTTATACTTAAGTATTGTCAACTACTTCACTGGGCAGGGAATTCCATAGATTCACAACCCTCTGGGTGAAGAAGTTCCTTCTCAATTCGGTCCTAAATCTTCTGCTCCTTAATTCTGAGGGCTATGTCCTTGTGTCCTAGTTTCACCCACCAGTGGAAACATCCTCTCTATTTCTATCTCATCTATTTGCTTCACAATTTTATACATTTCTATAAGATCCCTTCTCATTTTTCTAAACTCCACTGAATATAATCCCAGTCTACTCTGTCTCTCCTCATAAGCCAACTCCCTCAACTCTGGAATCAAACTAGTAAACCTCCTCTGCACACCCTCCAGTGTCAGTATATCCTTCCTCAAGTAGGGAGACCAAAACTGCATGCAGTACTACAGGTGTGGCCTCACCAGCACCCTTTATAGCTGCAACATAACCTCCCTGCTTTTAAACTCAATCCCTTTAGCAATGAAGGACAAAATTCCATTTCCCTTCCTAATTACCTGCTGTACCTGCAGACCAACCTTCTGCGACTCATGCACAAGGTCCCCCTGCACAGTAGCATGCTGCAACTTTTTACCATTCAAGTAACAGGCCTTTTTACTGTTACTCCTAACAAAATGGATGACATCACATTTAGTAACATTGTATTCCATCTATCAGACCTTTGCTCACTCACTTAAAATATCTATGTTCCTCTGCAAAGTTTCAGTGCTCCACACACTTTGCTGCGCCACTCATCTTAATGTCATCTGCAAATTTTGACACACTACATGTGTCCCTAATCCCAAATCATCTATGTAAATTGTGAATAATTGCAATCCCAACACTGATCCCAAAGGCACACCACTAGTCTCTGATTGCTAACCAGAATAAGACTCATTTATCTTCACTTTTTGCTTCCTGTTAGTTAACCAATCCTCTACCCATGCTAATACTTTACCCATAACGCCATGCATTTTTATCATATACAGAGGCATCTTGTGTGGCACCTTGTTGAAGACTTTTGGAACTGTAGGTACACCACATCTACTGGGTCCCCATTATCCAACGTGCTGGTAATGTCTTCATAGAATTCCAAAAGATTTGTTAAACATGACTTGCCCTTCATGAACCCATGCTGCATCTAGTCAATGGGATAATTTCTGTCTGGATGCCTTACTATTTCTTCCTTGATAAAAGACTCAAGCAACTTCCCCACTACCAAAGTTAACTTAACATTTTCTATAATTCCCCATCTTTTGTCTACTGCCCTTTTTAAACAGTGGTGTCACATTTGCTGTTTTCCAATCTGCTGGAACTGCCCCAGAATCCAGCGAATTTTAGAAAATTACTTCAAGTGCATTTGCTATTTCTCCTGCCATCTCTTTTAGTACCCTGGGATGTATTCCATCAGGGCCAGGAGATTTGTCTATCCTTGGCTTCATTAACTTGCCCAACACTACCTCTTCCATGATCATGACTGTTTCCAGGTTTTCAACTACCTTTGTCTCTTTGACAATTACTGGCGCGTTATTTGTGTTCTCCACTGTGAAGACCGACACCAAATACCTATTCAGTGCCTCAGCCATTTCCTCATGTCCCACGACTAAATGCCCCTCTCATCCTCTAAAGGACCAATGTTTATTTTAATCATTCTTTAGTTTTATATATTATAGAAACTTCTGCTATGTTGCAGATGGACAAGACATTCGTTAGGCCACTGCTGGAATATTGCGTGCAATTCTGGTCTCCTTCCTATTGGAAAGATGTTGTGAAACTTAAAAGGGTTCAGAAAAGATTTACAAGGATGTTGCCAGGGTTGGAGGATTTGAGCTACTGGGAGAGGCTGAACTGGCTGGGGCTGTTTTCCCTGGAGCGCGGAGGCTGAGGGGTGACCTTATAGAAATTTACAAAATTATGAGGGCATGGATAGGGTAAATATGCAAAGTCTTTTCCATTGGGTTGGGGAGTCCAGAACTAGAAGGCGTAGATTTCGGGTGAGAGGGAAAGATATAAAAGAGACCTACGGGGTAACTTTTTCACACAGAGAGTGGTATGTGTATAGAATGAGCTGCCAGAGGAAGTGGTGGAGGCTGGTACAATTGCAATATTTAAGAGGCATTTGGATGGGTATATGAATAGGAAGGGTTTGGAGAGATATGGGCCGGGTTCTGGCAGGTGGGACAAGATGGGGTTAAGATATCTGGTCGGCATGGATGGGTTGGACCGAAGGGTCTGTTTCCATGCTGTACATCGCTATGACTCTATCTGTCTTTAAAGTCTATTTTAGATTTTTTCTCATGTTCTCTTTTGACTTTTCTTTATTGCTATTTTCTGTGGCTTTCTGTTGACCTTTAAAGCTTTCCCAATCTTCTAGTTTCCTGCTGATCTTGTCCACTTTGTATGCCTTCGCTTTCAATTTGATAGCCTCCCACGGCAGATTACCTCTTTTCTTATAGTCCTTCCTGGTATACTTTTGCTGAGCATGTTGAAAAATTGCTTTGAAGATTCTCACTGCTCGTCAACTGTCACACCATAAAGTCTTTGCTTCCAGTCTACTTTAGCCAACTCCTCCCTCATCCTACTGTTGTCTCTCTTGTTTAAGCACAGGAAACTTTGACCTTGACTGTAATCAAAAAACACAAACATTTGGTGTGAAAAATGAAATGACATGTATCCCTCTGTTAAATTTCCATAAATAATGTTCAAATTGACAAGACAAATGTACATTAATGACCGGGTACTAGTGGAATCATAAGCCCGAATCTTGGGGTTGCGAGCTCTGAGTCTGCAGTAGCTACCATGAAGGGACCGAGCACTAACATGTGTGAGGCTCCTCTATATCCTCATTTGTTTCATGCTAGGTGTAGTCTAACTGGCCAACCTTTGAAGCTTAATTCTTGTTCTGGGAAAAAAAACAAAGTTAAGGGAGATGCTTTGTTTTAAATATTCAAAAACCTTATACTCTAAACAAAATTCAGCAGGAACATTGCTGGCTCCCAATCTATAAGTTGGCTGAAATTTGTAATTTATAAATATTAAATACTTTTGTTTCAAATCCCTCCCTCTAATTTTTTTTTCTTTTCTACAGGTGAGGTAAAAGTTGCCCTAGTCCCAGAGAACTGCTCTTTCATTACAGAGAGGTGACTAGTAGTGATTTAACCTGAGGCTTGCCATACCTCAGGCAAGGGGAAAAGTCGAGAAGGTATGACCTTTGTGGCAAACTCAGCTGGTGTGGCAATTGAACCCACACTGTTGGTGTCACTCTGCATTGTAAACCACTCATCCAGCCAATTGAGCTAAGGTCAATTGGCTCGTTAGGGATTGGTTAGTTCAGTGGCTGGATGACTGGTTTGCGATGCAGAGTGATGCCAACAGCACAGGTTTGGTTCCCTCTTCAGCTGAGGTTGCCATGAAGGACCCAACTTCTCAACCATGCCCCTCGTCAGAGGCATGGTGACCCTCAGGTCGAACTCAGAGTCAGTCGTCTCTCTCTCTCCCTCTCTTTCTCTCTCTCAGATGAGATAGCAGCCCTGTGGTCCTCTGGGACTGTGGTGACTTTACAGTACAGGTGAATCTTTCTGCTGAAATATGGAAGTCGTCTCACATGAAAATATGTAAGTGTTATAACATTTGTTTTTACATAGGTACATTCTTGTGGAGAAGACAGGGGAAAATCAGAATGGCATAGTTTGCAAGAAGGAATAGAACTTAGACGTGTAGTGTAAATGAGGCCTACCTCAGTCTTTTTGTCCCTCTGTTTCTTAGAAAAAAAACTCAAAATACTTTTTTTTGTTATCCTGCTTGAACTTTTCATTCCTCGTTAGGTACATGTTTTGCGCATTCATATCTACAAAGTGAATTTTTTTTTACTATTAAAAGGTACAGTCTAATTACAAGTTGCTGTTTCCCTGGGATATCCAAATCCTGCACTGTGTGAACTGGCTTCACATGATGCAGCTTAAAATCTTAGATTGAAAAGTTTGGGTTGGTCACTGTGAGGGAGTTAAAGTACACATTTAAATCTCAGTGTATCATTGATATAACCTGAGTTAATGATTCAGCCTTTATTGATGTTAAGTCACAGAATTTACACTTGATTTATCTCAGTTACTCTTCCAAAGCAGTTCTCATGAGGTCACCTGCAATCATTTGAAATGAAAAAGATAAAGTGATGTTAATCTTCATTCTCAAAAATCTGAATTACAATAGAGATATATATCATTTCTGGTACAGGTATTTGCTGATTACCATTCTGAGGTTGCCTCCCACCCATTACTAGTGCACATCACCTACAAAATAAGTTTTCCTGATTTTGTTGTCTGGTAGAGACTGAAAGTTTACTCCACATTTATTTCCCCTGTTTTCTTGTGTTCACTCTTGCAGTCCTGCTGAGACAATAATCCATGGGACTGATGATCCCACTGTATACCTCACTGAATTGACCATTCTTCACCCATAAGCTAAGTCAGTCAAAACTCTCAAGGCTATTCAATCTTTGCTACATCACCTTCAGGTCCAATACTGGGTTCATCTGATCAGTGAATATATGCTTTTCCAGCAGAGGGTCATTGATAATGATTCGGCTTGTGAATATAGGAGCATAAGAAATAGGAGCAGGAATAGGCTACTCAGTCTTGTGACTCTGCTTCAGGTATCAATAAGATCAGGAGTGGATTTCTGTCATGAGGCCATCAACCCAGACTATTTCCATTTCTCTCGACTTTCTTTGTCAAAATTCTATCAACTTCTGTAATGGGCATGCTCAATGGCTGAGTCTCCACAGTTTTCTGGACAAAGAATTCCAAAACTTCACAATCCTTTGATGAAAAAAAGAACGTTCCCCACCTCTGTCCTAAACGACCAACCTATTATTCTGAGACTGTGACCCTGCCTTGTTCTAACTCATAACCATAGACAACATTCATCTAGCATCTACCCTGTCAAGACATGTAAGCCCTCAAAGCTGGTCCACCATCAATAAGGCACCAATTAGGAGCAATATTCCCTCTAAACTACGTAGTTGTATAGATGCTCAGAGATTCCATGTATCAGCATACTAGCCCTAACCCTAGTGCAATGATTTCTAGTTTTGGAAACTGCCATTCATGGATCTCAGAGGTCTGCACAGTGGTCAGAAAAAATGAGAAGGAATATAGGTCAGGGGTCTGATGGAATGTGGAATATGTTCCACTTGCCTGGATGCATATAGCTTCAACAACATGCAAGAAGTTGAACCAGGAAAAACAGTCTGCTTGAACAGCACTCCATCCATCACATTCAACATTCACTCATTTCATCATCAATGCACAATGGCAGCATTGTGTATACTGCAGCTTCTCATCCTTGAAAAACACTTTCCAAATCTGTGTCCTCTACCATGACGTGGGCGAACAGGCACCACCATTACCCGCTGGTTTCCTCTAAGACACACAGCAGTTTTCTGGGAAGGTAGAGGTGTTGGTGTGCATTCTTCACTATAGTGTTGACATGGATGGACTAGAACAGTTTGTTGGTAATATTTACTCTGAGGAACCTGAAGCTCTCAACCATCTGCCTCAGCACCATTTATACAGACAGGCGCGGGTCCTCCACTCCACTTCCTGAAGTTAAGGGACCAGCTCTTTCGTTTTGTTGACATAGAGAGAGATTGTTGTCTTTACATCATAACCCTAAAGCATTTTCAAAAGGAAATGGTTCAGGCAATTGAAATGTGATGCTGTTAATTATTTTGTGCAAACTTAGTGCAGTTTGCACCAACAGGGTAAAGTACAAACAAAAAGGCTATCCTCACCCAGAATTGCTCATCACAATGTCAAATTACCACATCTGTTTAAACAGCTAACATAATTGTCTGCCCTTACTTTTCAAAGTATTAGTTAAACTGGATTACCATTTTTATTATCATGATTTCTTTTGTTTCATTCTGCCTCTTATTTTCTTTAAATATTGACTTTTGTTGAACAGTGACATTGGCAAATGCTATCAACTGGTAATGATATATTGCATTTGTGAATGAGTAAGGACTCCATTCTGTGAACTTATTTTGCATTATTTATTTCACAGGGTTAGTCTGAAGTACACAGATGGTGTTGGAGTCAACAAGTGAACAAACTGCAACGGTGTTTCTGAAGGCACAAAACCCCTCTTTTGGGGTTGGGGGGGCGCGGGGGGAGTGGGTTCCTATTCTATTGCTAAACGCATAGAAACTGAAGTAGAGACAATTTTGAGATAAATATTTGTAGGTATGGAGTAAATGGAAGCATTATCATACGCTTGATTTGGAGATGCGGTGTTGGACTGGGGTGTCCAAAATTAAAAATCACCCAACACCAGGTTATAGGCCAACAAGTTTAATTGGAAGCACTAGCTTTTGGATCGACGCTCCTTCATCAGGTGGTTGAACCTGATGATGGAGCAATGCTCCGAAAGCTAGTGCTTCCAATTAAACCTGTTGGACTATAACCTGGTGTTGGGTGATTTTTTTTAACTTTATCATAGGCTGCAATACTTATCAAACAAATTGGAAGTTTTTATAATTGTGATCCATTAGTTTCAAACTTCATCCAAACAAGAACTATCCTTTATCTCTCATTTTTTTATCCAGCTTTCCCAAAATGCATCTATGTTAGTTGCCTCAAATACTCTGATGGTGAGTTAATTGCCTGGATAAAGAACTTTCTAATCAAGCCACTCCAGGACTTAGAGACCATCTTACATTTTGGGCCCCATGATTTTGTCTTCTCTACAAAGAACATCAGTTAAATTTCTCAGGCTTTTACGTACAGTTTTTCCTCTTCCCTTTTCATTTTGTTCTGGCCTATTAAAGGCACATATGTATTTTTCTGCTGATGAATTGTGGTTTAATGAGCCTGAGTTGCAGCTACATAGAAAAACACAAAGCTGCTCCAAATGCCCGGGTCAGGGTCATCATCATCCTTCAGGCAGCCAGTCAGCCTGCATATGGAAGAGTCCATCAGCAACATCTGCCTTTGCTGCACACTTTAAATATCAGGTTGCTGTCCTGTCATTCTATTGTTAATGATGTAGGTACTTATGAAATGGAATATGTTACGTTGGGAAAATTTTCCTTTTTGGATCCAAGTGGACCTTTAATAGTAGCATCTGTCATCTGCCCAAGGGCAGGTTCACTGCTCATTTCTTCATACCTGGTGGGCCTACGATTTCCTCTTTAGTTGCTCAGTAGAGCCTACTTTGTTCAACTTCAATGAACCATGCAACTAGGGAAAACAATATGAGGTGGTTTCTCATCATCTTTCTCATTGTGATTAAAGGAAACACAAGTCCTCTTCCTGAAGGATCCTCCACTTGTAAATAACTGTAGTTCCTCAAAGTTATGGCTGTTCCATCATTGCCATTGAAAATGTGGTGGATTTTACATTGACCGTGGCTTATAACCCCAAGTATGTCATATGTAGCTGAGCCTAGAGTAGCTTGCAAAAGGGCACAGACAATCATCACTGAGGTCTCAAATGTTAATTTAGTTTTTTTATTCATTTGTGGGAAATAGGCATTGCTGGCTGACTGTACGTCTTCGGATAATAATTAATACCATTTGCATGAGGCATTGACTGGACCTTCATTGAATCCACAGCAGTTCCAAGCAGAAATGGGTTCCCTTGATCTATGAAGTGGTGTACTGAGTGAAATTTCTCAGGGAAGTCAGAGAACTCTTGCAGAAACTGTTCCTTGACACACTGAGTGTGGGGGAAAGATCCATCTGTCTCACTAGAATTTTCAGGCTTCTCTTCCATGAGGTGAAATCCTGGTGAAACTGGGTTCAGTTCCATTTACTGGTTTACTATTAGTAATTACACTAGAAATGTGCCAGAGGAGTCCCCAGAATATAAGGAACAGGAGTGTGCATGTCAGCTCCTTGTTACTTAATTAGATCATAGTGGATTTGTGCCTCTATTCCATTTAACCACTTTTGCTCTATATCTGCAGTTGTCTTTAAACAACAAAAATCTAACAGTTTTAATCTTGAACTCTCCAATTTTCCTGGAGAGTTCCAGATTCTTACTACGCTGTCTGTGGAAAAAGTGCTTCCTGAGTTGACAGGAGATGTGCCCAAGCCAGATGTGAATTCTGGCTCACTCTATTCACAGAATTTTCAGTTTTTGAACATTTTGTCTAGAGGTATACATTGTAGTTGTATCGAATAGAGGATTGTTTTGAATAGGGAGCATTCGGATGTAAATGCCCAATCTTTTAAGGGCAGTTATATATTTAATATCATGCCAATACAATAAACATTTATAGATGTATGTTTCTCGCTGAGCTGGAAGGTTCGTTTTCAGACATTTTGTCACCACACTGGGTAACAACATCAGTGAGCCACCAGTGAAGCACTGGTGTTTGTGACCCGCTTTCTAATTATGTGTTTAGTTTTCCTTGGGTTGGTGATGTACTTTCGTATGGGGACATCATTTCCTGTTCTTTTTCTCAGAGGGTGGTAGATGGGGTCTAACTCAATGTGTTTGTTGATAGAGTTCTAGGAATGCCATGCTTCTAGGAATTCTCGTGTATGTCTCTTTTGGGCTTATCCTAGAATGGATGTATTGTCCCAGTCGAAGTGGTGTCCTTCCTCATCTATATGTAAGAATACTAGTGAGAGAAGGTCATGTCTTTTTGTGGCGAGTTGATGTTCATGTATCCTGTTGGCTAGTTTTCTGCCTGTTTGTCCAATGTAGTGCTTGTTACAGTTCTTGCAAGGTATTTTGTAAATGACATTAGTTTTGCTTGTTGTCTGTATAGGGTCTTTCAAGTTCATTAGCTGCTGTTTTAGTGTTGATCGGTTTGTGGGCTATCATGATGCCAAGAGGTCTGAGTGTTTTGGCAGTCATTTCCTAGATGTCTTTGATGTTGGGCAGAGTGGCTAGGGTTTCTGGATGCGTTTTGACTGCTTGTTTGGGTTTGTTGCTGAAAAATCGGCAGACTGTGTTCATTGGGTACCGTTTTCTTTGAATATGCTGTATAGGTGATTTTCCTCTGCTCTTCATAGTTCCTGTGTGCTGCATTATGTATTGGCTCGTTGAAATAATATTCTAATACAGTTTGTTTGTGGGTGTTGGGATGATTGCTTCTGTAGTTCAGTATTTGGTCAGTATTTGTTGTTTTCTGTAGATGTTGGTTTGAAGTTTCCATTGGCTGTTCGCTCTACTATAACATCTAGGAATGGCAGTTTGTTGTTGTTTTCCTCCTCTTTAGTGAATTCTATGCCAGTTTGTTTTATTTAGTGATGACAAAGGTGTCACCCACGTAGCAGACCCAAAGTTTGGGTTGGATGGTTGGCAGAGCTGTTTGTTCAAGTCTCTGCATTACTGCTTCTAAGAACCCATACACCAACATACACCAAACACCACCAACTTCACCAGCAAGGACAACATCGTCAAGTTAGTGGACCTATGTCTTATCACCCACTTCACTTTCAATAACAAAACCTACAGACAAACCAATGGAACACCCATGGGATCTCAGATATCAGGGTTTTAAGCAGAGGCAGTAATGCAGAGACTTGAACAAACAGCTCTGCCAACCATCCAACCCAAACTTTGGGTCTGCTACGTGGATGACACCTTTGTCAACATTAAATTAAACAAATTAGAGGAAACCTTTAAGACCATCAATAATATCCTTATAAAATTCACATAAGAGGAGGAAAGCAACAACAAACTGCCATTCCTAGATGTCACAGTAGAGTGAACAGCCAATGGGGAACTTCAAACCAGCGTCTATGGAAAACAACACGTACGGACCAAATACTGAACTACAGAAGCAATCAGCCCAACAACCACAAACGAAGCTGCATGAGAACATTATTTCAACAAGCTCCCACACACTGCAGCAGACAGGAATTACAAAGAATAGAGAAACATTACCTATACAGTGTATTAAAAAAGATTGGGTACCCAATGAACCCAATCCGCCGATTTCTCAGCAACAAACCCAAACAAGCAGACAAAACATGTCCAGAAGCCCTAACCACTCTCCCCTACATCAAAGACATGTTGGAAATAACTGCCAGACTACTCAGACCTCTTGGCATCATTTTAGCCCACAAACCCACCAACACACTAAAACAGCAGCTAATGAAACTGAAAAACCCTATACTGACAACAAGCAAAACTAATGTCATTTACATAATACCTTGCAAGAACTGTAACAAACACTACATTGGACAACAGGAAGAAAACTAGCTACCGGGATACATGAACGTCAACTAGCCACAAAACGACAAGACGCCGCTCACTAGTATCCTTTATATACTGATGAGGAAGGACACCACTTTGACTGGGACAACAGAAGCCAAACAGTGACACACACGAGAATTCCTAGAAGCATGGCATTCCAACTGGAATTCTATTAACAAACACATCGAATTGCACCTCATTTACAACCCACTGAGAAAAAGAACAGGACATGACATCACCACAGCAAATGACATCACCAACCCAAGGAAACCTAAACACATAAATAGAAAGCCTATCACTAACACCAGTGCTTCACCGGAGGCTCACTCATGATGTTACCTAGTATGGTGATGAAATGTTTGAAAACGAACCTTTCAGCTCAGCGAGCAAACTTACATCCAGAACCTCAACCAGAGCTACAAACCTTCTCAAAATTTCATAAATGCATTGCATAATCCCAACTGTTAGCATTATCAAGAATTCCACATGCATTTGTGTTCCACATGAACACAAATTAAGAACTTCATCCAAGATGTTCTGAAACTGCAAGAAAGATGCATTAATTGGATTGTATTCATCTAACCACTTAGTTACCGTATCAGTGAAGTTCAGGGATCACCATAGAGCCATACAGCACACCATGGTGTGAAATGATGAAAAACCTTGTCCAGAATCGGAATTTTAACATGATAATATACAGAACAAACAGAAATACCCCACAGTACAATATTTTTAAAAAATGTGTTAATGGATTAGGAGTATTGCTGGAAAGGTCAACATTTATTGACCTTGAAAACGTAGTAGGAGAAAGTGAGGACTGCAAATGCTGGAGAGTCAGATTCTAAAAGTACGGCGCTGGAAAAGCACAGCAGATCACCTTCCTGATG
This sequence comes from Hemiscyllium ocellatum, assembly GCF_020745735.1. Lineage (NCBI taxonomy): Eukaryota > Metazoa > Chordata > Chondrichthyes > Orectolobiformes > Hemiscylliidae > Hemiscyllium > Hemiscyllium ocellatum. Next base: position 44,050,503 of record NC_083430.1, read on the forward strand.
AAGGGCTCATGTCCGAAACACCAATTCTCCTGCTCCTCAGATGCTGCCTGACCTGCTATGCATTTCCAGTGCCACACTTTTTGACTCTTGAGAAAGTAGTGGTGAGCTGCCTTCTTGAAGATGCATGCACAGTCTTGTTAGGGTTGCAGTTCCAGGATTTTGGCCCAGCAACAGTTAAGGAACTGTGGTCTGTGATTTCGAGAAAAAGTTGCTGGTGATGCTGTTCCCTGCAGCTACTGCCCTTCTAGCTGTTAGAGATCAAACGTACTGTTGAAAGAACCTTGGTGAGTTCCTGTAGCGTATGTGGAGCCAATAGGATGCAAAGGAATTTATTTTTGGCCATTGTAGTCTTTTTTGTAGGATGCTTATGTATTCTCAACTGAGAAGCTCTTTAACTAGAAAAGCACAAACTTGCATTTTTGCAGCTCTGCATAATTGTACATAGTTGCTAGATTCTGTGTGATAAACCTGCCAAAATTATTTTAACATATGGTATGGCATGAATATTGCCAGGACTGGGAAAATACTGAAAAACCCAAGAAATGTGGATGCTTAGTTTTTGGTTTTTTATTTCTCGAAAAATAAAGCTTTGAGGCAAGATTGGATACACTGTTATTGAGCTGCTTGGAACAGGCTGAGGAGAGGTTTGATTCAAAGATAGAAAATTGTGAGGGACCTGGATAAAGTGGATGGGGAGGGTCTACTTATCTTAACAGACAGGTCAGTGACAAAGGGACTTTGACTTAAAATGATAGGTAGAAGGATTTTGAGGAAATTCTTTTTCACCCAAAGGGGCTCAGACATGAAGCAAGGTCGTGGATAAAGGATGACTTTAGTGTCTTCGTGAGGGGAGAAAATTGTCTTTTTAAGGTTTATCTTTTCATTGTGCAACTGTCCATATTTACTGCTCAGAAAAAAAAGGTCTCCAGCAAGGTAACAAAGGTAAACTTTGATCTACAGAGTAACAAAGTGGAGGAAAGTCAGATAAGAAACTTATCCACTGAGTTTTTCTGATACACATGTCCTTGGTCATCACTGAACAGAGATAAAGGTTCATTGTGAGTTTAGATTTTTATAATAATTAATATTTGTTTTATGATATCAAACTGACTATATCAAGCTGAAGCAGTATTCTGCCACATAAGCTCTTGTTTATTTGATCATGAATTATGTGTATCGCTGGCCAGGCTATCATTTATTGCAGATCCATAACTCCACTTGAGAAGGTGGTGATCAACCTCCTCCTTGGACAGCTGTGGTCTTTGGATTTAAAACCAACTGCAGTGCCTTTGGGAAGGGAGTTCGCCCAGGGTGAGTGCAAGAATGATGTGTCTTTTGGGGGAAACTTACAGGTGATAGTATTATGTGCTGCAGTTGGGGCATTTGCAAAATGCTGTCCAAGGAATCTTGATGCATTACTGCAGTAAGTCTTGCAGATGGTACACACTATTGCCACTGATTGAAGATGGTGAAGCAAGAGAAAGAGGTGGATGGGGTGCCAATCAAAGAGGTTGTTTTATAAAAATGACAAATGCTTATTGTTTAATCTTCATTCCCTGGAAAGTTGATAATCCAGATGAGTGGATTCCATTGAAATGATTGCAGTGTAAACTGGGGAGGGCTGGGATCTGAGTGAGACTTCTAGTTGGTCATCATTGTGTTTTGGTACAATGGACTCATACTTATTAGGAACTGTATTATCTAGGAGGCAGCAGACATCCATCCAATCATTCTAGGCTGAACCTGAATCCAGGCCCGAAGGAAGATATCAGTGCTTTCACCCGAAGTACCTACTCTATTTTTAGTCACAAAAACAGAAGTGACAGATGTACTCAGCACTAAAGAACATATAGCAACTACTGCACATTTCACACATGTGCCAGCTTCCCCACTGGCTCAACATATTAAACAGTGAGTAAGAGAGCCACAAAGCCTAGGAACAGCACAAGGATGATTCCTGGTCTAATGTTGTGGCAGAATAGAAAGAAATGAAAAGCTCTGCAGTTGAAGATTCTTTGTTGCTAGTAAACATGCAAGGATGGCAGATGACGAGAGGATTGGGCTCTCCTGTGATGACTTGCATGTTGTTAAACAGCTGCCAAAACTAAGAGTCACAGATGCAAAATTCTTACACATTGAGATAGTGAAATGCTTGTAGCCCCTGTATGTATCAATGTCCATCGATACTTTCAGAGGAGAAGAAAATATTGGCATGAGAACAAATATCACTTTAAAGAAACACAACCAACTGATTACAAATCTGGAGTCAAACAGCAGCTAAAGCAGGTTCAAACGTAGGCCATTTGGCCCATTAAGCTTGCTCTGCAATTCGATAAGATCCTGGCTGATCTGACTATGGACTCAACTCCATTTCCCACTCTGTTGTTCTGTTGGATATGCCTCATGACTTCAACACAAATAATTTGCCTTGAAAGATCAGTTAGTTCTTATTTTGCCTTCTGCAACTGAAAGCTGCTTCAGACATTTTATTAAAAAGATTTGCATAAATATTGGAAAGGATTCTGACAGATAGGATATATGACTATTTGGAAAAACACAGTTTGATTAAAGGTATGACTTTGTGAGGGACAGGTCATGCCTCACAAGTCTTACAGAGTTCTTTGAGGATGAGATGAGACAAGTTGATGAAGTGGATGTGGTGTATGTGGATTTCAGTAAGGCATTTGATAATGTTTCCCAAGGTAGGTTCATTCAGAAAGTTAGGAGGTATGGGATACAGGGAGGTTCTGCCGTCTGGATACAGAATTGGCTGGCCAAAAGAAGACAGTGAGTGGTAGTATTCTGCCTGGAGGTCAGTGACCACTGGTGCCCCACAGGGATCTGGTCTCGGGCCTCTGCTCTTTGTAGTTTTTATAAATGATTTGGATGAAGAAGTGGAAGGGTGGGTTAGTAAATTTGCTGATGACACAAAGGTCGGTGGTGTTGTAGATCGTGTCGCGGGTTGTTGCAGGCTCCAACATAGGAGCATAGAGTCAGAGATGTACAGCATGGAAACAGACCCTTCGGTCCAACCTGTCCATGCCGACCAGATGTCCCAACCCAATCTAGTCCCACCTGCCAGCACCTGGCCCATATCCCTCCAAACCCTTCCTATTCATATACCCATCCAAATGCCTCTTAAATGTTGCAATTATACCAGCCTCCACCATTTCTGCAGAGCTGGGCTGAGAAGTGACAAAACGAGTTCAACCTGTATAAATGCTAAGTGATTCATTCTGGGAGGTCAAATTTGAATGCTGAATACAGGGTTAAAAACAGGATTCTTGGCTGAGTGAAGGAACTGTGAGATCTTGGGAACCATGTACATAGATCCCTCAAAGTTGCTACCCAAGTTGATAGGGTTGTTAAAAAGGCGTATGGTGCAGTGGAGATTTACCAGGATGCTGCCTGGATTGGAGGGCTTACCTTTTGAAGAAAGGTTGAGGGTGCTAAGGCTTTTCATGCTGGAGAGAAGAAAGAAGTGACGATAGAGGTGTACAAGGTAATGAGAGGCCTAGATGGAGTAGATAGCCAGAAACTTTTCCCCAGGGCAGAAATGGCTGTCACGCGAGATCATAATTTTAAGGTGATTGGAGGAAGGTAAAGGGAGATGTCAGAGGTAAGTTCTTTACGCAGAGAGTGGTGGGTGTGTGGAATGCACTGCCAATAGTGGTAGTAGCATCAGAGACATTAGGGACATTTAAGCGACTGCTGGACAAGCACATGGATGGCAGTAAATTGAGGGGTGTGTGGGTTAGGTTGATCTTAGATTACGATAAATACTTGGCACAACACCGTTGGACAAAGGGCCTGTACTGTGCTGCACCATTCTATGTTCTAAATCGTGTCTAACTGCTGGTTAGGATTTCCTATAATAATCTATATTATATGTAAGAGAATGCAACTGGCTAATACTTAACATATGATAGTTATGTGTGGAAGAGCATAAATAATAGATTTTGTTAGTTTTGTTGAGGAATTGCATTCCCAGCGATAAACTCACTTTTCCTGAGTCATTGCAAGCCAGTATTCCTTGGATTCATTCTGGCTCATATCCTCAGATATGGTTGATCCAAACTGAAATAGATTTCTCCCTTTCTTGGGAAGTCTGACTTTCAGACACAAAAACATCAATCGAAATTTGTCTTCCTCATCGTCTGAGTGATGTAGATCTGCAATAAAAGATGATTGACAATAACTATTCATTAAATTATACATTTTAGGATGAAAGGATATAAACACACAATTGTATTTTAATGAGTAGACCATGGATGCACAACGCTTTTGCAAACATATTTTGAACACGAACATAAACCTGCAATTCTAATTACATTACTTATCAATGACATTGAAAGCACAACAGCTCATAGGGAAAGCAGAAGGGCTAATTACAGGAACAGCTTTAACACCGACCACAACATATTCACACAATCAAAATAATCATCAATTATAAGTTGGGCTTTTCACTTAATAGTCAAACAATCATTTTTGCAGAGAGCATCTACTCTTGATGTCTTCAGTGTTTTTTGCCTTCTGCCTTTCTCCTTCAATACAAACCACAAATAACAATTGCAGTAACTGGGATATGGAAACTCAGATGTAATTTCTACAACTTAATCAGGTTCTGAAGGCAGAAAGAAGCACTGGCCAAACCAGACTCATGCTGTAGGGTTATGTGTGGAATTGGGCAGGCTGAAATACTAGGTAAAAACAATGACTGCAGCTGCTGGAAACCAGATTCTGGATCAGTGGTGCTGGAAGAGCACAGCAGTTCAGGCAGCATCCAACGAGCAGCAATTTCTAAGAATGAGAGTAGTTTAGCCTGTACTAGTTACAGCAGTTGCAATATAGGATGATGTCTGCACAGCATAGAGGTAGGAGAATATTTCACTCTCCTCTTCTTCCAGTAAGTGGACATTGTAATCGATAGAGGTGTTTCTGGTGTCAGTGCTCAGTACCTAGAAATCAGAATCAGCTCTGCTCGGACTGAAGCTGATTTCAGGAGAGATTCAAACATCTTGTGCTGGGGTCACTTCATCATGTGAGGTTACATGAGTCCTTGTGAAAGATATCAGTGGCATCTCCTGATTGCTGAACGTAAGAAGAAATTCTCGAAGAACCGAAAGAACTTCGGATGCTGTCAATCAGAAACGAAAACAAGTTGCTGGAAAAGCTCAGCAGGTCTCGCAGCATCTGTGAAGAATCAGAGTTAACGTTTCAAAATCAGAGGTATCTGTTTTGAGAAAGGGTCACTGGACCCAAAGCATTAACTCTGATTTCTCTTCACAGATACTGCTAGACTTGCTAAGCTTTTCCAGCAACTTCTGTTTTTAAGTTCTTGAAAAAGTTGCTTATTTGAAATACTGTGCATCATCCCTATAAGACTAAAGGCAGAGTGAGTATTTTAAACGGCTGTCAGTGTTCACCCAGAATTTACAACAAATATCTGAAAGATTAAAGGATACAATTGTAAAAGAGTTCCTACTTGCTATTCAGTATCACTTGAACATGTTTGTGAGTGGAGAGAGTTTATCACTGCCTGGGGTTGCATAGGAAGAATGGTTGTTAGGGAAAGCACTGATGGATAGCCAACACCTACAGAAACGTCCCAACAACAATGTGACTGCCTTCAGTGAAGGAAACCAGAATGCTGACAAGAAATACTTGGTATTAGCAAAAGGTCCACAGGATAAATATAAATCAGATTTAAATTATGACAACACTGCAACGATTGATCTTTTATCTGGTCCAGATAGAAGAGGATGTAAAAACACACTGACTGCTAATAAAAAAAAACTAGAGTGAGCTTAAAACTAATTTGAAACAGTAGAATGCAAGAACAAAGATTCAACAATCAAAAATAATGTATCAGGCATTATTCCCCACTTTGTGATCAATGTGTGCGACAGGGTTCGCCAAGGAAGGTTGTGGAGGCAACAAGTCTTAAAGCATTTATGAGACAATTAGATACTGCAACTGACATAGAGGTGATAAGCTGAATGGACTTTGTTATTCATGACTAATTGTGCTCTTTTGCATAAGTAAAGATATAACATTTATACAACATCTTTCATGATTTTACAGGATTCAAAAGCGTATTTGGCCAATAGGAAACTTTTAAAAGCATAGTCCCTGCTGTAATCTTGTATATATAATTTGTACAAAATACAGGCAGTTCCCCAAGGAAAATTATAATTTAATTGCAGTCTGATCTTGGTGAAGAAGCCATGGGAAGCTAAATGGAAGTAGTAATTTGTTTTGAATTGTATGGTCACAATTGCAAATTAACTCATAGTAAAAGCTTCCAGCTACATTGTCTGAAAGTAACAGAACAGGTGACTAATTCCATTTCAAAGCAGAATGCATATCAGTCAACAAACAGGGAACAGGCACTGATCTTTCTTTTCCTACTTCACAAAAAGAGTGTATTTTTTGTAACAGCTAGTTTGCTAGTTATTTAATTCACAATACGTGACAGCAAAGGACTTTTCAATAATATTTTTACAATCAATATGGTACTTGTGACACTTTGGAAATTGCTGTAATGCAATGACAATAAGCGTAGAACCCTAGTCAATGGAAAGGTCAACTTATGTCTGCCATATAAAAGCCAATTGGCTCGAAAATCTGCAGGGGCAAAGATCACCCCTACGGCAGGGACTGTGGCACCTCGCTGAATCCAGCCCACTGATTCATAAGCTAGGCTCTTTTTGGTATGCAAAGTAACTCACAGATACCTACAGTTCAGCCATTGGTCAACTAGTGCTCCAAGTGCCAGTGCAGAAACGATGGGCTGAAAGCTTCCTTCTGCACCGTAACACTTCTGCGATTATGGGTGAATGTTTCAGCTCCACCCCTTCCAAAAAGCCTTCCTGTTGACCTTCTGGGTTTAGGACTGAGCTTTGTCATGGATGTGTCAAAATTCAGAGAGTCACAACTCTGCTAAATCTCCAACACTACAACACTAACTGGACTTCAAAAGCAATTCATTGGTTGAAAGCCATTTGAGGTGTCCTGAGACAGTGACGGCACTCGATAATTTTTTTTAACTTTAATCAATTACAACCTGGCAGCATTTAACTATTCTTTATCTTGTAAGTATTTTAGCTCTGATTCGCAAGGACTGGTATCCATCATGTAAACCTGAGTGTTATTCAATCAAATTCAATATCTTTATCATTGTATCACACATGTAGTTGTAAGTTTCTCACGGATTCATATTCAGTTTAAGGGAGTTGAATTTATTAAAAGTGAGAGCTGCTCACAAACTGCAGTTTACCGGAATCAGAATTAGAACAACACTAATATAAAAACAATTTATAACTGGAGGGTTGGCTGGAACCTGATGCAGAGACAAAACTAGTCAAGGATGATAACCACCAGCCTCATCAATTTAAATGCCTTTTAACCGTCTTTGGATTAATGCATGTGCAACTTTGGTCACTGTTTGATTGGCACTGATGATTGTGGCTTTCCTATTTCCGTTGTATTATGCAGAAATGATTGGTGCAGATGGCTTTGCTTGTCTGGATTTGCATCATTAGCTCTATGAAGCCACCCTTTTCTGATTTCATGCAGCAGTACAGTAGTCCCCCGTACCCGCAGGGGATACGTTCCAAGACTGTGGATAGGTGCGAACCCATTCATTTAAATGGGAAATGTACCTTCCCAGCAGATTCCTAGTCCCTGGTTCTGGAATGTTCCCTTTTATTTGTTCGAGCTGCAGTGAACCGCTGGTAACTGAAATCACGGTAACCGGACCCGCAGATACAGGGGTTGCCCTGTACTTAAACAACTAGAAATGCAGAAAAAGAGAGGTCAAAATTGTACTTCAATGTGCTGATCTTGCTGATAATTAACAACTCTTCAACCAAATTAGCAATCGATGTGGAAATAAATAAGACTATAATGTTGATTTTTGGTTTTCAAAAACACATTATGATAAATTTCTGAATTCCACAGATAATTTCAGTTGGAAGAACCTTGGGCAGAGATAGGACTTCAACACTAAAGTGCTGACTGCATGAGTGGTGCTCTTATATCAAGTTGGATCCCCTCATTGTTAGCATAAGTCTGCTGAAATTGCTGTGAAGTTTTTTTTCCCAAAATCTGCTAGATTGCCTTTATTCCTGATGAACTCTATGCTACTCTCTCCCCACCCTCCTCTAGCTTATCTCTCCATGCTTCCAGCTCACTGCCTTTATTCCTGATGAAGGGCTTTTGCCTGAAACGTCGATTTCGCTGCTCGTTGGATGCTGCCTGAACTGCTGTGCTCTTCCAGCACCACTGATCCAGAATCTGGTTTCCAGCATCTGCAGTCATTGTTTTTACCTACCTGAACTATCAACAGTCAATTGCTAAACTATACAAATAGTATACATGGAGCTATCAATTCAATTCGCAAGTTATGTCAGAGTTAATTATTCCCCTCACTTTTATCTTGAATGCCAGACAATTTGCAAAGAACTTCCATTTCCTGTGTCTGGCGAATGTAATACATTCTGTTCACTCCCCATGTTCTAAAAAAAAAGCAGCTACTACTGTTAAATAGCCTCTGCAGTAGCACCGGTCACTTAAAAGAAACTTGAGCTCTCATACACAGCCTCTCCAACTTGGTTGATTAAAATGTAATTTCTCTCGTGTGTTCAACCTCTGCTCAGATCTTCAGTTCAAAGAGCTGTCTGCTAATAATGAATATCTCATAATCATTTATATTGATGATAAAAATGTATTATTTAGAGAAACATAAAACCAAGAAGAAAATATTTGCACGCTACTTTCTTTGGACAACAATCAGGCTACGGCTGATAAGTGACAAGTAATATTCATGCCACACAAATTTCAGACAATGATACCTTCAACAAGAGAAAATTTAGTCATCATCCCATAACACTCAACTCACCTTTATATTGGCTGAATCCCTTATCTTGACATATATGCATTGGGTTTGGGGAGTGTGGTGTTGTGACTATTGACCAGAAACTGAACTGGACCAGTCATACAAACACTGTGGTTGAGCATTGCAGAGGCTGGCAAATATGCAATAGTTACTCACCTCCTGGCTCTCTGAAGCCAATCTACTATGTACAAGGAAGAAGTCAGGAATGTGATGGAATATTAGAAAGAGCAAATTACTGCAGATGATGGAATCTGTACTGAAAACAGAAAATGCTGGAGTTCACAGCAGATCAGGCAGCATCCATGGAAAGAAAGCAAACTAATGTTTCAGGTCTATAGACGCCTCTTCATCATTTTTTCGCCTGGATGGATGCAGCTTTAACAACATTCAAGAAGCTCAACACCATCCAGAACAAAGTAGTGCACTTGGCAGGCACCCACCCCCCCCATTCAACAAACCAAACATTTGTTCTCTCCACCACCGATGCACAATGGGCTGCAACGACTGGAAGTAGAGCCTAGCAAGGAAGACAGGAGAGCAACAATGGCAGAAGTTTCTGGGTGTAATTGAGGATACAGTGTAGAGGTTCATCCAAAAGAAAAGAAAGAAAGATTATTGGTGGGGGGGGGGCGTGGAATTAGACAGCCATGGCTGACAAAGGAAGTCAGGAAATGTATCAAAGAGAAAGGGACAGCCTATAAAGTGGCCAAGAGCACTGGGAAATCAGAAGATTGGGAAGACTACAAAAACAAACAGGGGATAACAAAGAGAGAAATAAGGAAGGAGAGGATCAAATATGAAGGTAGGCTAGCCAGTAATATTAGAAATGATAGTAAAAGTATCTTTCAATACATAAGAAACAAATGAAAGGCAAAAGTAGGCATTGGGCTGCTCCAAATTGATGCAGCAAGGCTAGTCCGGGGAGACAAGGAAATAGCTGAAGAACTTAATAAGTACTTTGTGTCAGTCTTCATAATGGAAGACATGAGTAATATCCCAACATTTAAGAAGAGTCAGGAAGCAGAGTTGAGTATGGTAGCCATTACAAAAGAGAAAGTGCTAGAAAAGCTAAAGGTCTAAAAATTGATAAATCTCCTGGCCCCAATGAGCTACATCCTAGAGTTCTGAGGGAGGTGGCTGAGGAAATAGCGGAGGCGCCGGTTTTGATCTTTCAAAACTCCTTGGAGTTGGGGAAAGTCCCAAATGATGGAAAATTGCTGTTGTAACCCCCTTGTTCAAGAAAGGATCAAGACAAAAGATGGAAAATTATAGGTCGATCAGCCTAACCTCGGTTGTTGGGAAAATTCTAGAATGCATCATTAAGGATGAGATTTCTAAATTCTTGGAAGTGCAAGGTTGGATTAGAACAAGTCAACATGGATTTAATAAGGAGAGGTTATGCCTGGCAAGCCTGTTAGAATTATTTGAAGACATAACAAGTAGGTTAGACCATGGAAACCTGGTGGATGTTATTTATCTAGACTTCCAAAAGGCCTTTGATAATGTGCCTCACAGGAGGCTGCTGAGCAAGGTGAGGGCACATGGTGTTCGAGGTGAGCTACTGGCATGGATTGAGAATTGGCTGTCTGACAGAAGGCAGACAGTTGGCAGCCGGTGACAAGTGGTGTCCCGCAGGGTTCAGAGTTGGGGCCGTAGCTGTTCACTTTATATATTAATGATCTGGATGAAGGGATTGGGAGCATACTGGCGAAGTTTGCCAATGATATGAAGTTAGGTGGACAGGCAGGTAGTCCTAAGATTTAGACAGTTTAGGAGAGTGGTCCAGTAAATGGCTGATGAAATTCAAATGTGAGGTCTTGTTCTTTGGGAAAAAAAATACAGGCATGGACTATTTTCTAAACAGTGAGAAAATTCATAAAGCCAAAGCACAAAGGAATCTGGGAGTGCTAATCCAAGATCCTCTAAAGGTTAACTTGCAGGTTGAGTCTGTGACTAAGAAAGTGAATGTAATGTTGTCATTTATCTCAAGAGGGTTGGAATATAAAAGCAGCGATGTCCTTCTGAGACTTTATAAAGCTTTAGTTAGGCCCCATTTAGAATACTGTGTCTAATTCTGGGTCCCACACCTCAGGAAGGACATACTGGCACTACAACATGTCCAGCGGAGATTCACACGGATGATCCCTGGAATGGTTGGCCTAACGTACGATGAACGGCTGAGGATGATGGGATTGTATTAATTAGAGTTTAGAAGGTTGAGGGGAGATCTAATAGAAACTTAGAGATTGATAAATTCTTGATCTCGCAAGGAATTAAGGGCTACAAGGAGAGCGTGGGTAGTGGAGTTGAAATGCCTATCAGCCATGATTAAATGGTGGAGTGGACTCGATGGGCCGAATGGCCTTACTTCCATGCCTATGTCTTATAGTCTTATGATGCACTGCAGGAACTCATTAGGACTCCTTCAAAAGAACCTTCAAATTCTCTGACCTCTATTATCTGGAAGGACAAGGACAGTCAGTAGATATATGGGAATACCCTCAGCAATTTTCCCTCTAAGCCAAACAACATCCTGATTTGAAACTACATACTTGTTCTTTTACTGCCAATGGGTAAAAATCCTGGAACTCCACTCCCAACAGTACTTACATCACATGGACTGCAATAGTTGGAGAAGACAGCTCACCATAACCTTCATAAGAACAATAAAGAATAGGCAATAAATGCTGGCCTGCCAGCAATTCTCACATACTTTGACAGAATAAATTATCTTCATGGTCATTAAGTAAAATTTGCGTAGTTTGCCATCAGTATTGCTGTAAAATCCCACAGAAATGTATTATCAAATGTACCGAAATATTATGAGATCAATTAATAACAAATAATGTTTATGATGGTTCTCCAACACCTAGAGTGGCTATACTTTCCAATGTTAGATAAAGTTGGTTTTGTTGTTAAAAGTAGTGTACAACTAAGTCACACCATATAGGAAGCATCTAATTTGATGTTGGGTAAACAATTTTAAGCAGAGAGCTTGCTGTAAAGGTATTACAACTGGTTTAGCGTTTCTGAGTTACAGATAGCAACAACATTTTTCTCAGATTTTTGCATCAGCTTGGCATTTAGTAATAACTGCTGAAGTAAACGTGTGTAGATGTTGAGTGAGGGACAGGTTCAGGTTTAGCATTAATACCTTATCTCTAGTTGCCCCAACAGGTTGAGCAAGACAGAGAATATTGAAATCTATTGAGAAGAACACTGTTACAGGGTTATCAAATGACATTTAATTTCTATTGCATGAATTGGTCTGGTGTGGGACAAACAATTTCAGAGGAGAAAAGACTAAATGATTTTGCATCAATCAGACCACAGCTAGACCACTGTGAGCAGTTTTGGGCCCCTTAGCTAAGGAAAGATGTACTGGAATTGGAGGCAGACCAGAGAAGGTTCACTAGGCTCATACAGGTATGGAGGGACTGCCTTATGGAGAGAGATTGAGTAGACTGGGTATGTACTCATTGGAATTTAGAAGAATGAGAGCCAATCTTATTGAAACATACAGATTTTAAGGAGGCCTGACAGGCAGATGCACAAAGGTTGTTTCCCCTCATAGAACAGTCCACGACCAGAGGGCATAATCTCAGAATAAGAGGGTCACACATTTAAGATATGAGGAGGAATTTCTTCTCTCAGAGAAAAAAAACTGTGGATAGCTGCAACACAAAGGGATTTGTGGATACTTTTGCCCCATACACAGAAAGCTAGCACACAGGTGCAGCGGGTAATCAGGAAGGCAAATGGAATGTTGGCCCTTATTTTAAGAGGGTTGGGATATAAGAGCAGAGAAGTCTTACTGCAACTGTACAAGGAGCTGGTTAGACCATATCTGGAGTACTGTGAGAACGTATGTTCTCTTATTTTAAAAAAGCTAACATTTCATTGGACACAGTTCAGAAAAAGTTCACAAAGATGATTCCTGGTATGAAGGGATTGTTTTATGAGCAAAAGCTAAACAGGTTGGGACTCTACTCACTGGAGTTTAGAACAGTTGAAATGTATATGAGTCTGAGAGTGCTGATCAGAATAAATGCTCGCCATAGAGCAATAGGGGCAAAGTCCTTGTATATATTTATGACTGAAATAGATTCTTGATCATCAAGGGAATCAAGGGTTACAAGAAAGGACATGAAAGTGGATGTGAGGAATATTGGATCAGCCATGATCCTACTGAATAGACTCAAGGCACCAAACAGACTACTCCAGTTCCTTATGAGCTGCCAGAGGAAATGGTGGAGGCTGGTACAATTGCAACATTTAGAGGCATTTGGATGGGTATGTGAATAGGAAGGGTTTGGAGGGATATGGGCCGTGTGCTGGCAGGTGGGACTAGATTGGGTTGGGATATTTAGTTGGCATGGACGCGTTGGACCGAAGGATCTGTTTCCATGCTGTACATCTCTATGACTCTATAACAGTTGTCAGGTTTGGGAGAGAAAGGAAAAAGGAAGGCCAAAATTGGAAGAAACAAATATTCTTTACTTTAGCAAAGTGACTACAAAACTAATTGCAACTTTTCAATTGACGTACTTTTTTTGAGAGACTCATCAAATCCCTACAGTGGTGAACAAGGCCATTCAGCCCATGGAGTCTACACTGACCCTCTGAAGAGCACGCCACAGACATTCAGTCACCTACCATATCCCATAACCTCACATTTACCATATCCAACTGCTCTACACATCCCTGAACACTATGGACAATTTAGCATGGCAAATCCACCTAATTGGTACATCTTTGGTGTATGGAAGGAAACCACAGCACCTGGAGGAAATCCATGTAGATATAGAGAGAACATGCAAACTCCACATCGACAGTTGCCAAGGTTGGAATTGAACCTGGGTCCCTGGCACTGTGAGGTGGCAGTACTAATCACTGAGACATGGTGCTACCCATAATCGAGTTTTATTAAATGTTTCTTTTCAAATAATGATCCAAGTTCATCTCTTCCTAAATACCATATATGATCTAGAAAATCAATGTAAACATGTTCTCCAGAGGTCATTTCCCTGTCGTTTGTTAGTACGGAACTTGATTTTTGTTGACACACATTATCCGTCTTTTATTTTCACCTTGATGAGTGCAAGTGAAACACTTCGACAAAACACTTCAACAAAACGTGTCTTTTTTCACCAATACAATGTTACATTTGAAACACATTTTTTCAAGTTCTTAGGCAGTTTGTTGCAGTGAGTGAGAAGTATTCACATTGAAGGATAGTTTCCACTGCAACAATGAAATAATTAAGAACTGATGAAAACACATTAGAAGAATGTTTCATTAATGTAGTTAATATGATATTTCAACAGCTTTAATGCTGGTTCATTCATGAGTCTATCAATGTCATGGTGTGTGAGCTTAAGATGCCAAGTTTTATGCTTTAATAGTTCAAGGTTAATTATAATTTTCAAGTATTTGATTTTCCCATTTAAAGCAAATGGGTCTTTTTTAAAAGTTGGTTGATCTTAGTATTGCCTTCAAAATGGGAAGTCTCTTTTCATGAATTCTGTTCTGTAATTTTCAATCTAATTCCTTTAATAATAGTGTTGTTCTCATGAACTTCTAAAATCTCAATCAGTACAGTAATGGGAAGAGAAGGGAGATCATATCTTTTGGGATTACAGTTTGATGACATGTTTGGTAATTTAAGTTCTTTTTAATGTTAAGGAACTGTAGCTCACAGCAAATTCATGATTATCTTGTTTTCTTATAAATAATTTTTAAATCCATCAGTCTGGATATGTCATAACACACCTTTAATGCAAAACAGATTGAACCCTGACCTATTAGACACAGGTAGGGACACCGTCACTGCACCAAAGATCCACCAATATGTTGTAATAACATCTCATATGTTACAGCAGAAAGCAGCATTTTTTTCTTTTTGGTATTAATGAAGGTACAAATCAGAGGATAGTTTAGCTGCAGTTAATCTTGTTCAAATGACACTACTTCTCATCACTCCTACAGCTACAACTATTTCACTTTGCTAATAGCTGATACAAATGAAAAGAGGTAGAAATGTAAATGGTTGTGAGTAGGACATGGAGCCTTCTCACCTTCTCTAGTGTATTTCATCTCAAGTTTTAAAAACTGAAAAGAGAAACGACAGGAGACTGTTGGGCAGCACAGTGGCTCAGTGGTTAGCACTGCTGCCTCACATTACTAATTTGGACTTCAACATAATGAGTATGATCAAAGAGTTCATGGATAGAACATACAACATTACAGTGCAGTACAGCCCCTTTTGCCCTTGATGTTGCGATGCCCTGTGAAACCAATCTGAAGTCCATCTAACCTAAACTATGTCATTCTCATCCATATGCCTATCCAATGACCATTTAAAAGACCATAATGTTGGCTGGTCTACAATTGTTGCGGGCAGTGCATTCCACGCCCCTATTACTCGGAGTAAAGAAACTACCTCTGACATCTGTCCTATATCTATCACCCCTCAATTTGAAGCTATGCCCCACCATGGCTCCCACTGTCCACCTGATCTAACTCGCTGATCATCTTATATGTCTCAATTAAGTCAACTCTCAACCTCCTCTCTAACGAAAACAGTCTCAAGTCCCTTAACCTTTCCTCGTAAGGCTTTCCCTCTATACCAGGTGATATCCTAGTAAATCTCCTCTGAACCCTTTCCAAAGCTTCCACATCCTTCCTATAATGTGATGACCAGAACTGCACGCAATACTCCATGTGCGGCTGCACCAGAGTTTTGTACAGCTGCAGCATGACCTCATGGTTCTGAAACTCAATCCCTCTACCAATAAAAGCTAACACTCCGTATGCCTTCTTAACAGCTCTAACAACTTGGTTGGCAACTTTCAGGGATCTATGTAATGGACACCGAGATCTCTCTGCTCATCTACACAACCAAGAATCTTACCGTTTGCCCAGGACTCTGCATTCCTGTTTCTCCTTCTAAAGTGAATCAACTGACACTTTTCCGCATTAAACTCCATTTGTCACCTCTCAGCCCAATTCTGCAGCTTATCTATGTCCCTCTGTATCCTACAACATTCTTTGGCACTATTCACAACTGTACTGACCTTATGAAAACTGGAAGGGTGGTAAATAGGAGAAAGTGAGGACTGCAGATGATTCCTGAAGAAGAGCTCATGTCCGAAACGTCAATTCTCCTGCTCTTTGACCTGCTGTGCTTTTCCAGCAACACATTTTTCAGGGTGGTAAATAGTGAAGACTCATAGAGTCATCGAGATGTACAGCATAAAAACTGACCCTTTGGTCCAACCAGTCCATGCCAACGAGATATCCCAACCCAATCTAGTCCCACCTGCCAGCACACAACCCATATCCCTCCAAACCCTTCCTATTCATATACCCATCCATATGCCCCTTAAATGTTGCAATTGTATCAGCCTCCACCACTTCCTCAGGCAGCTCATTCCATGCACGTACCACCCTCTATGTGAAAAGGTTGCCCCTTAGGTCTTTTTTATATCTTTCCCCTCTCATCCTAAACCTATGCCCTCCAGTTCTGGTCTCCCCGACCTCAGGAAAAGACTTTGCCTATTTACCCTATCCATGACCCTCATAATTTTGTAAACCACTATAAGGTCACCCCTCAGCCTCCGCGCTCCAGGGAAAACAGCCCCAGCCAGTTCAGCCTCTCCCAATAGCTCAAATCCTCCAACCCTGGCAACATCCTTGTAAATCTTTTCTGAACCCTTTCAAGTTTCACAACATCTTTCCGATAGGAAGGAGACCAGAATTGCATGCAATATTCGATTGAGTGGCCTAACCAATGTCCTGTACAGCTGCAACATGACCTCCCAACTCCTGTACTCAATACTCTGACCAATAAAGGAAAGCATACCAAACACCTTCTTCACTATCCTATCTACCTGCAACTCCACTTTCAAGGAGCTATGAACCTGCACTCCAAGGTCTCTTTGTTCAGCAACACTCCCCAGGACCTTACCATTAAATGTATAAGTCCTGCTAAGATTTGCTTTCCCAAAATGCAGCACCTCGCATTTATCTGAATTAAACTCCATCTGCCACTCCTCAGCCCATTGGCCCATCTGGTCAAGATCCTGTTGTAATCTGAGGTAATCCTCTTCGCTGTCCACTACACCTCCAATTTTGGTGTCATCTGCAAACTTACTAACTGTACCTCGCATCCAAATCATTTATGTAAATGACAAGAAGTAGAGGGCCCAGCACCGATCCTTGTGGCACTCCACTGGTCACAGGCCTCCAGTCTGAAAAACAACCCTCCACCACCAACCTCCTCCACCACCTTTGGGCCAGTTCTGTATCCAAATGGCTAGTTCTCCCTGTATTCCATGAGATCTAACTTTGCTCATGGGGAACCTTGTCGAACGCCTTACTGAAGTCCATATAGATCATATCTACCACGCTGCCCTCATCAATCTTCTTTGTTACTTCTTCAAAAAACTCAATCAAGTTTATGAGATGAGATTTCCCATGCACAAAGCCATGTTGACTATCCCAAATCTGTCCTTGCCTTTCCAAATACATGTGCATCCTGTCCCTCAGGATTCCCTCCAACAATTTGCCCACCACCGAGGTCAGGCTCACCGGCCTATAGTTCCCTGGCTTGTCTTTACCGCCCTTCTTAAACAGTGGCACCACGTTTGCCAACCTCCAGTCTTCCGGCACCTCACCTGTGACTATCGATGATACAAATATCTCAGCAAGGGGCCCAGCAATCACTTCTCTAGCTTCCCACAGAGTTCTCGGGTACACCTGATCAGGTCCTGGGCATTTATCCACCTTTAAGCGTTTCAAGACATCCAGCACTTCCTCCTCTGTAATTTGGATATTTTGCAAGATGTCACCATCTATTTCCCAAGAGTCTATATCTTCCATATCCTTTTCCACAGTAAATACTGATGCAAAATATTCATGATTGGCTGATTTGTCTCACTGTGTGCTATAAATGTAGGTAAGTTTGTAAATCTAAATATATAAACAATAGTTCAAAATAAGGCTCAGCATCACCATCTGTACATTTTCAACACATGTAAGGATGGTCAGTTACCACAACTGAGCTAAAATCGACCATTTTTTAAGAACAAATAACAAATAGAAGAGATGACAATTTTTAAAAATATTTTTAAGCACTTGTTGAAGTAAAACAGGTGCCACTTTGATCATTTTGAATTTCTATATTGATGGGAGTCTGTTAATCAACGTTGGAATGCTTATGTAAATAATTGTGTGAATGATAATATCTTCATTTTTTCCTTTGGTAGTGTCCCTTTATTGGCATATAATTCTCACTTCTTGGCAATGATTCTCCATTTTGCAAGATAAATCTAGGGCAAGCATGTCGGGTCGTTCCAACTTGATGCCCATTACCTACAATGTTCACTGGATCACAAACCAATCAGCTTATAAACTGACCAATGAATTTCTCAGCCTGTGGCAAGCCTTGACAGTGGAGTCCTCCCTCAGTAGATGGTAGCAGCCAATCAGAGGCCACTGGTCAATGCTTAAGTCTTCATGGAATCAATGGCAAGAAGGTAAGTAGTTTTTCTTTGCTTCTCGTTGGCTGGGGGTTGGAAGAAGTTGGAGGGTGGTCAGAAATGTTGAAGGTGTGGGCTGGGTGGTTTTTAGAAGTCATCCTCTTGCCTACATTTGTGACCCCCATTGCCCAGACTAAGGCAAATGGAAACCCTACCGTCAAACTTGGCAGGCACGTTTCCCTGGTTTCCTAGCAGGGAAATCAGTCATTTTTCCTGCTCACCAGGAAGGAAGATAATTAGGGTGGTGGTGAATTGAGACACTTAAGTGGTTGTTAATTGACTACTTAAGGGCCTTAATCATGGTGAGTCACCAAAGTCTGGGGAGATTCCTGCTCATTGAGCACTTTTTGGGTGCAATTTTCCCTGCCCCGACAGTGATGATGAAAGTGGTGAGAATGTGGCAATTTGGAGAGATACTGGCCTTCTTTCTCGCTGTTGTGCTGGGTGAGAAAGACTAAAAAAAAACTGGCTAATTTCCTGACTGATATACTAGAGATGTCTGTCCCTCAATCTAGGGGAGTTGAGGCCTCCATATGCCTCAATTGGAGGCCAACTAGAAGCAAGGATGGGAAGAAAGAGGGTGGCTACTGAAAGCCACATAGTTTCCCTTGCTTCTGAGCCCTGTCATCCCTCTCCCCTTTGACCATTGGAGAGAAGAACTGAAAGAAAAAGGTTTACTTTCTCATTGTTGGATCCCTTGAAGACTGGGCCTCTAGCATTGATCTTAACAACCTGACTGGAGTTTGATTCAATGTGTTTTCTTATTGGTCGGGGTAGAGAGTGAACTGAACATGCCTGCCCTGTACTTTGGCTGCAACATGAAAAATCTCTTTCACAACATACACGGGTAAAGTGTAGAATGTTTCCAACAATCTGTATAGTTCTTACTGCTGATTGTCTAGCAAAGCTTGATACAATACAGACCATTCTCAGTCAGTACAGGGAGAATATGAAGGGACCCAATTAGGTACTGGATAAGGACTGGATTTCTATGAATCCAAGCTTGTATGTGTGAGACAAATGATAACTGCTGTGGCAGCAACAGCAGATCCAGGCTGCTGGGATTCTGCGACAAGTAGCTTACATCTTGACTCCTCAAAGCCTCTCCACTCTCTGCATGACAAAAATAAGTAATGTGATGGAATACATTCCAATTTCCTGGTTTGCTGGAACTCCAACAATACTAAAGAAGCCCGGCATTATACATGACAAAGCAGCCTACTAAATCAGTACCATATCCAACATCTCAAATATTACTCCCTCTGTCACCAATACAGATGGGCAGCAATTTGCACTCACTACAAGATGCATGCACCTTGCCTCCTTTTACAGCATGTTCCAAATCTGTGACCTTTATCACCTTGAATGACAAAGGCAGCACATACATGGGGCACCACCAACTTCAAGTTAACCTGCAAGATACACACCGTCCTGACTAGAAACTATACCATCATTCCTACACTGTTGCTCGGTCAAAATCCAGGAACTCCCTCCCTCATGGCACCTACACCAAACGGCTGCAACAACCATCTTCTCAAAGCAATTAGGAATTATCAGTTTCATAAAAAATTCAAACCAGGAGTTGCCATAAATCCCTTCAAATCATTTTACATGTTATATGTGAAAGAATTTGAATAGTTCATGATTTAAGTTAACAATTTGAGTTAACAAGTTGACAGGGAAATACAAAGCTGAAAGGTCAGGTGCTTTCTTCCAGGAAGGGAATTCATAAGTCCAGCCACTGTAGACAACTGTCATGTTGGTGCCAACAGTCTGATTAGTGAGCAACAGTGAGAGGAGCCCTGGGAACTGGACTCCAGGTTATTCTTTCAACTGGGAAAGATGTCTGGTGAGATAGTATATGGCAGAATATTGGGCAGCACAGTGGCATAGTGGTTAGCACTGCTGCCTCACAGCGCTAAAGACCCGGGTTCAATTCCCACCTCAGGCGACTGACTGTGTGGAGTGTGCACATTCTCCCTGTGTCTGCCGAGGTTTCCTCCGGGTGCTCCGGTTTCCTCCCACAGTCCAAAAATGTGCAGGTTAGGTGAATTGGCCACACTAAATTGCCCGTAGTGTTAGGTGAAGGGGTAAATGTAGGAGAATGGGTCTGGGTGGGTGTGCTTCGCTGGGTCGGTGTGGACTTGTTGGGCCAAAGGGCCTGTTTCCACACTGTAAGTAATCTAAAAAAGTGGAAAGAGAAAAGAAACAAAGGGAAGGCTGGAATATTTTTAATCACATAAATATGCTGTTCCAACAGGCTAAGGTAAAAAGCAAAATCAACTTCAGAAGTCCCTTACCTTGTTTCAATTCATGCTTCGGTGCCAATGTGGGTAATCTGTCCTTTCTCTGGATCTTCTGTTTATCATATTCACTAAACAGATCACCTTTGGCTTTGTTCATTGCACAACAAACCTCTTCTTCCTTCATTCTAGACAGTTCACTGCAAAGTAGTTTCTCTTCTGTGTTTTCTCTCCTTTGACACCACTGATATTCAGGACATCCATGATCTAACAAGTTTATTTCACAAAAGGCTGCAGTTTTATCATCTGGATCATAGCTGGAATCACAGAGTTTCTCTCGTTTGTTTCCCTTATGTAACATTTCCTCTGTCAGTGCATGGGTCAAATGTTGATTGCCATAATAATTTACATTTGGTCCAAATTTTTCTTCGCTTATACTTTGTTCATCACAATAACAATGCCTATTCTCTGATATTAAATTATCTCCTCCGTATTTTGTTCTGCTTGGAATGGTAAATGTTTCTTTCTGGTCAGTTTCACCATCTTCTTCAGGTACACTGTCCTGCAATTCTGTAATTTCATCGGATAATTTCTCATCCACATGGCAGAGAGAATCTGGACATGAGTGGGATATGCTGCTAAATTTTGTTGAAGCTTCAGCTCCTTGATCAACAGGAACTGAATCTTTTCTTTTGACCTTTGTACATTGGGTATTGTCTTTGGTTGGAGCTACTAAACTAACTGGATGGGATTTCCTACGGTTAATGTTAGCAGTATTCCTTCCCGTTTGAGGTTGAACAGAAGTCTTCTTTCTGAAGAAGAAAAAGAGAGTGCTTACTTCGTTGAGACAAAGTAAAGTTGCATGATTTAGCAGTGAACCATAGAAATTTTCCAGCACAGGCAAGACCATTTGGTGCCACTGTGTGGAACTTATACTCATGCCTCCCCAGAATGAGTGGGGGTGTGGGTTGTTAAATTCTTAACCTTGGGAGTCCCAACTCACTGCAAGCTGCTGACATCTGATTTTACAGGGGCCTTTTAGGATGTAACAAATAATTTCTTCTACAAAAGGAGTTGGTATTCACACCACTTTTGAGGTTGCATGCCTCAGATTTTACATTCAATTTGGCTTTAGTGGCTGCAGACCAGCTTTCCCAGAGTTTAAGAGATGTTGCAGTGAAAAGAAAGCAGGAACTTGTACACTACATATTTCTCCTGCACTGTGTACCAGTCAGGAACAGCAGTAGATATGGACCTGGCCTGCACTGGCACCTAATTTTTTCAACTGTCTTGTTGTTGTATTGCTACGGAAATGTTCCCTCCTATTTGCCAGTCAGCCTTCAGTCTGCTCAACTGTCAGGCAGTTTCACATGGTTTAAGGTTACCTGATCACTCTCAGCTTACTCTGTTCTCTCTTCATAGATAAAGAACATGAAAGCATCGGAAGGGTTAAAGCATGAAGATCACTGGCAATCTGTGGTCTGTGGAAGGCAGGATGGGATAAGAATAGTGGAATGCTCTTACACCAATTAGCAGAGTAAGGTTAAAGCTGAGATGAGACAACACAAGTAATAAAGCAAGTTTCTCTGTTAAGTGTTATTATGACAGGATTAGGACCATAAACATTTGGGAAGTGACATTAAAATATCTAATTAATAGTTAGTTGAGTCAGCTTGAGACAGGAGACTATTGTAATAGATGGAACAGCTAAATATCTATAATGATAGGTTAGTCTGGAATAGAAGATCATTGTAGCAGAGTTAGCAATAAATGTCTAACTGTGTCATTAGAATAACATTAAGTAGGATGTACAACTGAAGAGATAACGGGAACTAACATCCCTGGTTTATTGTTTAGCTAGAGTGAAGTTGGATATGCTGATAAGCTAACAGAAACATGATAAAAAAAAATCTACGGACGCTGAGGTTCGTGGGCATTCGAGAATCTGCTTTCTCAGTGTCACGGTTTTTTGTTTGCAAATAAAAGATGTACTACTTGAAGAACTCTCTGCGTCACCTGGTGATTTTCTATATTTTCTCCACAACAATATCAGGGACTTTGAGTCTGTGAGGCTCTTCACTGGTGCAATCCAAAACCTATCACGTGACCCTTTTCTCTTCTCATAGCTTTTTATCTTCATCAGCTTTTAATGTTCATTCAATAATTCCATAATTAGAAGCAATATTACAAAATCACTCCAAATTTCAGTCATGTAGGTGAGACAAAATAGTCCTGAGTGCCTTTGTAAATTGTTCTGTTTTCTCTATTTATCCCCCAACTCTTCTTTGACTTATATTTGCTTTTCCATTCTTAGCTGGGAACTTCACCTGTGTCTACTTTTTGACTCTATCCGAAGGTGATTAATTTCCTTCTAGACCCCCTTTGACTATGCCTCAAACTTGCGATTTTGTTTCCAATACTGTCATGTTTCCACTGGTTTCAGTGTTTCTCCTCCCGGTTCTCTGACCATGTCCCAAGTATTATGCTTCTTCTCATTCCAGTGTTCATTTGGCCTAAAATCTAGAGGTCTTCTCTCAATTTCATCCCCATTAACTTAATCCATTCTTTTAGTTCTGATCTGTAGTTGCTCTACAAAGTTAGTAAAACACAGAATAGTTGATTTTAATGAAAGAGGGTTTAAGTGGCCAAGAGAACATTCTGATGGTTGACTTAATTTATATGCTTATAATATTCCATTAAGGTAAAGTCGCCATACTCTCATTACAGACAGAGACAATTGACAGTGGTTTAACCTAAGGGTCACCAATCTCAGGCAAGGGTGAAGTTGAGAAGGTGAGACTTTCATGGTAACTTCAGTCAGTACAGGAGTTGAATCCAAGCTGGTGGTTGTATTCGCATTTCAAACCAGCTGACCAGCGAACTGAACTAACTAACCCCCCCAGTAAATATGAATATTTACTGTAACACTCCCAGGATTCAACAAATTAAAACTGTTATGAATAAATTTATCAAAAATTATTTTGAGATACTTTTTAAAAGCTCGATCAGACATTTTATGACACACTTCTGATGTAGATGGAGCTTGAACCTATTAGCAGTCATTACCACAATGCCACAACAACCCAACCATGATTCTGAAATCTCAGGTTAACTAATTAGTTTGGATATGGGTGGCTTTGACACAATAGCTATGAGTCCCCTTGAAAGTGATGCAAAATCCTCAATGAGACAATACCATGTTTTAACTACAGAGAAAGGAATAATGAACTAGTTAGATGTTAATTTGGTGACTGCTATAAAAGTATACCTTCCGTCCCCTCCCTTCTCATAAGAACTCAGGGAGTCATGACAGCAGAAGGTATGACAGTTGATTCTGACCCTCATTCCCTGATTTATGCTGGTGCACACAGACACGCCTGACAAAGCTTATTTAGTGCGCATCAACTGCCATGAAATTCTTGTTAGTATCAATAAAGTTTGAAAAGGAGATCACACGCATTCAACAGCAAAGTCATGCCTTGGATTCTCTTCCTCCCTCAGACATTTTGTACAATTTCTACAATAATTGTGGGAAAGCATTTGGTCCATTTCAAGAACATAAACCATTGCTGTGTAACTTGTGTATTTTTATATTCAATTTTAAGTTATCTAATATATGGATCTACAATGACCAGGACAATATCAAAGTGGTATAGATCCCTAAACAGTTACAAAAGTAATCTTGTGTTTAACATCCATGAAGAAATCACCAGCTGAACAAACCCGGATTGTGATTTATATTTTGAAATGAACTGAATTCAAGAGAATCTGTAATAAACCTTCTGATTTGAATGTTATGATCTGATTTTAAGTCACTTACAAGGGAGAAGAAGTGCAAAGTTCCATTTGAGAAACATCCTTGTGAGACACAGCTGAAATGAGTGACTCCATGTTGCAAGAAAATAAATAGTCTTCACAGCCATTTTCAATGACAAGAGGATGGGATTTATATGGGTCAAAAAAGATCTTTTCAGGAGTGAGGAGCAGGATTCCCATTATAACACCCTACAATGAGATCAGAAACTGTAAATAGTAAGATGTGACGACGACAAAGCAACTGTTTATTTGATTAAAATCAACCAATAAGATCTGACACAATCATCTATTTTTGATAGCTGAACAGTAAAAATGCTGCGAAATCTCTGTGCAATTTATCAATTTATTTTATGACTAATATTATTTGGTTCTATTTAACAAACAAAGAATCTATAATTAACTTAGAGGAAAACCATTTATGTATAAACATATACTTCGTTTAAGTCAGACTCTCACATTATTTAATATTGCTGCTCAAAATGTTGAATTTCATAATGAACAATGTTTGCATGTCATTTGTGCCCATTCATCTCAGGGATCTCGACTCCGTGGAATGACCATCATTCCCATTTTTTTGAGCCCACTTTCAGTATCAAGGACTTCCAACAATGAAGTATGAGCAGTGGCAGAGTAAAGTCCTTCTACTCTGCTGTAGTCACACGTGATCTCAATATGGTCAAAGTCACAGTTATGCAGGTACACACATAGTGTAAATAAAACAGTTGACAAAAAACATTGCATTAAGAGGAGCTCATCTGCTCAAGGCAATTGCCTGGATATTTAGCCACACAAGGTTCAATCTGTATGAGGAACACAAGAATTCTGGCTCTTAGTTAGTAAGAAGTAGTACAAGTAGCTTTGAAAAAATTACAGGGTTTGAAGCACTTAACTTGAAACCTGCTGTTACAAATAACATATTTTACCTTTCCATTTGTAAAATATCTGCAACAAATTTTCAGGAATCTTTCAGAAAAGGGTACTTCATCCCACATGGGAGACAAGGAGCTGTGTATCGAGTGTTGTGAACTATACCACTGTAGACTGGACATTTCTGCTGAATCAGCATCCTGGAAATTATAGAATGATTGTTAGAAACACAGTATACTAATTAATTAATTTTTTTCTATCAATAATTTATTTTCTTATTATTTGACACATGATGGTTTAAAATACTTACGTAAAGCTATTGTTGTGAAGGAAACAAAATGCATATGGTCTACCCTCTATTTGTTTTTGGGTCACAATTTGGAGTGAAATTCTGAGCCAAAGTGGAGCAAACCTAATTTGTTGTTACGATTATTCCTTGGTTATAGTTTCGAAACACACATTGTCTGGTTTCAATTAAAATCACGTTTGAGTCATAGGTGACAACCATGTTAGGCTATGATTATCTACATTTAAAAGGATAGCAGCCATGGAATAGCTACTTCACAGAAGAAGGCCGCTTAGTCTCTTGTGTCCATTTCAGATCACTGTAAAAGGATCTCAGTTAGTATCCCTCCTCTGCCCTTTCCTCTCAACTATGCAATTATCTCTCCTCAGGTACTTATCACAGCTCCCTTCTGAAAGTCTCAATCTGCCTCTATCACATTCTCAGAAAGTTCACCAAGGTCTTAAGCCTCACATCATCATATTTCTTCTTTATGCCTTTACATAAATAATTTGAAGGCAAATTATCGCACCTGTGAATTTAAGACTAAACAGCAAAAATCCGAGAACTACTCCTTCTATCTATTCATCCTTCTTTCAGATTAGATATTAACCATGACCTCAAATGTCCTGTTGATGAAAATGAAAGATCTCATGGCAACTATGTTTAAAAAGGCAGAAGAGTCCTCCCTGGTTTATTGACCAATATTTATCTTACACACAACAACCTCCAAAAAGATGATCTAGTCATTCTCATGTTGCTGTTTATAGGAGCTTGCTTGTCGTGTTTCCTTCATTGGTTGTAAAGCATTTTTGGATATGATAAGTTTAAAAAGGCTGTAAAAAACGCAAATCTTTATTCTCCTTGATACGATGCAAAACAGCCACTATAATGGCAGATGGCTGTATAGGTCTTGCTTTCATCGTATTTATAGACTGGTTAGCTAAAACATTATGTTTTATTGAAAGAATTATTGGAAGGGCTAAGGTCATATCACAACCAAGGTGATAAATAGCACATTGTGCACAGGTGTATAAACTGCTAGGCCATCCTTTATATTTCTCGCATTTTGTTTGCTGTTTCCTTTCTCTATTCATGTATTTTCCAAAAATTGCTTCTCCAACTTGGAGTGAAAGATTTAAGCTAAATAATTTAGCTTAATTCCTAATTTCTGTTGGGTGGATGGAATTCTGCCAAGACTCTCTCTCAAGAGTGGAATAACCTACTTCATTAAGGATAAAATCTTATCCAGATTAATATGAAGTAGTCGTCATTTAGCTATTGCTTCTCAGAAATCTCAGGATATCAGAATCCAAATTTAGAAGCATCTCTGATGTCGCATCACTGTATTCATTCACTTATCACAATATTTTAACTGGCTTTTTTTTAAGCTAATATAGTAATACTTTGGAAAAGAAATTATTAGTTCCTTTCAAACCTCCCAACAATTTCCTTATCATTATTCTCCAACTAATAGCTTTGTATGTACACTTTACAGATAATAATTTATCCAGTCCTTTCTAAACAGCTACCAGGTTTATGTTTTCACCATTCCATCTCTTCCCCGCAAAGATTGTTCAAGTTATACTGCTTTTTCTCCATCCTTTTTGAGATTTTACGAGCTGCTTTTCAAACGTGACAAACATATCCTACAGAAGCATAAAGCCTAACCGTGAGACAAATATAACTAGACATTGCAGTTATGTACTTTTCTATTTGCTGGGTAATACTTACCGAAAGTTTGACATATTCTATATCTGATGAAGAAAGAGTCTGTGACTGCCTGGGACTTGAGGATATGGAGCTGTCTTCACTCAGTCCTGGATCAGGAACATATAGTTGCTGCAGGAAAAAGTCTTGTTTCAGATTTCATTAATTATTAGAGTTTGTGCATAAAATTATTTTCCGAGTGAGGTGAAACTCATGCAGGTGGACGCTCTACCCTGTTTAACAGTCACCACTTCATGGTGTTGGGAAGTACGTTTAGCTACTATGGTTACATTTGCTTAAGTACTCCTTTAATTAATTGACTAATACTACCTCAAGTAAAATAGTGAGGAAGCTGTTCTGTTTTGGTATGAATTTTCTACTTCTAACATTATAATTCCAATGTAATTCTGTGTAAGAAAATCACTCATCCTAGCAGAATGGATTGGCATTTATCCTCCACAACAGTGATAGTCCTCTCCTGTTCCTTTACCCAGTTGGATGCTGCTTTGATGTTAGAACATAAAATGTTACAACACAGTACAGGCCCTTCAACTCCCTATGTTGCGCCGACCTGCAAAATCAATCTGATGCTCATCTAACCTATACTGTTCCATTACTATCCACACGTATGTCCAATGGCCATTTAAATGCCCTTATTGTTGGTGAGTCTACTACTGGGGTTGCAAGCAGGTCGTTCCACGGCCCTTCTACCCTATGAGTATAGAAACTATCCCTGATATCTGTCCTAAATCTATCACCCCTCAATTTAAAGCTATGTCCCCTCATGTTAGCCTTCACCATTCGAGAAAAAAGGCTCCCTGTCCATTCTATCTAACCCTCTGATGATCTTATATGTCTCGATTAAGTCACCTCTCAACTTTCTTCTCTGCAATGAAAACAGCCTCAGTTCCCTCAACATTCCCTCCTAAGACCTTCCTTCCAATAAAGGCAACATCCTTGTAAATTTCCTCTGAATCCTTTCCAAAGCTTCCACATCCTTCCTATAATGCAGTGACCAGAACTGCATGCACTACTCCAGGTGTGGCCTTACCAGTACCTTGTACAGCTGGAGCATGACTCCGAAACTCAATTCCCCCTACCAATAAACACCACACACCATATGCCTTTTTAACAACCCTATCAATCTGGGTGGCCAAGGTTAAAAATCACACAACACCAGGTTATAGTCCAACAGGTTTAATTGGAAGCACACTAGCTTTCGGAGCGTAGCTCCTTCATCAGGTGGTAGTGGAAGGCTCAATCCTAACACACAGAATTTATAGCAAACATTTACAGTGTGATGTAACTGAAATTATACATTGAAAAACTGATTGTCTGTTAAGCCTTTCATCTGTTAGAATACCGTGATGGTTTCACTTCTTAACAGGCTTTGTATAATTTCAGTTACATCACACTGTAAATGTTTGCTATAAATTCTGTGTGTTAGGATTGAGCCTCCCACTACCACCTGATGAATGAGCGACGCTCCGAAAGCTAGTGTGCTTCCAATTAAACCTGTTGGACTATAACCTGGTGTTGTGTGATTTTTAACTTTGTACACCCCAGTCCAACACCGGCATCTCCAAATCAACCTGGGTGGCAACTTTCAGGGATTTATCCACCTGGACACCGAGATCTCTGTGTTCATCTACACTGCCAAGAATTCTACCATTAGCCCAGTACTCTGCATTCCTGTTACTTCTTCCAAAATGAACTATCTCCTAGTTTCCGCATTAAACTCCATTTGCCACTTCTCAGCCCAGCTCTGCATCTTATCTATGTCCCACTTCATCCTTCAGCACTATCCACAACTCTGCCTACCTGAGTGTCATTTGCAAATTTATTAACCCATCCTTCTCCGCCCACCTCCAGATCATTTATAAAAATGACAAACAGCAGTGGCCCCAAAATAGATCCTTGCGGCACACCACTGGTAACTCCAGGATGAACATTTTCCATCAATCACCACCCTCTGTCTTCTTTCAGCTGGCCAATTTCTGATCTAAACCGCTAAATCACCTTCAATCCCGAAACTCTGTATTTTGTGCAATAGCCTATCATTTGGAACGTACCAAACGCCTTTCTGAAATCCGTATACACCACATCAACCACTTAACTTTCATCCACCTGTTTTGTCATTCTCTCAAAGAACTCAATAAGGTTAGTGAGATACAATCTACCCTTCACAAAACCATGTTGACTATTCCGAATCAAATTATTCCTTTCCAGATGGTTGTGAATCCTATCTCTTATAACCGTTTCCAACACCTTATCCACAACTGAAGTAAGGCTCACTGGTCTATAATTACCAGGCTTGTCCTGACTCCCCTTCTTGAACAAGGGAACAATATTCGCTGTCCTCCAGTCTTCTGCCACTACTTCAGTCGACAATGATGACATAAAGATTCAAGCCAAAGGCTCTGCAATCTCCTCCCTGGCTTCCCAGAGAATCTGAGGATAAATCCCATCCAGCCTAGGGGTCTTATTTATTTTCAGATCTTCCAAAATTGCAAAAACCTCCTATTTGTCAACCGCAATCCCATCTAATCTTGTAGCCTGTATCTCCGTATTCTCACTAACATCGCCCTCTTCCAATGTGAATACTGATGAAAAGTATTCATTAAGCACTTCCCCTATGTCCTCAGATTCCATACATAACTTCCCACTGCTATCTTTGATTGGTCCTAATCTTAGTCTAGTCATTCTTTTATTCCTGATATACCTATAGAAGGCCTTAGGGTTTTCCTTGATCTTATCCACCAATAACTTCTCATGTCCCCTTCTGGCTCTTCTTTGCCCTGTCTTTAGATATTTTCTGATTAACGTATAACCCTCAAGCCTCCTAACTGAGCTTTCATGCCTCATCCTCACATAAGGCGAAAGTGAAGACTGCAGATGCTGGAGATCAGAGTCAAGATTAGAGGGGTGCTGGAAAAGCCCAGCAGCTCCTCGGATGCTGCCTGATCTGCTGTGCTTTTCCAGCACCACTCTAATCTTGACTTATCCTCACATAAGCCTTCCTCTTCCTCTTGACAAGAGCTTCAACTTTTTTAGTAAACCATGCCTCCTTCTCTCGACAACTACCTCCCTGCCTGATAGGTATATACTTATCAAGGACCCCCAGTAGCTGTTCCTTGAATAAACTCACCTTTCAAGAGTGTCCAACCCCTGCAGTTTCCTTCCCCATCCTACACATCCTAAATCTTGCCCAATCGCATCATAATTGCCTTTGTCCCAGTTATACCTCTTTTCCTGCAGTATATACCTATCCTTGTCCATTGTTATTGCAAACATACCGAATTATGGTCACTATCACCAAAGTGCTCATCTAATTCCAAATCTGACACCTGGCTGGGTTCATTTCCCAATACCAAATCCAATATGGCATTGCCCCTTGTTGGTCTGTTTACATACTGTGTCAGAAAACCCTCCTGCACACATTGAACAAAAACTGACCCATCTAAAGTACTTGAACTATAATATTCCCAGTCAATATTGGGAAGTTAAAGTCCCCCATAACAACTACCCTGTTACTCTTGCTCCCATCGAGAATCATCTTTGCTATCCTTTCCTCTACATCTCTGGAACAATTCGGAGGCCTTCAGAAAACTCCCAACAGGGTGATCTTTCCTTTCCTGTTTCTAACCTCAGCCCAAACTACCTCAGTGGATGAGTCCTCAATCGTTATCTCAGCTGCTGTAATAAGACCCTTGATTAACAATGCCACACCTCTTTTACCATCTTGCTGTTCTTGCTGAAACATCTAAATCCTGGAATCTGCAACAACCATTCCTGTCCGTCCTCTAGCCATGTCTCTGAAATGGCCACAAGATCGAAGTCCCAGGTACCAACCAATGCTACAAGTTCACCCACCTTATTCTGGATGCTCCTGGCATTGAAGTACACACATTTCAAACCAACATCCTGATTGCCCTCTCACAACTTTGTAAATCTATCCATGAACTCACTACCCTCAACCTCCTGTACACTGGAACTACAATTTAGGTTTCCATCCCCTGCTGCATTAGTTTAACCCTCCCCGCAAACAGCATTAGCAAAAGTCTCCTGCAGGATATTGGTACCCCTCTGGTTCAGGTGAAGACCATCCTGTTTGTAGAGGTCCCACTCTCCCCAGAAAGAGCTCTAATTATCCAAGAATCCAAATCCCTGCCTCATCCATCATTCCTGCAGCCATGTGTTCAGCTCCACTCTCTCCCTGTTCCTCGCTTCACTAGCATGTGGCACGGGCAACAAACCAGAGATAACAACTCTGTTTGTTCTAGCTCTAAGCTTCCACTTTAGCTTCCTGAATTTCTGCTTTAGATCTCCACCTTTCTTCCTATGTATGTTGTTGGTGCCTATGTGGACCACGACTTGGGGCTGCTCTCCCTCCACCTCCCCCTCAAGCATCCTGAAGATATGATCAGAGACATCATGAACCCTGGCATCTGGGAGGCAACACACTAATCATGAGTCTTTCTCGTTCCCACAAAACCTCCTATCTATCCCCCAAACTATGGAGTCCCCAGTGACTAAAGCTCTTCCCCCTTCCCCTCTGAGCAACAGAGATAGATTCTGTGCCAGAGACCTGTGCCCCATTGCTTACCCCTGGTAAGTCGTCCCCTGCAACAGTATCCAAAACGGTATACTTGTTGTTGAGGGGAACCACCACAGGAGATCCCTGCACTGCCTGCCTGTTCCCTTTCCTATCCCTGACAATAACCCATTTACCTTCTTCATGTGGCTATGGAGTAACTACCTCCTTGTAATTCCTCTCAATAAACCCCTCCGCCGAAGTTCATCCAGTTCCAGCTCCAGTTTCCTAACACAGTTCTTGAGGAGCTGGAGTTGGGTACACTTCTCACAAATCAAGTCAGCGGGGACACGAGAGGTGACCCTTACCTCCCACATACTGAAGGAGGACATTCAACTGCCCTAACTTCTATTCCCGCTATTCTAAATTTCCAAATAGAGTGCTGGAAAAACAAACAAATGAAACACGGAAGAAAACACTTGTCACCTTACCAACCGACGCACAAAACTTTTTTTTGGTTAGAGGAGGAGGATGGATGGGAGACACTACCCGAGTAGTGTTTTGGGTAAAGCAACTGCCAAATGTGTGACCTCGTGATCTCTCTGACTGCATCAAGAAACTGTTGAAGGCAGTATCTCTTGACACTTCTTTGGCTCTCAGCTCTGGATCTCAAGACTGAATCAAGGTTGTGGGGAGGAGCCAAATGATTCTGGTGGAACATGAACTGAGTTCTAGTAAAAACCTTTTTAGTGAATGGTTCTCATACATCACTCTTCCCAACATCCCAGCTGATTGGGAAGATTGACCAGGTTAAATTTTACTTCTGAGCATTCTTCTTTATATTTTAGGCAGGGATCAGTGTCATAGCCCTAAATGGGAACAGCTCAAGTAGGCTCACAGCTAGAAGACCATTGAAAGACTTTCTTCAGCGCACTTGATGTAATAAAAAGGAAATAGCTGAGAGGTTGATTCAACAAGGAAGTGTCTTTTCAGTCCCTTTTTAAAACTTTAATTAAAAATGTACAAAAAATTGGCCAGTCTTTTAGCTGTGTCTCCTCCAAGTAAGTCAGGAAACGCTGTCAGCATACCTGGAGCAGTGGTACCCTAGTTTGCTGCTGGGGTTGGGAAAATTGAGGTTTTTGGAAAATCCCACATCCTTTATCCCTGGTTAACAAGGTTCTTAATCAGCCTAATCGCTTGCCCACTTTGTGAGAGCAGTTGACCTGGCCAGCCTCAAACCCAGGTGACATTTGGAATGGATGGAGAAACTGGACTGTCTTGTAGTTTACAGGACCCATCCCCTTTGAAAATTTAGCCCCTGAGCGCTGTTTCAATTGTTAATTCCGCTACTGTATTCCATGACCTCTGTAGGTAACCATGGCTACAATTAACAACTGTGGGAGTGTATAGGTGTGATTGTATGCACCATAATGCATCAGAATTTGGATGTTAAACTGTTAAAATTCAAACTTTAATTCAACACAGTTTGCTCATCACATTTGAAGAAAGAAGCTACATATTTTGGGGGGTTAGGATTGGAAAAATGTGCCTTAATAATAAACGGTTAAAAACATAGTAAATACATCAGAGAAATGGTTTCTCCCCTGTTATGCACTCACATTAGAATACTGTAATCAGATGCGTTAATCCAACAGGAAACAAACTTTTTTTTTGTTAAGACATTGTTTAGATAGTCTTGTGGCACCATTGGTAGCTCCCTGCCTCTGAAACCGAAGCTCTGTGTTTAGGATCTACTCCAGGATTGAGGGTAATGGAAAGATTTGTTTGCAATGTGGCAAAGAAATATCAGATTATGAATCCTTCCAACATGCCACAGGAGGCAGTAAGAGCAAGAAAGACACTTGGTCAGCCATACAATGGAAAGAAATTGGAAACTCTATTTTCATTATCCACAGATGCAAGCTCCAACATGCACATAAAAGTATATATTGCCAGCAACTCAGACCCCTTAGGGGAGCCAGTTTATTCAGTTGGTAGTATGGCTGGTCTGGATCAGATTAACGTCAATAGCATGAGGTTCAATTACCCGATCCTGGCTGAGGCAGATGTGGTATCTGCCTTTTGTTCCTACCCATGATTAAGGTCATAGCATTGAGAATCTGACCTGCCTTCAGTCAGAGAATTCAAGAAAAAGATGACATCACACTAAACTACTATATGCTGAAAAGTTCCCGCTCTTCATTGGGATTTCCTAGATGTGTAGTTCTTCTTGTCAGTAACCATTCACATACCTGCCCGGGAACAATACTTTGTGAGTACAACTTGTTTAATTTAACCAGTTGCGTTGGTGTACTGTTGAACTTCAGGGCTATGCTACACAGTGTGTCCTCCACCGCTGCCTGTAAAAAGAACCACACACAGTATCTCCATCTGTAATGCTCACAATAAAAATAGGCAAAGGAAGAGTTGGAATTGGAAAATACCTACTCTGTATTCCATAGTGCCCACTGGTTTCTCTTGGACTAATGTTCGACCATTTTTCTCTTCACTTTTATGTTCTGAAGGATTTTGAAAGAAAATACAGTTACAAATAAATAATCAGACGAGGTTTGTCACTTTGGGCAAAAAGGCCAACTCATGTGATCTTCTGTCCAAACATAGCTCTGACTACAGATATTTGAGGGATGACTCTGCAAGGTGTTCAAATTGTTAAAAAGGATTTAGAAGGGTAAACATAGGGAAACTATTTTTTCCTGACCAAAATTCTCCATTTGTTTAAGTTAGACCATTTAGAGTCATAGAGATGTACAGCATGGAAACAGATCCTTCGGTCCAACTCATCATGCCAACTAGATATTCCAACCCAATCTAGTCCCACCTGCCAGCACCCGGCCCATTTCCCTCCAAACCCTTCTTATTCATATACCCATCCAACTGCCTCTGAAATGTTGTAATTGTACCAGCCTCCACCACCTCCTCTGGCAGCTCATTCCATACCTGTACCACCCTCTGTATGAAAACGTTGCTCCGGAGGTCTCTTTTATATCTTTCCTCTCTCACCCTAAATCTATGCCCTCTAGTTCTGGACTCCCCGACCCCAGGGAAAAGATTTTGCCTATTTATCCCATCCATGCCCCTCATAATTTTGTAAACCTCTATAAGGTCACCCCTCAGCCTCCGATGCTCCAGGGAAAACAGCCCCAGCCTGTTCAGTCTCTGCCTATAGCTCAAATCCTCCAACCCTGGCAACATCCTTGTAAATCTTTTCTGAACCCTTTCAAGTTTCACAACGTCTTTCCAATAGGAAGGAGACCAGAATTGCACACAATATTCCAACAATGGCCTAACCAATGTCCTGTACAGCCGCAACATGACCTCCCAACGATCGTCCTCAATACTCTGACCAATAAAGGAAAGCATATCAAATGCTTTCTTCACTATCCTATCTACCTGCGACTCCATTTTCAAGGAGCTATGAACCTGCACTCCAAGGTCTCTTTGTTCAACAACACTCTTTAGGACCTTACCATTAAGTGTATAACTCCTGCTAAGATTTGCTTTCCCAAAATGCAGCACCTCGCATTTAACTGAATTAAATTCCATCTGCCACTTCTCGGTCTATTGGCCCATCTGGTCCAGATCCTGTTGTAAGCTGAGGTAACCTTCTTCGCTGTCCACTACACCTTCAATTTTGGTGTCATCTGCAAACTTACTAACTGTACCTCTTATGCTCACATTAAATCATTTATGTAAATGATAAAAAGTAGAGAACCCAACACCAATCCTTGTGGCACTCCACTGGTCACAGGCCTCCACTCTGAAAAACAACCCACCACCACCACCCTCTATCTTCTACCTTTGAGCCAGTTCTGTATCCAAAAGGCTAGTTCTCCCTGTATTCTGTGAGATCTAACCTTGCTAATCAATCTCCCATGGGGAACCTTGTCGAATGTCTTACTAAAGTCCATATAGATCACATCTACTGCTCTGTCCTCATCAATCCTCTTTGTTACTTCCTCAAAAAACTCAATCAAGTTTGTGAGACATAATTTCTCATGCACAAAGCCATGCTGACTATCCCTAATCAGTCCCTGCCTTTCTAAATACATGTACATTCTGTCCCTCAGGATTCCCTCCAACAACTTGGCCACCACTGTTCTATAGTTTCTTGGCTTGTCCTTACACCCTTCTTAAACAGTGGCACCACGTTTGCCAACCTCCAGTCTTCCTGCACCTCGCCTGTAATTATCAATGATACAAATAGCTCAGCAAGAGGCCCAGCAATCACTTCTCTAGCTTCCCACAGAGTTCTCGGGTACACCTGATCAGGTCCTGGGGATTTATCCACATTTACCTATTTCAAGACATCCAGCACTTCCTCCTCTGTAATATAGACATTTTGCAAGATGTCACCATCCATTTCCCTACAGTCTATATCTTCCATAACCTTTTCCACGGTAAATACTAATGCAAAATACTTATTTAGTATCTCCTCCATTTTCTGCGGCTCTACACAAATGCCGTCTTCTTGATCTTTGAGGGGCCCTATTCTCTCCCTCATTACCCTTTTGTCCTTAACGTATTTGTACAGTCTCTTTGGATTCTCCTTAATTCTACTTGCCAAAACTATCTCATGTCCCCTTTTTGCCCTCCTGATTTCCCTCTTAAGTATACTCCTAGTTCTTTTCGACTCTTCTAAGGATTCACTCGATCTATCCTGTCTACAGCTGACATATGCTTCCTTCTTTATCTTAACCAAACCCTTAATTTCTTTAGTCATCCAGCATTCCCTATACCTATCAGCCTTCCCTTTCACCCTAACAGGAATATACTTTCTCTGGATTCTCGTTATCTCATTTCTGAAGGCTTCCCACTTTCCAGCACAAATTATTTATGATCTAATTGAATGGCAGGCCAGAACAATAAGGCCTGCCATTCAATTAGATCATAACTAATTTGTGCATCAGCCCTAATTGACTGGCTCTATATCCTTTACAAGACAAAAAAAGAATCCCTGAATATCAGTTTTGAGATATTGTCCTGCCATCTATAGCTTTGTTGAGGAGATAATTCTAGATTTCTGCTTGACCTTGTGTGGTAAAGGGACGGCTGGAAAGTGGTTGGTTCAAGTTACACCAGTTCCATGAGATGTACCATTATGTGTCTGAAGGGAATGATTGAATTGAATTGAATTTATTGTCACATGTACTGAGGCACAGTGAAAAGCTTTGTCTTGCGAGCAACACAGACAGATCACATAATTAAGTAGCTTAGATAAGTAAATAATAGGTAAACAGCAGCAAAAACAAAAACACAGGTAGAGGCAAGTGTTTAGAGTTTGTGAGTCTATTCAATATTCTAACAACAGTAGGGTAGAAACTGTTTCGAAACCGACTGGTGTGTGTGCTCAGGCTTCTGTACCTTCTCCCCGATGGTAGAGTTTGTAGAAAAACATTGCCAGGGTGGGATGGATCTTTAATTAAAAGTAACTAATATGTTCTGAAGGAATGTCTGATACTAAATGGATTGACGGAACAGGTGATAAGTATAGTAATTAGACTTCATTAAGTTTGAATTAGTGGTATAAATATGGGGAGTTAGTAATTTGTGGGGTAATGGTTTTTGTTGCTCTATGATGATGTCCCTACATCTGAGCCAGGAGACTCATGTTTAAGTCCCACCAGCTCAAGAGTTGTGTAACAACATCTCTGACCTGATAAAATAATTAAAGGAAATCATCAGTTGCTCAGATGTAGGGAATGTTTTTCTTGGCAATGTTTTTCTTGGCACCTTGGCAATGTTTTTCTACAAACTCTACCATCGGGGAGAAGGTACAGAAGCCTGAGCACACACACCAGTCGGTTTCGAAACAGTTTCTACCCTACTGTTGTTAGAATATTGAATAGACTCACAAACTCTAAACACTTGCCTCTACCTGTGTTTTTGTTTTTGCTGCTGTTTACCTATTATTTACTTATCTAAGCTACTTAATTATGTGATCTGCCTGTGTTGCTCGCAAGACGAAGCTTTTCACTGTGCCTCAGTACATGTGACAATAAATTCAATTCAATTCAATCATTCCCTTCAGACACATAATGGTACATCTCATGGAACTGGTGTAACTTGAACCAACCACTTTCCAGCCGTCCCTTTACCACACAAGGTCAAGCAGAAATCTAGAATTATCTCCTCAACAAAGCTATAGATGGCAGGACAATATCTCAAAACTGATATTCAGGGATTCTTTTTTTGTCTTGTAAAGGATATAGAGCCAGTCAATTAGGGCTGATGCACAAATTAGTTATGATCTAATTGAATGGCAGGCCTTATTGTTCTGGCCTGCCATTCAATTAGATCATAAATAATTTGTGCTGGAAAGTGGGAAGCCTTCAGAAATGAGATAACGAGAATCCAGAGAAAGTATATTCCTGTTAGGGTGAAAGGGAAGGCTGATAGGTATAGGGAATGCTGGATGACTAAAGAAATTAAGGGTTTGGTTAAGATAAAGAAGGAAGCATATGTCAGCTGTAGACAGGATAGATCGAGTGAATCCTTAGAAGAGTCGAAAAGAACTAGGAGTATACTTAAGAGGGAAATCAGGAGGGCAAAAAGGGGACATGAGATAGTTTTGGCAAGTAGAATTAAGGAGAATCCAAAGAGACTGTACAAATACGTTAAGGACAAAAGGGTAATGAGGGAGAGAATAGGGCCCCTCAAAGATCAAGAAGACGGCATTTGTGTAGAGCCGCAGAAAATGGAGGAGATACTAAATAAGTATTTTGCATTAGTATTTACCGTGGAAAAGGTTATGGAAGATATAGACTGTAGGGAAATGGATGGTGACATCTTGCAAAATGTCTATATTACAGAGGAGGAAGTGCTGGATGTCTTGAAATAGGCAAATGTGGATAAATCCCCAGGACCTGATCAGGTGTACCCGAGAACTCTGTGGGAAGCTAGAGAAGTGATTGCTGGGCCTCTTGCTGAGCTATTTGTATCATTGATAATTACAGGTGAGGTGCAGGAAGACTGGAGGTTGGCAAACGTGGTGCCACTGTTTAAGAAGGGTGTAAGGACAAGCCAAGAAACTATAGAACAGTGGTGGCCAAGTTGTTGGAGGGAATCCTGAGGGACAGAATGTACATGTATTTAGAAAGGCAGGGACTGATTAGGGATAGTCAGCATGGCTTTGTGCATGAGAAATTATGTCTCACAAACTTGATTGAGTTTTTTGAGGAAGTAACAAAGAGGATTGATGAGGACAGAGCAGTAGATGTGATCTATATGGACTTTAGTAAGACATTCGACAAGGTTCCCCATGGGAGATTGATTAGCAAGGTTAGATCTCACAGAATACAGGGAGAACTAGCCATTTGGATACAGAACTGGCTCAAAGGTAGAAGATAGAGGGTGGTGGTGGTGGGTTGTTTTTCAGAGTGGAGGCCTGTGACCAGTGGAGTGCCACAAGGATTGGTGTTGGGTTCTCTACTTTTTATCATGGTGGCACAGTGGTTAGCACTGCTGCCTCACAGCGCCAGGGACCTGGGTTCAATTCCTGACTCAGGCGACTGACTGTGTGGAGTTTGCACGTTCTCCCTGTGTCTGCGTGGGTTTCCTCCGGGTGCTCCGGTTTCCTCCCACAGTCCAAAGATGTGCTGGTCAGGTGAATTGGCCATGCTAAATTGCCCGTAGTGTTAGGTAAGTGGTAAATATAGGGGGTCTGGGTGGGTTGCGCTTCGGCGGGTCGGTGTGGACTTGTTGGGCCGAAGGGCCTGTTTCCACATTGTAAGTAATCTAATCTAATAAAGTTCTCAGATAGAAATGTGGGGACTTGAGTTCTGTTTAAACACAATTAACTTTTGGATTATTAAAAGTTTCTATGGGCATTAATACCAGTTACCTGAATGGTGCTTACAGAGGACATCCTGCACGTTTAACTGCCACTGCCCTTCTTTCCACTTTTATGAAAGCTTTCAGTTATTCTGAACACAATCCATCACCATCAGGTTCATACCATGATTTGGAGATGCCGGTGTTGGGCTGAGGTGTACAAAGTTAAAAATCACACAACACCAGGTTATAGTCCAACAGGTTTAATTGGAAGCACTAGCTTCAGAGCACTGCTCCTTCATCATGTGGTTGTGGGATCATACCACAACACCATGTAAAACTGGCATGGATCCAACTTCACAATCTGTTATACCCCATTTCTTCAATGTAACATGTTTTAAAAATGGATTTGGAATTTTGCTCCATATATTGCAGCAAAATCTTCCCCAGTGAGACTACTTTGGCTTGATTTATAGGAAAATATTTCACATTGGTAAATAAAGATCAGTAAATGTACCGAAATAACTTCAAATATAATCTCACTATCCTCTCGTGTTGGTCAGAAATGGACCTCGTAATATATTATAAATATAGAAGCGATTTTCTTGCTCAGCTGCAGTCAGTCTACATGCTCTTTCTCTTCAGTGCATCTCATTTTGATGAAATCAACCTCACTGAATTAATTCCTAGCATTAACCCATTGTTTTCAAGATCTGTGAAACTCCTCATTGGCTTTCTCCTCTTCTTGAAATCTTTAGGTTTTTAAAATCTAAAATCAGGGTTACCTACAATAAAAACAAGAACAAGTTATATTTATATAATACCTTTAACATAATGAAATGTCCCAAGTTCATCAGATAAACACTGTGACTACAACAGCAGGTCAGAGGCTTGGAATACTGCGGCCAGGAACTCACCTCCTGACTCCCTAAAGCCTACCCATCATCTACAAGGCACAAGTCAGGAATGTGATGGAAAACTCCACACTTCCCTGGATGAGCACAGCCCCAACAACACTCAAAAAACTTGACACCATCCAGAACAAAGCAGCCCACTTGATTGGCACTTCACCCACAAGCATGGCAATGCCGGTACAAAGGTTCAGTTCAATTCATGGCTGTGTTATGAAGACAAAAAAATCAGCCATGTTACTCACTTAGGCTGCTAACTAGTGAACTGTGC
Organism: Hemiscyllium ocellatum; assembly: GCF_020745735.1. Lineage (NCBI taxonomy): Eukaryota > Metazoa > Chordata > Chondrichthyes > Orectolobiformes > Hemiscylliidae > Hemiscyllium > Hemiscyllium ocellatum. The sequence goes on from NC_083430.1 coordinate 44,091,370, forward strand.
ATCTGTGTGAGAGCAAGACTTGATATGGCTCTGGTACTTCCACAATAGCCTGCCAATGACACTACCTATGTATGTGTACTTCAAATTAAGATACTACTGTCAGTGAGCAGCAATGACAGGAAAAATAAAACCTGCTCTGAGGAAGATATGCTCCCCTTCTAAATTGCTTATGCCAAGACTGGCTTTTGATTTTTACTTCCCTCCATATGAAGGACTTCACATGTTTAACTGTTGCCAGCCACTTTAGCTTTGAGTTGTTTACTGTTCAATATAATTTGTTTTTGTACAAACTGTAGTGTTGCTTGAGTTGGGTAAATTCAGGTGCCAAACAGCTGTGTAGTCGTAGGAGCAATGTGATCAGACCAATCTAACAGATATTTGCATGCATGCGATGTTCTCATTAAGAAAACAATTGTGTGACTTCTGTTATTGTCTAACAGACTTATCTATTGAAGAGATAATAGATTTAACTTGTATTTTATCTTGGTATTTAGTAGTATATTATCTAGCTATTTAGTAGTATTAGGCTGTGCTGGGTTTAGTTTCTATTGCCAACTCCCAAGAAATACTTGAAGACAATACTTATGAAACCATGCACAGTCTGTGAAGCAAACTGTTTTGATCAAGTATGCACCCATCCCCATCCATCTCATCACCCATTTCTAACACAGATTATTTTATCATCTTTGAAAGAATAAATGGCTGAGTGAGTCCTGCAGGCAACCGAATTCAGGATCCAGTTGCCTGCAGTCCAATACTTCATTCAATTGAGCTATCCAATATTTATATATTAAAAACATAACAATGAGAACAGGTACGCTGAATGGAACTAAGTCTCATTGGCACTGCCATCCAAACATCTACAAAAACAAAAGAAATATCAAGGCAATTGTATCACAATAATTCTCAGATTAAATTTAAGCACATTTATATTGACTGCATAGTTTAAAAACACATTGTGTTCTCAGATCCTATTAAATATTATTTTACAGTGGCTATCCTACTTGCTCATTCTTCTGAGACTACCAAATCCTTTCTATAGCAACAGCTGCCTAATTGATGTGGAAAGCATGCAATAACCTTGGCTCAGTATGTTGCTACTGTCAACTCAATGTTTTCACCTGAACAGTCAGCAATCAACATCAACTCCCTGTATTGAATGAGTGCACTCATACTTGTGCAGGCCATCGCAAATTATACACTCAACATGGTCAGATCAAAAAAAAGGTTAGTCGATTTACCCAAAAGTTATTTTTTAGCAAAGCTTTACCCTTTCATTCCTGAAGTCACTGGATTAGGAATTGAATTATGTCAAAGTGGAACATGGATGGGAAAGGGCAGACTACCTGAATCAAATAGTATCAATGCAGGAAAAGTCCATGCTGCAAGTCAATCATACCGATCTGCGCCTGCAGCCAGTTCAGCCTGTTCTATTCCTTTGCTGATGATGGGGGCACGGGAAGGAAAGAGCACCAGAATGGTACTTAAGGGCAACCAACATTTCTTAAAAGGCACATGATTGCTGATGTAAAATTTGACGTCCAAGAGCCAGAGGAAATGGCTGAAGGAGGGAGAAAGGAGACACAATGACACTCTCATGTTGTATTGGAGATTTACTGTCAACAGAGAAGTGAAATGGGACCATCACTTTGCCATATTCACATCTCCTCACCCCTCTTGTTGTTCACTGGAGAGAGGAGCAGGAGGATAAATGAGGAAGCCAATATTAAAACAATTGCCACAACAACATGGCTCCAGAGGGGGGAAAAAAAATCAATGAACTAATAAAAGTTGTCAAAGCAAGTAATCTGCTAACCATCTGAGCCGTGCCACCAACAGTCTTATTAAATAAAGCACTTATAACACTCCTGCTCAACAAGATCTCTGCACAGTTCTGTAATCACTGTATCATTCTTCATTAACCATCATTATGACATACTTACAAACTTACAACCACCATAAACTTCACTTACCCACAACTTCCATTTCACATGTACATGCTCAGCTGCTCAACTGGATTAGCCACATTCTCTAAACCCTTAACTAACATAGTTGACTCTTTCCCACAGTAGAATTAGCTCAACAGCAAACAAGAGGCTGCCATGGGAAGGAAAAAAAGTCTACACATCCTCTATTTCTTGTTTAAAGCATCCTGGAAGGGTAAGGTGAAGGTGATGGAGACACTGGGTACATTTTCTTTATATCAGTCTCTTTCGATCTCTCCTTCACGCTACAGTATATACTTTGCATGAGAAATTTCAGACACCCAGTTCCTTCTCTTTGTTCTCATTCACACCATGGCTAATCTTTTGTCTTTTATTTCAGCTACTTAGAATGTCAATACCCTACAACCAGAGGAGAAGGTAGAGCACAGTGCTAGAGAGAAGCACTATAACTTGACATATTCTTGCAAATAGCAGCCCAGATAATGATACCATGTAGACTCTTTTTCAATTCTTTCTCAAGATGAGGGCGTCACTGGCTGGGTCCGCATTCATTGCTCATCCCAGAAGCCAGTTTAGAGTCAACCGCACTGCTTTGGATCTGGACTCACAGGTAGTCCAGACCAAAGAAGGATTTAGTTTTCTCCGCTAAAGGCCATTAATGAACCAGATGGGTTCACGGTCATCATTAGACTCCAGATTTTGAGGCTAGAGTAAAGGACAAGTGCAGAGGAGCTATAACAGGAGGATAAGATGCCACAGATTCAGCAGAGCACAAGGCCACATAGAGAACTTTAGTCTGAAATACCCAAGAAGGTGGCTCATATGGAAATACTTGGGTCAGCCCAACAGAAAGCCTGCATACAATGCAAAGAGAAATCATGTTACTTCAAGACAGAAAATGAAGACTTTTCAGCCCAATAAGATCCAAGTGGTCAGCACTCAGCCCATCGTGAAATTCTCCGTAGCAATTCTGACAGCTTTAGCCTTGGCCTCATAAGAGAGAAACCTGTTGGCCTATGTTTGGATGACTGAATGTCTGCTCCCCTGCCAGTGCACTTGCTAATGTCACTCAACCAGCTGGACCAGACTTCCTACCATTTAGACTAAGATGGCGCAGTCTGTAGCTGGATCCTGTCGGGACTAACCTGTTTGAGGCAAGGCCATTTGAAAAGTACTCAATGGAAGTTCAACAGTATTTTATCTCTCAAAATAAGATAATCACTTACAAGTGAAAATTTAATAATCATAAATAACCTTTTGCTGATACATCAATATCAAATTTGTGACTCCAAAGATTCCCATTCCCTGCATTTGTTCTGTTTCCAGATTCTTAAAAACCAGAATGTAGATTTTCCAGCTGAGTTTGAAGCATCACAGAGCTTAACAGCTGAAAATGTGTTGCTGGTTAAAGCACAGCAGGTTAGGCAGCATCCAAGGAATAGGAAATTCTGTTAAAGCACAGCAGGTTAGGCAGCATCCAAGGAATAGGAAATTCAGTTAAAGCACAGCAGGTTAGGCAGCATCCAAGGAATAGGAAATTCTGTTAACCTGCTGTGCTTTAACAGAATTTCCTATTCCTTGGATGCTGCCTAACCTGCTGTGCTTTAACCAGCAACACATTTTCAGCTGTGATCTCCAGCATCTGCAGACCTCATTTTTTACATCACAGAGCTTAAGGCTGAGGAAGCTTTATGATTAAGAAATCCTAAAATCACATCTTAATATTGCTCCTTCTTGATTATTTAATCACCTTGCTTGATTATTTAATCAGCCATCAGGGAAGCAACTTCTCTAACCTGTTACCTACACAGTATGAAAACTTAAAATATGAAGAGTAAAACATAAGCCTGTCTTGCAATCAATATAATGACCTTGGAAAGAAAACTTTTAATAAAATTGTTTGCAAAATTTGGATCTGCATAGAAGCCTGAAGAAGATAAAAATAGTGGGGGAGCACAGCTTGTGGTCTGTCCTGATCACAATTTTTGGAATGGAGTTGTGCAGGCATTTCATACATGCTCCAGAACGTTATAGCAATCATCAAGACAGTCAGCATCAAATGCTGATTTGGTTGTAGACCGATCACATCCTGTTAAGCTCTCTCTTAAATACACATAGCAGGTCAAGCGTTCACCTGCAGAAGTGACACCCACTAGCACTGTTTAAATGCATCAGCATGGAACTTTCTGGTGAGGTGGTTTGGATTTTGATCTGTTGGATGCAGATACAGTATTGTGTGTCTAGAGGAGCTCGAACAGCTTTCAGAAAGAGTTCCATACCTGTTATAGTTAGAATCCACATCCGCTTAAAAAGGTGCATGCCAACTTTAAGAAATGCAGGCTAATTTTGGCTTATGCTCAACTCACATAATCCTGTGCCTCTTGCTCAGCATGCAGTATGGTTTATGTTGGATTCCATGCCACAATCATGGAACTGGGCTGGCAGAATGTGTGCTGATCACATCACTTTATTGGGCATAAATAATAGCACACCCTGATCTCTGCTCAGACAAATAGGCCATTTCCAATTTTGTAGCCCATGTGCTCTTTAAAGAAATGTAAAACTGAGTTTGCTGGAGTTTATTTGGACCACACTTAACCTGGTGCGTATCGGTTTTGCATACAATTCTTTATGTAATATGCTTTTTGTAACTTCTAGTAATACAACGCAAACCTGATGCCAGGTTTAAAACCAGGCAATAGAGAAACAATTCAAGATTTAGGGATGGATATCAGAAACAGCACAGACAGCTGCAGTAAATATCTTAACTGTACACTAGCTGGTAAATAAATACATAAAAAAAGTCCTCAAAGCAGTTTTTTATTTGATTAAATGTTATTCTAGTTCCAGTGATTCCTCATGCACTACCTTGTACAGCCAGCAGCAACTCCAAATAAACCATGGGCTTTGCAAAAACCAAAGACAAGAACATTTATTTTTATCTACTGGATCTTTCTGGTACTTGACCACAGTTCATCTCTGCAATACTTTGGGTTTGATACTTCACTGTGCATTGGAAATTAGTGACACAAGCAAATGGTTCATATAATTTCAAAGTAGCTTTAGTTCCAGTGCAAGCTGGTTCTCCACTTTATTACTGTGCTGACTGAAGCTAATGATGAGCTTGTCTCGGAGTTGTAGAATGGTTGATTCTTGCAAGTTGCAAATAGAATTTTCAGAAGGAACCTTGAAGCTGGTTCTGGCACACAATGGAGAAAACAAAGCCCTCCTGCCACCTGAGAAACAACATCCAGAAACACCATCCCCAAACATTTCCAGCTCTCAATTTTAGGAAGTAATTCATCTATTTTCTTTACTTATAAAGGAAGTGACTCCATTAGTAAATTATGGTTTCATCAGCACTAATTACTCACTGTTCCCTTATTCAAGTAGGCACCCATCATGCAGGAAGCTTAACAATGAGCATCAAGTAGCTATTCAAATGTGTAGGGCATCCAAGCCTGATCCTATCCTCATCCAATGCCGATATATAGAAAGACTTAGTAAACCGTGAAGAAGGTGATTCCTGAAGAAGGGCTTATGCCCGAAACGTCGAATTTCCTGTTCCTTGGATGCTGCCTGACCTGCTGCGCTTTTCCAGCAACACATTTTCAGCTCTGATCTCCAGCATCTGCAGACCTCACTTTCTCCCCCTTAGTAAATCGTGATCAGGTGTAGGAGAGATTTCCTGCCACCACACCCACCATTATTTCCAGAGGGTACGGAAAGCAACAGTAACAGCTAGGGCAGGAGTACGGTATGCTTCCTGACACAGATTAGTGAGTGAACTTGGAATTTTCCTGATGTGTACAACTCAGCCAACGATTAGATAAAATTGCTGATCCACTGGAAAGGTCTAAGTGATATATATGGTTAATTGAAAATCTTCAGCTTGGTTGAGGTCAAGGTGAGGTGTGTTTGAACTTAGATGTGTTTAATGGCTGCCAAAGACAGCACACAAAAGGTATTTGCAGAAAGTAGAGGTCACATGACTACTATAATTTGCATTTACAGTTATAAGTTATGTAAGTAACTGTATTCATGGATACAAAGAAAATTAATATTCATTAACAAATAATGGTTAATTCTCATCGATTCTATATTCATCACTCTCTGCGTATGCATGGTTAACATCTTTAAATTATGCAGCTGTCCTCATGGTATACATATAAGTTGCCATTGGTTGTTTTTCTGGAATTTGCTTATGCCTTGGATGATGTTCCTACTCAAGGGAGTGTTGATCCTATTGTGAGTGCTATTGCCATGGTAACGTTGTTGCAGATCAATTTCTGTTCCTGGGGAATAGTGAACCTCTGAGACTGATGGTCATTCTCATACTGTGTGCAAATGGTGAGATTACTTCTTCCTGATCTGCTTCCTGCATGAAAGAATAGCTTCTTGCATCTATATGTCTATGGTTATGACAACATATCTGGCTTTGACAAAGGGTCAGTTAGACTCAAAATGTCAGCTCTTTTCTCTCCTTACGATGCTGCCAGACTTGCTGAGATTTTCCAGCATTTTCTCTTTTTTGGCTATCCACATTCACTGTATATACTCACAGTAACAATAGCTTTAAATACATTTCAAGTTGCCACGTAAGTGGACTTTTATTGAGCAAGTTGAATACTTTCGCTCTGGCTGAATCTCCAATATTCAGCTCTGGCAATGTCTTGACAGTTTTATTAAAGTGAAATTTGTCTTTCTGCAGTTTCACCTTGATTTTGTCATTCATGTGTCACTATCTCTGGCTTCAGTAGTTTTTGCTATTGGAAAATTAGTTTGGATGCGTCTTTGGTTGCATTACTTTCCACGCCTTCAGTATTTCTCCATTCTTAGACTACCTTGGTGTAAATCTGTGCTGAATTTGCTCCATTTATTTGTAATCACTTTGTCAATTGTCACTGCTGCTTCAAGCCTGTCCATTGGGTGGGATAGAGTGGAGATGATTTATTACGGTGAATTTCCTAACCACATATGAATCACTAGAATTTTTCACACAAATTGTGGGCCACTGTGTTGCTCATCATAATGTCTGGAATACCTTAATGACTGGTCTGTTTTCAGCCATTTTACAATCTTACTTGTCATCACTGATGGCAACTGAACAAACTCCCAGTAGTCAGTGTGGTGATTGATGGTGATAAGAATATTGGTTCCTGTGAGGGTGAATTGGTCTAATCAAAGCTATATCCATTTTTTATATGGGATTTCAGATATCATAAAATAGCTTTATAACTTGCTTACTTTGGCATTTTTACAATCATAGCATGAGATGATGTGGTCTTTAATCTCACTGTTCATATTTGATTATCAGAACACTTCTCTTGCCTTCCTTGGATTAGACTCAATTTCTTCTTGGCTTGATTGCCTATACTTCAGCATCTTTTTTCTCATCTCTTTAGGTTAATTAGTCTATTTCCTTCCAGAAGTCACTTCATTCTATCTTGGGCTGTCAATTCATTCCTCCATGTCCTGGATATTCACAGTTATAGCAACCAATCTGTCCTTATTGTTTTTAAGCACACCTTTCATCATTACTTCTTGCAATTCTTAAAGAGTTGCATCTTGTTGCCTGTTGTACTTAATTTGTGCAAGATGCTGGTCTTTCAGATTCAATGTCTCTGCTGGATTAATGACTTCCAGAGCATGTTGAGTTGTTGTATCTTGTTGAATCCAGACAATTTCACACTCTGTCAGAGCATTCTCAATCTTCTTTGTAAGGAGTACTGCTCTTGATCGTATTTCTTCAAATGTACATCTATTTCCTATGCTTGTATTTTCACATCAAGCTGAGATCTCTGCAAACAAAGTAACATTGTTTGCAGATGTTTTAGAAAGTTGGTAGAGGTAGTTTGATGAAGATGCTTTGAAGTTGTTTGCAGTCAGACTCCACTGCCACTGTGTCTCTCCCAAACAAGTGTTGATTAAAACAAGCAAAGACAATAGCCAGACACACTACCTCAACTTGAGTGTAGCATAATTCAGTTTGCTTGAACACCCTAGGACCAAACACAATGGTTGTCCTTGCTGTATAAGGGCTACTCCAAGTCCTGCCTCACCCTCATCATACTTTATCATTAACATCATAATACCTCTGCTCACCAGTTGATTCTACTGAAAGATGCTTCTTGTGTGTCCTAATATCTTAATAGTAGTAGCAATCTTGAGTAGGGGTCAGTCACATTCTGATGAAAAATTAGACAGGAACTTTGTTAAATAGGTATGAATCCAACAAATCGTTGCACTGCTTTCCCGTTTGTTGGTTGTTGCATCTCTGTTATAGTTCTCACCTTGCCAGGATCTGGACAACATCCTTTCGCTGTCATGTGTGACCTCGGTACTAGACTTCATGTATCCTCAATTGTATTTTTATCTTGTTCAGTTTCAGGTTCATCTAGTGAGTTCTCTGTAACAGTTGTACCAGATTCTATTGTGATCTGCAATGGCGTCTTCCATTATGTCTCTGCATCCCATAGACTAGGAGTTAATTCATGATAGTGATCTTCCTGGAGTAGACGCTAACCACTTTGTGCTATGTGTCCTGATACTTTTCTGGCATAGTGGAAATGTCAAATGTCCAACAGGGAATATTAAAACCAAAAACTACTTCCAACTCCTTTCTCTTAAAACTATTTTTTTACCTCCCACTCTACAACACGAGTCCAATAAAAAATCCCAATTAACAGTTACAGAAAAAAAATCACGTTTCAAAACCAAACAGGTTTGCCAATTCTCCTTTGTAGATTTTCCTCTGTAGATTCTCTCCAGATCATCCTCGATGTGTTGCTGTACAAACTCTCCAAAGACAAGCACCTTTCAGAGAGATCTTCAGCAAGCAGTCTACATTTGTTGGCCTTTGGCAGTTCTCCCCCAACTGTTCAAAATGTCTGGTTTTATACTCCAAAACATTGGATCATATAATTGGTTTTAATATTATCAAAATACTAACATTCAAATTTGATCAGATTTTGGTATTGTGGGGCATAATTTAAACTGATTGGCTGAATTTGAATTTGTTTTTGTTTCATGGCAACCCACCTGCTGCAATTTGTTTAGACCAAGTGTTACATTGTTACCTCGTTCAGGACTCTGCGCTTTGTTGATCCTTGCTAGCTTTTCAACTCTCTTAAAGGTACAGTGCACCTCTACACCTTCATAACATAAGGACATTTGACCTGGAGATCTGTGACAAAGTGTCTTCATGGTTGGCATGGAGTAGTGAGATCTCTTTAAAGCCTCATTGAAATCCTTTCACTCTATGCATACTTCAGTATTGCACTTTTTTTCTCTGCTAACATGCTGCTAATTTAGTTCATAAGGGTTCTCTCTTCCTTTAATATTTCCTTATTCTCTAGCTTTTCTACTTTGTCTTTTAGACTGGCAACTGGGACTCTCCACAACCGATTCTGAGTTGGTCTTAGACTTTCATTTACTTGGGAATGATATTCACCTGGAGATTTCACAAGACTTGTAAGCCATCTTTGTAAGTGTTTAGGACAGGGGTGGGGAACTTGTGGCCTTAAGGGCGCATGCAGCCTTCTAGGCCATTGTGTGTGGCCTTTTGAATGAATCCAAATTTTGCAGAACAAATCTTTTATTTTTTACTAATATGTTTTTTCATCCTTAATTATTTTTATTTTAATCTTAAAATGAGTGTATTTAAAATGCCAGAGAGTAAAAGAAAATTCAACGAAATAATCCTCACAAACTGACTGCCACAATTAAAAAATGTGTAAGTCATAAGGGCTATTTTGACACCTGCTATGTTCATGATTTAGTTACAATGCGACTCTAGAATGTACGTCATCTTCCCCGTCTGACTGGTACTACTATTGTCCGAGGCTGGTTGGCGAGAGCCTGTGGGTATCCAGTATGCCAGTGTTTATCAACTTATGACAACAGTGCACGTGGCTTTCCATTTGAAGTGAAATTTGAGAATAGTTACACAGTCTAACCGTATCAACATTTATATAATTGAAGTTTCTTGGATGCGGCCTTATTATATTACAACTAACATAACGCGGCCTTCCAACATGAAAAGGTTCCCCATATCTGGTTTAGGAACTGTTCAACAGACAATAGCTTAGTGCCCTGCAAAATATTGAAAATGTCTTCTGACATTTTTAAGATTACTAGTCTAAGCTTTAGATTTGCTTTAGTTGAGATGAGTGGATTGTGTTTACAGGCTGGAGCTCCAAAACTTAATTCCTTTCATTGTATTGGGCTCTCAGCTTAATTTCTCCTCATGGGTTACAATCTTCTGCCACTTTGCACAGGTCTGTGAAACTCATGATGTTGCATGAAGCATCAGTGTCTTTCTGATACTTCACATTTGCTTGACACTCTCCTTCTGCAGTCAACGTTCCAATAGTCACAAACATTTTATCAGATTAAGATCTGATTATGGTATAGAGTGATTAATAGCAATCATTAGCTAACATGTCTCCAACTTTACATGCTGGCATTGGTTCTTTCTAGTCAGGCACTTGCATGAAAATAATTTAGACTTTTGCAGTTAGAATACTGCTTTCCCGATGCTGGATGTGTTTTACTTTCTTTTGTAAGAAGTCCTCCTTAATATTTACATCCTGTCCTCTAGTACGGATCTGTCTCCTGGCTGGCTCTTCTGAAAATATTTCTTCCTTTTTCCAAACCATTGCTGTCATTCATCTTCGGTTGGCTCTCAGCGTAATACACTTCACTTGATGAAGAATCAGCGCTACAAAAGTCTGTGATTTCAAATAAAATCTGTTGGACTATAACCTGGTGTCATGTGACTTCTGACATTGTCCACCCTAGTCCAACACCACCTCTACATCACAGCATAATACAAAGCTTGTATGATCTCCAATTGATATGCTCTAGATAATGGTTCATAATCTCAGTATTTCTACACATGTTGTTAGCATATTTTAGACTAGGTTTCTCCTCTCTCAGCAGACATGCTCCTATGGCATGATCTCATACCCAAGGCCATTATATCTTTGAGATCATTTTTCAGTTGTTCAAACACTCAGAATGCAGGTAGATGTATCAATCATCACGTGCTGATCAATCGTCTCTCTGAGCATTAATATGTGGTTCAGAGTATATTTTCAAAGCATTCAAAATCTCTGACATCTGGCTTTTCTGCCTCGTAGTGAAATCTAAGCCACAATACATCTTGTGATATCTTTGGTTGCTACAATTATTTGTTTAGGTTTTTAAAACTTAATTCTATCGCTATTTCAATGTTTTGTCATTGGGAGTGGAAGAAATTCCAATTCTTTCTCATACCTTCTTCATTTCCATACCAGCAGGGAGTACAAAACACCTTGGCATTTTGCCTTATCCAGTCATTTTAATTTTTAGACTGCTGCATTTTTGTTTCTTCATTGTTATATTCTTATGTTTCTTTCTTTATGCAGCTCTGAAAATCTACATATTTTTAAATGCATTTTTCCTGACATCATGTTTCAAGTGTTGTGTATTTAATGGCTGCCACTGACTACACACAAGACACTTACAACAAAGAAGGGAGTCACATTACTACAACAAGCCAGCCAATACACAAAGTAAAATTGCATTTCTCCAAATCAGCAGAAGGAGTGGGCATGAATACAGTTAAAACATAGTGAGGAACTTAGCCCATTTTTTTCCCTTCCCAATCTAACTGCTGGTTACAAGAAAACCTACCCTAACCTAAGCTACAAATCTTCTCAAAACTCACTATTACCTACCCTAAATCAGGAAAGTCTTCTTTAAATTGCAGGCTGTCTGCCAATGACATCATTGGGGTCCAGGCTCCTCATTTAATCTGAGGCCCGAATGGCGGAGCACTGGTGGTTTTACTGCCCGGACAAACCAATTGTAAACAGAAGCCATGGCCAGGCAGACACAGTAAAAGGCAAGTTCAAACGAATACGGACCAGGGGGAGCTAGAACATCTTTAAAAAAGATCCGAAGCACACTCAACTGAGAAGAACAATGTCCTCATTAAAAATATATATATATACTGTAGAACGTGCCACACATGTAAAAATAATGACATAGTAATATTTACCCATTGAATAATATTGCTGAAAATCAGTATTTCGTGTTCTTCCTGATGGATTCATTACAGAAAGAAAAGGTGCAGAATTTAACTCAGCTGCATCCTTTGTGGTAGAGGCCATCTTGTTGTTTTCATATTCATTCCCTGGAGACTTCATAGAGATGGCTCTAGTCTGTTTGAATTTCTTCTTTAACCTTACAGAAACAAAATATGCTATTAAACACCTATGTTATCATTTCCCATGCAATTCAACTACTCATCTCTCCAATCCTAGCTTGTTTATGAGATAAACATATGCCATGAAGGTATTTTAGAAGTTCTGATTTCATGAAGAAAACTTTAAAAATTCATCCATTGTCATTCTAGAAGCTGTTGTGTTGGCTTTGTAGTTTTGAACAGTAAGGACACCATGTGGTGACACAGTATTCTTGCAGCTCAAGAGTTTAAATGAGTCGCAGATGGACATTAAAGAACTGTCTTTCTTATTATTGGAAACTTAAACACTTGATTTGAACACGTGTTTCAGGTTGAAAATAATTGAATGAAAGATGTCAGCTCAAGGTCATTCTGCTTCAAGGACAACTATTTCTGTACACCGCTGAAAATGTGTTGCTGGAAAAGCACAGCAGGTCATGCAGCATCCAAGGAACAGGAAACTCGACGTTTCGGGCATAAGCCCTTCATCAGGAATGGCCGAAACGTCGAGTTTCCTGTTCCTTGGATACTGCCTGACCTGCTGCGCTTTTCCAGCAACACATTTTCAGCTCTGATCTCCAGCATCTGCAGACCTCACTTTCTCCTATTTCTGTACACCAACAAGCTTTCACAAGGCAAAACTGATATCACAATTGCAAATTTATTCTTTAATAAAGACTTTGGGGTTTCATTATACAAAGCCGATAATTCTGTGATTACAATGGGAAATTGTTTGGAAAATTAAACACAATATCCCAAAATGTATTCCCCTCTGAGTGCACAGAATCAGTCCCAAATGCAGAAAGAAAATCTTCCGTAATCATTTTAAAAATGAAAATAATTTTGTGATGCATCCATGAACAACATATTACATACTAAGAGAATAATATCATATGCTTTAAACCACGATATATTTAGTGTCTTGAGCAACTCGAGAATTTTTAAAAATCCATTCATAAGATGTGGGTATTGCTGACTGAGCCAGAATTTCTTGCCCATCCCCATTTGCCTTGAAGAAGGTGGTGATGAGCAGACTTCTTGAACCGCGTTACTTCATTTGCTATAGGTATTGCCAAATGCTGTTAGGGAGAGAGTTCCAGGAATTTGGTCCAGTGACAATTCGAAAATGGTGCTACATTTTCAGGTCAGGATAGTGTGTGGCTTGGAAGGGAACTTGAGCATGGTAGTGTTCCCATTTATCTTCTGCCTTTGTCCTTTGAGGTGGTATTGGTTATGGGTTTTGGAAGGTGCTGCCTAAAGAGCATCGGTGAATTCTTGCAGTGCATCGGATGGATGGTGCACACTGTTACAACTCTGTATCAGTGTTGGAGGGAATGAATGTTTTTGAATGTGGAGCCAAGCAAGCAGGATATTTTGTCCTCGATGGTGTCAAACTTCTTGAGTGTTGTTGGAACTGCACTCATCCGGGCAAGTGGGGCGTATTCCATCCCACAGGTAGATTGCGGGGAGTGAGGAAATGATTTATTTGCTGCAGGATACTAGCTTCTGACATGTTCCTGCAGCCAGTTTTTATGTGGCTAGTCTTGATCAAAGGTAATCCCCAAGGTGTAGGAGGTTTTCGTGATAGTAATATCATCACCTGGCATTTTTGTGGTGTGAACGTCATTTATTAATTGTCAGCCCAAGTCTAGAAATAGTAGAGATTTTGTTGCATTTTAGTCATGCACTATTTTGCCTCCCCAGAAAGGAAGTAGTTAAGTAAATGGTCTCAGTGAAGATGATAATCATAGAATCTTACAGCATGCAAACAGGTTTTTCAGTCCAACTCATTCACGCCGATCAGGCATCCCAAACTGAACTAGTCCCATTTGCCTGGGTTTGGTCCATATCCCCCTAAAGCTTTCCTCTTCATGTTCCTGTCCAAATGTCTTTTAAGTATCATAAATGCATCCACCACTACTACTTCCTCTGGCAGTTCATTCCATACACATACTACCCTCTGCAAGAAAAGCTGCCTCTCATGTACAAACTAATCAGAAAATAGTTCAAAATGCAGTTACAAAGTTCTAGAATCATTGTTAAACAAAGAGAATGATGGATTCTAGTCCATTTTTGTAACTCCCTTTTGTATATCTATGAAATTTATATTCAGTTTTAAAACAAACAAGCTTCTGTAACATAAAGGTGGGACCTTAAAATGCAATATACTGAAGCATGTTAACAAACATCTAGCTCAAAGATTGTGTACACCTCACTGAGGCAACACACTTGAAATCAGGACCCACTCTTTCCAGAATCATCTCAAAAGTTAATGATTTTATAAACATATGTAGAATTCCCAGGTTGACAGAAAGCATGGATCAAGTTTCTATACTTAACAAGAATTATATTACAAATAAATACACTTCCGCACCAACCAATCCTACCACCCTGTGGTCGAACACTTCAATGTCCCCCTCCCACTCCACCAATGACTTGCAGGTCTTGGGCCTCCTCCATCGTCACAACCTTACCACCTGATGCCTGGAGGAAGAACGCCTCATCTCCCACCTTCGGATCTCTAACCATATGGCATCAATGTGGATTTTCTCATTTCCCCTCCCCCACCTTATCCCCAGATCCAATCTCCGAACTTGGCATCGTCCTCTTGACCTGTCCATCTTGCTTCCCACCTATCTGCTCCACCCTCACCTCCATATTGCACTCTCAGCTACCTTCCCACCAGCCCCACCCCCTTCTATTTATCTCACCACCCCCTCGACTCACAAGCCTCATTCCTGATGAAGGGCTTTTGCCTGAAACGTCAATTGACCTGCTCCTCAGATGCTGCCTGACCTGCTGTGCTTTTCCAGCACCACACTCTCGACTCTGATCTCCAGCATCTGCAGTCCTCACTTTGTCCAAATATAGGTAAAATCAATGACTGCAGATGCTGGAAACCAGAGTCTAGATTAGAGTGGTGCTGGAAAAGCACAGCAGGTCAAGCAGTATCCAAGAAGCAGTAAAATCGACGTTTCGGGCAAAAGCCCTTCATCAGGAATACTGTATTCCTGATGAAGGGCTTTGGCCTGAAACGTCGATTCTACTGCTCCTCGGATGCTGCCTGAACTGCTGTGCTTTTCCAGCACCAATGTAATCTTTGTCCAACTACTCCCCCTACACATACATACAGACACAGACTGGGGAAAAAGATGTGAAAAAGTTGGAGGGAACAACTGGAAAGGCTCTTCATGTTTTGTCCTGTCCCCAGGGTTCAATGCTTGCTGTCCCCGGGGTTCAACATGATTCTTTTTGCTTGTCGCATTGCAGCTCCTTGATCTTCCTTCTCCAAGTATTTTCACTTTCTTGCAGGAGGCATAGGGTGGCTAGTTCACACTTAACAGCTTTTCTGATTGTATTTTTTAATCAATTCACTGCAACTACTAAAGGGAAATAAAATACTTCTTCAGGTTTGAGGTGGTTTTTATTGCAGAAAAAAGGCTCAGCTCTTTCCTTTTTGAGGATTTTATGACTTCTCCCCAAATATTCACACCCACGAGCTGTTCAACTATTGAGGGGCCGATCACATAGACCTTCTGCCTGCCAAACAACTTTGCCATTCTACAACTGGCCACCATACCACAAAAAATCAGCTACTGTTGCTGGCCAAAACTCCATTCATTAGGATCCTTTGCTCCAGCTCATCTGTAACTGGACTTCGTCCACTGTTTGGTCAAACAGTTTTGTAAAAAGCACTTACAATGAGCGAACAACAAAGAACAAAGAACAACACAGCACATGAACAGGTCCTTCAGCTCTCCTGGGGGTTACCATTGACCAGAAACTGAACCAGTCATATAAATACTCAGACTGCAAGGACCAGTCAGAGGCTAGGAATTCTGTGCTGAACAAAGAACAAGGAACAAGGAACAATACAGATCCTTCAGCCCACCAAGCCTGTGGTGACACATTTTTCCCTTCCATATTAAAACTGTCTTCACTAACAGGATCTGTATTCCTCTAATTCCTTCTTATTCATGTATTTGTCCAGGTGATTCTTAATACTGCTATTGCGTCTGCTTCCACCACCTCCTCTGACAGCACGTTTCAGGCACTTACTACCCTTTGTGTGAAAAATGTGCCTTGCATATCGGTCTTAAATTTCTCCCCTTGAAACTTGAACCTGTGTCCCCTAGTAATTAACCCCCCAGCCTGGGAAAAAGACTCATACTTTCCACTCTATCCATGCCATTCATAATCTTATAAACTTCGAATAGGTCACCAATTAACTTCTGCGCTCCAGTGAAAACAGACCCAGTCTATCCAAGCTTTCTTCAGAGCTAAAATCTGCCATACCAGGCAACATCCTGGTAAACCTTCTCACAAACTTTGAAAACCTTTTCTGTACCCTCTCCAATGCATCCACATCCTTCTGTGTGGTGACCCAGAACTGTATACAATAATACAAGTGTGGCTGAACAAAAGTTATAGAGTCATAGAGATGTATAGCATGGAAACAGACCCTTCAGTCTAGCCCGTCCATGCCAACTAGATATCCCAACCCAATCTAGTCCCACCTGCCAGCACCCGGCCCATACCCCTCCAAACCCTTCCTATTCATATACCCATCCAAATGCCTCTTAAATGTTGCAATTGTACCAGCCTCCACCACTTCCTCTTTGCCTATCCTTATACTCAATACCCCTTCCAATGAAGGCAAACATGCCATAAGTCTTTTTTATTACCTTATCTACTTGTGCTACCATCTTCAGTGATCTGTGGACCTGCACACACAGATCCCTCTGTATATCAATACTCCTAAGGGTTCTGCTATACTGTCTAATTTGCAGCTGTGCCTTCCAAACTGCATCACCTCACATTTGTCCAGATTAAACTCCAACTGCCATTTTTCTGCCAAGGCTTCCAATTGATCTATATCCTGCTGTATCCTCTGACAATCTTTCTCACTTTTCGGAACTTCACCAATCCTTGTATCATCCGCAAACTTACTAATTAAATCAGCTATGTAGATTATGACAGCAGAGGTCTCAGCATAGATCCCTATGGAACATCACGAGACGCAGGTCTCCATTCTGGAAAGCATCCTTCCACAGCTACCCACTGTCTCCCGTGACTAAGCCAGTTCTGGACCCACCTTGCTAGCTCACCCCTGATACGATGTGACTTTACCTTTTGTACCAGTCTGCCATGAGGGACCTTGTTAAAGGCTTTACAGAAGTCCACGTAGACACCAAACACTTTTCCATCATCAATCGTCTTTGTCACCTCCTCAAAAAACTCGATCAAGTTAATAAGGCATAACCTCTTCCCGCACAAGACCATGCTGTTTATAGCTCATAAGTCCATTTGCTTCTAAATGCATATAGATCTTGTCCTTGAGAATCTTTTCCAATAATTTCCCTCCCATCAATGTGAGACTCACAGGCCTGTAATTTCTGGATTATCCCTGCTCTCCTAAAACAATGGGACAACATTCACTATTCTTCAATCTTCTAAAACCACACTTTGGCCAAAGAGGATACAAAGATGTCTGTCAATGCACCAGCAATTTGTTTTCTTGCCTCCCTCAATATTCTGGTACTGATCGCATCAGGACCCAGGGACTTACCTACCTTAAGATGCACAAAACCTCTTCCTTTTTAATAGCAACTTGACTTAGAAGCTTGACATTCCCTTACCTGAGATCATCCTTCACCAATTCCTTCTCTTCAGTGAAAACTGACACAGAGTACTTGTTTCAGACCTCACCTACCTCTTTTGGCTCTACACATAGATCCCTTCCTTGGTCCTCGAGTGGGCCAACCCTTTCCCTGGCTACCCTCTTGCTTTTTATATATGTTTAAAATTCTCCTTAATCCTGTTTGCTAATGACATTTCATGACCCCTTTTTGCCCTTCTGATTCCTTGTTTAAGTTATTTTCTACTTTCCTTATATATTTCAAGGGCTTAATCAGTTCCCATCCTCCTTGACTTTACGAATGCTTCTTTTTTTCTTTCTGACCAAGGTCATAACATCCCTGGCCATCCAGTGTTCATATAACTTGCCATCCCTATCCTTCACTCTCATAGGAACATGCCACTCCTGAACTCTTGTCAACTGCTGTTTGAAATATTCCCACATGTCTAATGTGGATTTGCCCTCGAACAGCTGCCTCCAATCAAAGCTCTCCAGTTCCTACCTAATATTGTTGTCGTTCACCTTCCCCCAAGTTAATACCTTTACCCGAGGACTGCTGTTATCCATATCCATGAGTGTCTTAAAACTCGCAGTATTATGGTCATTACTCCCGAAATACTCCTCCACTGAAACTTCACTCACTTGGCCAGACTCATTTCTCAAAATCAGGTCCAGTATAATCCCTTCCCTGTTTACATATTGTGTCAAGAATCCCTCCTGAGTGGTCCTTACAAATTCTGCCCATGCAAGCCCTTAGTGTACTGAGTCCCAGTCAATATTGAGAAATTAAAATCACCCACCACAACAACCCTGCTGTTTTTATATCTTTCCAAAGTACGACTTTCTTTCCTCTATCTCCTGCTGGTTGTTGGGAGGTCTGTAGTATACCTCCAGCATTGTGATTTCATCTTTCCTATTCCAGAATTTGACCAAATTGCCTTGCTGCATGAGTCCTCTGATGTATCCTCCCTCAGTACAGCTGTAAGGTACTCCTTTATCAGTAATGCAACTCCTCAACCCTTTTTACCTCCCTTTCTATCATACTTGAAACATCTAAATCCTTGGACATCCAGCTGCCAGTCCTGTTCCTCTTCAGGTCTCTGTAATCACAATAATGTCATAGTTCCAAGTACTAACCAAAGCATGAAGTTCATCTCAACTTACTTTAAAAATGGCAGCAATCCTTCACCCATTCTTGGTTTTTAACCAGTCCTCTTCCTATTTCCCAGGTTGCTGAGGGAGGACCAAGAGGAAATGACTGGAGCCCTTACATGTACCTTTGTGGCATCCTTAAACACAGGTGAGGTGCCGGAGGATTGGAGAGTTGCTTATGTTGTTCTCCCTCTTCAAGAAGGGTAGTAGGGATAGTCCAGGTAACTACAGACAGTGAGCCTGACGTCAGTGGTGGGAAAGTTGCTGGAGAAGGTCTTGAGGGATAAAATCTATTTATATTTAGAAAAGAATGGGCTTATCAGTGATAGGTAACATAGTTTTGTGCAGGGGGAGACTGTGCCTTACCAACTTAATAGAGTTCTTTGAGGAAGTTACCAAGTTGATAGATAAAGGAGGGCTGTAGATGTCATATACATGGACTTTAGTAAGGTATTTGATCAGTTTTCCCCATGGTAAACTAATAGAGAAAGTGAAGTTACATGGTGTGCAGGGTGTTGTAGCTAGGTGGATAAGCAACAGGAGACAGAGATTGGTAGTTGATGGGTGTTTCTCGAAATGGAGAAAGGTGACCAGTGGTGTTCCACAGGGATCAGTGCTGGAGCCACAGTTGTTTGTAATATACATAAAATATCTGGAAGAAGACACTGTTGGTCTGATCAGCAAATTTACAGATGACACGAAGATTGGTAGAGTAGCAGAAAGCATAGGGACTGTCAAAGAATACAGGAGAATATAGATAGACTGGAGAGTTGGTCAGAGAAGTGGCAGATGTAGTTCAATCCAGGTAAATGCGAAGTGATACATTTTGGCAAGTCTAGTTCAAGAGCAAATTATACAATAAATAGAAGAGCCTTGGGAAAAGTTGAAGAGCAGAGAGATCTGGGAGTTCAGGTCCATTGTACCCTGAAGGTTGCTGCACAAGTGGATAGAGTGGTCAAGAAGGTATATGGTATGTTTGCCTTCATCGGACGGGGTATTGAGTATAAGAGCTGGCAGATCATGTTAAAATTGTACAAGACATTGGTTCGGCCACATTTATAATACATAACTGTATTCAGTTAATTTAAGATGAGAAGGTGCTGGTGTTGGATTGGGGGGGACAAGGTCAGAAAGCACACAACACCAGGTTACAGTCCAATAGGTTTATTTGAAATCAAAGCTTTTCAATGCTCCTCCTTTGTCAGGTGAAGTCTGAAGAAAAGAAAAGCCAGTTGCTCAGCATTCTAAACTTTTATTCTGCTAAATTGTCTTCACAGCAGAAGGCTTCATCTCACGAAGGAGCAGAGCTTGTGTTTTCAAATAAATTGGTTGGACTAAGCCTGGTGTCGTGTAACTTCAGACCCAGTTAATTTAAGTCATAGAGTCATAGAAATGTACAGCACGGAAACAGACCCTTTGCTCCAACTCGTCCATGCTGACCAAATATCCCAACCTAATCGAGCCCCATTTGCCAGCACTTATCCCTCTAAATCCTTCCTATTCAGATATCCGTATGAGTGGAAGCAAACACTCAGAGACATAGTATGGTTCTACCTTCTTCATCTTTATTCTGGGCTCTGGAAAGACAGCGATCACTCATGTAAACAAAGTCATGAGTTCTCAGTCTTCTCTTGAACAGTAGATTCTTAAGGAATTATATAGTCACTTACAGAGAGCACATCCAAATAAGGCAATATCTATATTGATTGGGTTACAATCAGTGAGCATCAACAGTCAAGTTTAAACCATCTGGAATTACATGATAGACGTTCCTCACCTCATTAAGTGGCATTACACATGGGTGTTCTTCACCTCTTTAAACCATTACCCTTGCCTCCAGAACTTCATTGTTTCCTGCAAGTTCTTATCTGGTCAAAGTCATGCTAGCTGAACCTTTGTCCTGCAACCCTAAACTTAACTCTTTCCCTACCTGCACATACCTTATACACATTCTCATTCCCTCCTTTTATCTTTCCATGATAATCACTTAGAGGCACTACCACCTTCTTCATAAGAGTCTTACTGTCAGTACTTAAGCAAGTTATTGACACACAACTTACAATGATTATAACAACAAAAGTTATTAGTCCATGCAGTCAATAGAATCTGCAGGATCCCCCCACGTGGATAAAAGTTCACTAGTCCATGCAGTAAACCATGAGGTACTGGAGGCAAGTTCTCATACCCATCCGGATGCCTCTTAAATATTGTAATTGCACCAGCCTCCTTCATCTTCTCTGGCAGCCAATTCCACACAAGCATCACCCTCTGCAGGAAAAGGTTGCCCCTTAAGTCCCTTTTAAATCTTTACCCTCTTACCCTATGGCTTCGCCCTCTAGTTCTGGGCTCCCCAACCCCATGAAAAAGAACTTGTCTGTTTATCCTATCCATGTCCCTCATGATTTTATAAACCTCTATAAGGTCACCCCTCAGCCTCCGACACTTCAAAGAAAACAGCCCCAGCCATTCCGACTCTCCCTGTAGCTCAAATCCTCCAACCTTGGCAATATCCTTGTAAGTCTTTTCTGAATCCTTTCAAGTTTCCTTCCAATAGGAAGGAGACCGGAATTGCATGCAATGTGCCAAAAGTGGCCTAACCAATGTCCAATACAGCCGCAACATGACCTCCCAACTCCTGTAACTCAATGCTCTGACCAATAAAAGAAAGCATACCAAATGCCTTCTTCACTATCCTATCTATCTGTGACTCTACTTTCAAGGAACTATGAACCTGCAC
Source organism: Hemiscyllium ocellatum (assembly GCF_020745735.1). Classification (NCBI taxonomy): domain Eukaryota; kingdom Metazoa; phylum Chordata; class Chondrichthyes; order Orectolobiformes; family Hemiscylliidae; genus Hemiscyllium; species Hemiscyllium ocellatum. The sequence continues at coordinate 44,113,074 of NC_083430.1, forward strand.
TCCAAAGTCTCTTTGTTCAGCAACATTCCCTCGGACCTTACCATTCAGTGTATAAGTCCTGCTCTGATTTGTTAAAGTCATTAAATGTAATCTTGCATTTTGATTAGGAAAGACGGCATCACAAACATTTCTTTAAAATCTGTGAAATGCCTTTGTAATCCCCATGTTGCTGCAGACAGCAAGCAAACTTCATGCTGTGTTGTTGTATTTGCATATATTAGCCATCACGGACACTTAGCTAAGATTTGTTTGTTGAAATACTCGATAGACATCAATGAAAATGCACTTTCAACTATCTTCATTTGGCCCAGCCAATGTAATTTGTTGTTTGTAAAGGTAATTCCAAGCACTGTTCCTGTTATATACACTCTTTAATCCACTTGGTTAATTTGCTTTGTGCTTTAAATTCTGCCGTGCATTAATTCAATCTAACCATAAAGTATAATGCGGTCTTGCTTCATGATCACATCTACTTTTTCACTATTAAACCAAACAGTAAATATAAAAAGTTAAATAGTGGGAAATAATTATATGTTACTAATCTAATCAAGAAGTTCCAAATAATATGAAATAAATGGTTTATAAGTTTCAGTTGAACTGTGATATTAATTTATTGCATTGACTGTTTCTCCAGTAGTTTCAGATATATTAGGTTTATCACTTTATACTGAGCATAATGAATTTTATAATGACACAGACAGAGATACAAGTCTTTTGGATCCTCAGCAATGATGCCATTGTTTACAAGCGTTAACAGAATTTTCAACAAGGATTCCAATCTTCTGCTTATCCAATATTAAACAACAGAGATTAATAGATAATAATCACGACATGGAGACTCCTATTACCTGATTAATCCAATCCCACTCTAGCTGAGATCAGCTGCTTCATAATGTTGTCAATTTCAGATATTCTGAATTGATTTTTAAATGAATGTCTGCTTTATTTTAATTCCTTGTTGTCATAAAAATAATTACCCTTCACTTTTAGGTTTTTATGTGGAGGTTACAGAGTTCAGGAGTCAAGGGGAAATGTATTTAGCAAACAGAATCAAAATCACCATAGACATCAACATATCAATGCATATAAACCAACCTCTGAAGCCTCCAAAAATAGTGTTGACTTGTATGGTAAGTACACAGTGTGAACTGTTGATGTGGATGCTCACCATTTTATAGAGGTGTACAGCATGGAAACAAAACCTTTAGTCCAACCCATCCATACCGACCAGATGTCCCAACCCAATCTAGTTCCACCTGCCAGCGCCCGGCCCATATCCCTCTAAACCCTTCCTATTCATATACCCATCCAAATGCCTCTTAAATGTTGCAATTGTACCAGCCTCCACTACATCCTCTGGCAGCTCATTCCATACACGTACCACCCTCAGGTCTCTTTTATATCTTTCCCCTCTCACCCTAAACCTATGCCCTCTAGTTCTGAACTCCCCGACCCCAGGGAAAAGACTTTGCCTATTTATCCTATCCATGCCCCTCATAATTTTGCAAACCTCTATAAGGTCACCCCTCAGCCTCCAATGCTCCAGGGAAAACAGTCCTAGCCTGTTCAGCCTCTTCCTGTCGCTCAGATCCTCCAACCCTGGCAACATCCTTGTAAATCTTTTCTGAACCCTTTAAAGTTTCACAACATCTTTCCAATAGGAAAGAGACCAGAATTGCACGCAATATTCTAACAGTGGCCTAACCAATGTCCTGTACAACCGCAACATGACCTCCCAACCCGTCCAATCATAGTGATATCTTGTTCTTGACAATGTCAAAATAAACTTAAAGTAGAGATAAGAAATAACAGAGCTCCAGCTTATATTTCTGATGTTGAGGTAAAAGGTTTCTGCTTTAGGTGCTATCAATGATTCTGTGTAGTTGCGCCCAAAATTACACCATCGTGCAAAGTTCTTGTCTTTCCTCAGAATTTCTGCTCAAACCTCTTTATGCATTGCTCATCCCAAAATCTGCCAGAAATCAATGTGGCTGGTTAGTATTTGAAACTTACATTTTAAAAATCTAATTTGTATTAAAGCATATGCCTTGATATTCCTAAAGAGCACTAACTCAGTGCAATTTGTTTAATGCACCAAAAAAATTGGTTCTTCACAAATTAATCACAATGTCAATCCCCCATGTGAGTAACTTGATTTAAGACTGTTGAAAATAAAGTTGAAAAATATACATACGTGCATGAAGCAGTCCATGTCTAAATGCAGGAGGACCTGGATACTATAAAGTTTGGGCTGATACTCCTGCCATACAATGTGCCAAGCAATGACCATCACCAACAAGAGAGAATCTCACCATCACCCCATAGCATTATCTCACAGAATCCCCCACTATCAGCATTTCAGAGGAGAGGGGGATGAGGGGGGAAGGGCGGTAATCACTGACCAAAAGCTCAAGTAAATTAGCCATGTAAATACTGTGGCTACAAAAGCATGTCAGAGGCTAGGAATCCTGCATTGACAACTCACCTCTTCATTCCCCATAGCCTGTCCACTATCTACAAGATACAAATCAGGAGTGTTGGAATACTCCCAACTTGCTTCAAAGAACACAGCTTGAATAACACTCAAGAAATATGACACCACTGGAGCTCAGTAGCCAGCTTGATTGCTGCCATATCCACAAACACTCCCTCCTTCCACTACCAACGTTCAGTAGCATCAATATTTATTATCTACAACCTGCACTGTAGAAATTTACTAGCTTTCTCAGACAACACCTTTTAAACCTGTGAACATAATCATCTGGAAGGATGAAAGCAAATATATGGAAACACCATAACCTGCATGTTCCCTTCCAAGCCACTTATCACCAGAGTTAGAAAATATTGCCATTCTCTCAGTATCACGAGCACAAAATCCTGGAACTCCCATCCGAACAGTATTGTGGGTAAACCTCTATATTGAACTGCAGCATTTCAAGGAGGCAGCTCAGCATCACTTTCTCAAGGTCAACTGGGGATGGGCTATAAATGTTGGCCCAGCCAAAAACATCCATATCCCATGAATGAATTTTTAAAAAAGTCATGAGTTCCTTTATTAATTGTGTAATACCTATTTGTCTTTTTCAATCTAAAAGATACTGTTTTCAGACCTTCAAATTGGCAATCCAAAATTAAACAAAGGCAATTAACACAAAAATCCGAACGGTGATAATTATCCTCATGGTGCAGTACGTTTTGTGAACAGAACCTATTTATAACGCCATACTTTTAAATCTACAGCAAATGATGCAGCTCGAGCTTAAAATTCCACAACCTAGCTAGAAAGACTGCAGAGTTTTAAACTCAAATGTTATTCAATACAACTTGGTTTCTGCACAAATCATTTTCACTTGGTGTAGCTTCCTGCCTCTTTCCCTTGTATTGCCAAACGTTCCTTCTTTCAGAACAGGCATTAAACTGAAGTACTGACTCCCCGCCTGAAAGCTTAGCTGCTGTGGTAGAGTTGTGTTATCAGACTCGGAGTCAGAGAGAGAGAGAGAGAGAGAGAGAGAGAGAGAGAGAGAGACAGAGACAGAGAGAGCGTGAGAGAGATAGAGCTGGAGATAGAAAGAGTTGAGCATGCAAATCTCACTATTGCAAGGAGTTAGGAAAATTAATTCAATAAATCCAGTTAATTTGAGAGTGTAAATCAGGAATGATTAAAATTGCTGGAGCTCAAAAAAAAGTCAACAAAAGCAACTGATTCACTGATGATTCAGACAGGGGAAGCTGGCAGCCCTGTCTGGTTTAGCCCACATGTGACTTTAGTACCGCAATGTATAGTTGATTCACAGCATTATTAGAGACAGACAATAAATACTGTTTTGCCAGCACTGCCACAAATAAAAGCTAACAAATTTGAACAACAGCAAAGCTTTCTGAGACATTGTTGTGTGTCAAACAGTTGCAACATTTGCTCAAGTTACTTTTCAAAATAATTCATATTAAATACGTTTGGGTGTTATTGAAACTGGACCATATAAATCAAGACTCTCATTTTCATAACAACATGTATTTTGATCAACTTAGAATTCTATGTTAAGGAACTGATACATGTTTAGTCCGGTAATCTTCATTAAGCAGAATTAGAGGACAAATTTGAAAAAGAAGGGTCCCACATTTAAGGCAGAGATGAGATTTTTTTTTCTCTGGGGGGGCCATGAGTCCCTAGAATTGTACAGTACTCCTGCTCCTAATTTGATTGTTCAAATATTCAAGTCCACTAAAAAACAGGTTTATCAATTCCTATTTTAGCTATACAGTGAACTAAATTTAATACTAAAAGTAGTTTTAAATTGTTAGATTGCATTCCCACAATGTTGCCACAAGTCATTCCTCTGTCAATTTCTAAACTTTTATTTTGTTAAATTTGATATCCTACCTTGTTTTCACAACAGAAAAATAATCTTGCCTTTTCTCCTGCCTCTGTTCCTTGAGATCCATGCTTATGCTGACATTACAGGGTCACAAAGTGACATTGCACTGCTTCACTCCTGGCTTCTGTAGAACTCTTCCTTATTAATTGCACAGATAACCATTTGACTCAATCGTGGTGCACATAATTGTAAGACTATAACAGAGGAAAACAAAAAAGTAAGTAATTGAATTACAAAAAAAGGGTCCCATTCTAAAACTGTTTAAGTAAGTGGGTTTTAAATAAGTTAAAATCAGATGCAGCTTTATTATCCTGATAATGAAGCTCAAGTAAAGACCCTGTATTTTGTGCTTTTTAAAATTGTGGACTGAAATGTGAAAGAACTGTTTTAAAACCAGTGTTTTAAAAAGCAACTTATTTGACACTCATATCAAGTATTGTGTAAACAAGCAATAATTGAAATGCTTGCAGGCGAATTGAGTCGAGGGGCAGTGTACAGATATAGCTTGGTGAAAACAAGATGATGATTGGTCTATGGACTAGTGATCAGTTACGAATGATAAAAGCCTTTTGCCTGCCAACAACTAAGTGATTGGTTCTCAGGTAACTGAACAGCTTGGGGCGGGGTTGAGACAGATAAGAAGTGTTTTGATCTTCATCATCACAGAAGCTGTCTCTCTATTCCCTGACATCAAACCCCATTTTAAATCTTAACTAATCCAGTTAATCCTTCCTTCAGCATGTGACTTTACATGTCAGAATCCTTAAACTAATAGAAGCATCTGAAGAAAGACAACTGAAAAGCAATGTTCTGACCAGTATCAGATTCATAAGGATCATCTCACTAACCTATGAACAGAATCACTGAACTGCCTGCCCAGTTTTCTTTTGCTCATAACTTATTTGTCCCTGTCCATTTATTTGTTTAGGTGCATTTGTGTGTGAACAGGACTTTATAAGGAGTCCAGAGTTTTAATTTGAAATGTTATGTGGCGACAGTTTATAACAGTTTATCTGTATCTATAGTGTAATTACAATGGGTAGCACAGTGGCTTAATGCTTAGCACTGCTGCCTCACAACACCAGAGATCTGAGTTCAATTCCACTCTTGGATGACTATCGATGTGGAGTTTGTATGTCTTCCCTGTGTCAATGTGGGTTTCTGCCAGATGCTCTGGTTTCCTCCCACAGTGCAACAACATGGTGGATTGGCCATGATAAATTGCCTCATTGTACCCAGGCTAGTTGGATTAGCCATTGTAAATGTGAGGCTGCAGGGATAGGGTGGGTCCAGGTGGGGTCCTCTTGGGAGGGACTAAATAATTGGTCATTCTTTTATATACAGAAACCTGATCTGCGCTTTCTATTAATCTGGGATTGCAAATCAGGTAAATTAAGGAAGTTTATGTAATTCTTTTAAAATCTGTAAATTTTGGAATGACTTTGGGAATAATAGGGCTTGGTTACCAGTGGGCTACCCCAATTAACTATTGACACTGGAGAATATATTACAACTGAATTTCTAAATATGAGGAGTGTCATTAACTAATGGTATAGTTAATTACTTCTGGATAAATTAAATATCTTTGCTAACATTTTATTTAGTAGAATAATTAATTATCTGTGAAATATTGGTAACTAATGATCCCTATCGTTGAAGAACAAATGATGATATTTCACAGGACCTCTTAAATTGTATTGTTAAGTCCAAAATCTAATAGCCAGTGTTACAATATGATTAAAGAGTAATCTAAAAGCATTAGCCAGTAGAACCACACCACAATATTTCACTTTTTCAAAAAAACTTTAATGTATGTAACACTTAAATAAAACAAACACTATTAACTTAACAAAATGGTTTATAACATCATGTTATGCACTCAGATTTACTTTTGTCAAGAATTTTCTTATAACACACATCAATTTTACTTATTTCTGTCAGGAACACTTACACAGTCCTCTGGAGAATTGTCTCTGCTCCTGTTATTCTCAGAGGTAAACTTTCAGTTGCCACCTCTCAACTTTGGAAGCCTCACTCCCTGGTTTTGGTAACTTTACCATTGTTACCAAGGTAATCTGCCTGTTACTTTCCTTTCCTGATCAGTGAGGACCACTGCACTGTTTTCTCACTTTCTTCAAGTCAACGGTGTGGCCATGGGTACCCAGTTTTCCTGTCTTTGTGTAGGTTACATGGAATATTTCTTTTCCAGTTCTACTTGGGTCCATCCCCATGTCTCTCCAGTGCCACAATCAATGACAATCAATGTTGCTTCTCTCTCTTGCCCAGAATTGAAAAAAATTATCAATTTCATTTCCAATTTCCACTCAGCTCTCACCTTCACCTGGTCCATTTATGATTCCTATCTTCCCTTCTTCGAAATCTCCAGTGCCATTTCTGGGATAAGCTGGTTACTGATATTCATTACAAACTCACCAATTCCCACCATTATCCTGACTACACATCCACCCACCCTGCCTCCTTACGTATTCCTTCCCCTTCTCCTAGTTTCCCCTTTTTCGTTGCATCTGTTCTGATGATAACACTGTGCAAGGAGGCCCCAGAAACTTTCACTCTTTTCCTTAACCGAAGATTCTCCACCACCAGGGTCAACAGGGCCCACAGTCAGACATGACCACTATCCTGTACTTCGGCTTTCACTCTCTCTCTTCACTCCCACAACAATGATAGAGACTCTTGTTCTCACTTTCCACCTCACCAGCCTCCAAATCCAAAGCATCATAAGTTGCATTTTTCCATCACCTCAGGTGGGTTGCCACAGTAGACACATGGGCAAAAGTGAGTACTCCAGATGCTGGAGATTAGAGTCAAGAGTGTTGTGCTGGAAGAGCACAGCAGGTCAGGCAGCATCCAAGGAGCAGAAAAATCGACGTTTCGGGCAAAAGCCCTTCATCATCATCATCATCATCATTGTCAGCATTCTGCAGGCACTATTTCCTCCAGGACACCTGGCTCTTTCTACACTCCTAACATCTCCCCGCACACCCTAAGCACCTTCCCATGAAATCCTAGAAAGTCCAATACTTTTCAATTTACTTCCTCTTTCCTCACTAACATAGGAACTTGACACATCTTCCAGTGAAAATGCAACTTACCTGCACTTTATTCAATCTAGTCTACTGTATTTGCCACACAATATGATCTCCTGTATAGTGGGAAGACAAAATGTAGATTGGATTACTGCTTTGCCAAATATCAATGCCCTTTCCATAAAAGTGACTCCAATCTTCCAGTTACCTGTCATTTCAACATGCCACCGTGTTCCAAAGCCAACATGTCTGTTTCAGGCCTGCTGTATAGCTCCAGCGATGTTCAAGATCAGCTGAAGGAACAACATCTTATCTTCCATATTCAGTTTTCCAATTCATGAATGTGAACCAATTTTCTCTATGTTTATTACCTTCCTCCCACACTCTAGGCCCTGTTTTGTATGGGTTGCTCCCACCATAGCCACCAATTTTCAACCCTTTTGCACCCTACTCAGCATTTATCATTCCCTCAGCTTATCATCAGCAATCTCATTGTTTATCTTTTTGCTCTCTCTCTCTCTCTCTCCCCTTCTGTTAGCACCATCTTTATGTATTCTATTCACTCTTCTCCCAGCTCCATAACCTCATCAGCACAATAACCACCCTTTCCCAATTATTTTCAGTTTTGACAAAGTGTCATTGCACTTGAAACATTTACTGTATTTTTCTCTCTACAGATGCTACCAGATGTGCTGAGTTTTTCAAGCAATTTTGGTTTTTGCTTCCCCAATTCTTTGCTTTTAATTGAATTTAGTATCTTGCTATCCTGTAACACACCAAGAGTTGCACCTACTGACTGAACTACTGGGCACTATTCTTGAAGGATACTTAAGAAACTATGTGTATTATAGGAACATGTTATTTAGAGATCTAAGATTGAAGTTTATTTCCACTGGAAATTAAAAAATAGAAAGGTGGTCTTACTGAAACAGAAACTCCTGAAGGGATTTAATATTTAACAAGTTGGATGATCAGTCGATGTTCCCCTTTGAAGGGGTGTGTAGATCTAGGGGACATGGTTTAAAAATTTGGGGTCTTCTATTTCACACAGAGATGAGATTTTTTTGAGAAGATTTGTGGCTCTAGTGTAGGTATGCTCCCTGAACTGGAAGGTTTGTTTTCAGATGTTTCATCACCATACTAAGTAACATCTTCAGTGAGCCTCCGAATGAAGCACTGGTGGTATGGCTCACTTTCTATTTATATGTTGGAGTTTCCTAGGGTTGGTGATGCCATTTCCTGTTCTTTTTCTCAGGGGGTGGTAAATGGGATCCAAGTTAATGTGTGTTTGAAGATAGTGTTCAGGTTGGAATGCCATGTATCTAGGAATTCTCGTGCAGGTCTTGTTTGGCTTGTCCTAGGATGGATGTGTTGTCCCAGTCGAAGTGGTATCTTTCCTGATCCGTATGTAAGGATACCAGTGAGAGTGGGTCATGCCCGAAATGTTGATTCTCCTGCTCCTTGAATGTTGCCTGACCTACTGTGCTTTTCCAGCAAACATTTTTCAGCTTCCTTCATGTTGTTTTGTGGCTAGTTGATGTTCATGTATCCTGGTGGCTGGTTTTCTGCCTATTTGTCCAATATAGTGTTTATAACAAACACTACATTGGACAAACAAAAACACTACATTGGACAAACAGTCAGAAAACCAGCCACCAGGATACATGAACATCAACTAGCCACAAAACGATATGACCCACTCTCACTAATATCCTTACATACGGATGAGGAAGGACACCACTTTGACTGGGACAACACATCCACCCTAGGACAAGCCAAACAGAGACATGCACGAGAATTCCTAGAAGTGGAACACTATCAACAAACACATTGACTTGGATCCCATTTACCATCCCCTGAGAAGAAGAACAGGAAATGACATCACCATGGGAAATAATGTCACAACAGGAAATGACATCACCAAACCCAGGAAATTCCAACATATAAATAGAAAGCAGGCCACATCACCAGTGCTTCATTCGGAGGCTCACTGAAGATGTTACCTAGTACGATGACTAAATGTCTGAAAACAAACCTTCCAGCTCAGCAAGCAAACCTGCATCCAGAATGGGCAAATATTTGTAAAGATTTTTCTCCTTAATATTTGAAGTGAGATTAAAGAACTTAAAATATTTTAATGACTTGTCTACATTAGCAAGCACAATAAGTCAAACTCAGCACATATTTGGGTCATGTTTATGTTTTTTCTTCAACTTGCAGATATTTAATATCTAAATCACCTGGTGTTCATCTCCATTGTCCTTTTCTGAATTTATGTTTAAGTACCTTAACATCAAACTCAATTTCATTCAATATTACATACCTTTTAGTTTCTGTTTTTATTATTGATGGATGTTTGCATAATTTTTTTGTGCCTAAGCACCAAACTTAAAAAGATTCTATATACCCTTGCAAATGCTGCTGCAATTATTGTAGAAGGCTTCTCATTTCATGCAAGTCTTTCCCCACAGAAATTATGACTTTTAAGCCAAAGGTTTTTAACACATCACATGATTGTTGTGGTTCTATTGGTTGGTAATGAAGTTTCAATAATATATAATTGCTTATAAATTATAATAATTCACTCCTTAACAGCATCATGGGCAAACCTACATCAAAGTGACTGCAGCAATTCAAAAGGGCAGCTCACCACCAACCTCTCAAGGACAACTAAAGATGGATAATAAATGCTGGCCCAGCCAATGAAGCACATATCCCATGAATGAATAATAATAAAAACCTTCTCCAGCATCTAGCTTTCCGGAAAAATACAGTGAAGCAAAATACCAAATTGTGGTGTTCTGACTGATTTTATTGGAAAGAACAGTATTAACATACTGTCCAACAGACAGCACAAACAGCTGGATAGATATGCAGTCACCGAAATATTTGGGGATGGGAGAGAGTAGACCTCTAAATGGGGTGTACTGATGATTCGATAGAAAAATAGGGGCTTGGACTAAATGCCAGGAAGTTGTGAAAATCCAGAGGTCTTAGGCAAATGAAAGAGATCAAGAGATATTCAAAGATCAATCCTCTATGCAATTTACATACAATCTACAAAATCGAAGTGTGATACTTGGATGAATAAGATGTTTTCCCAAGAATTACAAGAGTGCAAATCAACTCGTCTTAGGCTAAAATACTTATTGATTTGGAAGATGGCTCCATCCAGAATAGGTAATTCAAAGCAAAGTGGATGCCATGTTTATGATCAGAGAGTTACTAGAAATTCCAAGCTATCTACATAAGCTTTCAGAGGAAAGTGAAACAACCAGCTGTTATGTTGAGTCACGAGAATGAAGTTCTTGGAATACCTGAAAGCAACTGAGGCAATTTACTGTATAGTGGCTGATGGAGTGGAGAGCAGTGATGGAGCTAGAAATTTGAAATAAAATTGTTAGTGGAACAGTGAGTTTTGTGCAGGAATATGTGGTTTAGACAAAATAACTGAGGGAATGGCAAGTTAGTGGAACTTTCGCTAGGTTTTTGTCCTTGATAACATGCTTATCTCTTTAGTTCTGGTTGACTGTGCATTACAAATCTCTTTCTACAATTACTGGAGGCAAAAATGTCACCTTTTACTCCAAATTCTGGATATGTTCTCCAATCCAATCGGTCTCATCATCCATCCCTAAGTCTCCTTAAAAATCCATATTCCTGACTCTCTTAATGCTAATTCCTAACTCTGTTTCCATTACTATTTGTCAGACATCTCCTTGTTGGTGTTATGCTGTGAAAGATCTTGTTTCTTTTTGCTTTACAAATTCTGTTTGTTATTTATCACAGATTCCCTTCATTTTGTTTAATCAATACTGCTAGTTGTTATGTGACAAATATTTAACGTATGCATTGTTTCTAAATTTCAGGTGAACATTGTCATGTAGCAATTCTCTTACTAGATCATCATGATGGAGAATTTAATATTCATTGTCTGTTCTATTCTCATTTCTTCTTTCCTATCATTACGGAGGCATGGTTACAAGAGATCAGACCCAGGAACTAAATATTTAGGGGTATGTAACTTTTCTAAAGGACAGGTAGGATGAGAAAGTTGACCTGCCCTATCAAGCCCCCGAAGAATCTTCTATGTTTCAATAAAGTTGCTTCTCATTCTTTTATATTTCCAATAAGTAAAGGTCTAACCTACTCAACCTCTACTCATAAGACAGTCAGTCCATACCTGGTATTAGTCCTGATGAAGAGCAAATGTCCGAAACATCAACTCTTCTGATCTGCAGATGCTGCCTGACCTGCTGTGCTTTTCCAGACCCATACTTTTCAGCTCTGACTCTCCAACATCTGCAGTCCTCACTTTCTCTCATACATAGTATCAGCCTAGTGAGCCTTCTCTGGACTGTCTCCAATGCCAGTACATCCTCCTTAGATAAGGGACCCAAAATTGTTCACAGAATTCCATCGGTGGTCTGTCTAATGCTTGTATGTACTCATTGAAATAAAGGCCAATATTCGATTTGCTTTCCCTAGTGCCTGAACTTGGATTTTTTTTTGTGATTTATGCAGTCGGACTCCTAAATTTCCCTGTTCCCTTGCTTCCTGCAGTCTTTCTCCATTTAAATAACAGCTCCTCTATTCTTCCTGTCAGAGTTCATAACCCACATTATATTCCAACTGCCAAGTTTCTGCCCACTTGCTTAACCCCTCTATATCTGGTCATAAGTTTGCTCATTGAGCTGGTAGATTTGTTCTCAGACGTTTCGTCACCATACCAGGTAACATCACTGAGCCTCTGCTGAAGCACTGGCGTTCTGTCCCGCTTGGTCTGTTGTGGCGGGTGATATCACTACCAGTTCTTTTTCCGAGAATTTGGTAAATGGGGTTCAAATCGATGTGTTTATTAATGGAATTCCGATTTGAATGCCAGGCCTCTAGGAATTCCTGTGCACGTCATTGTTAAACCTGTCCTAGGATGGATATATTGTCCCAGTCAAACTGGTGTCCCCTTTGGCTGTGTGTATAGATACTAGTGATAGTTGGTTATGTCTTTTGGTAGCCAGTTGGTGTTCATCCTGGTGGCTAGTTTCCTGCCCGTTTGTCCAATGTAATGTTTGTTGCAGTCTTTGCAGAGTATTTTGTATATGATGTTCATTCTGCTGGTTGTTGGTACGGGATGGCTCGAGTCTCTGGGCATGTTGTGTCTTCTTGTTGAGGTCTGCTGTGTAGGAATCGGCGGACCGCATTTATCGGATACTCATTGTTCTTGAATGAGGTGTTTTTCCTCGGCTTCTTGTAGTTCCTGTGTACTGCAGTGTGTTGTGGCTCATTTAAGTAATGTCTTGATGCAGCTCCATTGTGGGTGTTGGGATGATTGCTCCTATAGCTGAGTATCTGGTCAGTGTGTATGGCTTTCCTGTAAACGCTGGTCTGCAGCTCTCTGTTGGTGTTTTGTTCTACTGTGACGTACTCTTGGTGAACTTTATATCATAAAAGATGTTGTTTATGTGTTTGTGGGTTTCTTTTAATTTGTTGTGTTTTGTGATCACAAAAATTCCTAGACGTCACAGTAGAACAGAGACTCTAGCCACCCTGCCATCGAATAAAGACATCTCAAAGATGACGACCAGACTACTCTGGGCACCTGGGCCCACAAACTTACCACCACACTGAAACAGCTCTGGATGAATTTAAAGGACTCCGTACCAACAACCAGTAGAATGAATGTCATGTATAAAATATCCTGCAAGGACTGCAACAAACATTACATTGGGCAAACAGTTAGGAAACTAGCCACTAGGATACATGAGCACCAACTAGTCACTAAAACACATGACCAACTATCACTAGTATCCATACACACAGACGAAGAGGGACACTACTTCGATTGGGACATCTATCCTGGGACAGGCTAAACAAAGACACGCAAATTCCTAGAGGCCTGGCATTCAAATCGGAACTACATCAACAAACATATTGACTTGGAATCCATTTACCAATCTCTCAGAAAAAGAACTGGAAGTGATATCAACCACAACAGACCAAGACACAGAAATAGCAAGTGGGACAGAACACTGATGATGTTACCTAGCATGGTGATGAAATATCTGAGAACAAATCTTCCGGCTCAGCAAGCAAACTTACAACCTGATCCACAACCTGAGTTACAAATCTTCTCCAAAATTGCTCTCTACATCTACTTGAAGACTCTTTGTGTCATTCTCACCACTCGCCTTCCTATTCTTTTTGTATCATCCATAAACCTGGTCATGGTACATTCACTTTCCTAATCTAAACCAAAAATATACATTATAAATAATTGTGGCACCAGCATTGGTCCCTATGACTCATCACTCGTTATGAGCTACCACCTTGAAAAGTCTTCTATCATTTCGCTAATTTCCTATCTATGCTAATACATTACTTCCAATAACATGGAGTCTTATCTTATTAAATAGCATAATTGTTCCTTCCTACATTTTGAAATGTAGTCACTCTGTTATAATTTAGAAAATGTGGTCACTGCTTGTTTTAAAGTAGAGGTCCACATAACCTGTTTTCATGATGTTGGCTAAACCATAAGTATCTGCTTCGGATTCTGAAACTCCATATTCTAGTTGTGATGATTGAACGTATAAGACCTGACAAACCAAATATCATTTGCATGACTGCACGCCTTCAGGCAAATCTCTGCTGTGGGTTTAGACACATAGAATTAGACAGTAACTCAAACATGAAAGATTGGACTGCAGCTAGACATTATTCTAATTCGGAGTTCTTCTTTCACCCTATATCCCCGTCTTTTTCAGTTTTTGAACGACAGTCTTTAAAAAAAATCTATATCGAAAACATCGAAGTATAAATCGCATATCAAAAACCGATGATTTCCAAAACAAGTTTTTTTTTGGCACTTACTTGCATTTTATCGTATATCAATTATTAAGATTTTCAACTAATATTGCTCATCAGATGATTTGGTACGGCTGGCCACTCAGCAGATCCTGAGAATTTGATGACATGTCCCATTATTTTCTCAACTGTACAGTTTTGCAATAAGACGGACGTGAAAGTAATGTTTGCAGCCAATCTGAGCAATAGCAAATCACTTGCCACAACAAATTCTTCGCCCTAAATCTTCGGTAGATATTTCAGCCATCTCCATCCATTGACAAATAAAAACCTCAGACACAACATTCATTAACATTAAAGATCTGACTAGACCGAGAGAAAGTAAACACCAAGATTAAATTCAGATTCTCTATTAAACATAATAACGCGCTGAAAACATTAATCAGCATTTACTGCATATAATAAACGCTGGGCCAATACTTTTGCTGCAGATTGGTCAGGCTCTGCAGAGGGCGGTGCTCCCACTCACTGAGCTGGTGGTCGGTTCAAGAACAGAGAACTAGGCCGCGGCGCCACATACCCCCTTTCCTCAAAGCCAATTGGTTGCTGGCCGACCTCGCAGCCAATAGGCGACGGGTTTATTAAAAGGGCCATGGTAACGTGCTCTTGGCTCGCATCACCGGGACATTTGGGTCTTGATGCTGCGAAGGGGGACGGCGTAGATTTTTATCATTCCCGATGTGTCAGTGCACTGAATGCTGAAAGGCCCAGCCGCCCCTTCCTTTCCTCTGATTTATACGGTAAGTTCGTAACTTTACGCGGAGCCTCTTCGTGCAATGAGCAGCGGGTCTAGAATGTTTGTCCAAGAACCATAAACAGCATCGTAGCTTTTACTTTGTGCGACGTTAAGTATTAAAATGAGCTTAACTTGTTTTTGTTTCTAGTTCATTGTTAATATGGAAACTTTTAAAAAGTTAATCAACAGGCCCAATTTGGATAATCATCGTTTACTATATGCAGTATTTAGATGGTCTGGCTCAGTGTGTGAAGTCTTTTTGTCATAGATGTTTATATTGGAGCCACACGGAAAGTTTAGCCTCCTTTGTTATCACTGGTCTCCAAATAACTCGAGCTGCATATTGACCTTGGTTGTTTTTTTTTCTCTGATTTTTTTTGGCTCCAGTTGGGTTTAGTGTCAGATTGGACTTCTCCGTTGTTGCAGGTCTACAACATTCCAAGTGGGTCAAGCCAACAAATAATATAAACAGGATGGCATTCTGTTGATAAGGGGCTTGTGCCACTTCATCCTAAATGACATTTGGTATTGGAAATAGTAGGTTATTCAAAATGTTGAACCAAAAGAAAAGTGGATGCTTGAAATCAAACAAAAGTAAAACTGCTGGGAAGGTTTACAGGCCTGGCAGCATCTGTGGAGAGAAAGCAGAGTTTGTTTCTTCATAATATAATTAAACCCATGCAGGGCATTACCCTATTACCCTGCATTGCAAGCTTAGCTGCCCAGCTAACTGTCTCCCTGCCCCAAATAATCATTGAATATCCTCTTTAATTCCTTGATTTAACCTACATCAGCCATATTATTTGCCATTTGACTCATCAAATTCACTTATGACTCTGTATTCAGTTTGAAGTGTTGACTGCCTCTTTCTGAAGTGTGGCTGTCACTAATTTGGAATGAATTTTACCCTAAAGTGAACATTTATATATTTCTAGATATCTAGAGATCTGAGAGTTTGGGTCCATTGTACCCTGAAGGTGGCTGCACAGGTGAATAGAGTGATCAAGAAGGCATATGGTATGCTTGCCTTCATCGGATGGGGTATTGAATATAAGAGCTGGCAGGTCATGTTAAAATTGTACAAGACTTTTTTTAGTTTGACCGCATTTAGAATACTGTGTACAGTTCTGGTCGCCCCCATTACCAAAAGGATGTGGACGATTTGGAGAGGGTGCAGAGAAGGTTTACGAGGATGTTGCCTGGTATGGAAGGTGCTAGCTATGAAGAGAGATTGTTTTCATTAGAGAAAAGGAAATTGAGGAGGGACCTGATTGAGGTCTACAAAATCATGAAGGGTATAGGCAGGGTGGATAGAGAAGCTTTTTCCAAGGGTGAGGGATTCAGTAATGAGAGGTCACTCGTTCAAGGTGAGACGAAAAGTTTAAAGGGGAATACATGCGGAAAGTATTTTACACAGGGTGGTAGGTGCCTGGAATGTGTTGCCTGCAGAGCATTTGGAAGCAGGCATGATGTGTCTGGAAAGATGCATGAATAGGTGGGGATCAGAGGGATGCAGATGCTTAGGAACTGGGCAATAGGTTTAGTCAAGATTTGGATCGGTTCAGGCTTGGAGGGCCAAAGGGTCTGTTGCTGGGCTGCAAATTTTCCTTATATATGGAATATTGCACTGCTTTTGTGGCATTTTTTTTTTAACTTTGCAGATGATTCCAATATGGCAAAACAAACCTTATGGATCCTCTCGCAGTGTTGTTCGAATGATCGGATCAAACCTCCCTTTGAAACCGTGTCCTCGAGTTTGTTTTCAGGTAATGGGTGATGTTTTGATAGTGAATGTTTAGCTGTGTGATGTTGAAAAACATTAGTACTGGAATATACTTTGAACTATTTCACTAATTGGGCTTAAATACATAAATTCTTAGCACACCAACTATGACTTCGTTTGGGAAGACACTTTTTAAACTTTTCTTGAAATTACTGAAATCTTGCTTCCTGTTTAATCCATTTCAACAATATGACATGGTCGAATAATGCTTCTTATCACATTGGCTCCCAGAAGTCAGTTTGGTGACCTCATGGTACCACTTCTAAGGCATCAATATTATCTGACTAGAGCTGGGTATGTTGTCTGTTATGCATGCTATTTTGTTATGGGGGGGATGGTGATTTTGTAATGTTCCCAGACTAGCTGCTTGTCCAGAGGGTCAAGCTAATTCTCAATTGGGACACTGATTCAAATCCTGCAACATTAGCTTCTCGAATTTAAATTCATTTATATCTGGAGGAAAAAGCAAATCTCAAATGGTGATGATTTCACAATTATTGTTAAAACCCATGAGGTTCACTAATGCCCTTTAGGAATGAAATCTGTCATTTTAATCTGGTATGCTCTCTATGACTCTAGACCCATAGCAATGGTTTTGACTCTTAAATGATGTCTGAAATGGCCTAGCATGCTATCCCTTTCAAGGGAAACTAGGGTAAACAACAAATGCTAACTTTTCTTGCGATGCTCATATCCCATTGAAGAATTCAGGGGGATTTATTTAAAAGCCTTTCCATTTGTGTAGTTTGAACAGTCTTTAGAAGTTTGAATGAAGATGCTCAGATTGTGTTCCTGTGACTCCTTTTTGCAATGGGGTTGCCAGTCTGAAATGCATTACTTCCCACTAAATGCATACCTTTGTCAACAATACTTCCTTTGTCAACTAATTTGATTTTGGAAGTTTTGCAATCTGTTGAATCTCTACATTTTGTTAACATAAAATAGGTTTTGTTTATGGTTTGTGCCACAAGTTGTGAAGAGACGTTCTGTTAAATTGGTATTTTATCCTAAACTAATTTGTAAATTTTGAAGCTGCTTTTAAAACAAAAGCAGATTTAAGTGGTGAAAGATTTAAATTAGAGGGAGATGAATAGAGTATTATGTATTTATCTCTGAAAGGGACGCTTGCCTATTCTTTTCCCAACTGCCTTCTATGTACAGCTTCTGGAAGTGGGATATTGATTGCAGTTGCAGCTGCACCTGCTAGTGATTATATTGACATTAACAGGAATCACCTACATGATGTCTTCCTACTTTTTCCCCTACAGTCTTGTCTGTTGGGAAAAAATTGGAAGTTGGTTGAGTGGTGACTAGTGAAATACAGCAAGCTTTTTAATGTTAGATTTGGAGTAATCCCCTCCCTCCACATTCAGGTGAATGGGAACCTGAAACATGAGATGACTGACTTGAATATAGACAGGGCAAGACATGCTAATTTGCTTTTGGTGCACTCCTTCAAGGATATTTAGGTGTTTCTTTGCCACGTTACTGGTATTTCAGAGAATGTCTTTATTTTGGGAAGAAAACAATGTTGGGGTGAATTTTTGGGCCTTTGTTTTCTTGATTTTAAACATTCCTTAGACTTTCAATATATAGTTGAGTGGGGTGCTGGAAAAGCACAGCAGGTCAGGCAGCACCTGAGGAGCAGGGGAATCGACATTTTGGGCAAGAGCCCTTCATCAGAAATGAGGCTTGTCAGATGAGGGGGGTGGGTGTGGGGGTGGAAAAGAGTGGGGAAGATAGCTGAGAGTGCAATGAGTAATGGAGGTGGGGATAATGGTGATAAGTTGGAGGGGAGGGTGGAGCGGATAGGTGGGAAGGAAGATGAGTAGGCCATGAGGAGGTGCCAACTTGAAAGATTGGAACTGGGATAAGGTGGGGGAGGGGCAAAAGATGTTCTGTGATGCGCTCTGCAATTAGGTATCCTGTCTCCCCGATGTAGAGGAGACTGCCTCTGCCTCAGGAGCAACAGATGCAGTGAATTGTGTGGAAGTGCATGGTAAAACTCTGATGGCTGTGGAAGGCTCCTTTGGGGCCTTTGATGGAGGTGAGGGGGGACATGTGAACACAGGTTTTGCAACTCCTGCCTTGGCAGGGGAATGTTCTGGGAGGGGAGGGTGGGTTGGTGGGGGGTGGGGGGTTGGATCTGACCAGAGTCGTGGAGGGAATGATCTTTACGAAAAGTGGTTAGGGGAGGGAGATGTAGAATAGATTCAATAAATAGAATCAAGTGAATTCCTTAACTTTGTGTTGCTGCTTAGAAGTTAATTGTATTTATTTTCAAAGGAGAAGCAATTTTAAAAAAAGGATTCTGCTACTCTGATTCACTTGTTCATGAGTTAGTTTCTCACTGTTTAATTACTTTCCTACAAATAATCCTCACTTTGTATCTACATTGTGAGAACAGACTTGCAATGACTATGTTTTGTTAAAAGGCTCTAATTAATCTGGCAATTCACAAGGCTTCAGCAAATAAAACTGAAACAGCATTGCAGTTCACAATGGAGAATGCAGATAACCTCCAAGCCTCATTGCTTTCCAATCTATACCTAATTTCTCAACTTTTCAGTAAGTGGAGTTAAGGGGAGGTAATGGCCTAGTGGTATTATTTGGGATTGTGGGAGATGTAGCAGTTTGGATCAGTAATTGGCTTGCTGAAAGAAGACAGGATGGTGGTTGATGGGAAATGTTCATCTTGGAGTCCAGCTACTAGTGGTGTACCGCAAGGGTTGGTATTGGGTCCACTGCTGTTCGTCATTTTTATAAACGACCTGGATAAGGGTGTAGAAGGGTGGGTTAGTAATTTTGCAGACAACACTAAGGTCGGTGGGTTGTGGATAGTGACAAAGGATTTTGTAGGTTACAGAGAGACATGGATAAGCTGCAGAGCTGGGCTGAGGGGTGGCAAATGGAGTTTAATGTGGACAAGTGTGAGGTGATTCACTTTGGTTGGAGTAGCAGGAATGCAAAGTACTGGGCTAATGGTAAGATTCTTGGTAGTGTAGATGAGCAGAAAGATCTTGGTGTCCATGTACACAGATCCTTGAACATTGCCACCCAGGTTGACAGGGTTGTTAAGAAGGCATACAGTGTTTTAGCTTTTATTGATAGAGTTCTGGAACCATGAGGTTATGCTGCAGCTGTACAAAGCTCTGGTGTGGCTGCACTTGGAGTATTGTGTACATTTCTGGTCACTGCATTATAAGAAGGATGTGGAAGCTTTGGAAAGGGTGCAGGAGATTTACTAGGATGTTATGTTATGGAGGGAAGGTCTAACGAGGAAAGGCTGAGGGACTTGAGGCTGTTTTCGTTAGAGAGAAGCTGGTTGAGGTGACTTAATAGAGACATAAGATAATCAGAGGGTTAGATAGGGTGGACAGGGAGAGCCTTTTTTCCAAGTATGGTGATGGTGAGCACGAGGAGGCATAGCTTTAAATTGAGGGATGATAGATTTAGGACAGACGTCAGAAGTTTCTTTACTCCATAGTAAGGGTATGGAATGCTTTGCCTGCAACAGTAGTAGATTCGCCAACTTTATGTACATTTAAGTCTTTATTGGACAAGCATATGGAAGTACATCGAATAGTGTAGGTTAAGTGGGCGTCAGATTGGTATGACAGGTCGGCACAAATTCAAGGGCCTGTACTGCGCTGTAATGTTCTATGATCCCTGTACAGGCAGAGTCTATATTTCACATTTGACTAATAAACTTGTGACTGTGGGTTTCATAGAAATTTGGTTTGGAGACACTTGAGCATTTGACATAAAATCAATGCATTACCAATACAGTAACTGTCAAAATCAAGTTGATCTGACCACAAATACATGTGACTTTTGATCCAAGTTATTTGTCTGGCTTCTTACATTGTTTAATGTTTCTTACCATTTCCTCTTGATGTGAAACTGTGCCTCAAAATTCCCAATCAGTTAATGGAGTGTTTTAATATTGGAGGAATCAGTCAGTATGGAAAAGGCCCTTTGGCCCTCTGACTCTGTACCACCAAAACTACACAAAATTTACAAAATTCCTACTTTCCAGCACTTTGCTCATAGCCTGAAGTATTACGACACTTCAAGTGCTCATCCAAGTACTTTTAAAGGTTGAGGTTTCCCACCTCTGTCAATGCATTCCAGATTTCCATCACCCCTCTGGTTTTAAAAAAAAGTTTTCCTCAAATCCCCTCTAAACCTTTTGCCTTCTTCTTAGAATTATGCCACTCATTATTGACCCTTCAACTAAGGGAACAGATGCGTTCTATCCATCTTGTCCATGCTGCTCAATGTGGTCCTCTCACAGCCTTGTATACTCTGAAGAAGACAAACCAACCTAACCAAATAGCTTTTCATAGCTAAACCACTCTAGCACAGGCAACATCCTGATGAATCTTATCTGCATCCCCTCCAGTGCAATCACATCTTTCTAATAGTGCTGTGACCTGAACTCTGTGCAGGCCTCCAGTTATGACTAAACAAAGTCCTACACATCTCCAACCTCCCTGCTGTTATCTGTGCCACGACTGATAAAGGCAAATGTCCTGTTTGCTACACCATCTATGAGGTATTCAAGGATCTGTGAGCAAGCAGTCCAAGATCCCTTCATTCCTTTTGAGCTCCCTAGTGTCCTGCCATTCATTGAGAATGCCATTGTTTTGTTGTTACATCAAACGTACATTACCTCAGACTTATCTAGGATAAATTCCATCTGTTACTTGTCTGTCCATTTGAGCAACCCATCTAGGTCCTCCTGTAACCAAAGACCTTCTTTCAGACTGCAAATCAGCTGGCAACTCATTGTGAAATCTGCAAATCTTTCCCCCATGTTTTCTTCTCTATAGTTTGTCTGTCATGAGCAATGAAAGCCAACATTGATCCCTGTGATATGCCATGAGACACCAGCCTTCAGTCACACAAACTGCCTTTACCCACCACCCTCTAACTCCTACCACTTAGCCAATTTTAGATTCAGCTTTGCAAATTACCCCCCAGGACCCATGTGCTTTTCCAGTCTTTTGTCTTCCAGCTGGGACCATGTCAAAGGCTTTTCTGAAATCCAAGAAATCAGTAATTTTTCTCATCCTGCCCTTCTGATTGAATAAATAAAAAAAGACAGTGCATTTGGTGTTAGATATTTGAAGTATGAGTGATTGAGTGGGAGGGGGCAGCCTTAAACGGTAACTTTCAAGAAGGAATATGAAACTAATAAGGTGGGGAAATGCTGTGTTCATGGATGCATTCTAAAAGTTGACCTTGCTGTATTGCCATACTTGAGGCTTATCAATCTATGAAAGTACATTAGCATCTTCATGTTTAGGGTGAAATAAATACAAATTTACAGAATGTGTAAATGTGCCCAATGGAATGCCAGCACCTACTTTCTACCTAATTCTTGCGCGGCTGCAATTTTGAATGAAAATGGAAAATACCATGGGTCTAATGAAATTCATAACTTTTAGCTAGTTTTGAGGAATCACATTGCGGTAGTCCTTGTGACTTAGCTCTGTTTTCCAGATCATATTTTAAACTGCTTAAACTTGAGCAATATGTATTTTGTGAAGTAATAAGGTAATGCAAAACTTTACCTATTAATGCAGGAATGTCTTTTACAAAGCAACGAAAATAAATCAATTTACTGTTGGTCTGAACAAATTAATCAATCATTCATTAATGCAATCCTGTAATTTTGTGCCCCCCGCAGCTTGTTCCAGGACTCACTGCAGCTGAGTCCCTAAATTCTATGCAGAAAGATAAACCAGCTGTGCCAACCTTAGCAGACATTGCGTGGATAGCTGCAGATGAGGGGGAATCTTTCACCAGGATGAGGTAATCCCTAAATTGTGCAGTTGACTTGAAGTAGTGGTCCCTCTTGGTAGAGTTGTACAATGGTACGCTTTCATAACTCCTTAGTACACTTAATATCTTCTCGGTAATAAGTGTTTTTTTTTCTGCCTCATCTTAGCTTGTGGAAAGAATATTGTTACAGTGATAATAGGACAGACTGCTGCTTTTCTGATCTTTGATACATGACACTCGTCCAGATATGTTTTTAAGTTTGCATTTGTGCTTTATATTTTCCTGACTTCTTCTGTAATCATTTCCATTGCATTTGTTTTCTCATTTTTTTTTCTTGAACTTCAGTGATCAAAACTACTAATGTGAAAACAATTGAAGAATTTGTGAAAGAAAAAGAAATGACTGATTTAGCTTGTTTTCTTGTATTTTAACTTTTTTAATTAGGTAAGCTACAGGGGCATGCTCATAAGGCTGAATATTTTATTAACCATTTCATAAGCAGTCATGGAGTTGTACAGTACAAAAGCAGACCCTTCAGTCCAACCAGTTCATGCTGACCAGATATGCTAAATAGATCTAGTCCCATATTAACTTTTAACTCAGCCCTCTAAACTCTTCCTATTCATATACCCTTCCAGATGTGTTTTAAATATTGTAATTGTACCTGCTTCCACCACTCCGTGGCAGCTCATTCCCTACGTGCACTGCTCTGTGGAAAAAGCTGCCCCTTGGGTCCCTTTTTTAAATCTTAACCCTCTCACCTTAAACTTATGCCTTCTAGTTTTGGACTCCCTCACCCTGGGAAAAGACCTTGGCTATTCACCCTCTCCATGCCCCTCATGATTTTATAATCTGTGACCCCACAGCATCTGCTCCAGGGAAAATAACCCCAGGCTGTGCAGCTTCTCCCCATAGCTCAAGCCCTCCAACCCTGACAACATCTTTCTAAATCCTTTCTGAAACCTTTCAAGTTTCAAACTATCCTCCTTAAAGCAGGAAAACCCCAGTTGAACACAGTATTCCAAAAGTGGCCTCACCAATGTCCTGTACAGTCGCAGCATGATCTCCCAATTCCTATACTCATTGCACTGACCTAGAAAGGAAAGTATACCAAACTTTCCTTCACTATCCCATCTATCTGCAACTCCACTTTCAAGGAATTATGAGCCTGCACTCCAAGGTCTCTCCCTAGGACCTTACCCTTCAATGTTTAAGTCCTGCCTGATTTGCTTTAACAAAATGCAATACCTCACACCTAAATTAAATTCCAACTGCCACTCCTTGATGTATCTATCTAGATCCCGTTGTACTCGGGGATAGCCTTCTTCACTACTATGCTACCAATTTTGGTTATCTGCAAACTTACTAACCATACCTCATATTCAATCATTTATATAAATGACAAATCAGTGGACACGGCACCGATCCTTGCAAAACATTGCTGGTCATGCCTCCAGTCTGAAAAACAACCTTCCACTAACACACTATCTCCTACGTTCAAGCCAATTTTGATTAGATTAAATTCACAACTGGCCCTTCGGCTCAACCAGTCCACACCAACCCTCTGAGTAATCCACCCAGACCCATTTCCCTCTGATTAATACGCCCAACATTTGGACAATTTAGCATGGTCAATTCACCTGACCTGCACGTTTTTGGACTGCGGGAGGAAACCCATGCAGGCACAGGGAGAATGTGCAAACTCCACACACAGTTGCTTCAGGCTGGAATCGAACCTGAGACGCTGGTGCTGAGAGGCAACAATGTTAACCACTGAGCCACTGTGCCACTATCCAAATGGCTAGTTTTCCCTGGATTCCATGTGATCTAACCAGTCTGCCATGCAGAACCTTGTCAAACGCCTTACTGAAGTCCACGTAGACTGATGTCCACTGCTCTGCCTTCATCAATCATCTTTGTCACTTCTTATTTTTAAAAAAAATCAAGTTAGTGAGACATGAATTCCCAAGCACAAAGCCATGTTAACTATCCGTAATCAGTCTTTGCCTTTCCAAATACAAATAATTCCCCACCCTTAGAATCCCCTCTAACAACTTGCCCACCATTGACCTCAAGCTCATTGGTTTATAGTTCCTGCCTTTTCCTTGCCATGTTTCTTTAAATATTGGTACCGTGTTAGCCAAACTCCAGTCTTCTGGCACCTCACCCATGGCTTTTGATGAATTAAATATCTCCAAGGGCCCATCAATCAATTCCCTAGCTTCCCCAAGATTCTGGGACACACCTGATCCGGTCCCAGGGATTTATCAACCTTATGTATTTTAAGATATTCAGTGCCACCATCTCTGTAATATGGGCACTTTTCAAGGTATCACTATTTATTTCTCCGTTTTCTGTCTTCTCCATCCTTCTGCATAGCAATTACTGATGCGAAATATTCATTTAGTATCTTCCCCCCCCCCCCCCCCCCATCTCCTGTGGTTCCACATAGTTGGCTGCTTTGATCTTTGAGGGGTCCTATTCTCTCCCTGGTTAGTGTTTTGTCCTCACTGTATTTGCAGAATCTCTTAACATTCTCCTCTGTCCTATTGCTATATCATTTCCCCATTTTTTTTTTTTTTTGCCATTCTGATTTCAGTCTTGAGTATATTCTTGCTGCTTTTATAATCTTACTCTAGGGAATTACTTGATCCCTGCTATCTATACCTGTCATTTGCCACCTCCTTTGTCTTCATCAGAGCCTCCATTTCTCTAGGCATCAGCATTCCCTACACCTACCAGCCTTGCCCTTGACAGTAACACAAACATACTGCCTCTGGACTCTGTCATTTCTTTGAAGGCCTTCCACATTCCAACCACCCCTTTACCTGTGAATAACCTCTAACTTCTGAAATTCTTGCCTAATACCACCAAAACTGGCCGGCCTTTTCATTTCGATGAGGTCTGTCCTTTTCCATAAGTAACAAAGTTATGATCACTGGCCCCAAAATACTCCCCCAATGACACTTCAGTCACTTGCCCTGTCATATTTCCTAAGAGAAGGTCAAGTTTTGCTGCTTTAGCAAGTATGTCAACATATTGAATAAGAAAAGTTTCTTGTACATGCTTAACAAATTTCTCTCCATCCAAGCTCTTAATACCAAGACAGTCTCAGTTTATGTTTGGAAAGTTAAAATCCCCTACTGCTGCCACCTATTATTTTTACAGATAATTAAAATCTCCTTACAAATTTGCTTCTCAATTTCTCACCGACTATTCCAATCCCAGTAAGATGGTCGTCCCTTTCTTATTTCTCCATTCCACCAAAATAATTTAAGTTGACATACTTTCAAGAATATCCTCTTGATGAACAGGAGCATAACATGTGCACAGTTAGCTGTACTTGTCAAAACATTAAGATCCAAACATCTTTGGTCACTATCTGTCTAACTTTTTCAAAAGTAGTCAAGTACCTTTTTACTCCACCTTTCAATAAGTTTAAGGCCTAAGTGTAGACTTTTAATTCAATCAAATCCCTTATCCTCTGAACTATTACCTCTTCTTTATTTACTAACTGTAAGCTTTCTGTGGCCAGAAAGCTTTGTTGTTTAATTACCCTATTTCTTTTTAGATCAGCACTTTTAATTCCATCACCTTTTCCATTAGTTTTTTTTCTCCTCCTCTATTTCTTGCTTTCTTAATTCAAATACTTTATTTGTTAACCCCCAATTCAAATATTTTTTCACTTCTAACTCTACCTTTAGCTATTTATAGTTATCATCTCAATTTCAGATTTCCCTCCTCCTGAATGTTGGATAATCACATTTGGCATCCCCTATTGAGATGCTTTTAGTTTTGTTTTCACTTTATCTGCTAACTCCAATTTTAATCCTAGTCTATCTTCTAATTTCAGAAAATGTTTGCAATATTGCATGTATTTAGAAAATAGCTGTGAATCAACCTCTCAACAAGTTTGTTACGTTTAACGCATCATCTGCACATGTTTCTTTGAGAGACATTGATCCCTCTTGGATTCAAATTCTGGCAATAGCCTCCAGTCATTACGGAGCCAGCTAATGTTACTACTTGACAATCGGGTCCCAGAATGAAAACTGATTTGCTATTTCAACATGATGGTCATTCATTGAAATATAAGTGCACACTGATGCATTTTTTCCCCCTAAAACTGACTACTTTATGAGAAGTTCAATATGTAAAAAAAAATGATGTTTTAAAAAAAAAGGCAGGCTATCTAGATTTGAAGCATGGTTTGAGACATCTTAAAATACGCAGCATAGTTTTCATCTGTTTCTCAAAAACATTTGTCAAATCTAGTGTGCTGACCTCTTTCTCTTAAATCTTTAAATTAAACTCCAATGATTGTACACTGTTCTTTTCTGTGAACTGTCTTATATGAATACCCATTAAACTGGAAGTTTAGAATTTCTTGCCCTTTTCATAATCTGCTGATTTCTAACCCAATATACTTTGGTCTGAAATTTACTCTAACTTTCTACTAAAGTAACTTATTCTCTGGACTGAACTGTTGTGTGTTTTATTCCTGGCAGAGATTGTACTAGGATTGACCCTAGTTAGAATCTCGGCTGCAAATGTGTTGCTGGTCAAAGCACAGCAGGTTAGGCAGCATCTCGGGAATAGAGAATTCGACGTTTCGAGCATAAGCCCTTCATCAGGAATCATTCCTGATGAAGGGCTTATGCTCAACGTCGAATTCTCTATTCCTGAGATGCTGCCTAACCTGCTGTGCTTTGACCAGCAACACATTTGCAGCTGTGATCTCCAGCATCTGCAGACCTCATTTTTTACCCCTAGTTAGAATCTCCTCAACCTGTTTAAAAGCTTCCAATTTCGGGGTTTCTGAAGCTAAAACTAATCTTTGGTTATCCTAACCCGATAATGATATAATAGTCTTGATGTTTACATGTCAGATTGGAAATCCATTGCAAGACAAACCATCTTCTATTAATTCCAAGGGTTCCATTCTCAATTGGGTCATGGTTTCTAAAAGATCAACAGACAGTTATTTTTTAAACCATTTGTTAAAGTAACAAATGCCCACTTGCCTCTAGTTTTAAGGCCTATACGTTTCCATACAATCTTGTTTGTTTTATTTCATAGAGCTGATGCCAGACCTTACAGGGAAGAGTGGCACCCTACCCCACTCCTCATAATGCACAGAAATTCATCAGTCCCCAACTTTCGAAGGGAAGGGAGAAAACTTGAAAGTCTGAAGAAACCGGGTTTAGCTGCTCTGAACCATACAGTTGCACTTCAAGATGAGCTTAGTCGTTTGCGAGAACAAATTGCAAAAATAGTCGCTGCGCCAGAGACAAAAATGGATACTAGTAAGTTTTGAAAACATTACCACTCCACTTAGTACCTTGCTTTGGAAAAGGGGTTTAACCTTGATTGGAGATGAAATCTTTTAAGAATGCCTTGGGTGCTATTGATTATCCACTCAGTTTGTAACAGGGAGTGTGACACCTGTGTCTCATCATACCTTGGCTTTTGTTTTCTTTGGTTTTTCCCATACTCCCCACCATTTTAACAATGACCTGACTGGAATATCAGGTTGCTAAACTGCTGATCCTACAATTGTTGTGGTTCTGCTCGCCGAGCTGGAAGTTTTTGCTGCAAACGTTTCGTTCCCTGGCTAGGGAACATCATCAGTGCTGTTGGAGCCTCGTGTGAAGCGCTGCTTTGATGTTTCCCGGAAGAAACATCAAAGCAGCGCTTCACACGAGGCTCCAACAGCACTGATGATGTTCCCTAGCCAGGGAACGAAACGTTTGCAGCAAAAACTTCCAGCTCGGCGAGCAGAACCACAACAACGGATACCCGAGCTACAAATCTTCAATCAGATTTTAGATCCTACAACTGTAAAGTGAAATAAAACTTTTTTTGAACTGTACCATTTATCAAGCTTAGGAACAGATCCAAGTAAATGTAGAGTTAAGTCAGTGTGGCGACCTTAATTGTTCACATAGGTATATATTGAAACCTTACTGTTCTCAAAGTAAAGTTTAGGGAGAGTTCAGAAGTTAGAGATAGCTGGAAGTTCTGATACCATTGTTGGAATGCAAAAAGGATGAATTGCCAAGGATTGCAGAGTTGGAAGGATTAAGGATGGATCAAGGATTTGTGGAAATAAAAAGAAATGTAGAGATGATGCAGTATAATGCAGAATTCAGTTGGAGATTTTATTGTTTAAAAAGTAAACTTAATTTGGAGTAAGAAATGGCTGAGAATCAACTGTAATTGGTTAGACTTTTGGGTTATTGACTACCACTTTACAGGGATCAAGTAGCAACTGAGCATTTCTAACTAGATACAACGTTTCTTAATTAAAGGTGGGCAGTGAGGCTGAAATTTTCATCTGGGAGGGGGCTGAAGACAAAAAAAGCCTCGCTCATTAAGAGATGCTGTTAATCGTACATGTCTTGAAGCTTGTTGCCTGCATCAGTGTGATCTCATTTTAATTGTTTGACCACTGAGATGTTTACAGCATCACTTAAAGGTGTTGTAAGTAGTGTCTTGGGAGCAGCCAATCCTGCCGTACTGTATGATTATCATCGATCATTTTGTGGCCTTCCACCTACCCCAATCACACTTGATTCTTTGGTCTATCAAAAAAATCTACCTATTTCAACCTTCAATAAATGCAATGACCTGGAATCTACCGTTTTGAGAAGAGAATTCTGCAGACTAACCATGCTTTGAGTTAGAAGATATTTCTTCTACGTTTCCATTTTAAAAGGGGATATCTTGAATGCATTCATTCTTCATATAAGAAACTTGCATTGAATAACAAGAGAATCTCATTTCATTTTGTCTTTCAGCATCTGCCCCTCTTACTCCAGAACTTTGTTCTCCTGACACATCGAGTATTGCCTGCTCTTTACCAGATTTTGAATCCGCATACCCTCCTTTAGCATCATTTACTATAAATGATGATATTCCGGAGTCCGACGAGCCAGAATCTTTGAGTCTCGCATCCTTTTCCATTGCTGCTTCATCAAACTTTGACTTTGACTTTGAAAATAAGGGGCAGGATTTAACAATGAATGACGATGCTGACGATGAGACCTCCTGCCTTTCAAAGTCCACCAGCTTTGCAGACATGATGGATATTCTGAAAGATATGAATAGGGTTAAATTAAATTCGCTGCAGGGGTGAGTTGGAAATGCCTGTGACTTTAATATAATCTGCTGAGTAGTCTTAAACTGAGACAACAAGCTGGAATATCAGATTATTTGGAGATTAATGTTGCAGGCTGATAGAGGAAACATTTCTCTTTTGCACAAGTGAACAAAAAATTTGTGAAATTTTTAATGAAAGACAGTGTAAGCTCTACATACCAGAAGTATCTGGTTGAATTTGTGCTCTGTGTAGACTTAATTGATCTCAATAAGTGATGTATGTCCTTGATGCTCATGACCTAGGAGGAAGAAATTATTGGGTGAGAGGGGGGTTTAAAGAGGGGAATTCATCTGAAATGACTTTGAAAGGAATATTGTTTGCCAGCCAAATTAAGTTGCAAATGCTATAATCAAAGCTGAAATTCTTACACTTAGTACTGTGAATGTTCTAAGAGCTAGAATTCAATGACTTCCTTTTGGTCTGGAGTGAAGGTGAGGGCCATATTTTCCAACTTTGGATTGATTTTTTCTGAGGCTCATATAATCTCCAATTGTCAAACATTTCAAATGAGCATGAAAGTGACATGCTATAAGGTTTCCTTTTGTGAAATCAAAGGATTTTCCCATGCCACTCCCCACTCTCCCATACCCACAAAAATTAAACCTGGAAAATGTCAGAATGCTAGCTAGTAACATTGATACAAATGTGTTTTTATAATAACAATCCATAGTGCCAAAGTGTTTGCAGAACAAAAATTTCTCCCCAGTCGCAAAAGCATGTAGTTCAGTGTTGTATGTTGACGTTTATCCAAAAAAGACACACCTTCTGATAAATGCATGCTAGGCCTCAGTTGAGAAATTTACAGTTCCATCACAGCCATTCTTGTATGTGTTTTTGATTAAACTTGGGTTAAGAGGCTTAAGCTTTGATATCCTTTTAAGATATGTATGACAACTGAATTTACAGGCATGCACAACTATATAAATCAGATTGAAATTCCATTTAGCTCATTTTTCCAATGCTGCTACTTTGAAAGCCCTGTTCATTAGGCTCTTTGCCCTGCAGCTATTTCCTCTTCAAGTGTTTATTTTGTTTTATTTTGAAATGGCTACATTTTGTGCTTTGAAACTACCAGCCTGAATGCTCCATTTTCTGGATTCTGCTGTGTCATCCTTTTCTTCTTTTTTAAAAATAAATCCATTCATTAAAGGATGCTCTAACATAGCATAGCCCTTGAGGATGGGACACATTGGAATTGTTAAACCTTTTTATTTTTGAAAAATTAACTTCAGTGAGATTGTCAACTAAGCAGTAGAATCACTTTTTTTTTTAAATAATGGTGTGACTGAGAAGTTGATGAGAGGAGATGGCAGAGTTAGAGGCAACGCATCCATGTGAATACCATTAACTGACCTTTGTTTTATCAGCACTGCACTTTGGTGTATGCTGGATAAAGCAAAGTTTATATTGCTATTTAATCTGTTACTGTCATAACTCTCATTTATTAAAAATCTTCTCCTGTGGTTCCAGGGGACATTATTTGCTCCTTCAATCCTATTACTTCTACAGAACATGTTTCTGTGCTTCTATAGCCTGTCCTGCATCAATCCCTAAACAAAACTGAAGGAGTTGCCAAAGCAGCTGTATTAAGTCAGTGTCTCCTGGCTTTGTACTGGAACAGGAAGTCTGCCATGGTATCAGAATTCACTGTCCACCCAGTCCATCAGCAAATGTACCATGCCACTGACAGTTGTACATCTGATGAAGCACTCAAACCACAATTGTCAGTGTTCCTCCGTGTGACACCTTACTTGATTCCCTCCCACTCACCAATTAATTTCTTGATTACAGGGAGTGATAAACATTGAAGGAACAAGGCAGCGAATGGGAGGGAGGCAGTGAGGAGTCAGGAGTGGTGCTATGTGAATTTCCTGATTGTGGGATTTGAATTAAGCTGACTTAAACATTTTGAAATAAACCCTTTTATCTTTCTTGCAAGCATATATGTGACATTGCTAGCAGTGACATTGTAAGTACTGAGACTGTATGAGTTGAGTCTGACTGTACAGCTGCACTGAAAGGTATTTTAAGGTTGGAGTCTAAATTATGCTTTTTTTTTCCTTGACTTGACCCACACAGCATGTTCTCTTTGGAATGGAATGCTTCCACTATTTGGAATGATATTTGGTAAATGTTGCAGTTCCAGATTTATATTGGTGTGTAAACTGTCTTTACATTTTCCTCTCCACCACTGATGCTTCTAGGACATGGTGAATCTTGCTTCAGTTTTGTAGCAGAGTTTCCAATGGATTAATCTAAATTTAGACCTTGCCAGTAGACCTCAGCTGCTAACATCTTAGACATCAATTGTGGTGATATTAATACTGAAAGCATCCAAATTGATTTAAGAAAATGAGACTGAGACATAGCCAATGGTACAATAGTTAGTCTTTTGCAGTTTGTCACAATTGTGTAATTTGTATTCCAACCTTGTTGCATATTCCAGGTGATGCCTTTAATGTATACTAGACCATTTATAGCTTCACAAAAGAAAGCTAAAATTTGATATAGGGCAAGACTTAATTATTGAAACCATTATCACTGCAGGTCCAGGAGAGGCTCTCAGCTTTTGAGAGAGAATGACCCGTCAGTGCTTATATCGGAAGCGTTGAAACGCAAGTTCACAGTTCAAGACAGCTCTATTTTTAAGAAGGAAGACTGATCAAATAAGATCTTCAAACATCAAGTAGTAATCCCTACAAGTATGTCTTTATTGCTTATAAACCATGTACTTGAGATTTTAGGCTGTTTTAGTGCTCTGTAAAGATTTTCAGTTAACCTTCTTAGACATGTTAGGACACCGCTCTGGAGCAAGTGGAACTTGAACACATGCTGTCAAGCCTAGAGCAGAGATATGTAAGACTAGCATAAAGGGGATGAATTTGATTTAATTTCTCTTAAGTATGGGCATATGGGCAGCAATTGATGAGGACAACTAATTTCAATTTGAAAAATGGTGGGGGTGGGGTGTGTGGGGAGTAGAGACTTCAATATTTTCCTTTGGGTATTTTAAGTTTGACAGGCTGACATCAGTTGATACTACTTTCACTTTTTTATATATTAAAAAAAATCTTTATTTTGCCTTTTTCACTAGATTTAAAACCAGGATGGGAAACTGAGTCACTTGAAATGGACTGCTTTACTCTCAGCCAGTTCATACACTCTGTATGGAATCCTGCTACTTGGAGCAAGCATGATGTGTTGATCAGAAAAGCGCATAGTTTTTGCACTCAAAATTACAGGTTGTGGATACAAACCTAAATGAGGCAAGCTTGTATTTGTGCCTTGTGTATACAGATTTATTGTGGAGTAAAGCCTTCCTTATTTCTGCTATTTGTTTTTCTTTTGTTAGAAGGAATAAGTTTATGGGTTGGTGTTAAACCAGTGAATTGGGATTTATATTTGATTTACTGAATAATTTCGTGCTGAATTTTTGTCTCTATTTGGATTTTCTCCATTGACATTTGCATGTCCTGAAAGAGGCTGCACATTCAGTGAAGTGTTCAGTTGTTCCAGTTTAATTAGAAACAATGGTAACTTTTTTTAAAGTGTTACATTCAAAAGGGCAAAACAGATTGTGATCCTTTTTTCACTTCTTTGTGTCTGTTCCTCAAACTGCAATTAATCCTCTTTTTTAAAAAAAAGTTGATAAAGTTTTCTCAGTCGCATATTAGCATCCATGTGATTGGAATGCGGCTGTGCAGATTTGGGCTGAATGCCTGAAACATTTTGGTATGTTCCCCTTTTTTTAATCAATTGGCTGTGTTTTCTTTTAGTTGTTCCCTCCTTCCCATTCCCTAATGATATTCACAGAAGGTGCATCCAGATACAGTTAGTTCAGAAATTTTAACAAGTTCCTTAACTAGATGTTAATTATTGCTTACATATGTCACACAAACAATAGTCACTCAGCAGTCTGAAGTTCAATTACTGAGGGACACATGCTACCCATGCTTTGTGAGCCAATTCCAATTTTAATCTTTATTGAAAGAGATTTTATGGACCTGCTAAATTCCAGTGCTGGTTGCTGCTAGTATATTTCTGCTGTAGCTGGCCTGGAAACATTATTCCATATGTTTCCAGTTTTTGTGATATTCATTTGTAAATAGATGCCTGGATGAGAGTGAAGACACAGCTAAAGATGCAAATGGTAATGCAGTTAAAAGTTTAGTTGAGCTTGTGCAAGGTCGTGTGTTTTACATTGTCACTTAGCTGCTTGATACTTTGGTGAAATAAAGGGTTGGGTGGTCACTCATAGTACAGTAATTACATTTTTGCAAGGTTTGTGAAAGTTTGTAGCTCAGGTTGAGGTACAGGGCGTAGGTTTGCTCGCTGAGCTGTTGGTTTGATATCTAGACGTTTCATTACCGGGTTAGGTAACATCAGAGGTGGCCTCCAAGTGAAGCAAAGCTGTTGTCTCCTGCTTTCTATTTGTTTGTCCTGGATGGGGTTCCTGGGGTTTGTGGTGATGTCATTTCCTGTTTGTTTTCTGAGGGGTTGATAGATGGTATCCAGATCTGTGTGTTTATGGCATTGTGGTTGGAGTGCCACGCCTCTAAGAACTCTCTGGCATGTCTTTGCTTAGCCTGTCCCAGGATAGATGTGTTGTCCCTGTCGAAATGATGGTCGAACACACAACGAAGCTGTATCAGAACACTATTCCAACAAGCCACCACACACTGCAGCACAGACGAACTTCAGAAAACAAAGGAGAACCACCTATACATATTTAAGAGCGGATACTCAAAAAATACAGTGCGCAGATTCCTCCAGAATAAACCACGGCAAACAGACCAAACACAGCCAGAAATCCTAACCATCTTACCATACATCAAAGAAGTTTCAAAAATGACAGCCAGACTACTAAGACCCCTCAGAATCCTAGTAACGTACAAACCCATCAACACACAAACAAAAACTAACAAACTTAGAAGACCCAGTACAACCCATGGACAAAACCAATGTAGTCTACAAAATTCCACACAAGAACTGCCACAAACACTACCTAGGACAAACGGGAAGAAAGTTAGCCACCAGGATACACGAACACCAGCTAGCCACAAAAAGACACGAGCCTCTCTCCCTCGTAGCCCTACACACGCATGAAAAAAACCCACCATTTGACTGGGACAGGCTAAGCAAAGACATGCCAGAGAATTCCTAGAGGCCTGGCACTCCATCCACAACGCCATAAACAAACGCATTAGATCTAGATACCATCTATCAAACCCTCAGAAAATGAACAGGAAATGACATCACCACAAACCCCAGGAACCCCATTCAGGACAAACATATAAATAGAAAGCAGGAGACAACAGCTTTGCTTCACTTGGAGGTCACCACTGTTGATGTTACCTAGCCAGGTAATGAAATGTCTGGATATCAAACCAGCTCAGTGAGCAAACCTACACCCTGAACAGTAATTACATATTGTATTTACATAAGCTGAAATTTTAAGGTTGTTACAGGAAAGTATCATTTTATTGGCTGCATTTATTCTTGAATTAGAAATCAAAAGCAGTGTTATGAAAGACTGGGCACACATGCCTTTTCATTCTGGGTGCTTTTGTTGGATTGTGACCTACAGCAGTCTAAAGCCAAATAAGCTATTAATCTTATTAAATGAGTTCGTATCATAATTTAATTATCTTTTACTTCATCTGTGCGCACATTTGGATTTGAGGTATTAGCATTTCCTTTGAAACTGATCCAATAGTATATTACTGAGTCATTAGAATCAAAGTCCCGATTTGAAATCCCAGAGCCAACTTTTTTAAGAAAGCTAACTAACATTGTCATATTATTTTCCAGATTGTTGTATGGAAATGTTCAACAGTGCAGCTTTCTAACATCTGATTAAACTGTCACAACTTCCAGCCACCGCCTGGCCTTCTGTCATCTGCTTTGAGACAATTGTGTCTCACTTGACAGCACAAATAAGTAAATGGCAGAGACCAATCTTGCTCAGGCATGGCCAGAAGAACACATTAAATCAGCACTTAAAATTGTCTCTTTGCATTATTGCATAATTTGAATGTACAGAGGAACCTCTATTATCTGGCATTCAATTATCCAAATTTTGGATTATCTGAACAAGATTGAGGGTTCCTGATGCTTGGCTAAACTGTTATCTGGCATTTGATTTTCTGAACAAAATACTCACCGCCTGTGATTTTGGATAATTGAGGTTCCTCTGTATATGTTTAGAGTAGGATCTTTCTTGGCCCGTCTGTGGTAATCCAGAATTAACCTTCCTACTCTGCTTTATTTTATTCATTGCTTTGTATCTTTCTTTACTTCAATTATGCAAAAACTTTTCCCTTTTTATTTTGAAGAGTTTCCTTTTCAACTGCTTTCTTAACTAAATATTCCATCATCTGGTGATTTGATGATTTTTGTCTGCAATTAGTGAAAATATTTGCACTCTGAAATCCATCATTGTAGTACTTATGGGAGTGAGCCTTTGGTGGCTCAGTGGATAGCACTGCTGCCTCACAGCGCCAGGTACCCGGGTTCGATTCCAGCCTCTGGCAACTGTCTGTGTGGAGTTTGCACACTTTTTCCCTGTGTCTGCTTGGGTTTCTTCAGAGTGCTCCGGTTTCCTCCCACAATCCAAAGATGTGCAAGTTAGTTGGATTGGCCAAGCTAAATTGCCTATAGTGTTCAGGGATGTGCAGGTTAGGTGCATTAGTGAGGGGCAATGGAGAGTAATAGAGTAGGGGAATTGGTCTGGATGGGATACTCTTCAGAGGATTGGTGTGGACTTGTTGGCCAAAGGGCCCTTTCCCACACTATACGGATTCTATGAACTATAGAAATTATGATGCTGGTTAATGAGTTTTGAGAAGGTTTGTAGCTCATATTAAGGTGCTGTATATAGGTTTGCTCACTGAGCTGGAAGATTCATTTTCAGACGTTTCCAGATGAAGCATTGCTGATGATTCCTGCTTTCTATGTTTGGGTTTCTTTGGATCAGTGATGTCTTTCCTGTTCTTTTTCTCAGGGGATGGTAAATTGGGTCCAAGTCGATGTGTTTGTTGATAGACTTCCAGCTGGAATGCCACGCTTTGAGGAATTATTGTGCGTGTCTGTTTAGCTTCCAACTGGAATGCTTATCAACAAACACATTGACTTGGGCCCGATTTACCACCCCCTGAGAAAAAGAATGGGAAAGGCATCACCATAGGAAATGACATCACTGACCCATAGAAACCCAAACATAAATAGAAAGCCGGAATCATCCGCAATGCTGCGTCCAGAGGCTCACTGAAGACGTTACCTAGTATGGTGATGAAACATCTGAAAATGAACCTTCCAGCTCAATGAGCAAACCGATATCCAGTGCAATGCTAGTTGCAGGCAGCTGCAATGTTTCCTCTTTGAATTCTGAGACCTGACTTCATACAATAAATGAAGGATCTGATTCTCTGCTGGCTCCAAGTCCTATACAAAATGAGCTCCACTGAATCTATCGCACACATTTTCATAAAATACTTTTGCATCATTTGGCAAAAGATGGTCTCGACTGGGAACAGGATGAGCCTTGAGGTGTATTCCAGCATTACTTTTTTATAATCCTTGCTTTAAAAACAAAAGTTGGAAAGAGGTTCCTTCAGCACTGCCATTGATACCCTCCATGAGCAAGAAAAAATAAAATTACATAACTTGCTTTATTCTGGTAATATTTAAAATTAACCATTAGATGGAATTTGCAGCATAAAAACCTGTCTTCAACATAATTTGTCTTCTGAGATTTATATTTCCCTGGCACTTAAATCTAAACATAACCCTATCAATGAAACTTGTAATTCTGAGACCTCAATGGGTGGTCCCTGGATTTTGTCATCCTGTTTTTTTTATCAACGTGGTGGTGGTATTGCGCACAAACTAGAACTCCCTCCCACCCAAACAAAGCCTCCCATCCGAGTCTGTGTAAACTGTAAGGATAATTTTATTGTTAGGAACATTATTCTAAATTTCTGCAAAATCAAAGTACTGTAGAAACTATATCTGAAATGAAAGCAGAAGCGTAACTGTCTGTCAATATCTGGAGTGAGAAACAATGTTAATGTCTCAAATCCAATATAACCTTTGTGGGAAGAGTTCTGCATTGGCCACATTGGATGCAAAACATAACTTTTTTTTTCGTTCCATGGCTTCTGTCAAACTTGATGGATTTCACCAGCACTTTGTTTTTATTTTAAAATTTGGAGCTTATTTTTGCATTCACATTTTGACCAAGGACCAAAATATCTGCAAAACAGTAAATACTTCTGATTTATAATTTGAAAAATAAATATTGTTTTGAGAGTGAGTAAGTAGCCTTTATGGGGCTGAGTACATCAGGCATGTGACATCGGTTTGAGGTTACACCAACATTTCTATCTGCATGTTTTCAATACTTTAGGTCTTCCTTTGAAAAGGATGATCAGTGGGAGATTGTTTAGAAAAGCAGGTTTTCAAACATTGTCATGGAGTTTATTATTCAGTGAAATGAAAACTTAAAGCAATAACTTATCCGATTTGTGCATGCATGATTTGTTCATTGTTTGTTTATTACATTGATGGAAGATCTATTAAGTTTTCAACTTGCATATGAAAAGTTTTTTTTAAAGTTTTAACCTGTGTTCATTTCTGAATTCTGGCAACACCAATAAAATATACAGAATATTGAGCCTTCCATAGACTCTGAATACTGAGATTTAAGTATTTAGCAACTTTGTCTTTTTTATTCCATCTTAGATTCTTTAGGCAACTGGTTGAGGACACTGACTTTCAGTCTGAGGTGAATAAGGTTTCTTCTTTATCTAGAGGAGATAAGATGAGTGATAGTTGAGTGATACACACTCCAAGTGACTCAGCACAATTATCAAATGAGTAATCAGTGTATACACTTCATGAACTGCAAATGTGTTGCTGGTCAAAGCACAGCAGGTTAGGCAGCATCTCAGGAATATGTGCTTTGACCAGCAACACATTTGCAGCTGTGATCTCCAGCATCTGCAGACCTCATTTTTTACTATACACTTCATGAAGCAGAGTTAGCTGAGTCCTGCTGAAATGATCACGTAGAGCTGCAGTTGGTAATGGCACTTGCAATTGTACAGCATTATAGCCTAGAAAGAGGCAATTTGGCTCGGACCAGCTGAGCTGATGTTTCTCTCCACGCAAGCTTCTGTTTTTCCCTGAGCAGCAGATCCTTCCATTCCTTTTCCCATCTCTGCCTATCGAGTCTCCTCCTTAATGAGTCCAAAAGTAGCTCCCTTTCATAACTAAGAATAAAAATCAACAACAATCCTGATTATATTGCATGGAAGGATGAAGTGGTAAGAACCCACGTGTGATCCAAACTAGCATCCTCTTAAAACAATCTCCACAGTGCACAGATGTTTGACATTGTTTCTATAGACAGGTTGCCTGAAGGGCCTTTGCTTCGAGAACATGAGCAGCTGCCAGCTCCTCCCAGGTTGTCTGGTAACAATCTTGGCTTGCAGAGAGAAAGTGAGGACTGCAGATGCTGGAGATAAGAGTTGAAAAGTGTGCTGCTGGAAAAAGCACAGCAGGTCTGGCAGCATCTGACATTTTGGGCATAATTCCTTCAGGAATGAAATGCCAATCTTGGCATTTTCATGTGGATATACACTTAAAATCTCAATCCTGCTTCCACTGCCTGTGGATTTCTGCACAGCTCCTTTGGGACTTTTTCTAATTATTACAGTGACCACTTGAAGTCAATGGCTGGTGCTGGGCATGCTGATGCTAGAGGTGCCAATATTCTTTCAATCACATCACCAGAATATTGCCTGCTTTTATGGACTGCCATTGGCATGTTTTGAACAATTATCAACCTTATTTGGTTATTATGAATGCATCTTCCTCAGTCAAGTTCTGCAGTTTCTCTGGCTCAGGCATGGACTGTACCCAATGACCAGCTGCTTTGTGATGTGTGTCATGGCATACATACGTAAATCAAAAGATGCCTGTTTTAATGAAAGATCTCAGTTCCATTTTATAATCTAATCCATATTTGGTGTTTCAACCTACCCTTTTTTTAAGCTGAATTTTTGATGATTAACTATGTATTCGGGTGGAAGTTTGATTTAGACTCAGTTGTCAAAGTGCCTAAAGTGTTGCAGAATATAGTTATGAGAATGGGTTCAATCATTGTGCCAGATGCAGGAGTTCATGGATGCTGGTCTCACCTTGCTCCACACTTGTGAAGTGGTTATCTTTGGGGTATAAATAGCCAATTGGCTCTTTTTAGTGGAGGAAGAGGACTTTACTGAACTGCATAATGCCACAGTCCACAAAGTGGCATCATTCTGTTTTTAAAAACAGCAGTAAAATGCTGCCAATTCTTCCTTGGGCGCTGTCAGTTTTTGTGTGTACAATCTTTTATTCAAAGACCAGTTGTTACCTCTACAATACCAGTTTGGGAAACCTTTCATGGTTCAGAGTTGAGCATTAGTAAGCCATATTACACCTGCAGGCCATGACTGGAGGCAAGAGGACAGAACTGTAGACTTTTTATTAGTAAACTAAATTCCTGTTGCTCACTATTGAATGCAAAAACATAGTAAACAATATAGGAATACAACTGGTTTAAACTCTTAAACCCAATGAATTTATTTCAGTAGCACTAAGGTATGAAATAAACAGCAAGGGACACTGGTGAACCAATGCAGTAAAATGTCAGTATTTTGTATACTTTTCTGCTTAGTTGGCGGGTTGATGCCAACTTTCTACACAGCACAAGGTTGGCTGCTGTTTTTTTC
This sequence comes from Hemiscyllium ocellatum, assembly GCF_020745735.1. Classification (NCBI taxonomy): domain Eukaryota; kingdom Metazoa; phylum Chordata; class Chondrichthyes; order Orectolobiformes; family Hemiscylliidae; genus Hemiscyllium; species Hemiscyllium ocellatum. The sequence goes on from NC_083430.1 coordinate 44,153,607, forward strand.
CACCGATAAAGATCTAATGTGGAAGTGCTAATTGTTTTCAATTTTAATTTGGCTGTAAATTGAGTTGATTGTGCACATGAAAATTTGAACATTTTCACTGTCAATAACCTTTTTTTAGTATGCATTCTGCATGGCTTTGGGAAGATCAGCCTTCTCCTGAATATTGAGTGGTTTGTGGAAGCATGATGATGTTAGGGGAGAGCGAGTGCATGGTGATTAGTAGACAGAAAGGCCACACTCTTGACAATACCAACATTGTTTTCCTTCTATTTTTACGCGTCAAGTCTTTTTTATGCAGGGATCTTTGAAGGAAGTGGTTTTTACTTCTCAGGTTCGATGTTACTTATCAGATTTGAACAAGTGTTTCAACAAATTCCAGTTAGACTTTTGCGTTCTGCAGTAGTTAGGATTAGTCACAAGGCAATGCTTCAACCATTTAGGTTCCCTCTTGGTTTTACTCATGAATACCTATTTTAGGATTTTCAAGAGAAATTTTGATTAATCATTCTTCTATCAAGGATTTTAACAATGATGCAATAAAGATACAAGGTTCAATGCTTTGTGGGTCCCTGTAATTACTTTTGGGTTACAAATAATGTAGGAAATGTATTTTTCCGGAATGTTGATTTGAAAACCATTGTAAATAACTTAGGATTGGAGAAACCAATCGAAACGAGCGGTTTTCTAGTATCAGGCATTGGCACTGTTAACATGAACAGGATTTTAAACTTGCAGCTGCAATAACTAATATGTACCATTTGAGGGCACTGTAGTTTGATCAAGGCAGACTCTCATTCTTGCAGCCTGATTTAAAGCAACATTTAAAAAAAGTTCTTCCTTCACTGCCGGTCCATTGAAATTGTTTTAAATTCCTGGAAAGAAATCTGTCCTTGTACATCTTTAGTTTGATAATTTCAATGACCCCTCAGCTGAAAAAGTTCCCTCTCCTGGGGTTAATTTCTTCTTTTGTTAGTTTCAGTACCTCACTGTGCCTGAGATGACTACTGCCTACTGCTCTAATGTCAATTATGAAGTGCTTCGAGGGGTTGCTAATGGTAGACATCAACTCCAGCCTCCCAAGATTGAAATGATCTGCTACAATTCCCTTACTGCTGCAATAGGTCCACAGTAGATGCCATCTCCCTGGCCCTATGTTAATCCCTGGAACATCTGCATAACAAGTACCTATGCCAGACTCCTATTTGTTGAGATTAGCTCATCCTTCAACTGAACTCCTTTCCGAAGTCCAAGACCTAGGACTCTGCTTCCCACCTCTGTAGCTGGATCCTCGACTTCATGACCTGCAAACCAAAATCCGTAAGGAAAGGTGACAACACCAGTGGTCCCCTGCAAGGCTGCATACTCAGCTCCTTACTACTTATATATCCATGAGAGGGTAAATTCAGCTCTAACTCAGTTTACAAATTTGCTAATCGTATTACCATAGTGGGTCAGCTCTCAAAAGAAACCTTACAGAGTAGAGGCAAAACATAAAGAGCTCAGTGGTATGGTGTCAACACAACACACTCTCCCTCAATATCAGCAAAACGAAGGAGCTGCTTATCAACTTTAGGAAGCAGAGAGGAGTAAGTGTTCCTGTCGCTATCTGGTGCTGAGGTGGAGGTGGTAAAAAGAACTTTGTGGTCATAGGACTAAATATTATCAACAATCTGTTCTGGTCCATCCACATTGCTACAATCAAGAAAGCACACTAACATCTCTATTTCTTCAGAAAGCTTTCTTCAGGAAATTCAGTATGGCCACAGTGACACTTACCAATTTTTATCGATGTACCACAGTAAGCATCCTATCTGGATACATCACAGTTTGGTATGGCAACTGCTGTGCCCAAGACTGTAAGAAAGAGTTCTGAATGTAGCCTATTTCATCATGAAAACCAGCCAACGCCGCCTCCTGCCTTGGGGAAAGCATCCGATATAATCAAAGAGCTTTCCTACCCCAGTTATACTCTCTTCCACTCTCTTCCTTCAGACAGAAGATACAAAAGTTTGAAAACACATACTGCTTCAAGAACAGCTTTTTCCCATCTGTTGTCAGGTTTATGAGGGGCCTCTTTTATTATTGGTCTTTCTCTGCATTTTCGCTATATAGCTGTAACACTATTCTACATTTCATTCTATTGCCCTGATGTGCTTATGTAAAGATATGATTTTCCTGGGTAACATGCAAAACAATACTTTGCCACATATACAGAGAAACATTGGAATAATAGATCAAGTTCCAGTAAAATAAAGGCTGACATTCCTGTATTGCACTGATAGACGCTTTTAGAAGTGCCTTCTCAGGAGATGTTAAACACCGCTTCCAGGTACTTGTTTTACGTTGTTATGTATGGAAGATGCCATGGCACTATTTCAAGAAAGAGGAGGGGAGCTGTACTAGGTGTCTTGGCCAGTATTTATCCCTAATCATCATCACAAAAGCTGATTTTCTGCTCATTATCACGCTGCTGTCTGTGGGAGAGCGTTGGTTGAGCACATTTCTTATTTTATTAATAGTATACTCCAAAAAAGGTCTTTGCCTGTAATACATTTTGAGATTCCTGATGATTGTGAAAGATGTGAGGAAATGTTTGCATTTACATAGCATATATCTAGATAGCTGTTTATGCTCGCAAGTCCTGAGGGAACTAGTCCACACCAACTCTTTCATCGATGGGTTACTGGAGGATGATCAGGCGCTTGTCAGTATTCCTCCTCCTGTAATGTGGGCATGTTGTGACCACTGGAGTAGTTGACTTCAGCATGTATCAGTGATTCAACCATATGACGCAGGAGCACAAGTAGACCATTCAACCCCTCGAGTCTGCACTACCATTCAGTGAGATCATGGCTGATCAAATATTTTTAACTCCATTTTCCTGCCTTTTCCCCATTTGTCCTTGATTCCCTTACTGATTTAAAAATCAGCCTCGGCCTCGACTATACTTGACCTGGCCTTTAGAGCCCTCTGTGGTAGAGAATCCCACAGATTTATTACCCACCAAGAGAAATTGCTCCTGTCAATCTTAAATAGGTGACCCTTTATTTTAAATAATCTGGGTTTAGGCTTTCCCACAAAGGGAAACGACCTCTCCACATCTACCCTGTCAAGATCAGGTCACCTCATTCTTCTTGTACTCCAATGAGTACAGGCCCAACCTACTGAACCATTCCTTATAAACTAATCTGTTAATTCCCAGCATCAGCCCGTGAACTGGACTGCCTTCAAAGCCAGAGCATCATTCCATAGATAAGGGGTCCAAAAATAATCCAATTATGGTCTGATTGATACTTTGTATAGTTTTTGCAAATTTTCTCTTTTTATACCCCAGCCCATTTGAAATAAGAACAGTAGGTCATTTATCTTCCCTATTACCTGCTGAACTTAAACACTAGCTTTCTGTGATTAATGCACAAGGCTCCCCAAAACCCTCTGTGATACGGTCTCTTCAATTGAATAATAATCAGCACTTACATTCTTTTTGCCAAACTTTAGAACCTCACATTTTTTACATTATATTTCACCTGCCAAGTTCTCACCCTGACCCACTCGCTTAACCCGTCTACATTCTGTTCTAAATGGTAAACCTAACCATTTGCCTTCAGAACTTTTTCTGTCATTTGCAAACTTGGCCATTCACTTCACTCATTCAAGTTATTAATATCTGTAGTATTGTGAGTAATTATGGCTCCGAGCACTGATCCCTATGACACTGCCTAGTCACAGGTCACCTTCCTGAAATACGTCTCTTACCAGTGTCGTCTTCCCATAGGACCATGAGAAATAAGAACATGGCTAATTTGACACTTGTGTTTTCCTCAGAACCCTTGATCTCCCAGTCAACCAATAATCTATCTATTTCAGCCTTAACTAAACACAAGGACTCTGCCCTCACTGCTGTCTACTGCAAGGAGTTCTAAAGACACTCAACCCTCTGACAAAAGAAATTCCTCCTCAATCCCAGTCTTAAATTGGTGCTCTTTGCATCCTGGGGCTATGCCCTCTGATCCTACACCCTCCCTTAATGGGAAGCATTTTCTCAGCATTTACCCTGTTCAGCCCCTTAGAATCCTAAATGTTTCAGTGAGGTCATCTCTTGATCTCCTAAAAACAGTGAGTCCCAACCTGTAACCCCCTTATGAATTCTGACCTCCATCCACTCACTTTCTGCTGAATTTCTTGGAATCATACTTATTTCATTTCATGGGAACAAAGTCATCCCACTACCCTTCCAATCCTGCCAGTCCTTTCAAAATGTCTACTAGCATAATATTTAGTTCCTAGATTTGGTCTCTTTGTAACAATGTGCTCTTGCTTTGTAAGCCAATGTATCCCCTATTCACCCTCTAATTAGTTTAAGAACCTTTCTACAGCACTAGTTATTCGATTGGCCAGAACACTGGTCTTAACATAGATCAAGTGAAGCCTACCCCATCAGATCAGTTCCCTTCTACCCAAGTACAGGTGCATGTATCCCATGAACAGAAACCTATTCCACTCGCAACAATCTTTGAGCAGTTATCTGGTTGCTCTGTTATAGGAAGGGCTGAAAATGTGTTGCTGGGAAAGCGCAGCAGGTCAGGCAGCATCCAAGGAACAGGAGATTCAACGTTTCAGGCATAAGCCCTTCTTCAGGAAGGGCTTATGCCCAAAATGTCGAATCTCCTGTTCCTTGGATGCTGCCTGACCTGCTGCGCTTTCCCAACAACACATTTTCAGCTCTGATCTCCAGCATCTGCAGACCTCACTTTCTCCTGTGATAGGAAGGATATTGTTAAGCTGGAGAAGGTTCGGAAAAGATTTCACAGTATGTTGTTAGGACTGGAGGGTTTAAGTTTTAAGGATCGGCTGGGACTTTTTCCACTGGAACATAGCTGGTTGAGGGGTGTTCTTATGGCAGTTTATAAAATCATGAGGCCAATAGATGAGGTGAATAGCCTCTTTTCCCTAGGGTGGGGGATTTCCAGACCGGACATATTTTTAAGGTAAGAGTAGAAAGATTAAAAGACATGAGGGGTAACTTTTTTACATGGAGAATGATTCGCATGTGGAATGAACATCCAGAGGACGTGGTGGATGCCGGTACAGTTACAACAATTAAAAGACATTTGGATAAGTACATGACTAAGAAATGTTGGGAAAGTTATGGGCCAAGTGCAGGCAGATGGGGCTAGTTTGGTGTAGGATTATGTTCAGTATGAACTAGTTGGACCGAAGGGTCTGTTTCCATGCTGAATGACTGTATAACTTCTTGCCTTTATTTAATCCCAACCATAGAGATTCTGTATTTTAAAGTTAGGTCCTAGAAGTACGGAAATGCATGAAAGAACAAGGGATCAAAGTATATGATGAGGAAGAGATTGATGTGAAACAAACAGCAGAAGGGCCAAATGGCCTGTTTCAATAACAAGCTGGAGAAACTCAGCAGACCTGGCAGCATCATTGGGGCGAAAGTAGAGTTAATTTTTCGAGTCCAGTGACCTGCTTCTGTGCTCTATATTCTCTTAAGAATTGTAGAGACTAAATGGTTTATTTATAAACTGCTTAGTACATCACAGGATGGAAAAAAAAGTTCTCTGAAGGATCATCTGATTATACTGAATAATGTTCACCAGTCTCCTAAAGGAATCTTGGCTGTTCTTGGAACCTTATAAAACAAAAATGTGCACAAGTCATCAAAGGTATTTTAATTCATAATCCTCTTATGCTTCTATTTAAAGTGATAGATTTAGCACTGAAGTCATTTTTTTTTCTTTTGCAGTTGTGTTTTGGAAAATGAGATTTTTAGGAACCCAACAGGTTTAGTAATTTACTGAAACAGATTAAAGTTTGCTTGTTTCTGCAGCTTCTGTTTCCAAATAATTGAACAATGTTGGAACAATTTAACTTTTATTCTGCTGACAGCAAGAAGAATTTTTGCTTTTTTTGGAATCCGTGTTCCCTTGCTGTTTCTCTCAGTAACGTGTTAACATCTCTTGGGAATTTTGCAAATGGTTGTTCATATTCCATGCCTGTGCAGTCGACAACAGTAGGTAGTTGTGCCTGAGAGAAAGCCAAATGCTCTTTAACTGCCACTCATGCATGCTTCCTTCATCAAGACCAATGGCTCTTTGTCATTTCCTGTATTGTCCAGAAGAGGTGACCAAAGAGAATGGAGTAGAAAAGGTTTGTTAAAACTATAAAGGGACTGTCTTCTGAGGAGATATTAAATAGGTTGGGTCTGTGCTCATTGGAGTTTAGAAGAATGAGAGTCAACCTTATTGAAACATTCAGGATTCGTAAGAAACATGACAAATTAAATGTGGAAAGTCTAGGACAAGAGGGCATAATCTCAGAATACAGGATTGCACTTTTCAAACAGATGAGGAGGAATTTCTTCTCTGACAGTAGTAATTCTTTGGAAGTCTTTACTGCAGAGAGCTGTTGTGGCTGGGCTATTAAGTATGTTCAAGGCTGCAATAGACATTTTTAATCAATAGGGGAATTGAGGGTTATGAGGAAAATGCAGGAAATTGGAGTTAAGAATTACCAGATCAACCACAATCTTATTGAATCATGGAGCAGTCTCAACGGGCTGAATGGCCTACTTCTGCTCCTGAGTCTTATGGATCCTGGCTCACATCAAATAGCCAAATGTGACTGAGCAGGATTTGAACCTTGGATTTTAGGAAAAGTCCAGTAAATGTCATAATTTCCATTATTTGCTTATTAGCCACACAAAAAAAAAATGACCCTGAAAACCTTTGCATTGAATTCAAATGATATACATTTTTTAAAAACTTAAGAGGAGAAGACAGTGACTTGGTGGAGATCTGGTAATCCAAGAACCCTGAGTAACACGCCAAGGGCATGGCTTTCTATCCCAATTCAGAAATCTGAATATAAAGTTACTCTCCGTAATGGTGTCCATGAAATTATCATCAATTCTCATGTCCTTTAGGAAAGGAAATCTGCCAACCTTGCCTGGTCGGACCTACATGTGACTCCAGACACAATGTGTTTGACTATTAATTCCTCCCTGAAATGCCTAGCAAGAAAACAAAGATTTTCAGTTGTGTGGAAAAAAAACCCTGGAATTATCCTCCTCATTGCAGAGAAGATTATGAGGATTCAGTAGTCACTTTCAATTGGAAAAATACTTGAAGGAAAAGTTTTGTAGAATAATGGAGAAAGAGTGTCATAGAGTCATAGTGGGGCCAAATGACGGCTTCCTGGGTTGAAATATTCTCAACTGAGGGCAGAAGATGTTTTTAAATAGTTTTCATTGAGTTGCAATTTGTTGCAATGAAATTAATAGCAACAGAATTGTAATGTTACTAAACTTGCATGTGTTAGAGTTCCAGTTAGTGTTCTTGATCGCTTCAAGTCAGTGTTTTAAAGTCTTCCAGAACTGTAGAGGTTTCCCAGATATAGTTACAGTGTGATTCCATACTTTAGCCACAAGCCTGATGAGTTGTGTTCTGTTCTGAAGAAGGGTCACTGGACTCAAAACATTAACTCTACTTTCTCTCCACAGATGCTGCCTCACCTGCTGAGTTTCTCCAGCAATTTCTGCTTTCAAATTTCCAGCTTGCAGAGTTCTTAGTTTCATTTAAGTTGTGTTCTCTTTTCCGTTTTGAAAAAAAACTGAGAGATTGGAATTGTGTTTTTGTGTAATGAAGCCTGTAATTGTAAGGCATTGTGTGGTTTTCAGAGCAATCAGGGCCTGAGGATAAGAGGTGGCTTTTTTTATCCTTTAAGATGTACAAAGATTGCACGTTATAGTTTTCTTTAGACCTCTAATTTATCTGGCAGAAAGATATCAGAATAAGGTGGTGTGTGTGTGTGGGGGCGAGGGAGTTGTCAGAGAAGGTGTTTGTAGTGGTGAAAGCAGGTGCTCATTTGACTGAAACCTTTGAGGATGTGTCCATTTAAAAGCTATAATACATTGGAATAAGATTTTCTTTCTCTCTTTGTGGTTATTGTACTAAAATATTAAAAAATCACTATGGGGCAGCACGGTGGCTCAGTGGTTAGCACTGCTGCCTCGCAGCACCAGGGTCCTAGGTTCAATTCCATCCTTGGGCAACTGTCTGTGTGGAGTTTGCACGTTCTCCCCGTGTCTGCATGGGTTTCCTCTGGGTGCTCCAGTTTCCTCCCACAGTCCAAAGATGTGCGGGTCAGGTGAATTGGCCATGCTAAATTGCCCGTAATGTTAGGTGCATTAGTCAGAGGGGGGTGAGTTGCTCTTCGGAGGGTCAGTGTGGACTTGTTGGGCCAAAGGGCCTGTTTCCACTCTGTAGGGAATCTAATCTAAAAATCAAAGAAAGGTGAGGAAGAAACTGTGAGAGGTTATGATATGAAAGTTACTACCTTGCAAAGATGGAGAAATTGGGGATGATTTCATAAAGATATTTAACACAAACCTGAGGGAAATGGACTTTGAGCCACAAGGATTAGAATTGATTGGACCTATGGCCCGATTGGCACTCTACTGTGCCCCCTAATGAGTGAGCATCATTGCAAACAATTAAAGAGGCAGTAGGACCTGTGACCCAAGCTTGTCTCGGGTAAAACCAGCCAAGGCACCCATTCCTGATTTGCTGGCCAAGAGACTGTACTGGAAACTGCTTCTGAAGGGTTTTGGGGTAAAGGGAAGATGCAGCTGAATGATCACTGCATTCAAATCATTGCTGCATCCTGAGTTAACACTTACATGATCAAATTAATGATGCCTCCTCCCAAGAACTTTACTGTGCAACAAAAGTAAACTCATCAAAAGCTACTGAAAGTCAATGAAGAAGGATGAATGTCTAAAGGTTGAGCACAACTGTTGTTGATGCTACTTAGCTGCTTAAGAAGATATTGAGAAATGTTGAAAGCTGTTCTTTCTAAAGGACATTTCCCAGAAAAGACTATTCATTATAACTAATTGAACACTATAATTGATGATGGGTTAGATGTACATGTACATGAATAGGTTCCCATAACTAGATTTGATCCATGGATCTAATTAATTGCTGTAGGGGTAATTGTTGACCAAGTTCCACTGTGACGTTGAAGGAAACAGATGCCACTGTAATATGCTCTTGTAATGTTAGGCAAGTGCAATCATAGAATCCCTATAGTTTGGAAACGCACCTGTCTACTGGCAGGCAGCCAACTCTACAGGTATTTCATTGTTTAGTTGCACTCTGTTTCAATGTTCTGCACTAGTAACCATGCAGAATAAAGACTTGATAATGATGGGTATCTTATTTTGATTAAATAAAACAAATATATTTTATTTTCCTGATCTTTAGAAAAGAGTTGGTTGAAGGGTAGTGTGAAACTAGGACGAGGTTTGATGGAGTTTATGTGGAGGAAATGTTTTCATTTCTGAGGGAATCCTAAAATACCACAGGAATAAATAATGGATAAATAAATCCAGTTGAGGAGAAATATCTTCAATCAAAGAGTGGTGGGAATGTGGAGTTTTTATCATACTGAATAGGTGAGAAATGCTGTGATACCTTTTAAGAATAGGCTAGCTATATAGGTTCAAGTAGAAAGATATGCTGACAGGATTAGATGATGTAGCCTAATAATAGGGCCATAGAAAGTAGAACATTACAGTGCAATACAGGCCCTTTGGCCCTTGATGTTGCAATGTATTGAACCAAATTTACTGTCACGTGTACAGAGGCGCAGTAAAAAGCTGTGTCTTACGAACAATACAGGCAGATCACATAGTTAAGTAGCTTAGATAAGTAAATAATAGGTAAACAGCAGCAAAAACAAAAACACAGGAGTTTGTGAATCCATTCAGTATTCTAACAACAGTTGGGTAGAAACTGTTTCAAAACGAGCTGGTGGGTGCATTCAGGCTTCTGTACCTTCTCCCGATGGTAGAGGTTATAGAAAAAGCATTGCCAGGGTGGGATGGCAATCTTTGGGAATGCTGGCAGCCTTTCCTTGACAGGGGGCCTGGTGGATGGATTCTACAGATAGGAGGTTGGCCTTTGTGATTGTCCGGGCTGAGTTCACCACTCTCTGTAACCATCTCCGATCTTGAATGGTGCATTTGCCATACCAGGTAGTGACACATTCAAATAGAATGGCGCATCTATAAAAGTATTCACTATCATGCCAGATTTCCTTAGTTGCCTGAGGAAGAAGAGACGTTGTTGGGCCTTTGTAACCAGAGCATCCACATGAAGAGTCCAAGAAAGCTTCTTATGAATGACCACTCCCAGGAGCTTGTCACTCTCCACTCGTTCCACCTCAGTGCTGTTGACGTGTACGGAGGCATGAGTAACATTCTGCCGAAAGTCAATAATGAGTTCCTTGGTTCTGCCAGCATTGAGAGCTAGGTTGTTCTCAGTGCACCATTTTTCCAGGTCTTCTATCTCTTGTTTGAAATCTGTTTCGACCAACTATGGTGGTATCATCAGCGAACATGTAAATGGCATTAGTCTGGTATTTGGTGACACAGTCATGGGTATATAGTGAGTACAATAGAGGGCTGCGTATGCACCCCTGGGGGGGCTCCAGTGTTGCGCTGACCTGTGAAATTAATCTGATGCCCATCTAACCTACATTATTCCATTATTATCCATACGTATGTCCAATGCCCATTTAAGTGCCCTTAATATTGGCGAGTCTACTACTGTTGCAGTCAGGCCGTTCCATACCCCTCCTACTCTCTGAGTAAAGAAACTACCCCGAGATCTGTCCTAAATCTATCACCCCTCCATTTAAAGCAATGTCCCCTCGTGTTAGCCTTCTCCATCTAAGGAAAAAGGTTCTCACTCTCCATTGTATCTACCCTCTGATTATCTTATACGTCTCAATTAAGTCTCCTCTTAACCTTCTTATCTCCAATGAAAACATCCTCAGTTCCCTCAGCCTTTCCTCTTAAGACCTTCCTTCATACCAGGCATCATCCTAGTAAATCTACTCTGAACCATTTCCAAAGTTTCCAAATCCTTCCTATAATGCAGTGACCAGAACTGCACGCAATACTCCAGGTGTGGCATTACCAGTGTCTTGTACAGCCTGAGGCATGACCTCATGGCTCTGAAACTCAGTTCCCCTACCAATAAACACCAACGCACCACGTGCCTTCTTAACAACCCTATCAACCTGGGTGGCAACTTTCAGGGATTGCCTGAAAGGCTCCACATTTCAAATGTGTCCATTCCCTGCAGTTGCCTTCCCCATCCTAAGCATCCTAAATCTTGCTAATTGTATCATAACTGCCTTTCCCCAGTTAGACCTCTTTCTCTGCAGTACGGTATATACTTATCCCTCCCCATTGCTAATGTAAACATAACCGAGTTATGGTCACTGTTACTAAAGTGCTCACCTACCTCCAAATCTAACACCTGGCCTGGTTCATTCTCCAGTACCCAAATCCATGTAGAACATAAAAGTGTTGTGTTTCGATAGAGTTCCATTAGCTGCAGGGACATGACAAACTTGAAAATAAATCTGGCAGTAATGAATTATCTGGAATTTCAGCCCTGCTGCTAGAGTATAAACACCAGCATCAAGCAGCAGGGCTGGTTTCTGTGCTGAAATTCTAGATCATTCATTACTGCTAGATATATATTCTAGTTTGATTTGCCCTGCAGCTAATGGAACTGTATCAAAGTACAATACTTTTCGACTTTTTTCATCACCATTTTCCAAAGACAAATAATTTTTAACTCTCGATAAAGCAATCCAACAACTACCAAATAATTAAAATAAAATACTGGAGGTTCTCAGCTGGTCTGGCAGCATCTGCTGACAGGAACAAAGTTAATATTTCAAGCTGATGACCTTACATTAGGAGTTACCAAGAAGTACTGCAGTTGGATTTGTGTTCGCTGTTCGCCTTAGTAATAAAAGTGATCCTTTCAGTGCTCCAAATTCAAAAGAGGCAGTGGCTAGCTTATGGAAACTAAAACATGAGGAATATTTTTGTAATCCTAAAATGGGTCTTAAGACGCAAAGAACCTCTTGGTTGCTTATGACTGCTTGTTGGAAATTTAAAGTGGTGTAAACAAGGGGGAGGAAGAAATACAAATCTCCAATCTGAAGTGTCACTGCTGTCACAGCGAGCGCACAGAGAGGGGAGCCGGAAGGTAAGCGGAGACCAGTTTAAATTAATGTTTTTTTCTTTTCATAGTCTGGTTTTTTTTCAACGGGCGGGAACCCGGAAGTCGTCGACAGAGGCTTCTGGGAAGGTAAGAAGTTTGATTTAAAAGCGTGTACCTCCGAGGTTTCGACCTCAGTGCCTCAGGGAGAGAGTGCAGTTGAACACGTGGCTGCAAGGATGGTGTAGGAGGGAGGGCTTCAGGTATTTGGACAATTGAACTGCATTCTGGGGAAGGTGGGACCTGTACAAGCAGGACGAGTTGCACCCGAACCAGAAAGGCACCAATATCCTGGGAGATAGGTTTGCTAGCACTCTTTGGGGGGGTTTAAACTAATTTGGCAGGGGGATGGGATCCGGATTTGTAGTCCAGCAAATAGGTTAGCTGTTTTTCAGGATGTCCAAGAATGTAGGGAGGCTGTGGAGAAGGTAGCACTGACAGGGAATACTTGCGGACACAGAGACGGGCTCAAGTGTGTATACTTCAACGCAGGGAGTATCAGAGTATCAGGCAGTGGGTGAACTTAAGGTGTGGATCAGTACTTGGGATTGCAATGTTGTGGCCATCACGGAAACGTGGATAGAAGAGGGACAGGAATGGTTGTCGGAGGTTCCTGGTTACAGATGTTTCAGTAAGATTAGTGGGGGTGTGGTAAAAAAGGAGAGGGTGTGGCGTTGCTAATTAGAAATGGTATAATGGCTGCAGAAAGGCAGTTCGAGGGGGATCTGCCTTTGGAGGTAGTATGGGCTGAAGTTAGAAATAGGAAAGGAGCAGTCACCTTGTTGGGTGTTTACTATAGGCCCCCCAATAGCAGCAGAGATGTGGAGAAACAATTGGGAAACAGATTTTGGAAAGGTGCGGAAGCCACAGGGTAGCAGTCATGGGCGATTTCAACTTCCCAAATATTGATTGGAAGCTCTTTAGATCAAATAAATTGGACGGGGCGGTGTTTGTGCAGTGTGTCCAGGAAGCTTTTCTAACTAAGTATGTAGATTGTCCAACCAAAGGGGAGGCCATATTGGATTTGGTACTTGATAACGAACCAGGATAAGTGATGGATTTGTTAGTTGAGTGAGCATTTTGGTGATGGTGACCACAATTCTGTGACTTTCACCTTGGTTATGGAGAGAGATAGATGTGTGCAACAGGGCAGGTTTTACAATTGGGGGAAGGGTAAATACGATGCTGCAAGACAGGATCTGAGGAGCATAAATTGGGAGCATAGGCTGTCAGGGAAGGATGTCATTGAAATGTGGAACTTTTCAAGGAACAGATACGACGTGTCCTTGATATGTGTGTACCTGTCAGGCAGGAAAGAGATGGTCGTGTGAGGGAACCTTGGTTGACGAGGGAGGTTGAATGTCTTGTAAGGAGCAAGAAGGAGGCTTACATAAGGTTAAGGAAACAAGGTTCAGACAGAGCATTGGAGGGATACAGGATAGCTAGGAGTGAGCTGAAGAAAGGGATTAGGAGAGCTAAGAGAGGGCCTGGAAAATCTTTGGCGGGTAGGATCAAAGATAACCCCAAGGCCTTTTATCCGTATGTGAGAAACATGAGAATGACGAGAGCGATCAAGGACAATAGTGGGAGACTGTGTGTTGAGTCGGAAGAAATAGGAGAGGTCTTGAATGAGTACTTTTCTTAAGTATTTACAAATGAGAGGGACCGTATTGTTGAAGAGGAGAGTATGAAACAGACTGGTAAGCTAGAGGAGATACTTGTTAGGAAGGAAGATGTGTTGGGCATTTTGAAAAACGTGAGGATAGACAAGTCCCCTGGGCCTGACGGGATATATCCTAGGATTATGTGGGAAGCAAGAGAGGAAATTGCAGAACCTTTGGCAATGGTCTTTTCGTCTTCACTGTCAATGAGGGTGGTGCCAGGGGACTGGACAGTGGCGAATGTTATGCCCCTGTTCATAAAAGGGAATAGGGATAACCCTGGGAATTACAGGCCAGTTTGTCTTACTTCGGTGGTAGGCAAAGTAATGGAAAGGGTACTGAGGGATAGGATTTATCAGTATCTGGAAAGACACTGCTTGATTAGGGACAGCCAGCACGGATTTGTGAGGGGTGGGTCTTGCCTTACAAGTCTTATTGAATTCTTTGAGGAGGTGACCAAGCATGTGGATGAGGGTAGAGCAATGGATGTAGTGTACGTGGATTTTAGTAAGGCCTTTGATAAGTTCCCCATGGTAGGCTTATGTGGAAAGTCAGGAGGCATGGGATAGTGGGAAGTCTGGCCAGTTGGATAGAGAACTGGCTAACCGGTCGAAGTCAGAGAGTGGTGGTAGATGGTAAATATTCAGCCTGGAGCCCAGTTACATGTGGAGTTCCGCAGGGTTCAGTTCTGGGTCCTCTGCTATTTGTAATTTTTATTAACGACTTGGAAGAGGGAGTCAAAGGGTGGGTCAGTAAATTTGTAGACGATATGAAGATTGGTGGAGTTGTGGATAGTGACGAGGGCTGTTGTCGGCTGCAAAGGGACTTGGATATGATGCAGAGATGGGCTGAGGAGTGGCAGATGGAGTTCAACCCTGTTGAGTGTGAGGTTATCCATTTTGGAAGGACAACTAAGAATGCAGAATACAGGGTTAACGATAGGGTTCTTAATAAGGTGGAGGAGCAGAGGGATCTTGGGGTCTATGTTCATAAATCTTTGAAAGTTGCCACTCAGGTGGATAGAGCTTGTAAGAAGGCCTATGGTGTATTAGCATTCATTAGCAGAGGGATTGAATTCAAGAGTCGTGAGGTGATGTTGCAGCTGTATAGGACCTTGGTAAGGCCACATTTGGAGTACTGTGTGCAGTTCTGGTCGCCTCTTTTTAGGAAAGATGTGGAAGCTTTGGAGAGGGTGCAGAGGAAATTTACCAAGATGTTGCCTGGAATGGAGAATAGGTCTTACGAGAATAGGTTGAGAGTGCTAGGCCTTTTCTCATTGGGACGGCAAAGGATGAGGGGTGACTTGATAGAGGTTTATAAGATGATCAGGGGAATAGATAGAGTAGACAGTCAGAGACTTTTTCTTCGGGTACAACAGAGTGTTACAAGGGGACATAAATTTAAGGTGAAGGGTGGAAGATATAGGGGGAATGTCAGGGGTAGGTTCTTTATCCAGAGAGTGATGGGGGCATGGAATGCGTTGCCTGTGGGAGTGGCAGAGTCAGAATCATTGGTGACCTTTAAGAGGCAATTGGATAGGTACATGGATAGGTGCTTAAGCTAGGAGAAATGTTCAGCACAACATCGTGGGCCAAAGGGCCTGTTCTGTGCTGTATTGTTCTATGTTCTATGTTCTATAAATATTTAAAGAGCTAGAACAATTCAGAATCTCTTCAAATACATGCTAAACTTGTCTTCTCCTTTGACTGCCATAATACCTTTCTGATCAATGCAGGCTTAACACTGCAAAGTAATTGTATCCGTGTTTGCTCAAAACCAACGTAAGCCTTTTATTCCTTACTAGCTCCTGACAAATTGTGTGTACGCTAAAATTAGTCTAAAATATTTAACACAATCTATTTAGCACAGCTAAATGTGATACTGTGTACATTTTCCACTATAAAAAGGAAGTGAAAATAATTCTGACTGACGAAATATATAGTTTCAAGTTTAGTAATGAACTTGAGAGGTTGAGTAATCTCCTGTACAATAACTATTCTGACGTTCTGAGTTGATGTACAGTGAATTCATGAATTAGAGATTGTTTGAAGCCAGTCATCTCAGCCATCAATATCACTTCAGGAACTCTTCAAGGTAATGTCCTAGGTCCCACTTCAAATCCTTCCACAATGACTTTTTGTCTAACACATAGTCAGAAGTGGGATGTTTAGTAATTGCACAATGTTCACTACCATTCATGACTCCTCAGATACTGAAGCAGTGTATATCTGTAATCAGGAAGACCTTGCAACATTTGAGGCCTCAGCTAGTCAATACCAAGTTATATTTGCACCACACAGGTGGTAGACAATAGCCATCTCCAACAAGACTGAACATAAACACATTCCCTTTGTATTCATTGAATACCCCACAATCTTGGGGATTTCAATTCAAAGAAACTTAACTAGCGCAGCCATAAAAATGCAGAGGTTAAGAATTCAGCAGCAAGTAACTCACTTCCTGACTCCTTAGTGATGGAATACTCCCCACATGCCTGAATGAATGGAGGTCTAACAACATTCAAGAAGCTTCATATCAACCAGGGCGAAGCAGCACGCTTGGTTTGCTCCACATTCACCATCTTCAACATTCACGGCCTCCATCATGGTGATAGTGGTTACCATCTATAAGATGCCCTGCAGCAAATGATAAGGATCCTTCAACAGCATTTTTAAAAATCTGTGACCTCTACT
Organism: Hemiscyllium ocellatum; assembly: GCF_020745735.1. Taxonomy (NCBI): domain Eukaryota; kingdom Metazoa; phylum Chordata; class Chondrichthyes; order Orectolobiformes; family Hemiscylliidae; genus Hemiscyllium; species Hemiscyllium ocellatum. The sequence continues at coordinate 44,170,065 of NC_083430.1, forward strand.
ATCTAGATACAGGGGAACATCCTTTAAAGTCACATAGTATCCTGACATGTGACTATATTGTTCCTCATCAAAATTCTGCAATTTGCTTGCTAGCAACACTGCAAGTGTACCTATTTCACAGATACATGTCACTCAAGAAGAGAACTGCCCAATATCTTGCAGACCAATGTTTTACAGCCAGAGACCACCACAGCTGGAAAAGATATAAAAGAAGAAAGACCTCTTTGCAGAATGAATTATTTCATAAGTGTGTCCATAATATTTGATTCAACATGTACAGCAGTTTTAACGACAAATAAAACTCTTGGTTACAAGTGAATTACATTGAAATTAATTCAATTTTTCCAACACTTTTCAGAATCTAGCAGCTGGCTTCTGTTTGGGAGCAAATTCTCTCAAAACCAGTGTCTTAAAAGAGACAGATTAGATTACTTACAGTGTGGAGACAGGCCCTTTGGCCCAACAAGTCCACACCGACCCACTGAAGCGAAACCCACCCAAACCCCCACATTAGCCCCTTACCTAACACTACGGGCAATTTAGCATGGCCAATTCACCTGACCCGCACATCTTTGGACTGTGGGAGGAAACCAGAGCACCTGGAGGAAACCTACGCAGACACAGGGAGAACGTGCAAACTCCACACAGTCAGTGGCCTGAGGCAGGAATTGAACCCAGGTCTCTGGCGCTGTGAGGCAGCAGTGCTAACCACTGTGCCGCCCAAACAAGTGAAATAAAACTTCAACCGTGTCATGATCCTATCATGACTTCTAAATCCAATAGGCAGTGCAGGAGAAAGTTCTTTATTAATCTTGTGAGAAGATAGTTGAGTCGGATAGCACAGATGCACTTAATGGGAAGCCAGATATGGAGATAAAGAAGAAAGGATTAGATGGTTATGGTGATAAGATGGGCTGACATAAAATGGATGGAGGCTAATATGGAATGTAGAACCAGCATAGATCTGAATTCAGCTGAATGGCCTGTTTCTTTGCTGTAAGATTTTGCAAAATAATCGTATGGCAACCCATTTCAAAACACACTACAAAATGTTAATTTACAACAAACTATCGGGCCTAGAAAAAGGATAATGCACATTTTCATTAGGTTTTCTATTTTGCTTCACAGTTTTCCCATTTACTGCTATGTTACTCCACAAGTTCTGCTGGCAAAAGATCTCAAATTTACCAGAAATTTGAGTTTCATACAGTTTTGATCTTTTGTTTTAAAACTCTTGACCATAACTTTTTAGAAACTATTCTTAAACTGCAGCTTTATGTGGGATGTGGGAAATGAAACCAGAATTTGGACCAGCAACACTGAAGGAACAGTGATATAGTTCCATGTTAGGATGCTGTATGATCTGAGAGGAATTTGCAGGTGATGGTAGTGTTCCCATACATCTGCTGTTGTTGCTGTACTAGGTGGTTGAGGTCACAGATCTGGAAAGTACTCTTGAAGGAGTCTTGTTTAATTTGCTACAGTCCATCTTGTAGATAGCTCAAGTTGCTACACTGCGTTTCGATGGTTCAGGAAAGAATCTTAGGCCCTCTTTATGAGGACAGGTGAAGAGTTTACTGGCAAACACTTCCAAAAGCACTGTTCATAATGCTTTTGGAAAGTTGTGAAGGCTTTGGAGATTTACTAGATTAGTACTAATAATGAGGGACTTGTATTATGTGGACGAGATAGACAAGCTGAGATAATTCTCCCTGCAGCAGAAAAGGTCAAAGGTAGATTTAATTGGGGTTTTCAAAACTATGAATGGTTGTGCCATTTAAAAAAAAGAAAACTGCTTTCAGTGCAAACCAGTAGGACATAAATCAATGAAAATGAGCAAACAGCCAGAGGAAAATGCCAATTTTTATTGTAATCTGAAAGAATGGTGGATACAGTTCAACAGTAACTTTCAATAGGAGATTGGACATGTATTTGAAGGGAGAAAATTGCTGGGCTATGGGAAGAGAGGAGTAGAATGAAATTTAATTGGATAATTCTTTCAAAGAGTCAGCATAGGTACAATGGACTGAATAGCTTCCAGTGAGTTGCATTCCATTACGAACCAATTGGCATCCAAATTCCTTATGTTGGGGTGAGATTGCTTGTGGGTTAATTTTAACACAAAATAAAATTCAGTAAATTGAAATTGTAACATACCAATGATGTAATTACCATCTTTTGTATCTATTGTTGCATTTTTAATTTTCATTCATGTTAAAACTAGAAAAAAATTATCTAGACTGTTGAGCACCAGAAGTAACATAGCAGCTTCATTTGGCAGTAGCGCAGTTTAGGAAATTACTTTATCTACAACCTGCCTATCCATGTCCTGCAGCTCCACCCTGTATTGCCTGTGAACTGTCTGCCTCAGTGCAGATTAGCCATAGTGGCTATCTCTGCAGATGATTCACGATAAACCATTCAACCACCCTGGAAAATTACTCAGCATGACAACACAACCCAGTGTAGAAAATTGCATTAATTCTGAAATTGTGCTGATAAAATTATGTGCTTGCAAATGCCATACCCCACAGGACATTGTCTATTGCATTTCTAATGTATTTAAAGATCTTCTCTGATAAAGGTTCTTCTCTGATAATTTGTAAACTGAAAGTTGAACTAGGCACCACTGCATTATTAATCAGACAGAACAGCATCTTGACAACAAACTTGATGCATAACTGAGCCAGGCTAATGCTGTTTCAGTGTATGCCCCTAATTTACAACATCTGAATGAAATCAGCATTAAAGAGTAAATTATGCTGAAGAATATCTAGATCATTTCAGACTAAATTGTGAGAATTAGAAAATAGGAGCAGGAGTAGGCCATTCAGCCCTGCAAGTCTGCTATTCAATATGGTCATAGCTGATCATCCAACTCAGTACCCTGTTCCTGCTTTTGCCCTGCCCTGTACTCTTTTGCCCTAAGAACTATATCTAACTCCTTCTTGAAAGATTTCAATATTTTGGCCTCAACTGCTTTCTGTGACGAAGAATTGTACAGGTTCACCTCTTTCTCATCTCAATCCTAAATGGCTTATTCACATATCCTTATATTGTGACCCCTTGTTCTAGATTCCCTAGTCCTCGGGAATATCATTCCTGCACTCATTCTGTCTAGTCCTGCTAGAATTTTATTGGTTTCTATTAGATTCACCCTCATTCTTCTAAACTCTTATAAAGATAGTCCTAACTGATCCAGTTTCTCTTCATACATGAGTCCTGCCATCTTACGAATTGGTCTGGTGAATTTTTGTTGCACTCTGTCTATAGCCAGAACATTCTTCCTCAGATAAGGAGACCAAAACTGCACACAGTACTCCAGCTATGGCCTCACCAAGGCCTTGTATAGTTGCAGCATGACATCCCTGCTCCTGGATTTTAATCTTCTTATGGCAAAGACCAACTTACCTTTTGCTTCTTTGAATCCTGACTGTCAATCAGTTCTTGATCCATGTCAGTCCACGCTAACCCTAATCCCAAGCACTATAATTTACATGCCAGTTTCTTATGTGGAACTTCTGAAAGTTCAAGTAAACCACAACCACTGAGTCCCCCATATCAACCTTTTAGTTACATCCTCAAAATTCCAGTAGTTTTGTCCAGCATGATTTCCTTTTGTAAAACCAAGCTTACTCTGTCTGATCCTGTTATTGTTTTGTGTGCCACTATTAAATCTTTTATAATGGACTCTAGCATTTTCCCTACTATCAATATCAAGCTAATGGTCTATAGTTCCCTGTTTTCTTTTTACCTCCTTTTTTAAATAGAGGATTTACATTAGCTACCCTTTAATCTATAGTAATTATTCCAGATTCTTTTGAACCTTGAAAGACAAACCAGAAAGCATCTCCTTTTTCTCGGGCCAATTGCTTAAATGTTCTGGGAATTTATCAGCATTTAATTCTACTAATTTCCCCAACACCATTTCCCTACCACTGATTATTTTCAGTTCCTTGTTGTTACTAGACCCCATGTTCCTCAACATTTGGAACATTATTTGCAACTCCTTTTGTGTCTCAGATGAGTTTTTACAACATTTCAACAATAATTTTGTGGTCATCATTAGACTTTTAATTCCTGACTCTTATTGCATTTAAATTCCATTGTCTATCTAGGTGGAATTTAAAACTTGATCCTGAGAACATTACCTGGGTTTCTAATAACATGAGACTATCATCTACTCCTTCTTTGTGACCTTAAGATGGGAACTAATTACATTTGCAAATGATTCAATTATTATATCTTCCCTTGAACCTACTACAGCTGAAGGCAGTACTTGATTTTGACGTTCTGTTTGCAATGTCAATAGGATTGACTAAATAGCATAGTGGGTTAATACATCCAGTAAAATATGCATTAAGTCCTCACACGTGCATAATATTCTCATTAATTTTCCAGGTTTAAATATTTAATCATTGATAAACTACCTCAACACAACTTGTATTTAAATATCAGTACAGTACCTTATCAGTCTACTCTCAATCATCAGTGAAGTGATGGAGGTGTTATCAACAGTGCTATCAAGCAGCACCGTCTCAGCAATAAATTGCTCACTGACACCCAGTTTGTGTTCCTCCAGGGCCATCCTGCTCCTGAATGTATTACAGCTTAGATCAAGCATGGACAAAAAAGCTAAATTCCAGAGGTGAGGCAAGAGTAACAACCCTTGATTTGACTGAGTGTGGCACCTAGTAGCCCTAGCAAAGCTGAAATCAGTGGGGATTAGAGGGCAAACTCTCTGCTGTTTGGAGTCATACCTTGCATGTAGGAATATGGTAATGGTTGTTGGAGTTCAGCTAGCTCAGCTTCAGGACAGCTCTGCGAGAGTACCCAAGGGTCATCTCCTAGACCCTTCATCTTCAGCTGCTTCATCAGTGATCTTCCCTGTATCATAAAGTCAGAAGTGGGAATGTTATTCAATGATCACACAATGTTCATGACCATTAACGATCCCTTAGATATGAAAATACAACAAGCTGGACAGTATCCAGGCTTCTGCTGACAAGTGGCAAATAACATTCATGCCACATAAATGTCAGGCAATGATCGTCTTCAATAAGAGACAATCTAACCACTGCCATTTGACATTCAGAGAGGTGGGAGCATGTCATACCATCTCTGAATACCCCATTGTCAGCATCTTTGGGGTTAACATTGACCAGAAACTCAATTGGACTTAACACATAAACACAATGGCTACAACAGCAGATCAGAGGCTAGGAATGTTGCAGCAAGTAACTCACCTCCTGCCTCCCTAAAGTCTGTCCACCATCTACAAGGCCCGAGTCAGGAGTGTGATGGAATACTCCCTATTTGCCTGGACAGATACAGCTCCAGTGACAATCAAGAAGCTTGACACCATCCAGAATAAAACAGCCCATTTGCTTGACACCACATCCATAAACATCCACTCTCTCCACTACCAACATTCAGTAGCAGCACTTCAGAAATTTGCCAAAGATCCTCAGACAGCACCTTCCAAACCCAGGATGATTTCCATCTAGAAGGAGAAGTGCAGCAGACACATGGGAACACCACCTTCTGCAAGTTCCCCTCCAAACCACTCACCATCCTTAGAAATATATCACCATTTTTCACTGCCACTGGTTCAAAACCCTGGAATCCAATTCTTAAGGATAGCATGTGGACTGCAGTGTTTCAAGAAGGCACCTTCACCACCACCTTCTCAAGGGCAATTAGGGATGGGCAATAAATCAGCGACACTCAGGTCCCATGACTGAATAAAAAAATACAGTTGTCTGAAAACCAGGATTGACCAAAGACTGGACATTTTTTTACTTTGGAAGCTGCTTTATATTTTCAACCTTTATATAATTTACCCTGTTCATAATATAACATGCACCTCAAGTGTAGGTATTCAGTAACTACCTTGGAGTGTACTTTTCCTTTCTTTGAAACTGTGGGATTTAAACTCAGACCAGAATCTATTGTGGGTTCACATAATGCCTCACTCTGTTGGCTGACAAGTAATCCAAAATTCGGGAAAGTCTGAAACCCACTATGTTCTTAGGCCGGAGGGTGCCGTATTTCTGTCATCAGATCTATTGCGCCCTTAATGCAATAAAATGTCCCAAAGTATTTTGGAGGAGTATTATCAGATTAAATTTACATGAGGAGATAGTAGAGCGAGTAATCATAATACTTGGTCAAAGATATAGGTTTTATGGAGTATTTTATGGGAAAAGAGAAAGGTACTGAGATGGAGAGATTCAGTGAGGGAATTCCAGCTCTTAAAGGCTAAATAGCTGAAAGACGGACCGTTAGCAGAGAAATTACACACAGGCTGGAATTGGATGACTGCAGATGTTTGTGAGGATCGTGGGGCTGGAGAAGGTTAGCGAGGGATGGAACCAGAAAAAAAAGGATTTGGAAAAAGGAATTAAAATTTTAAAATCAAGATGAGACCAGTCAACATTGCTCAGTGAGCACTGGTGGTGGGTGATCTGTGGTCACTTTCACAATGTGACTGCAGTATTCTTTTAGACTTGGAGGATTGTGATCTGATTCTTTTGAGTCTTTTCTTCTACACAGTGGTAGTAAACAATAAACCAAGCAGAAACAAAAGTAACAGTACGCTACAAAACTACTGGTCTGTGCGGTTGCCAATTACATTACCAAACACAAAAGATTAGGCTTTGGCTAGAATTGTGTTATGAGACACTGCTTCACCATTGTCATTGAATTAAAAAAAACATTCACCAACAAAAAAACATTTTCACTTTCTCATATTTAATGTGCCAATGTTTTACCTTACAATAATGAGAACCAGGATGATTCTTTGTTCTTCTTTAGATAAGGTAAATCTTTCCTATTATGTAAACACAAAGGAGACTGTTAACAGACCTCTGTAGCATTTCTGTAAGATAGGTTTGTGAATACGTGTGAAATGACAACCTTTCCCGTTTAGAGGAGATTCTTTTATGGGCGCAGTAGCTTTCCCAGGCTCTGTCACTAGAATGGGTAACATCAGAAAGGGAACCTGACAGAAATAGGCCAAAGCTGCACTTACCCTTGCCAGTGAAGTATAATAAGATCGAAACATACGATGGCTTAGCTCATTAAATTCTGAGGACATCTTGCATAAACATGACTTTTGAGAAGTAAACTGATCGAGATGTGTAAAATGCTTAAAACATTCAATAGAGTTAATACAAGAAATTCTTTCTCCTTCAAGCTACTCTTAAATTGGAACTATATTGCTGTTCCTTACTGTCACTGGGTCAGAATATTGGAATTTTTACTCTAACAGCATTTCGAGTATAAGTACACCAGATGGAAGTCCAAAACGTTTCCTCACCGAGGATAATTAGGATGGGCAACAAATGCTGTTCTTCTCAGCAAAGCCCACAGCTGACAGTAAATATACTTAAAAAGCTATATTTTATTTACTGAAGAGTTTTTCTTTGCTTTGGGAAATACAACCTTCGGCTATGTTTTCCACAAGTCAGTCCTAACATAAATTTAAGGAACAGAGACAATAAAATGAAATGGCTACTGTAGGAACATTAGAAAGAGGTCATTCAGTCCTTTACACTTGCTCTGGTAGTCAGTTTTCATAAGTTCTATAGCTCAACTCCTTTTGCCCATCATTACTCCATAGCCTTTGATACTCTTAACTGATGAAGCTCTCAGTGTTGAAAACTTCAATGACTGCCCCTCTCCCCTCATCATTTTTGGGGAGAGAATTCCAGATTTATATTGCTTTCTGTGTGAAGAAGTGCTTCCTGGTTTTGTTTCTGAATGGCCTATAAATCTAAGATGATATCTTTTTATTAATTCCATCTCCACATCACAGTTTGTAAAGCGTTCTGAGTGCAAAGTGCATGTTCTGTGTGCCTGACATTTACAGAATTTTGAAGCAATTCATTGCAATGTAATTTGTGACTTCCTGAGAAGCACTACTTAAGCACAAACCTTATTTTCTCAAAACCATTAAATTTCTTTTGCTGCATTCATTTGAAATGTATTTTATGTTGCAAGATACAGCGTTTCCCAAATGCTGTCCAGACACTGAACTGATTTTGAAATATTGTCACTGCTCCTCAGCAGCCACTGTTCATATATTAAGCTCCCAACAACAGCAAATGTGATAATGGCCAGATATCATGTCTTAATTGTGTTGCTTGAGAGTTAAATATTGGTCCAGGCACTGTCTAAAAATAGGTTGATTGTACGACAGAAATAATCGCATCAGAAGGATTTCAAAAGCAGTCTGTTATACTGGCAACTCCGATTTGGCACCTAATTCTATAGTGAAGCTGTATGCTTCATAAAAGGACCGATGTTTTCTGGAGCTGTCTTTTCAGTGAGACTTAGTCTGTGGCAACAGACATTGCAGCCTATTTACTACATCAATTGAGAAATCAAAAGAAGATGATGGAAAAATCAATATTTAATAGCAACTTATGTCTTCAATTGAAGTATCTGAAGTCACCAGAGTCGTGAGAAATATTTAGTTTTCCAAAGGTTTTGGCACTTCTAAAATGGTAAAATTGTAACTGCAAGATGCCAGAAAATTGCCAAGAAGAAAATGGATCTGTTGTCCCTCTTAACTGCTGAGTCTTTTGTTCTGTGTGTTGACTGTTAAGGGAAGGTTTGGGGTCAGTATTCCTCTGGGTGCTCTAAGACTTGAGTAACTAACACTAATGCACTACTGCAGGAGTGATGCACCATTGGAGGAGCTGTCTCTTGAATGGGATGCAGGGCAGTTATCTCTGGTGACCTGGCCAATATTGAACTCATGATCAACATCACAGATTACTTGGCCATGACCTGTGATGGGCAAAGTTTCCTACATTATTACAGTTCCAGATGGATGCCCAAATTGTTAAGCTCCTGGCTAAAGCATAATGAACTAGCTCACCTTCTTTATTCTCCCATTCCTTCGGTTGGCTCACAACTGAGGTTCATTTACAAAGCACACCTTATAAATACCTTTTTCCTAGGCCAAATTAATTTCTGTTTCAAAAGGAGCTAATGTAACCAGGTTTTCTTGATTTAACAAAAGAGTGAGCTCATTAGTCATTTAACATAAAAAGAATAGCGCAATGTATACGCAAAGGTTAGGAATTAGTAGAGTATCCAAAAAAATATAAAAGTCAAGAAACTATACACGGGTCAGTCTCTTGAGGTGGTATGTGAAGTGTATATAGTGGAACACTGATCGTTGATGAGCCGATTACAGGATTCCTGGCACTGTAGTTAGTTGAAGTTCTTCTGCTTTGTTTCTTTTGACAATGGTTAGCTGGCAGCATTTAAAACAAGAGAATCCTCCTTTTGTCCTGTTTCCTTCTGACTATCTTGCTGGCTAGTTGGATTTAGCAATCGGTGTCAAGAGTCCTTTTACCTGCAGTGCAAGGGTGATTAGTGGATGGTTCTTTGACTGTGAATTTCACAGCATGTTAATAGTTGAAAGCAGGCAAGTACACGTGGGTGCCTTGGGTCCATAGTACTTATTCTATCACTAGTACACGTGGATCAGAGTTGCAATTAGTTTCTGACTCTGTTGTATATTCTTTGAAGAACAAAACACAAAAAATGTCTGGAAGATATAGCTTTTTACTGAGAGGGAGAGATCGTCATCTGCCTCATAATCTCCTTCTATGACATCTCTTTTTCTCTGTTTGAAGTACAATATGTTATTACTGCAGCATTCCATGGGTCCCACACAGGAAATTGGCAGAAAACACTGAAATTACATTTGTAGTCCTTTCTTTGTCTCTAGAGGTCGTCTTCTGAAAAAAGCATGTTTTGAAATTAAAAGTAAAATATCTATTGTACTTAAAGGTTCTGATCCATCATCATATCATTATAACATTGTTGTTTAGGTCTTGTGTCACATTGGATAGCATCCCTGCCTCTGAGTCAAAAACTCCCACCCAGGGATCCAATGGCCAAGGAAAATACTTTCATGACCCAGCCAAACAGGTTGAACACCATCCTTTCACAACACAATGATGATACGCAGCAAGAATAGGAAGAGATTCCCGGGTCAACATGTGTTGAAAAGAAAGATGCTCGAGCATCACAATCCAATAGCTCTAGACTTATGCGTAATGAGCAACATGGATTTCCTGTCACACTATCACTGACTTCCTGTGGTCGCTGCAATAATCTGAAAGAAATACACAGGAACAGTGGAAAAACTATGGGCAGTGAACTGGAAATAAGATTTCTTTGAGTACATATTCCATTGAAGCTCCAGGAACAGAAATTGCAGACCTCAAATCTTTTCTAATCTGAGCCCCTGACCCACTCAAGAGCGCCGGGCCCTGGTTATTCAATCCTGTTCCATTATGTGGTGAGATTGCTGGCTAAAACACAAAACCCTGACCATTAACCAAAGGAAAATATTGCATTGCAGAAAATCAACGGTGCCATGATTGCTGATCTCAGCAGTGTGCGTGAATTTGCATATTTTATTATACTGCCCTCTCTGCTGCTTCCACTGTGGGGGAACTGCACATAAAATCTTCATTATGTTTGTGTAGAGAGAATCCACATGTGAATCAATTCTCTGTGCAGTACACAACACACATTAAACAAGGATAAAGTGAGGACTGCAGGTGCTGGATCAGGTCAAAAAGCGTGGCATAGAAAAGCATAACAGGTTAGGCAGCAGCTGAGGAGCAGGAGAATCGACGTTTCAGGCACATTCCTGATGAAGGGCTTAAGTCTCAAATGTCACTTCTGCTCCTTGAATGCTGCCTGACCTGCTGTGCTTTTCCAGCATCTCACTTTTCAACACATTAAACAACACACATTAAACATTTCCATTCTACACAAGTTACTGAGACTCAAGTAAACTATATGATAATGCAAATCCATATGAATGGTCAGAACAACATTTCTTTAAATGCATCAAACTTTTCATACAGTAATCCTCCCTACCTTTCCTGTGTGTTACAGTTCAAATTCCTGCCCTTCCTGCCTGCTGTCATTTACACTAGTCAGTCTTGAAGTAGGTTCCTAGAAGCCTGTGTGTAATTCCAAGATCTGATAATTAATCAACAAGATTGCGACAGTAGGGCCAACCCCATCTATGAGAAATGAGACTTTGACACAAGGCATCAACAGAGCCAAGTGTGAACTTTTCAGAGAGAGAAGGAAGGGGGAATGAGTAACAAGTACAGTTTGTTTGATTTCCCCCTGTGTACTCCTTATTAATAATTCCCAGTGCCCTGAAACACAGTCTCAAAACGTTAGGCCCCCGTGATGTGCACTGGCAGGTGCAAGATTTTGCATCTCTAGACAATGTGACTGTTTTCCAGCTCCCTCCATCTCCCTGAACATTTTTCCATCGTCAGATTTTTCAATAAGCCTTCCGGATCCCTGAGGTATTGGGGAAGAGGATAACTGTCCAGAAGTGGACTCCTGGTTACAGAAGTGAGGTGGGCAGGAATGTCTCTATATAAACCCACCTGGAATACTGGGCATTAACTGAGATGCAGCATCTCAGAACTGCATCTGCAAATGTACACTGACTGTCTGCATCTCAGGCCTTCATACTGCTCATGGCCAAATTGCTCAGGGAATATTTTTCATTTTAAAAGTTAATGAGGTTGGAGAGAAAGTGCTTCTGTCTTACCTGGAGTTGGATAGTGAGTATGAATTCTGGATTAGTGGTGCTGGAAGAGCACAGCAGTTCAGGCAGCATCCAAGGAGCAGCGAAATCAATGTTTCAGGGAAAAGCCCTTCATCAGGAATAAAGTATGAATTGGCTAATTCAGGGAAAATAGCTGGTAGATGATGTTTGCTACACTGTCCAATTTTAGGACCCCAATTCATCATGATGCCAGTATTCCAAAGTCCATGGTGAAATTCCTACCTCTAGTTGACAGGATACTCCCTGTGTTGCATTGGGGCTGCTTTCCAATGAAACAGATTGATATTCAAACGTCATCGAAGAGTGTGGTGCTGGAAAAGCACAGTTAGACAGGCAGCATCTGAGGAGCAGGATAATCGATGTTTCAGGCAAAAGCCCTTCAGGATTCCTGGTGAAGGGCTTTTGCCTGAAACATCGATTCTCCTGCTCCTCAGATGCTGCCTGTCCAACTGTGCTTTTCCAGCACCACACTCTTTGACTCTGCTCTCCAGCATCTGCAATGTTCACTTTCTCCCGATATTCAAACCTGTGCACTCAGTGACTGCATCTCCTCATCAGACGTGTCTGGATGAGGAATCAGCCCTCCCAGTGCTCTCCCTTCCCATCACGGGAACTATCAATATGTTTCTTGTTTTGCCAGATTGTTTTTCTCAAGGTACGGTTTCTACAATTTTGAACAAATAGTCCCTCAGGATGTTACTCACCTGTTGTTCCTCTATGCAAAAAACTGGAAGAAAACAGTATAATTCTATTCAAAAGAAACTGTATCCCTGCTGAAGGAGAGCCACAATGATTCCTTTAGGAACGAAACGCTAGAAGCTCAGAGAAGATAAGACAAACAGGTTGCATTTAAAGATGCTTATGATATATTCTTTGAAATCTTTGAAACCCTATACTGTGTAATGAATAAGCAGGTGAAACCCTAGTTTTTCTGAGAACCTTACAACATTTTAAAGAAAAGGAACATGTTTGTTTGTATTAAACTGGAATGGAGTCCAGGTATTAATCCGTGGTCTTGGTAACTTTCCAAAACAAGAGGTATTTGGAGTGTGGATCAACATCTATAGATCATATGTATGCATTCCTTGCTAACAGCATCTGCAAATGTACACTGACCGTTTGCGTCTCAGTTAATACCACAAATGAATGAATAACTCCTGCATCATCTAACATACAACTTGACATGAAGTCAAGTAAGGCCACTTTTGGACTATTGTGTGCAATTCTGGTCTCCCTCTTATCGGAAGGATGTTGTCAAACTTGAAAGAGTTCAGAAAAGATTTACCAGGATGTTGCCAATGTTGGAGGATTTGAGCTACAGAGAGAGGTTGAATAGGCTGGGGCTGTTTTCCCTGGAGCATTGGAGGCTGAGGGTTGACCTTATAGAGGTTTATAAAATCATGAGGGGCAAAGATAGGGTAAATAGACAAGGTCTTTTCCCTGAGGTGGGGTAGTCCAGAATTACAGGGTATAGGTTAGGGTGAGAGGGGAAAGATTTAAAAGGGAACTAAGAGGCAATGCTTTCATGCAGAGGGTGGAGTGTGTATAGAATGAGCTGCCAGAGGAAGTGATGGTGGTTGGTACAATTACAACATTTAAAAGGCATCTGAATGGGTATATGAATAGGAAGGGTTTAGAGGGGCCAAGTGCTGACAAATGGAGCTAGATTAGATTAGGAATATCTGGTAGGCATGGGCGAGTTGGACTGAAGGGTCTGTTTCCATGCTGTACATCACAATGACTCTATGTTGAAAATTATTTCAGTTCAGTGTTAGCCAAACCAAACTCAGTATATGTTTCCAGCTCTAGTTCCATTAACTTGTACGCGCTTGAAATTCATATTTAATCTTGAGCTGAATTTTCAGTTGCTTTCCTTGCAGTTATTACATACATAGGATTAAAAAGGATATAAAACCACAGAAACAGGCTATTCAGCCCAGCCAGTCCATGTTGGTGTTTACATTCCACTCGGGCCTTTACTCATGTAAATTTATTCCCCTGCATCTCATATGAATGTCTGGCCTCCCTTTAAACCAAGGGCACAAAATACCATATACACTTGTGTATAGGTCCACCTTATATATGTCGACCTGTTATTTTTGGCCAAAAAAGTCTTGTATTTTTCATATACCTCGTGGAAAAGTCGACTCTAGTTTTTCCCGTCACTCTTCCTGACCATATATGCAGCCTTACAGGGTATTATTTGCACATTTTTGATTCAAATGCAGTTCCTGTGTTATCACATGTGACGTGCACCAGTACATATTTGCACAATGCGATTTTCAAATGGTTAAATTGAATGTTGATAATATATATATATAAAATACACTGTATATTTATTTATGTAATATATGTATATATATGTGTGTGTATATTTGACCTGTGCATGCAAATATCTACCTTATGACAGCCCTCGACCTTGTCTTCCTGCTGTTATCTCAGTTTCTTAGAAGTAGGTGTTGTGTACAGTTGTGCTCTGAACATATTGTAAAACTCCCCAAATTTTTCTGACAAAGTGGCATCATGCAGAAACAAGTATAGAGCACAGTTTAAACTAAAAGTTGTTGAAGGTGCAGAGAAGAGCAACAATAGCATAGCTGCAAGGGAGTTCCATGTTTCGGAAAACCTTGTTCAAGATTGGAGGAAAAAAGCCACACAGTTAAAGGCTATGTCAAAGCAGAAGTTTGCCAACTGAGGAAAGCTGAACAAGTGGCCACAACTAGAAATTAAGATCGCTGACTGGGTAATTCAGTGCCATCAGAACAGAAGCAGAGTGACTCAATAATGTATAAGAATAGCGCCAAAAATGAAGCAACAAAGCCAGTGCTGGATGGTGCAGTAAGTTTATGAAAAGGTATGATTTAGCGCTTAGAGAAACCAAGATTGCCCAACATCTACTAGCAGAACTTAATGTCAAGTTAATTGAGTTCCATCGCTTTGTAATCAGAAGTTGGAACAAAAATGGGTACAGGCTCTCATGTGGCGGCAATATGGACAAAACCCCAATGAACATTAATATGCCAGGGAACAGAACTGTGGAAAAGATTGGAGCCGAATCAATTTTGGCCAAGACTATTGGCCATGAAGAGAGTCAATTCACTGTAGTACTTTATGGCAGTTAGAACAAAGTTAAAACCAATGGTGATTTTTAAGCAGAAAACTCTGCCCAAACAGAAATTTCCAAAAGGCTTTGTTGTCCTCATCCATGAAAAAGGGTGAAGGGATGAAGGTTGCTGCAAGAATTGGATTAGGAAGGTCTGGAATATGCAACTAGGTGAACTTAAGAAAGGAAAAAAAGCTTAATTTTTTTGGGATACATCCAGATCACACAGAGTGAGAAGTGTTATCAGTGAACTTTGAGCTGACATACTGACATTACAGTGATTCCTGGAGGCCTTGTGACATGGTGCAGCCACTCGATGTTCGCATCAATAAACCTTTCAAGGACATTGTACAGAAGAAATGGGACAATTGGATGCAAGAAGTGGAAAACGCTTCACAAAGAGTGGCAACATGCATGTTCCATGACTGGCAATGGTAGATGAGTGGATTGTTGAGTCATGGAAGGAGATGAAAAATGAAATTATTTTGAAAGCATTAAAAACATGTGGAATTTCTAACGCTTTAGATGGTACGGAGGATGACTATTTATGGTCACATGGAAGTGATGACAAATCAATTGATGATCCCTTTGAGAGTGCAGATGAAGATGGTCCATACGACGATATGCTTGACCCAGACGACTGGAATGAATTATTCAGTGGTGCAAGTGATGCGGACAGTACATTTGAAGAATTCTAATGCATATAACTTTTGTTTTAAGGGCTATCCCATAATATTTATGACATAGATCACAGATGTGTACAGCATTGAAACAGACCCTTCACTCCAACTTGTCCAGGCTGACCAGGTATCCCAACCCAATCTAGTCCCATCTGCCAGCAGCTGGTCCATATCCCTCCAAACCCTTCCTATTCATACACACATTCATATGTCTTTTAAATGTTGCAATTGTACTAGCGTCCACCATTTTCTCTGGCAGCTGATTCCAGACAAGTACCACCCTTTCTGTGAAAAAGTTGCCCCATGGGTCTCTTTTATATCTTTCCCCTCTCACCCTAAACCTATGCCCTCTAGTTCTGGACTCCCCAACTCCAGGGAAGAGACTTTGTCTATTTATCCTATCCATGCCCCTTACGATTTTATAATCCTCTATAAGGTCACCCCTCAGCCTCTGATGCTCCAGGGAGAACAGACCCAGCCTATTCAACCTTTCCCAATAGCTCAAATTCTCCAACCCTAGCAATATCCTTGTAAATCTTTTCTGAACCCTTACAAGTTTCACAACATCCTTCCAATAGGAAGGAGACCAGAACTGCACGCAATATTCCAGCAGTGGCTTAACCAATGTCCTGTATAGCCGCAACATGACCTCCCAACTCCTGTACTCAATATTCTGACCAACAAAGGAAAGCATACCAAACGCCTTCTTCACTATCCTATCTGCCTGCGACTCCACTTTCAAGGAGCGAGCACTCCTAGATCTTTGTTCAGCAACACTCCCTCGGACCTTACCATTAAGTCAATAAGTCCTGCTAAGGTTTGCTTTCCCAAAATGCAGCATCTCACATTTATCTAAACTAAACTGCATCTGCCACTTCTTAGCCCATTGGCCCATCTGATCAAGATCCTGTTGTAATTTGAGGTATCCTTCTTCACTCTCCACTACATCTCCAATTTTGGTGTCATCTGCAAACTTACTAACTATACCTCTTATGCTCACATCCAAATCATTGGTATAAGTGATGAAAAGTAGTGGCCCCAGCACCGATCCTTATGGCACTCCACTGGTCGTAGCTCCAGTCTGAAAAACAACTCACCACCTCCACCACCCTCTGTCTTCTACCTTTGAGCCAGTTCTGTATCCAAATGGCTAGTTCTTCCTGTATTCCCTGAGATCTAACCTCACAAACCAGACTTAACTTTACTAACCAGTCTCCTATGGGGAACCTTGTGGAACACCTTACTGAAGTCCAAATAGATCACGCCAACCACTCTGCCCTCATCAATCCTCTTTGTTATTTCTTCAAAAAATGCAATCAAGTTTGTGAGACATGATTTCCCACGCACAAAGCCATCTTGACTATCCCTAATTAGTCCTTGCCTTTCCAAATACATGTACATCCTGCCCCTCAGAATTCTCTCCAACAACCTGCCCACCATTGATGTCAGGCACACTGGTCTACAGTTCCCTGGCTTGTCCTTACCACCTTTCTTGAACAGTGGCACCATGTTAGCCACCCTTCAGTCTTTCGGCACCTCACCTGTGACTATTGATGATATAGCTATCTCAGCAAGAGCTGAAAATGTGTTGCTGGAAAAGTGCAGCAGGTCAGGCAGCATCCAAGCAGAAGGAGAATCGACATTTCGGGCATGAGCCCTTCTTCAGGAATGAAGAAGGGCTCATGCCCGAAACATCGATTCTCCTGCTCCTTGGATGCTGCCCGACCTGCTGCACTTTTCCAGTAACACATTTTCAGCTCCAATCTCCAGCATCTGCAGTCCTCACTTTCTCCTATCTCAGCAAGAGGCCCAGCAATCACTTCCATAGCTTCCCACAGAGTTCTGGGGTACTCCTGATGAGGTCCTGGGGATTTATCCACTTTAATGCATTTGAAGACATCCAGCACTTCCTCCTTTGTAATCCTGGACATTTTTCAAGCTGTTACCATATATTTCCCTACATTCTTTACCTGCCTTGCCCTTTTCAACGGTAAATCCTGATGCAAAATACTTGTTTAGTATCTCCACCATCTCCTGTGGCTCCACACAAAGGCCGCCTTGCTGATCTTTGAGGGGCCCTGTTCTCTCCCTAGTTACCCTTTTGTCCTCAATGTATTTGTAAAAACCCTTTGGATTCTGCTTAATTCTATTTGCCAAAGATATCTCATATCTCCTTTTTGTCCTCCTGATTTCTTTCTTAAGAATACTCCTACTGCCTTTACACTCTTCTAAGGGTTCCCTTGATCTATCTTGTCTATACGTGACATATCCCTCCTTCTTTTTCTTAACCAAACCCTCAATTCCTTTAGTCATCCAGCAATCCCTATACCTACCAGTCTTTCCTTTCACCCTAAGAGGAATATGCTTTCTCTGGATTCTTGTTATCTCATTTCTGAAAACTTCCCATTTTCCAGCTGTCCCTTCTCCTGTGAACATCTGCACCCAATCAGCTTTTGAAAGTTCTTGCCTAATACCGTCATAATATGCGTTCCTCCAATTTAGAACTTCAACTTTTAGATATGGTCTCTCTTTTTCCATCACTATTTGAAAACTAATAGAAATTATGGTTGCTGACCCTAAAGTGCTCCCCCACTAACGCCTCAATCATCTACCCTGCCTTATTTCCCAAGCTTAAGTCAAGCTTTTCACCTTCTCCACATACTGAATCAGAAAACTTTCTTGTACACACTTGACAAATTCCTCTTCGTCTAAACCCTTAACACTATGGTAGTCCCAGTTTATGTTTGGAAAGTTAAATATCTTACCATAACCACCCTATTATTCTTACAGATAACTGAGATCTCCTTACAAATTTGTTTCTCAATTTCCCTCTGACTATTAGGGGATCTATAATACAATCCCAATAAGGTTATCATCCCTTTCTTATTTCTCGGTTCCACCCAAATAATTTCCCTGGATGTATTTCCCTCAGCACAGCTGTAATGCTGTCCCTTATCAAAAACACGACTCCCCCTCCTCTCTTGCCTCCCTTTCTGTCCTTCCTGTAGCATTTGTATCCTGGAACATTAAGCTGCCAGTCCTGCCCATCCCTGAACCATGTTTCTGTAATTGCTATGATATCCCAGTCCCATGTTCCGAACCATGCCCTGAGTTCATCTGCTTTCCCTGTTAGGCCCCTTTTCCTTTGAAATAAATGCAGTTTGATTTATCAGTCCTACCTTGTTCTCTGCTTTGTCCCTGCCTGCCGTGACTGTTTGACTTGCTTCTTTTCTCAACTGTACTAGTCTCAGATTGATCTCTTTCCTTACTATCCCCCGGGTCCCAACTCCACCCCCATCCCCAACCTTACTATTTTAAATCCTTTCGAGCAGCTCTAGCAAATCTCCCTGCCAGTATTTTACTCCCCTTCCAATTCAGGTGCAATCCGTCCTTCTTGTACAGGTGACGTCTACCCCAAAAGAGATTCCAATGATCCAAAAATGTAAATCCTTCTCCCATACACCAGCTCCTCAGCCATGCTTCATCTGCTCTATCCTCCTATTCATACCCTCACTAGCTCATAGAACTACAGTGAGAGGTTTTTTGCTGTGAATATCAGTTTTTTGATGTGAAGTGTATATCATTATTATTATTATTATCAGTCTTTTTTTTTGTTTTTACTGCTCCTCTGTTTTTATTTCATGGATTGTGTGTTGTACAAATACCTCTAGTAGTTGGTCTGACCACTGCTGGTATGAGCTGAAAATGTGTTGCTGGAAAAGCGCAGCAGGTCAGGCAGCATCCAAAGATCAGGAAAATCGATGTTTGGGGCATGAGCCCTTCTTCATGAGCCATGCTGGTATGCCTATTAACTTTTGTACATTAGTGTAGAGCTACATGCACCTTACAGTAGTGGTAACTGGAATATGGTACAGCAGGATCATTCTACTGTAGCACTAAGAATGGAAACAGTTATTTTGTAGATAAATATTCAATAATGGCCATTAGTATTTTTCCTTTTGTTGTTTATTATTTTATGCAGAAATCTGGGCTCTTTTTTGTTCATTTTTTGACTCTTACCAAGCATGAATTTCATCCTTCGAAAACAATACCTGGTGTATTCGTTGACCCCCTAATTTCAGCTTCAAAATTTGACCTATACACGAATATATATGATTATTGTTTTTTCAAGGGCTCCTCTTGAGATTTCTCAAGGTCTACTTTTTGATTTTCAGGGGTTAGTTTTTGGTTTCCGGTGGGTTCTTTCTCAGTCTCAGTAATTCCTTTGGTAGATGATGCAGGCACCTAGTAACAATACCTTTGGTATATGTGTTAATAAATATGGGATTTGTACTCACACATAAGCAGAATTAGAAGAATTTACCAGTAAAAACAACTTTGGTTATCTGAATATCAATTATCCGATTTTTGGATTATCTGAATAAGATCTCAAGGCTCCAGTGCTTGGGTAAACTGTGTTATCCGAAGGCTCGATTATCCAAACATTCGATTATCTGAACAAAATACTCCCCGTCCATGTTGTTCGGATAATTGAGGTTGCCCTGTATTCCCAATAATCATCACCACTTCATTAACTTAAATCCATAATATACAAGGCAGGCATTAATTTCCTAGATATCACTGAATTTAAATTGGCAAAAATTTAAGTTCGCAACAAATTTTTTAAAAAATAACTGACACATCACTTTACACAAAAAACCCCATTAATCTAAAAGTTCTTTCCGCAGACTGCAAGGTCATAGCTAAATCATTGTACGTTTATCTCTAACAGAGCCTCTGCACAGTAGATTTTGATGTGAATAGATTTCACAAAATAAAACTGTTTCAATATTAAATTATCCAATTGATGCAATTTTATTACAATCACATCCATTGTATATCCCACACATACTAGTGACTGAACTCTTGTAGTTTTAACTGAGAGATTCCAATTAATTCATAAAGAATGATTACTTCAGTGTTCCTGTTCCTAGTTAGGTGAATGTTTCTTTGTTGCAAACATCTAGACAACTTTCTACTCTTTGCAGCCCCTCTCATATGTTGCAGAACATTTCCAACCTTTGCAGACCTTATCCCTCATTTGCATACCCTCACTTTTCTTTGGAGTACACACTGTACTTTGCAGCTCCTCTCTTCCCTTTACAGCTCTACTAACCCCTATCTAGCACCTCTTCTTTCCTGTCCCGCTTCCTCAATGTGTAGTCTTTCTCCTCGCTTTGCAGCCCCTCGGTTCCCCTCCTCTCTTCCCACTTTATAGCTTCACATCGCTCCCAGCCTCATTCCCTGTGCTTTGGCCTCGCTCCATTCCCTGAAGACCTCATTTCCCATTCCTATTCTTGCTTCCTCTAGCCTTGCTGACTGCTGCCTCTCACTTTACTGCTCCAATTACAGTTGGCCCTCTCCACATTTCCCTATTAAAAGTTCATGTACGCCTATCAGCAGGAGAGGAGAGAACAGGAGAGAACCAGATCATGATTTGAGTAACTGTTACTTACTCTTTTCTTCCATTTTATTTGTAGAGTGCAACCTTTCCCTGATAGATTGTCTGATTTTCCCAGGTGATTTGGGAATGCTGGGGACCTCTCCCATGCATATGCGCACTGCCTTAATTATATCCATCCTATTGTCTCCCTATGGTAGTGAGTTTGCATTCTTGGCAATTTCTGGGGAAAGAAGTTTCTTCTGAATTCCCCGTTTGATTTCTTAATGAATATCTTATATTGATGGCCTCTACCTATGTTAAAGAAGAAGTCCTCCCTGTATTGACCCTTTCATCAAAACCTTCCATAATTTTAAGAAGTTCACTTATGTCAACTTTCAGCCTTGAAGTGTCACTTTTTTTCTCATTGTTCTTCAGCAAAGGTATGGAGGTGCATGTGGTGAATTGGGGTGGACAAAGTTAAAAATCACACAGCACCAGGTTATAATCCAACAGGTTTACTTGGAAATACAAGCTTTTGGAGGCACTGTTCCTTCATTAGGTAGCTAGTGGAGTAGGATCATAGGACACAGAATTTATTGCGAAAGATCATGGTGTCATACAGCTGCCGTGATATATTGAACAAACCTAGATTGCTGTTAAGTTTTTCATCTTTTAGAATGGGTTGCAGGATTCAATTCATTAATATGTAAATCCCAGAATTTCTTTCAAGTCACTTTCCTGAGGTAACTAAAGGTTTTATAAAAAAGGTAACATCTTAGCTCAGACAACCCTTCTTCAGCAAAGGTAGGACTCTATAACTTAAGTAGTCTTCTGTGCAAAGTTTAACAAAATCATCACTTCTGTCCTTGCCAAATTCTTCTGTCTCTCTGTATTTTAAGATATTCTGTTATCATTTATTTTCAAATCCTTCTTTGGTCTTCACCCACCATATCTGACTGAATCTTTTTCACTCCATATTCCAGCACGCTTTCCTCTGATTTTGATCTACTGCCCATTCACTACTTCCTCTGCTCCTCTGTTGATGCCTAGGTCTTCAGTCTCTACTTCCCTGTTCCCTGTGCTACTTTCCTCAAATTACTAGCCCTCCTTCCTCTATTCAAAGTGTCCACCTTCCATCTTGTTCATCCCTGTCCTTTGCCTACTGCGTACTCTTGACTTCTGCACTAGATGTTTATTTAATGAGAGTAGTACTTGCTGCACTATTTTCAATTTCCATATAACTGGGTTGAGGTAGTAAATCTGTTGATAGTTGAGGCTTTGCAAGATCAAAGCACATCTTATGGCTGTCAATAGCTGAAATCTGAAATAACTCAGAATTACAGAATCATAGAACAGTTACAGCACAGAAATAGGCCATTCAGCCTATCATATTGATGCTAGCTTTATGCAAGGAACATTTAGTTAGACCCACTGTTCTGTCATTTGGTCATTGCCCTGCAATTTGATATCCTCTGTTTCTTGTTTCTTTCACCAGTGGGAACAGTTTTGTTCTATCTACTCTGTTAAGGCCTGTCATGACTTTGAACACCTCTAGCAAATCTGCTATCAATTATCTGAAAGGAAAATAACGTCATTTCCTCCAATCTATTCTCAGGACTGAAGTTCTTCACCATTGGAACCATTCTCTTTAATCTGTTCTGCATCCTTTCCAATGCCTTCACATTCTTCCTGAATGAAGGTGCCAGAATTGGACACAGTATTCTTTATATCAAACCAGTATTTTATAAAGGTTCGTCATAACTTGGGATTCTGGGACATATTGTCCTGGTAAACAAGCATATCAGTTATGTTTCACAATTCATCTGGACTAGAAGAATGGTCTGACTGCTTCCATAGTGACCACAATTTAAAACCAATTAAAAGACTTTCAAGTGATTTAGACATTCCGAGATTAGAGAAGATGCTCCATATACTTGCAAGTTTTTCTTTTTAGACACTGATTAGAATAATTATGATTGCCTTCCACTTGACAATACATTATGAAGTCTACAAGGTGGAAGTGTATTAAATTTCTCATCTATTTGCAGTGCAACTCCTCAAATCCATGGACACCTTTGATTGGAGTGCACACTCTGATTTCTTTGTTCACTTAGTCTATCACATCAGTGGATGATTGAAGCAAGTAAATGAATAAAATTGGAAACACATGACAGATTAGTCTTTAGCTGTAAAGAGAAAAGATGTTTTGTCTAGCTGCCTTCATCAGACAGCTGAAAGCACAGTGTGATGATGCAGCTCCTTTAGTAAGGTTAAGTTGTCTTTTTTTCTCAGGAGGTCATAAAAACACAGGCTCTGAAATGTCTGGGTTGATCTACTTGAGGAAGCTTTTGTACAATCAAAGGAGATTGGCCAGTTCTCCCAGCTCAGCTTTTCTTTGGTTTGGCCTTTAGCGGTCTGGTTGTTCAGAGAAAGCAGCCAGTCAGTTTTGAAGTTGCTGGTTATATGGAAGAAGGTGTTCCATGCTGAAGCTCTCAGCCATGTCTCTTGTAAGACCCTGCGTTAGACTTCTTTCCTTTTTTGCCAAGGAGTGTTTATGGGGATTGTTGCATGAATTTGGAACATCATCATTAAGTTGGGATAGTCTGGTTTGTGGATATGTTAAGGTATTCTATATTCTATTCTCTTTGATTTGTGTTTCATTCGGTGATCTTGCAAATAAATTCTGTTCTGTTAAAATCTGTTCTGTTTGTGGACGGCACGGTGGCACAGTGGTTAGCATTGCTGCCTCACAGCACCAAAGACCTGGGTTCATTTCCCGCCTCAGGCGACTCTCTGTGTGGAGTTTGCACATTCTCCCCGTGTCTGCGTGGGTTTCCTCCGGGTGCTCCGTTTTTCTCCCACAGTCCAAAAAAGGTGCAAGTTAGGTGAAATGGCCATGCCAAATTGCCCGTAGTGTTAGGTGAAGGGGTAAATGTAGGAGAATGGGTTTGGGTGGGTTACGCTTCGGCGGGTCGGTGTGGACTTGTTGGGCCAAATGGCCTGTTTCCACACTGTAAGTTATCTAATCTAAAAAATCCAAAACTAAGTGGTTGGGCCAGCTGCATCACTCCTGGAATATCCACTCTCCACCTGCTTAAAACAACTAGCAAGATTAGGGTCCAGGGTGCTTTCTTGAAATGTTTTGAGGGGGCCTGACCTGGTCCATAACAACAGCAGAAGGCCATTCAGCTGGTCCAGACTTCTGTCTTTGTATTTTAGAGCTCACCTTCTTCTCGGTGAAAATTGAATTGCCATGTATCTGTAGTTTCATTTTCCAATTAAACTTTAGCAAATAAATGATCAAATCAGTTCTCCAGCATTCAGACTTCTCAACTAGAAATGCAATTCCCAGTTATTCACTTAGCTAAACATTAGAGTGCAATTTAGTGATGAGAATGTCATGATACATCTGAAAATGCTGTCAGTGTGCCGGTGCAAGATTCACATGTGCAGTGCCCCTGCCAATACTTCCAATCACATCAGTCTGGCCCATTTGCTCATATGTATTCTGCTTATTTGGGAATCACCATGTTTTTCTTCCTGGCAGAGTGTTTTACAAAGTGTGCATGTGCAGAACACAAACTAATTTAGTCATTAATTGATATGGAAAAGGAAGATTGTGGGGTGATTAGATAGAAATATTTACCTCTATGAAAGACTTTGATACGGTACAGGCAGAGAAGATGTTTCCATTTGAGAGACAATTTCAGAACTCAGATCTGTAGGTGTAAGATAGTCACCAATAAATCCAATAGGGAATAACAGGAATATCTACCAAACGTATACTTAAAAAGTGAAAGTCACTGTTACATGGAATACTTGAGGCATTTAAGGAAAAAATAAGTAATTGCATGGGGGGGAAAGGATATGTTGATGGACTCTGTGAAAATGCATACGAGGAGATTCATGACGAACATAAATGCTGGCATGGATCTGTGGGGCCGAATAGCCTGTTTCATTCTATAGTTATGTAACTTCTGTATGCAGTTCCCCTGCATCCTCCCCCTTCCATCTTTATCCATACTGCTACTCCTACAATTTTACTGTAACTCAAAAGTATGCATTTGTTGCCAAATTCTTAATTTTTTTTCCTCGTTGAAGTTGGTGTTATTCTCATGCAGGCTCAGGTTGCGTGCTGAACCTGTGAATTTCCACATTTACAGGGCTCAGATACTCACAAAAGAATACCACGAAGCCATCAGGGAGGCTTTCAGTAGAGGTTTGGCCAAATTCCATTTAGATTATGTTGCCCTTCATTGTTCTACAGGAAGCAGTACAATGAAAGCCTTGTTTTTGGAGGGTGTGGGAGGAAGTGAAATTAGGGTATCAATTCAAGAAGGATTTGCTGCGCTGTCTTATAATAACTATCTGACACTAAGGAAACACTGAAACCAAGTCAAATTCAGTATTACGTTGCTATTGTAATAACAGTAAAAATGTTCTGACTGAATCTACATGCAGCACAAAGAAATCAAGGAATTGGAAACCTAACTAACAAAAATCCATTGGCCTCGATTTTGTTTTGTGCTGTTAGTTCGACATGTCTTTGCATGTTTGTTTTTACAGTTTTTTGCATGGAAAGTTGGCACAAGTGTGAACTGATAATATTTTGGCAAGTAACATTCTTATCACACAGTGCCAGGCAATGACCATCTCCAACAAGAAAAATATCTAACCATCCAACCTGGATATTCAGTTGCATTGCCATCATGGAATTAGCCACTGTTAACATCCTAACATATAATTGATCAGAAGCTGAACTGGACGTGTTATATTAATAAATATAGCTACAAGAGCAAGTCAGAGACTGGAAATTCTGCTCTGAGTAATTTATCTCCTGACTCCCCAAAACAATCCATAATGCATTAGTCAGAAGTGTATTGTAATGTTTTTCACATGCCTGTATGGATGCAACTCCTATAACCTTGAGGTAGTCCAGGACAAAGCAGATTCCTTGATCAGTATACCCAGTTCACTGCCTTAACCCTTCACTCCCTCCACCACCAATGCACAATGGCAGCACGTGTACCATCTACAAGATGTACTGCAGTAACTCACCAAGACTCCTTAAGCAGCAATTTCAGACTGTGTGGAAGGACATGGAGGCTAGGGAACTCAAGGAGATACATACTGATGTCTTGACCTCCACATTACAGATGAGGAAGTGCTGGAGGTCTTAAAAACATAAAGGAGGATAAATCACTGGGACCTCATCAAGCATAGCCAAGGACGCTGTGGGAAGCCAGGGAAGAAATTGTGGGCTCCTAGCAGAAATATTTGTCTCTTCTACAGCCACAGGTGAGGTGCCAGAGGACTGGGGGCTGGCTAATGTTGTGCCTTCATTTAAGAAAGGCTGGATGTAGAAGCCTGGGAACTGAAGGTCAGTGAGTCTGACATCAGTGGTATGGAAGTTGTTGGAAGGGATTTTGAGAAATAGGATTTACATGCATTTGGAGATGCAAGGATTGACTAGGTGTAGTCAACATGGCTTTGTGTGTGGGAAATAGTGTCTCACAAACTTGATAGAGTTTTTTGAGGATGTGGCCAAAAGATAGATAGGGGCAGAGTGGTAGACATTGTCTACATGAACTTCAGTGAAACCTTTGACAAGGTTTCACATGGTGGACTAGTTAGTAAAGTTAGATCACATGGGATTCAGGGAGAGCTTGCCAATTCGATACAAAATTGGCTTGGGGGTAGGAGACAGAGGGTACTGATGGAGTGTTTGTCAGACTGGAGGCTCCTGTGATCAGCAGTGTTCTGCTGGGATTGGTACTGGGTCCACTGTTGTTTGTCATTTATATAAATGATTTGGATTAACGTTTAGGAGATATGGTTAGTAAACTTGCAGATGACACCAAAATTGGTGTTATAGTGGAGAGTGAAGAAGGTTATCTAAGATTGCAAATGGATCTTGATTAATTGGGCCAATGGTCTGAGGAGTGACAGATGGAGTTTAATTTGGACAAATGCGAGAAATTGCATTTTGGCAAAGAGAGGAAGGTCAGGAGTATACAGTTACTGTTAGGGTCCTGGGTAGTGTTGTCAGAGACCTCGGGGTTCAGGTACATGCTTCTTTGAAAATTACGTCACAGGTAGACATGATGGTAAAGAAGGCATTTAGCAGGCTTGCATTCATTGGTCAGACCATTGAGTAAAGAAGTTGGGATGTCATGGTGAGATTGTACGGGACGTTGGTAATGCCACAGTTCTGGTTGCCCTGCTCTAGGAAGGATATTAATACAGTGGAGAGGGTTCAGAAAACATTTACACTTTTGTTGCTGGGACTGGAGGGTTTGGGTTATAAGGAGAGCATGGGTAAGCTGGGAATTGTTTCTCTGGAGCATAGGAGGGGTAACCTTATAGAACTTTATAAGGTCATGAAGGGTATAGATAAGGTGAATAACAAAGGTCTTTTACCTAGCCTAGGGGAGTTCAAAACTAGAGGGCATATTTTTATGATGAAAGGAGGAAGATTTAAAAGCGATCTGAGGGGCAACTTTTTCACACAGAGGGTGGTTCAGATGTGGAATAAATGACCAGAGAAAATAGTAGATACAGGTACAGTTACAACATTTGGAAGACATTTGGATAGGTACATGAATAAAAAAACTTTGGAATGTGATGGGCCAAATGCTGGCAAATGGGATTGGTTCAGTTTGGGAAACTTGGAGTTGGACCGTTTCCATGCTGTGTGACTCTATGACTATCTGGAAGGAGATGTTTAGCAGCTACATAGGAATTTCTTCCCACAGAAAGTTATCTTCCAAACCACACACCGTCTTGTCTTTGAACCATAGTACTGTTCCTTTAATGTCGCCTGGTCAAGATCCTGGAACACCCTCCGTAACAGCATTGTGGGTGCACCTAAAGCACATGGACTGCAGTCCCACTCACTCCCACCTTATAAAGGGCATTGAGGGATAGGCAAAGCTGGGTCTCACTAGTGATCCATATTAAAGGTACATAGGCTGCAGTATTCTGGATACTGCACTTCCGGTGACTTATATTTTGTGAAGATGATTACAAAGAAATTTTATTGGTTCTTGACTTTAGATAAGGCTAAATAATACAAGTTGGGCTGGAAGAACACAGAGAGCCAGCATCATCAAGAGGTGGAAAAGTGAAAGTTTTGGGTATAACCCTTCTTCAGGACTGGGAGTGGGTCCTGATGCTGCCTGGCTTGCTGTGTTCTTCCAGCCCCCTTCTTGTCTACATTGATTCCAGCATCTTCAGTCTTTTTGTCTCTGAATAATGCAAGTTAGCAACTTGACAGTTTGTTTTACATTCATCTTTGTTTTATTAACATTGACATCTAGTTACTTTCTTACTTAACCACAGTCACCACATTCAAAAACTAATACACAGTGTAACATCTTCACAAATATGATAAGGTATTAGACAATACATTTTCAACAGTGAATCCCTAACCTGCAACCTCTATGACTTATAAGGACAAGGGCAGTAGATACATGGGAGTCTTTCCATTTGCAAGTTCCTTTCTAAGCCATATGTTATCCCGACTTGGAAATATATTGCCATTATTTCATTGTTGCTGGATCAAAATCTTTCTGAACGTCATTATACATCCCAGTAACTGCAGCGGTTCAAGAAAGTGATTCTGTGAATGAATGAGAAAAAAATGCAAATCTTTAATTTTTTTAGAAGAATATTAAACACACTAGCCAGAAAACAGTACGCTTACCATTATGAATATGTCATGACTGAGTTAAAAATGCTTC
Source organism: Hemiscyllium ocellatum (assembly GCF_020745735.1). Lineage (NCBI taxonomy): Eukaryota > Metazoa > Chordata > Chondrichthyes > Orectolobiformes > Hemiscylliidae > Hemiscyllium > Hemiscyllium ocellatum. Next base: position 44,198,602 of record NC_083430.1, read on the forward strand.
GTCTGCTATAAACAAAAAATGCAGATCACTTTGATTGCTGCTGTAAGCTGTGAATTATTTACTTGGTATTGCCGTCATTAATTTTTGTTCCTTTTGCTAATGTGTAGATGGATTTTTCCAAACAGCTGTCAACAATTCTTCTATCAATTGCTGCAACATTTCAATAACCTTGTGTCAAAGCAGGTGACTGGGTCAACAACTTCGCCAAAAAAAAGTGAACATTATTTTTCATCCAAGAGGGCATTTTGTATATAATCCTAGATGGTTCTGTGAGAAAGATAGAATGTGATCTGCCTATCCATGACTTTACCATTTCAGGCTGTTTGCTGACGTTAGGTCAAAGCAACCATTATCGCTGGCAAATGACTAATCAGGTCATATGGCCTTCTCATCCTGTCTGACCTTATGAATCCAATCTCCTGTTGATGTAGCTCCACAAATGCCTTTAGGGGAAGCTAGATAAGGGGCAAGAGTAGAAGGATTTATAGAAAGAGTGAAATAAAGCAGGATGTGAGGAGGCTGGTGTGAGTGTAAATGCTACGGTAGACCAGTTGGGCCAAACAGCCTATTTCTGTGGTGTAACTGATGTGCAATTCTATTATCACCAGCTTGTTTATTCTTCAAAATGAAACTTTACAAGTATTCTTACTGCTCTTTCAATAAGAATTTTTCTTGGCTTCAGTTTGCTGTCTTTTGTGGTACATATATTAAAGTGTAAAGTATAATTTTCCTACATTAACACAAGAATGTCTGACTAAGTGATTACGGTTTTAAAGCTGCAGTGTGCCCCAGTTATCTTATTCTGACGTGAGTACTTGAGATAAGAAAGCCAGTCTCATTATTAATGAAAGATCTTTTATGCCAGAATCAGTTATGAAGTTCTTAATGTTTTGGTCAGAGAGAATCGTTTCAGGAAGGAATGTTTAGATATGGAACTCTCCCAGTTTTTGCCCCTATTAATTACTAGGCTAGGATTCAAGCATATGTTGCAGTGCATAAAATGATACCCTTATCTGAATAATATTCCTGGCTATCAATGTCATGGTTTTTGGAGGGTTGTTATCAGAGGGCTGACATCGTCATCTCACTCACCTTCTATATGCACCAGCTCGTGTGTCAGCTGTGACACAATTAGCATTACTTTCTCCTCTGGATTCAAGCCCGTTCCAGATCTTGAATACCAAGGTTAAACATTGTCTGCCTCGCCGGTGCAGTAAGGAGGGAGGGCTGCACTTTCAGAGGTGCTGTCTTTTGGATGAGTTGTTAAACCAAGGCCGAGTTGCTCTGTCAGTTGGATGTAGCAGACTCATTCCACTATTTCAGTGAAGAGCAGGTGTGTTCTCCTATAGATTAATTGATTTCTTATCACATCGCTGTTGGTGGGATCCTGCTGTATTACCTCATTACAACAGTAACTGCACTTTGAAAAGAGCTTCGTGGATTATAAAATATTTTGAGACTTTTGTGGTTGATGCAAAATGCAAAATCTTCTTTTATAGAGATTACAGTACAGAAATAGGCCATTTAGCCCAACAGGTTTATGCTGGTGTTTATGTTCAACTTGAGCCTCCTCATAAGCAATATGTACTTTCCTTACCAGGATAATTTCCCATTCCTTTCACTCTCATTTTCTTTTTATTTAGCCTCTTAGAGTCATAGAGATGTACAGCATGGAAACAGATCCTTCGGTCCAACACATCAATGCCGACCAGATATCCCAACCCAATCTAGTCCCACCTGCCAGCACCCGGTCCATATTCCTCCAAACTTTTCCTATTCATATACCCATCCAAATGCCTCTTAAATGTTGCAATTGTACCAGCCTCTACCACATTCTCTGGCAGCTCATTCCATACATGTACCACCCTCTGCATGAAAAAGTTGTCCCTTAGGTCTCTTTTATATCTTTCCTCTCTCACCATAAACCTGTGCCCTCTAGTTCTGGACTCCCCGACCCCAGGGAAAATGACTGTCTATTTATCCTATCCATGCCCCTCATAATTTTGTAAACCTCGATAAGGTCATCTCTCAGCCTTCAACACTCCAGGGAAAACAGCCCCAGCCTATACAGCCTCTCCCTGTAGCTCAGATCCTCCAACCCTGGCAACATCCAATTAAATATTTTCTGAACCCTTTCAAGTTTCACAAAATCTTTCCGATAGGAAGGAGACCAGAATTGCACGCAGTATTCCAACAGCGGCCTAACTACTGTCCTGTACAGCCGCAACATGACCTCCCAACTCCTGTACTCAATACTCTGACCAATAAAGAAAAGCATACCAAACGCCTTCTTCATTATCCTATCTACCTGCGACTCCACTTTAAAGGAGCTATGAACCTGCACTCCAATGTCTCTTTGTTCAGCAACACTCCCTAGGACCTTACCATCAAGTATATAAGTCCTGCTAAGATTTGCTTTCCCAAAATGCAGCACCTCGCATTTATCTGAATTAAACTCCATCTGCCACTTCTCAGCCCATTGGCCCATCTGGTCCAGATCCTGTTGTAATCTGAGGTAACCCTCTTCGCTGTCCACTACACCTCCAATTTTGGTGTCATCTGCAAACTTACTAACTGTATCGCTTACGCTCACATCCAAATCATTTATGTAAATGACAAAAAGTAGAGGGCCCAGCACCGAACCTTGTGGTACTTAACTGGTCACAGGCCTCCAGTCTGAAAAACAAACCTCCACTACCACCTTCTGTCTTCTACCTTTGAGCCAGTTCTGTATCCAAATGGTTAGTTCTCCCTGTATTCCATGAGACCTAACCTTACTAATCAGTCTCCCATGGGGAACCTTACTGAAGTCCATATAGACCACACCTACTGCTCTGCCCTCATCAATCTTCTTTGTTACTTCTTCAAAAAACTCAATCAAGTTTGTGAGACATGATTTCCCATGCACAAGGCCATGTTGATCACCCCAAATCAGTCGTTTCCTTTCCAAGTACATCTGCATCCTGTCACTCAGGATTCCCTCCAACAACTTGCCCACCACCGAGGTCAGGCTCACTGGTCTATAGTTCCCTGGCTTGTCTTTACCGCCCTTCTTAAACAGTGGCACCCATGTTTGCCAACCTCCAGTCTTCCGGCACCTCACCTGTGACTATCGATGATACAAATATCTCAGCAAGAGGCCCAGCAATCACTTCTCTAGCTTCCCACAGAGTTCTCGGGTACACATGATCAGGTCCTGGGGATTTATCCACCTTTAACCGTTTCAAGACATCCAGCACTTCCTCCTCTGTAATATGGACATTTTGCAAGATGTCACCAGTCTACAGTCTATATCTTCCATATCCTTTTCCACAGTAAATACTGATACATAATATTCATTTAGTATCTCCCTCATTTTCTGTGGCTCCACACAAAGGCTGCCTTGCTGATCTTTGAGAGGCCCTATTCTCTCCCTAGTTATCCTTTTGTCCTTATTATATTTGTAAAAACCCTTTGGATTCTCCTTAATTCTATTTGCCAATGCTATCTCAAGTCCCCTTTTTGCCCTCCTGATTTCCCTCTTAAGTATACACCTACTTTCTTTATACTCTTCTAAGGATTCACTTGATCTATCCTGTCTATACCTGACATATGCTTCCTTCTTTTTCTTAACCAAATCCTCAATTTCTTTAGTCATCCAGCATTCCCTATACCTACTAGCCTTCCCTTTCACCCTGACAGGAATATACTTTCTCTGGATTCTTGTTATCTCATTTCTGAAGGCTTCCCATTTTCCAGCCGTCCCTTTACCTGCAAATATCTGCCTCCAATCAGCTTTCGAAAGTTCTTGCCTAATACCGTCAAAATTGGCCTTTCTCCAGTTTAGAACTTCAACTTTTAGATCTGGTCTATCCTTTTCCATCATGATTTTAAAACGAATAGAATTATGGTCTCTGGCCCCAAAGTGCTCCCCCACTGACACCTCAGTCACCTGCCCTGCCTTATTTCCCAAGAGTAGGTCAAGTTTTGCACCTTGGTTAAAACAATGACTGCAGATGCTGGAAACCAGATTCTGGATCAGTGGTGCTGGACGAGCACAGCAGTTCAGGCAGCATCCGAGGAGCAGTAAAATCGACGTTTCGGGCAAAGGCCCTTCATCAGGAAAGCCCTGATGAAGGGCTTTTGCCCAAAACATCGATTTTACTGCAAGTTTTGCACCTTCTGTAGTAGGTACATCCATGTACTGAATCAGAAAATTGTCTTGTATGCATTTAAGAAATTCCTCTCCATCTAAACCTTTAACACCATGGCAGTCCCAGTCGATGTTTGGAAAGTTAAAATCCCTGACCATAACCACCCTATAGTCCTTACAGGTAGCTGAAATCTCCTTACAAGTTTGTTTCTCAATTTCCCTCTGATATTAGGGGGTCTCTAATACAATCCCAATAAGGTGATCATCCCTTTCTTATTTCTCAGTTCCACCCAAATAACGTCCCTGGATGTATTTCCGGGAATATCCTCCCTCAGCACAGCTGTAATGCTGTCACTTACCAAAAATGCCACTCGCCCTCCTCTCTTGCCTCCCTTTCTATCCTTCCTGTAGCATTTGTATCCTGGAACATTAAGTTGCCAGTCCTGCCCATCCCTGAGCCGTGTTTCTGTAATTGCTATGATATCCCAGTCCCATGTTCCTAACCATGCCCTGAGTTCATCTGCCTTCCCAGTTAGGCCCCTTGCATTGAAATAAATGCAGTTTAATTTATTAGTCCTACCTTGTTCCTGCCTGCCCTGACTGTTTGACTCACTTCTGTTCTCGGCTGTACCCGTCTCAGATCGATTTCTTTTCTCACTACTTCCCTGGGTCCCAACCCCCCCCCACCTTACTAGTTTAAATCCTCCCAAGCAGTTCTAGCAAATCTCCCTGCCAGTATATTAGTCCCCTTCCAATTTAGGTGCAATCCGTCCTTCTTGTACAGGTCACTTCTACCCCAAAAGAGATTCCAATGATCCAAAAACGTGAATCCTTCTCCCATACACCAATTCCTCAGCCATGCATTCATTTCTCTATCCTCCTATTTCTGCCCTCACTAGCTCACAGTACTGGGAGTAATCCAGATATTACTATCTTTAAGGACCTCCTTTTTAAATTTCTGCCTAATTCTCTGTAATGTCCCTTTAGAGTCTCAACCTTTTCCCTTCCAATGTCATTGGTTCCAATGTGGACAATGACTTCCTGCTGGCCCCCCTCCCCCGTGAGAACATTCTGCACCCTCTCTGAGACATCCTTGATCCTGGCACCAGGGAAACAACACACCATTTTGCTTTTTCTCTGCTGGCCACAGAAACATCTGTCTGTACCTCTGACTATAGAATCCCCTAACACAATTAATCTCTTGGAAGCCAACATACCCCTCATTGCATTAGAACCAGTCTCAGTACCAGAAACTTGGCTGTTCATGCTACGTTCCCCTAGAATTCATCACCCTCATTTTCCAAAACAGCTTACCTGTTTGAAATGGGTATATCCATAAAAGACTCCTGCCCTAGGTGCCTACCTCTCTTACCTTTCCTAGAGTTAATCCATCTATGTGACTGTACCTGAGACATTCCCCTCTTCCTATAACTGCCATCCCTCATATATTTTTGCTGTTGCAAATTCCTCCTCGCTTCTATCTATCTCTCCAACCAATCCGCCCAATCTGATAAGATTCGCATTCAACAGCATTTATGGTAGATATAATGTACAGTAAACCTTAAACTCTCTTTAAACTCCCACATCTGACAAGAAGTACATACAGGGAAACAACACACCATTCTGCTTTTTCTCTGCTGGCCACAGAAATGTCTATCAGTACCTCTGACTACAGAATCCCCTAACACAATTGATCTCTTAGAAGCCGATGTATCCCTTGTTGCATTAGAACCACTCTCAATACCAGAAACTTGACTGTTTGTGCTACATTTTCCAAAACAGCATACATGTTTGAAATGGGTATATCCACAAAAGCCTCCTGCACTAGTTGTCTACGTCTCTTACCCTTCTTGGAGTTAACCTATCTATATGACTGTATCCCCTTCCTATAACTGCCATCCATCACATACTGTTGCTGTTGCAAATTCCTCATTGCTTCTATCTGTCTCTCCAACCGATCCACTCGATCTGATAAGATTCGCATCCAACAGCATTTATGGCAGATATAATCCACAATAACCCTTAAACTCTCTTTAAACTCCCACATCTGATGTAAATATACCTGTATTTTCTGCCTCAAATACTCTCTGTGGGAGCAAGTTGACATTCTAGCCACTCCCTGAGTAGAGATAGTTTTTGTGAATGTCCTACTGGATCTATTAGTACCTACCCTATACTTATGGTCCCTGATTTTGGCTTGTCTTGCAAGTGGAAAAGTCATCTGCGGATTATCAAATGTGATACAGAAGGGACTAAATGGAAGTACAACGTAAATGTTGATTTAAATGTTTTGCTGTTTCCTCACTGCAGCTTTTGGTCAGAGATCCACATGAAATTTTCGCAGCAATTCCCGAGGTTGTTCAACAATAGCTGGCTTAAGAAAGAAGTTATATTTTGTGTTAAATTTGAGGCAATGTGTGGGAATGTGCCCTTGAAAATGTTTTGCCTTTTTTTTATCTAATATATTTTCTTCCAGGCAGCAGACTAAATACATCAGGAGCTGGCTGATATGCCTGTTGAGCAACCTTGGGCACTTTCCCTGCTGGCATCAGGCTGTGGCTGATGAGCAGGCAATGCTGGTGTGTGACACAAGATGGAGTCCTTGCTGATATCTTTGTCCACCTCTTTAACAGAGCTTGTCAAGACTGAAACCTCGGAGAATGTCAGCCAAGATTGGCCTTTGAAGCTGGTATATCTGAATGAGACACTATTTGTGACATGATTTAAAGGAAGAAAGACTTGAATTTGTGTCACTTTTCATGATTTCTGGCCATCCAAAATACTTTACAACTGAAGAAGAGATTTCGTAATGTAGTTAAAAATCACACACCAGGTTATAGTCCAACAGGTTTAATTGGAAGCACACTAGCTTTCGGAGCGACGCTCCTTCATCAGGTGATGGTGACTATCATCTGATGAAGGAGCGTCGCTCCGAAAGCTAGTGTGCTTCCAATCAAACCTGTTGGACTATAACCTGGCGTTGTGTGATTTTTAACTTTGTACACCCCAGTCCAACACCGGCATCTCCAAATCATGTCTTTTGTAATGTAGTCACTGTTAAAATCTCAGAAATGCAACAGCAAATCTGCACTCAGAAAACTTCCCTACAGACTGCAAAATGATAGTGATCAGTTAATTTGTTATTGCAACATTGATTGAGTGGTAAATATTGGCAGAGACATTGAGGATGACTCCCCTGCAGAGGTCATGGGAACCTGTGACATTTTCCTCTGAAAGACAGCGCGTCCAACAGCACAGCACTCACTCAACTCTGTCAGTGGAGTGTCTGCTTTGATTTGCATGTGTTCATTTATAACAAGGAGACAGGCCATTCAGCCCTACAGTTCTTGGTGGGGCTTGTGTTTCATTATCAGCCTCCACCAACTCATTTCAACTTTACCCATTTACACATCCATCTAACTTCTTTCTTCCTTAACTGCTCCCTTAGCTTCCCCTTGAATGCATCTCTGCTATTCACTTCAACTGTTCTCATGTTGTAGTGAGTTCCACATTCTTACCACTCTCTGCACAAAGAAGCACTTCCTGAATTCCCGACTGGATTTATTATTATTATTTGATTTATTGTTGTCACATGTACCTAGTAGAGTGAAAAGTTTTGTTTTGTGTGCAGAATTAGTGAAAAACATTATACTCGTGTCCCTGGTTCTGTTTCCACCTACAACACATACTTTTCAACTTGGCCAATCGGCTAGTGAACACTTACTGTTTCTTGTCTTTCTGTCCCTCAGCCATGCACTAGTTGGCAATGCTGTCTCTGAATTCTCAAAAAATGCAAAGAGTTAAAGAGTGGCAATCAAAGATGAAGCTGTACCCATTAAGGAATCAGTATCTTCGGGTGACATAGAGGCAGAAACTAGTGGAGGGAAAAACTAGGAGAAAGATGAAAGACTGTGACATTCAAATATTGTCCCCAGCCTTCAGCTGTCACATGAGATCGTGCATCTGTATTGCCATAATAGTTTAATTAGCAGACTTACTTGTCAACCTTGTGAGCCCTTAACAGTTTAAAAGGTTTCCTCCAACCTGTTGGTTTCTCATCAGCTGCTAGTTTCAACGCAAGATTGTAAAACTGAAATTAACACCACAAGAGAAACAGAAACAGGAAAGAAATCTTGATTGTATTGAAATTGCTTCAAATTATGTAAGTTAATTAGAACTGAACAACTATCATAAAAGTTTGGTTCATTAATATTTCTAGTGCATACTGGCTAACATAGGATTTCTTTATTCTTTCATACATACCAGTGTTGGCCAGCATTCGTCATCCAACTGCATTCGCCTGGGCTTCTGGACGACAAATCCTTTGGCACTATATCACAATCTCCCTATTTTATACAAGATTTACAGCAGAGAAACTGGCCATTTGATGCAGTCAGCCCACACAACAATTTACACTCTATTGAAACCTCTTATCATCTTTCCCCATTTAAATTTACCATTCTAACCCTCTATTCTCTTCTCCATCAAAGCTTCACTTTAAATCCATGGGCTGATGAGTTCCACCTCCTCGTCATTTTTTTGAGTAATAAGTAGCTTCTGAAATCCTGAGGGGATTTCTTGGTGACTATTTCTTGGCTTCTAACTAGGTGGCATGATGGCTCAGTGGCGAGCACTGCTGCCTCACAACACCAGGGACTTGGGTTCAATTCCAGCTTTAGGCGACTGTCTGTGTGGAGTTTGCATGTTCTCCCTGTGTTTGCATGGGTTTCCTTCAGGTATTCTGGTTTCCTCCCACAATCATAAAGATGTGCTGTTTAGGTAGATTAGAATATAGAACAGTATAGTGCAAAACAGGCCCTTCAGCCCTCGATGTTGCGCCGACCTGTGAACTATTCTCTCCCCCTACACTATCCCATATCATCCATGTGCCTAGCCAAGCTTTGTTTTAATCTCCCTAATGTGGCTGAGTTGACTACATTAGTAGGTAGGGCATTCCACGCCCTTACCACTCTCTGAGTAAAGAACCTGCCTCTGATATCTGTCTTAAATCTGTCACCCCTCAGTTTGTAGTTATGCCCCCTTGTACACCCTGGCACCATCATCTTAGGAAAAAGACTTTCATTGTCTACTCTATCTAACCCTCTGGTCATCTGGTATGTCTCTATCAAATCCTCCCTTAGCCTTCTTCTTTCCAATGAGAACAGACTCAAGACTCTCAGCCTTTCCTCATAAGGCCTTCCCTTCAGACCAGACAACACCCTGGTAAATCTCCTCTGCACCTTTTCCAATGATTCCACATCCTTCCCGAAATATGGCGACCAGAACTGTACACAATATTCCAAGTGCGGCCGCACTAGCGTTTTGTATAGTTGCAGCATGATATTGCGGCTCCGGAACTCAATCCCTCTAACAATGAAACCTAACAAACCGTATGCGTTCTTAACAGCACTATCAACCTGGGTGGCGACTTTCAGAGATCTGTGTACATGGACTCCAAGATCCCTCTGCACATCCACACTAGCCATGCCAAATTGCCCATAGTGTCCAGGGATGTACAGGTTGGGTGGATTAGCCATGATGAATACAAGGGTGGCGGTGGGTATGGATGGGATGTTCTTCAGATGATCAATAGGCCAATGGCCTGCTTCCACCCTGTAGGGATCCTATGATGATTCTATGGACTATGTTCTTCCTCATAAGAGGGAACATTCTCTCCGTGTCAACTCTGATCAAGCCTTTTGCTTTAAATACTTCTATTAGGCCATTTCTCTGCCTTGCTTTTCAAGAGAACTGGGAGTCTATCAATCCTTTCTTGGTACGTATACCATTGTATTTCGCATATCATCGTTTTAAATCTTCTCAGCATCCTCTCCAATGTGATTATAATATAGTGACCAGCACTCCACGTAGCACTCATTGTGTGCTCCAACAAAAGGTTCAATACAAGTTTAGCGTGATTTGTTGACTTTTCAATTCTATCTCTCTAATCTTAATGAGGTGTTGGCAGAATGTAAGAGTTCAGTAGAGGGACAGATGACTTAGAAATCCAGAAGAAGAGCTGGGAGGTAGGGATCAAGCAGAACCTTCAAATTACTGTTAGAAATACTAATATGGAAATTTAAAAAAACTTCAAAACACAAAAGACAGTTGAAATCTGGAAGTCAGTCATCCAAAAAAAAAACCTGTCATCGAGGATGGGGGTCAATTGAAAAATTCAACTGAGATTAATCAATATTCATTAGGAAAGATATACTGCTTGTGAAATTAATGTCATTGAATAGCATGAAATGCAGATCTGTTATGTTCTCATTGAATGATGGAAAATGGGCTGGCAGACTTTACCTGTAATGTGCACAAATTACTTTCTCCAGACATCAAGGTTGTTGTCAATAGCAGTGGAGATGAATACATTACTTGGTCATTGTGACAACGTTCTTTATTGTATATAACTAGATATGCAGTCCCCGTTCATGGTTTTAACCAATTTATGCATGAACTAGATCTATTGTTGATTAAATAAAGACCAGTTTCACATTAACTTATCAAATACTAAATAGCTTTTGCAATTTTCACACACTTTTGAAAAGCCAAAGAATTTGATTATTGCAGAGAAATGTTAACAATAGAATAACTGGTTAATAGGAATGTGTGACTTGTCTACAATAAAATTGAATTCTAAGGGTGTGCTTGATTGCAACATCATTGTCAAATTGCATAAAATCAGTTTATATCATATTGAATAGATATCTTGCTCATTTTAGGGATGGAGAAAAATGAGCTATGGAAAATAGCTGTCTAAATTCCAAAACAATTTTTAGCATAAAACCTTGACAATGAGGTAAATCCTCCTACAGAAACTCTTCCAACTCCCTTTTAAGCATTTACAGTGAATCTGCACCCACTGAAAGGACAAAAATCTGTATCACTAACCAAATTTGGCATTTTAACAAATGGAGGTTATCATGCTAATGATTGCTGTCTCATGGTAAATCAGTCATCAGTGATTGCTTAACATTATTTGTTAGCTTATTAAAACAGTACAAGACATTAGAAGTTGTGAAGTAGATGTTACAGTAAGCCAACTTATTTCTCCAAATACAGCTTGCAGATATAAAGCAAGGCAGAGTTGCAACATTGTCTGCACACAGCATATGGCTTTCTTAAGGCAAACTATCTTAAGGGCAAAAGATAAGCAACAAAGGTGAATATTAATGAAGGTTTAGAGGAGGAAATAATTTTTATATTTCAGAATAATACATATGCATGTGATCCAGAAATTTTTGATTATCTGAAAATTTCCATCATTTTTGTTTGATCATGTTCCTGCAATGTCCCTTGGGATAATGGGGGACAATAACATTGCAGTCCTGTTACTGGACTAGAAGACAAGAGGCAAACTAATGATGCATAATAAAAGAAACTGCTGAAAAACACAGCATGTCTAGCAGTAACTGTGGAGAGAGAAACAGAATTAAATCATTACATTCAATATGACTTCTTTCGAACAACTGATGTGCATTATAGAATCTCTATAGTGTGGAAGCAGGCCATATGGCCCATTTGGTCCACACTGATGTTCCAAAGATTCATCCCCAAACTCCTGTATTTCTCATGGCTAATCCACCTAGCCTGCACAACCCTGCACACTATGGACAACTTAATATGGCTAATCCACCTACATCTTTGGGCTGTAGGAGGAACCTGGAGCAGTCAGAGGAAATCCACACAGACACAAGGAAAATGTACAAATTCCACACAATCACCCACAGGTGGAATTGAAGCTATGTCTCTGGTGCTGTGAGGCAGTAATGCTAACCACTAAGCCACTGTGTAGATATGCCTAAATCCCTCTATGGAATGGGGGAATTCAATAAATATTTATAAGTGGAACTAAAAGGTTAGTGACAGTGGCCATGTAGTGATCAGATTTCTGTAAAACCCATGTGGTTCACTAATCTCATTTGGGGAAAGAAATTGGCATCTGTAGTGATTAGAATGAAGACTAGGTGGATCTCATTGACTATAAGAATCCTTGATTGGGGATGTTAACCTGACAAATCAGGGAGCCCTGGCTGACAGATATAAGCAGGGAATGCCCCTCTTCCACGGTTACGTTTGAGCCCGGGTGTCCTTGAAGAAGGAACACACGGTGTCCACCAACACCCTGGAGTTGTTCAGGGAGAGGTGGGCGCTGCAGGGAGTGGAGCGCATTCTTTCCCCCTCCAACTCTATTTTGATTTAGTCCCTGCCCTCCCCTTCGCTGTTTGATCACACAGCATTGCACTTTGATGTGAAGGGCACTGCTTGTCACTGCCCACCCGGGTGTTTTCCTATCTTCCTGGTGGTGGGCATTGAATACAGATTTGTACACTTTGTGTCTCTCACTGTGTCTCACACCTGCACACACACACCATGGGTGCTGGGGAAAAATAAGCACTACCGCAGTTAGGCGGTAGTGTGGGGGTTAATTTTTAGAATAAAGAAAAAAAGAAAAAGAAAAAGTAAGCAGGGAATGAGACCCTCATGGGTCTGCTCCTGGGCCTGACCAACTGGCCATAAACAGGTCCAGGCAGCAGGCCGTGGACGGGATCGTTAGGGCCAATTGCCTGCCCCTCTTCTGCGGTTACATTAGAGCCCGGGTGTCCTTGGAGAAGGAGCACGTGGTCTCCACCAACACCCTGGAGTTGTTCAGGGAGAGGTGGGCACCACAGGGAGTGGTGTGCAATATTTCCCCCTCCAACTCGATTTTGATTTAGTCCCTGCCCTCCCCTTCACTGTTTGATCACACAGCTTTGCCCTTTTGTGTAGGGCACTGCTTGTACTGGCCACTCGGGTGTTTTCCTATCTTCTTGGTGGTGGAAATTGAATAAAGATTCATACACCTTGTGTCTCTCTCTGTGTCTCACACCTGCGCACACACACCATGGGTGCTGGGGAAAAAATAAGCACTACCGCAGTTAGGCGGGAGTGTGGGGGTAAGGAAAAAAGAGAAAGGAAAAAAAAGAAGAAAAAAAAGAAGCAGGGAATGAGACCTCCTCATGGGTCTCCTCCTGGGCCTGACCAAACTGGCCATAAACAGGTCCAGGCAGCGGGCTGTGGAGGGGGTCTTTAGGGCCGACTGCCTGCCCCTCTTCTGCGGTTACGTTTGAACCTGGGTGTCTCTGGAAAAGGAGCATGCGGTGTCCACCAACACCCTGGAGCTGTTCAGGGAGAGGTGGGCGCCGCAGGGAGTGGAGTGTATTATTTCCCCCTCTAACTTTATTTTGATTTAATCCCTGCCCTCCCTTTCACTATTTGATCACACAGCATTGCCCTTTAATGTAAAGGGCACTGCTTGTCACTGGCCAGTCGGGTGTTTCCTTTCTTCCTGGTGGTGGAAATTGAATAAAGATTCGTGCACCTTGTGTGTTTCACTGTGTCTCACACCTGCACACACACAACATGGGCGCTGGGGCAAAAAAATATAAGCACTACCTTAGTTAAGCGGTAGTGTGGGGGAGAAAAACATATAAGCAAGGAATGAGACCTCCTCGTGGGTCTGCTCCTGGGCCTGGCCAAACTGGCCATAAACAGGTCCAGGCAGTGGGCCATGGAGGGGGTCGTTAGGGCACCCTGGAGTTGTTCAGGGAGAAGTGGATGCCGCAGGGAGTGGCGTGCAATATTTCCCCCTCCAATTCTATTTTGATTTAATCCCTGCCCTCCCCTTCACTGTTTGATCACACAGCATTGCCCTTCGATGTGAAGGGCACTGCTTGTCACAGGCCACTGGGCGTTTCTTTTCTTTCTGGTGGAGGAAACTGAATAAAGAATCGTGCACCTTGTGTCGTTCACTGTGTCTCACACCTGAACACACACAACATGGGTGCTGGGGAAAAAATAAACACTACTGCAGTTAGGCGGTAGTGTGGGGGGTAAAAGAAAATACATAAAAAATGAAAAAAAATAAGCAGGGAATTCAGAGAGTCTCCTCATTCTGGAGACTGGCTCTGAGCTGGCTGGTTGGTGTCCATGTGCTATGCACATGTAAATAAAGGGTGACTTGGTGATGGGAAACTGGCCTCTGTGCAGTTATTTCAGCAACCTTACTTGGTCTGGCTTATGTATGACACCAGACTCATAGCAAAGTGATTGACCTTTATAATTAACCTTTGAAATGACTGAGCAAACTACTGAATGTATTTAAGAAAGCAGCTCACCACCAGATTCCTGAGGGCAATTAGGAATAAGTCATAAATGTTGGCCTTGTTAAGTCATTCCTGATGAAGGGCTTATGCCCGAAACGTTGAATTTCCTATTCCTTGGATGCTGCCTGACCTGCTGTGCTTTAACCAGCAACGCATTTTCACTTGTTAGTAATACTCAACAATTTTTAAAAATCTAGTAAATTGCAATTTTTTTGTAAGAAAATCCTCTTGTCATGTAACATTTCCTATGTAACATTTATGAATACCCTTTATTCTCCCTTATTTTTAATCGCACATACTTTTTCTGTGTAATCCTTCATCATATTAAATACTTCAAGCAAGTCTTTCAGAAGTTGGCATTTGTCTAGAGTAAAGTGGTGCAACTCTCTGAGCTGACTGTAGTGACCATGGGTCTCTGTTTATAAATCTCTGTGATAATCCTTCCTCAGATCTCTTCAAATAAAAGCAACAATCTTCCGAGTCAGAGGTTGAAAGTAAAGGAGGGAAGAAAAGACATCTCTTGTATGCAATAATCAAATGTTTATGCAGATATGGCCCAACCTCCTTTTTACCGTGTAGCTTTAAATTATGATTTTTATAAAAATCTGTTCACAGGATGTCAGCATGCTGGATGGGCCCGGATTTGTTGCCCACCCTGAATTGCCCAGAGGGCCGTTGAGAGCCAATCACAGTGCTGTGGGTCTGGAGTCACATATAGGCCAGACCAGGTAAGGTTGTCAGATTTCCTTCCATAAAGGACACTAGTGAACCAAATGAGTTTGTGTGACAATTTAAAATGGTTGCCATTAGGTTTTATAGAATTCAAATTTCACCATGGTGAGATTCAAACCCATGTCCTCTGTATGTTAGTCTGCAGTTCTGGATTATTAGTCCAATGACATTATCTCTATGCCACCATCTCCCCTTATAAAAATAAGGACAAACCTTTTGTTAGGGTGCCACCATTCTTTCTTTTCTGGCAGTAGCTCAAAATTCAAAGCTGTAATGATTGGGATGGGATGACTTTCCTCAGTCCAACAACAAAACTTAATTATTCACTGAGTTCCTGATACAGTCAACTGGAGATATTTTCTAACCAACCTGTTCAGAGATATTACAACACATTTGGAGCAGATGAGCCTTGAACCAGGTCTTGTGGCTCTGTGATAGGGACACTACACTGCACCACAAGGATTCTATGACCAATTGTATGCTAAGGTTAAAATAAAAGGTTCCATCATCAGTAGCAGCAAAGCTGTTTTGGAAAAACTGCAAAGCTGAAGTGGATAGCCTTTTCCTCAGCAGACTTTCCCCAAACAAACATCAAACAGTCTCCAACTCAATGCACAGTACTGTTCAAATAGAACATAGTTCTTTGATGATCATAAAACTCTGGCAGGCCATCTTTAGTGAACAAATCTAACAATTAGCTGAATCCACATGTTTTCCAAGAAATGACTTGTTAGAATAAAAGTTCCAATATCCAAAATAATCTTTCAAAAAATAAGGTATCCACAGAACATGAAGTAAATTCACTTTCCACAAATCCTCAAAAAGTATTAGACATGTAGCCTTAATGAGAATACATGAATTGGATTGTTTAATATGGGGAGGCTGTTGTGCTGCAGCTGTGAGGTCCTGACTAATAAGCAGACTTTTCCAGTCCTTACTGCCTGAAATTGATGTGTTGGAAAAATTTTGAGGTGGATAGTCAACCTGTGACCACATTATGAGCATAGCTTGTGTGGTCAACAAGTAGCTAGATTGTGACTTGAACCTGGAGATTTTGGGCTTGGAGGTTGAGGCACTACCCATTGCATCACAAGACCTTAAAGTATCACTGTGTAGTGAAACACATGCACACTTGTCGCTGCACACACCTATCCCTGGATCAGGCTTCAAAAGATGCACATCCCTCAGTCTACAGCATTACCAATGCATAAACTGCTGTGAATTTGCTTTCTACAGAATTTCTGTGATCAAATCTAAAGTAATGTACATGCAAATCTTAAACATATCAAACTCTTTCTGCAAGCAAAGTATTTTTTATAATTATTTAACACTTTGTTACATTTTCATCATTAACATTGACAATCTAGTGTGGCACTGAGGGAAAGTGACATGATCAAAGATGCCATCTTACACCTGAGACATTAACCTCCTCACAGGCAGACATGAAAGATCCTGTGGCATTATTTGAAGAAGAATAGGGAACTTGTACCTGTCCCTATTTTGGGGAGATTGTGATATAGTGGTCATGTGATTAGTATACTAATTTAGTGACCTGGCTGACTGTCCTGGGGGTGTCCAGGATTCATACTGACCCTGGCAGCTGGTGGAATTTAAATTCAATGAATGAACTGTAAAGGCAGTGATAGCAGCCATGTAACTATCAATTGTTTTTAAAAACCCATATGGTTTATTAATTTTGTTCAGGGAAGTAAACCTGCTGCCTCTAGTACGTGACTCCAGACCCATCGCAATGTGGTTCCCTTTTAAATGCACCCAGAAATGGGCAATATGCCAATCAGTTAAAGGGCAATAATTGCTGGCCTTGTCAGTGATGCCCATTTTATATGTAAAAACCAGAAAAAGTACCCTTAACCAAAACAGGTGGAACAATAGGTAGTCTGATCATTATCACAATGGTTTCCACTGGAGCTGCCAGAATGTATTTCACATTTCCGATACTACAACAATGACTACATTTCGTAAGACTTCATAGGAATGGGAGATTGTTAGATTGCAAAAGGTGAAAATAAATACAAATCTTCCTCAGTTACTATTAATAAAAGCCTAGTTGTTATCATCAATCCTCTGAGCCATATACCGACGTGCAGAATAATCTGCTTGTCGATGTTGATAACAGCAGTGCATCAGATAGAATGAAGCTCAATGGATGATTGGAAACAATGTGATATGCAGAATGAGAATAACTTGGAAATCTGACTATTCACGATGGTGTCAATCCTACACTGATATCAGTGTATACATCCTGCCTTGTGATAGTTACTTTTCCTTTACACAGTCTGCTGTTCTAATTGAAGTCATTCAACAGTCATGACACTGTTATGGAAACAGAGAGCCAGGTCACTTCTGCCCAGCCTCTTTCTGGAAATATTGACATAGCCAGACAATGCCCTATAATCTCCCATTCATTCAGTTCTCAGTCTCACAGAGCCTTGGGCCAGTGGAAAACTTAGACAGCAAGTTTATCTGTGTTATTCACCTAGCAGGGTGTAAGAGAAAAAATAGGCTTATGTACAGGTCGCCTATCAGTTGATTGATCAAAATAATATGTGCCTCACTTGTGAAAACCACAGTGTTGTTATTGAACTGTGTAATTAAACAAGGACCAGGGTTTAGCTCTAATTGTTACTCAGTTACCTGATAGCAGACCAGTGAACAATAGACAGAGGGCTACAGGTTAGAGATGAGAAAAATCAGCGGTGTCACCCATTCCTGAATGCCATTCAGATACCCCTATTAAAAAAGTATTCACATGTGGAAAACACTGGGCTTAGTTATAATAAAGAAACATTTGCTTTTGTAGAGTGCATTTCACAAACTCATGATGTCCCAAAGGTCTTTATAGATTTGAGGTAATTTTGATGAGTAGTCACTCTTGAAATGCAGGAAACACAAGAGCTAATTTGCACCCAGTGAACTCCCAGAAAAATAACCAGATAATCTGTATTTTTGTAATATTGATTGAGGAATAAATATTGGCTGGGGCGGCAGGAATAATTGCTTTGCTTTTCTTTGAAACAGAAATAATGGGCCTTGTCCATATTCTCAAGAGGCAGACAGAGCCTCAGTTAAGTGTCTGAACTGAAAGTTAGTATCTCTGAAAGCAACAATTTGATTGCAGATAGTCAACATGGTTTGTCAAGGGCAAGTCGTGTCTTACAAACCTCATTGAGTTTTTGAGAAGGTGACCAACCGTGTAGATAACGGTAGGGCAGTTGACATGATATATATAGACTTCAGTAAAGCCTTTGATAAGGTAGGCTGATTGAGAAAATGCAGAGGCATAGGATTGAGGGTGTTTTAGCAGTTTGGATTAGAAACTGGCTTTCTGAAAGAAGGCAGCAAGTGATGGTTGATGGAAAATATTCCGCCTGGAGTCCAGTTACTAGTGGTGTGCAACAAGGATCTGTTTTGGGACTACTGCTGTTTGTCATTTTTATAAATGACTTAGACGCAGGCATAGGTCGATAGATTAATAAATTTGCAGATGATACTAAAGCCAGTGGAATAGTGGACAGTTTGGAAGAATGTTACAGGTTGCAGGGGGACTTGGATAATCTGCAGAATTGGGCTGAGAGGTGGCAAGTGGAGTTCAATGCAGCTAAATGTGAGGTGATTCACTTTGGAAGAATATCAGGAAGGCAGACTACTGGGTCAATGGAAAGATTCTTGGTAAGGTGGATGTGCAGAGGGATCTTGGAGTCCATGTACATAGGTCTCTGAAAGTTGCCACCCAGATTAATAATGCTGTTAAGAAGGCATATGGTGTGTTAGGTTTCATTGGTAGAGGGATTAAGTTCCAGAGCCACAATATCATGCAGCAACTATACAAAACACTTGTGCGGCCACACTTGGAATATTGTGTACAGTTCTGGTCGCCATATTTCGGGAATGATGTGGAAGCATTAGAAAAAGTGCAGAGGAGATTTACCAGGATGTTGCCTGGTCTGGAGGGAAGGTCTTATGAGGAATGGCTGAGAGACTTGGGTCTGTTCTCATTGGAAAGGGGGCATAACTACAAATTGAGGGGAGATAGAATTAAGACAGATGTCAGAGGCAGGTTCTTTACTCAGAGAGTGGTAAGGGTGTGGAATGCCCTACCTGCAAATGTAGTTAACTCAGCCACATTAGGGAGATTTAAACAATACTTGGATAAGCACATGAATGATGATGGGATTGTGTAGGGGGACGAGCTGAGAATAGTTCACAGGTCGGCGCAACATTGAGGGCCGAAGGGCCTGTTCTGCGCTGTATTGTTCTATGTTCTATTTTTTAAGTACAGAACTTCCAAGTACAGCACTGAAGGAATGTTTCATTGTTTTAATAAAATGTTTATATGGGATCAAACATGAAGAGCTCAAACTGGGGCAAAGGATGGATGGTCCTTCCTTTGTTAGTGAATCTGTATCCCAACTGGGATAAGGAGCCAACATGAATTGACTAGAAAAGGTAAATGATGGATAGCAGGAGCTGATGGTGGGTGTATCAGAACAGTAAATATCAGAGAGGTCGCTGGATAAGTCACCATTTGAAACTTTGACAAATCTCATAAAATACAGAGGTTACCTTATTTGCGCTGATTATAAAAGCTAACCACTGTATAAGTGTGAGTGACTGCATTATTTGTAATCTGCCAAGTGAGTCTGCACCTTGTGGGTATGCCTTAAACTTGCTTGATTCCTTGCATCCAATTATGAGGCACCAGTAAGTAAAACATCCATTTGTGCAGTGAAAAACTGAAGCTGACTAGTAATCTATTGAAGTGAGTATCGCGTCTTATGCCAAAAAAGGGGAATCAACTGAAGCACAGAGTAAATAGAAAAACATGGATTCTTCTGTGACTAACCAAATGGGGTCATGTGATGTCTTGAAACAGCTTATATGCTGTGACTCATGGTGCCACAACATGAAGAAAAGAAATACGAGTTGCACAATGTCAAATTATTATTTTTTCCTATATTTCTGACTGATTATACATGTCAGATAGATGGGCAAGAAGGTAAAGCAAGGCTCTTGACAAATGTGGAGTCAGCATGAGCCCAGGAAGACAATGTGATCACAGCAGCTTGGAATGTGCAAGTGCAGAGAATGAACAGCTATTCACATCATTCCATATTTCAGTCCAAGCATCTGCGTCAGGCACCAACAACTTGAACCTTCGACTGATAAAACTGTCTCCTCATTACTTTTACAGGCAAAATGCTTCATCATCCCAAAAAGTTAACAATGAAACAATTTAAACTCTCTCGAATCAAAATAGTGGCATGCTGATTGCCTGACACTGCTGGGTCAAAAGTTCAAGGTTTAGGATTTGTCATAAGATTTTCAAAGTGCATTACATCCAATGAATTACTTTTAAAAGTGTAGTTTGGCAGTCACTTCTTACAGAAAGTAAACCGCACACAGCAAGTTCCCACAAACAGCAATGATATAAATGATAAAAGTGAAAACAAACTCAGAATACTGGAGAAACTCTGCAGGTCTGGCAGTTTCTGTGGAAAAAGAAACAGTGTTTTCTGAAGAAGAGTCATACTGGGCTCAAGAAGTTAACTCTTTTTCTCTCCACAGATATGCCAGATTTCCTGAGTTTCTCCAGCATTCTCATGTTTGCTTCAGATTTCCAACATCTACAATATTTTGCTTTTATTTGATTCTTCAAACTCTTCCTTTAATCAATGTGTTAAGAATATGTCTCCTACTGTATTATCCATACATAATCTGATAGAGGTTTTCAAAATTATGAAGGTAAATGTGGATGGGAACTGGGGAGGTTATTGCCATTGATCAGTTAGTCAATAATAAGAGAATATATTTTTAAGATCTCCAAAAAAAAACCAGGGTCAGGAGGATTTTTTTTATTATGCTTTGCATTATAAGAATGTGTTATGCCCTCATATGCATAAGAGTGGACCCCCATTCTGGGAAAACGTTTTGAAGAAAATTGCATAAATACTTGAAATAAAAAAGTGAGAGGATTGAAGGTTGGAGTTTGAGACTGTGAATGGCTCTTACCAAGAGTTCACATCAAGATGATGAGTCTTATTGGTTGAGATTCAGTGGGTAAGACTGTTATCTCTATTTTCGACGGTTGTGGACTGAAGACTCATTTCAGAGGCTTGAGTGTAATATCCACGCTGATACACTCGAGCAGAACTCTGGGAGTGTTGAACTGTTGATGTGCAATGTTTCTGATGTGAGTTTAAACTGAGGCACACTCTGCTGTCTCAGGTGGATGCAAAAGATTCCATGGTATTATGCCAAAGGAATCCCAAAGCTAGCTATTATCCCTCACTTAGTTCCACAGATACAGATTATCTAATTATGAGCACATTGCTCTGGAACCTTACTGTGAACTAATTGGCTGCCCTGTTTACAACAGTAACTTGGCTGTAAAATGCCAAGTTATAAAAGGCAGTATTTAAATGCAAGTTTCTATTTAACATTGTTAAACTCTTGAATCTATTCCAATTGTTGTATAAAAGCACTAAAAAAGGTAGTTCTCCCAAGATCTCAAAGATTACAAAATTTTATCCCTGCCTGCCTTGCTTCCTCTGATTTGTCGACTGACCCAAGTTCCTAAATTACAGTATATGATTTATTATACAGGATGCATCAATATTACCGAAGTCAGTTATCTTGGTTAATTGACTGTCAGACATGTCTTTTAATGATGGTTTCTTACTATTAGTCTAAGGGGACAGATGTTTAAGGAATATTGAAACTAAAAAGCAAAAAAGATCTTTGTTTGTCTCATCATATTTTCATGAAGTCTTAGAGAATGTGAATTATATCAGCAGTAGGCATACACACTGACGCGGAGTTGTGTTAAAACACATTTTGTAATCTCTCTGCATCAGGGAGTATTTGTTGCAGAACTTTGTCACTGAAGTTAAATAGGGGAGACAAAGTAGAAAATAACCACTTGAATTCATGTAGCACCTTTTTCAAACTCAGAAGATCTGAAAAGCTTTACACTCAGTGAAGTAATTTCTGCACCCCGGCCACTGTTGTAATGTAGGAAGCACAACAGCCAAACTATATTCCAAATCCCAAGCACAGCAATGTGATAATATCAGAAAATCAGTTTTAGCAACGATGCTTGAGGAGTGCAAAAGAAACTTTCTTTGCTCTTTTTCTAAATAATGTTATTGATTTTTTAAAATCCACGCCAAGAGAGTAAATAGTGCGATATTTAAAATAGTATTTAATTTAGTGTTACCCAAAAACAGCATCTCCAACAGTGTAGCACTCTTCCAGTATACAGTTGAATGCCAGCCTGGATTCTCATGCTCAAGAATGTGATTTGAACCAATTATTATTTAAGTAAACACTATAAGTGATTTGACTGAACCAAAGTGGCAGCTAATAGCCAAAGTTTGTAAGTGGGCTTTCATTGAGTTAAAATCAGGCCTGTATACAAATCTTCATTGTGTGTTTTGGAATGGTTTTGATTCACCAGTTGACCCTCCCTTGTTGTCAATTTGATTTCTGAAAGAGTTAAGAGAGCAAGGTGACTCAGTCTGAAAGCATGATCCTGATCTTTCAGTTGCTTGCCATTTTAATTCACCACCTTGCACTCATACTCACATTTCTGATCTCAGTCTGTTGTGATGCTTCAGTGAAACCCAATCCAAGAAACAACATCTTTTCTGACTAGACACATTGCAGCTTCTGGACTCAACATTGACTTCAGCAACCTCAGACTCTGGACTTGGTCCTTCATTTTGATTCTATTTATTTGTGAAGTGCCAAACTATATTTTCCTTTCATGCTTTTGTTTAATTCGGAAGCTTTAGTTCTTCATTCTGCCGTTAACACTTACCCTGGATCAAAGTTTTGCTTCTTTATTACAGTCATTACTGCTGCCTCTGCTTTGTGTTCTGTGACATCTTTTTCATTTAATCTTACCAGAATCTAACAAATCCTCTACCTTCCTGTATATTGCACTTGCCCTGCCTCCCTTTACAGCATCATAAAACCCATTGCATTTCCACCTGTCTTCATTACCAAAGAAGAACGATAGTAGACTTGAAAAATTAACTCTGTTTTTCTCTCTCTGTACAGATGCTGAAAAACCTGTTGAGTTTTTCTAGCACTTTCTGTTTGTATTGCCTCAAAGCAGTTCTGATCATATTTCAGAAAATGCCTGGCAATATGTTGAGAATGCCAAAGGCACTAAAAGAACACAAATCATTTTCTTCACATGACTTGGTAATTTTTAAATCAAATGCTAGAACAGAGAAGTACATGAGAAGTACATGTAACAAGCCAAAGTTTCTGAAGGAACCTTCTATATTTGACTACCTTCATACCTTTGCCTCTCCCTATCTCAGTAATTTCTTCCTGCCCCACAACCCTCTGAGATATCTAGGTTCCTCTAATTCTGGCCTCTGGAAATTCCCTGGCTTTAATTGTTCCACCAATGCTGGTTGAGCCATGAGTTGCTAAAGTCCTAAGATTCTATGTTCCTTCCTTATAACTCTCTGTCTCTCTACTTCACACTCCTTCCTTAAGATATTCCTTAAAACATGCCTCTTTAACTAAGTTTGAGGTTATTTGTTACACAATAAAGCTTTCCTGTGACCCAGTGTCACACATTGTCTGATAAGATGCCTGCAAAACAACTTGAGATATTCTACTACTTTATAGGTACTGTCTATAAATAATAGTTGTTACTGTTGGCTGCTTTTTCCTTCACAAACACTGGTTTCCTCAAAAAGGAAGGAATGGATTGAAAATAAATATGAACCAGCATCCCAAGCTGTGTATCTGGTGCACAGTGCCTGTCCTAGTTGGAATCAGCCCACAATGTCTGTGCCTGAGGCGATAGATTACTGTCTAATGAATATTGGGCAACATATTTACAAAATTAAACCTTTACTCAGCCATTCTGCACAATGGGAAGTTATTTGTTTTGTTGCAACAATTTGCAGAGAAAATTATATATTAAGGTTGTTTCCAGAATTGCCTCATGTTGTCTGCTCTCACAGATGCTGCCTAGCATTTATTTTGAGTATTCCAATTAAGTTAACATACATCCCAGGCTGTTTTAATGAAATTAAGTTATCTTTCTTCACTGAGCTTGTTTCCTGTACTTAAATTTCATGTTAGCATTTAGCCATTCATTTATGACGCTATAGCAGTTGAAGGCATTGAGCAATAAGTAAATGAATCACTTGCTGACATCTCCCAGGATCCATTGTATACCCAACTCATCTCATTCTACGGGAGGGAAGTGCGTTAACATTTACTATTAACCTCTCAGTGGTGTCGACATATCACAATGTTCTTGGAAAAATGTGTGGGCGGTGAGCTGTTATCACTTGTATCAATGGAACCTTTATGAGATGTATTTTACAATTGGCTAGGCTTTGTTTCTTTTGTAGTAAAAAGTGAGGTCTGCAGATGCTGGAGATCACAGCTGAAAATATGTTGCTGGTTAAAGCACAGCAGGTCAGGCAGCATCCAAGGAACAGGAAATTCGACGTTTCGGGCCAGAGCCCTTCCTGATGAAGGGCTCTAGCCCGAAACGTCGAATTTCCTGTTCCTTGGATGCTGCCTGACCTGCTGTGCTTTAACCAGCAACACATTTTCAGTTTGTTTCTTTTGTGTCTACCTGAATCCATTTATGCCAAATACTGCCCTTCGTCCACGTATCCCTCAATGTTGGAACTATTATTGCTTCTTTCTTCATTTAAGGTGTTCCTTAAAATTTAACTGGGCTTTTGACAACCTATCCTAACATCTCTGCATATGGATCAGGATAACTTTTATTTTGTTATGCTCATGTGAAACGTCTTAAGGTATTTTAAATAAAGATGCTGCCTTATGGGGAGGTGCTGGCCTAGTGGTAATATTGGTAGACTATTAATCCAGAGACCCAAATAATGTTCTGGTGGATCCAGGTCTGAATCCCACCATGGAATGGTGAAGTTTGAATTTAAAACAAAATTGGAATTAAGAATCTAATGATGACCATGAAACCATTCTTAGGGGAAAAACCCATCTGGTTCACTAATGTCCTTTTGGGAAGGAAACTGCTGTCCTTTCCTGGTTTGGCCCTTCATGTGTCTCCAGACCCAAAGCAATGTGGCTGATTCTTAGCCTCTGGGCAATTAAGAATAGCAATCAATTCTGGCTTAGCCAACAATGCCCATATCCCATAAATGAATTTTAAAAATATATAAATACAAGTTGTGTTATTGACAGTGACTGCTGAGCGACTAATGCAACAGTCAACTTCATATGCAATGTTTAGACTAACAAAGCAACCTTCTCCGCAAGTATAATCATAGAATGATTACAACATATAAGACCATTCAGCCCATCAGGTCTACACTAGTTCTCTGTCAGAACCATTCCCATGCCTTTACCCATAGCAATTTTAATCATGATGATCCGTTATGTTACATCACATATACAGAGTAGGTGGAACTTGGACCTGGACCTGGTCTGGAGGTTAGCACACTACCACTGTGCCATAAGACCCTGTCTTGGTACCTCTTCATATGTTTTTTCCTTTTTATTTCTCTTTTCTTTTAATATTCAGAAGTGCTCTTACAAAGAACTGAATATTTCTCTTTTCTCCACCACCAAATCATGCATGGTATTTTTTTGTTCTATTAACCACCTGGCCCCTCTTTATATCCACAGATAGTGAATGTATCAACTCATACCCATTTGTTCTTCCCCCTTTTAACTTTAATTATTTCATACTAATATTATCTACCCAAAAGGTTGTGATCACCCATTTTTTGAATAAATCCAAAGCTATGTAGACAGACATTCGGCCTCTCAGAACTGAAGAATTAGATGGGAAAGTGGAGTTGAAGCCTGAGATCAGCTGAACGGTGGAACAGGCTTGATGGGCCAAATGGTCTACACCTTCCCTATGTTCTTTTAGAGGTCAGAGGAGATGACCATGGATGCTGCCTCATCACCACCACCAATCCTTCCATCCAATGACACCCCACCCCATAGTCATCCTCCAATTCATCACTTTTATGTCACTTTTACTCTCCATTCTTTTTGGCACTGATCTGCCCTTTATGCAGGGCCATGTGACCCAAATTTCTTCATTGCCAAAATATACACCCAGATTTCACTATGTTCTGTGGAAAGTTAGCCAGTGGCAGATACTGTTTCACTATCCTACACATTTGAAACTAGGACACTTCTCTGTTTCCTCTCAAAGCTGTGCTGAATCAGACTGACCAATAATATAAAGGAGGATAGTAAAAGCTTTTTTAGCTATGTGAAAAGCAAAAAATGGTGAAGACTAAAATTGGACCCTTGAAGACAGAAACAGGGGAATATATTACAGGGAACAAAGAAATGGCAGAAGAATTGAATTGGTACTTCAGATCTGTGTTCACTGGGGAAGACACAAGTAATCTCCCTGAGGTAACAGTGGCTGAAGGACCTGAACTTAAGGGAATTTACATTTGCCAGGAATTGGTGTTGGAGAAACTGTTAGGTCTGAAGGTTGATAAGTCCCCAGGGCCTGATGGTCTACATCCCAGGGTACTGAAGGAGGTGGCTTGAGAAATCGTGGATGCGTTGGTGATTATTTTCCAGAGTTCGATAGATTCGGGATCAGTTCCTGTGGATTGGAGGGTGACTAGTGTTATACCACTTTTTAAGAAAGGTGGGAGAGAGAAAGCAGGAAATTATAGATCAGTTAGTCTGAACTCAGTGGTGGGAAAGATGCTGGAGTCTGTTATAAAGGATGAAATTACGACATATCTGGAAAGTAGTAACAGGATAGGTCAGAGTCAGCATGGATTTATGAAGGGGAAATCATGCTTGACAATTGTTCTGGAATTTTTTGAGGATGTAACTCTGAAGATGGACGAGGGAGATCCAGTAGATGTGGTGTACCTGGACTTTCGGAAAGCTTTTGATAAAGTCCCACATAGGAGGTTAGTGAGCAAAATTAGGGCGCATGGTATTGGGGGCAAAGTAATAACTTGGATTGAAAGTTGGTTGGCTGATAGGAAACAAAGAGTAGTGGTAAACGGCTCCATTTTGAAATGGCAGACAGTGACCAGTGGGGTACCACAGAGATCAGTAATGGGACCGCAGCTTTTTACAATATATGTTAGTGATATAGAAGATGGTATTAGCAATAACATTAGCAGATTTGCTGATGATACTAAGGTGGGTGGCAGGGTGAAATGTGATGAGGATGTTAGAAGATTACAGGGTGACCTGGACAAGTTAGGTGAGTGGTCAGATGCATGGCAGATGCAGTTTAATGTGGATAAATGTATGGTTATTCACTTTGGTGGCAAGAACAGGAAGGCAGATTATTACCTAAATGGAATCAATTTAGGTAAAGGGGCAGTACAGAGAGATCTGGGTGTTCTTGTACACCAGTCAATGAAGGTAAGCTTGCAGGTACAGCAGGTAGTGAAGAAGGCTAATAGCATGCTGGCCTTTATAACAAGAGGGATTGAGTATAGAAGCAAAGAGGTGCTTCTGCAGCTGTACAGGGCCCTGGTGAGACCACACCTGGAGTACTGTGTGCAGTTCTGGTCTCCAAATTTGAGGAAAGACATTCTGGCTATTGAGGGAGTGCAGCGTAGGTTCACAAGGTCAATTCCTGGAATGGCAGGATTACCTTACACTGAAAGACTGGAACGACTGGGCTTGTATACCCTTGAGTTTAGAAGACTGAGAGGGGATCTGATTGAGACATATGAGATTATTAAAGGTTTGGACAGTCTGGAGGCAGGAAACATGTTTCCGCTGATGGGTGATTGCCGAACCAGAGGACACAGCTTAAAAATACGGGGTAGACCATTTAGGACAGAGATTAGGAGAAACTTCTTCACCCAGAGAGTGGTGGCTGTGTGGAATGCTCTGCCCCAGAGGGTAGTGGAGGCCCAGTCTCTGGATTCATTTAAGGGAGAGTTGGATAGAGCTCTCAAGGATAGTGGAATCAAGGGTTATGGAGATAAGGCAGGAACAGGATACTGATTAAGGATGATCATCCACGATCATAATGAATGGTGGTGCAGCTCGAAGGGCAGAATGGCCTACTCCTGCACTTACTGTCTATTGTCATTGGCTATTGACCAATGAAAGGAACAGACCTAGTGGCCTCAGGAAACAGGCAAGGTGGTGCAGTTGAGCTAGAGCTGCTGCACTTGATTTACTTTAGAAATCATCAGATGTTCAGGAGCAAGATGGCCTAGAATTACTTAGTGACAACATGTGTCTATAAAGAATTCTGCAGTGAATAGCTCCTGATTTCACAAAGCTAGTCCACTACCTACATAGTACAGATCAGGAATGGGATGGAATATTCTTCATTTGCCTGAATTTGTGCAGCTTGACAACATTCAAGAAGCTCAAGACCATCCAGACAAAGCACTGGATCAGTAGCCCATCTGCCACCTTCAACATTCAGCCACTCCACCATTGATGTGCAGTGTGTATAAGGTGCACTGCCGCAACTGCAGCTATAGCAAGACTCCTTCAACACCACCTTTCAAATCTGCAACCTCTACCATCTAGAAGGACATATAGGGATGCACGTTCCCTTCTGAAGCACACAACATCTTGACTCAGAACTACATTACCGTTCTGCCACCACTGTTGGATCAAAATCCTAGAACACTCTCACCAGCAGCACTATGAGTGTCTCTGATCATCATGGACTGCAATAGTTCAGGAAAACAACTCGCCACCACCTTCAGGAGGCCAGTTAAGTGTGGACATCAAGTGCTGGCTTGGCCTGGTCATATTCACATCTAACAATGGGTAACAAATAAAAAGGAATGGTTGTGCAATGCTCTTGAGATGATAGACCTGTGAACCACAGAATATCACCATGTTACGTTAAACACCAAAGTACCCATCATTAAAAGAAGCATCAGTTGATTACAACATAATTTTTTCCAATCAACATTGATAGTGTTTTATTTGGATATGTGTAGGGAGAATGCTGCCATTGTAATTTATTCTTATCTCTTTTGATGGTAAAATCCAGGGATTGAATGTCTTCTAATGTTGGACAATTTCTAAAACTTCACCATTTTTTTGTAGTAAATCCTGACTGGACAGTTGCCTGTTTGCAACATTTTTCTGACTTTGTTCTTGTTCCATACTTCCTACAATTGCTGTATGTTATTTTATTTTTTTATAAATGATGATACATTCTTTCCTTATGACTAACTCAGCAGGAGAAATAGTGTAAGTTACTATTACAATGACATAAATTTGTTCATGGGATCTATGCCAGAATTTATTGCCCATTCCCAATTGCGTTTGAAATGACGATAATGAGGAGCCACCTACGTGAATCATGAGTGGTATACGTAGACCCACAGTGCTCTTAGGGAGGCAGTTGCAGGAGTTGAAGGAAATGTGAAATGTTTCCAATCAAGATGGTAACTTGCAGTGGTGGTGTTCCCACGTAGCTGCTACCCTGGGTCTTTTAGTTGGTAGATTTCATGGGTTTGGAAGGTGCTGTGTGTTGAAGGAACCTTACATGCCGCTACAGTGCACTTTGTAAATGAGAGTACACGGTGGTTCTGTGGTTAGTACTGCTGCTTCCTAGTGCTATGAACCTGTGTTCAATTCTGCCCTCAGGCAACTGTCTGTGTGGAGTTTGTGCATTCCCCTTGTGTCTGTCTGGGTTTCCTCTGGATCCTTCTGTTTTCTTCCCACAGCTCAAAGATAACCAGGTTAGGTGAATTGGCTGTGCTAAATTGCCCTTAGTGTCTAGGGGTGTGCAGGCTAAGTGGATTAGCCATAGGAAATGCAGGGTTACAGGGATAGGTTAGAGGGTAGGTCTGGGCCAGATGTTCTTCAGAGGGTGGGTGTGCACTTGTTGAGCCTAATTGCCTGATTTCACATTGTAATGAATCTATGATGATACATCTACTGTCGCAGTGAACGTGATGAATGGGGAGCTGATCAAGCAAGGCTACTTTTTTTCTGGATGATGTTGAGCATCTTGAGTATCATTGGAGTGGCACTTGTTGCAGTGTTCCTTACGTTGCAGTGTTACTACGCTTCTGAAGTATTATTTGACCCTGATGTACTTTTGGTTTCCTGAGATCATGAAAGATGTTATATGAATGCAAGTTCTATATAAAAGAAATAAGTAAGTTCTTGGCCTTACTCTTAATTGCTAATCAAGGACTGTTTTTCATGGATATTGGGTGAAATCAAAGTTAATGCTCCTCATGATTTGAAACCCTGACAATATTCACTAGTTGTTTTATATATATTAAGCATGGACATTAATCCAGTCTCTAAAATCTCCTTTTGCCTCAAAAAACCTCTGCTCTCTAACTCTGAGTTCAGTCTCCCCTCTCTCGTTGCTTTCTTATCTGTACAAAGACAGTTCCCTCCACTGTTGTAAGGTGCTCAGAGACAGATTCTAATGGGAGGTGTACAATATAAATGTAAGTTATTGTAAGAACCAAAATGGGAAGTAAGGTAGAAGTGTTTATTATTATCAAAAAATAAATGTTATTAATTATTAATGAGGTTAGTCTTGGACTCATTTGATAGAGTAGTTATTGAAACAAACCAACTATTTTCAGCATTATAAAAACACTTAAAAATCTCAAAATTGTGACCCTGTTCATCTTGATAACAGATGATGTATTCTTCACATTTGATAAGTTATCTTGCAGAGTAATTTATTTTGTTTGTTTCAAAGGCAGGAGAATATTTTGTTTTTCACTTAAATTGTCTTATCAACGAAGTGAGCAATTTCACAAGGGGTGGGTTAGTGCTTTTGCAATCTGGAAAGAATTTGTTCATAAAACTCTGCCTTCTAAAGCTGCATGTTGCTCATTCAAAATTATCATCAGCCATCCAAGAAGTGGGTCAAAGTACAAACACGGCCCCATGTTGTTTTTCTGTCACATTCCAGGACCTGACTGTAGTGATTGGAATGAGGTCAGCCAAATGGATTTCACAGAACCAAAAACAGAAATTGCTGGAAAAGCTCAGCAGGTGTGGCAGCATCTGTGAAGAGAAATCAGAGTTAATGTTTCGGATCCAATGATCCTTCCTCAGAACTTATAGATTTTGAGTTCCCTGACTGGGACTGTGAACCTGGTCCAGTCAGGGAGTCCTAGCTGACAGTATAAACAGGAGTGTCAGGGGTCCTGTTCACTCTGACAGCCGGCTCTGAGCTAGCTGGATCAGTGCCATGTAGTATGCACTAAAGGGTAACTCGGTGATGGGATACCAGGCCTTCGTGGAGTTATTTCACTGACTCCTTGCTGTGTATACATCCATTGATGTTAATTGGAACCTTATCCAAGGTGTCAATCTTTCTTTTTGTGAGCCAGATTGATAACATGCTTCGATGGAATTAATATAAAAACCTGTAGCAGCGAGAAATATGATGCACAAACAGGGAGTGCTGGAGAAACACAGCAAATCTGACAGCATCTGTAGACATAAATCAGAGTTAACATTTTGAGTCAGATGATCCTCGATTAGAACATCTGACTTCTGAATGCCAAATGTTAATCTTTGTTGTCCTTCTACAGATGCTACTGCATTGTTGAGTTTCTCCAGCCCTCTATTTTTGTTTCAGGCTATAGTGGAATCCTTGTGGCTCAGTAGGTAATGTTCTGGCTTCACATGCTTTGGGTTCAAGTCTCACTCCAAGATTTGCTGGTACATAGCTGGAGGGTTTACACAATGATCTAAACTGCAATGGGAGGGAAATGGCCTAGTGGCATTATTACTAGACTATTAGTCCAGAGACCCAGGTAATGTTCTGGGGACCCTGGTTTGAATCCTGCCAAGGCACATGGTAGAATTTGAGCTAAATTAAAAAAAAATCTGGAGTTCAGAATCTAATTATGACTATGAATCCATTGTCAATTGTCAGAAAAAAACCCATATGTTTTGCGAATATCCTTTAGGGAAGGAAACTACCATCCTTACCTGAAAGTGGAGTCACAGGTTGATAGGATAGTGAAGAAGGCGTTTGGTATGCTTTCCTTTATTGGTCAGAGTATTGAGTACAGGAGTTGGGAGGTCATGTTGCGGCTGTACAGGACATTGGTTAGGCCACTGTTGGAATACAAGCATGCAGTTCTGGTCTCCTTCCTATCGGAGTGGTTCAGTGGTTAGCACTGCTGCCTCACAGTTCCAGGGAGTCAGGTTTGATTCCAGCCTTGGGTCACTGCCTGTGTGGAGTTTGCAAATTCTCTCCGTGTCTGCATGGATTTCCTCCACATGTTCTGGTTTCGTCCCACCGTCCAAAGATGTGCAGGTTAGGCGAACTGGCCATGCTAAATTGCCCGTAGTGTCCAGGGATGTGTCGGTTAGGTGAATTCACCATGCTAGATGTGAAGTTACATGGATAGATTAGGGGTCTGGATGGGATGATCTTCAGAGGGTTGGTGTGGATCGATGTGCTGAATGGCCTGCTTCCAAACTGTAGGGATTCTAATTTAAATAGTGTCTACAACATGGCAAAACATCTCATGATGCTTCACATAAGCATCAAACAGTATTGATACTAATTCACATAAGGAGGTTTTCAGACAGATGACAAAAATGCGAAAGTTTTTAAGGATTTTAAAAACTCAAATAATACCTGCAAAAAAGTGGACTGGACTAGAAAGAAGAGACAGTTAAAGTACTGTATGGGAAATTCTAGTTGTCAGTGAACTCATCACAAATAGGCAATTAATCGCTTAGACCATATCTTTAAATTAAATGGATTAGGGATAGCATTAGGTTGAAAGTTATGATGAGAGTTACAATCAGAGTTTGGTTATGCTTTATTGGGAGCAAATGGGCAGCAGAATGTCCCTCTTTTGCTTATATTCTCATTTCTCACTCCTCAGTTACCAGCCACTTCTGTTTGGCCTACCCCAAATTTACTGCCAGAATTAGAAGTGAGGAATGACTTGCAAAGGAAATTAGGTGGGCGGTTGAGGGAAATAAACTCAAAGGGCTCCAGATATGGGCCCTATGGATCGAATGGCCCTTTCCTATAACATTATGACTCCATGACAGTTTCAAATGATCTTTTAGGCAAAAGTGAGGACTGCAGATGCTGGAAATTATAGTCTAGATTAGAGTGATGCTGGAAAAGCACAGCAGGTCAGGCAGCATCCGAGGAGCAGGAAAATCGACCTTTCGGGCAAAAGCCCTTCATCAGAAATGGCCTTCCTGATGAAGGGCTTTTGCCAAAACGTCAATTTTCCTGCTCCTCGGATGCTGCCTGACCTGCTGTGCTTTTCCAGCATCACTCTAATCTAGATTCAAATGATTTTTTTTGTCCAGTGATCTTATCTCTGTCTGGGATTGTGGTATTGGGTTTGATCTGGGACCTGATAAAAAGGTTTCCTCCCCTCAGTGGCATTAACTATATAAATCCAGGTTAAATGTATGCAGGTGGGGAAACTAATTGGATTGTTAATTTGTGGAAGCATTTTTGCTAATTTATCTCGATATTTAAATACTGGTGGTAGTGGATTGCAGAGTTGGGAGTTACATGTTTGTAAAGTTTCATTAGTGAATAAATCTAAGACAGTGAAGATCGACTCCTGTGCTCTCCATTCATCAACAGGCTGCAGAAGCCTATGCACATGTGCTGCTAATGTTACTGTAGTCTGTGCACCATGACATCAGCATATGCTCAGGTTGCCCTCACTGAGGCCGCTGCTGCTGATGTTGCCAGTCCACCCTTTTCATTAGCTGGGGATTGAGTAAGAGGCTTTGGCTGACGAGGCTAAGCCTCAGGTGAAGTCTGAGGATGATGAGTAGGAGTTCTGCCTCAATGATGATATCTTTTCTGCTAAATCTGTCACTCTGCCTGGGAGGGGCCTTCGCAAACCCAGAGTCCAGATGCTATGACCCCCGCCCCCCCCACCCTCCACCCCAGGTATGGCATCTAGATCTAGACTGAGAGAAGAGCTCCTCTCCAGTCAGTGCGTTGGCTGGAAAGAGCCAGTCAGTGGCAGGGCAAGTAAGATGAAGGAGCAGTGAGTGAAGAGTAGTCTCCAGTGAGGAGAAGTTCCTTTACATCTTCCTCAGACTCCACCTCTAAATCCCTGAATCCTGAATCATGCTTTCAACTGAAACCTCTGGCAGACTGGCTCTGCTGCTTTCCATGGCAGCCTTGTCGATGAAGTCCACAACTGGAAATTGAATTTTTTAAAAATCACAGCCTTCAGGGATGGAAAGATAAAATTTAAAAATCTGCGTAGAGATGGTAACATGCCAGATTAATAGAACGGAGATTCATAACATCAAGTAAACTTCATTATCGTACTCCCTTTTATAACCTCTATTTAAGACTAGAATGTATTGTTGCCTGAACTATAGTTTAAGCATATGAAGGAAGTTATAGCAAAGAGGAAATTGACATACTATATGTGACAGTAGCGTATGCGCTCTTTATAAATAGAAAACAAGTTGAACAGGTATAAAAATAAATTGGTTCCCGAATGTGCATACCACTTCCCCATCAAATTCTTTCTATTTGTGGAAATGAGGTACATTTCAGAGAGCAGACTGCAACACTCCCTTCAATGTCAGGTCAATCCTTGGTAATGAATGAGGCCATCCTTCCCTGACCAGCTGTCTGATCCATAAGTCCAATAATTCATCAGCAAATCCCAGAGCAGATTGTCATTCAGAAAACAGGTTGCTACTGTGGAGAATTAGACAAGATTGCTCAGGATAAAGGAATACCAGGATTACTTGTGGTTTTAGCGACATTCGTGGCTGTTTAATGTACAGAGGGACTTAATGGGCTCATTTCAGGAAACAACAATTTGCATTTATATATTCGTTTCAGATAGGAAAATGTCCCGAGTGGCTTTCTGGGTGCATTAACAAATAAAATTTGACACTGAGTCAGATCAGGCGATATTAACTCAAGAAGCTTGGTCAGGGAAATCAGTTTTAAGGAGTATCTTAGGAGAGATATATAAAATCTTAAAGGATTACACAAGTAATTTCAGACCTCCCCTTGGACCGAAGCATCTGATGGCACGGCTGTCAAACTATCTTTTTGGATTGTGGAAGGAAACTGGAGCACCCGGAGGAAACCCACGCAGACACAGGGAGAACATGCAAACTTCACGCAGACAGTCACCCAAGGCTGGAATTGAACCTGGGTCCCTAGCGCTGTGAGACAACAGCGTTAACCACTGACCTACTTGCCGCGCATTTCAGGAAGAGAATCTTGCCTCATCCTCTGGGTGCTGCAAGGGGATGGGCGAGCAGTGATATGCCCACGAGCAACACTTACATCCTGCAAATGAATTTATTACTGTTAGGAATGGTAATATTTCTTACTGTATTTGATTCAGTCTTTCTCAATTTTCAACTTCTTCCTGTTGGCTTGGATTCAGACTGAGATCACCATCTGGGCAGGAATCTAGTTGTCCGTAGAAGCTGCCAGACTTTTGACTCATTGATTCCTGCACCTTTGAACCACACAGTGAAGAGCAGCTGGTGAATTTACTTGTAGCCAGTTTAATAGAATCCCCACAGTGTGGAAACAAATCCTTCGGTACAACAAATCCACACCGACCCTCCGAAGAGTAACCCACTCAGACCCATTCCCCTAACCTATTACACTACATTCACCCCTGACTAATGCACCTAACCTACACTTCCCTGAACACTATGGACAATTGAGCATGGCCAATCCACCTAACCTGCACATCTTTGGACTGTGGGGAGGAAACCAGAGCACCCAGAGGAAACCCACGCAGACACAGGGAAAATGTGCAAGCTCCACATGGTTGCCCGAGGCTAGAATCGAACCCGTATCTCTGGAGCTGTGAGGCAGCAGTGCTAACTATTGAGCCACCGTGTCGCTCTGGTGCAGTGGGTGTTCAAAATGGGGTAGGGAATATCGAGCATCACATTCCCATCCACAGAATAAGGGCAGTATCTGCACATGAAACATCTTGTGGATCAGAGGCCCAGCATACAACATAGAACAGTACACACAGTACAAGCTCACTGTCCTTGATGTTTTGCCGTCTTTTTATTTTACTCTAAGATCAAACTAACTTACATACCCTACATTTTACTATTATCCATGTGCCTATCCAAGAATCTCTTAAATGTCCATAATATATCTGACTCTATTAACACCGTTGGCAGTGCATTCCATGCACCCACCACTCTCTGAGTAATTAACCTACCTCTGACATCTCCCCTAAACATTCATCCAATTACCTTAAAATTAATCCCTCTCAGCGAGTTTTGAGAGGACTTGTAGCTCAGGTTGAGGTTCTGGATGTAGGTTTGCTCACTGAATGGAAGGTTCATTTCCAGACATTTCATCACCCTACTAGGTAGCATCTTCAGTGGGCCTCCAAGCGAAGCACTGTTCATGATTCCTACTTTCTATTTATATGTTAATCCCCCTCGTGATAGTCGTTTCAGCCATGGGAAAAAATCTCTATCTATCCACTCTATCTATGCCTCTCAACATCTTGTACACCTCTATCAAGTCACCTTCATCCTCCTTAGCTCCAGTGAGAAAAGCCTTAGTTCCCTCAACCTTTCTTCATAAGACATTCCCTCCAGTCCAGGCAGCATCCTGGTAAATCTCCTCTGTATCCTCTCTAAAGCTTCCACATCTTTCCTATTATGAGGCGCCCAGACTTGAACACAATATTCCAAGAGTAGTCTAACTAGGGCTTTATAGGGCAGCAGCATAACCTCACAGCTCTTAAACTCAATCCCTGTGCTAATGAAACTCAACGCTTCATACGCCTTCTTAACAACCCGATCAACTAGAGTGGCACCTTTGAGGGATCTATGGACATGGACCCCAAGATCCCTCTGTTTCTCCACGCTGCCAAGCATCCTGCCTTTAACCCTGTATTCTGCATTCAAATTCAACTTTTCAAAATGAATCACCACACTTTCCCAGGTTGAATCCCATCTGCCACTTATCAGCCCAGTTCTGCATCCTGTCAATGTCCCACTGCAACCTATAACAGCCCTCCACACTATCCTGCACTCTGCCAATCTTTGTGTCATCAGCAAACTTACTAACCTACTGTTCCACTTCTTCATCCAAGTCATTTATAAAAATCACAAAGAGCAGAGGTCATGAAATAGATCCCTGCAGAACCCCACTGGTCACCGAGCTCAAGGCTGAATACTTTCCATCTACTACTACTCTCTGTCTTTAATGGCCAGCCAATTCTGTATCCAGACAGCCAGATTTCCCTGTATCCCATGCCTCCTTACTTTCTGAATGAGCCTACCATGAGGAACCTTATCAAACACCTTGCTAAAATCCATGTACACCAGCATATTTAGATAATAGTGAGAATGAAAACCTGACCCTGATCAATCACATTCCCGAATTGGTATTTACATATTATTGTAATTCCTCCTCTGATGAGTTTGTGAATTTGTAGGGCTCAGGAATGAACATTGCTCACCTTTCTCAAGTCTAGCAGGTGTGTGTTACAGTGAGTTTGACATGTTTCCTTAAGTGTCTGAGGCTGTAGAAATGTTTCAGTTTCCAATTTCCAAAGCTGCCCTTTACTATCCCTGAGCATTTGAATTTGAAGGAGAGCATCACTGATTCACTAGAATTCTACCAGGTCGATAGGGTTTGAATTATGAAAAAGGAAGGTATAGCCAAGACACATTCCTGAGAGTAAAGAAATTTATGGGCTAGATAGAGCAAAACTATTTAGTTGGGGATGTAAGCTTAAAATTAGAACTAGGCCATTAAGTAATGATGTCAGGAAGCATACTTCACACAAATATTGATGGATATCTGGAACCTACGACCCCAGAAAGATGTTGATACTTGGGATTCAACTGACACTTTCAAAACTGAGATTAACAGATCCCTAAATTAAAAACAAAACTGTTGGAGAAACTCAACAAGACTGCGCAACATCAACGAGAGAGAAACAGAGTTAACTTTGTAAGTTTAATATGGCTCTTCATCAGAATAGATTCTTATTGGGTGAGTACATTAGGCTTATGGACTGAAGATGGGCAAATAAAATTAATGTACAGGTCAGCCATGAGCTAACAGGTTGGTGGAGAGGTTCAAAGAGCTATTTGGTCCATTCCCGTTCCTTTGTCTTGCTCCTTGGCACTATTGGCACCAAAACAAAACACTTAGAGAAAATTGATTGTTTGGATGTTGACAAGTCATTCAACAAAGATGTGCATCAAGTAAAGTCATGCAGTCAAAGTCTTCCAACATACACTTCTCTGCAAGGATCACTGATTGGCATTTGGGAATAGGAATAAATAGCCTTTAAACCTAATCTGAGGTAATAGAGCCTAATGGGGCACTTGACCCCTCAGCCATAGACTGTTTTTTTGCCATCAGGGGAGACTTCACTCTCAGCTACTTGTGCTAGATTTCTGTTATGAGTGCTTGGTCATTAAGTATATTCAAAGCTGAGATAAACAGACTTTTGATCAGTCAGAGAATCAATGATTGTGGTAAAAAAGGCAGAAAGGTGGAGTTGAGGATTGTCAGATCACTCATGACCTCATTGAGTGACCCAGCTGAATGGCCTATTTCTCTCCTACATCTTATGGTCTTATGGAGTATTAGCAGTGACGTATCAACAAGACTATTTTGAACCTCTCAGTTGATGCTGATTACGCTGGAGGCTTTGCAAAACGTAAATTGTTTTCACCTTGTTGCTTTAACTTTCTCAGCAGTTTATCAGATTGTGGAAATAATAACATTACAGAAGGCCATTGCATGATTGCTCATTGGAAACATAACAAAAATGTATCAGTGAGACAATAATAAGGGATTGTGTAACAAGAAGTCAAAGCTGAATTGATTTACTTAATAAGGATGAATAAGGTGGATTTAAATAGCTACTGGACTTTCCCACTTGCATTCATACAATATACACTTTCCCAGCAGTATCCTCAGCTCATGTGCAGTATATTTTAAAGGCTATTTTATTTCCTGATATATGATTCTACAACAGACATCATTGTTTCTTTGAAGTAGATAAAGATATAAGACAATGGAAAGAAAACACAGCTAATTTTAGCAAAGAATTGACTCACAGCACTCTACCAGTGCTGTGAGATGCTACCATTCAGTACACAAAATGTTTGTACATTAATTAACGAGTCTAGATTGGTGCACTTTACAGAGAGCCAGACTATATCACAGATTATAAAATGCATGTAAAAATCATAGGATGAAAATTGCGTTAGGTCAACTCAGACAGGAAAAGTACAGCTGTCCTATAGGAAGACTCTGAACCTGAATGGGTTATGTTGTTCACATGTGTGCACTTTGACACCCAGGCCTGGGCTGAATAGCTTTTGGCAGGGTGGGGTGAGGGAGGTGGAATGGAACATGTGTGGTCTGCTCAATCCTGCCCCTACCCCAGGCCCTGCAAAATCAGCTCAGCAAATCAAGTGTTGGACAATGAATTAGGATCCTCTACTGGGACAGCAGGTGATGAGCAGTGCCAAGCGGGAACTCTGCATTCAGTCAGGTATCTAGGCCAGGGTGTCATTGCAGAGTGATTATGCCGTGAAAGAACTGAATCACAGCTACAAATAAAAGTCCCTCCCTCCCCCCCCCCCAACTCTGTCTTCTGGAAGGCTCACAAAGATCATTAAACAAATCTTTCAGGCACTGTCACTACTGTGTGTGATGTGAGAAACCTCCACCAGCCAATGGATGCAGTAGAGTGCTGCCAACAGTCCTCCTCTCTAGGTTTTGCAAGTGTAAGCTGGTTGAGGATGGCCAATCATCTTGCCTGTTGAGTGCGCAAAATTTACCATCTCACCTCGGTATAACAGTTATTTTAAGAATCACCTTGCTATGACACATCTCTGGAGCTGGCTAGATTTGAACACAAGTCTTCCAGCCTTGGTGGGGGGTGGGGAACACTATCACTACATCATAAGAGCCCAATGAGAGTCTTAGCAGCAGCAAGTCCATCCTTTCAATGTAAATAGCAGAAGATGGTTTAGATTAAAGATTGATGGGCCCACTACACCACTCTGCTACCAATTATCCTTTTTATTTTGGGTCTAAGGGCCTGTTTGATTAATAGTGGTAACAGTGGTACAGGATGAACCAGGTGTGAGTCTTAATGAGAAAAGGTATTTGTCTTAACAAGATGCAGTTCATACTAGTTATATTGGCTGGTTAGATATTATGACTAAGACTATCAAGAGACACTGACAACATACCTGCCTCCATTGGGGTCTCAAGCTGGACTCTTCTTCTCCCCTCACTTTGACATCATCAGAATAAGTGGTCCTCAGAATTGTCAGCAGCATTAACCTTTTCAGAACCATTGCCGTATACAACAGCCACCTTCACAATAGAATTGGCAGCCATGTGCAATCCTGACCCCTTTGACAAGTCTTTTCTTCCAATCTTGTGCCATTTATAGCTGCTGTAACACAGGCTCACACCATGTTAACTGATCATTTCAAAATGGCAGCTTGCTTCCCTTTCCCCTTTGTCATTTCTGAGCTTTGGTTATCGCCACTGTATTGCTAACCCATTGCCATCAGGCCTCATTTGACTTTTGCATAGGTGAGGGGGGCTGCCCGCTCAAATTGTAGCCGTAGAGGTCAGCCTCTCATGTGCTAGTCCCTTAAGAAATAGCAATAGCAACCATGCTCAAATGACCGTGTTTGTGTGAATGCACACACACGCATGCATATATGTATGCATGTACATGCACGTGTGTGTGGATTTGTGTGCACGTGTGTATGCATGCGTGTGTGTGTATGGGGGTTATGTGTGTGCATGTGGCTGTTTGTATGTGTGTGTACATGTGTGCATGTGGCTGTTTGCATGTTTGTGTGTGTGTGTGTGTGTGTATGTGTCTGTGTGTGTGAGAGATGCCTGTGTGCCAATTTTGCAAGTTCTTCCAGGTTGTCTTTAAAACAACCATTGACATTTTTCAAAGAAATTATAATTTACATAGAAAGCAGTATACAGAAAATTGTTGTCATGTCAGTGTTGTTAATTATGTTTTCAATTGCAGTTTACAGTATGTTCTGACTATACACACACCGAAAATTATGAAAGTTTATATTTCGAGAAGCATTTTTAGAACATCCTGTATATGAAAATAAAATGTTAGTCCTCTGTGTCCATGTGCTAGGGAGCAGAAAGAAAATCTAGGATCTCTTTTCCCAAAAAGTATCCAGTCAAAACCTCCACTCTCTCCAGCGCATCCCAGCTCATGCATAGCCAGCAGGATTGTCCTTCTTTGTAGAAGAAGTCAGGGATGCTCACTGCTAAGACTAGCCCATAAGAAATTTGAAGAACTAATTATCAAAGCTTCAGAGGGGAGAGAGAGAGAGTGAGAGTGAGAGAGAGAGGGAGACAATTGGTTTGACTTGAAATGGAGTAATTACTCTGACAGATACATGCACTGACAGGGCCGATAATGTCAGATGCCCACAACAGGCTACAGGATTTGTCTGCGCATGTGCTGCTGATGTCACCACATTCCATACAAAGTGATGTCAGCACCAATGTGCATGTATGGACTGCTGTGCCCTTAATTTCATGGTTATTTTGTTTTAAAAGCTTCAGCGTATCTGCTGTGCTGCCTTGATTGCATCTTGTGCACCCTTCTAGCTCCTCGCATCGATTCAGTCCATGGATGAGAATCCTCGATATAATTAGTAGCGACAGACTATTTGGTCAATAGGTAAAGTGGCCATAATCCTACTGGACCAGAGGGTTACTCTCTCATGAGAGAGACAACTGGTGGTAGTTTAACCTGAGAGTCACCCT
Organism: Hemiscyllium ocellatum; assembly: GCF_020745735.1. NCBI lineage: Eukaryota > Metazoa > Chordata > Chondrichthyes > Orectolobiformes > Hemiscylliidae > Hemiscyllium > Hemiscyllium ocellatum. The sequence continues at coordinate 44,240,381 of NC_083430.1, forward strand.
GCCTCAGTTGAGAAGGAGAGTCCTTCATGGTAACCTCAGCCGGTGTGGGAAACGAGCCCACACTGTTGGTGTCCCTCTGCATTGCAAGCCGGTGGTCTAGCCAATTGAACAAAATGGTGCCCACACTACATAATAACGTCACACTGCATTTGCTAATTTCATGCCCTTATGCTGTCATTGCTCTACCTAGTCATAGAATGATAGAATCCTTATGGTGCAGAAACAGGCCCTTCGGCCCAACAGGTCTACACAGACCCTCCAAGAGCATCCCACCCAGATTCACTCCCCATTATTCTACATTTACTCCTGATTAATGCACCTAACCTACACGTCCCTGAACACTGTGGGCAATTTAGCATAGCCAACTCAGTTAACCTGCACATCTTTGCATTGTGGGAAACCATAGCATCCAGAAGAAACCCACACAGACATGGGAGAATGTGCAAACTCCACACAGACAGTCGCCCGAGGCTGGAATTGAAGCCGGGTCCCTGGTGCTGTGAGGCAGCAATGCTAATCAGTGAGCCACCATGCAGCCCCTAGTGATGGCATTCAGAATAAGCGCAGCCTTAACAAAATGTTTTTTTGAAGGAACATTGCATAGCCTATACAGCCAGAGGAACAGACCAACCAGATGGTGTCCAGAAGAGTCTTCTCCCAGATCCATTTTAGCTTCACAGTGTAGCTTTTAATTCACTTTTGCATCTATCACTGGAGCCTGGCCAACCCAAGTCTCATTTTTCGGTGTTGAATTTAATACCACATATTGCAATGTGAATCGGTTCAAATTCCCTGCTTAAATGTTCATATCATCATGCATTTGCATTGAGATTCTGAAAAGATCCAGTATTGCAAAATGAATTATTGCCTGTGATCAGAAGGTGCAATGCTTTTTCTCATTTCCTTCTCACCTTTCTTTTAAGTATGTCCCTGATCTATAATCCCACACTGACAAAAGTTTGATGACGAACAGAATTATACATGGTTTGTTGGAAAACATGATTTTGATTGGGCCAGGTATGCTGTTCTTTTTTTTTCCCTTTTGTTTTCTCTGCAGTTATTCTCTCCCTCCTGTCCTGACAGCATTGGCATTTTAAAAACATCTGTTTGGGATGGGAGCACCAAATGGCAAGGCACTAATTCATGGCACATTCCTCTTTAGTCTCAAGTACAGTGACATTCCCCTGCAATACTGAGAGAGCGCTACACTGTCAGAGATGCCCTCTTTTCAACGAAATATCAAATTGAGGTTCTGTTTACCCTTTCATGTGACTTTAAATGATTCCATAATTTTAAGAAGAACCGGAGAGGTCTCCCAGGGTTCAGGCCAATATTAATCTCTCAATCAACATCACCACTCAGAATCACATTGCTCTTTGTGGAATCCTGCTGTCTGTAGATTAACTACCACATTGTATAATTGTAACAACACTTCAAGCATTAGTAAGATTGCACCTAAAGTATTGTACACAATTTTGATTTGATAAGGGATGTGGAGGAAGTACAGAGGAAGTTCATTGGATTGATTCTAGAGATGAGGATTGTCTTTTGAAGAGAGACTTAGCAGTTTCGGTCTCTACTCCCTTAAGTTTAGAAGAATGACAGGAGATCTAGTTTGGATGTATAATATGTTAAAGGGGGTTGATAAAGGAGATGTAAAGAGAATGTTTCCTGTTGTGAAACAATCGAGAACTAAATATTTTAGAATATGAGGGTAGCAGATTTAAAACAGAGATGAGGAGAAATTACTTCCCTCAAATGGTTATGAATCTGTGGAATTCATTACCACAGAGTATGGTCGATGTTTGGACATTGAGTAAACTTATGGAGGAGCTTGACAGATTTTTAATTAGTAAGAGGTTGAAGGGTTATGAGAAGCAGGCAGGAAAGTGAAATTGAGGCTAAGATGAGATCAACCATAATTGTATTAAATGGCAGGAGAGACTTGAGGGGGCTGAATGGCCTACTTCAGGTTCTTATGTTCTTAAGCGCATTTCTTTATTATAAAGGAACACCCTGAAGTTACTACATAAATATTGGTTCTTTTGTTAGAAAATTAGGTCAATGCTCATTGGGGAAACTTGTAGGTTTCAATTTGATTCCTGTCCTTATGACATTGGCTTTTTTATTTGTCTTTGTGCTGCATTTCCTGATCCTATTATGCTTTTTACTCAGAGCCTTATGCTTCCATTTAATTGACCCATTTAATTTTGATTCTCCCAGCTAAAGATACCAGATGATGTAACTGTTCACAGTAATCTATCTTGGCGATTATACTTCCTTTGCATCTATTAATGGATCTTTAATCCTTCAAGAAGCCTTAAGATTTTAATACAAGGTCTGTCGTGCCAACAATTCAGTTCATATTCTAAACACTACCTTAGTGACATCGCCAAACACCAAGCACCAAGAAATGATCATCTCAAAATCCATTTGATTCTCAACAATGAACCTGTGTTACAAAACAAATTGAAAAACTTATTTTGAATAAATGTTACTGGAATCAGAATAAAGAATCTCTTTCAGGGAGTGTGGCTACAACCAAAGGAAGTGCAATGTTGCTCCATAACTGTATATTCAACTGAGGCCCATCTTCTCATTTCTAATGGTGCTATTTCTGCAGGTTTACAGTAAAGGTAGATGGAGAGTGGCAGGTGTTGTGGGAGCTGGAAATCTGAAATAGAAATGGAAAGGACTGGAAATACAGAACAGGTCAATCAACATCTCAAAAGAGTAAGGTCAATGTTTCAGTTTCAGATCTCTGGCAAAGGTGGCAAACTGAGAATGGGCCCGAAGATGAAATATTAGCTTGCCTTTTCTCTCTACAGATGTTGACTGACCTATTTTCTAGCAGCTACTTTTCATTTACTTCAACAATTTTCAAGAAATATTTTCCTCATTGGCAATTTCATTGCAACCGTGATGCGTAGAGCATGTCCCAAAATGAACTGGGGAATTTACTTTTCTTTGTGCAATTTGTCAGCATAGCATCTGATGAATTGTGTAATTATAATGCAATCCTGACATGCAAGATTTATTTTTTTGAATTAACCAAAATCATTGGAGAAACTACTACACCAGTGCAGTTTCAATCACAATATCTCCACCACTAATAAGAGTTAATTTTCCAAATATCAGCTCTTGGAGGACAGTAGTAGTGTCTGTATCTCTGATTCAGGAGATTCAGATTCAAGCCCCGCATATTCCAAATGTGCACGATAATATCTCAGAAGAGGTTTGTTAGAAGATATCTACACTTATAAGCTGGAATAAAATTGTGAGAAGGTGAAGTCTTCAATTAATAAACTGGCAATAAATTTATTGCGTTTCCACAGCAAAAGATTCAGGATTCACTTACCTCTTTGAGAGATGGTCAAGCAATTTCATGAAGCTATTTTCACAGGGAGGACGCTGAGCCACGGACACACCGGCACTTGAATTGTCCCGACTGAACCTGAAAGTGCGCAGTGTGGCCAGAAGAAATTCTCCACGTTGACGCAAATTGCTTAAATATAAAAAGAATCCTAGCATTGCAACAACAACTCATTTCTTCATTCATCATTAAGCTTTGGGTTCCCATTGAAACCTGTATCATTTGATAAAGAATGTATCAGCAAGTAAAACACGATCATTGAATAAAGCAAGCTGGAGACATGAAGAGCTTATTTCTTAAAGTAATTTGTTAACTTGTGAGATGATTTTGGTAATACAAGGTCATCCTTTGTAAACCTACCTGACCATTTAACTTTCGAATTGAATGAATGAATGATTTTATTAAAATCTTTTCTACTGTCATCATGTTTCAGCACCAATTTGAATAGTTTTAAAAATAAGTATAGGAATAAAAAGATATCGCTTAAAGAGTGTCCATCAGTCCTGTGCTGCCAGCCCTCCTCCACTGCCTCACTGCCATCCACACCAGACGCAACCAATGTTGACATTGCCACTCTTCAGGCGCCATCTTTTCTAGCTGGGCTGATTTTCCAACACTAGCGCCACGCTGCCACCTGCATCGGACCCACCAATGTCCGAGTCTCACTGCTGGGCCCACTTTGTTGATGTTGCTGTGATGCCCTCCCACCACCACTTTGCCGTCGGACACAACCAATGATGAAGTCGCCAATCTTTAGGTGCCATCTTTTGCTGCTGGGCCTACCTCACTGACATCACCTCAGCTGAGGCAACAGGCTGATTCTGAAGCAGGACTTGTGCTCATCCTGGAAAAGTAAGTAAGGGCTCACTCGCCACCGTCACGGGGTCCATGCTGGGCCCACTCATTGTCACCACAGTGTCCATGAGAGAAGGACTCACTGCCAAGGGTCGATGCTGGGTTCATTTTGAGCCCACTCACTGCCACCACAGAATCCACACTGGGGTTCCTTGCTGTCGCCAATGCCATACTAGCTCAAGTCAAGAGGAAATGACAAAGAAACAAATGAAATAAAAGTATTCGGAGCAGACAAGCCCCAGCTCAGGCACCCTACTGTGTCGCCATCTTGATGTCATGTTGGTGACTGAGAAGGTAATCCTCTTAGTTTAAATGATGTGGAGATGCCGGTGTTGGACTGGGGTGGACAAAGTTAAAAATCACACAACACGAGGTTATAGTCCAACAGGTTTATTTGGAAGCATTAGCTTTCGAAGTGCTGGTCCTTCATCAGGTGGTTGTGAAGCAAGACCAATAAGACACAGAATTTATAGCAAAAGATTACAGTGTCTTGCAGCTGAAATGATATATATTATTTCATCTCTGTTCTGTGTCCTCCTTCACAACCACCTGATGAAGAAGCAGCACTTTGAAGGTGAGTGCTTCTAATAAACCTGTTGGACTATAATATGGTGTTGTGTGATTTTTAACTATTAGCTTAAAGCAGAGCTATTCTTGGCTGCCAAAGGAGAGAATCCTCCACTATTGTAAGTTAAGTGGAGAATTTTTCTCTCCACACATACTTTCTCCCCCCGTCGCCTGACATTTTCCAGCTCTCTCCTTCTCCCAATGATATGACATCTTGTGGAATACAATTCCAACGTGATCTAATTATCTTCACTATCTCCAAGTGTTCAACAATGTGCATGCTTTAATCATCAACATGGTGTTTAACTTTGGAAGGAATCACCACGCAGCACAATCTCTTGCTCATTGAATGTTCACATGTTTGTACTGCAAGAAACAAACAATTTTCCCTTTGTTTCTAAGGGTAAAAATTGGAATCTGGTCTCTTTTCATTAAGTTTAACGTGACTGGCAAGAGTTGGTAAGTTTCTCAGTAATGGGGCAATGACTTCTGATGAGAAATGACTTCAGCTAATGTCATTAAAATAGATGCTGCAGTCACTTGAAATGTCAATGCACACCATTTGACAGACCAAGCTATAATTTCTAATGGTGACCAAGTGTAAAGTCTGGTATGAAAATGAAATAAACCACCTTGCCTAGCATTTTGATTGTCTGGCCACTCTGTGATCTTGGAAGGCGAAAGATAGCTTGTTAATCCAAAAGGTCCCTCTGGATTTTCTATCAACTAACCCTCTTACATAAGAAAGGAGGAAGTAAGAACACTTTGAGAAGATATGTCATGCAACACACCAACAGAGAGTGTTTAGAATGCAAAAATAAATCTAGGATAGTCCCACATAGTCAGGATACCAACCGTAATAGGTGTCAAGACTCAGAAATCATATATTCTCATCAGTTATATTCAAATGAAACACTTCCATCATATATTGAGCAGGTATAGAATAGTTGCAAGCCCTTGAGCTTCAACCTTGCATGTACATCCATTGTTTTCAACAAATTAGCTTTACATTTTGTTTGTGATCTTATTTACAGCTAGGAGAAAATTCCAGAGAAACAGGGATTTCAGATGTTTATTACTTGATGTAACTTATTAATTAGCATGGATTGGTTGGACCAAAGGGTCTGCATCCGTGCTGTATGACTCTATAACTATATAAAAGATGCAGGAAATACACAGCAGATTGAACATAGAACATAATACAGTAATAGGTGCCATTGGCCCTCAAAGTTGTGCCGGCCTTTTATCCTACTCTAACATGCCCTTCATTGTACTAACTTCCATGTGCCTATCCAAGAATTGTTAAATGTCCCGAATGTATCTGACTCTCCTACCACTGCTGGCAGTGCATTCCATGCACCCACTACTCTCTTTCTGACATCTCCCCATAACCGTCCTCCAATCACCATAAGATTAATCCCCCTCATGATAGCCATTTCCACCTGGGAAAAAAAATCTGTCTATCCACTCTATCCATGCCTCCCATCATCTTGAACACCTCTATCAAGACACTTCTCATCCTTCTTCGGTCCAATAAGGAAAGCCCTAGCTCCCTCAACCTTTCTTCATAAGACATGCCCTCCAGTCCAGGCAGCATCCTGGTAAATCTCCTCTGCACCCTCTTTAAAGCTTCCACATCTTTCCTATAATGAGGTGACCAGAACAGATCACAATATGCCAAGTGTGGTCTAACCAGGACTTTATAGAGCTGCAGCATCACCTTACAGCTTTTAAACTCAATCCTGCTCCTAATGAAAGCCAACACACCATATGTCTTCTTAACAACCCTATCAACCTAGGTGACAACTTTGAGGGATCTATGGACATGGACCCCAAGATCCCTCTGTTCCTCCACACTGCCAAGTATCCTGCCTTTAACCCTGTATTCTGTATTCAAATTTGACCTTCCAAAGTGAATGACTTCACACTTTTCCAGGTTGAACTCCATCTGCCATTTCTCAGCCCCATTCTCCATCCTGTAAATGTCTTGTTGCAACCTACAACAGCCCTCCACACTATCCACAACTCCACCAACCTCTCTACCATCAGCAAACTTACTAACCCACCCTCCCACTTCTTCATCCAAATCATTTATAAAAATCACAAAGAGCAGAGGTCCCAGGATCAATCCCTGCTGGATAACCGAGCTCAGGGCTGAATACTTTCCATCTACCACTACCCTCTTTCTTCTTTGGGCCAACCAGTTCTGTATCCAAACAGACAGATTTCCCAGAATCACGTCTCCTTACTTTCTGAATGAACCTACTATGGTGAACCTTATCAAATGCCTTGCTAAAATCATTGTACACTACTTTCACTGCTCTACCTTCATCAACATGTTTTGTCACATCCTCAAAGAATTCAGTAAGGTTTGTGAGGCATGACCTGCCCCTCACAAAGCCATGCTGACTATCTCTAATCAAACTATGGTTTTCCAAGTAATCATAAATCCTGTCTCTCAGAATCCTCTCCAATACTTTGCCCACCACTGACTTAAGACTGACTGGTCTGTAATTCCCAGGATTATTCCTATTCTTTTTCTTGAACAAGGGAATAACATTTGCCAAACTCCAATCATCTGGTACTACTCCAGTGGACAGTGAGGACACAAAGATCATCGCCAATGGTGTAGCAATCTCTTCCCTCACTCCCTGCAGTAACCTAGGGTATATCCCGACCCACCCAGGGGATTTATCTATCCTAATCTAGCAGCATAAGTAGAGAGAGAAACAGGGTTAATTAATTAAATGTTATTTTTCTTTGCTAAGTGTTAGTTTCATCAGGATTTTTGGAGGGTTTCTAACTTTGAGGCTGGGGGAATCCTCTCACCATATTTTATCAAACTCACCTCATAAGCTACCTAATCCACTCTCAACAGATTCTAGTCCCATCTTAGTGTGGACTGTTCCAGGAAAAACTCACCCCTGCTGAGATATCCTGGGATTTACTGACATGCCTATTGCCTGTGCCATCTTTAAAAAGAATTGTGCACCCAGGCAAGCTCTGGACTGGCCCTGTCCAGTTCCTGACATTTGTTTGGACATGGCGAATTAGGTATCCCTTTTCTGGTCAAGGCCCTGGAGAATCTGCTGAATGGGATGGTACAGAGGCAGGATGTCCTCTTCCCATGGGACCAATAGTGGAGTCTACAATCCCATATAAAACCATCCTGGGTTGAAGTTGCCAACTTGGCCAGCGCAGTTTCAGCCATATGGAAGAATGCTCAGCAGTAGACGAAGTGTAAGTGCTCCCACCGAAACCCCCAGCTCCCTGGCAAGAATCTCGTCACATTGACCAGTAGTTTCACAACACATGCAGCAAGTTGCTCCTGATGTCAAGGTGGACCTCATTCAACTTCTATGTGATTCTGCTATGTTTCTCTCCATAGCCCACATCTTTCAGACCCTGTAAGATTCCAACCAATGTTTCGGTGTGGATATAACTCCAGAGTAAATTTATTAAAATTGGACATGTTCTACCGCTGCATAGGATTTGACCAATAATATATTGTAGAATCCTTGGAGTTTAGTATAATTTAGGTGCCATTTAACAGAACACTCATTGAAGTAACTCTCATCTTTCTGAGGTCATATTAATGGTAAAACAGGGACTTAAAGACTGGAAACATGCACCCAGTCAACTGATCGATAGATATCTAATATCTAATTGATAACCATATGTTTAGTATAACTCCAAAACAATATGAGGTAACAATATTAGTGCTGATCTCCATTGCTTCTTGATCAGATCTGCATCTTCCACATGCATCCCTGGGTATTCAGCCAATTTACTGTTTGATTCTTTAAAAAGAGCAGTGTATAGTTGAATCTTTGATTTCTATGTAATTTGGAATTACAGCTCTGGAATTCCCTTCCAACACTTTCTGACTTTACATTTCCCTCTCATTAAAACAGAATTCAATCAAGCTGATTATCACAATTTTGAATTTCTTCTCCTTTAGCTTGGGATTCACTGTCCTCACAAGACAAGTAAATAATTCCTCTTAATGTTAAAGGTATTGAAGTAATGCACATTGTTGTTGTGGTTATAGATGCATTAATAATGCAAGTTATTGTTACAGGCACTTTAATAATGCAGGTTACTACTGTTAACTGAAAGTGCAACCATTCTGAGCCTAAAGGCTCATTAACCATCTTTCACTGTCCCCACTGAACATGCTCTTTCACTGCCTCACAGGTATTGTGGATAATAGGCATTATTTAGTATCAGAACCAAATGACGTAATTGAAACAATGCTGCAGCTAAAATTATTGCAGACTTCTCTAATCTAAACAATTCAATGCACTTTATATTTTATTAATTTAGTTTTATTAATAATAAACAAAGAGTGGAGCACACATTAATTGATTGCTACTACAGTTTTAATCATAAGTAATACTTCTACTTAAGGAAAAGCAGTGTGTTCAAATGAATGACAATCTGGCAAGGGCCCGTTCTCATGGTAACAAGGTAGCTTAGCTCATGTTTGCCTTTTAAGGAAGATGCATGCAACTGCCTCTGCAGAGATGAGAGTCTTTCACTTTTGAGTTGATGTGTTGATTAGAAACTGACATTGATTGTGACAACAATGATACCATATATGATCTTAAACAAAATACTTGTTTTATTATCAACTCACAGGATATGGGCATTCCAGGCTGGGCCAGCATTTATCGCTCATCCCTAGTTGCCAAAAGAGAATGTTGTGGTGAATTGCCTTCTGCTATGGGTAAACCCACAATGCCATGAGGACGGAATTCCAGGAATTTGACCCAGTTACACAGAAGGAACACCAAATTATTTCCAAGTCAGGATGGTAAGTATCTTGGAAGGGAACATGCAGCGGTGGCATTCCCACTATTTCTCTTTGATTTTGAAAGGGGTATTAAATAATCAAAGGCTGGAAAAATATCAGCACTGCAAGCCATAAGGAATGGCAGGCAGACAGTGAGGCAAATTCAGATCGTCAAGTTTGATAATAATAAATAGTGAAATGGCAATGCAGTTACAGGCAATTGTGTGTGTCTCAACAATGGCACTTATAAGGGGAGAGGAACAGACAAAGGCAGCATATGGTCTGTGCAGGAGAGAGTGAGTGAGAGAAACCCACACTGCTGACTTACACAGCAGTTACTACCCTTGCTGTTGAATCCATGGATCACTGAACATCAGAGTGCATCTGGGAAAATCAACAAACAGTGAAATACATAACTGATCTTGGAGGAACCTGTTTCGGAGAGGTCACAGCACAAAAACAGATAGGTGAATAGTTTTAAGTGCGGTCTTGCTGTAAGTTTGCAGTAGTGAGTAGAGTGGGTTCTTTCTTAATTATATGTTTTATTGAGATATGTCACTTGATGAAAATTTAAAAATAAGCCATAACTATTAAATTATCCTGGAGCAGTATTTTGAAGAGGAAAAGATGGTGCTACTTTCTGGGTCTGCAGATTGGAAGAAGCAAAAGTGTCCCTTAGTAGAGTGATGTGCCCTTCTTGTTGGATGAGGGAGTTTAGGGAGAGTTTATGTGTTACTGAGGATTATATCTGCAATAAATGCCGTTGGTTGTGAATCCTATCAGATCGAATGGATTGGTTGGAGCAACAGTTCCTGGGGGGGGGGGAAGGGGGGTAGGGTGATGGATGACAGTTGTAGGAAGGGGGAAAAGTCGCAGATACAGTCACATAGATGGGTTACCTCCAGGAAAGGTAAGAGAGGTAGATAGGTAGTGCAGGAGTCTTCTGTGGCCATCCCCATTTCAAACAAGTATGCTGTTTTGGAAAATGTAGGGGGTGATGGACTCTCAGGGGAATGTAGCATGAACAGCCAAGTTTCTGGTATTGAGACTGGCTCTAATGCAATGAGGGGTACATCGAGTTCCAAGAGATCAATTGTGTTAGGGGACTCCCTAGTCCGAGGCACAGACAGACATTTCTGTGACCAGCAGCGAAAAATCAGAATCGTGTGTTGTTTCCCTGGTGCCAGGATCAAGGATGTCTCAGAGAGGGTGGAGAATGTGCTCAAGGGGGAGAGAGGCCAGCAAGACATCACTGTACACATTGGAACCAACGACATAGGAAGGGAAAAGGATGAGATTCTGAAGGGAGAATACAGAGAGTTAGGCAGGAATTTAAAAAGGAGGTACTCAAGGGTAGTAATATCTGAATTACTCCCGGTACTATGAGCTAGTGAGGGTAGGAATAGGAGGATAGAGCAGGTGAATGCTTGGCTGAGGAGCTGGTATATAGGAGAAGGATTCACATTTTTGGATCATTGAAATCTCTTTTGGGGTCGAAGTGACCTGTACAAGAAGGACGGATTGCACCTGAATTGGCAGGGGACTAATATACTGGCAGGGAAATTTGCTAGAGCTGCTCGGAAGAATTTAACTAGTAAGGTGGGGGAGTGGGACCCAGGGAGATAGTGAGGAAAGAGATCAATCTGATATTGGCACAGCTTAGAAAAGAAGCGAGTCAAACAAGGTCGGACTGATAAATTAAACTGCATTTATTTCAATGCAAGAGGCCTAAGAGATTGAAGGCAAGAGATTCTGTTTTTAATTTCATCTGTTTGAAAAATGAGGAATGGAACTTATTCCAATAGATCCCAAATTAAAATAAGCCTAAAATACATTTCTTCTTAACATACTATTAAGTGTTTCTCTACCTTGTTAAAAATCAGGAAAGGAAACACAAACTAAACCCATTTTAGTCTTTATCCCAGCACTCTGAAGGTTTGACACTAATCAATGGATTTTCTTCATGAAAAAAACATTCAGATCTGTGTTAATCATTTTATTATAGTTCACTACCTCTACAAAGTCTGGCATCATTATATATCTGTCTTCATTTGTAGTTATCAGGCAATGTATTGAGTGCATAATTTAAAATTTTCCTTTCTTTAATGTATCGACTCCTGTCATTGAGTCAGACAGCATGGAAACAGACTCTTAGTCCAACTCCTCTGGGCAAATCAGATGCACTATTTGGTCCAAATCCCTTTCAACCCTTCCTATCCATATACCCATCCAGATGCCTTTCAAATGTCGTAATTGTACCAGCCTCCACCACTTCCAGCATATTCCATACATGCACCACCCTCTGAGTAAAAAGGTTACCCCTCAAGTCCTTTTTAAATCATTACCCTCTCACCGTAAATCTGCGCTCTCTAGTTTTGGACTCTCCTATCTTGGCTATTCATGCCCTTCACAATTTTATAAATCTTTGTAGGTTACCCCTCAACACCCGAAGTTCCAAGGAGAAAGGCTCAGTCTATTCAGCCTCTCCCTACAGCTCAAATACTCCACTCCTGGTAACATCCTTGAAAATCTTTTCCGTGCCCTCTCATGTTTAACAACATCCTTCCTATAGAAGAGTGACCAGAATTGTATGCAGTATTCTAAAAGTGGCCTCACCAATGTTTTGTACAGCTGCAACATGACATCCCAACATCTGTACTCTATGTTCTGACCAGTGAAGACAACTGTGTCAAATGCTTTCTTCACCACTTTGTCTACCTGTGACTCCACTTTCAAGGAACTATGCATCTGCAACCCCAGGTTTCTTTGTTTGACAACACTCTCCAGGCCCTACCATTAACTGGACAAGTCCTACCCTCGTTTACCTTATCAAAATGCATCACCTCACATTTATCTGAATTGAACTCCAGCTGCCATTCTTCAGCCTGTTGGCCCATCTGATTAAGGTCCTGTTGTACTCTGAGATAAACTTCCTCACTGTACACTACATCACTTATTTTGGTGTCGTCTGCAAACTTACTATAATTGCAACTCTAAGTGAAATTCATTTAATTCAGCGCTTAAAGATCAATCTTAGAAATAAAAAAAATAGGCATACAAACCTATTCTACAGTCAATGTTGAATACTCGTTGTAATGTAAGTAATGTAACAGTTAAACTGCTTTCAGTAATGTGCTACAATTGCAGTGAGATAATGATTTCCTTTGGTCGTTATTGGAATACGAACGTGGTTTGCAAGGCTAACCTTTATTGTTCATTTTTAATTCGATAGTAAATGGGAGAAAATTAATGGGGAGAAGTCAGAGAATTGGACTGTAATGTTTTGGAGTACCTTATATTTTGAATTTTAAAAAAGCATGTTCTTTGTGATAAGATATTTGGCAAACTTGTCTAATGGGAGAAGGGCAGCAGAAGTCCTTCTACTTGTTATTATAGCTCAATGTAATCTACATCACTCATGTTTGTGAAACTATCATAGAGATCCCTTCAAGCACTTTATCTTAAAAAAACGATTCACAAGATCTTCAGAACCCTGAATGTATTTCACAAATGGTATGGGGGTGTGTGCGAAAGTAACTGAACCCACTCAGGTGACTCGTACAGGAGGAATTCTGTACAGCAAACCTGATTGACGACAAATATGTTGTCTTAATTTTGTTCTGTAAAGGTTGGTGAAAATACGTTCTTCACCAAAGTTAAACAGAAGAGGCAAAATGCTCTTCCAATATCAGTGGATGGGTGCATTTTCTAATGTTGCAACCGGTAGTACAAATCTGGAATTGTCACATTTGTTTTAGTGCTGAAAATGTGTTGCTGGAAAAGCGCAGCAGGTCAGGCAGCATCCAAGGAGCAGGAGAATCGAGATTTTGGACATAAGCCCTTCTTCAGGAATGAGGAGAATGTGCCAAGCAGGCTAAGATAAAAGGTATTTATCTTAGCCTGCTTGGCACACTCTTCTCATTTCTGAAGAAGGATTCATGCCCGAAACGTCGATTCTCCTGCTCCTTGGATGCTGCCTGACCTGCTGCGCTTTTCCAGCAGCACATTTTCAGCTTTGATCTCCAGCATCTGCAGTCCTCACTTTCTCCTAGAATATTTTAACCTACTGCGAATCCTCTTGCTAGGATGCCTTCCTTGAAGAAGTTCTCTTCCTCCCTCTACAAGGATTTCAGTGAGTCCCTCTCTCACTGCACACCCCAGGTCATCTCCTCTGCCCAGAAGCTCTTCAGCCACGTTCTATCACCCTCACCTTAACCTCCTTCCACCTATCGCATTTCCAATGCCCCTCCCCCAAGTCCCTCCTCCCTACCTTTTATCTTAGCCTGCTTGGCACACTCTCCTCATTCCTGAAGAAGGGCTCATGCCGGAAACGTCGATTTTCCTGCTCCTTGGATGCTGCCTGACCTGCTGCGCTTTTCCAGCAACACATTTTCAGCTCTGATCTCCAGCATCTGCAGTCCTCACTTTCTCCTAGAACATATGTTTTACTGACAACACTTGTTCCTCTGAGATACATGGTCATGGGTTCAAATCTCATTCTAGAGACTCAAACATTTAAACTAAATACCTATAAACATATAACTAACAGCTTGGTTAAGGAGAGTGGCAAAAATATGTCCCAAAGCTATAGTCTAAGCAGCTTAAGCCTGGCCACCATGGAGAAATTAAAATAGGGGAAGCTTTAGAGGCCAGAAATTGAATTTTCAAGGGTTGTCGGGTTGGAGGAAGTTGCAGAGATAGAGAAGGACAAATTCACGTAGGGATTTGAAAATAAAATATATCATTTCTAAGATTGAGGCACCACATGTCTGGGAGCTAATATTGCTCAGTGAATGGGACTTTGGGTGAGTAATGATGCAGGCAACAGCTTTGGATGAACTCAAGGTAGAGTGTGGAATGTGGAAGGTCAGCAGGAGGACCTTTGAACAGTCAAGACAAGAGGCCAAAAGGCAACGGATGTACTGAGACAGAATATTTGTCTGACTCAGAAATCTGAGCTGGTCATCTGTGATATATCTGAAAACAAACAAATGTAACTTTTTAGTACATTTATAAGATCATGGGTAATTTAATAAACTTGTGATGAGTCCTATAAATGTGTAAATGGGCAAACAAAGATATTGAATTTAGTAACAGTTATTTATTTTCTGTGTATATTTTTGAGCTGGCACCCAGAATGAAACAACAGTTATCCAAATTGGGTTGTTAGCATCACAGAAATTCCTTAACTTTTAGGCAGCCAATTTTTCGGTTAATACAGAATTGCTTATTGCTTCATGGGAAAAACCTGTAGTAAGAGAGATAATTGTATTTGCCTTAATTCTGTTTAGTTGTTGTTACCCTCCCTTTGCTCAATAACAATTTGTAATAGACACAGACACAATAACATGTGAGTATTGCATCAACTTTATAATGTTGTGGTCCTGTGACTCCAGTCAGAAATAAGCTAAAGCAAACACTAAGGCCCAGACTCACAATAGGTCGTACTCAAAGGTCAAAGGTTCTTCTGCATTATATTAACCTTCAAGTAGTCCTGCCATTGTTTCAATTCAGAAGCCTGTTGGGAGAGGCGATGACCTAGTGGTATTATTACTGGACTGTCAATCCAGAGACCAAGGTAATATCTGGGGAGCTGGGTTCATATCCTGCCATGGCAGATGGTGGAATTTGAATTCAATAAAAATCTGGAATTAAAAGACTAATGGTGACCATGAATAAATTGTCAGGAAAAACCTATCTGGTTCACTGATGTCCTTAGGGAAGGAAACTGCCATCCCTACCTGGTCTGGCCTACATGTAACTCTGGACCTACAGCAATGTGATTGACTCTTAACATTTAGGGATGGGCAATAAATGCTGGCCTAGCCAAGAATGCCCTCATCTTGTTAATGAGTTTAAAGAAGTTCTTTGAATTAACTCTGTGAGGACTGGCTTTTTTCTTATAGACAGCTGACTCTAACTGCTTATAACAGTGAGTGTGCTGATTGGATAATAGTGCTGGATTTAATAAAGTCAAAAAGGCTGAATCACAGGTATGGATCTCCCAGAAATTAAATTACAATATCGTCATTCCAAACACAGCTCTAATTAGATCTATTTTAAACAGCAGTAAAACAGTTTGAGATGACATTTCATTTTTCAATTTCCTCACATATTACTTCACTAAATATTTTATTTTTTAATGTGCAGCCATTTTCTGCACTTCGATTGTTGTAAGATACAGAGTACATTATACTTTGTTGATTACATAAGTTCGCCAAATATGCAAAAATTCATCTATCTCAACAGTTTTTTAAACAAGACTTCAAGACATTTTCAGGGTTGATCTTAGAGGCACAGTTCACAGGGTGTCAGATTGGAAGAGTTCTTGGAAACTGTCAAATCTGTGCTAGGGTGTGGAGATTGTTTTGAGTCTACAGAATAATGGAATGTTTACAGCAAGGAAAGAGAGTATTTGTACCATCAAAATGCACTAAGTAAAAATATGGTACAGTCCCACTTTCCAGCATTTGGTTTCTCACTGTTCAGGTTATGGCACTTGAATTGTATATCCAGACATCTCATAAATTAGTTGAGGGTCTCTTTCTCTCTCTCTCTCTCGATTATCCTCTGAACAAGTGGATTCTAGATCGTTACAACCCACCGAGTGAAAAAACATTTTCTCCTGTTGCCATTAATCTTTTTCCCAATAACTTTAAATCCATGCCCCGTCATCAGTGACCTCTCTGCAAAGGTGAATATCTCTTTCCTGTCCATTAATTAAATCCGAAATTAAAAAAATGACTAGCCTAATGCCACTGCCAATTGTTGTAAAGACACATCTAGTTCACTAATGTCCTTCAGAGAAGTAAATCTGCCATTTTTACATGGTCTGGCCTACGTGTGGCTCCAGACCCACAGTTACATGATTGATACTTAACTTACCCCTGGGAAGTTAGGGTTGGGCAATAAATGCTGACCTAGCCAGTGATGCCCTCATTCCAGGAATGAATAAAAACTATATGACTAAACTCTTCATAATTTTGTACATTGCAAACAAAATTCCTCTCAGTCTCTTCTGTTCCAGGAGATCAAACACAGCCCATTCAGTCTTTCCTTGTTGACATTTTCCTAATCATGACAATCTTCATAAATCTCATAGACAAAAGTAAAGTTTTAAGAAAACTTTCCAGATATAGTACACAGTTTTAAAAAATCTTGAAACACACTGCAAACAATGTTTTCAATCTATTGCCCAACACTAATCATTACAGAGATTCAAGTCCAGATAAATTACCTGTCTTATATCTCTTTAAGCTCAACTTAATTGATGTTCCCCAATTTCTGTCTTGTGAACTGTATGGTCTTCTTACATGAATACTCACAAAACTAAGAGCTTAGACTTTCTCAGCTTCTTATAATCTTCAGATTTCTAACCAAATATGTTTGGTCTAAAAACTGCACAAACTATTTTTATTGAGGTAACCTATTCCCTTAAATGACTTGAAAAACTAGGAGAGAAAGTATATCGAAGAACCTTGATTATCTGAAGGACATGGGGGGGGCAGTATTTCATCTGGTTAATTGAATTCCAGATAATCGAATGTCAGATAACGTAGTTTAGACAAACATTGAGACCTTGCGATCTTGCCAGATAATTCGGATAATCGAATGCCGGATAATTGAGGTTCCTTTATATTTGCTTCTGACCTCAGTCAGGTCTCGTACATTTCTACTCTGGTTGACTATGCTTCAGACATAATTCCTGCACTGTCAGTATTCTTGTGGGTCTGTTGGTCATATTTGTTGCCTATATTCTACTTCTTTCTATGTTCTACTCCGACATTGGATTCCAGTCTGGCAACACCTCCATTTCTGTATTCTCACATTTGTTCTCTCTTTCTCCTTCTTATCTCTGCAATCTCTTCTACTACTACAATCCTCCAAGATGTCTCATGCACACCCCTAAATTCAATTGTTCCATCAATGGCAGACTTGCCTTCAGTTTTCTTTGCCCTAAGCTCTGTGATATCTCCCTAAAATGTCTCCAACTATGGCTTTATCCTTCTTTAAGGTGGTCTTTAAAAGCTATCTTTTTTGTTATGGTCTTAGCTGCTAATGCTGGTGATCAGTCACATAGGCTATAGTGTTTATTTAACAGCAAAAATTCATTACCCAAATGACAGAAACAAAATTTTTTGAATTTGAAAAATCTTTTCAGTTAGAATAGACAGTTTTTCAAAATCTTGAAACATTCTACATAGCTATGGAGAAGGAGAAGATTAGGCAAAATGGGAGGATATTTAATTGGGGAAGAGGAAACTATGATGCGAGTAGACATGAGTTAGGAAGCATGGACTGGGAGCAATTGTTCCATGGTAAAGGCACTATGGACATGTGGAGACTGTTTAAGGAACAGTTGTTGTGAGTGATGAATAAATATGTCCCTCTGAGACAGGCAAGAAGGGTAAGATAAAGGAACCTTGGATGACGAGAGCGGTGGAGCTTCTCGTCAAAAGGAAGAAGGTAGCTTACATAAGTTGGAGGAAGCTAGGGTTAAGCTCAGCTCCAGAGGATTACAGGCAGGCAAGGAAGGAGCTCAAAAATGGTCTGAGGAGAGCCAGGAGGGGGCATGAGAAAGGCTTGGCAAAATGGATTAGGGAGAACACAAAGGCATTTTACACTTATGTGAGGGATAAGAGAATGGTCAAAGAAAGAGTAGGGCCGATCAGGGATAGCATAGGGAACTTGTGTGTGGAGTCTGAGGAGGTAGTGGAAGCCCTAAATGAGCTTTTTGCTTCTGTCTTTATGAAAGAAACAAACTTTGTAGTGAATGAAACCTTTGAAGAGCAGGTGTGCATGCTGGAATGGATAGAGATAGAGGAAGCTGATGTGCTGAAAATTTTGTCAAACGTTAAGATTGACAAGTCACCAGGCCCGGACCAGATTTGTCCTCGGCTGCTTTGGGAAACGAGAAATGCAATTGCTTCGCCACTTGCGAAGATCTTTGCATCCTTGCTCTCCACTGGAGTCGTACCTGAGGACTAGAGAGAGGCAAATGTAATTCCTCTCTTCAAGAAAGGAAATAGGGAAATCCCTGGCAATTACAGACCAGTAAGTCTCACGTCTGTCGTCTGCAAGATGTTAGAAAGGATTCTGAGGGATAGGATTTATGACCATCTGAGAGAGCATGGCTTGATTAAATGCAGTCATCACGGCTTTGTGAGGGTCAGGTCATGCCTCACAAACCTTATCGAGTTCTTTGAGGATGTGACTAGAAAAGTTGATGAAGGTTGAGCTGTGGATGTGGTGTATATGGACTTCAGCAAGGCATTTGATAAGGTTCCCCATGGTAGGCTCATTCAGAAGGTCAGGAGGAATGGGATACAGGAGAACTTAGCTGTCTGGATACAGAATTGGCTGGCCAACAGAAGACAGCGAGTGGTAGTAGAAGGAAAATATTTTGCCTGGAAGTTAGTGATGAGTGGTGTTCCACAGGGCTCTGTCCTTGGGCCTCTACTGTTTGTAATTTTTATTTATGACTTGGATGAGGGGATTGAAGGATGGGTCAACAAGTTTGCAGATGACACAAGGGTTGGAGGTGTAGTTGACAGTATAGAGGGCTGTTGTAGGCTGCAGTGGGACATTGACAGGATGCAGAGATGGGCTGAGAGGTGGCAGATGGAGTTCAACCTGGATAAATGTGAGGTGATGCATTTTGGAAGGCCGAATTTGAAAGCTGAGCACAGGATTAAGGATAGGATTCTTGGCAGTGTGGAGGAACAGAGGGATCTTGGTGTGCAGGTACGTAAATCCCTTAAAATGGCCACCCAAGTGGACAGGGTTGTTAAGAAATCATATGGTGTTTTGGCTTTCATTAACAGGGGGATTGAGTTTAAGAGTCGTGAGATCTTGTTGCAGCTCTATAAAACTTTGGTTAGACCGCACTTGGAATACTGCGGCCAGTTCTGGTCACCCTATTATAGGAAAGATGTGAATGCTTTGGAGAGGGTTCAGAGGAGGTTTACCAGGATGCTGCCTGGACTGGAGGGCTTATCTTATGAAGAGAGGTTGACTGAGCTCGGACATTTTTCATTGGAGAAAAGAAGGAGGAGAGGGGACCTATTTGAGGTACCCAAGATAATGACAGGCATAGATAGAGTCGATAACCAGAGACTATTTCCCAGGGCAGAAATAGCTAACACGAGGGGTCATAGTTTTAAGCTGGTTGGAGGAAAGTATAGAGGGGATGTCAGAGGCGGGTTCTTTACACAGAGAGTTGTGAGAGCATGGAATGCGTTGCCAGCAGCAGTTGTGGAAGCAAGGTCATTGGGGACATTTAGGAGACTACTGGACATGCATATGGTCACAGAAATGTGAGGGTGCATCCATGAGGATCAGTGGCCTGTTCTGTGTTGTACTGTTCTATGTTCTATGTTCTATTTGCTTCTCACCTCAGTCAGGTTTTGTTCAATTCTGTTCTGACCATCTATGCTCTTGGGAACTATATAAACAATGTGCCTTCACCCCCTCCTAATGCAGAAGTCTGATGGTTGAAAATGGAAAACTCTCCATTATAATGTATCCCTCAGACACTTTAAAATTCCATCTGACACTGCAATTGAATGATAGTAAAACTGTATAAAAACTGAAAGAATTGAAGATGCTGTAAATCAAAAACAAAAACAGAAATTGCTGGAAAAGCTCAGCAGGTCTGGCAGCATTAGTGAAAAGAAATCAGATTTAATGTTTCAAGTCTGGTGACCCTTCCTCAGAACAGTCTCGGGTATTGTGAATGCTGGTCACTGTGTAAGAGGCTCCTTGTGCCCATGACTGTCTGTGACAGAGATGAGACACAGGTCTCCTGGTTATGGTTCACCTACATTCCCATTGGTATAGAGTGGACGTAAATTGATGAATAACTTAGAAATTTCTTGCAAGTACAGTGTGTCCACTGCAGCAGCTGGGGAGCAACCAGCTTAGCATTTAGAAAGGTCATCAGACCCGAAATGTTAAATCTGATTTCTCTTCATAGATGCTGCCAGACCTGCTGACATCTTCCAGCAATTTCTGTTTTTGTTGTTGATGATAAAACTGTACTCATAAGAACCTTTTTTTCCCATAATAATCTGGGTGAAGGTGGCAATGTTTTGAAATGTTGAAAACACTCCTTAAAGACCTATAGCTTTTTCAAGCTTTGATTTCAACAGGCAAACCTAATATTTCCTTATGTGGCTTGGTGTTAATTCCTGTTTGATAATGCTCCTTGAAAAGACCTCACTATGTCTCATTTAATTAAGGAATGCAGTAAATTGCAAGTTGCTAAATGTCTATTTTCCTGAAAACTCATTGGGATAAACTTACAAACTTTCCAGATAGGCTCAGAGAAGTGAATCATGAGGCTCTGTATTCTTCCACTCTGGCGTGATGCCAGCTTCTGGTGCCCTGGGGACTCAGTTGGAGCCTGTGCAGCCAGAAGTCTAATTATAATAAAAATATTGCTAAGACATGTGAATAAGTTATTAGAAAGTGAAGTGAAAGAACCAAATACTTCGCTGGTTGATCCCCAGCTGCTGCAGAGGACAGACTGTACTTACAAGAAGTTTCCAAGTTATCCATCCATTTACATCCACTCTGCATCAACGGGAAGATAAATGAACTAAAACCAGGAAACCTGTGTATAACGTCCATCGCAGACCAGACCTGAGCAGAGGGTGCTTCTTACACAGTGACCAACATTACAATACCCTAGACTTATGTGGGTGTTCTCGGCACAACAATAAAGCTTCAATCCACTCTCTCAAGGGTGTACTTACTTAAAACTAAAATGTTCTACTTCGTATACCACAAAGGAAGAAAGAAATAGCTAAGCCCTGACTGATAATCTAGTGGAAGTTTGGGCCGTGGTTGAAACAGTTGATTGGTCTTGATCTTAGTGCAGTTCTGCAAGTTCATCACACTTGCTGTTTGCAGGTGAGGGAGCTGAGGTTGTGCTCGAGATGGGCTTGAAGGTATGAATCAGCAAAGTTGTATCTTCATTCACTCTGGCTTGATGTCCCACTGCCCTCTGGGTCAAGGTTGAGTTTTATAGTGCTTGATGGACACCATAAACTGGCTTGATTTATTCTGCTGGAGCAGATTTACTTGGTCTTTGAATCCATTTGTTACAACTCATGAATTAGGAACAGGAGTAGGTCACTCGGCCCCTTGAGCTTGCTCTGCCATGTGCTAAGATCATGGCTGACCTGATTGCTTCACATTTCCACCTACCAGAATAACCTTTCACCACCTATCCATTTCTGCCTTAAAATATTCAAAAACATTGTCACAGCTTTTTGAGGAAGAGGATACATAATTTTTATGAGAAAATATTTTGCTTTATGTCTGCCTTAAGTGGGTGATCGTTCAGGTGACCTCTGTTATGCCAAGCCACTGTAATCTAGCCCAATTGGACCACTAGGGACTTTAATGGCCTTGAGGTAATTCCTCTGTCTCTGGACTATGGATGTTTGGCCTCCAATCTGTGCTGAATTAGTTCTACAATGGAGTTTCAGACCTCTAAATAGAGTTTAAATAGTAGAGTTTTGTTGGCATGTTACCTCTAGGGTTAAGCAAGAAAAACCTTAACCAGGACTCTTCCAGTTGATAGATATATGGTGATAGCATCATCTGGAAGCTCCAGTGTGTTTACACTGACTAAACACATTGTCAGACATGGCTACATTGCTTCCACTGTTGAAGTAGTGACTGAAAAACAAAGACACAAGGGAATAAATATTTAAAAAGGAAGTTCAAAGTTTGTGAGAAGATTTGTAGCTCGGGTGCTCGTTGTTGTGGTTCTGTTCGCCGAGCTGGGAATTTGTGTTGCAGACGTTTCGTCCCCTGTCTAGGTGACATCCTCAGAGCTTGGGAGCCTCCTGTGAAGCGCTTCACTGGAGGCACCCAAGCACTGAGGGTGTCACCTAGACAGGGGACAAAACGTCTGCAACACAAATTTCCAGCTCGGTTAAAAGGGAAGTGCCTGTTCATGAATTTGTATGTAATCAGACAAACAATAACTTCAGGAAAAAAAGAAGAAAGAAACTACTCTTCTGATGTTAGAGTTCCCTTCCAATTTTTGTTTTGCATGAGATGGTAAACCAAAGATCTCTTGGTCCTCTTGGGTGTATGCAAAAAATCCCATTCCTTTGTTTGAAGAAGAGCAGGGAATTCTCCCTGGTATCCTGGCCAATATTATTCCTCAACCAACAACACAAACACAGATTACCTGGTCACCTTCACATAGCTGTTTATTAAAGCTGACTGTCCCCAAATTGGCTGCTGCATTTCCTACATTACAAATGACTGGACTATTCCAATGTTGCTACAGAAGCAAATGTTCTTTCTTTCATGGCGTGAATGTAAAATTCTTTTCTTTCGTACGTATATAGCAGATAACTAAACAAAAAACAGAAACATTCTGGAAATACTCAGCAGGTCAGGCAGCATCTGTAGGGATGAATAAACGTAATGTTTCAGTTTGAGATGGCCTTTTGTACAGCGTTATGGGGATGAGGTGAGTAAAAGGCATTGGAGTGTTTGATCAGCTATGATCATATTGAATGGCATGGCGAGCTCAATGGGCTGAATTGCCTGCTTCTGTTCCTATTTTCCGATTTCATAACAATCTATAACTGGTAACTAAATCTGCCCAAAAACAGTAAAAACAGAAAATGCTGGAAATAGCTGGTCTGGCAGCATATGTGGAGGTAATAATGTTTCAGGTCAATGAACAAAGTGTAAAATGACCTTTTCTCTTTATGGAACAGATGAGAGCAGAAATTGGACTGTTAAAGTGTGATATAAAATATATAGCAGTGTAAATCTATGAGCAATGACAGTGCATATTATAAATTGCAGGATATTGACAATGAATCATAGGTTAGTGCATTAGCTGAACTCTTAATTTTGTTGTGCTTTGGTTTGTAGATAAAATTATGACAATTTAAATTTGCAGCAGATAGACACTTATCCCTTTGAAGTTCAATGGCCTCCTATTTATTTGATTGGTAATTTGACCTGAAGAAACAAGCACTTAAGTGGAATGTGAAACGACAGACCAGTGGAGGATTACTACTCCTTATGTAACATCCAGGTGTTAAATACTTCAAGTGCTTGTAGCACTGTATTTGATGTTTTTAATAATTTCATGATTTATAATCACCAGGTAAAACAACTGGCATTTTTGTGAATTGACTGCTGCTTTGTAAATTATCCCAAACAATGGCTAAAAATAGCACAGATGTTTGATCATTTAATTCACTCACGTTCTTGCCCATTCCTAAGATGTATGGGTATATAACATAACTAGCTTTAGCAGGTGATCCCATCTTTGATGTTAAAAGACCACCTTCTGTGACCAGTACAACTTCATTCCTCACCTCTGCTCTTTCGTTCTGTACTCCCCTTTCATAACTGTTCGAGCAGAACAGACTTTTTGGCAATCACATTAAATCTGTGTCCTCTGGTTCTTGACCCTTCTGACAAAGGAGCAATTTCTTCTTAGCTATTTTCTCCAGATACCATCATGATTTTGAATACCTCTATCAAATTTCCTCTCAACAAAGGAAATAGCCTCCAAACAAATTTTTGTAACTGAAGTCCCTTTTCCCTGGAACTATTCTTATAAATATTTTCTGTTTTCTCTCAAATAGGGAAGGCAGATAGTTTGTTTGCCTTTATTTCAGAATAAATGGAATATAAAAATAAGGATGTCTTGCTGAAACCAGACAAGGCACTAGGTAGACCAGAGCTGGAATTTATTTTCCTCCCTCACAGTTTGGACCCACTGATCTTCAACATTTTGACCCAGAATTTACCCAGAGTTCCAACCTCAGTTGCACGCCTGCCTGAGGCTTTCTGATTACAGCCAGTGTTTGAGGGGCTGCTGAAGCTTTACTTGGACTCTCCTGTGTTCCTCCTGGAGATCATACCAACCTATAATAAACAGCTGGACTTCAATGCCCTTGTGTTTTAAATAGCAAAGAACCAATTGAGGTAGAATTCTTCTGCACGTTGTATACCTTACATCATGAGAGCTGTCCTCACAGAATCTCCTTTTGCTGAAGACTCTCTCTGTACGAGTAAGAGTCTTCCTATTGCAGACCTTGGGATTCATCCCCTTCAGTGAACGGATCATGTCAACTCTACTTTTAAAAGTTTGATAATATATGAACTTCGTAGATGCAGAAAAGATTGTTTCCCCTATGGGAAAGTCGAGGAAATGAGGGCATAATCTCAGAAAAAGGACACATTTAAGACAGTGATGTGAAATAACTCCACAGAGTCCTGTCAGAAATCTCCTTTCATTTACACATGGAGAACCCTTGACACTGATCCAGCTCTCTCAGAACCAGTTGTCAGAGTGAACAGGATGTCTGACACTCCAGTTCTTATCTGTCAGCCAGGGCTCCCTGATTGGATCAGATTAACAACCCAATAAAGGAATTCATATTTCATAAGGTCCATCTGGCTGACCTCATTACAAGATGGGAAGAATTTCTTCTCTCAGAGTGAAAATGTGGGTGTAGTGAATCTGCTGAATTCTTTCGAAAGGAAGGCTGTGGAAGCTGGGTTGAAACGTGTGACACTGGAAAAGCAATGCAGCTCAGGCAGCATCTGAGGAGCAGGAGAGTCAGTTTTAGGATGAGTGTTTCATCGCCCCTGCCCTCAACCTCTTCAACCACCTGCTGAAGCAGACCTGCTACTACAGTCACATTTCCATTCCTCAGCACCTGCCTATGCAATCTTACGTGGACTCCAAACTACCTTCAGACCATCACAATTTGGACCTGACCAGGACAACCACTAGCTACAGCAAATCCAAAGCCTGCAGAAACGGTTCTCCCTCTGGATTCTCTGCTCCACGCTTGAAGCCATGCGCCACCGCTTACTCTCCCTGAAGTCAGCCCAGCCCCCTTCCCTGAGGAAGGGTTTATGCCCGAAACATCTCCATAGATGCAGCCTGACCTGCTGTTCTTTTCTAGTGCTACACGTTTTGACT
The DNA here is from genome assembly GCF_020745735.1 of Hemiscyllium ocellatum. Lineage (NCBI taxonomy): Eukaryota > Metazoa > Chordata > Chondrichthyes > Orectolobiformes > Hemiscylliidae > Hemiscyllium > Hemiscyllium ocellatum. Next base: position 44,265,953 of record NC_083430.1, read on the forward strand.
CTGACCCGCCAGCATATGTAGTCCTCACCTTCTCCTGTAGAGGCTGGGTTGTTAAGTATATTCAAGGCTGATATTGACAGAATGTTTAATCAGTAAAAGCATTGAAGGATATGGGGAAAAAGCAGGGAAGTGCAGTGGAGGAATATCAGATCAGCCATGATCTCATGGAAGGTGGAGAGGATGTGATGGGCAGAATGGCCTACTTCTGCTCCTATGTCTATGGTTTTAGCCTATTCAAATGTCACACTATTAAAATACCCGATTCAGATAGCAGATGTAGCTCATGCTGCATTTGGTGAACTTTTATATTGTTTAGAAACAGCTAGGGCCAAATAGAAATCTCCATGAAAGTTCAAACTAGAAGATATCATTTAATCTAGCTACATGAAAAGTGCCTAATTGCTTTTTCTTCATAAATCAATTAAAATAAAAGTCTTCTGACTGGGTGACAGAAAATATGGTTCGTGGTTACTGTCAGATGTTACTCTGCATTAGGAAGGCAGGCATTTGCAGCTACTGTACTTTGGTGTGGGGCCTGTTGATGTTTTCTTTGAACATCCATTTTAAAGTTTGGAATGTTCATTGTAACCATGGACAGTTGACAGCATAAAGACTATAAAAAGATATATGAATTGTTTTCAGCAACCTCTGTTCTGATGTAAATGGTGAGAAACCCTTTGGCACTCAGGACTTGCACATCCCAACTTCAGCATCTTATCCCAGTAATTCAGATAAAGCAGAACTGTTTATCAAAAAGCATTAACAGCTTCCTGTTGTAAAGCTTTCTTCTGGATGACTTCCAGTTTGTTCATTATTCTTCTGTTGTTCAGTTTTGTGCATGTTTCATTCCATTTCTTTTTATATTTGACTTATAATTAAGCTCTGGATAGTATTTTTAACCTCTACAGAGTATTGTAGGATTACCATAAGTTTGTCTTCTGAGGTGCCATGAGAAAGGTGGGCCCATGTTGAGTTTATTTTTGGCATTGCCACTACTAGTCATGTCTGGACTGCCTTAACTCAGACACATTCCTTAATCTCACCAACTTCACCCTCAGCTGTCTCAGCACCATTTATGGATTCTACATGTTGTCCAGCAGTTCTTTTGTCCAGCAATCCAATTTTTTGTTTGCATCTGCCAGTCTTTAACTCAAGCCTTTCGACATTATAGTGGGTGACAGAAATGGAGACATAATACAGTATAAAATGGTTACAAGTACCTTTGCAGGTTTGCAGATTAGACATTTTTAAAAAAATTGTTAAGTTTAAAAAGATGTGTGGCCAAGCAGCCACAGGCCCAAAACTGACTGGCAGCCAGAGGAATCAGACCTGACAGAAAATTCGCCAAACCAAATTAATCAGCAGCTAACAGCAATGGCTAAAGAGAACAGAGCAAACAAAGATTAAAGAGGTCGCAAAGTTTCAGGGAGATCCAATTTCAACCAGCCAGAGAGTTATATAATGGAGAAGTATTGATTCGACTCTCTGGCCCCTTGACCTCCAGCCAGTGCCTGAGGCTGTGCGCTCTCCAACTCCCTGGCATAGCAACAGTGTATTGTGTTGGCACGAGCCCATTGAATACTTTGAACTCAGCTCATGACCCAAATGGCCAAAGGCCACAGAACATTCTGCGAGGTCTTGGAAGCCAGTCCCTCGGTGAAGGCTCACTAAGCAAGACTCATGGTAGGAAACTGTGTGGCGACCTACAAAAATCCCGGAGAAGATTCGCCCTGACCTGCGAGACCCACTTTTGTAGAAGACAGCCAGCCCTCATTGGAGAGGAAGGAGATTCCAATGGCCTAGCTCAAATATGTGGATCATTGTGGGTAATATTCTTTCTCAGACAGATAGTATTAGATAAAGAGTAAATATTGTGGAAATTTGGGATGTGCTTACAAGGTGTTTTTAATAAGCCATATTTTGTTAATAAAATTCAGTTGGAGCACAAACCAAATTCTGTGTCACTTTGTCTGTCTTACTGACAAGGGTACTTGGGTAAAGTGTTTTTAATACTGGTCAAAGTATCCAAAGCATGGACAACAGTTGCACTTACATAATTTATTTGAATCTCAAAATGATATCAGTGTGATAATGACATTGATTGAGATCACAGGGATATTAACATTTCTTGATCTTCTTTGAAGTAGTTCAATGGGATCTTCTATGTCTAGCTGAGAGAGGAGGCATGCTCTTGCTTTAACATCTCATCTGAAAGACAGCACTTCTAACAACACAACCCTCCCTCAATGAGTGTCAGCGTAAACGTTTGTGACATTGTCACATGCTTATTGATTCTATCCTTTATTTGGCCAAAGTATAAAGTTGAGTTTAATGATGACCATAAATCCATTGTTGAGTGACAGAAAAACCCCACCTGGTTCACTTCAGGGAAGGAAACTGCCATCCCTATCTGGCCTGGCTTACATGTGACTCCAGATCCACAGCAATGTGGTTGACTCTTATTTGCCCTTTGGGCAATTAAGGGATGTGCAATAAATGCTAGCCTAGCTGGTGACACCCTCATCCTGTGAATGAATAAAAGAAATGGGTTTTGTCTGATGATTTATCAGTGAAGTGCTTTGTTCTATCTATGGAGAAAGTAAGGACTGCAGATGCTGGAGATCAGAGCTGAAAATGTGTTGCTGGAAAAGCGCAGCAGGTCAGGCAGCACCCAAAGAGCAGGAGAATCGACGTTTCGGGCATAAGCCCTTCATCAGGAATGAGGAAAGTGTGTCCAGCAGGCTAAGATAAAAGATAGGGAGGAGGGACTTGGGGGAGGGGTGTTGGAAATGCGATAGGTGGAAGGAGGTCAAGGTGAGGGTGATAGGCCGGAGTGGGGTGGGGGGGGGAGAGGTCAGGAAGAAGATTGCAGGTTAGGAAGGCGGTGCTGAGTTCGACGGACTTGACAGAGACAAGGTGGAGGGAGGGGAAATGAGGAAACTGGAGAAATCTAAATTCATCCCTTGTGGTTGGAGGGTTCCTAGGCAGTAGATGAGGCGCTCTTCCCCCAAACGTCGTGTTGCCATGGTCTGGCGATGGAGGAGTCCAAGGACCTACATGTCCTTGGTGGAGTGGGAGGGGGAGTTGAAGTGTTGAGCCACAGGGTGGTTGGGTTGGTTGGTGCGGGTGTCCCAGAGGTGTTCTCTGAAACGCCATGGGCACCCGCACGGGCCCCAGCTATGACTGCCTCTTCGTAGGATATGTGTAGCCATGGACACCCGCATGGGCCCCAGCTATGCCTGCCTCTTCGTAGGATATGTGTAACCATGGCCACCCGCATGTCCCCCAGCTATGACTGCCTCTTCCAGGATATGTGTAGCCATGGGCACCTGTATGGGCTCCAGTCAAGCCTGCGTCTTCATAGGATATGTGAGCTATGGGCACCCGCATGGGCCCCAGCTATGCCTGCCTCTTCGTAGGATATGTGGAACAGTCCATCTTCCGCAGATACACTGGCACCACCCCCCACCTTTTCCTCCGCTACATCGATGACTGTATTGGCGCTGCCTTGTCCTCCCACGAGGAGGTTGAACAGTTCATCCACTTTACCAACACCTTCCACCCCGACCTCAAATTTACCTGGACCGTTTCAGACTCCTCCCTCCCCTTCCTAGACCTTTCCATTTCGATCTCGGGCAACCGAATCAGCACGGACATTTACTATAAACCGACCGACTCCCACAGCTACCTAGACTACATTTCCTCCCACCCTGCCCCCTGTAAAAACGCCATCCCATACTCCCACCCTGCCCCCTGTAAAAACACCATCCCATATTCCCAATTCCTTTGTCTCCGCCACATCTGCTCCCAGGAGGACTAATTCCAATACCGTACAACCCAGATGGCCTCCTTCTTCAAAGACCACAATTTCCCCCCAGACGTGATCGACAATGCCCTCTACCGCATCTCCTCCACTTCCTGCTCCTCCGCCCTTGAGCCCCGCCCCTCCAATCACCACCAGGACAGAACCCCACTGGTCCTCATCTACCATCCCACCAACCTCCATATACAGTGTATCATCCGTCGTCATTTCTGCCACCTCCAAACGGACCCCACCACCAGAGATATTTTTCCCTCCCCTCCCCTATCAGCATTCCGAAAAGATCAGTCCCTCCGTGACTCCATCGTCAGGTCCACACCACCCACCAACCCAACCTCCACTCCTGGCACTTTCCCCTGCAACCGCAAGAAATGCAAAACTTGCGCCCACACCTCCTAGGCCCCATGGGATCCTTCCATATCCACCACAAATTCACCTGCACCTCCACACACATCATTTACTGCATGTGCTGCACCCGATGTATATTGGGGAGTCAGGCCACCTATTTGCGGAACGTTTCAGAGAACACCTCTGGGACACCCGGACCAACCAACCCAACCACTCCGTGGCTCAACATTTCAACTCCCCCTCCCACTCCACCAAGGACATGCAGGTCCTTGGACTCCTCCATCGCCAGGCCATAGCAACACGACGGCTGGAGGAAGAGCGCCTCATCTTCTGCCTAGAAACCCTCCAACCACAAGGGATGAACTTAGATTTCTCCAGTTTCCTCATTCCCCTCCCCCCACCTTGTCTCAGTTAAATCCCTCGAACTGAGCACCCCCTTCCTAACCTGCAATCTTCTTCCTGACCTCTCCACCCCCACCCCCACTCCGGCCTATCACCCTCACCTTGACCTCCTTCCACCTAACGCCCCTCCCCCAAGTCCCTCCTCCCTACCTTTTATCTTAGCCTGCTGGACACACTTTCCTCATTCCTGATGAAGGGCTTATGCCCAAAATGTCGATTCTCCTGCTCCTTGGATGCTGCCTGACCTGCTGCGCTTTTCCAGCAACACATTTTCAGCTTTATTCTATGTATCCCTACATTCTAGGTAAATGCATGTTGTTTTTACAAAAAAACATATGTCATGAAAGAAATTGTGAGACAATGTTCCCGGTAGCTTTGAGATTTTCTGATAACTTCAAACCCTGCACTTCTCCAAGTATTATTCATAATTGTGTGAGTGATATTAGTAATGAGGAAATTGTTCATTGATTATTAATGAGGTGTTACAAATATTCAGCACAGTCTTCTTTCAGAAAGTGCAGTGTTTTACATTAATGGGTTTGGACAAAATTCCCTGTGGACTATGTTAGCAAGAGATTGCAAACCTCCTTACTAAAACATAGTAAGTTTTTAAAAAAACAATTTGTAGAATGTGTTGCGTATTCCCATAACACATTTGTGAAATACTTCTGTAATGCTTCAATTGTTCTCCAATTTATTTCCATCTAGAAATTCGGATACTGCTTACTCATTCTACCTTTTGGTCCTCTGATAATTAGTTCCCTCAGCTCAAATGGCGTTTAAAAGCAAACAATCATAGAGGTATATAATCTTTATTCTCTTAATTTTCACCAACTGAATGCTATTAAAGATCTCCCTATTACAACTTGTATTTTCTCAACAAACCGGTCACCAATCTAGAGGAAGGATGTGATTGCACTGGAGACAGTGCAGGGATACACCAGGATGCAGCATTTTAGCTACACAGAGAGGCTGCTCAGGTTCTTTAGAGGAGAGAAGGCTGTGGGGGGACTTGATTGAAGTGAATAAGGTTATGAGGGGCATGGACAGTGTGGATAGAAAGCAGTTGTTCTATTTAGTTGAAGGGCCAATAATGAGGGGACATAATTTTCGGGTGAAGAGCAGGGGATTTGAGGAAACCATTTTTCACCAAAGGCAGTGGGAAGGCAGTAGAGGCCGGATAACTCAGCCTTTACAAAAGATGTAGTTGAGCACTTGAAATGTCATAACCTTCAAGGCTATGGGGCAAATACTGGAAAGTAGGATTAGTGTAGATAGGTCCAGGCAGACTTGATGGTTGAAAGGCCTCTTCTTTGGTGTATGACTTTAAATATTGTTCCTTTCTTCATGACATCCAGCAGATCCACTTTGCCCATTTTACATTATCTTTATCACCTGCCCTTCAACACTTAGCAAATTCTCTACTGGAGTGAACAACAATTCTCACAGGTTCATAGAATAGTACAACCATTTGTCAGAAAGATCCTGTGCTAGGTCTTGGAAATATAGTTATCCTGTCTCCCCACTGCACTGTGGATTAAGGAGCAAAGTGCAGGTAGAGCTAATCATCTGGATGGATTGCAGCTCATGAGCAATTCACTTTGGTTGGTTTTATTCATTCACAGGATGGGCATTATTGGCAAATCCAGTATTTATTGCCCATCCCTAAAACTCCTTGAGAAAATGGTGGTGAGCCATGCTATGATTCACGAGTCACAAAATGGACAGACCAATTAGCAGAGATCCTAACTGTGAATCAAATGTGTGTCTAACGTCTCAAACCAGTGGTTTCATAATCACCACCAGTGATGTTAATCTGATAAAGAAAGATACAGGAGTCTTTCACAAAGATTTAATCAGAATATACCATAGGCAACTGCCTTTTCACTTTCACAAACCAGCCTTCTTCCATATGGAAACTGGCTCTTCCAGATATTTTCTGATTAAGCCATTCAGAGATGTTATTCCACATCTCTGAAGTGGATGTGACTTGAACCTGGACCTCCTGGCTCAGAGGTAGGGACACTACCACGTTACTGCAAAACTCACCAAAAACTGATTCAGATATATGGTTCTTGACCATTATCAAATTTGTATCATCCGCTCTTTATCACAACTCACATATATCCACCAAATGAGTGCACTTAGACTGATTAACACCTGGTTCCTGGATCTGGTGTAACAGGCCAGCATGGAATGTAGAGCGATCGCCGGTCAGGAGGCCAGCAGTTGGTGGTCAAATGTCATGTAAAATTATTGGTTTTGTTTGTGTTTCCTTTTGCTGACAGTAAATGAAACTCATGTTTGCATTTGTCAAATTGTATGTCTGAATGTGATGTTCCCCTATTGGAAATGAAAAGCTGCAGGTCTTCAGTGGGGTTTAGGGGGTGTTCAGTTGGGATATGATAAAGGTCAGGTAAAGAGTATGTCCTGGTGGTTACCAGTGACTAGGGTGAATGAATGGGATTGTAAGTGCAAGGAGTGTCAGCCTTGATATAGGTGTACCCTGGGCAGCATGACTTGCTAGTGAGGGGATTGTGAACATTTGTCTGGGTGATGATGATGTGGGCACCAGGGATGCTGGTCTTTCCGCAGATATCTGCTGAGTGGTGAGTTGTTCTGGGAACAGGGCGTTGTAGGTTTGGGCTGGAATTGAACGTGAGGTATGTCCTGAGGGTAGGATAGGTAATTAATGAGGTCAACTTTCCTCTTGCAAGGATGCCTGCCTTGAAGAAGTTTTCCTCCTCTCTCTACAAGAATCTCATGGAGTCCCTCTCCCACTGCAACTCCCAGGTACTCTACACTACTTTCTCCCCACCCCCACCCTCCTCTAACTTTTCTCTCCACCCTTCAGGCTCTCTGCCTGTATTCCTGGTGAAGGGCTTATGCCCGAAACATTGATTTTACTGCTCCTTGGATGCTGCCTGAACTGCTGTGCTCTTCCAGCACCACTCTAATCCAGACTCTGGTTTCCAGCATCTGCAGTCATTGTTTTTACCTAGTTGATTTTAACCCTCCTGCGAGGGTACAGAAAAAGTTTACCAGGATGTTGTCTGTTATGGGGGAATTGTAGCTGTGATGAAAGGTTGGATAGACTGGGTTTGCTTCACTGGAACGCAGGAGATTGAGGGGTGACCCGATAGAAGTTTATAAGATTGTGAATGGTATGGATAGACTGGAATTTATGAGCATTTTCCCAGGGTGGAGGGTTCAATTACTTGGGAACACAGGTTCGAGGTGCAGGGGGTGAAGTTTAAAGGAGATGTGTGAAACACGTTTTTCACACAAAGGGTGGTGTGTGCCTGGAGCCCACTGCCAGAGGAGCTGGTGGAAGCAGACACAACAGCAGCATTCAAGAATCACTTACACAAATACATGAATAGGAAGGGAATCAAAGGGTACAGATCCTCTAAGTGAAGACAGTCTCCTGATGCAAGTGTGGAGCAGAGTTGGTTGTTTTACCCCTTATATGATTTACCTGATCATTGGATGTTAAAGTGAGGTGAAAACAGATAGTTGATCTAACCCATCAACGCCTCCCCAGATGAATCATATTAAAAGGACCTAAATCTGCACTGAATGCCAGATGGAAGCACACTTTGTTAGTTTCTTGAACCTTAGTCCAATATATCGTAAATCCTAGCTGAACTTTCCAATAAACTATAGGGCACTGGCATTACCTGGCAATATAACAAGATCAGGTGTAATATGTTGCAACATATCAGAATTATTTTTATAGCCTTGTTGTTGCAATGTTTGCAGAGTATACCCAAAGATATTCATCCTCTCATTTCCATTGGTAGTTGGACCAGTCAGGTCAATGTCATCAGACACTGCTGCCCTCAACATTTTGACTTGTATTCTCTCTATTCTTTCTATTCATCCCCAGACACTTGGATTTAAGGCACCTTCAAATGATTTCAGGTTTTACCCTGATGGTATAAATGTTCAAGACTTTAGCATCACATTTTGGAATCAAAGCCAAAAATAATGACAAGTCTCCTGAGGTTTGCTTTCAGACTGAATTGAGATAAAAGCAAGATAGTTTCAAAGAAAGTTGGCACCTGTCTTAGGGTGAAAAACCTTGAGCAACATTATTATCAAGCTGGACTCAGGGCTGAAAGGTCTTAAATGTGGGTGTCATGTCTTAGGACTTCTTTCATCAATTCCACTGGACGGATTAAATAAAAGGTTAAACATGTTTTATTTTATTCAAATGTATCTATAAAAGATTTTTAGAAGGATGCAGACAATAGGTGATTTAGAATCAGTGAGACATTGAAGCTGTTTTACATTAGCTGTAAATGATAAGCAGGTCTTTAGCTTCTAATCGAATAAAGCCTCACATCTAATAGGGAAATATCCGTTCTGAGCACATATTGGAAAGGTTTGGCATGTGCAGGTTTTAAGGAACTGACTATTTAAGGCCTGAATCCACCATTCAGCTACTCCTGGATCACGACTCAATAAAATTGTAGGTTGGAAAATCATAGATCCACAGCGTCCAATTTTCTATCCATTAGTAAAAATGGACAGAGAATGGCAGGTTTTGGACCTATAATTTTCTAGTGTGAGATCTCGTTGAGTCAGCCCCTTTTGCAGTTTGTGCAAGTTTTAGATTTCTTATGCAGCACAGTATATTTGTACATTTGAAAGTCTCAATTATCAACTAGCCTACCACCACAGCCTGCAATTTTAAATCTATGTCAATGGTTCACAACTGTTTATCTGTAGCTAGAATCTGTTTATTTGTAATAAATAGTCCTTTTTAGTGAGTACAGAAATCTGATCCTTGCTTTCTATCAGTGTGGTTATGAAAAGCAGACAAATTGGGAGATTCCGCATGCTTTTAAAAACCCTTTAACTTTTGTAACAACTCTGGGAATAGAGGCGCTTGATTTCCAATGCACTACCCCAGTGAGGGGTGACAGAAATAACGGGAAAGAAACAGGCAATTCAGCCCAATATCTGTGTTTATGCTCCATCTGAGCTTCCTCCCAATTTGCTTCATCTCACACAATCAACATCTCCTTTTGTGCCTTTCTCTCTCACATGCTTATAATGAACATTACTTTAAATGCAAACATATGAAACAGAAACACAGGTATACTTTATGGTTCCTCTTGTACTTGCTCCACCATTCAAGCTGATCTCATTGTGTTTTCAACTCCACATTCCCATATACCGCCGATAATCCCCCCTTGTCGATTAATCTATCCACCTCCACCCTAAAATTATTTAATGGTGTACACCCTCAACTCCACTGCTTTTTGAGACAGAGAGTTCCAAAGTCAAATGATCCTCTGAGAGAAAAATACTCTTCTTATATCTGTCCCGAAAGGGGGACCTCTAATATTAAAATAGCACCTATTGTTCTGGACTGACCTACAAGAGGAGACATCTTTTCTACATCTGCTTTGGTTAAGATAATTCGGGGGATCTTATACATTTCAATTAAGTCATCCCTCACTCTTCTAAACTCCAGAGGCAACAAGTCCAGCTGTCAAACCTGTCCTCAGAAGACAGCCCTCTTCTTTCAGGTATCAACCCATTCCAAATCATATCTCATGCAGTTCCACCCTTCCTTAAATAAGGAGACTCAAACTGCTCACTGCTATTTGAGATATAGTCTCAACAATGCACTGCATAACTGAAGTATGAAATCTTTTAGGTTCAATTCTCCTTCTAATAAAGGATTGTCCCTTATTAGCCTTCTTGATTATGTACTGTTCTTGTATAAAAACTCATTTTAATTAAAAACAAAAAATGCTGGAAATCACAACAAATCAGGCAGCATCCATGGAGAGAGCAAGCTAACGTTTCAAGCAGGACGTATACACTTAATAGTAAGGTCCTAGGGAGTGTTGCTGAACAAAGAGACCTTGGAGTGCAAGTTCATAGCTCCTTGAAAGTGGAATCGCAGGTAGATAGGATAGTGAAGAAGGCGTTCCTTTATTGGTCAGAGTATTGAGTACAGGAGTTGGGAGGTCATGTTGCGGCTGTACAGGACATTGGTTAGGCCACTGTTGGAATATTGCGTGCACAACATCGGAAAGATGTTGTGAAACTTGAAAGAGTTCAGAAAAAATTTATAAGGATGTTGCCAGGGTTGGAGGATCTGAGCTATAGGGAGAGGCTGAAGACTAGGGCTGTTTTTCCTGGAGCGTCGGAGGCTGAGGAGTGACCTCATAGAGGTTTGCAAAATTATGAGGGGCATGGACAGGATCAATAGACAAAGTCTTTTCCCTAGGTTGGGGGAGTCCAGAACTAAAGGACATAGGTTTAGGGCAAGAGGGGAAAGATATAAAAAAGACCTAAGGGGCAATGTTTTCAGACAGAGGGTGGTACGTGTACAGAATGGACTGCCAGAGGAGGTGGTGGAGGCTAGTACATTTGCAACATTTAAGAGGCATTTGGATGGGTATATATTAATAGGAAGGGTTTGGAGGGATATGGGCCGGGTGCTGGCAGTTGGGACGAGATTGGGTTGGGATATCTGGTCGGCATGGACGGGTTGGACCGAAGGGTCTGTTTCCATGCTGTACATCTCTATGACTCTAAGTGTAGATGACTTTTCATCAAAGCTCACATGAAGAGTCATTTGACTCAAAGCGTTATAGAGTCACAGAGTCATAGAGATGTACAGCATGGAAACAGACCCTTCGGTCCAACCCGTCCATGCCAACCAGATATCCCAACTCAATCTAGTCCCACCTGCCAGCACCCACCCATATCCCTCCAAACCCTTCCTATTCATATACCCATCCAAATGCCTGTTACATGTTGCAATTATAACAGCCTCTACCACTTCCTCTGGCAGCTCATTCCATACACATACACCCTCTGCGTGAAAAAGTTGCCCCTTAGGTCTCGTTTATATCTTTCCCCTCTCACCCTAAACCTACGCCCTCTAGTTCTGGACTCCCCAACCCCAGGGAAAAAACTTTGCCTATTTATCCTATCCATGCCCCTCATAGTTTTGTATACCTCTATAAGGTCACCCCTCTGCCTCCGATGCTCCAGGGAAAACAGCCCCAGCCTGTTCAGCTTCCCCCTATAACTCAAATCCTCCAACCCTGGCAACATCCTTGTAAATCTTTTCTGAACCCTTTCAAGTTTCACAACATCTTTCCAATAGGAAGGAGACCAGAACTTGATGCTTCTTCATGGATGCTGCCTGACTCAATGTTTTGTCCAGAATTTTTTGTTTTCAGTACAGATTCCATCATCTGCAGTAATTTTCTCCTAACTCACTGTAATTCATGCACTAGAACACCTAAATCCCTCTGAATCATGGAATTCTGCAGTAATTCACTAGTAATTAATTTTGTTAACTCTTCCTCACCATCAACTTATTTAACACCTTCATATTATGCCAGATTTTTGCCCAATCTTTCCATTAGACCATTAGACATAGAAGCAAAAGTAGGCCATTCAGCCCATTAGACCAACTTTTCTTATTTGTTTCCAACAACAACAACAAATCATGTGTATAGCTCCATTGGTGCAATCAAACAACATAAGATGCTCCATAGCAGTATATCAAAGCAAAATGTGATGATGAGTAATATAAGGTGCCATTAGATCAGATGATCAACAGCTTGGATGAAGATTTAGCAGTTTTAAGGAATGCATTGGCTAAATTGAACTATCACCCACTTTGGAGTAATTAAGGAGATGCTCAAGATATCTGAATTGGAGGAGTTGTGGAGCTGGAGGAGATAACACATACAGGGAGGGCAGAGGCCATAGAGGGATTTGAAAACAAAGATGAGAACATTAAAATCAAGATTTTGCCTCACCAGGAACCGATAGAAGTCAGTGAGAACTGGGATGACAAGGGAACAGGATTTGGCGCAAGTTAAAATACAGACACCAAAGTTTTTAGTGACCTCCCGTTTATGGAGCCTCGAATGTGAGAGACCAGACAGGAGTGTATTAAACTAATCAGCCGCTCAATATGGCAGCAAGTTTCACATTCTGATCACTCGTTGAGTAAAAGCTTTTCTGAATTCCTTAGCTACCAATAAGTCCATCCTATCTTGTTTTGCGATCTGCCAGGGGTGGAACCATTTTCTCTATTTTTTTTATTTGATATATTATTGTCACATGTATCTAGGTACAGCAGAAATTTTGTTTTGAATGCTGTACAAGCAGATGATACCATACCAAGTAGATAAGGGTAATAGAACTGAGCAAAGAATACAATATTATGGCTGCAGAGAAGGTGCACAAATAGCGGGATCAATATTAAATTTAAAATTTGAGAGGTCCATTCAGAAGCCTGGTAATAGCATGGAAGAAGCAGTTCTTGAATCTGTTGACACATGCATTTAAGGTTTTGTGTCTTTTGCCTGACATAAGAGGTTAGAAAAGATTATAACCGGGATGGGAATGGTCTTTGATTATGTTGGCTGCGTTCTCGAGGCAACATACAGTATAGATGGAGTCAATGGACGAGAGGCTGATTTGTGTGATGGGCTGGACTGTGTTTACAACTCTGAGCAGAGCAATTACCATACCAAGCCGTGATGTATCCAGATAGAATGCCTTCTATGATACACCTATATAATTGATAAAAGTCTGTGTGGACAGGCTGAATTTCCTTAGTCTCTGAGGAAGTACAGGCATTGTTATGCTTTCTTGACCATAACGTTAACATGGGTGGACCAAAACAGATTGTTGGTGATCATCACTCATAGGAACTTGATGCTCTTGAACATCTCTACCTCACCATCAACTTATTTAACACCTTCATTATTCTGACAAACATCTGTCTTCTTTTCTGATCAAAGTAGCTATATCTCTTTGAACATTTAAGGAAAACTTACAAGTTACAAAGTTGATCCCAATCTCACTTTGATCCATTAAAGGAGCACACATAGGCTAACCAAAACCTATCCTGTAGTTCTAACAGGAAATGGCCACATAACATGCAGCTGGGCTGCACGAAAAACATTTGCTACATAAAAACTTTTATGATATCAATTTGCTAACAGTTTATACTATAAGATGTGCTATTACTGTACACCCTGTTGAAGTATGGAACTGCATTGACAGCAAAGAGAAAAAAATCTTGCAAAAACAAATTAGAAACTTGATGAGCAGCTACTTATGCCCACATTATTGAACCTGGCGCTCAGGAATTATCAGGTGATGAACAATTAATATTCATTGAGTTTGCATTCAGAGGATATGCTAATAATAACAAATGTTAAGTAATCATAACAACTGGTCTCTGTTAATTACACTGCAACAGAACCCACACATGAGGGCAGGGCAATGCAACACAGAGCAGGAATGCCTCTCTTGTCTGAATGATCCAGTTTCTTGCTGGTAATACATTAGCCTGTCGAACCAATAATTGATGTGCAAATGAAGATATTTATAATAGCATGAAAAACAAACCATTCAGTATTGCAGCAGTGGAAACATAATTTCCAACTCCAGCTGTACATTTTTAAATTCTCATTCTTGTTTCAAATCACTCCATGATCTTGCCCATTCCTATCTCTGGTTTCTTTTCTAGATCTACTGAACTCTGAGATCAACTCTAATATCTTGCAAGTCTCTGATTTTCATCATTCCACCATTGATTGCTATGCCTTTAGCTGGTGGGCCTAACGCTGTAGAATTCCCTCTTAAAAATTCTCTAGCTCTTTCCCTCAGTTTTTTTCTACTCTATGGCACTTCTTAAAACTTACATCTTTAACCAAGCTTTTGATCAATTGTCCTAAGATCTCTTTGTAGGGCTCAGGGTTAAATTCTCCTTTAAAATGTCTTATTACATTGAAGATTTGACATAAAGGCAATTTGCTGTTGTTGAAGCATTTCCTTTCTGGGACCACTTGCCTGTAATTCAGTAAATGACGGGGAGAACATGTAAATATTTGTAAAATCAGGCAAGCTGACACCTGCGCGGTTCCAAGAATCAGTTGAGCAGGAAGTGGAGACAAGCAGCAGATGTCTTGTCATCTGAGATTCACAGGATTGCATCATACAAACTAACAGCAAAGTACCCCAGCTACTACAGAAAACTACCCCATGAACTGCGATTATTCTCAACAACTACCTTATTGCATTTATATTGTCAGTTTCAGATTCCGCAAACTTTTCCAGTGATCTCTGAAAACTTATCACTTGCACAATTTTATAGATAGAACTACAGCCAGTTAAATTTCTCCCTCTTTTGGATGCATTCCAACATGTAACTGAACTGAAGTTCAAGGGAGCAATAACATTATAAAGTGTTCTATTGATTGATGGCAGACCCATGTTGACCAGTCCCAATGCAGCTGATCCAAACTCAGTAACTTGCTCAAATCTGATGACAGGAACCATTTTAAAGCTGCTATCGGCACACACGCATGTGGATTTATACATATACCATTGAGTCCTGGGCACTCTTTTAAATCAATATGATGGGTTGGTCAAATACTTTTCTGGGTTCTCACTCTTTGTACTAAACAGGGGAACCCTGGAGCACTATTGAAATGAAACTTTAATGCATAAATGAGGTGAGAGAATAAAATATAGATGTTGCTCCTTTCAGAGTGGTTCAAAATATGGTGATGCATAAAAAAGATGGAAAATTGATGAGGTTTTGAAGCAATAGGCAGGGGAAAACATGCTACAAAAAGAAACTGCTTCAAATACTGAAAACTTGAAACAGAAACAAAGAAAGCTATGTACACACACCTCACTGGAGGAGGAGACTCCACAAACATCTCCATTCTCAATCAGCATATCCGGGCAAAACACAAGGCTGAAGCATCCCCATAATCTTCAGCCAGAAGTGCCGAGTAAATGATCCATCTCAAATTCCTCCAGAAGGCCCCAGCATCGCATGTGCCCAGCTCTTGCTAATTTCATTCCATGTCATATCAAGAAACAGCTGGAAAGACTGCAAATTATGGGTCCTGGCAACATTCCTGCAATAGTACTGAAGACATATACTCCAGAACTTTGCACACCTCTCACCAAGTTATTCCAATACCAGACAACACTGGCAATTACCTAACAATGGGAAAAATTGACCCAGGTATGTCCTGTACGCAGGACAAATCCAATCTGGCCAATTCGCACCTCATCAGTTCTCTCAGTCATCAGTGAAGGAAAGTGTCATCAACAGGGCTATCAAGCAGCACCTTCTTGGGAATAAATTACTCACTAATACTCAATTTGTATACCACCAGGGTCACTCAGCTCACTCAGTGTGGTTTAAACATGGGCCAAAGTGTTTAAGTCCAGAGGTAGGTGAGAAACATAGCCCTTGACTTCAATGTTGTATTTGACTAAATGTGGCATCAAAGAGCCTGAGCAAAACTGAAATCAATGGGAATCAGGGTAAAACTCTCCACTCAATGGAATCATACCTGGCACGTAAGAAGATTACAACTCAGCCATCTCAGCTCCAGCCATCTCTGCAGGATTTCTCCAGAATGGTGTCCTCATCCCACTCATCTTCAGCTGTTTCATCAATGACCTACCTTCTGTCATAGGTCAGAAATGGAGATGTTTTCTAATAATGGCACAGAGTTCAGCACCTTTCAAAACTCCTCAGATATTAAGGTAGTTATGACTAAATGCAGCAAGACCTGAACAATATCTAGGCTATGGCTGATTAGTGCCAGCAATGACCATCTCCAAAAAGAGAGAATTCAACTATCGTCCTTTGACATTCAAAGTTGTTACCAGCACTGAATCCCAACTATCAACATCATGGGGGTTATCTTTGACCAGAAATTGAACTGAAAAATGATTCCTGAAGAAGGGCTTATGCCTGAAACATCGATTCTCCTGCTCCTTGGATGCTGCCTGACCTGCTGCGCTTTTCCAGCAACACATTTTTCAGCTCTGATCTCCAGCATCTGCAGCCCTCACTTTCTCCCAGAAACGGAACTATCAACATCCTGGGGATTACCAATGACGAGAAACCAAACTGGACTAGTCATAGGAGTACCATAAATATTTGTAAGTACTCCCACAGCCCTGTGAAGAGATCAGTCAGTGGGCATTTTAGATGTGAATCCATTTTACAAAGTTGAAAAATAACTCATGGTCAGACATTAATAGGATCAGCAAAATGGCAAAAGGAGAAAATGATATTCAGTAAATCAACACAGCCACAAACTATCAGTGGAATGGTTGCTGAATGATTAAAAACACAATGTCAGTTTGGTAATAGAAGAATAAAATAGAATAATAGAAATTGGGTGAAATTTCCACTCAAGATTCCATATCTCCTGCTGTAACTTCAGCACAAAAACTATCAACAAAGTCATTTCATTTTTCTGGGATTCTGACGAGCTTACATCAAGGTTATGACAGAAGACTCATACTGAAATCCCAGAAGGTTGTGGGCAAAACAAATCTGTGAAAACTAAGGCAGGAGGAAGTCTGAAGAAATTAAATAGATGGAAAATAAACAGGGGAAGAAAGTCTGCTGCTCTTCTTGATAACTCCATCCAATGCACTTGAGGTCTTTTAGAGTTGGAAACGTGAGGCATCTTGTTCAAGCTGCCAATCCTGCATTTGAAATGCTGAAAAGTGAACATCGGGGCATTAGTAAATAGTAGCATCATCACAGCCTGATTGCTTAATATTTGCAGTTGCACCTCTAATGCTAACTGGTGAGCAACAAAACCATCAGTGGATATCATTTTCACTTCTCACTGTGCAAATTGCAATATACCTCACTGCACTCCAAGAATTTTCCTTGATTAGTCTCAGCTAAAGCAGTGTCATTGTATGCAGATAGGCTGAATACAACCACTAATTCAGAATCTGGTTTCCAGCATCTACAGTCATTGTTTTTACCTGAATACAAATTGGCTTCCAGCAATATATTCATTGGCTGTGTTTTTATTTGAGTAGATGAAAAGCATGCTGAGTAAAAAATGATGCCAAAAAGTAAAATAACGATTAAATTACCAATGAAAATGTAAGTGGGAGTTAAGGATATAGATGTATCTTGCAAGAGTTGTATTATGTCCAATTGCTAGTGATAGAATTTAGTATTTGTGGTGTTAAGTTGAATGGATTTTGAACAGACCAATGAAGTGAAGCTTATAAATAGGATTTCAGATTTACTCAATTCAAAGTGAACATAAGTCTAAGCTGTATTTTTTTCTATATAATGCTGAGCAGCTTGAGGAGGCTGTTCAGTCTATTAGGCTTGCTCTACCATTTTAGTAGATCATGGTTGATCCAATGGGGAGAAAATGAGGTCTGCAGATGCTGGAGATGAGAGTCGAGAGTGTGTTGCTGGAAAAGCACAGCAGGTTAGGCAGCATCCGAGGAGCAGGAGAATCGACGTTTCAGGCCAGATCCCTTCATCAGGAATGATCCAATGCCTAATGCTATTATTATGCATATTTTATCCCTTGATAATTTTTCTTAACAAATGAATCAGTGTCTTGCCCTAGTTTCATTCTCATTTCTCCCTTCTCACCTTCTCTAAACTCATCTTGTCAACTTGATCCAGCTGCCTTTCACTTGATTGTATTATCTTACTAAAATATTGATGAGTGCCTCATTTTTAAACTTTTCATCCTTGTATTTAAATCCCACCGTAGCACAATCCCTATCTGTAAACTCCTCCAGCATTTTAACCTTGCCCTCCTGAACTCTGTTCCTTGACTCCAACACCTTTCCTTCCTTTATCCCATACAGTCCTGCCCGTAGGTGCCTGAACCCACAAATCCTTTGTCTTGCTAGCTCCTTGTGCCTCCTTATGAAACTCATTAAATTCATTTCTTTGACCAAGCTTTTCAGACCCACAACATAATATTCCCCTATCCGGTTCAATGTTTTTAGTTAATCTCTGAAATAGCCATGGGACAGTTTCCATATATTAAAGGCCATATAAAAAAGTAAGAAGTTGGTTTTGTTGCTATTAAGGACTGAATGGCCCTTAAACATTTGGCAGATATTTTCTCAGGTTCAAGAAGGATTCTTGGGGATTGAGAAAGGATTTGCATGATAAGAGACTCTATAATCTGTCGGTCTGGTGGCATTGTTGACATTCTTTATTGAGGTTCAGCTCACCAGGGAATTACAGTTTGCCAATGGACCATCAAAAGTGATTGGAATCATTGTAAAGGTACAGTTAGATACAGTACCTTTTGTTTCAAAGTAGAGGATCCAATGAAGAGCACATCAGTTGATCTGAGAAGAAAAATAAAGCATGAAGAAATTTGAGAAAAGAAACCATCCACAGACATACTCTGAAAAGATCAACTAGGGGAAGACAGTAGAGCAAAAATGGCAGGAGTTTGTGGGTATAATTGAGGACACTGTACGGAGGTTTATCCCCAAGAAAAGAAAGATTAGCAGGGGAGGGATTAGACAAAGGAAGTCCAGAAATGTATTAAAGAAAAAGAGAGATCCTATAAAGTGGCCAAGAGCAATGGGAAAATAGAAGATTGGGAAGGCTACAAAAACAAACAGAGGATAACAAAGAGAGAAATAAGGAAGGAGAGGATCAAATGTGAAGGTAGGCTAGCCAGTAATATTAGCAATGATAGTAAAAGTTTTTTTCAATACATAAGAAACAAACGACAGGCAAAAGTAGACATTGGGCCACTTCAAACTGATGCTGGAAGCCTAGTGATGGGAGACAAGGAAATAGCAGGAGAACTTAGCAAGTATTTTGCGTCAGTCTTGACAGTGGAAGACATGAGTAATATCCCAACAATTAAAGGGAGTCAGGGGGCTGAGTTGAGTATGGTTGCCATTACAAAAGAGAAAGTGCTAGAAAAGCTAAAATGTCTTAAAATTGATAAATCTCCTGGCCCCGATGGGATACACCCTAGAGTTCTGAGAGAAGTGGCTGAGGAAATAGCGGAGGCATTGGTTGAGATCTTTCAAGAGTCACTGGAGTCAGGGAAAGTCCCGGATGATTGGAAGATCGCTGTTGTAACCCCCTTGTTCAAGAAAGGATCAAGACAAAAGATGGAAAATTATAGGCCAATTAGCCTAACCTCGGTTGTTGGTAAAATTCTAGAATCCATCATTAAGGATGAGGTTTCTAAATTCTTGGAAGAGCAGAGTCTTATTAGAACAAGTCAACATGGATTTAGTAAGGGGAGGTCGTGTCTGACAAACGTGTTAGAATTCTTTGAAGAGGTGACAAGTAGGTTAGACCAGGGAAACCCAGTGGATGTGGTCTATCTAGACTTCCAAAAGGCCTTTGATAAGGTGCCACACGGGAGGCTGCTGAGCAAGGTGAGGGCCCATGGTGTTTGAGGTGAGCTACTGGGATGGATTGAGGATTGGCTGTCTGACAGAAGGCAGAGAGTTGGGATAAAAGGTTCTTTTTCGGAATGGCAGCCGGTGACAAGCGATGTCCCACAGGGTTCAGTGTTGGGGCCGCAGCTGTTCACTTTTTTATTAATGATCTGAATGAAGGGACTGGGGGAATCTAGCGAAGTTTGCCGATGATAAGTCGTCAGGTGGACAGGCAGGTAGTACTGAGGAAGTGGGGACACTGCAGAAGGATCTAGACAGTTTGAGAGAGTGGTCCAGGAAATGGCTGATGGAATTCAACGTGAGAAAATGCGAGGTCTTGCACTTTGGAAAAAAGAATAAAAGCATAGACTACTTTCTAAATGGTGAGAAAATTCGTAAAGCCAAAGTACAAAGGGATCCGGGAGTGCTAGTCGATGATTCTCTAAAGGTAAACATGGAGGTTGAGTCCATGATTAAAAAAGCAATGCAATGTTGTCATTTATCTCAAGAGGGTTGGAATATAAAAGCATCGTTGTGTTACTGAGACTTTATAAAGCTCTGGTTAGGCCCCATTTGGAGTACTGTGTCCAGTTTTGGGCCCCACACCTCAGGAAGGATATACTGGCACTGGAACGTGTCCAGCGGAGATTCACACGGATGATCCCTGGAATGGTTGGTCTAACATACGAGAAATGGCTGAGGATCCTGGGATTGTATTCATTGGAGTTTAGAAGATTAAGGGGAGATTTAATAGAAACTTACAAGATAATACATGGCTTGGAAAGGGTGGACGCTAGGAAATTGTTTCCGTTAGGCGAGGAGACTAGGACCCCTGGACACAACCTTAGAATTAGAGGGGGTCAATTCAGAACAGAAATGCAGAGACATTTCTTCGGCCAGAGAGTGGTGGGCCTGTGGAATTCATTGCTGCAGAGTGCAATGGAGGCCGGGACGCTAAATGTCTTCAAGGCAGAGATTGATAAATTCTTGATGTCACAGGAATTAAGGGCTACAGGGAGAATGGTGGTAAGTGGAGTTGAAATGCCCATGAGCCATGATTGAATGGCGGAGTGGACTCGATGGGCCGAATGGCCTTACTTCCACTCCTATGTCTTATGGTCTTAATTTTATAAATTATGCTGACAAATCTAGGAAACTAGTAGCACGCAGAAATGTACAAAGACTTGACTTGTTAATGCTACAGACAATGTTTCTATTTGATTGTGCTCTTCAATCGTTCCTGCACTTTTGAAACAAGAGTTAGTGCACCTAACTGCATTTTAGTAATGAATCTTGTTATTTGATAGGACAGGCATGTTGAAGTGACGCGGATTCAGACATGTGAGACAACTTTACGAGTCTAAAGGGAATATATAACTTCCCATTACCACAAGTCACAGGATGATGGATATTTTTGTCCATATAATCTGTAGCTGGACAAGTAAAAAACAAAAATATGCAATTCTTAGAATTCTTGGAATATTTCAATTACTGTACCAGTATAAAGTTAGTGCATGAACATGTGGAGAGCAGTGCAAAGACTCATTGATGAATTTTAATTTGGAGTCCTTCTTCAGAGACTTGGTTTAAATGTGAGCTGGGTGTATTGTATTCCTGGCTGTCGGGAATTACCATTAAAGTATGTCAGTGGTATTACCGTGTTAGTTGAAGTCTGCAGAAGTAGTATAGCTTGGGCACCCATTCATTTAAAAATAGATTGATACTTTTGCACTGTTTCTGGATAGTGACCATGCATGGCTTATATATGTTCTCTGAGCTTTTTGTTTCCATGATGCTATATTGACTTCTGTTGTATAACACTGTATAGTCACACTTTTGCTCAAAGTTATAAATGCAGGTTGCTTTGTGTCTTCTTTTCAGGAACCTTAATCCTAAGTCAGATTCATAGGTAGCACTTTTTTATGGTTTCCAAATCAGTTCAAAACAAATGAAAATAGTCAATACCACATCACTGAAGTCTTATTTCAGCAAATACAACACTAATTCTGTACAGTTTTATTGGTAAAAATTGTTTTACTGATATTTCCTTGGAAGTCATTGAAGGTGAAGGCAATAATGAAATACAAATTGAGAGCACCAGGGAACATGCTGCCAATTCAATCACTCTCACCTCTTTTACACTCTTTTCAAAACTTTAAGACCTAAGCCAATTATTCCTGGTATTAAGATTTACAATTGCTGGAGAAAAAATACAACACTTGACATTGACTGCCTTTCAGTATGGTAAAGGCAACTTGAAAAACTGTTTAGAAGAACAGCATTAGTGTGTTTGGGAATTCAGTGAAGCCCTAAATGGCTACAACCAGCTCAGTCTAAAGTTGCAATGGCACAATTAGTGTCGGGCTGAGCTTTTTGATCAGATAGTATTGACTGTAATTTAATTCTTGCCATGCTGAATTTTCATCCACCCATCCCAACTGGTTGTTTTAACTTGTGTTTAAGGTCTGGTGGATTTAGGTGACTGGTAATGAAATAGCATATTATGTGAAGAGTCCAGATTAAATCAGCTCTGTTTATACAGAACACATCATGATATGGCATGTAGGGGCTTGAATTCAGGAAACTCAGGCTCCTGAACTTGGCTTTACTACATTGGAGAGTTGCAGAGTGGATGTCAGATGTCTCTTCAGGGAGGAAGAGAGAAAGTGAGAAAGTCAGCAAGAGATTTTTCCTCACGCTGCCCAGAACACTTCTTAGTTGCTGATTCAGAATGAGATTTGACTGCCCACATGTTTTCATAGCCACAATTGGCCCTGTGGTGCAGGCAAAGAATGGGAGTGTAGCAGAGCAAATAAAAAAGGTTGCATTTATATACCAGATATCAAAACATGTAATTCCACTCCATTTATGCTTCTCCAAAAAGCATGCTTTCGCATTTGCTGAAGATATAAGCTATATTCACTTTTTATCAATCATGTGCCGTGAAACTGAACAGTGAAGTGGAAATGTTTGAAAACAATTCCAGTCAAAACCACAAGACAAGAGAAGACACGATTTTTTGTGGTACTGACTTGCATAACCAATGGCTGAAATTTGCTAATTCACAAACATGAACCCCTGTAGAAATCAAATTCCCTGCCTAGGCTTTTGTGTATGATCAACGAGGTAAAAACAATGACTGCAGATGTGTGTGATGCATACTCACAGAAATATTACAATACAGAAGAAGGGCATTCAGCCCATTGTGACTACAGCAGCTTTCCAAATAATCATTATGACTTAGAGACATTCTCCTGTTGTTTTTTCATAGCTTTGTACATTGTTTCCATTTAAATAATCATCTAGTGCCCTTTTGAATGCCTTGATTGAATTTGCCTTCACATACTTCCAGGCAATGCATTCTAGGCCTGAACTACTTATGTGAAAAAGATTTTTTCTACATTAGAAAATCACTAAATCTGTGCTCTCTCCTTTTCGATTCCTTGCTGAGCAGAATCAGTTTCTATTATTCAGACCTTTCATAATTCTGAAACTGTCTGACAGGTCTCTTCTTAGCTTTCTTGTCTCCAAACTAGCCCCTTATTCCCCTGTCAACAATTGCATGGATGATTATGGAGTAAATTTGTGAATTAATTATGGGCTAATTCTTACCAGAAATGGACTAAGAGTCATTTTTGTCCAGTTTCATTGAGGATGTCTCTCCGTGAGGCCTAGCGAGTATACTTGCATACTCCTCCTAAACCCGTCTCATTATCTAGGTACCACACTTCTATGATACCTTTCTTGCCCGAAGTTAACTGGATTCTCCCACTCACCATTGGAAGTACTTGTCTGTGTTGGAATATTCTGGGATTCCTGGCACTGGTGTCCACTCAAACACTGGCAATCTGGAGCTGCCCTGCACAGTTGGAGATATTTACCCTGAGCATGGATATCTGAGGACATGGCTATCTATGGTTGTCCCAAAATCTCAAAGTGCTTTACAACTAGTAAAGTAAATTTGGAAGTTCAGTCAGTGTTGAATGAATACAAATAATGTTCACCATCAAGTTAAGAATAAACACAAGAAGAACATAGAACATAGAACATAGAAGGATACAGCGCAGTACAGGCCCTTCGGCCCTCGATGTTGCGCCGACCGAATCCTACCTAACCTATACTAGCCCAATAACTTCCAAATGCCTATCCAATGCCCGCTTAAATGACCATAAAGAAGAAGAGTTCACCACTGATACGGGCAGGGCATTCCATGAACTCACAACCCGCTGTGTGAAGAATCTACCCCTAACATCTGTCCTATACCTACTACCCCTTAATTTAAAGCTATGTCCCCTAGTAACACCTGACTCCATTAGCGGTAAAAGGTTCTTAGTATCTACCCTATCTAAACCCCTAATCATCTTATACACTTCTATCAGATCTCCCCTA
Source organism: Hemiscyllium ocellatum (assembly GCF_020745735.1). Lineage (NCBI taxonomy): Eukaryota > Metazoa > Chordata > Chondrichthyes > Orectolobiformes > Hemiscylliidae > Hemiscyllium > Hemiscyllium ocellatum. The sequence goes on from NC_083430.1 coordinate 44,290,143, forward strand.
AACCTTCTCTTCTCCAATGAGAACAGCCCCAAGTGCCTCAGCCTTTCCTCATAAGATTTTCCTACCATTCCAGGCAACATCCTGGTAAACCTCCTCTGCACTCGTTCTAAAGCTTCCACATCCTTCCTATAGTAAGGCGACCAAAACTGCACACAATACTCCAGATGAGGCCTCACCAGAGTCTTATACAACTGCAACATGACCTCAGGACTCCGGAACTCAATTCCTCTGCCAATAAAGCCCAGTACACCATATGCCTTCCTCACAGCACTATTTACCTGGGTGGCAACTTTCAGAGATCTGTGTACATGGACACCAAGATCCCTCTGCTCATCCACACTACCAAGTAGCCTACCATTAGCCCAGTAATCCATCATCTTGTTATTCCTACCAAAGTGAACGACTTCGCACTTAGCTACATTGAATTCCATTTGCCACATTTCCGCCCAGCTCTGCAACTTATCTATATCCCGCTGTAACCTACCACTTCCTTCCTCACTATCCACAACTCCACCGACTTTTGTGTCATCCGCAAACTTGCTTACCCAGCTTTCAAGTCCTTCCTCTAGATCATTTATAAAGATAACAAAAAGCAATGGTCCCAAAACAGATCCTTGTGGTACACCGCTAGTAACTGCGCTCCAAGATGAACATAATCCATCAACTACTACCCTCTGTCTCCTTCCAGCCAGCCAATTCCTAATCCAAACCTCTAATGTATCCTCAATGCCATACCTCCGAAGTTTTAGCATTAGCCTACCATGGGGAACCTTATCGAACGCCTTACTAAAATCCAGATACACAACATCTACTGCTTTACCCTCGTCCACTTCCTTAGTCACCTTCTCAAAGAACTCAATAAGGTTTGTGAGGCACGACCTGCCCTTCACAAAACCATGCTGGCTATCCCTGATCACGTTATTCCTACCCAGATGTTCATAAATCTTATCCCTTACCATTCTCTCTAAGACTTTGCCCACCACTGAAGTCAGACTCACTGGCCTATAGTTACTAGGGCTATCCCTACTCCCTTTCTTGAACAATGGGACCACATTCGCTATCCTCCAGTCCTCTGGTACTATTCCCGTAGACAATGACGACATAAAAATCCAGGCCAATGGCTCTGCTATCTCCTCCCTAGCTTCCCATAGGATCCTGGGGTAAATGCCATCAGGCCCAGGAGACTTATCTATATTCATCCTTTCCAATATTCCCAAAACCTCCTCCCTGCATATTTCCAGGGCATCCATTCTAATTATTTGTGATTCCATATTCACATCAGCAACAGTGTCCTGTTCCTGAGTGAATACTGATGAAAAGTACTGATTTAATGTCTCTCCAATCTCCTCCGCCTCCACACACAACTTCCCACTACTATCCTTGACTGGACCGATACCTACCCTAGTCATCCTTTTATTCTTGACATACCTATAGAAAGCCTTTGGGTTTTCCCTAATCCTACCAGCTAAAGACTTTTCATGTCCCCTTCTCGCTTCTCTTAGCTCCCTCTTTAGCTCCTTCCTGGCTACCTTATAACTCTCAATCGCCCCAACTGAACCTTCACGCCTCATCTTTACATATGCCGCCTTCTTCCCTTTCACAAGGGACTCCAATTCCTTACTAAACCACGGCTGCCTCACAAGGCCCTTTACACCATGCCTGACTGGTACATACCTATCGAGGACACGCAGTAGCTGCTCCTTGAACAATCCCCACATCTCATTAGTGTTCTTCTCTTGAAGCCTGTTTTTCCAATCCACACATCCTAAGTCATGCCTCACTGCATCATAATTTCCCTGCCCCCAGCTATAGCTCTTGCCCTGCGGCGCACGATTATCCCTCTCCATCACTAAAGTAAAAGTCACCGAGTTGTGGTCACTGTCCCCGAAGTGCTCACCTACCTCCAAGTCTAACACCTGGCCTGGTTCATTACCTAGAACCAAATCCAATATAGCCTCCCCTCTTGTTGGCCTGTCGACATATTGTGTCAGGAAACCCTCCTGCACACATTGTACAAACACCGACCCATCTAATGAACTCGAGCTATAGCTCTCCCAGTCAATATCTGGGAAGTTAAAGTTCCCCATAACAACCACCCTGCTACCTTCACTCTTTTCCTGAATCATCCTCGCAATATTATCCTCTACTTCTCTAGGACTATTAGGAGGCCTGTAGAAAACACCTAACAGGGTGACCTCACCTTTCCTATTTCTAACCTCAGCCCAAACTACCTCAGATGGCAAGTCCTCTTCCATCGTCCATTCCACTGCTGTGATACTGTCTTTGACAAGTAATGCCACGCCTCCCCCATTTTTTACCCCCATGTCTGATCCTACTAAAACATTTGAACCCTGGAACGTGCAACAGCCATTCTTGTCCCTGTTCTACCCACGTCTCTGTAATGGCCACAACATCGAAGTCCCATCGAGTTGATAAAACCTTATTAAACTTATTTTTCTAAGAAGTTTGCAAAATTGACTTAGATTAGAAAGACCCATTTCAGCTCAGTTTTCCAGGCCACCAACAAACTTTCCAAAATTGCTTCTAGTTTTATTTTCCCATATGAATGCAATGCCTGGACTCAACCCACTCCCATTATTTATCAGCTTCTTTTTAAAAGGAAAATTTAATTAACTTTCCCTTCAATAGGGAAGGGAAATATAAGGCACTCGCTCCACTGCTGCAGTGCCCATCTCTTTCTAAAGATCGAATGTATTGATGGATACTGTGCTCTTCCTCCACAAGGATATGTGGTCACGAACATAGCATTGGCCTTTTTTACTTGATCTGACTTCAGTGAAAGTACTTACTGCTTTCATGACTGAGAGAACGAATTCTGTTTGGAGATTTTGTTTTGGATTTTCAGTTGGGGAGAAAGCTGCTGAAAGAAAGAAGCTGCCCAGCTCTGCTCTCCTGTTTTTGAAAGGAGTCTTTGTTGTGGGTCCAATGTGGTATCTAGAGTCCTAATCCAGCTGCTTTCACATGAGAAGCCTCTGAAAGAGTTTTTGATGTTTCCTGAAGAGCTGCACCAACAAAAGTCCTCAGCAACAAAAACATCTTCTCAGGGATATCTATTTTCTTGCTTCAGAAGGTCAGACCGATTACCATCCAAGCATTTCAAACCTTATCCATCTTGACTTCAAAACTGAGATGTATTGGCCAAAAATGTTTGTTTTGAATTGAAGTCCCATAGAGAAAATTCTGTTTCTTTTCCCCTTTGCATAGGTTGCTAATGTGTTTGTGTTTGGGGCATCAAGAGTGTAACTGTTTATATTTTCATATTATAAACTGTGTGTTAACCAATTCAGCATCCTCATGGGATAAGTTTAGTTTCATACTAAATCTATAATTTTGTATTTATTAAAGAAACCAGTTGATTGATTTTTAATCTAAATCTAATACAAATAAAACAGTTAGCCAGAGCAGGACTAAATAAAACAACTAAATTTATTTTGTAATCTATAGATCACTGGAACTAGAAGAAAAAGAGCACTCCTCCCACCTCTGTTGTAACACTATAATGCTACAAAATCCTGCTTGACATTATATTGTCATTTTTTAAAAAAAAGATATTTATTTAGACTTTCAAAAATGTGCAAAGTAATATATTTAAAATTTCATTTTTATTTTCTGTTCCTTTCATAAAATTAAGCTTTTGACTACTAGCTCTGTGTACCATGGAACATTTTTCTATGTTAAGGCTGCCGTATTATGTAAAGTGATATATCTTTGTTCAGGCTAATGCAAATATTATTTTATGTTACAAATAAGCTTTAAGAACATAAAATTCATGAGTAGGAATAAGCCATTTGGCCCTTCGCCCCAATATAATAAAATCTTAGCTAATCTTCTATCTCAAGCAATAACTTGCCACAATCTCCTTTTTTGAATCCTTGATTCCCTTCTGAAATAACTGCACATTGGCTGGTATCCCATCACCAAGTCACCCTTTATTTACTTGTACACAGTACACTGGCTGTGACCAGACAGCTCGGAGTCAGTCCTCAACTGAGGAGATTCTAATTTCCTGGTTATATTGGTCAGCCCAGACTTGGCCCAGATTAACAATCCCAGTCAAGAACCTTATAGTCAATGAGATCTATCTGGTTCCAATCACTACAGCTTGATACTCAGAAATTTATCAAACTCTGTCGTGAACGCATTTAAAGACTGTGCTTCCAAAGTTGGTAGAATTCCAAAGACTCACAATGTTCCAAATGAAGAAAGTTCACTGCATTTTCATTCTGAAACTGGGATCCCAAGACATCCCAGACAGAGAAAAGAATCTCCTCACATCTATCCTATCAAGTCCCATAAGAGTTCTATTGTTTCATTGAGAGAAATGCTCATTTTTCTAAATTCATAATTAAGGCCTGGTCTCCTTAACCTATTCTGAGAACAACTCTGGAATCTGAGCATCAATCTACTGAGGCAAACATACCCTTCCTTATGGAAGTTTTCTCACTATGGACCTATACAACTGAATGAAAACAAATTCAACTCTTATACTTTAACATTTTTCTTGAAAGATAGATTTACTATTTGCTTTCCAAATTTTTATTTTCCTATTCCAATCACATTGTTTTGCCTTATTTTGGTAAAGAAGCATTCCATCTTTGGGAAACATTCCATCACATTCTTACTTGTTGCTTGTAGATAGTGAACAGGCTTTGGGAAGTCAGGAGGTGTGTTGCTCACTGCAGTATACTTAGCCTCTGACCTGATCTTGTAACCATTGTATTTAAATGGTGAGTCCTGTTAATGGTCACCCACAGGGTGTTGATAGTGGCAGATTCACTGATGGTAAAGCTAATGAATACCAAGGGGCAATGGTTTGATTGTTTCTTGTTGGAGATGGTCAATGCTTGGCTTTTGGATGGCATGCATGTTACTTGCCACTTATCAGTTGAAACTTGATTATTGTATAGGTTTTCTATATTTGGACATGGAATGCTTCATTATCTGAGGAACTAGGAATGGTGCTGAACATTGTGCAACCATCAACAAATATCCTCACCTCTGAACTTATGATAATGGGAAAGCTATTGATGAAGCAACTAAAGATTGTTGGACCTAGGACACTACCCAGAGGTAGTGTATTCCAAATGTTGATTATTTGCTTTTGAAAAAGATTTTTCTCACATCACCCATGCTTCATTTGTGCATCACTTTATTCCCTTTCATTCTTGTTTCTTTTATGAGCAGGAACAGCTTCTCACTGTCTACTCCATCCAGCCCCCTCATAATTTAGAAGACTTCTTTCAAATCTCCACAACCTGTTTCTCTCCAAAGAGAACGGTCCTGACTTCTTCAATTTATCCACAGAATTGAAATTTCTCATCCCGGCATCATTCTTATAAATCATTTCTGCATTCTCTCCAGATTATTCACATTTTTCCTATAATGTGGTGCCCTGAGCTTGATAAAATACTCCAGCTGAGGGCTAACAAATGTCTTGTATCAGTTCAACATAGTTGCTTATTGTTGTACTCTGCCCAATTAATAAAGTGGAGGACACCGTATTCACCATTTCTGTGTTCTGTGCCCTTTATACATTCAGTACTTTGACCAAGTGGACATCAAACAGAGGAGCTCTGATTCATCAGCTAAGGGAGGGGGGAAATCAGCAGGAGGTTTCCTGGCCTATGTTTGACCCAATAACATGAAACTTCATTGGGCCTGGGGTCAATGTTGAGGATCTCAGGACAATTTCCTCCCCAGTGCATACCACTGCACCACCACCGCTGTTAGATCAGTCCTGCTGGTGGGACAGAATGTACTCAGGGGTGGCAATAGTGTAAGGTATGATTATGTCAGGCTGTTACTTGACAAGTTCTGTAATAATTCTGCCAATTACTTCCATTCATAAGTCTTTACTCTCTGGAATGACCATCTCAGTAACACAAACTTGGTTCTGGCCCATTTAAGTGATTGAGGTGGATGGATATTAGTCCACAATGCTGACACAACTACAGCACAAACAGAATATTCTTCTCAAAATTTAAGAACAAGTTTCAAACCTCTACCAGCACACTGACCACACTACGTCACAACAAGTCCTTGGATTGCTCCCTGTAACCCCCCCCCCAGCCCCCACACCCCACCTCCTCTCCCGACCCAATTCTAAACCAGAATCCAGTGTGGAGGTGGGGACCTACCTTAATACAAATGTTAATAATTGCAAAAAAAAGATATTGACCATTAGCTGCTGTTTGGGCAACTTGGGATTGGAAATAAATGTTGGTCTAGCCAGTGAAGCCCTCACCTCATGAATAAATAAAAAATAGCCCCTGTCTCAGCAAAGTGCCTGATGTTTAAACTCCATGGATGTTCAGCCCAGAGCTTTTCAACATGTAATCACATTCTGAACTACAATCCATCCTTTCAAATAAACTATAACTTCAGGACATTCCTAGTGTGGGTATCAGGCTTTACTGTCAACAGATCAACAGGTCTGTATAAAATAATCCATGAAGTCAATGGTATTGCGTTCACATTATCCTTTTGCTTCTGAATTTAGCTATACGGCTGTCTGTAAGTCAGTAACTGAACGGTGTGTGACTTTGCTTCACTTCATGTGGTTTGATGATGAATTCTCACCCAGTGTACGAAACCCTGCAAAGCTACAAAACTGAAAGTGTAGGAAACTCAGCTGTCAGGTGAACAATAGTTGGATACTATAGATTGCCCGACATCAATGCCCTTCTGCACAGCCAGGCTACTTGATACAGGAATTGGTTACAATAGAACTAACAATATATCTCTCAAGTAAACAAGCCTCACCTACATTTTCTACTGTTAAGAGATTGTGCACGGTACAAAATTTCTGATTCACTCAGTGATGAAGAAATAATTATTTCTAAGGAAACCTTGCTGTTAACTGTACCGTGATATGACTTGGAATGCATTATAAGTAATTCATGACTCAGCTCTGCATGATCAAACATGTATAAATGAATGATGGATGTACCAAAAGAAATAGACTTTACTTCATATTAATTTTAGACAAAATTAGAGTTGATCACACTTAGTTTATAACAATAACTGGTTGTGCATAAAATTAATCCATTCATTTGCCCATTACTATTGCACAGTATATTGTCCAAAAGATGTTAAATCTCAGGCTTTCCTGGCGTATGTGAAATAAGATCAATACACAGACATTTGATTCATGTTTTCTTTGGTTCTTGTAATAATGCCTAGACTGTCCCTTTTCAAAAGCCATCTCATGCATGAATGTTACTTAAGGCTTTTCTAATGCTACATTATCTTCACAAAGTCCTGATAAGACTGGAGGCTTATCAGTTAATGGACATTAGTTGAAGTTACAGTGACGAGAGTCTGGTCAATGTTCTATCCATAGTTGATGCTAATTAGAAAGTGAGGAGGATTTTGCATGTATCGTTGATTCTTAGCTCCTGTGACTGTCCAATTTCCCAAGCCCTCCAATCTCTTTGTTCATCAACTGACTTATTTATAAGATGAAACACTGCTCGATGATTTCCCTATATTCAATATAATGTGAATGTCTAACAGCCAGTGTGCTGACAGGGACAGTCTTGTTCATTGCTACTGCTTATTGAAAATTCAATGTTTGCTGTGTGGAAACATATGTGAATTTTTAAATATGTACTATTCACCAATGAGGGTCTCTGACAACTAGGCTCATAAATTCCATTCAAACCAAACCAAATCTGTAAATGATTTTTATAAGTCCAACTTTGTTAAGTAGGACTGCATTTTTATTACATGGTTTGAGACAGGGAGCTTTGATGTGCGAGTAAAGGCATAGCTCTATGATTCACATTCTGCCCTTGTATCTCATGTGAGAGCAGGCACAGAATGCATTAGTTTTTTTGTTGTCTTCAGCAGGAAGCATGCGATGTTAAACGGTACTTATCCTCAGCTTATAAAGGGTTCCAGGGCTTACTGGAACACTGTTTAAGTTCAAACTCACAAATATACCTCAGTTGAATCCAATCCTTTGGAGTTACCTTCCTGGAGGGAGATTCCATCATTAAGATATGGGTCTTTAATAAACTGCAACTTGAATGTTACTGTGCACTCAAGATTACATTATCATAAAATGCAAGTTATTAGCAGACAGAAAAAGAACAAAGTATTTACTTATGGAACACCTTATGGAGAAGTTCTCAGTGTGTGGCAATCCCACTCTGAACCAGAACCTCAAGGTTTGAATACCAAACACCAGGACTTGACAGTCAAAGATTGGCTTTAGTAATGGAGCCAAACAGACTGAGCCTCTACCTGCTGTGACAAAGCTGCTCCTTTAACAAGGTTATGCTGCCCTTGGCTTTTCTTTCGGAGAGGTTGTAAAAGACACAGACTCCAAAACGTCTGGGGTTGAAGGGTTTTAGAGCCAGTTTGATTACAGCTAACAGATACTGCCTCTGACAGAAGATTTTCAAAGTTTTTAAAAAAACACTTGGACAATGAAAGGGGAGTGGCCAGTTCTCCCAGCTCAGCTTTTCTTTGGTTTGGTTTTTAGCAGTAGTGTGGAAAAAGCTGCTGTACCCAAAGATCTTTCTCTGACTTCTCTCCTGTACAAACTAGCTGTTTGATTTTACCTTTTGTGCCAAGGGGTGTCTATGGGGATTGTTGCAAGTATTTTGAAGTATTTTAGGATAGGATACGTTATTCGGTATTCTGTTCTCTTTTGTTTGTTTTATTCAGTAATCTTGTAAATAAACTCTGTTTTGTTTAAAACTAATTGGTTTGATCAGCTGCATCACTCCTGGAATATCCTCATTACAACTGCTTAAAACAACAAGCAAAGTTAGGGTTTGGGCCACTTTCTTGAAATGTTTTGAGGGGGTCTGGCTTGGTCCATAACATCGCGAATCATTCCATTAGATGAAACCCAAAACAAAGCAAATACTTGCAGACGGTATAAAACAGGACAGGAGAGACCATTTCTGGTGCAAACAGAGAACCAACTATATTTATCAGACAGAGAGGTATGCAGCAAATTGAATCGCAAGGAGATCTGCAACACAACTAATCCTTTAATTAGTACACCAGGTAAGGATTAGAAATATTAGGTTGCACTAGATTATATGGGGTATGTGCCAATCACATTAGACACACAATGGACAATAAACTGATGGGTGCTACGTCTCCTGTTCTTGCCTGGGAAAGAAGATTGTCATTCCCTATCCTTTAGGATGACTAACATTATCATTTTCTCCAGCTTTTAGGTTCTAAACGAAGGTATAATTTACATTGCTGTGTCAAGGCTCCCACATAGAAAGCGCTTGCTTTGACTGAGAGGCAACTCCACCACTGATTCTGTCTAAGTATAACAGGTCTTGGATTTGGAATTCCCTGACCCACCCGATCTGCGTCTGTGACATATGCAGAAAGGCGACCAGGAAGACCTGAGAAATTGTCCCAACATCATATTTTTCAAGCATTCTCAGAGTGTTGCCCCAAAGATTTCTACCCCAAATGGCTTCCTTCCCTGTGCTGCCTTCATGCTGCCTTTTTTTTAAATTAACCTGTTTCAACATGATGGCCACTGAGTGTATCAGGAAGATTGACTTGAACTCCAACCTCTATCCTGGAGGTAGGAATACTACCACCCTGGAGAAAGTGAGGACTGCAGATGCTGGAGATCAGAGCTGGAAGTGTGTTGCTGGAAAGGTGCAGCAGGTCAGGCAGCATCCAAGGAGCAGGAGAGTCGACGTTTCAGGCATGAGCCCTTCTTCAGGAAGAAGAAGCCCTGAAGAAGGGCTCATGCCTGAATCGTCGATTCTCCTGCTCATTGGATGCTGCCTGACCTGCTGCGCCTTTCCAGCAACACATTTTCATACTACCACCCTGCCACAAAACCCTTAATGCCGTATTTATAGTGAAATTCTACTGTATGAGGAGCTAGAAAGCAAGTGTGAATACATTTGCCCATCACCTTTAACAACTGCTTAAAAGCTCTCAATAAGAACTACTAACTCCAAAAATTAATGTTGGAATTTTGTATTGAGATCAAGAGAAAATATATATTAAAAGCAACTGGCTAAACTATCACTTGCTAACATAAATTTTAAAATGTCGTAACCCTGGTGTGCTGAGCAATTTTAATGTGTCCATGTTTAAATATTTGTTGATTGGGGATAATTTACTGTTCAGCCAAGATTAATAATTGACATAACTTTCAGAGTATGTGACTATCTTAAAGAGACACCAGTTCACGAAAAATAGTTGTAAAAGAGACTAGTCATTGTTATCACACAAATTTTGATGTGTTTTCTTTTACAACATGAGGCTTATTCTCTGGCTATTTATGAAGATAATGCATAACAATAAAACATATTATTGCTTTATTCTGCTTTCTCACATATTGTTGCTGGTGTACAGTTTCACAGTTTAACAATGATGAGTACAAAGGCTATTCAGCCCCTCAAAACCACAATTCGTGGCTGATCTGTACCTAAATTCTATTGATGCTTCTTGATTCTATTATCCCTTGACACTAATAAGAATTTATTAATATCAATTTTGTAATTTTCAGTTGAACTCCAGAACTTTGGGGGAGAGAATTCCTGTGAAGAACTGCTTTCAGACATTATCCCTAAATGACCTAATTACATTTATTTTAATCAACCTGCTTGGACATGTTATGACATTTCCAATGTAGGTGGAAACTGAAGCCAAACCTTCTGGTCACTCTACTATTGTGCCACAAGACCTTTATTTATTTCTTTTCTTTTCTAGATAGTATATATCTAGAAGTATTCTTACATACAACTGAATATTCCTTTTTCCTGCATCACCAAATCACCCATGGTATGTTTTTAATCAATTAACCACAAGTAAATCACTTGTGTTTAAAAGGTAGAATCTCCATAATTTTAGAGGATCATAGGACTACTCTCGCATTAGAGAGAGACAATTGGTAGTGTTTTAACCTGAGGATCACCACACCTCAGGTGAGGGGAGAGGTTGAGGAGAAGAAGAGTCCTTCAGTTAATTCTGCTTGTGTGGGTAATGAATACACATTGTTAGCATCACTCACTAGCTGAGCTAAACAACCCTATGCCACAAGACTCTTATGGCTTGATTATAACATTGAGTTCTCCCTGGTCTGGATTTTCCACAGATGCACATAGTTCTCCCCATTTACCCTATTAAACCATTTAACCACGTTAAACACCTCAATTCAATCATCCTTTATGTGGCTGTACTCAACAGAATACAAGCTAAATTCAAGTAACCTCAACACATAAGTTAACCCTTCCTAACCTTGGTGTCATTCTGGTGAATCTCTCCTGTACCCTTTCTGAGACCAATATATCCTTCCTTTAGGTGTGTACCAAATCCTCTGACATCTGTATTTTGCATAATAGCATTAACTGATGTGTTATTCTGTCTCAGAGACTTTATGGTCAATGATTGTTCTGACTTCACTTTTATTCACACAGGCACACTTCAAGGAGAGCCAGAAAACAAGGAAGAGTAGCACTGTTGGGCATGTTTCATCTCACACAATCCAGAGACATTGAAACCAGTTGCATAGAAAGAGTCACTGCACAGTCACAGGCTATTCAGCCCATCATTTCAGTGCCAGTCAGAATGAGCTTTCCAGAATATCCCACATTTCAGCTCTTAGGCTGTAGCCCTATTGGTTCCAGCACCTCAAGTGAATATCCAAGTATTCTTTAAAAGCTACGAGGAATTTCTGCCTCCACTACTTTTTCACACAATGAATTCTAGACCCCAACACTGGCTGTGTGATAAAATTACTCCCCAGCTTGCCTTTATTCTTCTGTCAATTGCTTTAAATTTATTATTGACCCTATCTACGAACAGAAATAGGCCCTTTATATCCATTCTATTTAGGCCACTCAATTTTGCACACCTCATTTATATTTCCCCTTCATCTGCTGCGTTCCAAAGAAAACAGCACGAAACCTTCCTCAAAGTTCCAATTCACCATTCCTGATAAGATTCCTATGAATCTCCCTTGTACACTCTCAGGTTTGATTGCATCCTTCTTGTAATGCAATGACCAGAACTGGACATAGCAACAGCAGAGTGCTGGAATACTATCTGCCATCATCCTGGCTCATAAATCAGGAATGGAATCCGTGATCGCAGGCATGAGTCTGCTATAAGAGATAAATTGTTGTTTTGCTGCTGAACTTGACCCTGTTCAAGGTCAGCAAATCTGCACAAGACTTTCCATTCTTTCCTCGGAATCTGTAAATTGAGACAATTCTCCACTGCTTTGGCTGAGAATCTTTACATAGCCTAGGTTGAACCTTCAACTATCCTAAACTGTACAGCTTTGTTCATTTTGGAATATTCAGGCAAGTCCCAATGTTATCTAACTCAAAAAAGTGGTTATTGAATAATTATCCCTTTAATTAGTTATTGTTGTGTTTAAAGTTCACCAATTCTGGTATTCCTCAAATCAAAGTCTTCTGTCCCATGGGTAAATGAAGCATGACACTGTAAATTATATTTAATCATACACTAAATACTGAAAATTAACTGAACTGCTATTTTTAAAATGACATTTTATGGTTTATATTGTTTTATAATGGAAGCTATCAGCTTAGTGGCAGCAATTATATCACTTTGCTCTAAGTCCCTATTTTAATTTAAGACCCATTCCAGGGATTGGAGTTCCAGAATTCAGACCAATACTCCCCCCTGTAAACGCTGAGGACATGATATAGTGGTTAATTTTTATTGGCACTCTAAAATCACCCAGCAAGCCACTTGGTGATATAATGACAGGCAATAACTATCAGTAATGACCACGAGAATTGAATGAATGTAAGTGTAAAGCTCAGTTTGAAGCAGTCAGTCTAGAGGCGGGAAACCAAATGAATGAAGAGAATTTGAAGGTCCAGCAATAGTATTGTAAAGGGGAAGGGCGCTGGCACCAGGACTGGATAAAAAGCAACAGGCAACTATGGTGGTAAACCCAATGCATTTGAACGATTCTAAGGCAGAAAGCTTAAACATAAAAATGCCTTCTAAAATTTCACTCAACTTTCCTGAACAAGCTGCGAGTCTCGTTAAGTAGCCTTAGAAATTGTTACCTCACTGACTTTTACCACCCAGGATTTGTGCAACTCTAGAGAACAAGAATTTTGGCAAAAGCAAGAGCATTTAATGATAAATAATCCCATGTGAAAGAGGATCATATTGTCTTAATGACGTGTTCTAAATATAGCAAACTGCAATAGCCGAAACAAAAGGTTGTCACTCCAATGTTCAATTACAGGGATAGGGATCTATATTTAGGGTAGGAAGTTCACCTGCATCCCCTGCACCCCACCACCCCCCACCCCCAAAACAAGGTGCACTTTGCTACAACAGCAGACAGCAGTTCACCTGAGTTCAGTATATTATGGAATCATCTGAACAGCATCTCCTCAATCTAACAGTTCCTGCTTCCAGTAGTTGTTTTTTTTAGTTTGATCTGGAGTCATTTTGCTGTTATTGTTATTCACACAAGTTTTAATGTAGCTTCAATAATCCACAAATTAGAGCAAATTGTTTCCTCCTTAGCCCTTGGATTACGTAAACAGTAATGTCAAGATGTTCATAAACCTACAAAAACAAACCTACTGATTCTTTATTATGATAGTTTTTTTTCCTAAGATATAAAGGGCATGCATGTATGTAGCAGTTTTCATGTAGCTAGAGTTGAAATTGTTTCAGAAGCAAGACAGCTGTCCTCTGAATCATGAGTAACCAGAAAAATCAGCTGAGATCAACGAGTTGACTTTTTTCCCCTAATCTAAGCCATTTAATTAATTGTTTGAGAGCTTTTGGCACATAATCTGCTAGTCCTACACAACAATCAATGATGAGTAATATCAGTGCAAACTTTATATTTTCTAACCAACCTATTCAGAGATGTCATTAAACACACCTGGAGCTGAAGGGACTTGAATCCAAGCCTCCTGCCCCAGAGTTAGGCTACTACACTCTACCATAAGGGCCTTTGGAAGAAACTAAGATTTGATACCCAGACAGGGACTTGAACTTTCAACCTTCAGATTAAGAGTCTGATGCTGTATTGAATGAGCTATCCAGTCTCCCTCAATGCAAACTTTGGACTCACTTCAAAACTCCTACCAAATGCTATAGCACTCTCTACTTAACAGAATTGTCAAAGCACTTTCACTGCATGGATTGTGTGTGTTCAAGAAGGCCGCTTGACACCACCGCCTCAAAAGAAATTAGGAGTGGGCAATAAATGCTGACCTTTCCAACAAAGCCCATTTCCCAAGAATTTTTTTTTAGAAACTATAATGGTTGTGGCTGGGTTAGTGTTTTAACTGTATTCCTGGATTCCAGACTTGAGAACCTAAGTGATTCAATACTGCCATTGGCTGTGGAAGAACTGTCTTTTGGGACCTGATAATGCTGGTGATTTAAGAAGTGTTTACGCTGATAATAAATATTTTATATCTTTCATTCTGCATCTCTGAAGTAAATGCTCCCAGCTCAGTGCATAATTTAAATGTTTCACAGGGATTCTGCACAATTCCTAAGTATTCTTTCAGAAATATCTCGAAACGGTGTAGGTTCTCTAAGTAAATGTTGTTTGTTTCTGGCAGCATCATAACATTGAAAAAAACAATTAGAAGCTGAAGCTTTTGCATTTCTCAAAGTACTATAGAAATCTTTGTTGCAATTTGTTACTGTATAACTGAGCTGGGCTGAACTAAAATACACCACTACATTTTCTCTGTTTTCAATTATCATGTGTTTGAGATAAAAAGCAAAACTGCAAATTTTGAAATTGAAGTGAAAATAAGAAATCTTGAAATACCTTGAAGATAGCAGAAATTAATGAGTGAAGTCCCACACCACCTTTTCAGATCATCTAGAGGTAGGCTTTGTTAAAACAATTCTCACATCCTGAGATCCAGTAAGGGAAATAATCAAAATGGCCAATGGAATGTAGCTTTTACATCATGGGTGGAATATTGAAAAGCAGAAATAATGTTTCAATTGTTCAGGGCTTTGATCAAGTTCCAAAGTCTTGTGAAAGATATGTTGCCATTGAAGATGGTAATTTGCCAGAACAATAATCAACTTACCCACCACTGACGTCAGATTTACAGGTATATAGTTCCCAGACTTCTCCTAACAGCCTTTCTTAAATAAAGACACAACATTAGCCTTCAGTCCTCCGGCACCTCACCTGTGACTAGATGATACAGATATCTCCAATAGGGGCTCTGAAACTTCTTCTGAAACTTCCTGAGGGTGGTGGTGAAGGGTTATTTTTTAGACAAGGGGCCTGTGACCAGGTGTGTTGTGCAGGGATTGGTGCTGGATCCACTTTTGTCATTTACATAAACAATTTGGATGAGAATTTAAGGCAGTGTTGTAAGTTTTTGGATGACACCAAAACTGGTGGTATGCAGAGGAACCTCGATTATGGGCATTCGATTATCTGAATATCGGATTATCTGGCAAGATCGCAAGGTCCTGATGCTTGGCTGAACAATATTATCCGGCACTCCATTATCTGGAATTTGATTAACTGAACAAAATACTCTCCGCCCGTGTCCTTCGGTTAATGTCCCACCATTCCGCCACATTAAATTTTAGAGCCATGAAGGTGCTTAGCCATTTAAGAAATATTATTTATAAAATTAAGTAATTTTACTTACACGTCTACTCTGCATTTTAATTCTCTCAGTGCCTATCAACTGTTCTGGGAGTCTTTGATGACCCCAATGTGTTTATTCCACATTCCTTGTTTTAATTTTTGAACAGGTTAGCTGCTTTGTTTACTTTTGTGCATCATTCTAGTTTCTTTGAAAGATGCAAGGAAGGATATTCTCAGAAATTTACACTTGGTGAAAATGACGATCTTAAAGGTAAAAACTAGTGTAAGTGATGTAGTATAAATATAAGATATGCTCCTGTCAGCATAAATTAGTACCTGCCGAACGCAAGAGTCTTCCAACTTTTGAGTATTCCTTCCCCACAAAACATGTAGCCACATGCAGAAGTTGCTGAATAGTGGCTACAAACTATAGAAGCTATTACAGCTCAACTTATCTACTGATGTCATAGATGAAGTTCAACAAGCAGAAGAGTTAAGAAAAATACCTTTTGAAACTGCCACAAGATCATTAAGAAATCAAACATTTATGAAGTTGTGTGTCAATTAAGGATCTTCCAACTGTGAAAATAAATCTGCCATTACTGCATATTTTTAACAATTGTGCGTGTGTGTTGGTCATTTTACTGATTGGAGAACCAAGAGTAGAACAAGATTCCAATATTAGAAAAGAGTACAGTGGAATTTTAAATTTTTTTGCATCTATAACATTTGAAATATGAGACTGAAGACCTTGTTTTGCATTCCAGTTTCAAATGGTTCATTGTATGCTAAGCTTTACAAGGACAAAAGCAGTGTCCATTGAGGAACAGTGGATTATGCTGGTATGTAGTTGCATGTCCTTTTAAGGTTACAAGGTCCAGTTGCTGTTTACTGTTGAAGTGAATATTTGACTCACCTCTGGTCAAGCTGCAGAAAAGAAACTCTGACCTTGACTCAGCAAAGGAACTTGCAGACATAAGAATATAAGGTGTTGGCAATTTCAACCTCTCAAACTTGCTCCACCATTTAATATCATCATAGCTGATCTCATCTTAGCCTCAACATAACTCTCCTGCCCACTCCCCATAACCCCTTAATCCAATACTGATTGAAAATCTGTCTATCTTCTTCTTAGATTTATTCAATATATCAGCATCCATGCACTTTGGGATATTGAATTCCACAGATTCGCAACCCTTTGGGAGAAGTAATTCCTCATCTCTATTTTAAATATCACCTCTGAGCCTAAAGCTATGATTTCTCATTCTAAATTTCCCCACAAGGGAAAGCATTCGCTCTATTTCTTCTTTGTCAATCCCCCTTTTGCATCTTGTACTTCAATTAAATATACTTTCATTCTTCAAAACTCTATCATTAGGGACCTAAACTGCTCAATCTTTCCTCATAAGACAAACCTTTCAAGTCCTAATCTAGTGAAATTTGTCTGAACTATCTCCTACGCAGTTACATCCTATGTCAAGTACAGGGACCAAAACCATAAGCAATAGTCCAGAAGTGGTCTCAGCAATACTTGTACACTTGCAAGAACACATGCCTACTTTTATACTTCATTCCTTTAGCAATAAGCACCAAAATTCTATTTGCCCTCCTTATTACCTGCTGCACCTGCATACTAGCTTTTTGCAACTCAAGCACAAAGACATAACTGCGTTGAAGTATTTTGAAATTTTAGACCAACATGGGCACATTTTCCTGCTAATATTCTGATCCAACTTGTTGGTAATACTGGATAACTCAGATCACAGATTGGAAGCTGACTTTATTGACAATAAACAAATAAAAAACAAAATTTCAGGAGAAACTCAGCAGGTCTGGCAGCATCTGTGGAAAGAAAACAGAGTAGACATTTCAAGTTCAGTAACCCTTCATCAGAAATTATTGTTTTTAATGTTAGTTTTTTTTCCATTTATAGACTACAAGTTTTCTATTCCCTTTTGGTAACTAAGGAGGTCAATCACAAGTAATACTCCCAAGAAAACGGCAATTTTAATAAGTATTTCTAACAACTGTCAGGTGGCTCAGCTGGCTAGATAGTTGCTCGATTAGATTGATCCTAGTAACTCAGAGTTCAGTTCCCTCTTCTGACTGAGGTGTATTTGTGATCTGACTGGGACATGAGGGTGATGGGAAAGACAACTTGAGGCATTTTTAAGATAGATAAGGTAAGGGGCTGAAGGTTTAGAATAGAGGTGAGGAAACACTATTTCACCCAGTGGTGGGGATGTGGAACTCACTTTCTGCAAGGGTGGTAGATACAGAAACCTTCAAACATTTAAGAAGGAAGTCTTGTTACAGCTGTACCACGTATGGTCAGTCCACACTCGCAGTACTATATACAGCTTTGGCCTCTACTTTAAGGAAGGATATACTGGCATTGGAGGCATTTCAAAAGAGACTAACCAGGCTGACTTACCAAGAATGATTAGACATGTTGGGTCTTTATTCATTCAGTTTAGAAGAGTGAAGAGTGATCTTATTGGAAATACAAGGTTCTGAGGAGACTTGACAGGATAAATGTTGACAGGTGTTTCTGATAATGATAGAACATAGAACATAGAAAAATACAGCGCAGTACAGGCCCTTTGGCCCTTGATGTTGCGCCAATCCAAGCCCACCTAACCTACACTAGCCCACTTTCCTCCATATGCCTATCCAATGCCCGTTTAAATGCCCATAAAGAGGGAGAGTCCACCCCTGCTACTGGCAGGGCATTCCATGAACTCACGACTCGCTGAGTAAAGAATCTACCCCTGACATCTGTCCTATACCTACCACCTCTTAATTTAAAGCTATGCCCCCTCGTATCTGACTCCATATGTGGAAAAAGGTTCTCATGGTTAACCCCTAATCATCTTGTACACCTCTATCAAGTCACCCCTAAACCTTCTTTTCTCCAATGAAAACAGCCCCAAGTGCCTCAGCCTTTCCTCATACGATCTTCCTACCATACCAGGCAACATCCTGGTAAACCTCCTCTGCACCCGTTTCAGTGGCTCCACATCCTTCCTATAGTATGGCAACCAAAACTGCACACATACTCCAGATGCGGCCGCACCAGAGTCTTATACAACTGCAACATGACCTCAGGACTCCAGAACTCAATTCCTCTACCAATAAAAGCCAGTACGCCATATGCCTTCTTCACTGCACTATTTACCTGGGTGGCAACTTTCAGAGATCTGTGTACATGGACACCACGATCCCTCTGCTCATCTACACTACCAAGTATCTGACCATTAGCCCAGTACTCCATCTTCTTGTTACTCCTACCAAAGTGAATGACTTCACACTTAGCTACATTAAACTCCATTTGCCACCTTTCTGCCCAGCTCTGCAACTTATCTATATCCTGCTGTAACCTGCCACATCCTTCCTCACTGTCAACAACTCCACCGACTTTCGTATCATCCGCAAACTTGCTCACCCAACCTTCTAGTCCCTCCTCCAGTCATTTATAAAAATGACAAACAGCAATGGTCCCAAAACAGATCCTTGCGGAACACCGCTGGTAACTGCATTCCAAGATGAACCTATACCATCAACTACTACCCTCTGTCTTCTTCCAGCCAGTCAATTCCTAATCCAAACCTCCAACTCACCCTCAATGCCATACCTCCGTATTTTTTGGAGTAGCCTACCATGGGGAACCTTATCAAACGCCTTACTGAAATCCATATACACCACATCTACCATTTTACCCTCGTCCACCTCCTTAGTCACCTTCTCAAAGAATTCAATAAGGTTTGTGAGGCACGACCTGGCCTTCACAAAACCATGCTGACTATCCATGATCACATTATTCCTATCCAGATGTTCATAAATCCTATCCCTTACAATTCTCTCTAAGACTTTGCCCACAACAGAAGTGAGACTCACCGGCCTATAGTTACTAGGGTTATCCCTACTCCCCTTCTTGAACAAGGGAACCACATTTGCTATCCTCCAGTCTTCTGGCACTATTCCTGAAGACAACGAGGACATAAAAATCAAGGCCAATGGCTCTGCAATCTCCTCCCTTGCTTCCCAGAGAATCCTAGGATAAATGCCATCAGGCCCAGGGGGCTTATCTATTTTCACCCTTTCCAGAATTTCCAACACCTCTTCCCTACATACCTCAAAGCCATCCATTCTAATTAATTGTGACTCAATATTCACATCAGCAACAATGTCCTGTTCCTGAGTGAATACTGACGAAAAGTATTCATTCAGTGTCTCCCTAATCTCTTCAGCCTCCACACGCAACTTCCCACTACTATCCTTGACTGGACCTATTCCTACCCTAGTCATTATTTTATTCATGACATACATATAGAAAGCCTTTGGGTTTTCCCTAATCCTACCAACCAAGGACTTTTCATGTCCCCTCCTCGCTGCTCTTAGTTCTCTCTTTAAATCCTTCCTGGCTACCTTATAACTCTCAATCGCCCCAATTGAACCTTCATGCCTCATCTTTACACAGGCCACCCTCTTCCCTTTAACAAGGGATTCCAATTCCTTATTAAACCACGGCTCCCTCACAAGACCCTTTCCGCCCTGCCTGGCAGGTACATACTTATCAAGGACACTCAATAGTTGCTCCTTGAACAAGCTCCATATATCGATTGCGCCCTTCCCTTGAAGCCTACTTTTCCAAGCCACGCATCCTAAGTCATGTCTCACCGCATCATAATTTCCCTGCCCCCAGCTATAACTCTTGCCCTGCAATGCACACTTATCCCTCTCCATCACTAGAGTAAAAGTCACCGAATTGTGATCACTGTCCCCAAAGTGCTCACCTACCTCCAATTCTAACACCTGGCCTGGTTCGTTACCCAGAACCAAATCCAGTATGGCCTCACCTCTTGTTGGCCTGTCCACATATTGTGTCAGGAAACCCTCCTGCACACATTGGACAAACACCGACCCATCTAACGTACTCGAGCTATAGCTTTCCCAGTCAATATCTGGAAAGTTAAAGTCCCCCATAACAACCACCCTATTACTTTCACTCTTCTCCTGAATCATCCTCGCAATCCTTTCTTCTACGTCTCTAGGACTATTAGAGGGCCTGTAGAAAACTCCTAACAGGGTGACTTCACCTTTCCTATTTCTAACCTCAGCCCAAACTACCTCAGATGGCAAGTCTTCATCCATCGTCCTTTCCACCGCTGTAATACTATCTTTGACAAGCAATGCCACACCTCCCCCTCTTTTACCCCCACCTCTGACCCTACTAAAACATTTAAACCGTGGAACCTGCAACAGCCAATCCTGTCCCTATTCTACCCATATCTCAAACTAAGGAACATTATTACAGAATAAGGGGATACTCATTTGAACTGACATATAAAGCAATTTCTTCTTCCAAACAGTAGTGAATGACTGAATTTCTTTATCCCTTTCAAGCATTTGTCAAGGCTAATCAGTGAAAGTATTTAAAAAGGAGGTAATTGATTTTTGAACTTTGACAGTTAATGGCTACAATGAGCTGCTGTGTAAGAGGGCTGAGGCCTATGGCAGATCAGCTATGATTTTATTGAATGGCAGAGCTGGCTTAATAGACCAAATAGTTAACTCCTGATCCTATTTCTTATGTTCTGACATTCATTGTGTTCTAATTATCTAATAAAACCTGAACAGTGACAGGGAAGTTCACCCTCTGGCCCAATGCAGAATTTTACATTGACATGTGGACTGTCTGTCAATGAGCTCAGCAGCAGCCAATTGGTCCATCATGACTCTCCCAGCTCTTTGAAAGCAACACAAAGTAATCTCACCCCTACTTACTTTCCCATTGTCTAGAATTTTGTTTTTTTTTCAAACTATCCATCCAATCCCTGTATATGTTACACTGAGGAAGTTATGTCAGATTCAAAACACTAACTGCCAAACCTGCTGAATTTCTCCAGCACTTTTGTTTGTTTCCCAGCATCCGGTATTTTGCTTTTATCCAACATGTAAATATAGTTTATACAAAAGTCAGCTTCTCTGTTACTTTTCCTAAATTACTACTAATATCCATGTTTCACCATGTTAAATTGAATGTGACACCTTTTATTTGGGTAATCTAAATGGCTCAGTAGCAGCAGCGTGTACTGTCGACAAGATGCAATACAGAAATTCAAAGATCCTTGACAGCACCTTCCAAACCCATGACCACATCCATCTCGAAGGACAGATACATGGGGACAGCACCACGTGCAAGTTCCCCTCCACCCTGACTTGGAAATATCTCGGTTACTCCACTACTGCTGGGTAAAAAGCCTGGAATCGTCAACCCACAGCGGTTCAAGAAGGTAGCTCATCACCTTCTCAAGGGTAGCTAAGGACGCCCAATCCCACTAAATAAAAGTGAAATTCAAAAAAAAACCCGTGAACTGCTGGCAATCCGTTGAGTAACATGTGCCTTACATAACACCAATAAGTAGGAAGCAACACGAGCGGTGCAGAGGGTTGGTCTGGAAGAAACAAGCATGAAAACAGCAAATGGAAAAGCCTCATTCGTTGGTGAGAATTGTGTTTTACATCGAACGTTGCATTGATGCGTTTTAGTTTAAAACGAAGGCACTCAGAACTCATGCTGGAAAATCAGCTTTTTTTTTAATTGGCAGTTTGCATTCTCTGGTTGTGGCAATCGCACATCGTTTGAACCGGAATCATTTCATAATTGCTGGAATATCCAATAGAGATTTCACCTCGAATTCACGGTGCGTTGGTTCTAAGGTTATTAAACCTGGTCTCGGTGATTGCACACATTCTCAGTTACGACCGTGTTTGGGTAAAAATTCGCGCAGTTTTACAGATTTTCTGTTGACTGTGGTATCTGAGGAGGTTTTTGGCGCTGAACTGGTCAGCAACTGGTTAATCCAGTCTGCATCAATAAAGAACATTAAATCCTCGGGGGACTTTTAATGCCCTTCCGCCTGAACTGCAGTTTGACCTTCAGTAATGAAGTATTTTTCGGGTTTTTTTTTGGATTACTCAACCTCTCAGTAAATTTCCATCTTCGAGCTGTCTGAATGGAAACGGCTGCCAACACATAAACGTACTTTGCCCGCAAGTTGTCAAACTGTTAAATCTAATACTGAAGACACGCCTGTATGTTTTTCGAATTCTTTTCTTAAATGTCAGCAGCATCCGATAATGACTCACGCCCTTCCCCCTTCGTCTCCTCCGTTCAGACTGGTTCAGTTAAAATGATCTCCTACTGGGAGCTGCATGCATATGCAAAACACAAAATAATGTGAGTGCATAGCATTATAGGTGCAGCACCGTGTAACCAGTCGTTTGTTTTGAAGAAGGTTAATTGAACAGCCACTTGGAGGGCATAATTGTGCGGGGTTATGGGTTAGGAGTGTGTTTGTTTGAATAGCCCTTTCGAAGACTGAATGGCCTTCTGCACCATAACGTTCTAATGATTTCCATTAAGTTTTGCTTATTCTTACACACATGGGCTGTGTGTTTATGCAGTACAACCGGATGTACCTGTGTTAATCTTCTTGAGTTTAATCAGCTGAGGTTTCCGATGAATGAAAACAATGCAGTGGGGGGATATACTTTGAACCGACGTACGACTGCTCCTTTGCTCTGATTTGTTTTCAATGTTCTTTATTTTCCGCGGTTTTTCTACTGGTGCAACCCGTGAGCTACTTTCAAATTGATTTGTCTGGCGTTTTCTGCAGTGATGGTATTACCATGATTATAAACCGCCTCGAGCCTTTGAATTGATGAGCCTGGCCTATTCTTTTCAAGATCTGTTCAAAATGATCGCAGCTCCTGTATCCACGTGTAAATTGGTGCGGACAGTCTCGCACGCTCACCCTGCGAATTATGCAAAAAATTATGCTGGGAATTGCTGTAAACCCAAAATTGACATTGCTGGAAAGATAAATCCATGTTGTTCGAGGGATCGATCCTCGAGTTTCAGCATTCCATTCAAATAGACCCAGCAATACCCGCTTCCTGACACCTGCAGCCATCAATTTGAGAATAAAATGCTTTCTCTAAACATTTAAACTGTATCATGAATTCTAAATGATAGCTTCCAAGTTCGTCAGAGTGGTGTTTTTAAGTTTAATTGACCACAGTGGAAGGATTTGAGACGTTTTAAAGTGAGTTTTGATGGCTAACTAGTATCTCGATGGCCTTATTTAAATACTCTGAACTGCAGTCAAGAATACATCTTTATCATGAAAGAAATGACTATGCTGGAGATCTGAAAACAAAAATTGCTGGAGAAACTCAGCGGTCTGGTAGCATCCAGGGACAGAAAGCAGAGTTAACATTTCGAGACTCTTCAGAACTTCTGTAGATGCTGTCAGACCTGCTGAGTTTTTCCAGCAGTTTCTTTTTGTAAATCATTAGATTTGAATTGTGGGAATGTTTGCCGATATGTTCATCCTCAGTGCTCTGGAGCCTCAGCAGCGCTGCACAGGAGGGATATCACCTAGAAAAGAAGAGACGTTTTCAAATCAACTTCCCAACTCGGAGAACATACCCAGAACTACAACAACCGGCACCTGAGCTACACATCTTTACGCAAACCTTGAAAATCATTGAGACTGTCGGGGTTTTGTGACCAGACACTTGTCCCGAGGGGAGGGAGGATCTCCGCATGTCATTCACGAGCCTCGCCTGATTGATGTTTCAAAGAGGGAAGCGATCGAACGTGGTGTTGCCAATTGCGAGCGACCGACCAATCGTCTGCGTCTATTGGGCGGGGATCCCCACGGCCACGCCATCTACCGTCGTCTCAGGAGCGCGGTTGCCGCAGTAACGATGGTGACGCAGGAAGGGGGCGGGGTTTGGGTGGTAGGGGTGGAAGTGGTTCTCTCTGCGCGGCTATAAGAAGGGCACTCCAGGCGAGGCCCGATGTTCAGTCCGCCGGTCCCAGGTAGTAGGAGAGACCGGCTTAAATTTGGAAGCGATTAATTACGCCCACCACCCCGTTCCCATTCTATCCCATTGTAGTCGGCTCGAGTGCTCCTGTGGATTGATACTAACATGGCTGTGACTGAAACCGCAAGTGACTTCACCTATTCCAAAATGAGAGGCATCGTCGTATTTCTAACTGGTATGTTATGTTCAGTCCTGTGTGTACAGTATATTAAATAGTTGCCCCACTTAAACAAAAAGGTCAGCACCCCTCTATTAGGAAGTGGGAGTTGTCAGCGCTTGACTGTAACTACGATAGATCTATCGTAGATTTGCCGAACCGATCGTTTAATATTTAAATATCTCCTTCTGAACAAGATGGTTATGATGTACGAAGTGTTGAAAATGTCTGTAGCCTTTTAGTCAACTCAGTTCATTGGTATTTTAAAACCGATGTGTTGTAATTTGGGGACTTCGATTGTTTCTTAATCGCGTTCAGTGTAAAACTGCAAGTTGCTGTAACCTAAGTGATATGCAACCTCCCAGCCTTTCCCGTGAATCATGAATTGGCAGAATCAGTTGCGTAACGTATTATAATGAACATTCCTTTCTCTAAGCATTTAAACTGTATCACGAATTCTAAATGATAGCCTCCAAGTTCGTCAGGGTGGTGTTTTTATGTTAAATAAATTTGACCACAGTGAAAGGATTTGAGTCGTTTTAAAGTGAGTTTTGATGGCATTCTTTTTAAACCCCCAGCATTTATAAAGCAACGTAAAATGGGCTTGAATGACTTCATACAGAAATTGGTCTCTAACCCGCAGATTTGCCAGCAGTAAGTGTTTTTATTTATTTTAACTTCAGTTAACTAGTAATCTTAATCCTCGAAACAAAAACGCTGAGGAAACTCGCGTCTGGCACGATTTGAGTAAAGAGTTGAGCTAATGTTTCTAGTCTGATACTGCGACTTTTATTGAAACAAAATCCTCTATTTTGGGTTAATCTTGAGTTGCATATCTTGGTTTTCTCACTCTCTCTAGTTGAAACCAATACGTGATGCAAGGCTAGTGTCTGTTGGATGAGGTATAAATCAGACATCCCAGAATATTACACTTTAAGAGGCGGCTCTCTGTTTTCTATCCAAAGCTGCTGCATAATCAGTATTCAAAAACAAAACTTGTCATTCTCAAGCTTTTGGGAGCTAGCTAGGCAAAATAGCTGCCCTGTCCACTGCACTGATGGGCATTGCTTTCGAAATACTTTAATGTCAACGTGTTTTTGTTGAGAGATTGTACTTTTTAAATATACAGCATCCAAATCAAACCTTGCTCATTTGGCTCATGCTATCACAAGTTTGGAATTACTAATCATGCTGAGATCTAGGAGATAGCGCCTCTCTCAGGCCATGACTGGGAAAGTAATATCGATTGGGAAAGTGTGCCTGAAAGTAGTAATAGAATTTGTCAGTGTCATTAATCAGAAAGTCCACTTGTTTTGCCTTTTTAATATAACCTGTGTTTGAATGGTCAGTGTTTAAAACTGTTAGGATTAGATTAGATTACTTAGTGTGGAAACAGGCCCTTCGGCCTAACAAGTCCACACCGACCCGCCGAAGCGCAACCCACCCATACCCCCACACTTACCCCTTACCTAACACTACAGGCAATTTAGCATGGCCAATTCACCTGACCCGCACATCTTTGGACTGTGGGAGGAAACCGGAGCACCCGGAGGAAACCCACGCAGACACGGGGAGAACGTGCAAACTCCACACAGTCAGTCGCCTGAGTCGGGAATTGAACCCAGGTCTCAGGCACTGTGAGGCAGCAGTGCTTACCACTGTACCATCGTGTCGCCCATAATGTTGTCTGTTTCTAGTATCCTATTCATCTTGAAACTGAACCACGTGTGTGCATGTATATATTTTGCAGCCCTGATGTTCGGGTTTTCTTACACATTGACCAAAGCCAGCCAGATGAGGCAGATGCCTATTGTAATTCTAACAGAGTGAGTATGTGTCTTAAGTTTTTTATTTTTAAATAAAATTTGAAAGTGCATATTGTCATCTGAATAGCAAGCCTAACAACTTTTAAACATTTTATTTCACTGCAGTCGAGCCTTGGTTCAGAAGAACTTGACCTTTCTACAACATATAGGTAAGACTGTTGAATACTGCTTTCTAGGTTTCGAAATATGTATATTCTGGTTCAATGGTTGACATCTCCTCGTCCATTTTAACAAAACCCATTAGCTTCTGGGCTCAAATCAAATAGTAATAATGGAGTGCTGATTTGTCAGATAGTTTAAAATTTCAAATTCCTGTTGAAAGTCTCAGAAGACACTAAGGACCCTGATAGAATGATCTTTAAAGAGCAGCAGTTTTTAGATTGTAGATCAATCACCGTTGAGTAGCTGTTTAGGAATCTAACTTGTGGTTATGCCAACAAAGAGCTCTTTTAGAAGAAAGACAAAGTTCTCATTCTTAATATTTCTTTCCTGATTAAAATTTCTTTGTACATACAGTGTGAAGCCTTCAGACTTTGACTACCTTCGAATAATTGGCAAAGGCAGCTTTGGAAAGGTTAGTGCAAGATTCTGATTGTTGTTTAATACAGTTTTTAAAAGGCAATATTAGTGTTCTTTGTCACTAAATTTTACAACTAATGCTTTAATCTGTCTTAATTTGTCCAAAAATATGCAGGTTAGGTGAATTGGCCATGCTAAATTGCCCGTACTGCTAGGTGAAAGGGCAAAAGTAGGGGAATGGGTCTGGGTGGGTTGCTCTTCGGAGGGTCGGTGTGGACTTGTTGGGCTGAAGGGCCTGTTTCTATGCTGTAAGTAATCTAAAAATCTAATTTATAATGGAAAGATGTATTTCTGAATCATGCAATTTGACAATGGGTGTTATTCTTTCTAGGTACTTCTTGCCAAGCACAAAGAAACCGAAAAATATTTTGCAGTAAAAGTTTTGCAGAAGAAGATGATTCTGAAGAAGAAAGAGGTGAGGTTCCATCACACTTTTTTTAAGATTGATTGTAGGGAGAAGTGATAGAGGGATGATGGAGAGTTTGGGACAATAATTCCTCTTTTAGGTTTACTCTTAAAACTATTAATGTTTGACGATCATAGAATGTCAAGGTTAAACCTGTATTTCTCACACTTCTCCAATGCTGCATGAAGCAACAAACTTCAGATTCCCCTTCATTATTACTGACCTCTGGTGGCCATCAAACAAATGGTTGAGACTGTAAGAGTTGCACTTGCTAAACCTTGGCTTAGCATACTCCAACATTACTCAAGCAGAAAGTCTTATTGTTTAATTAGGGCTGCTGAAATGAACCAAAAATTGCTCGA
Source organism: Hemiscyllium ocellatum (assembly GCF_020745735.1). Classification (NCBI taxonomy): domain Eukaryota; kingdom Metazoa; phylum Chordata; class Chondrichthyes; order Orectolobiformes; family Hemiscylliidae; genus Hemiscyllium; species Hemiscyllium ocellatum. Next base: position 44,317,972 of record NC_083430.1, read on the forward strand.
ACCCCTGTCTAGGTCAGCTGACTTATTGTTTCACTAACTTTTTTGCCCCAAATTATTAATTACAATTATACTGTTTCAAGACCTGGCTAAATGTTTGTATTTCCTTCTCAGCAAAAACATATCATGGCTGAACGCAGTGTCCTTTTGAAAAATATGAAGCACCCTTTCCTAGTAGGGCTTCACTATTCCTTTCAAACTACAGACAAACTCTACTTTGTCCTGGACTATGTGAATGGTGGTGAGGTAAGTAGATTTCACAAAAGTATTTCACTGATGCTCGTAGCATTAAAGTCCTTAATATCGCACTCTTCTAATGCTTATCCATACCAGTTATTTTGCCAAGCCATTTGGGTTGGCGTCTTAAGTTGTGTCTTGATGATAAACTGACTTTGGCTAGATTCCTGCCTGGATTACTTATTCTCTGATTCCTGATGGCATTTTGAGAATTTCCAGCTGGCAAATTTTAAGGTTGGCTGCAATATCCTCTACAAACAACCCATTGACAAAGATTTTTACTTTGATCGTTTTGTGTTTTTTTTGTTTTAAGGATGCCGGTTGCTTGTGATTTCATATTTTTTGATGTGATGCAAGACCATTTAATCGTATTCAACTGAGCACTTGATTTGCAAATTAACTCAACTGATTCAAATCACTTTTTTAGTTACTCCATTCTCTTTCTGCTACCATTTTGAAGCAAGTGCTTGTGTGCTCAGTTTTCCTATGAGCATTGCATGGTACATTGGGAAAGTTCTCTTTATTCTCAGTATCTCTGGGCAAATTTCAGTCTGTGTAGCTAGGCAAATTGCTTTTCTCCTTCTTCCTTATTGGGGTTAGGACAGATTTTCCCTCTAATCAGAAATGTATTTTTTAGATGTGTGTGACAGCTGTGATAAAATGTAGAAGTTATCGAGTACAATTGGTGACATTGTTTCGGACAGAATAAGTACGGGAAGTAAATTTATATAAGGTGGAAGATTTTTGATTTGATTTATCATTGTCACATGTACTGAGTCCCAGAGACGAGTATTATTTTGCATACTCTACCTAGGGGCTGGGGTGAAAATATGGGCTTGCCTATTCAAATTCTTAACTTCATATTCCAAATACATTAAAATTTTTTTGTTTTCCTGAACAGTGTTAGTGTTTTTTGACCATTCAGTGTGGTGTATTCGATCTTCTAAGGCAAGTAGCTGATTAGATTCCCTGCAGTATGAAAACAGGCCCCTCGGCCCAACCAGTCCATCTCCCCCTCCTCCTCTTCTTTTTTCTTACCCCCCCCCCCCCCCCCCCCCCCCAAAAAAAAGTAACCCACCCAGATCCATTTCCCTACCCTATATTTAATCCTGACTTGGCAATTTAGCATGACCAAGTCACCTGACCTCCACATCTTTAGATTATGGAGGAAACCCATACAGACAGGGGGAGAATGTGCAAACTCAGACAGTTGCCAAAGGTTGAAATTGAACCCAAGTCCCTGTTTTATGTGAGGCATTGTGTTAACCAATGAGCCACCGTGCTGATCATGGTAAATGTTTGGAATATTAACTTTTTTTTTCTTTTTTTAAAAGCTGTTCTATCACCTTCAACGGGAACATGTGTTCCTGGAACCCAGAGCAAGGTTTTATGCTGCAGAGATTGCCAGTGCTCTAGGCTACCTCCATTCCCTGCATATTGTTTACAGGTATGTTACTGTGTCTGTAACCAACAGTTTTTACATGTACATGAAAGCTAAAATTTTTACTTTGTGCAATTGAGTGATATACCTCCTTGATGAAGTTGTGGGCTGACCAGTTAATTTTAAGTTAATGCTAAAATGCTGACTAGTTTTAGGGTATCAACAGGTTGCGTACCATAGAAGGTTAGATCTCATGGAATACAGGGAGAACTAGCCATTTGGATACAGAACTGGCTCAAAAGGTAGACAGAGGGTGGTAGTGGAGGGCTGTTTTTCAGACTGGAGGCCTGTGACCAGTGGAGTGCCACAAGGATCGATGCTGGGCCCTTTTTTTTTTGTCACTTACGTAAATGATTTGGATGCGAGCATAAGAGGTACAGTTAGTAAGATTGCAGATGTAGTGGAAAGCGAAGAGGGTGATCTCGGATTACAACAGGATCTTGACCAGATGGGCCAATGGGCTGAGGTGGCAGATGGAGTTTAATTCCGATAATTGCGAGGTGCTGCATTTTGGGAAAGCAAGTCTTAGCAGGAGTTATACATTTAATGGTAAGGTCCTAGAGAGTGTTGCTGAACAAAGAGACCTTTTGAGGGCAGGTTCATAGCGACTCACTTTCAAGGAGCTGGTAGATAGGATAGTGAAGTCGTTTGGTATGCTTTCCTTTATTGGTCAGAGTATTGAGTACAGGAGTTGGGAGGTCATGTTGCAGCTCCACAGGACAGTGGTTAGGCCACTGTTGGAATATTGTGTGCAATTCTGGTCTCCTTCCTATTGGAAAGATGTCATGAAACTTTGAAAGGGTTCAGAAAAGACTTGCAAGGATGTTGCCAGGGTTGAAGGATCTGAGCTAGAGGGAGAGGCTGTACAGGCTGGGGCTGTTTGACCTAGAGGGTCAGAGGCTGAAGGGTGACCTTTAGTGGTTTACAAAATTGAGGGGCATGGATAGGACAAATAGACTTTTCCCTGGGGTCAGGGAGTCCAGAACTAGAGGGCATAGGTTTAGGGTGAGAGGGGAAAGATATGAGACCCAAGGGGCAACTTTTTTTTCATGCAAAGGGTGGTATGTGTATGGAATGAGCTGCCAGAGGACGTGGTGGAGGCTGGTACAATTGCAATATTTTAAGAGGCATTTGGATGGGTATATGAACAGGAAGGGTTTGGAGGGATATGGGCCGGGTGCTGGCAGGTGGGTCCAGATTGGGTTGAGATATCTGGTTGGTTGAAGGGTCTGTTTCCATACTGTACATCTAACTCCTGCCTCTTTTGTAGTTAATATTGTCTTGCATGTTTAAAAACCTTTCTTATGCCATGGGTTATCTTGAGCCATATTTTCTAAGTTGAGGTTATTTTTGTCTATAATGCCTAAGGACTCTTTTTTTTCTATTCTATTCTTTCCCCTCTCTTCCCCTAAGGACCTAAAAAAGTATCTGTACTCCTGCATTGATTTAAGTTATTAACCATCCATGTTTTTAATGCAGAGACTTGAAACCTGAAAACATTCTCCTGGACTCTCAGGGCCACGTAGTGCTGACGGATTTTGGCTTGTGCAAAGAAGGAGTAGAACCAAATGGAACCACTTCCACATTTTGTGGTACCCCAGAGGTAAGTGACAGGAAATCTGCTTCCTATGGTGTGGCATTATAGAATCCGTTTTATAGTACAAGAAAGGCCATTTGACCCAATATACCTGCACTGGTTCCTGAAAGAGCTACCCAATTAATCCTGTTCTCCAGCCCTAATTTCGGAGACCCTCTTAAATTCCTCACTTTCATATCCTCCATACTCTCAGGCAGTGAATTCCAAATCTATAACTTGCTGAGTAAAGAAGCTTCTCACCTTGGAAATACTGAGTTGATAAAATGTGAAGCTGGGAAAAAGATGCACAGCTGGTCAAGCAGCAGGAGAGTTGGTGTCTTGAGTGGGATGCTTCATCAGGACTAGGGAGGAGAAAGGGGACTGAGTTCCTGATGAAGGGTCCTGCCTGAAATGTCCATCTTTTGATGCTGCTTGACTGTGCTTTTTTCCAGCTCCTCCTCCTCTCACTCCTGGCTATCCTGTTTACTGTCTTGAAATTGTGACCCTGAGTTACTGACACAGCAATTTAAAATTGTTTATAACTTTGGAGTTTTTTGAGGATGTAACTCTGAAGATGGACAAGGGAGATCCAGTAGATGTAGTGTACCTGGACTTTTCTGAAAGCTTTTGATAAAGTTCCTCATAGTTTACTCACTAACCTCCTTAGGGTGCATGGTATTGGGGGCAAAGTACTAGATTGGATTGAAAATTGGTTGGCTGATAGGAAACAAAGGGTAGTGATAAACGGCTCCATTTCGGAATGGCAGGCAGTGACCAGTGGGGTACCGCAAGGATCTGTGCTGGGACCGCAGCTTTTTACAATATATGTTAATGATATAGAAAATGGTATCAGCAATAACATTAGCAAATTTGCTGATGATACAAAGCTGGGTGGTAGGGTGAAATGTGATGAGGATGTTAGGGGATTACAGGGTGACCTGGACAAGTTAGGTGAGTGGGCAGATGCATGGCAGATGTGGATAAATGTATGGTTATCCACTTTGGCAAGAACAGGAAGGCAGATTACTACCTCAATGGAATCAATTTGGGTAAAGGGGCAGTACAGAGAGATCCGGGTGTTCTTGTACACCAGTCAATGAAGGCAAGCATGCAGGTACAGCAGGTAGTGAAGAAGGCTAATAGCATGCTGGCCTTCATAACAAGAGGGATTGAGTATAGAAGCAAAGAGGTGCTTCTGCAGCTGTACAGGGCCCTGGTGAGACCACACCTGGAGTACTATGTGCAGTTCTGGTCTCCAAATTTGAGGAAAGACATTCTGGCTATTGAGGGAATGCAGCGTAGGTTCACGAGGTCAATTCCTGGAATGGCAGGATTACCTTACACTGAAAGACTGGAGCGACTGGGCTTGTATACCCTTGAGTTTAGAAGACTGAGAGGGGATCTGATTGAGACGTATAAGATTATGAAAGGATTGGACACTCTGGCAGCAGGAAACATGTTCCCCTGATGGTTGATTTCTGAACCAGAGGACACAGCTTAAAAATACGGGGTAGACCATTTAGGACAGAGATGAGGAGAAACTTCTTCACCCAGAGTGGTGGCTGTGTGGAATGCTCTGCCCCAGAGGACAGTGGAGGCCCAGTCTCTGGATTCATTTAAGAAAGATGGATAGAGCTCTGAGTGGAATCAAGGGTTATGGAGATAAGGCAGGGAGTGGATACTGATTAGCCATGATCATATTGCATGGCGGTGCAGGCTCGAATGGCCTACTCCTGCACCTATTGTCTATTGAACATTTCAAAAAGGTCACCTCTTAATCATCTCTGTTGCAATGAGAATAAGCCCAATTTCTCTAATTCTTTCCTTGATGTAAGCGAAGAGGAATGTTAGATACCATTCTTGTAAATCTCCTTTCCACCTACAGGGTTACTGAACATCATTGCTTAAAGTGCCCAGAACCGAATACATTACTCAAATGTGGTCTGACCAATGATTTGTAAAGACATAACATCACATTGGATTCTTGGGTTTAGAAATGGAGACTATGGGCTTTAACAACTGTTTGTTTCAACTTGCCTGGCTACCTTCACACCTTCATGTGAACCCAAAGATACTTATGTTCCTGTACTCCCCTCAAAGTTGTACCATTTTTGAGCCTGTTTTCTGTTTCTTCTACCAAAATAATATTACCTTTTTTTTTGTTTCTCTGCATTTGAACTTCACCTGTCAGGTGTCTGCTCATTTGACCAATGTGTCAATGTCTGTTGTTTTTAAGTTGCTCAGTGTCATCTTCTCAATTCATTGTTCTTCCTAGCTTAGTATTGTCTGCAAGTTTGAGATTTTTGCCCTCCACCTCCATTTCCAAATCATTTTGTATAAAGCAGAAAAGTAAAGGTTCCAACACCAATCCCTGGTTGACACCACTTTCAGCTACATTCCAATCTGAGAAACACCCATCAATACCTACCCTCTATTTCAGCCAATTTCTAATCCATGTTGCCAAGGACCCATCAATCCAAACACTTCTAATCTGCTACCCAACCTGGCATGAAGCACCACATAAAGTACTTTGAAAATCCAAGTATATAACATCAACACACTACCCTCATACACTACCAATGTCCCCTTGTCAAAGAACTAATTTGTCAGACATGATCTGCCCTTGATAGACATGTTGACAGTCTGTCTAGCATTAACGTATTTTTGTGTATATTTAACCTAGACCTATGTTGTCACCTCCACCAACTTCCCCACTGTCGAGCACTCAGTGCAATCCTCAATAACTTGCTATCGCATTAATCCTGAGGAAAGCAAATGTATGCAAATAACTGGGAAAGATGTCCTCTAATTGGCTGTCCTTGTAAATATTAGTGAGTCCCTTTATGAACAATGTTTGGAAAATTGGGTATCTGTTTAACAGAACAGTCCACAAATCTCAAATGGTTTCCTCTCTGCATACATTGTGAAATTTTGAGGTGGGTGGTGCAGGATAATTGAATCAATCATCCACTTCATATTTTTGGAGCAATTGTATTTAAAGTCTTTTGTAGTTTTATCTTGGAGGATTTGGAGAACCCTCATTTAACAACAACAAATTTAAATAGTGTTTCGATTTGTAATGTGATTGTCAACTTTCCTTTCCATTTCCTGATGGGAGCCAACATTCATGAAGTGGCCCAGTACTAGTTGAAATTATCATAGCTAGGACTTGGTTTGGGAGGAGTGCTTGAAGTATGTAATACCAAAGCACGGTGGCACAGTGGTTAGCACTGCTGCCTCACAGCACCTGAGACCCGGGTTCAATTCCCGACTCAGGTAACTGACCGTGGAGTTTGCACGTTCTCCCCGTGTCTGCGTGGGTTTCCTCTGGGTGCTCCGGTTTCCTCCCACAGTCCAAAGATGTGCGGGTCAGGTGAATTGGCCATGCTAAATTGTCCGTAGTGTTAGGTAAGGGGTAAATGTAGGGGTATGGGTGGGTTTCGCTTCGGCGGGTCGGTGTGGACTTGTTGGGCCGAAGGGCCTGTTTCCACACTGTAAGTCTAATCTAATCAAAGAGCAAGATATCTTGTAAATGTCTCTAATATAAATACTTGTCTTTCAGTATTTGGCACCTGAAGTGTTACAGAAGCAATCTTATGATCGAACAGTTGATTGGTGGTGCCTAGGATCTGTGCTGTATGAAATGCTGTATGGATTGGTAGGTATCTGCTATCCATGACCTATTGGGTTTAATTAAAGGCCAAATGAATTCTAATGTATTTACTTGCCTTGGAATTGCAAACATAGTCCTGCATTTCCAAGAGGGACAGATGGTTAGATTAGAGGGTAATGTCTTTTCAATAAATGCTTATGGGTTCAAGTCCCACTCCAGAGACCTGAATGTATAATGTAACCTGGCAAATCACTACAGGACTTGGAGTATTGCTCATGGTATCATATTTCAGATGAGGTTAAACAATGGACCTGTCTGTTTTTTTTAGATGTAAAAAAAATCTTTTCCCCTATTCTTTGGATATGAGGGGTAGCTGAGGTAGCTTCCCCTGTCTGGAGTACCACCTCCTGTTGGCAGCTAAGACTAAGAACTCCTATGCTTAGGTTGGGCTCTGCACTTGCCGGAGCCCAGCTGCCTTGCTGGAATTCAATCCAATATCCAGAGCAGGGACTGTTTTGAAGTGGCATTTAGCAATCTCCTGGCTAAGATCTGAATGTTAATTCTGAATAATAGATTAGCCTAAAATAATTTGCAGAAGTATTTTCTTTAGAGTTCACTTTGCTCTGATTTAGAATACCTTGGATAACATCTGTTTTTAAAACATTTATCAACAGTTCAGAATATCCAAAACATTTACAGGATGCTGTAAAAAGAACTGTGATTAAACCCTTAAATCAAACCACTTTATAAGTGTATAACGTTAAGGACTGTGCTCTGACTTAGACATTATATGTGAATACTAAATATTCATGACATATGATCCTAGGTATACCAGCTCTGCCTTGTAGCTTTAAATTAATCCTTCCTTAATGTCTTGTCTACATGTGTCCAAGTTCCTGTGCAGTGTTCTTCTAGAATGTTCTACATCAACCCCACCCTATTCGTACAAACGCAGTGGTGTGTAGCTCATGACATTACAAAATTTCTCCAATCCCAATTACATGATGTAGAACAGTCAAATGTATACTGGAGCAATTGAGTAGATGAAGCATTATTAAAGTTGATTCTAAATGTGTGCAGGGAGAATAATTGGATTGCATTAAATTGTGTATCAGAGCACAACATTGCTTTGGGTTTTTAAAAAAAAATTCTTGCCTGCCCCAAACATTGACTTTCTTTCACTTTTTTTTTTCATCCTTTTTGATGTACTGAACCTCCGTTTCAATTCAAAAGCTGAGTCTGCATGCACATGTACTCATCCTACCCTTTGTGTTTCAGCCCCCGTTTTACAGCCGGAACACAGCTGAAATGTACAACAACATCCTACACAAGCCACTTCAGCTTAAACCCAATGTCTCAAACTCTGCCCAAGAACTCTTAATAGGACTGCTCCAAAAAGACCGAATGCAGCGACTGGGGGCAGAGAATGACTTTGTAAGTATTTTGTTTTGGGGCTGGGGAAGGCAGGGTTTTGTTTCATAAATTTTTAAATGGCAAACCATAGCATCCTTTGAACTTGGCAGAGGCAAGGTAACTTTTTAAAAAAAAAATATTAGTCACATTCTATTACCAGATACGTATCAATATAATGTCACTCAATTGAATCTCCTAATTTCCTTTGCACTCAAATTGACAAATAATTTATCCTGTTTCATTTTTAAGTCACAAACCTGACCCATCCTGTGGTGTTGCTGTCAGTTACAGCATGCAAGCACAAGAGCTACTGCATGATGACTGTGTATTCAATTTGCGTGTTTAGTTTGTACCCTGCATCTACTTTCCTAAGGGCTTTGACTCTCCTTTAAGATGCTGAGCATTTATTGGCATAAGCTCCTTGTCAGTCTAAATGGAATTGAGTTGTTTTCCCCTTGTGGGGAACCCTCCACTAAATCCAATCACTGACTGAATAAACTCCTTCTTTGTTGGTTAACATATTTTGTAATCCCTTTTCTTTGTATTTTTGGATGTCATTTTCTTTCTTCCACAGATGGAACTGAAGCTTCATTCGTTCTTTTCACCAATAAATTGGGATGACCTTGTAGCTAAGAAAATCTCTCCTCCATTTGTACCAACAGTGGTGAGTAGAATCTCCCAATATTTGACTATTCCAGTCAAAATGTATATGTTTGGGTGTGGAATAAGGAAAATTACTTCAGTTTTCTTTTACAAAAGAAAACCCTTCCTTCAATTTGAATTACTCTTAATTTTGGCTTCCATAGCTTTTTATAATGCCTTCCTCCAGTAGCTATTCTTGTGATATGAGAATAGATTTGAAGTGTTACTTTGTGAAGGTTAGAAAAGTTTGCCTAGTATTTATGCTTAAGTTCTCTTATTCATTATCTAGTTGAAGGGGTGGTGTAACGTTTTTTTAAGAGAGAATAACTCAAGCTGCTAAATCTTATTTCAAATTGAAATATTTCTCCTTACGCTTGTTTAACACTGGACTCCGAACCACCATGTAAAATCTATAGTGGATCAAAGGACTGGTTACCGGAATTTGGTTTGCTCCAATCTCTTGCAAATGTGGGGCGATCTCAGCTACTCTGGGCTCCCTTCAAATCGGCTTTTTATTCTTTGTTTGCAAGATGTGGGCATTCCTGACTAGGTCGCACTTATTGTCAATCCTTAATTGCAGTTGAAACTGGTGGTTATCTTCCTTCTAGAACTTTTCCAGTCCATATATAGGAAGGGAATGCCAGGATTTTTGACCCAAAACAATGAAATAGACCATCCTGACTTTCATCTGGTGTGTCTGCGTATTTGCTGCACCTGTCTTTATAGCTGCTAGGGTTTGCAGGTTTGGAATGTATTGGGTTCTAGATGGGAGAGTTTTTTTTTGGTCTGGATAATTTATCAGAGAGCAAGACCAGACCCATTCAACAGTGCCTTGCATGATTTTTAGCCTAAGGCTCAAAATTAGCCTTAATTGTTTGCCCCTAATCCATCATGCTAAACTGTTGTAGATACCAGTTTGAAGGTCTTCCTAAGATCAGACAAAGTTGGGTCTTAAGTTTGCAACAAGATGTGAGCAGCTGCTTCAATGTGATTACCATGGCATTTCATCCAGAATCTATTCATTTAACAATTTGAGCAAGCTATTCAATGCACCTCTATTCTTAATAAACTTGCTGCTTACATGCAGTTGGCAGGCAAACCCTTGTAAACAGCACAATGCTTGCTGTAGTAAAACAGGCTGTAAATTCTTGGTATTGCTATTTTATGGAAATTGTTTTGCAGTAAAAGGAAGATTAATGCGCTTTAGGAGTAATTTGAGGCATAATCTAACTTATCAACTGCTGTAAGGCACCTTGCCCGCTCCAGTTATCAATTGATAAGCATATTATTGTTGCAAATTTTAAGTGTGCAATACACTGATAGTGAAGGGTGTCAACATAAGGACACTTGGTACTCTTTCAAATAGCTGCTAATTTTGTTCTAGGTTTTGGATGCACAATCATTTCCACTTTCCACTTAAAGGTGTAGGAAGATAATAGCCATCTTTTACACTAATACCAACTTTTAGTTCACATTGTGAGGGCGGCTCTTATTTTGGATGGAAACTGTTGTGGCTACACATCAGGAATCTCAATCTCAGGCTGATTCACCAAGAATGCATCAATCTTGAGATTAAACAAGCAGGACTTTTTCTTTCAAAATTAAACTACTTTTTTTTAAAAGTTTTTTTTTCCCTCCACTCCTCCCAAGCCAGTACCTGAATACTTAAAGACTTGATTTCTGAATGTAATTATAATTTGTGGCCAGAATTATTTTGATAAGTTCTAAATAATTACTTGTATTAGCTGACAATATGAATTTTTAGTGACTGATTCATGCAAGGGAATCTTTTCTCCATTACAAGAACTTTTACTGTATTTTGTAATTTCTACTACCATTATCTGCATTAGTAAAGCAGTACCCCAACATTACCCTATTTAGACTAGTTGTCATGTGGATGCAATTTGTCTATTCATGAGCATGCTTATTATATATAGTGGGAATGTACCTGGAGTGCATTCCATAAGACATGGGAGTGAAAGTAAGGCCATTCGGCCCATCAAGTCCACTCTGCCATTGAATCATGACTGATGGGCATTTCAACTCCACTTACCAGCATTCTCCCCGTAGCCCTTAGATTCTTGTTGTCTCGAGGAATTATCAATCTCTGCCTTGAAGACATTTAGCGTCCTGGCCTCCACTGCACCCTCTGGCAATGAATTCCACAGGCCCACCACTCCCTGGCTGAAGAAATGTCTCCGCATTTCTGTTCTGAATTGACCCCCTCTAATTCTAAGGCTGTGTCCACGAGTCCTAGTCTCCTCGCCTAACGGAAACCATTTCCTAGCGTCCACCCTTTCCAAGCCATGCATTATCTTGTACGTCTCTAAGTCTCCCCTTAATCTTCTAAACTCCAATGAATACAATCCCACGATCCTCAGCCGTTACTCATGTTAGACCAACCACTCCAGGGATCATCCGTGTGAATCTCCGCTGGACATGTTGCAGTGCCAGTATGTCCTTCCTGAGATGTGGGGACCAAAACTGCACACAGTACTCCAAATGGGGCCTAACCAAAGCTTTATAAAGTCTCAGCACATCGCTGCTTTTATATTTCAACCCTCTTGAGATAAGTGACAACATTGCATTCGCTTTCTTAATCACGGACTCAACCTGCATGTTTACCTTTAGAGAATCCTCGACTAGCACTCCCAGATCCTTTTGTACTTTGGCGTTACAAATCTTCTCACCATTTAGAAAGTAGTCTAGGCTTTTATTCTTTTTGCCAAAGTGCAAGACCTTTGCATTTTCTCACGTTGATTCCATCAGCCATTTCCTGGACCACTCTCCCAAACTGTCTAGATCCTTCTGTGGCCTCCCCACTTTCTCAGTACTACCTGACTTCGTATCATCTGCAAACTTCACTAGAATGCCCCCAGTCCCTTCATCCAAATCATTAATATATAATGCAAACAGCTGCGGCCCCAATGCTGAACCCTGCGGGACACCACTTGTCACCGGCTGCCATTCTGAAAAAAACCTTTTATCCCAACTCTCTGCCTTCTGTCAGACAGCCAATCCTCAATCCATCCCAGTAGCTCCCCTCGAACACCATGGGCCCTCACCTTGCTCAGCAGCCTCCCATGTGGCACCTTATCAAAGGCCTTTTGAAAGTCTAGATAGACCACATCCACTGGGTTTCCCTGGTCTAACCTACTTGTCACCTCTTCAAAATGAAGTGCTGTTTCCTGTGGCATTTTAGTAGTCAGACAACACATCCTCAACAAACCTAGACTTAATGGATAGATCATCATCTTATAGAGATAACAAAGTATAGCACAGAACAGGCCCTCAGGCCCACGATGTTGTGCCGAGACTTAATCCTAATGTAAAATATAGTAACTTATCTGTCTTTAATAGACTCATTGTTGCAGAGGGCTGTGGAGACCTAGTCATTGCATTCCACAGATTCACCACTCCCAGCTGAAGAAATTCCCCTCTGTTCTAAAGGGTCATCCCTTCACCAAGGCTGTGGCCACAAATCCTTGGCTCTTCTGGTGGAAATAACAACATCTCCACATACACTACCAGACCTCTCAGTATTCTGAGTTTGAGAGACTCCTGGCCACATCCTCTGGGTCTGTACTTGCAAGAATTAAGTCCTTAACCATTCATGATCCCTTCATCCCTGGCCTCATTCATGTAAGCCTCCTCTAGACCCCCTTCAATGCCAGCACATCTATCCTTTACATATTGGGCCCAAACCTGCTCACCATATTCCAAATGCACTCTAACCAGAGCCTTGCACATCCTTAGCAGTACATCTCTGCTCTTGTAAATGAGTGCTAGCATTGCATTTATCTTAAACACTAACTGAACCTGCATATTGATCTTGGGAGTCTCTGTTCAGGATACCCTCAAGTCACTACTTGTGCTTCAGATTTCTGAAGCCTTTCCCATTTTAACCAGCTTCAAACCTTTCTGCTTCTCCAGCACCATCTCCTTGGGATGGCCACTGCATACACTTCTGTTCTGTTGTGTAGTGAGTATCTTCCACTGGAGACTGTTGCAAAGCACTAATACCTACTCCCTACCATTGCTTTGTTCCCATTATGACTTGTCCAGCCTCCCTTTCCAGCAGTCCAATATTCACTTGTGCTCATGTACCTTTGTCAGATATCTTTAAAAATCTTGTAATTTTCTTGCTATCTAGCTTATTTCTTCATCTCCAAGTTTTAGTTGTATTTTCTCAATCTCCAGCTTTCCACTAATCTTTCATGCTGTCCCTTTTTTTTTGCCTTGTCTTCCCTTTAGTATGTTTCCTCTATGGGATGAATTTTTGCCTTTTTTTGACTTGCTGCAAAATCTCCTGCCATTGCTGTTCCATGGTCTTCCCCATCCAATTAACTTCGATCAGCTCCTCCCTTATGTCTTTACTCAATTATTGCATCTGATTCCAGCCTCTCTTCCCTCAAACTGCAGGGTGAATTCTTTATTATGTCCACTGGTCCCAAGGGGTTCCTTGACCTGAAGCACCAAGTCTGCCTCATTTTATATCGAATCCAGAATTGCCTGTTCCCTAGTGGGCTTTACCAAAAATCGCCTAGACATTCCACCATTCCTTTCCTTTAAGATCTGCTGCAAAGCTACATTTCCCAGTCCACTTGCATGTAGAAGCACTCCCAAACTTAGAAAAGATGAGAGGCAACTATAATTACTATGTTTTGATTTACTTATTCCTCACCTCTCCCTACTGCTACGAGGCCTGTTCACAATTCTCAATGTCCGTCTTCCTTTTGGAGACACCTCAACTCTACCCACAGATTTTATGCCTTCCAAATCTGTCACTACTTACTAACACAGCTACCATGTCCCCATCTGACTACCCCAAAGATAGAATGTGTATCCTTGGATATTTCTAGCCCTGATCTCCTTGCAGCTACATCTGACACCCACAACTTCATACCTACCAATTTCAGTCTCTGCAACAAACTCCTTTGCTTTGTTTTGCATATGGAGGAATCTATATTTATCCAGCATTCAATTAGCCGAATATTGAATTATCAGGCAAAATAGCAAGATTCTGATGCTCAGCTAAAGTGTTATCTGGCATTTGATCCAGAATTTGATTTAACCAAATGAAATACTCCCTATCCATGTCCTTCAGATAATTGAGGTTCCTCTACTGTTTAAGTACAACACCATCAGTCTTCCATTGACTCTGTCCCCTTTATCTGCTTTGCCTGCAGTTAGGTTCCCGAGCCTTTCCATGCTGTGTAAAGATACATATTTCCCTCTTTTGTTAGTCTGATTGTACCCTACTTGATTTAAATGGGTCGTCATAATGTTTGAATAGCTATTGAAAGGACTTCATAAATGTATTTTGTCTTGAGCGCACATGCTCTAAGCGTAATCTCTATTTACTGTGATGCTGTGAAAAATAAAGCATTCATCCTAAAATTACTTTTTTTTTCTCCTTCAGTTTGGACCAACTGATCTTCAACACTTTGACCCAGAATTTACCGAACAACCTGTTCCAACCTCAGTTGCAAGTTCACCTGAAGATTTTCTGATTACAGCCAGTGCTCGAGAGGCTGCTGAAGCTTTCCTTGGATTCTCCTATGTTCCTCCTGGAGATGGTACCTACCTATAATAAATGAGGTCAAGTGTAATGCCCTTGTGTTTTAAATGGCAAAGAACAATCGAGGTAGAAACCTTCTCCACATTGTGCACCTTACATCATGAGAGCTGTCCTCTCAATCCCCTTTTTTGAAGAGTTTCTCTGTAGGAGTATGAATCTTCCTGTGTAGAGTTCAGGAAACCACTTCAGAGAATAGATCCTGTATACTTGCGTTCAAAGTTTTTGATATGAACTTTATGTACACAATTTTTCCCTTTCAGATTGGCAACACTATACAAAAAGGGCTTCATGAATGACTGAGTGTTCACCTGAAATACATCATGACTAAGTAGTACATTCGTCAGAGTTAATCATGGTAGATGACGTCTACCCAACCAGCAAAGTATGTCAAATATCGTACCAAAAAGCTCTGTCAATTTGAGCCACTGTAATAGCAGTCCTCTTCACACTTTTTGAATCCAAGAATTTGGCAGAAAAAGAACTTCTGAGATTTGTGAAGGAAAATGGCATTTGCTCACACAAGCCCATCCACAAAATTACCCTCAACAGACAGGAAAATGTCTTGCATTCCACACTGAAATGAAGAAGTTGTTAGTCTGGTCATTGACTGAATTAATGACAATAGTTAGGACCACTTGCGCCAAGAAAATTTATACCAGCATATCGAGACTTTACAAATGTCCTTCTTACACAAGAGTATATTTTATTATTTTAGACAGAAGTTGTGACACTTGAGGAAATTGTTGGTATTGCATGGACTGAACTCTTTTAGGCAGCAAAATTGCATTGAAATAAAGTTGAACAGCAGTAGCTGTAAGATGTTAACCTTTGACCCACAGAAGACTACAGTTCGTCTTTCTGCACAAAATGTAATGCAGTTACTTGTCTATCAGGTTAGATAAACACTCTGTACCAGATTGTTCCTAATTCTCTAGACTTTTCACGACATGATAGGAATCAAAGATTTTCTTTTAAATCAAGATGACTATCGGGCCATCACAATAACATCAAATCTGTCGATTTCAATCAATCTCAATGAATGGCATTTAAAAAGCGCATGCTATAGGAGGAAGGATAGATTTTTGAAAAGTGGTGGAGAATATGATTTTATTAAAGTATTTGTTTCTTGACAGCAATGATTGATAGAGAATAGATTGTCTAAATTAAGTTGTAATGTAGTTGGAAGAAGTTCATGTGATACTGATAAGACCATCCTTATGGGATGCGGCAGTAACATTAGCACATTCTGCTGGTACACAACTGAGGTTGCAATCTAGAAGTAACTATTCAGCAGCTTTTTAAAGGGTTAATACCTGCTGTCTTGATATTTCTTTCACATTTGAAAGATTTCTATTTTATTTACACATGTAAATAAAGATTCCTTGGAAATAGCTGAGGTGAGAGCAGCATTTAAAATGTGGTACATTTCTTTGAAACTGAAATATTTATTTATTTTCAAAATATTAGTGGTACTGAATTAAGTGCTGTAGTTGCCTTGTGAAACTAAGTTTTCAGTTGTATCTCTGGCAAAGATGACAGGTGTGTTTTAATGATGAGTTGACTCATTGTCACAAGCATTCTTAATGTACAGCCTGTAACTTTTTGAATGCCCACTTCCTTTTAGAGAAAGCAATGTACCTTCCATAACTTTAGAATGCATTATTAGCACCAGGATTTGTTTGAGATGAGTGAAGAATACTGCACTACATTGTAAATTATTTTGCCCATGGGGTGGTGATTCTGGCATGTTTTTAACTTAGTGACCAAAACTAGGTTTAATACTAAAGTGCAAATTTAATTGGAGGGGTGTAGCAGGGAGAAAGATTTGGCCTGTCAATGTTCCAAATTTTATTCCAAATGAAACAGCAATTTTTGCTACATGTAGCTACCACTTTTTTTGACCTTGCCTGTTCTCCAAATGGCTAATCTGAAAAGGTAATCTTTAGCTTTTGTGCACAAGGGTTTCTGGAGGACTGTCCTAAAGAGTTTAGTACATAAAGATATTAGTGTATTCCTTTTATTTGGATGAACATATGAAATTAAGATCTGTAGGTATGTTGCATCATTATAAAATGAGATCAGCCATCTGTGTTTATTGACCCTGAGAATTGCAACATGTATTTCAAATCTTATAGTTTTATAATGGACAAATTGTGATTGAACCAATAAACTGGATCCTCCTTGCAGCAAAGATCAACTAGTATGTTTCACTTTTTTTCTTCTTCCCACCCTCTCCACTTGAATGAAGGGCAGGGGCATGCTCCTTGACCTTGCTCTAATAGTGGTCTCTACTCTAATTCCTACTGTCTACTCCTGACTGAAATTGGTGCTCAGATATACTTGGAAAGCTGACCCTGTGAGGCAAGCATTTTTTTCTGTATTTCAATCAATGGAGCTGTCAGGGGCTGCACAGAGCACTTATTGCTCGTAAGAGTCACTCTGTTGCTGAGAGTCTGGAGTCATCTGCAGACCAGACCAGGTACAGATAAGTTTCATTTCCCTCAAGGATATTTAGTGAATCAGATGGATTTTGATTGATAATCATTATCAAATTGCAGATTTTGATTGAACTCCAATTCCAACTGCTGTGGTGGGACTTGAACCCAAGATGCCAAAATTTGTCTGTCTTTGGGTTAAATGTCAACTTAAAATACCACTTGACCATTGCTTCCCATAATGCAGTACATAAAACCTAGATTAAACACTGGCTCAAAAGCTCTATCAAAGCTTAAACCTTCTGCCATCTCTTCCCCATCCACCAATGCACAAATAATTTCCAAGAGGCTGGAAATGGATGAAAACATGACCAAATTGAAGAGGAGAATGAGGAGGTAAATGTAGTGGAGAGGTCATCTTTTGGCCCACATTCTGATCGTTTTTAAAACATCTTAGATTGTAAACTACTGTGCGCTAAGATTTTTCACACCCAATCATCTTTATTTCCTATTTATTTCCAGCTGTCGATAGGCCAGTATTGCTGCATAACAATAACTAGAGCTATTAGCATGAAAAGCACCTGAATACAGACCTCTTATTTGATTTAAATCCTCATTGTCAACATATCAAAGAGTGTTGCAGCTGGGTTCCAATAAAATGTGATTTGCATTGGTCACCAACATTCATAAATGAGGGAGGAGAACACAGGACAAAACACTACATTAATAGCTTCCAAAAATGTACAGGAGTCAAGCTCCTGGAATTTGAATGTGACAAGGGGTTTGAAATTTCATTGAATTTAGTTGTTCCAGATGCCTTTAGGAGGAAGCCAGGAAAGTGACAGTTTTAATGTTTGGAGGAGCCAATCATGTTGGACTGGGGTGGACAAAATTTAAAAATCACAATACTAGATTATAGTCCAACAGATTTATTTGGAGGTGTTGCATCTTAAGGTTTTCTTAAGCAGTCTTGGAGAGGTTCCTTTTTTTTAAAAAAAACAGCAACTCCAGCAGAGATCAAGCATAGGCCAGTGCTGTAGGTTTTCTGGAAATTTATGCAGTCCATTCTGTTAAATTCCTTTTATCCACACCTTAAAGCTCCCAGAATGAATACATTAAACACTCACTGAGCTAGCTGACATGTAATTTAATTGGTCATATAGAAATTCTAAATCATGAATGATAAAGCAGCAGCTGTCATTTATAGGCAAGCATGTAAATAGCAATAGACAAATCCGAACAGGATTATGGGTCACAGGTGAAGAAACAACAATTATGATGTACCTCCAGCTCGGCGAACAGAACCACTACAACAAGCACCTGAGCTACAAATCTTCGCACAAACTTTGAATAATGTACCTTTAGCACAGCAGAATGTCCCAAAATGTTTCACAAAGGCATTGACAAGGAGAACTTGCTGCTGAAACACCAGAGCTATTAGGTCATGTGATTAAGATCATGGTCAAGGTGGAGTGGGTGTAGTTAAAAGAATGACAAAGGAGAAGTGGAGAGGTTTTCTAATAGAATTGCAATTTCAGGGTCAAGGTGCAGCAATTAAAATTGTGGCTGAAAAGAAGTCAGAATTAGAAAAATGCCCAGAAATTTTGAAAATTGTAGGATGGGGGAGGGGTGGCAAGAGGAGCAATCTGAGTCCACAGTAGCACAGCGGATGGCGAGTTGGGGAAACATGATCCAGTGTTAAAATGTCTGTGAGGTTCTCCAAGTAAAAGGACCAGCCTAGGCCCTGGGAATCCGAGGGGGAGGGATGTAGTGATTATAACGAGATCAGGCAGTTGGCCCTCATAGAATGAGTTCCCTGATTGGAGCTGTTAATCTAGTGCAACCAGGGTCCTCTGGCTGACATTTAGAAGCAAGCCCATGTGTCCTTGGAGAAGGAGCACGCGGTGTCCACCAACACCCTGGAGTTGTTCAGGGAGAGGTGGGCGCCGCAGGGAGTGGAGTGCATCATTTCCCCCTCCAACTCTATTTTGATTTAGTCCCTGCCCTCCCCTTCACTGTTTTGATCACACAGCATTGCCCTTTGATGTGAAGGGCACTGCTCGTCACAGGCCACTCGGGTGTTTTCCTACTTTTCCTGGTGGTGGAAATTAAATAAAGATTTGTGCACTTTATGTCTCTCACTGTGTCTCACAACTACACACACACACACACACACCATGGGTGCTGGGAAAAAAATAAGCACTACCGCAGTTAGGCGGTAGAGTGGGGGTTAATTTAAAAAAAAGAAGAAAAAATAAATTGCAGAAGACCTAAATAAAAAATAAATTAACAGGGAATAAAGGCACTGCTTGTCACTGGCCACTCGGGTGTAGAAAAAAAAAGGTTGAATGTTAGGGATACTGACACTCTGGTGCCTGACTAATAAAAAAAAATAAAAAAAAAGAAAGAAGCAAGCCCATGTGTCCTTGGAGAAGGAGCACGCAGTGTCCACCAACACCTTGGATTGTTCAGGGAGAGGTGGGCGCCGCAGGCAGTGGAGTGCATTATTTCCCCCTCCAACTCTATTTTGATTTAGTCCCTGCCCTTCCCTTCACTGTTTGATCACACAGCATTGCCCTTTGATGTGAAGGGCACTGCTTGTCACTGGCCACTCGGGTGTTTTCCTATCTTCCTGGTGGTGGAAATTGAATAGAAATTTGTACACTTTGTGTCTCTCACTGTGTCTCACAACTGCACACACACACCATGGGTGCTGGGGAATAATAAGCACTACCACAGTTAGGCGGTAGTGTGGGGGTTAATAAAAAATAAAAAAAAACAAGCCCGTGTGTCCTTGGAGAAAGAGCATGCGGTGTCCACCAACACCCTGGAGTTGTTCAGGGAGAGGTGGGCGCCGCAGGGAGTGGAGTGCATCATTTCCCCCTCCAACTCTATTTTGATTTAGTTCCTGCCCTCCCCTTCACTGTTTTGATCACACAGCATTGCCCTTTGATGTGAAGGGCACTGCTTTGTCACTGGACCACTCGGGTGTTTTCCCTTGCTTGAGTGCTGGATCAATGTCAGTGTGCGCACCTGTGCAAGGACTCTCCTCCTCGAAGGTGTCAGAGGGGAAGGGGACTATCCCTGGACTAGCTGCCCCACGTTTCGAGAGAGGAAGGAAGACAGAAGAGGGCGGAGATGGAAGGAGGTGAGAGCTTTGAGTCCTGGGCCTAGTTTTGGAGCTGCAGCCTGGGCCTCGCCCAGGTCAAGTCAGTGTTTCAGCTGACCTGGGGCCCACTCCCACTGCTGGTCTCTGGGACCCCGCCTGGGCCTGCCTCCACCACCGCTGCCTGGGACTTGCCTGAGGCCCCTCCTCACCACCTCAACCACTGCTGCGACCTGAGGCCCGCCTCCACCGCCACTGCCTGGGATTTGCCTGGGAGTCCCTCCCCATCAGTTCTGCCTCCACCGCTGGGACCGGGGGCCTGCCTGGGACTCGCCAGAGGCCTGCCTCAACTGCTGCTGTCACCTGAAGCCTGCCTCCACCATCGCTCCTGGGACTCGCCTGAGGCCCCTTCCCACAACCTCCACCACTGCTGCGACCTGAGGCCCACTCAGCACCGCTGCTGCCCGGGACTCAATTTTGGGGCTGCCTGGGACTTGCCTTGGGGACCCTCCCCAACAGGTCTGCCCCCACCACTGCAATCGAGGGCCTGCCTAGGACTTGCCTGAGGCCTGCCTCCACCACCGCTGCCTGGGACTCGCCTCATCCCCTCCCCAGGACCTCCACCACTGCCACTGCTGGAGGCCCACCTCCACTGCTGCTGCCTGGGAGTCAATTTTGGGGCTGACTGGGACTTGCCTTGGGGACCCTCCCCAACAGGTCTGCCCCCCACCGCCACGACCCAAGGGCCTACCTGGGACTCGTCCAAGGTCTGCCTCCACCGCTGCTGTTGCCTGAGGCCAGTCTCCACCGTCGCTGTCTGGGACTCACCTTGGGTGACTGGCCTTTGGCAAATCCTCAGGCCTTCCGCCATTGCTGCTGCCAAAGGCCCACCTCCACCGCTGCTGCCTAACGCCTACTAACATCCTAAATCCAGCAGCAGAGTATGGCGAGCCCGAAGGTCGCGGGGCCCAGCCGCACCTACGCCGGGATGGCCGCTGCCCAAGGCTCAGTTGTCCCAACCCCGGCCCCAACCGCAACCGCAACCCCAACCCCCTTCAGGCACCTGACTAAACGCCTGGGGGTAAAGGCCTATCCCCATCCCAACATGACCATCGAGGCCTGCAGTAAGGCCATGGCTAGTGTGGTCGGCCCACTGGCCATCGTCGCTGCGGCCCAGATGTACGGGAAGGCCGTGTTCTTCCTGAGGACCGAGCAGGCGGTCCACCTG
Source organism: Hemiscyllium ocellatum (assembly GCF_020745735.1). Lineage (NCBI taxonomy): Eukaryota > Metazoa > Chordata > Chondrichthyes > Orectolobiformes > Hemiscylliidae > Hemiscyllium > Hemiscyllium ocellatum. Next base: position 44,339,241 of record NC_083430.1, read on the forward strand.
GCCATGGAGAGGGGGCTCACTGTGGGCGGGACGCATTTGCCCGTTGACCCTTTGGAGGTCACAGCCCAGAGGGTCGTGATCTACAACGTCCCGCCCTTCATTTCCAGTGAGCTCCTTCTTCCCCACATAAACAACTTGGAGGATATCTGGTCAGGAGTCCAACCGCTCCTGCTCGGTCTTAAGGACCCCACCCTCCGTCACATATACTCCTTCCAACGCCAGGTATTCATTTGCCTGGCCCAGGAGGAGGTCACGGAGGGCTCGTTCACTGTCCTCCACGAGGGACCGGCCTACCGCGCCTTCTGGACGGCGTGCGGTGCCACCTGTGCCATGAGGTGGGGCATATTAGAAAGAACCGCACCACCCAGAAGGCTGCCCAACCCACACCAACGGCTGGGGGTGGTGCCGCCGCACCCACTCCCCCTCCCCCGAAGTCAACACCACGAGCCCTGGCACCGGAGGCTAATCCGGAGGCTCCCAATGCCTCTGCCTCTGGCAGGGAGGGGGGTGAGCGTCCGACCGCACGGAAGGCGCCCAGGAAGACGCAACACGTCAAGCCCGCCCACAGGGAGACCACCCTATCCCCTCCCCCTCCCCCTAACCCACGACCCGGCACGACAATGCCCCTGCGGCCGTGCCAGCATCGCCCCGGCGCGGGAATCCTGACCCCCAAACCCGTACCTGATCCTGGCCCCACTGGCCCCACTGACCCCCACCCCCACCCCATTACAGAAACCCCTGGGGCTTCAACACCTGGGCCGGGGGCCCCCAAGCTCTGCCCCACCCAGCCACCCCCTGGCACTAACCTGGGGGGAACCACCACTGCCCTACCTTCTGCAGCGACTGTGTCTCTGGGCCCCTGCCCTGCCCACCATCACCATCACCTGATAAACCGGGGCGGGGCAGGAAGTGACACGGCTGACCCTCCCCACCCTGGCCACGCCCCCTGTCTTCCCCCAGCCAATCGTATTCTGGGAAAGGCTGGGAGGAGGGACCTCAGGGCCCATGACCACCAAGGCGGGTGGGGAGGGGAAGACCCATAAATTCCCCCCTGTCTCTCTGGGGAAGAGGCACCGGCCCTTGGAGGGGAGAGATACTCCAGCAGCGTGCCGGCGGCGCTGCCCCTCTCCAGGGGATGAGCCGACGGTGTCTCCCCATTGTCCTGCACCACGGCCCGACCTGCCCAAACCCCCAGGGGCGACAGCCGGGCCTTCCACCACCATAACTCCTCCAGCCCCTGGGGAGGATTTTAATAACAACACGGGCCATGGTGCAGACAACAGTGTTGTATTCTCTGCTGGGTCGTCGAGCGGGGGAGGGGAGGAAGGTGTTATCCTCGCTCCTCCCTCCCAGATGGTTTTTCCGGGGGCCTTGGCCCTGGGGGAGGACCTTTTCCCCGAGGAGCCGGGCGTCCCGGTGTCGGGAGAGGAGCGGGGCCCCGAGCCTCTGCCGCCTGGCGACCCGAACTCGGGGCGTTCCGGGAAGGGGTGTGCCGAGGAAGGTACTGAAGGTGACCCTGGGGGTGGGGTCACTGGAGGTTTGAGGCCAGTTGGCGGTGCCGGACCAGCCCCCATCCTCTCGGTGGGGGAGGGGTCGGTGACCGAGGGTGACCTCCCGGAGGAGGGTTCGGGATCGGTGGCGGACACCGGGGACGACGCGGAGTCCGTCTCCAGTGACATTTCCGAGTCCCAGGTGCCCCCCACCGATATCCCCCTCGAGGAACTCCGGGAATTTGTCGAGGAAACTCGGAGTCGCCGGGATAGAGCCCAACTGGCGCTTGACCGCTGGAGCTCCGAGCGAGTTTACTGGTCGGCCCACGCTGCGCGCCAGGCGCCCAGGCTCGACGCGAACAAGCGAAAGCGAGTCAGGAACTTCCTGGGAGCACTCCTGGTGAGAGCAAGGGACTTCTGTGCCCCTCTCCCGTCCTCCCAGTAAATATATATATAGTTTTTGTTAACTGTGTGTACTGGTGGTGGTTGCACTATGCTTCCGACATGGAGACAACTATAGCCAGCCTCAACATCAACGGCAGCAGGGAGTCACAGCGCAGATTCCAGACCCTCTCGGTCCTTCGGGACGGGAGGTATGCGGCGTGCTTCCTGCAAGAAACCCACACTACCCCGGGAGCCGAAGCCACCTGGCTCCTGGAGTGGCGAGGGGGGGGGGGTCTACATGAGTCATCTCACCCGCAGATCTGGCGGGGTGGCTATCTTGTTGGCCCCGCATTTTCAGCCGGAGATCTTGGGAGTCAGGGAGCCAGTGCCAGGCCGTTTGCTTCACCTGATGGTTCGGCTGGGGGGGTGCGGTGCTTCACTCGGTGAACGTCTACGCTCCCCTGGCCGGGCCGAGGCAAGCGAGCTTCTTCGGAGAAGTGTCCGCTCATCTCGCTTCCATCAACGAGAACCAGTGCGTCGTCCTCGGGGGAGATTTTAACTGCGTCCTCGAGGACAGGGACCACGGCGGTGCCCGCACGAGTTCGACGTCGGGGAGGAGGTTGGGGGACTTGGTCAAGTCCTTCGACCTGGTGGACGTCTGGTGGAATCTCCATCCTGACTCCATCGCCTTCACCTTCGTGAGGCCTGGGGTCGGAGCGTCCAGAATCGACTGCCTGTACGTTTCGCGGGCGTACGCCTCCTGTTTTCCGAAGGCCTCCACGCGGCAGGTGTCGTGCACGGACCATCACCTGGTGTGGGCGGAACTCCTTCTGTTCGGTGCCAGGTTGGGTTCCGCGTACTGGCACTTTAACAACCTGCTGCTGGAGGACGAGCGGTTCCGGGACTCATTTAGTCGTTTCTGGGCCGGCTGGAGAAGGAAGCTGGGAAGCTTCCCCTCCCTGAGGCTATGGTGGGACGTGGGCAAGGCTCATGTCCGCGTCTTCTGTCAGGAGTACGCGAGGGGGTCGACAAAGAGGCGGAAATCCAGGATCGGGGAGTTGGAGAGGGAGATGCTCGACCTGGAGTCACGCCTCGGTCAGCCCTGCGCGGGGTGTACGAAGAGAAGAAGGCCGCGCTCCAGGACCTGCAGCTCGTCGGGGCTCGGGGCGCGTACGTGAGGTCGCGGCTCCAGCTCCTCCAGGACCTGGACCGCGGCTCCCCCTTCTACTTGCTGGAAAAAAGGCGCGACACCTGTCAGTAGCTCCTTGTGCTGCTGGCCGACGACGGGTCCCTCGTCTCGGATCCGGAGGGTATCAGGGCCCACGTCCGATCCTATTACACGGCTCTGTTCTCTCCGGATCCGTCCAGCGAGGATGCTCGCAGAGTTCTGTGGGAGGACCTGCCGCAGCTCAGCCCGGAGGACGCCGGAAGGCTCGACGCTCTCATCACTTTAGAGGAGCTGACCGGCGCCCTCGACCAGCTCTCGAGGGGCAAATCCCCGGGGCTGGACGGGCTGACTGTGGAGTTCTTCAGGGCGTTCTGGGACGTCCTGGGGAGCAACTACGCACAGGTCCTGAGGGAGTGTCTAAATGCCGGAGAGCTGTCCCTTTCTTGGCCCAGGGCAGCCATCGTCCTGCTGCCAAAGAAGGGGGACCTTCATTCTTTGAAGAACCGGCGTCCGGTCTCCCTCCTCAGCACGGACTATAAAATCTTCGCCAGGGTGTTGTCTTCTCACCTGGCTTCCGTGCTGGCCCACATGATTCACCCAGACCAGTCCTACACGGTCCCGGGCCGGAGGATACACGACAACGTCCACCTGGTCCGGGACCTGATCCATTTCTGTCGACGGGCTGGTCTGCTGAGCCCCTTCCTGTCTCTCGATCAGGAGAAGGCGTTCGACAGGGTCGATCACGAGTACCTGCTCGGGACTCTGCGGGCGTTCGGGTTCGGGACGCAGTCTGTCGCTCGGATCCGACTTTTGTACGCTGCCGCAGAGTGTCTGATTAAAGTTAACGGGTCCCTGATGGCGCCCCTTCCTTTCGGGAGAGGAGCGTCAAGGCTGCCCCCGTCCGGCCAGCTGTATTCCCTGTGCGTGGAGCCTTTCCTGTGCCTCTTGCGGAGGAGGTTGTCGGGGCTGGTTCTGCGCGGTGCGGGCACAGGGGTGGTCCTCTCGGCCTACGCCGACGACGTGCTCCTCACTTTCACCGACCCGGCTGACCTGGGGAGGATGCGCGAGTGCCAGGCCGTGTACTCGGCAGCGTCTTCCGCCAGGATCAACTGGGCCAAATGTTCCGGACTACTGGTGGGTCCGTGGCGGGTGGACTCCCTGCCGGAGGAGTTACGGGGGTTCAGCTGGAGTACCACCCATCTCCTCTACCTGGGGGTCTACCTCAGCCCGACCGAGGAATCCTGGCCGGCCAACTGGCAGGAGCTGGAGGCCAAAGTCTCGGCTCGCCTAGGCCGCTGGACAGGACTGCTCCGAGTGCTATCTTACAGGAGCCGAGTGCTGGTCATAAACCAGCTGGTGGCCGCCATGCTGTGGTACCGGCTGGTCATTTTAGTCCCTCCTCCTGGCTTTGTCGCTGACATCCAGAGAACGTTGGTCAACTTCTTCTGGGACAAAAAGATGCACTGGGTCGCTGCGCAGGTTCTGAGTCTCCCTATTGAGGAGGGTGGTCAGTCGCTGGTGTGCGTCCGCACCTAGGTCGCGACGTTCCGCCTACAGACCTTGCAGCGATACCTTTACATCGAGCCTCCTCCTAGGTGGTGCGCCCTGGCGATGTATTTTTTCCGCCAGGTACGTAACCTCTTCTAGGCAGCTCCTGTTCGTCAACCGTGACGGTTTGGAGGTCGCCCTCAAGGTGCTGCCTGTCTTTTACCAGGACCTGATCACTGTCTGGAACATGATCGAATCGCGCCGCGCCTACCCTTCGGCAGGAGTAGCGGCTGTCGTCAGGGAGCCGTTGCTCAGGAATCCGCACCTCTGCGCTCGCGGGTTCGAGTGGCTGTCGGAGGGGAGGGCTGTGGCGGCGAGGGTGACCAGGGTTGGGGACGTGCTGGGTGCTGGGGGCCTGGGCTGGACGTTGCTGCAGGACATAGCGTGCAGGGCAGCGGTAGACATCCGGTACGTGGCCACCGCCATCCGACGCCTTAAAACGGCGGTGCTCGGACCCGACGTAGTGCACCAGTTGGAGGACGCTCAAGTGTGCAATGGGATCCCATCCGCGCTCACCCCAGCCCGGACGGAATTTCACATTGGCCCCAAGGTCCCGTACTTCCCACGGGAGCCTGTGCCCCACAACCTGAGCCGCCTCCGGAATTTTACTTTTGTCCATTTTTAAGGACATAAAAAGGCGGGCCCTGTATCGACTGCTGCTGCACAACGTCCACCACTTCTCCCTCATCCACCACCCGGACACGCCTTGGCGTGCCCATTTGTCACCGGATGGTGGGGATCCTCAGTGGAGAGCTCTCTACATGAGAGTCCTCCCCCTTCTCTCGGGGATCTGGGGTGGAGGGCACTGCACGTAGTGGTCCCCTGCAACCGCAGATTGCGGTGGTTCACGGACTCCCACCCCAACTGCTTGTTCTGTGGTGCTGTGGAGTCTGTGGACCATTTGTATATTGGGTGTGGGCGTTTGCACTCCCTTTTTTGATTTTTCTTAAAAACCTCCTCCTCTGCTTTTGGTTGCACTTCAGCCCCACGCTCCTGATCTTCGGGCACCCGGTACGGAGGAGGGAGGGCAGGTCTGAAGACCTCCTCGTGGGTCTGCTCCTGGGCCTGGCCAAACTGGTCATAAACAGGTCCAGGCAGCGGGCCATGGAGGGGGTCGTTAGGGCCGACTGCCTGCCCCTCTTTTGCGGCTATGTTAGAGCCCGGGTGTCCTTGGAGAAGGAGCACGCGGTGTCCACCAACACCCTGGAGTTGTTCAGGGAGAGGTGGGCACCACATAGTGTGGAGTGCATTATTTCCCCCTCCAACTCTATTTTGATTTAGTCCCTGCCCTCCCCTTCACTGTTTGATCACACATTATTGCCCTTTGATGTGAAGGGCACTGCTTCTCACTGGCTACCCGGTGTTTTCCTATCTTTCTGGTGGTGGAAATTTGTGTCTCACACCTGCGCACACACACACACCATGGGTGCTGGGGAAACAATAAGTACTACCGCAGTTAGGCGGGAGTGTGGGGGTTTATATTATTAAAAAAAACACGGTGCATGTCAGGACCAGGCAGCGGGCCGTGGAGGAGTTCGGTAGGCCCAACTGCCTGCCCCTCTTCCACGGTTACATGAGAGCCCAGGTGTCCCTGGAGAAGGAGCACACGGTGTCCACCAAAACCCTTGAGTTTTTCAGGGAAAGGTGGGTACCGAAGGGAATGGAGTGTATCATTTCCCCCTCCAACTCTATACTGATTTAATCCCTGCCCTCCCCTTCACTGTTTGATCACGCAGCATTGCCCTTTGATGTGAAGGGCACTGCTTGTCACTGGCCACTCGGGTGTTTCCTTTCTTCCTGGTGGTGAAACTGAATAAAGATTTACACGCTTGTTGGTTTTCACTGTGTCTGACACTTGCGCACACACACAACATGGGTGCTGGGGAAAATATAAGCACTACCGCTGTAGGGTGGTAGTGTGGAGGAAAGAATAAAAAGAGAGAAATAAAACAAAAAAACAGAAGAGTCAGAGGTTCCGTTCACTCTGAGAGCTGACTCTGAGGGAGCTGGATCAGTGTCAAGTACTTTGCACATGTTAATAAAGGGTGACTTGGTAATCAGATACTGGCCACTGGCTTCCGGTGTTATTTTAATTCCAATCCACTAGACATGGAGAAGATGAAAAGTTTACATTTATTTGCCTCCCTGTCCAGCTCATCTCAGAGTTCTGTGCAACAAACTAATCAATTTATGAAATATAGAAATATAGTCTCTATTGTTAAGTAAAAATTACTGCAGTTCATATGTGCACTGCATGATTCCACAAACAGTAATCAAAATGAATGATCAACCTGACTTTGTTTATAAGGAATTTTTTTTGACTAAGAATCTTTGCTCTTCAACTTAGATTTTTTAGATCCGCTTTTAAAGGAAATTACGACTAAGTTTGTAACCAAGAAAAGGCATCTTCAACAACCCAGCAGCCCCTCAGAAATGTCCAGAAAAACGTGGATGCGTGTTTTGACAAAATGTCACTGCCTCTGGGTTGGAAGGTCTGGATTCAAGTCCCGGTGATGCATTGAATATCTCTCAACACATCTGAACAGATATGCTTCACAAAGCTTACAGAATGATTTGGTGCAGTCCAACACATCTCCCTGTTATGAGGTACTTGTAGACAGTGGTAGTACCCCTACCTCTGAGCCAGATGTTTTGGGTTCAAGTCCTGCCTCTACCAGACATATGTCAAAACCTGTGAAGTTTGGCTAAGAGTATGATTACCATCTTATAGAATTTCTGACGAGCCTTCCAAAACCTACAAAAATAACGAGTGATCCGTCCATCTAGTTACTGTTGCTGTACAATTAAAAGCAATATTCTTCATGGCAACAATAATATCCTAAAACTGAGCATGGGTCGTATGTAGGGCTGAAGCATCAGCTTCATTCTCACCTTGAACTTGCTGGAGTGACATGTTTTAGTTCTCACTGCCAATAGAACACTAGAGGGCAGTGTTGCTGCATAACTACACTAGAGAGCTCTCAGCACCATGAGCAGGACAGACCTCAGCTCTTCCATTAAAATCACTGGGAATACATCAAACAGAAAGAAAAGCTGCACCTGGGTTCCAATAAAACGTGATTTGCATGTGCACTGGTTACTAACATTCCAAATAAGGGGGAGAACGCAGAACAAAACACTGTGTGAATAACTTCATAAAGTTTACAGCAGCCTAACTCCTAGAATTTAAATGGGACAAAGGGTTTGAAATTTCATTGAGTTTTAGTTGTAACAGATGCATTAAGGGGGAAACACAGGAAAGTGACAAGGTTTTTTAAAATAGTTTTGGAGAGGTTCCTAAAGGAGTAACAACTCCAGTTAGTTTAGATCAAGCATGGGCTAGTGCTGTAAGTTTTCTGTAAATTTATACAATCCATTCTGTTACATTCCTTTTATCCACAGTTTAAAGGTCCCAGAATGAATGCATCAATACCCTCAATAAACTAGCAGACACAGAATTTCAATACAATCAATGAAATTACATTTCAAGGATTATAACAATAAATCAACAAAGTCGTTAATACGTATGCATATGAAAGGCAAAAGAAAAATCAGAACTGGAAACAGGTCAGTCAGGAACACAGCAACAACAACAATTATTTATATAGAGAGAGCGCCTTTAGCACAGCAGCATGTGCCAAAGTGTTGCACAAAGGCATTGTCAAGGAGAATTTGCTATTGAACTAGCGAAAAAGGTATCAGGTCAGGTGATCAAAATCTTGATCAAAGAGGGAGATTTAAAGAACATTTTAAAGAATGACAGTGAAAGAGAGAGCGAGAAAGAGAGAGAGAGAGAGATGGAGAGACTGAGGGAGGGAGAAGTGGAGAGATTTTCTGAATGAATTCAGATTTCAGGGCCAAGGGATAATGACAAAAGCTGGAGCAGTTAAAATCATAGTTGAGAAGAGGCCAGAATTAGAAGAAAAAAAGTAATTTTGCAAGTTGGTTGGACAGGGGAAGGTGCAGAGTAGTTAAGAGAGGGTGTGCTATGAGAGCAATCAGGGTCTAGTCCACAGAGGCATTTTAGAATTGGAATTTTCGCCAACAAGTTTAAGGGTGACATGTGAATAGAACATGACCTGAGTTAAAACATGGGCAATAAAGCTCTGAATGAACACAAGTTGATGTCAAGTGAAAGGTGGGAGACTATCAGGCATTCATTGGAATTGCTAAATTTAGAATGGCTAAAAGTTTCAGCAGCAGGTGAGTTCAAGCAGGACTGGTATTGAGTGATGGCGGCTAGGATTTCCTATGAGGAGAGATTGAGAGATTTATTGAGCCAATAACTGATATAAGGGTGATATAACCCAACAAAAATAACTGGGTTAAAGACAGAACCTATTAAAGATGAAGGATAATGATCCAGGATGGCATTGGGGTTTGGGGTCAATAACTCACATACTGGGATCAATCAATACAGCTGATGGGAGCTGTAGAGAACCAGCAAGACTGCTTTTGGGAACGATCAGCTGCTTTTAATGCTGACACTTAAATAAGAGTCTTCCCTATTGCAGATTACAGGATTCATCAACTTTGTCCTGTCAATTCTGCTCGTCAGAGTTTAATAACGTATGAACTTTGTGCACACTCGATATTCCCTTTCAACTTGGCAAAATAACACAAAAGAGGGCTTCATGGATGACTGTCCCTTGAAAGGTGTACGTTGGTCAGAATTACTCATGGTAGCTGACCTCCACTCAAGCAGCAAAGTGTGCCAAGCATTCTACTAACTGAGCCACTATAATGGCAGTACTTTTTCCTTTGGAATCCAGAAAGAATTTGGCAAAATCCCTCCCTCTGAGGTAAATTGCCAAAGGTTTTAAGGGAAACAGCATTTCTCTACGTTCATTCCAAACCACAAGATTACCCTCAGCTAAGAGGAAATTGTCTTGCATTCACACAAGAACTAACAAATTGTTAGCCGAGCCTTTCACTGAAGTGGTTAATGACAATACAGTCAGGACTATATGCAACAAGAAAATTATATCAGCTGGTCTAAGGCTTTGCAAGCCTTTTTTTCTACAAGAATGTATGTTACCATTTTAGACAGAAGTTGGAGACATTGAGGATATTGTTGGCATTGCATGTTCTGAAGACTTTGTCGTTTTTAGGAAATAATTGTATTGAAACCTTTTACCCACTGAAGACTACAATTAGAATTTCGGCACCAAATTCAATGTGGTTACTTGTCCAACAGTTTAAGTGAACGCTCTGTACCAAATTGTTACAATTCTCTGGGTTTCTCACTGCATCATAATGTGAATCAACCTTTAAGGTTTTGTTTTAACTTCAAGACTAGATGCAGGGCCAGCAGAACAACACTAACGCTCAAGAAAATGGATTCAATTAATCCAAACTAGCTTGGGTTTAAAAGCCAGATGGCTATGGGAGGAAGGATAGATTATGAATGGCAGGGGAGGAGACGATTTTCAGGATGTGGCATGAAATCAGTTTTGGTGAGAGGGCTGATAGGAAACCTTTGGTATGAAGAATCAAAATGATAACGTGGGATAGTGATCAAATTCTAAAATAATTATTAAATTGTTGGGTTTGTGAAGGTGTTTGTGATACAGCTGGTGGAGGTTCACTCAACAATCCAATATTTGATCAGTCGTGTGTGATGTGGCAGCAATGCTAGCTCAGTCTGGTGTTGTATCACACACTGATGAGGTTGCAAATTGGAAGTAACTATTCAGTAAATACTGCTATCTTGATATTCCTTTCATATTTGGAAGATTGCATTTAGTTTCACTTCATTTATGCAGGTCATAAACGTAGACATAGACTTTTATTTTTTGCTGTTTTTGAGATTCTGGTTTTGTAACCAAGATGCCACCAGGGATGATGACTTTGTATAATTTTCACTGTACTTGAGCACATGTAACAAAGCACTCAATCTAAATCTGACAAAGGACCGCTCAGAACCAGTTGAGGTGAGACAGTACTTAAAACATCTGGTTCATATCTTTGAAACGCAGTAAATATTGATTTTCATTTTTTAATTCTTGCAGTACTGAATTTAGCAGCCAATTGCAGTAGTTGCCTTGTGAATCAAACAGTGTGGTGCTGGAAGAGCACAGCCAGTCAGGCAGCATCCGAGGAGCAGGAGAATTGATGTTTTGGGCTTATGACTAATACGCCAATTCCCCTATTCCTTAGATGCTGCCTGACTGGCTTTGCTTATCTGGTACCACAGTCTTTGACTCTGATCTCCAGCATCTGCAGCCCTAGTTGTCTTGTGAAGCCTGGCCTTCGTGTTGAATCACTGTGGTAAAGGGGATGGGTGTGATCCAATAATGAGTTGACTATTGTCACTAACATGCTTACAATGTACAATGACGAGCATGCAATGTCTTGAATACCTGTTTGCTTTTGGAAACAGCAACTTGACTTGCATAATATTAGGGTAAATTATTAGCTTCAGGATCGGTTTTAGATGAATGAAGAATATTGCGCTAGATCGTAAATTGTGAGAACTAATTTCTCTGTAGTATATTGGTTCCAGCAAGCTTCATCAGCTTAGTGACAAAACTGGGTGTATTATTGGAGTGCTTGTTAATGGGGAAGAGTTGGCCTATAGAGATGTTCAAATCTATTCAGAAAGAATGAGTCTGCAATTTCTGCTACATGTAGCTAATTTGTTTCTGACTTCCCTGCTCCTTTAATAATTAATTTGAATGAAAGTTCATCTCGATAAGTTTTAGTATGAATGGGTTTGTGGAGGACTAGCCTAAGAATTTAGTACATAAAGACATTACTTTAATGTGTATTCCTTATTTGATTGACGCAATATAGATCTCTAGATACGTTGCATATTTATAAGGCAAGATCAGCCATCTCAGTGTTTATTGACTTGAGAATTGCAACATGTATTTTTAATCCTATGTCATGGTTTATAATGGTCAAATTGTTATTGAACCAATAAAATAGATTCTTCCAGCATTAAGGATTTACAAGTATGTTTCACTTATCTCTTGTTGTTTTTGTTCTTTTATTCCTTTATGAAGTAAAATCTTGAATATGAGAGCAGGTGTAGGCTCTGATATCCTAGAAGGAGAACGTGAGGACTGCAGATGCTGGACATCAGAGTCAGAAAGTGTGGCACTGGGAAAGGTAGCATCCAAGAAGCAGGAGAGTTGGGCATAAGCCCTTCACCAGGAATGATTGGGGGGGAAGGGGGCTGAGAGATAAATAAGAGAGGTGGGGGAAAGGTAGCTGGGAAGGCGGTAGGTAGATGCAGGTGGAGGGGGATGGTGATAGGTCAGAGAGGAGGGTGGAGTGAATATGTGGGAAGGAAGATGGAGAGATGGGTCAGTTCACGAGGAGGGCCCCGATTTGGAGGGTTGGATCTGGAATGAGGTGGGGGGGAGGGGAGATGAGAAAACTGAAGAAATCGATCTTGCTGCCACGTGGTTGGAGGGTGCCAAGGAGGAAGATGAGGCATTTTTCCTCCAGTCGCCAGTTAGCTAGAATTAGGCAGTGGAGAAGGCCCAGGACTTGCATGTCCTTGGTGAAGTGGGAGGGGGAGTTGAAGTCATCCATCATCTCTCAGCCCCCTTCACACACCACTCCTCCCCCAATCCGCAGCCCCCCCAACACACACATTCCTGATGAATGGCCTTGCGCAAAATGTCAACTCTCCTGCTCCTCAGATGCTGCCTGACCTGCTGTGCTTTTCCAGTGCCATACTTTTCGACTCTGATACCCTTGAGCTTGTTCTGTCTTTCAATAGGATCATGACTGATCCGATTTCAAATTTCTCCTGTCTACTCCTGGTGGATATCCTTTGGCATGCCCCTTATCAATGAAGAATCTAGCTAATCAACCTGCCTGCACAGGTCTCAGGAAGTAAATTCCACACTCAAGCATCTGAGACAAAAATCTCCATATCTCTGCCTTAAATGGGATCCATTCTTATTTCTAATTCTGTTTCTCAGAGAGGGTGTACTTTTCAGCAGCTGGATTTCCGAGGAGTTAGATGTTTCAAGTGTGATTAAAAAGGCATGTAAAAGGGGTAAGGGAGTGCTTTACTGTTAAAGTAGTATCTCACAGCTGTACTGAGAATAGGAAAGATTAAATCATAATGGTGGGCTATACGACAGACCTCCCAACAGCCAGTGGGAGATAGAGGAGAGAATATGTAGACAAATTTTGGAAAGATGTAGATACAGCAGGTTTGTTGTGGTGGTGATTTTAACTTCCCCTATATTGACAGGATCTCATTACATCTCTTGAGGCTTGAATGGGGCAGAATTTGTAAAGATGATTCATAGAACATAGAAAAATACAGCGCAGTACAGGCCCTTTGGCCCTCAATGTTGCGCCGACCGAAGCCTACCTAACCTACACTAGCCCAATAACCTCCATATGCTTATCCAATGCCCACTTAAATGACCATAAAGAGGGAGAGTCCACCCCTGCTACTGGCAGGGCATTCCATGAATTCACAACTTGCTGAGTAAAGAATCTACCCCTAACATCTGTCCTATACCAACCTCCCCTTAATTTAAAGCTGTATCCCCTAGTAACAGCTTGTTACTCCTACCAAAGTGAATGACTTCACACTTAGCTACATTGAACTCCATTTGCCACCTTTCTGCCCAGCTCTGCAACTTATCTATATCCCGCTGTAACCTGCCACATCCTTCTTCACTGTCAACAACTCCACCGACTTTTGTATCATCCGCAAACTTGCTCACCCAGCCTTCAAGCCCCTCCTCCAGGGCATTTATAAAAATGACAAACAGCAATGGTCCCAAAACAGATCCTTGTGGAACACCACTAGTAACTGCGCTCCAAGATGAACCTATACCATCAACTACTACCCTCTGCCTCCTTCCAGCCAGCCAATTCCTAATCCAAACCTCTAATGCACCCTCAATGCCATACCTCCGTAATTTTTGCAGTAGCCTACCATGGGGTACCTTATCGAACGCCTTGCTAAAATCCATATACACTACAACAACTGCTTTACCCTCGTCCACTTCCTTGGTCACCTTCTCAAAGAACTCAATAAGGATTGTGAGGCACGACCTGCCCTTCACAAAACCATGCTGACTATCCTTGATCACATTATTCCTATCCAGATGTTCATAAATCCTATCCCTTACAATTCTCTCTAAGACTTTGCCCACAACAGAAGTGAGACTCACTGGCCTATAGTTACTAGGGCTATCCCTACTCCTCTTCTTGAACAAGGCGACCACATTCTCTATCCTCCAGTCTTCTGGCACTATTCCTGTAGACAACGATGACATAAAAATCAAGGCCAATGGCTCCACTATCTCCTCCCTAGCTTCCCATAGGATCCTAGGATAAATGCCATCAGGCCCAGGGGACTTATCTATTTTCACCCTTTCCAGTATTCCCCGGACCTCTTCCCTACATACCTCAAAGCCATCCATTCTAATCACTTGTGACTCAATATTCACATCAGCAACAATGTCCTGTTCCTGAGTGAATACTGACGAAAAGTATTGATTTAGTGTCTCTCCATCTCCTCCTCCTCCACGCACAACTTCCCTCTACTATCCTTGACTGGACCGATACCTACCCTAGTCATCCTTTTATTCCTGACATACCTATAGAAAGCCTTTGGGTTTTCCCTAATCCTACCAACTAAGGATTTTTCATGACCCCTTCTCGCTGCTCTTAACTCTCTCTTTAGATCCTTCCTGGCTACCTTATAACTCTCAATCGCCCCAACTGAACCATCACGCCTCATCTTTACATAGGCCGCCCTCTTCCTTTTCACAAGGGATTCCAATTCCTTATTAAACCATGGCTCCCTCACGAGACCCTTTCCTCCCTGCCTGACTGGTACGTACTTATCAAGGACACCCAATAGCTGCTCCTTGAACAAGCTCCACATATCATTTGTGTCCTTCCCTTGAAGCCTATTTTTCCAATCCACGCATCCTAAGTCATGCCTCACCGCATCATAATTTTCCTGCCCCTGGCTATAACTCCTGCCCTGCAGTGCACACTTATCCCTCTCCATCACTAGAGTAAAAGTCACCAAGTTATGGTCACTGTCCCCGAAGTGCTCACCTACCTCCAAATCTAACACCTGGCCTGGTTCATTACCTAGAACCAAATCCAGTATAGCATCACCTCTTGTTGGCCTGTCCACATATTGTGTCAGGAAACCCTCCTGCACACATTGGACAAACACCGACCCATCTAACGAACTCAAGCTATAGCTTTCCCAGTCAATATCTGGGAAGTTAAAGTCCCCCATAACAACCACCCTGCTACTTTCACTCTTCTCCTGAATCATCCTCGCAATACTTTCCTCTACGTCTCTCGGACTATTAGGAGGCCTGTAGAAAACTCCTAACAGGGTGACCTCACCTTTCCTATTCCCAACCTCAGCCCAAACTACCTCAGATGGCAAGTCTTCCATGGTCCTTTCCACCGCTGTAATACTATCCTTGACAAGCAATGCCACACCTCTCCCTCTTTTACCCCCACCTCTGACCCTACTAAAACATTTAAACCCTGGAACCTGCAACAGCCATTCCTGTCCCTGTTCTACCCACGTCTCTGTAATGGCCACAACATCGAAGTCCCAGTTCAGGAGGGATTCTTGACACAACATGCAAACAGGGAAGGGGTTATACTGAAAATGTGTCGCTGGAAAATGCAGCAGGTCAGGCAGCATCCAAGGAGCAGGAGAATCGACATTTCGGGCATGAAGGGCTCAGACCCGAAGCGTCGATTCTCCTGCTCCTTGGATGCTGCCTGACCTGCTGCGCTTTTCCAGCAACACATTTTCAGCTCTGATCTCCAGCATCTGCAGTCCTCACTTTCTCCTAGGGGTTATAATGGACCTGGTTTTGGGAAATGAGCCTGGCCAGGTGAGTGAAGTTTCAGTGGGGGATTATTTCGGGAGCAGTGGCCATAATACTGTGAGTTTTAAAATACTCATGGATGGGAAGAACAGCAGTCCTTGGTTGAAAGTGTTAAATTGAGAAAGGCAAGTAGGAAAAAATTTAAACAAGAAATTAGGAAGGCTAAAAGGAGTCATGAAAAGTCATTAGTGAACATGATAAAGGAGAAGCTTTTTATACATCCATAAAAAACATGATGGTAGCCAGGGCAAGTGTTGGCCCACACAAGGAGAAAGGAGGGAAATTATGTGTGAAGCCAGAAGTAGTAGCTGAGGTCCTAAACAAATACTTTGTGTCAGTATTTACTAAAAAGAAGGAATTCGTGGAGCATGATTGCAGGGAAGAGAGCGTCAAGCTTCTCAGTCAAGTTGCTATGAAAAAGGAATAGGTGTTGTGTGTCTTAAAACATATTAAGGTAGGTAAGTCCCTGGGTCCTGATGGAATCTATCCAAGAATATAGAAGAAGGCAAGAGAACAAATTTCTGGAGCACTGACAGACATCTTTGGATCATCTTTGGCCACAGACGATGCGGTCCCAGAGGACCAGAGAATACCCAGCGTTGTCCCATTGTTTAAGAAGGGTAGCAGGGATAAAAACTTTGTTCCATTGTCTTCAGACAAGTCCTCACAAATACTCACCCACATTCAGGGAAAGCCAGCTCACGACTTGATGAGAAGCAGAAACCGAAGGTTGGGATGGTCCTCCAGTGACAGGCACCTGCTCAGACATTGCTGATGCACCTTCAGTGAAATACAATTCTCTCTTCATTCAGCTGTGAATGTCAGCAATGAATCTCCATGACAGCCTGAACCTGCTGAAGGATCGGTGCTGAGACACACACAGAAAGGTGAAGGTGTTTCTGTCAATCATGTGGTTAGACACAACGTAAACACTTTAAAAAATATATTCATGGGTTGAGGGTGTCACTGGTCAGGACACCATTTACTGCCCATTCCCAGAACGGAACAGAAATTTATTGTCACGTGTATTTTACATGGAAAATACAGTGAAAAGTTTTATAAGTCACTCCACTATGCACCAACAGCCGTCCCACTGCAGTGCCTACATTGCCCAGGTGAACCTCCACCTTTCAGGGTGGAATTCAAACCCGCATCCCAGAAATTTACCTGGGTCTTTGGATGAACAATCCACCAATAAAATCATTAGACCATCACCTGCCCATAATACAATACAATTCACACGACATAACAGGTTCTACTGGATGTATTAGAAATTATAGAATAGATAAATCTCTGATTATGATCTACATAGAACATAGAACATAGAAAAATACAGCGCAGTAAAGGCCCTTTGGCCCTCGATGTTGCACCGATCCAAGCCCACTTAACCTACACTAGCCCACTATCCTCCAAATGCCTATCCAATGCCCGTTTAAATGCCCATAAAGAGGGAGAGTCCACCACTGCTACTAGCAGGGCATTCCATGAACTCACGACTTGCTGAGTAAAGAATCCACCCCTAACATCTGTCCTCTACCTACTACCCCTTAATTTAAAGCTATGCCCCCTCGTATTTGCTGACTCCATACGTGGAAAAAGGTTCTCATGGTCAACCCTATCTAAACCCCTAATCATCTTGTACACCTCTATCAAGTCACCCCTAAACCTTCTTTTCTCCAATGAAAACAGTCTATCTAATCTATCCCAGGATGTTGTGGGAGGTAAGGCGGAAATTGTGGGGCCTTTTGCAGAAATATTTGTATCATCTATTACTGTGAGTAAGTTGCCAAGTGACTGGCAAATGTTGTGCTTTTGTTTATAAAGGAATGTAAGGAGAAGCTTGGGAACCATAGACCTGTGAGTCTGACTTGGTACGTTGGTAAATTACAAAGAACAATAAATACAATAGCTCATTCACAGCTATTGATTCTGCCAACCTGACCATTCCCAATAGATTTGTCTGTCTAACTGCTGTTCTCTCCCCCTGAGATTTAGTTCCACCTTTTGTTTACTCTTGCCCTCTGTCCCCACCCTCTCGTCTGCATATTCAACAACCTTTCCAGTTCTGAAGAAGGGTCACTGGACCCAAAACATTTAACTCTGCTTGCTCTCCAAAGATGCTGCCAGATCCGTTGTGTTTTGACAGCATTTTCTGCTGTCGTTTCTGATTTCCAGCATCTGCAGATGTTTTGATATTTTTAATTCTTATTTGATGTTAATCATTCACCCATTGAAGACGATAGTTAAAATTTCCACACCAAATTTAATTCAATTACTTGTCCTTCAGTTTAGATGACAGTCTGTACAAAATTGTTCCCAATTCTCCAAATTTCTCACTATGTATGAATCAACTTTTAAGATTTTGTTTTGACCCCCAAGAAGACTAGATACAGGGCCAGCAGGACAACATCAGGTCTAAAGAAAGTGGATTCAATAATTCCAAACTGGATTATGTTTTAAAGGCCAGAGAGATATCGGAAGGAGAGACTTTGAAAGGCAGGGGAGAAGTTGGTTTTGTAGTTTTTCAATTTGTGCGGCTCTGGGAATGGCATGAAATTAGTTTTGGAAGGGGGCCGGTGGGGACCATTTTGTATGAAGAATCATAAGGATGACAGAGGATAGCGATCGACTTCAAAATTGCCTGAAGAGTGGGGTGTCAAAGGGGTTGTGGTGCAATGGGAAGAGGTTCACGGGATAGTCCTCGTGGGATGTGGCAGTAATGCTAATACAGTCTGCTGGCATATCACTGACCTGATGAGACTGCAATTTGGAATTGAGACTATTCAGTCGCTAAAAAGGCTTTTTCCTTTTTATGATTATTCTTTCATAAATGGAAAATCACATTTAATTTCTACTTATCTTTTCATGTTGTAAATAATATGATTCTTTGGAAACATTTGAGATGAGTTAGAACAGTTTTTAAAATGTTGTGTTATGTATCTTAGAAACGCAAGAAATATTTACTTTTCCAAACCTGCGGTACTGAATTTGACAGCCATGTGCTGCAGTTGCCTTACAAAGCCTAGTTTTCAGATGATAAAGAGGATAGCTGTGATCTAATGACCATTGACTTAGTATTGTCACCAACATTCTGACATTGTATAATGATAAGCATGTAATTTCTTGAACAGCCAATTGCTTTTGGAAAGAGCAACTTGTCTTAAGACTATATGACCATAAGACAAAGGAGTGGAAGTCAGGCCATTCGGCCCATTGAGTCCACTCCACTATTTAATGAGGCTGATGGGCAATGCATCTTACCCGCACTCTCCCCGTCATCCTTAATTCCTTGCGAGATCAAGAATGTATCAATCTCTGCCTTTAAGACATTTAACATCCCAGCCTCCACTGTGCTCCGTGGCAATGAATTCCACAGGTCCACCACTCTCTGGCTGAAGAAATGTCTCCTCATTTCTGTTCTAAATTGACCCCCTCTAATTCTAAGGCTGTGCCCAAGCATCCTAGTCTCCCCACCTCATGGAAACAACTTCCCAGCGTCCACCCTTTCTAAGCTATGCATTATCTTGTAAGTTTCTATGGCTAAAGCATTATCATTGGGATCAGTATGAAAGGATAAGAACACAGCACTAGCTTGTAAATTGTAAGAACTATTTTCCCTGGTGTATTGGCTCTAGCATGCTTTACCAGGTCAGTGACAGAACTGGATCGAGAATTGGAATGCCAATTAGTGGGGAAGTGTTGGCCTGTATGGTAAGATTACAAATTTCTTCAGAAAGATTGAGTCCAAAGATTTTGATACAAGCAACTACCACTTTTGTGACCCTCATTATCTCCAAATGGTTAATCTGAATGAAAGTCCATCTCGATTACATTTTGCGTGCATGAGTTTGCATGCGATGTCTGAAGAACGTTGTACAGAAAGACATTAATGTGTACTTCTTGAGTTAGTTATTGTACATTTGTGAAATATAGATGTCTAGATATACACTGCATATTTATAAGATGAGTTCAGCCATCTCTGTATTAATTGATTTAGGATTAGAAATATAATTCTCCTCTTATTCTTCAAGGTGCTCATGATTAGAGCTTCAAGGTTTCCTCCCACTAGCCACCTTTCTAGGGAGTTGACATGTGAACTTCTGAATTGTGTCTTACGTAAACGTATTTCATTCTGTCAGTAAGGAAAACACTGAACACATGAAAACACAGGGCATCCGATCGACATCTGCCTCGTTAAGGGGTATGGTATGGAATCTCCCTACTCTATCCCTGTTGGAATGGATTACAAGGGCTAAGGAGCAAGGACCTCTGCCTGCAAGACAGGTGATGGCTGAACAACATAAAGTGCCAACCTCTGGATACCGCCTCTCCCAGCATTCCTCTCCACACGGGCGGCACGGTGGCACAGTGGTTAGCATTGCTGCCTCACAGCGCCTGTAGACCCGGGTTCAATTCCCGACTCAGGCTACTGACTGTGTGGAGTTTGCACGTTCTCCCCGTGTCTGCGTGGGTTTCCTCCGGGTGCTCCGGTTTCCTCCCACAGTCCAAAGATGTGCGGGTCAGGTGAATTGGCCAAGCTAAAATTGCCCGTAGTGTTAGGTAAGGGGTAAATGTAGGGGTATGGGTGGGTTGCGCTTCGGCGGGTTGGTGTGGACTTGTTGGGCCGAAGGGCCTGTTTCCACACTGTAAGTCTAATCTAATCTAAAACACTCTGCAGGATGACACACCTTGCAGCTCCACACCACCCTCTCTCCTGGAATCTCACATCTACATTCCAGCAGCAAATTCCTTTCCTTATTACCTTCTCACACACATGTCTCTCTGTCTCCATCCTCAAAGTTTATTCCATTCTCTTCAGGCAAGTCTTCACAAATACTCACTCACATTCAAGGAAAGCAGGCACACAACTTGATGAGAAGCAGAAACTGGAGGTTGGGATAACCCTCCAGTGACAGGCGTCTGCTCAGACATTGCTGAGGCACCTTCAATGAAATATAATGCACAAGTTCGGTACCCATGAGGACGGCCTCAACCGGGACCTTAGTTTCGTGTCTCACTACGTGTGACCCCACCATGCTGTATACTCTCACACAAACACACATATAGGTACATATACATGCACACTCTCTCACACAAACACACTCATACAGACCCTCTCTCATACACACACACTCTCTCTCACACACAAACACACACACAGATGCACATTCTGTGTTGATGCATATTCAGGTATCCTCCTGTACCCGCGGGTCATACGTTCCAAGACCTAACAGGGACACCCGAAATCGTGGATAGTAGCGAACCCTATCATTTAAATAGGAAATTTACCTTCCCGGCAGCCCCCTCTCATTTATTTCTGGAATGTTCCATATAAGATTTTCGGGCTGCGGTAAACTGTGGAGAACTGAAACCGTGGAAACCGAATCCGAGATTCTACTGTACTCCCTCACACTTGTGCACACACTCTCTCAAACAGACACATAGTATTTCTCAAACAAACATATACTCTCTCAGATGCACAGGCTCCCTCACAATCGCGCGCACTCTCTCTGAAACACACACACACACACACGCACACTTTCCCCTTCTCTCACATGCACATATAAATCCATGGGGCGAATTTGCATTTGTAGATTTGTGTTTGCAGATATATTGTATTTTGTTCAAAAAGCATACAAATTGTAGACAGTCAGTCAATGTGCATTTTATAAACTCCTACTTTGGAAATAAATTAATGACTCCAAACAAGACCTCATGCCAGGTAAAAACAATGACTGCAGATGCTGGAAACCAGAGTCTAGATTAGAGTGATGCTGGAAAAGCACAGTAGGTCAGGCAGCATCTGAGGAGCCGTAAAATCGCGTTTCGGGCAGAAACCCGAAACATCACTTTTACTGTTCCTTGGATGCTGCCTGAACTATTGTGCTTTTCCAGCACCACTCAAATCGAGACCTCATGCCTCCAGTACATTGTCTGTCTGAAAGAAGGTGTCACCTGCGTTTTATTGATAATGCCCTAAATTATCTCAGGGCAGTGGCTTGAAAGAAATTCTGGGATTTGCATATTAATCAATTGAAACCTGCACCTCCATTCAAACTGATTAAAGTATTAAGAGACATTTTTGGTGTGTTCAATTCATTCGCATGAGTTGTATGACCCTTTGATCTTTTTCTTATAAATTCTGTATCTAAGGTGGAGCAGGATCACAAGATACAGAATTTACAGCAAATGATTACAGTTTCAGTTGTGTGACACTATAATCTTTTGCTATAAATTCTGTGTCTTCTGATCCTGCTCCAAAGCTCACGATAAAGGAGCAGCGCTCTGAAAGCTAGTACTTCCAAATAAACCTGTTGGACTATAACATGGTGTTGAGTGATTTTTTTTAAACTTTGTCCACTCCAGTCCAATACCAGCACCTCCACATCATCCTAAATTTGAGCAGATGTCAGACTGGAAAGGTTAAGATTCACTCTGACTTTGAAATTGCTGGAGCCACACTTTTATTTCCAGTTGCTGATACAACACTAGAGCCAAAAAAAAAACTGCAGGTGCTGGAATCCAAAATAAACAGGCAGGAGGCTGGAAGAACACAGCGAGCCCAGGCAGCATCAGGAGGGAGAGCAGTCGATGTTTCAGATGTAACCCTTCTTCGCGACATCAGAGGGCAGTGTTGCTGCATAACTACACCAGAGAGCTCTCAGCACCATGAGCATGACAGACCTCAGCCCTTCCATTAAAATCATTGGGAATACATCGAAGAGAAAGAATTGCTGCACCTTGGTTCCAATAAAGTGTGATTTGCATGTGCACTGGTTACTGACATTGCATAAATGGGGAGAACACAGGATCAAACATTGTATGAATAACGTCTGGAATTCGAATGGGACAAAGGCTTTGAAACTTCATTGAGTGATATACTCAGAGATACATTAAGGAGGAAGCTAGGAAAATGGCAAGGCTTTCTTGAATAGTTTTGGAGAAGGTTCCTACAAGAGCAACAACTCCAGCTTGAATCAAACATGAGCCAGTGCTACAGATTTTCTGTAAATTTATACAATCCATTCTGTTAAATTTCTTTTGTCCACTGTTTAAACCTCCCAGAAGGAACACATTGGTACCCTTAATGAAGTAGCAGGCATAGAATTTCCACAACTTCAATTACAATGTGAAGGATTATAACAATGAAGTAGCAAAGTAATTTATGGGCAGCACAAAAATGATCAAAGAGAAACCACAACAGAAATGAGGTCATTCAGTGATACAGCAATAACAACAATTTACATTTATAGTGCACCTTTAGCACAACAGAATGTCCAAAGGTGTTTCATATGGGAATTTTCAAGGAAAATTTGATGCTGAACCACAGAAGGAGATATCAGGTCAATTGCTTAAACTCTTAGTCAAAGAGTGTGGTTTAAGGAGTCTTTTATATCATAACAGACAAAGAGCAAGAAAGAGAGAGAGTCTGAGGAGAGAGAATGGAGAGGTTCTATGAAGGAATTCAGATTTGACGGCCAGGGCAGAGTGACAAAAGCTTAATTCTGCTCAGAGATATGATCGACAACAGGCAGGACAGGGGAGTGGATGCCTGCATCATCAGCCATGACCAGGAGAAGGCCTTTGACAGGATATTATCGGTACATGTGGGACATGCTGTGCAAGTTGGGTTTTGGGAATTTGCAGTTGGATCAGATTGCTCTACACCAGCTTCATTAGTGTAGTCTCAATCACTGGCTGGAATCAAAAAGCTTCCTAATCTGACCTGGAGTCAGGCAGGACTACCATTCTCTGCTGCCTTGTTTGTGTGTTGTATACAGTCCTTCAGGAAGGAGGTATGCCTGTCAGTGGTGACTATTCCAGGCAGTGGAAGCCTGCAAGTCAAAGCGTCCCTGTACATGGATGACATCACCATTTCTGCTCGGATCCGCTATCAATGAGCAGACTCTTGAGCGTTGTTGACCTGTTCAAACCGGACTCGAGAGCAAATCGAGGAAAGAGTTCTTTTGGAACTGGACCAACCAATCTTAATGGATTACCTGAGGGTGTAGGGAATATGGCTTGGAGGGACTGTGGAGTGTGCAAGACCTTGGGAGGAGCATGCCATGAAGGTGAGGTAGAAACTGGTCCTTTGGGAATATCGCTCCTTTTTCATTGTGGGTAAAATTTGGTCATCAGCTGTGAGGCACTTTCGTTATTATTGTATATGCCGTAGGTGTGGCCCATCCCCTAAACCGTGCCACTGCAATCATCTAAGCCATGTTCCACTTCATCTAGAGGTCTATGTCTGCAGGGACACTCTGTGCAAAACTCTGAATAAGATGAGGGAAGAATGCACCCAACGCCACCCCCAACCTGATGGCCACCTTTATGTGTGGCTGCATCAAGTTGTGTGTAGAATCTCGGTAAGCAAACACCAGTGTTACATCGTTTCCTTCAGACCCCGAGGGAAAAGGAGACGTTGGTTCCTGTCGCATGGTTCCCTGAGCAGACTGTCATAGTCATTTGGCTGAACGCCCCATCACCAGAACTTTCCAGCCAGCGCCAAGATGACACTTGGCTAGTGGTGAAAAGGGCGCTACCTGTGAGATCCTTTCTGCACTCTCGGTTGGACTCTGCCACCACATGCTTCCTGCAAAGGAGCTGCAGTTTGGGTAGAGAGTGTAACACATCTCCTTCTGGAATGTGCCTTTTCAAAGGAAGTCTGGAGAAAAATGCAGTGATTTTTGTCGAAGCCCGTCTGAAGCAGCTCTGTTACACAGGACTCTATTCTCCCTGGTCTTTTCCCCAGTACGCACACCGAGACAAACATCCAGTGTACCCTGAGGACCACACACTCAGCGAAAGATGCTGTTTGGTCTGTCCAAAACCTGCCGGTCTTCCAAAGTAAACAGTTGACCCTGACCAAGTATTGTGACTGGCATATTCCAAGGTCCAGGACGAAGTGCTGAGGGATGCACTAAAGATTGGGGCAACTTCTGCCAAGCCACAGTGGGGAAACACCGCTGTCTGACCTTTATCTGCTGAAGGTAAATGAGGGTCCTTTTAGTTATCAGACCCTACTGGTGCCTCAAGTGTATGCAGGTATAGTCTTGTACGAGTAAGCGGTGCCTTTGGCTTGTTTGTTGGATAGTGTCAAACTCCAATGTTTGCTTGTTTCCTTGATATGCTACAGTACAGAACTGAACTGTGTTTGTGACCATGTGAATACATAAAGGCATTTTTATGATAAAGGATATTTTTGAAATATTAGTGAGAGAAATATTAGGTTTGCTTGTTGTCCGAGTCAAACTCTAACGTTTGCTTGTTTTTACCATTTGCTGTTGTACAGAACCAAACTGCAACTTGGGACTCCTCTAACAAACACAGGAGACTGTTAATTCTCAGCTGTAAACTGGTATGCACTGACAGGGTTTGAGCCAAATCAACATTTGGAATGCTAACATTAAAACAAGTTTTCAATCAGCTCTCAGAAGGAGAAATCCAAATGTCTAACAAGTTTATGTGTTTATCTACTAGAGTTTAGAATGAGAAGATGCAACTTGATTGAACAATATTAAACTCTGAGGGGCTGGATGGTGGGAGGATGTGTCCATCCTGGGACAATCTCAGAATCCTCCAATGAACACTGAGATGAGATGCATCTTTTCCCCTCAGCAGGCCATGAATCTTGGCATCGCTGTGACTCAAAAGTTGCTGGAAGTAGGTCTGAATATTCTGAAGGCAGAGATAATTAGATTTTTCACAAGCAAAGGGGTGAAAGATTATTGGGATTAAGTGTGAATGTACCGTCCAGCGTACACTAAAATCATCGTTGTCTCACGAAATGGCACAACAGGTGTGTTGCTGAATGACCCATTCCTGTTCCTAACCTGTGAGCATGTTTGTCAGTGAGGAGTCAGAAACCAATTACATGCAGAGTAAAACATGAATTCTTCATGATTTTTAAATTTGCCTTTTCTTTCTGCTGTGTCTTTCAGCAATCTCTTTTCAGTCCACACAAACAAAGTACAGCACATGTCAGAACAATAAAAGACAGACTTTGTCCATGGTTACTACTGAACAAAAAAGTCAAATTCCATTTAAATTGCAAAGCATTTCTGACATTATCCTTCATGTGTAAACTTCACAGTCCTAAATTGGATCTGCTTTCATGTGGTTTCCGCAAAAGCCTAGGTATAAGGACCGGAATCACGCTGCATAATATCAGGAACTGTTGTGGGAATGTGTGATTGTGAGGTTCCACTTAGTAATAATCAAGTCCTGCCTGGAGATATGTCACAACCTGTAAAGTGTGGTGAATTAACATTCCATTAATGGGGGAGAACACAGGACAAAACACTGCATGAATAACTTCGT
This sequence comes from Hemiscyllium ocellatum, assembly GCF_020745735.1. Taxonomy (NCBI): domain Eukaryota; kingdom Metazoa; phylum Chordata; class Chondrichthyes; order Orectolobiformes; family Hemiscylliidae; genus Hemiscyllium; species Hemiscyllium ocellatum. The sequence goes on from NC_083430.1 coordinate 44,365,004, forward strand.
AAAGTTTAGACCAGCCCAATCTCTGGAATTCAAATGGGACCAAGAGTTTGAAATTTCAATGAATGATGGTACAAAGAGATGCCTTAAGGAGGGAGCGAGGAAAGTGACCAGTTTTGGAGGAGATGCCTCAAAGACCAACTACTCCAGCTTGGATCAAATATGGGACAGTGCTGCAGGTTTTCTGTACATTTATACAATCCATTCTGTTAAATTCCTTTTGTCCACTGTTTAAACCTCCCAGAATGAATACATTAATACCGTCAATTAACTATTAGACATAGAATTTCCAATAATACCAAGTAAATTACAGTGTCAAGGTTAATAGCAATGAAACAGCAAAGCAGTTTATGGGTAGGCGCCGAAACGGCAGAAAGAAAACCAGAACAAACCAGCAATGAGGTCACTTAAGGAGAGAGCAATAACAACAACAACTTACATTTATAGTGCACCTTTAACACAGCAGAATGTCACAAAGTGTTTCATTAAAACATTGTCAAGGAAAGTTTGCACTGAACCAGATGAGACATCAGGTCATGTAATTAAAATCTTGGTCAACCAGGGAGGTTTAAGGAGCGTTTTAAAGAATGACAGAAAAAGGCAGAGTGAGTGAGAGAGAGAGAGAGAGAGAGACTGAGGAAGAGGGAAGTGGAGAGGTTTTCTAAAGGGTTCAGATTGGAGGGCCAAGGCAGAGTGACAAAAGGTGCAACAATTAAAATCATGGTTGAGAAGATGTCAAAAATAAAAAAGAAATTTGGAAGATTTGTAGGACAAGAGGAAGTTGCAGCCTGGGTGGGGGGCTGGGGGAGCACTTGGGGCAAGTCCGTGGAGGCATTTCAGAATTGGTATTTTCCCAGATTGGAAGGCAATTTACACCAACAAGTTTAAGGGTGACATGTGAACAGAACATGACCTGAGTTAAAATATAGACAGCGGAGTTTTGGATGAACACAAATCGATGTTGAATAAAAGGTGGGAGACTGCCAGACATCCACTAGAATCACTAAATCTCGAATGGCTGAGCGTTTCATCAGCAAATGAGCTCAGACAGGACTGAATAACCATTGAAAGGATTCCATAGGAATGTGCTGAGACTGACTGCACAAATGCTCAGAGCTTAATCACACAATATTTATTGTGTCTGTCCTTCTGACCGATAAACAAAAAATCTATCTTAATATTACGTCATTTATTTTCCTCTTTCACAGTTTGGACCCACTGACCTTCAACACTTTGACCCAGAATTTACCCAACAACCTGTTCCAACCTCAGTTGCACACCTGTGTCAAGGTTTTCCGATTACAGCCAGCTCTGGAGGGGTGCTGAAGCTTTCACTTGATTCTCCTGTGCTCCTCCTGGAGATTATACCAAGCTATAATAAACCAGGTGGACTATAATGCTCTTGTGTTTTAGATTAGATTAGATTAGATTAGATTAGATTAGATTTACAGTGTGGAAACAGGCCCTTCGGCCCAACAAGTCCACACCGACCCGCCGAAGCGAAACCCACCCATACCCCTACATTTACCCCTTACCTAACACTACGGGCAATTTAGCATGGCCAATTCACCTGACCCGCACATCTTTGGACTGTGGGAGGAAACCGGAATACCCGGAGGAAACCCACGCTGACACGGGGAGAACGTGCAAACTCCACACAGACAGTCGCCTGAGTCAGGAATTGAACCCGGGTCTCAGGCGCTGTGAGGCAGCAGTGCTAACCACTGTGCCGCCCACTTTGCTATTTTAAATAGCAAAGAACCAATCGAGGTAGAGACCTTCCGCACATTGTGCACCTTACATCATGACAGCTGTCCTCTCAGAATCTCCTTTGATGAAGAGTTTCTCTGTCAGAGGAAGTATCTTCCTATTGCAGACTTCAGGATTCATCAACGGATCTTGTCAACTCTGCTCTTCAAATTTTGACAATGTATAAACTTTGTGCGCACTCGATGTTCCCTTTCAGGTGGGCAACACTCTACCAAAGTGGGATCAGGAGATGACTGTCAACTTGAAATATGTCATGGCTAAGGGGTGCATTCTGTAGAGTTACTCATAGTGGATGACCTCTACCCAAGCAGCGAAATGTACTAAACATTCCACTAACAAAGCTTTATCGAACTGAGTCCTGTAATAGTGATACTTTTGACTTTGGATTCAGGAAGAATTTGGAGAAAACCTGACCGTACTTCCCTTGTTTGAAGGAAATGCCACTATCATTTGTGAAAAGGGTTTTAAAGAAAATGGTATTTCTCCTCATTCAATTCAATCCACAAGATTCCCATCAACTGATTGGAAAACGTCCTATATTCTACACAAGAACTGACAAAATGTTAGTCGGGTCTTTCACTGAAGTAATTAATGACAATACAGTCAGGACTATTTGCAACAAGAAAAGTACACCAGCAGATCTAAGAGGTTGCAAGTCCTTTATTTCCACAAGAATGTATCATACCATTTTAGACAGAAGTTCGGAGACATTGAAGATATTGTTGGTATTGCAATGACTGAAGTCTTTGTTTAATGTTTTAGAAAGATCAATTGTATTGAACAGGAGACATGGAAGATGGTGTTCAGGCCCTAAAGTTATTGAATTCTATATTGATTCCTGACGGTTGCAGAGGATCCCTTTCTCCAAATCACATGCATTAGGCCATGTCAGTACATGGGCTGCTAGCACAACAAACCTATTGTTGGTGATTGGTCCCGTTGGTTAGCAAATGGTCCCAGTTTACAGCTATTGACTCTGCCAGGCTGACCATTTCAATTGATTTGTCTGCCCAGCTGCTGTTCTCTCTCTCTGGGTTTCATCTCCATCTTTTGTTTACTCTTGCCCTCTCTCCCCACCCTGTCGTCAGCGTATTTACCAACCTTTGCCCACCTACAATCACTTTTGAAGAAGAATTACTGGATCTAAAACATTAATTACGCTTGCTCTCCACACGTGCTATCAGATCTGCTGAGTCTTGACAGTAATTTTTGATTTTGTTTCTGATTTCCATTGTCTGTAGTTGTTTTGATTTCATACAGGCTTATTCCATGTTACTTTTTGATCCATTGAACACAAAGTTAGTATTTCTGCACCAAATTTAATCCACTTACTTGCCCTTCAGTTTAGATGACACTCTATACCAAATTGTTCCCAATTCTCAAAATTTCTCATTACATCATAATGCGAATCAACCTTTGTTTTAACTCCAGGACTAGATAAAGGACCAGCAAGACAATACCAAACCTAAAGAAAGTGGATTCAGTAAATCCAAACTGGGTTATGTTTTAAAGCCAGAGGAATATAAGAGGAAGAAGAGATTTTGAAATGCAGGGCAGAAGCTGGTTTAGGAGTTCTTAAATTGGAGGAAAGACATTAGTTTTGGAGAGGAGGCTGGTGGGGAACATTGTGTATGAACAATCATAAGGATGACGGGGAATAGCAATCAAATTCTAAATTCACTGCTAAAGAGTGGGGCTTGAAGTGGGGGAAGAGGTTCACTACATAGTCCTCGTGGGATGTGGCAGGAATGATAACAGTCTGCTGGCGTATCACTGATGAAGTAGCAATTTGGAAGTTAGACTATTCAGTCACTAAAAACACTTAAACAACTGTTGTCTTGCGACTTCTGTTCTATTTGGAAGATTATGTTGAATTTCTCCTTAGTTTCACACATTGTAAACCAAAGGATTCCTTGCAAACATTTGAGATGAGATAGAGCAGTATCTAACATGCTGTGTTACATTTCTTAGAAACTCAGCAAATATTTACTGTTATAATTCTAATGGCATTGAATTTGACAGAAATGTGCTTTTGAAGCCTAGCTTTCAGTTGGCCATTGTGGTACAGATAATAGCAGTGATCTAATGATGTTTTGACTCCGTACTGTCACCAGCATTCTGAAAGTGGAGAAACGTGTCATTTCTTGAAAACCCAATTGTTTGTGGAAAATGCAACCTGGCGTGCACAACAGTAGCATTGGGATCAATTTGAAAGGAATTAAGAATACTGCACTAGATTATACATCGTAAGGATAATTTTCCCCTGGTGTATTAGTTCAGCATGTTCTACCAATTGCATGAAAAAATTGGGTCTAGTATTGGAGTGAAAATTAATGGGGAAGAGTTGGCCTGTGAGGAGACATTAGAAATATACTTAGAAAGAATGAGTCTGCAATTTTTGCCACAAGCACGTACTGCTTTTGTGACCCTCATGCTCTCCAAATGGCTAATCTGAATGAATGCCCATCTATATTAGATTTTGTGCACATGGGTTTGTGGAGAACTGGTTTAAGAATTTAGTATGTAAAGACATTAATGTGTATTCCTTAAGTTGGTTGAGGTACGTATGTGAAATATAGATCTCTCAGTATATATTGCATATTTGTAAGAGGAGTTCAGCCATCTCAGTATTTATTGATTTAGGATTAGAAATATGTTAGAGATTAGCTGAGGCTCTTTCATTAGCACCCAGCTTCTGGGTTCTTCAACCAATCAGTGAGGATGGACAAGAGAGTATGTCCATTCCAGTGAAGGGAGAATTGTTAATTGAAGAGCTACATCATTACAAGGGCTAAGGAGCAATGAGCTCCGGCTACAAGACAGGTGATGGCTGAACACTGATGGGTGCCATCCCCTGGATACTGCCTCTTTCAGCATTCCTCTGCACAGCACTGCAGGATGAAGACACCCCTTGCAGCTCCACAGCCCCCGCGCTCTCCTAGGGCCTCACATTTGATCTCAGCAATGACACCCTTGACCTATTACCTTCTCACACCCACATTCAGGGAAAGGGAGCACACAACTCAATGAGAAGCAGAAACTGGAGGTTGGGATGGTCCTCCAGTGATAGGCACCTGCTCAGACATTGCTGATGTCTGAGCGAGGAAATCAAATGCTCTTTGCATCAGGCTGTAAATGTGCACCATGAGCAGCCATGATAACCTGAACCTCCTGAAAGATTGGTGCTCAGACATCCTTGGAAAGCTGAAGGGTTTTCTGTCAACTGTGTGTTCAGGCACAAGACAAACATTTTTTAAAAAGGCATTCACATGTTCAGAGCATCACTGACTAGAATAATAGTTATTGCTGATCCCAAATTGCCCAGGACAACCACATTGCTATGGGTCTGGAGTTAAGTACAGACCAGACCAGGTAAGCAAGGCCGTTTATTTCTCTAACCGAATTTAGAGAACCGGATGGGTTTTTCCTGACAATGATATAAAGGTGTAGGTGTGTACTGTTCCTTTAAGAGAGAGTGGAAGCTGGCACGGACCTAGAGTGCCAAAAAACCAAAAAAATGTACCATTTGGTTGTGAAACAAATAGCTACAGCTGTGTTGTCATGGCACACAACAAATTCAAATTTGGTCAGTCCATTTAAATTATGCCCAAAATACCAACAACCAAGTGAATTTGAATTTTAATGTTTTGATGACATCAAATCAATGATATTTTGGGGGATATAAAATCAGGTATTTTGAACAGTTAGCAAGAGCAGTAAAGGGCACCAACAAACACTGATGGTCTGTAGAATCGCTCCCTGAATGCTAGCTTTTCATATAAAATTTGTTAAGCAGAAAACCGAAGAAAAGTCCCAGGAAAGTATAGATGAGGATGCCAAGGGAACAGCGACAACTGGCTGGGTTTGCAATTTGAATTTTTTTTGTTAAACTTAATCGGGCCGTTTTAATCGGATCAGTATATTGTTGTAGAGTGGAAAACAGGTAAATTGATCAGACAAAGGAAGATTGCTGTGGAGATAGTTGTTGTTTAATGTTCTTGTGTTTTTTGGACTTAAAGAATAAATTGTTTTTTTTTCTTGACAAAGAGGGATTTTGCTGGTTTTTTGTCATTCATACTTTAACAGATTATGAGGTGAGGTGAGCGTTTCAATGGGTCTGGTTCAAATTAGCAGATGTGTTTACCCCACGTTGTAGCACAACCAACATTTGCATCATGGTTATGACTAGGCTTTGAATTTCAAATTTATATTCAATTCAAATTCCACCATCTGCCAATACATAAAACATGCAGAAATGACAGTGGGGTCAAAATCAGATTGAAGATTTGACCTAATGCCACCTGTCCCCAGTCTAACAGTGACCAAATGATTTGAAAATGAGGGATAAAAACCTGACCCAATTCAAAAGAGAAATCTGTGAGATTCCCTGAATCAGGAGGTAAATGTCATGCAGAGACGATCTCTTACCCACGTGATGGTGCTGTACTCTGAGACCTTCACACTGCTCAGAGATATGATCACCTGCAAGCAGGTCATTGGGGAATGCTGCCTGATCAGCCTGGACCAGGCGAATGCCTTCAAGCAGGATATCACACATCTACATGTGGAACATGCTCTCCAATTGGGATGTGGGGAGGGAATTGACAATTGGATCTCATTGCATTACACGAGCATTGTGAGTGCAGTCTCAATTGAAGTGTAAGAATCAGAAAGCTTCCTGATCAGATCCGGACTCAGGCACGGTTGCCCACTGTCTCCTGCCGTGTTTGTGTGTGATATAATGTGTCCTTTGCTGAGCCCATCAGGAAGAATGCAAGCCTGAGAGCGATGACTATCCCAGGCAGAATACATGGATGACCTCGCTGTTTTCTGCTCAGATCCGCTGTCAGTGGACAGACTCATGAGCATCTGCGACCAGTTCCAACTGGCCTCGGGAGCCAAGGTAAATCGAGGCAAGAGCGACGCCATGTACTTTGGGAACTGGGCCAACACATTGTTTAACTCCATCACCATCAGGACAAATTACCTGAAACTGGTCTTTTGGGAACACCATTCTATTGTTATTGTGGGTAAAAATCTGGTCATCAGGTGTTTGACACTCTTTGTTGTTATATAAGGTGCAGTTCTGATCCATTCCCCAAAACTGTGCCATTGTGGTCACCCGAGCCATGTTCCACCTCATCTGGAGGTCTAGCATGAACTGAGTCCACAGAGACACCATGTATAAATGTTCTGGACCAGGCCAGACCTCCTTAAAACATTTCAAGAAGGCGTCCCACAAAAATGAACCGAATGTAGAATTACGAATAACCTGAAAACCCAATTGACTCTATCGCAAATTAATGGTGCTGTTCCAAATTCCTGCAACATCCCCATAAACACCCCCTAAGGAAAGAAAAATCAAACATAGGTTCGTTGGAGAGAGATAGCAAAGAGAGAGGATCAGCATGGAACTGCTTCTTTGGGTTCCCAGATAAAACTTGGTAAGCAGTTGTAAACAAAAATAGCTTGCTCAAACCAAACCAAACCAATCCCTGAACTGGGATAACTGCCGACACCCCTTTCATTGTACAAGTGTTTTTTAAAAAAATCACTTCAAAGCTTTTGCAAGTTGATACTTCCAGACATAGCAGAATGCCTGCCTTGGCAACTCCTCTGAAAAAAAAACAAGGACAACATGACACTGCTGCCTCACAGCACCAGGGTCCCAGGTTCGATTTCAGCCTTGGGCGACTGACTGTGTGGAGTTTGCACATCCTCTCTGTGTCTACGTGGGGTTCCTCCGGGTGCTCCAGTTACCTCCCACAGTCCAAAGATGTGCAGGTCAGGTGAACTGGTCACACTAAATTGCCCATAGTGTTAGGTGCATTAGTCGGGGGGGGGGGGGGGGGGGGGTGGTGGTGGTGTTACTCTTCGGAGGGTCAGTGTGGACTGGTTGGGCCAAAAGGCCTGTTTCCACACTGTAAGGAATCTATTTTAATCAAATAACTTTGTTAAAGGAGCGGCAATGTCACACAAAACATTGAACAAGGGGTAAGAATGTTCCCAACACCACCCCCATTTTGACGGCCACCTTTATGTGTAGCTACATCAAGCTGTACGTAGTCCCACAGTATGCAAACATCAAGTGTCACTACATCCGGAGGTTCTACCTATCCCTGGTGTTGTGAAGGATGAGACTGGTCTCATTTCCACTGAACACTCCAAGTAGTTACACCATTCTGCATCACTAGCACTTTGTGGATAAACTGACAAAAAAAACCTTTGACCACAAGTCCAACTGGAAGCGGTCAGCATGATGTCAGCTTGAGACCCTGTGGGAAACGGACAGGCTAGATCCCATTGCATAGTTCCCTGAGCAGAATGTCAAGCACCAAGACATCACTTGGCTGGTGGTGGCAAGGGCACTACCTGTGAGTTCCTTCATGAGGGGATGTGACTACAGATTGATAGTTTGGTTGGTCTCCCAATTGTACCTTTACAATCATTCTTACGTATTTTTACCGGTTGTAAAGTTGGTCGAATCTCCACGTGGTTCCCCCTGAAAACGGCCTGAAAGAGGAAGCTCGATAACGGAAGAGTGATTTTAGCTTGCTTGAGGTGGTTTTACTGGCATAGGTTTTAATCATTGGTTTTATTGTTGATTTTACCTTTGGTTTTATCCGGCGCTGTGTGGCCACTGGTGGTTTTAATTTACTCTTTCCATTGCAAGAGCATTACTCTTATCAGGTCAGCCTAATACGACCAGAGCAAGAATATGATACGGCTGGTGACCTTTCGGTCAATCTATTAACAAACTGGCCATTATGTTGAGCTCCAAAATTTCTGGTTGGGTGGGAGACTGGAAAATAACGGCCCCGCACGGTTGCTATTGGTGGCACTGTGCGCCAAATGTATTAGCCAAATATGGACTTGGCCATTTGTTTCCACACATGATCGTCCCGACAAGGTTACCCTCAGGCAGGCATGAGGGAACAGCTTATAAGGTTGGGACAAGACAAGACTGAATCAAGTTGAAGGATCCGAAGAGAAGGCCCTTCTTGAATCTTGTCCGCTCGATATCCAGACAATTTTTAATTCAAATTTTAAAGGGCCATTCGATTTTAGTCATAATAGAGAGTCAGAGAGCGATAGAGAGAGATGTGAGAGTAGGGTTATTCCTCCAATTGTTACAGAGAAAGATAAAGCAGAAATAATAATAAAGTACCCAATAGATAATTTCATAGATAAATTTTGTAATAACATTTATAAGACGACAGGCAGTATAGAAAACATCTAAACCAGTGTAAAGGGATAAAATCAGTAAGAGTAAAATGTAGCAAATGCAGCTGGGAGGGTAGCTCCCACTCAGTCGCGTGTCACTATCCTAAATGCAATAGTAATGAAAGAAATAATGATGTAGATAAATTGTTCCAGTGTGAAGTTTGCCCACTCAGGTTTACAACAGCCATAGGTTTAGGGCAGCACGAGAGGCACGTGCACCAAATTTAAGGAACACTAAAAGAAATAAAGATAAAAAAGATCATTTGGAAAAGGTTGAAAAAGGTAGAAGAGGAGTCTGGTCCAACTCCTAAATAGAAATGTTAAAACTGTTAGAACAGGAATTTATAGGCTGTAAAAATATTAATAAACATCGCAGAAAAGCTAAAAACTAAAACACCAAAGCAAATCTCTGATAAAAGAAGATTATTAATAAAACAAAATAGGACCAGCGATAAAGAAGTGGGCATTAGTCAAGAAATAGTCCCCATTAATAATAATAGAAATGAGGAGATTAGTGACATTGATTTAGATTCTCCAATGGAAGATGTAGTAATAGAAGGGAATAATCAGCAAGAAAATATTAATATTAATGGGAGTTCAGAATCTATAAATAGGCCACTAATAGAATTATTAGACATGATGGAGGACAAAATAAGTAAAAGCAAACTTACAACAATAAATGATAACATTATGAACATGGTAATTGGTAAGTTAGGAAGTAATAATGATAGTAATAAATTGGATAAAAAGAAATGCAAAAAGGATCTAACTACTAAGCATAAGGATAATAGACAAAGATATAATACGAGATTAAATAACGCTAAGAGAAGACATAATAAGAAAAAGGGAAAATTTAAAGAGATACAGGTTTTATATAAAAATAAAATACAGTACTTAGCAAGATCTGTGATGGGAGCTCCATCCAAGTGTATGTGTCCACTCAGTAAGGAGGAGCTGGAAGAATATTTTAGAAACAGGTTGTCTACTCCTAATGATAAAAGTAATTTAGGAGGCTTTGCCAAATATAAAGGTGAAACTGAGGGGTCCCTGTGCTGACCGGCCCTGTCACGGTGGAAGACGTCAATCAGGCCTTAAAGGCAATGGATGTTAAAACCACAGCGGGACCGGATCAGATGAATCTCAGAGACGTAATTAGAATATTTAATAAAGAATACGGTAATCCCTAGAATTTATACTATTTGGCTTAAAATAGGCAGTATCCCAGACGTATTAAAGATAAGCAGAACAGTATTAATCCCTAAAGTCAATGATGAGGTCGGTTAAAAAGATATTAATAATTGGAGACCCATCACAATAGGCCCAATTTTATTGAGACTTTTCACAAAAATTATTGCAAATAGGTTAAGTAAGGTAATAAATCTAAATGAGCAGCAAAAAGGTTTTTTGGCAGGAGTCGTTGGTTGTGAAGAGAACATCAAAATAGTTGAGAACATTATTAATGGAGCTAAGAAAAAGAAAATCGACTTAGCTGTGGAATTTGTCGACCTGGCTAAAGCTTTTGATACCGTGGGGCACAAATTGATAATTAATGCCCTCGAAAGAATTCAACTTCCCCCAGTTTTTATTAAATTAATTATAAGTTTATACAATAATAATTTTACAAGGGTTGAAGGTTTTAATTGTAAAACAAATTTGATCAAAATTTTAAAAGGGTTAAACAGGGTGACTCCTTGTCACCGATTCTTTTTAATATAGTTATGGACCCCCTCATAAACACAATTGAAGAGGGTAAAAAAGGAACATTTTTAGGTCAGGTTAGGAACAGTCACCATCATGCAACCCTAGCTTTTTGCTGATGTTATAGCATTGATCAGCTAATCCTATGAAGGAATGGCATACAATTTAAAACTCTCAGAAAGATTTTGCAATAATACTGATATGGAAGTTAATGTGAGAAAAACAAAAGCATTTTACTTTGCTTATAAAAATAAAACATTTATTTATAATAATAGGGCCAATTGGAAATTTAATCAGGAAGAGATACAGTTTATCCAGGAAGCACCAATAAATATCTAGGTGCAAAAATTGATCCATAGATTGGGGTAAGCCAATCGTGTTGGGAGGACCAGCTAGGAAACTGGATAGATAAACTTTAAAAAATCTCTTTTAAAACCCATACAAAAATTGGAACTCTTAAAAGTATATTTTATCCCTAGGCTTTATTATTATTTAATTTTATCAGAGGCATCACAAAATTATTTAAACAGACTTGATAATATAATTAAAAGTGCGGTCAAAGAATTATTATATCTCCCGCAATCTATCGCAGATGGGTTTTTATAGATTGCGGGAGATGTAATAATTCTTTGACCGCACTTTTAATTATATTATCAAGTCTACTGAATAAATTATTAACATTTATTCCAATTGCCATTTTAAGAAAATATGAAATGTTATACAGACATGCAGATGAAATTTTACATGCCTCATTTTCATTCAAGAGTACTAGTATAAAGACAAAAATGCAGAAATTTAGTAAATTGAATGCATTAAAGGAAATCTGGAATCCAAACATAAATGGGCAATTGGAAGAAATGAATAATACCAATGAGGAGAACAATAGTGTAGAAGAATTTAATAATAAAAATTATACCACCTGGAAGAATGTAGAACTACAGAAATGGATGGCCTTGCCCTGTCAAGGAGCAGGCATCAATTATTTCAGGAACGATAGTTTCTCCAATAATTGGTGAACAAAGGTTCAGCATATGAAGACGGCCAAAGTAATAAATTTGATTTTATTACGAAAAAATTTATATCCTACAAGGGCGTCGTTAACTTATGGAAGGCCATTTAACATTAAAAATTGTCGGTGATGTAATGAGACTTCAGAAACGATCATGAATATTTCGGGTTGGTGTCCCTATGTAAAAAAATATGAGGGATTAAGAGACACAATAGAATAGTAGAAGAATTAACAAAGTTTATTAAGATAAAAGGATGGATGACCTACGTAGAACCAGGCATTAAAGATAAAACTGGGAAATTATGGATCCCAGACTTAATCTTTAAAAAGGAAAATCGCGTATTAGTGGTAGATGTGACAATCAGAATGGACACTTAATCTAACTCACTTGATCAGGCTTGGGAGGAAAAGAAAGACAAATATAAACGTCTAGAGAGGGAAATTATGGCTCTCACAAAAAGAACAATGGTATCCTTTTATGGATTTGTGATGGGATCCCGAGGAAAATGGTTTGAGAAGAACAATGAGTTAATGAAAGACCTCGGAATCGAGAAATATAAGACCTTTGCCCAAAACATCACGAATCTGGTTTTATCTTTGACTCTTGAGCTTTTAAGGATTTTTATGGACTCTTAGGAATCTCTATTTGACATAATTTAATAACTTTTTAGAATTTTTAAATGTTTAATCTTAGATCAATTTTAGCTCGGATTATATGTTAAATTTTACTTAGTATTTTAATGTTTTAGTAATAAAAGTAAACTATTTTAATTCACTAATTAAGGGTGGTGGGTAATATGGTTGTATTATAATTAAAGTGCACTAAATACACAACAAATGATGAGCAGGAATATAACCTAACGGTCAAAAAACCCAGCTCACTCCTCTCTTTATCGGTAATTCTGACTTACAATATTTTATCCCATTCCCTTTAAGATCATCTGGCTGTGGTTGGCTAGATAGGGGTACACTTACATCGACGAGCGACAATAAAACTTGAAAAGGACACGATTCATTCACATGGTGAGTGCATGAAACAAGCCTGGTCAGTCTGTGCTACTGCATGATGCTCTCCAAGCAGCTACGGGGTGGGGTGGTGGGGGAATGATTATCATAGATCTCCTACTGGAACGTGCCTTTTCAAAGAAAGTCTGGAGAAAAATTAAATGATTTTTGTTGAGGTTCGTCCTGAGCAGCTCAACAGCACAGGAGTCTGTGCTCTGCAGTCTGTTTCCTGGGATGCACACTCAAGACAATTATCGACAGTGCCTCGAGGACCATCAATTTTGGTCTGGCAAAAACCTGGTGGTCTTGATGGGCAACAAGTTGATCCTGACCAAGTGCTGCAGACTGACACATTCCAAGATGCAGGACTACGTGCTAAGGGAAACACTCAACCTTGGGGCAGCTGCAGCCAAGGCACAGTGGAGAAAAACCACTGCCTGAGCTTTTTCTGCTTAAGTTAAATGGGGGTCTGTTCGGTTATCAGACCTTCCTGGTGTCTGAACTGCATGCACGTATAGGCTTGAACAAGTAAGATATGTCTTTGTTTGTTTAATATAGTCAAACTCCAATGTTTGTGTGTTTCCTTGATATTTGCAGTTTAATTTACAATTTAATGCAGTTACATGCCCTTCAGTTTGGATGAACACTCTGTACCAAATTGTTCCCAATTCTCTGGATTTGTCACTGCACCATAATGTGAATTAACCTTTAAGATTTTATTTTAACTTTAAGAAGGCTAGATGCAGTGCCAGCAGGATAACATTAAGGCTCAAGAAAATGGATTCAATCAACCTAATTGGGTTAGGTTTAAAAGCCAGATGGCTATGGGACGAAGGATAGATTATGAATGGCAGGGGAGGAGACAATTTTCAGGATGTGGCATGAAATCAGTTTTGGTGAGGGGGCTGATAGGAAACCTTTGGTATGAAGAATCAAAATGATGACGTGGGATAGTGATCAAATTCTAAAATGATTATTAAATTGTTGGGTTTGTGAAGGTGTTTGTGATACAGCTGGTGGAGGTTCACTCAACAATCCAATATTTGATCAGTCGTGTGTGATGTGGCAGCAATGCTAGCTCAGTCTGGTGTTGTATCACACACTGATGAGGTTGCAAATTGGAAGTAACTATTCAGTAAATACTGCTATCTTGATATTCCTTTCATATTTGTAAGACTGCATTTATTTTTTATTTATGCAGGTTGTAAATGTAGGCATAGACTTTTATTTTTGCTGTTTTTGAGATTCTGGTTTTGTAACCAAGATGCCACCAGGGATGGTGACTTTGTATACTTTTCACTGTACTTGAGCACGTGTGACAAAGCACTCAATCTAAATCTGACAAAGGACCGCTCAGAACCAGTTGAGGTGAGACACTGCAGTACTTACAACATCTGGTTCATATCTTTGAAATGCAGTAAATATTGATTTTCATTTTTTAATTCTTGCAATACTGAATTTGGCAGTCAAGTGCTATAGCTGCCTTGTGAAGCCAAGTCTTAATGTTGAATCACTGTGGTAAAGATAGATGTGATCCAATAATGAGTTGACTATTGTCACTAACATGCTTACAATGTACAATGATGTACATGCAATGTCTTGAATACCTGGTTGCTTTTGGAAATAGCAACTTGACTTGCATAATATTAGGGTAAATTATTATCATCAGGATGGATTTTAGATGAATGAAGAATATTGCACTAGATTGTAAATTGTGAGAACTATTTTCTCCATGGCGAATTGGTTCCAGCAAGCTTCATCAGCTTAGTGGCAAAACTGGATGTACTATTGTAGTGCTAGTTAATGGGGAAGAGTTGGCCTATAGAGATGTTCAAATGTATTCAGAAGGAATGAGTTTACAATTTCTGCTCCATGTAGCTAATTTGTTTCTGATTTCCCTGCTTTTGTAATAATTAATTTGAATGAAAGTTCATCTCGCTAAGTTTTAGAAAACATGGATTGTGGAGGACTAGTCTAAGAATTTAGTACATAAAGACATTAATGTGTATTCTTTACTTGATTGAGGTACATGATGTGAAATATAGATCTCCAGATATATTACATATTTACAAGACAAGATCAGCCATCTCAGTGTTTATTGACTTGAGAATTGAACATTTATTTCTAATCCCATGTCATGGTTTATAATGGACAAATTGTGATTGAACCAATAAAATGGATTCTTCCAGCAACAAGGATTAACAAGCATGTTCCACTTTTCTCTCAATGTCTTTGTCCTTTTATTCCTTTATGAAATCAAATCTTGAATATGAGGGCAGGTGGAGACTCTGATATCCTTGAAGGAGAAAGTGAGGACTGCAGATGCTGGAGATCAGAGAAGTAAAGTGTGGCACTGGGAAAGCACAGCAGGTCAGGCAGCTTCCGAGGAGCAGGAGAGTTGACATTTCAGGCATAATCCCATCATCAGGAATGTAGTGGGGATGAAGGGGGTTCAAAGGTAAATAGGAGGGTAAGGGTGGAGAAGGGGAAAAGATAGCGGGGAAGGTGATAGATAGATGCAGGTGGAGGGTATAGTTATAGGTCAGAGAGGAGGGTGGAGTGAATACGTGGGAAGGAAGATGGAGAGATGGGTCAGTTCACGAGGAGGGCCCCGATTTGGAGGGTTGGATCTGGAATGAGGTGGGGGGAGGGGAGATGAGAAAACTGGTGAAATTGATCTTGCTGCCACGTGGTTGGAGGGTGCCAAGGAGGAAGATGAAGTGTTCTTCCTCCAGTCGCCAGGTAGCTAGAATTAGGCAGTGGAGAAGGTCCAGGACTTGCATGTCCTTGGTAGAGTGTGAGGAGGAGTTGAAGTCATCCATTATCTCTCAGCCCCCCTTTATACCCGCCTCTCTCTGCTCCCCCCAACCCGCAGCCCCACTCCACACACACTCTCCTGCTCCTCAGATGCTGCCTGACCTGCCGTGCTTTTCCAGTGCCATACTTTTTGACTCTGATATCCTTGAGCTTGTTCTCTCTTTCACTAGGATCGTTACTGATCCGATCTCAAATTTCTACTGTCTACTCCTGGTGGATATCCTTTGGCATGCCCCTTATCAATGAAGAATCTAGCTAATTAGATTAGATTCCCTACAGTGTGGAAACAGGCCCTTCGGGCCAACATGTTCACCTAACACTATGGGGCAATTTAGCATGGCCAATTCACCTGCCGTACATAGCTTTGGACTGTGGGAGGAAACCAGAGCACCCCGAGGAAACCCACGCAGACACGGGGAGAATGTGCAAGCTGGAATTGAACCTGGGACCCTGCTGCTGTGAGGCAGCAGAGCTAACCACTGAGCCACCGGGCCGCCCTGGTCTCAAAGTAAATTCCACACTCAAGCATCTGAGACAAAAATCTCCACATCTCTGCCTTAAATGGGATTCATTCTTATTTCTAATTCTGTTTCTCACAGAGAGGATGTACTTTTCAGCAGCTGGATGTTACTATCTATGCTACTTAACTATGTGATCTGCCTGTATTGCTCACAAAACAAATGTTGTGTTAATTTTGACCAGGTCAATAAAAGGCAGACCTTGTCCATGCTTACCACTGAACAACAAAGTCAAATTCCATTTAAATTGCAAAGCATTTCTGGCATTTTACGGAGGGTTCAGACTTCAAAGTTTACAGTTGAGTCTGTTTTGACACGACATCTGCAAAAGCCTGGGTGTGGGGATCGGGATCACACTGCATAATATCAGGAACTAGTGTGTGCATGTGTAATTATAAAGTTCCTCTGCCTATCAATCAAGTCCCATCTCAGCATAAGTATGTCAAAATCTGTATAGCTTGTTAAAAAGGCTGATTAAAAATTTACAGAATGTTCAAGAACCACAAACCATGCAAAAAATAACAAGTGAATCGCCATATGCAGTCACTGTTGCTGTGCAATTGAAAGCAATATCCTCCATAGTAATATCCTAAAGTTGAAAATCACACAACACCAGGTTATAATTCATCAGGTTTATTTGGAAGTAGTAGCTTTCGGAGCGCTGCTCCTTCATCAGGAAACTATGGTGAGGATCAGAAGACAGAATTTACAGCAAATGATTACTGTTTCAGTTGTATGACACTAATCTTTTGCTATAAATTCTGCATCATGAGGTGAAGTCAATGTTTTGAACTTCTTCAGGACACCAGAGGGCAATGTTGCTGCATAACTACACCAGAGAGCTCTTAGCACGACACACCTCAGCCCTTCCATTAAAATCATTGGGAATACACCGAAGAGAAAGAATTGCTGCACCTTGGTTCCAATAAAGTGTGATTTGCATGTGCTCTGGTTACTGACATTGC
Source organism: Hemiscyllium ocellatum (assembly GCF_020745735.1). Lineage (NCBI taxonomy): Eukaryota > Metazoa > Chordata > Chondrichthyes > Orectolobiformes > Hemiscylliidae > Hemiscyllium > Hemiscyllium ocellatum. Next base: position 44,382,007 of record NC_083430.1, read on the forward strand.
ATAAATGGGGAGAACACAGGATAAAACATTGTATGAATAACTTCTGGAATTTGAATGGGGCAAAGGGTTTGAAACTTCATTGAGTGATATGATTAGATTAGATTAGATTCCCTACAGTGTGGAAACAGGCCCTTCGGCCCAACAACTCCACACTGACCCTCCAGAGATACTCAGGAGATAAATTAAGGAGGAAGCCAAGAAAATGACAAAGTTTTCTTGAATAGGTTTGGAGAAAGATCCTAAAAGAGCAACAACTCCAGCTTGAATCAAACATGAGCCAGTGCTACAGATTTTATGTAAATTTATACAATCCATTCTTTAAATTTCTTCTGTCCACTGTTTAAACCTGCCAGAATGAACACATTGGTACCCTTAATGAAGTAGCAGGCATAGAATTTTCACAACTTCAATTACAATGTGAAGGATTATAACAATGAAGCAGCAAAGTAATTTATGGGCAGCACAAAAATGACCAAAGAAAAACCACAACAGAAATGAGGTCATTCAGGGATACAGCAATAACAACAACAATTTACATTTGTAGTGCAACTTTAGCACAGCACAATGTCCAAAAGTGTTTCATATGGACATTGTCAAGGAAAATTTGATGCTGAACCACGGAAGTAGATATCAGGTCAGTTGCTTAAAATCTTAGTCAAAGTGTGGTTTAAAGAGCATTTTTAAAAAATGTATTTTTATTGAAAAAATAGATTTTTAAATATTATAAACACAAAACAATACAATTCAAAACAGTACAAAAAACGACCCAAGTAAAATAAAATCCCCAACCCACCCTCATGTACAAATGTATAAACATATACACAAAAAGAGAATTAAAGAATTATTTTAATTAAATAAATAAATAACCAACAACAAACTAACAAATAGTAATAACTCAGCCCAGCTAAATAACTCATATGTTCACAGTTCCTCCTCCCTGGATATTGGACGCTCAAAACACAATCGCTACGGCTATATAAAACCATTGTTAGTGTGGCAGATAAATCTGTGTCAAGGTATTCCAAAAAGGGCTGCCATGTCTTGTAAAAATTTCTCAGTTTTGTGTGAGAAAACCAAGGGGAATATGCTCCATAACAACCTTCCACCAACCCGACCTCTGTGGGGGGGGGGCAGCAGAGTTTCGGATATCCAACCTAGCAAGATATTCTTTTTTGCACAGAATGTCAGAATATTGAAAGGATTTTTCCTTTGCACGTCTGCAGAAAATAGTGGGCACGCCCAAAAGAAGAGAGATAGGGTTCTTCTCCACCCTTGCACCCAAAATCCTCTCGATTGTACCCGCCATAGCACTCCAATATGTTTGAAGCCTATCACAAGACCAAAGACAATGGGTAAGAGTGCCCGTGCAGACCTTGTACTTTAGACATACTGAAGATATCCCTGGTTTAAATTTTGACAAACGGTCCAGAGCCAAGTGGACCCTGTGGAGAATCTTCAACTGTAAAGCATGGGTCCTATTGCAAATTGATATCTTCCTTGCATTCTCCCAAATATCCTCCCAAATCTCTGAGGTGACTTCAACACCCAGCTCTCTTGCCCACATCCTGCAGAGTCTATCAAACTCACCTGAGGGAGCACCCCCCCAATTGATGATATAAAGTACTGACAGAAAGTGTACTCAGCACTAAGCACTCCCCTCTTTGGATTTGCATGGATCAGTCATAAGTGTGGTCTTTTTTGAATAAAATCCCTAACTTGAAAAAAACGAAAGGGGTATCTATTAGATAACTCGTACTGCTGTACTAACTGATTGAAGGACATAATTACATTTCCCTCAAATAAATCACCCATGCAAGACACACCCCCAGCTGCCCAACGTTTAAATCCTGATTAATCATCACCGGTTGAAAACCTGGCATACCTACTGAAGGTGTAAACAAAGATGTTTTGCCAATATTGCCTCCCCTCTGCTGAATTGCCCTTCATGCTTTAACAGTACTGATGACTATTGGGTTATGGCAATATTTCCTAACTGTCCTCATTTTGTCCAAAAACAGCAAACTGGCGAGGGAGCGTCTTGCCTGGGAGGCTTCAATATGTAGCTATATTGAAAGAGGATCTCCACAAACCCAATCATACACGTAGGACAAAAGCAAGTTTAATTGGTAATTTTTCATGTCTGGAAGGTTCACCCCCCCCCCCCGTCTCTGACGCAGTTGCAGTTTGGCTAATTTAATGAGGGGCCGCTTATGATGCCCAATAAAGGAGTTGAATCAGCTGTTCAGCCGCCTGAATATTTGCTCATTGAAAATCAGGGGGAGCATCTGGGTACAGCAAATGAAGGAGAATGTTCATCTTAATAAGTGCTATCTGACCCAACCACGAGACTGGAAGTGCCTCCCATCTTTGAAGATTTTGTTTAATTTTTCCAATTAATTGGACAAAATTGGCTTTGAACAACCGATCCAGAACTGGAGTAATGAGGGATAAATGTAGGGGAATGGGTCTGGGTGGGTTGCGGATCGGTGTGGACTTGTTGGGCCGAAGGGCCCGTTTCCACACTAAATAATCTAATGTAATCTAATATGCCCCAAAACACAAAACCCTCCTGTGACCACCTAAATGGGAATCTATAGCCGCCCTCAAGAGCCAGCTCCTTCATAAGACCACCCATAGGCATAGCCTCTGATTTAGCAAAATTAATCTTGTATCCCGAAAAAGCGCCAAATGCACGAATACATTGTATCAGGCACTGAATCTGCTGGATTTGTCAAAAGTATTAGGACATCGTCTGCATACAATAAATCTTATGTAATTTTGACCTCACTTCTGGAGCTGATATATTGGGATCCCCACGAATGGCCTCTGCCAATGGTTCAATCACCAACGTAAAAAGCAATGGTGAAAGGGGACAGCCCTATCGGCTGCCCCTAAAAATATTAAAATTGCTTGACCATTCCCTGTTGGTGATAATCGCTGCAAGAAGGCCACTGTAGAGAACCTTTACCCATCTTATAAATACTTCACCCAAACCAAACCGTTCGAGTATAGAAAAGGTACGGCCACTCAACTCGGTCAAATGCCTTATCTACATCTAGAGAAATCACCAATCCCTGTATTGACTGCTGTTGGCATGCTTGAATTACATTAAGCAGCCTCCTAACATTATTGGAAGATCTGCAATCCTTTATAAAGCCCATCTGATCCTCTTTAATAATAGAAGGTAACGCAGTCTCCAGCTTTAACGCGAGTCTTAAAAAGGATTTTAAAGTGCACATTTAAAAGCAAGAAGGGCCTGTACGAAGCACAGCCTTCCAGGTCTTTCCCTTTTTTAAGGATAAGTGAAATATTGGCCTCTCTCAGAGCTGGTGGAAGACAATCATGACTGTATGAGTCATTAAACATATTGAGTATCGGGACTGACAGTATACTTATAAATTCCTTACAGAATTCACTGGGAAGTTCATCAGGACCGGCCACCTTCCACTCTGAAGCTGCCTCACAGCTTCCTGCACTTCTTGCTCTGATAACAGGGCATTGATAAAGGACTGTTGTTTGGGAGTCACACCCGGGAGCTTCAGATCCCTAAAAAAAAGGATTCCATTTTGGCCTGCCCCTCCTCACAACCCTCAGATTGGGATAACTTAGAGTAAAATCTCTGGAAAGTCACATGAATCGTTTTAGAATCACATTAGGTTCCCAGACCCCTCCCGAATTGCTGTAATGGCTTGTAGAGCACTCCTCCTTCTGGCAAGGTATGCTAAGTACTTGCCTGGCTTGTCATCATGCTCGTATAACCTTTGCTTTGCAAAAGCCAGCTCCTTCTTTGCCGTCTGCATGAATACGGAATTTAATGCGGACTGCAGCGCCATCATCCTCTGTAGTTGGACCAATGAGGGTCTGTTAAAGTAGGCCTTCTTGGCTGCCTTCAACCATGCTTCTGCCGCTTCCTACTGGCAGAATATGAAATAACTAACACCCTAGCATAGGCTCGGTTGGTAGCTCATCTGTCCTTTGGGAATCTGCCAAAGCCTATGCTGATGTCCAGGAATGCCCAAAATTCCCAAGAGAAATACTCCACAAACTTATAATCCTTGAGGATAAAGGGACCCATTCACCAGTACCTCGAACCCACTGTAACGTCCTTAATCTTAACCACAAGGTACACTGGAGCATGATCAGAGATGGTAATATTACCAATTGTACAAGATGCCACCAAATCCAGGGTTACCGCAGGGGTCAGAAAAAAAATTCAATCCTGGTGTGACATCTGTGTGGATTGGAGAAAAACATAAAATTCCTACTTGTAGGGTGGAGACACCTCTAGATGTCCACCAACTCTAATCCCCCACACGGACCCACAAACTATTTAGTTTGTATTGAGGGACCTTTGGGCAACCTGTCTACTGTGGAATCCATGAGACAGTTAAAATCTCCCCCTATAATGATGTGCCGGGACTCGAAGATTATCAGTTTAAAAAAAGCATCTACCAAATATTTAAGGGGATGAGCTGGGGGACAATAAACATTTAAGACAATATTCTTCCCCATTTATCAAGGCTTTAAGAATTACAAACCTCCCATATGTGTCTTTAACACACTCCAACAACTTAAATGGGAGTTCCTTCCTAACCAATATAGCCACTCCCCTACTTCTGGTATTAAACGATGAAAAATAAACTCAGTCAAGGCCATTCTGCTGGATTTTCAGATGCTCCTTGTCATCCAAATATGTCTCCTGTAGCAAAACAATATCTACATTCTCCTTTCCAAGACTCAAGAGTACCTTCTTCCTTTTAATTGGTGAGTAACTTCCCTTGATATTCCAGGTACACCATTTAATCAGATCATTAACGATCATCTTCTGCAATAACATTTAAATTCCAGAGGAGGAACCCGAACCACAAATCGCTGAGCCTTAGTGTCACATGATTCACCAAATATAAAAACTACATAAACTAAAACCACTACATTTAACAAACCTGCAAAACGATTGAGAATAAATAAATATCAAAATAAAACCCAACATATAAAGTGCCAACAGCAGTGAGTAGGGGAAATTACCCCTACCCAGAGGGGGCAACCACCCATCCCAAGCTGCCCATAAGTAGGCATCTAACCATCACAATCACCTTCACTTCTCCCAGCTAGAGCCGCACTGCAAACACAATCAGAAAAGAATAAACACGCCATCGAATATCAATATGAATAAAAAACATTTTTCTTTAAAAAAAAGGAATAAATACCCCACCCACCCTTTGGTATATCCTAACTTAGAAATTGAAAATGTACATCTTAACCGCTGCCAAACATAGTTTAAACCAAATTATCATCAATAGAGAGGAAAAGAAAAATAAAGCTCCAACCGGACTTCCTCCATTTCTTTTACAGAATAATATACATACTCAAACAACACTATTTATACATACTAACACATTGTTCAAATTAGGTTAGTTTGTCCGCAAAATCTCTTGCCTTCTCCGACATGTCAAAGAGATGTGTGGATCCACGTAGGGTTTACCATAGCACCGCCAGATACCTCAGGGAGTACTGAATCCCAAGCTCCCTCAGTCTTCACTTGACACTGTTGTAAGATTTTAGTTTCTGGATCACCACCACTGAGAAGTCCTGAAAGAACATGAACTTATAGTCCTCGTAAATTAGGGCCTTCAGATCCTTCCCCTGGACTCTAGAAGCCTCCATGACTCCCTCCTTATCCTGGTAATGATGGAACCGCACCAGGAGAGGACAAGGACGTTGACCCAGAACCGATCTCCGCACAGTGACCCAATGAGCCTATTTTCAATCCTCCCATGCCAGCCTCCACATCAAGGAATTTCAGCAGCCAGTCCTCAACAAATTCCGCAGGCCACTCACCTTCCTTACCATCAGGCAGAGAGATGATCCAAATGTTTTTTTCTCCTGCCCCTGTTCTCAAGATCATCCACTTGGCCACGCAAATTGCGGACGTGTGTCCCCAGGGCTTGGATCCTATTCTTGGATGAACTGGCATCAGCTTCCACCACTGTGACCCTGTGCTTCCTCTCATCTGTCCACTTCTCCAGGTCTCCCAGCTGCTGCTCATGCTTCTTCAGCATGAGACTGGTGCCAGGTTCTCTTCAAACCTGTTTCCCCAGCATCTTACGAGATTTCGAGAGCTGGTTCACCAGGGTCTGGAGAGTAATCGGCTCCAAGGCTGCTGCAGGCTGAGCTGCAGACCCAGCCTCGGATGCTCCTCCTCCCTTTTTAGGCATCTCTGGACAGCTGAAAACACGGGTAAGTTAATTTTTAGAAGTTTCTTGGGGCTCCACAATCTTTCCAGAGTCCCAAGATATCGCGATGGCCTGGTTTGGGCAAGTTAAAGATCATTCTGCTTGTGCTGTGATGTGGAGCTCTGCAGTGCAAACTTCTCAGATTGCCGCCATCTTGGATATTCCTTCAGGAGCATTCCAAACCATGATAGACAAAGAGCGAGAAAGAGAGAGAGTCTGAGGGAGAGAGAAGTGGAGAGGTTGTCTGAAGGAATTCAGATTTGAGGGACAGGGCAGAGTGACATCTAACCATCACAACCACCTTCACTTCTCCCAGCTAGAGCCGCACTGCAAATACAATCGGAAAAGAATAAACACCCCATTGAATATTAATATGAATAAAAAACATTTCTCTTTAAAAAAAGGGAATAAATATCCCACCCATCCTTTGGTACATCCTAACTTAGAAATTGAAAATGTGCTGTGATGCGGAGCTCTGCAGTGCGAACTGACAGAGTGACAGAAGTTTCATGCTGCTCAGAGATATAATTGCCTACATGCAGGACAGGGGAGTGGATGCCTACATCATCAGTCTCAACCAGAAGGCTTTTGACAGGATATTACACCGGTACATGTGGGACATGCTCTCCAAATTGAGCTTTGGGCAATTCGCAATTGGATCCGATTGCTCTACACCAGCATCGTTAGTGCAGTCTCAATCACTGGCTAGAATCAGACAACTTCCTGATCTGACCTGGAGTCAAGCAGGGCTGCCATTCTCTCCTGCCTTGCTTGTGTGTTGTACAGAGTCCTTTGCTGAGCCCATCAGGAAGGAGGCAAGCCTGAGAGTGGTGAGTATTCCAGGCTGTGGAAGCCTGCAAGTCAAAGCGGCCCTATACATGGATGACATCACCATTTCTGCTTGGATCCACTATCAATGGGCAAACTCTTGAGCATCCGTGACCTGTTCAAACCTGTTCGAGAGCCAAGGTAAATCGAGGAGAGTTATTCCATGTTCTTTGGGAACTAGACCAATCAATCCTGACAGATTACCTGACGGTGTAAGGAATATAGTTTGGAGGGGCTGTGGTGTGTGAAAAACTTTGGGAGGCGCACATCATGAAGGTGAGGTAGAAACCGGTCTTTGTGGGTAAAAGTCTGGTGATTAGATGTGAGGCACTTTCTTTATTACTGTATATGGCACAGGTGTGGCCCATCTGCTAAACCATGCCACTGCAAGCACCTGAGCCATGTTCTACTTCATCTGGAGATTTAAGATTTTGCCACAGGATACAGTGGGCAAAACTCTGGATAAGATGGGGTAAGAATGTGCCCAATGCCACCCCCATCCTGATGGCCATCTTTATGTGTGGCTGCATGAAGTTGTGCGTAGACTCTTGGTAAGTAAACACCAGTGTCACTATAGTGTGGAAACAGGCCATTTGGCCCAACAAGTCTACACTGACCTTCCAAAGAGTAACCCATCCAGACCCATTCCCCTGCCCTATTACACCATATTTACCCCGATGAATGCACCTAACTTACAAATACCTGAACACTATGTATCTTAATCTAAGATCAGTTTAAGATAAACGCTTGGTACAACATCATGGGCCAAAGGTGTTCTATATTCTACTATGGGCAACTTAGCACGGCCAATTCACCTAACTTGCACTTCTTTGGATTGTGGGGAAAAAAAAACAGAACAGCAGGAGGAAACCCATGCAGACACAGGGAGAACGTGCAAACTTCACACAGACAGTCACAAAGGGCTAGAATCAAACCTGGGTCCGTGTTACTGTGAGGCAGCAGTGCTAACCACTGAGCCACCGTGCTAACTAGTGTCACTACATCTGAGGTACTACCTGTCCTTTTGTTGTGGAGTATGGGACTGGCCTCTTTGCTGCAGAACACTCGAGGTGATTGGACCGTTCCGAATCACTGCTCCTTCATGGAGAAACGTAGAAAAAAACCCACCTTTGACCAAAAGTCCATCAGGAAGTGGACGGCACATAATTTTACTGAGACCCTGAGGGGAAAGGAGAGAGTGGTTCCTGTCATATGGTTCCCTGGCAGCCATGACTATTCCACGTTGCGGAGACCTGCAAGTCAAAGTTTTCACCATATGTTGTTGTACACAACCAAACTGCAACTTGGGACTCCTCTGAAAAAGCACAGGAGACTGTTAATTCTCAGCTGTAAACTGTTATACACTGATATTTCTTTTGAGCCAAGTCAGTGTTTGGAATGCAAACATTACAACAAGTTTTCAATCAGCTCTCAGAAGGAAAAATTCAAATGTCTAACAAGTTTTTGTGTTAATCCACTGGAGTTCAGAAGGATAAGATGCAATTTAATTGAACAATATTAAACTCTGAGGGACTTGGCAGATTGGATGGTGGGAGGATGTTTCCTTCCTGGGACAATCGCAGAGTCCTCCATTGAACACCGAGATGAGATGCGATTTTTTTTCCCCGAGGGTCTTTGTTGATGTTCTGATTTCTCTTTTGCTGTTTATGTGCCTACCCATAAACTACTTTGCTGTTTCATTGCTATTATCCTTGACATTGTAATTTACTTGGTATTGGAAAGGAGAGGGGTGGCTAGGAGAGCAATTAAAGGCAAGCCTACGGAGGCATTTGAGAATTGTTATTTTACCAGACTGGAAGGCACTTTAGACCAACAAGTTTACAGGTGACACATGAACAGAACATGACACGAGTTAAAACACAGGCAGCGAAGTTTTGGATGAATACAAATTGATGTCGAGTGAAAGATGGGAGACCTGTCAGGCATCCACTGGAATCACTAAACCTAGAATGGGCTGAGAGTTTCAGCAGCAGAGGAGCTTAGACAGGACTGGCATCAAGTGATGCTGCTGGGATTTTCTTATAAGGAGAGATTGAGTAGGTTAGGCTTGTATTTATTGGAGATTAGAGGAATGAGAGGAGACCTTGTCGAAACATGATATTCTTTGGTAGCTTTGCTGACCTCTGATTGACCTGCAGCTCATTTCTTAGAGGACAGGATGTCTTCTCCAATGGTCCTTGGTCCTGGAGAAGGTCTGTCACTGTGCAATTAACAGCCAGCATTAAAAGCAGCTGGTCTTTTTGCCAAATAAACTTTGGCTGGTTCTTCAGCCACTGGGTGAGAGCTCCCATCAGCTCCACTGAATGACCCTAGCGTGTCAGTTATTGATGCCACCACTGACACCACCCTGGATCATTGCCCTTAACATTTTAAAAGGTTCTCTCTCTAACCCACTTTCCATCATGTCAGTTGTTAGCTTGGTAAATTACATCCCAGGCTTTCATGGATGGCTTGTGGCTTCACTTGGCCCTTGCTCTTGCCGATACCCCAATTTGCATGATTTATCAGGGTTTAATGTTTAATATAGGGTAAATGTCTTAATATTAGACACTTCTGGTGACTTGCTTAGAAACATTTTGATACGTTTCAATGCAAACCTTCTTTGTTAATCTAAAATGATTGCAATCTATGTCATTTAAATGGGTTAACATTAACCTTAAATAACTATTGAAAGGATTCCATAGGAATGTGCTGAGACTAACTGCATAAATGCTGAGCTTAATCACACAATATTTATTGTGACTGTCCTTCTAACTGATAAATATAAAATCCATCTTAACATTACTATATTTCCATTCATTTTTCATACATTGGACCCAGTGATGTTCAACACTTTGACCCAGAATTTACATAACAACCAGTTTCAACCTTCCACACATTGTGCACCTTACAGCATGAGAGCTGTCCTCTCAGAATCTCCTTTGTTGAAGAGCTTCTCTGTCGGAGTAAGTATCTTCCTATTGCAACTTCAGGATCCATTGATGAATCCAGTCAAATCTGCTCTTCAAAGTTTGATAACGTATAAACTTTGTGCGCACTCAATCTTTCCTTTTCAGTTGGGCAACACTCTACGCAAGGGGGCTTTGTAGGTAACTGTCAATCTGAAATATGTCAAGGCTAAGGGGTGCATTCTTCAGAGTTGCTCAGAGCTGATCTCTGGGAGAAAGTGAGGACTGCAAATGCTGGAGATCAGAGCTGAAAAAAAGTGTTACTGGAAAAGTGCAGCAGGTCAGGCAGCATCAAAGGAGCAGGAGAATTGATGTTTCGGGCATGAGCCCTTCTTCAGGAATGACCTGCTGCACTTTTCCAGCAACACTTTGGTCAGCAGATGACCTCTGTCCAAGCAGTGAAACATACTAAACATTCCATTAACAAAGCTTTATCATCCTGAAATGGCGATACGTTTTTCTTTGAATGAAGGAAAAGTTAGGAGAAAACCTGTCCCTACTTCTCAAATGGTTTGCAAAACTCATTTGCCAAAACAGTTTAGGAAAATGGTATTTCTCCACACTGAATTCAATCCACAAGATTACCATCTACTGACAGGAAAATGTCTTTAATTCCACACAAGAACTGACAAATTTTCAGTTGAGTCTTTCACTAAAGTAATTAATGACAATACAGTCAGGACTATTTGCAACAAAAAAAGTACATCAGCAGATCCAAGCCTTTGCAAGTCCTTTATTTCCATTAGAATGCATAATACCATTTTAGACAGACATTAGGAGACATTGAAGATATGACTGAAGACTTTGTTCGATGTTTTAGAAAGATCAATTGTATTGAACAGCAGACATAGAAGATGGTGCTCAGGACCTAAAGTTATTGAACTCTATATTGATTCCTGAAGACTGCAGGGGATCTCTTTCACCAACATCCATACATTAGCCCTTGTCATCACATGGGCTGCTATCACAACGAAAGTGTAGTCAGCTGCAAATTCTTTAGAGCTATTGATTCTGCCAGGCTGACCATTCCAATTGATTTGCCTGCCCAGCTGCTGTTCTCTCCCCTGGGATTCATCTCCATCTTTTGTTTACTCTTGCCCTCTCTCGCCATCCTGTCATCAATGTAGTTACCAACATTTGCCCAGCTACAATCAGTTCTGAATGGTCAGTGCACCCGAAACATTTATGCAGCTTGCTCTCCGCAGATGCTGCCAGATCTGCTGAATTTTGACAGCAATTTGTGATTTTATTTCTGATTTCCAGCATCTGCAGTTGTTTTGATTTCTGACAGTTTTGTTCGATATTATTCTTTGATCCATTGAAGACTATAGTTAGTTTTTCTGCACCAAATTTAATAAAGTTACTTCTGCTTCAGTTTAGAGGACACTCTGTACCAAATTATTCCCAATTCTCTAAATTTCTCATTACATCATAATGTGAATCAAGTTTTGTTTCAACTCCAAGACAGCAAGACAACACCATGTCGAAAGAAAATGGATTCAATAAATGCAAACTGGGTTATGTTTTAATGGCCAAATGGATATTGGAGGAAGGAGAGATTTTGAAAGGCAAGGGAGAAGTTGGTTTTCGAGTTCTTCAATTTGTGAGGCTCTAGGAGTGGCAAGAAATTAGTTCTGGAGAGGTGGCTGGTGGGGAATATTTTGAATGAAGAATTGTAAGGATGACAGGGGATAGCAAACAACTTTGAAATTGCCTGAACAGTGGGGTGTGAAAGCGGTTGTGGTGCAATGGGGAGAGGTTCATGTGATAGCCCTTGTGGGATGTGGCAGTAATACTAACACAATCTGCTGGCATATCACTGACTGATGAGACTGCAATTAGGAGTTTAGACTATTCAGTCACTAAAAAGACTCAAATAACTATTATCTTGCTATTTCTATCATATTTAGAAGATTACATTTAACTTCTCCTTATTTTAATATGTTTAAACAAAAGGATTCCTTGTGCACATTTAAGATGAGATAGAGCAATATTTAAAATGTTAGGTACATATCTTAGAAGCTTAGTGAATATCTGTTTTTATAATCCTGACAGCACTGAATTTGACAGCCACGTGTTGTAGTTGCCTTATGAAGCCTAGTTTTCAGTTGTACCACTGTGGTGAAGAAAATAACTGTGACCTGATGATGCATTGACTCAGTATTGTTACCAATGTTCGTACAACGTATAATGATAAGCACGTACTTTCTTGAACACCCAATTACTTTTGGAAAGTGCAACTTGGCTTGCATAACATTAGGCTAAAGCATTAGGATGGGGATCAATTTGAAAGGAATTAAGAATACTGCACTAGAGACTGTAAGAATGATTCATCCCCTGGTGGATTGGTTCCAGCATGCCTGATCAGTTCAATGACAAAACTGGATCTAGTATTGAAATGCCAATTAATGGGGAAGAGTTGGTGTATTTGACAACATTAGATATTTATTCAGAAAGATCGAGTTGACACGTTTTGCTCCAAGCAGCTACTGCTTGTGACCCTCATGCTCTCCAAATGGTAATCTGAATGAAAGTACATCTCGATTAGATTTTGTGCGTAGGGGTATGTGGAGAACTGGCTAAAGAATTTAATATCAAGATGTCAACATGATTCCCTTGAGTTGGTTGATGTACATAGGTGAAATATAGATCTCTAGATATAAACTGCATATTTATAAGAGGAGTTCAGCCATCCAGTGTTTATAGATTTAGGATAAGAAACATGTTACAGTTCACCTATTATTCTTCAAGATAGCAATAAGTATAGACTCAACTTTTCCTAAAGTTCTCATTCCAGGATTGGACATGTGAACTTCTCCAAATTGCTTCTTATATATTTCATTCTGTCACTAAGGAAACCACAATAGGAATACTCAATTGGCCATTATGTCTAAATTTGGCTAATACAGGAATATGGAGCAAGTGTCCCTAATCTATCCCTGTTCGAATGCTTGAATTATTTCCAGGGCTAGAGCTTGGCTTTAATGATTGGTGAGATTAGCTGAGGCTCTTTTCATCAGTATCCAGCCTCTGGGTTCTTCAGTTAGGGCGGGTTGGTAAGAGAGGACATCCATTCTGGTGAGGGGAGAATTGCTAACTGAAGAAACACAGCATTATTGGGGCTAAGGAGCAAGCACCTCACGTTGCAAGACAGGTGATGGCTGAACAATGCCCAGTGCCAAGACACTGCCTCTCTCAGCATTCGTTCTACACAGCACTTTACAGGATGACACACCTTGCAGCTCCACAACACCTTCTCTCCTGGTACCTCACATCTGCATTCCAGCACCAATACCCTTGACCTACTACCTTCTCGCACCCATAGCTCTCTGTCCCAGTCCTCAAATTTGTTCCACTCTTTAGACAAGTCCTCACAAATACTCATACTCAGGGAAAGCAAGCTCACAATTTGATGAAAAGCAGAAACTGAAGGATGGGATAGTCCCCAGTGACAGGCAACTGCTCAGACATTGCTGATGTACCTTCAATGAAATAGAATTCTCTCTCTTTTGGCTTTTGCCTGAAACATCGAATTTATTGCTCCTCAGATGCTGCCTGAACTGCTGTGCTCTTCCAGTACCACTAATCCAGAATTCTCTCTCCATCTAGCTGCAAATGACAACAATGAATGGCCATGATAGCCTGAACTTGTTAAGGATCGGTGCTCAGAAACACTTGGAAAGCTAAAGGATTTTCTGTCAACCACCTTTTTAGGCACAAAGTAACACTTTAAAAAATGTATTCACAGGTGGAGGGCATCGCTGACTAGAACACCATGTATTGCCCATCCGTAATTGCCTAGAGCAACTACATTGTTCTGGGTCTGGAGTCACACCGAGGCCAGACAAGGAAAGCAGGGCAGTTTACTTCTCTAAAGGATATCCATGAACCAGATGGGTTTTTTTTCCTGAGAACCAACAATTATATCATGGTTATCACTTGGTTCTTAATTCCAGACTTTTATGGAATTCATACTCCACCACCTGCCAGTACATAAAGCATGCAGAAAGGACCAGGCGTTCGATCGGATTTTGGCCCCAAAATCAGATTGAACTTATGAGCATATGACACCTTTCCCTGTCTACTATAGACCAACTATTTGAAATGGGCTACAATGAGGAATAACAACCTGACCTAATTTAAAAGAGAAAGGGAAATCTATGAGATTCTCTGAATCAGAAGGTAAAGGTGGTGCAGAGATGAACTTTTGCCCACATGACAGTGCTATACTCAGAGCTTCATGCTCCTATCCTGCATGTAGGCGATCAGAGATATGATTGCTTACATGCAGGGCAAAGGCATGGACACTTGCCTCATCAGCCTCAATCAGGAGAAGGCCTTTGACAGGATATTGCACACCTTCATGTTGAACATGCTTTAGGGATGGAATTTGCAATTGGATCCAATTGCTCTACATCAACATTCCTAGTACAGTCTCAATCAATGGGTAGTAATCAGAAAGCTTCCTGATCTGACCTGGAGTCAGGAACGGCTGCCATTCTCTCCTGCCTTGTTTGTGTGTTGTATACAGTCCTTTGCTGAATCCCTAGGGAAGAAGGCAAGCCTGACAGTGGTGACTATTCCAGGCAGCAGAAGCCTGCAAGTCAAAGCCTCCCTGAACATGGATAACATTGCCATTTTCTGCTCAGATCCGCTGTCAGTGAGCAGATTCACAAGGATCTGCGACCAGTTTGAACTGGCCACAGGAGCCAATGTAAATCAAGACAAAAGTGAGGTCGTGAGCTTTGGAAATTGGGCTTACCGATCCTTTATCCTCTTCACCGTCAGGACAGATTACTTGAAGGTGTTGGGAATAGGAATCGGAGTGGCTCGGGCGTGCACAAAATCTTGGGAGGAACGCATTGCCAAGGTAAAGCAGAAACTGGTCTTTTGGGAACACTGCTGGGTCTCCATCATGGGTGAAAACCTGGTCATCAATTGTGAGGCACTCTCTGTTGTTGTATGTGGCACAGGTATTGCTCATTACCAAAACAGTGCCGTCGTAGTCACTCAAGGCACATTCCACTTCATCTGGGAGGTTGAAGATGAACTGCACGGCCACATACAAAACTCTGGATAAGAACGTACCTAACACTGCCCTCATCCTGATGGCCACCTTTGTGTACACCTGCATCAAACTGCGAGTAGACCCTTGGTATGCAAACATCAAGTCTCGCTACATACTGAGGGTTTACCTATCCCTGGTGTTATAAAGAATGGAACTGGCCTTGTTGCCACTGAATGCTCCAGGTACTTGGACTGTTCCATATGACCTGTCCTTCGTGCAGAAACTTGCAAGTTCATCAGGAAGTAGTCAGCACATAGTATCCTTGAGACCTAGAGGGAAAAGGAGAGAATGGAGTCAGTTAGGTTATCTCTTGAGGGGACTGTCAAAGTCATTGGCAGAATGCCATATCACCAGAACTTTCCAACAAGCACCAAGACATCACTTGACTGGTGATGAGAAGGGCATGACCTGTGAGATGTTTAACGTACACCTCATTGGTCTGCACCACCTCCAAAGCAAGTCTGGAGACAGATGCGGTGGTTTTTGTTGAGCCTCATCCTGTTGAACTGATGTTGACTAAGCCTTGCAGACTGGCACAATTCAAGGTCCAATATATATGCTGAGGTATGCACTAAAGCTTAGGGCAGCTGCTGTGGGGGAAGACCACAGTCTGAGGTCTTTCTGAAGTTGAAGGGGGGTTCTGGATGTAGGTTTGCTCGCTGAGCTGGAAGGTTCATTTTCTGACATTTCGTCACCATGTTAGGTAACATCTTCAGTGAACCTCTGGACAAAACAGTGCTTTATCCGAGGCTCACTGAAGATGTTGCACAATACGGTGACAAAACATCTGAAAATGAACCTTCCAGCTCAGCAAGCAAACCTACACCCAGAACCTTAACCTGAGCTACAAATCTTCTCAAAACCCACTAAATTGGTGTTTGTTAGTTATCAGACCATATTCCTGCTCCTAATCTGTATGTATGCTCGTAAGAAGTCGAAAATCCAATCAGCTGCAGAGTAAAATGTGATTTCTTGCTGATATTTAAACTCACCTTTTCTCTCTGCTGTGTGTTTCAGCAATTTCCATTTTATTCCACAGCAAAAAAATCTGTCAGATCAATAAAAGAGAAACAAAAGGTTTTGATTGAACAACAATGTCTAATTCCATTCAAACTGCAAAGCATTTCTGCCAATTTAATTGAGACTTTAAAGTTCACAGTTGAGTTTGCTTTCACACGATAGCTGCAAAAGCCTGGGTGTAGAGATTGGAATCACTGCATAATATGACGAACTGTTGTGCAGAAGTGTGATTATGAAGGTCATCTGCATAGCAAGTAAGTGCTGCCTCTACCAGAGTAGAATTTGGGTTAAAGAATCATTGACAATTAGGAGAATTACAAAGAAGCACCCCAAAATGGTTCAAAAATAACAAATGAATCATACATGTAGTTGCCAAACAACTGAAAGCAATGTTCTCCATGGCAACAATCAAAACTTGCAAGCTTCAGTTTCACTCTGACGTTAAACTTGCTGGAGCCATATGTTCTATTTCCAACTGCTGACAGAATGCTAGAGTAGACAGGCAGGAGGCTGGCAGAACACAGCAACCCAGGCAGCATCAAGGGGTTGAGAAGTCAATGTTTTGGGTAACCCTTCTTCAGGACTAGGGGTAGGTATAGGGGGAGCTGCAGATAAAGGGTGTGTTAGGGGCAGGGTGGTGAAGTAGGGATAGGTGAAGACAGGTAGAGGGTATGACCTGATTGGCCAATGGGAGGAATGAATCTAGTGGCAGGGAGGAGTGGAAGGAGGTTGGAGGGGCCGGGGAGTCAGGGATTGTGAAAGGAGGTTATTTGAAATTGTAGAACTCAATTTTGAGTCCTCCAGCTGCAGATTGACTAGGTGGAAGATGAGGTGTTGGCCCTCCAATTTGCAGTTTGATTTGTTGTGGCAACAGAGGATGCCGAAAATGGTCACGTCGAAAAGGGAGTAGGAAGGGTATTTAAAATGGGCTGTGACTGGGAAGTCTGGCTGGCCTCTGCGGGCCCAGCTGAGATACTCGGCGAACCATTCCCCAAGTTTACGTTTGGTCTCCCCAAATTAGAGAAGACCACATCAGGAGCACCTGATGCAGTAAACTATGTTGAAAGCGAGGCAGGTGAAACTCTGTCTACCTGGAAGGACTGTTAGGGCAAATGAGGTGGGTAGCATTCCAGCAGGATATGCATATTTTCCAGTTGCTGGGGAAGTTACCTTGGGGGGGGTGGGGGGAGTGGAGTGGTACAAACCAAGGACTGTCAAAGGGAATGGTTCTTCTGGTTGCAGGGAAAGGTATCTGAGGGGGGGGGGGGGGTTTGCTGGGGGCAGTGTTGATGCATAGTAATACCAGAGAGCTCTTAGCATGATGAGCCACTGCATACAGAGCTCAGTCTTCTATTAAGATCATTGGGAGTACATCAAACAGAGAGAAATCCTGCACCTTGGTTCCAGTAAAATATGATTGGCATGTGCACTGGTTACTAACATTCCATAAATGGGGGAGAACACAAGACAAATACTGCAAGACTAACTTCATAAAGTTTACAGGAACCAAGCTCCTGGAACTGAAATGGGTCAAAGAGTTTGATGTTTCATTGTATTGTAGTTGTAATAGATACATTAAAGAGGAATCCAGGAATGTGACAACATTTTCTTAAACAGTTTAAGAGGCAGTTCCTAAAAGAACAACAACTCCAGCACAGACTTAGTTTATAGGCAGGATAAATGGCAAAAGAAAAAAAATCAGAACAGAAATCAGATCACAAAGGAACAGTAACAACAATTTACAGTTATAGCCAACTTTTAACATCACAGAATATCCTACGGTGTTTCACAAAGGCATTGTGAAGGAGAATTTGCCACTAAACCAAGGAAGGAGACATCAGATCAGGTGACCAAAATTTGTCAGAGGGAGTTTTAAGGAGAAATTTAAAGAATGACAGAATAAGAGTGAGAAAGAGAGAGTGAGGGACAGGGAAGTGGATACGTTTTCTGAAGGAATTCAGATTTCAGGGTCAAGGCACTATGACAAAAGGTGGAGCAATTAAAATAGTGGCTAAGAAGAGGCCAGAAATAGAAGTAAAAAATAAATTGCGAATGTTTGTAGGAAGGGGGGCAGTTGCAGAGTGGGCAGTGAAGGGGTGGGTAGTTGAGCAATCAGCAGCAAGTCCTCAGAGGCACATAGGATGACGAGTGAGAGGAACCTGACCCAGTGCTAATAAAGCCCACGGGGGCTCTCCAAGAAAAAGGACTGGCCTCTATCCCTGACTCAGAATAAGAGGGATGTATCATTATAATGAGGTCAGTCAGTTGAACCTCATGGAATATGATTTCCTGACTGAGACTGTTAACCTGGTCCATTCAGGAAGCCCCAATGTATAAAAAGGATGAGTGTCAGAGATACTAACACTCTAGCACCTGACTCTGAACCAGACAGTATTATGAATGAAGCAGCAAAGTGGCTCAGTGGTTAGCACTGCTGCCTTGCAGTGCCAAGTAACTAGGTTTGATCCCGCCTTCAGGCAACTGTCTGTGTGGAGTTTGCACTAGCTTCCTGTATCAGCAGTGGCTATCCTCCCAGTCTTAAGATGTACAGATTACAAGCAATATGCTAAACTGCCTAGCGTCTACAGATGTGTGGATTAGTGCAGGGTTATAGGGTTGGGGGAAATGGGTCTGGGACAGATGCTTTTTGGAGGATCGCTGTGGACTTGATGGGTCAAATGGCCTACTTCCACACTGTCAGGATTCTATGATTCTAGGAATTCTTACAGTCAAGGACTGTTCATATGTTGACTCGGTGACAGCATACTGTGGAGTTATTTCAATTCCAATCTGCCAGACATGGAGACAAGAGCAGCTTACATTTATTTTTGCCTCTTGGCGCATTTCCAGCCCATCTCAGAGTTCTTTGCAACAAACTACTCAATGAAATTGAGTCTCTGTTGTTATGTAAGAAAATGTGCACTGCAGGATTCCACAAATAGTAGTTGAGATGAATGATTTTGAAGTTGTTTTTTGATCAAGAATCCTTGCTCTTTAAATTGGATTTCTTGCACTAACTTCAAAAGGAAATTTAGACTAACTTTGTAATGATGAAATGGCACTTTCAACAACACAGCTGCCCCTCAGAAATGCAATGTCCATGAAAACTTAGATGACTATTTTGGCATAATGTTAGGGTTACTGCCTCTGGGCAAGAAAGTCTGGGTTTAGGTCCCACCAATGCATTGATTGTCTCAACATATCTGTACAGGTTGCTTCACAATACTTGCAAGATGATTTGGCCCAGCCTAACTTGTCTATCTGTTATGGGGTTCTTCTGGCACAGTGGTAGTATCCCTACCTCACCTTGCTTTCAACAAATATGCTTTGCACGTGCACCGGTCACTAACATTCCATGAATGGGGAAGAACGCAGGTCAAAACACTGCATATATATGTTTACAGGTGCTTAACTCCTGGAATTCAAGTGGGACAAAACATTTGAAATTGAAATAGAGTTTCAGTTGGAACAGATTCTAAAGGAGGAATCAAGCAAAGTGTCTTTTTTTTTAAGTAAAAAAACCAAAAGAACTAAAGATGTGTAAATCAGAAACAAAAACAGAAATATCTGGAAGCTCTCTGCAGATCTGGTTGCATCTGTGGAGAGAAATCAGAGTTAACCTTTCGAGTCTCATAACCTTTTCTCAGAATGGAAGAGATCGCAGTAAGCATTGCTGAGATTTCCTGCACTTTCTGTTTATGCTTTAGGTTTTCTTTAGTAGTTTTAGAGGAGATTCCAAAAAGAAAAACAACTCCAAGATAGATCAACCATGGCCATTCTGTAGGTTTTTTGTCTGACAACTTACATAAGAAAACAAAAAAAGACAGATGCTGGAAATCTGAAACAAAAACAAATTGTTGGAGAAACTCAGCAGATGTGGTAGAATTAGTGAAGAGAAAGTAGAATTAACACTTTGAATCCAGTGCTCCTTCTTCAGAACAACTTATGCCTAATACAACATTCAGAACCCATCTGCATTGATACTGAATGGAGCCCATTGAAGATAGAACGCAAAGAACCAGAAATTATTGAGCTTATTCAAAATGAGGTTCCTTCTCACATTTGAATCAATTTTATGTCATATTTTTCTGGATTGCATTTCATTACATTCAACTGGTGTATTATTTATGCTTAATATTTGGTGCTTCATATTACATTTTGGATAGTTAGATTCTTTACCCAAAAGTTCCAAAGAAAGACGAAAGAAATTTACAAGGATGGTGCCAGGCCTCAAGGGTTTGAGTTATAGGTAGAAGTTGGAAAAGCTAGGACTTTTTTCTTTAGGGCATAGGAGACAGAGAGGGATTTTATAGAAGTTTTGAAGATCATGAGAGGCATGGATAGGGTGAATGCACTCAGTCTTTTTTCCCAGGATGGGGAATTGAGGACTAGAGGGCATCATTTTTAGGTTAAAGGGGAAAGAATAAAAGGGAACCTGAGGGGCAACTTTTTACTTTTAAAAAACAGAAGGTGGTAAGCATATCGAATAAGCTGCCAGCAGATATGGTTGAGGCAGGTACGTTAACATTTAAAAGGCATTTGGACAAACACACAGATAGGAAAGGTTTAGAAGGACATGGGCCAACTGCAGGGAAATGGGGTTAGCGTAGATGGACATTTTGGTCAGCATGGACCAGTTTGGGCCAAAGGACCTGTCTCTACACTGTAGGACTCTACGACAGAAATGATGCAGTGACATTTTCGAGTGGACATTCACTTTCTGGGAACTTTACTTGAAAAGGCCAATACCAATAGTTGATGAAGACAGGAGAGAAAATATACACTGTACTCAAAATAGTAAAATGCAAGCTGGAGGCATGCTGAGGTGTAGAGAGATTCTGGCCAGGCCATTCCATGAGCATTGCATCCAAATCTAGTTGAGATATATAAAAAGGTTTCTCCAGCGAATAGAGGTGCATGGTGAAACTGACATGGTGGCGCAAAGACGAGTGATGAGCGAACTTAGTTTTGATGATAGACGAGAGACGTTCAAGCTTTTCAATCTAGAAATTAGATAACTCTTTAATGATCTCATACTAAAAGTAGGAAAAGCAATTCCAGAACCATGCTGACAACTGAACTTGAACAAAACATGACACTATTTTGTACAAGAGTATTGCAGTTTTCCCCAGTGTCCTAGCAAATATTTATCCTTCAATCAACATCAGAAAAGCAAATTATCTGACTCCCACAGCTACCTAGATACACCTCCTCCCACCCTGCCCCCTGTAAAAACGCCATCCCATATTCCTAATTCCTTTGCAGCATCTGCTCCCAGGAGGACCAATTCCAATACCGAACAACCCAGATGGCCTCTTTCTTCAAAGACTGCAATTTCCCCTCAGACGAGGTTGACTATGCTCTCCACCGCAACTCCTCCACTTCCCGCTCCTCCGCCCTTGAACCCCGTCTCTCCAATCGCCACCAGGACGGAACCCCACTGGTCCTCACCTACCACCCCACCAACCTCCAGATACATCGTATCATCCTTTGTCATTTCCGCCACCTCCAAACAGGCCCCACCACCAAGGATATATTTCCCTCCCCACCCCTATCAGCGTTCCGGAAAGACCACTGTCTCTGCGACTCCCTCGTCAGATCCACACACCCCACCAACCCAACCTCCACTCCCGGCACCTTCCCCTGCAACTGCAAGAAATGCAAAACATGTGCCCACACCTCCCCCCTCACTTCCCTCCAGGCCCCAGGGGATCCTTCCATATCTGTCAGAAATTCACCTGCACCTCCACACACATCCGCTACACCCGATGTGGCCTCCTATACATTGGGGAGACAGACCGCCTACTTGCGGAACATTTCAGAGAACACCTCTGGGACACCCACACCAACCAACCCAACCGCCCTGTGGCTGAATACTTTAACTCCCCCCTCCCACTCTGCCAAGGACATGCAGGTCCCTGGCCGCCTCCATCGCCAGACCATGGCAACACGATGCCTGGAGGAAGAGTGCCTCATCTTCCGCCTGGGAACCCTTCAAACACAAGGAAAGAATGTAGATTTGCCCAGCTTTCTCATTTCCCTTCTCCCCACCTTTTCTCAGTTCCAACCCTCAGACTCAGCACCGCCTTTTTGACCTGCAATCTTCTTCCCAACCACTCCGCCCCCACCCCCTCTCTGGCCCATCACCCTCACCTTAACCTCCTTCCACCTATTGTATTCCCAACACCCCTCCCCCAAGTTCCTCCTCCCTACCTTTTATCTTAGCCTGTTTGGCACACCCTCCTCATTCCTGAAGAAGGGCTTATGCCCGAAATGTTGATTCTCCTGTTCCTTTGATGCTGCCTGACCTGCTGCACTTTTCCAGCAACACATTTTAAAGCTTTTCAATGTTTAGTCTATCTGCAGGCAAAAGTCTCCCAATACAAACAAATTCACACTAACATTGAAGAATGTCTCATAATAGTTGGAGAAGTTTCAAAAATACAGTGAAGTGAATCATCAAACCCCTCATACACACTGACTTAAGCTTTCATGCCACGAGTCCAACATCCAAACTCTAAATAAATTATATTTAGAGATAAATAATGTTACACTACGCATGTTTCAATAAGGTCCCTCTTGTTCTAAACTGGAGGGATTTGAAAAGAAAACAACATTTAAAGGCATAAGTTTACTTTAGTCAACAGCTAACAGGTTTAAAGTAACTACACCTCTCTTAAAACAAAGGAATACTTCATAGGGCACCTTTGTCTTGGTTTGATGACACTGAGAATTGTTGACCCCTGGAGCAATCTCACCCATCCACACATGGCGCCTTTCAGTGGATTGCACACACCCCACTGGCGGGAAGGAGTACTGTTCAGGTCATGTGACCGCTGGAGGGGCGGGCATCACGGAATCCCAGCGTGCAATGTGGTCCTGCAATGGTGGCCGTTAACTCATAGCGACTGAACAAGGGCGATGAAAGCGGACATTGGGGCAAGTCAGCTTTGTGAAATCGATGCTGCCCGGTTTGTAGCTGAAGATTTGTCGCCTAGTATTTTCCTATGCCGATTAGTTAGTGCTTTGGTACAGTTCACTGTTGTGCGCGTTCCGGAGGAAGTAGGTTCGATGGGGCAGCCAGGACTCAGGCCCCGAGTGTCCTCTGCCAAATAGTGAGTATTCAGTGACAAGATCGGCCGCGCATGCTCGTGAGCTCAGTGTACACTTCCTGCAAAGTTGTGTGCCTCTGCATAGTAAGCTGGAGTGAAGTTAACTCCTACAGCTCAACAACGTTTAGGAATAGGATAAACTCTAGTTATTACCTTTCTTCTTATATGTTTAATGTCCATACTACAATTTGAAATTTATCTGATTGCAATGGCAAAAACGTTTGTAATTTAGATAAATTTAACGTGAAAGTTTTGTTCATTATACAGTTCAGAACTTGTATTAGTTGGTTTTAACATTTTCTGCTTAAGGAAGAACTATGTCAAAGCACTGGCACAATAACTACAACCTGATTTTGGATTTAACATTCTTTAAAGGTAAATTGTTTGGATAGTCTTGCAAGTTTATTTGGAAGTACATGGTACTAGCTTTCAGAGCGCTGCTCTTTCATCAGGTAGCTGTGGAACAGCTGATGATCCTGTTCCATAGCTACTTAATGAAAAAGCAGCTCTCCTAAAGCTAGTACTTCCAAATAAACCTGTTGGGCTATAACTTAGTGTTGTGTGAATTTTAATTTGTCCACCTCAGTCCAACACCGGTACCTCCACATCATGTTTGGATAGTGTTCTTCTTGATTTGTGGCATACAGGCATTTCTGGCACACAGTTTATTACCCATCAGTGATTGCCCTTGTGAAGCTGGTGATGAACTGCCTTCTTGAACACTGGTGAATGGCTTTTGATACAATTTGAAAGTATTCAAGAATCAATCACATTGTCGCTGTAGTGTCATTTTTTTTAAAAAAATCACTCAATGGCTGTGAACCTTGTCATTAGAGAAGGAGTCCAGGATTTTGGTCCACCAACAATGAAAGAATGGCAATGTCAGGATGATGTTTGATTTGGACAGGAATTTGGTGGTGGTGTTCCCATATATTCTGATGCCCTTGAGTGTTTTTGGATCTGCACTCATCCAGACAAGTGGGGAGTATTCCATCAAAAACTTCACTTCTGCCTTGTAGATGGTGGACAGGCTTTAGGGAGTCAGGAAATGCAGTACTCCTAGCCTCTGACCTGCTCTTGTGGCATTGCATTTATAGGGCTAGTTCACTTTCTGGTCAGCGCTAACCCCAGGATGTTGATAGCAGATTCAGTGATGGTAGTGCAATTGAGTGTCAAGGGATAGATTATTAAAGAAATATGGAGCAAAGTAAGTCACTAATATCAGTAATGATGACCATATCTCCAACTATCTCTTATTGAAGACAGTTATTGCCAGGCAATAACTATGGCATGCATGTTACTTGCCATTTATATGCCTGGATGTTGTCTGAGCCTTGCTGCATTTGGACATTGACCACTTCAGTATCTTAGGAGTTGTGAATGGTGCAGACCAGTTTGCAATCATCAAGGAGAGGTCATGCCTGACAAATCTGCTAGAATTCTTTGAGTAAGAAACAAGCAGGTAAGAGCAAGGAGTGCCAATGGATGTTATCTATCTGGACTTCAAAAAAGCATTTAACAATGTGCCACACAGGAGGCTGCTGAGTAAGATAAGGGTCCATAGTGTTAGAGGCAAGGTGCCAGCATGGATAGAAGATTTTCTGGCAGAAAACAGCCAGAGAGTGGGGATAAAAAGGGTTTTTTTCAGGATGGCAGCTGCTGACAAGTCGTGTTCGTGAGGGTCTGTATTGGGACCACAGCTTTTCACTATACATTAATGATTTCGATGAAGAATCTGAGGGCATTCTGGCGAGGTTTGCAGGTGATACAAAGATAGGTAGAAGGACAGTTAGTATTGAGGAGGCAGGCAGGCTGCAGAACAATTTGGACAGGTTAGGAGAGTGGGCATAGAAGAGGCAGATGAAGAACAACATGGGAATGTGTGAGGTCATGCACTTTGGTAAGAAGAGTAGAAGCACGGACTGTTTTCCAAATGGGGAGAAAATTCAGAAGTCTGAAGTGCAAAGAGACTTGGGAGTTCTAGTCCAGAATTCTCTCAAGGTAAATTCGCAGGTTGGGTCAGTCATTAGGAAGGCAAATGCAATGGTGGTATTTATTTTGAGACGACTTGAATATAGAAGCAGGGACGTACTTCTGAGTCTCTATAAGGCTCTGATCAAACCACATTTTGAGTATTATATGCAGTTTTGGGCCTGATATAACAAAGAAAATTTACAACCCAGGAACAGGTCCTTCCACCCTCCAAGCCTGAGCTAATCTGTATCAACTGTCTAAACCTGTCGTCCAGTTCCTAAGCATCTGTATCCCTCTGCTCCCCACCTACTCGTGCATCTCTCCAGACGCATCTTAAATAAATCTGCCGTGCCTGCCTCTACCACGTCTGCTGGCAACACGTTCTAAATGTCCACCACCCTCTGTGTGAAGTACTTGCCGCGTGTATCTCCCTTAAATTTTCCACCTCTCACCTTGAAAGAGTGACCTCTCGTTATTGAATGCTTCACCCTGGGAAAAAGCTTGCCTGTATCCACCTTTTCTATACCCTTCATGATTTTGTAAATCTCAATCAGGTCCCCCCCCCCCATCTCCTTTTTTCTAATAAAAATAAACCTAACCTACTCGACCTTTCTTCGTAGCTAGCACCTTCCATTACCAGGCAACATCCTCATAAACCTTCTGTGCACTCTCTCCAAAATGTCCACGTCCTTTTGGTAATGTGGCAAACAGAACTGTACACAGTATTCTAAGTGCGGCCAAACCTGGGGATTTGTCCACCTTAATAATCTCTAGCCTACCCAACACATCTTCCCTACTTATGTCAATGTGATCCAGACTAATCAAACTTCTATCTCTAATCTCAACATTCATCATGTTCCTCTCCTCAGTGAACTCTGATGCAAAGTAATCACCCAGAATCTCACCCATTCGCTCAGGTTCGACACACAGCCTTCCTTCGTTATCCTTTAGTGGACCAATTCTTTCTCTAGGAACCCGCTTGCTTCTTATATAAGAATAAAATGCTTTGGGTTCTCCTTAATTCTGCTCGCTAAAGCTATTTCTTGACACCTTTTAGTCCACTTGATTCCTCGTTAAAGACTTGGCCTACTCTTCCGATATTCCTCCAGGACCCGTTCTGTTCTTTGCTGCCTAGACCTTATGTACGCTTCCCTTTTCCTCTTGGCTAGTCGTATAATTTCTCCTGTCATCCATGGTTCACAAATCTTGCCCTTCCTATCCTTTGCCTTCAATGGGACATGTCTATCCTGCACTATCTTTAACCTATCTTTGAAAGCCTCCCACATCTCAAATGTCAACTTTCCTTCAAATAGCTTTGTCCAATTCACATATCTGAGCTCCTGCCTAACTTTGATATAATTGGCCTTGGCCCAGTTTAGTACTGTTCCCTTACGACCACTCTCTTCTTTATCTACGAGTATTCTAAAACTTACAGAATTGTGGTCACTGTTCCCAAAGAAATCCCCCAATGCAACTTCTACCACCTGTCTTGGCTCGTTCCCCAGTACCAGGTCCAATATGGCCCCTTTGCTTGCCGGACTATTGACATACTGCTCTAGAAAACTCTCCTGGATGCTTCTTACAAATTCTACCCCATCCAGACCTCTGACGCTAAGTGTATCCCAGTCAATGTTGGGAAAATTAAAATCTCCCATCACCACTACCCTATTGTCTCTACATCTTTCCATAATCTGTTCACCTATTTGTTCTTCTACCTCACGCTCACTATTGGGAGGCCTGTCATACAGCCCAACAATGTAACTGCACCCTTCTTATTTCTCAGCTTCACTACCCAAGATCTCCATAGTGTGCTCCTTTAGCACAGCCACGATATCGTCCCTGACCAGCAATGCAACACCACCCCCCTTTTACTTCCCTCCCTGTCCTGTCCGAAGCGTTTATATTCTGGAACATTTAGTTGCCAATCATCATGCCTTTCCTTCAACCAAGTCTCTGTGATTGCAATAATGTCATACTCCCAGGCACCAATCCAAGACCTAAGTTCATCTGCTTTATACACACTATACTCCTTGCATTAAAGTAGATGCATTTCAAGCCACCAGTTCTTTTGCCTTCATCTGCTCTCTGCCTACTCTTCCCTTTATTAATGCTATCTTCATAATTCTTACAGTCTCAACCTCGCTGCCTATTTGTTTTCTCTTCTGGTTCCCAGTCCCCTGCAACATTAATTTAAAACATCCCCAACAGCAGTAGCAAAAACTCCCCCAAGGACATTGGTTCCAGTCTGGTTCAGATGTAGACCGTCCATTTTATAATAGCCCCACCTTCCCCAGAACCGGTCCCAATGTCCAACAAATCTGAATCACTCCCTCCTACACCATCTCTCAAGCCACGTGTTCATCCTGCCTATGTTTTCATTTCCATGTTGGCTAGCACGTGGTGCTGGTAGTAATCCCAAGATCACTACCTTTGAGGTCCTCCTCTTTAACTTCTCTCCTAGCTCCCTGAATTCTTCTTTCTCATCTCGTTTTCTATTTATGTCGTTGGTGCCTATATGCACCAAGGCAATTGGCTGTTCACCCTTCCGGTCGGTGACATCCCTGACCCGAGCACCTGGGAGGCAACATACCATCCGGGAGTCCCATTTTCGACCATAGAACTGCCTATCTACTCCCCTCACAATAGAATCCCCTATAACTATGGCCCTACGAGTCTTTTTCCCGTTCTTCTGAACAGCATGGTATACCTGTTTTGGAGAAAGATGACCGCAGGGGACACCTGCACTGCCTTCCTACTCTTTTTCTGTCTTTTGGTCACCCATTCACTGTCTCCCTCAGCAATTCTAACCTGTAGGTGTTCAAAGTTTGGGAGAAGATTTGTAGCTTGGGTGCTCGTTGTTGTGGTTCTGTTCACCGAGCTGGGAATTTGTGTTGCAAACGTTCGTCCCCTGTCTAGGTGACATCCTCAGTGCTTGGGAGCCTCCTGTGAAGCGCTAGAATGCCTCTAGGAATTCCCTGGCTGTTCTTTGTTTGGCTTGCCCTATAATAGTAGTGTTATAATAGTGTTATATAATACTAATGTGACCACTAGGACTCATAACAGCACACAAACCAACAGCCACTCTCAGACAACAACTCACCAGAACGAAGAACCCGATACCCAGCATGAGCAAAACCAATGTAGTGTACAAAATCCCATGCAAGGACTTCACAAAACACTACATAGGACAAACATGAAGACAGCTAATGATCTGCATCCATGAACACCAACTAGCCACGAAACGACACGACCAGCTATCCTTAGTAGCCACACATGCAGATAACAAGTAACATGAATTCGACTGGGGCAACACTACTATTATAGGGCAAGCCAAACAGAGAACAGCCAGGGAATTCCTAGAGGCATGGCACTCATCCACAGATTCAATTAATAAGCACATCGATCTGGACCCAATATACTGACCACTGCAGCAGACAGCTGGAACTGACAACCAGAAGCGGCAGATTCAAACCACTACAAATGCCGGAGGAAAGACCACACAAGCGCTTCACAGGAGGCTCCCAAGCACTGAGGATGTCACCTAGACAGGGGACGAAACATTTGCAACACAAATTCCCAGCTCAGCGAACAGAACCACAACAATTCTAACCTGCGGTGTGACCAGTTCACTAAACATGCTACCCATGACCACCTCAGCATTGCGAATGCTCCACGGTGAGTCCTTCCACAGCTCCAGAGCCATCATGCGGTCAAACAAGAGCTGCAGCTAAACATACTTCTTGCAAGTGTAAGAGTCAGGAACGTAAGACATGTTTCTAAGCTCCCAAATCAAGCAAGAGGCACATGCCACGGGTCTGAGGTCACCTGCCATTGTAAACTTAGTTTATATGAACTAACTAAAACCAAGCAATGCACTTAAATATATGAAAAAGAAAGATAAAGAAAAAATAAAAGTCTTATCTTACTGAGTCTTTTTCTTCCGGTTGGGGGGTGGGGGGGTGCAGGAGGGAGGGAGGTACTACACATGTAGTATCTCTGGTTTAGCCATTGCCCAATTATAAATTAAGCCCGTACATTCCCGGCAGCCCTCGCTTCACTCCTCCTCACCTCGCCACACTGTCAAAATGGAGGTCTGACTCCCGAGGTAAGTGCCTTTTTAAGCGGGAAAACTTATCCTTCCCATCAGCCCTCGCTTCAATCCTTCTCCTCTCCTCGCCGCACTGTCAAAACGGAGGCCTCAGGAAAGATGTACTGGCTTTGGAGCATGTTCAGAGGATGTTCATAAAAATGGTCCCAGGAATGAACTGCTTAACATATATGGACATTTGAGGACACTGGGACTGTACTCGATGGAATTTAGAAGGATGAGTGGAGGATCTAATTGAAATTTACAGAATACTAAATGGCCTGGACAGTGTGGATGTTGGGAAGATGTTTCCATTGGGAGGAGAATCTAGGACCTGAGGCCTTAGAGTAAAGGGAAATACTTGTAGAATGGAGATAGAGAAATTTCTTCAGCCATAGAGTGGTTAGTCTATGGAATTCACTGCCACAGAAGGCTGTAGAAGCCAGGACATTGAGTATATTTAAGACGGAGATAGATAGATTCTTCATTGTCAAAGAGATTAAGGGTTATGGGGAGAAAGCAGGAGAATGGGGTTGAGAAATCTATCAACCATGATTGAATGGTGGAGCAGACTTGATGGGCTGAATGGCGTAATTTTTGCTTCTGTGACTTACGGTCTAATTAGGGTATACTGGATGATAACTGCAAATTTCCTCAATAACATTGTAAAAACCAAAACAGAAGTTCCTGATGAAACTCAGCAGGGCTGGCAGCATCTGTGAGAAGAAAGCAGAGTTAACATATAGAGTCTGGTGACTTAATCAGAAATTAAAGCAAAATGCTGTGAACCGTGGATTTGTCAATATGCCAAGGAGGATAAGGATACTCAACACCCCGAGTGCAGGCACCCATCTCCCCATCCCCTCATGATGACAATTGTAACTATGTAACCTTGTCACCTGTAGTCATTCCTGAAGAAGGGCTTATACCCGAAACGTCGAATCTCCTGTTCCCTGGATGCTGCCTGACCTGCTGCGCTTTTTCAGCAACACGTTTTCAGCACTTGTAGTCAAGGTCAGATCTGTATTTGGTGAAATCACTGTTTTGAGGGAGGGCTGTACCAGATACAGGAGATGGTCGATGTGTTGTTGCTGAAAGTTGATTTGAAATCATGTAGTAGGGCAAAAATGGAACTTCAGAATGGAAAAGGTGTTACAATGATGAGCTATTGGGAAGTCAAATATTTTCATTCATGAGACTAGTTGTTCACAACCTTCCAGTTTATTAATTTGTGTAGGAAATGCCAAGTGCATATTTTATTCATAGCTATTCTGTGGTCCTGTTTGTATAGTATTAATGTTAAAAGAAACTTTATCATCTGTATATTTAAGCATTATCGAAAAACTAATTGCCACCCTGTGGAATAAGTGGAAAAGGGGATGACAGCTAAATACTGTATTTCCAAATTGTTTGTTAAAACACATCTTTTTATGGATTTCCTAAAACATTAAATGTAAACATGCCAGTACTTCTCAACAACTGGCTTCAATTGAAATTTAAACAAGGTATTTTGGTAATGTGTTAACATTGTTCTCCGTCATGTCTTTGAGTTTTTGCCATGCTTGCAAATGGTAAGGAATTCTTTTGTAGAATGAAATCATCTTTGAGTTTGTAGACATTTCATGCTGCATCTGAATCCTGCATGTCTTAATATTTGAGGTCTTGGAAGTACCCACTATGCTTGGAATAGATTTGATCCATGACTTGTGATTCAAGGAGCTTGAACATCTATGCCTGTATCTCACTTTTAAACTTTTCCATAATCTGTGTATGACAAAATCATGATTTCACTTTCTCAGATTTTTTTCTTCTTTTTGAAAGGCACAACAAAATACTGGTTTTGCCAAACGTTATAGCAATTGACTTGATTATTTAGTGTTTGAGAAGTCAATTGGTATGTGAAGGGCAGCAGCCCTTTGAGCAGTGGCAATGTTTCAGTTAGGCTAATACTGCCTGAAGGCATTGTTTTATCTGAAATGTGGCCCTGATGAATTTCCTGGAATGTAAACAGATTTATATGCTACTAATGAAAGGTGGCTAAATTATGGCCTCACATTGTATGAGCCTGATGCTGTGTCCTTTTATTGATGGTGACATTATAAAGAGGTGACTGCATTCTGGGAGATAGTTGACTGGTTGCCTAAATTTGACAACATTATTCATAGTGGGTATGATTTAAGTTGGTAATCAGAATATTAAGAAAATTAAGAGCTCCTATGTTCTCTATTAGGCTACTATGAGCACATGAATCGTGAAGGAATGTTAGGTGCTTTATTTAATATGATAGTGGGAATGAAAATTATGTGAAAGAAGTCAATTAACGAACTACGATAACTACAGACCAGAAAAATGTTGAAAAAAAATGGTCAAACTCAAGGACAAGATTGCATTCATCTACAATCCTGAGGGAACATGGCTTGGTTTTGGATATGAGCTTAATTTACCTGGTGTAGGATTGAAAAGGTACAAATATTGCTTTAGTTCTGTATTTGAAATTGACTTTTGTTCCCTTGTGGCATAATGTTATTTTGAATGCATCTGAATGATTGATTCACCAGATCCTTGGTGTTTCCAGGATTCATTCTCTTACTGTAAAACCCAAATATTTCTTGATTTTAAAGATTGTCCTTCTGTACTATTGCCTGCAGCCTGTATCTCAATGGTTTCACAAGTTCATTGACATTGTGGCCTATATTTTCTGTCATATTGCTGATTGTACCCTTTGCACCTGAACATTGCTGGAAAGAAATACTTTCAGAGGTTTTTTTTAGTGTTTCTGCCATTTGTTTTAGCAGTGTGTGCGCATTTTAAATGTTACTCTTTTCAAGTATAGAAGTCTGTCCGTATTCAATATTTTAGCACTGTCTAACAACTGAAATGCCAGCACAGTGTGAAATGTTTGCAGTCTTGCATACAATCTACTGAATTCCCATTATGTACTTTCTTATGAACTCAGAGTCATATAGACAGGCCCCTCGGCCCAAACTGATCCATGCCAACCACTCTAACCTCATTTCCCTGCATTTAGCCCATATCCTTCTAAATCTTTCCTATCCATGTATTTGTCCAAATGCCTTTTAAATGTTGTTAATGTACCCACTTCAACCACTTTCGCTGGTAGCCCAGAACCCTGGGAAAAGGACAGTACATTGACCCTATCCATGCCTATTATAGAAGTGTATAAGATCATAAAATCCCCCCTCATTCTCTGAAGCTTGAAAGAAAAAGTCCTAGCTTGTTCAATCTCTCCCTGTAACTCAGACTATTGAGTCCTGGCGTCATCCTTTTAAATTCCTACTGAACTCTTTCCAGTTTAATAACTTACTTCCTATAGCAAGGTGACCAAAACTGAACACAATATTCCAAGTGCGGCTTCACCAATGCCCTGTACAACTGCAACATATCTTCCCAACTTCTATGCTCAGTGCCCTGACTGATGAAGGCCAGTGTGCCAGAAGCTACCTGCATTGCCCTGTCTACCTGTGATTCCATTTTGAGAACCATGTAACTGAACGCCTTGGTCCCCCTATTTCATTACAGTCCTTAAGACTCTACCATTCACCAAGAAACTCCTACCTTGATTTGACTTTCCAAACTGCAAGACCGTGCACTTATCCATGTTAAAACTCCAACGGCCATTTCTCGCCCACTTGCCAACTGATCAAGGTCCTGCTGCATTTTCTGATGACTTTCCTTGCCGTCCATGATACCACATATGCCATCTGCGAACTTCCTAATTATGCCTTGTACATTCTCATCCAAATCATTGCTAGTTGTTAATTATATCAATGTGTCCAGCACCAACCCCTGAGGTAGTCCACTAGTCAAAGGCCTCCAGTCTGGCATGTATCCTTGCACTATTACCCTCTGCTTCCTACCATCAAGCCAATTGTGTATCTAGTTTGCCAGCTCCTCCTGGGTTCCATGTAATCTAACCTTCCAGAGCAGCCTACCATGTGAAATCCTATCAAAGTCCTTACTGAAATCCATACAGACCACGTCTACTGTCCTGCCCTCATAAAACTTCCTAGTTACTTCATCAAAGAACTCTTAACAAATTTGTGAGGCATAATATCCCATACACAAAGTCGTGCTGACTACTCCTAATCAAACCCTACCTTTGTAAATGCATGTATATCACATCTCTCAGAATCTTATCTAGTAACTTACCTACCACAGAGGTAAGGCTTACTGGTCTATAGTCCCCAGCTTTTCCTTTGCTGCCCTTCTTGAATAATAGCACAACATTCACTACTCTCCAGTCTTCTGGGACCTCACCTGTGGCTAACAATGATGCAGAAATATTAGCCAGGGTCCCACATTTTTTTTAGGCTCTTGCAGTGTTCTTGGATATATCTGGTCAGGACCAGGAGATTTATCCATCTTCATACATTCTAATATGTCTTACACCACCCCTAATGTGATATGGACTGACCCCAGAATATGACTACTAACTTTCCCAAGTCTTTGTCTTTCTCCACGGTAAACACAGGAGAAATATTTATTGAGGACCTCGACCATCTCTTGTGGGTCTATGCGCACACACGTCCACTTTGGTCCTTGACAGGTCCTAATCTCTCTCTCGTTATTCTTTCTCCTTTTTCATATACTCAAAGAACCTCTTTGGGTTCACCGTAATCTTCTCAGCCAAAGCTATCTCATGCCGTGTTTTTGCCCTCCCGATTTCCTCCTCCAGTAAATTCATGTATCCGCTATATACCTTCAGGAATTCCCTTAATCCCGCTACTTGTACCTGTGCAAATCTCCTTTTTTTCTGATGAAAACCACTATCTCTTGTCATCCAGGGTTCCCTATTGCTGTTTACCTTGCCTTTCACCCTCACAGGAGCACATCGACCTTGAACTCCAGCTATTTCACTTGCTGGAGATCCCTTTGCCTGCAAACAAATTACTCCAATCAGCACCTGCAAGCTCCTGTCTAATTTCTATCAAAATTTTGTCTTGCCACATTTTAGCACTTGATCTTCTCCATACCTATTTTAAAATTAATAGAACTATGGTCGCTGGCCCCAAAGTGCTTCCCCCACTGTCATCTCGGTCACCTGTCCTGCCCTATTTCCCAAGAGTATGTCGAGTTTTGCCCCTTTCTAAGTAGGATCCTCTCTATACTGCTTGAGGAAATATTCCTGAACGTACTTAACAAATTCCACTCCATCTAAGCCCTTAATACTAAGGCTCTTAACTCTTAACTCTTTCTAAACTTGTCCAAATCTGACCATGCTACATAAGCAGCTAGTACGTGTTTTTGATAAATTTTATCTGGAAGAAAGTGAGGACTGCACATGCTAGAGATCAGAGTCGAAGACTGTGGTGATGGAAAAGCACACCTGGTCAGACAGCATCCGAGGAGCAGGAAAATTGATGTTTTGAGCATAAGCCCTTCATCAGGAATGAACCTTGTGGCCCAAGGGGGCTGAGAGATAAATGGAGAGTAGGACTGGGTGGAAGGTAGCTGGGATTGCAATAGGTAGATGAAGGTGGGGGTGATGGTGATGGGTTAGAGAGGAAGGTGGAATGGATATGTGGGAAGGAAGATGGATGGGTAGGATAGTTCAGGAGGTCAGTAATGAATTGGAAAGTTGGATCTGGGATAAGGTGGTGGAGGGGAAATGAGGAAACTGGTGAAATTCACATTGATCTTGTGTGGTTGAAGAGTCCCAAGGCGGATGATGAGGCATTCCTCTGTTAGGTTCTATTCCCGAGGTTTCACACATGAGATGCAATTCGCACACACTAACTTCTGCAAACAGTTAAAGTTTATTTAAGCTTGTACAAGCCAGGTGACCCCTCTGACACTCTTCATCGGGTGTGCAAAGTCGAGGCCCGAACAAAGAAAACACATCCCCTTTATACAGGTCAGTTGGTATTGCTTCCAGCTATTCTGGCCACTTCCCCCATGTTACCCCAGGTACAATGGTGGGATGAGGTCATCCTTGGAGATAATGTAAATGTAAATGCCCTAATCTCAGGGAATCATATGCAAAAGGTTTCCAGACTCCATGATTCACCAAGACAATGTAGGTGTGATATGTTCTAGCTTCGGGGTGGCCCTGCAAATGGCTTCTGGCTCCGCTACTTCCCCAGACAATGTAGTTGTGATATGCTTCAGTATCGTGGGATGATTGCGCAAATGAATTTGATTGACTGAGGATGCTTATGAAAGCATTTCTAATGGAAGGGGCTGAATGAGAGTTTAATTTTGATATTGGTAGGAGAGTAGTTGTAGTAAATGACTATCTAAATGAAGTGGGAGTCACTTGC
Source organism: Hemiscyllium ocellatum (assembly GCF_020745735.1). Lineage (NCBI taxonomy): Eukaryota > Metazoa > Chordata > Chondrichthyes > Orectolobiformes > Hemiscylliidae > Hemiscyllium > Hemiscyllium ocellatum. The sequence continues at coordinate 44,417,579 of NC_083430.1, forward strand.
ATTCCTGCATGAATGTCATCCCCACCCACTTCCAGACTGTTTAGCTTCTGGAGGAAGACAGTATAATTTACCCTTTAATATTACACTAATGTGCAGAGAGATAGTCCAATTTACTCTTTTAACATTACCTCTCCTCCAGACATTAGATGGTTAGGGTTTGGTGGTGGAGGAGGCCCAGGATCTGGGCCAGGAAATGTTATCCACAAAAATTAGCGCTAACAAATGGTCCTGTTTCGATGATGGTAGTGAAGGCATTTGTCGACATCTCTTTGGTAGTGTAACCTAGGTCCATGTGAGCACTTTCTGTTGTTCCGCAAGAAATAAGGTGCACATTTAGAAAACATGGCTAGATAATCATTCCCTAAAACTTTGCATTTTGATTGAATCATCCTCTGCGAGCAGTATTGTCCACGATAAGTTTAGATTAGATTAGACTTAGTGTGTGCCCAACAAGTCCACACCAACCCGCCGAAGCGCAACCCACCCATACCCCTACATTTACCCCATACCTAACACTACGGGCAATTTAGCATGGCCAATTCACCTGACCCGCACTTACGGTATGGAAACAGGTCCTTCGGCCCAACAAGTCCACACCAACCCTTCAAAGAGCAACCCACCCATTCCCCTACATTTACTCCTTCACCTAACACTACAGGCAATTTAGCATGGCCAATTCACCTAACCTGCATATTTTTGGACTATCGGAGGAAACTGGAGCACCCGGAGGAAACCCACACAGACACGGGGAGAACGTGCAAACTCCACACAGTCAGTCGCCTGAGTTGGGAATTGAACCCGGGTCTCAGCTAACCACTGTGCCACCGTGCCGCCTACCAAGTTCTCGAGTGTTCAGGCATACATTTTTCAATTAGTTTTATTTCAACCAACCACACAGCATAAAACATTTCTCCTCTGACTGACTCTCCTTTTTAGTTAATTGTATTAAAAATGTATGAAATTAGTTCACAGCATCTGTTTGCTTTGTTACCTTTAGCATCCTAATAACCGACTTAGATCTTAATATCAGCAAGGAATTCATTTCCTGTTAAGCAGATGCAGCATTACAGCTTGCACATGAAGGAAGTCCACAAGGTATTTCAGTGTGACTGAGAAATACTGGATTTTTAAAAATTTCATACATAGGATATTGTGTCTCTGCATGGGCCAGGATTAATTGCCCAACCTTAGTTGTTTTTGAGAAGGCGGTTGGAGCAGCTTGCTTGAACCACCACAGTCCATTCCTGTAAGTAGAGTGCTGTTCGAGAGAGAGCTCCAATGTTTTGATCCAAAGACACAAGAAACAGCGAAATATTTCTGGGTCAAAATGGTGACTCGCTTGCAGGAAAAGCAGGTGCTCTTGTACATCTGCTGCTACCACCCTTCTTGAGGGTAGACATCGTGGATTTGGAAGGTGCTATCTAAGGAACTTTGAATGGTACACATCACTGCTACTCAGTATATGGTGGTGGAGGGAGTGGGTATTTGAGGATGTGGTGCCAATCACATGATTGCTTTGTCCTGGATGGTAGCAAGGTATTTTTTGTTTTGTTGGAGCTGCACTTATCAAGACAGCAAGGGCAAAATCCACCACATTTCTGACTTGTGCTTTACAGTTGGTGAGCAATCTTTGGGGAATCAGGAGTTATCAGTGACTGCAGTATCCTAGAGTTGCGATTGTTGAGCACGTACATTTGTATGACCAGTGCAATTTATTTTCTTGGGCAGTGGTAACCCCAGTGATATTGATAATGGGGGATTCAGCGATGACGACGACATTGTATGTCAAGGGCTGATGTTTAGATTCTTTCTTGTTGGAGGTGACCATCATCTGGCACTTCGTGGTACAAATGTTACCCCATATCAGCCAAAATCTGGATATTGTCAAAGTCTTTACTGCATTTGATTTGATTTGATTTGTTCTCACGTGTATCTTATTACAAAATGCAGTAAAAAATGTTGCATAATATTAATATTTCCAACACCATCTTAAAACACAGAAAAATAAACCATAACACAGAATATAAAAGAAGAAGAATTAAGAAATAATGTCCAACTTTACAATCCTTATTGAGTGCTCTGTTGTGGGTCATGGCCTTATGGCCAGGCATGACTCCCCTTCACCATGTCACTCCAGTTGTAATGAAAGTCTGCACTCTTCAGTGCCGTCTCACCTCCACTGACATAGTCAGCACTGTCTTGATTACAAAACTGGAATAAAACAAACCAAAATAAAGGAAAAAAAGCCAAAATGAATAAGAAATATCCAGGTAATAAAGTCTTATTTAAGTCTTATCTCCAGACAGGCACCCAGGCCAAGCCTAGGCTATCACCTCTGATTCTATAACTATTGGTGTCGCAACCAGGGCCTGGAATATGCTCGGGCAGGGCCCTTCCACAGTCTCCAATTGCCAGATCCTGAAACATGCTCGGACAAAGTATGTTTGCAGCCTGTGATCAGCATTTCCTGTATCATGGTCAGGCAGGGACTGTCACCTTGCTGTACTGAAGAAAATCTGTTAAACAAAGGGGAAAAAGAAAGAAAGAGCTCAGGAGCTTGAACACTGTGCTGGTACTCTGCAGCTGTCTTGGAACCAAACCATTTGGGCCTGAAATGCTTTAGTGTCCGAGTCATGAATGGTGCTGACCATTGTGCAATCATCCACACATATCTCTATTTCTGACCCCATGATATAGGAAAAGCCATTGTCAAAATAGCTTGGTTGGGCCTAGGACACTGTATTTTAATATTTTTTACTGCAAGCTTGGGTCATGGAATTCGAAGTTTAAGCAAATGGGTTTGTCTGTGTCAATGGGGTTAACAATTAAAAACTATAATATCTCTAATTCCAAATGAGGAAGTTGCCCAAAATTCTGAGGGAATTACAAAAGTCATATGGCAACAATTTTAAAGACTGATTCATTCCAGACTGAGGAAGTTGCTTGCGAAGAGATGTACAAAGCTCAAGTGCTGAGAGTTCTTTCGATACAGAAACATGTGCACAACAGTATTGCTAAGAAAAAGGAGTTTAAAGCAATGAAATTTATTAATAATCACAGAGTTGGGATATAGTTGGAAAAAATGTCTTTGTTTTAAACTTTAAAAACTTCACAGAGTTGTAGCTATGGCAGTGGTAGTTTCCTTCCAGTGCACTAAGTCAGCAACGTAGTAACCCATAATTCCAAGCACAAAGAAATTACCCAGAATTCCAGAATTACCCAGGGAATTGTGCAGAGGGGCAAGGGGAGTATTTTCCAAATTGATTCAGTCTGGTCTGGGAAGCCATTCAAAAGAGAAGCATGTGTCAAGTTCCAGTGCTGAGCAGTTTTTTGAAAGAGTAACATGTGCTAAGTAGCGTTCCTGAGAAGTTTAAAATAATGAAGTGATCTTGGAATAAAAGGTTGATATTATTTGTCCCAGACTAGAGTTGGGACATAGCTGGTGGAGAGAAGTTTAAAAATTAGTTTCTGCAAGGAAAATATGGCACTAGAAGGAGACCAGGTCAGGAGCATAAATATTTACAGTTTCAGCAGAGGAGTCAAAATTTTATTAACTTTAAAGAAATGATCAGGACAGCTACCATATATACTCGAGTAATAGTCAAAGTTTTTTGACTACTTTTTAAGTTTAAATATATGGGATTGACTATTAGATGGATACTACTTTTGAGGGGCTGAAATTCATGCCAGCCAAAATTCATACCATATCATTAGCAGAAGCCCAATTGATCTTTAAAGGAATAAAGTTTACAAAAAAGAATTATGGTAATTCTGAAAACCCAGAGCAGAACAAAATAGCCAGTGGATTGGAAGACCAGCAGTGGAGCAGATCAATTGGCAGACTGGAAAGCTGGAGCGGGACATGATGGCCGGCACACTGACTCAGAAGTTGATTTGTTATCTGTGAAAAAATAGGGTTGACGTTTCGTGAGATACCTGGAAAATTCCAGGTTAATTGGCCAAAAGTAGGGGGTAAACTTTTGCATGAGATCGACTATTACTCGTGTATATGCTTTGGAGATGCCGGTGTTGGACTGGGGTGTACAAAGTTAAAAATCACACAGCACCAGGTTTAATTGGAAGCACGAGCTTTTGGAACGCTGCTCCTTCATCAGGTGGTTGTGGAGTACACAGCTGTAAGACACAGAATTTATATCAAAAGTTTACAGTGTGATGTAACTGAAATTATACATTGAAAAATACCTTGATTGTTTGTTAAGTCTCTCATCTGTTAGAATGACCATGTTAGTTTCACTTCTTTCGTATGTAAGTCGCAAAACCTTTTTTAAAAGTTACATTCTTAGGTTAACCTTAACAATTGGTGTCAGCCAGATAATATGTTGAAGGTGTTCGCCCCCTGTGTGCTGTTGTCTGTGCCATAATATTTAGACTGATTCTAATTTTTAAAAATGATTTAGCGGAGTCTTACATGGATTCATGCAGTTTTTGAGCAAAATACAATGTAAGTCTGCAAGTACAAATTCAGCCCAAAAAAGACGCTGCCTACATATAGCACATCCCAGGAACAAAATCTGGTGAACCCTTGTTGCCTACCCTCAATAACCATCATACCTTTCCCAATATAAGGAGATCAAAATAGCACAAAGTACTCCAGGTGTGGTCTAACCAAATTCATGTACAATTGAAGCAAAGCTTCATTACTCCTGTTTTCAAATCCTCTTGCAATAAAGACTAATGGACTATTAGCCTTTCTGATAGCTTGCTGCACCTGCTTATCAGCCATCAGTGACTTATCGATAAGGACAGCTTAATCCGTTTATGCACCTGTCCTCTCTGATCTCTCACCATTTAAGAAATCTCCTGCTTTTCCTACCAAAGTTGATAATCTCTAATTTTTCCACATCATGTTCCATCTATGTTCTTGCCATCTGCGAATTCTATTCAAATCTTCTTGAAAGCATTTTAAATCTCCCTCAATGTTTATTTCTGTTTTAACTTGTGAATGAAGCTTTCAGTTATCATTGCACAAATCACTCAGCTTCTGGATGTTGTCTGAACTGCTGTGCTTTTCTAGTACCTCTAATCCACAATCTCATTTCCAGCATCTGCAGTCATTGATTTTACCTACAAATCACTCAGCATCTATCTGTAATGAACAGATGGCCTATGAATTGAAAATCCTTGTTGGGCACTGCATGTCAATCTTATGAAAGCAGCATCTCTCAATTTAATATCTTTAATTGTATAAAGTAGCTGCAATTACATTAATTGCCCATTAAACTCAATAGATAATGTTCAGTCTTGTAGCTGATCATGCAAGTCACCCTCCCTGACTCAGCGAATAATCTAAATCCTTTTTGTGAAGTTCTGTGGAGATTTTTAAAACATATTAATTTTCTTTTGCATTTTCTTAATCCAGAGTTTTTTCCTCTCATTATTTGTCTGTATTTGATTTAACACAATTTAATTTTCTTCTCCATGCTCCCTATTTATTTCTTAATCTTAAAGTTTGGTGAAGGAGCTGGACTTGTATTCCCAAAATTCCAGATGTCCCTTTTGCCCTTGTAGTGCAATTAAATCCTTGCATTTGAAGCAACTCAGTGTGAAAATATTTTTTGAGCTGTACAGTGGAGACCATAACAAGTGGCATACATCATAGGATGCCCAAATACAGAAACTTTTCGACCGGTTTTGTGAATTGCATTTCAAAGCAGGTTATATATCTTAGCTTCAGCATTACAATGATACTGATCTTGAAATAGCCTGTTTATGGAGGGATGAGGGTACTATGCATCAGAAAGAGCCCTAAATTTCAGCTTTGGAGCATTTTAACATTTCTTCAATATGTTTGTTCAATAGCTGCAAGCAGTTTTATGTTCTTATTCTCTCTTCATTCGCTTGTACCCCCATCAAAAAGGATGTGGAAGATATAGAATGTAGGGGAAATAGATGGTGACATCGTGAAAAATGTCCACATTACACAGGAAGTAGTGCTGAATGTCTTGAAATGCATAAAGGTGGATGAATCCCCAGGACCTGATTAGGTGTACCCTAGAATTCTGTGGGAAGCTAGGGAAGTGATTGATGGGCCTCTTGCTGAGATATTTGCATCATTGATAGTCATAGGTAAGGTGCGGAAGACTGGATGTTGGCTAATGTGGCACCACTGTTTAAAAAGGGTGGTGAGGACAAGCCAGGGAACTATAGACCAGTGGCCCTGATGTTGGTGGGAATCCTGAGGGACAGGATGCACATGTATTTGGAAAGGCAAGGACTGATTGGGGATAGTCGACATGGCTTTGTGCATGGGAAATCATGTCTCACAAACTTGATTAATCGAGTTTTTTGAAGAAGTAACAAAGAAGATAGATGAGGGCAGAGTGGTAGATGTGATCTATATGGATTCCAGTAAGGCGTTCAACAAGGTTCCCCATGGGAGACTGGTGAGCAAGGTTAGATCTCACGGAATACAGGGAGAACTAGCCATTTGGATACAGAACTGGCTGAAAGGTAAAAGACAGCGGGTGGTGGTGGAGGTTTGTTTTTTAGACTGGAGGCCTTGTGGAGTGCCACAAGGTTCGGTGCTGGGTCCACTACTTTTCATCATTTATAAAAATGATTTGGATGTGAGCATAAGAGGTATAGTTAGTAAGTTTGCAGATGACACCAAAATTGGAGGTGTAGTGGACAGCAAAGAAGGGTACCTCAGATTACAACAGGATCTTGATCAGGTGGGCCAATGGGCTGAGGAGTAGCAGATGGAGTTTAAATTAGATAAATATGAGGTGCTGCATTTTGGGAAAGCAAATCTTAGCAGGAGTTATACACTTAATGGTAATGTCCTAGAGAATGTTGCTGAACAAAGCGACCTTGGAGTGCAGGTTCATAGCTCCTTGAAAGTGGAGTCGCAGGTAGATAGGATAGTGAAGAAGGTATTTGGCATGCTTTCCTTTATTGGTCAGAGTATTGGGAGGTCATGTTGCACTGTACAGAGCATTGCTTAGGCCACTTTTGGAATATTGTATGCAGTTCTGGTCTCCTTCCTATCGGAATGATGTTGTGAAACTTGAAAGGGTTCAGAAAAGATTTACAAGGATGTTGCCAGGGTTGGAGGATTTGAGCTATATGGAAAGTTTGAATAGGCTGGGGCTGTTTTCCCTGGAGCGTCAGAGGCTGAGAGGTGACCTTATAGAGGTTTATAAAATCATGAGGGGCATGGATAGGATCCATGAGTCCAGAACTAGAGGGTATAGGTTTAGGGTAAGAGGGGAAGATATAAAAGAGACTTAAGAGGCAACTTTTTCACGCAGAGGATGGTACATGTGTGGAATGGGCTGCCAGAGGAAGTGGTGGAGGCTGGTACAACTGCAGAATTTCAAAAGGCATTTGGATGGGTATATGAATGGGAAGGGTTTGGAGGGATATGGGTCGGATGCTAGATTGGGTTGGGATATCTGGTAAGCATGGAAGAGTTGAACCGAAGGGTATGTTTCTGTGCTGTAACATCTCTGACATTGAGGTGGTTGTACAGGATGGATCATTAAGTATTTTTATAAATAAAGTATTACAGATAAATATCAGGAAACTGAAGTTAAGGATTATCAGAATATTGAATGGTGGAGCAGACCTGATAGGTCAAATGTCCTCCAGCTCCTACAACTTATGGTCCCATTTTTCCAGTTGTCATGTCTATGCAGTTTGCCATTATCAGACTTATGAAAAATAGTAACACTGCTATTTTTGACACATTGCTGTCAGAATATTTAGTTACTATTTTTGATTTAAATTGATGCCAGTTGACTAAAAGGCGTTAATCTTACTATAGTTTCAAGGTGTTATTATCTTGCTGAAATGTAAGTTTGCTTGCTGAGCTGGTAGGTTTAATTCTCAGATGTTTCATCACCATGCCATCATAGTTGGCCGAATCTCAGATGGCGATGAAAAAACCTGGAGAAGGGAGATGCAACACCTGGAAAAATCGTGCACTGAGAATAACCTAGCTCTTCATGCCAGCAAAACCAAGGAACTCATTATTGACTTTTGGCGGGATGTGACTCATCCTCCTACACATTAACAGCACAGAGTTGGAACGAGTGAAGAGTGTCAAGCTCCTGGGAGTGGTCATCCACAACAAGCTTTCTTGGACTCTTCATGTGGACGCACTGGTTACAAAGACCCAACAACAGTTCTTCTTCCTCAGGCAGCTGAGGATTTTTGGCATGACGGCGAATACCCTTGCCAACTTTTGTGGGTGCGCCATAGAGAGCATTCAATCTGGATGTATCACTACCTGGTATGGCAACTGTACCATCCAAGATCGGAGATGGTGACAGAGAGTGGTGAACTCGGCCTGGACGATCACAAAGGCCAACCTCCTATCTATAGAATCCATCTACCAGGCCCCCTGTCAAGGAAAGGCTGCCAAAATTCTTAAAGATCCATCCCACCCTAGCAATATTTTTCTGCAACTTCTACCATCGGGGAGAAGATACAGAAAGCTGAACACATGCACAAGCTGGTTTCGCAACAGTTTCTACCCTACTGTTGTTAGAATACTGAATGGACTCTCAAACTCTTAACATTCACATGTACCTGTGTTTTTGTTTTCGTTGCTGTTTACTTATTGTGCACTTATCGATGCCTCGGTGCATGTGACAATAAAGTCAATTCGATTCAATTTAATTCATGCTAGGTAACATCATCAATGAGCCTCCGGACAAGTGCTGGTGTTCTGTCCCGCTTGCTATGTGTGTGTCTTGGTCTGTTAAGGTGGATGATATTAACTCCAGTTCTTTTTCTCAGAGGTTGGTAAATGGGGTCCGGACCCCATGTGTTTATTGATGGAGTTTCGGTTTGAATGCAGGGTCTCTAGGAATTCCTGTGCATGTCTCTGTTTAGCCTGTCCTAGGATGAAAGTGTTGTCCCAGTCGAAGTGGTATCATTCTTTTGTTATTGGTGTAAGGATACTAGTAAGGTGGCTGGTTGGTATTCATGTGTCCTGGTGGCCAGGTTCTCACCTGTCTGTCCAATGTAGTTTTTGTTACACCTTGCAGACTATTTTGTATATGACATTTGTTTTGCTAGTTGTTGGTACAGGGTCCTTTTAGGTTCATCAGTAGCTGTTTGTGTGTTGGTAGATATGTGGGCTACCTTGATGCCAAAGGGTTGGAGTAGTTTGGTTGTCATCTCCGAGAAGATTTTGATGTATGGTCATGTGGCTAGGATCTCTGAGCATGTTGTGTCTACTTGTTTCGGTTTGTTGTTTTAACAATCGGTCCACTAACAGACACTGAGAAAGCCATCCTAGTAAGAGGGATGAACTACAACTACTTAGACGTAGACAAAAAGGACTTCCTAGCAGCATTGGAATCAATCCTGAAAGATAATGGACTCACGGAAGAAACCAAGCAGACCATCAGACCATCCAACAAACAGTAGCATCAACACTAAGCAGGAAGAAAGATGGAAACACCCTCAACACACAGGAAAGGAAAGCCCTACCTGCAGACAAAGGGCACAAGGCCATCATCTTAAACAGAGCACAGTACATTGAAAAGGCAAACTCCATACTCACCGACATGTACCAACAGGTGGCGATAGATCCAACTCCACAGCTAGAAAGCTGTATCACAACAACACTGAAGAAACTCCATAAATCAGGTGAAATTAACAAGAAATCCCCAAAGAATTAAACCTGATGGATCCAACACACCCCACTTCTCTATATGGATGACACCTTTGTCATCATGAAATGGAACAAATTAGAGGAAACTACAATATCATCAACAACATCCTTACTGGCATAAATTTCATTAAAGAGGAAGCGAACAACAAGACTCGCCTTCCTAAATGTCACAGTGGAACTAACAGTCAATGGAGAACTGCAGATCAGCGACTGCAGGTAAGCAACACTCATTGACCAGATACTTCACTTCAGGAGCAATCATCCCAACACCCACAAGTGGAGTTGCATCAGGACATCATTTAAGTGGACCTCAACACACTGCATCACCCAGGAACTATGAGCAGCAAAAGAAAAATACCGATACAGCATATTCAAGAACAGCAGGTAGCCGATGAGCACAGTCCACTGATTCTCAAACAACAAACCCAAAGAAGAAGACACAATATGTCCAGACACTCTAGTCACACTAACATACATCAAAGATATCTTGGAGATGACTACCAGATTACTCTGACCCCTTGATGTCATGGTAGTCCACAAACCTACTAACATGCTGAAACAGCTACTTATGAACCCAAAGAACCATGTATCAACAGTCAGCAAAAAGCATGTCATATACAAAATACCCTACATCAAACAGGCAGGAAACTGGCCACCAGGATTCACTAACACCAACTAGCCACCAAAAGACATGAGCCACTATCACTAGTACACTTACATATAGATGAAGAAGGAAACCACTTTGACTGGGATAACGCATCTATCCTAGGACAGGCTAAACAGAGACACGCACGGGAATTCCTAGATGCCTAGCATTCAGACCAGAACTCCATTAATAAACACATCGATTTGGACCCCATTTACCAACCCCTAAGAAAAAGAACCAAAACTGATATCACCCACCACAACCAACCAAGACACACAAATAGAAAGCAGGACAGAACACCAGCACTTCACTGGAGGCTCGCTGATGATGTTACCTAGCATGGTGACAAAAGGTCTGAGAAGATGTCAGCGAGCAAACTTACAACCTGAACCTCAACCTGAGCTACAATCTTCTCAAAGATCGCATTAAATATAATGTCAAGTATCAAACTTCCCTGTATGGTAGTGAAAGTTTGAAAAACATGCAATTTTTAAAAATTCAATAACAATTGTACTGTGATAATTTTTTGATAAATTTTTAATCTGGCAATATTCCATCAATAAGCACATATGGAAACCCTTCATGAATAAAATGTTAGTGGTAAAGCATACAAGACCATTTAGCCCTCATGTCAGTTTGTTGGAGGCAAACAATTTATTCCACTCCGTTCCTGTCCTGTAGCCAGCAATCTTTTCCTTCATAATTATTTACTTAATTTCATTTTCAATGTTGTTGTTAAATTTGGTACCACAATATTTTCTACCTATGATTCAAATAAATGTCCCTGATTTACAATAATATATTTCTTGCCCAACATCCAGCAGTGCAGAGGAATAAATGCACGCCAAAATTCCACATTTATGGGTAGGTTCCTGTTCACTCAGCTCATTTTGCTGATTGTCTGCCTCCACTAATGCTGGATATGTCCATAGCCTTCCACCTCTGGATAAGAAATCTTGTATATAAAGTGAGATACATGTGTTCTTTTTATGTATTAAGTTTGTTTTGCTATTTTGTACTAAAGTTATACTTAATATGATGTTCTGGGAACATGTGCATGAGGTTCTGTGAGAATATGTTTCAAATAATGCAGTTTTGCTTATCACAGTGATTTTCAGGAACCTAACTGCTGTGTTGATCAAGGGCTACCTGTGTGAAAATGTCAGCTGGTATTAGGTTCTTTTTATCCTGAGATTCTTACATTGATGCAACTGCAGACACCAACTTCTGTGAACAACAACTAAATTTATTAAATACAGCACAGTTACAAGCTTTCTGGAGGAACCTTTAACACATACCTCGCAGGGCTTACGAGGTCGTAGCAAAAGCTCTCTCTGAACAAGGGAACCAGTACTTCCTTTATACAAAATCTTTACATCATAATTAATAATGCTCACAAGATAACCCCCAGCTGCTCCCTCACAGTCACATACTACTCAAAACACAATGCAGTGACCACTTCATCTCCAGAAATATTGTAATTTCTTTTCATCCCTTAATGGCCAGATCTGGTGTAAGTAAATTGTATTTTTTTTAAACTACAGGGAATAGTCAGAATTCCAATTATAATATTCTTATTGATTTCTGAATAGGGGATGAAAATGTAAATAGGCTTTTGATTGGCAAGGAAATGGCCATGTAAAAAGCTCTGGATAATAGATAAGGTAATTTCTTATAACTTACCTGTAAGTCAGAGGCATCCCATCCTAGCATTGGGACATCCAATTTCCTGCAGGTCAGCAGAGCAAATTAACTCTTTCATATCATACTCGTACACTGGATTTATAGTGAGGAGGCAGAGATCTAGTGTGAATAAACTTGCTATAAAGGAAAAGACCAGTGTTTTGTACTTCTTACCATATGGCTTGAATTCATTTAATATTTGGCTATGCCTTATTGGGATAATGTGTTGGAAGTCAAGCCCTGCTATTCCTGGAGTCATTAGAGTTAAAAATGTTTTTCACAGTATGCAATGTCCCCATTGACTGATCGTCCATGTATTTTGTAACCTCAGTCAATGGTTCTGTCCTTAAGATTCCTTGATTATTACAAATAAAATCTAACTACAGGTAAACAACTGAGTTGTGGCATACAACTCTAATATAGTTAAAACTCTAATCCCAGTCTAAAATCCCCTCTCTCACAGACAGAAGAATGTGGACATTATGGGTAGAGGGAATGAAAAAAAAACTTGTGATTCAAATCATGAGTTCTCAGAATTTGATCGAGTGTTGCTTTTTTTCCCCCAATCCTTCCTTTCCCTATCATTTACTTCATTTCCTTTCATTTAACCAGTGGCACAAAGTGATTGGTTTACATAGGAGTAAAAGTAGATCATTCAGCCATTTTGAACCTGCTGTTCAATATGATCATGGATGATCATCCACTTCAGTGTTTTGTTCCCACTTTCTCCCTATCACCATTGATCCCTTTAGCCTTAAAAGTTGCATATAATTCCTCAAATATTTAGTGTTCTGGTTTCAAGTGCTTTCTGTGACAGAAACAAGACACCAGCTCACCACTCTCTGGTTTAAATAATAAATCTCTCCTCATCTCAGTTCTAAATGGTCTACCCCAGATCCTTAAATTGTGACCCCTTGTTCTGGACTCCCTTATCATTGGGAACATCACAAAATATAAAATCCGACTTGCTGGTTAAAAACAATAACTCATAGCGACTGGTGGGAAGTAAGCAATGGACTTTTTTTTTTGACTTCCAGTGTTTTACTGGAGGGAGTCATCACCTCTCCTTCCAGAGGTCTGAGGTCTTTTTACTGTATGGTTCATGACTACAAGCTGCTTAGCTACCTATGAACCAGTCAGACAGTTTTGATGTGCTGATGCCCTTTGGTATTCGCAACTAGTCACATCTGCACAACCTGTTGTCACCCCGGTCTCATTTTGTACTCTGGTTTCATTTTTGTACACCGGTCCCTGCAGCTGGCCAGTTTAGAAATGTTTCTGCCATTGCATGACCAAAACAGCAATGTAAACATCACACACACTTAGTTTCAGTCATTGGTTATTTAGAAGTGCAGCAACTCCTTCCCCAGTCCTATGTTGAATTGTAGTCCTTTTCCCAATTCAGTGCGCAATATGACGATGCTGTCCTTTTAAAGTTAAAAATCACACAACACCAGGTTATAGTCCAACAGGTTTAATTGGAAGCACACTAGCTTTCAGAGCGATGCTCCTTCATCAGGTGATAGTCATTTTAAGAAGATTATTTTGTCTTTGGATTTTTCAAGAGGGGTTGTAAAGACAGTGGTACTGAAATGGCGAATAGAAACTGCCTAAATCAACAGTCAGAGGAGGCCTTTAGGTTTTTGTTAAATCAGTTGTCAATGAAAGGGGATGTCTAGTTCTCAGTTCATGTTTTTTCTAGTTTGGTTTAGCTTTAACAGGCAGGCAGAAACTGCTGGTGACCAAGAGAACTGACTACAGTGAACAGAGGTTTCATGCTTCAGCAGATGTTTCTTGCCTGAACTTTCTCTCTGAAACATCTCCTGCTCATAAGAGCCTGTATTTGATTTTACCTTTTCCTGAAGGGTGTGTTTGCAAGATGTTGTGGGGATTGGAACAGCTCCTTCGTTATTGTGATATTGAGTTGGTTGGGTTTTCAAACAAGCTGTTGTTCTAAATTCTGTACTCTTTTGTTCATGTTTCAATCGTAGTGTTTTGTTAGTTCTGTTTTGCTTAAAGCTGAGTGGTTTAACCAGCTCCTGAAATATCCACACCACACCTGCCTTTAAACTAAAAAAAGGTGAGGGTCTGGACTACCATAATCTTTTGAGGGGTTCTGGCCTGGGGCATGGGTCAGATATGGGGCATAGGTGTCAAGAACATTAAAGAATTATAGTCAAGAGGAATAAGGGTGATGACCTTTTATTTGTTTTTGTAGAGCTGGAAGAACTTATGGGAATTGTGTTTCCAAATATGACTAGTTCTATTTTGGAAAAAAATATTACTGAAATAATACCAAGGTTTTCATGGTGATGCATGACATTGGAGGTTCAAAAGTGAAAAGGAGCAATGTTCATCAGTCTGAGAAAATTGTATGGTCACAAGAAATGGCTCTGCAGTAATACATAATGAGTGGATTTATTTAATTGTGCCATTTTTGACTGTTTACATGTCCTCAGTATATGGGATGGAATAATTGAAATGTCATTTAGAATCAGTAGTCAGGATCAAAGTAAGGCTAACAAAGGTGGAAGGTGTGCTTCAGGTTCAGGGATACCTTTTTGAGCTTACTATATGGTGTGGTGATTCCTACTGATTAGCTGGGATAAATCGCCACTTAGTGCAAATGTAAATCCCTTTCTTTAAGAGCAAGCCATTCCTGGAAAAGGCACAAACTAAATTGGACGTAAGACTTGGTAAAGTAGTTATTTGTGCAAAATCAGCATGTCTGCAATTTACACAATCAGGATATGATTGCATCCCTTCAGTAAACTCTGGCATTTGTCATCAGAATGTAAAGTTTGAATGGTACCAGGTGATAGGAACCTGAAAAAAGAAAAGAATTTTGTCTGAAAATGGCACTAACAATTTGTTCATTTCTCATCATAGATTTAAAATCCTACTAAAGGTTACAAGGTTAGTTAATAGTAATGAACTTGTAAAGCTTATTGAAGGAATTACTGAAATATGTTATGAGTCATAGAGATGTACAGCACAGAAACACACCCTTTGGTCTAACCCGTCCATGCCAACCAGATATCCCAACCCAATCTAATCCCACCTGCCAGCACCCGGCCCATATTCCTCCAAACCCTTCCTATTCATATACCCATCCAAATGCCTTTTAAATGTTGCAATTGTACTAGCCTCCACCACTTCCTTTGGCAGCTCATTCCATACATGCACCACCCTCTGCGTGAAAAGGTTGCCTCTTAGGTCCCTTTTATGTCTTTCCCCTCTCACCCTATGTCCTCTAATTCTGGACTCCCCCCACCCCAGGAAAAAGACTTTGTCTATTTATCCTAACCATGCCCCTCATAATTTTGTAAACCTCTATAAGGTGACCTGTCAGCCTCCGATGCTCCAGGGAAAACAGCCCCAGCCTGTTCAGCCTCTCCTTATAGCTCAAATCCTCCAACATCCTTGTAAATCTTTTCTGAACCCTTTCAAGTTTCACAACATCCTTCCGATAGGAAGGAGATCAGAATTTGTACGCAATATTCCAACAGTGGTCTAACCAATGCTCTGTACAGCCGCAACATGACCTCCCAACTCATGTACTCAATACTCTGACCAATAAAGGAAAGCATTCCAAACGCTGCCTTCACTATCCCATCTACCTGCGACTCCACTTTCAAGGAGCTATGAACCTGCACTCCAAGGTCTCTTTGTTCAGCAGCACTCTCTAGGACCTTACCATTAAGTGTATAACTCCTGCTAAGATTTGTTTTCCCAAAATGTAGCACCTTGCATTTATCCGAATTAAACTCCATCTAACTCTTCTCATCCCATTGGCCCAGCTGATCAAGATCCTGTTGTAATCTGAGGTAATCTTCTTCGCTGTCCACGACACCTCCAATTTTGGTGTCATTTGCTAACTTACTAACTGTACCTCTTATGCTCGCATCCAAATCATTCATGTAAATGACAAAAAGTAGAGGGCCCAGCACCGATCCTTGTGGCACTTCACTGTTCACAGGCCTGGAGTCTGAAAAACAGCCCTCCACCACTACCCTCTGTCTTCTACCTTTGAGCCAGTTCTGTATCCAAATGGCTAGTTCTCCCTGTATTCCGTGAGACCTAACTTTGCTAACTAGTCTCCCATGGAGAACCTTGTCGCACGCCTTAGTGGAGTCCATGTGGATCACATCTACTGCTCTGCCCTGATCAATCCTCTTTGTTACTTCTTCAAAAACTCGATTAATCAAGTTTGTGAGACATGATTTCCCACGTACAAAGCCATGTTGACTATCCCTAATCAGTCCTTGCCTTTCCAAATACACGTACAAGGGCGGCACGGTGGTACAGTGGTTAGCACTGCTGCCTCACAGCGCCAGGGACCTGGGTTCAATTCCCACCTCAGGCGACTGACTGTGTGGAGTTTGCACGTTCTCCCCGTGTCTGCGTGGGTTTCCTCCGGGTGCTCCGGTTTCCTCCCACAGTCAAAAGATGTGCGGGTCAGGTGAATTGGCCATGCTAAATTGTCCGTAGTGTTAGGTAAGGGGTATATGTAGGGGTATGGGTGGGTTGCGCTTCGGCGGGTCGGTGTGGACATGTTGGGCCGAAGGGCCTGTTTTCACACTGTAAGTAATCTAATCTAAAAAAAACCTGTCCCTCAGGATTCCCTCCAACAACTTGCCCACCGTCGCTGTCAGGCTCACTGGTCTATAGTTCCCTGGCTTGTCCTTACTACCCTTCTTAAACAGTGGCACCACATTAGCCAACCTCCGGTCTTCCAGCACCTCACCTGTGACTATCGATGATGCAAATCTCTCAACAAGAGGCCCAGCAATCACTTCTCTAGCTTCACACAGGGTTCTAGGGTACACCTGGTCAAGTCCTGGGGATTTATCCACCTTTGTGTTTCAAGACATTCAGCACTTCCTCCTCTGTAACGTGGACATTTTGCAAAGTGTCACCATGTATTTAGCTACTTTCAATGTCTTTCATATCCTTTTCCACAATAAGTACTGATGCAAAATATTTGTTTAGTATCTCCCTCATTTTCTGCAACTCTACACAAAGGCTGCCTTGCTGATCTTTGAGGGCGCCCTATTCTCTCCCTAGTTAACCTTTTGTCCTTAATGTATTTGTAAAAACCCTTTGGATTCTCCTTAATTCTATTGGCTAAAGCTATCTCATGTCTCCTTTTTGCCCTTCTGACTTCCCTCTTAAGTATACTCCGAATGCCTTTATACTCTTCTAAGGATTCACTCAATCTATCCTGTCTTTACCAGACATGTGCTTCTTTCTTTTTCTTAACCAAACCCTCAATTTCTTTATTCTGGATTAGTGGTGCTGGAAGGGCACAGCAGTTCAGGCAGCATCTGAGGGGCAGTAAAATTGACATTTTGGAAAAAGCCCGAAACGTCAATTTTACAGCTCCTCAGGTGCTGCCTGAACTGCTGTGCTCTTCCAGCACCACTAATCCAGAATCTGGTTTCCTGCAGTCATTGCTTTTTACCTCAATTTCTTTAGTCATCCAGCATTCCCTACAAGCCTTTCCTTTCACTCTAACAGGAATATACTTTCTCTGGATTCTCGTTATCTCATTTCAGAAGGCTTCCCATTTTCCAGCCGTCCCTTTACCTGTGAACATCTGCCCCCAATCAGCTTTTGAAAGTTCTTCGGGTAAAAAATGAGGTCTGCAGATGCTCCCATCCACCGCCTCCATCACCTCAGGGGATCTCCCATCCACCGCCTCCAACATCACCTCAGGGGATCTCCCATCCAACGCCTCCAACATCACCTCAGGGGATCTCCCATCCACCGCCTCCAACCTCATAGTCCCACAACCCCGCACCGCCCATTTCTACCTCCTGCCCAAAATCCACAAACCTGAATGCCCCGGCCGACCCATTGTCTCAGCCTGCTCCTGCCCCACCGAACTCATCTCCGCATACCTTGACACGGTTCTGTCCCCTTTAGTCCAAGAACTCCCCACCTACGTTCGGGACACCACCCACGCCCTCCACCTCCTCCAGGATTTTCGCTTCCCTGGTCCCCAACGCCTTATTTTCACGATGGACATCCAGTCCCTGTACACCTCCATCCCCCATCACGAAGGACTCAAAGCCCTCCGCTTCTTCCTTTCCCGTCGCACCAACCAGTACCCTTCCACTGACACCCTCCTTTGACTGACTGAACTGGTCCTCATCCTGAATAACTTCTCTTTTCAATCCTCCCACTTCCTCCAAACTAAAGGAGTTGCCATGGGCACCCGCATGGGCCCCAGCTATGCCTGTCTCTTCGTAGGATATGTGGAACAGTCCATCTTCCGCAACTACACTGGCACCACCCCCCACCTTTTCCTCCGCTACATCGATGACTGTATCGGCGCTGCCTCGTGCTCCCACGAGGAGGTTGAACAGTTCATCAACTTTACTAACACCTTCCATCCCGACCTCAAATTCACCTGGACTGTCTCAGACTCCTCCCTCCCCTTCCTAGACCTTTCCATTTCTATCTCAGGCGACCGACTCAACACAGACATCTACAATAAACCGACTGACTCCCACAGCTATCTGGACTACACCTCCTCCCACCCTGCCCCCTGTAAAAACTCCATCCCATATTCCCAATTCCTTCATCTCCGCCACATCTGCTCCCAGGAGGACCAGTTCCAACACCGCACAGCCCAGATGGCCTCCTTCTTCAAGGACCGCAGATTCCCCCCAAACGTGATCGACGATGCCCTCCACCGCATCTCCTCCACTTCCCGCTCCTCCGCCCTTGAGCCCCGCTCCTCCAACCGCCACCAAGACAGAACCCCACTGGTTCTCACCTACCACCCCACCAACCTCCGTATACAGCGTATCATCCGCCGTCATTTCCGCCACCTCCAAACGGACCCCACCACCAGGGATATATTTCCCTCCCCTCCCCTATCAGTGTTCCGCAAAGACCAGTCCCTTCCTGACTCCCTCATCAGGTCCACACCCCCCACCAACCCAACCTCCACTCCTGGCACCTTCCCCTGCAACCGCAGGAAATGTAAAACTTGCGCCCACGCCTCCTCCCTCACTTCCCTCCAAGGCCCCAAGGGATCCTTCCATATCCGCCACAAGTTCACCTGTACCTCCACACACATCATCTATTGCATCCGCTGCACCCGATGTGGCCTCCTCTATATTGGGGAGACGGGCCGCTTACTTGCAGAACGCTTCAGAGAACACCTCAGGGACGCCCGGACCAAACAACCCAACCACCCCATGGCTCAACACTTTAACTCTCCCTCCCACTCCACCAAGGACATGCAGGTCCTTGGACTCCTCCACTGGCAGAACATAACAACACGACGGCTGGAGGAGGAGCGCCTCATTTTCCGCCTGGGAATCCTCCAACCACAAGGGATGAACTCAGATTTCTCCAGTTTCCTCATTTCCCCTCCCCCCACCTTGTCTCAATCGGTTCCCTCAACTCAGCACCGCCCTCCTAACCTGCAATCTTCTTCCTGACCTCTCCGCCCCCACCCCACTCCGGCCTATCACCCTCACCTTGACCTCCTTCCACCTATCACATCTCCATCGCCCTTCCCCCAAGTCCCTCCTCCCTACCTTTTATCTTAGCCTGCTTTGCACTCTCTCCTCATTCCTGATGAAGGGCTTATGCCCGAAACGTCGAATTTCCTGTTCCTTGGATGCTTCCTAACCTGCTGTGCTTTAACCAGCAACACATTTTCAATTTTGAAAGTTCTTGCCTAATATATCGAAAATGGCCTTTCTTCAGTTTAGAACTTCCACTTTTAGATCTGGTCTATCCTTTTCCATCACTATTTTAAATCTAATCGAATTATGGTCGCTGGCCCCAAAGTGCTCCCCCACTGACACCTCAGTGACCTGCCCTGCCTTATTTCCCAAGAGTAGGTCAAGATTTGCACCTTCTGTTGTAGGTACATCCATGTACTGTTTGATTAAAAAGTATTCAAGGATATGTGATGGCCTATTGCTAATCTCCCATCAGCACAAGATTTTAAACCCATTGCTACTATTTCATTAAAGATGTAGGACAAGATCTGAAACCTTTTCAATCCACATTTCAAAGACATGACAAATTCAGTCTTTCCGGTAATACATGGAAAAGGTAAAAGTGATTGTATATAAAACCTTGGCAAAGTGCAGGAACTGGGATGGGAGCACTAGCTAAGTTCAAATTGCTAATGATGAATTTATATGTGCAAATATATAAACCTTCTAGTGACAAATACTACGGATGAAAGTCAATTGGGCTACATGAAAATAAATCATGGCACTATGAAAGAGGTGCTCCTTAGATCTGAGTTGAATAAACAAATTGAAAGCTAAAGTCTGTCTGGGCATTACAATTGAAGAGTTCATATCAGAACATAAGGCTGTGTGACTCTGTCTTGGGCAAATTCAAAATTGCGTTTGGTGATGTGTGATCATTCCGTGGTCTCAAAATGGACTGCAGTGATATGCATGATTTCTGCACATTTGAATCCTCTGCATGCAGCGAGAGGGGCACTCATCGAGGCAAAAGTCTCTCAAATTTGTCAAGTTTTTTGAAATTATATCGGACATTTAGAGATAAACTTTAATCTTGGGATTTAGTATACCTTAAAACAGTCAAAGTGTGGAAGGTCCAGGTGAAGCAATAGGGTTTGATGAAAATAAAATTATTGTCCAGTGGCCTAGTAAAGATATTAGATTACATTAATCCCAATTAATTAGGATTGCAAACTTACAGAATCTGAGCAATGAGAAGGTTTTGGAACATTCTGCATTGCTCCTACAACATGGCGCTGGATTAGACAGCTGGACCTCTCTAATTGACTGTGGCATTCAGTAAGATCATGGCTAATCTGACTTGCTCCATATTTCCAAACACTTTCACCCATTTGCTTCCCACTTACCTTTCATGATCCACCTGTATTGGAAAGCAGAGTGGGTTTATTTAAAATATTTACTTACTACTTACCATTTTACTTGCATATTCAAGTACATCAATTTCAGTTCCTTTGAGGAGGAGTGTTCTAACAATTCAAAACAGAAATATTTTTGTCTTATCTCTGTCATAAGTGGGCTGTTCCAACAATGATCCCTGGTCTTTCATTATTCGACAAGAGGAAATGCCATTTCCACATCTACCTTGTCAAGACCTTGCATAATGTTTCATTCAAGTTTCTTCCGATTCTCTGGACTCCAGAGGATTCAAGCTTAGTCTCTTCAACATTTTCTCATAAGTTGATCTGTCTATTCCAAATGTTAGTGCAGTAAACCTCCGCTAAACTGTTTCCAACGTGCTTCCTTAAATAAGTAGATTGATACTGTATGCTACTCTGAATGTAGTTTCACCAGTTTTCTGTATGATTAAAGCATAACCTTCTTCCTCTATATTCAGACACCTTGAAGTAAACAATAACATCTGTTAGATTTCCTAACTACTTGTTGTACCTGCACATTAATCTTTTGCACTTCATGTGCCAGGAAACCCAAATCCCTGTGCATCTCAGAGATCTGCAGATTTGGCTAAAATGCTTCTTTCTGTTCTCCTGCCAAGATGCAAAATTTCACATTTTTCCCTTGCTATACATCTATTTGCCAGTTCTTTTGATCAGCTGAATGCTTCTATTTCGACCATCAAACCGACATTGAATTCCATACTTCCACCATTTTTCTTATGTTCCTTACAATACTTCTGCAATTTGTTTTAAATCTCTGTCTGCTGGTAATTTAGCTCTTCAATATCTTCCTTATCCACTCTATCAAAGCCCCTCATTGTTTTTATTTGGAGATGCCAGTGTTGGACTGGGGTGTACAAAGTTAAAAATCACACAACACTAGGTTATAATCCAAAAGGTTTAATTCGAAGCACCACCTTTCGGAGTGCTGCACCTTCATCAAGTGGTTACAACCACCTGATGAAGGAGCAGCGCTCCGAAAGCTAGTGCCTCCAATTAAATCTGTTGGATTATAATTTGGTATTATGTGACTTTTAACCTCATTGTTTTGTACAACTCAATTAAGTCATCTCTCAGCTGCTTCTTCTCAGAAAAACAGGACTGGCCTACCCAACGTTTCCTCATACTTATGATTTTCAATGCCTGGAAAATTTATTGAAAATGTCTGCTCACTATCGAGAGCAATTATATCCTTCCTCTAATGTGGAGACCAGAATGGTGTACAATTCCAGCTGTGGACCCGGGTGGAGGAATTGAGACATCTCTGAGTGCCCTCTCAGAACATTACCTGTTTCATGTATGTTCCATTGCAGTGTTTGTCTTCCAAAGAGCATAACTTTGCACTTTTGCAGATTTGATCTTCAGTTGTCACTTTTCCACTTAACCAAACCATTAATATCATCCTTCAGTTGACAGCTATTATCTTTACTGTCAACAACATGGCCAAATTTTGTGTTGTCTACAAAGTTCCCATTCATGCCTTCTACATTTAAGTTTAAATTAATATCATTGCAAACGTCAAGGATCTAACCCAGTCCTGTGTAAAACCTCTCTGAAAAGCTTCTCAGTTGAAGAAAAAATGTCATCGATTTCCTCCTGCCAATTTTGGGTCCGACTTACCTTATTACCTTGTATCTCATGGTCTTTATTTTTTTCTGATCAGTTTGCCATGTGGAATCTTTGGCCTTAGTAAAATCCAAATACACAAAATGCACTATATCACCTTTCATCAATCCTTCTTATTTCCTCAAATTTTAGTTATTAGTAAGACATGATCTTCACGTAAAACCACTCTGACTATTCCTGATGTTATCTGCCACTTTCTAAGTAATGGTTAATCGTCTCTCCATATTGATTCAAGTAATTTGTTCACTCGCAAGGTCAGATTGACCAGCCTATAATTATTTGGCCAATTTCTTGCATGCATTTTGACTAATGGTAAAGTGTTTGCAGAACTCCAGCCCTATGGAAATCTTGTCTGTATCTAGTGAGGTTTTAATCAAAATGTTCCTCAGAGTATCCACTTTTTCCCTCCTGCATTCATGCAAAAGTTGTCCTTATATAGCTGATAGACCTTCCCCATTCCTTAATCACTCTCTTGCTCTTAGTGTACACTTTCAGATAAAACATTTTTGGATTTGCATTAATTTTATTTTTCATATCTTCTCAATTATTTATTCTCCTAAATTTCCTTTTTTTAACCTCACCCTGTACTTCCTATACTCCTCTAAGGATTCTCATTCATGGGATATAAGGATCATTGTCTAGGCTAGCATTAATTTTCCATCCCTGCTTGAACTTGAGAAGGTTGTGCTGAGCTGCTGGTTTGAATCACTGGAATCCATTTGTTCTAGGTAAACTTGCGATGTGTTCGTCAGAATTCCAGAATTTTGATCTGGCGACAGTGAAGGAACAGCGATATATTCCCCAAGTATGGATGGTGAATGGGTTGGAGGAGAGCTTGCAGGTGCTGGTGTGTTTGCTCCCTTGACCTTCTAAATGGTAGTTGTTGTGGGTTTGGAATGTGCTGTATAAGGAGCCTTGGTGAATTTTTGCAGTGCATGTTGGATATGGAATAGGCTATTGCTACTGACATTGGTCATTAATGTGGGGGTCACTGTTTGTTGATGTGGTACCAATTGGCTTTGTCAAACTACACTCATCCGTGCAGGTAGTGATTATTCCATCCTACCCCACTCCTGACTTGTGCTTTGTAGATGGTGGACAGGCTTTGGTCGTCAGGAGGTAAATTATTTGCTGTAGGAATCCTCGCCAGTATTTATCTGGCTAGTCCAGTCGAGCTTCTCTTCAGTGGTAACCCCCAGGATGTTGATAGTGGGGGACTGGAGATCGTCATTGTTGCATACTTGTATGGCACGATGTTACTTGGCACTTTGTCAACCCAAAACTGGATATTGTCCAAGTCTTGCTGAATTTGAACATGGACTGCTTCAGTATTTGTGGGGTTGCAAATGGTGCTGACCATTTTGCAATCATCAGCAAAATCTCCACGTCTGATATTATGATGGAGGGAGTCATCAATAGAGCTGTTGAAGATATGAACATCCATTGCTTGGATAATAATTTAACAAAGGTCACTGCAAGAAGGTTGAGGATTGTTATATTTTAATGTAAAGGAAGGCTTTGAAAGGGAAGGGGTCTTTTTTTTTAAAAAAAGAAAATAGGTCATTTGAAATCACTAGTTACCAAACCCTCTTGTAAAGAGGAATGTTTACTCCAAGTAATTATTGGAGATCTGGAAGTGAGAGGCCCTGTTTTAATGAAATGCAAAAAATATGGTAAACTCTCATTTCATCTTTTGATTGCAAAGGTTTTGATCAAATTTATTATAAAGCAATTATTTAAAGAAAGGGTAATTTATTCATGATTGGATGACTGTTATAGAAGCACAGTTGATAGACATTAATTAAGGATTGAGAGCACATGATGGTGGCATGGTAGCGTGCCTGGGCCAGAATGCCTGGATTCAAGTTCCATTTGCTCCAAAGATGTGCAATAACATCTCTGAGCAAGTTGATTGGAAAAGATCTTTATATGCCATGAAGTACATGTGCTGTGACATGGGGTTAGTTGTTAGGCAGAGATCTATAATGCTATTTTCTGTGAATAAACTTAGTGTGCCAGATTTGTCTTGTTTGTACTTCATCTGATCATGGATCCATTTAACTGTGACATCAACTGTCTTTATTTTTGCTGTTATCCTTATTTTCAAAATGGCCATTGTATTCTCTGTGGAAATTTCCGCAGCCAAAGAAAATCTAATTTATTGAAGCTTTTAGTGCATAATTTCTGATATTGGTGGTTTCACATTGCTAAAAGATAGAAGAGTCAAGCTCTGAATTTTATTTTAATTTTTGTGTTTATATAATAGATAATGCAGTGGAAAAATATTTTGAAAAATTCAACACAGTTAATATTTGTAATAACAATATTTAGTACTTAACAAAACTATGACTTCAAATATGGATGACTGCTCCTTGCTGTGATTGTCCTTCATTTACACCTTGGATTTTCAAATGGAAGTTTGTTGGGGGAGCGTCAAATTTAACACATTTCAACAATTCAACAGATTTCTGATATTTTCTGTAAATGTTACGTCTTTGCAGATAATTTGAATACTGCAACAAAAATATTTTTTTCAAAACATATTGGTATCAGAATTTAAAAAGTGGCTGAATTGGATGAGTTTGGTAACATTTCCTGGGCTGCACTGTACAGTATGCCATAATGAGATTAGCCTGTATATGTGTGACACTGCATTTGTCCAACCTCCTGCGGTGAATTTGTGATTCTATATTTGTTTGCAACAAAAGCTCTCTAAGGACACCATTCTTGTAGCTCACATGCATTCAGAAAAGAGTATTCTTCTACCAATTGGATTTTAGATTACTTGACCCCTCGTTGGCAAATCCATGTGAGTATGTCTTTCACCTGGTAGGATAGCAACTACACGTGGCTGTTGCCCTGATAATTCTGCATGGTGTCCTTGTGTGTTGAACATTTTATCCTTTATGACCAGCTAATTGATCTGTTTGAGATTAAGAGTGCAGGTGTACTTCATATTTTCATTTATCACAGTTGTCTTGCTGCAGGTCGGGTTTCGTGTCACATTGAAATAAATCAGTTACTTGAGAGCGTTTGACATCAGGCAGTCTATTATGATTAGAGTATATAAGGCTGAGAAAACTCTTTTAGACATTATTGCCTTTGAAGGTAAACAATCATCATTGTTCCATTCCTCAAAGGGGAGAGAACCACAACACTTCACATCCATGGAAGATCCACAGGACTCTCGGGAGCAAGTTGTAAGTTATATGATGCTCACTTCAGATAAAAATAAGAATTTTACTGTGTATTTTTCTGTAATATTAAATCATGGTTTTCACTGAAGTACTTTTGATCTGAATGTGGAGCAGATATTTCCATGTAGTTTCAGCTCTGTTGTAGAGGTGAAGATGCTACAGAAGCATTTCCTCTCCAGCTTCATCTCCCACTCTCTCTCTGACATCGTTTCTCTTCCACCGTGCCTGCCTCCCTCCCTTGTCTCCCTCCATCTAACCAACCTCCAGTTATGGAGTCATAGTCATGGAGATGTACAGCACGGAAAAAGACCCTTTGGTCCAACTCATCCATGCTGACTACATATCCTAACCTAATCTAGTCCCATTTGCCAGCACTAGGCCCATATCCCTCTAAACCCTTTCTATTCATATACCTGACCTGTTGTAATTGTACCAGCCTCCACCACTTCCTCTGGCAGCTCATTCCATGCACGCACCACCCTGTGCAGGAAAAAGTTCCTCCTTAGGTCCCTTTTAAATTTTTCCCCTGTCTCACTAAACATTTGCCCTCTAGTTCTGGACACCCCTACCCCAGGGAAAAAACCTTGTCTATTTCTCCTATCTGTGCCCCTCATGATTTTATTAATGTCACCCCTCAGCCTCTGCTGCTCCAGGGAAAACAGCCCCAGCTATAGGTCAAAGTCTCCAAGCCTGGCAACATCGTTCTCCCTCAATCCTGACCTCACCTCTCCCTCTGCATGCAGTTCTATGCTCCTTCGTTGTAATGACTTTACAAACATTTCTGAACATTCTCGTATCCATCCCAGTGCTTTTATTTCACCCACCCACTTTTTGCATTTGCCCCTTTCACAACCTTCCTCTTTCCTCCGTCCTGCTTAAAACCTTGAGCTGCTAATATAGCAATGTACAACTCTCTAATCCTTGTTATTGTAGTAAAGCTCCCCCAGTGTCAATAGTTGATACTTTGTCCATTTTCTTTGTCAATGTATTGTTTTGTACCATCTACACTCATCGGAATATGGGATGGACTGCTGAAATTTTCAGGATTAACTTTCTTTTGATCCATGCTAAGATTGTGTATAATAGAGATGTCTAGCAAGATACATCTGTTTGTTGCTTGAATTACAAACTGCAGCCTGGGTCATTCCCAAACCTTTTTAAAAATCTTTAATTAGCTTGCTTAAGTTTTGAAATTCTGTTATTTTTAAAGATTAAAATGTTAATATCTTTCCTTGGCAGGCAAAGAAATCACGCCGTGATTTAGATTCCACAGATGAGCAAGCTTTAAGGTTTGTCGGTATTGTTATGTAATTGAAATCTTTAGTTTTTTTTATATAAGACAGGAAGAAAATTCACAGCTTGTCTTCACCTATCTTGTGACCTTCCAATACTGAGCCACTAAGTTGAGATTATAATATTAACCAGAAACTTCTGAATGAATGAATGTACAACAAATGAAGTTACATTTATTGGTGCATTAGAGGGCGCACTTCCAATGCAGGCACACTGTCAGTGGACAAACGTAAATGTGTTTCCTTATTAACTGCATTCTATCAGTATATTTTGGAGTTTTGTTTATGATGGAGAGTTTCACTCAAGATGAAGGCTTTTAAATTATTAAATAAAGCAATAAATTCAAAGTGCTGGAAAACCCAGTCGATCTGATACACTCTCCAGATGTTAACAGTTGGTGCTCTGACAATATAGAAAATAGGAGCAGGAGGGGGCGATTCAGCCTGTCAAGTCCGCTCTGGCATTTAGCATGATCATGATTGATCTTTATCCTCTGTGATAGTGCCGATCTCGCCCCATGCACTTTTATTTACCCTTTTGAACTGTTTGCTGCAATAACGTGCTTGCTTTCAGTGACCAGTGTACAAGAAAACCTAGGACCCTTCAGTTTTTCCAACTGAAATGGCTAACTTTGTGCTTATCTATGTACCTGCTTTGCATTTGCCCACTCACAACTTCGCAAAACCTGCTCAAAGACCATTTACATCTTCCTCACCACTCTTAATTCCATCGATTCACACTTGCTCATCTATTTTGCGAGCTATGTCCTTTTAAAAAAAGCTCCAGTAAATTTATCAAAAGTGATTTCCCTTTTCTAAGCCCATTGTGACTTTAGAAAATACCAACAGTATTACGTAAATGTCCCCTTATCTCATACTTTTTAATAAACTCCAGCTTTTTCTCCCTTCCACCATTTTTAAATATTAGTATGAAATTTGCTGTAAATGTACTGATCTCACTTTTCAGTAATGACACCAACTTTTTTTGTTCCGTTCACAGGCTTGGATCATTTAGCAGCTGTGCTTTTCAGATTGCAATCACATTGTAATCATATTGTATGCATTTAAAAATATTTGCGATGTTAGTTCATCTCCCTTATTGCGAATTTTCCAAACATTCCAAATTGTACTTTTGGATTTTTTTTATGCACGTAATACATTATGGTCCTACTTGTGGTTAACCTTCCTTCCTTGTACTTTCTGATTTAATCCGATTTAAAAATCTAATTAAAACAAACATTTCTTGAAAATATTAAAATCACCTAATATGGGGCTTGCAACATGACCCTGTTATTGAGTCCTATCATCTACCAACTGAGCGATCTGGGTTGTGTGGGGGAATCCTTACAAATAAAGAGTCATTGCTACAGAGACAACCCAGAGCACTCTGGGGGATAGGAAATTTTGGAAGAATTGGGTTGCCTCTCATCTGTGGGCATTAAGGTAAATCATTGCTCAGAGAACATTTCATACAGTTGTGGCTTATGAAAAACTTGAAAGACCCAAGCAATCAACAGTGATTTTAGTTGGGAAAAATTGATGGGCTCCAATGTGCACTTTACACTATTAATTTGCATGCGATTTTTTAAAAACTCCTGTTGTGGGCAAGTTTGATTAATACAGTAATGTGAATCTGCAGAGTGATCTGAGTTGAGCAAATACAATATAGCCAAAATGGACAAAAACTACTGAACATTTTAATAAAAGCATTTTTGCAGTAGAAGCGTAGTCAAATAGAATATATTGTTCAGAGGTCACTGATGAAAAATAAAACAACTGATGGTTCAAAGAAGAACACCATGTTCATGTATTGATAGGGACAATTAATCCTTCTATCTCTCAATCCGCCTTTATAAATGCTGAGTTTGTTTTTAGTATTAGAAATTTTATCAGAAAGGTAATTTTCAAATCTCTCTTTTCCATTTTCACCTACATTTAGACAAAATTGGGAAAATACGCACTGCTGCCTAATGTAAACTAGTATTTGGAAGGTTCGGTTAAATTTCATTGGCTGCATCACCCTGCTTTCAATTATGTGAATGCTAGGAGTGGACATCAGATACAGTCCACTATTCTTCCTCTTAAAGTGATCTAGTTGATAGAAAGAGGATTTCATCAACTGCACTTCAATTAATATTTTATGATTGAATAATGACAATCCTTAAGAAAATTAAATTCTCCTCTCTCTTATTTCCCCAGGACTGAGGAACTGCACAATATAATCCAACTGCAGAGTCAAACAAACAGAAATGATGAGCAAAAGTGTAGGTCTGACTGTCTGTCTAGTAACTTAACTGTGCTGAATGAAGCAGAAGGTGAGTTAAATTCATGGCTACGTTGACCACTGAGGAGCATTGCTACGAAGTTCAATATCAGTTAATCCAATAGTGTAGGTGGGATGGGCTTCAGATTGGTATGACAGGTCGACGCAACATCGAGGACCGAAGGGCCTGTACTGCGCTGTAATGTTCTATGTTCTCAAAGATGACCATTGCCAGCGAGAGTGATTATAACTATCTACCCTTGACACTCAATGGCATTGCCGACACTGAGTCTCCCACAGTCAGCATTTTGATAGGAGGTCAAAGAAACTGAACTGGGGCAGCTGTAGAAATACTGCTACTGACTGCAAGGGCAGGTCAGAGGCTAACGAATTCTGTGGCAAGTAACTCGTCATTTGCCATTTACTTTTCTTTAATGTGCTGTATTTATCAAAACTCTTCTCTTACCTTTGTTAATTCTTGCAGGTTTTATTTTCTTAGTTTCTTTTTCATCTGTAGTTTGCAGTCTCACTACTTGTGAATTATTTCTCCATTTTAGAACAAGGCTTTTATGTATTAGAACATGGAACCATTCTTTATTTTTAATCTTCAATCTTTCCATAGTTAAAAATGAAATGATACAAAGCAGTGACTCTGAAACTCTGACAAGGAAAAGATCTGCTCGTGCATATCCAAGTTCAGGTAAAATCTTAGAAGTGGATATCGCTATTTTCCGTTGCCTTGTTTACAGTGTTTACTTTGCCAAAGAAGTTAAAACAATTTATGGATTGGACCCAAGGAAGATGATTAACACAAGATCTTTTGCAGATCTTGGGATATTGGCATGAGTTTTGAGCCAAAAATGATTCATACCAGTGTGATTGGTTTCATCCAAACTAAGGTATGGCCTATTGGAGAAGATAAACAGGGAGAGGGCAAAGTCAGTAAGCAGTCAGGAGAACAACATTACAAGAAATGTAAGCAGTCTAAGTGTAACCAGGGCAAGAAAGCATAGGGAGGACTTTGGTAAGGAGATGAATTTCATTACAGAACCAGAAGACTTGAATGACAATTATCGAGGAAATCAGAAAACTGAAATGAGAATCATAGAGGAAGTCCTAGTAAAATTCAGTTAATACATCTTTGCAACAATGCAAAAGTCTCTGTGTCATAAATCAGGAGTTGGAAGCAGTCATGTTTTAGGAGAGATGAGACATGGATTGCTGAGAAAGCAGGACTAGAAGTTAAATATTACAAGGTATAATAAAAAGATAGAGGGAAGATGAACAATGGAGCAGCTATACTAATTTAGGATAACATATTGCAATAGAACAAGGACAACTTTCTGAAAGACACAAATAGAATCCATATGGATAGTGATAAAAGATAATCCGGAACCCATCACATTTACAACCTACAGACCACACAAATGGAAGTGAGGTGGAGGAAGAAATCTGCAGCTAAATGGGGATTTGAGAAAAGATATAGATCTTGATTTTTTTTTAACAGGACAATTATTGTTGCTGAAGCTTAAACTAGAGTTGTCAGGATCATGCAGAATTCCTCATGCAGTTGACTGGCAATTACCAGGGAATTTGAGACTTCCAATCGGCAACTATCTATGATCTAGAATGTATCAAAATGTCCCTAGTTCTGAGGTGGAGACTATGAAATATTCAGACTTGCTTAATGGTTAGCCAGGAAACGTTGAAGGAATTAACATCTGCTCTAACTATCAAACTGAAACCTCTGACCCCACAAGAGCACATACCATCCATTCAAACAAACACTCCCATCCTGTAATGAGCCCTAGATCAGAAGAAGTATACTCTAGCAGATCAAGGCTTAGATGATGATGGATTAAATGCCAACTTGGAAATCCTGGCCAGTATACCATGTGATTTGCCAAAACCTACTGCCAGTGCAAGCAACAGCTTGTGTTTATATAGAACTCTTTTCCAGTAAAACATCACAAGACATGTGACAGGAGCATGATCAAACCACTGAATCTCATAGGCCAGTATTAAGACAGATGACAAGTTTGACTAAAGGGTTAAGATTTAAAAAGCCTCTTAACGGAGGTCAAGATGTTCAGAAAGAGAATTTTATAGCTTATGGCCTAGCAGCTGAAGACAGCTACGTGTGGTGGAATGGTTTAAAATTGGGAATCAAGAGGGCAGAATGGGGCTATGCTGAGATGTCAGTAGATGTAGGTTTGCTCGCTGAGCTGGAAGGTTCATTTTCAGATGTTTCATCACCATACTAGGTAACATCATCAGTGAGCCTCCAGGTGAAGGACTGGTGGTATGGCCTTGCAAATATACATGAACAATTTTAATCTTGTCAAGTAGGACAAAATGATTTTTGCCTGTTCGGTTTCGATTTCCAGGTGATTGAAATGAAAATCTCCTCCTGTTTCTTTTTACAGTTATAACCTGCACAGGTTCTAGTCCACGTATGCCAAATCAAGATAACTTGGTAATGTTTCCTACAAAGTAAGTTCCAGCTGTTTGAATGATATTGGTTTTAGGTTACAATCAATCTTTCAAGTAGATGAAACAATATTTTTAAGATTGTGGAGACAAAGAATATGTAAATTTTTTTTAAGTAATAGAGAAGACCAGTAGACACATAGATCAAGCCATCTCACCAGCATTTTCTTTTTCCCATTTCACTCACTCTATCCTCCCTGTCTCTTGTCTTTCAAATCCATTCATTCTGTCTATTTCAGAGGCCTTTCCTGGCAACTTATTGCATATGACTTTTGCTGCTTGAAATTTTTCATTAGATTTTCCTTTTGCTATGTATAAATTTATGCCGTTTACATGAGCCCTGTCCTGTATTGAATAATTGGACCAGATAAGTTTCTTTTGTTGAATCGAATAAGGAGTAGTAGTTTCTATAGTTACACAGCTCATTTAAAAAACATGATTGAGCATGGATGCAGCAAGTTTAACAGAGAATGGAAAATTAGGCAAATTAGTACCTGCACAAGGCAAAAAAAAAAGCACTTGCTAGTTTGTGTTTTGTTTAGAAAAGCATTTTTTAACTAATTGCACAATAATTTGCACTCCAGTTGGTTTGTCATTTATTCATTTATACTTGTATCATGGATGGTGGACCACCTTTTTTCTTTGGCTTTGTGATCCCCAGTGTATTTTTCTATGTGAATTATTTCAATAAATTTATTATTTTGGAAAGCGCACTTGCTTTACACTTATGGCACATTAATGGGCAGAGTTCTTTTCATATATGTTCATCATATTGTAAGTTCTTGCAAATTTTTGAACTCTGAAATACTAATAGAAAGTTTTCTATGTCTTGGTGATCTATCATCTGTTGGTATCGATGCCAGTATTATACCTTGCATTCACTGCACTTGATAGCTACATCATATATGTTGTTTCTTCACAGATGAGAATTCATGAATTGCTGGTCCTTTGCTTAGTTGTTGTGGTAATGCTCCAGCATTTACCCCATTCTGTTTAACTAGAAATTACTGCAGCTTATCAACATGTCATGAGAATCCGATCATCTTGGGTTTTAGTAAAAACATCTTTTAAATTTACTTAAAGACGCTTTAGACTAATTTGTTTTCATCCTCTTTTCATAGGCCATATCCACATTTATTTTCTCCGCCAATAGTTCAAGCTGCTTATTCCGAACAGGCTCGATACCCAGCAGCGCAGCCATCCGCATCTTACACGTCATACCCAGAACCAAATCAGCCTTATGGACTACCTCCTTTTGGTGAGCTTATTTTACATTTTCCTTGTGTATAAATAGATCAAATAATTTTTCAAAGTGCTTAATTTATTGGCTTTTCTTGAAATTGCTTTATTAGGTCTTGACATGGCCTGCACTAAGCTTAAAGATCCTCCTAGCTACAAAGTTTTAAAAAAGACTGTGGGGGCAAAAGTTAAGAGTGGATCAGTGAACATCAGTTATCATGCATTTCTCAGCAAAGCTGCAATTTGCTTGGATAAAATGACAGTTGATTATGTTTGGCATCTTTCTTTGAACAATCAGGCAGTCAGCAGATTGATAACTGAGAGTCATTTGGTTTTATCCTTTTAGGGAAAAGGCGAAGAGGAAACTTGCATCCTCTCCACCTGCTCTAGTTTTACAACCAGGTCTCAAATTCTCGCTTATCCTTGTCTCCATTCCCATAATAGTCCTTTCCTGAAGAAGTAATAAGTGGTAGCTGTTCAATATGTTGCATATTTCAACTTGGAAAAAAAAACACCTTTTGATGTATACAAATTCTCCTGATTCAATGGTATACAAATGTTTGATTTGTTTTAATGATACTGTGATGCAATTAAACCTTAATCTGTTGCAGAACAGCCTCCTTAATAGTTTGAGAGAAAAATAAGTTTGCATCCAATATTTCCATTCTTGCAATTTGGTTTTGATCATCTGGTTATGTAAAAGTGCCATTAATTAATAATTATTTTTATCACAGGTGCATTGTGGCCTGGTGTGAAAACAGAATGTGGATCACCCAGTCAGCCTGGATACCTCAGTTATGATACAGGGTTTAGCTCAAATCAAACCAGCCCAGCACATTACACATATCCAGCACAAGGTAAATTTATAACATGGGCCTCAATATTAACCCCCATTTGAACCTGCCACTGTGCTCCCCTCCACATTGTGCATGTCATAGTCATACTGCATGGAAACAGACCCTTTCGTCCAGTCAGTTCAGGCCAACCAAGTTCCCAAACGAATCTTGTCCCACCTGCCTGCACTTGGCACATATCCCTCAAAAACCTTTCCTATTCATGAAATTACCCAAATGTTATTTAAACGTTGTAACTGTACCTGCATCCCACACTTTCTCTGGCAATTCATTGCAAATACACACCATTCCATTTTGTTTTAAAGTTGCCCTTCGTGACCTTTTTAAATCTTTCTCCTCTCACCTAAAAATATGTCCCTAGTTTTGAATTTCCCCACCATAGGGGAAAGATCCTTATCATTTACCTTATCTATGCTCCTCATGATTTTATAAATCTTAAAAAGGTCACCCATCAACCTCCTATGCTCCAGGGAAAAATGTCCCAGTTTTTCCAGCTTATTTTTATATCTCAAACTCTCCATTCCTGGCAATGTCCTTCTAAATATTTTCTCAAGTTTAACAACATTCTTCCTAAAGAAGGGCAACCAGAATTGTAAACAGTATTCCCAAAGTGGCCGTGCCAATGTCCTGTACAGGTGCAATAAGACATCCCAACTCCTATCATCAGTGTTATAACCAATAAAGGCAAGTATGCTAAAAGCCATCTTTGCTACCCTGTCTACCTATGATCCATTTTCAAAGAATTATCCATCTGCACCCCTAGGTCTCCAGTGTCCCATCATTTACTGTATACATCATACCCTGATTTGCCTTACCAAAATGCAACATCTCAAATTTTTCTAAATTAAACTCCTTCTGCCATTCCTCAATGCATTGATCACCGACCTGTTTTACTCTGAGATAACTTTCTTCATTGTCTACTTCACCAGCTATTTTTCACATCTGAACACTTACTAACCATACCTTCTATATTCACATCCAAATATATATAAAGCGAAAAATAATTGACCCACAGCAGTGATCCTTGTGGCACACCACTGATCACAGGCCTCCAGTTTGAAAAACATCCCTCCACCAACAGCCTCTGTCTCCTACCTTCAAGCTATTTTTGTATCCAGTTGGCTACCTTCCCCTCGATCTCATGTGATCTAACTTTACTACACAGTCGACCATGAGGAACCTTGTCAAATACGTTACTTGAAGTCCATATGAACAATATCTTATGCTCTGTCTTCATCAATCTTTTTCACCTCAATCAAGTTAGACACAATCTCCACGTAAAAAGCCATGTTGATTATCCTTCATCAACTTGCTTTTCCAAATACATGTTAATCCTGAGCCTCGGAATCCCCTCCAACAACTTGCCCACCACTGATGGTCACCGGTCTGTATTTCCCAGCTTCTCCTTACAGCCTTTCTTAAATAATGGCCCCATATCAGCCAGTATTCCGGAACCTCACCCATGGCTGTTGATGATACAAAAATCAAGGGACCCAGCAATCTCCATTCTGGGAAGCACCTGATCAGATCCTGGGATTAATCTAACTTTATGTACTTGAAGACCTCCAGCACCACCTTCAATAAATGGATGCTTTTCAAAATATCACTATTTATTTCCCCAAGTTGTATAACTTCCATACCCTCCTCTATGGTAAGTATAACACAAAACATTTGTTGAGTATCTAATTTATCTCCTGTTGTTCCACACATAGATGTTGATCTTTAAGGGGCCCTATTCTCCTCTTAGTTACTGTTTTGCCCTTTATGTATTTATAGAATCTCTTTGCTGAAGCTAACTCCATTTGCTGAAGCTGTTTCATGTACTCCTTTGCCTTCCTGACTTCTCTCTTAAGCATGTTCCTACTGCCCTTATATTCTTCTAGGGATTGACTCAGTTCCAGCTATTTATATCTGATAAATGTCCCCATTTTCTTCACCAGCGCCTCAATTCTCTAGTCATCCAGCATTCCTTACACCTTCCAGCTTTGTCCTTCACACAAACAGGAACATACTGTCTCTGAACACGCACTATCTCAAAATTAAAGGCCTCCCATTTCCGAATTGTTCCTTGACCTGTGAATAGCCACTCCCAATAAACTTCTGAAAGTTCCTGTCCAATACTGTCACAATAGGCCTTACTCTGATTTTACTTTTTGATTAGTTCCATCCTTTTCCATAACTATTTTAAAATGAATACAATTATGATCACTTGCCCTAAAGTGCTCTCCCACTGACACCTCAGTCACTTGCCCCCTCCCCACCTTGTTTCTTAACAGAAGGTCAAGTATTGCTCTTTCTCTAATGCATCCACAACATGAATAAGAAAGTTTTCTTATACGCAGTTAACAAATTCCTCCCATCCAAGCCCTTAACACTATGACAGTCCCAGTCTATGTTTGGAAAGTTAAAATCCCATACCATTACAAACCTATTTTTCTTGCAGATATCTGAGATCGTCTTACAAATTTGCTTCTCAATTGTGCCGTACATTTCTATGACTTTGTAACTCTTGGGTGACCTATAACAAAATCCCAGTAAAGTCATCTTCTCATTTCTATTTTTAAGTTCCACCCATAGAACTTCACCTTGTGATCTCCCAGGAATATCCTCCCTAAGTACAGCTGTAATGTTCTCCCTAATCAAAAATGACATTCCCCATCCTCTCGCCTTCCTTTCTATCCCTCCTGTAGCATCTGCACCCCAGAACATTTGCTACCAGTCCTGACCATCCCTAAGCCATGGTTATTGTAATAACTATGATATCCCAGTCCCATGTTCCTAACCATGCCCTGAGTTCATCTACCTTATCTGTCAGACCTCTTGCATTGAAGTAAATGCAGTTTAATTTATCAGTCTTTCTTTGTTTTCTGCCAAGCTCTTGTCTGTCTTGATTATTAGACTTGCTCCCCTTACCCACTGTCGCAGTCTCAGTCTTTCCTGTTTTCTGACAATTCTCCCCCCCACCCCCCAACAAAAACTAATCTAAAGCTTTCTGCATAACACTAGCTGAGGATCTGGTTCCCCTTACACAGATAATGTCTATCCCGAAGAAATCCCAATCATCCAACAAGGTGAATCCTTGCCCCTGTACCAGCTCCTCAACTTCGCATGCATCTACCGTATCCTCTTATTCCTACTCTCACTATCTCATGGCACTGGTAGTAGTCCAGCTATTACTGTCCTTGAGGCCTGCTTTTTAACCTCCTGCCTAGCTTCTTATGTTCTCTCTGCAGAACCTCATACCTTTCCTTACCTATGTTGTTGGTACCAATGCTGGTCACATCATAATATTCTGCATCCGCTCCAAGACATCCTTGACCCTGGCACCAGGGAAGCAACAACCATCCTGATGTTTCACTGACAACTGCAGAAACGCCTGTCGGTCATGTTGTGTGCATATAAACATTTTGTTTATTTTTGAAAATGCTTTGGCTTTTATTTTTGACAGGTACCTGTTTCCCAAGAGCCAGTAGTTACTCTGGCGGAACTGCTGCTGCTTTTGTTGTCACCAGTGCTGCAAGCCTCAGCAGTTCTAATCAGGTAGATAATATGTAATCTTTTTCGTGTCATATATGAAACCACTTTATTTATGTAATATTATTAACCACCATTTGTTTCCATAGGATTATCCTTCCTATACATCTCTTGGACAAAGCCAGTTTGTGCCATATGTTCCCAATTCAAATTATGGAACCACAACTCCAAACTCTCTGCCTGCCAGTAACACCTCAACAACTGTTACTTTCCAGATGCGTAAAATGCAAACAAATATTTCCAGTTCATCAAACCAGGACTACCAATCTGGTAATGCATTTTCGTAGCATTCTGTTTATGAACTAGCCTGATGAAAATCTGTATTGCCATGGAACAATGATGCTTTTTATATTGAGGTTTGTGATAGTGTAACGCAAAGCGATACGGACAAAGAAAAGTCACTGCACTAAGTAATCCAGGGACATGTTAAATCTCAGTCTGATGATAAGGTAAATAAGATTAAGTATTGAACACTTCTGGCTTCTCTGAAGAAAACTGCTGTTGAAACCCAGGGGACACTTGCATTAAGATCAGCCTTTCCTTTACTCCGGTGTCATGCCCTCCTGCTAAAAGTAAAGTTTCTATTAAATAAATTATTAGCATATGTTGGTACCTTTTAAAGCCAATTTTAATGACTCCGTTAATTAATATTGCAATTGATTTTTTGCTTTTTTTATTGACTATGGAGTAATGAACTAGTTGAAAAATGATTTTCCTCTCACGTTTAATAACAGTAAGACCCTTAAAAGGTTAAGGCAGGCCATGTATTTATGTCATATGGGAAATCTTGAATACTGTATCTGCATTCCCAATTTTTAGCAGACAAAGGGAAGAAGTACAGTTTGGAATTTCACAATGACCTGAATCAACTTTACATAATATCGTGAGGATTTTGTTTCATAATATATTAGAAAATTCATTCAGAGTGAAACAAGGACAGAAGGGCACTGATATAGTTACCATGCTAGTACTTCACAGTTGACAGAAGTCATCGTTCAAAGGTTGACTTCTCAGAATTGTAACAGTGCAGGAGGAGACTATTTGATCCATCATTTCTTTGATGAGCAGTCCATGCGGTGCCATTCCCCTGCTTTCTCTCCATTCCGCTGCACACTGCCTATTGTGATGGTTTAAATCCCTCCTGAATGCCTCGATTGAATTTGCCACAGCCAGACCCTCAGTAAATTCCAAACATTAGCCACTTTTATGTGTGAAAACTATTATTCTCATGTCACCTTTTGTTTCCTTTGCAATTGTTTTAAATCTTTCTCACTATTTTCGAGCATGGGAGCAGTTTATCTATTCTTTTTAGCCCCTCGTGATTTTGAATACTGACATCAGATCTCTTTTCCTTTTTTCCAAGGAAAACTGTCATAACCTCTCCAGCCTAGCCAGCATTCCTCCTCCTTGGAACAATTCTTATGAATCTTTTCTGCATTCGAATGCAGAACCCAGTGCCTCCACATTATTTCAAAAGTGCTGGGCCCAGAACTAGATGCATTACTCTTGCTGCAGATCCTACAGTGGCAGATAAATAAATTATACAAAAAGTAGAGAAACAACTTAGAAAGCAGAAAACTGATATTTTCCCAAATCAAAAGCTGCACTATTTTTGCCATACTGAACGTTATTGTTCATTGTCAAAATCTTGATGATGTTATTTCATTTGAGGTAGTAGAAAACTGACAAGTAGACTTTAGAACTGACAGTGGAAGAGTATAAGCTAGAAAAGGATTTATGTTGCTCTGTCTGCTGAAAAATGGTTGGTAGTATAAAAGGAGGACAAAGCTGTCAAAAGTGATGTTTGGAAAATTTCAGCTCCTCCGTATATGTGGTGGCTGTGGATCAGAAATTTAATTGGAACAAAAATAAATATGGGTTAAAAGAGAAAAACCTTAAAAGACATCACTTTAGTTTTTGCAGTCATGCAAAATGTCAAGATATAGTGTGTGTTAAAATTCAATAATCACTCTTCAAAGCACTGGCTTAATTTTCCTTTTTTCTTCAGGAGATTCTGGTGCAAGTCAAAGTCTAACACGCACAATAGTGAAGGAACTTGAGGAGCGATCTCGTAAAACTCCAAGTGGCAAGTCCAAGGGGAAAGGAAAGAGGAATTGTTTTTCCCCACTGCCTGATAATGAACTGGAGGTATGTTTTAGCTTTTAATCAAACTTCTTGTGTAGGAGGGTGAGGTTAGAATGGGCAAGCTCTTTACTATAACTCCTACCACTGACTGGAAATGTGGAAAGATTTGTGAATTTGCCTGTTGACATCACCATGTCATTGCTGTCAGCGAACATTGATATATCATCAAATCTTTGCAATGATAATAAGGTATAGAAACTACTGCGACATCAAAGCGATAAAACCAACCCCAGATAGAACACCAGTTATCTTGCCAGAACCCATAATAAAATAGGCCTTGGAACTTATTAAGGTATTGAGTTTATTTAAATACTGTTTTCCCTCCTGTCATGTTGAGGTTTTACATCGAGAGCTGTTCAAAGCCCAGCCAGCTTGGTTGGATAATAATCAGACATTTAAACCCAGGGGCATTATTTTGAATTCTACAAGAGATAATAAATTAGGTATTTTGTCTTGGGTATATGTTCATTTTTTAACCAAAAAATATTGTAATTAATTCTCTACAGTCTGAGTTAATTGGACATTACCAATTTCATTTATTTAAACTTCCTGATTTATATATCTTTGTTATCATCACCTGCTTTGAACTTGCTGTTTGTCTTAGTAATGATCATTGAGAATGAAATTATTGAACACTCTGATAAAATGCAAAGCAAGAAGTTTAATGCAACAAAATTGCATTGAGTGTGAAGAAATGATTTTTAAAAAATTGGTATTTCACATATAGCTTGGAAGATTTGGAAAGGCAACTTATCCCTTGTGTATAATAATCTTTCCACGTATTCCTTTACAGCGTGTGTTTGTGTGGGACTTGGATGAAACCATTATCATCTTTCATTCACTACTTACTGGATCATATGCACAAAAATTTGGAAAGGTAGGTACAGCAATGATTTGAAAGGCCTCATGTAGAGCAAAGAATTGGAAACAGAACAATAGTAATGAATTAGTTTTAAGACATCTATTTTTCAAATCTGCATAACAATTTTTGCTGCTTTAAATAAAAAAAGCAATTGCATAATACATGCATGCTAACTCAATAACACAAAACACTTGTACAGGTTTCAGCATGAACCTTTAAATAAAAAAACTGCTAATTAACCTGAATTCCTTTAGTCTCACAGCCTTCAACTGATCAAATGAAGCCAGATCAATTGCAACTTGTACTGTTGGAGTACATATTAAGTTTTATATACAGAAACACTTCAGTAAAATAATACTTTGTGATATTCCTTTCTAACTGTTTAAAAAAATTTCCTCTAACATTCTGTGATCAGGACACCAGGTGACCTTCTAGTTTGATAATTTTTTTCATAAATTTATCAGAATCTGAACTGGAAGTTTACAAAATGATGGTGAAATTAGTAAGTGTCCTAATTTTCAGCTCTGTCATTTCAACACTCAGCACTAAAAGAATGCAGCAGAACTGAATTAATAATAGCTAAGAATTGTTGATTCGTGTGCCAGTTGCCAGCTATTGTATTAATTAGCAAAAATAGACATGATTGCTCTTTCAAGCCATGTTACCTTCAAAATGGCTGTAAGAAAGAAGCATGCAGTAGTCTATTATAGCTGTTAATTTCCTTTTACATGATTCATGTGTCATGTTTAAACACTGGTCTTATAAAGTGCACCTGATGCTGTTCTTGGTTTTACAGAATGTCGCTATTTTCTCATTCCACAAGTTTTTTTTTAAAATGCCATCTCTAACTTCCTCCTTGCACAATTGTGTAGTTTTGCTTTGTAATTTATGTTATTTGGAAACCTGGGGCAATTTATTTACTATTTATAAATCTAGATGCAATGTTCATAAAGTTTTAGTATTGGTCATTTACCAGAAATTCCATAGCTCCCTGGAAGTGGTAAAACTGACGGATAAACTGGGAGAAATTGAGGACTGCAGATGCTGAAGAACATAGTTGAGAGTGTGGTGCTGGAAAAGCACAGCAGATCAGGCAGCATTCAAGGAGCAGGGAATCGACATTTTGGTCATAAGCCCTTCATCAGGAATGAGAGGGGAAAAAAGGGGAGATGGTGGCATAACAGCAGTGTCATTGGGCTAATAATATAAAATACCTGGATAATGTTTTGTGGATGGCTTCAAATCTCACCACAGCAGATGATGAAATCTAAAATTTAAAACCCACTCCTGATGAAGGGCTTTTGCCCGAAACATCGATTCTCCTGCTCCTCGGATGCTGCCTAACCTGCTGTGCTTTTTCAGCACCACACTCTCGAGATGGATAAGATGGTAAAGAAGGTGTATGGTATACTTACCATCGTTGATTTGGGCACTGAGTATAAAAGTTGTCAAATAAAATTTCAGCTGTTTAATACTTAGGCCACATTTGAGGTAGTTCTGGTTATCACACTGAGATGGGTTTAGAAAGGGGAAGAAGAGATTTACCAGGATGTTGCCTGGATTGGAGTGTATTAGGTATAAAGAGAGGTTGGACAAACTTGGATTGTTTTCATTAGAGCATTGGAGACTGAGAGGTGACCTGATCGAACTATATAGAAATATGAGGTATAGGGTGGATAGTTAGAGGTTTTTTTTCTACAGTCTGATAATGTCAAATAGTAGGGGTCTAAAGTTTACGGTGAGTCAGGTATGTTTATCAGAGGGCGAGTCATAGAGATGTACAGCATGGAAACACCCTTCGGTCTAACCCGTCCATGCCAACCAATATCCCAACCCAATCTAGAGCCACCTGCCAGCACCTGGCCCATATCCCTCCAAACCCTTCCTATTAATATACCCATCCAAATGCCTCTTAAATGTTGCAATTGTATCAGCCTCCATCACATCCTGTGGCAATTCATTCCATACACACTGCACCCTCTGCGTGAAAAAGTTGCCCCTTAGGTCTCTTTTATATCTTTTCCCTCTCACCCTAAACCTATGCCCTCTAGTCCTGGACTCCCCAACCCAGGGAAAAGACTTTGTCTATTTATCCTATCCTTGCCCCTCATAATTTTGTAAACCTCTATAAGGTCACCCCTCAGCCTTTGACGCTCCTGGAGAAACAGCCCCAGCCTGTACAGCCTCTCCCTGTAGCTCAGATCCTCCAACTCTGGCAACATTCTTGGAAATCTTTTCTGAACCCTTTCAAGTTTCACATCCTTCCGATAGGAAGGAGACCAGAATTGCACGCAATATTCCAACAGTGGCCTAATCAGTGTCCTGTACAGCCGCAACAAGACCTCCCAACTCCTGCATTCAATACTCTGACCAATAAAGGAAAGCATACCAAACACCTTCTTCACTGTCCTATCTACCTGCGACTCCACTTTCAAGGAGCTATGAACCTGCACTCCAAGGTCTGTTTGTTCAGCAACACTCCCTAGGACCTTACCATAAAATGTATAAGTCCTGCTAAGATTTGCTTTTCCAAAATGCAGCACCTCGCATTTATCTGAATTAAACTCCACCTGCCACTTCTCAGCCCGTTGGCCCAGATCCTGTTGTAATCTGAGATAACCCTCTTCGCTGTCCACTACACCTCCAATTTTGGTGTTATCTGCAAATTTACTAACTGTACCTCTTATGCTCGTATCCAAATCATTTATGTAAATGACAAAAAGTAGAGGGCCCAGCACCGATCCTGTGGCACCCCACTGGTCACAGGCCTCCAGTCTGAAAAACAAACCTTCACTCCCACCCTCTGTCTTCTACCTATGAGTCAGTCCTGTATCCAAATGACTAGTTCTCCCTGTATTGCATGAGATCTAACCTTGCTAATCAGTTTCCCATGGGGAACATTGTCGAATGCCTTACTGAAGTCCATATAGATCACATCTACTGCTCTGCACTCATCAATCTTCTTTGTTACTTCTTCAAAAAACTCAAATCAAGATTGTGAGACATGATTTCCCACGCATAAAGCCATATTGACAAACCTGAATCAATCCTTGCCTTTCCAAATACATGTACATCCTTTCCCTCAGGATTCCCTCCAACAACTTGCCCACCACCAAGGTCAGGCTCACCGGTCTATGGTTCCCTGGCTTGTCTTTACCGCCCTTAAACAGTGGCACCACGTTTGCCAACCTCCAGTCTTCCGACACCTCACCTGTGACTATCGATGATATAAATATCTCAGCAAGAGGGTCAGCGACCACTTCTCTAGCTTCCCACAGAGTTCTCATGTACACCTGATCAGGTCCTGGAGATATATCCACTTTTAACCGTTTCAAGACATCCAGCACTTCCTCCTCTGTAATCTGGACATTTTGCAAGATGTCACCATCTATTTCCCTACAGTCTATATCTTCCATATCCTTTTCCACAGTAAATACTGATGCAAAATACTCATTTCGTATCTCCCCCATTTTCTGTGGCTCCACACAAAGGCTGCCTTGCTGATCTTTGAAGGGCCCGATTCGCTCCCTAGTTACCCTTTGTCCTTAATATATTTGTAAAAACCCTTTGGATTCTCCTTAATTCTATTTGCCAAAGCTATCTCATGTCCCCGTTTTGCCCTCCTGATTTCCCTTTTAAGTATACTCCTACTTTCTTTATACTCTTCTAAGGATTCACTTGATCTATCCTGTCTATACCTGACAATTCTTCCTTCTTTTCCTTAACCAAACCCTCAATTTCTCTAGTCATCCAGCATTCCCTATACCTACCAGCTTTCCCTTTCACCCTGACAGGAATATACTTTCTCTGGATTCTTGTTAACTCATTTCTGAAGGCTTCCCATTTTCCAGCCGTCCCTTTACCTGTGAACATCTGCCTCCAATCAGCTTTCGAAAGTTCTTGCCTAATACCGTCAAAATTGGCCTTTCTTCAATTTAGGACTTCAACTTTTAGATCTGGTCTATCCTTTTCCATCGCTATTTTAAAACATATAGAATTATGGTCGCTGG
This sequence comes from Hemiscyllium ocellatum, assembly GCF_020745735.1. Classification (NCBI taxonomy): domain Eukaryota; kingdom Metazoa; phylum Chordata; class Chondrichthyes; order Orectolobiformes; family Hemiscylliidae; genus Hemiscyllium; species Hemiscyllium ocellatum. The sequence continues at coordinate 44,461,986 of NC_083430.1, forward strand.
TCCCAAAGTGCTCCCCCACTGGCACGTCAGTCACCTGCCCTGCCTTATTTTCCCAAGAGTAGGTCAAATTTTGCACCTTCTCTAGAAGGTACATCCACATACTGTGTCAGAAAGTTGTCTTGTACACACTTAAGAAATTCCTCTCCATCTAAATCTTTGACACTATGGCAGTCCCAGTCGATGTTTGGAAAGTCAAAATCCCCTACCATAACTACCCTATTATTCTTACAGATAGCTGAGATCTCCTTACAGGTTTGTTTCTCAATTTGCTTCTGACTATTGGAGGGTCTATTATACAATCCCAATAAGGTTATCATCCCTTTCTTATTTCTCAGTTCCACCCAATAAATTCCCTGCGTGTATTTCCGGGAATATCCTCCCTCAGCACAGCTGTAGTGCTATCCCTTATCAAAAATGCCACTCTCCCTCCTCTCTTGCCTCCCTTTCTATCCTTCCTGTAGCATTTGTATCCTGGGACATTAAGCTGCCAGTCCTGCCCATCCTTGAGCCATGATTCTGTAAGTCTTTTATGCAGAGAGTGCTGTGTGCCTGGAACAATTGCCAGGGAAGGTGCTCAAAGCAGATACAATAGCAATGTTTAAAAAAACATTTAAACAGACACATGGACAGGAGGTGAACAGTGGGCTATGGATCATTCGAAGGCAAATGAGATTAGTTTTGAATCGCATCATGTTTGGCACAGACATGGCAGACTGAAAGGCTTGTTCCTGTGTTGTACTGTTCTATATGTTACGTAACACATTCCTGTTCAAATGACAGTGGATGCTGATCAGGAAAGGAAGCTTTAAAGCATCTATTTCTTTCATTTCAGTCCTTCTATTACACTCCAGACTCTCAGTAAGCTATCTTTGGTTCTGAAATTATATGTTGACTCTACGTCTACTAATTGGCCCATACATTTTGTTTAAAAGTTTCTCAAAATAGGGCTTTTATATTATGTGGAGAAAGTGAGGTCTGCAGATGCTGGAGATCAGAGCTGAAAATGTGTTGCTGGAAAAGCGCAGCAGGTCAGGCAGCATCCAAGGAACAGGAAATTCCACGTTTCGGGCATTCCTGATGAAGGGCTTATGCCCGAAACGTCGAATTTCCTATTCGTTGGATGCTGCCTGACCTGCTGCGCTTTTCCAGCAACACATTTTCAGCTTTTATATTATGTGTATACTGACTTTATTGACTTGTGATTATTTTACAGGATCCAACATCAGCATTGACACTAGGACTGCAAATGGAGGAAATGATTTTTGATCTTGCTGACACACACCTGTTCTTCAATGATTTGGAGGTAATGAACATTGATTAGTGACTAAGTATTAGCATGTCAAAAGATTTAACATTCTCCATATAAGCTTTGAACTCACTGTAACCATTAGAACCAATACTTGACCATTAATTACATCAAAACCTAACTTTATTCAGGCAAAACAAATTGCAGTTCTGTTAAGTGTTGATGCCTCCTACAGAGCAGTAGTTTGTGGATTGGTATTGGTCTTTAAAAATCTTTATTGTTCAGGTATTGCTGAACAAAGACTGCATTTTTACAGCAGATAAAAAATGGACACTGAATGTTAATTCAAACCAAGACTTCATCCATTTTCAGGACTGGTAGGCTGAGATATCTACTGTGTTGCAGATAATTCAACATTAAGCAGTAATCATTTAGCTTTTTCTTTCGTCTGTCTCTATAATCTAGTTCTTGGGAGGCTGAAATGGAACATTATTCACTGACAAACTGCACAAATGTGCATGATCATGAAGTTTGATACAGAAACCCATGGATTGTTGGTGCTATGTAATTCACAGTCCATATGATTGTATCGCTGTTCCTATGTTAGGTCTCTAATATTAACATGGTGGCTGGAACATGCCTAATTCATATTTTTGCCTTGATTACTCAACAGGAGTGTGATCAAGTTCATGTGGAAGATGTTGCAGCTGATGATAATGGACAAGACTTAACGTAATGATCTTAATTTCAAAGCCTTATACTCTTAATTCATTGTGCTATGAAACAAGTTCTGGTTGAAATTGATAAGTCAGAGATTGGTTGTTTGCATTTTGTCTCTTTGTTTTATACACGTGTTTCTTTTATTTAAAACTTCTTCACACGATATTGGAAATCTGGAACTCTCTCCTTGTGTATAACTGTAGTGAAACTTTAACTAGTCATTTTTTTGTTTGTTGGCAAGGATATTAACAATTAAAGAACCCAAGCAAGTCAGTGAAGTTAAGATACAAATGAGTTTTGATCTAGATGAATGGTGGAACAGGCTCAAGGAGCTAAATGCCCTATACCCGATCCTGCACATTTATGTAGCTTTGTCTATGCTTTGTTGATGAAAGCAACTTCTTTTACATTTGAACAATCTCTTGTAAGAAGATATTTTAATTTTTGATTTCAGTAACTACAACTTTACTACTGATGGATTTCATGGATCAGTGTCTGGATCGAGCCTTTGCACAGGTGGTGGTGTACAGGGAGGCATTGATTGGATGAGAAAGCTGGCCTTTCGATATCGGCGTGTAAAAGAAATATACAACACATACTGTACAAATGTTGGGGGTAAGCTTCTTTTATAGCAAAGTTGTAAGTAGGCCACTTTAAGAATTATTTTTCCATTCATTATTGGTAAAAGGGCGAAGCAAAATTAACAAGTATCATCTTTTGACAACAGAGCTGCTCAGTCCAGCCAAGAGGGATTCCTTAAAGCAGTTAAGAGCTGATGTTGAAGTTTTAACTGACTCCTGGCTAGCAACTGCATTGAAATCACTGTTGCTAATTCAGTCAAGGTACCAGAATTCACTACTATATAAAAAGTATGTTTTTGGATTCTGTTGACAATATTTGTTTATTTCATCATTCTAATGCATTTTCATCTAGACAATGCTCTGGTATTTCAAATAAAAGCCTTTTCTGGTTAAGATTTGTACAAACTTTGTGGTTGCACTTTTTAAATTACAATTTCATGTCTTTACATTCTTGGGAGTCTTGTCTCTCAAATGCAAATAATGAATTTGAGTACATGCTGTGTATTGTTTTCCTATTTTTTTAACTGAACCATGTTTGAAATCGTCTGTTCGTTGTACGTAAAGTTAAATTGAAGTTTTCAATCTAGTCTGCTAGAGGCAGTGGACTCCTATATAAAACTGCACATAAGCACAAATAATCTTGCTTGGAAAGAGCTTAAGGATGGTTAATATGAAAAGTGGAAGAATTCTAAGTTGTATGAGATTTTGAAGCTGACAGCTAAAGTGACAAACATCAGTTTAGTAATCTCATAAATAATTAAATGGAAAAGAATGGGAAGAAAAAGAAAATAATGAATATCTGGAAAAATAATAGACTGTTTGAAATCTTGTTTTTTTAATTCCAGAAGAAACTGTGTTAACATTCTGGTCACAACAACACAACTTGTTCCAGCTCTGGCTAAAGTGTTGCTGTATGGGCTAGGAGAAATTTTCCCTATTGAAAATATTTACAGTGCCACAAAAATAGGTAAGGGATTTGGTTTCAAATTTATTTTCAGTTATTGTGGATGTAGGTTTGCTTGCTGAATCATGGTAGCCCACAAACCCATCAACACACTAAAACAACAGCTAATGAACTTGAAAGACCCTACACAGACAACAAGCAAAACTAATGTCATTTACAAAATACCTTGCAAGAACTGTAACAAACACTACATTGGACAAACAGGAAGAAAACTAGCCACCAGGATACATCAACTCACCACAAAATGACATGACCCACTCTCATTAATATCCTTACATATGGATGAGGAAGGACACCATTTTGACTGGGACAACACATCCATTCTAGGACAAGCCAAACAGAGACATGCATGAGAATTCCTAGAAGCATGGTATTCCAACTGGAACTCTATCAACAAACACACTGACTTGGATCCCATTTACCACCCCTGAGGAAAAAAAGAACAGGAAATGACATCACTGATCCAAGGAAACTCAAACATGTAAATAGAAAGTGGGCTACACTACCAGCAGGCTCACTGAAGATATTACCTAGTATGGTGGTGAAACATCTGAAAACGATCCTTCTAACTCAGCAAGCAAACCTACATCCAGAACCTCAACCTGAGCTACAAATCTTCTCAAATTTGCTTTCAGTTATTGTCTTTGGATGGTTTCCTTTGAATAATTAAACACCACTTCATTGGCACAACTAATTGGGTAGTCGTCTTCAAACTTCTAACATTGCATTACAAATCAGCCTGGTCAATGTAAAGTGGAAATTCATGTTTTGTGATTGTAACAATTTTGTGTTTCTGATTAGTGTATGAAGGACAATATTTAGTCAATCACATCTGCACTGGTTCTCTGAGCATTTAATTTAATGCCAATTTCCTACCTTTTTCCCTGGAACCTTGAATACTCTCTATTTTTTCTGTTACATAATCATACAGTGCCTTTTCAAATGTTTGAATTTTTCTCCTCCACACTTCCCAAGCTGTGAATTCCATACCCCAACTACCCATTATGTCCATTTGTTTTTCTCGCCTTGCAGTTGCTTCTTCTGCAAATCATTTAAAAACTGTGCCGTCTTGTTCCTGATCCATTTGTGAGTGGAAACAGTTTCTTCATGCCCACTCTGTCCAGCCTCCTTGTTATTTTGAAACCTTTCACCAAACTACTTTGTTTTCTTTGAAAAGGAGAAGACAATGCCATCTTCTCCAATCTTTCTTCATGGCCTAGTGGTATTATCGCTATACTGTTAATCCAAAAATGCAGCTAGTGTATTGGGGATCTGGGGTTTGAATGCCATCACAGCAAATGGTGTAATTTACATTGAATTAAAAAATAACTGAAATTAAGAATCTACTGATGACCATGAACCCATTGTCTGAAAAATCCATCTGGCTCAGTAATGTCCTTCAGGGACATCCTGGCCTGGCCTACACATGACTCTTCAGTGTTATTTTATCTGAAGTCTGCATCCCCTCTTGCTCTTTTAGGTGCTGGTGACTGACATGGTTCTTTTCTCTCCTGCTTGGTTTGGTGCTGGTCTCTGTCTTTAGGTCCTCTCTCACTGTTGTGCAATGGTGAGAATTGCAATAGGCTGTTGTGAAAATTCTTGCAACTTCTCATCATGTAATTTGGGTAAAGACCTGAAAACATAATTTGTCTAAAATAGTGTAGATTTGAAGGGAAAAAAAGCAAAGTTTGAAAATGTGTTTTTCGTTGTTTCCCAGTACCTTATCCTATGATTAGTGAATTCCATCGTAATATTCCATATAGCCCCACATTTTGACCATCTGTTGTTATAGGAGAATCGATGTTTCGGGCATCAACCCTTCATCAGGGCTTATGCCTAAAATGTTGATTCTCCTACTCCTCAGATGCTGCCTGACCTGCTGTGCTTTTCCAGCACCACACTGTCAACTCTGGTCTCCAGCATCTGCAGTCCTAACTTTCTCTCATCTGTTGTTATGTATTGAATGTTCCAAAGTATTATAGATTTATGTAATTTTCCATCAGGTAATTCTGATGAGATCCAGATGCAGTTCCAGCACATATTGATCATTGGAGCCTTCTCTGCTTTTGTCATTGTTAGTTCTGAAGTTTTGAGTGTATTGGAATGTGATTTTATTAAAATGCAGGCAAATAATTATTTAAATAAGCCACAACTGACATTTTCAATGTCAGTTTGTTTCGAGTGTATTGTGTTCAAAATTTCACCATTAAAATGAGACTCTGTGCATATTAAATAAATAAGCAGAGAGAACTGCATTGAATAGGACAATCAGAACACGGTTCACATCTGGGCCTGTTATGACTTTAGTTCAAGCTATTGGTTGCATTGGACAGCTGCCAGAAACCTCAGCATTGTAAGTTTGGCTAATCTTAATGTGGCCTCATATGGGCTTGAATTCATGGTAATGTTTTCTATTATTATGCCTTACATTAGCTAAGCTAAGGTGAATTACTTAGTAATTCTGCCAATCAAATTCTCATGGGTGCATGCAGTTGGTTCTCTGATTCCAAGGTGCATATGAATTCTGTATGCACCATTGTCTTAAGTGTCCGAGGAAGCCAAAGTGCAGATTGTGAGATATTGTATTCTCTTTTACCAACTCACTCGCAAGCGCACTATATTTACCAAACTGTGTTTCCATTCATTCATGCATAAAACCATGCTTTTATAAATTTCTTATCCACTGTAATGAAGTAGGAGATTTTACTATAACAAGACAAATTAAAACCTCCCTTCTAACCCTTTACTACTACTTTACGCCTTTCCAGTTCTTTTCTCCCCCAAACTGCAAACAGTGTTTAGACCTGTCTTTATTTAAAAAAAGCTACCCGTGAATAAATGTTAATACTGTAACCTACTCAGAACAATCCCACCTTACCAGCATGTCTCCACAACTCACTCAAAACTATACAAAGATTATAACATTAATCAGCCCTTAATAATAGTCTCTTGGCACCTGAATAGATTACAGAACGTCAAACAATTTCCTCCACTAGCATGTACTTTCTAAATGCACATTAAATAGGGCCGCTACCCCCTTTAAACCATCTCCTGCCTCTTCAGAACAGATTCCATGCAAATCTTTGTGTACAATAGATACAACTATGTACAATCATAATGCCAAATGTTTTAATGTCTGTAAGAACTGTGTATAAAGAGGCTACTGTAAAAACTACAGATTCTATTGTCGCCTCAAATTGTGCTACTGCGGATGCTCAATAAATAGGCTATTTTCGCCACTCATTATTGAAGACTATTCCACACTACCATGTACAATACATGATACTGGAGGATTGCACATTACATCTCCTGGTGCATTGGCATTAATTCAGTAGCCAGGTATAGTGTATCTCATTAGAGACACAAGCAACAAAGATACATCTGTAAATATGAGTGATTTTAATCTGCATATATATTGGGCGAATCAAATCAGTGACATAGAGGAGGAATTTTTGGAGTGTATATGGGATGGTTTGCTGGATCAATAAGTTGAAAAACAAATTAGGAAACAGGCCACCAGCACTGAGTATTGCATAATGAGGAAGCAATAATTGAGGTTAAGGGTGTCTTGAGAGTGACCTTAATATGACAGAATTTCTCATTATGATGTTATACAGTTGGTTCTAAGACTAAATGAAGGAAACTATGATGCTATGATAAATTCAGGAGCATTACTTAAAGGGATTATTGTTGTGGGGAAAATCACCAACTTCTGAGTCAGAGCCAGGGTTCAATGACAGAGCTTATTCTACAAGGAAATACTGGAGCTCCGGGGAGAGACGGACACCAACTACTCAATGATCAGCTGTGATTCTTCTCTCAACCCGGAGCAAATGAAGATATTTTTATATGTTTTGTAATAATAGGCCAGTGATGAGGTTATTGTCTTTGTGATAAGATTTGTTTATGGTAAATATTGCAGAATCGTTAATAGTTTTGGTGCAGTCATTGTCAGTTTCAGCGTGGTCATTGTCTGTTTCAGCACAGACATTGTCAGTTTCAATATCTGTGTGGAAGTCTGTTGCTGTAAGAATGGCGCTAATCACTCTTCCTGAGAAGGACAATTACTGCAGCCCTGGCCATTATCACTCTGTATTGAGTCCGTATCAAACTGTTAGTATTTCTATCAAAGGTGTTGGCTGGACCCAGACACGTCGGCAGGCAGTATACACTACTCGTGTATTCTCTCCCCCATCCGCTTTAAACTAATCAACTCAGTTGAGAGAGCATTGTGCTGGCATTCTGGTGGCCCCAGGCAGTGTCAGTATTTGCTCTGTTGTCTGTCTCTCCATATTGTGGTCCGGCGGCTATGTGTCAAGTGGTCAACTGATGGCTCAGCGGCCATCTTGTGTGTCAGTGTGCCTAGTGTCACCCTGCCCCGTGCCATCTCCCACTTCATTACAGTGGATAAGAAATGGCAAGCATTTAAAGAGCACATGGAGGAATTGGAACAATTCTTCATTCCTTTGTGGCAAAAAAATAATATAGCCATGATTGGGCTATCTTGTCCATCTAGGATTATTATGGATAATATTACATCTAAGAAAGTGGCATACAAATTGGCCCATAAAAGCATAGACTTGAGGATTGGGAGCAGTTTGGATTTCAGCAAAGGAGAACAAAGGGATTGATTAGGAGGGGGAGAAATACATATGAAGGTAAACTTATGGTGAACATACAAACTGATTTGTAAAATATTTTATAAATGAAGGCAAAAATAAAGATTACTGATGACAAAAATAGACCGTCAGTCAGAAACAAGAATGTAAATATTGTTTTGCCTGCATTTCAATAAAATCACTTATAATGGGGGACAAAAAGATAGCAGATGAATTACATGCCTATTTTGGTTCTGTTTTAACAAAGTAGGGCACAAATAATGCCTAAAAAATTGAGGGGCATGGATAGGATAAATAGACAAAGTCTTTTCTCTGAGGTCGGGGAGTCCAGAACTAGAGGGCATAGGTTTAGGGTGAGAGGGGAAAGATATAAAAGAGACCCAAGGGGCAACGTTTTCACGCAGAGGGTGGTACGTGTATGGAATGAGCTGCCAAAGGAAGTGGTGGAGGCTGATATAATTGCAATATTGAAGAAGCATTTGGATGGGTATATGAATAGGAAGGGTTTGGAGGGATATGGGCCGGGCGCTGGCAGTTGGGACTAGATTGGGTTGGGATATCTGGTCAGCATGGACGGGTTGGACCGAGTCTGTGACTCTAAATGTTGGTAACACAGGAGTCATCTCTATGACTCTAAATGTTGGTAACACAGGAGGTCTGGTAAGAGAGAGGAACTGAATAATATTGTTAATAGAAAAAAGGTGCTGGGGAAAATTAGGAATAAAGCCCAATAATCTATATCTGTCATAATCTTTCAAAATTCTATATATTTTGAAACAGTTCCTTTGGATTGATGGCTATTTAATGCAGTCCCACTATTTAAAGGAAGCAGAAAAGAGAATTTGTAGATCTATTAGCCTGGCAACTATAATGGGGAAAATGCTGGAATCTATTAAAGTAGCAGAGAACTTGGAATAATAGTGATAGGATCGTACAGAGTTGCCATGGATTTATGAAAGGGAAATCATGCTTGACAAACTGACTGGAATTTTGAGGATGTAGCTGGTGGAGTTTATAAAAGAGTGGATATCATTTACTTAGACTTTCCAGAAAGCTTTCAGTAAGATGTCACGTAAGAGGTTAACATGTAAAATTAAAGTGCTTGGGATTCAGATTAGTGTATTGATATGGGTAGAGAATTGAGTCAAGATTAGACTGGTGCTGGAAATGCACAGCAGGTTGGGCAGCATCCAAGGAGCAGGAAAATCAGCGTTACGGGCAGGAGCCCTTCATTGGGATCCTTTCGTCTATGGATAGAGAATTGGTTGGCGTGCAGGAAGTAAAAATTTGATACAGACAGTCGTCTTCCAAGTGGCAATGATTAGTGGGGTATTCAGCGGTCAGTGCTAGTACCCCAGCTATTTGTGATGTATATTAACAATTTAGATGAAGGAACTAAATGTAAATGTAACGTCTCCGTGTTTGCAGATGTGGAAAAAGTGGGGACAGGGTAATGAGTTGAATGATCAGCCATGATCATATTTGAATGGCAAACAGGCTTGAAGGGCTGAATGGCCTATTCCTGCTTTTTTAAGTGTCTGCATTTGTATCTCCATGTTCACATTTTTAGAATGTGCTGCATGCTGGATTCTAGAAAGTTGTGATTGGGCTGTAATTATGAACAGGTTTTGAATTAAAATGAAGTTTGGTGTCAGTTTTTTTTGTGCAATTTAACCATTGAATAACATCAACAGTATAGAACTCTGTGCAATGGGGACATTAAACAGTTGTTAAAACTAGTTATCATGGTAAATGAAGCAATATTCAGTATTCAATTTGTACTTCATGCTGGCGTTGGCTGGTAGAAATGAATGTATTCTTGTTCTCACCTTGGATCATTGATTTTTCCACCTAGAGTCACAGAGTCATAGAGATGTACGGCACAGAAATAGACCCTTTGGTCTAACTCATCCATGCTGACCAGATATCCCAATCTAATCTAGTCCTATTTGCCAGCACTTGGCTCATAATCTCTCTAAACCCTTCCTATTCATATACCCATCCAGATGCCTTTTAAATGTTGCAATTGCACCAGCCTCCTCCACCTCTTCTGGCAACTTATTCCATACACACACCACCCTCTGTGTGAAAAAGTTGCCTGTTGGGTTCCTCTTATATCTTTCCCCTGTCACCCTAAACTTACATGCTCTAGTTCTGGACTCCCCCACCCCAGGGAAAAGACTTCATTATAAAATCCTCCTGATTTTATAAACCTCCTGAGGTCACCCCTCAGCCTTCGACACTCCAGGGAAAACAGCCCCAGCCTCTCCCTATAGCTCAAATCCTCCAAACCTGGCAACATCCTTGTAAATCTTTTCTGAACCCTTTCAAGTTTCACAACATCCTTCTGATAGGAAGGGGACCAGAATTGCACGCAATATTCCAAATGTGGCCTCACCAACGATGCAACATGATCTCCCAACTCCTATACTCAATGGTCTGACCAATAAAGGAAAGCATACCAAACGCCGCCTTCACTATCTTATCTACCAGCAATTCTCCTTTCAAGGAGCTTTGAACCTGCCCACTTCACAACACTGTTTTCTTAAATATATATGGATTGTATCCAAATATGAATGAGTTTGCCGCATTGAAGAAAAGATGTCTTTTATGCTCGTGTAGTGCATTGTGAGCCTTTATTTACTAGTTGATTTTAAACAATATACAGTCTGCCTGTGTTGAATGTTGACTTCCAGCTGATGTCTTCATTCAATCTATTCTTCTGCTTGCCAGTTTAGACTGACACAGTACAGGTTCCAGCTGCTTAGAACATTTTCTTGAAAGAGCTGCGCAATCACCACCTGAAGGTAGTTTAATATAAAAATCATTTCTCGAGAAGAAGAAACATTGTGTTGTCAAACTATTCGATTTTCAGTGATTAATCTTGGCTGGGGTGGGAAAATGAGGTAGCTGTTTATTTCCAACTGAGTCCCACAGACACACATCCGATTTTGGTGATTCTACTTTTAAAGTGGTTCAGTGGTTAGCACTGCTGCTTCACAGTGCAAGGGACCCCGGGTTCGATTCCAGCCTCGGGCGTGGAGTTTGCACATTCTCTCCGTGTCTTCGTGGGTTTCCTTCCACAGTCCAAATATGTACAGGCTAGGTGGATTGGCCAAGCTAAAAAATTGCCCACAGTGTTCAGGGAGTTTAGATTACGTGCATTCGTCGGAGTAATGGGATAGGGGTTTGGGTCTGGGTGGGTTGCTCTTCAGAGGGTCAGTGTAGACTTGTGGACACCGAAGGTCCTGTTTCTACACTGTAGGGATTCTATTCTATGGATGCACTTTACAGACAAATACTTAATGGTTAATTTCCTCCTTTTCATCAAGTTATCCTGAGGGTGAAGGGGAGATCTTTTAAAACCTTCTGAATAGAGAAAGAGCCTTAATTTAACATCACAACATTTAAGCTACATGAAGTACACTTCACTTTGCTCCCGAGAGTCTTTTCAGCAAAGTTTGTTTTGATGCTAGCCATTATTATCGGGCCTTTAAGGGGACATGGAAAAGTGCATAAAGCCTTAATAAGCACAACTTCCTCTTGTCTAAGCTGCAAAAGTCAATGAATTCTTTGTTCTTTCAGGCAAAGAAAGTTGTTTTGAACGGATTGTGTCCAGATTTGGGAAGAAAGTTACGTATGTAGTCATTGGGGATGGTCGGGATGAGGAATACGCAGCCAAACAGGTAGGCTTAATTTTAAAATGGTTTTCAGTGAATATAAATTGTGCACATTTGGCAAAGGTTTTATACAAAAGTAGCAGACATGATGGGCAACAGCACAATTAAAGTGAAGTATCAAAAATTGCAAAAGGATGCGTAGCTGATCAGGGTTGAGGGTTAGCAAAATATGAGCTATGATAGTTTTAAATTGTCATAATGTATATTTTTTATAGAAAGTGGTATTTCTCTAAGTTTTGATAATTATTGCATAACTAACTTTTTCGCATTGGTTTGAGCCTAACAGATCAATGCAGGGTAAACTGCTTTCTTATACTTGAAACAGGGTCAAATCCAGTTGTCTGGAAAATGCATTTTAAACATCCATTTCTTGAAAATCCTAGTTTCACCTTCCTTCATTTGTTTCGTTTGAAATTTAGCTGAAGTTTGCTGTATAACCTTCCTTGAATCAATCACCCCCTCATTGTTGCGCAATAGGTATGAGCTTAATGCTAACATCGGAGTGTACGTTGCATACCTGAAATGATCACACTAAACTGTCATATTGACCTGTGAAATGGAGTCTGAAACTTGATCAAGCATTTTATCTTTTTTTTTGCTTTGTTTCTTAGTTTTTTCCAGGATTTATTTTTTCCAAAATTAGACCAGTTGTTATTCAAGTTTTCAGCCCAATTTTCTTGTATTGTATTGTTTATTTTCTTATCATTTTCAAACAGATTTTTTAATCTTATCCTTTACATTCTCTGGCTACTTACTTTCATTTGTATAAATTGTTGAGTTCCTGTCTGTTTTCATGCATGTTAACAAGTGTGCTTGAAATTTAAGCTTTATAAAAAAGGTTCTCTTCCCTGAGATACATTAGCAAAGATGCATTTCTTAAACAAGATGGTAGTTTGCTGAATTTCTTAGAATATATTTTTATTAGAATACATCAATCGATGAAAAAGGACACACTTCCATTCATATTGATGACCTCTCTGTCAACAGCGCTTGAAACCTCTTTAGTGTTCCAGGTACACACGTAGCCAGAAGCCATAAACAACACAAAGAATGGTAAAACAAAAACTAGTGTCGAAGTCTCATGTTTCTTGGAGAAAGTTGTTCTAGTTCAAAGAGTAAAAGAACATATCTTTCCAAATCTATTACTAGGTGATCTTTGTTTACGTTTCCTTTCAATGTTTCAACTTGCATTGCAAACGTAGGCTGGATTTTCCAAGGAGTTGCATTTATTCTAATTTTTTTTAAGTTAGAAAAGAACTTCAAATTTCTGACAGATTCTGACCACCAGAGCTCTTTCAGAAATGCAGAACAGAACCTTACGCCTTACAGTTCTGGCAGTACTGGATAGCTAGTGGAAGGCAAGCCACCCCCTTTTTCACTTGCCTTATTCTTTGATTTGTGTCCGTCATCAAAGACAGCCACTTTGACAGCTTCTGTGAGAGAATAATTATGTAAGTATAACATTAGGGCACCAGATGGCAAGGTGGGAAGGAGGCCAGCTAAATGAGTCTATGTTGTGGGTGGGGGATTGGGGGTGGAAGATATCGAGTCCAATGGAAACTGATGTTGGATCCAGTGGTAGGGGAGGTGGGAGGTGGGGGGGGGTAGGTGTTGATTCCAGGTATTGGAAGTGGTGTGGGTGTCTGGTCCAGGATGGGGCATGGTTGGGAAGATTTCCTGATGAAGGGCTTATGCTCGAAACGTCGAATTCTCTATTCCTGAGATGCTGCTTGGCCTGCTGTGCTTTGACCAGCAACACATTTTCAGCTCTGATCTCCAGCATCTGCAGACCTCATTTTTTACTGGTGGAGGGTTGTCCGGTCCCCATGGTGTGGGGGCTGGAAACTGAGGGTGTTGTTGGTTCACGAGCTAGGCGTGTAAGGGAGGTATGGATGTGGAATTGTATGGTAAGTTTAATAGTTTCTCAGCAGTTACACTGTTTTTAACAACATTTCCCGAGGAGCTATTAGATGCAGCAGAACCCTCTGAATTCTCTGGCTTAGATACTTTCTGAAGGTTCCCAGCATGGCAGAGTTGCCTATGAGGATCTTCAATTTCCCAGGCAGTTCCCAGTGTGCAATTCCAAATTAAGCTGCAGGAATGACTCTGATCATCAGAAAATCCAAGCCGATATCTCTGGTCATAATCTAGTCCTTCAGAAGAAGCACATTGGAATGAAATTATTGCCAAGTTAAACACAGTGGACTTTGTTGTAATGTAATTATGCACTTTTCTGTGTTGTTGAAAATAGCTTGATCTCACAGATGTTATATTGTATACATCTATAGATATTTTGCCTTGAGTTTGTAGATGACACCAAAATTGGAGGTATAGTTGATGGCAAATAAGGTTACCCCAGAATACAATGGGATCTTGATCAGATGGGCCAGTGGGCAGAGGAGTGGCAGATAAATGTGAGGTGCTGCATTTTGGAAAGGCAAGTCAGGGCAGGACATATACACTTAATGGTAAGGACCTGTGGAGTGTTGCTGAACATAGATACCTTGGAGTACAGGTTCATAGCTCCTTGAAAATGGGGTTGCAGGTAGATAGTAAAGGTGTTTGGAATGCTTGTCTTTGCTGGTCAGTGCATTGAGTATAGGAGTGTTAGGACGTATAGGACGGTCGTGTTACGGCTGTAACAAGACATTGGTTAGGCCTTTATTGGAAGATTGTGTTCAGTTCTGGTCTCCCAGCTTTAGTTGTTAAACTTATTGTGAAAGTTGAAAGGGTTCAGAAAAGATTTACAAGGACGCTGCAGGATTGGAGGGTTTGAGCTCTGTGACTCTGAATGGATTGCAAAAAAATATCCTATTGATGACTAAGTAGCTGAGTAGGTATCTGTTTCTGTGGAGATATATTCAAAATCTTCTCCTTATTGCATTTTATGCACCTAAAAATCTGCTATACAGTTTTTTTCTTTTGCGTCTGGTATTTTTGCTGGTCATGACTATTGAAAACTGTTTCCGTGATCATTAACGATCACTCGATCCTTGGACTCCCCCCTGCCCCACACACACATGGTGGATATCCATGTTACAACTCTCACGCATCCATTGATAAAGGACTCTTGAATTAATTCATCTGGACTATCAATAAAGAATAAGAATTTCATTTTGACAAAGTTTGTACAGTGTCCTCTAATTTATTATGAAATGTGTCTGCAGCTAACCCTTGTGTATCTCACTTTGACAAATCTGTGACCTCATGAGTAATATTACCGTTTAAAATGTCCTTCTTTAGTACATGTAACCCTCTGTCTGAAGACTGACTGACTCTCTGAGTATCTGAGCTTTGCAATCCTAAATTAGGTTGAAACAAAAACAGAAATTGCTGGAGAAATTCATTCGGTCTGGCAGTGTTCCAAACATGGATCGCTGGGCTCAACGTTAACTCTGTTTCTCTTTCCACAAATGCTGCCAGACCTACTGGATTTCTGCAATTTGTTTTTGTTACACATTTCCAGCATCTGTAGTTCTTTGTTTTATTACACAGGTTGAATTTCCAGTTTTACATAATGTGTTTTGCCAATTTTCACATGTAATTTTGTTCTGCACTTTAATCCATTCTCAGAGTGGACTTTTTTCTATTTGTAATATTTGATCTAAAAAATTTTCTAAAATTGTTTGAGCTAGGATTTACCTGTTGCACATACTTAATTAAATGCATACTCTTAATTCCAGCACAACATGCCATTTTGGAGAATATTGGATAATGGTGATCTGATGTCGTTGTATCAAGCTCTGGAATTGGACTATCTGTGAGCAACTGGAAAGGAACGAGCTAAGCTATTACAATAGATGCCTTACATACTGTTTGAGATTGGACCACTAGTTTTATTCATTGTAATTCTTGTTTAACCATGGCCAAACCAGTTAGGACTGTGGGTAGTCGAACTACGTGAGCAATCTGCTTGTTTAATGTCAGGTATTAATTTAAAAGCAAATATGTACAAATATACACATCTGCAGGAACACTAGGAAGTTAAACTACTGCCCTTTTGTGTAAAAGAGAAATTATATCTGAAATCTCTGGCATTAATATTGAGGCTTTATGTAAAACATTTTTTGGAAACTCCGCTGTATAAATGTTCCTGAATATACATATGTCAGCATTGCCTACACCATCAACCCTAGTCCAGCAGTGTGTTACACTGGGAGGTTCAGCTGAAAAACACATTGGTACTTGATAAGAAGTATAAATAGAAGTTTTATCTTTTTGTTTCAAATGGACCATGATTTCAGTTGGGGGTCTTTTTAATTGTAATTTTCTATCGTTTGTTTTTAATAAACACCCTTGGTTGAAGATAATTCTGAATGTTTTCATGGTGATGGAGGGCCATTCAGTACCAGAAGGAGCCTCGTCAAACACAGTCATGATCCTTTCCAGTTTAACACCACTTGATGGTCAGAGAGGAAGACAATGTGCTGATCTCAGTATTGCGTTATCTCCTTCTCTTACTCTGTCCCTCAGAAATTAAGTCAGTTCTTTCTAATTTTTCTTGCATCAGCAACAGAATCACTATATTAGTGATTTTCTGTTGTTACCAACTCCACTTAATTGTTTTTTCAGGAATATTTTTACAATATTTAGAAGTGGACTTTGCTATTACTCTTTTTATAGCCAAACACCCTGTAGAAAATATCTGGTTTGAGTAATTTGGATATTTAAGATGCTGATAATAATGTGTATTAGTTCATCTCTGAATGAATAAAGAGACAAAGAAAAACTATAGTTGGCTGTGCCTACTACTCTCATGACACGTTTACAAATTATTTATTCCAAACTGTAGAATGCAATTGAAGTTTTTGAAAATGAATTGTCTATCTGTCCAATTCAATGTGTGTTCTGTGCATTTCACATTTCAAAGTAACTGCAACACAAGTTGAGGATAAATCAGGTCATGTTAAATACCACAAATATTACGTGTGAAGTTGCAATGCTGCCCTTTTTCAGGAAGAGAATTGCATATCTTGGGACTACTCCTGAGATGAGTGATCCATATTCTGCAGCCTAAGTTCAATGCATGCAGTGGGACCAAACCAGAACCTTTATGGATAATTGTAGTAAAACTGTAAGATTCATATATGTGTATTTTAATATGATTTACTGAAAGTTTGGGTTTTTTGAATTAAAGATATGTTTACCCCTGTGTGTTTGGAGTTAACCATTAGCTTTTAAAACTACAATGGCCATAAATCCAAATTTCCTAGGAACTACCCAAAGGGTTTAGGGGGAAAACTTTCCAGACTGACTTACATGTTTACTGTGTGCTGGGACGTTGTTTGAAAGAAGATCATGTTCCAAAGTGCTGAGAAATGTTTGATGGAGAAACATCTGTGAAGTAGCATTCCTTAAAAGGAGTTTAAAGCATTGAAATTTTTTTTATGACAAGTTATCATTAATCCCAGACCACAATGTTGCTATACAGTCAGTGGAAATTAAATGAGGTAAAGCTTTTGTAGTTAAAAAGAGAAGGAATTAAGGCTGCAACAGTGATAGCTTTTCTCCAGTCCTATACTAAGTCAGGAGCTTCATAATAATTGAGACCTATTTAGAATTCCATCAGTTAAGATTTTAATTGCTTCAAGTCCATTAGAGTATTTAAAAAAAACTCTTCTCCTTGGAAATGAGCTGGAATGGGTCTTTGCACTAGATAGAGCACTAGACGTTCTTAGAACTGCAAAATGCGATGTAGAAAGGTATCTTGATTTACAAGGCTATTGTTTCTGTTCAATTTATAGAGTGCTTGAGTTATTTCTACTGTGTTTAAACAAAAACTTTGAATCACTGTTAAATGGGAATAGTGTTATTATTTCTTGTTTATGTTTGTTTCAGTTAATAAACTTTTGTTTTATTACTAGAACAAAGACTGCAACAGTGCATGCTTATATTTTAGTAAAAGGTTGTTTTGGTGACAAAACAAAATTATGATCTATCCAGTCAGGTTACTTTTGGGGATCTGACTTTTCTGTTACTAACATCAACTAGGTTTCCCCATAATGACTGGAGCTATTAGTTCATCGTTACTCGGGTATCATTGTCTAGGATATTTGGTTTAGGAACTGTGAAGTGGTTTGAGATGTAAAGCAGTTATATTATAAGCAAGTTTATTACATGATATTTGAAGGTAGCTCTGAAGATTGCTAAGAGTTTTTTTTAATGTGAAAGTGATGGTGTTGGACTGGGGTGGACAAAGTTAAAAATCACACAACACCAAGTTATAGTCCAACAGGTTTATTCGCAATCACTAGCTTTCAGAGCGCTACTCCTTCAAATAGCCATGGAGCAGGATCATAAGACACAGAATGTTAGCAAAAGATCATGGTGTCAAGCAACTAAAGCGATATATTGAACAAACGTAGATTGCTATTAAACATTTAATCTTTTTGAATGGGTTGCAGGTTTCAGTTCATTAATACTTATATCCCAGAACTACTTTTAAGTCACATTCTTTAGAAAATGTAATAAAAATAAGTGACACATCAACACAGACAATGCATTAAAATGTGTGAGGTTAGAGTCTGTCTGTATCCCAGGCTTGAGTCCGACTGGTTCTATTTCCAGAGTAGGAATTTATGAAATGTTACATGGGTTGAACGCCTGTATGCTTTTTGAGCCAAATACAATGTGTCTGCAAATGCAAATTCACCCCATAGACATTGGGTGAGAGTGTGTGTGAGATAGTATAAACCTGTCAAAGGGTGTGTGTGTGTGTGTGTGTATGTGTGTGACAGACAGTGTAGTGTAATGGGATCACCTGTAGTGTGACATGAACCCAAGATTGAGGCCAGAGTTTTCTTGGCAGTGTAAGATGTAGGTTATTTTGAATCTTTGACTAAGATTAAGATGAGGGATTTAGTAGATAAATGAAAGGTTGAAGTAACAGCAGAATATCACAAGGATTAAATACTTCAACTTGTCATGACTCATTAGGGCAGTGCACTGGAAATCAAGCCTTGCAATTTTTTCGCAGTTGTCATAAAAGTTGAAGATTTTAAAATTTACAAGTTCTCTCATTTACCTGATTTTCAGATCCAGGTTGCCAGAAAATGCAAACCAGGATTCTGTATTTAATAAAACTCATTATTTATTACAACAAGTAAACAGTTATAAACTGTTAGCATACAATAGCACAAATTAAAACTTTAATCCTACTAAAAACTCCTGACCCACATGGACAAATAAATGGTGAAATGTGGATTATGGGTAGACTGAAACTGGGAGGCAGTTCAGTGGCTTCTGCTCATGGGTTAGTCATAGAAATGTACAGCATGGAAACAGACTCTTCAGTCCAACCTGTCCATGCCGACTAGATATCCCAAATCAATCTAGTCCCACCTGCCAGCACCCGGCCCATATCCCTCCAAACCCTTCCTATTCATATACCCATTCAAATGCCTCTTAAATGTTGCAATTTACCAAACTCCACCACTTCCTCTGGCAGCTCATTCCATACACGTACCACCCTCTGTGTGAAAACGTTGCCCCATAGGTCTCTTTTACATCTTTCTCCTCTAACCCTAAACGTATGCCCACTAGTTCTGGACTCCCCCACCCCAGGAAAAAGGCTTTGCCTATTTACCCTATCCGTGCCCCTCACAATTTTGTAAACCTCTATAAGGTCACCCCTCAGCCTCCGATGCTCCAGGGAAAACAGCCCCAGCCTGTTCAGCTTCTCCCTATAGCTCAAATCCTCCAACCCTGGCAACATCCTTGTAAATCTTTCAAAATCTTTCAAAGAACTTTCAAGTTTCACCACGTCTTTCCGATAGGAAGGAGACCAGAATTGCACATAGTTTTCCAACAATGGCCTAACCAATGTCCTGTACAGCCACAACATGACCTCCCAACTCCTGTACTCCATACTCTGACCAATAAAGGAAAGCATACCAAACGCCGCCTTCACTATCATAACCACTTATGACTTTACTCCAAGGTCTCTCTTCAGCAACACTCCCTAGGACCTTACCATTAAGTGTATAGGTCCAGCTTTCCCAAAATGCAGCACCTCGCATTTATCAGAATTCAACTCCATCTGCCACTTCTCAGCCCATTGGCCCATCTGGTCAAAATCCTGTTGTAATCTGAGGTAACCCTCTTTGCTGTCCACTACACCTCCAATTTTGGTGTCATCTGCAAACTTACTAACTGTACCTCTTATGTTAACATCCAAATCAATTATGTAAGTGGCAAAAAGTAGAGGACCCAGCACCGATCCTTGTGGCACTCCACTGATCACAGGCCTCCAGTCTGAAAAACAACCTTCCACCACCACCACCCTCTGTCTTCTACCTTTGAGTCAGTTCTGTATCCAAATGGCTAGTTCTCCCTGTATTGCATGAGATCTAACCTTGCTAATCAGTATCCCATGGGGAACCTTGTCAAACGCCTTACTGAAGTCCATATAGATCACATCTACCGTTCTGCCCTCATCAATCTTTGTTACTTCCTCAAAAAACTCAATCAAGTTTGTGAGACATGATTTCCCACGCACAAAACCATGTTGACTATACCTCATCAGTCCTTGCCTTTCCAAAAACCTATACATCCAGTCCCTCAGGATTCCCTCCAACAACTTGCCCACCACCGACATCAGGCTCACTGATCTATAGTTTCCTGGCTTCTCCTTACCACCTTTACACAGTGGAACCACATTAGCCAACCTCCAGTCTTCTGGCACCTCACCTGTGACTATCGATGATACAAATATCTCACTAAGAAGCCCAGCAATCACTTCTCTAGCTTCCCACAGAGTTCTCGGGTACACCTGATCAGGTCCTGGGGATTTATCCACTTTTATGTGTTTCAAGACATCCAGCACTTCCTCCTCTGTAGTATGGACATTTTTCAAGATGTAATCCCTACAATCTACATCTGGTATATCCTTTTCCACAGTAAATACTGATGCAAAATACTCATTTAGTATCTTCCCCCATTTTCTGCGGCTCCACACAAAGGCCGCCTTGCTGATGTTTGAGGGGCCCTAATCTCTAGGAGAAAATGAGGTCTGCAGATGCTGGAGATCAGAGCTGAAAATGTGTTGCTGGAAAAGCGCAGCAGGTCTGGCAGCATCCAAGGAGCAGGAGAATCGACGTTTCAGGCATGAGCCCTTCTTCAGGGGCCCTATTCTCTCCCTAGTTACCCTTTTGGCCTTTATGTATTTGTAAAAACTCTTTAGATTCTCCTTAATTCTATTTGCTGAAGCTATCTCATATCCCCTTTTTGCCCTCCTGATTTCCCTCTTATTATACTCCTAATGCTTTCATACTCTGCTAAGGATTCATTCGATCTATCCTGTCTATACCTTACATATGTTTCCTTCTTTTTCTTAACCAAACCCTCAATTTCTTTAGTCATCCAGCATTCCCTATATCTACCAGCCTTTCCTTTCACCCTGACAGGAATATACTTTCTCTGGATTCTCGTTATCTTGTTTCTGAAGGCTTCCCATTTTCCAGCCGTCCCTTTACCTGCAAACATCTGCTCCCAATCAGCTTTCGAAAGTTCTTGTCTAATACCGTCAAAATTGGCCTTTCTCCAATTTAGAACTTCAACTTTTAGATCTGGTCTATCGTTTTCCACCATTATTTTAAATCTAATAGAATTATAATCGCTGACCCCCAACGTGCTCCCCCCCACTAACACCTCAGTCACCTGCCCTGCCTTATTTCCCAAGGGTAGGTCAAGTTTTGCACCTTCTCTGGCAGGTACATCCACATACTGAATCAGAAAATTGTCTTGTACACACTTAACAAATTCCTTTCCATCTAAACCTTTAACACTATGGCAGTCCCAGTCTATGTTTGGAAAGTTAAAATCCTCTACCATAAACACCCTATTATTCTTACAGATAGTTGAGATCTCCTTACAAATTTGTTTCTCAATTTTCCTCTGACTATTGGGGGGGGGGGCTCTATAATACAATCCCAATAAGGTTATCATCCCTTTCTTATTTCTCAGTTCCACCCAAATAACTTCCCCGGATGTATTTCCAGGAATATCCTCCCTCAGCACAGCTGTCATGCTGAAATGATTTTAATGCTGGTCAATGTTTTTCAGTTGTCTGACTTCCAGTGCTTTCACCAGTTTGTAGGGGACACCGGGTGACTGATCTACTTATTAAAAGTCTCTGACTTAGGAGCTAAAAGTCACAGCTTACAACAACTGCTGAAGAAAAGAGGAACTGTTTACTTAAACTTTAAAGTGGGTTTTGACCGCAGAGAACAGAGACAGCTTTTGTGTTGGTGGAGATCAAAGCATTTCTGTCTTGTCCTCAGTCCCAAGCTGCTCAGTTATCTGAGAACCAATAACAATGTTGGCAGACACAAGGTTTTTATCATCAATAACAGCAATTTGATTTGGTACCTCCACTCTTCTTACAATGAACCATGTCCATTTCTGGATGTAGGTTTGCTCACTGAGCTGGAAGGTTCATTTTCAGACATTTTGCCCATAGCTGTTAGTGAGTTTTGAGAAGATTTGTAGCACGAGAACTCCTAGAAGCATGGCATCCCAACCGGAACTCTATCAATACACACATTGACTTGGATCCCATTTACCACCGTCTGAGAAAAAGTACAGGAAATGACATCACCATAGGAAATGTCACCACAGGAAATGACATCACCAGCCCAAGGAAACCCAAACATATAAACAGAAAGCAGGCTACACTACTAGTGCTTCATTCGGAAGCTCACTGAAGATATTGCCTAGTACGGTGACAAAATGTCTGAAAATGAGCCTTCCAGCTCAGCAAGCAAACCTACGTCCATAAATGGACATGCTTCATTGTAATAAGAGTGGACATACCAAATCAAATTGCTGGAAGTTAAATGGAAGACCAACTGGAGAAACAGTCTGAGGACTTTGGAAAATGAGATAATAGGTACTAAAATAGTAGAAGGGATAGAAACAGAACATGCTTTCTGAGAATATACAAAGAAGGGAGAAAGAGTACAGCATGGCAGATTTGTGGAACAGTCCACCTGACCAGCACATCTGTAGAGGAGACCAAATAGGGTGCAATGGATGCAGTACATTGGTGGAGATGCAGGTAAATTTCTGATGGATGTGGAAGGATCCTTTGGGGTTGTGGTCCATCTAGTAGTATTTCCATCTGAGTATTATAATGAGATTTTACAAGTGACTCATGAAATTTCAATGGCAGGTAATATGCAGATTAAGAAAACAGGCTAAAATGTTGTCATTTTTATTGATCAGGATTATATAAATTGCCTTGCTTTTTGCCAGACATGCTATGTGTTGTGTCGTGCAGAAATCCAAACTTTCAATTAAACCTGGAGAAAGTGAGGATGGCAGATGCTAGAGATCAGAGTCGAGAGTGTGTTGCTGGGAAAGCACAGCAGGTCAGGCAGCATCCGCAAAGCAGGAGAATCGACATTGCGGGCATAAGCCCTTCATCAGGAATGAGGCTTGTGGCTGGGTGCTGAGAGATAAATGGGAGGGGGGAATATGAGACGTTCCTTTTTCAGGCATTGGGTGGTATCAGTTTGGCAGTGGAGGTGGCCCAGGACCTACATGTCCTTGATGGAGTGAGAGGGGGAGTTGAAATGTTCAGCCACAGGGCGGTGGGGTTGGTGGGTGCGGATGTCCCAGAGATCTTCTCTGAAATTATCTGCAAGATGGTGTCCTGTCTTCCCAATGTAGAGGACACCACACCAGGTGCAACGGATGACAATAGTGGAGGTACAGGTAATTTTTGATGGATGTGGAAGGATCCCGTGGGGCTTTAGACAGAGGTGAGGGGAGTGGTATGAGCACAGGTTTTGCACCTCCTGTGGTGGCAGAGAAAAGTGCCAGGAGTGGAGTGTGGACTGGTGGAGGTGCGTGGACCTGACAAGAGAGTCACGGAGGGAATGGTCTGTCCAGAATGCTGAAAGGGGTGGGGAGGGAAATATATCTTTGGTGGTGGTGTCCGTTTGGAGGTGGCAGAGTTGGTGGAAGATGATGTGATGTATGTGGAGGTTGGTGGGGTGGAAGGTGAGGTCGGGGGGGTCTGTCTTTGTTGTGTATGGAGGAGTGGGGTTCAAGGGCAGTGGTGCATGAAGTGGAGGAGATGCATTGGAGGTCATCGTCATCCACGTGGGAAGGTAAGTTGCCATCTTGGAAGGAGGCCACTTGGTACGTTCTCGGGTTGAATTGGTCATCCTGGAACAGGTGTGGCAGAAATAGAGGAATTGGGAACAAGAGGTACATTTTTACAGAGGTAGGATGGAGGAAGTGTATTCTAGGTAGCTGTGGGAGTTGGCGGACTTGTAGTAGGTGTCGGTGGTTAGTCAGTCGCTGGAGATGGAGCTGGAGAAGGGGAAGGGAGGTGTCCGAGATGGTCCAGGTGAATTTGAGGTTGAGATGGAAGGTGTTGGTAAAGTTTATGAACTGTTCAACCTCCTCGTGGGAGCACAAGGTGGTGCCGGTACAGTCATCAATGTAGCGGAGGAACAGGTTGGGGGTGGTGCCGGTGTAACTGCAGAAGATGGACTGTTCCACATACCCGACAAATAGGAAGGCATAGCTGGGTCCCATGCGGGTGCCCATGGCTACCCCTTTGGTTTGGAGGAAGTGGGAGGATTGGAAGGAGTTGTTGAGGGTGAGGACCAGTTCAGCCTGGCAGATGAGGGTGTCAGTGGAAAGGTACTGGTTGGGACAGTATTAGAGGAAGAAATGGAGGGCTTGGACACCTTCATCATGGCAGATTGATGTGTACAAGGACTGGATATCCACAGTAAAGATGAGGCGTTGGGGGCCAGGGAAGTGAAAATCTTGGAGGAGTGAAGGGCGTGGGTGGTGTCACAAACATAGGTGGGTAGTTCCTGGACTAAGTGGGATAGGATGGTGTCAAGGTAGGAAGAGATGAGTTTGGTAAGTTGACCAGGGCAGTCAGGTTTGTGAATCTTAGGAAGGAGGTCGAATCGGGCAGTGTGGGGTTCACGGACAATGAAGTTGGAGGCTGTGGATGGGAGATCCCTAGTGGTGATGAGGTTGTGGATGGTCTGGAAGATGATGGTTTGGTGATGGGAGGTGAGGTCATGATCAAAGGGGGCAGTAGGAGCAGGTATGTGCGAGTTGGCATCTGGCTTCAGCAGTATAGAGGTCAGTGCACCACGCTACTACTGCACCCCCCCCCCCCCACCTTGTCTGCGGGTTTGATGGTGAGGTTGGGGTTGGAGTGGAGGGATGCGCATTCTGAGAGCGTGAGGTTGGAGGGGGTGAAGGGGGTGGACAGATTGAGGAGGTCGATGTCACAGTGGCAGTTTGAAATGAAGGTTGAGGCCTTTACTGAGGACTAAGCGTTCATTCTCAGTGAAGGGGAGGTCTGGGGGAATGATGCACACGTGACAGGGCTGGCAGCTAGGACCTGGATTGGAGCTGGAGGCGGAGACAATTCCTTGATTGGGTGTGATTATAGGGTCAGGAGTGACGTCACCAATGGAAGTGACGCTCACAAAGGGGACAGATGGACTTATAGTGGCGTCCACAGGGAGGAAGTGACATCATGAGTGAAGTGGGCAACATTTCGGTTTGGTTCTTGGCGGGTGACATCACTGGTGGCGGAAGTCATGTCGATGATAGAGACTTTCATGTCTAGGTGAGTGATGTCTTTAGGGGCAAAAGTGGCTGCTGCAGCAGCAACTGTGGGGTTGGAAGTGACATGCAAGGTAGTGCTGGGGCGGGGGGATGAATCTAGCGGTCGGGGTAGCAGTAATCTTCCCGGCAGTTGTGGAGTTCGTTGAGTGGACAGCGATCGCGGAGGTGGTGTGGTCGGCAGTGGCTGCAGGCCATGCAGCAGGGGCGGAAGTGACGTCATCGTTCACCCCGGCAGTCATGGAAGGAGCAGCCGCATGGCTAATGGTGTCTGGGCAGTTCCAGAGACCAGGAGAAAGTTCTGGAAGGTTCAAGGAAACCCATGTACTGAGGGAAGTACATGAAAGTTTGTTTAACTTGCGTTCTTCCAAATCCAGTACCAGCTTTTTAAGAACCATTTAGCAGGGTCTAAATAGGTTGTATAAAATTCCCAACCTAAAACCAGGAATGAGAACCATTGTCATTTCATGACTCTAATGAGTCAATGTTTCCTCTAAATTTCCTGAAGCAAAGCATTTAGTAAGAAATACTGTAAAAGCTGTAGTGAAAATCTTTTTTTTAATTTATTGAAATGCAGGTTATCCATGGAAATACAATCAGACCTAGGTTAAAATTTCATGTCTCAGTTTGAAGAATTAATAACTGGTTTTGGAATCAAATAATTTATATCATCTGCTTATTACCTACAATCTCAAACTGTACCAAGATGGTCATGATGCTGGAGCCAGTGTTGGACTGGTATGGACGAACTTAAAAATCACATAACACCAGGTTATAACCTGATGTGTGATTTTTATCTTTGAAAAGATGGTATCAGATTTTGAAACTTATGTTTACATTTGAATGATTGAGAAGAAAGAATTCACATGTTAAAATGTGCTATTAGGGATGTTCCTAATGAGTTCACAGGATTTAGTCCTTTTGACATATGGACATGAGGTAAGAGGCCCATTAAATAAAATCAATAAACAAAATTCAGAAAAATCTAATTCCTCCAATCTAAGTCTTAAAGAGAAATTGATGAATGTTTGCAAGTTGACTAGAAGACATATGAAAGAACCCAACAAATAATGAAAACTAAAGCAGACAAAAAGTCCAAAATTATAACTTTTGTTGCAGAAGGTAAGGTATTATTGTTGTTGCCAGACTGTGGGAAATCATTAAAAACAAGGTTCACTGGACCTTAACAAATTGAGAAGGAACTCAATAATGTAAATTATGTAGGGGAAAGTGAGGACTACAGATGCTGCAGAGTTGAGAGTGTGGTGCTGGATAATTCTGATGAAAGGCTTTTGCCCAGAATGTCAAACCTCCTGCACCTTGGATGCTGCCTGACTTGCTGTGCTTTTCCAGCACCACTCTCTTGAATGTAAATTATGTAGTGAGCGCACAAAACAGAAGAAAAAGCCAACAACTGTGTCATGTTAACGTGCGAAAAGATATTATGATAGGGATGATGGTCAGGAGAAAAGTGTACTTACATTAGTGAAGGAAGTAAGAAATGAAATAAAAATACCAGAACAATCAGAGAATTAAATCTTAAAGGGAAATTTCAAAAGTTAACACTCCAACAATAAGAATGAAAAACCCAGTGATGCTTAAAAGGGTGGAGATTATAATGATTTATCTTCCAGAAAATTATTAAAGTGACTAACAAAGTTCCTTACAGAAATATAAATCAATCAATCAAGGCAGATTGATTCATTCTTTAATGTGGAGGATACGTTACCTATAAAGCAACACCAATATAGTCTCGATGAGGAGAGATTTGTTCAGGTGGGATAAGACATTATAGAATGGAGTCAAAGTAGCTGGAACTCATAATGAAACCAAAATTGGATGGGTTACTAAAGTATTGTATTATCATAAAGTCAACATGGCAATGAAAATGGGCTCATATCCTATATCAAGACTGGAGGATTGTATAAACAGAATGGACATGCACAGCTGGTCAAAGAAGTTGACTTTCTAAAGGGGTATTGACAAATTTATTAACGGAGCAATCTAAAGAAATATTGGCTTTTGTGACATTGGATGGACTTTGTTAGTGCAAAAACATGCCATTTGGAATGAAAAGTGCACCAACAATGTTTCAATACTTGACCAATAAAGTAATTAAAGGATTTAACTGTACTGTTTATATCAACAATTTGGTTTGTTTTAGCCAAACCAGAGAAGAGCATTTACAGAGCAACCTTGGTTATCCGAACCTTGATTATCCAAATTTCGGATTATCTGAACAAGATCTCAAGGTCCCGATGCTTGGGTAAACTGTGACAACAACAACGGCTGAGACCTGAGGGCGTAAAAATCTCCTGCTCCATCTTACAGTGTATCACTTGAAGTATGATACTCTATTTGAAACAAGATCCTCTGTTGTAAAATAATAGCTACATATTAAATAAAAGCTTAAATAAGAGAACTTACCAAGCGAGAGAAGCTGTATTTGGGGCCGTGGTGTGCCTGTAGCAAGGGGAACGCATGACACCACTGGCCACCGGGGGAACTGCAATCTGGTCTCAGGGGAACTGCAATCTGGTCTCACACCCACACCCCATGGCTATCAGTTATCTGAACATTTGATTATCTGAACAAAATACTACCTGCCCATGATGTTCTGATAATCGAGGTTGTTTTGTACACCATTTGACGTAATTGTTCAATCGAGTGCTATAAGCCAAGTTGGTTATAAATTTGGGTCAGAATAAAAAAGCCAGGTCTGAGGTAACTTATTTGGGCCATACTGTGAGGCAAATATCACTAAAAGAAGTAAAAGTACAGGCTATTTTCCCTAAGACCAAACATTATATTTTAAATTGTATTAGCATGAGTGGATTGTATTGCGTATTTGTTCTGAACATTATTGTTGATGGTGCACCATAAATTTGTCAAAACAAAAGCAAAACATCTGAACGAATGTAACAGTTCAAATTGTCTTTACGAAGTTGAAAGCTCTACATACAACAGCATCAGTGTCAGCTGTGCCAAATTATGCAAAACAAATTAAACTAGCTATTGATGCCAGTAATATTGATAAGGAGCTGCTTCACTGTAAGATGATGCAGTGAGAATTGAATGACCTGTCAGTTATTTTCAAAAACAAACTGAACACAAATGAACAGAAATATTTGACTGTGGATAAAGAGACATTAGGTTTTATATTAGTTCTACATTATCTTAAAGTTTACATTGGTAACAATATGGAAGAAACCTCCATTTATACAGACCACAATCCTTTGACCTTCTCAGAAAGGGGAATGTCATGAATTATTGCAAGCGCACATAACAAAGTTTGTGTAATGTATAAAAATGATTACTATCCAACTCATTGTATATTTAATTCCAACATCTTATTATTGTTGGAATGTTATAGAATTAGTGGTCAGAACACTTTGAAACCTCTTTTGGATCCATTTTAATTCTTCTTTGGAAAAAGGGTGATGAAACTGGGTGATTTATATATAATCCATATGCATTTTAGTATCATTTATTGCAAGTCTGGGTTTGTCTGTGTGTTTGGAGTGAACAATTAGCTTTTAAAATAAATAAAACTACAATATTTCAAGTGATAGGAAGTTACCCAGAGTTCCTAGAGAACTATTCAGAAGATTTAAGAGGATTTCTTCCTAGCTTTCATTTTCAGTCTGTGCTGGGAACTCATTTGAGAATGAAGCAAGTATCAAGTTCCAAAGTGCTGAGAAGTCTTTCAATGTAGTTAACATGTAGTAAGCAGTGTTCCAAAGGAGAGGAATTTAAAATGATGACATTTTTGTTGAATAACAAGTCATTATTAATCCCAGACTGGATTGTTGGATACAGTCAGTGGAAACAAGTTTTTAATTTAAAAAAAATAGGAATTTAAGTTGCATCAGGTACAGTTTAGCACTGGAAAGAAACTAAGTTAGGAGCATAACAATGAAGAAAGAGTTATCTACAGTTACAGCAGATAAGTTAAAAACTGTTGTTTCTATTCAATCTCATCCGCAAATGCATATGTAAGAACAGCTGACCTGTTGAGGTACCAAGTACAAATGAAGATGCAGCCTTCAGGGACAGCTGATATATTTACAGTCAATCCAGATTAAACACACAATACTTTGCATTTATTTCATGAATAATGAATTATAAATTATAAGCAGTTCAAACTAACTAAATCAGAATTACTGTTAATTTTAATACTTCCATTTACCCTGAGAAATTGATAAAGTTTTAAACGAAGGTAACTCTAGAACATTTCAATCTCTGCATGTGAGGTGGCACATACACGTTGTCAAATATCTAACTGCATATAACCACTAGAAGTAGATGCAGTGGCCTTTTTGGGAGGATGGGATTTCATCTGCATTTAGATATACAGTATAGTCATAAATGCATTCTTTAGAAGTGTATTGTTTGCCATATATCATTTACCCAAAGGAAATATTCCCATCCTCACACTTTATCTCTATTTGCACATAATACATTTGATTATATATTAATGCTTCACTTGTCATATGTAAACTGGCTGATAACTTTTTCAGACATACCAAACATTTGTTGCATTCTCCAGATAAGATATACAATAAGAACAACTTGCACAAAGAACTCATAATCTTTTCCTGTTCGATCTCCCCTGTTCAGCATTCATTAACAGCTGTATTCTGCTATAAGCACTGCCTGTACTTTACTCAAGTTGCTGTATTTCTTGTGTGAACCTCGATCATGACTATTGGTAACATCATAGCCTAAATTGATTCCCCTAACCTCAACAGGCAGGGAACTGTAGCAATCAATGAAAACAACTCCCTCCCTGCACCAATTTTCCATCTCTGAACCTATAGTGTCACGGTCAGTTATTGTGCTGCTCATTAGTTCCTGGCAACAATTAACTGAGCTGACATAAGCAGGGCATTAAGCTTTGAACTTTCCCACTCTCATGGCTTTCATTTGGATCCATCCCGAGAAGCCTTAATGTCTTCCATTTCAGTTGTCTAACTTGTGATTGATTATACAATTCAATCTCTGTATTTGTAATGATAAATTATGTAAATTTCTCTGCTGCACTATGATATACATAAAGAAGTTTTGAATTTTTTTGTTTTTGACTGTATTTTATTCATTTTGAGTAGGTGAAGGCAGTAGAATTCAATCTAATTTTCTTTCTGGTGTACAAGCTTACATAAATGACATTTATTGTGGGAAAATTCAGCCAGAACTCCTGAAGCCAATTTGGATGGTCTCACTACTGCTCCAGCTGAGCTCAGCTAACTCAAAAATCTAACCTGGGAACAACAAAGAAGTAACTGAACGGGATTGCAGGACAAATGTAAGTTTAAGACATCCAGAAAGTCTTTGAAAATTTAACAAACTAGATAATACAGAACATGATTAAGGGGCACAGAATTAGGGGAACTATAACTTCTTGCAATATAAAATAGTTCGAAGCAGAAAATAAACTGGAAGTTCAAAGTTGTTTTATTTTTCTGAGGGAGTGACAGCAGATAACTGTGCCCCATAGATTTCTGTTCCAGAGTTGTTTCTGTTAGTTTCTGTATCAATATTACATACATAATGCTAGTGCAAGAACCTGCCCAACGTTATTGATAAGCTGTTGTGATTGGTAATTCAGTCAGTAGGTAGTCATTTGAAAAGCAGCAATTACATAATGTCAACACTTCAGGCAGATTATGGTTGAACAAAAGGAAGCAGACATGGGAACAGGACAAAAACATCAGTTTTAACTTATTATTCATACAATTTGGCCCAATGACCTAATTCCATAATAATTTCTACACAACTCAATAGATGAGGAAGAATTAATACTATCTTGAGTAATCATAGAGAAACTCCCCTTCATTGACTCATGGTTCCTAGATGCTGATTTTAAGCCCATTAGTGTAATAATACCCATTATGTAACCTGAGATTGGCAAGAGGGGAGAAAGTTGGAACAAAAATTATTTGAAGAATGACCTGCTCTTATTGTGTGCATTCTCCTTAGTGCATTTTGACCTGAAATATATGACATGAAATTTAATGGTGGAGAAAAAAACATAAATTGACATTCAACAGAATACTGGACCTTTAGATTTTAGTTTCCTCCATATGTGAGCGGCGTCTGTTTCCCTCAGGTTTAGAAAAGTAAAAACAATTGGACAGAATTTGCATTCTCTTGTTTATCAAAGGTCTGCTCTCACAAATCGATCGGAATCCAACCTCTTGTAGAATATCTGTTTCATCAGTTGTTAGCAAGTCTGCTGTGAGTGTAGGATGAAGATACTTGTAATAAGTGCACTTTACAATCACTCCAAGAAAATATGATGATGATATTGCAATAAGGAGTGGGAGGGTGTAGGAGGCAGTTAAAACTGGATCTCTATAGATCCACCAAAATCCAACTAAAATCCCACAATCCACAGCCAAGAACGAGTGATAAATAATCTGTCTGATGATCGTTTTTCCCGCAGCAACGTTAAGCCAGGTGAAATACAAGATCACTGCTACTGCACCCCTGTAGAAAACTTCTTCAGGAATATTGTTCATAAAGTCCGTGCCTTGCTGGCAAGTCCAAATAAACATTGGCAGGCATATAAGAGCAAAGTGCAAGAGGACATAGTGTTTGAATATGGTTGCAAACAGGGCGATGCTACAAATCCTAGGACAGATGAGTAGCAGGTTAAAGATAAAATAAATCAGCGCAGACTTGAATTTAAGATGCATTTTGTCAGAGAGAGAGCTGCGCAGGGATTTGTGAAAGTCCAGGATGGCCCAGGCAATGGAGAGGAAAGACGCCACAATCGAGAAACCTGTGGAAATTGGAACAGTGTGAGGACAATGATAAGAAGGTTTACCACATTATTTGGACATGCCGGTGTTGGACTGGGGTGTACAAAGTTAAAAATCACACACCAGGTTAAAGTCCAACAGGTTTAATTGGAAGCACACTAGCTTTTGGAGCATCACTCCTTCAGGACTACCACCTGATGAAGGAGCGACACTCCGAAAGCTAGTGTGCTTCCAATTAAACCTGTTGGACTTTAACCTGACGATGTGTGATTTTTATCTTTGTACCACATTATTGGTTGCTTAAGCAATTTATTGAGTAGCAGAAATTCACCTTTGTGTCATTATGTCAGGAAAACCTGCCATATGTTGATTCACACAATAGCACCTTTAAGGGGATTAGGCTCATTTAACAAGACAGTAATTTATAAAATATTTGGCAACTACAACAAAATACTATGTCCAATTAAACTACTATTGTGCAGTTTCACTGTAAGTTGTCATTTCCAAATACTATTTTACTGGCCCTTAAAATGCTGTACATTTACTGAAGTTACAAATATCACAAAGATATAGAAAACATCTTCATTTCAAATCGAGTAAGAGCAAAATTATACAAGTCCAAAATGATCACTTATTTTTAACCTAATAATTTGTTTCTTGATGCTGAAAGGTGGAGGTGAAAAGGTGAATTAGCCAGGGAACCATGACCCAGTGACTCTTCTTGGAAAGCTTTGTGTATCATTTAATGAAATAAATGCAGCTGCAGGACAACAAAATCTTAACATTCAGTCCAAGAATCACTAATAAAATGAGGACTGATTTTTTTTCTTTGCAAAGAAAATGACTGTTTCTTAATGCAATCTGCAATTTCCAACTTGGGAAATTAAACAGGGATGGGATGATACTCCATACTCAAATAGCATCTTGAAACATTGGACCCAATTTTAACTCTGTTTAAGTCAATGTGTTACCAGTGAGTTAAAAATATCACCCTGTCTAAACTAATTCTGGATTCTGTCTGAAGGATCATTACTTGTAACAAGAACCAAGCTCCTGGAACAGTAACATCGATAATTGTGTGAAGTGGTAAAACGAGGGAAAGGAGACACTTTATAAAATAGTTATGAAAACTGTGGGAATGCACTCGTGGTGCTGTTCTCTAGAAAAACTAGCTTACAGCTATTTTTAAATAGCTTTGTCTGTATTTTGTTTATCAAAACAAATCTGTGTTGAACAGCTGCTGTCAGAAGCATGTATTTTTATGCAAGAGACACTTGAAAATTTAAAGTTACCATATAATTTAGTTAGCTGACCTCCTTCAAATGGAATGTGATTCCTTCACTTACTCAGTCAGTAACATGAAATAAAATATATAAATAGTAATATCTCTATTTAAGGGAGTTTCTAAACAACCTGCTCAGAGATTGTGTCATACACCTCTAGAGCAGGTGGGTCTTGAACCTAGACTTCCTAGTTTTACAGGTAGGGATACTACCACTGCATGACAAAATTTCTGTTTAACTGTGGAATCTTGAAATCTTCCCAACTGTTGTACTGTCATCAGCCACAGTAAGTGGCTAATTGGAAATCTGATCAAAGCAGAAATGGTAACATAGTTATGTTACTGGATTAGAATCCATATTCCTGGACTACTGTTCTGCAGACATGAGTTCAAATCCCACAACTACTCCCTAATGGGGAGGTGGTTGCCTAATAACCTCCAAGTCTATGTTAATGTTGTGGGAACAAGGGTTCAAATCTCACCATGGTGAAGGTTGAATACAATGTAATCCAATGGCAACCATATGACTATTATTGTAAAAATGCATTTGGTTCACCAGGGGCAGAAAATCCACTGTCCTACATATGACTGCAGATCTACAGCAATGTGCTTGTCTCTTAATTGTGCCTCTGGCCTAATGAGAAACAAAAACAGAAATTGCTGGTGTTATGGAGCAGACCAAACCCGCTGAAAATACATTTAGATAGCATAGATCCTAACCTGTTCTTATTTTAAAGTAAAGTGTAAGGTGTTGCATTCCAGATGCAATTCAGTTGGTTAAGCTATTTCACTTTAAGAAAAATACACTTTATTTTTACACTATAGTTAAAAAAAGACAAAATAAAAATAAAAGAATTAGCTTAACTGTAGCTATTAAAATGCTTAACAAAATAATATATATGATATAATAATATATATAATATTAACTACTACTAATTAACTGTTCCAATATAGTAATGTGACATAAACATATCCTGGGCAAAGGCAAATTCAGTAAAATAGATATTTTCACATGCAATTCTAGCAGCAAGACGAGAACCCCAGCTTTTACCTATAATGTAGAGAGGAATAACAGCTTCCACACCCCTGCAATTGCTGAAAGCTAAAACAAAAATTCCTAGTTTTGTGGGAGTTTGACCCCAACCATTCAGGCTGCTTCTATTGTTTCAACTTTAAAAAAGAAAGGTGGTAAAGAACTATTGACCAGTAAGCCCGACATCAGTCGTGGGCAACTATTTGAAGAGATCCTGACGGACAGGATTTACATGTATTTGGAAATGCAAGGACTAACTAGAGACAGTCAACATGGTTTTGTGAATGGAAAATCTTGTTTCACTAACTTGATTGAGTTTTTTAGAGAAGTAACAAAGAGGATTAATGAAGGTAGAGTAATGGGCATGATCTACAAGGACTTCAGTAAGGCTTTCAGCAAGGTTCCACATGATAGACTGGTTAGTAAGGTTAGATTACATAGAATACAGGAAGAATTAGTCATTTGGATACAAAACTGGCTTGAAGGTAGCAGACAGAGGGTAGTGGTGGAGAGTTGCTTTTCAGACTGGAGGCCTGTGAAAGCATTCTGCCACAAGGATCGGTGTTGGATCCACTCTTTTTGTCATTTATATAAATGATTTGGATGAGAAAATAAGAGGTATAGTGAGTAAGATGACACCAAAATTGGAGGTGTAGTGAACAGTGAAGAAAGTTATCTCGGAATACAACAGGATCTTGTATGGGCCAGAAGGACGAGGATTGGCAGATGGAGTTTAATTTAGATAAATATGAGGTGCTGTATTTTGGAAAGGCAAATCAGGGCAGGACTTATAAACTTAATGGTAAGGTTCAGAAATGATTTACAAGGATGTTGCTAAGGGTCGAGGGTTTGGGAGAAGCTGAATAGACTGTGACTATTTTCCCTGGAGTGTTGGAGCTGAGGGGCTCTTATAGAAGTTTGTAAAATCATTAGGGGCATAGAAAGCGTGAATTGCCAAGGTCCTCTCGCCAGGGTAGGGAGTTCAAAACCAGAAGGCACAGGTTTAAAGGAAGAGGAGAATGTTTTAAAAGGGACCTAAGGACCAACTTTTTCACACAAAGGCTAATGTACTGCCAGAGGAAGTGGTGAAGGCTGGTACAATTAAATCAATTAAAAGGCATCTGGATGGGTATACAGATAGGAAGGATTTAGAGGGATCCTGGCCAAATGCTGGCAAATGGGATTAGATTTTTTAGGATACTTGATTGGCATGGACAAGTTGGACCGAAGAGTCTGTTGCTATACTGGATAGCTCTATGTCTCTAAACTTGATAATGAGAAGTCATTGGAAAATAAAGAAAACTTGATTATTTGCCAACTGTGCAATTAATAACCAGTAATCAATAATTAATAAATAACCAAGTCAGTGAGATTTTTCCATTTGTGCCCTCGCTAACATCTTTCTTCTTGTGTATAAAAACACATTATATATTGTGAAACACAAGATGATATATGCATATCTCAAACAGAAGTTTATCGCCCTCCTCAGCTCCAAATTCAT
The DNA here is from genome assembly GCF_020745735.1 of Hemiscyllium ocellatum. Classification (NCBI taxonomy): domain Eukaryota; kingdom Metazoa; phylum Chordata; class Chondrichthyes; order Orectolobiformes; family Hemiscylliidae; genus Hemiscyllium; species Hemiscyllium ocellatum. The sequence goes on from NC_083430.1 coordinate 44,497,981, forward strand.
GGTAAAGAGATGTTAGTTTCCTTCTCAGCTAAAGCTGCTTTTATAGTTTTTGCTTTATAATGTATACTACTGCCCTGACATTAGAATGGAGTTCCTTGTTGAACAAAATGGTTTATTAAAGCTTTCTATCAGCTCTGCTGACTTTCTTGAATATCTGAGTGGATGAAACTTGCTGAATCAAACTAGTATTAAAAGGTGCATTTATACTAAGCTGCTGTTTAGAATAATTTATAACCTTAAATTTATTTGCATAACATAATGTTGTTGATGTGATCTTTGTTTTGCATATGATTACACTGTCTGTTGTTCTTGCTGATACACATTTGCCTTCCTTTTATAACTTTGTTTCATGCTACTGTGATTGGATGACATTGTGACCTGCTTACGACAGTAGTTAATACTTACACTGGTGCAGCTTCATTTGGTTCTTCAACATCATGATATACAGCATCAATGTGAGTTGAGGAGCACTTTCAAAAATACTCTCGAAGAGTCGTAGCATGCTGATATCACTGATCAGGTAAATAATATATTGCAGACCCACAGTGTCTCTTTCTTTGTGCATTCGGAACCCCACCTCCAGTGCTGTTATATACCTGATAGAACAAAGTGTATTTCATAAAGTAACACTATGGTGGATCTTGTACCTTCTGTTTTCATAGAATCATAGAGATGTACAGCATGGAAACAGACCCTTCGGTCCAACCCGTCCATGCCGACCAGATATCCCAACCCAATCTAGTCTCACCTGCCAGCACCCAGCCCATATCCCTCCAAACCCTTCCTACTCATATACCCATCTAAATGCTTTGTACACTTGAAGACTGCTATGGATGACAAAAGCAATTCTGCCCATCCTGAGGCATTGATCTCAAAGCCTACATTTCCTTATCACAGTATTAAACTATTTTGTATATGATTTCTGTGCATTTACCTGTACCAATAAATCTGTCCCAGGTACTGACCATATTCTGTATGAAAATTACTTTACAAGAATAATAACTTAATACATTAAAGGTGCCTTATAAATGTAAACATTTTACAACAATTTTGCAGGAACATACTAAACCAAAGTATAACACTGAGCCACACAAGGAGGTATTAGATAAGATGACCAAAAGCTTGCTCAAAGTGGAAGGTTTTAAACAGCAATCCTTCTGAATTTTCTTTTCTGCTCCCCACGCCTCCAAGACCCAGAAGTGGAAGTATATGCCACGATCAGGATGCTGACACCGATTGGTTGTTAAGTACTTGCATGGGAGCTGGTGGACCTATCGTAGTTCATAGTGATCACACATGTAGCAAGTGTTGGTTGCTTGGTAAGTCCAGCTTAGCACTGATGTGCATGAGTCTGAGCTTCGACCTGTGACATATCAGGCAGGGGAAGAGATAATTGGACACTGTGTTTCAGGAGGCAGTCACACCCTGTAGGTTAAGTACTACAAATATGGCCAGTGGTCAGAGATGAGAGGGTGCAACTATAAGTGAGGCAGATAGAGGGATCCTGAATTTAGCATTGGAGGAGCCTCAGTTCTTGATCTTGTCCAACAGGTATGAAGTACTTCTTCACTGTGTGGATAAGGCAAAGGACTGTAGGGCAGATAAGCTACTGACCACTGCCCTGTGGTATAGGAGGCCATGCAAGCATGGGGTTGCAAAAAGAACAGTAGTAACGGCAGGGAATTCTATAATTAGAGATGCAGATAGCATCCTTTATAAGCAGGATTGAGAGTCGCACATGGTGCATTGCCTGCCTTGGGCCAAGGTAAGGGATATTGTGAGTTGGCTTGAAAGGATATATGTGTGGGAGGGGCAGGATCCAGTTGTTGCAGTTCATGTTGGCACTAACAACATAAGCAAGAGTAGGCAAGGGGTCCTGTTTGGGGAACATCAGGAATTAAGAACACAATTAAAAAGAATTGGAGTGGAGTGGGAAAGAGGGGTTCCAGTTCATGGGGCACTGGCAACAGTATTAGGACAACAATGGACAGGTTGCATCTGGACCGGGATTCCAGTAGAAAGGCTAAATAAGATGGTCACAAAGTTGTAAATGAGTTGAAAGGAGGTAAGGGCTCAAGGGAGACTATTAAAATTTCCAGAACAAGTAACAGAACATAAATTACAGAAAGGGTCAGGAGACTAACTTCTGACACGGCAGATGAGTGGACAACAATGAGAAGGGGTGCACTGAATGCAAGAATGAGGGTGTTATATTTAAATGCATGCAGTATATGAAATAAGGTAAATGAGTTTATAGCATAGATTGAAATTGGCAGGTACCATGTTCGGGTATTACAGAGACATGGCTTCAAGGGGATCAGGGCAGGGAACAAAATATCTTGAGTATACGCATCCAATCAAAAGGATAGGTAAAGGCGGGAGGGTTGCCTTGTTAGTAAGAAATGAAATTAAATTGACAGAAAGAAGCAAGTATTAGTTCAGAAGTAATTGAATCTCTGTCAGTCGTGTTGAGGAACTGCAATGAAAAAGAGCTTGATATGATTTTTGCCCAGACCCTCCAGCAATAGTCATGATGTGGTGAAGAAAATAAATCACACGGTAGAAAAGGTGCAAAAGAAAGATACTAATACAATAATCATAGGTGACTTCAATATGCAGGTGGACTGGCAAAATGAGATCACAAGTGGATGCCTAGAAAAGGAATTTGTGGAATGTCTGCAAATGTTTTGCAGCTTGTGATAGAGCCGACTAAGAAACAGGCAATTCTGGATTTGGTGACATGGAATGAGGCAGACTTGATCAAGGAAATTAAGTTGAAGGAGCCTCTAGGAACCAGTGACCATAATATAATAGAATTCACCCTGCAGTTTGAGAGGGCGACACTGGGATCAGATGTAACAGTTTTACAGTTGAGTAAAGGTAACCATAAAGACATGAATGAGGAGCTGGCTAGAATTGATTGGAAGAAGAACCTAGAGGGAAGACGGTGGAGCAGCAAAGGCAGGAGTTTCGGGAGGTAATTTAGGAGACACAGCAGAAATTCATCTCAGAAAGAAGAAACGTACTAAGGGGAGGAAGAGGCAACCATAGTTGAAAAGGGAAGTCAGGGATGGCATAAAAGCAAAAGAAAAAGCATATAATATAAAAGATAAGAAAGAGGCAAGAGTGGGCATTGGACTGCTGGAGAAGTAGTAATGAGGCACAAAGAAATGGCAGAGAAACTGAATGGGTACTTTGCAACAGACTTTAGGGTGGAAAACATCAGTAGCATACTAGAATTTCAACAGAGTTTGGGACAGAGGTGAGTGTCACGACCATCACTAAGGAGAAGGTGCTGGGAAGCTTAACGGTTTGAAGCTGGATAAATCACCCAGACCAGGTGGACTACACTCCAGCATTCTGAAGGAGACAGCTGAAGAGATTAGAGAGACACTGGTGATGATTTTTCAGGAACCACTGGAGGCAGACAGGTTCTCAGAGGACTGGAAAACAGCTATTGTAAGACCTCTTAAGAAAAATCATACACCAGTTAGACTGACCTCAGTCGTCGGCAGGATTTGAGAGTCAATTATTAAGGATGAGATTGTGGAGTACTTGGAAATGCGTGGTAAAGCAGAGCTGAGTCAGATTGGTTTCGTCAAGGGGAGGCCTTTTACTTTTACAAATGCACCATGGAAAGCATTCTATCTGGATGCATAACAGCTTTGCACAGCAACTGCTCTGCCCAGGACTATAAGAAACCACAGAAACTTGTGAGCACAACTGAGACCATCATGGAAGCCAACCTCCCATCCAAGGACTTCATTTCTTTGAGAAGATGACCAAACAGGTGGATGAGGGTAAAGCAGTTGATATATATATGGATTTCAGTAAGGCGTTTGATAAGGATCCCCCTGGTAACTACTGCACAAAATACGGAGGCATAGGATTAAGGGTGATTTAGCAATTTGGTTAAGAAATTGGCTAGCTGAAAGAAGACAAAGAGTGGTGGTTGATGGGAAAAGTTCATCCTGGAGTTCAGTTACTAGTGGTGTACTGCAAGGATCTGTTTTGGGGCCACTGCTGTTTATCATTTTTATAAATGACCTGGATGAGGGAGTAGAAGGATGGGTTAGTAAATTTGCAGATGACACTAAGGTCAGTAGAGTTGTGGATAGTGCTGAAGAATGCTGTAGGTTACAGAGGAACATTGATAAGCTTTGAGAGGTGACTTAATTGAGACATTTAAGATAATCAGAGGGTTGGATAGGGTGGCCTTTTTCCTCGGATGTGATGGCTAGCACAATGGGACATAGCTTTAAATTGAGGGGTGATAGATATAGGAAGATATCAGAGGTAGTTTCTTTACTCAGACAGTAGTATGGGCATGGAACAGCCTGCCTGTGACAGTAGTAGACTCGCCAACTTTCAGGGCATTGAAATGGTCATTGGATAAACATATGGATGAAAATGGAATAGTGTAGGTTAGATGGACTGTGGTCAGCAAAGTTTTAGAAAGATTCTGAGGGACAGGATTTATGACTATTTGGAAAAGCATAGCGTGATTAAAGGCAATCAGCATGGCTTTGTGGGCGGCAGGTCATGCCTTATGAATCTTATTGACTTCTTCGAGAAGTGACAAGACAGGTCGACGAAGGTCGAGCAATGGATGTGGTGTATATGAACTTCAGCAAGGCATTTGATAAGGTTCCCCATGATGGGCTCATTCATAAAGTCAGGAAGTATGGGATACAGGGAGATTTGGCTATCTGGATTCAGAATTGATTGGCTGACAGAAGGCAGAGTGGTTGTAGATGGAGAGTATTCTGCTTGGAGGTCAGTGTTGAGTGGGGTCAAACAGGGCTCTATTCTTGGGCTCTGCTTTGTAGTTTTTATAAATGACTTGGATGAGGAGGTTGGAGGTGCCATTGATAGTATCGAGGGCTATTGCAGGCTGCAGCACAATATAGACAGGATGCAGAGCCGGGCTGAGAAATGGCAAATGGAGTTCAACCTGGATAAATGCAAAGTGATGCATTTTGGAAGGTCGAACTCGAATGCTGAATATAGGATTAAAGACAGGATTCTTGGCAGTGTGGAGGAACAGAGGGATTTTGGTGTTCGAGTACATAGATCCCTGAAAGTTGCCACCCAAGTAGATAGGGTTACTAAGAAAGCATATGGTGTTTTGGCTTTCATGAACAGGGGGATCGAGTTTAAGAGCCATGCAGTTTTTCTACAGTTCTACAAGTCCCTGGTGAGGCCACACTTGGAATATTGTGTCCAGTTCTGGTCTCCCTACTGTAGGAAAGATACAGAAGTTTAGGAAAGGATGCAAAGAAGGTTTACCAGAATGCTGCCTGGACTGGAGGGCTTGTCTTATGAAGAGACGTTAACTAAACTGGGACTTTTCTCTCTGGAGAGAAGGAGGAAGAGAGGTGACCTGACCAAGGTATACAAAGTAATGAGAAGCATCGATAGAGTCAGTAGGCAGAAACTTATCTCCAGGGTAGGATTGATTGGCATGAAGGGTCATAGTTTTAAGATGTTAGGAGAAAGGTATAGAAGGGACGTCAGAGGAAGGTTCATTATGCAGAGAGTTCTGAATGCATGGAATGTGTTGCCAGCAGTGGTGGTAGAAGCAGAGTCATTAGGGACATTTAAGTGACTGCTGGACATGCACATGGATAACAGTGAATTGAGGGGTGCGTAGGATAAGTCATTTTATTTTACATTAGGATTAATGCCCGGCACAACTTCATGGGCCAAAGGGCCTGTTCTGTGCTGTACTTTTCTAAGTTCTATGACTTCAGATTGATTTCGCAGGTCAGCGCAATATCGAAGGGCCTGTACTGCATCGCAATGTTCCATGTTCTATTTACACTTCTTGTTGCTGCGGAAAGGCTGCCACTATCATCAAAAACACCTACCATCCTAGCAATGCTCTCTTCCACTTCTTCTGTCAGGCAGAAGATACAGAAGCTTGAACATACACACCTACTGATTCATGAACAGCTTCTTGCTGTTATTAGACTAATGAATGGACCTCCCTAACTTCACATAATGTAGATCTTGTTAATGTTGATCTTGTTTGGCACAGCTCCTGTGCAGTTTAACCTTGTATGCTTCACTCTGTCTAAGTACACTATGATCTGTATGTCCTTGTTTGCTATGATCTGCCTGTACTGCTCACAAAACAAAACTTTTCACTGTACTTAGGTATATGTGACTACAATAAATCAAATCAAATCAAAGTCACGCCTAACTAATCAATTAGAATTTTTTGACAAAGTAACGAGCAAGTTAGATAATGCATGTGGATGTGATCAATTTGGAATTCCAGAATGCCTTTGACAGGAGGCTGCTAAATAAGGTAAGAGCCCATGATGTTAGGAAATGGGTAGAGGATTGGCTGACTGGCTGAAGACTGAGAATGGATATAAAGGGGTCTTTTTAGGATGGCAGCTGATGACTATTCAAGGTCAGTATTGGGTCCAGAACTGTTCACATTATATATTAATCATCCGGATGAAGGAACTCAGGGCCTTGTTGCTAAGTTTGCAGATGACACAAAGATAGGTGGAAGAACGGGTCTTGTTGATTAAACAGAAAGGCTGCAGAAGGAGTTGGCCAAGAGCGGAGAATGGGCAAAGAAGTGGCAGATGGAATACAATGTGGGAAAATGTGAGGTTATGCACTTTGGCGGGAAGAATAGAGGCATAAACTATTTCCTAAATGGGGAAAGACATTAGAAATCTGAAGTACAAAGGGATTATCTGAAGGAGAACATGCAGGTTCAGTTGGCAGTGTTAGAATTCATTTTGAGAGGGCGAGAATAAAAGATGCAATCGAAACTGTATTAGGCCCTGGTCAGACTGAATTTAGAATATTGGGTCCCATATCTAAGGCAGGATAGGGCCTTGGAAAGGATTCCAAGGAGGTTTATAAGAATGACCTTGGGAATGATGGCTTTGTCATGAAGAGTGATTGAGGACTCTGGGTATGAACTTGATGAGTTTCGGAGGATGAGGGGAGGATCTCACTGAAACTTATAAAACACTGAGAGGCCTGGATAGAATATACGTGGAGAAGATGTTTACACCAGTAGGAGAGGCAAGGACTTGAGGCCACCTCCTCATAATGAAGGAATTTCTTCAGCCAGACAGTAGTGAATCTGTGGAGACCAAGTTTTCTGGGGGGTGTATTTAAGAAAGAGGTAGATTGGTTCGTGATTATTGAGGAGTCGGGGGTTATAGGGAGAATCAGGAGAATAGGGTTGAGAAACATATCGACCATGATTGAATAGCAGAGCAGATACAATGGGTCAAATGGCCTAATTCTGCTCCCAGGTCATATGGACAGGGTTGCTATGACACACCTTTGCAGCAGGTGAGACTTGAACCCAGGCATCCTGACAGAGTAGCACTGCATTACCCTGCAAGAGACCCCCAAAATGGCAATTAGGATTATTTTAAGGAACTTGTTCAGATACACCATGACACACCTCTTGTGGCTGCCAGGTATACCACAGGACTCCTCGGGTGTAAACATCCAGGGATGTCACATTCACTGTGGCTGAGCCAGTGTCTCAGTATTCCAGCCCCATGGGAAGCTGACAGAAGTGCACTCCAACTGCTACTGCTGCATCAAAGGTAATGGAAATCTTACAAAGACTATTGGTTACAGCAGGGAACTCGCCAGGGACTAGAACAAATTTGTGACCACCCAATTCTTCTTGGTCCCTCTGAGCGGGACAGCCAGATGTCCTTCAGTGGGTCTCAAATCTTCCATCCACCCCAGCTCCCCTCTTTCTGCTTCTCAAATCCTGTCTTTCACCATATCTCGCTTTCTCCCTGTCCTGTTCGTATTTCACCGCTGTTCAGCTTTTTTTTCTCTTTCTTTCTCCTTCATCTTTTTGCAACATTTTACTGCTCCTCTAAGAAGCAGCCATATCTGCTCTGTCATGAGGTTCCTCCGTCCTATCCATTACTGACCTGACCAGGAATCCCAGCTGCAGTCCGTGTAATAGCCCCAGGGCACCATCCCCGACCGTGGTCTTGAAGGACGGAAGGAGTCCGGAACTGGAAAGGCTCTTCAACTGCTCCCGATCCCCGGCAAACCAGCACCAGCTGAACATCTGAACGACCACCGAGCAAAACAGCACCACAAGTAGCACGGCACCAGCCCAGAAATAATCTCCTGCCTCGAAGAAAGAGGCCACCACCCAGACATCAGTCCCCAGATCGAAGAGAAAAGTGGCCAGCCCGAGGCAGATGAAGATCAGATCGTGCAGCGAGAATCGAAGTTCATCGCCCGAGCCCATCGATGCAACAAAAGAGAGTGGAGGACTCGGTCGCTTACTTTAGAACTGATCGCTTACTTGAAACTTCGAAACTTTTGGTTCCGCTTTGGGTTGTTGCTGCTGTCGACTCAATCCTCATCTTCAGCGAGGCATACTGTTTCATTTTACTGAAGTCTAGCTGCGTTCAATTGTAAGGTTTCAAAGGATTTTTAATTCCTGACACTGTAGTGTTACTTTTTTAAAAAACAAGCAAATATGGGGAGGAAATGAAACCAGGCAAGAGGGAACAAAACTTGTAATATAATATTTTTCAGTGGCACCCTCTAGTGTTTCTTCCCTCAGTCCACGTCAGATTCTTGCTCTGACGCTGGTTGATCTCACTAAACTAGAGAGAAAATACTATGGATGCAGATCATCAGAATTTTTGTTTATTTACTGGAAATGGATATAAAGAGCTGGCATATACTCTGTGAAAATTGCATCTAATTAGTATGTCAGTGTTAAACCTGCAGGTTTTCCATTTAGTGTCTGGGAATGTCAAATCATACTAACTAAAAATTAGAGCCAAAATAACCTTCCATGTTCTTTTTCTTGGGTGTGGTAAATGGGATCCGTCAATGTGTTTGTTCATAGTCGCCACCTCCTGAGAAAAAGAGGAGGAAATGACATCACCATACGAAATGATGTCACCACAGGAAATGACATCACCAACTCAAGGAAACTCAAGCATATAAATAGAAATTGGGCTACACAACCAGTGCTCATTTGGAGGCTCACTGAAGATGTTACTTAGTATGGTAATGAAACATCTGAAAATGAACCTCCCAGCTCAGTGAGCAAACTCACATCCATCCACTTATAGAAGGGGGAAGCTATGACCTAGGTATCAGAGTTTAGAGATGAGTTTGTTTTAAATTATGGTGTTGAAGGCAGAACTGTAGTCAATACATAGGATCATAACATTTTTTGAGAGGTGTCTTAGGCTGTGATGCTAAGTGAGACCGGGTGTTCTCCCGCCAACTATTTTATATTTCAAATTAGAAAATGGATCTGGTGGTCAGGCTACAAGTGTGGATTTAGGTGTGGGGGAACAGGAGTCCCTCTTCAGGGTGGTTTACTATCGCACCCAGGGCCCTTTAACCCTGCCAGGATTGGTGGTTTCCCCAATCGGGCTGCCAGGAGTTTATCTTCAGGCAGCTAAAATGTCCAACACTCTGTTTCTCTTTATTGGTCACTGGTGGCTCTCACCAAATTGTGTCAGCCTTCATGGGAGGTCATTGGGAAGTCAGGCCTGCTGGCTTATCCCATTACCCTACTTCTGCAAAAATAGCTGAAAGGGACTCTGGTCAGCGAGAATAATTCTCACTCTCACCCACCTCCAGTCTTGGCCTCAATCCAGCCCTGAATTTCCAGTTTTGTTTTACACCAGTATTTGCTGATTTAGTTTATCACCGATGTAGGCTGAAGGGAAATTGGGTTTTTACTCTTCAGAAAATGTAGGTCTCCTCGAGGGCTCAGTGACTGACTTCTTTTTGTCTTGATAGGTGACCTATTTTTAAAACTTCTGTTGGAATAATTTATTTATGTGAACCATGCATTATGTTACTGGAACTGTTTTCAGTAGCTAAAACAATATTGGGAATTTGACTTCTATTTAAGGATCTTTTAAATTCATTTTGATTGCCTTTAGAATATTTGTTGCGGGGGTGCAAAGCCTTGATGTTGTTTTATTATCAATAAAAGTAAAAAGTTAGGGCCCAAAAATTAAAGTTTATTGGAAAAATATCTGTCTTTCTTTTGTATCATAAATGGATGTAAATGTGCTCATGTTCCAACAGAAAAATATATTTCCATGTTGGCAAGTGTCATGTTAACAAATGAAATCTGTAGTTAAAGAAGTACATGTCATTTTGAAGCATAGATGATTTTAAAGCTTTTTGACAAAACATTTTTCAAAGATGTTTTAATATTTTCAATTAATTGTATATATTATATGCAGTGTATCCATCTTGTAAACAGCATGTTATCAAAACCTTTCAGATAAACTTTATTTTGTACATTTTTGTTTTCGAATGTATCGTCATATCATAATGCTTGCAAAGGCCATTCTGTGACCCTTAGTCAGATACAGATCCAACATTCCAAATTTGGCTGGCAAAACTGTATGATGCTGCATTTAATTGAAAACTGTTCTTCGTCCCAGTATCCACTCTTGCCTCTCCTCAGGATATTTGTATGTATGTCACCAGATTTCCTCACTTCTATAATACTACTGATAATAGGGTGGGGTTGGTTGAGTAAAAATTAAACACATGAGAGATTAGGTTTTTTTTAGGGGTGACTCTGTTTGCTAATTATTGCTGTGTTGAGTTCCATTCACAATCTTAGTGAGAAAGCAGCCAATGTCAGCCTCTGGCAAGACAATAACTTTGAGATTTAGGTTAACAATTAGGTATTGGGCATATGAATAACACAAGATACAACCTCTAACTTTCATACCTGTGTTTTTCATCATCAACATTTCAGAGTGATCAGTGACCAAGAGGTTTAACTGGACAATGTGAATAGGATACAATCTGGATATTTCACCATGCTGCTACTTTCTCTTGTTCTCAGAATTTGGGCACATTGGCTAGCATTTATTGCCTATCCCTAATTGCCCTTCAGAAGGTACAGTGAACCACTTAGTTGAATTGCAGCAGTCCCTGGCGTGTAAGGAGATTAGGAGATTAGACTTACAGTGTGGAAACAGGCCCTTCGGCCCAACAAGTCCACACCGACCCGCCGAAGCGCAACCCACCCATACCCCTACATTTACCCCTTACTTAACACTACGGGCAATTTAGCTTGGCCAATTCACCTGACCCGCACATCTTTGGACTGTGGGAGGAAACCGGAGCACCCGGAGGAAACCCACGCAGACACGGGGAGAACGTGCAAACTCCACACAGTCAGTCGCCTGAGTCGGGAATTGAACCCGGGTCTACAGGCGCTGTGAGGCAGCAGTGCTAACCACTGTGCCACCGTGCCGCCCACTAAGGGCATCTGCTAGAGAGGGAGTTCTAGGATTTTAAGAAATGGTGAAGGAACACTAATGTAATTTCAAGTCAGGATGATGTGTGATTTAGTGGACTGCTTGCAGGTGGTAGTGTTCCCATGCTTCTGCTACTCTTGTCCTACTAGGTCGTAGAAGTTGCAGATTTGGCAGCTGTTACTAAAGGAGCCTTGGTGAGTTAGTGCAGTGCATCTTGTAGATGGCAATATACTGCTGCTACTTTACATCAGTGGAGAGAGTGAGTGTTGAAGATTGTAGCTGGGTGCCAATCAAATGAACTGCTTTATCCTGGATTGTGTAGAGCTTCAGGAGTACTGTTGAAACTACATCCATCCAATTAAGTGAAGAGTCTTCCATCCCGCTAATGACTTGTGCCTTGCTGATGATGGACAAAAGTCAAGTTATTTTCTGCAGAATTTATTTCACTGGTCTAATTTAGTGTGGGGTCAATATTATACTCCAGAATGTTTATCGGGTAATGTTTTTAAGGGGTCAGGTTATTCAATCTGCCTTTTTAGCAATTTCATCTGTAGATGAATAGTAATTCAGGCAGTTGATGATTTCTCCAAAATAATCGAAGGTAGAAGACAGAGGGTGGTGGTGTAGGGTTGCTTTTCAAACTTGGAGGCCTGTAACAGTGGAATGCTACAAGGATCGATGCTGAGTTCACTGTTTTTCGTCATTTATGTAACTGATTTGGATGTAAACAAAGGAGATATAGTCAGTAAGTTTGCACATGACACCAAAATTGGAAGTGTAGTGGACAGCAGAAAAGGTTACTCCAGAGTACAATGGGATCTTGATCAGATATACCAGTGGGCCAAGGAGCAATAGGTGGAGTTTAATTTATATAAGCAAGAGGTGCTGCATTTTGGAAAGGCAAATCAGGGCAGAACTTATACACTTAGTGATAAGGTCTTGGGGAGTGATTCTGAATAAAGAGACCTTGAAGTGCAGGTTCATAGTTCCTTGAAAATGGAGTCGCACATAGACAGGATAGTGAAGAAGGTGGTTGGTATGTGTACCTTTATTGATCAGTGCATTGAGTACAGGAGTTGGGAGATCATGTTGTGGCTATATAGGACATTGTTTAGGCCTTTACTGCAATAATGAGTGAAATTCTGGTCTCCCTGCTTAGGAAGGATGTTGGGGAACTTGAAAGTGTTCAGAAAAGGTTTGCAAGGATATTGCTGGGGTTGGAGGGTTTGAGTTATAGGGAGAGGCTGAATAGACTCTCGCTACTTTCCCTGAATTGTCAGAGGCTGAGGTTATAGAGGTTTATAAAATCATAAGAGGCATGGATAGGATAAATTGACAAGGTCTTTTCATTGGGATGCAGGCGTCCAAAACTTGAGGGCATAGGTTTAAGGTGAGGGGAGAAAATTTAAAAGGGATCTACGGGGCAACCTTTTCATGCAAAGGGTGGTGGTGCATGTATGGAATGAGCTGCCAGAGGAGGCTGGTACAATTACAACATTTAAAAGACTTCTGAATGAGTTTATGAATAAGAAGGGTTTAGAGGGATATGGGCCAAATCCTGGAAAATGGGATGAGGTTTATTTAGAATATTTGGTCAGCATGGACGAGTTGGAGGGAAGGCTCGCTTCTGTGCTGTATATCTAAATAAAAACCAATTGCTATGCACCCCCTGGATATTTAGAACTCAAACACTGGAGCCAGTGTGTTCAAAATGGCATATTTAAGAGTCAAAGAGCAGCAAGAGATGAACAGTGACACTTATTTGGCCAGTGCCATCTCACGAAAAAAAAGAGAAAAATAAATCTGAGCTGCTCATGTTTAAATCTGATCTCAGTCTGGAATGAGGGGCATCATCTCGATGTGTCGTCAACTACTTAAGACTGAGAAGAGAAATCACTTCCCTCAGAGAAAATTGAGAATCTTTGAAATTCTTAATTCGAAAGTGCTTTGGATACTTTGCTCTTAATGCATGCAGGATAAAATTGATGGATGTATATGGATAGGGAGGGAATGTGGAATCAAAACCAAGATTAGGATTTCATAACTTAGATTTAATCCTGTTCGCTACCTTTCGATCGGATGATATTGTCACTTTTGACCTCGTCATTTGACGATTTGGCATCTCTTTAGCAGAAAGACATTCATCTAATGCTTATTTGGTACTTAATAAAAACCAAATAATTGAGAATGCTGGAAATCAGAAACAAAAACAGAAATTGCTCGAAAACTCAGCAGTATTGGAAGTAGTTGTGAACTGTTCTGAAGAAGAGTTACTGGACCCAAAATGTTGACTCTGCTTTCTCTCTGCTGCCAAACCTACTGAGCTTTCTAGAAATTTCTGTTTTTGTTCCTATTTTGTACTTCTTTGCTTCACCCATCATACCCTTACTTTACTGTAAAGTATATCCTCTATTGCCTTGAATAGGATGACTCAGCATCCATGTGATGAGTTAACCACCAGCATTGGTAACATTCCAGTCACAAACTGACAATGTACAGCAGCGATGTGTAACTCGAACATAAGTTTCAAGGCATTGATTAACATTCAAGTTCTTTACACTTACTCCAGCAAAATCTATTCTGAACCTGAAGTCATTACAGATGTTTGGAGATTTCTAGGCAGTTTGTGGAGTAACTGTGAGAAATAGCATAGGCAATTTACCAGAATGGTTCCATAAATGAGAGATTTGAGTTGCAAGATTAGGTTGGAAAAGTTCAGATTGTCTTCTTCGGACAATGAAGATTGTAGAGTGATCTGTTAGAAATGTTCCAGATTATGACCAGTTTACAAAGAAAGGTGGTTGCCAGTAGTTACTAGAGGACTCTGCTTTTAGATTTTAGAGAGCTACAGTTGTTTGTGAGGAATAACTTTTGAATTTTTCTTTGTTACAGAACCGTATTGGTAGGCTTAAAAATTATGTTTTTAACAGACCATCAAAGAATTGTTAAGGGTTATTTGGACATGACAATGAGCAACTGAAATAAAGTGAGAAAATACTAGAAAACAGGTCCAGTGTGATCACAGGAGTATCAACGTTTCGGGCAGAAGCCCTTCATAACCATTCCTGATGAAGGGCTTATGCCTGAAACTTCAATTCACCTGCTCCTCAGTTGCTGCCTGACCTCTTGTGCTTTTCCAGCACCACACTGTTGACTCTGATCTCCAGCATCTGCAGTCCTCACTTTCTTCCAGTGTAATCACAGCCTGTTTTGACTGAAGAATAATTATGTGGTACAAACTTGTCAGTGGGAACTGTCTTGAAGAGCTGTTAAACAGGGCTACCTGGACATGTTGTTTCAGCAGAATAGAATTCTGGAAAAGTCCTGAAAGTATCATGGGATGATGATACAAAATGTAATCGTGGATTCACAATAGTGTTCACGTTAGGGACTTTGCCCTATTCAGGAGATTCATCATGGACCAAGATTGTGAATAGCGCCAAGAACCTTGAGTTCTCCAGGCCAGCCATCATAAAGTGGGCAGGGAGCAATGAGCCTTATTGTTCATCATGTCTGAAGTCGCTTCAGCACTCATTAGTTGGCATGTGTTTCTAATATATTCATCACTGCTTAATATATATTATTTATAAAACCACTAATGAACTTGTTAATTAACATCATCCTACTGAACCCATGGTCAAAACAGGACAAGAGCAAATGCAAAACACTTACTGGCTATGAGAAAAATTGGAATGGAGCCAATTACTTTTGAAAAGACATTTGTGGACTTGAGGGAAATAGGCCTGCAGGGTTACCAGGATAGAACAGGGGAATGAGAGTGACTGAATTTCTCTGTAGATAGCCAACATGCTCTTAATGAGATGAATTGTCATTGTCAGTGCTGTAATGATTCCGACGCCATTTACATATTTTCTAATCAACCTGTTTAGATATTATTACACATTTGTGGATCAGATAGGACTGGAACCCAGACCTCCTGTTTCAAAGGTAGGAACACTGCCACTACACCATTAGAGTCACTAGATCAAAGGTAGATATTTTCTAATCAAACTGGTACAGAAATATTATTAAACATCTCCGGAGCTGGTAAGATTTAAATCCAGACCTCCTGGTTTAGAAGGACACTCCCACTGGCTCACAAGGGTCATCCCAGGCTCACACTTTGTTTTTAAATTTGTTTTTCTAATCAATCTGTCTAGAGATGTTATTAAACACCTCTGGAGCAGGTGGGACTTGAACCAAGGCCTACCAGGTGTAGGGGTAGCACTATCACTGCACCACAGACCACCCCCCCTCTAGATCACAATTAATGCCATGAAATTGGTTGTTTTTACATGTATGCATGGAGATTATTTTCAACATGGAATGGCTGCGTAGATGCAAGTTAGTTGCATTTCTTCTCTTCTCGATTACCTTTAGCTGCATAATTGTGCACAAAGTTGAAAGGAATAAAAGGGTTGGTTGAGTTTAACAAAGACCCAATCCAGATCAATCATACATGCAGCATAATTATAGTAAGTCAGCGATTATCTGTTAAAACAATGTCTATGATTTTCATACTTTGCCACATTTCTACAGACCTGGTATATGCTAGAATTGGAGGAGCACAATGGAAAGCAACAGAAAAGAAATAATAGGCACTCGTGCAGTAAGAGCCGAAGACGAGCTCTCTCTTTTCACACATTCTTCATATTTAGCAAAGTCAACTTCCTTGATTGCACAAATCTGATCAATTCTGCAGTTCATGTCACATTTAGTTAAATCATAGTTTACTGAATTAAGTTTATAATATTTTTGTAGATAGTCGTTTTCATGGTATAACTTATCCAGTACTGTTTGCATTGACTTAACTGTACCATCTGGAACTTTAAATGCCTCTGTTAAACGATATTCCAATTGCCACAGTGGAGCTATTGCATTCGCATAGCTTAAATTGAAGAAATATGTCACTACATCCTAAAGAAAAATCAATAGTTATTACCAATAGTTGTGGTAAACATGCCATGAATTAATGACATCATCATTAATCAATTACAGCAGGAGGCTAAAGATCATAAATAATTAAAAAGTTGACGATGTGGGATTTCCAAGCGTTTCGACAGTGAGTAGTCAGTATTTGTTGTCATTGCCCTTCTGAGTTGAATTGCAATTTTGGATTTAGTATAAACAAAAATCACAGAGTTGTGAAATACTTGTAGTACAGAAGGGAGGCCACTCAGCAGGTCATGTCAGTACCGGCTGTAAACACTTCCACATGTTTCCCTGAGTTCTGCAATTTTTTTTTCTCTTCTGTCAATTATCTAGTTTCCTTTGAAAGCATCAATTAAAATCTGTCTTCACCAAACGCTCAGGAAGAGTGCTGCTAAAAATGTTTTTCTTTATACGACCATTGCTTCTTTTGTTAATCACCTAAATCATTTCATCTGTTCCTTGACGCTTCCACTAATAGGAACAGCTTCTCTTGCTCTACTCTGTTTAGACCTTTCAAGTCTGACACTTCTATCAATTCTCTTCTCAACCCAGAATCCAGGCAATGACTAAGTGATGACCTATTTTCATTATTACCTAGATAGAGACAAAAACAGATTCATTCAATATTATTACTAAGCATTCAGTTCAGTCTTTTTTTAAGATTAGATTTTTTTTAGATTACTTATAGTGTGGAAACAGGCCCTTCGGCCCAACAAGTCCACACTGACCCTCCGAAGAGCAACCCACCCAGACCTATTCCCCTACATTTACCCCTTCGCCTCACACTACGGGCAATTTAGCATGGCCAATTCACCTAACCTGCACATTTTTGGACTGTGGGAGGAAACCGGAGCACCCGGAGGAAACCCACGCAGACACGGGGAGAATGTGCAAACTCCACACAGACAGTTGCCTGAGGCAGGAAATGAAAATGGATCTCCGGCACTGTGAGGCAGCAGTGCTAACTACTGTGCCACCCTAAATCATGTTAGGAACTCTGGAGTTGTGATGTATCAGCATTGAATTGGCCAACAAGAGTTTCACTGGTCACAGGCAAAGTTGGAAAAAGTTTACCGAAAAGTAAAGGCAAGGCTGTGTAGATCTGGGCATGCATTGCTCAATTTTTGAATTCCTGTTGTATAAATGAGGTATGCCATTTATCCCACTCTCATTGAGGCACTGTCTGTTGAATAATTCCAGATGTGCTGACATGTACTTTGCATAAGAGACCTTTCTTCATGTGGGTATATATTCTGCTACTCCTCAATGGAATGCATCACATTCAACATGCAAATCCTTTCTGTAACCAAACAACCACTTGACAACATTCGGAGCTGACACTTCAACTTAATTTTTTCCTTTTCCCTAACTGCGGCATACTGTAACATTTCAACTAGTGTTCCAGTTAACTCCCTATAGACAAGGAACAACATTTGGGACCTATTGCTCTGAAATACATGATAGCTAAAAGTATGGCACTTTTACTTGCTAGAAAACAAGAACAGAGGAAGCATTTAAAGTGTATCAACAAAATTATGAAGTGCTGAGATTTTAAATCACAGGGCAAACTTACCTGGACTTCCAATGTATTTGTGTCATACTCAAATACCCGAATCGCTGGGTTATTAGCTCCATTCTCCACACCAGGCAGTGTTGTTTTCCATGGAGTAATGCCAGGTGTAATAAACATAACTCCTATGGGAGAACCTGGTAGAAACATTAGAAGATATCTATTTGACTCTTGCTTTTTGTTTTCCAGTTGAGATATACGTGGTCCGTGGTCACAATATTCTGCAATGGTATTCAAAAATGAAGCTACTCTAAAAATTCTTCTGGCACCCTGTCTGTCTCAAAGTCTTGGTGATCATAAACCCTGTCCTTGATGGTCTACACAGATTCTTGTCCTCCTTATTTTGTAAATGACATTAGTCAAACACCACTAACTTCATTAGCAAGGACAGTATTGTCAAACTAGTCGACCTATGCCTTACCACACACTTCACCTTCAAGAACAAAACCTACGGACAAACCAAAGGAACACCCATGGGATTTCTGATATCAGGGTTCTTAGCAGAGGTAGTAATGCAGAGACTCGAACAAACAGCTCTGCCAACCATCCAACCCAAACGTTGGATCTGCTAAGTGGATGACACCTTTGTCAACACTAAATGAAACAAATTAGATGAAACCTTCAAGACCTTACTGGCATAAAAATTCACTAGAGAAGAGGAAAGCAACAACAAACTGCCATTTCTTGATGTCACAGTACAGCGAACAGCTAATGGGGAACTTCAAACCAGCGACTACAGGAAAACAACACATACGGACCAAATACTGAACTCCAGAAGCAATCATCCCAACAACCACAAACGAAGCTTCATCAGAACATTATTTCAATGAGCCCCCACACATTGCAGCACAGAGGAACAATGAAGAGCAGAGAAAAATCACCTATGCTGTGTATTCAAAAAGAATGGGTACCCAATGAACACAGTCCACCGATTTCTCAGCAACAAACCTAAACAAGCAGACAAAACACGTCCAAAAACCCTAGCCACTCTCCCCTACCTCAAAGACATCTTGGAAATGACTGCCAGATTACTCAGACCCCTTGGCATCATGGTAGCCCACAAACCCACCAACACACTAAAACAGCAGTTAATGAACGTGAGACCCTGTATAGACAACAAGCAAAGCTAATACCATTTGCAAAATACCATGCAAGAACTGTAACAAACACTACATTGGTCAAACAGGCAGAAAACTAGCCTCCAGCAGACATGAACATTAACTGGCCACAAAACGACATGACTCTCTCTCACTAGTATCCTTACATACAGATAAGGAAGGACACCATTTCGACTGGGACAACACATCCATTCTTGGACAAGCCAAACAGAGACATGCATGAGAATTCCTAGAAGCATGGCATTCCAACCGAAACTCTATCAACAGACCCATTGACTTGGATCCCATTTACCACCCCCTGAGAAAAAGAACAGGAAATGCCATCACCACGGGAAATTATATCACCAACCTAAAGAAACCCAAACATACAAATAAGAAAGCAGGAATTATCAGTAGTGCTTCACCCAGAGGCCCACTGAAGAAGTTACCTAGTAGGGTGACAAAACGTCTGGAAATGAACCTTCCAGCTCAGCGAGCAAACCTACATTCAGCTTTACATCTCGGCTCTTGTTTTCTAGTCTTCTTAAAGTGAATAATAACATTGAATTTGCCTCCTAACTGCTAACTGAACCTGCATATTAACTTTAAAAGAGCCCTGAACTAGGGCCCCTTTGTGCTTCATATTTCTGAAGCTATCCCACACTTATAAAACAATGCATACCTCTATTCTTTCCACCAAAATGGTTAACCTCATATTTTCCATCTGCCATTGTATTCCATCTGGCATTTCTTTGCCCACTGTCCTATCTGTTAAAGTCCTTCTGCAGCCTCTCCACTTCTTCAACCCTACCTGCCCCTCCACCTTTCTTTGAGCCATCGGCAAACTTAGCAACAACGCCCTCAGTTCCTTCATCCTGATTGTTAATCTATAAAGTAAATAGTTGTGGTCCAAAACTGACCCCTGCAATAATCTCACAAGTCACCAGTACCATCCTGGGAAAGATCTCTTTATTCCCCACTCCTCTTTCCACCAGTCAGCCAATTCTCTATACATGGCAGTCCTTTACTCCTAACACAATGTGTTCTTATCTTATTTAGCAACCTCTGTATAGCACCTTGTCAAAGGCCTTCTGGAAATCTAAATAGATCACATTCACTGCCTCTTCTTTGTATAACTTGCTCATTACCTTCTCATGAGGTAAAAGGAATTCTAACAGATTTGTTAGGCATGACCTCCCCATGTTGAAGCTATACTGACTCAATTCTGTTTTACCATCCGCTTCCAAATATCCGGCAATTGCATCCTTAATAATGGACTGTAAAATCTTATCAACAACAAAGGTCAGGATAATCAGCCTATGGTTTCATGTCCTGCCATCACCCTTCCTTAATGAATGGGGGAGCAGGATTGAAGAGTCAAGTAACCTACTGTCCTTCATTTCTTTGTTCGGACGCTCATATGAAAATCTCTTCAAAACCCCACCTCTCCCCACCTTGTAATCTTTTCAACAAACTTATGTTTCCTAATCGTTCCTATGGTTCTCCATGCATCCTCTATAATCATCCTATTCCCCCATCCATCCCCCAAACCCCTTTGCCCCAACATTGCTAATAATTTAGTCACTTCAGCTCCATCCTTTGGGACATTCTTTTTATACTCTACTGTACTTCTACTTTATCCTTTTAAAAACCTTCTCAAAATCCATTTCTGTGATGTAGTCCTCATTTACCTGTCCTAATCTTTACTCATAGCCTAATATTCATTCTTGCTACTTCCTGTAAAGTGCCATGGGCCAGTTGAAAGGTTAGGGGCCATAGATAAATACATGTGGTGTTGTGGTAGTATCCCTGCCTCTAGGTCAGAAGATCCAGCTTCAAGTCCCATCTGCCATGGAGGTTTGTGCCATAACGCATCCAAACAGGTGTTTAAAAAGATGTCGTTTACACTGGTTCCAATGCGTGCACACAAACATATGTCTGGTATTTAAAGGAAAAAAATTATGCTGAAAAGATCAAAGGTACATTAACCCTTATCGGCTCAAAATCCTGAAACCTACTAAAATGACAATGTAACATTACGATGATCAAGAGTGGAAATGTTATTTCTAAACGATAATTTAGTGAGTACACCAAAGCTACATTTGGAAATCCTATGCAAGTCTTAAACTAACTCCACTGAGGCTAGTATCCTGTCACCAAGTCATCCTTTATTTGCATTTGGAGAGTCCTTGACACTAATCTCGCTTCCTCAGAGCTGGCTCTCAGAGTGAATAGAACTTCTGATACTTCTGTTTTTTTTCCCTCTTCTCTTTAAAATGCAGAGTTCTTCACTCCTCAACACTGGTCCAGCTCCCTCAGAGCCAGCTCTCAGAATGAACAGAACCCCTGACCTTCCTGTTTTTTTTTTGACACTGATCCAGCTCCCTCAGAGCCGTCCCTCAGACTGAATAGAACATCTGATACACCTATTTATTTTTCTTTTTTCTTTTTATTTCTTTTCTTTTTTTTCTTTTTTTTAAACCCCCACACTACGGCCTCACTATGGTAGTGCTTATTTTTCCCCCAGCACCCATGTTGTGTGTGTGCAGCTGTGAGACACAGTGAAAGATACAAGGTGCACAGATCTTTATTCAGTTTCCACCACCAGGAAGAAAGGAAACACCCAAGTGGCCAGTGACAAGCGATGCCCTTCACATCAAAGGGCAATGCTGTGTGATCAAACAGTGATACTCCTGTTTATATCGGTTAGCCAGGGATCCCTGATTGGATCAGATTAACAATCCCAGTTTTTATTCTGAGGTCTACTTGGCTGACCTCATTGCAATCACTGCAAGTATAAATAGTTACTAAAAAGTTTTCAATTGCATCTTTTGCTTTAGAGTCAGAGTCAGACTTGCCCAAGCAGATGATTCCCGACTTTATCAATTTTGGGAACTGAAGAAACCTGAATTATTCCTTGTAGAAACTTAAAACTCTATATTTGGATGCTAACAAATTCAACCAAGCCTGAAAATAGCATATTATAAGTGTGGAAGATAATTTTAGAATTGCTAACCATCCAGAGCCATTAAAGGAGGTCTCTGCAAAGAAACATTGCCTCAAGTGAT
The DNA here is from genome assembly GCF_020745735.1 of Hemiscyllium ocellatum. NCBI lineage: Eukaryota > Metazoa > Chordata > Chondrichthyes > Orectolobiformes > Hemiscylliidae > Hemiscyllium > Hemiscyllium ocellatum. The sequence goes on from NC_083430.1 coordinate 44,519,924, forward strand.
GGTGTTCAGCATTTCACTCAGTAATGTCATTGTTTGCTGATCCATAAAGCCTCTTTCAGGTTGTTTATATACAGGAGTGGCCTCCTGTAATTTAAATGCTTGAAAATAAGTCTTTAAAATACACATGACAGACATAAAAATAACTTCTGCAAATTATAGGAAGCCACTCCACTCCTAACTCTATCCCTCCACAACTTTCTCAAATCTCTCTGCTCACACAATTTCTCCCATCCACGTGTCCATTCTCTGGGATCACAGCAATTTTCAAGCTTCAAAACTGAGTCACAATGGGAAAATATTTGGTAATCCCCAATGTCAGAGGAATGAGGACAGACAATAACCCACAATAGAATTCAAAGTATTAACACTGTTCACTGACACTCCAGTAATTGTTGTAAACAGTGTGATTCTATTGTGTAAGTATATGACAACATTTGTTTTGCCACTTGCACAGTTCTGTCATCATGAGAGCAACCAGTTCGGGCCTTGATTTTGAATTTTTTCTAATTTGTTAATATTGTGGGATAGAGTTATGAATGATTTTAAATATGTTCCCTTGAACTTTCCCACTTTGCACCCTCATCAGGGCCTTGGTTGCGTGATCTGCTTAAATTTGCCATTTTTGGAAACCGTTAATTTGTCACCACACAACTGGAAAGCTATCATTGCACTGAAGAGGGTGCTGAGGAGATACACACATTGTCTGGGATAAAGAAAATTCAGATATAAAGAGAGACTGAATAGGCTGGGTTCATTTTCCTTGGAGTAAAGGAGGCTGAGGGTGGAACTGCGATTGAGGTTAGACATAGATAGAGTAGATCATGTGGATTCTTTCTCCTTTGGCAGACATGCATAAGACCAAAGGGCACAAGTTTAAATTGAGCAGTAAGTGGAACACGGGTTCGATTCCAGAGGAAACCCATGCAAACACAGGGAGAATGTTCAAACTCCACACAGAGAGTCTCCCAAGGCTGGAATCAAACCTGTGTCCTTGGCACTGTGAGGCAGCAGTGCTAACCACTGAGCCACTGTGCCACCTCATATGAGTATCCCAACATCACTCTTCCTGATGTGTATCCTTTTAATCCTTTCTCAATCACACCGTCTACTTTTTCCTTAAATGAATCTGTGCTAATTGCTTCAATTTTGATGTCATCTTTAAAACCCATGACTTTGGCCATCTGGAAGGACAAAAGCAGCAGATGCTGGGAACACCATCACCTGTACGTTCCCCTCCAAGTCATATACCATTCTGACTTGTAACTATATCACCGTTCCTCTACTGTCACAGGGTAGAAATCCTGGAACTCCCTAACTAACACCATCACTATGGGCATTGCATGGACTGCAATATTTAAGTAGGTGGCTCCCCACCATTCTCTCCAGGGCAGTTAGAGTTAAACAATAAATTCTGGCTTTGCAAGTGATGTCCCATAACTGAATAAGAAAATAAACTACTCCTATATCTATGAGTTCCACATTCTAACTACTTGTCCTGAATTCCCTACTGGACTTAGGAGTGAGTTATTATGGTCTCTGTTGTTGGTCTCCTCCAAAGTGGAAACACCTACTTCATATCCACCTTGTCAAACTTTTTCACAGCTTCATGTGACCTCTGTTCTTTTGGCAAATTAAAGCCCATTCTGCAGTTTTGTCAATGTCTACTTCTACCATGATATATTCTTCCTTAGTCTTAACTCCAATTTGGAGTCAAGCACATTTTTATGCTTCTGATCTCATAGTTCTGAATTGTTAATAACATTGTGAGCAATAATCGCATCTTTGCCATTCTGCGTATCTGTCCTCCAGTTTGCTATCGGTCCCCTAACCTCACATTTCTAACCTTCATCATGACTCAACCTTATAAAACTTTACTGCAGCTCTGTACTAATCCTACCCAACCCACTTGCATCATCACTCCAAACCAATGAGATGATGCCTGCTTCCATGCTGGAGACAAAACAAAACTGCAGATGTTTTGGAATCCAAAGTAGACAAACAGGAGGCAGGAGGAACTCAGCAAGCCAGGCAGGATCAGGAGGTTGAAAAGTCAACATTTCTTAGGTGGGACTCCAAATGCAGCAGATTCCACTTTGTTTTCAGCCCAACAACTTGTTTGCAGTGGCAGTAACATTTTTTTTTGCTTATAAAGTCACATCGCCATTGCTCACACCTATGATGACTTGTGCTGTACAAACTGGAGCCACATGTGTCACATCCAGTGATTGGAGGAAAGATTATTCTTGCTAGTTCTGTCAGTAGACCTCGGCTACATCAATGACTTGCATCTTAAACCAAACTGTGAGCCACCTGGAGGACTCATGTTTGGACAGCAACTGCTTTATTGAAGGTCTTTGATATATAACATTCACCGTAGTGTAATGTACAAGCTGAGGTTACAATTTGATAAGTTAAATTCCAGACTGAAATCTGGCTTGATCAGTCATGTTAGTTTTTATTAGCTAGTCTCTGATTCTGAAGCATTGCACAGTTAACAATAAAATATAAGTTTATTAAACAAAGAAATAAAGATAAAAATAATAAATCAAATTATTTATATCCAGCCATGTTTAAAGACTTTGAAATACATGATGAAATACAATCCCATTTATTCTAACAGCACTTCTTTACGCTACTGTTTATCACACAGAGAACTTGACTTGGCTGTGGTTTCAACTCCCAGTTTGGAGAATTGAATTGCCTCTTCCTTGAGCCTTTGTACCACTCAGCGTAGATTCTCTCAGCTTCACATAACCCCTTCAGCATTTTAAGCAAACACTTCTGATTTGGACATTCAACCTAAACCCTTTACACAGAGGTAACCAACTTCTTAACAGTTCTAAACTATCTTTAGGAACAACTGATTTACACAACTAACTTCAGCCAAGGCTTCTGAAAGACTGAAGCTGAAAAGGTTTTCCAGGCTTTGGGTGCTTCAATTAATCAAAAGAGAAAACAAATCTCTGATCTTCAAAGTTGAAAGACTAATGCAGAATTGTATATTTTATTCACTCACAGTCTTCGAATGTAAACACATGCCCATTTGCTTTCAAGAACTCTCTCTCTGACTAATTTTAAAAAGAAATCATCATGATTACAGAAATACCTACAAGTTAATTACTATTTCTGTTCAGACACAGACAAAACTCTACATAGAAATAGCAGTAAAGCATTCAACTCATTGAGCCTACCCACCATTCAATATAATCGTAGCTGATTGGGCACATAATGCCCTTGTCCCCATTCCTTCTGCATAATTCTGTATGACATTGGTAATCAGAAATCTGTCAATTTCTATTTTAAACATACTCAAAGACTACTCCCACAGCCCTCTGTGGTAGAGATTCTGAAGGTTCACAACCCTCTGAGTAAAAGCTTTTCTTCTCATCCTGCACCTAAGTGACATCCCTCTTATTTTTAAATTGTGTCTCCTCATTCTAGACTCCTCAACCAAGGGAAACATCTTACCTGCATCTACTTCATCAATGGCTTTAAGTATTTTATAAGTTTGAACGAGATATCTTCTCATTCTTTAAATAAATACAGGTTCAATTTTTCCAATCTTTTTTCATAAGACAGGTTCACCATCCCAGGAACAAGTTTGGTAAACCTTTGTTGCACTCTATCTATGGCAATAGTAGTGTCTCTGAAATAAAGAGACTAAAACTGAACACAGTACTCCAGGTGAGTTTCAACCAAGCTCCTATACAATTGAAACAAGACTTAATTTCTCTTGTACTCAAATCCCCTTGTAATAGCCTTCTGTTAGTTTACCTAATAGCTCGCTGCACCTGCATGGTAGCTTTCAATGACTTATCAACAGGTCCCTTTGTACATCTATACTTTCCAACCTCTTATTATTTAAGAAATACTTTGCAAATCTGTTTCTCCGACCAAAGTGAGTGACCACTCTCTTTTTTCCATATCATATTACATCTGCCATGTTCTTGTCCATTTAGTAACCCTGTCCAAATCCTCCTGAAGCCATTTGCATCTTCCTTACAACACACATTGCCATTTAGCTTTGTATCTTCCACAAATTTGAAAATATTACATTCAATCACAACCTTCAAAACATCGATATATATTGTGAACAGCTGGAATCCAAGGACTGATCTTTGCAAAACACACCTAGTCACAGCCTGCCAATACAAGAATGACCTGTTTATTCTTACTCTCTGTTAGCCAATCATTAATCCATGCTGGTACGTTACCTTCTATCCATGTGCTTTAATTTTTCTAAGCAGCCTACTGTGGAGGACTTTAACAAAGCCTTTTGAAAATCTAAATATATTATGTCCATCGACTCTCGTATATCAGTTTTGTTAGTCACATCTTTAAAAGAACTCCTACAAGTTCAACAAAGAATATATCCCATTCACCACTCCATGCAGACTATGCTCAATCAGATCATTACCATCCAAGTGTCTATTTATCCCAACTTTTATAGCAGATTCTAACATTTCTCTTACTACTGATACAAAGCTAATAGATAATGTTTTGTCTCTCACTCCCATGTAACTAGCTCAAATCCAAATTCTAAAATAAATGATAATAAAATATATAAGAGAATGACTGCATAAAAAACAATGACTGCAGATGCTGGAAACCAGATTCTGGATTCGTGGTGCTGGAAGAGCACAGTAGTTCAGGCAGCATCCAAAGTGCAGCGAAATCGACGTTTCGGGCAAAAGCCCTTCATCAGGACTGATGAAGCACCACTAATCCATAATAAAATATACGTCAATCACACACCTTATATATGTCCAGTCTCTTTAAAAAATTAAATAGACTTAATCAAAATAGCCTTCACTTTTGAAATCTGTACTGACTGGTCAACTATATTTTTGGTTTATGGAGGGTTTTGGTTATATCTTTGAGTAAGGATTTAGTTAGTCACGGTTCCTGGAAAGTTTGGTTGCCACCTACAAGAACTGTAATTGAGTAAGAATGTCAACACATGGTGACGCATTACAAGAAACTTCCACTTCTGCTTTCCACTACAATATTGAATAAAATTTTCCAAGCTACTTGGTGACAGGAATGGAACCAGCAGGGAGGGAGTCTGTTACCATCAGAGCAGTCCACCACTGTGTGTGGAGGTACGCAGATCCCTCCCACCACATCACCCCTCAATATCAGAAACTACATGAAGGAACGGTTGCCCATGACCCTAACTGATGCTCAAGAGTGCTTACCCCTTCAATTCAAGGAGCCTTTTGGCTTCTTTACTCTGAAATAAATATTTTTACATGGTTAAGGACCTTTTGGTTCATCTAGCTGCTTTAGGAGTTCCCATTTCCCCCTAGAAGGTTACTGAAGCTTTAAAGCTGACAGCTCTGATTGGGCCCACCTTTAGCAGGTCAGCATGCAGAGATGCATCCAAGAGTTCCTGGTGTCAAATGTAGGCTCATTTGGTTTCTTTGTTAGGGTGCTGAAGCTAATAGGAAAATTCTATTAGTTCCCTGCAAAATCTAAGTTACTGTTAAGAACACCTCTTATATTACCATGGGCAGCACGGTGGCTCAGTGGTTAGCACTACAGCCTCACAGCACCAGGTTCGATTCCAACCTCAGGTGACTGTCTGTGTGGAGTTTGTATATTCTCCCCGGGTCTGCGTGGGTTTCCTTCGGTTTCCTCCCACAATCCACAGATGGACAAGTTAGGTGGATTGGGCATGCTAAATTGCCCGCAAGTGTTCTCAAATGTGTAGGTTAGGTGCATTAGTCAAGGATAAATGTAGGATAATAGGGGAGTGGAATGGGTCTTGGGTTATTCTTCAGAGGGTCAGTGTGGATATGTTGGGCCGAAGGGCTGTTTCCACACAGTAGGGATTCTACGATTCTATGATGGAAAGCTGTAACATGAAAGGGGACTTTATCCAGAGATTCACCATATGTTTATCTTGCTGACATGACTATAGGAATAAGAACAGTCTACTTTGACATCAATCCGGGGGTGTATTTGGTGGCTTACACTTCGTTATACAAGCCCAAGTCAGTATCCTGTTCCTTGTTGAATTTGAAATACATCATTTTTGAATGCTTCAACTAAGTAAAGATTTTGTTTTAACATTTGGGAATCTGATTATTTTCCATTAAAGTTTATCTTTAAGATGCAATTACTTGGAATACATGTGATGCGCATGTGATTCCTTCTCACCTCAAACCTTAGCCTCTTCCCATCAGAACCTATTTATCTGAACTTCTTCTTGCCCCTTTGAAGGCCATTCTCCTATCCTCTTGCCTACATCCTCATGAAGAAAGTGGAGTTGCTGCAATTACCTACAATCTGTTAATTCATTACTTCTTTCACTTCTCTGTCCCAAATTTAAACATTAAACAATCAAAGTTTGACATTGTCTAATTATTTTTTCCTAAGTTGAATCTATAAATTCTCTCTCCCCATTTTCAAATTTGGGATGTTCTGTTTTAAGCTCTTTGATCTCTAGTCTTGGGTTCTCAAATACAAAAGTGGAGAAGTCGAAAGCAGTAGGTTTGGTCATAAATGTTAAAATTCTCTTGGTTTCAAAATACGTGGGAAAGTGTGAGGTCATACACTTTAGTGGGAAGAATAGAGACATAGACTATCATCTAAATGGGGAAAGGCTCTGGAAATCTGAAGCACAAAGGGACTTAGGAGTCTTTGTTCAGGATTCTCTTAAGGGTAATATGCAGGCTTAATTGACAGTTAAGAAGGCAAATTTAATGTTAACATTCATTTTGAGAGGGCTTGAATACAGGAGCAGAGATGTACTGCTGAGGCTGAATAAAACTTTAGTCAAACTGCATTTGGAATATTATGAGCAGTATTGGGCCCTACATCACAGTGACTCAGTAGTTAGCACTGCTGCCTCACAGCATCAGGGTCCCAGGTTTGATTCCAGCCTCGGGTGACTGTCTTTGTGGCGCTTGCACATTCTCCCTGTGTCTGTGTGGGTTTCCTCCAGGTGCTTCGGTTTCCTCCCACGGTCCAAAGTTGTGCAGACCAGGTGAATTTGACATGTGCATTTGTAGGGAGTAGGTGGGTGAGTTGCTCTTCGGAGGGTCGGTGTGGACTTGTTGGGCCGAAGGGCCTGTTTCTGCACTGTAGGGAATCTAATCTAATCTAAGGAAGGATGTGCTGGCATTGGAGGGGGTTCACAAGAGGTTCACAAGAATGATCCTGGGAATGAAGGGCTTATCATATGACGAGTAGCTGAGGACTCCAGGCCTGTACTCAATGGAGTTAAGAAGGATGACAGGGGAATCTCAATGAAAATTACAGAATACTGAGAGGCCTGGACAGAGTGGACTTGGAGATTGTGTTTCCATTACTGGGAGAACCTAAAACCTGAGGGCACATCCTCAGAGTGAAGGGACAACCCTTTAGAACTGAGATAAAGAAGAATTTCTTCAGCCAGAAGGTGGTGAATTTGTGGAACGCAGTATGGCAGAAGGCTAAGGAGGCCAAGTCTTGAGTGTCTTTAAGACAGAGATGGACAGGTTCTTGATTAGTAAGGGGATCAAGGCTTACAGGGAGAAAGTAGAAGAATGAGATTGAGAACAACTATGCTCTCAGTTCCTTCACATAGTCACAGTGCAATACACGTGGAAATGGACCCTTTGTTCCGATCAGTCCATGACAACCATAATTCCAAATTAAATTAGTCCCACCTGCCTGCACTTGGCTCATTTCTCTCCAAACATTTATTGTTAATGTATTTATCCAAGTGCCTTTTAAACGTCATAACTCTAGCCATATCCACCACTTCCTCTGCACGTTCTTTCACACATGAACCACACTCTCTGTAAAAATGTTGCCCTTCATGTTTTACTAAAATCTTTCTCCCCTCTCCTTAAAATATGCCCCACCCCAGGTAAAGGCACCTTCCATCTGTATCCCTCATAATTTTATGAACCTCTATAAGGTCATTAGCCACCCTCCAGTCATCCAGCACCTCATCCAGATTTTATAAATATTTCTGAAAGATGCCCCACAATTTTCTCCCTAACTTCCCACTCTATCCTGGGATATACAAGATCAGGTCTCAGATATTTATCCACCTTTATCTTTTCTAAGATCTCCAAGCACTTCCTCTTCTATAATGTTAATTGTTTTCAAAACATCAATATTTATTTTACTGAAATTACAGCCTCCATTTCTCCCTTCACAGTGAAAATTGTTTCATATCTTCTATCTCCAAAGTTCAACACAAAGATGACCTCTTTGATCTTTAAGGGGCCCTACTCTCTCTAGTTGGTCTCTTGCTCTTGATGTACCCGTAGAATTTCTTTGAATTATTTCTTAACCATATTTGCTAAAGTTATATCATATCCTCTCCTTGTCTTCCTGATCTCCCTTTTAAGAATTCACCTACACTTTTTATACTGTTCAAGAGATTCATTTGAATCCAATAGTCTATATCTAATATCTGATTCTTTTTTACTCTTGACCAGAACCTTAATATCTTTATTCATCCATTGTTCCCTAATCTTACCAGCCCTACCTTTCACTCTAATAAGGTGTAAGGACTCTGAACTCTCATTATCACACTTTCCGTTGTCTATATTTTTAATGTATATAACATGATTAGTTGCTGTTCCAACACTGACCCATGCCAAAATTCACTAGTCACCCGCTGCCATCCTGAAAAAGACCCCTTTATCCCTCCTTTCTGCCAGTCAGCAGTATCATGCCAGTATCTTGCCTGTAACGCTGTGGGCTCTTATTTTGATTAGCAGCCTTCTGTGTGGCACTTTGTCAAAGGGCTTCTGGAAATCTAAATAGATCACATCTACTGGCTCCGTTTTGTGTAATTTGCATGTTCTGTCCCCAAAGCATTTTAATAGATTTGTCAGGTATAACCTCCTCTTAATGAAACAAGCTGACTCATCTCGATTTTATTGAGCACTTCCAAGTATCTCATTCTTAACATTGACTTAATCAATCCAAATCTTACCAATGATTGAAGTCAGACTAACTGGTCTATAATTTCCAATCTTCTGCCTCCTTCCCTTCTTAAACAGGGATATTACATTAGCCATTTTCAAGTCTGCTGGGACCTTCACTGACTCCAGTGATTCCTAAAAGATCACCACAATTTCCTTAGCTCTCTCCTACAGTATCCTGGGATGTAGACCATCTGGTCCAGGTGTATTATCTACCTTTCAATCTTTCAGCTTCCTTTGCACCTTCTCCTAATTGATGGCCATTACACTCACTTTAGCCAATGCAGGGAGTTCAGAGAGTGTCTAACTGAAAAACTTAACTTGATTCAGGAAAGGGAAGCGAATGTGTCAGACAGAATTTTCCCCACTCTCCATCTATGTATTTATATTGGGAAATCAAATACAAAACTAGAGAGGTTATGTTTCAATATCCTTTATTCATTCGTGGGATGTGGGTGGCACTGGCTAGGCCAGTATTTGTTGCCCATCCCTAATTGCCCAGAGGGCAGTTAGGTGTCAATCACATTGTTGTGGGTCTGGAGTCACATGTAGACCACACCAGGCAAGGATTACAGTTTCCATTCCTAAAGGACATTGTGAACTAGATGGGTTTTTCCTGACAATCAACAATGGTTTCCTGGTCCTCATTCAACTCTTAATTCCATATTTTTACTTGAATTCAGATTCTACCATCTGCTATGGTGGGATTTGAATCCAGGCTATCTGATCATTCCAGAGCTCTTTGGATTAATAGTCTAATGATAATATCATTAGGCCATTGCCTACCCTTTTACACAGGGTATGCATGAGACCGCACGTGTAGTACTGCATACATTGTTAGGCTCCCTGATTAAGGAAGGATGTAAATTTGTTGCAAGTAGTTCAGAGAAGATTCAACACATGGAATGATTGAGTTTTCTTATGAAGAAAGGTTGGCAGGTTGGGATTGTATCTACTGGAATTTAGAAGACAAAGAGAAGACTTGAGTGAAACAAAATCTTGAGGTGTCTTGATAGGGTGAGTGTGGAAAGGATGTTTCCTCTTGTGGGAGAATGTAGAATTCGGTGTCATTGGAATGACCTGCCTCAAATGACAATGGAAACAGTTTTTAAAATATTTTTGAAGCAGAGATATTTAGATTCCTGATAAGCAATCTGCTGAAGAGATATTGAAGCTAGCTGGGAATGTAATGATTTTATTTTATGTCAGAGCCGCCTCTTCCTGTTCCTAATTCATGTGCTGTACATATATTTGCATGTTAATATATGTTAAGTATGGTGGCGTTCTTGAACTGTACAATTCAAAATGTTGAGCATCATGTGGACACTTGAAACAACTAAGCTACTCAAGATAGTTCATACAGAGTTAACTAAAATCTATGATTATACCTTTTCCCTGTTGCATACTATCTCTGAATTGGACGTTATGTCAATAGCCCAAAAAACACAAATCTGTTTTTCCTCCAGCTAACTGTTGGATCCAGGTACGTGTGTACATTCAATCGTGCCTTCAGTTTTGATGTGAGAAGGCTATGGATTTGAATCCCACACCAGACATTTAAGTCTGCAGTCCCAAGTGATGGTCTAATGCAGCACTTGGGAAATGGTGCATTTTCACAAGTGTTATCTTTCAGGTGGAATATTAAACTGAGGCTAGTCAGCTCTGCTATCTTAAGCTAATGTTAGAAGATCTCATCCCACTATTTTGAAGTAAAACTATGCAGCTCTTCCTGTGACCTGGGCAAGAGTTTCCCCTCTATCATCACTAGTTAGTGGTTATGAAACAGGTTATCTGGTTAATGTTTTTTGTGGTACCTTACTCTGTCCAACAACAGTGACTACACTTCAAAAAGTACTGAATTATCTGGAATGCACTTCGGGACATCTGGAAGCTTGAGAAAAGTGCAAATCTTTCCTGAGTTGTAATTCCACTAAACACACAGATACTTAAAAAAATGATTAGATCAGAAACATTCAGATATACAATAATGGATTTTCATAATGTTCAAAAGGAGATCAGGAGCAAGATCTCATGAACAGCAAGATGCTGATGACCATATAATTGTCTTATCCATTCGCATCTCGCTCCCTTACCACTAGAATCTTGTGACCAAGTCCACAGAGTGTATCATGAACCCAGAATATTGATTCACAGATCAGTGGTGGGTAACTTATAGAGTCAAAGAGTCATACAGAATGGAACCAGATCCTACAGTCCAACTCATCCGCACCAACTAGACATCCCAATCTGACCTAGTCCCATTTGCCAGCATTTGGCCCATCTTCTTTTAAACCCTTCCTATTCATATACCCATCTGAGTGCCTTTTAAATTTTGTAATTGTACCCCTCTCCAGAAACTCTTCACCTCCATTTGTGACACTACCCACACCTTCCACCTCTTCCAAAACTTTTAATTCCCCAGCCCAACACCTTATCTTCATCATGGATGTGCAGGGTCTTTATACATGTATCCCCCACATGAATGGCCTAAAAGCCCTGCGCTGCTTTCCCTCCCATAAGCCCAACCAGTCCCCTTCTACTGACACTCTCATTAGCTTGGCAGAATTGGTCCTCACCCTCAACAATTTTTCCTTTGATTTCTCCTCATTCCTACAAACTAAAGCGGTGGCCAAGGGCACCTGCATGGGCCAAGCTATGCAGGTCTCTTTGCAGGATTCGTGGAACAGTCCCTCTTCTATAATTACAACGGCACCATCCCGGACCTCTTCCTCTGTACATGGATGACTACATTGGTTGCTGCGTCGTGCTCCCAAGAGGAGCTCAAGCAGTTCATGAACTTTGTCAACACCTTTCATCTCGCCCTCAGATTCACCTAGACCATTTCCGACACCTCCCTCCCCTTCCTGCACCTCTCCATCTCCATCTCCGGAAACCGACTCACCAATCACATCCATTTCAAACCTAATGACTCCCACAACTACCTTGACTACATCTCCTCTCACCCACACTCACCCTTCTGCAAAGATGTTATTCCAAACTGAATGTAGATTTGTTCACTGAACTGAAAGGTTCATTTTCCGACATTTTGTCACCATACTAGGTAACATCTTCAGTGAGCCTCCGGATGAAGTGGTGGTATAGCCCACTTTCTATTTATGTGTTGGGTTTCCTTGGGTTGGTGATGGCATTTCCTGTGGTGACATTATTTCCTGTGGTGATGTTATTTCCTGTTCTTTTTCTCAGGAAGTGGTAAATGGGATCCGAGTCAATGTGTTTGTTGATAGAGTTCCAGTTGGAATGCTATGCTTCTAGGAATTGTCATGCATGTCTCTGTTTGGCTTCATCAACATCAACTAGCCACAAAAAAATGACCCTTACATATCACTATTATCCTTACACATGAATGAGGCAGGACACCACTTCGACTGGGACAACACATCCATCCTAGGACAAGCCAAACAGAGACACGTACGAGAATTCCTAGAAGCGTGGCATTCCAACTGGGAACTCTATCAACAAACACATTAACTTGGATGCTATTTACCACCCCCGAGAATAAGAACAGGAAATAACATCACCAGAGGAAATGATGTCACCACAGGAAATGTCATCACCAACCCAAGGAAACCCAAACACATAAATAAAAAGCAAGATAAACTACCAGTGCTACATCCGGAGGCTCACTGAAGGTGTTACCTAATGTGGTGACAAAATGTCTGAAAACGAACCTTCCAGCTCAGTGAGCAAACCTATATCCAGAATCTCAACCTGAGCTACAAACCTTTTCAAAACTAGCTAATGCTATTCCTTACTCTCAATTCCTCCACCTCAGCCACATCAGCTCCCAGGAAAAGGTGTTCTACTCCAGGACATACCAGATATCCTCCTACTTTAGGGACTGTAGCTTCACCTCTTCAGCAATTGAGGATGCCCTAAACCACATCTCCTTCATTTGGCTTCATCACTTCTGCTTTTAAGCCCCCCTCCCCAACAACAATAAAGATAGAGTCCCCTTAGTCCCCTTGGTGGGCGGCACGGTGGCACAGTGGTTAGCACTGCTGCCTCACAGCACCTGAGACCCGGGTTCAATTCCCGACTCAGGCGACAGACTGTGTGGAGTTTGCACGTTCTCCCCGTGTCTGCTCCGGTTTCCTCCGGGTGCTCCGGTTTCCTCCCACAGTCCAAAGATGTGCGGGTCAGGTGAATTGGCCATGCTAAATTGCCCGTAGTGTTAGGTAAGGGGTAAATGTAGGGGTATGGGTGGGTTGCGCTTCAGCGGGTCGGTGTGGACTTGTTGGGCCGAAGGGCCTGTTTCCACATTGTAAGTAATCTAATTAGTCCTCATGTACCACTCCACCAACCTCCAAATCCAATACATCCTCCTCTAACATTTCCGCCACCGACAATTTGACATCACCACTAAAAAGGTATTTCCTTCCCCATCCTTGTCCACTTTCCACAGGGACCATTCACTCCACAATTCCCTCGTCAACTCTACACTCCCCACCAACTTCTCTACTACACTCTGCAACCGCAATGGGTGCACCATCTGCCCCTATACCTCCCCTCTCACCTCCGTCCAAGACCCAAAACAATCCTTGCAGATCTGATAGAATTCACCTGCACTTCATTCAATCATATCTGTTGTATCCGTTGCTCCCGATGTGGTCTCATGTACATTGGGAAGACTAAACACAGACTTGGAGATCTGTGCTCTGCATGTTCTAACCAAACTGACTTCCATTGTCTTCCATTTTAATTCCCCCTCCCACTCCACTGGCGCCATTTCCATCCTTGACCTTCTCCGCTGTCAGAGTGAGGCCAAACGTAAACTGGAGAAACAACACCTGATATTTTGCCTAGGGTGCTTACAGCCCAGTGGCCTCAATATTGACTTCAGCAGCTTCAAAATCCTTCCATCCCCAGCCTTATCCCATGTCCACCCCACCACTCCTCCTTGTCTCCCTGAACTGACCTTGCCTGTCTATTTTCCTACTCACTTATCCATTCCACCCTTCCCACTGACCAATCACAATAACCACCTACCTGCATCCACCTATCACCTATCCCACATACCCTTCCCCCAGTCCCACTCCCCCTCCCTCTATTTACTTCTGGGCTCCCCTCCCCCTCCCCAATCCTGACGAAGGCTTTTGACCTGAAACATCAGCTTTCCTGCTCTTGACATGCTATCAGACTTAAAAGGCCAGTTTAAAATCACACAATTGCTCTGTGATAACAGTAGAGGGCATCTTCAATCAGGAAGGAAGAAACAGATCACTAACCAGGTATTGAGTGGGAAATAGTTGTTTGCAGATACTTGGAACAGACTCAGCTGTTATTCCAATGCTCAGCTGACTAACTGAGTAACCAGTTAACAGTTGACTAATTAATCCAATGCTCATGCAGTGAGTACGTAAATGTAGGTCATTCTGCAGATCTTCACACTAACGCAGGAATCATGTCAATGGGACTGTAAGGGTGAAAATTGTAAAATATGCATTAATTACCTGAGTGATTATAGAACATCCTGAAGCTGTCTGTATGGTGGTGTCCAAAGAATTGACCAGCTATCACGCTGTGATACTTTTGGATAATTTCAACATATCTGTTATTGAAATGTTCTACAAACCAAGATGTCCATCTTTTCTTTTCAAAAAAGCCAGGTGGCACATGCCCAATGATGTAAACCTATAAATTATAGAATACACAGTTAGTCCATAATCCAATCAATACAATTATCACTTGGCTAATTGTTTAACAGGGAGTTGCTTTCTATTGAAAATATTAAAGCATCCTTGATATTTTAAGTTAGCTGATCTGAGCAGTAATAATGCTGGGCATGTGATAAACAGCTGCTACATCTTGAGAGAGGGAGAAATGCCAATGTTTATTCTCTTGATGATTATTCAGTAAAATTTCCCTGAAGACAGTGGTGTTGTGTGTATGCACTTGTATGATGGCACCACTGTTCAGATGGTTATGATTCATATTGGTGATATGGTGATGCCAAAGAATAAGGAGAGGATGTGTGTTAGCTGATTCTTTCACTTCATGTAACAGGGACAGCTGAGACATAGGGAAATAAGGATAAACGATCTGCTAAGCATACATGTCCGCAGGCATGCATATCAATAAAGTTGTTCCTACAATTGAGCCAGGATGTTCAGGTTTAAGTCCCATCCACTCCAGATATGTGCAACAACACATTAATTAAAAACATCTACAATCAAGGAAAAGTTCTGTTTTAGGTCTTGCTTCATTCAACAAAAAAAGTGTGCCTTTTCTATCTGTTGTGTTAGTATATCTGAGTACATTTGTTCCAGGTTTAATTTCCCTATCTTATAAATAGCTAAACCATTCTCTACAAATTCCCTATATGGCAGTGGAATTATTAAAAAAAGGTCTTTTAAACAAACTTGGTTTATATTTTTTCACATCATAACTACAGATATTTTCAATCAACATCTCTGGAGCATGTGGGACTTAAACCTGAACACCCTGGCTCAAAGGTAGGAACAATAAACTTTGTTTTATTCCACACTTTCTTTTCAATGGTACCAAAGACCTCACCAACTTCAGTTTTCCAAATAAATCTGTAACATGTATATATATTTCAAGTTGCCACTTACTTTTTCTTTTGCTGTCATTGCATTTGAAAGAACCTCTTCAAGCCATTGAAACTGGCCAGCAGGGTCATTAATCCCAACATTACACTTATTGCTGCTGTAGTACAGATTTGTGTTCAAAACAATGATTCTCTGGTCAGTCCTACCCAGCAGCTTCTCAGTGTAGAAAGCACCTAAAGCCAATCAAGATTCAGTAAGATGGTTATTTTAACCATGGGCAATTCTCCCTCATTCCTTTACAATTCCTATCAATCCTAGTTTTTCTAATTTTTTCCTCATATTGCCTTTTTCGTTGGAACTAGAAAGTTGTGAAGACTGCAGATGAAGGAGAGTCAGTCAATAAAGTGTGGCACTGGGAAAAAAACCTCAACAGGTCAGGGACCATCCACGGAGCAAAAGAGTCGACATTTCAGGTATGACCCTTCATCAGGACTGGGGAGGAAGGGGACTGAGAAATAAATAGGGGGGATTGGGGCTATGGGAAAGGTAGGTGGGATGGCGATCCGTGGGTGCAGGTAGGAGGTGTGGAGCGGATAGGTGGAAAGGAAGATGGACAGATTGATCAGGTCAAGAGGACAGTGCCGAGTTAGAGGGTTGGACCTGGGTGGGGGTAGAGGAGATTTGGAAACTGGTGCATTCAGTGTTAAGAGCATGTGGTTAGAACATAGAACATAGAACATAGAAAAATACAGCGCAGTACAGGCCCTTCGGCCCTCAATGTTGCGCCGACCGAATCCTACCTAACCTACACTAGCCCAATAACTTCCACATGCTTATCCAATGCCAGCTTAAATGACCATAAAGAGGGAGAGTTCACCACTGCTACTGGCAGGGCATTCCATGAACTCACAACCCGCTGTGTAAAGAATCTACCCCTAACATCTGCCCTATACCTTCCACCCCTTAATTTAAAGCTGTGTCCCCTTGTAACAGCTGACTCCATTAGCGGTAAAAGGTTCTCAGTGTCTACCCTATCTAAACCCCTAATCATCTTGTACACCTCTATCAAATCACCCCTAAACCTTCTTTTCTCCAATGAGAACAGCCCCAAGTGCCTCAGTCTTTCCTCATACGATTTTCCTACCATACCAGGCAACATCCTGGTAAACCTCCTCTGCACTCGTTCCAATGCCTCCACATCCTTCCTATAGTATGGCGACCAAAACTGCGCACAATACTCCAGATGAGGCCGCACCAGAGTCTTATACAACTGCAACATGACCTCAGGACTCCGGAACTCAATTCCTCTGCCAATAAAGCCCAGTACACCATATGCCTTCCTCACAGCACTATTTACCTGGGTGGCAACTTTCAGAGATCTGTGTACATGGACACCAAGATCCCTCTGCTCATCCACACTACCAAGTAGCCTACCATTAGCCCAGTAATCCATCTTCTTGTTATTCCTACCAAAGTGAATGACTTCACACTTAGCTACATTGAATTCCATTTGCCACCTTTCTGCCCAGCTTTGCAACTTATCTATATCCCGCTGTAACCTACCACATCCTTCCTCACTATCCACAACTCCACCGACTTTTGTGTCATCCGCAAACTTACTCACCCAGCTTTCAAGCCCCTCCTCTAGATCATTTATAAAGATAACAAAAAGCAATGGTCCCAAAACAGATCCTTGAGGTACACCGCTAGTAACTGCACTCCAAGATGAACCTATACCATCAACTACTACCCTCTGTCTCCTTCCAGCCAGCCAATTTCTAATCCAAACCTCTAATGCACTCAGGTTGTAGGCTCCAGAGGTGGAAGATGAGGTGTTCTTCCTCCAGTTTATGGGTGCCTTGTTTAGGTGGTGGAGGAGGCGGCTCAGAATGGAAATTATGGTCCTTAAAGTAAGAGGACATTTGGGATGTTCTGGTGTGGAATTGCTCATTTTGGGAGCAGATACGGTGGAAGTGGAGGAATTGTATTTTTACAGGATGGGGGTGGGAGGAGGTGTAGTCAAGGTAGCTGTGGGAGTCAGTGGCTTTGAAGTAGATGTCAGTGTTGAGTCGGTTGCCAGATATTAAGATGGAGAGGTCCAGGAAATGGAGAGAGTTGTCAGAGATGATCCAGGAGAATTTGAGGTCAGGATGGAAAATGTTGGGGTAGTGGATGAACATTTCTTTTGGAAGCCAATGACCAGCTTCTCCCTATGATCAAAACCAATGCAGTTTCATTGAGTCTGCTCCATCATTCAGTGAGATCATGGCTAATCCTCAACTCCACTTTCCTGCCTTTTCTCATAACCCTTGATTCCTTCACTGATTAAAATTATGTCTATCTCAGCTTTGAATATACTTAGCAGCTAGCCTCAACAGCCCTCCAAAGTAAAGAATTTCACAACTGCACCATCCTCTGAGAGAGTAATTCCTCCTCATCTCTTGTCTTAAAATGGTGACCCCTTTAAATCAAGATTCCGTAGAACTTTGGTCCTAAACTCTCCTGCAAGGAGAAACAAGCTTCTTGCACCAAAACTGTCAAGTCCCTCAAGCTTAATGGGAAGGTTCAAGACTGTAAAAGTGTTATGGTCCCAGCTATGGCACTATTGGACAAGTCATATCTCAGAATGAAATCTGGTTCAATTATCTTTTTTTCTAATGTGATAGTTAGCTGCAATCATATTAGAACATAGAACATAGAAATAGAAAAATACAGCGCAGTACAGGCCCTTCGGCCCTCGATGTTGCGCCGATCCAAGCCCACCTAACCTACACTAGCCCACTTTCCTCCATATGCCTATACAAAGCCCGTTTAAATGCCCATAAAGAGGGAGGGTCCACCACTGTTACTGGCAGGGCATTCCATGAACTCACGACTCGCTGAGTAAAGTAACATCAGTCCTATACCTACCACCCCTTAATTTAAAGCTATGCCCCCTCATGATATCTGACTCCATACGTTGAAAAAGGTTCTCATGGTTAACCCTATCTAAACCCCTAATCATCTTGTACACCTCTATCAAGTCACCCCTAAACCTTCTTTTCTCCAATGAAAACAGACCCAAGTGCCTCAGCCTTTCCTCATACGATCTTCTTACCATACCAGGCAACATCCTGGTAAACCTCCTCTGCACCAGTGCCTCCACATCCTTCCTATAGTATGGCAACCAAAACTTCACACAATACTCCAGATGTGGCTGCACCAGAGTCTTATACAACTGCAACATGACCTCAGGACTCCGGAACTCAATTCCTCTACCAATAAAAGCCAGTATGCCATATGCCTTCTTCACAGCACTATTTACCTGGGTGGCAACTTTCAGAGATCTGTGTACATGGACACCAAGATCCCTCTGCTCATCCACACTACCAAGTATCTGACCATTAGCCCAGTACTCCATCTTCTTGTTATTCTTACCAAAGTGAATCATTTCACACTTAGCTACATTGAACTCCATATTGTTGTGGTTCTGTTCGCCGAGCTGGGAGTTTGTGTTGCAAACGTTTCGTCCCCTTTCTAGGTGACATCCTCAGTGCTTGGGAGCCTCCTGTGAAGCGCTTCTGTGATGTTTCCTCCGGCATTTATAGTAGCTTGTCTCTGCCGCTTCCGGTTGTCAGTTGCTGTCCGCTGCAGTGGCCGGTAGATTGGGTTCAGGTCGATGTGTTTGTTGATAGAATCTGTGGATGAGTGTCATGTCTCTAGGAATTCCCTGGCTGTTCTCTACACAGATTCTATCAACAAACACATCGACCTGGACCCAATATACCGGCCACTGCAGCGGACAGCAACTGACAACCGGAAGCGGCAGAGACAAGCCACTATAAATGCCGGAGGAAACATCACAGAAGCACTTCACAGGAGGCTCCCAAGCACTGAGGATGTCACCTAGAAAGGGGATGAAACGTTTGCAACACAAACTCCCAGCTCGGCAAACAGAACCACAACAATGAGCACCCGAGCTACAAATCTTCTCACAATCATATTCTCGTGAAGCTGCAGATTTTCTTTAAAACAGAAGTTTCTGACATCAAAGAACAAAAAAAATCAACCAGGCTAATTAAACATCAAAGATGTGTATGATATTAATACACAGTAAAACAAAGTCTGAACCCATTTCTTTACATTGTTTACTTCAGGGAGTCACATCCAGAGAATTTACCCCATCTCAACTCTTAAGTTTCTACCTAACTGTTTATTGGACTGTGGGACAATTCAATCAGTCCTTTACAAAATTGGCCCAAATGAATCTTTTAACAAACCTGAGAACCTAAGATCTCTTAGTTCTAATAACCTTCAGATCTTTTGACAAACTAAACTATTCCGAAATGATTTGTTCCCCAACTCCTTCTATCTGAGAAAATATATTGGCTTCCAAATTCAACGTGGTGTCTTCTGAACTGAAAACCAAAGCCAATTATGTAAACTACTTGCCTGACTTAGCGTAAATCCAACAGTACAAACATTGTTTTCATCAATGTCAGAGAACTCTGCACTTACTTAGTTTCCGGCAAAATGTTGGATTAAGTCACTATTCCAGAAGGATTCTGACCTTGTTTGTTTAAATAAGCTCTAATGAATATACATCTACCTTTACATCTTCCAAAAATGGCATTTATATGTAAACTACAAATTTTTCATCATGACAGCCTGGATTTCCATTGTCTGTTTTTGATCAGATGGTGGATTCCACCTGATGAAGGAGCGTCGCTCCGAAAGCTAGTGTGCTTCCAATTGAACCTGTTGGACTATAACCTGGTGTTGTGTGATTTTTAACTTTGTACACCCCAGTCCAACACTGGCATTTCCAAATCATGGAGACAGTCAAGAATGTTCGGCAAATTGTCAATTGTGTTTTTGGGGATTTGTTCATTAAAATTATTCTCCCTTTAGTGGAATAAAAAATCAGAAAACTAAGTGCACAGTCAAAGCATTGTCAAACACTACTCCAGACTGAACTCAGTTGAGACAAGGTATTCCATTTCCCCATTGGTCTGTTATAAACTGGATGCTAGTAGAATTTTAACATGAAACACCTTGTAACTTGAATCAGATAATTATCTAAAGAAATAAGCACCATGGCCTCACTTCACATCTCAAACTTTCCTTGCTCTGAGATCTCTGCAATCCTTCACATTTAGTGTCTTGCACATCCAATCTTGATTGTTCCAATATTGATGGCTATTCCTAATTTGCATGAGACCCAAGCTCGAGACATCCCTCCTGAAACCTCTCAATCTCTCTACCCTCCTCAAAAACCTATAATGTTTTCCAAGGTTCTAATCATCTGCCCTAACATATTATTATGTAAATGTTTGTCACATCTTACTTAATAATGCTTCTGAGATGCTTTGCAATATTTTACTGTGTTAAAGTGTGATATAAATATAAAGTGGTGTTCAACCTCAGGATGTCCTTGATCACTATACTCGTCCATTTATGCATAGTGAAATCGCAAAAATATCAATTAAATCAATTTTAGTTGTGTTTGTTCAGTAATAACTATTGGCCAGAATAAGTGAAAAATTCCTCAGCTCTTAATGAAATCGATGTAACAGGATCATTTACTACACTTGAGAGTCCAGAGCAGATACTAATTTAATGTCACATCCAAACAGCAGGAGTTCTTTTTGGCTCCTGTCATTATCTGCTAATGTCTTCGGGATGGGAACAGATCTGGGCTCAGCCCTGATGGCCACTCTTATCAAATAGCCTGCCAATATGTCTAGACAACTCTTGAAGGTTGACAATTTAAACTGTAAGGCTGTAATATAGGAGGACGTTAGCCCTTCAAGTCTGCTGTGCCATTCAATTCAATCATGGCTGAGGTGTCACCACTTACCTGCCCCATTTCCCTTCATACCTTTGGTTAATAGAAAGTCAATAAATCTCAGATTTAAAATTAATCATTGATCTAACATAAGTTTTCATTCATGGGAGAGTGAAGAAAACTGTGAACAGGAACCCTACAGGTAAAATAGAAAACTGCAATTTGAATTTAGATTGTGTGTCAGTGAAAAAAAGGACTGTTTGTCTTTTAGCCAGACCTTGATTAAAGATAGCAATAGATTGATGGTCCATCCACGGTGCCCATAATTCAGCAGTTCTGTTGTAAATCTTGTGATAGTCACCAGGAAGCTGATTTTTTGGATGGAAGTCATGATTTCCCATTGCAGAGTAGACTTTCATGCCTGTTGAGATATATTAATTTCGTACAGAAACAAATTTATTTAAATGCAAAAGGGCTGATAACATAATAATTAACATCTTTGCAAAAACAAACTCATTGAAAAACCTAAATGTGCATTTTAACCATGTCTAAAAGAAAAAAGATTAAAGTCACATGACACCAAGTTATAGTCCAACTGGTTTATTTGAAATCACAAACTTTTGGAGTGCTGCTCCTTCATCAGGTGAAGTGTTGTTGTGTGACTTCTGACTTTGTCCACCCCAGTCCAACACCATCACCTCCCAATCAAAAAAAAGATTGTTCATTATCTAGAACTCTGAAAAAGCACAGGATGTTGTGTCAAAGACATAGGACTAGATTTCACACAAAAGGTGGATCATCCACATCCAACTGTAAATTCACGGGATGAGATTAGAGATGGAATTCTGGAGTTTAGGTCAAATGCAGGCAGCCAAAGCCACAGTTGCTAATGGTGGAGCAATTAAACGTTTAAATAAATATAAATTAATGAAGATATAACTCTAATGTTGTTTAAGGTAATGGCTTTGAAGAAGTTGATAATTATGGACCTCAGCAAAACATTTGGCAAGGTTCCACATGGTAGAATGGTTAGTAAGATTAGATCACATGGGATCCAAGGGAAGCTAACCAATTAGATGCGAAACTGGCTTGAAGGTAGGAGACAGAGGCTGGTGATAGAAGGTTGCTTTATGGACTGGAAGCTATGACTTGTGGTGTGCCACAAGGATCGGTGGTGGGTCCAGTATTTTTCATCATTCACATAAATGATTTGCATGTGAATATAAAAGGCATGGTTAGTATGTTTGCAGATAACACCAAAATAAATGCTGTAATGGACAGTGAAGAAAATTATCTCAGAGTAAATTGGGTCTTGATCAGATGGGTCAATGGGCCAAAGAGTGGCAGATGGAGTTTAATTTTGATAAAGGGGAGGTGTTGCACTTTGGTAAGGCAAACCTGGGCAGGACTTATACACTTAATGGTAAGGTCCTTGTTAATGATGCCAAACAAAGAGACCTAGGCGTGCAGCTGCATAGTTCCTTGAAAGTGAAGTTACAGGTAGACAGGGTGGCGAAGATATTTGGCAGGCTTGCCTTCATTGGTCAGAACATTGAGTATAGAGGCTGGGACATCATGTTGCGACTGTACCGAACATTGATGAAGCCACTTTTATAAGGCTGGGGTTTTTTTTCCCTGAGATGTTGGAGGCTGAGAGGTGACTTTGTAGAGATTTATAAAATCATAACAGACATGGGTGAATAGCCGAAGTCTTTTTCTTGGGGTGGAGCAAGTCCAAAACTAGAAGGTATGGGTTTAAGTATAGAGGGGAAAGGTTTATAAAGAACCTGAAGGGTAACTTCTCCACCCGTATGATGGTATGTGTATGGAATGAGCTGCCAGAGGAAGCGGTGGAGGTGTGCAAAATAACAACATTTAAAAGGCACCTGGACAACATATGAATAGGAAGGGTTGAGAGGGATATGGGCCAAATGCTGGCAAATAGTACTAGGTCAGATTGGGATGTTTGGTTGGCACAGATGGGTAGGACCAAAGGGTCTGTTTCCATGCCACATCACTCTACGACGCTACCCATTCTTACTGATTTCATAGTCTGTAGATGGAGATAGCAAGTCTTATCTCAGTTTTAGAAGGAACAGACACAATTGTATCTGCATCTGAATATCCTAGCAATTATGGCTGACTAAAATATAGCTTCACTCAGTTGCATCATACAATAAACCTTTTTATCATCTAAGAATTGCACTTCTGGTGTACATACTCTATGGTAGGGTAGCCCTCGTTGCTAGTCACTATCTTGACCCAAGCCAAAGTAAAGATAAAGAAGGATTGGTGGCAATGACTACGTTCAAACAAGCCTTACCCAGTACCACATACTGGTAGAGGTGGGAAATGCCACAAGGTGCCAGGTGTGGCCAACTGAGAAAATAGCACACTTGACACGATACAGGGACATGATATCAAGAATCTGAAGTCAGAAAAAAGAAAAGAGCTGTACTTAGTGTTCTATATATCAATATGTAAATAAAAAGTTTATTGTAAAAGATTCAGGCTATAGTCATCCTTTGATATGGCAAAGATAGAGATGCACTGGACTCAATGGGGCTAGTCTAGCCAAGGCTAAAGGAGTCTCCAGAATAAAAAACAGAGAGCAGAACTATAGATCACAATCTATGGTATCAGCAATGGCAGTTAGATCATAGCGACAGCTCAATCCATTAAAATTTGGGATGTTTAAAAGGCCAGTGTTGGAGAAGCCCAGATAATTTGAAGGTTTGCTACCATCCTTTAAAATGCTGTTTGAAGTCAAGTTTTGGGTCACCTGCTCATATTATCTTGTGTGGCTTGGTATCTAATTTCGCTTTAGGACAACCTTATTTACTACCTGTCATATCAGACTTGAGGCAAATAGATGCTCAATCAAGTACCATGATAAAAGAGTTTCAATGTTGGTAAAGGAACCAATGAGAAGTTGAGTATAATTTATTTCCTTAAAATGTAGGGCATTCTTAAAGAGTAGCCAAAGCAGATTGAATAATACTTTCCAAAAGGAAACTTGGTAAGTACTTTCAGGAAAACTTTGCAGTAAAAAGAGCAGGTGAGTGGATCGAGTACTGAAGAATCATAATGGACTCAATGTTGATTTTAATTCTTTCTCGACAGATGCAAAACTTGATTTCTTCCAACGTTGTGTATTTACTTAAGATAGCCAGCATCAACAGAATTTTTCCACCTTGGAGTTTGACTAATTGGATAGCTCTTCTAGAAGATCTCTTTCTGAGCTGAATGATTCCACATTACTTTCATCTTATGCATTCATGAAATGTGGACATCACTGACGAAGCATCTCTGATTTCTCTGATACTGAGAGGCTTGCTAAGCCATTTCAGAGGGCAGTTAAGAGTCAGCTACATTGCTGTAAGTCTAGAGTTGCATGTAGTCCAGACCAGGCAAGTATTTTCCAACATTTAACTTTCGACTGTCAAATGTCATTGTTTATTCTCGGTGATAAATAAGCATTTTGTAGATATAAGATAGCAATAGAGTTGTAATAAGGACCTTAGAAAACAGCTCTACAGGGTGACTAATAGCTTGAGTCTTGTGCTGATGACAAAACAGCTGATGTAGAAAAATAAGAAGGGAAGTATTAGTATAGCAACAAAAATAGTAAAGGTTAACCATAACACATGATCAAAAACTGTGACAATTGGAAGTAAAGGTTAGAGACAGAAAGTCAATTTATTCAAGTGTTTTAAGATATATTGATATTATATCTGAATTCTAAGAATCTGCAGTCACAGTTCACATGCTATAATGTGAATTCCAGCTGTTTTGGCATGATTGTTTAACTTGCCTATGTAATAAGAATAGATTTCCCCATTAATTTAAGAAAGCCTCAGTACTGGCTATAGACATGGTGCTACTAAGGTTTCAGTGAAGAACTAAGGAGCAATGTGCAGATTTTCTAAACTATTTCACAAGGATCTGGCACAACATGGTAAAATTGATCTACTGCAATTAATTTTTCTCTCCCGCTCCTAAGGGAATCTTTAAGATCTGAAATGCAATGTTTGAGAGTTGTCATGACAATGTCAATATGTACTATTTAATTTACGGTCCACTATCTAATTTTTACAATCAAGAGATTTCAGGACCAAAACATGTTTCTCAAAGACTGAGATTCACTCTACTTGTGTGTCTCATCTCAGAAGACAGCACCCAGTGAAAAGCAAACTGGGAAGCATCCATTCACTGACAACTCAAAAGGTATTTACAAACTTCACCACTGCTGAGGATATAGATCAACTATGAAACAGTGAGAACCACTCCAACATAAAATTCCACAGCCAGTACAGGCATGTCCCCACAAATGAAATAGAGTGATACTTGCAAACCTAGAGCCCCCTGGCTATCCAGAGCAAGAATAAGCTCAAGTAAGCTTACGACAGTCAAAAGAAAACCTAGAGGCATATAGAAAGTAAGGGGGCAGAAGTAAAAACTGAAATTATAAAAGTAAAGACAGGGATAAGTAAAAAATGATTGCAGGTAAAAATCCCAAGGAAATCCCAAAGTTCTTTTACGAGTACAACAAGAGCAAGAGGATAGCTAAAGTGTTGGGCCAACAGCGTTATACAAGGTAACTTGCACGTGGGCAGGGTTTTTAATCAGTACTTTGTTTCTATCTTCACAAAGGAGTGGGATAATACAGAATTCTAAATCAAGAAGGAGTGTGAAATATTAGTTACAAAAGGTTAATGTATGAAAAGGAATTACTGGCTGGTCTGATATTCTTGAAGGTGCTTAAATTACAAGGGCCAGGTTATTTTATCCTACCTATAAGGGGAGTCAAGAAGAAGCTAATGCATGCTCTGAGAATCATTTTTCAATCCTGACGAGAGGAGAGCTACCAGAATATTGGAGGCCTGTGAACAGTACACCATTATTCTAAAATGGTGCAATGGATAGGCCAAATAATTATGGGACAATCAGAATTTGGTGGTGGGCAAATTATTAGAATCAATTCTAAGAGATAAAATTAATTGCACATTCTCCCCGTGTCTGCATGGGTTTCTCCCGGGTGCTCTGGTTTCCTCCCACAGTCCAAAAAAAATGTGCAGGTTAGGTGAATTGGCCATGCTAAATTGCCCGTAGTGTTAGATGAAGGGGTAAATGTAAGGGAATGGGTCTGGCTGGGTTGCTCTTCGGAGGGTCAGTGTGAACTTGTTGGGCCGAAGGGCCTGTTTCCACACTGTAAGTAATCTAATCTAATCTAATTGTTAGTTGAAAAATTAATCAGGGATAGTCAGCATAGTTTCCTTAAAGGAAGGTCATGTCTTACCCAGTTTGATGAAGTAATAATGAAGGTTGGTGAGGGAAGCATAGTTGATGCTATCTGCATGGATTTTAGTAAGGGATTTAATAAGATTCTACATGGCAAACTGGTCAGAAAAGTAAAATCCCAATGTCCCATAAAGGAATCTGGCACGTTGGACTAAAATTGGCTCAGTGACAGCAAACAAAGGGAGTTGATTTTTTTTTCCAACCGGAAAGTAGTGTCCAATGGTATTTAATGCTGAGTCCCTTGCTGTTTGTGGTAAATATTAGTGACTTAGACATAAATGTGAGAGACATGCTTGGGAAATTTGCAGATGACAAAAAACGTAAGTACAATTGCTAATGAGGAAGATAGCTATCAACTCCAGAACAAAATCAATGCTTTGGTTGAGTGGATGGAAAAATGGTAAATGGAATTCAACCTGGAGAAAATGAGGTAATGAAGTTGGGAAAACAAACACAACATGGGAATATCAATAAATGGGAGGATATTGAGAGGGATAGAAGAAATGAGAGACCTTAGCATGTGTGGCTGCAGGTGAAGGTGACAGGACAGGGAGAGAAGGTGGTAAAGAAAGTATATGGAATGTTTTCCTTTGTTGAATAAAGTATAGAATACAAAGGTAATATAATGTTGAAACTGTATAAGATGCCACAGTTAGAATTTTGTGTGCAGTTCTAGTCATTGCTTTACAGGAAGACATAATTGTTCTAATGAAAGTACAGAGGACTTTTGCAAGAATGTTGCGATGGCTTGAAAATTGCAGCTATAAGGAAAGATTGGATAGGCAAGGGTTGGTTTTCTTAGAACAGAGAAGGCTGAGGAGCAACTTAATTGAGACACAAAAATAATGGGAGGCCCAGATAGAGAATAATCAAGAAAGACTCAGTTACATTACAGGAGACATTAGGGTTATCAAAGGGCATAAATTAAAGGTGATTGGTAAAAGGAATAGAGGACACATGAGGAAAAACATTTCATACAGAAGGAAGTAGCTGCCTGGAATTTACTACCCAGTTTGGTAGCAGAGGCAGAAACTCTTTACACATTTCAAAAAGGTACCTGGATCTCTACCTGAAGCATTGGAACTTGCAAGGCCATTCATCAGGTGCTGGGAGATGGGATTAGAATGGGCAGCTAGATTATTCTTCCACCTGGTGCAGACATAATGAATTGAATGGTCTCTTTCTGTGCAGTAATGGGTTCTTTGGTTTATTGTTGTCTCTTTATGCTTCCTGTCTGTACTCCTTTATAAAACTTATCACCTATGTCATGCTTGCATCTCCAATTCCCTCTCCAACACTCCTCAGGTTAGTAGGTAATAAAATTCCTCTTTTTCTTTAAAGAAAACTTTGCAATTAGCTTCTTCATTTTGATTTAGTTATCCAAATTTTTAATTGATGTTTGACATAATTATGGACTGAATGAAATAAAAATATTTGTTGCGATCAACCAAGGAATTTTTTTTTTAAAAATGGGTCAAATTATTCTTCCTCAGAGTTATAGTTACAGAATCATTCAGTCATACAGCATGGAAACAGACGCTTTCATCCAACTCCTCCTGCCAACCA
Organism: Hemiscyllium ocellatum; assembly: GCF_020745735.1. Classification (NCBI taxonomy): domain Eukaryota; kingdom Metazoa; phylum Chordata; class Chondrichthyes; order Orectolobiformes; family Hemiscylliidae; genus Hemiscyllium; species Hemiscyllium ocellatum. The sequence goes on from NC_083430.1 coordinate 44,548,018, forward strand.
GATGTTCCAATCTGATCTACTCCCCTTTGCCAGCATTTGACCTACATCCCTCTAAACTATTCCTATTCATGAGCCAATCCAGATGCCTTTTAAGTGTTGTAATTTACCATCTGGTTGCCATTGTAGGGATGCAACTGCGTAATGACCTGAAATGAAAATGGGAAAGATATAGACCAGAAGACCATAAGACATTGGAGCAGAAATTAGGCCATTCAGCCCATCAAGTCTGCTCCACCATTCAATCATGGCTGATACTTTTCTCAATCCCATTCTCCTACTTCCTCCATGTAACCCTCGATCCCCTTGATATGCAAGAACCCATCTATCCAAGTCTTAAATATACTCAATGACCGAATATCTGCTGCCTTCTGTGGCAATGAACTCCAGAGGTTCACCACTCTCTGACTGAAGAAGTTCTTCCTTATTTCTGTTCAAAAAAGGTCTTCCCTTTACTCTAAGTCTGTGCCCTTGGGTCCTCAGCCCTTCTACCAACGGAAGCATCATCCCAACATCTGCTCAGTCCAGCTATTCAGTATTCTGTATGTTTCAATTAGAACCCCCCCCCCCCCAATTCCATTGAGTACAGTACCAGAGTCCTCAAACGTTCCTCATCTGTTAAGCTTTTCAGTCCTGCAACCATTCTTGTTAACCTCCTCTGAACACGATCTCAGGTCAGTACATCCTTCTTAAGATATAGGGCCCAAAACTGCACACAATATTCTAAATGTGATCTGACCAGAGCATCATAGAGCCTCAGAAGTACATCCCTGCTTTTCTATTCAAGTCCTCTCAAAATAAATGCCATTTGCCTTCCTTTCTAAGTGACTCATCCTGCAAGTTTACCTTGACAGAATCCTGGACTAGAACTCCCAAGTCTCTTTGCACTTCTGACTTCTGAATTTTCTTCCCCTTTGGAAAATAGTCCATCCCACTACTCTTCCTACCAAAGTGCATGACCTCATTTTCCCATGTACTCCATCTGCCACTTCCTTGTCCACTCTCCTAAGCTGTCGAAATCCTTCTGCTACCTCCCTGCCTCCTCAAAGCTACCTGTCCCTCTACCTATCTTTGTATCTTCTGCAAACTTAGCCAGTATGTCCGCAGTTCCTTCAAGGAGATTGTTAAAGTATAAAGTGAAAAGTTGTGGTCCCAACACTGAGCCTTGCACCGGCTGCTATCCTGAGAAGGAGCCTTTTCATTGTCTCAGCCTGCTCCTGCCCCACCGAACTCATCTCCCAATACCTCGACACGGTCCTGTCCCCTTTAGTCCAAGAACTCCCCACCTACGTTCGGGACACCACCCACGCCCTCCACCTCCTCCAGGATTTTCGCTTCCCCGGTCCCCAACGCCTTATTTTCACTATGGACATCCAGTCCCTGTACACCTCCATCCCCCATCACGAAGGACTCAAAGCCCTCCGCTTCTTCCTTTCCCGCCGCACCAACCAGTACCCTTCCACTGACACCCTCCTTCGACTGACTGAACTGGTCCTCACCCTGAATAACTTCTCTTTTCAATCCTCCCACTTCCTCCAAACTAAAGGAGTTGCCATGGGCACCCGCATGGGCCCCAGCTATGCCTGCCTCTTCGTAGGATATGTGGAACAGTCCATCTTCCGCAACTACACTGGCACCACCCCCCACCTTTTCCTCCGCTACATCGATGACTGTATCGGCGCTGCCTCGTGCTCCCACGAGGAGGTTGAACAGTTCATCCACTTTACTAACACCTTCCATCCCGACCTGAAATTCACCTGGACTGTCTCAGACTCCTCCCTCCCCTTCCTAGACCTTTCCATTTCTATCTCGGGCGACCGACTCAACACAGACATCTATTATAAACCGACTGACTCCCACAGCTACCTGGACTACACCTCCTCCCACCCTGCCCCCTGTAAAAACGCCATCCCATATTCCCAATTCCTTCGTCTCCGCCGCATCTGCTCCCAGGAGGACCAGTTCCAACACCGCACAGCCCAGATGGCCTCCTTCTTCAAGGACCGCAGATTCCCCCCAGACGTGATCGACGATGCCCTCCACCGCATCTCCTCCACTTCCCGCTCCTCCGCCCTTGAGCCCCGCTCCTCCAACCGCCACCAAGACAGAACCCCACTGGTTCTCACCTACCACCCCACCAACCTGCACATACAACGTATCATCCGCCGCCATTTCCGCCACCTCCAAACGGACCCCACCACCAAGGATATATTTCCCTCCCCTCCCCTATCAGCGTTCCGCAAGGACCACTCCCTTCGTGACTCCCTTGTCAGATCCACACCCCCCACCAACCCAACCTCCACTCCCGGCACCTTCCCCTGCAACCGCAGGAAATGTAAAACTTGCACCCACACCTCCACACTCACTTCCCTCCAAGGCCCCAAGGGATCCTTCCATATCCGCCACAAGTTCACCTGTACCTCCACACACATCATCTATTGCATCCACTGCACCCGATGTGGCCTCCTCTATATTGGTGAGACAGGCCGCTTACTTGCGGAACGCTTCAGAGAACACCTCTGGGCCGCCCGAACCAACCAACCCAATCACCCCGTGGCTCAACACTTTAACTCCCCCTCCCACTCCACCGAGGACATGCAAGTCCTTGGACTCCTCCACCGGCAGAACACAACTACACGACGGCTGGAGGAGGAGGCCTCATCTTCCGCCTGGGAACCCTCCAACCACAAGGTATGAATTCAGATTTCTCCAGCTTCCTCATTTCCCCTCCCCCCACCTTGTCTCAGTCGGTTCCCTCAACTCAGCACCGCCCTCCTAACCTGCAATCCTCTTCCTGACCTCTCCGCCCCCACCCCACTCCGGCCTATCACCCTCACCTTGACCTCCTTCCACCTATCCCACCTCCATCGCCCCTCCCCCTAGTCCCTCCTCCCTACCTTTTATCTCAGCCTGCTTGGCTCTCTCTCTCTTATTCCTGATGAAGGGCTTATGCTCGAAACGTCGAATTCTCTATTCCTGAGATGCTGCCTAACCTGCTGTGCTTTGACCAGCAACACATTTGCAGCTGTGATCTCCAGCATCTGCAGACCTCATTTTTTACTACAAGGAGCCTTTTATCCCCACTCTCTGTTTTCTGCCAGAGAGCCAGCTTCTTTCCATGCTAGCACCTTGCCTCTAATGCCATGGGCTCCTATTTTACTCAGTAGCCTCCTGTGTGGCACCTTGTCAAAGTCCAGGTTGGTAACAGGCTATCCTTGGTCTAACCTGCTGATTACTTCCTCAAAGACTTCTAGAAGATTTGTCAGTCATGACCTCCCTTTGATGAAACCATGCTGATTTAGCCTTATTTTACCATACACTCCCCCAAATATTTAGAAATCTCATCCCTTACAATGGATTCCAGGATCTTACCCATGACCAAGGTTAGGCTAATTGATCTGTAATTTTCCCTTTGCCTTAGTCCCTTGTTAAACAGGGGTGTCATGTTAGGAATTTTGCAGTCATCTGAGACCCTTCCTGATTCTAGCAATTCCTAAAAGATCACCACTAAGGCCTCTCTTCAGCTATCTCCTTTTGAACTCTGGTGTTTAGCCCATCTGGTCAAGGTGAGTTATCCACCTTCAGGCCATTCATTTTTTCTAGCACTTTCTCCTTGGTGATGGCCACCATACTCAGCTCTTCCCCCTCAATCTGTTGAATCTTTGGGACCTTACTTGTGTCTTCCAACGTGAAGACTGAGATGAAGTAATTATTCAGTTCCTGAGCCACTTCCTTGTTCCCCATAATTATCTCTCTCACGTCTTTTTCCAGCTGCCCAATGTCCACATTTGCCTCTCTTTTGCATTTTATATATCTAAAGAAACTCTTATAGTCTTCTTTTATATTACTGGCTAGCTTACCCTGATATTTAATCTTCTCTCTCCTTGTTTCTTTTTTGTTGCCTTCTGTTGGTCATTGTAAGCTTCCCAATCCTTTGGTTTCCCACTGTCCTTTGCCACATTATATGCTTTCTCTTTTGCTTTCATGTTATCCCTTACTTCCCTAGTCAGCCATAGTTGCCTGATCCTCGCTGTACCATGCTTCTCTTTCCTCGGGATGAATCTCTGCTGGATCTCCTGATCTACTCCCAGAAACTCCTGCCATTGCTGTTCTATTGTCTTTCCTGCTAGGCTCCTCTCCCAATCAATTCTACCTAGCTCTTTCCTCATGCCTCTGTAGTTGCCTTTATTTAGCTGTAATACCATTACCTCTGATTCTATTTTCTACTTCTCAAACTGCAGAGTAAATTCAGTCAAATTATGATCACTGCCCTCCTAAGAGTTGCTACACTTTAAGCTCCCTTATCAAGTCTGCCTCATTGCACTACACTAAATCCAGTATTGCCAGTTGATATAGGGCAGAATTATACTTAGAAAGCTGTCATGGACACAACAGATCAAATGGTGATTTATATTATAAGAATTCTGTGATTCAATGACATTGATCTGCTTAAAGAACCACAGTGTATCAAACTCTATGATTTCCTTAAAGGTATCATTAAAAAGTGAAACTTCGTAAGTATCCAATTAAAATATCATCAATCACTTCAACATCCTTGTTGTTAAATTTATGTACAACATTACTGTTTCCAAAGTGGTGGTCCTTCATTCATCCTGCATCAAAAGTTTTGTCAAAACTTTGTCTCTAATGAAGGCAAGTTGCTTTTAAATGGCATATTTAAGCAATGCAAGCCTTCCAGAGAAAAACACATGATAGGTCATCATATTGGTGAATTAAAATTAGAAGTGGGCTTTATTGTCATGTATACTCAAGTACAGAAATACAGGAGCACAATAAAAAGTGCACAAAGTCACCACTCACTGGCACCATCTTAGGTGCAAAAACATGAATTTAAAAAACAATCATCTCAGATACAAAAAAACAGAATTTTTTAAAAAATGCATAAGTACAAAAAACAAGAAGCAAGAAGAAAAGGAAAGCGTTCCAGATCTAAAAGTCTCATTTCCATGAGGTAACCTTACCTCTGTAAGGTAAGTGGGCCTCCCTCCCCAGAGCTTCAAGTCTGAGTGCCACCACAAGTTTTTGGAAATTGTTCCTGCTGCTGCTGCAGGCCCTCAGAACTCGCTCTCGCTGCCGCCACAGGTGAGTAGTTATTCTGGTTGGTGATTTAGTATATTTCAGGTTCGTGCATTTCGGACATTTACCATTAGTGTTCACTCTGCTAATATGAATTTATAGTTGCCACATACCTGGAAAGACCACTTGAATCAACTTGGTTAACTTGCTTATCATCCCCAGGACTGCATCCTCACCAAGTTTCTCATCAGCAACATGAGGAGTGTCATCACTGTATGTTATATGAAGAGCAAAGGAATGAATTTCTTGAACTGTAAGCACACATTTCTTTGATTTGTGCAAGGGATTATAATTACAACAACAGGTGAGCTTAATCTCCTACTGCTCGACAACATTGCCGGAGGAAATTTTGAGCAAGCTCATGATGTACACTAAGATTGAAAGTGGAAGAGGTAGAAATTTGCTACAATAGCCCCTTCACAAAATTCTAAGAAATCACAGGCACTATCATAAGGCACTCATGACTCCTTGCAAAATAAGCCTGAGTAGAACTGAAAAGCAACAACGTGTACATTGAACTTGATTAGACAAAGTAGTCTGTGTCATTCATATTATTATTATATATTACATAATTAAATATTATTCATGTTATTAAAAAAAAATAAAGATAGTGGAGAGGATGCAATAAACAAGAGTTAAGATTATATTTCAGCTGTATAGGGTGGAATTCTTCAGTGTTGAGCCAGAATATTAGGTATATTCAAGGTTGAGATGGAGATTTTTAATCAGTAAAGGAATCAAGGGTTATGGGGAAAGTACAGTAAAGTTGAAGATTATCAGATCAGCCATGATCTCATTGAATGGTGGAGCAGACTCAATGGGCTGAATGGCCTGCTTGAGCTTGTATGTCTTATAGTCTTATCACAAGTGATTAAAATCATAAAGTGGTTTGATAAAGAAGATCAAAAATACATTTTAAAAAAAACAAAAAATAAAGAAAGCCTGTAGCATCTGAAGCAAAACAAAACTAATATTTCAAGTCTGTGATATTTCAAGAGAACTGGAAATAGAAATGAAAGTATTTTTGTATTTCCAACTCACAACTGTTGAGGGTGGTTGAAGACTCTAATATCATACATTTTAGGAGAAGCTATGAGCATACAATTGTGAAATAATTTTGATGATATGCTGATAGGATGAGGTGGAGAGAGCAGAGGTGGTTTGACTGGAGCAGGGAAAATTACGATGTAAAATGCTTTTCTACTGTAGGTAATGTAATTCTCTCCACAGCTACAATCTACAAGGGATGATTGACTCTGTAAAACAGCGCAATGAAATAGGAATTCGGTCATGTATTGATGACCACAAGAGCTATCAGAGAAATATTTTGCGCTTTGTTGATTATTGGAGCCATCACTTTAAACTCCAGTTGATTAATGGACAGAGTGTAGTAGATGAATCTAAAGTAATTGATAGATGAATAGATTCTGCATTCAGAACATGATTCAACCCAACAAAAGAACAGATTGTTGGGCACAACAATATAAAAAGGAATAAACAGGTTAAATAAGCACTCTAGAAAAAAACAAAATGTTTTTCAACAGGTGACAGGAGCCTTTAAAACATTACATTCTGAGGGTTGAGGCAAGCCTTTTCACGTTCATGCACTCCATTCAAGTACTATTAATACATTCTTGAGCAAAGTCTTCCTGCAAATGTTGACATAGTCCTACTGAGTTCCCCTGTTATATTGTTCATACTAACATTTGCAGTAATCATTTCTTATTAAACAACATCTACCAGGAAATACATAAATCTGAAGTGATCAGTGGCCTCATGATATATCCTAATTGTCTTGCTTGGGTACAGAGATCAATGAAGCGTAACATTCAATTTTTGAGGTGGAGAAAACCAGGAGAGATACAAATCATATTTCCTCCTGACTGGCTTGTCTGTGAACCCACATGGTTTCTGCAGCAGTGGATCCAGCAGCATCTGGTTAACGGTCCCCTCAACTAAATTTCACCCTACTTTTGCCACCCATGTTCAAAAACCAATGCTTTAATATTGTACCTAATCATCCTCATGTCATTAGCCACACCAGCTGTTTAAAGAAAATCTTGGCAGACAATTGGAGACATAATAATTTCCACAATTACATTACACTTTACAAAAAGGCACTTGTTATAAGTGAAGAAAGCTTTTCCACGAACGTTTTGATCACCTACTCATCTAGAAGATAGAACATTGAACAGTACAGTACAGTACACGCCCTTCAACCCTCAATGTTCTTCTGGCCTTCTATCCTACTCTAAGATCAGACTAACCTACATACCCTTCATTGTACTATTTTCCATGTGCCTATCCAAGAGTCACTTAAATGTGCCTATGTATCTGATACTATGACCACTCTGGCAGTGCATTACATGCACCCACCACTCTCTGTGTAAAGAACCTACGTCTGACATTTCCCCTAAATCTTCCTCCAATCACCTTAAAATTATGCCTCCTCATGATAGATATTTCCGCCATGTGAAAAAGTCTCTATCAATCCACTCCATCTATGCCTCTCAACAATGTGTACATGTCTATTAAGTCGCCTCTCATCCTTCATCGCTCCAGTGAGAAAAATCCTAGCTTCCTCAACCTTTCTTCTTAAGACATGCCCTCCAGTCCAGGCAGAATCCTGGTAAATCTCTTCTGCACCCTCTCTAAAGCTTCCATATCTTTCTTATAATGAGGTGACCAGAAGTGAACACAGTATTTCAAGTGGGTTCTAACCAGGGCTTTACAGAGCTGCAGCATAACCTAGCAGCTCTTAAACTCAAAACCCTGCTAATGAAAGCCAACACACCATTTGTCTTCTTAACAACCCTATCAACTTGATTGGCAACTTTGAGGGATCTATGGACATGGACCCCAAGATCCCTCTGTTTCTCCACAATGCCAAGAATCCTGATTTTAACCCTGTATTCTGCATTCAAATTCGACCTTCCAAAGTGAATCACTTCACACTTTTCCAGTTTAAACTCCATCTGCCACTTCTCAGTCCAGTTCTGCATCCAGTCAATGTCCCATTGCAACCTACAACAGCTCTCCACACTATCCATAACTCCACCAACGTTTGTGTCATCGACAAATTTACTAACCCACCTTTCCACTTCCTCATCCAAGTCATGTATAAAAATTACAAAGAGCAGAGGTCCCAGAACCAATCCCTGCGAACACCATTGGTCACTGAGCTCCAGGTCGAATACTTTCCATCTACCACCATCTTCTGTCTTCTATGAGCCAGCCAATTCTGTATCCAGATAGCCAGATTTCCCTGTATCTCATGCCTCCTTACTTTCTGAATGAACCTATCATGAGAAACCTTATCAAATGCCTTGCTAAAATCCATGTACACCACATCAACTGTTCTACCTTCACCAACGTGTTTTGTGACATCCTCAAAGAATTCAGTAAGGTCTGTGAGGCATGATCTGCCCTGCTCAAAGCCATGCTGACTATCTCTAATCAAACTATGGTTTTCCAAATAATCATAAATCCTGTTTTTCAGAGTACTCTCCAATACTTTGCCCACCACTGACTTAAGACTGACTGGTCTGTAATTCCCAGGATTATCCCTATTCCCTTTCTTGAACAAAGGAATAACATTTGCCACCCTCCAATCATCTGGCACTACCCCAGAGGATAGTGAGGATGCAAAGGCGCAGCATCTCTCCCCTTGCTTCCTGCAGTAATCGAGGGTATATCCCGTCTGGGAGAAAGTGAGGATTGCAGATGCTGGAGATCAGAGTCAAAAGTTGTGGCGTGGGAAAAGCAGAGCCAGTCAGGCAGCATCCGAGGAGCAGGACTGTCAACATTTCAAGCATAAGCACTTCATCAGGGGTGTGTGGGAAAGGGGGCTGAGAGATAAATGGAAGGGGGTGGGGCTGTGGAGAAGGTAGCTAGTAATGCGACAGGTGAATGAAGGTAGAGGGTGATGGTAATAGGTCGGAGTGGAGGTTGGAGCAGATAGGTGGGAAGCAAGATGGACAGGTAGGAAAGTTCAAGGGGGTGGTGCTGAGTTAGAGGGTTGGATTTGGCATAAGGCAGGGGAAGGGGAGCTGAGGAAACTGGTGAAAGTGACACTGAGTCTGTGTGGTTGGAGAGTCCCAAGGTGGATATGACATGCTCACCTAAGTGTAGAATAGTTTAGGGTTTTTCTTAATCCTACCCACTAAAACCTTTTCATGCCCCCTTCTAGCTCTCCTAGGTACATTCTTCATTTCCTTTCCGGCTACCTTGTAACCCTCTAAAACCCTGCCTGATCCTTACCTCCTCAACCTTAAGTAAGCTTCCTTCTTCCTCTTCACTAGGTGCTCCACATCCCTTGTCATCCAAAGTTCTCTCAACCTATGATCTCTTCTTTGCCTCAGTGGGACAAATCTGTCCAGTACTATCAGCAAGTGATTCTGAAACAACCTCCACATTTCTGTCATGCATTTCCCTGAGAAAACCTGTTCCCAATTTAGGTGCCCCAGTTCCTGCCTAATTGCATTGTAATTCCCCCACCATCAATTAAATACTTTCTCATACCATCTGCCCCTATCTCTCTCCATGAGTATAGTAGAGATCAGAGAGTTGTGATCAGTACCACTGAAATGCTCTCCCACCAAGAGATCTGACATCTGGCATGGTTCGTTGTCAAGCACCAAATCCAATATAGCCTCCCCTGTAGTTAGCCTATCTGCATATTGAGTCAGAAACACCTGACAAAAACTGCTCCATCCTAACTATTTGAACTAAGTTCTAATCAATATTAGGGAAGATAAAGTTACCCATTACAACAGTCCTGTTACTTCCGCACCTTTCCAAAATCTGCCTCCCAATCTGTTCCTCCAGGGCGGGGGAGGGGGGGAGGAGTGGGGCGTTGGGTGCTGTGCATAACTCCCTATAAAGTGACTGCTCCTTTCCTGTTTCTGACTTCCCCCATACTGACTCTGTACATAAATCCTCATCGATGACCTCCCTTTCTGCAGGTGTGATAGTATTCCTGATTAGTAATGCCATTCTTCCACCTTTTTTACCTCCCCCTACATTGCTTTTGAAACATCTGAACCCTGGAACATCCAACAACCATTCATGCCCCTGTGATATCCATGTCTCCATAATGGCCACAACATCATAGTTCTAAGTACTGTTACATGCTCTTGAGTTCGTCACACTTATTCCTGATATTTCTTGTGTGAAAATAGACACACTTCTACCCATCATACTGACTGCACCTTTGCAAGTGCCTATCCATCCTGACAGTCTCTCTGCACGCTGCATTGGGCTGTTCACTACCTATTCAGATCTGTAACTCAGGTTCCCACCCCTTGTCAATCTCATTTAAACCCTCCTGAAGAGTTCTTGCAAGCCTCCCGCTCAGGATATTGGTGCCCCTCCCGTTCAGGTGCAACCCATCCTTCTTGTACAGGTCCCACCTTCCCCAGAAGGTATTCCAAGGATCAACATATCTGAAGTCCTCCCTCCTACCCCAGCCACGTGTTCATCTGCACTGGCTCTCTATTCCTAGCGGCACTAGCCTCCAGCACCGGCACCAATCCTGAGATTACTACTCCGCTCGTCCTGACTTCTAGATTCCAACCTAACTCTCTATATTCTCTTTTCAGGTCCTCCTCCCTTTCCTTACTTATGTCACTAATATCAATGTGTACCGTGACTTTTGGCTGCAGTCCCTCCCCTTATGAATCCTGTGGACTCAGTCTGACACATCCCTGACCCTGACACCCAGGAAGCAACACACCATCCAGGAGTCTCACTCATGACCACAGAATCTTCTGTCTGTTCCTCACATAATTGAATGTCCTATTACTAGCACTTTCCCATTCTCCCCTCTTTCCCTCTGAGCCACAGAGACAGGCTCAATGCCAAAAACCTGGCTGCTGTGGCTTTCCCCTGGTAGGCTGCTCGCCCAACAATACTCAAAATGGTATACAGTAGTTCCCTCTTAACCACAGGGGATACATTCCAGGACCTACCGCGTATGTTAAAAACTGCGGATAGAAGCTAACCCATTCATTTAAATGGGAAATTTACCTTCCCAGTAGCCCCCGGTCCATGTTTCTGGAATGTTCCGTGTAATATGCTTGGGCTGTGGTAAATCGCAGATAACTGAAACTGCGGAAATCGATTCCATTGATACAGCCGTCACTCTGTACTTATTATTGAGGGAAACAGCCCTAGGAGTCCCTGCACTTCTGCATATTTCCTTTCCCTCTCCTGACGGTCACCCAGATACCTTTATCCCGTAAATTAAGTGTGACTACCTCTCTATAACTCCTCCCTATCACCCCCTCAGCCTCCCGAATGATCCAAAGTTCATCCAGCTCTAGCGCCAGTTCCCTAATGCAGTCTGTGAGGAGCTGGATTTAGGTGAATTTCTCCCAGGTGAAGTCAGCAGGAACACAATGGTGACTCTTACCTCCCACAACCTGCAAGAGGAGAATGCAACTGCCCAAGCTTCCATCCCTTCTGCTCTAAAGAGATTGAATACATGGAAAAAAGGTCTTATCTTATCTACTTATGTTGTAGGATACTTCCAAGGCATCCTTCACTACCTTCTTTACACAGTTATTCATCATGTACATTGACAGTGAGTGTTTCCAAAACCTATTCAATTATGGAAGCATCAGCCTACCCAAATTTAACCCTTTGAGGTTTTTCCAATAAGGGAAGTCTGATGGATGACCATGTTGTCCACATCTTCAGTTACCTTGGTCTGAAACTCTACAATTCCCTCTTTGCATCTCTCCCCTCCCTTTCCTCCTTTGAGATGCTCCATGAAATCTACCTCTTTGACTAAGAGTTGGGCAGTCTGTCCTAACAGTGTCTCCTGTGGCATGGTGTCAGATTCTGCTTCAAAAAATTGATGTGAAGCACATTGGAACATTTCATTAAATTAAACTACACCAGAAAAATACACATAGTTGTAGTTGCAACACAGTCTTGGGATTTGAGAGATCTTGTTCATGGTCTATGAAAAACCTTCTATTTCAATAAAATATTCAGTACAATTAATTTGATGTTCTTGATCATAATATAATTTACTAAAGACGTTGAAATGGGATAGAGAAAGACTACCAACACAAACATTTTAAAAACATTTTCATGGTAAAAAATGTTTTAGTGAAAAAAATTTTCAAAATAAATTATATAATAAAATAACTCCTTTTAACTGACAACATTATATAGGTTCTTGGGGATCAAGGGTTACAGGGAGAAAACAGGAGAATGGGGATTCGAACCGTATCAGCCATGATTAAATGGTGGAGCAGACTTGATGGGCTGAATTTCTGCTCCTATGTCTTATGGCCTCAGCTACTACCTGGAGCTATTTGGAATGTTTTTACCAATTTAAGCTCTTTCAAGCCTGTTATTGCTCAACCGAAGCATTCCCATCCAGCCCCGACTTCCTCGCTGAGATGTGGCAGTGATTAAAGTGAAGTAGTCCAGCTGGTAAGGGAGTGAACTGAAAATGTGTTGCTGGAAAAGCGCAGCAGGTCAGGCAGCATCCAAGGAGCAGGAGAGAGAGAGCTGAAAATATGTTGCTGGAAAAGCGCAGCAGATCAGGCAGCATCCATGCCCGAAATGTCGACTCTCCTGCTCCTTGGATGCTGCCTGACCTGCTGCACTTTTCCAGCAACACATTTTCAGCTCTGATCTCCAGCATCTGCAGTCCTCACTTTCTCCTGGTAAGGGAGTGAGCAAACTGAGCTCAGTGATTCACTGCAGGTCTCCTTAAACACAGTAGCAAGTGAATTACCAAGAATCTCATTTCTTCAGGACTTGAGTTTTAAGTGATCTTAGTCAGTACATCAATAATTTGAAAGGTCAGGATGAAATCCTTTAAACTCGACGTAATCGACCTTCTTTGGTGCTTTGACCTTGCAAGTACCTTATAATGAGTAGCCTACCCTGACCTGGAAAAATATGTGGCATGTTTTAATAAAAACATTAATAAGAAAGTAATACAAGATTTTTTTCAGCAATGTTATAAACATTTGATCCATCAACTACAGTCCCTTCATGATAGAAGAGAGGGATATTTACCCAGTTCAGGAGTCTCGAACCAGGGGCCATTATCTCTAAATAAGGGGAGAGGTGTAGTATAAAGGTGAAGTGAAATTTCAGAGGATGGTAAACCTTTAAACTAGGGAGTTATAGACACTCAGTCATTGGGAATGCTGAAGATGGAGATGGATTAAGAGATAGTGTGGGAACTAAAGGAGAAGATGAGACAGATGGTGCGGAATGGTTTACACCTGCCCCAATTCTGATGATCTTTATTTGCTGGGAAAATATATCATGGGTTAAAGAAACCCTAACCATGTCTTCTGAAACAATCAAAGAGTTAACATGAATGTTAATTGTTTACCAAAGTCTGATAGTCTAGTTAACTGTTTTTTACTATGGGTACTTTCTGTCCCTCTCATGTCTCTCCTTTATGACTGTGGATCTGTGGTTCTCTATCTCTCTATACATCTATGATTCTCTCTGTCTTTCAGTCCTATTATGTATCTGTGATCTCTGTGACTGTGCATCTGAAGCTCGCTCCCTCTGTCTCAGTCCTTATATAGATGTGATCTCTCTCTCTCTCTGTCTCTCCATATGTATCTGTGATTCTGTGGAATGAATTTCCTGAGAAAATGGTGGATATGGGTACAATTGCAATATTTAAGACATTTGAATAGATACATGAATAGGAAAGGTTTGGAGAAATATGGGCCAGGAACAGGTAGGTGGGACTAGTTCAGTTCGGGAATATGTTCGGCATGTAATGGTTGGACCGAAGGATCTGTTTCCGTGCTGTATGACTATTAATGATCATGTCACCTATAGCTGGCATTATCATGATAGAAACTTAAACTATTCTTCTCCCTATAAAAAACAGCAACCTTTGGTCCCTATTAGGACAATCTTAATTGGTTTATTTTGCAATCTATTTGCTTTCTTTTGATTTTCACTGCAAGTTCCAAACATTTACCCAGTCCAAAGAATGAAGTCTGGCTCAGGGTGAAAGGTTTTCATTTTATGAAGTGTCAGATTGATGAGGTCCCAATTGGAGTCACATAGGTAGCTGCCCCACTTCCCTGGGTTTAGTACAGGTTTCGAAGATGAAGGACACACAGTGTTTGGATTCACTGTCACTTTATAATCAGGGTCCCAGTGAAGATCTGTGATGTGCCAAAAGTGACCTGGCAAAAATAAACATTTAGATATTTTTAATTAACCTGTTCAGACATGTTATGACACCAATCTAAGGCAGGTGGTACTAGCCCACACCATCTGCACCAGACGTTGAAATACCACCACTGTGCCTTAAGACCCAAAGACAAACAATTCCAACAGATTAAAATACACTTTATGCTTTCTCATCCCATGGTCTATCTAAACTACAGCAGTTACAAAACAGACCTAATCTACACATTTTGTCACAGTTTGCATATTTAAACATTTTCCAATTAAAGTGAAACTAATGTCATCTTTAAAAGGTGGAGAGGTTCTTTTAACCAAATCCTTTTCAATTCCTGATCCATGGGACTTTCTGAGGAGTGGCAACCTCATGCAGAGTGGGGCCGGGGCCGGACTGACCTGGATAGTGGGGTGCAATCTCACAGATGAGTTGAGTCAGTTGTGGCAGTGGGTGGTGGGTTGCTGTGAGTTTTGGGAGGGCTGGGGTATAGGGGTCAGATTCTATAGGAGGCAGGGCAGTAGGGACAAGTCCGGCCTTGTTCATGCTTGTCTTAAAAGGGAACCCTCTTAGTTTTAACTTTAGCCTCCAGTCTAATATCCCCCTGAAGAGGAAACATTCTTCTGCTATCCACTCTATTGAGTCCCTTTAGCATCTTTTATATTTTAGTAAGATCATCTCTCTTTCTTCTAATCGCCAATGAATACAGGCACAAACAGTTCACCTTTCTTCATAAAATAAGCCCCTCATTCCAGGAAGGAGTTGAGTGAACCTTCTCTTAACTACTTCTAACACAATTACATCATTTTACAAATAAGGAGACCAAAACTATACAAAATATCTTCCAGATGGGATCTGACTAAGATCTTATACTGCTGCAGTAAGACTTCCCTATTATATTCCAATTTCCTTGCAATAAACACCAACTATTTCTCTTCCTGATCACTTGCTGGACCTGTATGCTAATGGTTGTATTAGGTAAGATCCTGAAAAAATTAATGTGGGAGACTGCGTTAGACTCCACCCAATATGATGATGTGACAGTCTGGGGTGGGAAAATGGGGATAATAGCTTTGGGCATTGAAGGGGACAAAAGTGTCACCTGTCTCCCAATAGTCTTAGCAACAATGTTTAGCTAGCAAATGTAACTTGTACCTCACTGAAATCAATAAACTGCAAGTGTTAAAATAAGAACCACTTCTTGTTAGGACTCTGAGATAACTGCACAGAGGCGGATATCCTGTCACAAAATCAGCCTTTATTTACTTGAGCATAGTACGCTGACTGTAGCCAGCCAGCTCAGAGTCAGTCCCCTCAATGGAGGAGATTTAAAATCCCCTGCTTATATTGGTTGGCCAGGGCATCCTGACTGACCCAGGTTAATAATGCCAATCAAGGATCTCATAGTCAATGAGATCCACTTGGTTCCAAACACCACAGACTCACACATAGTTATCTCTCCAGTATTGTAAACTGAATAGGCTCTCAGAATCAGTCAAGGAAAGAGGAATGGTAGTAGCATCCTTCTCCCTATAAATACCAGACTCAAGTTTTGTCATCCATGTACCACAATGTTGCACTTTAGCTCTGTCCTGCTGTTGGCAGATAGCTCCCTGGTATGTCAGTACCTTCACCTCTATGTGTGACGCTGAAGGTACATCAAAGGTGACATTTGAAATGAAAATCCTAATCTAGCTCTTGAATGAGACGACAACAAGCTTGTTAATGGCCTTAAGTGGCCGTTTATTAAGTTTCAGTGAGTTGCTTCTGTCACCACCTTCCAAATTTTGAGTAGCTAATCTTGCTTTAGGAAACCTGTGTGTCAAGCTACGAAATGTGTTTCAGAGATTGCCTGCCTTTTGAAATAATCCAGAATTCCACCCAGGACAGGATTTAACACAACATTAAAGCTCTCTGGCAGTAGCTGATTTGCACAAATGTGAATAATGATGACCTTTGAACTTGCAATACGGTAACTCAATTATGTGCGTATGTATGTGGATATACTTGCAATTATAAATCAAGGCATTTAATGTAAAAGCAAAAACATAATGGTAAATATATATTGCTCACTGTTCTGGCCTCAGTCACAATAGCAACTTAGTTTCATACAACATCATTCATGAAGCTTAAACAGAGGCTGACCGTTGTACCATGATCAAACAGACAGTTCAGTCGTTAACCACTCACATGACATTTTCATCTCCAATTGAATTAAGTAATATAAAACTAATCAGACCTTACCTCCCTGGCTGAAAATGATCCCACAGTTAGTAACAAAGAGAAGAAAGCCCAGAAGTAGCATTGTTACTAGAGCAGTGTGTGCACTGTTACTGATCACTCGATTGAATTAATGGCCAAAGTTCCAGAGTTTAAAGTTTTATTACGGCCTAAATGAAAGAACTTTGAATGACAACCAAACTCCTGTTCCAAAAGTCGCACATACCTTGTAAAACCTCAAGATAAAACATCTGTAACTTATTTCCCTTCACATATCTCCTTATGCCAGCAGAAATTAATCTAGCTCGTCGCCCAGGTTGTTTCCCACTGATTACCTGCTGCATTGCCACTCAAAGCTTTACTGCTAGAGCACAACTGTAGCTCGGTGGTCACAGACTTGCTTCTTTAAAAGAAAGTTATAAGTTCAAATCCCAGCCCTGACAGTTCAGCACAAAGAGTGATGCTCCATGTAGTACTGACAGAAGTGCCATAGTTCAGGCGAGGTGTTAAATCGAAACTCCATCTGTGTGCTAGGGTGGGTCTAAAATACCCCATGGAATAATTTTGAAGTGAAGCATGGGACTTATCCCTAGTGCCCTGATCAAATCTAATCTTCAACAATGTCACGGACATAGATTATCAGGTCATTTCACCTTGCCGTATTTCTTACCTAACCAGTTGCGATGGAAAGGTAGTCCACTACAAGTAGAACAGTTCTCTGAAATAGTGCTCCGCAAAGACCTAGATGTCTTTGAACACAAATATTGAAAATGTCACTTATTCAAGTTTTTAAATTGAGATGTATTTTGTAAAAGCAAAGAGATAGTGGTTGAAATTTAGAAAACATTGATCAACAACAACAGAAACATATACTAATGGAGCACTCTATAATGTAACTAAATGTCCCAAGGTGTCTCACAGATTGTGAAATGAAATATGATACTGAGCCATGAAAGGAGATTATAGCTCAATGAACAAACACTTGGTCAAGGAGAGAGGAACCGGAGGTACATTCTGCATAATTCTATGCAACACACTTCTGGGAAAAAAATTAAACTGTTGTGAAAAAAATAAACAGCAATCAGGGAAGAGGGATGTCAGTTCTGAGGAATTATTTGAAAAGTTGGATCTATTTTTCTTGGACCATTGGAGATTTTCAAGAGGTTTTGAGTTTATAGAAAAGAATCTTCCTTTCTAGGGGGAAACAAGGAAACATTCCCTCTTTGAGTTCTGAAATCTGGAATGCTCAACTGGAAAAGGTGACAGGAACAGGTCAGAAGTGGGGATGTATGCCAATGATTGCACAATGCTCAGCACCATGTGCACCTTCTCAGATACTGAAATAGTCCATGCTCAAATGCAATAACATCTGGACAATATCCAGGCTTGGACTGACAAGTGCAAATAACATTTGTGCTATAAAAATGCCAGGCACCATCTCTAATAAGAGACAATCTAACCACTGTCTGTACATATTCAGTGGTGCTACCATTATTGATTCCCGTACTACCAATGTCTTTGCGGCTACTGTGGAACGTGATCAAAGAACGAACAAAATCGGTGAGTGGTAAAAATAGTCTCCTTTATTCAGCAACTGCAACAGCACAAGTTTGAGGCAGCAATAGAATCCCTAAATACAGTTCTTATAAGAGCCCTTTTATACACAGTTCTTACATATATTAAAATTCGATTACTATGGTGTTATACTGTTTTATATATGGCACACAAAGGTTTGAAGGGCTTCTGTCCAGGGAGACTCAAAACAGGTCAAAATATGTACTAAGTGCTGGCTGCTACTTCTGATGAGATTAAGAGTGTCCGTCTGGTCTGCTTGCATAATTAAAAGGTCATGATTTGGAGGAGCTGGTATTGGACTGGGGTGGACAAAGTTAAAAATAACATAACACCAGCTTATTGTCAAACAGGTTTATTTGGAAGCACTAGCTTTCGGAGTGTTGCTTCTTCATTAGATGGTTGTGAAGCAGGTCCATAAGACACAGAATTTATAGCAAAAGATTACAGTCTCATGTATATATGTGTGTGTATATATAAATTCTGTCTTCTGCTTCACAACCACCTGATGAAGAAGCAGCACTTCAAAAGCTAGTGCTTCCAAATAAACCAAGAGTGTTACCTCCCAGTCAGGGAACACTTCATCGATCTGGGACATTCGGCCTCGGACCTTCGGGTGACCATCCTCGAAGGCAGACTTCGGGACAGGCAGCAATGCAAAGTGGCCGAGCAGAGGTTGATAGCCAAGTTCGGTGACCATGAGGATGGACTCAAACGGGACCTTGGGTTCATGTCACACTACAGGTGACCCCAATGCTCACACACGTGCACACAGGCGTGCACACACACACTCCTATGGACCCATACACTCTTCAAAGTTTGTGAGAAGATTTGTAGCTCAGGTGCTCGTTGTTGTGGTTCTGTTCACTGAGCTGGGAATTTGTGTTTCGTCCCCTGTCTAGGTGACATCCTTAGTGCTTGGGAGCCTCCTGTGAAGCGCTTCTGTGATGTTTCCTCCGGCATTTATAGTGATTTGTATCTGCCGCTTCCAGTTGTCAGTTCCAGCTGTCCGCTGCAGTGGCTGGTATATTGGGTCCAGGTCGATGTGCTTATTGATTGAATCTGTGGATGAATGCCATGCCTCTAGGAATTTCCTGGCTGTTCTCTGTTTGGCTTGTCCTATAATAGTAGTGTTGTCCCAGTTGAACTCATGTTGCTTGTCATCTGAGTGTGTGGCTACTAAGGATAGCTGACATATGAACGTCCCATATTTAAGAACCTACCTCCAGCTTCCCATTTTTAAATATTATTTTTCAAAATCTGAATTATGTACAATGTTTTGTCAACGAATGGTGGACTGATTAGCCTGTATCTGTTCCAACTTACACACAAATTCGGCTTATGAACAGACGCCTGGAAGAAGAACACCTCATCTTCCGCCTGGGAACACTTCAACCCCAGGTCATCAATGTGGACTTCAACAGTTTCCTCATTTCCCCTTCCCCCACCTCACCCTAGTTTCAAACTTCCAGCTCAGCACTGTCCCCATGACTTGTCCGGACTTGGGATTCTGGATCAGTGGTGCTGGAAGAGCACAGCAGTTCAGGCAGCATCCAGAGTGCAGCGAAATCGACGTTTCGGGTAAAAGCCTTGTCCGGACTTGTCCTACCTGCCTATCTCCTTTTCCACCTATTCACTCCACCCTCTCCTCCCTGACCTATCACCTTCATCCCCTCCCCCACTCACCTATTGTACTCTATGCTACTTTCTCCCCATCCCCACCCTCATCTAGCTTATCTCTCCACGCTTCAGGTTCTCTGCCTTGATGAAGGGCTTTTGCCCGAAACGTCAATTTCGCTGCTCCTCGGATGCTGCCTGAATTGCTGTGCTTTTCCAGCACCACTGATCCAGAATCTGGTTTCCAGCATCTGCAGTCATTGTTTTGAACTCGTGGAAAAGAAGCAGGAACTGAGCAAGAGCTTTGCCAGTAACAAAAATGGCAGCGGCCGTCAGAGCTTCACCATTACAAACCAATCACGGGTCAGGTGAAGAAGGGGGTGGGAAAACCCTCGACACGAGCCGGACTCCCTGGCAACGATTGGGCGAGGAATTTGAATATCGAGGCCTGTGAGTGGTCGGCTGCTGCACGCGACCTGTTTGGCGCGCTTTGTCCGGTCCAAGCGGGCTTTCGTCCGTTAAACGGTCGCGGGAAGGGACGATGTGGAACAATCCGGGTGAGAGGGTGCCCGGGGAAAAGCCGCGGCTCGCAAGAACGGTTCTCGGAAGGTGGATGCGCCCCGAATGGAGCGGAGGCTTGCCTGCAGCTTCTGGCTCTCCAGTTCTCATGCGTTTCCAATCCCCACTCTTATTCCGCGGCTTTAACGGATTAAAATAAATCGAAAGTGTATTTTGTGGAGGGGAGGAAGGAGGTTTATGAAGCCGGAGGGGAGCAAGTGTGTCAGGGTATACGGATGGGTAGGGAGAGTAGAATAGGGTATTGAGGCCTCACTACGTTTATAAATACTCTAGCTGTAATTCTTTAACTGACCTGTTCTTTTGTTAGGAAAAAGAAATATAATTTTAGAAGTAATATGTTGTAAAATATAATATTATATGTTGTTACATATAATATTATGTAACTGAATGTGTGATCGGAATTCTTTTGCCTGTGGTTTAGTTTAGATTACTTACAGTGTGGAAACAGGTCCTTCAGCCCAACAAGTCCACACCGACCCGTACCCCTAACCTAACACTATGGGCAATTTAGCATGGCCAATTCACCTGACCTGTACATCTTTTGGACTGTGGGAGGAAACCGGAGCACCCGGAGGAAACCCACGCAGACACGGGGAGAACGTGCAAACTCCACGCAGTCAGTCGCCTGAGTTGGGAATTGAACCCAGGTCCCTGGCGTTGTGAGGCAACAGTGCTAACCACTGTGCTGCCGTGCTGCCCCATTTTCTGTCTCATGTCAGCGTGGGTAGCCCTTTGGGGAATGGACTTCTCATGAATGACCAAGGCACTGAAATGTTAACTTTTCTCGCTCCACTAGTGCTGCCAGATTGGCAACATCTTTAAGGTAGAAGGAGGAGGTCAAGAGTTTAAGGGAGGAAATTTTAACACTTAAGAATCAGTGGCTGAAAGGCTAGCCATCAGTGAGGGAGTAATTCAAATACTTAAAAGGCAAGAATTAGGTGAGTTCAGATATCTGAGGGTAGCAGAGATATTAGATGGTGTGAGGAGGCCAGGGAGTGTTTGGACCATCTGAGCAGAATGGGAAATACTATTTAAAATTGTTAAAATGTGGCACTGGAAAAAGTATATCAGGTCAGACAGCATCTGATGAGCAAGAGAGTTGACTTTTCAGACATACCCCTTCTTTGATGCCATGTGTTATCAAGATTTGGAGATGCCGGTGTTGGACTGGGGTGTACAAAGTTAAAAATCTCTCAACACCAGGTTCTCGTCCAACAGTTTTAATTGGAAGCACTAGCTTTTGGAGTGCTGCTCTTTCATTAGGTGGTTGTGGTGGAGTGGCGCTCTGAAAGCTAGTGCTTCCAATTAAACCTGTTGCATTATAACCTGGTGTTATGTTATCAACTCTGACTCTCTAGCGTCTACAGTCATCACTTTCTCTGAAATACTCATTAGAAATAGATGAAAATTAGTTTATGAAGTTGTAAATGTATCTTTGGTTTGATGCTGGAACTGATCACCAATACTATTTTCTAGGTTCTTTTAGTGGAGGTTATGGAGGATTTGGAGATACTGGTGCTGGAGGTGGGGGCTACTTGCAGTCACCTGGTGGGTTTGGCTCACCAGCTGGAGCCAGCCAAAGTGACAGAAAAACGGTAAGTACAGTATTTAAAAGATAGAAAATGAGAGCAGGAGTAGACCATTTGACCTGCTGAGTACTGTCTATCATTCAATGATCATGACTAAACCCTTAGTCCAGTACTCTTACTTTCTTTGTATACCCCTTGACACCTTTTAGCCTCTAGAAATCTATTTATTTCTTAAATACTTCCAGTGACCAAATCGTCACAGCTTTCTGAGAGAATTTTGCAGGGCACTGCCATTTGAGTGAAAAAATGTCTCCTGATATCAGTTGGAAATGGTCACCCTGTATCCTGAGACTGTAGTGTCTTGTTCTGGGACCCCCATCTAGGGAACCAACATCTCTACATTCAGTCTCTCTGGACCAGTCAGAATTTAGTTTGAAGGGTTGAAGACCTGAGCTATACGGAGAGGCTGAATAGACTGTGATTGTTTTCTCTGGAACGTCTGAAGCTGAAGGGTAATATTATAGAGATTTATAAAATTGTAAGAGGCATAGGTAGGGGAAATAGACAAGATCTTTTCCCTGGGGTGGGGGAGTACAGATCCAGAGGGCATCAGTTTCAGGGGAGGGAGGGAAATTTAAAAAGGACCTAAGGGCAACATTTTCACACTGAGGGTAGTGTGTGTATGGAATGAGCTTCCAGAGGAAGTGGAGGTTGGTACAGTTACAACACTTAAAAGGTATCTGGATGGATCTACGAATAGAAAGGGTTTATGGGCCAAGTGCTGGCAAATCGTACTTGATTAAGTTAGGATATCTGGTCACCGTGGGTGAGTTGGACCATGTTGTTCATCTTTGACCCTAATAACTCCTGCTCCTTCCCATTTCCCATGTCCCTTTTTATTTTAAAACTCCAATGAATCAGTTGACATAATCACTCCTCACATGACATTCTCAAGTCATTTGAAAATCAAATCTACCTCATCCACTGGATCTCCTCCTTTTAGATTAGATTAGATTACTTAGTGTATTAGATACTTGTTTTGACTTTGTGTAATCTTTTTGGTATTTTTCATTCTTTATGATGGATGCCAGCACTTTCCCTACTACTGATAGGCTAACCTGTCTGTTATTCCTGGTTTTGCCCTTTCTCCTTTTTAAAATAATGAAGCTACATCTGCCACTCTTCAGTCTGTTAGGACTGTTCCAAAATCTATTGAATTTTGTAAGACCTGCTATTTCCAAGTCCACCTCATTTAGTACGCTAGGATGTACATTATCAGGCCCTCTGATATCAATTTTGAATTCTATTAATTTCCACATTTTTTATGTCAATAGTAATTTCTTACAATTCTTCCTCCCCACTAGCCCCTAACATCTCTGGAAAGTTATTTTCTTGTCTTCCGTGAAGATCCAACTAACATAATTCTGTTATTGCTTTGCCGTTTTTTAAAAATTCTGTCTATATGGTGCCTATGTATCTTTTTTGGAAGAACCTACTTTATAAAAGCATTGTCTGCTTTATGTAAGATGAACATTTATTCTTGTGCTCTGTTTGTCCCCACTTGATTAACCTCTTGACTTTCCTTTGCTGAATTCTAGCCTGCTCTCAGTCCTCAGGCTTGCTACTTTTTCGAACAACTTTTTATGACTCTTGTTTGGATCTAATGCTATCTTTAATTTATTTTGTTGGCCATGGCTGGCCTGATTTTCCTATTATGTTCTTTCACACGAAAGGAATGTTGTAATTTATGCATTTTTTTTCCTTGCATATTAGCAATTGCCTATTATTGTCATGCCTTTTTACTCAAAACTACTCAATCTATTGTAGCTAATTCACCCCTCATATCTTTGTAGTTTCCCTTGTTTCTATTTAGGACCTGAGTTTCAGATTGGACTACTTCACTTTCTGTGCCACTTAGCACTATAGTTCTGCTTGTGGGGTGCAATATAAATTTGGGTGTCAAGTGCATATTATTTTACCTAGAACTTCATAAAAATTGGTATTGGTCTTGTTTAAACTACCAGTGGTAAGTTTGTAGTATGCTGTATTTTTATATCTATATTTGCAATCTGATTTGAGCTGGTTCATCTGATCAAAAAATGCTAGAAATTTATAAATCTCTACCAGTTTGTAAATGCTTCCTTGATTTTGTTGAAGAACAGTAACTGCTGTGTCCAGAAAGTGTAGGAGGCTTTGTGAAAGTGATAAGTGCAGTATACTTTTACGCTTTGAAATTTTAAGCTTTAAAATTATTCAAATGGAAACATTCTGAAAGGGTGACACCAGCATTATTGTCACAGTTTAAGTTTGTTTATTGGATTTTCAGAAGCAGTCAGTAAGAATGTTAATTTATTTTACACCATTTGGCTACTCTGACCTGTTGCAATATCAGAGTTATAATGCCCTCAGAGTACACATTATTCTGTAATACAATTCAGCAATCAAAACACTCGCTATATCATGATTCAAGTAGGAGAAAATGAGGACCACAGATGTTAGAGATCAGAATCGAAAATCCTGATGAAGAGCTTGTGCTCGAAATTTTAACTATCCTCTGATATTGCCTGACAAGCTGTGCTTTTCCAGCATCACACTTTTTTTAACTTTAAACGTGATTAAGTGGCAAATGAATGCAATTTAGACAAGATATGACCACATTCCTGTTTCCATTTTGCATTGCCATTTATTGCTAAGCCCTGTAATATTGTAAGTAAAAGCTTAGAACCACCTTCTGATCAATCCATTATTGTAACAAGAGATGTAGCAGTAATTAAAATACAATTTTAATATCTTAAAACTTTGTGGGCAGAGACATAGTCTATAAATTTTATACTTTTGTAATTGAACCAGTTCTCTGTTTCTGTAAACATATTTGAGATCTGCTGAATTAACATTGTTCATTCTTCTATCAGAGGTCACGGGCCCAGCAAATAGTTCCTTGTACGGTGTCACAGCTAATGTCTGCTATTCAAACAGAAGAGATTTTCAGGATTGGAGAGGTGGAATTATCTCAGGTGTGTGCAAAGTTTCTAACTAATGAATATTCCAAATTCAGCAATATGATTTCAGATTTATCAGTGAACACCATTTATTTTCATGACTTAATTTAAGGGATACATATCTTAATGTCTATTTTAGATATATTTAAGGACATAAAGATTTTTTTAAAATCCTGAAACAGTCTCACTTTCCTGCTTCCCTTTTTAAAGGAGTTGATGTCGGGGGCGGGGGATGTGATAAGCAGTCATTAGCTGAGTGTGAATTAATTTTATTTTTAACTTCAGTGATAATATAACATTATAATGTGTAATTGCCAAATTTGGACTACTTTTTGCTTGCTAATCCATTTTGAAAGACTGTATTCATGATTCCTTTCTCTTGAGGTTTAATCTGATAAATATTTCTAGTATAGAACTTGTGTTGCTAAAAAATGACACTTTGACAAAGTTTTTCATCTTGTAAATTGTCCTGGAATATGCAAGAGAAAGCACTTATACTGTATTGAGAACAGGGTGTTTTTTTTTTAAATCATTTGTGGGATGTGGGTACTGCTGGCTGGCTAGCATTTATTGCCTGTTCCAAGTTGCCCTTGAGAAGCTGGTGGTGAGTTTCCATTTTTGAATTGCAACTGTCCCTATGCTGAAGGTAGACACAGTGCCCTCAAGGAGGCAATTCCAAGAATTTTACACAGCAACAGTGAAGGAATAGTGATATATTTCCAATTCAGGGTGGAGAGTGGCTTGGAGAGGAACTAGCAGGTAATGCCTTTCCTCTTTTAGATAGAAGTGGTCATGCGTTTGGCGGTTGCTGTCTAAGAATCTCATGAATGTTTGCAGTGCATCTTGTAGATAGTACACATTGCTTCAGCAGAGCATCGGTGGTGAAGGGAGTGGATGTTTGGCCAATCGATCAGGCTGTTTGTCCTGGATGGTGTTAAGCTTCTGAAGTAGTGTTGGAGCTGCATGCATTCAGGCAAGTGGGAAGCATTTTATTACACTCTTGACTTGGGCAATTGTAGACAAAGGGCAGACTTGAGGAGTTACATGTGACCTTATTCTGAGCCTCTAACCTGCTCTCGTTGCCATTGTGTCTGTGATGAGTTTAGTTGCGTTTCTGGTCAATGGTAACCCATGAATGTTGTTAGTTTGGTTTGGAGGTGTGGCGGGGTTGGGCGAGGAGCGTGGAAATCAATGATGGTAATCCCATTGAATGTCTGTTATTGGAGATGGTCATTGCCTGGCAATTCTGTGGCATGAATGTTACTTACACTTGTCAGCCCAAGCCTAGATATTGTCCAGATCTTGTTGCATTTGAAAGTAGACTGCTTCAGTATCTGAGAAGTTGCAAATGGCACTGAACATTGTGATCATTGGTGAATGTCCCCACTTGTGACCTTGTTATAATGGAGGGAAGGTCATTGAAGCAGCTGAAGAGTTTGGGCCGAAGACACTACCCTGAGAAACTCTGACAGAGATGTCCTAGACTTGGGATGGCTAACAACCACAACTATCATTGATTGCTAAGCAAATAGATTGTGTTTGGAAGAGGTGTTACTGTGGAGAATGCATCATTTAGATAATAACATGGCAGTTGAGTGCCAGTTATGTACAAATTAATCCAGGCAGGTTGATTCTGGTCAAGGGATTGCCCTGGGAAATGAATCTGAGAATGATTGATTGTCACTTTTAAAATTGAAGCAGGCACAGTGGATCAGAGTAGGATCACATCCTTGAAGTACTATGGACATATTGATAATTCTTGATTCCTAATTGTTGTTCTTGTTAAAAACTATTGTAGAGATAAATTCAGTGCTGTTTGTTGCATTTCTATGTGGAATGCTGCACCTGCAGTCTATCATGGACACTTCAAATAGAGATATCTCACATAAAACGGTAAAAAAGAGGGAGCTTTCGTCAACCCCTTCAGTGGAAAGCCATCTCTTCCAGACATTTTGTGTCCTGCTAGTAATGTACAAAAGAATTATAAACTAGTTGAACCCTTGGTCTGGGTGCGGTAGTGGTCGTGAGCAGAGGTGATCATGGGTACCAGCCTGGCTTGAGGTGCTGTAAAATTGGCAATCAATAAACCATAATTAGTTGCCCCTGCATTGTTAGTAAAACGAATAGAACATTGCTCGAAGTAAAATAGCTAGCAAGCTGGCCAGAAGGAAACAATAGGAAAAGCACTTTTGATTTGAATACTGCCAATAAAGTACCATCAAAGATTTCTACCAACCTGTAGAAGCCAAGAATTCTGACTTGGCCTTTTTTGTAGTTTTGACTGTGGAGTGAAATGGGATCGTTGAAGGATTGCTGCATATTTTGGAAAGCAAGTAACTTGACATTATTGTAAGTTTAAAGTCTGGTTGAAGATTTGTAGCTCGGGTGTCCGTTGTTGTGGTTCTGTTCGCCGAGCTGGAAGTTTTTGCTGCAAACGTTTCGTTCCCTGGCTAGGGAGCATCATCAGTGCTATTGGAGCCTCCTGAGAAGCGCTGCTTTGATGTTTCTTCCGGTATTTATAGTGGTTTGTTCTTGCCGCTTCCGGGTGTCAGTTTCAGCTGTAGTAGTTTGTATGTGGGGTCCAGGTTGATGTGTCTGTTGATGGATCTTGCCGTTTCCGGGTGTCAGTTTCAGCTGTAGTGGTTTGTATATTGGGTCCAGGTCTATGTGTCTGTTAATGGAGTTTGTGGATGAATCATCCACAAACTCCATTAACAGACACATAGACCTGGACCCAATATACAAACCACTACAGCTGAAACTGACACCCGGAAGCGGCAAGAACAAACCACTATAAATACCGGAAGAAACATCAAAGCAGCGCTTCTCAGGAGGCTCCAATAGCACTGATGATGTTCCCTAGCCAGGGAACGAAACGTTTGCAGCAAAAACTTCCAGCTCGACGAACAGAACCATAACATTCATTGTAAGTGTTGTTTATATAGCTGATTGTTGAAGCAGTTATGTAGTTTGCAGATGAGCTGAAGCAAAGGATTATGTGTAAATGGAGATTAGCTGGCATGGACTAGTGAACCAATTATCGACTAAAGCCATCTGCATGCGAACAATTGTGATCGATTCCTAGGTACCTGTACAGCTTGGTCCTGTAAGCAAACTAGTCGGGAGCCATCAGACTAGTGCAAGTTCAAGAGCTATTTTCTCTGCAAAAAAAAACAATTTTTAATCCTAAATAAAACCAGTTTATTTTTCCTTCAGTGGCTATAAGCTGTGACTTTTGAACCACAAAGTTTGATCCATATATTTTTCGGGCTGACTTATTTCATTTAATAAGTAATAAATTCATATGTTTGTTCGCTTGGCTAAATTGGACCTTTTTAAAACTTGAAATAATTTAGTCTGGAAGAGGGGTTGCTACCCTCGTGGGTGGTTTTCTAAATTAATCATGCAACCAAAGAAGGGGCAGGTGAATAAAGTAGGGGGTGAGTTCATCTCTGCACTTGGGAGTTTCATAATTTGGAATATCTGTCTGGAACTGTAGAACTTACAACAGTACAGGTCCTTCGGCCCTCGATGTTGTGCTGGTCTTCTATCCTTCTGTAAGGTCAGACAAAACTACATACCCTTCGTTGTACTAACTTCCATCTGCCTATCCAAGAGTTGCATAAATGATCCTAATGTATCTGACTCTACTACCGCTACTGGCATGTGCCCACCACTCTATAAAGGACCTACCTCTAACATCTTCCCTAAACGGTCCTCCAGTTGCCTTAAAATACGCCCTCCCATGATAAACATTTCTGCCTGGGGAAAAGGTTTCTGTCTATCTATGCTTCTTGTCAATCTACAACAGCCCTCCATACTATTCACAACTCCTCCAACCTTTGTGTTATGGCACACTTAATAACTCACCCTTCCACTTCCTCATCCAAGTCATTTATAAAAATCATAAGGTGCAGAGATCCCGGAACCAATCCCTGCAGAACACTGGTCACCAAGCTCCATGCTGAATACATTTAATTTCCCACCATCCTCTGTCTTCTATGGACCAGCCAATTCTGTATCCGGACAGCCAGATTTCCCTATATCCTCTGCTTCCTTACTTTCTGAATTAGCCTACCATAGGGAAGCTTATTAAACAACTTGCTAAAATCCATATGTACCAAATCCACTGCTCTACCTTCAGTATTTTGTCACATCCTCAAAGAATCCAATAAGATTTGAGGCACGAACTACCCCACTCAGCCATGCTGACTATCTCTAATGAAACTTTGGTTTTCCAAGTAATCATAAATCCTGTCTCTCGGAATTCTGTCCAATACTTTGTCCACCACTGACGAAAGACTGACTGGTCTGTAATTCCCAGGATCAGTGTTGCAACTGTGCTGCTGGAAATGCATAGCAGGTCAGGTGGCATCCAAGGAGCAGACAAATTGATTTTTAGGGCATAAGCCCTTCATCAAAGATGAGGCTTGTGGATCAGGGGACAGAGAAATTGGGGTTGGGGTGAGGGGGAAGGTAGATCAGAATGCTATAAATAGATTAGATTAGATTAGATTAGATTACTTAGTGTGGAAACAGGCCCTTTGGCCCAACAAGTCCACACCGACCTGCCGAAGCGCAACCCACCCATATCCTACATTTACCCCTTACCTAACACTACGGGCAATTTAGCATGGCCAATTCACCTGACCCGCACATCTTTGGACTGTGGGAGGAAACCGGAGCACCCGGAGGAAACCCACGCAGACATGGGGAGAACGTGCAAACTCCACACAGTCAGTCGCCTGAGTCGGAAATTGAACCCGGGTCTCAGGCGCTGTGAGACAGCAGTGCCGCCCACAAGTAGATGAGCGGTGGCTCAGTGGTTAGCACTGCTGCCTCACAGTGCAGGGGATCCGGGTTCAATTCCCTCCTCCGGCACCTGTCTGTGTGGAGTTTGCACATTTTCCCTGTGTCTGCGTGGGTTTCCTCCGGGTGCTCCAGTTTCCTCCCACAGTCCAAAGGTGTGCAAGTTAGGTGAATTGGCTGTGCTAAATTGCCTGTAGTGTTAGGTGGATTAGTCGGGGGTAAACATAGGGGTGTGGGTTTCTCTTCGGAGGGTCGGTGTGGACTTGTTGGGCCGAAGGGTGTGTTTCCACACTGTAGGTAATCTAATCTTTTTAAAAAAAAGTGGGTGGGAAGGTGATAGGTCAGAGAGGATGGTGGAGCAGATACAGGTCAAGAGGACGGTGCCACGTTGGCAGCTTGGGACTGGGATAAGGTGGGGTGAAGGGAAAATGAGGAAGCTGGTGAAATCCACATTAATCTCATTTGGTTGCAGTGTCCCAAGGTGGAAGATGAGGCTTTCTTCTTCCAAGCCTCTGGTGGTAAGAGTTTGGCGATGGAGGAGGCCCAGGATCTGCCTGTCCTTTCGGGATTGGGAGGGGAGTTGAGTGTTCAGCCACGGGGTGGTGGAGTTGGTTGGTGCGTGTGTCTCGGAGATGTTCTCTGAAACGATCCGCAAGTTGGCCCTGTCTCCTTGATGTACAGGAGACCACATCAGGTGCAATGGCTACATTAGATAACATCAGTGGAGGTACCAGTACATTTCTGTCTGATATGGAAGGATCCCTTGGGGCCTTGGGTGGAAGAGAGAGGGAAGGTGTGGGCACAGGTTTTGCAGCTCCTGTGTTTGTAGGGCAAGGTGCCGAGAGTGGGGTGAGGGCTGGTGGGGTGGGGGTGGGGGGGGGGGGGAGGGGGGAAGCATGGATCTGACGAGAGTTACGGAGGGAATGGTTTATCGGAAATGCTGAAAGAGGTGGGGAGAGAAATATATCCCTAGTGGTGGGGTCTGTTTGTAGGTGGTGGAAGTGGTGGAGGTTGATGTGATGCGATGTATACAGAGGCTGGTGGGGTGGAAGCTGAGAAGCAGAGGGGTTCCGTCTTTGTTGTGTTGGGAGGGATGGGGTTCAGTGGCAGAGGTGCAGGAAGTGGAGGGATGCACTGAAGGGCACTGTCAGCCACTTGGGAGGGGAAATTGAAGGAGGAGGCTTTTTGGGATTTTCAATGATGGAAGTGATCATCCTGGAATACGTGAGGTGGAGGAATTGGGATTAAGGCATTTTTACAGGAAGCACGGTAGGAGGATGTGTAGTCCAGTTAGCTGTGGGAGTCTGTGAGTTTTTAGTACATGTACATGGTTAGTTGGTTGATGGAGATGGAGATGGAGATGGAGATGGAGATGGAGATGGAGATGGAGATGGAGATGGAGATGGAGATGGAGATGGAGATGGAGATGGAGATGTCCAGGAGTGGGAGGGAGGTGTCCAAGATGATCCAGGTGAATTTGAGGTCTGGGTGAAGGTGATGATAAACTGTTTGACCTCCTCATGGGAGCATGAGGTAGCACCAATACAGTCATTGATGTAGCGGAGGAAAAGGTGGGGGATGGTGCCGATGTAGTTGCGAATTATTCCATGTATCCGACAAAGAAGCAAGCAGAGCTGGGGCCCATGTGGGTGCCCCTTTGGTTTGGAGGAAGTGGGAGAATTAGAAGGAGAAGTTGTTAAGGTGAGGACCAGTTCGACCAGGCAGATGAGGGTGTCATTGGAATGGTACTGGTTGGGATGGCATGAGAGGAAGGAATGGAGGGCCTGGAGGCCTTTGTCATGGCAGGTCCCAGTATTATCTCTGCTCCCTTTCTTGAACTAGGGAATGACATTTGCCACCCTCCAATCACCTGGCACTACTCCAATGGACAGTGAGGATGCAAAGATCATTGCCAAAAGGCAGCAATCTCTTCCCTTGCTTCCTGTATTAACCTTGAGTATATCCTGTCTGGCCCAAAATTTTCACATCCTCTTTCTTAAGATCAATCTGTTCATGCATATCAGCCTATTTCATGCTGTCTTCAGAAACATCAAGGTCTGTCTCAGTAGTGAATATTGAAGTAAACTATTCATTAAGGACTTCCCCTACCTTCTCTGATTCCAGGCACAAGTTCCCTCCACTATCCTTGATCAGGCCTCCCCTCACTGTAGCCATCGTCTTTTTCCTTACAAGCGTAGAATGCCTTGGGGTTTTCCTTATAAATTAAAGCTTTATCATGCCTCCTTCTAGCTCTCCCAAGTCTATGCTTCGATTCCTTTCTGGATACCTTTCATCCTCAAGAGCCCTGTCTGATCTTTGCCTCCTCAACCTTCAGTAAGCTTTCTTCTTCCTCTTCACCAGTGTTCCACATCTCTTGTCACCCAGGGTTCCTTCACCCTCCATCCTTTCCTTGTCTCAGTGCTCGATAGATCTGTCCTGCTATTAGCAGGTGCTCCCTAAGTAGTCTCCACATTTTGTTTAGATTCCCTACAGTATGGAAACAGTCATTTGGCCCTCTGAAGAGTAACCCACCGAGACTCACTTCCCTACATTTACCCTGACTAATGCTCCTAACACTGGGCAATTTAGCATGGCCAATTCACCTAACATGCCTATCTTTTGGAATATTGGAGGAAACCCATGCAGACGTGGGGAGCATGTACAAACTCCACACACAGTCACCTAAGGCTAGTGCTGTGAGGCAGCAGTGCTAACCACTGAGCCACTATGGCACCTTTTGTTTCCCCTGTGTGGGCAGGAGCACAAATCAACGAAAAACGTTTGTCGTGCGTTTGCCTGAGACCATCTGTTTCAATTTAGGCATTCCATTCCTGCCTAATAGCAGCATAATTCCTCTCCCTTCGCACCCCCCCCCCCCCCCCGCAAGTTAAAAGTTTCTTTACATCTGCTTCTATCCCCCTCTCCATGACTATAAGAATTGTGATCGTTATTACCGACAGGTTCTCCCACAGATAGGTCTGAGACCTGATCTCGTTTGTTGCCAAGCGCCAAATCCAATATGGCCTCCCTTGTAGTCGGCCTATCTACATATTGCATCAGGAACCCTTTCTGGACGCACCTGACAAAAAGCGCTCCATCCAAACTCCTTGAAATAAGGAGGATCCAATCAATTTTAGGGAAGTTGAAATCGCCCATGGCAACAACCCTGTTACTTCGGCACCTTTCCAGAGTCTGTCTCCTAATCTGCTTCTCTGTATCTCCTTTTGCTATTTGGGATCTGTAGAAAACTCCCAATAAAGTGACTGTTCCTTTCCTGTTTCTGATTTCCACCCATATGGGCTGTATAAACAATCCCTCCTTGACAACCTCCCTTCGTGCAGCTATGATACCATTCCTGATGAGCAATGCCACTCCTCCACCTCTTTACCCAAGCCCCCCATTCCTTTTGAAACATCTGAACCCCGGAACATTCAACAACCATTCCTGCTCCTGTGATATCCATGTCTCTGTAATGGCCACAACATCACAGTTTCAAGTACTGATCCATACTCTTAAGTTCGTCACCCTTATTCCTGATATTACTTGTGTTAAAACAGACACACTTCAACCCATTACACTGACTGCAACTTTGCCATATCAACTGTCTATACCAACTCTCACTCTCTGCAAGTTGTATCTGGCTGTTTGCTCGCTACTCCATCCTCAGACCTATAGCTCCAGTTCCTACACCCATGCCAAACAAATTTAAACCCTTCTGGAGAGCTCTAGCAAATCTCCTGCCCAGGATATTGATGCCCCTCCTGTTCAGATGAAACCTGTCTGAGTACAGGTCCCACCTCCCCCAGAATGTATCCCAAAGATCCATATCTGAAGCCACATGTTCATCTACACGTGATCTGTTCATAGCCTCATAGCCTGTGGCATCTTTAGCAATCCAGTGAGTACTACTGTGCTTGCCCTGACTTATAGCTTCCAACCTAACTCCCTATATTCTCTTTTCAGGTCTTCATCCCTTTTCCTGTGTCATTGGTACTGATGTGTACCATGACTTCTGGCTGTTCTCTCTTTTCCCCCCTCCCCCTTAAGAATCCTGTAGACTGTATCCAAGACATTCCTAATCGTGGCATGCGGGAGGCAACGTAGCATTTGGGAGTCTTGCTGACGACTACAGAGTCTCCTGTCTGTTTCCCTCACAATTTAATCTCCTATCACTATTGCTCTCTTGTTCATCCCCCCCCCACCCCCACTACTGAGCCTGGCTCAGAAACCTGGCTGCTGTGGCTTTCCCCTGTTAGATTCCACCATCACACCACCACCACCCCGTATCTAAAACAGTGTACTTATTGTTGAAGGGAATGATCACAAGGGATCCCTGCACAGTCTACCTATTCCTTTTCCCTTTCCTGACGGTCACCCAGCTACCTTTATCCTGTAACTTAGATGATCTCCCTATAACTCCTGTGTCTAGATTAGAGTGTTGCTGGAAAAGCACAGCAGTTCAGGCAGTATCTGAGGAGCAGTAAAATCGACGTTTCGGGCAAAAGCTCTGTAACTCCTGCCAAGAGAGATTGAAAAAAACAAAAAAATCTTACCTTACTAACCCTCCACATGAACCTTCATTCTGAGAGTCTATGCCCTCTGATCCTAGACCCTCCCATGAGGGAAAGTATTCTTTCAGCATTTCCCTTATCAAATGCCTTAAGTATTCTGTATGCTTCAATGAAATCACCTCTCATCGTTCTGAATTCCAGTGAGTAGAGTTCCGTCTGTTTAACCTTTTGCTCATAAGACAATCTGCCCATACCAGGGATCCTAAGAACAAAAACGAGGAGCAGGAGTAGGCAGTCCAGCTCGTTGAGCCTGTTCCTCCATTCAATTAGATCATAGCTGATCTTTTCATGGACTCAGATCCACTTGTCCACGCTCTCACCATATCCCTTAATTCCTTTATTGTTCAAAAAAAATCTACCTTAGCTGTAAAAACATTTATGAAGTAGTGTCAAGTACTTCACAGGGCAAAGAGTTTCATAGATCATGAATCCTCTGGGTGAAGAAGTTCACTCTCCATTCAGTCCTAAATCTGCTACCTCTAATCTTGGTGTTCTGCTGTCTTGTCCTAGCTTCACCTGCCAGTGGGAATGTACTAGAGTGATGCTTGTAAAGCGCAGCAGGTCAGACAGCATCTGCGGAGCAGGAAAATTGGGCAAAAACTCGTCATCAGGTCAGGCTTCATTCCTGCTCCTTGGATGCTGCCTGACCTGCTGTGCTTTTCCAGCACCACTCTAATCTTGACTCTAACCTCCATTCCTGATGAAGGGCTTATGCCCGAAACGTCGAATTTCCTATTCCTTGGATGCTGCCTGACCTGCTGTGCTTTAACCAGCAACACATTTTCAACTGTGATCTCCAGCATCTACAGACCTCATTTTTTACCCTCTAATCTCCAGCACCCACTTCTGCCTAGTGGGAACATATTCTCTACTTCTATCTTATTGATTCCCTTCATACTTTAATATAAATCTCCTGAATTCCAATGAATTCAATCCCAGTCTACTCAGTCTCTCAAGTCAGCCCTCTCAACTCCGGAATCAATCCAGTGAACCTCTTCTGCACCCCCTCCAGTGCTAGTACATCCTTTCTCAAGTAAGGAGACCAAAAATGCGCACAGTACTCCAGGAGTGGCCTCACCAGCACCTTGTTCAACTACAACATAACCTCTCTGCTTTTAAACTCAATCCCTTCAGCAATGAAGGACAAAATTCCATTTGCCTTCCTAAGAACTTACACTGAAGATTGGTCTGCAGGTATATCATCCTAGCGAGCCTTCTCTGAACTGCCTTCAATGAAATGACATCATGTCAGGTATGGAAGGTTTGTTATAAGGAAAGGCTGGGATATCTTTCACTGGAGGGTAGGAGATTGAAAGGTGACCTGATAGAAGTTTATAAAATAATAAAAGGTATAGATAGAGTTGATGGTCGTTGTCTTTTCCCTAAGATCGGGAATTTCAAGACTTGGGGGCATATTTTTAACATGAGAGCAGTGCGACAGTGCTGTCATTTTTTAAAAAGGTTATTTTGTTCTTGGGTTTTTTTGTCTCCCAAGAAAGGTAGTAATGGTAGAGCTGCCTGATGAAGTGGTGGATGCAGGTACAATTACAATGATTTAAAAGACACTTGGAACTGTATATCAATAGGAAAGGTTTGAAGGAATATGGGGCAGGAACAGGCAGGTGGGACTGGTTAGGTTTGGGATTACATTTGGCATGGACTGGTTGGATCGAAGAGTGTTTCTGTGCTGTATGACTATAAATAAGGGGACCAAACTGCTCACCGTACTCCAGATGTGGTCTCACCGGCACCTTGCACGCTTGTAGTATTTTTTGTCTACTCTGATACTTCAGTTTCCTTGAAATAAGGGCCAGCATTCTACTGGCCTTCCTGGTTACCTACTGCACTGTGTGCTAGCTTTGTTTAATTCACCAGTACTCCCTTTGTGTTTTACAATTTTTCACCATTTAAGTAATATTCTGTTCTTTTGTTCCCTTTTTTGCAAAATAAACAATTTCACATTTTTCCACATTTTCCTCCATTTGCCAACTTTTTGCTCATTTACTTATCTTGTGAATATCTCTAACTGTTTATATCCCTCTCTCAACTTGTTTTTCCATGTTTGTATTATATGCAAATTTGGCAACAGTAAATCCACATCCTGTTAGTGTGATGTGAGTTATATAGGCCTAGTTATATATAGTTATAAATGACCTAGAGGAGGGGCTTGAAGGCTGGGTGAGCAAGTTTGCGGATGACACGAAAGTCGGTGGAGTTGTGGACAGCGAAGAAGGATGTGGCAGGTTACAGCGGGATATAGATAAGTTGCAGAGCTGGGCAGAAAGGTGGCAAATGGAGTTCAATGTAGCTAAGTGTGAAGTCATTCACTTTGGTAGGAATAACAAGAAGATGGATTACTGGGCTAATGGTAGGCCACTTGGTAGTGTGGATGAGCAGAGGGATCTTGGTGTCCATGTACACAGATCTCTGAAAGTTGCCACCCAGGTAAATAGTGCTGTGAAGAAGGCCTATAAAACTGAGCTTTATTGGTAGAGGAATTGAGTTCCGGATTCCGAGGTCATGTTGCAGTTGTATAAGACTCTGGTGCGGCCTCATCTGGAGTATTGTATGCAGTTTTGGTCGCCATACTATAGGAAGGATGTGGAGGCATTGGAACGGGTGCAGAGGAGGTGTACCAGGATGTTGGCTGGCATGGTAGGAAAGGTTGAGGCACTTGGGGCTGTTCTCATTGGAGAAAAGAAGGTTTGGGGAGATTTGATAGAGGTGTACAAGATGATTAGGGGTTTAGATAGGGTTGACAGTGAGAACCTTTTTCCACGTATGGAGTCAGCTATTACTAGGGGACACAGCTTTAAATTAAGGGGTGGTAGGTATAGGACAGATGTTAGGGGTAAATTCTTTACTCAGCGGGTTGTGAGTTCATGGAATGCCCTGCCAGTAGCAGTGGCGGACTCTCCCTCTTTATGGTCATTTAAGTGGGCATTGGATAAGCATGTGGAGGTTATTGGGCTAGTGCAGGTTAGGTAGGCTTCGGTCGGCGCAACATCGAGGGCCGAAGGGCCTGTACTGCGCTGTATTTTTCTGTGTCTGAAAGACTGGTGAATTGTCAAACAGCTTATCACTTTGAACTGTTTGCAACAAAGTACTTGCTGTACCGAACCAACAAGCTTGTGTAAACTGAAAACATGAGAACAACATTTGCTAAATTAACATGTGTTTGAAGGATTGCATTGACAAGCATTTTAAAGTTTAGTTGATCTTGCAGTGTGGCAGACTTGTGTATGCTGATAGCCACTTATTCATACACATGACCCAGTCCTTTGCAGACATGTGCACACATTGTATCTGTTTCAACTCAACAAGTGAGAGGCATTCTTTGAGTCATTTCTTAGGGCAATGTTTTGATCAGTCGAACAGTTTAAATGGAGCTTGGAATGTAACTGTCAGTTCTCGTCTAACTGCTGTAATCTCCACAACGATGCCTCTATCAATCAGAGTCCATTCTCCAAGTACTCTGCACTCTGCTAATGAACAGCAAACTTTGTTTGAAGTGGCACTCTTGATAAACTGGCAAAACTTATATGCCTAAAATACCTTGATTATTATCATGATGTCTAAGCAGTCAGTTGAGTGCAAGGTGAAAACGATCGCTGCTGGTATCATTTAAGACAAGGGTGTGGTATTATTCGATTTATGCTGTAAATGAAGTATAGGTGTGTACCCCCAGCATTAGGCTTCTAACACTTGAGTGCTTTCGCATTTACTATGTGGACCTTTTTGATCAACCAATACACTCTTGGTCCCATAGATGCTGGTTAATAAAATGTTTGCTGTAGTATAAAATGTTTTTCATTTATATTGGTACTTTTGCAAATTGTCCTGATGAGTGCAAGATGAAAAGCTTTGACTATTATTCCTCAGCAGTGCTTTTATTGTACAGTTGCAAGGGAGAGGTTAGAAAGGTTTGTATGCGGTTATTTGGATATGAAATGCCCAAAATAAGATTGTCTCTGAAGCCTTAATGGCTGTTAAATGTGAAGTAGTTAAGTATTTTAAAAGTACACTTATTAAGTGTATTGCCGGAGAAATGGGATTGTAGTTAACTTTATAAAAATTGAAAGGACTGCAGATGCTGTAAATCTGAAACAAAAAAAAGAGGTTGCTGGGAAAGCTCAGCAGGTCTGGTAGCATCTGTGAAGTGGAGGTGCCGGTGTTGGACTGGAGTGGACAAAGTTAAAAAATCAGACAACACTGGGTTATAGTCCAACAGGTTTATTTGAAAACAAGCTTTTAGAGATCAGCTCCTTCAGGTGTTAATGAGGGAGGATATGTTGGACACCATTTATAAGTAAAAGATGGAAAAATCTGTTAACATTTCAGGTCTGGTGACCCTTCCTCAGAACTGATGGTAGCTAGGAAAATGTTGGTATTTTATGCAGAAGGTAGGGTTGGAGATGAAGTAAGGAGTAAACAATATTTGGGGACAGAGCCCAATAAAAGAAGAGCAGTTGGATAGACAAAGGAGTAGATAATGATCTGGCTCAGACAGTAAATAGCTGTCTAGTCAACAGCTTCTCTCTTTCCTTGGGCTCTATTTCCACCTATTGTTTACTCTTTACTTCATCCCATAACCTATCTTCATATAAACCAACACTTTTTAAAAAAAAAGTCCCCCTTTGTATTTTGATTTAATTCCTGCCCATCCTTTTTTTTTGGTCACTCAGCCTTTCCTTTTGTTGAGAAGGGCACTGTTTCTCACTGGTCACTTGGGTGTTTCCTTCATGGTGGTGGAATATGAATAAAGATTTATGCACTTGTTGTTCTTTACTATGCCCTCCACCTACACACACACGACATGGCTGCTGGGGAATAAAAACAATATATGTTTTCACCAGGAGATTAGAATCTCCTCAGTTCAGGGGACTGATTCTGAGCTGCCCGGCCATGGCCAGTGTACTTTGTCGAAGGAATTAGTTCTCCGGAGTAGAAGACATTGCCTTATTTTTTTTTTCTTTGTTGCTGTGTTTCTGGGGCTCTTTTCTTTTAAGAGAAAAAGACAAAAGAAAATATAAACCAATTTAGAATCTCTTTAGTTAATGGGACTAAATCCAAGCTTTAAAATGTTTTCCGAGCTACCATTTGCTCTGAAGGGTCGATGGCTCTGATTTTTTTCAGATGCTCCCAGACCTGTTGAGCTTTCCCAGCAGCTTCTGTTTTTGCTTGTGGCTATCCTAATGCCCCTATTAGAACATAGAACAGTACAGCACAGAACAAGCCCTTCAGCCCACTATGTTGTGCCGACCATTGATCCTCATGTGTGCACCCTCAAGTTTCTGTGACATGCGGTATGGGAGCTCTGGAATGTGATTGAGATTTTAGTATATAAAACATTCCTTGATTATAAATAACAACATATAGCTTTTGTTTTGTTATCTCTATAGTAGATTTCTTCTAACATTTGAACTTTAGAGATGTTTCATTTTCTTAGGTAACTGTGGTTGGCATGATCAAAGATGCAGAAAAAGCACCAACAAACATTTTGTACAAATTGGATGATATGACTGCACCCCCTATGGATGTAAGACAGTGGGTAGATACTGATGTAAGTAAATGAATTTTTCACGTATCTTGTCATCCCTGATGATGCTATCAAATTTTTATTTCATCATTGACCAGGAACACTTTTTAAGTGTAGATAATGTTTGAAATCTTAGATACTTCAAGAATAAAGCCATGGGTTTCCAGGGTTTAACAAACAACAATCCATTCTACTATATAAAGTTAGAATGGTAACACAACTTTCAAGGTATAGAATGTGTACTCTGGTTTTCAGAATTGATGAAGTAAATATGGGTAACAGACTCATTTCAGTATATCAAAATAGCATGTGTGATTATCCTGAAGATTTCTTAGCAACTTACCCCAAACATTAGTGACACAAAATTGCCAAATTTAATTTAAAACTCAACAAATCATTCAAATTGCACAAATCTAGCTTTCGAGCTCCTTCAAATTGCTACATTGTCCTATATCAATTTCAAAACGTCCTGGCAGTTCACTCTCCTTTCCTTGCCCTCCTTGATACTTTAGACCACACACTAGCACATTCTCATTCATGAGCACAATTTTAGCTTTACAACAGATTCTCTAAAGGTTTTTGCAAGCTCCAATATATCTCCGCTATACCAGCAAATATCGTTCATCTGCATCCAATGCTGCACTGAATTATTATTTGCTTTCTAGCTTTTTTTTCCTTATATGTAGAATATGGACGTTGCTGGCTAATGCAGCATTTATTGTCGATCCCTAATTGTTCTACAACTGAGTGGCTCGTTAGGCCGTTTCAGAAGACCATGTTGAATTGCTCGTACTGGTTTGTGGTGGCAAAAGTCAGAAGTCACAACACCAGGTTACAGTCCAACTGGTTTATTTGAATTCACAGACTTGTGGAGTACTGCTCCTTTGTCAAGTGAACTTCACCTGATGGAGCTCTGAAAGTTCATGATTTCAAATAATGCAGTTGGACTGTAACCTGGTGTTGAGACTTTGTGTTTCAAAAGGCACTTTAGAATACACAATGTAGGTATGGGGTCAAGTGTAAAGTTGTTAAATTTTTATTCCTGTTGAATTAGATGGGTTTTTCATGACCATTAGCAGTGGTTACTTTGTAACCATTAGGCTAGTTTTTAGTTCTGGATTGTCTCGTTAATTGCTTTCAGCTTTTGAAATCTGTGGAGGCAATCAAACTCATGTTCAGAACATTAGTCTAGGCTTCTGAATTACTAGCCCTGTAATATTACCACCAGGGCTCTAAACAGCTACTAAAATGCTGTAATTCCAATAAGCAGCTGTACCTACTGGCTCCCAGGATTTTCTGATCCCTGACTGCTCAAGGTCTATTGCAGCTGAGCCCTTTTTTGGATGAAACTATTTTTTCCCCTGCAGCTGACCACCAGACTCATTAAAGTGGCTTACAGAATCGGAGTCATACAGCACAGAAACAGACCCTTTGGTTCACCAGTCCATTTTGAACATCATCCAAACTAAACTAGTCTCACCTGCCTGTTCCTGTCCCATATCTCTTCAAACCTTTTCTGTTCATTAACTTATTCAAATGT
Organism: Hemiscyllium ocellatum; assembly: GCF_020745735.1. Classification (NCBI taxonomy): domain Eukaryota; kingdom Metazoa; phylum Chordata; class Chondrichthyes; order Orectolobiformes; family Hemiscylliidae; genus Hemiscyllium; species Hemiscyllium ocellatum. Next base: position 44,589,268 of record NC_083430.1, read on the forward strand.
ATTTTAAACATTGTAGTTGTATCCACATCCACCACTTCATCATGAACTTCATTCCAAATGCGAGCTACCCTCTTTTAAAAAGTGATCTTTTTTAAAATCTATGTCCTCTCTCACCTTAAAAATGTGCCCCAGATGTTGAAATCTCCTATCCTAGAATTAATGGGAAATGTCTTTTCCCTATCTGTATCCTTCATTATTTTAGAAACTTCTATAAGATGGCTTTGCCACCTGCAGTGCACCAGTGAAAAAGGTCGCAGCTTATCCAGGCTTTCATTATAATTCAAGCCTTCCATACCCAGCAACATCCTGGGTAATCTCTTCTGAAATCTCTCCAGCTTAATAACATCCTTCCTATTACTGGGTGACCAGAGAGGATTTGCTAATATCCTATATCTTTCATACTGACTTGTCTAGTCTTCATGCCAGTCCATGACCTCCACAACCCTACAGCATGTTTCTGATGGCTGGGCCTTCCAGATATTTAAAAATAGCATGTGTGGTCTGTTGTTTTTTGCCATTCAAAGCGGAAATTAAGACTTGCAGGGGCTATTAGGAAATTAAGCCCTCATTGGAGCCCAAAATTAGCTATATTTTGGATTTAGTAAGTGTATATGTTCTGTGTAAAAGTATGTTGTGTTCTGTCAGTCCTTTCAATTATAATGTTGTTTTGCAGATGTTTAGTTCTGGACAGAATGTAAATGCGTTTCAATCTGCTTGTTAGTTTGTGTAGTTCAAATTCATTGTTGGAAAGAGCATTTGATGTTTGTACGTGGGAATAATTTAGTTTTGTGCAATTGATATTACGTATTTATATCTATTTCTACAATTAATTCAACCCTGTCAAGTGACTGTGTTCACTCGTCTGAAATTGAGAATCTAATTCATTGTACTTTACAAACTTCAACTCTCTTTTGCCATTCTAATCAAGACGGCCATTTTCTTACTTTGACAAATTGAAAAGGCCTTGCATTTAATTTGCAAGACCCAGTGTGATTTATATGATTTGTAATCATAAAGTTATGTTTTTGCTTTAGTATGTTGATTATTTTCACTTGCATTTATAACACTTTAAATTCTGTTCTTAAATGATTAGGTAACTTTAGTAGATCACTACAGAGCTCCACATTATATCCACTACCTTCTAAATTACCCTGTGAGTCTCTTGTAAAGATCATAAATTTAAGTTTATTAAACTCAGTTCAACGAACACCTATTGCTAAATATTTTAACTCTGAATCCTGAAGACTTCTGTAACGCCATATATTAGCTTTTGCAGCTCTAGACAAGAAGATTAAGCATTTTTAAAATGACTTCAACATTGAAACTATCTGTGCTGCTTAATGCTGTTTAACATAAAATACACTTTTCTGCTGATTTCCACACTGTCCACATGACTCAACTAGTCCATGTTATTGTTTATGCTCGAGTTTCCTCCATTGTTCCCAACACAAATCTGTCAGTGTGGCTTTGATTCAGTTCTTGTGTTCATAACCTTTCAATTTGTTATTTATGTAATTTGATTTTCAGTTGACGTTTTTGTCTTTGGTAATGCTTTGCTTGATAAGTCTTACCTGCAATGCCGGAGATTAGTCTGTAAAAATCCGAGTGGCCAAGAACTATTTAACGTAAAAATTTAACGACTTTATTTCTTAAAGTATTATGAGAATAATTAACCACTATTTACAATTTCTTCCTCTGACCTAGCTTTTACCTTCCCTTCTATAATCCTAGTTTGGTTAAAACTCCTGATTAAGATTTACAAAACCACACTTCTTATCTCAATGAGGCAGCTTTTGTGCTTCTGTTTAGATCTTCCTGTGCTGCTCTTGTTCTCAGGAATTTCTACTTCACAGGTTACTGATCGAAAAGGTACTTTTGAGAGATATTTTTAAAGCAGTCTGTTTACCTGCTGGGCTTGGTAGTTCTCCTCTCAACTGTTCAATTTTCTTCAGTCTTGTGCCCCCAAAGCATTGAGTTGTGTCATTGGCTTTTAAGATGGTCAATATACTCAATTCAAATTGGATTGGAGTTTGATATTTTTTGTGATATATTTTAAAGTGACCAAATTTCAATTTGTTTTTGTCTCACAGCAACTCAGCAAGTACTGTTCGTTCTGAATCAAATGTTTTGTAAATTCTCCAGCACTTGGTGTACTTGCCAAGTCCTTCACTCTCTTAAAGGTACATCCACATCTTCATAATACCTCCAGGAAAACTTGGATTTATGTGGAATTTTTAATGTTATAAAACCACTGGAGATTTAGTGAATAAAACCAAATTCAATGTATTTTCTTTTAAAAACATTTAAAAGATTTATCAAACAGATACTGTTGTCTGTTCCACTACTGCCAAAGCACTTTAGGGTCTGCTTTAGTGAACAAGTTGTATCGCTGGTGAGAGTATGCTTTTGATAACTCCCACCTTTTCAGTTCTGACTGTCCTTGACTACTTCCTGTTTCTCAGTGTTTATAACTTATTCAGCATAAACCGAATTTGGTTCTGGACAAATCTGTTTTAAGTGTGCCAATCATTCAAGGTTAAGTGTCAATTTTTTTCTCTCTCCACAGATATTATGACATAATTTTAACTTCATACATCTGTTTTAACTTCTTTCAGATTTGCATTTTACTTTGACTGTTTGAAGTTGAATCTACTTTTAATTTTCTGACCAGTGTTAACCTTTTTAAATACAGGAAGCTGGAAGTGAGAATATTGTTGTTCCTCCTGGTAGCTATGTAAAGGTGGCTGGCCATCTCCGATCATTCCAGGTATACACATTATTGATGCAATGCATTTGCACAAGGCATTGACACTTTAGACATATCTTTTTGTTTTGTCTCATTACATTTGCTTCTTATATTTTACCAAATTAGCGTTTTCATATTTAGAATCATTTATAAAAAGCTATATTTCCCCCAGTGTGTTTTTGTTTAATGCACAAATTAAATGGAATGGTATTCTGTTAAAATATAAAGCCTATGTTTATTTATATAACTAATTGGGAGGGAAAATGTGCTATCTGAAATACTTTCCCTGATTAACAATTTAGTGCTTTTTTTAAATAAGTACTACTCAATGATTTTTTTTAAGTTGCTTTGTGTATACCATGTCATTAGAAACTATCCAGTGTGGCAGTTTATAGAACTGTAAGTTGAACGTGTCCCTGATTTTCTTATTTCTGAACATTTGGCATTCACTGTGTCCAGAGAAAAGAACTAAGCTGAGGAGGAAAAAACTAATGTATGTAGATAATTTAAAAATTAATGGAATAGTCATTTATAGATTTTAGCAGTTTCTGCTTTTGAAATTTTAAGCAAAATAAATCTTGTCGGTCTTTTGTATCTATTAAAATAGAACAATTACATGTTATCTGTAACGCTTCAGCTTTTTGTTACACTAATAATTTATTTACTGATTCATTTGTAATTTTTGATTCTGCATGAAAGTCAATTCTAATCTTGAACTTGACTGTAACTTTAAATTGTTAGAACAAGAAGAGCTTGGTAGCTTTTAAAATCATGGTTTTGGAAGACATGAATGAGTTAACATCTCACATGTTGGAGGTGGTGCAGGCTCACTTGCTGTTAAACAAACCACCGGTGAGTACAAAGCTAAATACTTGGAACAATGTTCTGATAGGATTCAGCTAATGTGTGTTTCAAGATTAGAAATTGTGCTGCATTGCGTAATTGTACAAGAGTCCAGCTAGAAAAGGACAGCAACTGTTACAAATATTCAAGAGTGGTAGAGATGTACAGCATGGAAACAGACCTTTCGGTCCACCTCATCCATGCCGGCAGCTATCCCAACCTAATCTAGTCCCACTTTCCAGCACCCATCCCATATCCCTCCAAACCCTTCCTATTCATATATCCATCCAGATGCCTTTAAAATATTGCAATTGTACCAGCCTTCACCACTTCCTCTGGCGGCTCATTCGTAATTGGAGATAGAAGCAGAATGCCATAGACTGAGCAGCCGGTTAAGAATGCTGAAAGGGGAGGATATTTGTCGTCATGCTGGAGGGGTGGTGGCCTCGGGGCTCCTGACAAAAGTGGATCATTAGTGTGATAGAATATTCACCACTTGCCTGGATGAGTGCAGCTCTAGGAGCATTCAAGCTCTGCACCATCCAGGTCATAGCTGCCCCCTTGGTTAGCACTAAATTCATTGTTGTAAACATTCACTCATTCCCTTGCTGGCACTCAGTGGTGGCAGTGTGCTATATCTAAATGATGCACGAGCAACTTGTCAAGGCTCCCTTGAAAGCACCTTCCAAACACACATCATCTAGATAGAAGGGCAAAGGCAGTAGGAGCATGGAAGTGCTGCACCATGCAGGATTCCCTTCCAAGTCTCTCTCCATCCTGACTTGAGACTATATTGCCATTCCTTCAAAGTTGCTAGTCCAAAAGTGCTGCAAAACCCTTCTGAACAACACTGTGTGTCTATCCTAGGGCGCAACAGTGGCTGAATGGTTAGCACTGCTGCCTCATAGCACCAGGTACCCAGGTTCGATTTCAGCCTCTGGTAACTGTGTGTGGAGTTTGCACATTCTCCCAGTGTCTGCATGGGTTTTCTCTGCTGTTCTGGTTTCCTCCCACAATCCAAAGCCGTGCAGGTTAGGTGAATTGGCCGTGTTAAATTGCACATAGTGTTCAGGGATGTATAGCTTAAGTGCATTAGTCAGGGGTAAATATTGAGTAAGGGAGTAGGACTGGATGAGTTACTCCTTTTGGAGGGTCGGTGAGGACTAGTTGGGCCGAAAGGGCCTGTTTCTACTCTGCATTCTGTTCTCTTCCCCTTCCCCTTCCCCTTCCCCCATCCCTCAGCAGTTCAAGAAGATGGCTCACCACCCTCCAAGGCCATTTAGGATGGACAACAAGTGCTCGCTTTGACAATAGACAATAGGTGCAGGAGTAGGCCATTCAGCCCTTCGAACCTGTGCCGCCATTCAATATGATCATGGCTGATCATTCCTAATCAGTATTCGCTTCCTGCCTTATCTCCATAACCCTTGATTCCACTATCTTTGAGAGCTCTATCCAACTCTTTCTTAAATGAATCCAGAGACTGGGTCTCCACTGCCCTCTGGGGCAGAGCATTCCACACAGCCACCACTCTCTGGGTGAAGACATTTCTCCTCATCTGTCCTAAATGGTCTACCCCATATTTTTAAACTGTGTCCTCTGGTTCGGCACTCAGCCATCAGCGGAAACATGTTTCCTGCTGCCAGAGTGTCCAATCCTTTCATAATCTCATATGTCTCAATCATATCCCCCCTCAGCCTTCTAAACTCCACGGTATACAAGCCCAGTCGCTTCAGTCTTTCAGTGTAAGGTAATCCCTCCATTCCAGGAATTGACCTTGTGAACCTATGCTGCACTCCCTCAATAGCCAGAATGTCTTTCCTCAAATTTGGAGACCAGAATTGTACACAGTACTCCAGGTGTGGTCTCACCAGGGCCCTGTACAGCTGCAGAAGCACCTCTTTGCTTCTATACTCAATCCCTCTTGTTATGAAGGCCAGTATGCTATTAGCCTTCTTCACTACCTGCTGTACCTGCATGCTTGCCTTCATTGACTGGTGTACAAGAACACCCAGATCTCTCTGTACTGCCCCTTTACCTAAATTAATTCCATTGAGGTAGTAATCTGCCTTCCTGTTCTTGCCACCAAAGTGGATAACCATACACTTATCCACATTAAACTGCATCTGCCATGCATCTACCCACTCACCTAACTTGTCCAGGTCACCCTGTAATCTCCTAACATCCTCATCAGATTTCACCCTGCCACCCAGCTTAGTATCATCAGCAAATCTGCTAATGTTATTGCTAATACCATCTTCTATATCCTTAACATATATTGTAAAAAGCTGTGGTCCCAGCACAGATCCCTGCGGTACCCCACTGGTCACTGCCTGCCATTCCGAAATGGAGCCGTTTATCACTACCCTTTGTTTCCTATCAGCCAACCAACTTTCAATCCAATCTAGTACTTTGCCCCCAATACCATGCGCCCTAAGTTTACTCACTAACCTCCTATGTGGAACTTTATCAAAAGCTTTCTGGAAGTCCAGGTACACTACATCTACTGGATCTCCCTCGTCCATCTTCAGAGTTACATCCTCAAAAAATTCAAGAAGGTTAGTCAAGCATGATTTCCCCTTCATAAATCCATGCTGACTCTGCCCTATCCTGTTACTACTATCCAGATGTGCCGTAATCTCATCTTTTATAATAGACTCCAGCATCTTTCCCACCACTGAGGTCAGTCTAACTGGTCTATAATTTCCTGCTTTCTCTCTCCCATCTTACTTAAAAAGTTGTATAACATTAGCCACTCTCCAATCCTCAGGTACCGATCCCAAATCCTTCGAATTCTGGAAAATAATCACCAACGCATCCACGATTTCCCGAGCCACCTCCTTCAGTACCCTGGGATTAGACCATCAGGCCCCGGGGACTTATCAACCTTCAGACCTAACAGTCTCTCCAACACCAAATCCTGGCAAATACAGATTCCCTTAAGTTCAGGTCCTTCAGTCACTGTTACCTCAGGGAGATTGCTTGTGGCTTCCCCATTGAATACAGATCTGAGGTACCCATTTAATTCTTCTGCCATTTCTTTGTTCCCTGTAATATATTCCCCTGTTTCTGTCTTCAAGGGCCCAATTTTAGTCCTAACCATTTTTTTGCCTTGCACATACTTGAAAAAGCTTTTACTATCCTCCTTTATATTATTGGCCAGTTTTCCTTCGTACCTCATTTTTCCTCTGCATATTTCCTTCTTAGTAATCCTCTGTTGTTCTTTAAAAGCTTCCCAGTCCTCTGTTTTCCCACTTATCTTTGCTATGTTATACTTTTTCTCTTTTAACTTTATATGTTTCTTAACTTCCCTCGTTAGCCACGGCCACCCATGCCGCCTCCTGGGATCTTTCTTCCTTTTAGGAATGAACTGATCCTGCAACTTCTGCATTATACACAGAAATATCCGCCATTGTTCCACCATGGTCCTCCCTGCTAAAGTATTGCACCATTGAACTTTGGCCAGCTCCTCCCTCATATCTCCATAGTTCCCTTTATTCAACAGAAGTACTGTCACTTCCGACTGTACCCTCTCCCTCTCAAATTGCAGATTGAAGCTTATTGTATTAAGGTCACTACTTCCCAATGGCTCCTTCACTTCGAGGTCTCTGACCAATTCTGGTTCATTACACAATATTAGATCCAGAATTGCCTTCTCCCTGGTCGGCTCCAGCACCAGCTGCTCTAAGAATCCATCTGAGGCACTCCACAAAGTCTCTTTCTTGAGGTCCAATACCATCCTGATTCTCCCAGTCTACCTGCATGTTAAAATCCCCCATAACAACTGTAGTAACATCTTTACCACCGGCCAATTTCAGCTCCTGATTCAACTTACATCCGACATCCGGACTACTGTTTGGGGGCCTGTAGACGACTCCCAAGAGGGTCTTTTTACCCTTAGTATTTCGCAGCTCTAACCACACTGACTCTACATCCCCTGACTCTAGGTCCCCCCGGCACAAGGGACTGAATATCCTCCCTTACCAATAAGGCCACTCCACCCCCTCTGCCCGTCAGTCTGTCCTTACGATAGCACGTGTAGCCTTGAATATTCATTTCCCAGGCCCTGTCCACTTGAAGCCACGTCTCAGTTATCCCCACAATATCGTATCTGCCAACTTTCAAAAGAGCCTCAAGCTCATCCATCTTATTTCTAATGTTTCGTGCGTTCATATACAGTTTTTTAATTTGTTACAGTTCACCCTTCCCATCAACCCCTATTCTACTCAACCTTGCAGCATGATCCCTTTCCGAGTTTTCTGCCTCATTGATACAGTTGTCTTTCTTGACTTCTCTTGTTCTAACTTTCCCTTCATTTTCCTTTTTATACATCCAGTTTGTCCCCTCCCCCCGCTACTTAGTTTAAATGTAGCGGTGTTGCAGTAGAAAACCTGCCTGCCAGAATGCTTGTCCCTAACCTATTAAGGTGCAAACCATCTCTCTTGTAGAATTTATGTTTGCCACAAAATGTATCCCAGTGATTCAAGAACTTAAATCCTTGCTTCCTGCACCAGTTCCCCAACCACACGTTAAAGTCCATTATCTTCCTGTTTCTGGCCTCACCAGCCCGAGGAACTGGAAGCAAACCAGAGATAACCACCTTGGACATCCTGCTTTTCAGCCTTCTTCCTAGTTCTCCAAAGTCCCGCTGTAGTATGTGCCTCCTCTTGTTCCCAACATCATTTGTGCCGACATGTACCACCACTTCTGGCTCTTCACCCTCGTCCTAGAGGGTTTCCTGCACTCTGTCCGCAATGTTTTCACCCTGGCACCAGGAAGACAACACACCATCCTTAAATCCCGTCTGCTGCCACAAAAACCCCAGTCAGTTCCTCTCATGATGGAGTCCCCTATTACCACGGCTCTGTGTGATGTCCGACTCTTCCGCTCTGCCTCTGCACCAACTTTTGATTGACAGACCTGGTCGCCTCGCAGACTGGCGGTGTCATCAGTCTCCATTGTTCCCAAAAGCTTCAACTTGTTCCTGACAGGTATTTCTCCCGGGGTCTCTTGCACCTGTCTCCTCTCTGCCTTCCTCATCGTCCGCTCTCTTCTGGCATGATTGGTGTAATAACCTCGCTGAACGTCTTGTCCAGAAAGATCTCGTTCTCTCGGATGAGCCTAAGGTTCTTTCATCGGATGAGTTCTTTCATCAGCACTGCAATATGCTCGGTCAATAGCTGAATGTGCACACACTTTCCGCACATGTACGAGCCAGACACAGTCGTTGACCTCCCACATCAAGCATGTAGTGCACTGAACCAGCTGGGCAGTCATGTCTTCAAGTAAAAAATGAGGTCTGCAGATGCTGGAGATCACAGCTGCAAATGTGTTGCTGGTCAAAGCACAGCAGGCCAGGCAGCATCTCAGGAATAGAGAATTCTTCTGCAGATGCTGCCTGGCCTGCTGTGCTTTGACCAGCAACACATTTGCAGTCATGTCTTCACCCTCTTCAACTGTGGTGTAATCACTTCACTCAACCTCCTTTTCAAAGACTCCTGAGCTGAAGCCTCACTCTTTGATTAAAAACTTCCTTAGACCCTCGTTTTGTAACAAGCCAGTGGACTCTTAATTTAGGTTAGAGGAGGAGGGAGGGAGGGGCACCCTACTTTGTAGGACCTGGGGTTTAGAACACACCCACTCTAATAGTAATCACTCACCTTCCCGACCGGCTTTGCGCTCCGCCTGAACTTCCGCCCAGCTCCCGCTGCTCTCTGCTGCGAAAAGGCAGCAGCAGCTTTGCTAGCAGCTTCCAAAACATGTGAATGACAAATCAAATCAGTATCTTCGGGTGAAGTGGAGATCATTGGAAGAGCCGCGGCATGGACATAAGCAAAAGCTAATTGGTCATAAGTTGCTCACTCTTGAGCTTCATTGTTTCTCAATTTTCACAGCCGTTAAAATTAAAGGAATTTTCAGTTCAACCAAGATTAAAACTTTACACCACTTACCTAGGAAAAGTCGTCATTAATCTAATGAAGCAGTACAGAGGAACTTCGGTTATCCGAATATCAATTGTCCAAAGGAGATCTCGAGGTTGTGATAGAAACATTGCATCAGAGATATTTCAATCCTCAGTCTTTTGGTTCTGATGATTAAAAATGATCTCAGCTCACTGAAATTCTGCCGAGAACAGTCTTAGACATTGATGGGAGTCCGGGCACCATCTCCAAATGACTGACCTCCTGCCCACTCTCTTTCCCTGTACTTTCCCTGGAGTTCTACATAGGGGTGAACCCTGCCCCTACCCCCCCCAGATATTCTTTCTAACATTGTCCTGAACAGGGCAGTGGTGAAACTTGTCAAAAGTTGTCTGTCTGTATATGCACGTGCTATTTGGAGACTTAACCCACAAAGGCAGCAGCAGTCTTACTGTCGGTGTCCACACCGGCTGCCCCAGAGAGGGAGGTGGTTGGCGGGGATGCGGACAGAGTTCAGACAGTAGGTGCGGAGCTGGTGCTGGATGGGTTGGCAGGAGGGCGGTGCTGGATGGCTTTGGGTGCGGTGGGGGGCCGTGCTGGATGGGGTTGGGGAGCAGTTGGGGGCCACTGTTGGGCAGGGGCTCGTGCGCGTTGTGATGCAGTCTCCTCTCCTGAATGGGGAGCAGACTTAACAGAAAACCCTGAGTCCCAGAGGAGAGGCATTGAATCGATCTAACAGAATAATGAATTATCCGAACGAAATAGTGCCCACCCATCTCGTTCAGATAATCGAGGTTCCTCTGTATTCTGGAGTTTCACTTCTATAATTTCTTCTTCAGCTTGTACCTGGAGGATCTCTAGCTTTGCACACCCCAATGCGAAATGAAGGGACAATGGGATTATATGGTGGTAATGATGCATTGATGAATGGACTAACAAGTCAACAAAGTCAGGTAAAACACACTGGGAAAGAATTGTGCAATTGTCTTATCTGAAGTTTATTATATGGGGTTAAGAGAAAAGCAGTAGTTATCTCTCTAATTGCAATGTTAAGTTAGTAGAATGGATTCTACTTTTGACACTTTTTCGTTCAAACATAATTCTATTTAGTATGCTGGTTTGATTCGAGGGATGGGATATGATATGTTAATTGACACAAATTGAATTTAAATTTTGCTAATGATCCTTATAGCAAAGGTCCCCTATTATTGATGTCAGTCTTGAGCCATTTGGATTTTTTCCTCATGATATCAAGAAATGATTGAGGACACTAGATACTGCAAAGGTTTTGGACCCAGATTACATTCCTCCCGCAACAGTTTTTCTTCAGAATTTGGTTCACCCCGAACCAAACTGTTCCAACACACCTACACTGACAATTGACCCAACAACATGGAAAATTACCCAGCTATGTCCTGTATGCACAAAGCAGGGTAAATCCACCCTGGGCAACTACCACCCATCAGTTTACTGGAGATCATCAGTAATGGAAAGTGTTATCAGCAGTGCTGTCAGCAGCACCTGTTAAGTAATGCCAAATTTGGTTTCTGCCAGGACCTCAGTATAGCCTTGGTGCAAAAGAGCTGAATTCCAAAAGTAAAGTGAAAGTCACAACCCTTGCTATCAAAGCTGCGTATGACAGTGTGACAACAAGGCCTCTAACAAAACTGGAATAAATGTGGACCTAGGGGTGAAGGAGAGTTCTCTGATAGTTGGAGTCATATCTGGCATATGGGAAGATGGAGGTTGTTGGAGGTCAGTCATTTCAGCTCAAAGACATCTCTATAGGAATTCCTCAGGCTAATGTCCTTGATCCAACCATCAGCTGCTTTATCAAGGAACTTCCTTCCATGATGAGGTCGGAAGTGGAGATGTTTATTGATTGTACAAAGGGCAACACTGTGGCAAGTAATGCTTGCGCCACCCAGTACTAGGCAATTACCATTCCAGTGAGAGAAGATATGACAACTGCCCTTGATTTTTAATGGTGTGACTATCATTGAATTGACCACTAGCAATACTTGGGGATACCATTGACCAGAAACTGCACTGCCAGGCTACAAGAGCTAGTATGTTGCTACAAGTAATTCCTCTGAATCCTCAGCTTTTACACTATTGACAAGACAGAAGTCAGGAGTGTAATGGAATACTCCCCACTTGACTGGGTGAGTGCAGCTTCAACAACACTTGAAACCTGACACCATCCAGGTCATAGAGGTACACAGCACAGATATCAGGCCCTGCAGCCCAACTTGTCCGTGCCAACCAAGTTTCCTCTATTTCATTGGTCTCATTTGCCAGGGTAAAGTAGCCCACTTGATTGGCACCACACCTTCAAACGTCCACTCCCTCTACCACTGACATTCAGTAGCATGTGCGCTATCTGCAAGATGCACTGCAAACATTCACTGAAGATCCTTAGCACTTTCCAAGACTACAACCATCTGGCTAGATGGGAGTACCAGGTACATGAGGATGCCATCTGTAAGTTCCATCCAAGCCCCACACACCACCCAGACTTGGAAATATATCCCCTTTCTTTCAATCATAGAGATGTACAGCACGAAACAGACCCTTTGGTCCAACACATCCATACCGAACAGAGATCTTAAACTAAGCTAGTCCCATTTGCCAGCACTTGGCCCATATCCATCTAAACCCTTCCTATTCATATACCCATCCAGATACCTTTTTAAATGTTGTAATTGTACCAGTCACCACCACTTCTCTGGCAGCTCATTCCATACGTGCACCATGCTCTGTCAAAATGTTGCCCTTTAAGTCCCTTTTATATCTTTCCCCTCTATGCTTCCAATTCTGGACTATTTCCACCCACCCCCACCAAACCCAGGGGAAAAAGACCGTCTCTATTTATCCTATCCATGCTCCCCATGATTTTATAAACCTCTGCAAGGTCACCCCTCAGCCTGTGACTTTCCAGAGAAAACAGCCCCAGTCTATTCAGCCTCTTCCTGTAACTCATCCTCCAACCCTGACAATATCCTTGTAAATCTTTTCTGAACCCTTTCAAGTTTCACAATATCCTTCCAGTAGGTGGGATTGTGCGCAATATTCTAAAAATGGCATTACCAATGACCTGTACTGTAACATGACCTCCCAACTCCTGTACTCAATGATTGATCAATAAGGGAAAGCACACAAAACAACTTCTTCCCTATTATTTATATTGCTATCCTTATTTCATCAAAATGAATCTCCACCCACTGGTCTTTGATAAATGTAGTTTGTCACCATTCTCCACAGTCTTCTAAATTTCTGCGTGTCGTGTTAATTGCAAACATTAAAATTTATTGCCAAAATTCATCCAGGCCATTAGCAGATATTAAAAAGAGCAACTGTACAAAAATAAAGTACTGCAGATGCTGAAATATTATCATGAATATTCAACCGATCTGGCAGCAACCACAGATGGAGAAAGTTATTGTTTCAGATCTGCGACTTTGATCAAATGTGCTACATGGTCATTAATGGTAGTCATTTATGAACCTTTTGAAAATTTAAATTACTGGGTCAAAATCTTGAATTCCTTTCCTAAGGAGGTTGTGGTCTACCTACAACACATGATTTGCAGCAGTTTGAGGTCAGCTCACCACCTTCTCAAGGGCAAGCCAGGATGAGCAATAAATGCTGGCCCAGCCAATGATGCTTACATTCTGCAAGTGGATACAGTTAGGTCATATGGAATCTAAGAAGAGATAACCAACTGGATACAAAATTGGCTTGATGGTCAGAGACGGAGGATGGTGGAAGAGGTTTATTTTTCAGATTGGAGAGCTGTAACCAGCAGTGTGCTGCAAGGATTGGCGCTGGGTTTACTACTGATCATATGAATATGATTTTGGATGAGAATATCAGGTATGATTTGAGTTTGTGAACAATCCAAAATTGGTGGTATAGTGGACAGTGAAGAAGGTTATCCAAGAGTACAATGGGATCTTGATCAGCTCTGTCACTGCCGAGGAATGGCAGATGGAATTTAATTCAGATAAATGTGAGGTATTACATTTTGGTAAGTGAACTAGGACATAACTTAGAGTTATTGGAAGGACCTTGGGAATTCTCTCAAATAGAGATGTAAAAGTGCAGGTTCAGAAAGTGGTGTTCTGGATAGACAGGGTAAAGAAGATAGTTTTTAGCATGCTTGCCTTCATTTGATCAGAGCATTGCGTATAGGAGTTGGAATGTCATGCTACAGCTGTACAAAATATTGGTAAGGTCACATTTGGAGTATTGCATGCAATCCTAGTCACTCTGCTGTAGGAGGGATATTAATAAATTGGGAAGGGTGTAAAAAAGATTTACAAGGATTTTGCTGAGACCGGAAGGTTTGAGTTAACAAGTAGAGGCTTGGGACTTTCCTTGCTGAAGCATATGCGGCTGAGGGGTGGTCTTAATGACAGTTTATAAAATTGGGGGGTATTGATATGGCAAATAGCTGTGGTCTTTTTCCCAGGGTAGGAGAGTGCAGAACTAGACGACATAGATTTAAGGTGAGAGCAGAAAGATTCAAAAGATACCTGAGTGGCAACTTCCACACAGTATGGTGGGTGGATGGTAACCAGCTACTGGAGGAAATGGTAGAGGTGGGTACAGTTAGAACATTAAGACATTTGAACAGGTAAATGGATAGGAAATGTTTAAAGGGATATGGGCTAAATGCTGCCAAAAGGGACCAGTGAAGTTAAGAAAATTTCTTTGTCACAGACAAGTTGGGCTGAAGGGTCTTATTTTTGTGTTGTGTACATCTATGATTAAGTGAATTAAAAATGTGAACTCAGATAGCCGTGGACAATGTCAACCCAGTTCGTGGTGGACTCCATTGTTTGAAGGGAATTCTCATTAAAGGAGGAACCTATTGTCACAATAATTGCCAGTGTGATCAGTCAATATGATTGTTGTAGTGATTATAGTCACGAGTGAGTGCTTTACCATTTATCTTCAGTTTAGTCCAGGATTTCACATAAGCCCCTTTTCCTTATTTTGAAATGATTCAAATTTTAAACCTCCTTTCATAGCTTGACTATATATTTTTAATGCTATTAAATCCCAAAGACCCAGTTGAGGTGACACGGAAAAGCTTTGTACTGCATCAAATCTTATACAAAAGTGCCCGATATTGTGGGGGCTAAAAAGGGCAATAGTTTGTTTTATGGGAAGCTTTGTAAAAGGTAGAAGCAAACTTTATCATTTGAAAATTGAAATTGCCGACTTATTGTCTGGTAATACAGAACATGAGTATTATGGAGGATGGGAGTGTTGGGAGAAGACATTTTAAGAAAATATTTCAACTGTACTTAGGACAAATCATAAACTGGTATTCTTAAATGTAAAAGCAGCATTTCTTTGTTTGCTATTAGAATCATAGTCCTATATCATGCAGGTGGACACTTTGGTCCAACCAGTCCATGCTAACCATGTTCCCAAACTAAACTAGTCCCACTTGCCGGTACGTGACCCATATTCCATCAAACCTTTCCTATTCGTGAAGTTATTAAAATGTTGTTTAAACATTGTAATTATACCTGCATTCACCACTTTCTCTGGCAATTCAGTCCACGCAAGCCACTGTTTCTAAAACAAAAAGGTTGCCCCTCTTTTCTTTTTAAATCTTTCTCCCCTTATCTTTTTTTTTAAAAAAGCCCCCTAGTTTTGAACTCTCCTGCCCTATTGAAAACATCATTGACATTCACCTTATCTATGTCCCTCATTTTATAAATCTCAATAAGGTCATTGCTAAACTCCTATGTTGCAATGAAAAAAGTGTCCCATTCTTTAGTCTATTTCTATACTTCAAGCCCTCCATTCCTGACAGCATCCTGGTAAACCTTTTCTGAAAGCACGGTTTGTGGTAGTTGCTGGATGACCAACATGTATTGCCCATCCTGTCCACCCTTGACAAAGTGGTGGTCAGTGCCATCTTGTAACTGCTGAGATTAATTTGTGTTGGTATCCCCAGAATCCTGTTATGGAAGGAGTTCCAAAATCTTCACCCAGTGACACTGAACCCAACTAATGATGCTAAATTATCAGCATTATTCTTTACACACACAAATTATCAAGCAAATAACTATCCAATTGATAATGGATATTATTTCAAGTTCTACTAGTGTAATCTGGTTGGGTGTACACAGTCAGTACTTTGCCTATTGCAATAGCCAAAGGGATATGGTATCTCTTGAGATCCACCACTCTTTGGGGCTTTGACAAACCTGGCATCACATCTGCACTAAAATTCATACACCAGGTTACTCATCTGGATGGTAAGTAGGATATCTTTTTATCTGAACATTCCATTTGTTGTGTGCATAATTTGTGCTGGTACTGAGTAACTAAATGAAGCAGCTCGTTTCACCTGTAGTCCGCACGTGTGAGATACCTTGCGCTTCTAAAATAATTTCAAGTAATCTGGGCATGTTTCATGACTAAATGTGAGATTGTCTTGGAGCTGTTTGTGAGTTTGTGTGGTCATGTAATAAGACATTCTCTGATCAGGGCATTCGCGCTATCCTGAAGCATGGCCTTGATATGCCTGACTTAATGCTTATGTAATGAACAAATATTGTGCCCCCTATTTACGAAGTTGGTGATAAGCCTTATCTTCTAATATACTATAAAGTCTATACTAACTGGCAAAGCTAAGTTTGTGATACAGTGGTAGAGAACCCAGTGGCCAATTTCTCAACCAGGCTATTTAAAAAAAAAGATAATTTGACTATCCTTTCAAATGTGTGGAGTCCATTTTATGAAGTTTAAACTAAGTCTGGCAGTTAATCACCAATCATTGCTAACCGTGTGTTCCACATGGCATTGTTTCCAAGTTCACTTGCCAAACAATCAGCCCTCTTATTATGCATTATAAAGTGTAGTTTCCCCTTAAATTGCTAGCTGAAACTTAACAAAATGTCTTGTCTTTGTCAGAATAACTAACTTTTTGTTTATGATACCTAAAACAAAGCGTTCCTTTCAGGTATTGAATTTGATTCGCAACTGTCGAGAACAGGAAGGCATGAGCATTGACTACATGAGGAAAACATTGAAGAACATGAACATCGTTGCAATCAAGTTAGTGTTACTTTCAGCTGGCTATCGCGTGTTAAATTAAATAATCAAAGTCTTACGATTACAATTTTCTTTCCATATAGGCAAGCAGTAGAATTTCTGAGCAATGAAGGGCACATCTATTCTACAGTGGATGAGGATCATTTCAGGTCAACAGATGCTGAATAATTGAGTAATAAAATGATGTGATAAAATTCTGAATCATTCTACAACCTGCAGAATCTATCATCGAGTAGTAAAATGTAAATAACCTATTATAACATGAAGAGATGAGTGCCTCTATGTTCTACTTGGATTTTCACAAACTTCCGCATTTTTGGTTTTGTAAATTTGCACTTTTTTTGTATCATGATCAAAAATAAACTCTTTGATCTTAATAGTTTCCTCTATGCTGCTGAAGTGTGGAAGCTCTCTCTTGCGCGCGCTCTCTCTATCTCTGTGAATAGAGGGAATGATACTAATATTTGAATTAACTTTGAAATCTTGACTAAACTGGCATAATACAGAAGAATAATTACTTGTAAATTGTCATGATGTCAAGTGTAATAAACTTGGGATTTTGTTAAACTTCTATAAAATCCAAATAGTGCAGTGGATTGATTTTAAGACATTGTTTTCTGAGTAAGTTCTTGAATTGTTGAATGTGATGCATTGTTGAACTTTGCAAGTGCACTTTTCTAAGTCTGGCATATGATAGATTTTGTTTCTCTTGCTCATCCACAAGATTGAGATGGTAAACATATGGCTGTGTTTATAGTGTCAGTCCTTTAAAGAGCATCGAGAAAAGTAAATTTCACATTTTTAAATACAAGTGCAGATCCGAATTGGATGCAAACAGCCCCAAATTATATTCATTCTGGTTGTTCTTGGATTACATCATGAACGTCAGGATCCTGGTGGCATCTTGCTGAGAAGTTTAGCAATTTTCTTTTTTTTAATTTGTTTTCTTTTATTTGAGAATTGTTTAGAATTATGACAACAGGAAGAGTAATATGTGATTTCATTTGTACTCTATATTACTAATGATGAGCAGTAAGCCATTGTGATATATCAGTAGTAAATAGTCATAGAGATGTACAGCATGGAAATAGACCTTTCAGTCCAACCCGTCCATGCCGACCAGATATCTCAACCCAATCTCGTCCCACCTGCCAGCGCCTGGCCCATATACCCATCCAAATGCCTCTTAAATGTTGCAATTGTACCAGTCCCCACCACGTCCTCTGGCAGCTCATTCCATGCATGTACCACCCTCTGCGTGGAAAAGTTGCCCCTTAGGTCTCTTTTATATCTTTCCCCTCTTAACCTAAACCTATGCCCTCTAGTTCTGGACTCCCCAACCCCAGGGAAAGGACTTTGTCTATTTATCCTATCCATGCCCCTCAATTTTGTAAACCTATATAAGGTCACCCCTCGGCCTCTTACGCTCCAGGGAAAACGGCCCCAGCCTGTTCAGCCTCTCCCTGTAGCTCAGATCCTCCAACCCTGGCAACATCCTTGTAATCCTTTTCTGAACCCTTTCGAGTTTCAAAACATCTTTCCGATAGGAAGGAGACCAGAATTGCACGCAATATTCCAACAGTGGCCTAACCAAATGTCCTGTACAGCCTCTCCCAACTCTTGTACTCAATACTCTGACTAATAAAGAAAAGCATACCAAATGCTGCCTTTACTATCCTATCTACCTGCGACTCCACTTTCAAGGAGCTATGAACCTGCACTCCAAGGTCTCTTTGTTCAGTAACATTTCCTAGGACCTTACCATTAAGTGTATAAGTCCTGCTAAGATTTGCTTTCCTAAAATGCCGCACCTTGCATTTATCTGAATTAAACTCCATCTGCCACTTCTCAGCACATTGGCCCAGATCCTGTTGTAATCTGAGGTAACCTCCAATTTTGGTGTCATCTGCAAACTTACTAACTGTACCCCTCTTATGCTAGCATCCAAATCATTTATGTAAATGACAAATGAGGACCCAGCACCGATCCTTTTGGCACTCCACTGGTCACAGGCCTCCAGTCTGAAAAACAACCCTCCACCACCACCCTTTGTCTTCTACCTTTGAGCCAGTTCTGTATCCAAATAGCTAGTTCTCCCTGTATTCCATGAGATCTAACCTTGCTCATCAGCCTCCCATGGGGATCCTAGTGGAACACCTTACTGAAGTCCATATAGATCACACCTACTGCTCTGCCCTCATCAATATTCTTTGTTACTTCTTCAAAAAACTCAATCAAGTTTGTGAGACGTGATTTCCCACGCACAAAGCCATGTTGACTATCCTGAATCAGACCTTGTCTTTCCAAATACATGTACATCCTGTCCCTCAGGATTCCCTCCAACAACTTGCTCACCACCGAGGTCAGGCTCACCGGTCTATAGTTCCCTGGCTTGTCATTACTGTCCTTAAACAGTGGCACCACGTTTGCCAACCTCCAGTTTTCCGGCACCTCACCTGTGACTATCGATGATACAAATATCTCAGCAAGAGGCCCAGCAATTACTTCTCTAGCTTCACACAGAATTTTTGGGTACGTCTGATCAGGTCCTGGGGATTTATCCACCTTTAACCGTTTCAAGACACCTGCACTTCCTCCTCTGTAATATGGACATTTTACAAGGTGTCACCAACTATTTTGCTACTTTATCTTCCATATCCTTTTCCACAGTAAATACTGATGCAAAATACTCATTTAGTATCTTCCCCCATTTTCTGTGGTTCCACATAAAAGCTGCCTTGCTGATCTTTGAAGGCCGTATTCTCCCTCTGGTTACCCTTTTGTCCTTTAGATTAGATTAGATTACTTAGTGTGGAAACAGGCCCTTCGGCTCAACAAATCCACACCGACCTGCCAAAGTGCAACCCACCCGTACCCCTACATTTACCCTTTACCTAACATTACGGGCAATTTAGCATAGCTAATTCACCTGACCCGCACATCTTTAGGACTGTGTGAGGAAACCAGAGCACCCAGAGGAAACTCATGCAGACAGGGGAAGAGCATGCAAACTCCACACAGTCAGTCGCCTGAGGCAGAATTGAACCCAGGTCTCTGGCGCTATGAGGCAGCAGTGCTAACCACGAATATGTATTTGTAAAACCCCTTTGGATTCTCCTTAATTCTATTTGCCAAAGCTATCTCATGTCGTCCCCGTTTTGCCCTCCTAATTTCCCACATGTATACTCCTACTTTATACTCTTCTAAGGATTCACTCGATCTATCCTATCTATACCTGACATATGCTTCTTTCTTTTTCTTAACAAAACCCTCAATTTCTTTAATCATCCAGCATTCCCTTTCACCCTGACAGGAATATACTTTCTCTGGATTCTTGTTATGTAATTTCTGAAGGCTTTCCATTTTCCAACCGTGCCTTTACCTGCAAATGTCTGCCTCCAATCAGCTTTTGAAAGTTCTTGCCTAATATTGTCAAAATTGACCTTTCTCCAGTTTAGAACTTCAACTTTTAGATCTGGTCTATACTTTTCCGTCACTATTTTAAAATGAATAGAATTATGGTTGCTGGCTCCAAAGTGCTTCCCCCACTGACACCTCAGTCACCTGCCCTGCCTTTTTCCCAAGAGTAGATCAAGTTTTGCACCTTTAGTAGGTACATCCACATACTGTGTCAAAAAATTGTCTTGTACGCACTTAAGAAATTCTTCTCCACCTAAACCTTTAACACTAACACTATGGCAGTCCTAGTCTATGTTTGGAAATTTAATATCCCCTACCATAACTACCCTATTATTCTTACAGATAGCTGAGATGTCCTTCCAAGTTTGATTCTCAATTTCCCTCTGAATATTGGGAGGTCTGTAATACAATCCCAATAAGGTGATCATCCCTTTCTTATTTCTCAGTTTCACCCAAATAACTTCCCTGGATGTATTTTTGATAAGGGATAGTATTACAGCTGTAATACTATCCCTTATCAAAAATGCCAATCCCCCTCCCCTTTTGCCTCCCTTTGCATCTTTCCTTTAGCATTTGTATCCTGGAACATTCAGTTGCCAGTCCTGCCCATTCCTGAGCCATGTTTCAGTAAATGCCATGATATCCCAGTCCCATGTTCCTAACCATGCCCTGAGTTCATCTGCCTTCCCTGTTAGGCCCCTTGCATTGAAATAAATGCAGTTTAATTTATTAGTCCTATCTTGTCCCTGCCTGTCTTGACTGTTTTGACTCACTTCTGTTCTCAGCTGTACCTGTCTCAGATTGATCTCTCCTCGCTATCTCCCTGGGCCCATGCCCCCCACCTTACTAGTTTAAATCTTCCCGAGCAGTACTAGCAAATTTCCCTGCCAGTAATCTTGACAAGCATGGTATATCTCTGGTGTTCTTTTTCCCTAGAATCTTGTGGAACGTGGGCAACACTGGCTAGATCGACCAATCTCTATTGCTCTTGAGAAGGTGGCGGTGAGTTGCTGCCTTGAGCTACTATAGTCCACATGCTGCAGATAGATTAACAATTGTATCTGTGAGGGAATTCCAAGATTTTGGCCCAGTGACCGTGAAGAAACAGCAATAAATTTACAAGACTGGCTTGGAGAGGTGATGTTCCCATGTGTGCGCTGACCTTGTCCTTCTAGGTCAAATTGGTCATGAGTTAAAGGTGGTGTCTGAGGATCTTTTGGGTGAATATCGAGAGTGCATCTCATAGATCAGTTTTAGAGGGAGTTAATGTTTCTGGACGTGCCATTCAAGTGGACTGCTTTGTCCTGGATGGTGTCAAACTTCTTGAGCATTGATGGGGCTGCTTGCATCTAGGCTAATGAGGAATATCCATCATGCTCCTGACTTGCGCCTTGGAATGGTGGCCAAACTTTGGGGAGATTAATTACTCACTACTATATTATTAGACTCTGACCTGCTTTTTTTAAGCCACCACCTCTCTTTGCAAATCCCTCATCTCTGGCATCAGTGTAACAGACCTGCTGAGCTGTGTCCAATCAATTATGTCCTCCTCCAATTAAGGGAACTAAAATTGTATACAGTACTCAATTTTAAACTAATCTGACAGCAATGAATGAACTAAGAACATCAGGGAATATCAGGATGCATAGAATAGTTAGATAGTTGGTACTTGTATAAAAGAGTAGAAAATCAATAGTTGAAGTCTGAGTAAGGAAGAAAGTAATGAAGACTAAGTCAGTTAATGTGCATGTATGTGGATCCATAAGGAATAGTAAGAAAGTTTGGGGATTTACAGGTGCAAATTGCCATGTGGAAACAAGACATCATAACAAGATTTGGTTTAAGGAAAGGCAGGACTGGGTGCTAAATATTCTTAGGTACATGATCTCCAGAAGAGAAAGGAGGAGTGGTAGTATTGGTTAGGAAGAGTGTTGCCTTACTGCTGAATGATTTTGCTCGATGTACTATATAGGTAAACCAGCTGGTATGAAGGATGTATGGGGGAGAGAAAAGTTTTGAAATTCAAGAGATGCTAACATTCCTGAGTACTTAAAGTGGGAATGTTAACTACAAGAATGTAGACTGCAACAATAGCAGTGTAACTGGTAGACTGAAGTAGTGTTCCTAAATATTGCTGTAGGAACCTTTCCTTAACATTGTGTTGATTTCAATAAGGAAAGGTTAAAAAGAGATCTGAGGGAACTTTTTTAAATCCTGAGGGATGTGAGTAGAGTTGATGGTAAGTAACTATTCCTGTTTAAAAAATCAAACTGAGAGGATGCAGATTTTAAAATGATTTGCACATATAGCAAAAGTGATCTGAAGAAATTTCTTCATTGTTGGGTCTGGGACTGCTTAGAAGTGTGATTCAAAAAGGGTACTAGATTGCGTCCATCAAACAATGTGCCAAGATACAGAAAAAGGCTAAGAGAATGGCAACAAGTTGTAACATTCTAGTTGAATGGTTTCCTGCATTGTAACAATTCTGTGATTCAGTGAAGTGAATTCAAATGATTGGTTGTTGCAGCAGTGTCCAAAACAACAGTGTGATACTGATGAGAATCTTCTCGAAATGTTAAATGAGGTTATTGAGAGGTAATTAGACACTTGCAAGAATTCCCTTTTATTTAAAATAAAGTGCCATAAAATCTATTGTGTTTACTTGATTATGCAGAGGGGCCTCAGTTTAATATGGTACTTAAGGTGATTTTAATGTCTGATCTAAAAATACCAATTTCTATGATGCAAAGATCTATTATAGTGAAATGACAACCTGGACATTTGGAGTTGGGCTTGAGCTCTATCTTTGAGAAAGTGGGGACTGTAGATGCTGGAGATCACAGTCAAAAAGTGTGGTGCTGGAGAATCACAGCCGGTCAGGCAGTAACTGAGGAGTGAGAGAATTCATGTTTCGAGCATAAACCCTTCAGGATTTCTGAATATTTTGGGTACAATGCAAAATTTGTTTTATTTCTTTTCATACAATCTGCAATACAGAAGCAGTACATTTGACTCATTGAGTTGGCACTGAATCTCCGAAGAACATCCCACGTTGACCCAACCCTCCCCCACCATCACTGTAACTCTGCATTTACCATGGTTAATCCACATGACCTGCACATCCCTGGATACTACGGGACAATTTAGCATGCAGTCACCTAGCCTTCACATGTTTGGATTCTGGCTGTAAACCAGAGCATGCGGAGGAAGCCCATGCAGACTGGAGAACTCCTTTCAATTTATAAAGGAATGGTTTGGGATTGTGTGTTTAAAAATCCTTGAAATTATATTATACATAGTTTGAATTGTTATTCTATTTTTCTTCATTCTTTTGTTTTAATTGTTAAAGCAAAGTCTGCAGTCTTGCATGCTTATGTTTCAGCAAAAGGCCCCTGGGTTAACGTAAATACAAATCAGAATATGATCTATCAGACCAGGTTTGTATCTAGGATCTGACTTACTGGATGTTAACAATGGCTGCAATCATACCATTCGTATCACGTTCAGTGGATCAAAATGGCTAAACACTATCATCTTGGATGCTGGGTACGTCAGGCGAAGGCTGAGATGAATGATCCAGTCAGCTATTCTGGTCGTAGATAATTGCAAATATCTGATTTTGCATTGATGTGCTGGGCTCCCTCACCATTGATTATGGAGACTCTGTTTCTTGCTAGCTTTTGATTGTCGTCATTCAAGACTGGATATAGTGGACTACAGAACTGCAGTATCATAATTTGCATCTGGCTGAGTAGGTTCAACTCACTACGTGGCCATCCATTTTGAAACAAAGTAAATATTGAAAATTACTCAAATATCCTTTTTAATAGATTAAAATAGCAATATGATGTTTTACTGTACTACCATCTGTATGCATGCAACTGATGAATGTGTTTTAGTTTGCAGGAAGAATCACCTTGATAATTTTCATTTTGAACATATTGATCTGTCACCATTTAAATCTGTAACCAAGTTCCGGAGTGAGTTTTTTTTTCCTCGATCCATTTCCACAAAAATGTCTTCACTTCTTTTCAGAATAGCAGCTCTTTTGTGATACTTGGGGTTAAACAATTTCTTATCAATGAAGCTAAGTTTTCAGTCAGCTCAAAGTAGATTCCAGAACAATCTTTTATATCCTTGATTCCTGAATAGAGTCATAGAGATGTACAGCATGGAAACAGACTCTTCAGTCCAATCCATCCACTCCAAACAGATATTCCAACCCAATCTTGTCCCACCTGCCAGCACCCGGCCCATATCCCTCCAAACCCTTCCTATTCATACACCCATCCAAATGCCTCTTAAATATTGCAATTGTACCAGCCTCCACCACATCCTCTGCAGCTCATTCCATACATATACCACCCTCTGCGTGAAAAAGTTGCCCCTTCGGTCTCTCTTATATCTTTCCCCTCTTACCCTAAACCTATGCCCTCCAGTTCTGGACTCCCCGACCCAGGGTAAAGACTTTGTCTATTATCCATGTCCTCATAATTTTGTAAACCTCTATAAGGTCACCCCTCAGCCTCTGACGCTCCAGAGAAACCAGCCCCAGTCTGTTCAGCCTCTCCCTATAGCTCAAATCCTCCAACCCTGGCAACATCCTTGTAGATCTTTTCTGAACCTTTTCAAGTTTCACAGTATCTTTCCGATAGGAAGGAGACCAGAATTGCACGCAGTATTCCATCAGTGGCCTAATCAATGTCCTGTACAGCTGCAATATGACCTCTCAACTCTTGTACTCAATACTCTGACCAATAAAGGAAAGCATACCAAACGCCTTCTGCACTATCCTATCTACGTGCTATTCCACTTTCAAGGAGCTATGAACCTGCACTCCAAGGTCACTTTGTTCAGCAACACTCTAGGACCTTACCATTAAATGTATAAGTCCTGCTAAGATTTGCTTTTGCAAAATGCAGCACTTGGCATTTATCTGAATTAAACTCCACCTGCCACCTCTCAGCCCATTGGCCCATCTGGTCCAGATCCTGTTGTAATCTGAGGTAACCTCCAATTTTGGTGTCATCTGCAAACTTACTAACTGTACCTCTTATGCTAGCATTCAAATCATTTATGTAAATGACAAAAAGTAGAGGGCCCAGCACTGATCCTTGTGGCATTCCACTGGTCACAGGCCGCCAGTCAAAACCAACCCTCCACCACCATCCTCTGTCTTCTACCTTTGAGCCAGTTCTGTATCCAAATGGCTAGTTCTCCCTGTATTCCGTGAGATCTAACCTTGCTAATCAGTCTCCCATGGAGAACCTTGTTGAATGCCTTACTGAAGTCCATATAGATCACATCTACTGCTCTGTCCTCAACAATCCTCTTTGTTACTTCTTCAAAAAACTCAATCAAGTTTGTGAGACATAATTTCCCATGCACTGATTATCCCTAATCAGTCCTTGTCTGTTCAAATACATGTACATCCTGTCCTTCAGGATTCCCTCCAACAACTTGCCCACCGGTCAGGCTCACCGGTCTATAGTTACCTGGCTTGTCCTTCCTGCCCTTCTTAAACAGTGGTACCACGTTAGCCAAACTCCAGTCTTCTGGCACCTCATCTGTGACTGCAGATGGTACAAATATCTCAGCAAGAGGCCCAGCAATCACTTCTCTAGCTTCCCACAGAGTTCTCCGGTACACCTGATCAGGTCCTGGGGATTTATCCACCTTTACCCGTTTCAAGACATCCAGCGCTTCCTCCTCTGTAATCTGGATATTTTGTAAGATGTCACCATCTATTTTCCTACAGTCTATATCTTCCATATCCATTTCCACAGGAAATACTGATGCAAAATACTCATTGAGTATCTCCATTTTCTGCAACTCCACACAAAGGAAGCCTTGCTGATCTTTGAGGGGCCCTATTCTATCCCTAGTTACCCTTTTGTCCTTAATATATTTGTAAATACCCTTTGGATTCCCCATAATTCTATTTGCCAAAGCTATCTCATGTCCCCTTTTTGCCCTCCTGATTTCCCTCTTAAGGATACTCCTACTTCCTTTATACACTTCGAAGGATTCACTCGATCTATTCTGTTTATACCTTGCATATGCTTTCTTCTTTTTCTTAACCAAACCCTCAATATAAGAAAAGATTTTAAAGATGGTTAAAAATATGAATTACAAATTGAATATTCATCACTGGAACTCAACAAATTATAGACTATGGTTGTCTTGAGACTTGTAAAATGCTGTCTAGTTTAATGGTGAAAGTCTAGTTCCAGCAGAGAGTTATTGTGATATTGATAAATTTTTTAATTGCCACTAAATATCGACACATTTTGTGTCCTGAGTATAACAACTCATTCATACCAGATATTCTAAATTAATCCAGTTCAATTTGCCAGCAGTTGGCCCATATTGCTCTAAACCCTTCCTATACATATACCCATCCAAAGCCTTTTGTACCAGCCTCCACCACTTCCTCTGGCAGTACATTCCGTACATGCATGATAAAGTTTTCTCTTTGGTTCCTTTTAAATCTTTCCCCTGTCACATTAAACTTATGTCATCTGGTTTGGACCAAGGTAAAGATCTTGTCTATTTACCCTATCTATGCCCCTCATGATTTTATAAACTTCTATAACATTACTCTTCTACCTCTAATGCTCCAGGGAATATAGCCCCAGCCTATTCAACCTCTCAAATCCTCAAATCTTGGTAACATTCTTGTAAATTTTATTTGAACCCTTTCAATTTCTTCTAATCATTCTCTTTCATTACAAAGATTACACACAAAATGTTACATTAGTTTTGGATTCATACTTGGGAAATTTAAGGAATGATAGAGTTGGCAAAGAAGCTGGCATGACATTTTTAATCAAGGAATTTTAATAGCATTAGGATGTAAGGATGTCCTGCAAGTTGTACTAAGAAAATTTAAATGGGTAGAATTATGCAATTGGAAAGAAAACTGTACATTTTTGGTGTGCTTTACAAATTGCCAAATACCAGATGAAGATATAATAGAGCATAACATCTGTAGGCATTTCAGAGAATTATGAAAGAACAACACAATAATAATGAGTGATCTTAACTCTTTCATGATAGATCATACATGATCAAAATAAGAAACTTTTTTGGAGTGCATCTTAACATACTTCCTCAATTGATGTGTCTCAAGGCTAACTTGCAACTTGATTTATTTTTTGGAAAATAAAGATAAATATGTAATCTTAGGACAATGAGGTGTCAAAGAAAATGTTGCTGTTCCATCTCCTCTCAAAAAAACTTAGATGAGGTGGAACAGAAGCTGAAGCTTGGGATGAAAAGATTTGACTTAGAATGCCAAGAAGAATGCAGAAATGTGTAGTGAGGTAATGGGTCATTCGAATAATGTGTTGCTTAGATTGGAGAATAGCTAAAAGTGTGATTTTCGACGCAATAAGATGCTTTGATAAAGGATTATATGTTTCTTTGAGAAAATAAACAAGATTTCGGAGCACTGCACCTTTGTCACTTCACCTGACGAATGAGCAGCACTCCAAAAGCTTGTGAATTTAAATGAGCCTGTTGGATTATAACCTGGTGTTGTGTGACTTCTGATCTAGGCCAAAAATAGTGAAAAGAATTGAGCACTTGCAGATTACTGCTGGATGAATTAGAGATTGCTTTCATAGGATCAAGGCCTGTATTGGTTTCAAAACCCCTTTAATACAACGATTAATTGCATAATAAAAATGTTATACATGTTCATGTCATTCATCAGTTAATGACTGGTACCTCTTATAGTATCATAAAATAACAACAATCAAGGAATGTTTTAATAATTATTTGCTCAGTAGTTTTGTCAACATGTGCAGTCTATTTTGTTGTATTGATTGAGTGATTTTAATCAGTTCCATGATAGTGTTGGATATTTTGCGATCTTACACTTTGATTCCATGCCTGTGTTGCTGTGTTAGTTTTATAAATGTATTGATTGATTGTTTGAAAGACCAGTCATTAGGGCTGAGAACTATGTAAATAAACCCTTGAATGTTCATTCAGGAAATACTTTCAGCTAAAAACCTAGCTTCTCTTGTTGACTTACTATTCAACTGAAACCCAAAACTTCACCATAGAGTCATAGTCACAGAGATGTACAGCATGGAAACAGACCCTTCAGTCAAACTGTCCATGCCGGCCAGATATCCCAACTCAATCTAGTCCCAATTGCCAGCACCCGGCCTATATCCCTCCAAACCCTTCCTATTCATATACCCATCCAAATGCCTCTTAAATGTTGCAATTGTACCAGCCTCCACCACATCCTCTTCAAATAATAATCTTCTCTTCTGTTTTTAGAGCAAAGACAAATGTCAGTTCGCAGCGATGTGATTTGGTATGACTAACAGCAGCCAGTTCTTATTTTCTGAAAAGTTTAGATTTCTTCAGTAAGTATTTTACTCTTCCCGATTTTCCAAGATTGAGGCTTCCTTTCAATTTAATTGAAATACTAGGAAGTCCAGGTAGGCTGTTTTAATTTTCCATGCTAAGTGACCAAAGGGAGACCAATAAAAGGTACCGTATCTACTCGTATGTCAATCTCGTATATGTCAACAGCTCTCCCCCCCCCCCCCCCCCCCCCCCCAATTTTGGCCCTAAAATCTTGTATTTTCTGTATACCTCATCTATAAGTTGACGCTAATTCTTCACAGTTACAGATCAAAGTTTGAGTCAATGTGCCTGCCTGTTGCACTCCACTCTGACTTTCCAGTCTGCTGGCCGTAACACTCCGTCGCGGAGTTAGTTTCCGTGGTTTCAGTTACCTGCAGTTTACTGTGAGGGGAACATATTACATGGAACGTTCAGGGACCGGGGGCTGCCTGGAAGGGAAGTTTCCCATTTTAAATGACCTTATGGATATTGACTTGTTTGTGATTATCTTTTCCTTGCTAGTACTTAAAAACTTATTACTACTCAAAGATGAAATGCAAATGACAAGCATGAATTTCATCCCCTCAAACGATACCTTGTGTATAAGTCAACCCACTAATTTCAGTTGAAAAATATGGTCTTCAAACCTTGACCTATATATGAATATTTATGGTAGATCTTTTTCATGAAAAGTAAAATTTTTGCTTTGTTTCTAAAAGTAGCAAAATGAATGGATAATAATTCTTATTACATATTTACATTGTAACAGATTATTGCTTTAAGAGGTGTATTTTGTCCTTTAATGAGACAGCGGTGAAAGCAGTTTCTTCCAAGCCAATAAACAGCTTATGAGGCCTTGGGATTTTTTAAAAGATGGAACAATGGAAGTAGCATGAAGGGGTGGGGTCAAGCTCCCACAGAACCAGTACTTCGTATAACTTGAAGCTGCTACAACAAAATGCTTGAGTTCTGTGAGTTTTATCCAGATTTTTTTTCATCCTGCACTGGAGAGTTGCATGTGAGACATTATATTTTACTAAATTTGCCTTTGTCAAGGCTGTATTTAAAGGATATTCCAATATAGTAACAGTTGCTGTTTATACTTTATTAATCTGTTAAGTTTTCGAGTAGTCATTTCCAATTCTGCTTTTGTTTGTATTTAAACTGTAGCGTACCAATAATGTTTCTTTGCTCAAAGTTTGAGAGAAGATTTGTAGCTCGGGTGCTCGTTGTTGTGGTTCTGTTCGCTGAGCTGGGAATTTGTGTTGCAGACGTTTCGTCCCCTGTCTAGGTGACATTCTCTGCTTGGAAGCCTCCTGTGAAGCGCTTTGGTGTTGTTTCCTCCGGCATTTATAGTGGTTTGTCTCTGCTGCTTCCGGTTGTCAGTTCCAGTTGTCCGCTGCAGTGACCGGTATATTGGGTCCAGGTCGATGTGTTTGTTAATAGAATCTGTGGATGAGTGCCAAGCTCTAGGAATTCCCTGGCTGTTCTCTGTTTGGCTTGTCCTATAATAGTAGTGTTGTCCTATAATAGTAGTAGTAATGTTTCTTTGCTTCAAGCCTTGCAGTTTGATCAATTGAATTGTATCCGAAACACGTGCCTTACACTTGCATTTAAAAACAAAATAGATATGCTAGTCTAGGCTATCATTTTAACACGTACCGTTGTGAGGTCCATAATAATGGAAATATGAATTCTCAAATAGATTTACATTTTTTTCTAGCTACAAAAAATGTGCCATTGCTTTTGACAATGTAATATTTTCCAGTATATCTTGGTAAATGTATTATTAACAAGCCACTAACCTTATGAGGAGAAAGTGAGGACTGCAGGTGCTGTAGATCAGAGCTGAAAAATGTGTCGCTGGAAAAGCGCAGCAGGTCAGGCAGCATCCAAGGAGCAGGAGAATTGACGTTTCGGGCATAAGCCTTTCTTCAGGAATGAGGAAGGTGTGCCAAGCAGGCTAAGATAAAAGGTAGGGAGGAGGGACTTGGGGGAGGGGCGTTGGGAATGCGATAGGTGGAAGGAGGTTAAGGTGAGCGTGATAGGCCGGAGAACGGGTGGGGCGGAGAGGTTGGGAAGAAGATTGCAGGTCAAGAAGGTGGTGCTGAGTCCGAGGGTTGGGACTGAGATAAGGTGGGGGGAGGGGAAATGAGGAAGCTGGAAAAATCTGCATTCATCACTTGTGGTTGGAGGGTTCCTAGGTGGAAGATGAGGCGCTCTTCCTCCAGGCGTCGTGTTGCCATGTTCTGACGATGGAGGAGGCCAAGGACCTGCATGTCCTTGGCGGAGTGGGAGGGGGAGTTAATGTGTTCAGCCACGGGGCGGTTGGGTTGATTGGTGCAGGTGTCCCAGAAGTGTTCTCTGAAACGTTTCGCAAGTAGGCGGCCTGTCTCCCCAATGTAGAGGAGGCCACATCGGGTGTAGCGGATGCAGTAAATGATGTGTGTGGAGGTGCAGGTGAATTTGTGACAGATATGGAAGGATCCCTTGGGGCCTTGGAGGGAAATGAAGGGGGAGGTGTGGGCGCAAGTTTTTGCATTTCTTGCGGTTGCAGGGGAAGGTGCCGGGAGTGGAGGTTGGTTGGTGGGATGTGTGGGCCTGACGAAGGAGTCGCGGAGGGAATGGTCTTTCCGGAACACTGATAGGGGAGGGGAGGGAAATATATCCTTGGTGATGGGGTCTGTTTGGAGGTGGCGGAAATGACGAAGGTTGATAACATATATTTGCAGGTTGGTGGGGTGGTAGGTGAGGACCAGTGGTGTTCTGCCCTGGTGGCAATTGGAGGGGCGGAATTCAAGAGCGGAGGAGCGGGAAGTGGAGGAGATGCGATGAAGAGCATCGTCAACCACGTCTGAGGGGAAATTGCAGTTTTTGAAGAAGGAGGCCATCTGGATTATTCGGTATTGGAATTGGTCCTCCTGGGAGCAGATGGGGCAGCCCCACCAAACTCATCTCTGCATACCTCAACATGGTCCTGTCCCCCTTAGTCCAAGAACTCCCCACCTACGTTTGGGACACCACCCACACCCTCCACCTCTTCCATGACTTTTGCTTCCCTGGCCCCCAACGCCTTATCTTCAAACCTTGACCTATATATGAATATTTATGGTACATCCAGTCCCTGTACACCTCCATTCCCCATCACACAGGCCTCAATGCCCTTCGCTTCTTCCTTTCCCACCAACCAAACCAGTACCTTTCCACTGACACCCTCCTTCAACTGACTGAACTGGTCCTCACTCTGAACAACTTCTCTTTCCAATCCTCCAACTTCCTCCAAACCAAAGGAGTAGCTATGGGCACCCGCATGGGCCCCAGCTATGCCTGCCTCTTCGTCGGATATGTGGAACAGTCCATCTTCCGCAGCTAGACTGGCACCACCCCCCACCTTTTCCTCCGCTACATTGATGACTGTATCGGCACAACCTCGTGCTCCCACGAGGAGGTTGAACAGTTCATCCACTTTACTAACACCTTCCACCCCGACCTCAAATTTACCTGGACCATCTCAGACTCCTCCCTCCCCTTCCTAGACCTCTCTACTTCTATTTCGGGCGAGCGACTCAACACGGACATTTACTATAAACCGACCGACTCCCACAGCTACCTATATTACACCTCCTCACCCTGCTCCCTGCAAAAACGTCATCCCATAATTCCCAATTCCTTCGCTTCCGCCGCATCTGCTTCCAGGAGGACCAATTGCAATACCGAACAACCCATATGGCCTCCTTCTTCAAAGACTGCAATTTCCCCTCAGACGTGGTTGACGATGCTCTCCACCACATCTCCCGCTCCTCCGCCCTTGAACCCCGCCCCTCCAATCGCCACCAGGACTGAACCCCACTGGTCCTCACCTACCACCCCACCAACCTGCAGATACATGTTATCATCCTTCGTCATTTCTGCCACCTCGAAAGAAACCCCAAGATCAAGGATATATTTCCCTCCCCTCCCCTATCAGCGTTCCGGAAAGACCACTCCCTCGGCGACTCCCTCGTCAGGTCCACACCCCCACCCAACCCAACCTCCACTCCCCGCACCTTCTCCTGCAACCGCAAGAAATGCAAAACTTGCGCCCACACCTCCCCCCTCACATTCCACCAAGGCCCCAAGGGATCCTTCCATATCCGTCAAAAATTAACATGCACCTCCACACGCATCATTTACTGCATCCACTGCACCCAGTGTGGCCTCCTCTACATTGCGGAGACAGGCCGCCTACTTTCGGAACGTTTCAGAGATCACCTCTGGGACACTCACACCAACCAACCCAACCGCCCCGTGGCTGAATACTTTAACTCTCCCCTCCCACTCCGCCAAGGACATGCAGGTCCTTGGCCTCCTCCATCTCCAGACCATGGCAACACGACATCTGGAGGAAGAGCGCCTCATCTTCTGCCTAGGAACCCTCCAACCACAAGAGATGAATGCAGATTTCTCCAGCTTCCTCATTTCCCCTCCCCCCACCTTATCTCAGTTCCAACCCTCGGACTCAGCACCGCCTTCTTGACCTGCAATCTCCTTCCCGACATCTCCGCCCCTCCCCCACTCCGGCCTATCAGCCTCACCTTAACCTCCTTCCACCTATCGCATTCCCAATACCCCTCCCCCAAGCCCCTCCTCCCTACCTTTTATCTTAGCCTGCTTTTCACCCTTCCTCATTCCTGAAGAAAGGCTTATGCCCGAAACGTCGATTCTCCTGCTCCTTGGATGCTGCCTGATCTGCTGCCCTTTTCCAGCAACACATTTTTCAGCACTAACCTTATTAGTTAACAAGACTCTAATTTAATACAATCTTAGCTTTTTTTTCCTTATTTTTGAATACTAATTTGAGTGAGTAATTTTATTTGTGCTATTTAACAGACTAAAAGAAGTACATGCTAAACTCCGAGAACTATTAAGTATGTACTGGTTTATTCGAACAAAAGATTTAATTTGCTTCACCTATTATATTTTTGGTTTAATGAGATAGAAGATCCAATTACATCCTTACTGAATGGTCGACAGTTGATAAATGAGTTAGAGTTCTTCCCTTTGTCTTCAGCTTGAAAAGTGTCTTCCTTTACACATTGTTGCAAGTGTTTGCTGTGAACTATGCAGCATGGGCAAGAGGGCATCTGGTTAAAGACATTGCTCATCAATGCGCTGTGAGATTTAGGGATTGAGAAAGTAACAGAATGAACAAAATCACATCGTGTAGAGAAAGTGGGATAGAGAAAGAAAGAATGGATTAAACGGCAAAAAAATTAATAATTTAAAATCTGTAAATTTTGAAGAATTGACTGTATGTAGGAATGTGACTCCTGATTTTTGTCAGTTTCTCTATCTCTAAGCAAATTAAGCACATCTAATGAAAATCCAAGTGCAATGGCTGTTTCAAGACCCGAAATAGTCCCAATCCTGTCCCAGATGGAAAATTCTCACAAACGGGACTGATGTTTTTCAAAACCAATTACTCAACAATATTTTCTGTAAAGTGACTGGACTAACTGTTTGTTTTGTAAGCTGTTATCCACTTAATGCTTGCCTCCCATATTATTCAGAATAATTAGACGTGAAATCCACTCTGCGTAGATACCAGATAAGCACTTCGTAGAAGCTTTTGAATAAGAGTCCATGTGTATTAAGATTAAATAGACAATTAATTAAACTTTAAATCAACATCTGCAGCTCAACACAGTCTTTGTTGCATAAGGTGAAGCTGATAGAACTGTGCAGGGATTATGATTTGATCTTGCCTTTTGATGAGACCTTTTCAGATTCTGACTAATGTAATTGCTATCTTCCATAAAGAGGAGCCAAATTGATTATAATCTACATGGTGTATTCCTTTCTACTGGTTGAAAGGATAAGTGCACCATATGGCATTATATAGATTCACACAGACCAAGAAACTTGCATGGCCCCTCACATCAGGTCCACCTGAATTCCTATTAGTGTCCTTGTTCTGTATATAATATGTGGACTTAACCTCATACACAAGGCAACTGGGGGCAGTTAAATGTTTATGTATTCTTTCATAGGGTGTGAGCACCATTGGCAAGGTAAGGATTTCTTGCACATCCCTAATTTGAGAGTATAGAACCGTACAGCACAGTACAGGCCCTTCGGCCCTCTATGTTGTGCCGGCCTTCTGTCCTACTCTGAGATCAGACTAAACTACATATCCTTCATTGTACTAACTTCCATGTGCCTATCCAAGAGTTGCTTAAATGTCCCTAATGTATCTGACTCTACTATCACTGCTGGCAATACATTCTACACGCCCACCATTCTCAGTAAAGAACATACCTCTGACATCTCCCCTAAACCTTCCTGCAATTACCTTAAAACTGTGCCTCATGATAGACTTTTCCATGATGGGGAGAAAGTCTCTGGCTATTCACTCTATCTATGCCTCTCAACATCTTGTACATCGCTATCAGTCACTTCTCATCCTTCTTCGCTCCAATGAGAAAAGCCCTTGCTCCCTCAACTTTCCCTCATAAAACATGCCCTTCAGTCCTGGCTGCATTCTGGTAAATCTCTTCTGCTCCCTCTCTAAAGCTTCCATATCTTTCTTATAATGAGGCGATCAGAACTGAACAAAATATTCCAAGTGTGGTCTAAACGGGACTCCAAGAGCTGCAGCATAACCTTGCGGCTCTTAAACTCAGTCCCCTTGCTACTGAAAGCCAACACACCATATGCCTTCTTAATGACCCTTTCAACCTGGGTGACAACTTTGAGGGATCTATGGACATGGATTCCAAGATACCTCTTTTCCTCCACACTGCCAAGAATTCTGATTTTAATCCTGTATTCTGCATTCAAGTTTGATCTTCCAAAGCGAATGATTTCACATTTTGAACTCCGTCTGCCACTTCTCAGCCCAGTTCTGCATCAAGCAAATGTCTCGTTGTAACCTACAACAGCCTTCCACACTATCCAGAACTCCATGAACCTCTCTGCCATCAGCAAACTTACTAACCCACCCTTCCACTTCTTCATCCAATTCATTTATAATAGTCACAAAGAGCAGAGGTCCCAGAACTGATCCCTGAGGAACACTACTGATCACTGAGCTCCAGACTGAATACTTTCTGTCTACCACTACCCTCTGTCTTCTATGGATCAGTCAATTCTGTGTCCAGACTGCCAGGTTTCCCTGTATCCCATGCCTCCTTACTTTCTGAATGAAAGTGAGAAGTTAAACATTGACGGAGGTCTGAAGCGACATGTAGATATGCCCAAGTAAGGGTGGCAGCAGGTGGTACTGGCTCGTATGGTTGGGTACATTCACACATGTTTTTGATGTTAGTGCTCTTAACAAATTTAGTTCATATATGTTTGGATAACATTAGAGGCACATTGATGTCAATGGGTTGAAACTTTAACATTACCAACTGAAAATATAGATAATTATCAACTGAATTTGTTGATAATTTTATTCATTCATTAATAATTATAAATTGTAAGTGTGACAGGAGTAGTGATTTGTACTCTGGTATCATGAGCCCTTGTTTCATGAACTGAAAGATGCAATGTGTATAAAAACTGCAGCTGTTTTCACAGAGATTGCCATGGAAGAAATAAAACTAAGCATTTTTAAAAGCATCTAATGAAAAAATGAAATTACAAGATGTGAGACTAGCTACAAATACATTGATGTGCTTGTTTGAATTTTCTCTTCCAAAATTCAATGCTTTCCATAATTAATACCCAATATTAAGTTTCAAAGTTTCTAAACACCATGCAATATTCTATACCTTAATCTTTAGCAATCGTATGTGCAGTTGAGGATAACCTTTCCAAACTTTTGTTCTCACTTCTGCTGCCACATATAGAACATAGAACAATACAGCACAGAACAGGCCCTTCAGCCCACGATGTTGTGCCGACCACTGATCCTCATGTATGCACCCTTAAATTTCTGTGACCATATGCATGTCCAGCAGTCTCTTAAATGTCCCCAATGACCTTGCTTCCACAACTGCTGCTGACAATGCATTCCATGCTCTCTCAACTCTCTGTGTAAAGAACCCGCCTCTGACATCCCCTCTATACTTTCCTCCATCCAGCTTAAAACTATGACCCCTCGTGGTAATTATTTCCGCCCTGGGAAATAATCTCTATCGACTCTACCTATGCCTGTCATTATCTTGTATACCTCAATTAGGTCCCCTCTCCTCCTCCTTTTCTCCAATGAAAAAGGTCTGAGCTCAGTCAACCTGTCTTCATAAGATAAGCCCTCCAGTCCAGGCAGTATCCTGGTAAACCTCCTCTGAACCCTCTCCAAAGCATCCACATCTTTCCTATAATAGGGCGACCAGAACTGGATGCAGTATTCCAAGTGCGGTCTAACCAAAGTTTTATAAAGCTGCAACAAGATCTCATGACTCTTAAACTCAATCCCCCTGTTAATGAAAGCCAAAACAACGTATGCTTTCTTAACAACCCTGTCCACTTGGGTGGCCATTTTAAGGGATCTATGTACCTGCATACCAAGATCCCTCTGTTCTTCCATGCTGCCAAGAATCCTATCCTTAATCCTGTTCTTAGCTTTCAAATTCGACCTTCCAAAATGCATCACCTCACATTTATGCAGGTTGAACTCCATCTGCCACCTCTTAGCCCATCTCTGCATCCTGTCAATGTCCCGCTGCAGCCTACAACAGTCCTCTATACTGTCAATGACACCTCCAACCTTTGTGCCGTCTGCAAACTTGCTAACCCATCCTTCAATCCCTCATCCAAGTCATTAATAAAAGTTACAAAGGGTTGAGGCCCAAGGACAGATCCCTGTGGAACACCACTCACCACAGACTTCCAGGCAGAGTATTTTCCTTCTACTACCACTCGCTGTCTTCTGTTGGCCAGCCAATTCTGTGTCCAGATAGCTAAGTTCCCCTGTATCCCATTCCTCCTGACCTTCTGAATGAGCCTACCATGGGGAACCTTATCAAATGCCTTGCTGAAGTCCAGATACACCACATCCACAGCTCGACCCTCATCAATTTTTGTAGTCACATCCTCAAAGAACTCGATAAGGTTTGCGTGGCATTATCTGTCCCTGACAAAGCCGTGTTGACTGCATTTAATCAAGCCATGCTCTTCCAGATGGTCAAAAGACCTATCCCTCAGAGTCCTTTCTAACACCTTGCAGAAGACAGACGTGAGACTAACTGGTCTGTAATTGCCGGGGATTTCCCTATTTCCTTTCTTGAAGAGAGGAATTACATTTGCCTCTCTCCAGTCCTCAGGTACGACTCCAGTGGCGAAGCGATTGCATTTCTTGTTTCCCAAAGCAGCCAAGGACAAATCTGGTCCAGGCCTGGCGACTTCAATCTTAATGTTTGAAAAAATTTTCAGCACATCAGCTTCCTCTATCTCTATCCATTCCAGCATGCACACCTGCTCTTCAAAGGTTTCATTCATTCACTACAAAGTTCGTTTCTTTTGTAAAGACGGAAGCAAAAAACTTATTTAGGGCTTCCCCTACCTCCTCAGACTCCACACACAAATTCCCTATGCTATCCCTGATCAGCCCTACTCTTTCTTTGACCATTCTCTTATCCCTCACGTAAGTGTGAAATGCCTTTGAGTTCTCCTTAGTCCGTTTTGCCAAGCCTTTCTTGTGCCCCCTCCTGGCTCTCCTCAGACCATTTTTGAGCTCCTACCTCGCCTGCCTGTAATCCTCTAGAGCTGAGCTTGACCCTAGCTACCTCCACCTTATGTAAGCTACCTTTTTCTTTTTGATGAGAAGCTCCACCGCTCTCATCATCCAAGGTTCCTTTATCTTACCACTTCTTGCTTGTCTCAGAGGGACATATTTATTCATCACTTGCAACAACTGTTCCTTAAACAGTCTCCACATGTCTATAGTCCCTTTACCACGGAACAAATGCTCCCAATCCATGCTTCCTAACTCATGTCTAATCTAATATAGGCTCAAAGTCTAGTTCCTCTTCCTATATGTGAAGTCTATTGTGTTACAAATGTGACCTGCAAGATAGAGTCATAGAGATGTACAGCATGGAAACAGACCCTTCGGTCCAACCTGTCCATGCCGACCAGATATCCCAACCCAATCTAGTCCCACCTGCCAGCACCCGGCCCATATCCCTCCAAACCCTTTCTATTCATATACCCATCCAAATGCCTCTTAAATGTTGCAATTGTACCAGCCTCCACCACCTCCTCTGGCAGCTCATTCCATACACGTACCACCGTCTGCATGAAAAAGTTGCCCCTTAGGTCTCTTTTATATCTTTCCCCTCTCACCCAATACCTATGCCCTCAAGTTCTGGACTCCCTGACCCCAGGGAAAAGACTTTGTCTATTTATCCTATCCATGCCCCTAATAATTTTGTAAATCTCTCTAAGGTCACCCCTCAGCCTTTGATGCTTCAGGGAAACAGCCCCAGCCTGTTCAGCCTCTCCCTGTAGCTCAGGTCCTCCAACCCTGGCAACATCGTTGTAAATCTTTTCTGAACCCTTTCAAGAAGATTGACACCATCCAGGACCAAGCTGTCCACTTGATTGGCACCAAATCCACATTACATCCATTCCGTCTGCCACTGAAGCTCAATAGCAGCAAAGTATACTATCTACAAGATGTACTGCAGAAATTCCCCACGATCCTTTGACAGCATCTCCCAAATCCACAATCACTTCCATCTAGAAGGACAAGGGCTGCAGATACATGTGAACACCTCTGTAAGTTCCCCTCCCAGTCACTCACCATCCTGACTTGAAAATATGTAGCTGTTCCTTCATTGTTATTGGGTTCAAGTCCTGTTACTCCCTCTGTAACAGCATTGTGGGTCACACACAGCACATGGACTGTAGCTGTTTAAGAAAACAGCTCATCACCACATTGTCAAGGGCAATAAAAATAAAAACAAGATGCAATTTTTTTTTCTTATTCATTCATGGGACGAAGGCCTCGCTGGCTGATATGACAAGATCCTCTTCTTGTTAGTCTATCTAATGGTTTTCCCGTATTAAATCGGACAAAGTAATTCCTGTAGATTGCAACTCAAAAGGATCGTGGTAGCATCAAATCTACCTTATAGTGACTAACCTCTTGCTACTTCATAAAACATAATGGCAGTCATGGTTGTCTGTTGATTTGGAATCATAGAGATGTACACCATGTAAACAGATCCTTCGGTCCAACTCCATGCTAACCAAGTATCCTGAACTAATCTAGTCCCATTTGCCAGCACTTAGCCCAAGTCCTTCTAAACCCTTATTATTCATGTACCCATCCAGATGCCTTTTAATAGTTGTATTTGTAGCAGCTACCACTACATTCTCTGGCAGCTCATTCCATACAGGCACCACCCTCTGTGTGAAAAAGTTGCCCCTTAGATCCTTTTCAAATTTTTACCTACTTTCCCTAAACCTTTGCCCTCTAGTTCTGGACTCCTCCACCCCAGGGAAAAGACCTTGTCTATTTATCCTATCTATGATCCTCATGATTTTATAACTGCACTATTACAACTCATTGGTCCAGTGTTATTTGGCCTCTACAAAGAGTCTACCATTTGAGTGGAAACTGTTGTTAATCTGAGTTTGGTTTTTTAAACATCTTGCTCTTGAACTGTAAATGCATCACAGCAACGACTTGTATTTATGTAGCATTTATGTCATAGAAAACCACCCCAATGCACATCACAGTGCTGTAAGCAGACAGTGAGCCAGAGAAAGAAGTTAGGAGTTTTGACGAAATACTTTGTCAGAGGTGGTGTTCTTAAACATATTTTGATGGACAAGACAGGAGTGGAATGGCGCAGAGGTTTGGCAGCCCGGAAATGCAGGAAGAGAGAGTGGTGGCATGGTTTGTGAGAGAGCATGATGGTTCGATCTGTATGTATGTATATAAATAAGGGGTGATGGGTGGAGGTGAGGGCATGAAGAAACATGTATAGAGTCTGAGAAATTTTATATTGGAGGAGTTGCAGTATCAAATGAGTCCGTTGGTTAATTAAAGGGGGATATCAATTCAATAATATTAAAGTGCATAGGGTTTCAGAATTGAGTGTGGTGTTAGTATCTGATGTTGACAGCAATATATTGGCCTGTCAACTTTCATTATTTCTGAAGAAGATGTACTGATTTAATGAAACAAATGTAACTTAGTTCACCACAACTCAAAATTAAACAGAAATAAGCCCGTCTTTGTTCATCTTGAATGAGTTGGAAATCTCTTTCGGCAGGAGCTCATAAACTCTGACTGTTGGCAGTAGCCTTGCCTTAACCACTAGGAAGTTGTGGTACAATGGATTCAATGTATATTCTGTGAATGAGCGAAGTTAGGGAGGAAATTGCTCCATCAACAAGGGTTAAATTGCTGAATGTCAGTATAAAGCTGAATTTGCCTTTCAAATGACTGGATTTTGACTTTTCATTTAAAAACCCTGCCATGTTCCTGATGCAAATACTAACACACAGAATATCAACAGCTTGCATTTGTATGGTACCTGTAATGTAACACCCTAAGTCATGTCATGAGAGCATTACCTAAGGCAAATTTGACACTGAACATTAAACTAGATAAGTAAATGTTTGGTCCAGCAGAATTTTTTTAGTGTCTTAAAGGAGGAGAAAGAGATAGAAAGGCAAAGAGATTTCAGGAAGGAATGCCTTAGAGTCCAGGTAGCTTAAGGCATGGCAGCAAATGGGGTATTTAAAAGAAATTTAGAGGTAGGGAACTTAGATTAGGACAATATTAGATGCTTCCAGACTGAAGATATTTATGTTTTAAAAGGATTCAATTTAACAAGGTTTTATTAAAGAAAGAGTCAATTTATTTGTTACTAAATTCAAGAATAAGTAATACTAACATCCAGGTCAGTCTCTGAGTTGTTCATGCAGAGTAGATAGTGGAATGCTATGGCTTTTAGAAGGCCATCAGACATAGGAGCAGAAATTATCCATTCAGCCCATCGAGTCTGCTCGGCCATTCAATTGTGGTTGATAAGTTTCTCGACCCCATTCTTCCGCTTTCTCTCCATAATCTCCTTTATACTCAAGAACCTATCTATCTCAGTCTTAAATATACTCAACGACCTGCCTCCACAGCCTTTTGTTGCAATGAATGTCATAGATTCACCACACTGGCTGAAGAAGTTTCTCCTTATCCCCATTCTAAAAGGTTTACTCTTTACTCTAAGGCCATGCCCTTGGTTCCTAGTCTTAACTACCAATGGAAACATCGTCCCAACATGTACTCTGTCCAGGCAATTCAGAATTCTGTATATTTTAATTAGATCCTCTCCTCATCCTTCTAAACTCTGCCGAGTATAAACTCAGTGTCTTCAAATGTGCCTCATATGTTAAACTTTTCATTTCTGGGACCATTCTTGTGAACCTCCTCTGAACACGCTCCAGGGCCAGTACATCATTCCTGAGCTATGAGCCCCAAAACTGCGCACAATACTCCAGGTGTAGGCTGACCAGGGCCTTATAGAGCCTCAGAAGTACATCCCTGCTTTTATATTCAAGTCCTCTCAAAATAAGTGCCATCATTGCATTTGCTTTCCTAATTACTGATACAACCTACATATTTACCTTGAGAGAATCCTGGACTAGAATTTCCAAATCTCTTTGCACTTCAGGCTTCTCAATTTTCTCCCCCTTTAAAAAATATTCCATGCATCTATTCTTCCTACCAAAGTGCATGACCTCACACTTTCCCAGGTTGTACTCTGCCACTTTTGCCCAGTGTCCTAACCTGTCCAACTCCTTCTGCCTTTTCAGTGCTACCTGTCTCTCTACTTGTCTTTGTATCATCTGCAAACTTAACCAGAATGCATTCAGTTCCTTCAAATGGATTGTTAATGTATAAAGTGTAAAGTTGTGGACCCAACACTGAGTCTTGTGGAACACCACTTGTCACCAGATGCCATCCTAAAAAGGACATAAAAACTAGGAGCATGAGTAGGTCACCTGGCCCTTCGAACCTGCTCTGTCATTCAGTGAGATCATGGCTGATCTTTTCGTGGACTCAGCTCCACTTACCATTGCTCTCACCATATCCCTTAATTACTTTACTGTTCAAAAAAAGTTTATCTTAGTTTTAAAAATGTTTACTGAAGTAGCATCAACTACTTCATTGGGCAAGGAATTCCATGGATTTACAACCCACAAGGTGAAGAAGTTCCTTCTCAATTCAGTCCTAAATCTGCTCCCTCTAATCTTGAGACTATGCCCTCTTGTCCTAATTTCACCCGCCAGGGGAAACATCCTCTTTACTTCTACCTTACCTATTCTCTTCATGATTTTATATTTTTAAAAGATCTCCCCTCATTCTTCTGAATTCCAGTGACTATAATCCCAGTCTACTCAGTCTCTCCTCATAAGCCAACCCCATCAACTCTAGAATCAATCTAGTGAACCTCCTTTGTACTCCCTCTAGTTCCAATACATCGTTTCGCAAGTAAGGAGACCAAAACTACACATTGTACTCTAGGTGTGGCCTCACAGCACCCTATACAGCTGCAACACAACCTCCCTGCATTTAAACTCAGCCCTTTAGTAATGAAGGACAAAATTCCATTTGCCTTCCTAATTGTTGTATCTGCAGACCAACCTTCTGTGATTCATGCACCAGGACACCCAGGTTCCTCTGCATAGCAGCATGCTGCAACTTTTTACTATTCAAGTAATAATCCTTTTTACTGTTACTTCACATTTATTAACATTGTATTCCATCTGCCAGACCTTTGCCGACCCACTCAAAGTATCTATGTTCCTCTGCAAAGTTTCACAGTCCTCTGCACACTTTGGTCTGCCACTCATCTTAGTGTCATCTGCAAACGTTGACACCCGTCACATGGTCCCCAACTCCAAATCATTGATATAAGTTGTGAATAATTGCGGTCCCAACACCGATCCCTGAGGCACACCACTAGTCACAATTGCAAACCAGAATAGCACTCATTTATCCCCACTCTTTGCTTCCTGTTCATCAACCAATCCTCTATTTGTGCTAATATTTTACCTGTAACGCCATGCATCCTTACCTTATGCAGTAACCTCTTGTGTGGCATCTTGACGAAGGCCTTTTGGAAATCTAGGTGCGGCACATTAACTGGGACCCCGTTGTCCACCTTGCTCATAATGTCTTGATAGAATTCCAAATGATTTGTTAAGCATAACCTGCCCTTTGTAGACCCATGCTGCGTCTGCCCAACGGGATAATTTTTATTGAGATGCCTTGCTATTTCTTCCTTGATAATACCTTTTATCCTCACAATTGGCTAGACCCTTTAATCCTCACACTCTCCCAGAAAGCCAAGCTTCTATCCATGCTAGCTCCTTTCCTCTGACACCATGGCCCCTTATCTTATTCAGTAGCCTCCTGTGTGGCACTTTGTCAAAGGCTGTCTTGAATTCCAGATAGATAACATTCGTTGGCTCTCCTTGATCTAAACTACTTGTTACTTCCTCAAAGAATTCTAGCAGATTATCAGACCTGATCTCCACTTGATGAAACCATGCTGACTTTGCCCTATGTTACCATACACTTCTAAGTATTCAGAAATCTTATCCTTCACAATGGACTCCAGGATGTTCAAAGTTTGGGAGAAGATTTGTAGCTCGGGTGCTCATTGTTGTGGTTCTGTTCGCCGAGCTGGGAGTTTTTGTTGCAAACCTTTGGGTCAGATATGTGGCCGACACCTTTGTAATCATTAAAAACACAGAAATAGAGAACACACGCCGGATCATCAACGCCACACTCACAGGAATCCGATTCACGAGAGAGGAAGAAAAGGACAACCAGCTACCATTCCTAGACATGATGGTACAGAGAACATCGAACGGAGAATTCAGCACGAAGGTATACAGAAAAGCCACACACAGAGTCCTGAACTATGAAAGCAACCACCCCAACACACACAAACAAAGTTGCATCAGGACACTATTCAAAAGGGCCACAACACACTGCAGTACACCAGAACTGCAAAAAGAGGAAGAAGAACACCTATACAAGGTATTCACCAAAAACGGATACCCGCGCAATTTCATCAACAGATGCCTAAGGGAAAGACAACGGAACGAGGACATGCCGCAACCCAAAGGACTGGCCACACTACCATACATTAGGAGCATTTCCGAACTGACAGCCAGACTGCTGCGACCACTAGGACTCATAACAGCCACTCTCAGACAACAACTCACCAGGACAAAGGACCCGATACCCAGCATGAGC
Organism: Hemiscyllium ocellatum; assembly: GCF_020745735.1. NCBI lineage: Eukaryota > Metazoa > Chordata > Chondrichthyes > Orectolobiformes > Hemiscylliidae > Hemiscyllium > Hemiscyllium ocellatum. The sequence goes on from NC_083430.1 coordinate 44,633,852, forward strand.
AAAACCAATGTAGTGTACAAACTCCCATGCAAGGACTGCACAAAACACTACATAGGGCAAACAGGAAGACAGCTAACAACCCGCATCTACGAACACCAATTAGCCACGAAATGACTTGACCAGCTATCCTTGGTAGCCACACACACAGATGACAAACAACATAAATTCGACTGGGACAACACTACTATTATAGGGCAAGCCAAACAGTGAACAGCCAGGGAATTCCTAGAGGCATGGCACTCATCCACTGATTCTACCAACAAACACATCGCCCTGGAACCAATATACCGGCCACTGCAGCGGACAGCAACTGACAACCGGAAGCGACAGAGACAAGCCACTATAAATGCCGGAGGAAACATCACAGAAGTGCTTCACAGGGGGCTCCCAAGCACTGAGGATGTCACCTAGAAAGGGAACGAAACTCCCAGCTCAGCGAACAGGACTCCAGGATTTTACCTAGGACCAAGGTTAAGCTATTCGGTCTGTGACCTTTTGTCTTATGATGGTTGAGCAGCCAATTTTGAGATTCTTCACTTTGCATGTTATTTGAGATTCTTTGTCTTATTTCCTTTCTATGGTAATTGGCTTCCCTCTCTCCCTTTGAAGGGTTGGTTTGACATTCCCTTGGTGCCTTTAGGTGTGACATTCTAACGTTCCTGTCCAAGTAGTCACTGAAATTATATTAACAGTCATCTGCTGGCTGTTTGTCATCTCATGTTGTTAAACACATGTTGTAATTAAAAGCTCAATATGTCTAAGTATTTTGAGTCTCTGATCTGTTTCATGGTCACTTCTCCCATGAGTTTATTTGGTTTGGGAATAGAATAAGGCTGAACATGACAACATTGGATGAGAAAACAAGATCAGTTAATTTTTTTTGCATTTTTGCATGTACTTTGCTTTAGTAATATTAGCAAATAATCTAAGCAGGTATTGTGATTGATACAATCCAGACTGTGCCCTTTCCTGCAGAATATTCTAGTGATGATGTTGTGGCCATAACAGAGACGTGGGTTTCTCAGGGGCAGGAATGGTTGCTGGATGTTCCAGGGTTTAGAACATTTAAAAAGAATGGGGGGGGGAATAGAGGAGGGGTGTAGCACTGCTAATCATAGAGGGTATCACAGCTACAAAAGTTACCATTGTTGAGGAGGGTCTGCCTACTGAGTCAATGTGGGTGGAAATTAGGAACAGTAAGGGAGCAGTCACCACATTAGGGGTTTACTATAGGCCCCCCAATAGCATCAAGGAGATTGAAGAAATCATAGGTTGGCAGATTTTGGAAAAGTGTGAATGTAGTAGGGTTGTTGTAATGGGTGACTTTAGCTTTCCCAATATTGATTGGAACTTCATTTGAGCAGATGGTTTGGAAGGAGCTGTTTTTGTAAGGTGTGATCAGGAGAGTTTCCTAACTCAGTATGTTGACAGGCCGACGAGGGGAGAGGCCATTTTGGATTTGGTGCTCGGTAATGAGTCAGGGAAGGTGTCAGATTTTGCGGTGGGAGAGCTTTTTGGTGATAGTGACCACAACTGCCTCACATTCTACATAGCTATGGAGAAGGAGAGAAGCAGGCACAATGGGAGGATATTTAATCGGGGAAAAGGAAACTATGATGCTATCAAACGTGAGTTGGGAAGCATGGACTGGGAGCAATTGTTCCATGGAAAGGGCACCATAGACATGTGGAGACTGTTTAAGGACCAGTTGTTGCGAGTGATGCATATAAATGTGTTCCTCTGAGACAGGCAAGAAGAGGTAAGATAAAGGAACCTTGGATAACGAGAGCAGAGGAGCTTCTCGTCAAAAGAAAGAAGGCAGCTTGGGAGGAAACAAGGGTCTTGCTCAGCTCTAGAGGATTACAGGCAGGTGAGGGAGGAGCTCAAAAACGGTCTGAGGAGAGCCAGGAGGGGGCACGATAAAGGCTTGGCAGGACATATTAGGGAAAATCCAAAGACATTTTAGACGCATGTGAGGAATAAGAGAATGATCAAAGAAAGTGTAGGGCTGATCAGGGATAGCATAGGGAACTTATGTATAGAGTCTGAGGAGGTAGGGGAAGCCCTAAATGAGTTTTTTGCTTCTGTCTTTACTAAAGAAAAGCGCCTTGCAGTGAATGAAACCATTGAGGAGCAGGTAAGCATGCTAGAACAAATAGAGATTGAGGAAGCTGATGTGCTGAAAATTTTGACAAATATTAAGATTGACAAGTCACCAAGGCCAGATCAGATTTGTCCTCGGCTACTTTAGGAAGCAAGAAATGTGATTGCTTCGCCGCTTGCGAAGATCTTTGCATCCTTGCTCTCCATTGGAGTCATACCTGAGGACTGGAGAGAGGCAAATGTAATTCCTCTTTTCAAGAAAGGAAATAGGGAAATCCCCAGCAATTACAGACCAGTCAGTCTCGCATCTGTCGTCTGCAAGATATTAAAATGGATTCTGAGGGATAGGATTTATGACCATCTGGAAGAGCATGACTTGATTAAATGCAGTCAACACGGCTTTATGAGGGGCAGGTCATGTCTCACAAATCTTATTGAGTTCTTTGGGGATGTTACTAGACAATTTGATGAGGGTCGAGCTGTGGATATGGTGTAAATGGACTTCAGCAAGGCATTTGATAAGGTTCCCCATTGTAGGCTCATTCAGAAGGGCAGGAGGAATGGGATACAGGGAAATTTAGCTGTCTGGATACAGAATTGACTGGTGGACAGAAGACAGTGAGTGGTAGTAGAAGGAAAGTATTCTGCCTGGAAGTCAGTGGTGTGTGGTGTTCCACAGGGCTCTGTTCTTGGGTCTCAACTCTTTGTAATTTTTATTAATTACTTGGATGAGTGGATTGAAGGATGGGTTAGCAAGTTTGCAGACGACACCAAGGTTGGAGGTGTTGTTGACAGTATAGAGAACTGTGTAGGCTTCAGCGTGACATTGACAGGATGCAGAGATGGGCTGAGAGGTGGCAGATGGAGTTCAACCTGGATAAATGCGAAGTAATGCATTTTGGAAGGTTGAACTTGAAAGTTGAGTATAGAATTAAAGACAGGATTCTTGGCAGTGTGGAGGAAGAGCAGGATCTTGGTGTGCAAGTACATCGATCCCTTAAAATTGCCATCCAAGTGGACAGGGTTATTAAGAAATCATATGGTGTTTTGGCTTTCATTAATAGGGGGATTGAGTTTAAGAGCCCTGAGGTCTTGTTGCAGCTGTATAAAACTTTGGTTAGACTGCACTTGGAATACTGTGTCCAGTTCTGGTCGCCCTGTTACAGGAAAGATGTGGATGCTTTGGAGAGGGTTCAGAGGAGGTTTACCAGGATGCTGCCTGGACTGGAGGGCTTATCTTACGAAGAGAGGTTGAGTTAGCTCAGACTTTTTTCATTGGAAAAAAGAAGGAAGAAAGGGGACCTAATTGAAGTGTACAAAATAATGAGAGGCATGATAGAGTTGATAGCCAGATACCTTTTCCTAGGGCAGAAATTGTTAACACGAGGGGTCATAGTTTTAAGCTGGATGGAGGAAAGTGTAGAGGGGATGTCAGAGGTGGGTTCTTCACGCAGAGACTTGTGGGAGCCTGGAATGCGTTGCCAGCAACATCAGGAAGCGAGATCATTGGGATATTTAAGAGACTGCTGGACATGCATATGATCACAGAAATTTGAGGGTTCGTACATTAAGTTTACCTTACATGAGGATCAATGGTCGGCACAACATTGTGAGCTGAAGGGCCTGTTCTGTGCTGTATTGTTCCATGTTCTAAGTTTCACAACATCTTTCCGATAGGAAGGAGACCAGAATTGCGCACAATATTCCAACAGTGGCCCTGTACAGCCGCAACATGACCTCCCAACTCCTGCACTCAATACTCTGACCAATAAAGGAAAGCATACCAAACGCCTTCTTCACTATCCTATCTACCTGCAACTCCACTTTCAAGGAGCTATGAACCTGCACTCCAAGGTCTCTTTGTTCAGCAACACTCCCTAGGACCTTACCATTAAGTGTAGAAGTCCTGCTAAGATTTGCTTTCCCAAAATGCAGCACTTCACATTTTTCTGAATTAAACTCCATATGCCACTTCTTAGCCCATTGGCCCATCTGGTCAAGATCCTGTTGTAATCTGAGGTAACCCACTTCGCTGTCCACTACACCTTCAATTTTGATGTCATCTGCAAACTTACTAACTGTACCTCTTATGCTCGCATCCAAATAATTTATGTAAATGACAAAAAGTACAGGAGCCAGCACCGATCCTTGTGGCAGTCCATTGGTCGCAGGCTCCAGTCTGAAAGACAACCCTCCACCACCACCCTCTGTCTTCTACCTTTGAGCCAGTTCTGTATCCAAATGGCTAGTTCTCCCTGTATTCCATGAGATCTAACCTTGTCGAACGCCTTACTGAAGTGCTTATAGATCACATCTACTGCTCTGCCCTCATCAATCTTCTTTGTTACTTCTTCAAAAAACTCAATCAAGTTTGTGAGACATGATTTCCCATGCACAAAGCCATGTCGACTATCCCTAATCGGTCCTTGCCTTTCCAAATACATGTACATCCTGTCCCTCAGGATTCTCTCCAACAACTTGCCCACCACTGAGATGCATGTTGAAGATTTTCAATTGCTTCACCATGATGATTGACTGTCCAGAAAGCTATAAACTCTGACAGAAAAGTACTGCAGAATCTTGAAATACTCTCCAGGTGCATTTTAAAGATGCAGCCAGATCAGTTGAATGTTTGCAGCAGCTTTTACTTCTGAGTTCCCAGCAAACATTTTAAACCTTACCTTGGTGGATAGAAAGCAGAATGTTCTTCATAATTGATTGTAGCTAGGAAAAGGTTGGTATATGCAATGAATGTGTCATGTTGAGAAGGGGCAAGAGGTGTAAACAGTAGTCGGAGATGGAGTCAAAGTGAGACAACAATATTTGGGCAGACAAAGGAATGGAGAAAGTGAGGACTGGAGATGCTGGAGATCAGAGTGTGGTGCTGGAAAAACACAGCTCGTGAGGCAGCATTCGAGGAGCAGGAGAATCAATGTTTTGAGCATTAACCCTTCATATGAAATGAGGCTTGTGGCCGAAGTGAGCTGAGAGATTAATGGGAGGGGGCTGGGTCTGGGGGTAAGGTAGCTGGGAATGAGATAGGCAAGTAAAGGTGGGGGTGACGGTGATAGGTCGGCGAGGAGGGTGGAGCAGATAAGTGGGAAGGAAGATGGACAGTAGGACAGTTCAAGAGGGTGGTGCCGAGTTGGAAAGTTGGATATTTTCATACCAACTTTCCAACTCAGCACCGCCCTCTTGAACTGTCCTATCTGTGAAGGGCTTATGCTCAAAACATCGATTCTCCTGCTCCTCAGGTGCTGCCTTGCCAGCTGTGCTTTTCCAGCACCACAGTCTTTAATTCAGACAAAGGTATGGGTAAAGGTCAGCCTGAGAGAATCAATAGCTGCTAATGAGGACCATTAGCAGGTGACAATGGGTAGGTTGAAGTAGCAGCCCATGGGATAACAAGGACTGTGGCTGGGGTAAAGGACATGGGAGAAGGTGCTCAGATTGTAAAATTATTGAACTTAATATTGAGTCCAGAAGGCTGCAAGGTTCCCAAATAGTAAATGAGATGGTGTTCTTCCAGATTGCACTGAGCTTTGCAAGAGCACTGCAGATGTTAGTCAGGGAACACAGTGGTGTGTTGAAGTAGAAGGCAGTAGGTAACTCAGTGTCATTTTTGTGGACAGAAAGTTGTTGTTCTGCAAAGCGGTCACCAAGCCTGTGTTTTGTCTGCCCATTATAGAGGAGACCACATTATGTGTAGCATACTGTGGTGGGATTGGGGTGGATAGGGCTTCGCACACACCAATTTGCAGCAGTTGATCAAGCTCATTAACAGCTCTGTTGATACAGTCAATAAAATTGGCCCAGGCGTTTGAAGACAGTGTGGGAGGGAAGCAGTGCTTCTGTCTTGTCAGAGGATTGGATCAACCACAGTGCACTTTGTATACGGGCTCCCCCACACCAACTTTCCCATATAAGTTTACATGTATAACGCAATAAATAAATGCATAAATACATTGCTGCTGTCTCTGAGGATCCTATTTGTTAGACAAATACTTTAATAATGTGGAAAGAGAGTTTGTCTATTTTGAATTTCACTGCTCCCTTTAAATTGCCAGGCTTCTGCTTGTACACCAGTTTATAGAGTCAGGCACCATCCTAAATTAGATAATGAGCCTATCTCTAAGCCAGTTGAGGACATATCCCATGAAAATCAAAGTGCAGAGTTATTTTAAGGCCCAAATTAATCCCAATCCTGTCCCAGGTGGAAAATGGTCACGAACAGGACTGAGCAGAAATTCTTTAGTTTTTGTCATGTTTTTCAAAACCAATCACTCAATAATATTTTCTGTAAAGTGACTGGATTAGCTGTTTGTTTTGAAAGCTGTTATTCACTTACTGCTCGCCTCCTGCGTTACTCAGGATAAGACATCAGTATTACCACAAGATAAACACTTCATATAAGCTTTTTAATTAGAGTCCAATTAAAATTAAATGGGCAAGTAAATTAACTTGAAATCAGCATTTGGACCACAAACGCAGTCTTTATTGCATCAAGTGTGTCTGATATAAGAATTATGATTTTACCTCAATTGTTGATGTGACCTTTTTAGATACGGATGTATTTGCAGCATTTTATGTTCATCGCTACTAAACTTTATCTACAATTTGCTGATTTAAGTGCATCAGTGAGGTGCAGGTAAATTGCTGTTTCACCTGGAAGGTATGTTTGAGGCCTTTGGACAGTGAGGAGGGAGAAATAAATGGGCAAGTATTACACCTTCTGCAGTGGAAAGGGATAGCGCTGTGTGGGTATGGGATGATTTTGGGAGTAGACAGGGAATGGACCAAAATGTCTTAGTGGGAAAATTCCCCGTGAAAGGCTGATCAGGAAGATGAACGAAATATGTGCCTGATTGTGACATCCCACTGGAAGTGGCAGAAACCCATAGCTAATGACCTTTTGGATGTGGATGCTGTTGGGTTTGTGAGAGAGAACCAGGGGGACCTAATTGGTGTTGCAGGAGGGAAGAGCAGCAATGAGGGCAGATGGATCAGACCTGGCTGAGATTCCTGCCAACTACAGTCTTGGGGAAATCCTCAGCTGAGGAAGAAGGTGGCATCATAAGGACAGATGGGACGGAGAAGAAGGAATTGGAAGAATGGAATGTTGTCCTTACAGGGAGTAGGGTATGAGGATGTAAAGTCAAGGTAACTTTGGGCGTTATATATATATGTATGTATGTATCTTTGTATTCTGATTGGCAAACTATCTTACATAGTCAGACACTATCCTGAATAGGGCAAAGTTCCTATTCCTAAGTGAAATTGTGACAGGGGGGCAATTTCCTGCAGTGATGGGTTCAAGCCCTGAAACAGTCCCAATGCTGCCCCAGATGGAAAATTTAGTCCAACATAACCAAGCCAAAGTTCTGATCTTTTTGTTATCTTTTTCAAAAACTAAATACTCAATAATATTTTCTGTGAAGTGACTGGATTAACTTTTGCTCACCTTCTGCATTACTCGGGATAATATAATATGAACTACAATCTGCTGAACCACCAGGTAAACATTTCATAAAAGCTTTTTAATGATAGTGCACATGTAGTAAAGTTAAATCAACAATTAAATTGATTTCAAATTAACATCTGAAGCTAAACCGGTCTGTTGTTCAAGGATGGTCAAGCAGCATCAACTGTATGTGCTATCAGCTAAAAATACATCGATTTGTTTGCTGAAATTTCTCTACCCAAATTCAAAGTCAGTAGATTCATTCCTCAATTTAGTTCCAATAACTTTCTGAATATAGCTTTTTTTTTTCTGTAATTAATGCTCAGTGTGAAGTTCCAAAGGATCTGAACATTGTGCAATTTTTACACCTTAGTCATTTGCTATCATATGCAATTGAGGATAAACTTTCTACCCAGATATTTATTCCTTCTTCTGCTGTCTCTCACATTGGCTCCATGTTCAGTTCTATTTCTTATCTATAAAGTCCATGGTGTTACGAATGTGACCTGCAAGTAGCGTGCTGAAGATTGTCAATTGTCACAGTGAAGGAATTGACAATCAGAAAATTATAAGCTCCCATAGAAAAGCAAAATACTATAGAATCTGGAAATTGGAACTAAAAGACAGAATGGTGGAAATACTTTCCAGGTACATTTTCAATTTCAAAATTGAAAATTCAAAACTGAAAGTTTTTCTTAATGAATTGTCCAATTAACTCTAATTGTGCTCCTTCTTTGGATCAACATCGTTGGATGTTGATACATGTTTTTGGAATGAAAACCCTAAAGTCACCACAAATGCAACTTCTTAAATGTAAATGGCACTGTTTGAATTGAGTTTGATATTTCTATTTTCAATGTTAGTCAAATTAACTTCGAGTTTACACAAAAGAAAACATTGTAGGCAAGTGATTAACACAGAAACTTATTAATGATTATTAGTCATTTGTGAGTTATTATTTTCAACGCACTTTCTGAGCAAATAATTGAACAATGACAATAAGATTTGATATCACTTTGCCCAAAGGGATTTTTTGGTGCAGCATATGACTCTGGATAGACTTTGTGCAATGGACCTGAATATTATGGCTAGTAGAACCAATGTTTTAAATCTACCAAAGTCAATGTGTAAAAGTACAACCAAAGATAGTGATACAGATAATGAATGTGTTCATGATATGTGCTAGAAAATCATAAGTTAATAATCCAAGAAATTGCCACCTAGCTGATAGAAAAATACAGGATCTGAAATGGTTGATGAGCACAAAATCAGCAGACTCTGCTCAACTACTGTATTCAAAGACCTCCAAGTCTATTTGTGAAGAATACACGGAGACTAGCATGTTTTGCTGAAGAGTTTTCTTTTTGCTTACATCTACACAGAACTTATATCTCCACTCTAAACAATCCTCTCAGTAGATATTTTGAAATCGAAATATTCAAATGCCTTATATTATATCATTGGAATAGGTGGGACTAGAATTCAGGCTTTTTGACCCAGATATAGAGACAGTCTATATATCTTCTAATCAATTTGTTCAGAGTAGTTATGACACATCGCTGAAGCAGATGGGACTTGAACCTAGGCCTCCTGATTTCCACTGCATCATATGAGCTCTTCAATTATCTAATCAATATCCAACACTTGTTCATCTTGTTACTTTAAACTACTAGTTATTAAAAATACCTCATTGTAACCGTAACATCCGCCATTGATTATTTTAAAACAAAATCCAAGGAGTTCACTGTCTTTTAGGGAAGGCCATCTTCTGAATTTACCCAGTCTGACCTACATGTGAATCCAAGTCCACAGCAATGTGATTGACGCTTAAGTGCCCCTAAAATAGCCAAACAGGTTTCTCAGTTCAAAAACAATTAGGGATAGGCAACAAAAGCTGGTCTTGCTCGTGATGCTTGGTGAATCTTGGTGCTCATTTTAATCCGAAGTAAACATGTACAATGTCAGGCAGGTACATGTTTGTCAACCTACATAGAAGCTCCACTAAAAGCATTAAAAGACTGGTAGGACACGTTCCTCTTTTCCAAAAACTAACTCTTGTGAAGCAACCAACGTAAACAGGATGTTGGATTCAGTCACTTCATACTAGTCTGTATCCTGTACGTGCAGTAGTGCCAATCCTATGTGCATTCCTTCTCCCCACACCCCTTTTTCCCATCTCTCCTTCATGCACCTAAGATGTCTTAAAAGCTGAAATAGCTATTTATTCTAATTCCCTTCTGCCCAGTGAGCATGGTACAAGACATGGACTTCAGATTGCCTGAAGACAAAGCCTAGAGAGATAGAAGGACGGTTAGCAGACAAAAGATTAATATCAATAACAAGGGAGAAAGAAAAACTGATAATAGGGGCCATAAATAGATGAGAATGGATTGGCTATGCTGAAAGTAGAACGTGTGGTGATGGGCCTTGGAGTGTGGGGTTGGATAAAGGACGTGGAGAAGGTGCTCAGGCCCTAAAACTATTGAATTCAATATTAAGTCCTGAAGGCTGCAAGTGGAAAATGAGATGCTTTGTTGGAATACTGTAGCGGATCCAGATATAAATGTTGGCATGGGAACATGGTGGTGTGTTGAAATGGCAGGCAACTGAAGCTATGAGTCATTTTTACAGACAGAGCATAGATGTTCTACTCAGGGATTGCCCAATTTATATTTGGCCTCCCCAATGTAGAGGACACGAAGTTGTGAGCAGCATTAGCAGGCTTTCTTTCTTTCTGACTTACCATCATCAGTCTCTTTGTCCAGCCAATTGTCTTTCATTCCCTTTGTGGGCTCCATCTCCATTTATTGCATATTCCTTTTAAACCCATCTCTAGCCTCTGTCTTCAGTATATACACCAGTTATTTCTAGTTACTATCTGTTTTGAAGATCCGTTTTCTCCCACAAATGCTGCCAGATATGCTGAGTTCTTCCATCAGTTTCTGTTCTTGTTTCAGACTTTCAGCATCTGAAATTCTTTGTTTTATTCTAAATAATGAGTTAATTTACAGCTTAGAGGTAAGATCAATCCCATCTAGTAACTGTGCTTGCAACATTTAAACCATTTCTGCATCAGCTTTATTTGCACAGGTAGTTTGTCTTTACAGTTGAGTGTGATTATTATATTTCTGTGACTGTTTTCACACACTAAGTGTAAGTAACTAAAATCCAGAGAGAAGGAAGAATTTGAATAAGTGGTAGATTTCGAAATGAAAGAGAAAGGAATTAGAGGGATCTTTTAACATAGTGAGATGAGGCAAGGTTGGACGAAGCTTGTTTAATGCATGGACATCAATTAGTACCTGTGGGACTGAAAACGCTGTTTCTATGCTGTCAGATTCAATGTTTATGAATATACCACTTTTCATTGACTTTGGTATCAGTCTAGGCTCCTGCTGTGGTTGAGTGAGGGGACTCAGGTAAACTTGAAAGTTGTTGCTTGATGGCATTACTGGTGTCACAACATTATTTTTATGAAGGCCCACAGAGACTAGTAGGAGTGTGGAATGCACTGCCTGCAACAGTAGTAGACTTGCCAACTTTAAGGGTATTTAAATGGTCTTTGGATAGGCACATGGACAAGAATGGAATAGTGTAGGTTAAATGGGCTTCAGTCTGGTTTCACAGGTTGGTGCAACATCGGGGCCGAAGGGCCTGTATAGTGCTGAAATGTTCTCTGGCGAGCTCAGTGGAGACAGATCTGCCAATTGCGACTGCTGGTAAGAAACCTGGCATAATGTAGCAGTGTATCCTGAAGAGATTGAATACAAGTCATAGTTTTTATTTCAGTTAGAATTCAGGAAGAGATGGCAAGATCCTGGGCTGTCTCTTGCCCTGGTCTTGCCTTTCCCTTCGGTTGCACCAGCATCTGTTTAGGATTAGCTCTTTACATCGGTTTCACCTGTGATAAGCTTAGGCTAAGTCCATTCACTCAGCACTTCAGAGGTGGATGGTTCATTCTCCCAATACCACTCATGAACATTTATCCCATTCTGACCAGTTCTGATTTTAAATCTTAAAAGTGCGACTTTGTGGTTAAAATTAGCTAGGGCTTGCCTCCTTTGTATTGCTGGTACATCCTAGAGTTTTAGACTCTCAAGTGCTCCCTGTGGTCTCTGCTTCAATGATTGTACATTTGTTATTGTTTATTAATAAGGAAACAGCAAAGCTATGTATTTACAACATTCAAATTATCAGGGAGATGGATTGAAGAGCTGTAAGTCTAATAAATTTGTCTAGCCTTCCAATAAGACTCACTATTTTTTTAAGATTATCAACTTGCCATTTGTTCCAAACTGTCTCAGACACTTTGAGACTTTTAGGCCATTCTTAGCCTATTTGAAATATGTAACTGCAAACTTTCTTCCTTAAGCATCTGCCTCTCATTTGAATAATATTGTCAAACCATATGAGAGCAAAGTTAAAACAGTTGGGCTTTTTGAGGACAGGAGAAAAGTGGCAATGCAAGGACTTAACGAGGCAGTTCCAGTGAGGTGGGTGTGAATGACGGCATCAAAGCTGCTATGCAGTTTCATCTGAAATCCAAATGACACATTCTTGTTCTAAGCATTTTAATGAGTTAGTGAAAAGTGCTGGTTATTGATCAGAAGTCTGTTCCTGATGGTTAGAATAAGACATTTGCTCAATGCAGTACATAAAAGCTTTGAGATAGATTACACACCGAGGAGATAATGCTGCCTTGTAAATATCACATATACGATGAACCTGTGATTTATAAATTAGAGGTCAATAACTTGTAAAGAATTTGACTTATGTGGTCATTCATGATTTTGAATTTGTTGTACCTGCTTAGTAACAGTTGCCATGAGAATCGTTGCTCAGAGCTGTTCCTACTTTCTTTTGATATTTTATCAATTGCAATGACAATCCAGATTTAATTGGAAGTTTGAAAACTTTTGTGGAACGTATGCTGATATCTTTAACACTGTTGTGTTGCAAAGATGTATTAATGTCTAGTGTTAATGCTTCTCTGACATGTCAAGTTTTGGATTGGGCAAAGAAATAAAAATAAAACCATCATATACTATGACATGGTGGTTGAATTTTCAAACAGTATCCGTGTATCTTGTTTAAAAATATACCATTCCTCAACAGTATTAGATTAGATTACTTACAGTGTGGAAACAGGCCCTTCGGCCCAACAAGTCCACACCGACCCGCCGAAGCGCAACCCACCCATACCCCTACATATACCCCTTACCTAACACTGCGGGCAATTTAACATGGCCAATTCACCTGACCCGCACATCTTTGGACTGTGGGAGGAAACTGGAGCACCCGGAGGAAACCCACGCAGACACGGGGAGAACGTGCAAACTCCACACAGTCAGTCGCCTGAGTCGGGAATTGAACCCAGGTCTCAGGCGCTGTGAGGCAACAGTGCTAACCACTGTGCCACCGCGTCGCCCACAAGTGACTCCCTGCTGTGAGATAGATGAATGTGACATCTTGTTAAAATAGCTTTGAAACCTGGGAAATTTAAATTCAATTAATTGAATGAGTCTGGAATGACAAACTAGCACCATGAAATTACTGAATTGTTACAGAACAATGTCGTTAGGGAAGGAATGCTGCTGTCCTTACCCAGTCAGGCCTGCAGGTGGCTCCAGACCCATAGCAATGTAGTCGGCTCTTAATGTCTCGAAGTGGCCGAGAAAGCCTTTCATTTGTATGAAAGAAAGTGGTTCTGGATCACGTTCAAGGATAATTATAGGTAGACAGTAAATGCTGGCCTTCGCACGGATGCCAAATCCTGTAAATGAATAAGGGTGGAGAAAAGCCACAATCGGCTGGCTTTTAAAATACTTCAGTATTTATATTCAAATGGATAATGCTAGAGAAAGTCAGTAGGACTCGCAACATACGTGGAGAAAGGAACAAGGTTAATGTCTTGAATCCAGAGTGGATTGTTTTCAGAGGAGGGTTCAGAAGAGTTTTAAAGAAAAGTCCTATTGAATTTGAAACGTCAACCCTCTCTTCTCCAGGTGCTGCCAGACCTGCTGAATTTTTCCAGCATTTTCTGTTTTTTTTATTTTAGATTGCTATCTTCCACATTAGGGATAGTTATTTAGTTGGACTTGAAAGAAAGGAACGAATACGGGAACAAAGAGAAAGTGGAATCGAGGTCAAAGATCAGCCATGATCTTACTAGGCACTACGTGACCTACTCCTGCTCCTACTTTTTACATTATTACATTCAAAACAATTTTCAACAGATTTTGGGGTAATAAAGGAATTAAGGATATGAAGATAGTGCAGGAAGCTTTTGTTTGAGGCAAAATTATCAACTATAATTTTAATGAATGTGAAAGAAGACTTGAGTGGCTGAATGGTCCTCTCCTCCTATTTCATATGCCTTGACAAGTCAAAAATGTCGATAAACAGGAAAAAAAAGTAGATGAGATGGAGGCTGAAGGAATGGTCGAATCAGGGCATTATATTAGAAGGGATCTATTCCTTCTTCAATTTTCAGATGATTCTGTCTTTTAGCGTATTCATGTTGAATTATATGAGTCAGAGTTCCTTGAACTTAAATGCCAATAATTCCTGGCTGTAACATAACAGAGCTAAGAAACGTAACATTCACAATATTACTTTGGAAATTGCTCAATCATATCTAATTTGACAGAGTTTTTCAAAAGAAAATCCTTTTAACTAACTGGGATTCAAAGGATATTCTTCCAAAAATTGCTTTATATTTGTTGTGTGAACTTAAGATCTGGTCAGCATGAATGAAAACTAAACAACAAATTTGGAAAATCCTGATTGTGCCAATGTACACGCAATGTAGCTTTCTTTTAAGTTCTGTCTTCTTTCACTTCCCCTGACAGTGCTAAGTTAAGATTTAATGTAAGGAATTATGATATCATAGAATTCAAGCCATCCAATCAATGCCAATGCTGTGCAAGAACAATTTACCAATCCCCATGACCCTTCAAATAGTTTCCCGTCAGGTGCTTATCCAGTACCCTTTATAGGTCAATCAGTGTCAGACATTCACTCTGTAAAAAGATTTTCTTCATGTCACCTTTAGTCCTTCTGCCAATTAAGTCTGTGCCTTCTAGTTCTTAACCATTTGACTAATGGGAACAGTGTCTTTCTATTTACTATACCCTGACCTTTTCAACATTTTGAAAACCTGTATCAAGTCTCTGAAGAAAATTTCCAAATGTAACTTCCTTTTCATGTGCAGATCATGAAGACAGAGCAAGATGTGAATGTGGTTAATAAGGTCTGCAGGATACTATTCTGTATGAACAGGGGCATAGGGTACAAAAGGCAGAAATGTTATGAAGAACATTTATCGTTAAAACTTGATCTGGTCCTTTTTATTGAATTTGTTGGAAATAGTCAAGGCCCTATCTATGAGGTACAATGTCCAATTATCTATTTTCCATCTATAGGTGTGGAAATTAAATTATACAGCAGAATCTCCAATGTAATAATCTCTGGATTACACCCTGAGCCCTGGTCAAACTTGCATGGGGTAAATAAAGGCAAGGAGTTAAATGCTTGGCTGACAAAGTAGTGTGGGTGGAATGTGTTTCAGTTCATGTACACGGACACCAGTATTAGGGTAGAAAGGAACTGTTCTGGCGAGACAGTGTTCACTTGTATAGGGCTATGATCAGTGTTTGGGTCCTATCAGATAACTAGGCCTGTATAGATAGCTTTAAACTAATTGGGGTGGATGGGGTTGGGAAAGGGGAATGTAAGTTTACAAAGAAAAAGGATATGGCATCATTGCAGGGTAGATTTTTGGATGATGTTATCCAGAGTTGGACACAAAGGGGTGAAGTGGGACAGAGGGCTGAATCTTCATCTTTAGCAGGGAGGGTGTACCTATACCAGGTGGACTGCAGCGGTTCAACCAGGCAGCTCATCACCACCTTCTCAAATGATTGCTAGGTATAGGCAATGAATACTGGTGGAATTAGAGAAGCCCGCATGCCTTGAACAAATTAAACTAATTAGTCTTTCTGTTTCCGTGAAGGAGAAATTACTTCTTGCAAAGGATCATGACAATATCAAGGGAAAAAAGACACTGCTGGAGTGGCCTATAGGCCCCCTAACAGTAGCTGTATGGTTATACAGTGGAGAAATGAGGAGATAATGTGGGCATATGAAAAAGCAATGCATTAATCAAGGGTGACCTTGATCTTCATGTAGATTGGGAAAGCCTGATTGACAAAGTGTTATGAAGGTGTTGGTGTGTATTGTACCTTTAAGAGAGTTGAAAATCTAGCAAGGACAGACTGAAAGCACAGAAAGTCCTGAACAAAGTAAAAAGTTAATGTTTGGTTGAAACAAATAGCTGGAGTTGTGTTGCAATGAAACAAAACCAAATTCAAATTCAGCCATTCAGTTTAAATTATGCCCCAAGATACCAAAATCCAATCGAATTTGAAATATAATACTTTTGATGACATCAAAACCAATGGAATTATCTGATGTTTTGGGGCAGAAAACAGGAGATTTTGAACAGTTAGGGGGAGAACTACATAGAGCTGCCAAGAAGGAACAGACTGCTGTCTGTCTGAATACCTCTCTGAAAGATACCTGTCCATAAGAAATCGGTGCAGCAGAAGACAGAAGAAGAGGCAACCCAGGAAAATACAACGAAAAATCTACAAATAAGAATCAACAAAGCTGACTGATTTTGAAACGTGATTATATATTTTTTTGTAAATCTTAATTGGGGTTTTTTAATCGGACCAGACTGGGCGATAAAAGATAGATTTAAGAGAAAGGAGTTGTAAATAGCTGTTGTTTTAATGTTCTCTGGTGGACTTGAGGAATAAAATTGTTAATTTTTACTTTAAATAGTGACCTCTCGGATAGTTCTTTACCTCTCGAATTTTAACAGATTACAGGGTGAGGTGAGTGTCTCTGTGTGTCAGGTTTAAATTAGCAGGGGGTTTTACCCCGTGTCGTAACACAAAAGCTATGGGCCCCCAGCAAAATTCTGGCAGTAGTATTAAGGACTTCTGTTCCAGAGTTTGTCACATCCCTTGCCAAGCTGTTCTATTACAGGTATAACACAGGCATGAATCAACGATGTGGAAAAGTGCTCAAGCGTGGCCTGTATATTTAAAAAAAGGACAAGTTCAACCCAACCAATCAGTGCTCATATCAGTCTACTCTCGATCTCAGTAAAATAATTGACAGGGGTGTCAAGGAGCGACTGCTCAGCAGTAACCTGCTCAGCAATAACCTGCTCCATGAAGCCCAGTTTGGGGTTCACCAGGACCACTCAGGTCCTTATTACAGCCTTGTTCAAATATAGACTAAAAGAGCTGAACTCCAGAAGTGAGGTAAGAGTATAGCCCCTTGACATCAAAGCCACATTTGACTCAGTGAGGCATCAAGGAGCCCTGGCAAAACTGGAGTCAATGGGTATCGGGGGATAACACTTTGCTGGTACATAGGAAGATGGTTGCGGTTGTTAGAGGTTAATCATCTCAGCTTCAGATTCATCTTTAGCGGTTTCATCAGTGATCTTCCTTCCATAATAAGCTTACAAAGTGAAAGGATATGGCATCATTACAGGGTGGAGATATTCAATGATGATTGCACAATGTTCAGCACTTCAGATACTGAAACAGTCAATGTCCAAATGCAGCAAGGATGTGGACAATTTCCAGTGAAAGGTGTGAAATAACATGCATGCCACACAGATGTCAGGCAATGATCACCTCCAATAAAAGACAATCAAACTACTATCTCTTGGTTTTGAATGGTGTCACCACCATTGAATCCTCCATTGTCAATGTGCTGGAGGTTACCATTATCGAGAAGCTCAACTGGACTCGCAATATAAATATGGTGTCTGCAAGAGCAGGCCAAATGCTAAGAATAAACACTACAGTGAGTAACTCACCTCCTGACTCCTCAAAGCTAGTCACCGTATCCAAGGCTCAAGTCAGGAGTGTGATGGAATACTCCCCACTTAACTGGATGAGTGCAGCTTCAACAACACTCGAGAAACCAAGACAAAGCAGCCTGTTTGGTTGGTGTTATATCCACAAGTAACCATTCCCTCTACCATTGATGCTCAGTAGCAGTATGTGTAAAATCCACAAGATGCACTACAGAAATTGACCAAAAATTCTTAGACAGTACAGTCCATCCCACAATCACTTCTATCCAGAAGCATAAGGGCAGCAGATACATGGGAACACCATCTCTTTCCAGTTCCCATGATGCTATTCTCCATTCTGACTTGGAAATGTATAACTACTGGGTAAAAATCCTGGAATTACCTCCCTAATGACATTGTGGATCTACCTACAGAATGTGGTCTGCAGCATGTGGATCAAGAAGGCAGCTCACCACCACTTTTCAAGAGCAAAGTGGCTCAGCCAGCGATTCCTACATCCTGCAAGTGAACTTAAAATATAATCAGTAACTACTGAAACATAGATACTGTTTATTACTTCTCAGAACACTGATAGATATCAGAATAGGAGGAAGGTGTAACCTCTTAAGACCATCCTGTTATTTAATAGTTGATCTACACTTCAGCTCCATTCACTTAGCTTTGTTCACTATTCCTTGATACCTTATTCAATAGAAATCTATCAATCTCAGAGTTGAATTGATCAATTAATGCTAGCTTTACTAACTTTCTGAGTGTTAGACTCCAGATTTCCACTTCCCTGTTTACACTTATTGACATTACCCTGGAATGGCCTCGTTTTAATTTAAAGCTTCTGTCTCCTTGTGATGGAAGTCTACCACCAGAGGTAAGAGTTTATCTCCAGCAACTGCATCAACTCCTTTAGTTATCTTAAATGCATTAATTAGATCAACTCTTAATCATGTGTGTTCAAGAGAACAAAAACGTACTGTTTGCAACCAATTCGCATAATCTAACACTTTCAGTTCTGGTCTCATTCTGGTGAATCTAGACTGCAATCCTCTCAAAAGCCTCCTGCTTTGAGGTATCGTGCCTAGAACTGAAAACTATACTTCTCATGACATCAGATAATTCTTACCTTAGGGGGTAAAGGTGGTTGTTGCTGTATATAACCTGGAACAGGAGAACGACAAGGGGCTTGAACTGGAGTGGAGTCTGACAAGACAGTATCTTTGCTTAGTCTTTTGGATGGTCGAGGTGGTGGACACAGATTTGGAGAAGAATATTTCCGCAGATTATAGTACATGAAATCAGTCAACTCTTCCACTGAGGCTGCATTTTTAAGGTTACAGTCCTCCTCAGCTTTGTTCCCTATTCGTTGATACCTTATTCAATAGAAATCTATCAATCTCAGAGTTGAATTGATCAATTAATGCTAGCTTTACTAACTTTCTGAGTGTGAGTCTGACAAGACAGTATCTTTGCTTAGTCTTTTGGGTGGTCGAGGTGGTGGACACAGATTTGGAGAAGAACATTTCTGCAGATTATAGTACATGAAATCAGTCAACTCTTCCACTGAGGCTGCCTTTTATAAGGTTACAGTCCTCCTCAGGAGAGTCTTCTAGATGACAGACAGTCATAGTCATCCATTCGACTGGAATTGAGAAACACTCAGAAGGCTGTTCATGGAAACTGACAACCAAATTAGGTACCACAATTATTTCCTCCAATTTAATTGTTGGGAATGCTGTTAAGATATCATTTAGTAAAGTAGGATCTTTTGATGTGACTTTTACTTGAAAAGGTAGTTTGAATTTATCACATATTTCCAAGATTTTGTATCCCTTGGTGTCATGGACATCTTCCACAAAATGACCCTCGAGGTACAAGGGAAGCATCAGAGTCTCATCCTCATCCTCATCCTCCGTGATCTTATTGCACATGAGCATGTCAACATTTTGAATTACGCCATCAACGGTCAGTTGTGTCGTGGTCCTAAACATGGTGACTAAGCGGTCACCCACACATAGAGAAGATAATCCATCTTTATTCCACATGCAGTCTCTTGTTACCACAACATTCAAATGGCTGTCTTGGCTAATGGCATTGCAAAGATCAAACACAGTCACAAACTCTCCAGGCCGCTGTCTGAAGGTTCCTTTGTAGTTTATGGAGATTAAGAAATGCCGGTTCACTTTGTTGAGCATGGATGTTGCAAGGACTTTCTTCAGCAACTCTTTCTTGTAAATTTTCAAAATTCTACCCTTTCTCAGTGAGTGAAACCACTCACCTTTAAAGGGGGACTGCTGTTCTGAGGCATCCAGGATTTTGACCAACATTGGAAATTGATCATGTGACTGGTTTAAAATATCGGACAATGACATTGGTTTGATGAACGTGATATCTTTTTGCTCCTCTGTTACATCCCTTACATCAACTTCCAGAGTTGAGGGTATTTTCACAATCTCTTTTCTGTCTGCGGGAAGAGTTGATAGCTGTTTTAGTAAGCATTCTTTCAGATGTTATGTATACAAACCTCTTATCTTTTGCATTATTCACAACATGAAATATGTTTTATCAAATAACCTGTGATAAAAATCCCATTATAATCTTCTTTTGCCTGCACCACTATTGCTTTAGTCATTTAATCCATCTTGCCTTCTGCAAAAACCTAGGTTTTCCCTCTGTCCTCTCCTCTCCACCCCACCTTTATTCCTTATCTCTGTTACTTCCTTAAAGCAGGTAACACAACACATTTTTTTCAGGTTTGATAGCAGTCATCTATCTGAAGCATACCCTCTATTTCTGTCTCCATGTATACGGCCTGAAATGTTGACTATAGAGTTGATTAAACTAAAACAGTGTCATCAGTTTTTATTTTACATTTCAGATTGAAGAGACCATGGGTTTTGAAGGTGCTATTGTAGGTGTTGATGAATTACTCTGGTGCATTTTTAAAGTGATATATGTCCCTTCCACTGTGTTCTAGTATGGAGAACATTTTTTTTATGTTGTAAGGGATGTGATCAAGCAAGCTGCTTGTCTTGGATGGTGTTGAACTCCTTGAATGTTGCTGGATTTGCACTCATTGAAGTTAATTGGGAGTATTCTATCACAATTGTAAATGGAGGACAGTCTTTGGTGACTCAAGAAATGGGTTATTCAGCAGAGAGTTTCCAGTCTCCGAACTGCTCTTGTAGTATTTATTTTGCTAGTGCAGTTAAGATGCTGGGCAATGGGAAACCCAAGGATGCTGATTGGGGAGGATTTAGCAATGGTAGTACCATAGAATATCTTATATGCAATAATGTGTATTCACTGTTGTAACATAAAATAACACCGCAGTCATTTGTACACACAAATGCTGGAGAAGCAGTAACGAGATGCATGACTAATTCATCTGATTTGTAGTGACATCAGTCGAGGGATATATTTTGGCCTTTGGTACACTGGGGCAACGTCCCTGCTTTTCTAATAATTGCAGGGTTTGATTGCATCTCCAGCCGTGCAGTAATCTATGAATGCACACAGAAGTGTGAACAAAGATTATCATCTGGGCTTCTATTTGTGGTTCAAACCTACAAACCTTGGACTGACAGGCAAGAGTGTTAACATTGAACCAAGGCTGTTACCCAAAGGCAAATTCAAGCATAATCAATTTCTTGGACATCTTCTTGATGCCTTGGCAATAGGTGTCATTGTGTAACCCATCAAGTTCTTGTGCCCATTGGATAGATTGGCATTACATCCACAAGCATCAACTCCCTCCACGCTCAATAGCAGTGGTGTGTACTATCTACAAGACGTACTGCAAAAAGTCACCAAAAATACTCAGACAGCACCTCTTAAATCCATGATCACTTCCATCTAGAAGGACAAGGGTAGCAGATAAATGGGAACATCACCACTTTTAAGTTCCCCTCCTAGCCGCTCACCATCTGACTTGGAAATATATCACTGTTCTTTCATTGTCACTGGGTCAAAATCCTGGATTTTCCTTCCTGAGGGCATGTGGGCCAATCCATAACAGGTGGAGAGCAGTTTTCAAGAAGGCAGCTCACTACCACCTTCTCAAGGGCAACTAGAAATGGGCAATAAAGGCTGCCCAGCTACACCCACATCCCAGAAATGAATAAGAAAAGTACCTTCAGAAGAAGAATGAGATAATCTTGGAGAAAACTAAAGCCATGCAATTACTTGTAATGAGAAAAGATAATTTGTATATTCAAGAGTCTTTATTAAAAATACCTTCTTTTAGAAAATAACCAGGAAATGGTGAATGTTGTAGAATTCATTCACACAGTGTGAGCATTGCTGGTAAAGTCAGTTTTTATTTACCATTCCTAATAGTCCATGAGAAGGCAATGGTGAGCTGCCTTCTTGAATACAACTGAGTACCTTGCAAGATCATTTCAGACAGTTGTTAAAAATGAGCTCCATATGGGTTGGAAGCACCTGTAAATCATATCTGGTAAGGACAGCAGACTGGATTTGGTGGGGCAAAAGTGGTTTGAGTGGAATCTGGCAGTGGCCATGGTCACTGCTAGTGGTCTCATCTTTTCATTTAATGTTTATTTAATTAAGTTGTTATCCCTCAGTTGCTACCACGGGATTTGAATTTATAAATCCAGACTGTCATTCTGAGTCTGTGGATTATAAATTCATTGTAAGTGTTAATGTTTAAAAGGATTTGGGGGTGCCTGTGCAATGATGTGGACAGGTGCAGCAGGCAATCAGGATGGCAAATATATTTTGGCCTTTCTTGTAAAGGGGTTGGAGTGCAGGAATAAAGAAGTATTGGTAAAACTGTACAGCATTATGGTGAACGGTTTTGGTCTTGACATTTAAGAAAACATATAATGGCAGTGGTGCACTGTTGATTCACTATGTTGGTCCCTTGCATATTAATTTGTTTGATCATGAATAATTTTTTTTTAGATTACTGACAGTGTGGAAACAGGTCCTTCAGCCCAACAACTCCACACCGACCCACCGAAGCGCAACCCACCCGTACCCCTACATTTACCCCTTGCCTAATACTACGGGCAATTTAGCATGGCCAGTTCACCTGACCCGCACATTTTTGGATTGTGGGAGGAAACCGGAGCACCCGGAGGGAACCCACACAGACACGGGCAGAACGTGCAAACTCCACACAGTCAGTCGGCTAAGGCGGGAATTGAACCCGGGTCTGTGTCGCTGCGAGGCAGCAGTGCTAACCACTGTGCCACCCACGGTGAGGCTATATTTCTGGCGTTTAGAAGAATGAGAGGCAAACATGTTGAGAAATACAAGATTCTGAAGGGCCTTAACAGGGTAGACATTAAAAGGTTGTTTCTGTAGGATTGTGATGAGATAAGCCAGGTAGGCCTCTCAAAATATAAATTCCTTAATTGGGGCTGATAACCTGGTCTGATGAAGGAGCCCTGGCTGACAGATATAATTAGGAATATCGACAGCAACCGGATGGCCTACCCACCTTTTGGTTTCCTTAACCACAGTTCGCACCTTCCAGCCACCTCTCTGACAGCCTGCCCCCGTACCTGCCCAGAGTAACAGTGCTGAGGACAGCCTACCCATCTTCTGGCTCTTGGTCTGCCCCTACGTACCATCTGGCTCTCGCCCACCCCAATGAGCCATCTGGCCTGTGGACTGTCCTGACACACCTTCTGGCCACGGGCTGTTCTAGAGGAGGTCAGAAGGTGTGTCAGGGTGGATTGAGAACTGGAAGGGGCATGGGAGGCTTGCTGGGTTGCTGGCGGAGGAGTCTGTATTCTATGCACCGATTCTTATCTAATTGGACCGTCATGTCTGTATTTGTTACTGCTTCTTTCATGATGACTGAAAGTGGGATTTGAGGTTTGTCCTCATTTCCCTGGAAACTGGTTGAATGGTAAAGTTTGGGGCCTGGCTTTGCTGATCCTCTCCCTTGTAAATTGCTGTTTCTCTGTATACAGTTATTAATGTTAATTGCCTGCTTGTAAATTGTATTGTTTAATAAATTAATATAACCAGGAAAAAAATATAAACAGGAATGTTAGCCGAAAGGGGCTAGGGGGCGGGCTGACTTTGAGTATCTGGAAGGTGGGTGGGTCGAGTGGTTTGCTGAGTTGTCAGGGTTGTCTGTGTTATTTGCACTGTTTTATTGTTCGGTTTTTCGAACTGTCTGTAGATGATTGTGTTCACTGTTTCCTTCTTTATAATGGAAGGTGGGATTCTAGGTTACCTCGTTTGTCTGCGATCTTGTTGTACAGTGGGGTTTGGGGTTCTGGCTTTGCTGCCCCTTCCCTGTAAATTGCTGTTTCTTGTACAGGCTGTTGTTTATAATAGTTAATAAAATATACTAAAAGCAAGAGTGTCAGGGGTTCAGTTCACTGAGAGTTGGACCACTGACAAGTACTACACACATGTAAATAAAGGGTGACATGGTGATGGGATGTCACTCTCTGTGGAGTTCTCAATTGCGATGAGGGGGGGAAAAACATGCTCCTGAAGAAGTTGGCTCACAACAGTCATCTTTGAGTTGGGGTAAACACTTCTGGCACTATACTGTTATTTGGGAAGCTTGACTCCTTTGATCATGCCAAAGACTGAGCCCATTATGCACAAAGAATATGTTATGTTTTTTTCCAGGCAAATGACATGGGGAAGATAGAACGCAATGAGGAATTCACCTGTCAGCTTGTAGACTTGCAGCTTTTTCAAATATTGAAGGAATGTTTTGACTCCCAAGTCCCTAAAAATTCTGGTATGCTATCAGTTTTATTCAGCAATTACAGAACTGGGGAAATTGGTGTCAGGATTTTTGAAGAGGTTTAACAGCTGGCAGAGTTACATTAAAGGTTTATCCTTTAATGAGATTCTGAGAGGCCATTTGGTATGTAGGATTAATGATGTAACCATGCAAAAGTGCATGGCTGAAGCCCAACTGGACTTCAAACAAGCACAACTTAATATTAGAAAATGTGACAAGTGGAGCTTACGATTACTGGATATGCTGATGGAAGTGGACAGCCTCACCAAAGACACCAAGGTAGGAAATGACGATGTAGTCATCCTCTTTGACGTGACAGCGATATTCACATCAATTAACATCAACCTGACCTCACTACTAGACGAACCAAGGACACAAACACCAAACAGCACCAACTCCATCAGCAAGGACAGCACCCTCAAAGTAGTAGACCGGTGCCTCACAACCCACTTCACCTTCAATGACAAGACCTACACAAATCAATAGGATCACCAATATCAGGATTCTTGGCAGAAACAGTTATGCAGAGGTTGGAACAAACAGCCCTCCCCATGAACTAGCTCAAGCTTTGGGTCCACTATGTGGATGAAACATTTTGTCATCATGAAACGGAACAAGTTAGAAGAAACCCACAAACAACATCTTTACCAATATAAAGTTCACTAATGAGGAAGGGAATAACAACAGGCTTCACTTCCTAGAAGTACAGTAGAACTAAAAGCCAACGGAGAGCTGCAGAAAGTGACACTGACTAGATACTCAATTGCAGGAGCAAATTAACCCAGCGCCCACAAACAGAGCTGCATCAGGACATTTAAATGAGCCATAACACACTGCAGCACTGAGGAATTATGAGAAGATGAAGAAAAATACTTATCAGGTACCTGTTGTTCTTGAACAGGCTGTATAAGCACAGTCCACCAATTCTTCCACAATAAACCTAAACAAGACAACCCGCTCTAATTACACTACCATACATTAAATACATCTCAGATGATGAACAGACTAGTCTGACTCCTTGGCATCATGGTAGCCCAAAACCTACCAACACACTGAAACAGATCTTGGTGAATCTAAAGGACTCTGTACCAACAACCAGCAGAACAAACATACCCTGCAAGAACTGCAACAAGCATTACTTTGGACAGACTGTTAGGAAACTAGCCACCAGGATACATGAGCACCAACTAGCCACCAAAAGACACAACTAGCTATCTCTAGTATCTTTACACACAGATGAGGGACACCAGCTCAACTGAGACAATACATCCATCCTGGGACAGATTAAATAAAGACACACACAGGAATTCCGAGAGGCCTGGCATTCAAACCAGAACTCCATCAATAAACACATCAGTTTAAACCTCATTTACCAACCTCTCAGAAAAAGAACCAGAAGTGATATCACCCACCACAACAGACCAAGACACACAACTGACAAGCAGGGCAGTACACCAGTCTTTACCGAAGGCTCACTGACAATGTTACCTAGCATGGTGACAAAACTTCTGAAAACACATCTTCGCTTAGTGAGCAAACTTACAACTTGACCCTCACCAGGCCAACTAAACTGGGGTACACCATTTGATTGAAGGCAATTTCAGATCCTTACACAAGACATATCCTGGACAGAGGGAGTCTCAGTCACATCACAGCAAAAACCTAACAAAATCCAAGCCTTGGTTAAATGGTTCAACTTTCTTCAGGATCCAGACCAGCAAGCCACTGTAGTTGCTACCAGTACGCTGACTCCAGATAGCAAAACAGTCCCACTAGAGCTGAATTGAATAAGAGAGCTCACAGGCTGGTATCCAGGAGAGTACACACCCTGGAAAATCCACTAAAAGCTGGTTTGGACCAGTTAAATTGATATACAACATCCAAATCAGAACCAATCAAAATAAAGTTAAAAGGTTTAATTGGAAGCACACTAGCTTTCAGAGCGACACTCCATCAGGTGATAGTCAAAATCACATCCGGTTAAACGGTCACCTGGTTCTAATGGAGGTTGATATTCATACATCTGTATCAGTGATTGCAGAACCAGTCTTTAACAAAATTCATTCTGAATTCCAATCCTTGAGATTGTATAAGATCTTAGCTACACTGGGAACCTATGCTGGAAAACTATTACAGGATAAGGATACAATGTTGGCTCCATGAGAAGCAGCTGGTTCAGTTAACCACTGACTGTGGTGAAAGGCTTGGGCCCAAGCCTGACAGGGTGAAATTGGTTGAGAAAGTATTGCCTTGACAGGTTCAACATTTCTCAATTAGTTAATGGCAGCCTGAAAGAAGTCCTAATTAAATATGCAAACATTTTTCAGGAAGGCCTAGGAACTATCAAAGGAGCCAAGGCCATCTTGTGTGTTGACCAGGAAACAATTCCATGATCTGCAAGGCCGAGCCTGTGCCATTTGTCTTACGTGCAAAAGTAGAGGCTGAAATCAGGAAGTTGGGAAACAAAGGAGTCATCAAATCAGTGCAGTTTGTGGAATGGACAGCACCAGTCATATCAATTGTGAAACCTAGTGGGGTTTTAAATAAACAGTAGGCCGTTTCCTGCAGCAGGACACATACCCAATCCCTCGCATAGAGAGTTTAGTCAAACCTGGCAGAAGGCATCCTTCACTAAACTGGACATAGCCCATGTGTCATTGCAGGTGGATGAGGATTCCCAGAAGTATGCTACATTAATACCCATAAGGATTTGTATCAATATATGGGAGTGCCATTTGCAGTATAATCAGGCAGTGCCATTTTTCAGTGGAATATGGCAAACATTTCACAAGGTCTACTGCAGGTCGCCGTTTAATGGGATGACGTGCTAATATTAGGGAAGACTAATAGAGTACTTAGAGAATTTGAATGTAGGCCTCAAATGTTTCCCCAAGGTGAGGTATGTCTTAGAAGGTCACGAAAATATGTGTTCCAGGCACCCCAAGTGATCTAATTGGGTTACATAGTTAACAAGATTGGGTTACACCCTTTGGAAAATAAAATAAGGGCTATCAAAGATGCCCCAGCTCCCATGTTTGTACTGGTGCTTAGGTCTTTCCTCAGATTTGTAGATTCCTTCTTGGCACCCTTACATCTTCTGTTGAAAATGGATCAGCCTTGGATATGGTCTTGTAGCCAAGATGTAGTGTTTAGGGAAGAGAAGGAGCAGCTGTCATTGTCTAAGGTGTTGGCATACAACGATATCAAACGAGATCTGGTGCTGATGTGCGATGCCTCCCTGTATGGTATCAGGGTAGTGTGGCTCACAGGTGGCCCAATGGAGTGGAACTCCTAATAGCACATTCTTCCTGCACTCTGTGGGGTGCAGAGTGCAAATACTCCCAGATAGAGTAAGAATGTTTGGCAGTCATCTTTGGTGTGAGAAAGTTCCACTAATACTTGTACGGATGTAAATTTGTAATTGTAACAGACCACAAGCGCTAGTTAGGGCTACTCGAAGTGGATAAGGCCGTGCCGCCATAGCTTCGGGTTGAATTCAGTGGTGGGCTGTTCTTCCAAGTGCATTCAATTATAAGTTGGAATATTCTCTGCGAGGCCAAGTTGCAAATGAGAATGTTTTAAGCCATCTCCCGTTGGCAGATACGTGAGCAGTATGCCACCGAAGGAAGAGTCCATTCTGATTTTAAACGTTTTGGATACGTTTCCATCACCACTGAAATATCAGACTGTGGATTAAAAAAGACCCAGTTTTGGCAAAACTAAAGCAGCTCGTGGTGATGGGGAAACAAAAGGGCCATCACAACTAAAACTGAAATCTTTCTGGACCTGGACCTTGACCTGGACCGTAGATGATGGCATTTTATTACAGAGAGCAAGAGTGATTCTCCCAAGCAAAGGTTGCTGCCAGACATTGGCTGAACTCCATCAGGGTCATCTCAGGGTTTCCAAATTAAGATGTTGGTGAAAAGTTATGTCTGGCCGCCAGGAGTGGATGCCACCACAACTGTGTTGGTGGGGCAATGCCCAGAATGCCACCAGCAGTTTCCCCAAATTTATGGGAATAGCTGAGTAAACCCTGGATTCAGTTACCCATTGGAAATACTGGTCCTTTCATGGGCTCTTTGTTTTTAGTCATTGTGGATGCCTATTCAAAGCGGTTGGGCATATATAGAATTCATTCATCAAAATGGGGACGATGATTGAAAATTTAGAAGCATCTTTTGCGATACACACACTCTCTGAGGTTTTGGTCACAGACAATGGGCCATCAGTTATCAGCAGAGAATTTGAGTATTTCCTTATGTCGATTGGAATTTGGCATGTAAGGACATCTCCATACCATCCATAATCCAATGGACTGGTGGAAAGAGTAGTCCAAACTTTAAAGACAGGTTTAAAGCCTACACCTTCTCTCGATACCAAACTGTGCTGGTTCCTGTTTGAAGGTTGTGTTTGACAAATGTAGCAGAGTTCTTTGCGGATGTAACAAGTGCAGTGGATGGAGGGGAACAAGTAGATGCTGCGTACTTGGATTTCCAGAAGGCGTTCGATAAAGTGCCGCATAAAAGACTCATCCATAAGATAAGAATGCACAGAGTAGTGGGGAATGTACTAGCATGGACAGAGGACTGGTTAACCAATAGAAAGCAGAGAGTTGGGATAAATGAGTGTTTTCTGGTTGGAGATCAGTAGTGAGCGCGATGCTGCAGGGTTTGGTGTTGGGACTGCAACTATTCATGAAATATATATGAATATGATGTAGAAGAGGAAACTGAGTGTAACATATCCAAGTTTGCTGATGTCACTAAATTGATTGGAAAGGCAACTGTGCAGAGGATGTGGAAGATCTGCAAAGAGACTTAGATTGGTTAAGTGAGTGGGTAAGGGTCTGGCAGATCGAGTACAATGTTGGTAAATATGAGGTTAACCACTTGGAAGTAAAAATAGTAGGTCAGAGTATTGTTTAAATGGTGAAAGACTGCAGCATGCTGTTGTGCAGAGGGACTTGGGAGTGCTCATACATGAATCGCTATAAGTTGATTTTCAGGTGCAACAGGTAATCAGGAAGGCAAATGGAATATTGGCTTTCATTGCTAGAGGGATTGAATTTAAGAGCAGGGAGGTTCTGCTGCACTTGTACAAGGTGTTGATGAGGTCACGCTTGGAGTATTGTGTGCAGTTCTGGTTTCCTTACTTGAGGAAGGATATGCAGAGGAACCTCAATTATCCGAAGGTCACGGGTGGGGAATATTTTGTTCAGTTCATCGAATACCAGATAACATAGTTAGCCAAGCATCGGGACCTTGTGAT
Organism: Hemiscyllium ocellatum; assembly: GCF_020745735.1. Lineage (NCBI taxonomy): Eukaryota > Metazoa > Chordata > Chondrichthyes > Orectolobiformes > Hemiscylliidae > Hemiscyllium > Hemiscyllium ocellatum. Next base: position 44,663,321 of record NC_083430.1, read on the forward strand.
TTTGTTTGGTTAATCCAGAATTCAGTTAAATTAGATGATGGATAATTGAGGTTCCTTTGTACTGGCTTTGGAGGTGGTGCAGAGGAGGTTCACCAGGATGATTTCGGAAATGAGAGGATTACCCTATAAGGAGAGGTTGAACCATCTGAGACTGTATGCACTAGAATTTAGAAGAATGAGAGGGGATCCTATAGGAACATATTAAATTATGAAAGTGATGCATTTGACAGAGGCAAGCAAATTGTTTCTGCTGGTGTGTGAGACTAGGACCAGGAGACATGGCCTCAAGATTAGGGGGAGTAGATTTAAGACAGAGGTGAGGAGGAGCTGCTTTTTCCAGAGAGTAGTGAATCTGTGGAATTCTCTGCCCAAGGAAGCAGTAGAAACAGCTTTATTTAAATATGTTCAAGACACAGTTGGCTGGGTTTTGCACGTTAGGGGAATTAAGAGTGATGGGGATAATGCATGTGGGAGAAGATGAGATGATGGATAGATCAGCCATGATCTAAATGAATGGCAGAGCAGGCTCTATGGGCCAAATGGCCTATTCCTGTTTCTATTACTATGAAACATTATAGGAGCACCCCTCACACAACTACAGGGACAGCTCCAGCAGAGTTGCTAATGGGGAGAAGACTCTGCACCACGTTAAATCTGATCTTCCCACTCCTGGGAGGAGGATGAAATGGCACCAGGAATGCCAATGCTGGACACAAGACTCCTCTAAGCGAGAGAGACAGTTTGCTTCAGGGGACGAACCTTGATGCAGAAACCACAGGAAGGACCCTGTATGGGTAAGAGGCGTGGATGACACGAGGTTAGGTCCTGAGATGTACAAAGTTCAGGGAGGAGAAACAAGCACATGGACTACATGAAAGCTCTGACCTTGCAAACATGCCCAGCCCATAAAACATCCAGCAAAAAGATTAGAATTCCAGGGTTCACCCCCTCCCCCTCATGTGTAAAAAACCTCTGAGGACGAGATGGACATGATAGATGTTGTAGCCTCAACAGCATTAATGATGGAAGAAAATGAACAATTTCAGCCAGGTCACTCTGGGTACAAGAGGCAAGCTATGGACGGATACTCACTGACAAGGTCTGAGGCAGAGTTGGCGGAACCAGACCTGGTGTGAAAATGTGGAGAAGGATTTGGAAAAAGAATGGACCTACATCCTAGGACTTAGAGGAGGAGGAATATATTAACTCAACTAATATATTAACAGAAAAAAAGGGAAAAAAAACTATCATCCATGTCATTCATACCTACGAACTGTCCACTGGAATTGTTGAAATGGACTTCTCTTGCTACACAGAAGCAACAAATGTTGGTAGCTGTTTTTATATCCACAAAAAAAGTAAATGGTGGCAGAGGAAAAAAGCTGTTTTCATAATAAATTTTCAGGAAAAAAAACAAAAAGATGGCAAAAGAATAGGAGGGAGCATAAAAAAAAAGAAAAAAGAAGAAAAGAAAAAATAAAGAAAAAAAAAGGAAATAGAAAAAACCCCCAAAAAAACAACAAAAAAATACACTTGAATGACATAGCGTCAGATGATGTGGAGTCTGTGTGGGTGGAATTGAGGAACCACAAAGGCAAAAAAACCATAATTGGAGTTGTGTACAGACCTCCTAACAGTGGTCAGGATGTACCGGGAAATAGAGAAGGCATGTCAGAAAGGCAAGGTCATGGTGATCATGGGAGACTTCAATATGCAGGTGGACTGGGTAAATAATATTGCTAGTGGATCCAAAGAAAGGGAATTCATGCAATGCTTGCAGGATGGCTTTTTGGAACAGCTTGTCATGGAGCCCACGAGGGAGCAGGCTATTCTGGACCTAGTGCTTTGCAATGAACCAGACTCTATAAAAGATCTTAAAGTAAGGGAACCCTTAGGAAGCAGCAATCATAATATGGTAGAGTTCAGTCAGCAGTTTGAAAGAGAGAAGGCAAAATCGGATGTAATGGTGTTACAGTTAAATAGAGGGAATTATGAGGGCATGAGAGAGGAACTGACAAAAATAGACTGGAAGCAGAGGCTAACCGGGAAGACAGTAGAGCAAAAATGGCAGGAGTTTGTGGGTATAATTGAGGACACTATACAGAGGTTCGTCCCCAGGAAAAGAAAGATTATCCGGGGAGGGATTAGATAACCATGGCTGACAAAGGAAGTCAGGAAATGTATTAAAGAAAGAGAGATCCTATAAAGTGGCCAAGAACAGTGGGAAATCAGAAGATTGGGAAGGCTACAAAAACAAACAGAGGATAACAAAGAGTGTAATAAGAAATGAGAGGATCAAATATGAAGGTAGGCTAGCCAGTAATATCAGAAATGACAGTAAAAGTTTCTTTCAGTACATAAGAAACAAACGACAGGCAAAAGTAGACATTGGGCCACTTCAAACTGATGCAGGAAGCCTAGTGATGGGATATAAGGAAATAGCAGGAGAACTTAACAAGTATTTTGCGTCAGTTTTCACAGTGGAAGACATGAGTAATATCTCAACAATTAAAGGGAGTCAGGGGGATGAGTTGAGTAGGATTGCCATTACAAAAGAGATAGTGCTAGAAAAGTTAAAAAGTCTTAAAATTGATAAATCTCCTGGCCCCGATGGGATACACCCTAGAGTTCTGAGAGAGGTGGCTGAGGAAATAGCGGAAGCATTGGTTGAGATCTTTCAAGAGTCACTGGAGTCAGGAAAGGTCCCGGATGATTGGAAGATGGCTGTTGTAACCCCCTTGTTCAAGAAAGGATCAAGACAAAAGATGGAAAATTATAGGCCAATTAGCTTAACCTCGGTTGTTGGTAAAATTCTAGAATCCATCATTAAGGATGAGGTTACTAAATTCTTAGAAGAGCAGAGTCTGATTAGAACAAGTCAACATGGATTTAGTAAGGGGAGGTCATGCCCGACAAACCTGTTGGAATTCTTTGAAGAGGTGACAAGTAGGTTAGACTAGGGAAACCCAGTGGATGTGGTCTATCTAGACTTTCAAAAGGCCTTTGATAAAGTGCCACATGGGAGGCTGCTGAGCAAGGTGAGGGCCCATGGTGTTCGAGGTGAGCTGCTGGGATAGATTGAGGATTGGCTGTCTAACAGAAGGCAGAGAGTTGGGATAAAAGGTTCTTTTTCGGAATGGCAGCCGATGACGAGCGGTGTCCCGCAGGGTTCAGTGTTGGGACCACAGCTATTCGCATTATATATTAATGATTTGGATGAGGGGACTGGGGGCATTCTAGCGAAGTTTGCAGATGATACGAAGTTAGGTGGACAGGCAAGTAGTACTGAGGAAGTGGGGACACTGCAGAAGGATCTAGACAGTTTGGGAGAGTGGTCCAGGAAATGGCTGATGGAATTCAAAGTGAGCAAGTGCGAGGTCTTGCACTTTGGCAAAAAGAATAAAAGCATAGACTACTTACTAAATGGTGAGAAAATTCCTAAAGCCAAAGTACAAAGGGATCTGGGAGTGCTAGTCGAGGATTCTCTAAAGGTAAACATGCAGGTTGAGTCTGTGAATAAGAAAGCGAATGCAATGTTGTCACTTATCTCAAGAGGGTTGGAATATAAAAGCAGAGATGTGCTACTGAGACATTATAAAGCTCTGTTTAGGCCCCATTTGGAGTACTGTGTCCAGTTTTGGTCCCCACACCTCAGGAAGGACATACTGGCACTGGAACGTGTCCAGCGGAGATTCACACGGATGATCCCTGGAATGGTAGGTCTAACACATGAGGAACGGCTGAGGATCCTGGGATTGTATCCATTAGAGTTTAGAAGATTAAGGGGAGACTTAATAGAGACGTACAAGATAATACATGGATTGGAAAGGGTGGATGCTAGGAAATTGTTTCCGTTAGGCAAGGAGACTAGGACCCGTGGATACCGCCTTAGAATTAGAGGGGGTCAATTCAGAACAGAAATGCAGAGACATTTCTTCAGCCAGAGGGTGGTGGGCCTGTGGAATTCATTGCCACAGAGTGCAGTGGAGGCCGGGACACTAAATGTCTACAAAGCAGAGATTGGTAGATTCTTGTTGTCTCGAGGAATTAAAGACTTCGGGGAGAACGCTGGTAAGTGGAGTTGAAATGCCCATCAGCCATGATTGAATGGCGGAGTGGACTCGATGGGCCGAATGGCCTTACTTCCACTCCTATATCTTATGGTCTTATGGAATGTAGCGATTGGAACGATGTCAGCCAGGAATTTATAATCATCCCAGATTGGGGTTTTTAATCTGGTCCAAACAGGGAGTCCTGGCTGAGAGATGTAAACAGGAGTGTCAGAGGTTCTGCTTACTCTAGGAGCCAGCTCTGAACTAGCTGAACCAATGTCAAGTGCTATGCACATGTAAATAAAGGGTGACTTGGTGACGGGATACTGGCCTCTGTGGAGTTATTTCAGTTTCTGCTGGTGGAGGGAAGCTAAAACGTAAAACAAGAGGATTAAGTCTCCAGATGAGGAGCCAGTCATTTAGGACTTAATGAGGCAAAATTATTTCATTCAAAGGATTGAGCATCTATCAAGCTCTCTATCTCAGAGGATTGTGGGTACTTCACTGTTAAAAATGTGTAACCAACAGTGCTATCAAACAGTTCTTGCTCAGCATTAACCTGCTCAGTGATGCCCAGTTTGGGTTCTACCAGGGCCACTTTGCTCCTGACCTCATTAAAGCCTTGGTTCAAACATAGATAAAAGAGCTGAATTCCAGAGGAGAGGTGAGAGTGATAGCTCTTGACATCAAGGCTGCATTTGACCAAGTGAAGCATCAAGGAGCCCGAGTAAAACTCAAATCAATAGGTAGCGGAAGCAAGCTTCCTGGTAGTTAGAGTCAAACCTGTTAAATAGGAAGATGGTCGTCGTTGACGGAGGTCAGTCATTTCAGTTCCAAGACATCTGTGCAGGAGGTCCTCAGGGCTATGTAGGCTCAACCATCTTCAACTGCTTCATTAATGACCTTCCCACCAATATAAGATCAGAAGTGGGGATGTTTGCTGATGAATGCACAATGTTCAGCACCATTTGCAACTCCTCAGATACTGAAGTTGTCCATGTTCAAATGCAACAAGATCCTGACAATATCCAGGCTGGGGCTGACAAGTGGCAAGTAACATTCGTGTCACACAAATACCATCATAAAGAAGGGACAATCTAACCACCACCCCTTGATATTTAACAATGTTACTATCACTGAATCCCCCACTACCAACATCCAGGGGGTTATCATTGACCAGAAACTTAATTGGACTCACCACACAAAAACACCTACAAGAGCCGGTTAGAAGATAGGAATACTGCAGCGAGTAACTCACCCCCGATTCCTCAAAGCCTGCCAACCATCTACAAGGCACAAGTCAGGTGTGTGTTGGAATACTCTCCACTTGCCTGATGAATGCAGCCCTAACAAAACCTCAAGAAGTTTGCCATCATCCAGGACAAAGCAGCCCACTCGATTGTCACTACATTCACAAGCATCTATTCCCTCCAACTTCGACACTCAGAGTAGCAGCAGTGTGTACTAACCACAAGATGCACTGCAGAAATTCACTGAAGGTCTTCAGATAGCACCTTTCAATCCCACAACCACTTTCATCTAGAAGAACAAGGACAGCAGATATATGGGAAGACCACCATCTTCAAATTCCCCTCCAAGTCACTCACCATCCTGACGTGGAAATAATTCCCTCCATAATGGCACTGTGGATCAAGCCAAAGAAGGTGGATTGCAGTCATTCAGGAAGGCAGTATATCATCATCTTCTCAAGGACAACGTGGGACAGACAATAAATGTTGGCCAGCCAGTGACACCCACATCCCACAGAAAAACAAATTAAAAATAAGTTAAAGGCTGGACTAGACTGATTTAGGCAATCAGGAGATATGTAGAGGAATTCAGAAATATGGAGTTAAAGCCCAAGATCAGCCATGATTTTATTAAACAATGGAGCAGGCTCGATTGGCTTTATAGTCTACCCCTGCTCCTATTTCTAATGTTCTCGTACATACCCTTATAAGGCACTTTTGTGTATGTCTCTTGATTTAAGCTATGCTGCACTCAGGGTAACATCAGTTTCTGTTCTCATTGTTCAACAGCTAATGTTAGCAACTTTTAACTGGAAATGTAAAGTGTTTTTTTTTACCTTTTTAAATTATTTCTAGAGTCTAAGATTAAGATGACTGAACAAATCAAATTCTTTGAAAACATTACCTTTGGAATTCTACCCATTTTTCCAGGAAAACTGCAGATTTGTGATCTGACCTCTCATTTCTTCATGCTGCCTCATTTACCTTTTATCTACATTCACAAACCTATTTCATTAATGCCCATCCCCCCACCACTGTAAGGTCAGAAGGGTAGATGTTTGTTTATGATTGCACAATGTGCAGCGCAATTTGTGATTCGTCAGGTACTGAAACAATCTATTCCCATTTAAGCAAGACCTGGACAATGTTGAGGCTGAAGTAAATGGCAAGTAACATTCACACCAGCCAAGTGCCACCAAGGGCACATCTGCAAAGGAGAGAATGTATCTGTCCTTGTTATTCAGTCATGTTTCTGTTGCCGCATCTCCCAGTATCAACTTCTTGGGATTACTGTGCTGCAAACACATAAATATTATAACTACAACAGCACATTAGAAGCTACATTATGTGCAGTGAGTAATTCACCTCCCGATTCCCCAAAATCTATCCCACATCCCATTCCTGATGAAGGGCTTATGCCCGAAACGTCGATTCTCCTGCTGCTTGGCCTGCTGTACTTTTCCAGCACCACACTCTTGACTTTATCCTACATCTGCCAGACACAGGCCAGGAGTGAGAGACTCCACTTGCCTGGCTGTGTGCAGTTCCAACATCACTCAAGAAGCCTGCCAAGCATTCAGGACAAAGCAGCTTGTTTGACTGGCACCCAATCCATCATCTTCAATGTTTCACTCCCTTCACCATCAACATGCGGGGAAGCAGTATGTACCATCTGTAACATGCAATACTGCAACTCTCCAATACTCTTTGACAGCATTTTCCAAATCCATGACCTCCACCAGCTATGAGGACAAGGGTAGAAGATCTGGACACTGCTACCTGTACATTCCCCTCCAAGCAACACACCATTCTGATGAATTATACCTCCGTTCTTTCACTTTGCTGGGTCAAAGCTATGGAACATCCTCCCTAATAGTATTGTAGGCTTACACAGGACAGATAGACAGCAGCAGTTCAAGAAGGCAGCTCACCATTAATAAGGACAATTAGGGAATGGCATTAAATGTTGACTTCGCCCACAATGCCACATTATGCAAAAGAATAATTAAAAATCAATCCACAAGAGATAGAAACGGCAGCTTAAAATGAGGGATGGGACAGAAGAGAGTGCTGATTGACAAGTTCACCGCAATCCACGGTGACACTTCTAACCATGTTGAAAGCTGCTTAAAATGCCTTTTGAGAAGTCACGTCTTTCATGTCAGTGCCATTAATTTAATCCTATTCATATATCCATCCAGTTACCTTTTAAATGTTGTAATTGTACCAGCCTCCACCTCTTCCTCCGCCAGTTCATTCCATACACGCACCATCCTCTGCGTGAAACATTTATCCCTTAGGTCCCTTTTAAATATTTCCCCTCTCACCTTAAAATGATGCCCTACCCTGGGAAAAGGACATTACCTATACACCCTATGCATGCCCCTCATGATTTTATAAATGTCTGTAAGGCCATACAATAAGATTCCCCTCTGATGCTTCAGGAAAACAGCCTCAGCCTATTCAGCCTCTCTCTCTATAGCTCAAATCCTCTAAACATTGGTAACATCCTTGCAAATCTTTTCTGAACCCTTTCAAGTTTAACGGCCTGTTTCCTATAGCAGGGAGACCAGAACTGAACACAATATTCCAAAGTGGCTTGACCAATGTCTTGTGCAGCCGCAACATGACTTCCCAATTCTGATACTCAATGTACTGTCCAATAAAGGCAAGCATACTAGGCACCTTCTTCACTATCCTGCAACTCCACATTCAAGGAACTATGAACCCGCATTCCAAAGTCTCTTTGTTTAGCAACACACCCCAAGTCCTTACCATTAAGTGTATAAGTCCTGTCCTGATTTACCCCAACAAAATGTAGCAGCTCACATTTATCCAGATGAAATTCCATCTGCCACTCCTCAGTCCATTGGCCCATTTGATTAAGGTCCCTTTGTACTGTGAGGTTACCTTCTTCACTGTCCATTTTGGTGTCATCTGCAAGGCTACTAACCATACCTCCTATATTCACATCCAAGTGATTTGACAAAATTATTGACAAAAAACAGTGGACCCTGCACTAATCCTTGGGCACCCCACTGGTCACAGGCTTCCAGTTCAGAAAGCAACCTTCCACAAGCACCCTCTGTCTCCTACCTTGGAGCCAATTTTGTATCAAATTGGCTTGTTCTCCCTGTATTCAATGTGAGTGGAATGCTTGCAGAAATTTCGATGGACTTACTCCTAAGAAATATTTACCCCAACCATAGTTCCCTTCATGATTGGGATTATTCCCACCTTGTGGCTTTAGCAGTCTTTCTGCTATCGCCCTCTGAATTTTACATTGTTTTCCATGTCATGCAACAAACCTGAAAGGCAGTCTGACTTTATGTTGAATTTTATAGCACCAAAATAGTCCATTCAGCCTGAATAGAGCAAGTGATACGTGCAGATACAGTTACAACATTTAAAAGAAATTTGGACTGGTCCATGAGTAGGAAAGGTTCAGATGAATACAGGCCAAAGTCAGGCAAACGGGACTAGTTTAGTTTGGCAAACTTGGTCAGCATGGATGATTTGGATTAAAGGGTCTGTTTCCATGTTGTATGATTCTGAGTCTATGCAAATAATTTCCTAATCGCTCCCTTATCCCTTAATGTGATGATATTAAATTGATGATCTTCAAGGGAGGTAATGGCCTAGTGGTATTATTGCTGTACTATTGACCCAGATAATATTGTGGGGATCTGGGTTCAAATCCTGCCACGGCAGATGGTGAAATTTGAATTCAATAAATATCTGGAATTAAAAAGTCTGATGATGGCTATGAATCTATTATCAGTTGTTGGAGAAAAGCCTATCTGGTTCACTAATGTCCTTTAGGGAAGGAAATTGCTGTCCTTACCCAATCTGAGCTCCATGTGACTCCAGACCCCCAGCAGTGTGGTTGAGTTTAACTGCCCTCTGGGCAATTAGGGGTGAGCAATAAATGCTTCCTGGTTAGTTATGCCCTCATCCTGTGAATGACAGTTTTTCTCAAATCCCCTCTGAATCTCCTGCCCTTTATCCTAAAAATACGATACCTCAACTGAGGGGAACACCCTCTCCAAAGCCCTCATAATCTTACACACCTCAGTGTATGTCCCTCCTCAGCCATCTCTGCTCTAAAGAAAACACTCCAAGGTTATCTAATCTCTCCTTTAGCTCAATTGCTCCATCCCAGGCAACATTTAGGTGTATATCCTCTGTATCCCATCGAATGCTATGATGTCCTCCTGTAATGAGCTGACCAGAACTGCACACAGTACTCCAACTGTGGCCTAACCAACGTTCTGTACAACTGCAATATTGCCTCCTTGCTCTGATATTATATGACACAACTAATAAAAGCAAGTGTCCCATGTGCCTTCTTAATTATCCTATTCATGTGCTCTGCCATCTTGAGGGATCTGTGAATAATTATCCTAAGATCCCTGTGTTCCTCTAAGCTACCCAGTGATTTGCCATCATTAAATATTCCTTCATTTTGTTTCTTCTTCTAAAGTGCATCACCTTGAATTTAATCAGGGCTAAATATCTGCCTCTCCTCTGCCCACCTGACTAATCCATCCATATCTTTTTGTAACCTACAATCATGTTTTTCACTATTAACCACCCTACTAACCTTGATGTTGTCTGCAAATTTGCTTAATACTCTGCCCACATTTTCATCCATATCATTTATGTATAAAACAAACAATAAGAGTTCCAGTACTGAGCATTGTGATAGACTACTGGATACTTGCCTGCAGTCACTCAAACAGCCATCTTCCAATACCTTTTGTGTCCTCATTACTAAACCAGTTTCTAATCCATCTCATCAAGTTTCCCTGAATTCCATGTGCTTTAAACCTCTCAATCAGTCTCCCTCACTAATTAACCCATACTTTTCCAAATGCACGTTAATTCTCTCCTTCAAATTTTCTCCAGTAGTTTCCCTACTACTGATGTAAGACTCATCAATCTGTAATTTTCTAGTCCATTCTACCACCTTTCTTGAAAAGTGGACCCACATCAGCCATTCATATTATGTGGGCAGCATTTATTGCCTATCTCTAGTTGCCAGCGGGCAGTTAAGAGTCAACCACATTGCTGTGAATCTTCAGCCATCTGAAACACATTTCTTTCAATTTTGCATTGAAATAACTGAAAATGAAAACTAGGAGAAATGCACAAGTGCCACTTATTGTTGTCTCAAGCTAATGTGACCCCAATATTCCAACTGCATCTTGACCAATGATTTCCATGCTTTATCTCTGAAAGAGCTGATGAGACAAGCTTGAGTGAAATATTTGAAGTTTCTGTATTGACATTTATCGCAGAAAAGGCAGAAATCTCCTCTTGACAAACCCAGTCCATACTAACTGCATTATAATTTGGACAGAGGGGCTCACAGACACGTTAAGTGAGATACCTAATGGAAAGTATGTCCAGTTTTGTCACACTCACTTATATAATATACTGTTTCTCCCATAGGGTTCAGATAATGCATTTGGATAGTGCTTTTGTCATGGATGGAGTCAAATAAAAATGAAAACCTTTGCTAAAATGCTCACTTACAGTGCATAATTGCTTGAACTTCATGTACAAGTGACAGCACTAATGCACCCTGAAAATGCCTTGGCATGCAGGCATCCTTCGTGTCAGCAAGCCTCACTCTTCTTTTTGTCAGAAGTTTTGATTCGATAATGTCCTTAATAGTATACACCTTGTTGTCTTCACATTCATAGAACTCCCCTTTCAAAGCAAAGGGTAGTGTAACATGGACCTGCTCAGAATCACCATCCACAATACAATTTACATATTCCTGATCCTCACGAAACTCAGTTGATGTGATTGTTATGGGGTCTCCCTTTCCAATGATAAAATCGTTTGTGATGATATCTGTAAGGGACTGAAAGGTGATCAATTCTGAATTCTGATTTTCAGTTTCTAATGATTTAATGATTTCCTCGACTGATGTGTAAGGGTATCCATCGGGAAGAAGCTTGAAGTGTCCTGTGAAGAAATAAAGAAGAAGTCAAGAAGTTCATGTGGTACAGGAAAAGCACACAGCTTGAAATATATATCAGCCAAGATCAGATAAAATGTGCACATCCCAAAAATACGAACCCTTATATTTTCAGAAGCTTCATTGCCAACTAGAAATGCTCATTACAAAAACACAAGATTTGATGAGAAGTTGGTGTTCTTCTGTGAATTTGATTCATTCTCTTTTATGATTTCATTGGCCTTAAACTCCTTTGTCCTTCAGACATTCAGGTCATGGAAATGACCAATAACCAGCCTATCTACCTCCACCTGCACCTCAAAACCCCCACCATAGTGATGTCTCTACAGTGTCCTGAATAACCTCCTTTAAACTCTGCATTTGAACTGGGGGGAATGAGTGTGGTCCAATACAGAGATTTCAAATGCATGGATCCCTGTGAGGATAAATCGTTTGGCTAACCAGAACCTGCCCTTTGACTGGAATCAGATGATACCCTTGACCAACTGTGGTCCCTGATTAGCCAGAATTTCCCTTAATCCCACTAAGAACGTTGACTTTGATTTTCAGACATGGCCATTTGGTTGTTATGCATACAATGTAAGCAGCTAGCACATAAGTGTGACATTGATATACCATGGTGCTATACAGGAAAACGTCCACCCCCTTGACAGTTTAGTGCTCTGATCTGTGACAAGCTTTCTGCCCCTCCTGCTAAAACTAAATAGGAGAAAGTGAGGACTGCAGATGCTGGAGATCAGAGCTGAAAATGTATTGCTGGAAAAGTGCAGCAGGTCAGGCAGCATCCAAGGAGCAGGAGAATTGATGTTTCGGGCATGAGCCCTTCTTCAGGAATGCTAATGCAAGGGCCAAAGACTGGCAGCCCCAAAGTAAATGTAAAGTAATCCACTTAGCCTGCACAATCCTGGACACTATGGGCAATTTAGCATGGCCAATCCACCTAACCTTCACCCCTTTGAACTGTAGGAAGAAACCAGAGCACCTGGAGGAAACCCACGCATGCACAGGGAGAACTTGCATACATCACACAGACAGCCACCCAAGACTGGAATCAAACCTGGGTCCCTAGTGCTGTGAGGCAGCAATGCTAGTCAATGAGTTTAGCCACCTTGCCATGAGGAAGAGGTGAATTGGAAGCTGCATAGAAATGATGCATTCATGCGTTGAACTTCGATTGTTGCCATTTTTTTAGCAAGATTCTGAAATCACCATTCAAACGTTATTGGAAATTTGAAATTGTTTTACTTGGTATTAAGTTTCTTCTTTTTTAATTTTCACCACATTTCCCTCCATTTCTTGTAATTTCCCATGCCACTCAAGGGAATGGAAAATTTTGCCAAAGGAATATCAATAACTACAAGTCCTCTAAGCTACATGCCAGTCTCACTCACAACCATATTTTTATTTTTTCAGTGTCACTGGGCCAAAATCCTTGAAGTTCCCGTCTAACAGCATTGAAAGTCTGCCTTTACCACATGGACTGCACTGGTTCAAGAAGGCAGTACTTCACCACCTTCTCCAGGGCAATTAGGGATGGACAATAAATTATGTCCTACCTTGCAAAATTTACAAGTCTAAATGAATAAAGTGTGCAGCTTCCAGTTGAATCATTGGATAATGAGCAGGTGTGGGAATCTTAGCCTCTTATGTTGGACTGCTGAGATAATTTGGAAGAGGGCAACAGCTTCCTAGCTGTGAGCTGAGAACGGAGCACAAACTGCCTCCTCTGGTCTGTATTGTTTCTCTATTGTTCCTTTAAGAGGCTCCTTAAAATACAGCATTTATTCCCCATCCCTAGATATCCTTTAGGAGATGGAGGTATGCATCACCTTGAAATGCAGCATTGAAGGTATTCCCACAGTGTGCGGGGATCATCCATGCAGCAACTGAAGATAGGGCAGCATATTCCCAGCCAGGATGGGGTGTGATTTGAATGGAAATTTGAAGATAATGATCTTTCCATTTTCTTTTAATGGAAAACAACACCTGGAATAGAAAGTTGTTGGTTTGTGTTTGCTGATCTTTAAACTCTGTGCTCACTGTTAGTAATCTTGCCATTCCCAACACAGCAATGGAGGCTGCAGCTTGACCATCCTGGGGATGAGCTAGATCTATATGACCTCTGCAGGATATATCATAACCTTCTCCACTGTGTATTGGACTTTGTTGTTTAGATGAACTTTGTGTAATTTGCTTTAACTTAGAAGGATTCTAAACATAATTGAGGTTGTGGTTCGAGTCTTGTTCCTAATGGAAGTAACATTACAGCATCCATGATTTACATCATCTGAAAGTGATGATACATTTTCTGCATTTAGAGGGTCTGAAGGATAGTTGATGTTCAAAATGCTAAGTAGGTGAATCAAAGAATCATAACAGAATTACACCACAGAAGAGGGTTGAGTCTGTCAGTCCTAATTCCATGCATTCCTCTACGTTTGTGGTCTTCAACTATTGATCCAATTCCATTAAAATGTGTTTAACTCTGCCTCATTACCAACTGTTGTTAAAGCATTCTGTGTTCCAATAAGATGCAGTCTGAAAAATGATCTTTTAAGATTTGGGTTGTTGAATGATAGCCTAGTGACAAGGTATTATGGGGTTTGACTTTTGGTTAATTTTGTCAGATTTTCACCCATTCAGGCAGCCTTTTCGTGAATGAATTACTAAAATGTAAATATTTGTGTTTTGGCATCCTTCTGGTATTGATGAGAGATTTTTAAAAAATTCTTTAATGCACAAGTGGGGACCAGAAGGAAGAAACTAAGCAAACCGTTTAACATCATATATTTCCTTTAGAAATTAAAAAGCTTTCTACACCAAGCATTATCACAAAAATGATACCAGGAGGAAACTCTCTAAGGATGACCTCAAACCTCCCTGAAGAAATACAATATCCTCACCAATTGAAGGGAATCCCAAGGCTAAGACCACCCAAATTGAGTTGTGGCATTTTGAGAGGCCCTAACCTTTCAAGTGCTGGTGTGGATTGTGATAGTCAACAAAGGTGATATTGTGCACTGGGAGCAGATTGATAGTGGATCTTTTCCCTTCCAAATAAGGTCCATTTTTCATACACCCCCATTAATGTATCAATTCTAGCTTGAAGCTTGGCCTCTCATTGCATATGTTGTGATGTATAGTGTATAAAATACATCTTTAATGTCATTTACTTTGAAATTTGGATTTTCAACTAGTGGCATTTGCTTTTGGTTTGTGCATACAAAAGATTTTAATAATTACTTTGTCAGTACTCTGTGTTACAACACAGGGTAAACCCTTCTGCTAACTTAAACCCGACACACAGAGAGCTCACACACAAAGCTCACCTAGCGTCGTAATCTGTTAAATTTCAAGAGGCAAAGAACTATCTCAGATTTTACTAAAGAAACTAACAATTTTTTAAGTCCAAAAGGGAATATTCGAACCATTATTTTCAACTCCTTTCTCCGAAACCTATCTTTTACCTTCTACTCTACAATACTGGTCCAATAAATTCCCTCTTAAATTTACAGCAAATCACTTTCAAACCTAGTTATCATTTTCAGATGTCATACTTTCTCTGTAAGTTTCTCTAGTTCTGTTTTGGTCTTCTGCTGCACAAACTTCTTATGGACAGGTTCCTTTCAGAGAGCTATTCTGCTGGCAGTCTTTACTTGTAGGTGCTTTTTGCTGTTCTCCCCCAACTGTTCAAAATGTTCAGTTTTATACCCCAAAATGTCAGATAATTTCATTGGTTTGATGTCTTCCTACACAGTAAAATTAAACTTTGATTGGATTTTGGTCTTGGGGCATAATTCAAACTGATTGGCCAAATTTGAATTTGTTTTTGTACCATTGCAACACAACACCAGCTATTTGTGTTAACCAAATTTTTAATTTGTTCAGCACACTCTGTGCATCCTGATGAAGGGCTTTGGCCTGAAATGCTGGTACTCCTGCTCTTCAGATGCTGCCCAACCTGCTGTGCTTTTCCAGCACCACACTCTTGACTCTGATCTGCAGCATCTGCAGTCCTCACTTTCGCCATACGTGCCATAAAGTATGATCATACACTTCAGACAACACTCATGGAAAAGAAGCAGGAACTGAGCAAGAGCTGTGCCAGTAATAAAAATGGCAGTGGCCATCAGAGCTTCACCATTACAAACCAATCACGGGTCAGGTGAAGAAGAGGGTGGGACTCCCTAGCAACGGTTGGGCGAGGAATTTGAATATCGAGGCCTGTGAGTGGTCGGCTGCTGCACTCGACCTGTTTGGCGTGCTTTGTCCGATCCGAACGGGCTTTCGTCCATTACACGGTCACGGGAAGGGAACAATGTGGAATAATCTGGGTGAGATGGTGGCTGAGAGTTTGTCATTTGTGCCCTCACTTTTCTGTGCAGAAGGTGGCCGGGGAAAAGCCGCGGCTTGCAAGAATTGTTCTGCAGGGGGGGCTCTCGGAAGATGGAGGCTTGCCTGCAGCTGCTCATTCTCCAGCTCATGCGTTTTCAATCCCCACTCTATTCTGCGGCTTTAACGGATTGAAATAAACTGAAAGTGCATTTTGTGGAGGGGAGGAAGGAGGTTTATGAAGCCGGAGGGGAGCAAGTGTGTCAGGGTATACAGATGGGCAGGGAGAGTAGAATCGGGTATTGAGGCCTCACTATGTTTATAAATACTCTAGCTGTAATATTCATTCCTTAACTGACCTGTTCTTTTGTTAGGAAAAAGAAATGTAATTTTAGAAGTAATATGTTGTAAAATATATAATATTATGTAACTGAATGTGTGATCGGAATTTTTTTGCCTGTGGTATTTTCTGTCTCATGTCAGTGTGAGTAGTCCTTTGGGGAATGGACTTCTCATGAATGACCAAGGCACTGAAATGTTAACTTTTCTCGCTCCACTAGTGCTGCCAGATTGGCAACATCTTTAAGGTAGAAGGAGGAGGTCAAGAGTTTAAGGGAGGAAATTTTAACACTTAAGAATCAGTGGCTGAAAGGCTAGCCATCAGTGAGGGAGTAATTCAAATACTTAAAAGGCAAGAATTAGGTGAGTTCAGATATCTGAGGGTAGCAGAGATATTAGATGGTGTGAGGAGGCCAGGGAGTGTTTGGACCATCTGAGCAGAATGGGAAATACTATTTAAAATTGTTAAAATGTGGCACTGGAAAAAGTATATCAGGTCAGACAGCATCTGATGAGCAAGAGAGTTGACGTTTCTGACATACCCCTTCTTCGATGCCATGTGTTATCAAAATTTGGAGATGCCGGTGTTGGACTGGGGTGTACAAAGTTTAAAATCTCACAACACCAGGTTATAGTCCAACAGTTTTAATTGGAAACACTAGCTTTTGGAGCGCTGCTCCTTCATCAGGTGGTTGTGGTGGAGTGGTGCTCTGAAAGCTAGTGCTTCCAATTAAACCTGTTGCATTATAACCTGGTGTTATGTTATCAACTCTGACTCTCTAGCGTCTACAGTCATCACTTTTTCTGAAATACTCATTAGAAATAGATGAAAACTAGTTTATGAAGTTGTAAATGTATCTTTGGTTTGATGCTGGAACTGACCTCCAATACTATTTTCGAGGTTCTTTTAGTGGAGGGTATGGAGGATTTGGAGATACTGGTGCTGGAGGTGGGGGCTACTTGCAGTCACCTGGTGGGTTTGGCTCACCAGCTGGAGGCAGCCAAAGTGACAGAAAAACGGTAAGTACAGTATTTAAAAGGTAGAAAATGAGAGCAGGAGTAGACCATTTGACCTGCTGAGTACTGTCTATCATTCAATGATCATGACTAAACCCTTAGTCCAGTATTCTTACTTTTTTTGTATACTCCTTGACACCTTTTAGCCTCTAGAAATCTATTTATTTCTTAAATACTTCCAGTGACCAAATCTTCACAGCTTTCTGAGAGAACTTTGCAGGGCACTGCCATCTGGGTGAAGAAATGTCTCCTGATATCAGTTGGAAATGGTCACCCTGTATCCTGAGACTGTAATATCCTGTCCCGAAACCCCCATATAGGGAACCAACATCTCTGCATTCAGTCTGTCTGGACCAGTCAGAATTTTGTTTCCAGGATTGAGGACTTGAGCTATAGGGAGAGGCTGAATAGACTGCGACTGTTTTCTCTGGATGTTGGAAGCTGAAGGGTAATATTATAGAGATTTATAATATCATCAGGGGCATGGGTTGGGGAAATAGACAAGACCTTTTCCCTGGGGTGGGGGAGTCCAGGTCTAGAGGGCATCGGTTTCAGGGGAGGGGGGAAATTTAAAAAGGACCTAAGGGGCAACGTTTTCACACAGTGGGTAGTGTGTCTATGGAATGAGCTTCCAGAGGAAGTGGTGGAGGTTGGTACAGTAATAACATTTAAAAGGCATCTGGATGGATCTATGAATAGGAAGGGTTTAGAGGGGTATGGGCCAAGTGCTGGCAAATGGGACTTGATTAAGTTAGGATATCTGGTAAGCATGGATGAGTTGGACCGAAGGGACTGTGTCTGTGCTGTATATCTTTGATTCTACAAACTCCTGCTCCTTTCCCTGTCCCCTGCCTCTTTTTATTTTAAAACTCCAATGAATCCGTTGACTGAATCACTTCTCACATGACGTTCTCAAAAGTTATCTGAAAATCAAATCCACCTCATCCACTGCATCTCTCTCCTTTATTAGGTACCTGTTTTGACTTTGTGTAATCTTGTTGGTATTTTTCATTCTTCATTCTTTATGATGGATGCCAGCATTTTCCCTACTACTGATAGGCTAACCTGTCTGTTATTCCTGGTTTTGTCCTTCCTCCTTTTTAAAATAATGAAGCTTCATCTGCCACTCTTCAGTCTGTTAGGACTGTTCCAGAATCTATTGAATTTTGGAAGACCTGCTATTTCCAAGGCCACCTCATTTGGTACCCTGGGATGTACATTATCAGGCCCTCTGATATCAATTTTGAATTCAACTAATTCCGAATTTTTTTATGCCAATAGTAGTTTCTTACAATTCTTCCTCCCCACTAGCCCTAACCTCTCTGGAAAGTTTTTTTTTGTCTTCTGTTAAGATCCAACCAACATAATGCTGTTATTGCTTTGCCATTTTCTTTCTTTATTCTGTCTATATGGTGCCTGTGTATCTTTTTGGAAGAACCTACTTTATAAAAGCATAGTCTGCTTTTATGTTAGTTGAACATTTACTCTTGTGCTCTGTTTGTCCCCACTTGATTAACCTCTTGACTTTCCTTTGCTGAATTCTAGCCTGCTCTCAGTCCTCTGGCTTGCTACTTTCTCAAACAACTTTTTATGACTCTTGTTTGGATCTAATGCTATCTTTAATTTATTTTGTTGGTCGTGGTTGGCCTGATTTTCCTGTTATATTCTTTTACACTAAAGGATTGTCATAACTTACGCATTTTTTCCTTGCATATAAGCAATTGCCTATTACTATCACGCCTTTTTACTCAAAACTACTCAATCTATTGTAGCCAATTCACCCCTCATACCTTTGTAGTTTCCCTTGTTTCTATTCAGAACCTGAGTTTCAGATTGGACTAATTCATTTTCTGTGCCACTTAGCACTATAGTTCTGCTTGTGGGGCAATATAAAATTGGGTGTCAAGAGCATATCCTTTTACCCAGAACATAAAAATTGGTATTGGTCTTGTTTAAACTACCAATGGTAAATTTGCAGAAAAATGCTAGAAATTTATAGTATACTTTTACGCTTTGAAATTTAAAACTTTGATTCAAATTATTTAAATGGAAAAAAATTCTGAAAGCTAAACAGGGTGACATCAGCATTATTGTCACAGTTTTAAGTTTCGTTTATGGGGTTTGCAGAAGTCAATCAGTAAAAATGTTAATTTATTTTGCACCATTTGGCTACTCTGACCAGTTGCAATATCAGAGTTATAATGCCCTCAAAGTACACCTTATTCTGTAATACAACTCAGCAATCAAAATGTTCACTAATCATGATTAAGTAGGAGAAAGTGAGGACTGCAGATGTTAGAGATCAGAATCGAAAATCCTGATGAAGAGCTTGTGCTCGAAATGTCAGTTGTCCTCTGATGCTGCCTAACAAGCTGTGCTTTTCCAGTATCACACTTTTCAACTCTAAACATGATTAAGTGGCAAATGAATGCAATTTGGACAAGATATGGCCACATTCCTGTTTCCATTTTGAGTTGCCATTTATTGCAAAGCCCTTTAATATCATAATTAAAAGCTTAGAACCACCTTCTGTTCAATCCAACATTGTAATAAAAGATGAAACAGTAATTAAAATGCAGTTTAATATCTTAAAATATTAGAGTAATTACTTCATGGGTAGAGACATAGTCTGTAAATTTTATACTTTTATGATTGAACCAGCTCTCTGTTTCTGTAAACATATTTGAGATCTGCTGAAGTAACATTGTTGTTCATTCTTCTATCAGAGGTCACGGGCCCAGAAAATAGTTCCTTGTATAGTGTCACAGCTAATGTCTGCTATTCAAACAGAAGAGATTTTCAGGACTGGAGAGGTGGAATTATCTCAGGTGTGTGCAAAGTTTCTAACTAATGAATATTCCAAATTCAGCAATATGATTTCAGTTTTATCAGTGAACACCATTTATTTTCATGACTTAATTTAAGGGATACAAATCCAAATATCTATTTTAGATGATATATTAAGGGCATAAAGATTTTTAAAATCATGATACAGTCTCACTTTCCTGCTTCTCTTTTAAAGGGTTTGATTATGGGGGAGTTGGAGGGGGAGGTGTGATAAGCAGTCATTAACTGAATGTGAATTAGTTTTATTTTTACTTCAATGAGAATATAACATTATAATGTGTAATTGCCAAATTTGGATTACTTTTTACTTGCTAATCATTTTGAAAGACTGTATTCATGATTCTGTTTTCTTGAGGTTTAATCTGGTAAATATTTCTAGTGTAGAACTTGTTGCTGAAAAATGACACTTTGTCAAAACTTTTCATCTTGCAAATTGTCCTGAAATGTGCAAGAGAAAGCACTTGTACTGTATTGAGAACAGGGATCATTTATGGGATGTGGGTACTGCTGGTTGGCCAGCATTTATTGCCTGTTCCAAGTTGCCCTTGAGAAGGTGGTGATGAGCTGCCATTTTTGAATTGCATCTGTCCCTATGCTGAAGGTAGACACAGTGCCCTCAAGGAGGCAATTCCAGGAATTTTATACAGCAACATTGTAGGAATAGTGATATATTTCTAATTCAGGGTGGAGAGTGGCTTGGAGAGGAACTTGCAGGTAATGGCATTCTCAAGTATCTGCTGCCTTTCCTCTTTTAGATAGAAGTGGTCATGGGTTTGGAAGTTGCTGTCTAAGAATCTCATATGAATTTTTGCAGTGCATCTTGTAGATAGTACACATTGCTTCTTTAGAGCATCGGTGGTGGACAGAGTGGATGTTTGGCAAATCAATCAGGCTGTTTGTCCTGGATGGTGTTACGCTTCTGAAGTAGTGTTGGAGCTGCACGCATTCAGGCAAGGGGTGGCACAGTAGCTCAGTGGTTAGCACTGCTACCTCATAGCACTAGGGACCCAGGTTCGATTCTTGCCTCGGCCGACTGTCTGTGTAGAGTTTGTATATTCTCCCTATGCCTGTGCGGGTTTCCTCCGGGTGCTCTGGTTTCCTCCCACAGTCCAAAGATGTGTAGGTCAGGTGAATTGGCAGTGCTAAGTTGCCCATAGTGTTAGGTGCATTAGTCAGAGAGAAATGGATCTGGGTTGGTTACTCTTCAGAGGGTCGGTGTGGAGTTGTTGGGCCGAAGGGCCTGTTTCCACACTGTAGGGAATCTAATCTAATCAGAAAGTGGGAAGCATTTTATCACATTCTTGACTTGGGCAATTGTAGACAAAGGGCAGACTTGAGGAGTCAAGAGGAGAGTTACATGTGACCGTATTCTGAGCCTCTAATCTGCTCTTGTTGCCATTGTGTCTATGTGATGAGTTTAGTTGAGTTTCTGGTCAATGGTAACCCCAGGGATGTTTATAGTTTGATTTGGAGAGGTGGCGGGTGTAGGGAGTGTGGAAATCAATGATGGTAATCCCATTGAGTGTCTCTTGTTGGAGATGGTAATTGTCTGGCATTTCTGTGGCACGAAAATTACTTACAGTTGTCAGCCCAAGCCTAGATATTGTCCAGATCTTGTTGCATTTGAATGTAGACTTGTAAGTATCTGAGGAGTTGTAAATGGCACTGAACATTGTGTGATCATTGGTGAATGACACCCCTTCTGACCTTGTTAAATGGAGGGAAGGTCATTGATGAAGCAGCTGAAGATGTTTGGGCCTAGGACACTACCCTGAGGAACTCCTACAGAGATGTCCTTGACCTGGGATGACTAACTTCCAACAACCACAACCATCATTGATTGCTGAGCAAATAGATTGTGTTTGGAAGAGGTGTTACTGTGGAGAATGCACCACTTAGATAATAACTTGGCAGTTGAGTCTGGGTGCGGTAGTGGTCTTGAGCAGAGGTGATCACGGTTGAGGTGCTATAAAATTCACAATCAATAAACCGTAATTAGTTGCTCCTGCATTGTCAGTAAAATGAATAGAACGTTCCTTGAAGTAAAATAGCTAGCAAGCTGGCCAGAAGGAAACAGAATAGGAAAGGCACTTTTGCTTTGAAAGCTGTCGATGAAGTACCATCAAAGATTTCTATCAACCTGCAAAAGCCAAGAATCCTGACTTGTGTCTTTTCTGTTGTTTTGATTGTGGAGTGAAATGGGATAGTTGAAGGATTGCATTCATTGTAAGTGCTGTTTATAGAACATTGAACATTACAGCGCAGTACAGGCCTTTTGGCCCTCGATATTGCACCTACCAGTGAAACCAATCTGAAGCCCACCTAACCTACACTATTCCATTTTCATCCATATGTCTAACCAATGGCCATTTAAATGCCCTTAAAGTTGGTGAGTCTATACTGTTATTGGCAGGCTGTTCTACACCCCTACTATTCTCTGAGTAAAGAAACTACCTCTGACATTTGTCCTATGTCTATCACCCCTCAATTTAAAGCTATGTCCCCTCGTGGTAGCCATTACCATCTGAGGAAAAAGGCTCTCACTGTCCATCCTATCTAACCCTCTGATTATCTGATATGTCTCAATTAAGTCGCCTGTGAATCTTCTTCTCTCTAATGAAAACAGCCTCAAGTCCCTCAGCCTTTCCTTGTAAGATCTTCCCTCCAGGCAACTTCCTAGTTATAACTCTTTCTTATCTAGCATACATAGCATCTGCTTGGCAGACTCAGTTACTAGCATTTTAACTTTGAATTCCATCTAAGCTTCTCTGCCCTCTGAAATATTTATCAGGATCCCACCCTTTGGCCAATCTAGGTTATATAGCTGTTTGTTGAGGCAGTAGTTGTGTAGTTTAGCAAATGAGCTGAAGTGAAGCAAAAGGAGATTAACTGGCATGGACTAGTGACCAATTATCAACAAAAGCCATCTGCGTGCGAACAATTGTGATCGATTCCTAGGTACCTGTACAGCTTGGTCCTGTAAGCAAACTAGTCAGGAGCCATCAGACCAGTGCAAGTTCAGGGGCTATTTTCTCTGCAAAAAACAAAACAATTTTTAATCCTAAATAAAACCTGTTTATTTTTCCTTCAGTGGCTATAAGCTGTGACTTTTGAACCACAGAGATTGATCCACATATGTTTTGGGCCGGCTGATTTCATTTAATAAATAATAAATACATTTGTTTGCTTGGCTAAATTGGACCTTTTTAAAACTTGAAATCATTTTAGTCTGGGAGGAGGAGTTGCTACCTTAGTGGATGGTTTTCTAAATTAATCTTGCAACCAAAGAAGGGGGCAGGTGAATAATGTAGGGGGTGGGCTCATCTCTGCACTCGAGAGCTTAATAATTTGGGATATCTGTCTGGAACTGTAGAACACACAACAGTACAGGCCCTTCGGCCCTCAATGTTGTGCTGGTCTTCTATCCTTCTGTAAGGGCTAGGGGGAAGGGAGCTGAGAATGCCATAGGTAGATGAAGATGGGTGGGAAGGTGATAGGTCAGAGAGGAGGGTGGAGCTGATAGATGGGAAAGACGATGGACAGGTCAAGAGGGCGGTGCTGAGTTGGAGGCTTTGGACTGGGATAAGGTAGGATGAAGGAAAAATGAGGAAACTGGTGAAATCCACATTAATCCCATTTGGTTGCAGGGTCTCAAGGTGGAAGATGAGGCTTTCTTCTTCCAGGCCTTGTGTGATAAGGGTTTGGTGATGGAGGAGGCCCAGGATCTGCCTGTCCTTTGGGGAGTGGGAGGGGGAATTGAAGTGTTCAGCCACGGAGCAATGGAGTTGGTTGGTGCGTGTGTCTGGGAGATGTTCTTTGAAATGATCTGCAAGTTGAATTCCTGTCTCCTCGATGTAGATACGGCAGATAACATTAGAGTCATAGAGTCATAGAGATATACAGCATGGAAACAGACCCTTTGGTCCAATCAGTCCATGCCGACCAGATATCCCAATCCAGTCTAGTCCCACCTGCCAGCACCCGGCCCATATCCCTCCAAACCCCTCTCATTCATATACTCACCCAAATGCCTTTTAAATGTTGCAATTATTCCAGCTTTCACCACTTCATCTGGCAGCTCAGTCCATACATGTGTCACTCAATGTTGGTATGGAAGGATTCTTTGGGGCCTTGGATGGAGGTGAGGGGGTGGTATGAGCGCAGGTTTTGCAGCCCCTGCAGTGGCAGGGGAAGGTGCTGAGAGTGGGGTGAGGGCTGGTGGGGGGCATGGATCTGACAGAGTGAATGGTTTCTCTGAAATCCTGATAGGGGTAGGGAGAGAAATATATCCCTAATGGTGGGGTCTTTGTAGGTGGCAGAAGTGGCGGAGGATGATGTGATGTATACTGAGGTTGGTGGGTTGAAAATGAGAACCGGGGGGTTCGGTCCTTGTTGTGTTGGCAGGGGTGGGGTTCAAGGGCACAGGTGCGGGAAGTGGAGGAGATGCACTGAAGGGCATTGTCGACCACTTGGGAGGGGAAATTGCGGTCTTCGAAGAAGGAGGCTATTTGGGATTTTCTATGGTGGAATTGGTCATCCTGGGAATACATGAGTTGGAGGAATTGGGAATAAGGCATTTTTACAGAAGGTGCGAAGGGAGGAGGTGTAGTCCAGGTAGCTGTGGGAGTCTGTGGGTTTTTAGTACATGTACGTGGTCAGTTGGTTGCCAGAGATGGAGTGGTCCAGGAAGTGGAGGAAGGTGTCCAAGATGATCCAGGTGAATTTGAGATCTGGGTGAAAGTGAAGTTGATAAACTGTTCAACCTCCTCATGGGAGCACAAGGTAGTACCGATACAGTCATCGATGTAACAGAGGATATGGTGGGGGATGATGCCTTTGTAGCTGCGGATTATTCCATGTACCCGACAAAGAGGCAGGTATAGGTGGGCCCCATGCGGGTTTGGAGGAAGTGGGAGGATTAGAAGGAGAAGTTGTTAAGGATGAGGACCAGTTCGACCAGGTGGATGAGGGTGTCAGTGGAAGGGTACTGGTTGGGATGGCGTGAGAGGAAGAAATGGAGGGCTTGGAGGCCTTTGACATGGCAGGTCCCAGTATTATCTCTGTTCCCTTTCTTGAACTAGGGAATGACATTTGCCACCCTCCAATCACCTGGCACTACTCCAATGGACAGTGAGGATGCAAAGATCATTGCCAAAGGGCAGCAATCTCTTCCCTTGATTCCTGTAGTAACCTTGGGTATATCCTGTCTGGCCCAGGAGACTTGTCTAAACTTATGTTTTCAAACTTTTCAGTGCAACCTCCTTCTTAACATCAACCTGTTCATGCATATCAGCCTGTTTCATGCTGTCTTCAGAAACGTCAAGGTCTGTCTCAGTAGTGAGTATTGAAGTAAACTATTCATTAAGGACCTCCACTATCTCCTCTGACTCCAGGCACAAGTTCCCTCTACTTTCCCTGATCAGACCTCCCCTCACTCAAGCCATCCTCTTGTTCCTTGCAAGTGTAGAATGCCTGAGGGTTTTCCTTAATCCTATCCGCTACAGATTTTTCATGCCTCTTTCTAGCTCTCCAAAATCTATTCTTGAGTTCCTCTCTGTACACCTTGTAACCCTCTAGAGACCTGCCTGATCCTTGCCTCCTCAATCTTCAGTAAGCTTTCTTCTTCCTCTTCATCAATGTTCCACATCCCTTGTCACCCATGGTTCCTTCAACCTATCATCCCTTCCATGTCTCGGGAAGTAGGACAAATCTATCGAGCACTATCAGTAGGTGCTCCCTAAACAATCTCCACATTTTTTTTAGATTCCCTACAGTCCTTTTGGCCCAACAAGTCCACACCGACCCTCTGAAGAGTTATGTCCCTACATTTATCCCGACTAATGCACCTAACACTATGGGCAGTTTAGCATGGCCAATTCACCTGACCTGCACATATTTTGGAATGTTGGAGGAAACCCACGCAAACACGGGGAGCATGTGCAAATACCACACAGACAGTCACCCAAGGCGGGAATCAAAACCAGGTCGCTGACGCTGTGAGGCAGCAGTGCTAACCACTGAGCCACCATGTTGCCTTTTTTTCCTTTGTGTACTGGAGTACAAAAATCAACAAGAAAAACATTTGTTGTGCATTTGCCTGAGACCATCTGTTTCAATTTAGGCATCCCATTCCTGCCTAATAGCAGCGTACTTCCTCCTCCCCCAATTAATACTTTCCTTACTATCTGCTCTATCCCCCTCTCCACGACTATAAGAATTGTGATCATCATTACCAAAATGCTCTCCCACAGATAGATCTGACACCTGATCTCGTTTGTTGCCAAGCACCAAATCCAATATGGCCTCCCCTGTAGTCAGCCTATCTACATATTGGATCAGGAACCCTTCCTGGATGCACCTGACAAAAACTGCTCCATCCAAACTATTTGAACTAAGGAGGATCCAATCAATTTTAGGGAAGTTGAAATCACCCATGGCAACAACCCTATTACTTCTGACCTTTCCAGAGTCTGTCTCCTAATCTGCTTCTCTGTCTCTCTTTTGCTATTGGGGGATCTGTAGAAAACTCCAAATGAAGTGACTGTTCGTTTCCTGTTTCTGATTTCCACCCATATGGGCTGTGTAAACAAACCCTCCTTGACAACCTCCCTTTCTGCAGCTGTGATACCATCCCTCATGAGCAATGCCACTCCCCCACCTCTTTACCCAAGTCCCCCATTCCTTTTAAAAAATCTGAACCTTGGAACATCCATAACCATTCCTGCCCCTGTGATATCCATGTCTCTGTAATGGCCACAACATCACAGTTTCAAGTACTGATCTATACTCTTTAAGTTCATCACCCTTATTCCTGATACTACTTGTGTTAAAACAGACATACTTCAACCCATTACACTGACTGCATCTTTGCCATATCAACTGTCTATCCTTCCTCTCTCACTGTCTGCAAGTTGTATCTGGCTGTTCACTTGCTACTCCATCCTCAGATCTGTAGCTCCAGTTCCTACCCCCCTGCTAAACTAGTTTAAACCTCACAGTATACTTATTGTATGCTGGAATGATCACAAGGGATCCCTGCACTGTCTGCCTATTCCCTTTCCCTTTCCTGACAGTTACCCAGCTACCTTTATCCTTAACTTGGGTGTGATGGCCTCCCTATAACTTCTGTCTATCAACCCTGCTCCCCCCAGCCTTCAAACTGATCCAAAGTTTATCCAGCTCCAGTTCCCTAATGCAGTCTGTGAGGAGCTGGACTTGAGTGCGCTTCTCGCAGGTGAAGTCAGCAGGGACACCATTGGTGACCCTTATCTCCCTCATCCTGCTAGAGGAGCATGCACTTGCCCTAGCCTCCATCCCCTATGCTCTAAATTGCCAAGAGAGATTGAATAAGTAAGAAAAAATACTTACCTTACTAACACTCCAGATGAACCTTCATTATGAGAGTCTATGCCCTCTGATCCTAGACCCTCCCATGAGGGGAAGTATTCTTTCAGCATTTCCCTTATCTAATGCCTTAAGAATTCTGTATGTTTCAATGAAATTACCTCTCATTGTTCTGAATTCCAATGAGTAGATCTCCATCTGTTTAACCTTTTGCTCATAAGACAATCCGTCCATACCAGGGATCCTAAGAACATAAAAACGAGGAGCAGGAGTTGGCAGTCCAGCCCTTTGAGCCTGCTCCTCCATTCAATAAGATCATGGCTGATCTTTTCATGGAGAAAGTGAGGACAGCAGATGCTAGAGATCAGAGCTGAAAATGTGTTGCTGGAAAAGATCTTTTCATGGACTCAGATCCACTTGTCTGCACTCTCACCATGTCCCTTAATTCCTTTACTGTTCAAAAAAAGTCTACCTAAGCTGTAAAAACATTTATGAAGTACTTCACAGGGCAAGGAACTCCATCGATCAACAATCCTCTGGGAGAAGAAGTTCATTCTCAATTCAATCCTAAATCTGCTCCCTCTCTTCTTGATGTTCTGCTGTCTTGTCCTAGCTTCACCTGCCAGTGGAATGTACTACAGTGATGCTTGAAAAGTACAGCAGGTCAGACAGCATCCGCGGAGCTGGAAAATTGACGTTTCGGGCAAAACTTCGTCATCAGATCAGGCTTCATTCCTGCTCCTTGGATGCTGCCTGACCTGCTGTGCTTTTCCAGCACCACTCTAATCTTGACTCTAATCTCCAGCATCTCCAGTACCCACTTCTGCCTAGTGGGAACATATTCTCTACTTCTATCTTATTGATTCCCTTCATACTTTTATATAAATCTTTTACTGAATTCCAATGAATTTAATCCCAGTCTACTCAGTCTCTCAAGTCAACCCTCTCAACTCCGGAATCAATCCAGTGAACCTCTTCTGCACCCCCTCCAGTGCTAGTACATCTTTTCTCAAGTAAGGAGACCAAAAATGCGCACAGTACTCCAGGAGTGGCCTCACCAGCACCTTGTTCAACTACAACATAACCTCTCTGCTTTTAAACTCAATCCCTTCAGCAATGAAGGACAAAATTCCATTTGCCTTCTGTTGGGACAGGACTTCTGTCCCCGTGTTCGTTTGGAGGAGAGAGACACCGGGTCTGATTAAAAGTATAAACAGGTTTAATGAGAGAGAATCGTACACAGTACAGTGAGGTGTCTAGCTCACTGGAGAAGGCGCGTTCTGACTATATTTTTAATTTATCTATCCTTTTATTCTCTCACATTCCAGAGTTACATCCTTATTTGGTAAAATGCAGAATTTTAGTATGTCATTGGTTCTCACCTGATAACATTCTATTACCTCAGTTTGAGCTACGTGCATTTAGACACGGCTCCAATGTCCTGTTATCTCTCACCCTCCCTGGGGCCTCTTCAGGCTATGCCATCAGCTTTTCAGTCTGTTCTTAGTGTAACATAATGGCTTACTGTTGTCTAGTGAAGCTAACAAGTTCCAGACTTGCTAATACTACCTTACGTGAGCACTACCTAACAATAAAGTTTCTTACACTGCCTAACCTTAATAATGGATCCCAACACTCCCTCCCTTGGCCTCGAAAGAGGCCACACAAAATACAGCAGTTCGCGCGCAGCAGTCAGGACCCGGATGGTCGGTGAGCGCCCCTCCGTCGCTCCTTTGCAAGACCGACCAATTAGCTTAACCCGGCTTGTCTGACTCTAGGGAGACATAGTTATAGGGGATAGGAGTCCCTAAGCAGCATACAACTTGTGGGCGGCACGGTGGCACAGTGGTTAGCACTGCTGCCTCACAGCACCTGAGACCCGGGTTCAATTCCCGACTCAGGTGACTGACTGTGTGGAGTTTGCACGTTCTCCCCGTGTCTGCGTGGGTTTCCTCCGGGTGCTCCGGTTTCCTCCCACAGTCCAAAGATGTGCGGGTCAGGTGAATTGGCCATGCTAAATTGCCCGTAGTGTTAGGTAAGGGGTAAAATGTAGGGGTATGGGTGGGTTTCGCTTCGGCGGGTCGGTGTGGACTTGTTGGGCCGAAGGGCCTGTTTCCACACTGTAAGTCTAATCTAAAAAAAACTTCACAAAGCAATCCGCGTCGCAAAAAATCCCTATTCTAGGCGCCTCTCCAGTTCGCATACAATCGTTAAGGCACGAGAAGCAGTGAAATAATACATAACAGACATAAGCACTCAAAAGTCGTAACATGGGGGTGGGAGGTCCCCCTCCATCTCAAATTCGGCCATGCCAACTGTCGCACAGGGAGCGCCTGCGCACTCCTGCTGTACAGCTTGATAAGGTGGGGCGAAGAAAGGTGGTCATCCTTGCCTGTAAGGGCTCGGTCGATAGTTCGAGTTACAAGGGTCCTGCACGGAGAGTCGTACCGCAAAGCACAGACCCAGCCCTATGAGAAGATGACCAGTCCGCCTTGGTTCAGACATCATCACCACCACTCTCCTTCTCCCCTCCGGGAGCGCCCTCCGCCAGTGATTGTCCTTTGGAGATCTGGAACAGTGTGAAAAGTGGTGCCAGTTATTGTCCCCCTCCCTGTCCACCCTCAGGGTGTTGTTAGCCACTTCGGTGACTCGGAATGGCCCTTGCCACCTCTGCTCACTCCAGGACGTCCTGCCTGGGTGTCGGAGGTAAACTTCCTCCCCCACCGAGAGCGGTGCCGTCGAACCAATCTCCTTTTCCCGAGCATCGATCACCTGTTGCCTGACTAGCCTAACCATCTCGTGTAAGACCTGCATGTACTGGGTCATGCCCTGGTTCATGAAGTCCCAGGTGTCCTCCCACCGGGGTGATAAGCGAGGTCCGGGCATGGGTCTACCAGTCAGAATCTCATGAGGGGAAAGGAAGGTGTTTCCGCACTTCTCCTGGCGCATGGACATAAGAGCCAGGGGCAGTGCTTGTACCCAAGTCATGGAGGTCCCCGCCAGGACCTTCGCTATCTTGTCCTTCAGGGTCCTATTCGCCCGCTCAACTAAGCCCTGGCTTTCCGGATGGTATACACTGCCAAACCTATGGCTTATTCCCAGCGCCGCCTCCACACGGGCTAGGTGTTCGTTCTTAAAGTGGATGCCATTATCGGTACAAACGAGTCTGGGCACCCCATGTCTGGGGATCAACTCATTTCGCAGCCAGTTGGCCACTACCTCCCCATCCTCCTTCTTTGTTGGCGTCGCCTCCACCCACCGGGAAAAACGGTCCACAATCACCAGGAGGAACCTGTAGTGGTCTGGCGTGCGCCACTTGGCCCCCATGTCAGTGAAGTCCATGCAGATTTCCTGCCACGGGCCGAGGGGCGTTGGGAAAGTAAGTAGTGGGTGAGGAAGAACTTTGCGAGCGTTATGCTCATTGCAAATCTTACACTTTGCTCTCAGATTTTCCAATTGTTCCCGTAGCTTGGGAGCCCACCAATGAGCCCGCACTGCCAGGAGGACCTTAGTCAGTGCCACATGCGTCGGCCCATGGAGTTCAGCAAATAGTGTAGGGAGCAGGGACCGGGGCGCCACTACCTCTCCGCCTGCCGATCTCCATAGTCGATGCTGCGACGTCCCCACACAAATCGTCTGGGCCACCGCCCCCTTGCTCTCCCACTCACCTTTCTCGGCTGCACTTGCGCGGTCTTGTAACTCAATAAGGTGCATAATGGCATCCTCCCGGCTGACCGGGTTGCCCACATCACGTTCATTCCCATGTGGTGTCCCCTGTCCATCGTTATCCCTTCTTCCGTGGCCCCTCT
The DNA here is from genome assembly GCF_020745735.1 of Hemiscyllium ocellatum. NCBI lineage: Eukaryota > Metazoa > Chordata > Chondrichthyes > Orectolobiformes > Hemiscylliidae > Hemiscyllium > Hemiscyllium ocellatum. The sequence continues at coordinate 44,694,300 of NC_083430.1, forward strand.
AACACTGTCTCCCTGTGTGCGCCTCCCTTCAAAATCCTGAGCCACCAATCTTGTTTCAGTATCAAATGTCCTTCCACAATAATGGCATCCTGCCTGTGGAGACCCTGTCGCTCAAACTCTCTATCAAATGCTCCTCCTTGTCTCTCCCTATCCCCTTTCTTCTCTGGCCTACATGCTATCACTCGCTGCTCCGGTTGCTCACTTTTGGTTGCATTCTTCTCCTAATTACCTCATCAACCGCAGCTACCATCATTTACGCGTACTGCTCCAGTCACTCATCCTTTCTCTCTTTACAAACACTTTCTGTGCCCTTCCTAACAATTCATTTAATGGTTTTAACCCACTTCACCCTTCTATCTTCCGTATCTTTCCCTATCCAGCATCCCCATATAAGTCTCCTTTCTCCCGCAGTAAATAGTAACATTCAAAATAGACATCAACTCAGCCCACAAATACAGACTGGGCCTCAAAAATAAATTAATTTGTTTTGACAATCCTATCGGATTCTCAGCCAGGACCGTCATTTCCTTTTAAATGTTCCGACCTCCCCACTGGTGAGGGGGTCACACACAAACCCAATCTCCTTGTCCCCTATCAACACTTCCCGAAGGGGACAAGTCGTTATGTTCTTCCCTGTTTCTTTCTTTTAAGAAATTTTCCAATGTTCCTATCTTCCTATATGCTCAAGCACCAATTTATCAATTCATGCTTGACTAACTTTAAGGCCTGTTCCTAACTTGTAAACATATTTATATATTTACGTCCATTTATTCAGTGTTTAATATTTAAAATGTAAAATGCATACAGTTCCCAATTTTGAAATCCACTGTAATCGTCCAGATTTAGTACCCTAATTTAGATCCAAAATTAGTTTTCTTATGTACTCCTGACCAATCATTTCTCAATTACAATACTTTAGGTCGTAAAAATAATCAGAGCTGTCTTACAACAATTTGTCAATTCAAGTTAAGAACTTCTAACGCATGCACAATGGTCGAATCCAAGGTCACAGATAATAACCATGGAAGTTTTCGTTTTTACAACTACCCACTGTCGAACGAAACTTCGACTGTCCTTCATATATTGCTTTTATGTAAAAATAAAAGAGGTTAGTAAGAAAAGTAGTTAGGGAGTCATGACTCATAAAAGAACAGAAGTTATTAGCCTTAAAAAATCATGTTAAGTTCACATAAAAGAAATCACTTTAAACAGCAGTCCCGGAACTCAAGCTCTAGGAACAAAAACAAGAATTCAATCACCAAACAAACAGATGCATCTAAATCATGTTAAACAACCATAACAATCACATCCAAAACAGTCCCGGGACTTACGCCCTAGGTGACAAGACTTAAACATTCAATCACTATCAAACAGATGAATTCAAGCCAGAGCACAAAGTGTTAAACTGTGTGTTAGCAGAGAAGCTTTCAGCCAGTCTCTCTCTTTTACACAGACATACCGCTGACGCACGCAGCAATAGCTTTCTCTCTCTCTTTGGGCAACAATACAGACTTTTTTACAGACTCACACACAGATTTCCACACACAGAAACTCTCTTTCTCACACAGACTTTTACAAACACAGAAATACTTATACCCACACAGATTTTTACACACCCAGAGACTCTATCTTTCTCATAAACAGACTCCCTCTCACACACACACAGTCGCTCTGTCCGTAACTCTGTGTCTGTCTCTGTCCCCTGTCCTCTGTCTTTGTCTCTCTCTCCTTGCCCAATGCCCCCCTACTCTAGGAATTCAACTTATGTGCGTCGGGGTTCGTGAGCCCCTATTAAATACTTCCATTATATTGCGGGACGGGACGGCTACTGAAATACGGTCCAGAAATCGGGTTCTCAAATTCTTGTAATTCGACTCCTGACAAAGCCTGTTCCAGTCAACACTGTCCTCTGGTCAGGGGAAGTATACACTTTACCCCAAATTCGTCAGCGCGGGGTGAAGCATACACTTTACCCAAATTCGTCAGCGCGGGGGGAAGTATACGCTTTACCCAAATTTGTCAGCGCGGGGGGAAGTATACGCTTTACCCAAATTCGTCAGCGCGGGGGGAAGCATACACTTTACCCAAATTCGTCAGCACAAGGGGAAGCATACGCTTTACCCCAACACAGTCCAAAGCGCAGGGGAAGTATCCGCTTTACCCCAAAACTATCTCTTCACCAAAACTTCGCAGCGCTGCATCCAAAAATGACTCACCACTCTTGATCACCGGTTCACTCTACTTACTCATCTCTAGGACTTTCAATCCTTGACCCAGAGACTTTCGTTACTATAAAACAAAACGGTTCGATTCTCTCTCGGGCTGACAAGCCCAGAATTTCGGTTGGCAAAGAGTTGTGAGACGCCAAACAAAATAAGAATTTAGTGTATTCAAACCCCCTACTGGAGATCTTTTGTATAAAGGGCGTCTCCGAGCCCGATTAGGAGTGGCCGGCCGTCCGGCGAGCTCTCAATCCCTGCCAACAGGCGTGTCTCTACTCCCTCCCGCGACGGGGTCACCATCTCTGTTGGGACAGGACTTCTGTCCCCGTGTTCGTTTGGAGGAGAGAGACACCGGGTCTGATTAAAAGTATAAACAGGTTTAATGAGAGAGAATCGTACACAGTACAGTGAGGTGTCTAGCTCACTGGAGAAGGCGCGTTCTGACTATATTTTTAATTTATCTATCCTTTTATTCTCTCACATTCCAGAGTTACATCCTTATTTGGTAAAATGCAGAATTTTAGTATGTCATTGGTTCTCACCTGATAACATTCTATTACCTCAGTTTGAGCTACGTGCATTTAGACACGGCTCCAATGTCCTGTTATCTCTCACCCTCCCTGGGGCCTCTTCAGGCTATGCCATCAGCTTTTCAGTCTGTTCTTAGTGTAACATAATGGCTTACTGTTGTCTAGTGAAGCTAACAAGTTCCAGACTTGCTAATACTACCTTACGTGAGCACTACCTAACAATAAAGTTTCTTACACTGCCTAACCTTAATAATGGATCCCAACACTTCCTAAGAACTTGTACCTGCAGACCAATCTTCAGTGTATCATCCTAGCGAGCCTTCTCTGAACTGCCTTCAGTGAAATGACATCATGTCAGGTATGGAAGGTTTGTTATAAGGAAAGGCTGGGACATCTTTCACTGGAGGGTAGGAGATTGAAAGGTGACCTGATAGAAGTTTATAAAATAATAAAAGATATAGATAGAGTTGTTGGTCGTTGGCTTTTCTCTAAAATCGGGAATTACATTTTTAACTTGAGAGCAGTGCGACAATGCTGTCACTTTTTAAAAAGGTTATTTTATCCTTGGGTTTTTTCCTCTCCCGAGAGAGGTCATAAAGGTAGAGCTGCCAAAGAGGCTAGTTTTAACAATGGAAGGGATGTGGCCAGTTCTCCCAGTTAAGATTTTTCTAGTTTGCTTTGGCTGTAACAGTCACAATATGTGAGTCTGGGGAAGTTGCAAGCCTCAGTCAAGAACTCTTCTGACCTTCTTCTGAAATCTCTTTGGATGTTATTCCCTCCTGTCCTGTCTGTAAGAATGTTTTTGAATTTACCTGTTTGTCAAGGGATATGTTTAAGGGATGTTACTGTATTGGAGCAGTTAATTAGTTAAATTTTCCAACAGTTAAGTTAGGCTAAATTTTGTTCATGTTTCAACTGTAGTGTTTAAATAAATTGTCTTGCTTAAAGCAAGTGGTTTGACCAGCTGCATCATACCTGGAATATCTATTTCACAACTGTGTTTAAAATAAGAAAAATTTAGGGTCTAGGCTACCTCCTTATATTATTTTGAGGGTGTCTGGCCTGGTCCATAAGACCATAAGACATAGGAGTGGAAGTAAGGCCATTCGGCCCATCGAGTCCACTCCGCCATTCAATCATGGCTGATGGGCATTTCAACTCCACTTACCAGCATTCTCCCCATAGCCCTTAATTCCTCGAGACAACAAGAATCTATCAGTCTCTGCCTTGAAGACATTTAGCATCCCGGCCTCCACTGCACTCTGCGGCAATGAATTCCACAGGCCCACCACTCTCTGGCTGAAGAAATGTCTCCACATTTCTGTTCTGAATTGACCCCCTCTAATTCTAAGGCTGTGTCCATGGGTCCTAGTCTCCTTGCCTAATGGAAACAATTTCCTAGCGTCTACCCTTTCCAAGCCATGTATTATCTTGTAAGTTTCTATTAAATCTCCCCTTAATCTTCTAAACTCCAATGAATACAATCCCAGGATCCTCAGCCATTCCTCGTATGTTAGACCAACCATTCCAGGGATCATCTGTGTGAATCTCCGCTGGACACGTTCCAGTGCCAGTATATCCTTCCTGAGGTGTGGGGACCAAAACTGGACACAGTACTCCAAATGGGGCCTAACCAGAGCTTTATAAAGTCTCAGTAGCACAACGGTGCTTTTATATTCCAACCCTCTTGAGATAACTGACAACATTGCATTCGCTTTCTTAATCACAGACTCAAACTGCATGTTTACCTTTAGAGAATCCTCAACTAGCACTCCCAGATCCCTTTGTACTTTGGCTTTACGAATTTTCTCACCGTTTAGAAAGTAGTCTAGGCTTTTATTCTTTTTTCCAAAGTGCAAGACCTCGCATTTGCTCACGTTGAATTCTATCAGCCATTTCCTGGACCACACTCCCAAATTGTCTAGGTCCTTCTGCAGCCTCCCCACTTCCTCAGTACTACCTGCCTGTCCACCTAACTTCGTATTGTCAGCAAACTTTGCTAGAATGCTCCCAGTTCCTTCATCCAGATCATTAGTATATAATGTGGACAGCTGCGGCGCCAACACTGAACCCTGCGGGACACCACTTGTCACCGGCTGCCATTCCGAAAAAGATCCTTTTATCCCAACTCTCTGCCTTCTGTCAGACAGCCAATCCTCAATCCATACCAGCAGCTCACCTCGAACATCATGGGCCCTCACCTTGCTCAGCAGCCTCCCGTGTGGCACCTTATCAAAGGCCTTTTGAAAGTCTAGATAGATCATTGGGTTTCCCTGGTCTGACCTACTTGTTACCTCTTCAAAGAATTCCAAAGAGGTCAGACATGACCTCCCTTTACTAAATCCATGTTGACTTGTTCTAATCAGACTCTGCTCTTCCAAGAATTTAGAAACCTCATCCTTAATGATGGATTCTAGAATTTTACCAACAACCGAGGTTAGGCTAATTGGCCTATAATTTTCCATTTCTTGTCTTGATCTTTTCTTGAACAAGGGGGTTACAACAGCGATCTTCCAATCATCCAGGACTTTCCCTGACTCCAGTGACTTTTGAAAAATCTCAACCAATGCCTCCGCTATTTCCTCAGCCACCTCTCTCAGAACTCTAGGGTGTATCCCATCGGGGCCAGGAGATTTATCAATTTTAAGACCTTTTAGTTTTTCTAGCACTTTCTCTTTTGTATTGGCAACCATACTCAACTCATCCCCCTGACTCCCTTTAATTGTTGGAATATTACTCATGTCTTCCACTGTGAAGACTGACACAAAGTTAGTTCTCCTTGTTAAGTTCTCCTGCTATTTCCTTATCTCCCATCACTAGGCCTCCAGCATCAGTTTGAAGTGGCCCAATGTCTACTTTTGTCTGTCGTTTGTTTCTTATGTATTGAAAGAAACTTTTACTATCATTTCTAATATTACTGGCTAGCCTACTTTCATATTTGATCCTCTCCTTCCTTATTTCTCTCTTTGTTATCCTCTGTTTGTTTTTGTAGCCTTCCCAATCCTCTGATTTCCCATTGCTCTTGGCCACTTTATAGGCTCTCTCTTTTTCTTTAATACATTTCCTGACTTCCTTTGTCAACCATGGCTGTCTAATCCCTCCCCGGATAATCTTTCTTTTCTTGGGGATGAACCTCTGTACAGTGTCCTCAATTATACCCACAAACTCCTGCCATTTTTGCTCTACTGTCTTCCCTGCTAGGCTCTGTTTCCAGTCTATTTTTGTCAGTTCCTCTCTCATGCCCTCATAATTACCTTTATTTAACTGTAACACCATTACATCCGATTTTGCCTTTTCTCTTTCAAACTACAGACTTTATCTCTACCATATTATGATCACTGCTTCCTAAGGGTTCCCTTACTTTAAGATCTTTTATAAAGTCTGGTTCATTACAAAGCACTAGGTCCAGAATAGCCTGCTCCCTTGTGGGCTCCATGACAAGCTGTTACAAAAAACCATCCTGTAAGCATTCCATGAATTCCCTTTCTTTGGATCCACTAGCAACATTATTTACCCAGTCCACCTGCATATTGAAGTCTCCCATGATCACTGTGACCTTGCCTTTCTGACATGCCTTCTCTATTTCCCAGTACATGTTGCGTCCCTGGTCCTGACCACTGTTAGGAGGTCTGTACATAACTCCCATTATGTTTTTTTTGCCTTTGTGGTTCCTCAATTCCACCCTGACAGACTCCACATCATCTGACGCTATGTCATTCAGTGCTAGAAGCATTTAATTTTGTTCTTAACTAACAAGGCAACCCATCTGCCCACCTCCCTGTCTTTTCGATAAGTTGAACATCCTTGGAGGTTTAACTGTTAGTCCTGACCCCCCCCCCGCAACCATGTCTCTGTGATGCCTACCACATCATAATCATACACTATGATTTGTGCCATCAGTTCATCTGCTTTGTTATGAATGCTACAAGCATTCAGGTAAAGTGCCTTAATGCTAACTTTATCATTAGAGATATTGGAAGTCATAAGATGTCCTAAGTTATCCTTCCTTTTTGCTGCATTCTCAGTCTGCCTCGAGTTTAAATCCGCCTGCACATATGCTATTCTGTTGCTTATCTTTCCATTTAACTCCATACTCCCTGTCGCTTTCACTTTCCCTTCCCCCCCAACTCAGAAGTTTAAAGTCCTACTGACCACCCTATTTATCCTCTTCTCTAGAACATTGGTACCTGATCGGTTCAGGTGGAGACCATCCCAATGGTACAGATCCCCCCGTTCCAAAACTGATGCCAATGCCCCATGAAGTGGAATCCCTCTTTCCCACACCAATCCCTTAGCCACGTGTTTACTTCCCTAATTTTCTTATCCTTATGCCAATTGGCACGTGGCTTGGGCAGTAATCTGGAGATTATGACCCTTGAGGACCTGTACTTCAATTTCCTTCCTAGTGCTTTGTAATCCCCAAACAGGTCCTCCACCCTAGTTTTGCCTATGTTGTTAGTACCAACATGGACCACAACAACTGGATCCTCCCCCTCCCGCTCCAATATCCTTTCATAACACAAGAGATTTAAAAAAGACAAGAGAGGTGAATTTTTTAGAGGGTGGTTTGATGTGGAATGAACTCCCTGATGAAGTTGTGGATGCAGGTACAATTACAATGATTTAAAAGACATTTGGTACTGTATATCAATAGGAAAGGTTTGAAGGAATATGGGGCAGGGGCAGGCAGATGGGACTAGTTTGGTTTGGGATTATATTTGGCACGGACTGGTTGGATCAAAGGTCTGTTTCCATGCTGTATAACTATAAATAAGGGGACCAAAGCTGCTCACCGTACTCCAGATGTGGTCTCACCGGCACCTTGCACACTTGCAGTATTTTTTGTCTACTCTGATACTTCAGTTTCCTTGAAATAAGGGCCAACATTCTACTGGCCTTCCTGGTTACCTACTGCACCTGTGTGCTAGCTTTGTTTAATTCACCAGAGCTTCCTTTTTGTGTTGCAGCTTCCTGCAATATTTTGCCAATTAATTAATATTCTATTCTCCTGTTTTCTTTTCCAAAATAAACAACTTCATATTTTCCTCCATTTGCCAACTTTTTGTCCATTTACTTAACTTGTGAATATCTCTGCAAGTTGTATCCCTCTCACAATTTTTTTTCCCAAGCTTGTATTATATGCAAATTTGGCAACAGTAAATCCACATCCTGTTAGTGTGATGTGAGTTATATAGGCCATGTGTCTGAAAGACTGGTGAATTGTCAAACAGCATATCACTTTGAACTGTTTGCAACAAAGTACTTGCTGTACCGAACCAACAAGCTCGTGTAAACTGAAAACATGAGAACAACATTTGCTAAATTAACATGTGTTTGAAGGATTGCATTGACAAGCATTTTAATGTTTAGTTGATCTTGTAGTGTGGCAGACTTGTGTATGCTGATAGCCACTTATTCATACACATGACCCAGTCCTTTGCAGACATGTGCACACATTGTATCTGTTTCAACTCAACAAGTGAGAGGCATTCTTTGAGTCATTTCTTAGGGCAATGTTTTGATCCGTCGAACAGTTTAAACGGAGCTTGGAATGTAACTGTCAGTTCTCGTCTAACTGCTGTCATCTCTATAACGATGCCTCTATCAATCAGAGTCCATTCTCCAAGTACTCTGCACTCTGCTAATAAACAGCAAACTTTGTTTGAAGTGGAACTCTTGATAAACTGGCAAAAATACCTTTAAGTTTATTGTATCATCATGATGTCTGAGCAGTCAGTTGAGTGCAAGGTGAAAAGGCTCTCTGCCGGTATTTAAGGCAAGGGTGTGGTATTATTCGATTTATGCTGTAAATGAAGTATAGGTGTGTACCCCCAGCATTAGGCTTCTAACACTTGTGAGAAACAAAACTCACATATTAATAAATTTCAGTCCGAGTCAAATTCTGAAGCAGTGAATTTTATTGATACGTACTTGCAAGAACGGGTGCCTAACGAGTAAGCACCCCGATCTGAGGGTTACATTCTGATTTATGCTGTTCAGCTGCGTCTCTGGGTCTTCCCCTTTCACCCCATTAGTTACTTTGACTCTAGCGCGTAGCCTATCATAAGCTCTAGCTTTACTCCACCTTTGACTAGCTTCTCTCCACCTCTGTTTACTTCACCCATTACTCTAAGCCTTTCGCCCCTTACTCTTATTTATCTCATTCCTTATATGTGACTATACTGGCATAGTTTGCTGTCTTCATATGATCATCCTGCCAAACTAAATTCCACCCGTTGGCCATATCCCTCCTGCGACTGGCACACTATTCTCCTGTTACTGGTACATCCCACTACACTGTCGCTCTGCCCTATTAGTCAGAGATAATTCTACCTGTTTTCACTTCTCACTGTTTAGTATTGGCATGCACAGCCTAATTTTATAATGTTAGCTTTTGCAGAAGCAACACCTGTTCCCTTATTCTGCACAATTTTAACCCTATACCTTATACACTTGAGTACTTTCACATTTATTATGTGGACCTTTTTGATCAACCAATACACTATTAGTCCCATAGATGCTGGTTAATAAAATGTTTGCTGTAGTATAAAATGTTTTTCATTTATATTGGTACTTTTGCAAACTGTCCTGATGAGTGCAAGATGTAAAGCTTTGACTATTATTCCTCAGCAGTGCTCTTATTGTACAGTTGCAAGGGAGAGGTTAGAAAGATTTGTATGCGGTTATTTGGATATGAAATGTTCAAAATAAGATTGTCTCTGAACCCTTAATGGCTGTTAAATGTAAAGTACTTAAGTATTTTAAAAATACACTTATTGAGTGTATTGCTGGAGAAATGGGATTGTAGTTAACTTTATAAAAATTGAAAGAACTGCAGATGCTGTAAATCTGAAACAAAAACAGAAGTTGCTGGAAAAGCTCAGCAGGTCTGGTAGCATCTGTGAAGTGGAGGTGCTGGTGTTGGACTGGGGTGGACAAAGTCAAAAATCAGACAACACTGGGTTATAGTCCAACAGGTTTATTTGAAAACAAGCTTTTGGAGATCAGCTCCTTCAGGTATTAATGAGGGAGGATATGTTGGACACCATTTATAAGTAAAATATGGAGAAATACTGGGCTTTATTGGTAGAGGAATTGAGTTCCGGAGTCCTGAGGTCATGTTGCAGTTGTATAAGACTCTGGTGCGGCCTCATCTGGAGTATTGTGTGCAGTTTTGGTCGCCATACTAGAGGAAGGATGTGGAGGCATTGGAACGAGTGCAGAGGAGGTTTACCAGGATGTTGCCTGGCATGGTAGGAAGATCATATGAGGAAAGGCTGAGGCACTTGGGGCTGTTCTCATTGGAGAAAAGAAGGTTTAGGGGAGATTTGATAGAGGTGTACAAGATGATTAGGGGTTTAGATAGGTTGACAGTGAGAACCTTTCTCTGCTAATGGAGTCAGCTGTTACTAGGGGATACAGCTTTAAATTAAGGGGAGGTTGGTATAGGACAGATGTTAGGGGTAGATTCTTTACTCAGCGGGTTGTGAGTTCATGGAATGCCCTGCCAGTAGCAGTGGTGGACTCTCCCTCTTTATGGTCATTTAAGCGGGCATTGGATAAACATATGGAGGTTATTGGGCTAGTGTAGGTTAGGTAGGCTTCGGTTGGCGCAACATCGAGAGCCGAAGGGCCTGTACTGCGCTGTATTTTTCTATGTTCTATGTTCTAAATCTGTTAACATTTCTGGGCTAGTGACCCTTCCTCAGAACTGGTGGTAGCTAAGAAAATGTTGGTATTTATGCAGAAGATAGGGTTGGGGATAAGGTAAGGAGTAAACAATAGATGGGGATAGAGCCCAAAAAAAGAAGAGCAGTTGGATAGACAAAGGAGAGGATAATGATCTGGCTCAGACAATAAATAGCTCTTAATGGAGACAGTTAGTGGCACCTCCTAGCCAGATCGTTATGCATTCCTTTGTCTAGTCAACGGCTTCTCTCTTTCTTTGGGCTCGATTTCCACCTATCGTTTACTCCTTACCTCATTCCTTAACCTATCTTCATATAAACCAACACTTTTTAAAAAAAAATCCCCCTTTGTATTTTGATTTAATCCCTGCCCATCCTTTCACCTTTTTGGTCACTCAGCCTTTCCTTTTGTTGAGAAGGGCACTGCTCGTCACTGGCCACTTGGGTGTTTCCTTCATGGTGGTGGAAGATGAATAAAGATTTATGCACCTGTTGTTCTTTACTGTGCCCTCCACCGAAACACACACAACATGGCTGCTGGGGCATAAAAACAATATATATTTTCACCATGAGATTAGAATCTCCTCAATTCAGGGGACTGACTCCGAGCTGCCCGGCCATTGCCAGTGTACTGTGTGGAAGAAGTCAGTTCTCCGGTCTAGAAGACATTGCCTTATGTTTTCTTCTTTATTGCTGTGTTTATGGGGCTCTTTTCTTTTAAGAGAAAAAGACAAAAGAAAATATAAACCAATTTAGAATCTCTATAGTTAATGGGACTAAATCCAAGCTTTTAAAAAAAGTTTTCCTAGCTACCATTCACTCTGAGGAAGGGTCAATGGACCTGAAACGTTAGCTCTGATGTTTCTTCACAGATTCTGCCTGACCTGCTGAGCTTTCCCAGCTGCTTCTGTTTTTGCTTGTGATTAACCTAATGCCCCCATTGTGGTATGGGAGCTTAGAATGGCACGGTGGCTCAGTAGTTAGCACTGCTGCCTCACAGCACCAGGCTCTCAGGTTCGGTTCCAGCCTTGGGCATCTGTCTGTGTGGAGTTTGCATGTTCTCTGCGTGGGTTTCCTCCAGGTGCTCCGGTTTCCTTCCACAGTCAAAGATGTGCAGGTTAGGTGAATTGGCCATGCTAAAATTGCCTGTAGTGTTAAATGCATTGGTTAGGGGTAAATATAGGGGAATGGGTAGGTTGGTCTTCGGAGGGTCGGTGTGGACTTGTGTCCACACTGGAGGGAATCTAATCAAAAAAACATTATTGAGATTTTAGTATATAAAATATTCCTTGATTATAAATAACAACATATAGCATTTGTTTTATTACCTCTGTCGTAGATTTCTTCTAACATTGAGCTTTACAGTTTCATTTTCTTAGGTAACTATGGTTGGCATGATCAAAGATGTGGAAAAAGCACCAACAAACATTTTGTACAAATTGGATGACATGACTGCACCCCCTATGGATGTTAGACAGTGGGTAGATACTGAAGTAAAAATGAATTTTTTATGTATCTTGTCATCCCTGATGATGCTATCAAATTTTTATTTCATCATTGACCAGGAACACTTTTTAAGTGTAAATAATGTTTGAAATCTCAGATACTTCAAGAATAAAGCCATGAGTTTCCAGGATTTTGAACAAACAAAAATCCATTCTAATATATAAAGTTAGAATGGTAACACAACCTTCAAGGTATAGAATGTGTACTCTGGTTTTCAGAATTGATGAAGTAAATATGGGTAACAGGTAAACATTAGTTAAGCTCATTTCAGTATATCAAATAGCATATGTGATTATCGTGCAGATTTCTTAGCAATCTACCCCAGCCATTAGTGATACTAAATTGCCAAATTTAATTTAAAACTCAACAAATCATTCAAACTGCACAAATCTAGCTTTCGAGCTCCCTCAAATTGCTACATTATGTCATATCTCAATTTCAACACATGTCCTGGCAGTCCATTCCTTTCCTTGGGACTGCCCTCCTTGCTACTTTTAGACCACACACTAGCACATTCTCACTCATGAGCACAATTCTAGCTTTACAACAGATTCTCTAAAGGTTTCTGCAAGCTCCAATATTTCTCAGCTATACCATCAAATATTGTTCATCTGCATCCAATTATTATTCCCTTTATTCCCTTTTTCGTAGAATATGGACATTGCTGGCTAATGCAGCATTTATTGTTGATCCCTACTTGTTCTATAACTAAGTGGCTTGTTAGGCTATTTCAGAAGACTATGTGGAATTGCGAGTATTAGACTGTGGTGGTAAACGTCAGAAGACACAACACCAGGTTACAGTCCAACTGGTTTATTTGAATTCGCAGACTTGTGGAGTACTGCTCCTTTGTCAAGTGAACTTCACCTGATGGAGCTCTGAAAGTTCATGATTTCAAATAATCCAGTTGGACTGTAACCTGGTGTTGTGTGACTTTGTGTATTCTAAAGTGCCTTTTGAAATACAATGTAGGTATGGAGTCAAGTGTAAAGTTGTTAAATTTTTATTCCTGTTGAATTAAATGGGTTTTTCATGACCATTAGCAGTGGTTACATGATCACCATTAAGCTAGTTTTTAATTGTGGATTGCCTTTTTAATTGCATTCAGCTTTTGAGATCTGTGGTGGCAATCAAACTCATGTTCAGAACATTAGTCTAGGCTTCTGAATTACTAGCCCTGTAACATTACCACCAGACCTCTGGGGTCCCCGGCCCCCATGGCTCTAAACAGCTACTAAAATGCTCTGAGCTGTAACTCCAATAAGCAGCTGTACCTACTGGTTCCCAGGATTTTCTGATCCCTGACTGCTCGAGGTCTGTTGCAGCAGAACCCTTTTTGGGATGAAACCAATTGTTTTCCCCCTGCAGCTGACCACCAGTCTCATTAAATTGCCTAATAGAATCAGAGTCATACAGCACAGAAACAGACCCTTTGGTTCAACCAGTCCATTCTGAACATCATCCAAACTAAACTAGTCCCACCTGCCTGTTCCTGTCCCATATCTCTTCAAACCTTTTCTAATCATTAACTTATCCAAATATATTTTAAACATTGTAAGTGTATCCACATCCACCACTTCATCATGAACTTCATTCCAAATGCGAGCTATCCTCTTTTAAAAAGTGATCTTTTTAAAAATCTATGTCCTCTCACCTTAAAAATGTGCCCCAGATGTTGAAATCTCCCTATCCTAGAATTAATGGGAGATGTTTTTTCCCTATCTGCATCCCTCATTATTTTAGAAACTTCTATAAGATGGCCTTTCCACCTGCAGTGCGCCAGTGAAAAAGGTCGCAGCCTATCCAGGCTTTCATTATAATTTAAGCCTTCCATACCCAACAGCATCCTGGGTAATTCTTCTGAAATCTCTCCAGTTTAATAACATCCTTCCTATTACTGGGCAACCAGAGAGGAGTTGCCAATATCCTGTATCTTTCATACTGACTTGTTGTCTAGTCTTCATGCCAGTCCATGATCTCACAACCCTACAGCATATTTCTGATGGCTGGGCCTTCCAGATATTTAAAAATAGCATGTGTGGTCTGTTGTTTTTTTGCCATTCAAAGCGGACATTAAGACTTGCAGGGCTATTAGGAAATGGAGCCCTCATTGGAGCCCAAAATTAGCTATATTTTGGATTTAATAGGTGTATACGTTCTGTGTTAAAGTATGTTGTGTTCGCTGTCAGTCCTTTCAATTATAATGTTGTTTTACAGATATCTAGTTCTGGACAGAATGTAAATGTGTTTCAATCTGCTTGTTAGTTTGTGTAGTTCAAATTCATTGTTGGAAAGAGCATTTGATGTTTGTAAATGGGAATAATTTAGTTTGGTGCAATTGATATTACTTATTTATATCTATTTCTACAGTTAATTCAACCCTGTCAAGTGACTGTGTTCACTCGTCTGAAATTGAGAATCTAATTCATTGTACTTTACAAACTTCAACTCTCTTTTGCCATTCTAATCAAGTCTGCCATTTTCTTATTTTGACAAATTGAAAAGGCCTTGCATTTAATTTGCAAAATCCATGTAATTTATATGATTTGTAGTCATAAAATTATTTTTTTGCTTTAGTGTGTTGATTATTTTCACTTACGTCTATAACTTTTAAAATTCCGTTCTAAAATGATTAGGTAACTGTAGTAGATCACTACAGAGTTCCACATTATATCCACTACCTTCTAAATTATCCTGTGAGTCTCTTGTGATGATCATAAATTTGAGTTTATTAAACTCAGTTCAACGAACACCTATTGCTAAATACCTTAAACTCTGAATCCTGAAGACTTCTGTAACACCATATATTAACTTTTGCAGCTCTAGACAAGAAGATTAACCATTTTTAAAATGACTTTAACATTGAAACCATCTGTGCTGCTTCACGCAGTTTAATATAAAATACACTTTTCTGCTGATTTCCACACTGTCCATTTGACTCAACTAGTCCATGTTATTGTTTATGCTTGAGTCTCCTCCGTTGTTCCTAATACAAATCTGTCAGCGTGACTTTGATTCAGTTCTTGTGTTTGTTCTATAGTTAAGTGCACATGTGTTCGTTCTATAGTTAAGTGCACAACAATACTACACCTGTATTTAACTAAGGTCTGTACAGTTTAACCATTATCACTTTATTTTTATGTTCTGTGCATCTAAGTCTAAATCCACAGATTCAAGTTGGTCTGATGGTCATACCTACTTGTTGGAGTTTCTGTTTTACTTTGTTTAAAATCTTTAAATGTGATAATTTTATTTCTGTTCCAAAGAATGTCATTCTGATTTTCCCTGTACTGTCTGCCCACCCAGCTAAATTCTTTTTGTCACCCATTTGCTACACACTCCTCTCAACTTCCCTCACTTAAAAATTCAGTGCCATCTGTATATTTCAGTCGTAACCTTTCAATTTGATATTTATGCAGTTTGATTTTAAGTTGACTTTTTTGTATTTAGTAATGCTTTGCTTACCTGCAATGCCAGAGATTAATCTGTAAAAATCCGAGTGGCCGAAAACTATTTAAAGTAAAAATTTAACAACTTTATTTCTTAAAGTATTACAGAGAATAATTAACTTACCACTATAGTTAAGTGCACAACAATACTACACCTAAGTCTTCCTCTAACCTAGCTTTTACCTTCCCTTCTATAATATAGTCCAATTAAAACTCCCAATTAAGATTTATAAAACCACACTTCTTATCTCAAAACGAGGCAGCTTTCAGGCTTCTGTATGGATCTTCCTGTGCTGCTTTTGTTCTTAGGAATTTCTACTTCACAGGTTACTGATCAAAAAGACATTGATACTTTAGACATATCTTTTTGTTTTGTCTCATTACATTTGCTTCTTATATTTTACCAATTTAGCATTTTCATATTTAGAGTTATTTAAAAAAAGTTTTATTTCCCCCAGTGTTTTTTGTTTAATGCACAAATTAAATGGAATGGTATTCTGTTAAAATATAAAGCCTATGTTTATTTATATATTTAATTGGGAGGGAAAATATGCTATCTGAAATACTTCCCTGATTAACAATTTAGTACTTTTTTTAATCAGTGCGACTTAATGTTTTTTTTTAGTTGCTTTGTGTATACAATGCCATCAGGAACTATCCAGTGTGGCAGTTTATAGAACTGTAAGTTGAATGTTTCCCTGATTTTCTTGTTTCTGAACATTTGGCATTCACTGTGTCCAGAGAAAAGAACTAAGCTGATGAGGGAATAACTAATGTATGTAGATAATTTAAAAATTAATGGAATACCATTTATAGATTTTGGCAGTTTCTGCTTTTGAAGTTTTAAGCAAAATAAATCTTGTTGGTCTTTTGTATCTATTAAAATAGAACTATTACATGTTATCTGTAACTCTTCAGCTTTTTGTTACACGAATAATTTATTTACTGATTCATTTGTAATTTTTGATTCTGCATGAAAGTCAATTCTAATCTTGAACTTGACTGTTACTTTAAATTGTTAGAACAAGAAGAGCTTGGTAGCTTTTAAAATCATGGTTTTGGAAGACATGAATGAGTTAACATCTCACATGTTGGAGGTGGTGCAGGCTCACTTGCTGTTAAACAAACCACCGATGAGTACAAAGCTAAATACTTGGAACAATGTTCTGATAGGATTCAGCTAATGTGTGTTTCAAAATTAGAAATTGTGCTGCATTGTGTAATTGTACAAGAGTCCAGCTAGAAAAGGACAGCAACTGTTACAAATATTCAAGAGTGGTAGAGATGTACAGCATGGAAACAGACCTTTCGGTCCACCTCATCCATGCCGGCAGCTATCCCAACCTAATCTAGTCCCACTTGCCAGCACCTTTCCCATATCCCTCCAAACCCTTCCTATTCATATATCCATCCATCCAGATGCTTTTAAAATATTGCAATTGTACCAGCCTCCAAGACTTCTTCTGGCGGCTCATTCGTAATTGGAGATAGAAGCAGAATGCCATAGACTGAGCAGCCGGTTAAGAATGCTGAAAGGGGAGAATATTTGTCGTCATGCTGGAGGGGTGGTGGACTCAGGGCTCCTGACAAAAGTGGATCATTCACCACTTGCCTGAATGAGTGCAGCTCTAGGAGCATTCAAGCTCTGCACCATCCAGGTCACAGCTGCCCCCTTGGTTAGCACTAAATTCATTGTTGTAAACATTCACTCCTTCCCTTGCTGGCACTCAGTGGTGGCAGTGTGCTATATCTAAATGATGCACGAGCAACTTGTCAAGGCTCCCTTGAAAGCACCTTCCAAACACACATCATCATCTAGATAGAAGGGCAAAGGCAGTAGGAGCATGGAAGTGCTGCACCATGCAGGATTCCCTTCCAAGTCTCTCTCCATCCTGACTTGAGACTATATTGCCATTCCTTCGAAGTTGTGAAGCCAAAGTGCTGGAAAACCCTTCTGAACAACACTGCATGTATCTATCCTAGTATGCAACAGTGGCTGAATGGTTAGCACTGCTGCCTCATAGCACCAGGTACCCAGGTTCGATTTCAGCCTCTGGTAACTGTCTGTGTGGAGTTTGCACATTCTCCCAGTGTCTGTATGGGTTTCCTCTGGGTTTTCCGGTTTCCTCCCACAATCCAAAGCCGTGCAGGTTAGGTGAATTGGCCGTGATAAATTGCGCATAGTGTTCAGGGATGTATAGTTTAAGAGCATTAGTCAGGGGTAAATATTGGGTAAGGGTCTGGGTGGGTTACTTCTTTTGGAGGGTCGGTGTGGACTAGTTGGGCCAAAAGGCCTGTTTCTACTCTGCATTCTGTTCTGTTCTCCTTCCACATCCCCATCCCCATCCCCCAGCAGTTCAAGAAGATGGCTCACCACCCTGCAAGGCCATTTAGGATGGACAAGTGCTCGCTTTGCTAGCAGCATCCAAAACCTGTGAATGACAAATAAAATCAGGATCTTCGGGTGAAGTGCAAATCATTGGAAGATCTGGGGCATGGACATTAGCAAAAGCTAATTGGTCATAGTTGCTCACTCTGAGCTTCATT
Organism: Hemiscyllium ocellatum; assembly: GCF_020745735.1. Lineage (NCBI taxonomy): Eukaryota > Metazoa > Chordata > Chondrichthyes > Orectolobiformes > Hemiscylliidae > Hemiscyllium > Hemiscyllium ocellatum. The sequence continues at coordinate 44,712,242 of NC_083430.1, forward strand.
ATTTCTGAATAATTTTCACAGCTGTTGAAATTAAAGGAATTTTCAGTACAATCAAGATTAAAACTTTACACCGTTTACCTAGGAAAAGTCATCATTACTCTAATGAAGCAATACAGAGGAACTTCGATTATCCGAATATCAGTTATCCAAAGGAGATCTTGAGGTCCCGATAGAAATATTACATCAAAGAGGTGTTTCAACTCTGATCGAGTCTTTTGTTTCTAATAATTAAAAACGATCACTGCTCATTGAAATGCTGCCGAGAACAGTCCTGGACATTGATGGGAGACAAGGCACCATCTCCAAATGGCTGACCTCCTGCCCACTCTCCCGCTCCCCACACTTTGCCTGGAGTTCTGCATAGGGGTGAACCCTAAACCCCCCTTCCCCAGCTATTCTCTCTAATATTGTCCTAAACAGGGCAGAGGTGGAACTTGTCAAAAAGTTGCAGTAAAAATTTGTTGGGGGTGTGTGTGTGTGTGTGTGTGTGTGTGTGTGTGTGTGTGTGTGTGTGTGTGTGTACATCTCTCTGTGTCTGTGTGTGTGTGTGTCTGTCTGTGTCTGTGGGTCTGTGTGTGTGTGTGTCTGTCTGTCTGTTTGTGTGTGTGCGTATGTGTATCTGTCTGTGTCTGTGTGCGCATGAATGTGTGTGTATGTGTGTGTGTGTGTCTGTGTGTGTGTCTGTGTGTGTGTGCGCACTATTTGGAGACTTAACCCACAAAGGCAGCAGCAATCTTACTGTTGGTGTCCCGGAGGGGGAAAGGGACTGCCAGGGGCAGGGGTGCAGACGGAGTTTGGACGGTAGGTGGGGAGGTGGTGCTGGATGGGGGTTAGAGGTTGGGCGGGAGGGCGGTGCTGGATGGGTTTGGGTGCAGTTGGGGGCCGTGCTGGGTGGGGTTGGGGATTAGGTGGGGGCCACTGTTGGTCAGGGGCTCGTGCGCGTTGTGATGCAGTCTCCTCTCCTGAATGGGGAGCAGACTTAACAGAAAACCCTGAGTCCCAGAGGAGAGGCATTGAATTGATTAACCGAATAATGAGTTATCCGAACGAAATAGTGCCCGCCCTGGGGAGTATTCTGGAGTTTCACTTCTATAATTTCTTCCTCAGCTTGTACCTGGAGGATCTCTAGCTTTGCACACCCCAATGCGAAATGAAGGGACAGTAGGATTATATGATGGTGGTAATGATGCATTGATGAATGGACTAACAAGCCAACAAAGTCAGGTAAAACACACTGGGAAGGAATTGTGCAATTGTCTCATCTGAAGTTTATTATATTGGGGTTAAGAGAAAAGCAATAGTTTATCTCCCTCTAATTGCAATGTTAAATGAGAGATATATTGTCTCAAACAGTCTGAATACATAACTGACAAGATGTGAAAAAAGCCAGCTTAATGCAGGTTCCTTTATGACAGATAGGACAGTCTTCTGTGCTGTGACCAATCTGTGACCCTTGCGTATCAGGGCCATACCTTGGATTTCCTTGCAATCCCTAAAATGTTAAACCAATTTGTAATTAGTTTGCTGGTTTGTACTGAGTTTTTGTAATGTTGCTGATAAGGGCTGTTTTGAGCATTATGTTGCATATAATTTGCATATTTTCAATCGTTAATGTTAGCAAGAATTTATTTTAAACTTTGCATATAGTTCCTTCAGGCTTAATGTGCAAGTACGCATCAGAAGGTAACAATACTCATGTTGTAGACCCCTACCTTGATGTTTAGTTGAATGCATTCTACTTTTGATACTTTTTTGTTCAAACATAATTCTATTTAAATGTGATGGTTTGATTTTCGGGATGGGACATGATATGTTAATTGACACAAATTGAATTTAAATTTTGCTAATGATCCTTATAGCAAAGGTCCCCAGTATTATCAATGTCAGTCTTGAGCCAGTTGGATTTTTTTCCTCATGATATCAAGAAATGGTTGAGGACATTGGATACTGCAAAGGTTTTGGACCCAGATTACATTCCTCCCGCAACAGTTTTTCTTCAGAATTTGGTTCACCTCGAACCAAACTGTTCCAACACACCTACACTGACAATTGACCCAACAACATGGAAAATTACCCAGCTATGTCCTGTATGCACAAAGCAGGGTAAATCCACTCTGGGCAGCTACCATCCATCAGTTTACTGGAGATCATCAGTAATGGAAAGTGTCATCAGCAGTGCTGTCAGCAACACCTGTTAAGCAATGCCAAATTTGGTTTCTGCCAGGACCTCAGTATAGCCTTGGTGCAAACTAGCTGAATTCCAAAAGTAAAGTGAAAGTCACAATCCTTGCTATCAAAGCTACGTATGACAGTGTAACAACAAGACCTCTAACAAAACTGGAATAAATGTGGACCCAGGGGTGAGGGGGACCTCTCTGATAGTTGGAATCATATCTGGCATATGGGAAGATGGAGGTTGTTGGAGGTCAATCATTTCAACTCCAACACATCTCTGTAGAAATTCCTCAAGCTAATGTCCTTGATCCAACCATCAGCTGCTTCATCAAGGAACTTCCCTCCATCATGAGGTCAGAAGTGGAGTGTACAAAGGGCAACACCGTTCTCTACTGCTCATATACTGAGGCAGTCCATGTCGAAATGCAACAGGACTTGGGCATATATATATATAGGTTGGACTGAAAAGTGGTAAGTAATGCTTGTGCCACCCAGTACTAGGCAATTACCATTCCAGTAAGAGAAGATCTGACAACTGCCCTTGATATTCAATGGTGTCACCATCATTGAATCAACCACTATCAATACTTGGCGATACCATTGACCAGAAGCTGCCCTGCCAGGCTATAAGAGCTAGTTAGGGGCTGGAATTTGCTGCAAGTAATTCCTCAGCTTTTACACCTTGACAAAGCAGAAGTCAGGAGTGTAATGGAATACTCCCCATTTGTCTGGGTGAGTGCAGCTCCAACAACATTGAAACTTGACACCATCCAGGTTATAGAGGTACGCAGCACAGAAATCAGGCCCTTCAGCCCAACTTGTCTTTGCCAACATGTTTCCTCAACTTCATTGGTCTCATTTGCCAGGGTAAAGCAGCCCACTTGATTGGCACCACACCTTTACATGTCCATTCCCTGTTCCACTGACATTCAGTAGCATGTGTGCCATCGGCCAGATGCACTGCAAACATTCACCAAAGATCCTTAGCACTTTATAAGACTACCATCTGGATAGATGGGAGTACCAGGTACATAAGGACACCATCTGCAAGTTCCATCCAAGCCACACACCACCCAGACTTGGAAATAAATCCCCATACTTTCAATCATAGAGTCATATAGATGTACAGCACAAAAATAGACACTTGGGTCCAACACGTCCATACCGAGTAGGTATCTTAAACTAATCTAGTCCCATTTGCCAGCACTTGGCCCCTATCTATCTAAACTCTTCCTATTCATATACCCATCCAGATGCCTTTTAAATGCTGTAATTGTACCAGTCACCACCACTTCCTCTGGCATCTCATTCCGTACATGCACCATGCTCTGTCAAAATCTTGCCCTTTAGGTCCATTTTATATCTTTCCACTCCATGCCCTCTAGTTCTGGACTCTCCCTAATGCAGGGAAAAAGGCCTGACTATTTATCCTATCCATGCCCCTCATGATTTTATAAATCTCTACAAGGTCACTTCTCATCCTCCAACTTCCAGGGATAATGGCCCCAGCCATTTCAGCCTCTCCCAGTAACTCATCCTCCAACCCTGGCGACATCCTTGTAAATTTTTTCTAAACCCTTTCAAGTTTCACAACATTCTTCCAGTAGGAAGCGGACTACAGTTGCACACAGTATTCCAAAAGTGGTGTTACCAATGACCTGTACTGCAACATGACCTCCCAACTCCTATACTCAATGCTTGACCAATAAGGGAAAGCATACAAAAACAACTTCTTCCCTATTATTTATATCGCTATCCTTATTTCATCAAAATTAATCTCCACACACTTGTCTTTGATAAATGTAGATTGTCACCATCCTCCACAGTCTTCTAAATTTCTGTGTGTCATGTTAATTGCAAACATTAAAATTTATTGCCAAAATTCATCCAGGCCATTAGCAGATATTAAAAAGAGCAACTGTACAAAAATAAAGTACTGCAGATGCTGGAAATCTGAAATAAAACTGAAAATGCTGAAATATCATGAATATTCAACAGATCTGGCAGCAACCACCGATGGAGAAAGAGTTATTATTTCAGATCTGCGACTTTGATCAAATGTGCTACATGGTCATTAATGGTAGTCATTTATGAACCTTTTGAAAATTAGATCTCTGGGTCAAAATCTTGAATTCCCTTCCTAAGGACATTGTGGTCTACCTACAACACATGATTTGCAGCAGTTTGAGGTCAGCTCACCATCTTCTCAAGGGCAAGCCAGAATGAGCAATAAATGCTAGCTCAGCCAAAGATGCCTACATTCTGCAAGTGGATACAGTTAGGTCACGTGGAATCTAAGAAGAGGTAACCAACTGGATACAAAATTGGCTTGATGGTCAGAGACAGAGGATGGTGGAAGAGGGTTGTTTTTCAGATTGGAGAGCTGTAACCAGCAGTGTGCTGCAAGGATTGGCGTTGGGTTTACTACTGATCATATGATTTTGGATGAGAATATCAGAGGTATGATTAGTAAGTTTGTGAACTATACCAATACTGGTGGTATAGTGGATAGTGAAGAAGGTTATCTAAGAGTACAATGGAATCTTGATCAGCTCTGTCACTGCTGAGGAATGGCAGATGGGATTTAATTCAGATAAATGTGAGGTATTACATTTTGGTAAGTGAACCAGGATATAACTTAAAGTTAGTGGTAGGACCTTGGGAATACACACAAATAGAGATGTAACAGTGCAGGTTCATAGTTTCTTGAAAGTGATGTTCTGGGTAGACCGGGTGATGGTGAAAGTTTTTAGCATGCTTGCCTTCATTTGATCAGGGCATTGCATATAGGAGTTGGAATGTCATGCTACACCTGTACAAAACATTGGTGCGGTCACATTTTGAGTACTGCATGCAATCCTAGTCACTCTGCTATAGGAGGGATGTTAATAAATTGGGAAGGGTACAAAAAAGATTTACAAGGATGTTACAAAGGTTTGAGTTATCAGCAAAGGCTTGGGACTTTCCTCACTGAAGCATAGGAGGCTGAGGGGTGATCTTAATGAATGTTTATAAAATTAAGAGATGTGGATATGGTGAATAGCTGTGGTCTTTTTCCCAGGGTAGGAGAGTGCAGAACTATATGATATAGATGTAAGGTGAGAGGAAAAATTCAAAAGATACCTGAGTGGTAACTTCCACACAGTGTGGTGGGCGTATGGTAACCAGCTACTGGAGGAAGTGGTAGAGGTGGGTACAATTTAAAAGACATTTGAACAGGTAAATGGATAGGAAAGGTTTAAAGGGATATGGGCTAAATGCTGGCAAAAGGGACCGTGAAGTTAAGAAAATTTGTTTGTCATGGACGAGTTGTGCTGTGTACATCTATGACTCTAAGTGAATTTAAAATGCTAACTCAGATAGACGTGGATAATGTCAACCCAGTTCGTGGTGGACCCCATTGTTTGAAGGAAATTCTCATTAATGGAGGAACCTATTGCCACAGTAATAGCCAGTGTGATAAGTCAGTGTGATTGTTGCAGTGATTATGTTCATGACAGGGTGCTTTACCATTTAACTTCAGTTTAGTTCAGGATTTCTCATAAGCCCCTCATCCTTAACTGTACCTGCATTCACCACTTTCTCTGGCAATTCAGTCCACACAAGCCACTGTTTCTAAAACTAAAAGGTTGCCCCTCATCTCTTTTAAATCTTTCTCCCCTCATTTTTTTTTAAAAGCCCCCTATTTTTGAACTCCCCCACCCTAGGGAAAAGATTATTGACATTCACCTTATCTATGTCCCCCATTTTATAAATCTCAATAAGGTCATTGCTAACCTCCTATGTTGCAGTAAAAAAATGCCCATTCTTTACAGTCTATTTCTATACTCCAAGCCCTCCATTCCTGACAGCATCCTGGTAAACCTTTTCTGAACGCACTTCAGTTTAACGGTTTGTGGTAGTTGCTGGATGACCAACATGTATTGCCCATCCTGTCCACCCTTGACAAAGTGGTGGTCAGCTGCCACTTTGTAACTGCTGAGATTAATTTGTATTGGTATCCCCAGAATCCTGTTATGGAAGGAGTTCCAAAATCTTCACCCAGTGACACTGAACCCAACTAGTGATACTAAATTGATTATCAGCGTTATTCTTTACACACTCAGATTATCAAGCAAAAAATTATCCAATTGATAATGGATATTGTTTCAAGTTCTACCAGTGCAGACTGGTAGGGTATGCACAGTCAGTATATTGCCTATTGCAATAGCCAAAGGGATATGCTATCTCTTAAGATCCACCACTCTTTGGGGCTTCAACAACCTGGCATCACATCTGCACTAAAATTCACACACCAGGTTACTCATCTGGATGGTAAGTAGGATATCTTTTTACTTGAACATTCCATTTGTTGTGTGCATAATTTGTGTTGATACTGAGTAACTAAGTGAAGCAGCTAGTTTCACCTGTAGTCCGCATGTGTGAGATACCTTGCGCTTCTAAAATAATTTCAATAGTCTGGGCATGTTCCATGACTAAATGTGAGATTGTCTTGGAGCTGTTTGTGAGTTTGTGTGGTCATGTAATAAGACATTCTCTGATCAGGGCATTCACACTATCCTGAAGCATGGCCTTGATATGCCTGACTTAATGCTTATGTAATGAACAAATATTGTGCCCCCTATTTACGAAGTTGGTGATAAGCTTTATCTTCTAATGTGTTGAACCTTAGGAATCTCAAAGTGTATACTAACTGGCAAAGCTAAGTTTGTGATACAGTGGTAGAGAGCCCAGTGGCCAATTTCTCAACCAGGACATTGAGAAAAGAGAGATAATTTGACTATCCTTTCAAATGTGTGGAGTCCATTTTATGAAGTTTAAACTAAGTCTGGCAGTTAATCACTAATCATTGTTAACCAGTGTTCCACATGGCATTGTTTCCAAGTTCAGTTGCCAAACAATCAGCCCTATCTTATTATGCATTATAAAGTGTAGTTTCCCCTTAAATTGCTAGCTGAAATTTAACAAAATGTCTTGTCTTTGTCAGAATAACTAACTTTTGTTTATGATAGCTAAAACAAAGCGTTCCTTTCAGGTATTGAATTTGATTCGCAACTGTCGAGAACAGGAAAGCATGAGCATTGACTACATGAGGAAAACATTGAAGAATATGAACATCGTTGCAATCAAGTTAGTGTTACTTTCAGCTGGCTATCGCGTGTTAAATTAAATAATCAAAGTCTTACGATTACAATTTTGTTTTCATATAGGCAAGCAGTAGAATTTCTGGGCAATGAAGGGCACATCTATTCCACAGTGGATGAGGATTATTTCAGGTCAACAGATGTTGAATAATTGAGTAATAAAATGATGTGAAGCTAAAATTCTGAATCATTCTAAAACCTGCAGAATCGATCATCCTGTAGTAAAACGAAAAATACCAATTTTAACATAAAGGGGTGTGTGCAATGGACAATAGACAATAGGTGCAGGAGTAGGCCATTCAGCCCTTTGAGCCTGCACTGCCATTCAATGTGATCATGGCTGATCGTTCCTAATTAGTATCCTCTTCCTGCCTTATCTCCATATCCCTTGATTCCACTATCTTTGAGAGCTCTATCCAACTCTTTCTTAAATGAATCCAGAGACTGGGCATCCACTGCCCTCTGGGGCAGAGCATTCCACACAGCCACCACTCTCTGGGTGAAGAAGTTTCTCCTCATCTCTGTCGTAAATGGTAACCCCGTATTTTTAAGCTGTGTCCTCTGGTTCGGCACTCAGCCATCAGCGGAAACATGTTTCCTGCTGCCAGAGTGTCCAATCCTTTCATAATCTTATATGTGTCAATCAGATCCCCTCTCAGTCTTCTAAACTCAAGGGTATACAAGCCCAGTTGCTTCAGTCTTTCAGTATAAGATAATCCCTCCATTCCAGGAATTGACCTCGTGAACCTACGCTGCACTCCCTCATTAGCCAGAATGTCTTTCCTCAAATTTGGAGACTAGAACTGCACACAGTACTCCAGGTGTGGTCTCACCAGGGCCCTGTACAGCTGCAGAAGCACCTCTTTGCTTCTATATTCAATTCCTCTTGTTATGAAGGCCAGCATGCTATTAGCCTTCTTCACTACCTGCTGTACCTGCATGCTTGCCTTCATTGACTGGTGTACAAGAACACCCAGATCTCTCTGTACTGTCCCTTTACCTAACTGATTCCATTGAGGTAGTAACCTGCCTTCCTGTTCTTGCCACCAAAGTGGATAACCATACATTTATCCACATTAAACCGCATCTGCCATGCATCTGCCCACTCACCTAACTTTTCCAGGTCACCCTGTAATCTCCTAACATCCTCATCACATTTCACCCTGGCACCCAGCTTTGTATCATCAGCAAATTTGCTAATGTTATTGCTGATACCATCTTCTATATCATTAACATGTATTGTAAAAAGCTGCGGTCCCAGCACAGATCCCTGCAGTACCCCACTGGTCACTGCCTGCCATTCTGAAATGGAGCCGTTTATCACTACCCTTTGTTTCCTATCAGCCAACCAATTTTCAATCCAATCTAGTACTTTGCCCCCAATACGATGCGCCCTAATTTTACTCACTAACCTCCTGTGTGGGACTTTATCAAAAGTTTTCTGAAAGTCCAGGTACACTACATCTACTGGATCTCCCTCGTCCATCTTCAGAGTTACATCCTCAAAAAATTCAAGAAGATTAGTCAAGCATGATTTCCCCTTCATAAATCCATGCTGACTCTGTCCTATCCTGTTACTACTATCCAGATGTGCCGTAATTTCATCCTTTATAATAGACCCCAGCATCTTTCCCACCACTGAGGTCAGACTAACTGGTCTATAATTTCCTGCTTTCTCTTTCCCACCTTTCTTAAAAATTGGTATAACATTAGCCACCCTCCAATCCTCAGGAACCAACGCTGAATCTATCGAACTCTGGAAAATAATCACCAACACATCCACGATTTCCCAAGCAACTCCTTCAGTCCCCTGGGATGTAGACCATCAGGCCCTAGAGACTTATCAACCTTCAGACCTAACAGCTTCTCCAACACCAAATCCTGGCAAATATAGATTCCCTTAAGTTCAGGTCCTTCAGCCACTGTTACCTCAGGGAGATTGCTTGTGTCTTCCCCAGTGAACACAGATCTGAAGTACCCATTTAATTCTTCTGCCATTTCTTTGTTCCCCATAATATATTCCCCTGTTTCCGTCTTCAAGGGCCCAATTTTAGTCCTAACCATTTTTTTGCCTTGCACATACTTAAAAAAGCTTTTACTATCCTCCTTTATATTATTGGCCAGTTTTCCTTCGTACCTCATTTTTCCTCTGCGTATTTCCTTCTTAGTAATCCTCTGTTGTTCTTTAAAAGCTTCCCTGGCCTTAGTTTTCCCACTTATCTGTGCTATGTTACACTTTTTCTCTTTTAACTTTATATGTTTCTTAACTTCCCTCATCAGCCACGGCCGCCCATGCCTCCTCCTGGGATCTTTCTTCCTTTTAGGAATGAATTGATCCTGCAACTTCTGCATTATACACAGAAATCTCTAAGTTCGACTTGGATTTTTCACATTGATTGCAAACTTCTGCATTTTTGGTTTTGTAAATCTACACTTTTTTGTTTCATGATCAAAAATAAACTCTTTGATCTTAATGGTAGCTTCCTCTGTGCTGTTGAAGTGTGGAAGCTTGTTCTGTCTTTCTCTTTCTCACCATCTGAATAGAGGGAATGACACTAATATTTGAATTAACATTGAAATCTTCACTAAACTGGCATCATAATACAGAACAATAAATGCTTGTAAATTGTCATGATGTCAAGTGTAATAAACTTTGGATTTTATTAAACAGTGCAGTGTATTGATTTTAAGACATTGTTTTCTGAGTAAGTTCTTGAATAGTTGAATGTGATGCATTGTTGAACTTTGCAAATGCACATTTTATAAGTCTAACCTATGATAGATTTTGTTTCTCTTACTTATCCACCAGATTGAGATGGGCAAACATATGGCTGTGTTTATAGTGTCAGTCCTTTAAAGAGCATCGAGAAAAGTAAATTTCAGATTTTAAATACCAGTGCAGATCCAAATTGGATGCAAACAGCCCCAAATTATAGTCATTCTGGTTGTTCTTGGATTACATCATGAACGCCAGGATCCTGGTGGCATCTTGTTGAGAAGTTTAGCAATTTTCTTTTTTTTAAAATTTGTTTTCTTTTATTTGAGAATTGTTTAGAATTCTCAGAATAATCAGAGTAATATGTGATTTCATTTGTACCCTAGAGTACTAATGATGAACAGTAAACCATTGTGATATATCAGTAATAAATCTTGACAAGCATGGTATAACTCTGGTGTTCTTTTTCCCTAGTCTCTTGTGGGATGTGGGCAACACTGGCTGAACCGACCAATCTCTATTGCTCTTGAGAAGATGGTGGTGAGCTGCTGCCTTGAACTACTGTGGTCCACATGCTGCAGATAGATTAACAATTATATCTGGGAGGGAATTCCAAGATTTTGACACAGTGACAGTGAAGAAACAGCAATAAATTTACAAGTCTGTCTTGGAGAGGTGATGTTCCCATGTATCTGCTGACCTTGTCCTTCTAGGTCATATTGGTCATGAGTTAAAGGTGCTATCGGAGGATCTTTTGGGTGAATATCGAGAGTGCATCTCATAGATCATAGTGTTAGAGGGAGTTAATGTTTCTGGATGTACCATTCAAGTGACTGCTTTGTCCTGGATGGTGTTAAATTTCTTGAGCATTGATGGGGTTGCATCCATCTAGGCTAATGAGGAATATTTCATCATGCTCCTGACTTCCGCCTTGGAATGGTGGCCAGGCTTTGGGAGATTAATTACTCACTGCAATATTCTTAGACTCTGACCTGCATTTTAAACCATCACCTTTCTTTGCAAATCCCTCATCTCTGGCATCAATGTAATGGACCTCCTGAGCTGTGTCCAATTCAATTATGTCCTCATCCAAGTAAGGGACCTAAAATTGTATACAATACTCAATTTGAAACTAAGCTGACAGCAGTGAATGAACTAAGACTATCAGGGAAATAGCAGGATGCATAGAATAATTAGATAGTTGGTACTTGTATAAAAGAGTAGAAAATCAATAGTTGAAATCTGAGTAAGGAAGAAAGTAATGAAGACTAAGTCAGTTAATGTGCATGTATGTGGATCCATAAGGAATAGTAAGAAAGTTTGGGGATTTACAGGTGCAAATTGCCATGTGGAAACAAGACATCATAACAAGACTTGGCGTAAGGAAAGGCAGGACTGGGTGTTAAATATTCTTAGGTACATGATCTCCAGAAAAGAAAGAAGGGGTGGTAGTATTGGTTAGGAAGAGTGTTGCCGTACTGGAGAATGGTTTTGCTCAATGTACTATATAGGTAAACCAGCTAGTTTGAAGGATCTATAGGGGGGAGAAAAGATTTGAAATTCAAGAGATGCTAACATTCCTGAGTACTTACAAGGGTGGATGTTAACTACAAGAATGTAGACTGCAACAATAGCAGTGTAAATGGTAGACTGGAGTAACATTCCTAGATATTGCTGTAGGAACTTTTCCTGAACATTATGTTGAGTTATAGAGTAATAGAGATGTACAGCATGGAAACAGACCCTTCGTTCCAACCCGTCCATGCCAACCAGATATCCCAACCCAATCTAGTCCCACCTGCCAGCACCTGGCCCATATCCCTCCAAACCCTTCCGATTCATATACCCATCCAAATGCCTCTTAAATGTTGCAATTGTACCAGCCTCCACCACATCCTCTGGTAGCTCATTCCATACACGTACCACCCTCTGCGTGAAAAAGTTACTCCTTAGGTCTCTTTTATATCTTTCCCCTCTCATCCTAAACCCACGCCCTCTAGTTCTGCACTCCCCGACCCCAGGGAAAAGACTGTCTATTTATCCTATCCATGCCCCTCTTAATTTTGTAAACCTATATAAGATCACCCCTCAGCCTCCGACGCTCCAGGGAAAACGGCCCCAGCATATTCAGCCTATCCCTGTAGCTTAGATCCTCCAACCCTGGCAACATCCTTGTAAATCTTTTCAGAACCCTTTCAAGTTTCACAACATCTTTCTGATAGGAAGGAGACCAGAATTGCACGCAATATTTAAACAGTGGCCTAACCAATGTCCTGCACAGCCGCAACATGACCTCCCAACTCCTGTACTCAATACTCTGACCAATAAAGGAAAGCATACCAAACGCCGCCTTCACTATTGAAAATGTGATGCTGGAAAAACACATCAGGCCAGGCAGCATCCGAAGAACAGGAGATTCGACGTTTCGGTGATCATCCCTTTCTTATTTCTCATTTCTACCCAAATAACTTCCCTGGATGTATTTCCGGGAATATCCTTCCTCAGCACAGCTGTAATGTTATCCCTTATCAAAAATGCCACTCCCCCTCCTCTCTTGCCTCCCTTTCTATCCTTCCTGTAGCATTTGTATCCTGGAACATTAAGCTGCCAGTCCTGCCCATCCCTGAGACTTGATTCTGTAATTGCTATGATATCCCAGTTCCATGTTCCTAACCATGCCCTGAGTTCATCTGCCTTCCCTGTTAGGCCCCTTGCATTGAAATAAATACAGTTTAATTTATTAGTCCTACCATGTCCCTGCCTGCCCTGACTGTTTGACTCACTTCTGTTCTCAGCTGTACCTGTTTCAGATTGATCTCTTTCCTCACTAACTCCCTGTGTCCTACCCCACCCCCACCTTACTAGTTGAAATCCTCCCAAGCAGTTCTAGCAAATTTCCCTGCCAGTTTATTAGTCCCCTTCCAATTTAGATGCAATCCGTTCTTCTTGTACAGGTCACTTCTACCCCAAAAGAGATTCCAATGATCCAAAAATGTGAATCCTTCTCCCACACACCAGCTCCTCAGCCATGCATTCATCTGCTCTATCCTCCTATTCCTGCCCTCACTAGCTCATAGCACTGGGAGTAATCCAGACATCACTACCCTTGAGGACTCCTTTTTAAATTTCTGCCTAACTCTCTGTAATCTCCCTTCAGAGTCTCAACCTTTTCCCTTCCAATGTCGTTGGTTCCAATGTGGACAACGACCTCCAGCTGGCCCCTCTCCCCGTGAGAACATTCTGCACCCTCTCTAAGACATCCTTGATCCTGGCACCAGGGAAACAACACACCATTCTGCTTTTTCTCTGCTGGCCACAGAAATGTCTGTCTGTACCTCTGACTACAGAATCCCCTAACACAATTGATCTCTTGGGAGCCGACATTGCATTAGAGCCAGCCTCAATACCACAAACTTGGCTGTTCGTGCTATGTTCCCCTGAGAATCCATCACCCCCTACATTTTCCAAAACAGCATACCTGTTTGAAATGGGTATATCCACAAAAGACTCCTGCCCTCGGTGCCAACCTCTCTCACCCTTCCTGGAGTTAATCCATCTATGTGACTGTATCTGAGACTTTTCCTGCTTCCTATAATTGCCATCCATCACATACTGTTGCTATTGCAAATTCCTCACTGCTTCTATCTGTCTCTCCAACCGATCCACTCGATCTGATAAGATTCACATCCAATAGCATTTATGGCAGATATAATCCGCTGTAACCCTTAAACTCTCTTTAAACTCCCATATCTGACAAGAAGTACATATCACTGCAAAGGCCATTTTTGCTCCTTCACAATGTACAGACCCAGAAAATAACACCATCTTATTCCTCTACAAACACTGCCCAGGTTAAATTAATAGCTATGGCTTATATTTTAAGTTTAATCAAGAGACTTATCTTCAAGAACATATAATCAAGAAAGAATCCACATATTCACTACTGCAGCCTTTCACTTGGACAGACTTAAAACAATGATTAACTTATCTGATTCTGTGCTGTGAACTTCGCCCAACAGTTCCTCCAAAATTAGTTGTGAATTTCACTGTTTGCTAATTTTCCCAGATGTACTCCGATGTCCAGTGATACATGAGTTCAAACAGCAAAGGCGGTAACTGTGCAGGTTTTCTCTCTCTCTCTCCCTCTCTCTGTCTCCTCCACTGTCCTCACCATGTGCTTCCTTTGTCTGCTCTTCTCCCTTTTAACTGCTGTTGTTTTGACTATTTTTTTCCCAAAGTTCCAAAACAATGCAACAGCATATAAAACAGTAATTGCTGCTCCTGGAATTCGAGGAAATCACCTCCAACACCTAAAATACCTCAAAAAAAGAGTAGCTCTTACACCCAAAAATTTTTCCTGTCCTCGATCTTGGATTACCCAGAATCCTTTCAATAAGGAAAGGTTAAAAAGAGATCTGAGGGAATTTTTTTAAATCATGAGGGATGTGAGTAGAGTTGCTGGGAAGTAATTATTCCTGTTTGTTTAAAAAATCAGAATGAGAGGATGCAGATTTTAAAAAGATTTGCAAATATTGCAAAAGGGATCTGAAGAAATTTCTTCATTGTTGGGCCTGGGACTGCTTAGAAGTATGATTAAAAAGGCTACTAGATTGTTTCGATTCAAATAATGTGCCAAGATAAAGGAAATAGCTAAGAGAATGGGAAAAAGTTGTAACATTCTAGTTGAATGGTCTCCTGCATTGTAACAATTTTGTGGTTCAGTGAAGTGAATTCAAATGATCAATCTTTGGAGCAGATGTCCAAAACAGCAATGTGATACTGATGAGAATCTTCTCTTGGAATGTTAAATGAGGTTATTGAGAGGTAATTAGACACTTGCAAGAATTCTCTTTTATTTAAAATAAAGTGCCATAAAATCTATTGTGTTTACTTGATCGGGCAGAGGGACCTCAGTTTAATATGGTACTTAAGGTGATTTTAATGTCTGATCTAGAAATACCAATTCCTGTGATGCAAAGATCCCTCTATTACAGTGAAATGACAACCTGGACATTATGGAGTTGGACATGAGTTCCATCTTTGAGAAACCGAGGACTGCAGATGCTGAAGATCATAGTCAAAAAGTGTTATTCATTGCCTACTCTGATTAGGCACTCGTGAGTTAGAACACTTCTATCAAATTTTCTCTCAAACCTCTTGAAGCGGAATCACAGCTGATCAGGCAGTAACTGAGGAGTGGGAGAATTGACGTTTCGAGCATAAACCCTTCAGCAGGATTTCTGAATATTTTGGGTACAATGCAAAATCTGTTTTATTTCGTTTCATACAATCTGCAATACAGAAGCAGTCCACTTGGCCCATTGAGTTGGCACTGATTCTCCGAAGAACATCCCACGTTGACCTAGCCCTCCCCCACCATCACTGTAACTCTGCATGTACCATGGTTAATCCACTTGACCTGCTCATCCTTGGATACTACAGAACAATTTAGCATGCAGTCACCTAGCCTTCACATGTTTGGATTGTGGCTGTAAACCAGAGCGTGCGGAGAAAGCCCATGCAGATACTGGAGAACCCCTTTCAATTTATAATGTTTGGGATTAATTGCATTATACTTCTATTATGTGTTTTAAAATCCTTGAAATTATATTATGCGTAGTTTAAATTATTATTCTATTTTTCTTCATTCCTTTATTATAAACTTCTGTATTAATTATTAAAGCAAAGTCTGCAGTCTTGCATGCTTATGTTTCAGCAAAAGGCCCCTTTGTTAATGCGAATACAAATCAGAATATGATCTATCAGGCCAGGTTTGTGTCTAGGATCTGACTTGTCGGATATTAACAACGGCTGCAATCATACCATTTGTATCACGTTCAGTGGATCAAATTGGCTAAACACTATCATCTAGGATGCTGGATACGTCAGGCAAAGGGTGAGATGAATGATCCAGTCAGCTATTCTGGCCGAAGATAATTGCAAATGCTATGATTTTGCATTGATGTGCTGGGCTCCCTCACCATTGAGTGTGACGATACTTATGGAGATTCTTTTTCTCGCTAGCTTTTGATTGTCGTCATTCAAGACTGGATATAGTGGACTACAGAACTGCAGTATCATAATTTGCTTCTGACTGAGTAGATTCAGCCCATTACGTGGCCATCCATTTTGAAACAAAGTAAATATTAAAATGTTCTCAATGTTCCTTTTTAATAGATTAAAATAATAATATGATGTGTTGCTGTACTGCCATCTGTATGCATGCAACTGATGAATGTGTTTTCGTTTGCAGGAAGAATCACCAGGATAATTTTCATTTTTAATGTACTGATCTGTCACCATTTAAATCTGTAACCAAGTTCCGGAGTGAGTTTTTTTTTCTCGATCCATTTCCACAAAAATGTCTTCACTTCTTTTCAAAATAGTAGCTCTTTTGTGATACTTGGGGTTGAACAATTTCTTATCAACGAAGCTAAGTTTTCCGTCAGCTAGAAGTAAATTCCAGAACAAGCTTTTATATCCTTGATTCCTGAAGGAGTAATAAGAAAAGTTTTAAAGATGATTAAAAATCTTAGTACAAATTGAATATTCATCACTGGAACTCAACCAAGTATAGACTATGGTTGTCTTGAGACTTGTAAAATTCAGTCTAGTACAATAGTGAAAGATGACTTTCTCATTCCAGCAGAGTTATTGTGATATTGATAAAACTTTAACTGCCACTAAATATCCACCCATTTTGTGTCCTAGAGTTGTATAGCATAGAAACAGACCCTTCGACACAACTCGTTCATGCCTACCAGAGATTCTAAATTAATCCAGTTCCATTTGCCAGCAGTTGGCCCATATTGCTCTAAACCCTTCCTATTCATATACCCATTCAAGACTTTTTAATTGTTGTCATTGTACCAGCCTCCACCACTTCCTCTGGCAGTACATTTTGTACATACATGATAAAGTTGTCCCTTTGGTCCCTTTTAAATCTTCCCCCTGTCACCTTAAACTTATGCCATCTAGTTTTGGACCATGGTAAAGATCTTGTCTTTTTACCTTATCTATGCCCCTCATGATTTTATAAACGCCTATAACATTACTCTTCTACCTCCAATGCTCCAGGGAATGTAGCCCCAGCCTATTCAGCCTCTCAAATCCTTAAAAGGTGGTAACATCCTTGTAAATTTTATTTGAACCCTTTCAATTTCTTCTAATCATTCTCTTTCGTTACAAAGATTACATACAAAATGTTACATTAGTTTTGGATTCATACTTGGGAAATTTAAGGAATGATAGAGTTGGCAAAGAAGCTGGCATGACATTTTTAATCAAGGAATTTTAATAGCATTAGGATGTCCTGCAAGTTGTATTAAGACAAAATTCAAATGGGTAGAATTATGCAATTGGAAAGAAAACTGTACATTTTTGGTGTGCTTTACAAATTGCCAAATACCAGATGAAGATATAATAGAGCATAACATCTGTAGACATTTCAGAGAATTATGTAAGAACAACAGACAATAATAATGAGTGATCTTAACTATTTCATGATAGGTCATACGTGATCAAAATAAGAAACCTTTTTTGGAATGCGTCTTAACCTACTTCCTCAATTGATGTGTCCTAAGGCTAACTTGCAACTTGATTTATTTTTTTGGAAAATAAAGATAAATATGTAATCTTAGGACAAAGAAGTGTCAAAGAAAAAGTTGCTGTACTGGTTCAAAAAAAACTTAGTGAGATGAGAAGGAACAGAAGCTAAGGCTTGGGATGAAAAGATTTGACTTAGAATGGTAAGGAAAATCAAGAAGAATGCAGAAATGTGTAGTGAGGTAATGGGTCATTGGAATAATTAATTGGTATTGCTTGGATTGGAGAAAAGCTAGAAGTGTGAGTTTCGAAAGCAATAAGACACTTTGATAAAGGAATATAGGTTTCTTTGAGAAAATAAACAAGATTTCGGAGCACTGCACCTTTGTCACTTCACCTGACGAATGAGCAGTACTCCAAAAGCTTGTGATTTCAAATGAGCCTATTGGATTATAACCTGGTGTTGTGTGACTTCTGATCTAGGCCAAAAATAGTGAAAAGAATTGAGCACTTGCAGATTACTGCTGGTTGAATTAAAGATTGCTTTTAAAGGATCAATGTCTGTATTAGCTCTTAAAACCTCTTACAACAGATTAATTGCATAATAGAAATGTTATACATATTTCTCATGTCATTCATCAGTTAATGACTGGTGCCTCTTATAGTATCATAAAATAACAACAATCAAGGAACTTTTTAATAACTATTTGCTCAGTAGTTTTGTCAACATGTGCAGTGTATTTTGTTGTATTGATTGAACGATTTTAATCAGTTCCATGTTAGTGTTGGATATTTTGAGATCTTAAACTACTGATTCCATGCCTGTGTTGCTCTGATAGTTTTATAAATGTATTGATTGACTGTTTGAAAGACCAGTCATTAGGGCTGCAAACTATGTAAATAAACCCTTGAATGTTCATTCAGGAAACACTATCAGTTAAAAACCTAGCTTCCCTGGCTGACTTACTATTCAACTGAAACCCAAAACTTTACCATTTGGGATAATAACCTTCTCTTCTTTTTTAGAGCAAAGACAAATGTCAGTTCGCAGCGATGTGATTTGGTATGACTAACAGCAGCCAGTTCTTATTTTCTGAAAAGTTTAGATTTCTTCAGTAAGTACTTTACTATTCTGGATTTTCCAAGATTGAGGCTTCCTTTCAATTTAATTGAAATACTAGTAAGTCCAGTTAGGCTGTTTTAATTTTCCGTGCTAAATGGCAAAATGGAGACTGATAAAAGGTACCGTATCTACTTGCATATATGTCAATCTCGTGTATGTCAACCCCCCTATTTTGGCCCTAAAATCTTGTATTTTCCACATACCTCATGATGCTAATTCTTCACTGTTACAGATCAAAGTGTGAGTCAGTGTGCCTGCCTGTTGCACTGCACTCCGGCTTTCCAGTCTGCTGGCCGTAACACTCAGTTTTGGGTCTTCCAGTCCACTGGCTGTCACTCTCCACGTCATGTTTTTAAAATTACTGTAAATCACGGAGTTAGTTTCCGCAGTTTCAGTTACCTGCAGTTTACTGTGAGGGGAACATATTACACGGAACATTTAGGGACCAGGAGGCTGCCTGGAAGGTAGGTTTCCCATTTTAAATGAGCACATGGATATTGACTTGTTTGTAATTGTCTTTTCCTCGCTAGTACTTAAAAACTTATTTCTACTCAAAGATGAAATGCAAATGACAAGCATGAATTTCATCCCCTCAAACAATACCTTGTGTATAAGTTGACCCCTAATTTCAGCTGAAAAATATGGTCTTCAAAACTTGACCTATAGATGAATGTTTACGGTAGATCTTTTTCATGAAAAGTAATATGTTTGCTTTGTTCCTAAAAGTAGCAAAATGAATGGATTATAATTCTTATTACATTTTTATATTGTGACATGCTATGGCTTTAAGAGGTGTATTTTGTCCTTTTGTGAGACAGCAGTAAAAGCAGTCTCTTCCAAGCCAATAAAGTAAACAGTTTATGAGGCCTTGGGAGTTTTTAAAAGTTGGAACCATGGAAGCAGCATGAAGGGATGCGGTCAAGCTCCCACAGAATCAGTACTTTAGTGTAACTTGAAGTTGCTACAACAAAATGCTTGAGTTCTCTGAGTTTTTATCTTGATGTTTTTTTTCCTCCTACACTGGAGAATTGCATGTGAGACTGGATTTGCCTTTGCCAAGGGTGTATTTAAAGGATGTTCCAATATAGTAACAGTTGCTGTTTATATTTTATTAATCTGTTAAGTTTTCCAGTAGTTATTTCCAATTCTGCTTTTGTTTGTATTTAAACAGTAGTGTACGAATAATGTTTCTTTGCTTCAAGCCTTGTAGTTTGACCAATTGAATTGTGTCCGAAACACGTGTCTTACACTTGCATTTAAAAATAAAACAGAGTTGCTGGTCTAGGCTATCATTTTAACACAACACTGTTGTGAGGGGGTTTGGTCTGGTCCATAATAATGGAAATATGAATTCTCAAATAGATTTACATTTTTCTCTAGCTACAAAAATGTGCCATTGCTTTTGACAAAGTAATATTTTCCAATATATCTTGGTATATGTATTATTAATAGGCCGCTAACCCTATTAGTTAACAAGACACTGTAATTTAATACAATCTTAGTTTTTTTGCCTTATTTTTGAATACTAATTTGAGTTATTAATTTTATTTGAGTTATTTAACAGACTAAAAGAAGTATGCTAAACTCATAGAACTATTAAGCATATACTGGTTTCTCAACAAAAGATTTAATTTGTTTCATCTATTATATTTTTGGTTTAATGAGATAGAAGATCCAATTACATCCTTACTGAATGGTCTACAGTTGATAAATGAGTTAGAGTTCTTCCCTTTTGTCTTCAGCTTGAAAAGCATCTTCCTTTACACATTGTTGCAAGTGTTTGCTGTTAATTATGCAGCATGGACAAGAGGGCATCTGGTTAAAGACATTGCTCATCAATGCTCCGTGAGATTTAGGGATTGAGAAAGTAACAGAATGAACAGAGTCACATCGTGTAGAGAAAGTGGGATAGAGAAAGGAAGAATGGATTAAAAGAGTTTAAAAAAAAGGCAAAAAAAATTAAGATTTTAAAATCTGTACATTTTGAAGAATTGACTGGGTGTAGGAATGTGATTCCCTTTTTTTTGTCAGTTTGGATTTTGTATTTCCTTTGTAATAGGAGGTGAGTGTTGCTGATAAGCCCAACATTTGTTACTCATCCGTAATTGCCTTTGAACTGAATGGCTTTAATATCTGTATATATACATAAAAGCTTTTTCATGATTAAAGTATATTTTTGCAAGTTAAGAAATACGGATTGCCATTAGCAATGAACAGGCCATGGCCCAGTGGTATTATCGCTAGACTATTAATCCAAAAACTCAGCTAATGTTTTGGGCACCAAAGTAGATTGGTAGGAGGTCCACTGGATATTTACAGGGATGATCCTGGGAATAATCATCCTTGTAAATCTCCTCTGGACCTCCTTCAAAACCAGCACATCCATCTTTAGATACGGGGCCCATAATAGCTCACGATATTCCAAATGCAGTCCGACTAAAGCATTGTCCAGCTTCAACAGTACATCTCTGCTCTTGTATTCTAGGGCCCTTGAAATGAATGCTAACGTTACATTTGCCTTCCTACTCTCAACATTGACTCCAGCTCCCATGAGGTATCATGGCATCAGGTTAAACATAGCTAAGGAAACCTCCTGCTGATTGCCACATTCTGTGGCTTATGAATCATTGCTGCATCACGTTGAACAAGAATTGGAGGATGGACTGACGATAGCAAGGGTGCAAAATGTAGTTTGGGTTGAGGATTTCAATGACCACTTCCAAGAGGTGGTTCAGCAGCAGCACTATTGATCAAGTTACTCCTAAAGGTCATGGCTGCTAGATTGGGTCTGTGGCAGGTGATGAGGGAGCCAACAAAGGAAAAAAATATACTTACTGCTGGCTGCAGATCATTTGCACATGACAGTATTGGTAAGAGTGACCACTGCACAGTCCGTGTGGAGATGTAATCCCACCTTCACATTGAGAATAACCTCATTGTGTTGTATGGCACTATCACCGTGCTAAATGGGACAGACCTTTGGACAGATCTAGCAACTCTTGATCGGGCATTCATGACCCACTGTGGGCCATCAATAGCAGCAGAATTGTGCTTGAACACAATCTGCAACCTCGTGGCCCAGCACATCCTCCACTTTATAATTACCATCAAATCTTTGTTTAAGGGGATTAAACTTTTTTCAATGAAGAGTGAAGGTGAGCATGCCAGGAGCAGTAGCAGGCATACCTTAAAATGGTGTCAATCTTGTGGACTACTTGCATGTCAAACAGCATAAGCAGCAAGTAATAGACCTAACCTGCACATCTTTGAACTGTGGGAGGCAACTGGAGGACCCGGAGGGAACCTATGCACATGCTGGGGGAATGTGCAAACTCCACAGACGGTTACCCAGAGGTGGGACCAAACCTGGATCCCTGGAGCTGTGGGACAGCAGTGCTAATCACTGTGACACCCTCTTATTGCCTTCCTCTTCATTGTTTCATTTAAAGAGTAATTTTCTGAAAACAAGATGTCTCTTTTAAAAGCCAGTAGACACTCTCTGTTTATACCTTGCATTTTCTGAGGCTTTTTTGTGCTCATTCAGATTCATTTTTGTTATGTAACATATCTACTTACCAGTCAGGCAGCTGAGCTTGTTTTAAGAGAACTAAAATGCCCATCTTTTTGTTTTCTGCAAAGCCATCAGGGAAAGTCCTTCTTCAATCTGTTCATAGTCATGGTCGCTGTCATCATCTGGCTCTGTCATTTCAGTGAAGGGAAGAGGGAAGAAGCTATTAAAGTTTAACTAACAGATCTTTTATAGGGGATCTGAGCAAAATGTGTTGTGAAGGAGGGTTACAGTCTCTTCACAACTGTCAGGATGAAATAGGATATGAGCTATCTGAATCAAATCATGTACTGCCAAAGTTCTGTACAAAGAACTTTTTTACATCAGTCCTACATTAGCCTTTCATTGTTTAGCACCTGCCTTACTACTGCAACTTTGTTTGAATTGTCTTCCATACCTACTTTGTCTTTCCTCTTTGGATTCTTCTGTAAGGTCAACAGTCAGACATCTCCTTCAACAGTAAAGAGCTCCGATTCCTCCATCTTTCTTCATAACTCCAGGCTTTCAGTTTTTGGAAATCAGCTTTGTTGCTGTTCTATGTTCTCTACATTCAGTATTCCAATATCTCCATTTTTAAAACTCAACATATCACTTAATATGTTGTTTGACTAAAACATGAAGAATGATTTCCTTTTTCTTGTATCCTGCTGTCTAGCTGTATGGTTCACCATTCTCTTTGACTTGTTAGTTGTTCCTTGCAGTGATTGGAATCTTTGGATCACTTAATTTCAGCTGTAGCTACTTCAACTTTGTCTCTGAAGTATGTATCTCACCATGTTTTTTGTCATATGCTGACTTGGCTTAATTAAAATAATTTGCTATAATTGTGTAATCCTTGACCTATCTGCTAAAAGCAAAGTGCCCTTCCTACTATAAGGCTTAAAGGGTTAATTAATGAAGATAGATTGGATAGACCAGGCTTGTCTTCCCTTGAATATGGAGGATTAAAAGATGATCAAATCAAATCAAATTAAATTAATTAAAGCAATTGATAGAAAGAAACTATTTCCTCCAGTCCAGAATAAGTGGATATAATTCTAAAATTGGAACTACTTGTTACAAGAATGTTGTCAAGGAGTCCTTCACATGAAAGGTGGTGGTAAAGTTCAAAGTTCAGATTTTTATTAAGTAATAGTATTAAAAAGGTTATGAAATCAATTATGAAATCAAGGTTATGAGATTAATTGGTAATTTATTTATACTGAGCTGATTGCAAATATCTGTACCATGTAAAGAATAGGAGACAAATCTTAACCTACTTTGCCATGTATGAAAATGAAATACAACATATCTGTGAATAATAAATCAGCCTAGTGCTTTTTTCAACAAGCTGTTCAGAGATGTTATTACACACTCTGGAACAGGAGAGTCTTGAACCTGTACTTCCTGGCCTAGCAGTAGAGACACTACTACTACATCACAAGAACCCCCTGTCCTAATTCTACAATTGGATGAGTGCAACATAGAAAATCCAAGAACTGCAATAGATCAACAATGGATAAAGCATATTTACTAAATAGGGTACCTTTTAGACTATTTATTATTTATGTAATATCTGCCACAATAAACATTTCATTTTTCATCATTTTCTACTTAAGATATTAATAAACAAAGTTGACATTATTTCCTAACACTTGTTGTTTTCACTTGTTGACAAGTCTCAAAATTTTAAAGGTCGAGAATTTCTCAGCCAGAAACAGAAGATTTAATGAATGATGGCACAAGCATACTAATCAATTCTCATCATTGGAAGTTAACAGAAAATATGTTTGTTGCCATTTTTAATGGCTGATTTACTAACTAGAATTTGGGATTTGTCAACAAATTTCTCCATGTAGTCAACAATGTGGCAGTTTTGTGTGTGAAACAAGTTGACACTAATTTGATTTGCTGAAATGGATAAACAAATCTCTTATAAATGCCTGAAAAGTTGAGTTATAACTCATTAAATGTAATACTTTTCTGGTCTTTCAACTTACTTTCAGGGAGTACAGGAGACACCTTTGTATTCCCTTTTTGCATTTTTGTGTATTCATTAGGAGCAACTTGTACAGGTTGTATGGAAAAGGGTTTTCTTGAACTTTGTCGCTTTGCTTCATTTTTGTTGATGTCACGTTTTAGGGGCAAAGGAATTCCCTTGGTGAAAGAATTAAATAAAACATTATTCAACCATTTTTATGTTGTTTTTATTTATGTACTTTTAAATATATGCGCACTCTTGTTTCCGTCCTCACCTGAAATCACTGATTCTTGCTGGGATTATGGTTCCAGAGCTTTTACAGCTCCTCAGTATTTCAGCCAAACTGCACACATAGGTACAGTATGGCGATGAACAACAGTATACCCATGAATCTGACTTCTATACAGTCGCTTTCCAACAGGGGGTCAATGGAAAGTGATTAGGGCAAAGGTGGCCTGACTTATGCCTTCCTAGGTCAAGTAAACCTAGTTTGCAAACAGGAAAATCACCGCCAAAATCCAAAAGCTCTGATTGCTGACCCAGTTCACATCAGCTCCCTTGGCACGGATAGGGATAACATTTGGAAGTTTTCACTTTGAATATTTAATATGATGTATCCACTAGACTATTTAGGAATCTTTAATGAAGTGACAAACAACTGTCTCACAATCTGAACCACACTTCTGTTTTTGCTTTAAACTTCCCAAGGTTTGTGCAAGTCATCTTCGTGATTTAATTTTAATGCCCACAGATGAAAGTTCTAAGTTGGAATGAAGACTTGTCCAAAAAAAGTTACTTTTTGCCTTGAAACTGACACACATGAAAACATTACAGTTCATGTTAAGCATAAGGACATCTATATTTGTTAAAAATATTTCCTGTAAGTTCTCCTTTTGTCACAACACTTAATGTCAATGTGTAACATTCACACTCTGGTTGCAAGCATCTTGAAAGTGATGTAGATTGGATTCCTTACAGTGTGGGAACAGGGCCTTTGGCCCAACAAGTCCACAGCGACCCTCCGAAGAGTAACCCACTCAGACCCATTTCCCTCTGACTAACACTATGGGCATTTTGGCATGGCCAATTCACCTAACTTGCTCATCTTTGGAGTGTGGGAGGAAACTGGAACACCCGGAGGATACCCACGCAGACATGGGGAGAATGTGCAAACTCCATACAGACAGTCTGTCTGAGGCTGGAATCGAACCTGGGACCCTGGTGCTGTGAGGCAGCAGTGCTAACCACTGAGCTACTATGCCACCCTCTATGTATTAATAGCTGCATGTAACACTGTAGTGACTGGATTTAGCTAGTAAGTGGCAGATGATTTCGAACTCACTCCCAACATCATTCCCTACACAAAAGGACAGTAATGATGGCATAATGAATTTATTAGGAAAGCAATATGTATTGATGAGATGAGGTGATAACTATATGAGCAGTACATATGAAAAAGTAATTCCATCCCCAACCGGAACACAAATAAACATACTTATACCTTCATCTTGAAATTTGCTACATGAATCATTAGCATGCAAATATTTCAATGTGTGTGAGAGAGAGTCCTTTCTCTGTATATTAAACTAGAAATTAAGTTGATGTGAGTAAGTTAGTTCTTTTGCAGAAAAAAAATGAAAAGCCTCGAACATCACCTATCCCTTCTGTTGGATAGAAACAGCATTGGTGGGATTGCTGATCAAATTAATAGAGTGGGGTTTGAGGCCTTGCTGGAACTAAGATTGGGTAGATGGGGTCAGAAATGAGTCCCAGTGGCTGATGTGCCAGTTCCCTGGATCCATTCTGCCTCTGCGCCATTCTTATTGAGTGGGATTGGGGCTGGTAGGGCTTCGCACCTATACATGTGCAGCAGTCGGTCAAGCTCAATAACAACCCCGTTGAAATCAATCAATGACTGGCTCAGGCATTCGATGACAGCCCAGGAGGCATGCCAGTGCTTCAGTCAGGGGATGGTATCAGCCATAATCCACTCTGTATAGGGGCTCCTCAACACCAACCTTTCCCATACACTCACATGACCTCACATACACTGCTCTCTGAGGAGTCTATTTGTTAACTAAATATTTTAAATATTTGGAAAGAGTATGCCCATTTTGAGCCTCACTGCTCCTTATAAATTGCAAGACCTTGATTTACACTTTAGCTTATAGAGTCAGGCACCATCCTTGACTGGACAGCAAACCTATCTCTAAGCAAATTAAGCACATCCAATGAAAATCCAAATGTTTCAAGACCCGAAATAGTGCCAATCCTGTCCCAGATGAAAATTCTCATAAACAGGACTGAGCAGAAATCCTTTTTATTTGTGATGTTTTTCAAAACCAATTACTCAATATTATTTTCTGTAAAGTAACTGGATTAACTTTTTTTTTGTAAGCTTAGTGCTTGCCTCCCATGTTATTCAGAATAATTAGACGTGAAATCTACCATGCTTAAATACCAGATAAGCACTTCGTATAAGCTTTTGAATTAGGGTCCATGTGTACTAAGATTAATTAGACAATTAAATTAACTTTAAATCAACAGCTGAAGCTCAAACACAGTGTTTGTTGCATCAAGTGAAGCTGTAAGAACTATACATGGATTATGATTTGATCTTGCCTTTTGATGTGACCTTTTCAGATTCTGACTAATGTAATTGCTATCTTCTGTAGTAATGTGCCTAAGTGGCTATAATCTACGTGGTGTGTTCCTTTCTGCTGGTTGAAAGGATAAGTGTACCATATGGCGTTATACAGTTTCACTCAGACCAAGAAACTTGCATGGCCCCTGACATTGGGTCCAGCTGAATCTGTATCTGTGTTCTTGTTTTGTGTATAATATGTGGACTTAACCTCATACACAATGCAACTGGGGGCAGTTAAATGTTTATGTATTCTTTCATAGGGTGTGAGCACCACTGGCAAGGTAAGGATTTCTTGCACATCTTCAAGATTGCAAGAGCACTGCAGCTGTTGGCCAGGGATCACAGTGATGTGTTGAAGCACAAGGTAACTCAGGGTCATTTTTGTGCACAGAAAGTAGGGTTCTGCATAGCAGTCACCCAGTCTGTGTTTTGTCTGCCCGTTATAGAGGCGACCACATTGGGTGTAGCATACTATGGTGGGATTGGGGTGGGTAGAGGTTCGCACACATCATGTGCCGATGGTGACATCCCACTGGAGGTGGCAGAAATCCATAGCTAATGATCCTTTGGATGTGGATGCTGGTGGGTTTGTGAGTGAGAACCAGGGGGACCTAATTGGTGTTGCAGGAGGGAAGAGCAGTGATGAGGGCAGATGGGTCAGACCTGGCTGAGATTCCTGCCAACTCCAGTGTTGGGGAAATCCTCAGTTGAGGAAGAAGGTGGACATTTCAGTGGCCCCATTGTTGAAGTTGGCATCATGAGAACAGATGTGACAGAGAAGGAGAAATTGGGAGAATGGAATGTAGTCCTTACAGAGAGCAGGGTATGAGGATGTATAGTCAAGATAACTGTGGGCATTATGTATGTAAGTATCTTTGTATTCTGATTGACAAACTAGCTTACAGAATCAGACACCATCCTGAACTGGACAAAGTTCCTATTAGACTAGATTAGATTACTTACAGTGTGGAAACATGCCCTTCGGCTCAACAAGTCCACATCGACCCGCCGAAGCGCTATGGGCAATTTAGCATAGCCAAATCACCATATCTGCACATTTTTTGGACTGTAGGAGGAAACCCACGCAGACACAGGGAGAATGTGCAAACTCCACACAGTCAGTCACCTGAGGTGGGAATTGAACCCAGATCTCTGGCACTGTAAAGCAGCAGTGCTAACCACTGTGACACTGTGCCGCCCTCAAGCGGCAAATGGGGGCCACTCAATAGAATTGGAGATGGGTTCAAGCCCTGAAACAGTCCCAATCCTGTCCCAGATGAAAAATTTAGTCCAACATAACCAAGCCAAAGATATTTTCTTTTTGTTATCTTTTTCAAAAACTAAATACTCAATAATATTTTCTGTAAAGTGATTTGATTAACTGTTGAACCTGCTGAACCACCAGGTAACACTTCATAAAAGCTTTTCAATTACAGTGCACATGTAGTAAAATTAAATCAACTATTAAATTCATTTTAAATTAACATCTGAAGCTAAACCGGTCTGTGATTCAAGGATGGTCAAGCAGCGTCAACAGAATATGATACATTGATTTGTTTGCTGAAATTTCTCTTTCCAAATTCAAAGTCAATGGACTCATTCCTCAGTTTAGTTCCAATAACTTTCTGAATTAAGCTTTTTTTCCATAATTAATGCTCAGTGTGAAGTTCCAAAGGATCTGAACATTGTGCAATGTTTACATCTTAGTCATTTGCTATCATATGCAATTGAGGATAAACTTTCTACCCAGATATTTATTCCCTCTTCTGCAGTCTCTCACATTGGCTCCATGTTCAGTTCTATTTCTTATCTATGAAGTCCATGGTGTTACGAATATGACCTGCAAGTAGCGTGCTGAAGATTGTTAATTGTCACAGTGAAGGAATTGACAATCAGAAAATTATAAGCTCCCACAGAAAAGCAAAGTACGATAGAATCTGGAAATTGGAACTAAAAGAGAGAATGTGGATATACTTTCCAGGTACATTTTCAATTTCAGAATTCAAAACTGAAGCTTTTCTTTGCTGAATTGTCCAATTAATTCTAATTGTGCTCCTTCTTTGAATCAACATCTTTGGATGTTGATACATATTGTTTTTGGAATGCAAAACATAAAGTCACCACAAATGCAACTTTTTAAATGTAAATGGCACTCTTTAAAATTTAGTTTGTTATTTCTATTTTCAATGTTGATCAAATTAACTTCCAATTTATACAAGAGAAAACATTGTAGGCAAATGATTAACACAGAAACTTTTTAATGATTATTAGTCATTTCTGTGAGTTATTATTTGCAACATGCTTTCTGAGCAAATAATAGAACAATGACAATAAATTGGATATCACTTTGCCCAAAGGGATTTTTTTTGGTGCAGCATATGATTCTGGAATAGACTTTGTGCAATGGAGCTGAATATTATGGATAGTAGAACCCATGTTTTAAATGGGTAAAAGCACAGCCAAAGATAGTGGTACAAATAATGAATGTGTTTGTAATATGCACTAGAAGATAATAAGGAATAATTCAAGAAATTGCCACCTAGCTGATAGGAAAATACAGGCTCTGAAATGGTTGATAAGCATAAAATCAGCAGACTCTGCTCAATTGTTGTATTAAAGGACTTCCAAGTCTATTTGTGAAGAATACATGGAGACCAACATGTTTTGCTGAAGAATTTCCTTTTTGCTTACATCTACACAGAACTTATATCTCCACTCTAAACAACCTCTCAATAAATATTTTGAAATCAAAATGTTCAAATGTCTTATAATACACCGCTGGAACAGGTGGGACTAGAATTCAGGCTTTTTGACCCAGATATAGAGACAGTCTACATATCTTCTAATCAATTGTTCAGAGTAGTTATGACACATCGCTGAAGCAGATGGGACTTCAACCTAGGCCTCCTGATTACCAGTGTGCCACAGGAGTTCTTAAATTGTCTAATCAATATCCAATACTTGTTCATCTTGTTACCTTAAACTACTAGTTATTAAAAATACTTCATTGTGACCATAACATCCACCATTGATTGATTTAAAATAAAATCCAAGTAGTTCACGGAAGGCCATCTTCCGAATTTACCCAGTCTGACCTACGTGTGAATCCAAGTCCACAGCCAAACAGGTTTCTCAGTCCAAGAGAATTAGGGATGAGCAACAAAAGTTGGCCTAGCTAGTGATACTTGATGAATCTTGGTGCTCATTTTAATCCGAAGTGCATATGTACAATGTCAGACAGGTAAATGTTTTTCCACCCACATAGAAGCTCCACTAAAAACATTAATAGACTGGTAAGACATGTCCCTCTTTTCCAAAAACTAACACTCGAGAAGCAACCAACATAAATAAGATGTTGGATTCAGTCACTTCATACTAATCTGTATCCTGTACGTGCAGTAGTGCCAATCTCATGTGCGTTCCTTCTCCCCACACCCCCTTTTCCCATCTCTCCTTCATGCACCTAAGATGTCTTAAAAGCTGACATAGCTATTTATTCTAATTCCCTTCTGCCCAGTGAGCATGGTACAAGAGATGGACTTCAGATCATCTGAAGCCAGAGGGATAGAAGGACAGTTGAGCAGACAAAGGATTGATATCAATAAGCCAGAGAGAAAGAAAAACTGATAACAGGTACATAAGTAGGTGAGAGTGGATTGGCTGTGCTGAAAGGAGAGCATGTGATGACGGGCCCTGGGGTGTGGGGTTGGGTAAAGGACATGGAGAAGGTGCTGAGGTCCTAAAATTATTGAATTCAATATTAAGTCCTGAAGGCTGCAAGTGGAAAATGAGATGCTTCGTTGGAAGACTGTAATGGACCCAGATATAAATGTTGGCATGGGAACATGGTGGTGTGTTGAAATGGCGGGCAGCTGAAGCTGGGGTCATTTTTACAGACAGAACATAGATGTTCTGCTCAGGGATTGCCCAATTTATATTTGGCCTCCCCAATGTAGAGGACACGAAGTTGTGAGCAGCATTAGCAGGCTTTCTTTCTTTCTGACTTACCATCATCAGTCTCTTTGTCCAGCCAATTGTCTTTCATTCCCTTTGTGGGCTCCATCTCCATTTATTGCATATTCCTTTTAAACCCATCTCTAGCCTCTGTCTTCAGTATATACACCAGTTATTTCTAGTTACTATCTATTTTGAAGAAGAAACATAACCTCCCGCTTTCTCTCACAAATGCTGCCAGATATGCTGAGTTCTTCCATCAGTTTCTGTTTTTGTTTCAGACTTTCAGCATCTGAAATTCTTTGTTTTATTCCAGATGATGAGTTGATTTACAACTTAGCGGTAAGATCAATCCCACCTAGTAACTGTGCTTGCAACATTTAAACCATTTCTGCATCAGCTTTATTTGCACAGGTAGTTTGCCTTTACAGTTGAGTGTGATTATTATATTTCTGTGACTGTTTGCATACACTAAGTGTAAGTAACTAAAATCCAGAGAGAAGGAAGAATTTGAATAAGTGGTAGATTTCAAAATGAAAGAGAAAGGAATTAGAGGGATATTTTAACATAGTGAGATGAGACAAGGTTGGAAGAAGCTCATGTAATGCATAGACATCAATTGGTACCTGTGGGATTGAATAGGCTGTTTCTATGCTGTCAGATTCAATGTTTATGAATATACCACTTTTCATTGACTTTGGTGAGTGTCCAGGCTCCTGCTGTGGCTGAGTGAGGGGACTCACGTAAACTTGAAAATTGTTGCTTGATGGCATTACTGGTGTCGCAACATTATTTTTATTCCCCATCGGTTGCACCTGCACCTGTTTGGGATTAGCTCTTTATATCGGTTTCACCTGTGATAAGCTTAGGCTAAGTCCATTCACTCAGCACTTCAGAGGTGGATGGTTCATTCTCCCAATATCACTCATGAACATTTATCCCATTCTGACCAGTTCTGATTTTAAATCTTAAAGTGCGACTTTGTGGTTAAAATTAGCTAGGGCTTGCCTCCTTCGTATTACTGGTACATCATAAAGTTTTAGTCCCTCAAGCGCTCCTCATGGTCTCTGCTTCAATGATTGTACATTTGTTATTGTTTATTAATGAGGAAACAGCAAAGTTATGTATTTACAACATTCAACTTATCAGGGAGATGGATTGAAGAGCTGTAAGTCTAATAAATTTGTCTAGCCTTCCAATAAGACTCACAGCATTGTACTATTTTTTCAGGATTATCAACTTGCCATTTGTCCCAAACTGCCTCAGACACTTTGAGGCTTTTAGGCCATTCTTAGCCTATTTGAAATATTTAACTGCAAACTTTCTTCCTTAAGAATCTGCCTCTCATTTGAATAATATTGTCAAACCGTACGAGAGCAAAGTTAAAACAGTTGGGCTTTTTCAGGACAAGGAGAACGGTGGCAATGCAAGGACTTAATGAGGCAGTTCCAGTGAGCTGGGTGTGAATGACGGCATCAAAGCTGCTATGCAGTTTCATCTGAAATCCAAGTGACAGATTCTTGTTCTAAGCATTTCAATGAGTTATTGAAAAGTTCTGGTTATTGATCGGAAGTCTGTTCCTGATGGTTAGAATAAGACATTTGCTCAATGCAGTACTTAAAAGCTTTGAGATAGATTACACACCGAGGAGATAATGCTGCCTTGTAAATATCACATATACGATGAACCTGTGATTTATAAATTAGAGGTCAATAACTTGTAAAGAATTTGACTTATGTGGTCATTCATGATTTTGAATTTGTTGTACCTGCTTAGTAACAGTTGCCATGAGAATCGTTGCTCAGAGTTGTTCCTACTTTTTTTTGATATTTTATCAATTGCAATGACAATCCAGATTTAATTGGAAGTTTGAAAACTTTTGTGGAACGCATGCTGATATCTTTAACACTGTTGTGTTGCAAAGATGTATTAATGTCTAGTGTTAATGCTTCTCTGACATGTCAAGTTTTGGATTGGGCAAAGAAATAAAAATAAAACCATCATATACTATGACATGGTGGTTGAATTTTCAAACAGTATCCGTGTATCTTGTTTAAAAATATACCATTCCTCAACAGTATCTAGTGACTCCCTGCTGTGAGATAGATGAATGTGACATCTTGTTAAAATAGCTTTGAAACCTGGGAAATTTAAATTCAATTAATTGAATGAGTCTGGAATGACAAACTAGCACCATGAAATTACTGGATTGTTACAGAACAATGTCGTTAGGGAAGGAATGCTGCTGTCTTTACCCAGTCAGGCCTACAGGTGGCTCCAGACCCATAGCAATGTAGTCGGCTCTTAATGTCTCGAAGTGGCCGAGAAAGCCTTTCATTTGTATGAAAGAAAGTGGTTCTGGATCACGTTCAAGGATAATTATAGGTAGACAGTAAATGCTGGCCTTCGCACGGATGCCAAATCCTGTAAACGAATAAGGGTGGAGAAAAGCCATAATCGGCTGGCTTTTATAATACTTCAGTATTTACTCTTAAATGGATAATGCTAGAGAAAGTCAGCAGGACTGGCAACAAACGTGGAGAAAGGAACAAGGTTAATGTCTTGAATCCAGAGTGGATTGTTTTCAGAGGAGGGTTCAGAAGAGTTTTGAAGAAAAGTCCTATTGAATTTGAAACATCAACCCTCTTTCTCCAGGTGCTGCCAGACCTGCTGAAGTTTTCCAGCATTTTCTGTTTTTTTTTATTTTAGATTGCTATCTTCCACATTAGGGATAGTTATTTAGTTGGATTTGAAAGAAAGGAACGAATACAGGAACAAGGAGAAAGTGGAATCGAGGTCAAAGATCAGCCATGATCTTACTAGGCACTACATGACCTACTCCTGCTCCTACTTTTTACATTCTTACATTCAAAACAATTTTCAACAGATTTTGGGGTAATAAAGGAATTAAGGATATGAAGATAGTGCAGGAAGCTTTTGTTTGAGGCAAAATTATCAACTATAATTTTAATGAATGTGAAAGAAAACTTGAGTGGCTGAATGGTCCTCTCCGCCTCCTATTTCATACGCCTTGACAAGTCAAAAAAGTCGATAAACAGGAAAAAAAAAGTAGATGAGATGGGAAGCTGAAGGAATGGTCGAATCAGAGCATTATATTAGAAGGGATCTATTCCTTATTCAATTTTCAGATGATTCTGTCTTTTAGCATATTCATGTTGAATTCTATGAGTCAGAGTTCCTTGAACTTAAATGCCAATAATTCCTGGCTGTAACATAACAGAGCTAAGAAACATAACATTCACAATGTTACTTTGGAAATTGCTCAATCATATCTGATTTGACAGAGTTTTCCAAAAGAAAAGCCTTTTAAATAACTGGGATTCAAAGGATATTCTTCCAAAAATTTCTTTATATTTGTTGTGTGAACTTAAGATCTGGTCAGCATGAATGAAAACTAAACAACAAATTTGGAAAATCCTGATTGTGCCAATGTACACGCAATGTAGCTTTCTTTTAAGTTCTGTCTTCTTTCACTTCCCCTGACAGTGCTAAGTTAAGATTTAATGTAAGGAATTATGATATCATAGAATTCAAGCCATCCAATCAATGCCAACGCTGTGCAAGAACAATTTACCAGTCCCCATGACCCTTCAAATAGTTTCTCGTCAGGTGCTTATCCAGTACCCTTTATAGGTCAATCAGTGTCAGACATTCACTCTGTGAAAAGATTTTCTTCATGTCACCTTTAGTCCTTCTGCCAATTAAGTCTGTGCCTTCTAATTTTTAACCATTTGGCTAATGGGAACAGTGTCTTTCTATCTACTATATCCTGACCTTTTCAACATTTTGAAAATCTGTATCAAGTTACTGAAGAAAATTTCCAAATGTAACTTTCTTTTCATGTGCAGATCATGAAGACAGAGCAAGATGTGAATGTGGTTAATAAGGTCTGCAGGATACTATTCTGTATGAACAGGGGCATAGGGTACAAAAGGCAGAAAAGTAATGAAGAACATTTATCGTTAAAACTTGGTCTGGTCCTTTTTATTGAATTTGTTGGAAATAGTCAAGGCCCTAGCTATGAGGTACAATGTCCAATTAGTTATTTTTCATCTATAGGTGTAGAAGTTAAATTATACAGCAGAATCTCCAATGTAATAATCTCTGGATTACACCCTGAGCCATGGTCAAACTTGCATGGGGTAAATAAAGGCAAGGAGTTAAATGCTTGGCTGACAAAGTAGTGTGGGTGGAATGTGTTTCAGTTCATGCATATGGACACCAGTATTAGGGTAGAAAGGAACTGTTCTGGCGAGACGGTGTTCACTTGTACAGGGCTATGATCAGTGTTTGGGTCCTATCAGATAACTAGGCCTGTATAGCTATTTTTAAACTAATTGGGGTGGATGGGGTTGAGAAAGGGGAATGTAAGTTTACAAAGCAAAAGGATATGGCATCATTGCAGAGTAGATTTTTGGATTATGTTATCCAGAGTTGGACACAAAGGGGTGAAGTGGGACAGAGGGCTGGATCTCCATCTTTAGTACTGTGGGTGTACCTATACCAGGTGGACTGCAGCAGTTCAACCAGGCAGCTCATCACCACCTTCTCAATGGTTGCTAGGTATGGGCAATGAATTCTGGTGGAATCAGAGAAGCCCGCATGCCTTGAATAAATTAAACTAATTAGTCTTTCTGTTTCCGTGAAGGAGAAATTACTTCTTGCAAAGGATCATGACAATATCAAGGGAAAAAAGACACTGCTGGAGTGGCCTATAGGCCCCCTAACAGTAGATATATGGTTATACAGTGGAGAAATGAGGAGATAATGTGGGCATATGAAAAGAAAAATCAAGGGTGACCTTGATCTTCATGTAGATTGGGAAGGCTTTATTGACAAAGTGTTATGAAGGTGTTGGTGTGTATTGTACCTTTAAGAGAGTTGAAAAGCTTGCAAGGACAGACTGAAAGCACAGAAAGTCCTGAACAAAGTAAAAAGATAATGTTTGGTTGAAACAAATAGCTGGAGTTGTGTCGCAATTAAACAAAACCAAATTCAAATTCGGCCAATCA
The DNA here is from genome assembly GCF_020745735.1 of Hemiscyllium ocellatum. Taxonomy (NCBI): domain Eukaryota; kingdom Metazoa; phylum Chordata; class Chondrichthyes; order Orectolobiformes; family Hemiscylliidae; genus Hemiscyllium; species Hemiscyllium ocellatum. The sequence continues at coordinate 44,748,107 of NC_083430.1, forward strand.
GTTTAAATTATGCCCCAAGATACCAAAATCCAATCGAATTTGAAATATAATACTTTTGATGACATCAAAACCAATGGAATTATCTGATGTTTTGGGGCAGAAAACAGGAGATTTTGAACAGTTAGGGGGAGAACTACTTAGAGCTGCCAAGAAGGAACAGACTGCTGGCTGTCTGAATACCTCTCTGAAAGATACCTGTCCATAAGAAATCGGTGCAGCAGAAGACCGAAGAAGAGACAACCCAGGAAAATACAACGAAAAATCTACAAATAAGAATCAACAAAGCTGATTGATTTTGAAACGTGATTATATTTTTTTTGTAAATCTTAATTGGGGTTTTTTATCGGACCAGTATGGTAGAGTGGGCGATAAAAGATAGATTTAAGAGAATGGAGTTGTAAATAGCTGTTGTTTTAATGTTCTCTGATGGTCTTAAAGAATAAAATTGTTAATTTTTACTTTAAGTAGGGACCTCTCGGATAGTTCTTTACCTCTCGAATTTTAGCAGGTTACAGGGTGAGGTGAGTGTCTCTGTGTGTCAGGTTTAAATTAGCAGGGGGTTTTACCCCGTGTCGTAACACAAAAGCTATGGGCCCCCAGCAAAATTCTGGCAGTAGTATTAAGGACTTCTGCTCCAGAGTTTGCCACATCCCTTGCCAAGCTGTTCTATTACAGGTATAACACAGGCATGAATCAACAATGTGGAAAAGTGCTCAAGTGTGGCCTGTATATTAAAAAAAGGACAAGTTCAAACCAACCAATCAGTGCTCATATCAGTCTACTCTTGATCTCAGTAAAATAATTGAAGGTGTCATTGACAGGGATGTCAAGGAGCAACTGTTCAGCAGTAACCTGCTCAGCAATAACCTGCTCCATGAAGCCCAGTTTGGGTTTCACCAGGACCACTGAGGTCCTTATTACAGCCTTGTTCAAATATAGACTAAAGAGCTGAACTCCAGAAGTGAGGTAAGAGCATAGCCCCTTGACATCAAAGCCACATTTGACTCAGTGAGGCATCAAGGAGCCCTGGCAAAACTGGAGTCAATGGGTATCGAGGGATAACACTTTGCTGGTACATAGGAAGATGGTTGTGGTTGTTAGAGGTCAATCATCTCAGCTTCAGAATCATCTTTAGCGGTTTCATCAGTGATCTTCCCTCCATCATAAGCTTACAAAGTGAAAGGATATGGCATCATTACAGGGTGGAGATATTTACTGATGATTGCACAATGTTCAGCACCATTCAAGACTCCTCAGATACCGAAACAGTCAATGTCCAAATGCAGCAAGGATGTGGACAATTTCCAGGTTTAGGCTGAAAGGTGTTAAGTAACATGCATGCCACACAGATGTCAGGCAATGATCACCTCCAATAAAAGACAATCAAACTACTATCTCTTGGTTTTGAATGGTGTCACCACCATTGAATCCCCCATTGTGAATGTGCTGGAGGTTACCATTATCGAGAAGCTCAACTGGACTCGCAATATAAATACGGTGTCTGCAAGAGCAAGCCAAATGCTAGGAATAAATACTACAGTGAGTAACTCACCTTCTGACTCCTCAAAGCTAGTCACCATATCCAAGGCTCAAGTCAGGAGTGTGATGGAATACTCCCCACTTACTTGGATGAGTGCAGCTTCAACAACACTCGAGAAACCAAGACAAAGCAGCCTGTTTGATTGGTGTTATATCCACAATTATCCATTCCCTCTACCATTGATGCTCAGTAGCAGTATGTGTAAAATCCACAAGATGCACTGCAGAAATTGACCAAAAATCCTTAAACAGTACAGTCCATCCCACAATCACTTCTATCCAGAAGCATAAGGGCAGCAGATACATGGGAACACCATCACCTTCCAGTTCCCATGATGCTATTCTCCATTCTGACTTGGAAATGTATAACTACTGGGTAAAAATCCTGGAATTACCTCCCTAATGACATTGTGGATCTACCTACAGAATGTGGTCTGCAGCATGTGGATCAAGAAGGCAGCTCACCACCACTTTTCAAGAGCAAAGTGGCTCAGCCAGCGATTCCTGCATCCTGCAAATGAACTTAAAATATAATCAGTAACTACTGAAACATAGATACTGTTTATTACTTCTCAGAACACTGATAGATATCAGAATAGGAGGAAGGTGTAACCTCTTAAGACCATCCTGTTATTTAATAGTTGATCTACACTTCAGCTCCATTCACTTAGCTTTGTTCCCTATTCCTTGATACCTTATTCAATAGAAATCTATCAATCTCAGAGTTGAATTGATCAATTAATGCTAGCTTTACTAACTTTCTGAGTGTGAGATTCCAGATTTCCACTTCCCTGTTTATACTTATTGACATTATCCCGGAATGGCCTCACTTTAATTTAAAGCTTCTGTCTCCTTGTGATGGAATTCTACCACCAGAGGTAAGAGTTTATCTCCAACTACCGCATCAACTCCTTTAGTTATCTTAAATGCATTAATTAGATCAAGTCTTAATCATGTGTGTTCAAGAGAACAAAAACTTACTGTTTGCAACCAATTCGCATAATCTAACACTTTCAGTTCTGGTCTCATTCTGGTGAATCTAGACTGCAATCCTTTCAAAAGCCTTCTGCTTTGAGGTATCGTGCCTAGAACTGAAAACTATACTTCTCATGACATCAGATAATTCTTACCTTAGGGGGTAAAGGTGGTTGTTGCTGTTTATAACCTGGAACAGGAGAACGACAAGGGGCTTGAACTGGAGTGGAGTCTGACAAGACAGTATCTTTGCTTAGTCTTTTGGGTGGTCGAGGTGGTGGACTCAGATTTGGAGAAGAACATTTCCGCAGATTATAGTACATGAAATCAGTCAACTCATCCACTGAGGCTGCATTTTTAAGGTTACAGTCCTCCTCAGGAGAGTCTTCTAGATGACAGACAGTCATAGTCATCCATTCGACTGGAATTGAGAAACACTCAGAAGGCTGTTCATGGAAACTGACAACCAAATTAGGTACCATAATTATTTCCTCCAATTTAATTGTTGGGAATGCTGTTAAGATATCATTTGGTAACGTAGGATCTTTTGATGTGACTTTTACTTGAAAAGGTAGTTTGAATTTATCACATATTTCCAAGATTTTGTATCTCTTGGTGTCATGGACATCTTCCACAAAATGACCCTCGAGGTACAAGGGAAGCATCAGAGTCTCATCCTCATCCTCATCCTCATCCTCATCCTCATCCTCGGTGATCTTATTGCACATGAGCATGTCAACATTTTGAATTACGCCATCAATGGTCATTTGTGTCGTGGTCCTAAACATGGTGACTAAGCGGTCACCCACACATAGAGAAGAAAATCCATCTTCATTCCACATGCAGTCTCTTGTTACCACAACATTCAAATGGCTGTCTTGGCTAATGGCATTGCAAAGATCAAACACGGTCACAAACTCTCTAGGCCGCCGTCTGAAGGTTCCTTTGTAGTTTACGGAGATTAAGAAATGCCGGTTCACTTTGTTGAGCATGGATGTTGCAAGGACTTTCTTCAGCAACTCTTTCTTGTAAATTTTCAGAATTCTACCCTTTCTCAGTGAGTGAAACCACTCACCTTTAAAGGGGGACTGCTGTTCTGGGGCATCCAGGATTTTGACCAACATTGGAAATTGATCATGTGATTGGTTTAAAATATCGGACAATGACATTGGTTTGATGAACGTGATATCTTTTTGCTCCTCTGTTACATCCCTTACATCAACTTCCAGAGTTGAGGGTATTTTCACAATCTCTTTTCTGTCTGCGGGAAGAGTTGATAGCTGTTTAAGTAAGCATTCTTTCAGATGTTATGTATACCAACCTCTTATCTTTAGCATTATTCACAACATGAAATATGTTTTATCAAATAACCTGTGATAAAAATCCCATTATAATCTTCTTTTGCCTGCACCACTATTGCTTTAGTCATTTAATCCATCTTGCCTTCTGCAAAAACCTAGGTTTTCCCTCTGTCCTCTCCTCTCCACCCCACCTTTATTCCTTATCTCTGTTACTTCCTTAAAGCAGGTAACACAACACGTTTTTTTCAGCTTTGACAGAGTCATCCATCTGAAACATGCCCTCTATTTCTGTCTCCATGTATACGGCCTGAAATGTTGACTATAGAGTTGATTAAACTAAAACAGTGTCATCAGTTTTTATTTTACATTTCAGATTGAAGAGACCATGGGTTTTGAAGGTGCTATTGTAGGTGTTGATGAATTACTGTGGTGCATTTTTAAAGCGATATATGTCCCTTCCACTGTGTTCTAGTATGGAGAACATTTTTATTTATGTTGTAAGGGATGTGATCAAGCAAGCTGCTTGTCTTGGATGGTGTTGAACTCCTTGAATGTTGCTGGATTTGCACTCATTGAAGTAAATTGGGAGTATTCTATCACAATTGTAAATGGAGGACAGTCTTTGGTGACTCAAGAAATGAATTATTCAGCAGAGAGTTTCCAGTCTCTGAACTGCTCTTATGGTATTTATTTTGCTAGTCCGGTTAAGATGCTGGGCAATGGGAAACCCAAGGATGCTGATTGGGGAGGATTTAGCAATGGTAGTACCATAGAATATCTTATATGCAATAATGTGTATTCACTGTTGTAACGTAAAATAACACTGCAGTCATTTGTACACACAAATACTGGAGAAACAGTAACAAGATGCATGACTAATTCATCTGATTTGCAGTGACATCAGTCGAGGGATATATTTTGGCCGTTGGTACACTGGGGCAACGTCCCTGCTTTTCTAATAGTTGCAGGGTTTGATTGCATCTCCAGCCGTGCAGTAATCTATGAATGCACACAGAAGTGTGAACAAAGATTATCATCTGGGCTTCTATTTGTGGTTCAAACCTACAAACCTTGGACTGACAGGCAAGAGTGTTAACATTGAACCAAGGCTGTTACCCGAAGGCAAGTTCAAGCATAATCAATTTCTTGGACATCTTCTTGATGCCTTGGCAATAGGTCTTGTTGTGTAACCCATCAAGTTCTTGTGCCCATTGGATAGATTGGCATTACATCCACAAGCATCAACTCCCTCCACGCTCAATAGCAGTGGTGTGTACTATCTACAAGACGCACTGCAAAAAGTCACCAAAAATACTCAGACAGCACCTCTTAAATCCATGATCACTTCCATCTAGAAGGACAAGGGTAGCAGATAAATGGGAACATCACCACTTTCAAGTTCCCCTCCTAGCCGCTCACCATCCTGACTTGGAAATCTATCACTGTTCTTTCATTGTCACTGGGTCAAAATCCTGGATTTTTCTCCCTGAGGGCATGTGGGCCAATCCATAACAGGTAGAGAGCAGTTTTCAAGAAAGCTGCTCACTACCACCTTCTCAAGGGCAACTAGAAATGGGCAATAAAGGCTGCCCAGCTACACCCACATCCCATAGATGAATAAGAAAAAGGATGAGATAATCTTGGAGAAAACTAAAGCCATGCAATTACTTGTAATGAGAAAAGATAATTTGTATATTCAAGAGTCTTTATTAAAAATACCTTCTTTTAGAAAATAACAAGGAAATGGTGAATGTTTACTTGTAGAATTCATTCACACAGTGTGAGCATTGCTGGTAAAGTCAGTTTTTATTTACCATTCCTAATAGCCCATGAGAAGGCAATGGTGAGCTGCCTTCTTGAATACAACTGAGTACCTTGCAAGATCATTTCAGACAGTTGTTAAAAATGAGCTACATATGGGTTGGAAGTACCTGTAAATCATATCTGGTAAGGACAGCAGACTGGATTTGGTGGGGCAAAAGTGGTTTGAGTGGAATCTGGCAGTGGCTGCTAGTGGTCACTGCTAGTGGTCTCATCTTTTCATTTAATGTTTATTTAATTAAGTTGTAATCTCTCAGTTGCTATCATGGGATTTGAATTTATAAATCCAGACTGTCATTCTGAGTCTGTGGATTATAAATTCATTGTAAGTGTTAATGTTTAAAAGGATTTGGGGGTGCCTGTGCAATGATGTGGACAGGTGCAGCAAGCAATCAGGATGGCAAATATATTTTGGCCTTTCTTGTAAAGGGGTTGGAGTGCAGGAATAAAGAAGTATTGGTAAAACTGTACAGCATTATGGTGAACGGTTTTGGTCTTGACATTTAGGAAAACATATAATGGCAGTGGTGCACTGTTGATTCACTATGTTGGTTCCTTGCGTAATGAATTTGTTTGATCATGAATAATTTTAGGCTATATTTCTGGCATTTCGAAGAATGAGAGGCAAACTTGTTGAGAAATACAAGATTCTGAAGGGCCTTAACAGGGTAGACATTAAAAGGTTGTTTCTGTAGGATTGTGATGAGATAAGCCAGGTAGGTCTCTGAGAATATAAATTCCTTAATTGGGGCTGATAACCTGGTCCGATGAAGGAGCCCTGGCTGACAGATATAATTAGGAATATCGACAGCAACCGGGATGGCCTACCCACCTTTTGGTTTCCTTAACCACAGTTCGTACCTTCTGGCCACGGGCTGTTCTAGAGGAGGTCAGAAGGTGTGTCAGGGTGGATGGAGAACCGGAAGGGGCATGGGGCAGACCGAGAGCCAGAAGGGGTGTAGGGGCGGGTTGCCTTAGAGTGGCCTGAAGGTGGGAGGGATGGGAGGCTTGCTGGGTTGATGGGGGAGGAGTCTGTATTCTATGCACCGATTCTTATCTAATTGGACTGTTATGTCTGTATTTGTTACTGCTTCATTTGTGATGACTGAAAGTGGGATTTGAGGTTTGTCCTCATTTCCCTGGAAACTGGTTGAATGGTAGGGTTTGGGGCCTGGCTTTGCTGATCCTCTCCCTTGTAAATTACTGTTTCTCTGTATACAGTTATTAATGTTAATTGTTTGCTTGTAAATTGTATTGTTTAATAAAATAATATAACCAGGAAGAAAATATAAACAGGAGTGTCAGCCGAAAGGGGCTAGGGTGCGGGCTGACTTTGAGTGTCTGGAAGGTGGGTGGGTTGGGTGGTTTGCTGAGTTGCCAGGGTTGTCTGTGTTATTTGCACTGTTTTATTGTTCGGTTTATCGGATTGTTCATATGCGATTGTGTCGATTGTTTCATTTTTGAGATAATAAGATGGGATTTGAGGTTCATCCTCCTTTCCCTGTGAACTGGCTGTATGATGGGGTTTGGGGGTCTGGCTTTGTTACCTCTTTCCCTGTGAATTGCTGTTTCTTGTAAACTACAGTTCATTGTTCGCTGTTTAATAAAAAAAAGGAGAGTCACCCAAAAGAGGCATAAGGGCAGGCCACCTTTGAGTGTCTGGAAGGTGGGTGGGTCGGGTGGTTTGCTGGGTTGCCAGGGTTGTCTGTGTTATTTGCACTGTTCTATTGATCGGTTTATCAAACTGTCTGTAGATGATTGCGTTCACTGTTTCCTTCTTTATAAAGGAAGGTGGGATTCTAGGTTATCTCGTTTGTCTGCGATCTTGTTGTCCAATGGGGTTTGGGGGGTCTGGCTTTGCCACCCCTTTCCCCTGTAAATTGCTGTTTCTTGTACAGGCTGCTCATTTTAGCGGTTTGTTTGCAGTTTGTAATAGTTAATAAAATATACTATAAACAAGAGTGTCAGGGGTTCAGTTCACTCTGAGAGCTGGCTCCGAGGAAGCTGGACCAGTGATAACTACTACACATGTGTAAATAAAGGGTGACATGGTGATGGGATGTCAGTCTCCGTGGACTTATCTCAGTTGCAACGAGAGGAAAAGAAGAGATGCTCCTGAAGAAATTTGCTCACAACAGTCATCTTTGAGTTGGGGGTAAGCATTTCTGGCACTATGCTGTTATTTGGGAAGCTTGACTCATTTGATCCTGCTGTCAAAGACTGAGCCCAGTAGGTGTTATATTTTCCAGGTAAATGACATTGGGGCAGATAGAAAGCAACGAGTAATTCTCCTGTCACCTTGTGGACTTGCAACTTTTTTCAATTATTAGCAGCCTAATGTTTCCTGAGGCACTAGATCCAAAAACCTCTCAAGAGTTGATGGATTTATTGAAGGAATATTTTGACTCCCAAGTCTGTTAAAATTCTAAGGTGCTATCAGTTTTACTCAGCAATTACAGAACTGGGGAAATCAGTGTCAGGAGTTTTGATGAGGTTTAACAGCTGGCAGAGCCACATAACTTTGGTTTAACCATTAATGAGATTCTGGAATGTGGGATGTAATGATGTAACAAAAGTGCGTGGCTGAAGCCCAACTGGACTTCAAACAAGCACTAATCTGGCTTCATTATTAGAAAATGCAGCAAATGGAGCTTATGATTACTGGGTATGCTGATGGAAGTGGATACCCTCACCAAAGACACCAAGATAGGAAATGACGATCTGATCATCCTCTTTGGCGTGACAACGATATTCACATTAATTAACACCAACCTGGCCAAAGAAACACTGACCTCACTACTAGATGAACCAAGGACACAAACACCAAACAGCACCAACTCCATCAGCAAGGACAGCACCCTCAAAGTAGTAGACTGGTGCCTCACAACCCACTTCACCTTCAATGAGAAGACCTACACAAATCAATGGGATCACCAATATCAGGATTCTTGACAGAAACAGTTATGCAGAGGTTGGAACAAACAGCCCTCCCCATGAACTAGCTCAAGCTTTGGGTCCGCTATGTGGATGAAACATTTTGTCATCATGAAACGGAACAAAATTAGAAGAAACCCACAAACACAAAATAACATCTTTACCAACATAGAGTTCACTAATGAAGAAGGGAACAACAACAGGCTTCCCTTCCTAGACTCACAGTAGAACTAAAAGCCAATTGAGAGCTGCAGAAAGTGACATTGACCAGATACTCAACTACAGGAGCAAATCAACCCAACGCCCACAAACAGAGCTGCATCAGGACATTATTTAAATGAGCCATAACACACTGCAGCACTGAGGAACTATGAGAAGTAAAAAGAAAAATACCTATACAGACTGTTCAAGAACAACAGGTACCTGATAAGCACAGTCCACCAATTCTTCCACAATAGACTTAAACAAACAACCCGCTCAGAGACTCTAGTCACTTTACCATACATTAAATACATCTCAGATGATGAACAGACTACTCTGACCCCTTGGCAGCATGGTAGCCCAAACCTACCAACACACTGAAACAGATCTTGGTGAATCTAAAGGACTCTGTACCAACAACCAGCAGAACAAACAAATACAAAATACCCTGCAAGAACTGCAACAAACATTAGGACTGTTAGGAAACTAGCCACCAGGATACATGAGCACCAACTAGCCACCAAAAAGAGACAACTAACTATCACTTGTATCCTTACACACAGATGATGAGGGACACCAGCTCAACTGGGACAATACTTCCATCCTGGGACAGGTTAAACAAAGACACACACAGGAATTCCTAGAGGCCTGGCATTCAAACCAGAACTCCATCAATAAACACATCAGTTTAAACCTCATTTACCAACCTCTCAGAAAAAGAACCGGAAGTGATATCACCCACCACAACAGACCAAGACACACAAACAACAAGCAGGGCTGTACACCAGGGCTTTACTGAAGGCTCACTGACAATGTTACCTAGCATGGTGACAAAACTTCTGAGAACACATCTTCCAGCTCAGTGAGCAAACTTACAACTTGACCCTCACCAGGCCAACTAAACTGGGGTACACCATTTGATTGAAGGCAATTGCAGATCCTTACACAAGACATATCCTGGACAGAGGGAGTCTCAGTCACATCACAGCAAAAACCTAACAAATTCTAAGTTTTGGCTAAATGGTTCAACTTTCTTCAGGATCCAGACCAGCAAGCCACTGCAGTTGCTACCAGTATGCTGACTCCAGATAGCAAAACAGTCCCACTAGAGCTGAATTGAATAAGAGAGCTCACAGGCTGGTATCCAGGAGAGTACACACCCTGGAAAATCCACTAAAAGCTGGTTTGGACCAGTTAAATTGCTTTACAATATCCAAATCAGAACCAATCAAAATAAACATCTGGTTAAATGGTCACCTGGTTCTAATGGAGGTTGATATCCATGCATCTGTATCAGTGATTGCAGAACCAGTCTTTAACAAAATTCACTCTGGATTCCAACCCTTGAGATTGTGTAAGTTCTTAGCTACACTGGGAACCTATGCGGGAGAACTGTTACAGAATAAGGATACAATGTTGGTTCCATGAGAAGCAGCTGGTTCAGTTAACCACTGGCTGTGGTGAAAGGCTTGGGCCCAAGCCTGAGAGGGTGAAATTGGTTGAGAAAGATTTGCCTTGACAGGTTCAACATTTCTCAATTAGTTAACGGCTGTCTGAAAGAAGTCCTAATTAAATATGCAAATGTTTTTCAGGAAGGCCTAGGAACTATCAAAGGAGCCAAGACCATCTTGTGTGTTGACCAGGAAACAATTCCATGATCTGCAAGGCCAAGCCTGTGCCATTTGCCTTATGTGCAAAAGTAGAGGCTGAAATCAGGAAGTTGGGAAACAAAGGAATCATCAAATCAGTGCAGTTTGTGGAATGGACAGCACCAGTCATATCAATTGTGAAACCTAGTGGGGTTTTAAATAAACGGTAGGCCGTTTCCTGCAGCAGGACAAATACCCAATCCCTCGCATAGAGTGTTTAGTCAAACCTGGCAGAAGGCATCCTTCACTAAACTGGACATAGCCCATGTGTCATTGCAGGTGGATGAGGATTCCCAGAAGTATGCTACATTAATACCCATAAGGATTTGTATCAATATATGGGAGTGCCATTTGCGGTATCATCAGGCAGTGCCATTTTTCAGTGGAATATGGCAAACATTTCACAAGGTCTACTGCAGGTCGCCATTTAATGGGATGACATGCTAATAATAGGGAAGACTAATAGAGTACTTAGAGAATTTGGAGGTAGACCTTAAATGTTTCTCCAAGGTGGGGTATGTCTTAGAAGGGGAAAATATGTGTTCCGGGCACCCCAGGTGATCTAATTGGAAAATAAAATAAAATAAAATAAAATAAGGGCTATCAAAGATGCCCCAGCTCCCATGTTTGTACTGGTGCTTAGGTCTTTCGTAAGATTTGTAAATTATTAAGGAAAGTTCGACTCCATCTTGGCACCCTTACATCTGCTATTGAAAAAGAATCAGCCTTGGATATGGTCTTGTAGCCAAGACGTAGTGTTTAGGGAAGAGAAGGAGCAGCTGTCATTGTCTAAGGTGTTGGCACACAATGATACCAAACGAGATCTGGTGCTGATGTGCGATGCCCCCCTGTATGGGATTAGGGTAGTGTGGCTCACAGGTGGCCCAATGGAGAGGAACTCCTCATAGCACATTCTTCCTGCACTTTGGCGGATGCAGAGTGCAAATACTCCCAGATAGAGTAAGAATGTTTGGTAGTCATCTTTGGTGTGAGAAAGTTCCACTAATACTTGTACGGATGTAAATTTGTAATTGTAACAGACCACAAGCGCTAGTTAGGGCTACTCGAAGTGGTCAAGGCCGTGCCACCATAGCTCCGGGTTGAATTCAGTGGTGGGCTGTTCTTCCAAGTGCATTCAATTATGAGTTGGAATATTCTCTGCGAGGCCGAGTAGCAAATGAGGATGTTTTGGGCCATCTCCCGTTGGCAGATACGTGAGCGGTGTTGCCACTGAAGGAAGAGTCCATTCTGATTTTAAACTTTTTGGATACGTTTCCATCACCACTGAAATATCAGACTGTGGATTAAAAAAGATCCAGTTCTGGCAAAACTAAAGCAGCTAGTGGTGATGGGGAAACAAAAGGGCCATCACAACTAAAACTGAAATCTTTCTGGACCTGGACCTTGACCTGGACCGTAGATGATGGCATTTTATTACAGAGAGCAAGAGTGATTCTCCCAAGCAAAGGCTGCTGCCAGACATTGGCTGAACTCCATCAGGGTCATCTTCCCAAATGAAGATGTTGATGAAAAGTTATGTCTTGCTGTCAGAAGTGGATGCCACCACAACTGTGTTGGTGGGGCAGTGCCCAGATTGCCAACAAGGACAAAAAGTGCCACCAGCAGTTTCCCCAAATTTGTGGGAATAGCTGGGTAAACCCTGGATTCAGTTACCTATTGGCAATATTGGTCCTTTCATGGGCTCTTTGTTTTTAGTCATTGTGGATGCCTATTCAAAGCGGTTGGACATATATAGAATTCATTCATCAAAATGGGAATGATGATTGAAAATTTAGAAGCATCTTTTGCGATACACACACTCTCTGAGGTTTTGGTCACAGATAATGAGCCATCATTTATCAGCAGAGAATTTGAGTATTTCCTTAAGTCGAATGGAATTTGGCATGTAAGGACATCTCCATACCATCCATAATCCTGGTGGAAATCCTGGTTGACTGGTGGAAAGAGTAGTCCAAACTTTGAAGTCAGGTTTAAAGCTTACAGCTTCTCTCGATACCAAACTGTGCTGGTTCCTGTTTGAAGGTTGTGTTTGACAAATGTAGCAGAGTTCTTTGCGGATGTAACAAGTGCAGTGGATGGAGGGGAACAAGTAGATTTTGCGTACTTGGATTTCCAGAGGGCGTTCGATAAAGTGCCGCATAAAAGACATCCATAAGATAAGAATGCATGGAGTAGTGGGGAATGTACTAGCATGGATAGAGGACTGGTTAACCAATAGAAAGCAGAGAGTTGGGATAAATGGGTGTTTTTTTTCTGGTTGGAGATCAGTAGTGAGCGGGATGCTGCAGGGATTGGTGTTGGGACTGCAACTATTCATGATATATATATATATATATATATATAAATGATGTGGAAGAGGAAACTGAGTGTAACATATCCAAGTTTGCTGATGTCACTAAATTGATTGGAAAGGCAACTGTGCAGAGGATGTGGAAGGTCTGCAAAGAGACTTAGATTGGTTAAGTGAGTGGGCAAGGGTCTGGCAGATCGAGTACAATGTTGGTAAATATGAGGTTATCCACTTGGAAGTAAAAATAGTAAGTCAGAGTATTGTTTAAATGGTGAAAGATTGCAACATGTTGTTTTGCAGAGGGACTTAGGAGTGATCATACATGAATCGCTAAAAGTTGATTTGCAGGTGCAACAGGTAATCAGGAAGGCAAATGGAATATTGGCTTTCATTGCTAGAGGGATTGAATTTAAGAGCAGGGAGGTTCTGCTGCACTTGTACAAGGTGTTGGTGAGGTCACGCTTGGAGTATTGTGTGCAGTTCTGGTTTCCTTATTTGAGGAAGGATATGCAGAGGAACCTCAATTATCCGAAGGTCACGGGCGGGGAATATTTTGTTCAGTTCATGGAATGCCAGATAACATAGTTAGCCAAGCATCGGGACCTTGTGATTTTGTTTGGTTAATCCAGAATTCAGTTAAATTAGATGATGGATAATTGAGGTTCCTTTGTACCGGCTTTGGAGGTGGTGCAGAGGAGGTTCACCAGGTTGATTCCGGAAATGAGGGGATTACCCTAAGATGAGAGGTTGAGCCACCTGAGACTGTATACACTAGAGTTTAGAAGAATGAGAGGGGATCCTATAGAAACATATTAAATTTTGAAAGTGATGTGTTAGGTAGAGGCCAGCAAATTGTTTCTGCTGGTGGGTGAGACTAGGACCAGGAGACATGGCCTCAAGATTAGGGGGAGTAGATTTAAGACAGAGGTGAGGAGGAGCTGCCTTTTCCAGAGAGTAGTGAATCTGTGGAATTCTCTGCCCAAGGAAGCAGTAGAAGCAGCTTCATTTAAATATGTTCAAGACACAGTTGCATGGTAGGGGAATTAAGAGTGATGGGGATAATGCATGTGGGAGAAGATGAGATGATGGATAGAACAGCCATGATCTAAATGAATGGCAGAGCAGGCTCTATGGGCCAAATGTCCTATTCCAGTTTCTATTACTATGAAACATTATAGGAGCACCCCTCACACAACTACAGGGACAGCTCCAGCAGAGTTGCTAATGGGGAGAAGACTCTGCACCAGGTTAATTCTGATCTTCCCACTCTTGGGAGGAGGGTGAAATGGCACCAGGAATGCCAATGCTGGACACAAGACTCCTCTAAGCGAGAGAGACAGTTTGCTTCAGGGGACGAACTTTGATGCTGAAACCACGGGAAGGACCCTGTGTGGGTAAGAGGCGTGGATGACACGAGGTTAGGTCCTGAGATGTACAAAGTTCAGGGAGGAGAAACAACCACATGGACTACAGGAAAGCTCTGACCTTGAAAACATGCCCAGCCTCATAAAACATTCAGAAAAAAGATTACAATCCAAGGGTTCTCCCCCTCCCCTCATGTGAAAAAAACCTCTGAGGACGAGATAGACATGATAGATGTTGTAGCCTCAACAGCATTAATGATGGAAGAAAATGAACAATTTCAGCCAAGTCACTCTGGGTACAAGAGGCAGGCTATGGACCAATACTCACTGACAAGGTCTGAGGCAGAGTTGGTGGAACCAGACCTGGTTGAAATGTGGAGAAGCATCTGGAAAATGAATGCACCTACATCCCAGGACTGAGAGGAGGAGGAATGAAGCGATTGGAATGATGTCAGCCAGGTATTTATAATCATCCCAGATTGGGGTTTTTAATCTGGTCCAAACAGGGAGTCCTGGCTGAGAGATGTAAACAGGAGTGTCAGAGGGTCTGCTTACTCTAGGAGCCAGCTCTGAACTAGCTGATCCAATGTCAAGTGCTATGCACATGTCAATAAAGGGTGACTTGGTGACGGGATACTGGCCTCTTTGGAGTTATTTCAGTTTCTGCTGGTGGAGGGAAGCTAAAACGTAAAACAAGAGGATTAAGTCTCCGGATGAGGAGCCAGTCATTTAGGACTTAATGAGGCAAAATTATTTCATTCAAAGGATTGAGCATCTATCAAGCTCTCTATCTCAGAGGATTGTGGGTACTTCACTGTTAAATATGTGTAACCAACAGTGCTATCAAACAGCACCTGCTCAGCAATAACCTGCTCAGTGACGCCCAGTTTGGGTTCTACCAGGGCTACTCGGCTCCTGACCTCATTAAAGCCTTGGTTCAAACATAGACAAAAGAGCTGAATTCCAGAGGTGAGGTGAGAGTGATAGCTCTTGACATCAAGGCTGCATTCGACCAAGTGAAGCATCAAGGAGCCCTGGTAAAACTCAAATCAATAGGTAGTGGAAGCAAGCTTCCTGGTAGTTAGAGTCAAACCTGTGAAATAGGAAGATGGTCGTCGTTGACGGAGGTCAGTCATTTCAGTTCCAAGACATCTGTGCAGGAGGTCCTCAGGGCTATGTAGGCTCAACCATCTTCAACTGCTTCATTAATGACCTTCCCACCAATATAAGATCAGAAGTGGGGATGTTTGCTGATGAATGCACAATGTTCAGCACCATTTGCAACTCCTCGGATACTGAAGTTGTCCATGTTCAAATGCAACCAGATCCGGACAATATCCAGGCTGGGGCTGACAAGTGGCAAGTAACATTCGTGTCACAAAATTACCATCATGAAGAAGGGACAATCCAACCACTGCCCCTTGATATTTAACAATGCTACTATCACTGAATCCTCCACTAGGGGGTTATCATTGACCAGAAACTTAATTGGACTCACCACACAAAAACACCTACAAGAGCCGGTTAGAAGATAGGAATACTGCAGCGAGTAACTCACCCCCGATTCCTCAAAGCCTGCCAACCATCTACAAGGCACAAGTCAGATGTGTGTTGGAATACTCTCCACTTGCCTGATAAATGCAGCCCCAACAAAACCTCAAGAAGTTTGACATCATCCAGGATAAAGCAGCCCACTCAATTGTCACTACATCCACAAGCATCTATTCCCTCCAACTTCGACACTCAGAGTAGCAGCAGTGTGTGCTATCTACAAGATGCACTGCAGAAATTCACTGAAGGTCCTCAGATAGCATCTTCCAATCCCACAACCACTTTCATCTAGAAGAACAAGGACAGCAGATATATGGGAAGACCACCATTTTCAAATTCCCCTCCAAGTCACTCACCATCCTGACGTGGAAATAATTCCCTCCATAATGGCATTGTGGATCAACCCACAGAAAGTGGATTGCAGTCATTCAGGAAGGCAGTTCATCATCATCTTCTCAAGGTCAACGCAGGACAGACAATAAATGTTGGCCAGCCAGTGACACCCACATCCCACAGAAAAACAAATTAAAAATATGTTAAAGGCTGGACTAGACTGATTTAGGGAATCAGAAGATATGTAGAGGAATTCAGAAATATGGAGTTAAAGCCCAAGATCAGCCATGATTTTATTAAACAGTGGAGCAGGCTCGATTGGCTTTATGGTCTACCCCTGCTCCTATTTCTAATGTTCTTGTACGTACCCTTATAAGGCACTTTTGTGTATGTCTCTTGTTTTAAACTATGCTGCGCTCAGGGTAACATTAGTTTCTGTTCTCATTTTTCAACAGCTAATGTTAGCAACTTTTAACTGGAAATGTAAAGTGGGGTTTTTTTTTATCTTTTTAAATTATTTCTAGAGTCTAAGGTTAAGATGACTGAACAAATCAAATTCTTTGAAAACATTACCTTTGGAATTCTACCCATTTTTCCAGGAAAACTGCAGATTTGTGATCTGACCTCTCATTTCTTCATGCTGCCTCATTTACCTTTTATCTACATTCACAAACCTACTTCATTAATGCCCATCCCCCCACCACTGTAAGGTCAGAAGGGTAGATGTTTGTTTATGATTGCACAATGTGCAGCACAATTTGTGATTCGTCAGGTACTGAAACAATCTATTCCCATTTAAGCAAGACCTGGACAATGTTGAGGCTGAAGTAAAAGGCAAGTAACATTCACACCAGCCAAGTGCCACCAAGGGCACATCTGCAAAGGAGAGAATCTATCTGTCCTTGTTATTCAGTCATGTTTCTGTTGCTGCATCTCCCAGTATCAACTTCCTGGGGATTACTATGGACCACAATCTATGCTGCAAACACATAAATATTATAACTACAACAGCACATTAGAAGCTACATTATGTGCAGTGAATAATTCACCTCCCGATTCCCCAAAATCTATCCCACATCCCATTCCTGATGAAGGCCTTATGCCCAAAATGTCAATTCTCCTGCTGCTTGGCCTGCTGTACTTTTCCAGCACCACACTCTCGACTTTATCCTACATCTGCCAGACACAGGCCAGCAGTGAGAGACTCCACTTGCCTGGCTGTGTGCAGTTCTAACATCACTCAAGAAGCCTGCCAAGCATTCAGGACAAAGCAGCTTGTTTGACTGGCACCCAATCCATCATCTTCAATGTTTCACTCCCTTCACCACCAACATGCGGGGAAGCAGTATGTACCATCTGTAACATGCAGTGCAGCAACTCTCCAATACTCTTTGACAGCATTTTCCAAATCCATGACCTCCACCAGCTAGGAGGACAAGGGTAGAAGATCTGGGCACTGCTTCCTGTACATTCCCCTCCAAGTGACACACCATTCTGATGAATTATACCTCCATTCTTTCACTTTGCTGGGTCAAAGCTATGGAACCTCCTCCCTAATAGTATTGTAGGTTTACTCAGGACAGATAGACAGCAGAAGTTCAAGAAGGCAGCTCACCATTAATAAGGACAATTAGGGAATGGCATTAAATGTTGACTTAGCCCACAATACCACATTATGCAAAAGAATAATTAAAACTCAGTCCACAAGAGATAGAAACGGCAGCTTAAAATGAGGGATGGGACAGAAGAGAGTGCTGATTGACAAGTTCACCGCAATCCACGGTGACACTTCTAACCATGTTGAAAGCTGCTTAAAATGCCTTTTGAGAAGTCACGTCTTTCATGTTAGTGCCATTAATTTAATCCTATTCATATATCCATCCAGTTACCTTTTAAATGTTGTAATTGTACCAGCCTCCAGCACTTCCTCCGCCAGTTCATTCCATACACGCACCATCCTCTGCGTGAAACATTTGTCCCTTAGGTCCCTTTTAAATCTTTCCCCTCTCACCTTAAAATGATGCCCTATCCTGGGAAAAGGACATTACCTATACACCCTATGCATGCCCCTCATGATTTTATAAATGTCCGTAAGGCCATACAGTAAGGTTCCCCTCTGATGCTTTAGGAAAACAGCCCCAGCCTATTCAGCCTCTCCCTATAGCTCAAACCCTCTAAACACTGGCAACATCCTTGCAAATCTTTTCTGAACCCTTTCAAGTTTAACAACCTGTTTCCTATAGCAGGGAGACCAGAACTGAACACAATATTCCAAAGTAGCTTGACCAATGTCTTCTGCAGCCACAACATGACTTCCCAATTCCGATACTCAATGTACTGTCCAATAAAGGCAAGCATACTAAGCACCTTCTTCACTCTCCTGCAACTCCACATTCAAGGAACTATGAACCCGCATTCCAAAGTCTCTTTGTTTAGCAACACACCCCAGGTCCTTACCATTAAGTGTATAAGTCCTGTCCTGATTTACCCCAACAAAGTGCAGCAGCTCACATTTATCCAGGTGAAATTCCATCTGCCACTCTTCAGTCCATTTGCTCATTTGATTGAGGTCCCTTTGTACTGTGAGGTTACCTTCTTCACTGTCCATTTTGGTGTCATCTGCAAGGCTATTAACCATACCTCCTATATTCACATCCAAGTCATTTATATAATTGACAAAAAACAATGGACCCTGCATAATCCTTGGGCACACCACTGGTCACAGGCTTCCAGTTCAGAAAGTAACCTTCCACAACCACCCTCTGTCTCCTACCTTAGAGCCAATTTGGTATCAAACTGGCTTGTTCTCCCTGTATTCAATGTGAGTACAATACTTGCAGAAATTTCGATGGACTTTCTCCTAAGAAATATTTACCCCAACCACAGTTCCCCTCATAATTGGGATTATTCCCACCTTGTGGCTTTACCAATCTTTCTGCTATAGTCCTCTGAATTTTACAATGTTTTCCATGTCATGCAACAAACCTGAAAGGCAGTCTGACTTTATGTTGAATTTTATAGCACCAAAATAGTCCATTCAGCCTGAAAAGAGCAAGTGATAGATGCAGATATAGTTACAACATTTAAATGAAATTTGGACTGGTCCATGAGTAGGAAAGGTTCAGATGAATACAGGCCAAAGTCAGGCAAACGGGACTAGTTTACTTGGTCAGCATGGATGATTTGGACCAAACGGTCTGTTTGTGTGCTGCATAATTCATGAGTCTATGCAAATAGTTTCCCAATTGCTCCCTTATCCCTTAATGTGATGATATTAATTTGATAATCTTAAAGAGAGGTAATGGCCTAGTGGTATTATTGCTGTACTATTGACCCAGATAATATTGTGGGGATCTGGGTTCAAATCCTGCCACGGCAGATGGTGAAATTTGAATTCAATAAATATCTGGAATTAAAAAGTCTAACGATGAGTATGAATCTATTATCAATTGTTGGGGGAAAGCCCATCTGGTTCACTAATGTCCTTTAGGGAAGGAAATTGCTGTCCTTACCCAATCTGAGCTACATGTGACTCCAGACCCCAGCAGTGTGGTTGAGTTTAACTGCCCTCTGGGCAATTAGGGGTGAGCAATAAATGCTGCCTGGTTAGTTATGCCCTCATCCTGTGAATGAAGGTTTTTCTCAAATCCCCTCTGAATCTCCTGCCATTTATCCTAAAACTATGATACCTCAACTGTGGGGAACAGCCACTCCCTACTCACCATCTCCAAAGCCCCCATAATCTTACACACCTCAGTGATGTCCCTCCTCAGCCATCTCTGCTCTAAAGAAAACACTCCAAGGTTATCTAATCTCTCCTTTAGCTCAATTGCTCCATCCCAGGCAACACATTAGTGAACATCCTCTGTATCCCATCAAATGCTATCATGTCCTCCTGTAATGAGCTGACCAGAACTGCACACAGTACTCCAACTGTGGCCTGTCCAACGTTCTGTACAACTCCAATATTGCCTCCTTGCTCTTATATTCTATGACACAACTAATAAAAGCAAGTGTCCCATGTGCCTTCTTAATTATCCTATTCATGTGCTCTGCCAACTTGAGGGATCTGTGAATAATTATCCTAAGATCCCTGTGTTCCTCTAAGCTACCCAGTGATTTGCCATCATTAAATATTCCTTCATTTTGTTTCTTCTTCTAAAATGCATCACCTTGAATTTAATCAGGGTTAAATATCTGCCTCTCCTCTGCCCACCTGACGAATCCATCCATATCTTTTTGTAACCTACAATCATGTTTTTCACTATTAACACCCTACCAACCTTGATGTTGTCTGCAAATTTGCTTAATACTCCACCCACATTTTCATCTATATCATTTATGTATAAAACAAACAATAAGATTTCCAGTACTGAGCATTGTGATAGACTACTGGACACTTGCCTGCAGTCTCTCAAACAGCCATCTTCCAATACCTTTTGTGTCCTCATTACTAAGCTAGTTTCTAATCCATCTCATCAAGTTTCCCTGAATTCCATGTGCTTTAAACCTCTCAATCAGTCTCCCTCACTAATTAACTCATACTTTTCCAAATGCATGTTAATTCTCTCCTTCAAATTTTCTCCATTAGTTTCCCTATCACTGATGTAAGATTCATCAATCTGTAATTTCCTGGTCCATCTCTACCACCTTTCTTGATATTCTACCACATTAGCCATTCATATTATGTGGGCAGCATTTATTGCCTATCTCTAGTTGCCAGCGGGCAGTTAAGAGTCAACCTAATTGCTGTGAATCGTCAGCCATCCGAAACACATTTCTTTCAATTTTGCATTGAAGTAACTGAAAATGAAAACTAGGAGAAATGCACAAGTGCCACTCATTGTTGTCTCAAGCTAATGTGACCCCAATATTCCAACTGCATCTTGACCAATGATTTCCATGCTTTATCTCTGAAAGAGCTGATGAGACAAGCTTGAGTGAAATATTTGAAGTTTCTGTATTGACATTTATCGCAGAAAAGGCAGAAATCTCCTCTTGACAAACCCAGTCCATACTAACTGCATTATAATTTGGACAGAGGGGCTCACAGACACGTTAAGTGAAATACCTAATGGAAAGTATGTCCAGTTTCGTCACACTCACTTATATAATATACCGTTTCTCCTATACTGAGGGTTCAGATAATTTGGATGCATTTGGATTTTTGTTATGGATGGAGTCAGAAAGAATGATTACTTACAGTGCATAATTGCTTGAACTTCATACACAGGTGACAGCACTAATGCACCCTGAAAATGCCTTGGCATGCAGGCATCCTTCGTGTCAGCAAGCCTCACTCTTCTTTTTGTCAGAAGTTTTGATTCGATAATGTCCTTAATAGTATACACCTTGTTGTCTTCACATTCATAAAACTCCCCTTTCAAAGCAAAGGGCAGTGTAACATGGACCTGCTCAGAATCACCATCCACAATACAATTTACATATTCCTGATCCTCACGAAACTCAGTTGATGTGATTGTTATGGGGTTTCCCTTTCCAATGACAAAATCATTTGTGATGATATCTGTAAGGGACTGAAAGGTGATCAATTCTGAATTCTGATTTTCAGTTTCTAATGATTTAATGATTTCCTCGACTGATGTGTAAGGGTATCCATCGGGAAGAAGCTTGAAGTGTCCTGTGAAGAAATAAAGAAGTCAATAAGTTCATGTGGTACAGGAAAAGCACACAACTTGAAATATATATCAGCCAAGATCAGATAAAATGTGCACATCCCAAAAATACGAACCCTTATATTTTCAGAAGTTTCATTGCCAAATAGAAATGCTCATTACAAAAACACAAGATTTGATGAGAAGTTGGTGTTCTTCTGTGAATTTGATTCATTCTCTTTTATGATTTCATTGGCCTTAAACTCCTTTGTCCTTCAGACATTCAGGTCATGGAAATGATCAATAACTAGCCTATCTACCTCCACCTGCACCTCAAAACCCCCACCATAGTGATGTCTCTACAGTGTCCTGAATAACCTCCTTGAAACTCTGCATTTGAACTGGGGGAATTAGTGTGGTCCAATATAGAGATTTCAAATGCATGGATCCCTGTGAGGATAAATCGCTTGGCTAACCAGAACCTGCCCTTTGACTGGAATCAGATGATACCCTTGACCAACTGTGGTCCCTGATTAGCCAGAACTTCCCTTAATCCCACTAAGAATGTTGACTTTGATTTTCAGACATGGCCATTTGGTTGTTATGCATACAATGTAAGCAGCTAGCACATAAGTGTAAGTGTGACATAGATATACCATGGTGCTATCTAGGAAAATGTCCATCCCCTTGACAGTTTAGTGCTCTGATCTGTGACAAGCTTTCTGCCTCTCCTGCTAAAACCAAATGCAAGGGCCAGAGACTGGCAGCCCCAAAGTAAATGTAAAGTAAGTGAATACTAAGAAACAAAGCTAAAAGTGATAAAATGATGCTTTGCATGCAGGTCCCTTGGCATAAATTGAGCTCGCAGAAGCAGGCCAGTTGTAGGTGTTTGTCAACTCCAAAGGGATGCCGTGAAAGGCTGAAGTGATGTGTGAGTTAGTTTAACAGCAGGCATGGTGACATGATGAGACTGGTGACGCTTGGACAAAGGATGGAAGAGGATGGTGTATGTGGACCATGGAGTGATGTTGTAATGAAGTCAGAATTATCTGAGAAACAAATGGGAAACTGCTCCTGCAGCCAGGCTACTGCTGTGATTGATGTATCAGGAATTGGGAAGGAGAGGAGAATTGCACTATTATTTAAATGGTGACATATTCATACAATCCCTACAATGTAGGAGCAGGTCTTTTGGCCCATTGATTCTATACTAACCCTTCAAAGAGCATCCCTCCCAGACCCAATCCAAAACCCTGCATTTCTCAGGGTAATCCACTTAGCCTGCACAATCCTGGACACTATGGGCAATTTAGCATGGCCAATCCACCTACCTGCACCTCTTTGGACTGTAGGAAGAAACCAGAGCACCTGGAGGAAACCCACGCATATACAGGGAGAATTTGCATACACCACACAGACAGTCACCCAAGACTGGAATCAAACCGGGGTCCCTAGTGCTGTGAGGCAGCAATGCTAGTCAATGAGTTTAGCCACCTTGCCATGAGGAAGAGGTGAATTGGAAGCTGCATAGAAATGATGCATTCATGCGTTGAACTTCGATTGTTGCCATTTTTTAGCAAGATTCTGAAATCACCATTCAAACCTTATTGGAAATTTGAAATTGTTTTACTTGGCATTAAGTTTCTTCTTTTTTAATTTTCACCACATTTCCCTCCATTTCTTGTTATTTCCCATGCCACTCAAGGGAATGGAAAATTTTGCCAATGGAATATCAAGAACTGCAAGTCCTCTAAGCTACATACCAATCTCACGACCATTTTTTGTTTTTTTCAGTATCACTGGCCAAAATCCTTGAAGTTCCCATCTAACAGCATTGAGAGTCTGCCTTTACCACATGGACTGCACTGGTTCAAGAAGGCAGTACTTCACCACCTTCTCCAGGGCAATTAGGGATGGACAATAAATTATGTCCTCGAGGAGGAAGTGAGGACTGCAGATGCTGGAGATCAGAGCTGAAAATGTGTTGCTGGAAAAGCGCAGCAGGTCAGGCAGCATCCAAAGAGCAGGAGAATCGACGTTTCGGGCATGAGCCATTCTTCAGGAATGAGATAGTCCGGGGTCCGTGCGGGATTAGTCGGTTCTGTAGACAGGTGCTGAGGAAGGAGATGTGACTGTGGTAGTGAGTCTGTTTGAGAACGTGGCTGAAGGGCTTCTGAGCAGAGGAGATGACCTGGGGTGTGCAGTGAGAGAGGGACTCACGGAAATCCTTGTAGAGGGAGGAAGAGAACTTCCTCAAAGAAGGCATCTTTGCAAAAGGATTCACAGTAGGTTAAAATCTTTGAGGAGAAAGTGAGGACTGCAGATGCTGGAGATCAAAGCTGAAAACGTGTTGCTGGAAAACGCAGCAGGTTATGCAACATCCAAAGAGCAGGAGAATCGATGTTTCGGGCATGAGCCCTTCTTCAGGAATGAGACCTCATTCAGCAACACATTTTCAGCAATAAATTATGTCCTACCTTGCAAAATTTACAAGCCTAAATAAATAAAGTGTGCAGCTTCCAGTTGAATCATTGGACAATGAGCAGGAGTGGGAATCTTAGCCTCTCATGTCAGACTGCTGAGATAATTTGGAAGAGGGCAACGGTGTCCGAGCTGTGAGCTGAGAACGGAGCACAAGCTGCCTCCTCTGGTCTGTATTGTTTCTCTATTGTTCCTTTAAGAGGCTCCTTAAAATTAAGCTCTTTGATCACTTTTCCTATGTCCCTTTATTGACACAACATAACATGTGCTTTAGTGCTTCTCTGAGGAACTACATGCATTTTTGTTCTCATTCACAGGATGTGGGCATTGCTGGCAAGGTCAGCATTTATTCGCCATCCCCAGACCCCCTTGAGAAGATGGTGGTATGTATCATCTTGAAATGCAGCATTGAAGGTATTCCAACAGTGTTCAGGGATCATCCATGCAGCACTGAAGGAAGGGCAGCATATTCCCAGCCAGGATGGGGTGTGATTTGGATTGGCACTTGAACATGGGGGTCTTTCCATTTTTCTCTAAGAAAAAACAACACCTGTTGGTTGGTGTTTGCTGATCTTTAAACTCTGTGCTCACTGTTAGTAATCATGCCATTCATAACAGCAATGGAGGCTGAAGCTTGACCAGTCTGGGGATGAGCTAGAGCTATATGACCTCTGCAGGATATACCACAGCCTTCTCCACTGTGTATTGGACTTTTTTGTTAAGATAAAGTTTGTGTAATTTCCTTTAACCTAGAAGGATTCTAAATATAATTGAGGTTGTGTTTTGAATCTAGTTCCTAATGGAAGTAACATTGCAGCATCCATGATTTGCATTATCTGAAAGTGATAATCCATTTTCTGCATTTAGAGGGGCTAAAGAATAGTTGATGTTCAAAATGTTACACAGGTGAATCAAAGAATCAGAAAAGAGCTGTTGAGTCTAACCAGACTCTTGTTTCCATGCATCCCTCTATAGTTGTGGTCTTCAACTATTGATCCAATTCCATTTAAATGTGTTTAACTCTGCCTCATTAGCAATTGTTGTTAAAGCATTCTGTGTTCCAATAAGATGCAGTCTGAAAAATGATCTTTCGCGTTTTGTGTTTTGAGTGATGGTCTAGTGATGATGCTTTCTGAAACATGATTCAGGATGTTTCTGTCTTTTCCATGTCATTCTCGAAAGCCAACACAGGAAGAATTAATTATTCGCAACATTTGTAAAATTCAACCCTAAGACAGTTTAGTCTAAAGTTTGTACAAATGATAACACACTATTATTGAAAATTCATGAGCATGAATCAAAGTTATTGAATAGTGATAGTGACAGTGTAATGAGATGGAACAGCATGGTGTTCTTTTAACAAAGGTCACAGTACCTAAATAGTCTAATGATATATCACATTTACATTCATTGTCCGTTTAAAATTTTTTTTTGTAGATATTTTTATTGAAATTTAACATTTTTGCAAATTTACAAAAATAAACAAAACTCTCAAATACAAACATTGATGTACAATTAAATCATATATACAATAGTCATAATTTAACAAAGAAAAGAGAAAGAAAGAAAACAAAAAAAGAAAAAAAAAGAAACGAAAAAAGAACTCAACTTTCTACTAATCTAACCTATAACTAACCAGAGTGTATACCTAAGTCTCTTACATGCTCGGAATGTATAAACATCAAATATAATAAAACCCGTATTCGCGCAGGATTCCTCTCCCAAGGGGCCCCGGAGCAGCCCGGTCTGAAATCTTCACTAAATAAAAGCCCTTGTTAGGATAGCCGAAATATCTGCATTTATATAATTCAAAAAGGGCTGCCATATTTTATAAAATAATTCAGTCTTTCGGTGCACCATATTTGTGAGGAAGTCAAGGGGGATATATTCCATAATTAATCTGTGCCAATTTGAAAGTCCAGGGGGGCCCTCAGCCACCCAGTTCACCAAAATATTTTTCCTTGCACAGAAAGAGAGAATAGAAAATAGTCTCTTCCCATGCATATCCAGAGATGAGAGGTTCGAAAAGCCCAAAAGGAGAGATACAGGGTCCACCCTAATTTCCGTTCCTAAAATTTCTGTCAGGGTATTTGCCACTTTAGTCCAGTATCTGCGGATTTTCTGACAAGTCCACAGACAATGTACAAGAGTACCCACCTCTATTTTGCATTTGGGACACATTGGAGATGCTCCTGCCTTAAATTTTGCCAGTCGAGCCGGAGCTATATGGGCCCTATGAAGTATCTTTAGTTGGATAGCCTGAGTTCTGTTACAGATAGCAATTCTTCTAGCATTTTCCCAAATGTCATTCCATATATCCTCAGAGATTTCTAGCCCCAAGTCCTGCTCCCATGTTTTAAGCAGGTCATCCATGTCTCCTGAGACTCCATCATGTAGCAAATGGTATATAGTACTAACGGAGGATGCCCCTGCTGGTCGTAAGACATTACGTTCTCTGTCTGATTTATAAAGACTATCTATTAATGTAGTCTTCCTCTGTATATAATCTCGAACTTGGAAGTATCGAAAGAGATCCCCATTAGGTATTCCGAATTTCAGACGCAGCTGCTCAAAGGACATCAGGATCCCATCTTTAAATAGGTCCCCTAAGCATGAGATGCCCCTGGATCTCCAGAGTTTAAAGGTGGCATCTGTAATCCCCGGTTGGAATCCCCATGCGCCTACTATTGGTGCATGGGGGGATGTTTTATGTGAGTTACCCTCATTTTGCCGCATTATATTCCAGGCCTTAATTGTGTTTAATATTATGGGATTTTTACAGTGGTCTGTAATGATTTTCCTCTTATCTGAAAATAAAAGGTTAATAAGTGGGTATTTTACTTGGGAGGCTTCGATATCCAGCCAAATTGATTGTGGATCAGATGAAACCCAATCAGCTATGTAACTTAGTAGGGAGCTTAACTGATATTTCCTAAAGTCTGGGAAGTCCAGTCCTCCCCTTGCCTGTGGAAGCTGTAGCTTCTTCAGCTTAATAAGGGGCCGTCTATGGTTCCAAATAAAGGAGCCCAACCAGCCATATAATTTACGTAGGGCTAGCCTTGGCAGCATCAGCGGGAGCATTCTCATAGGATATAAGAGACGGGGCAGAACATTCATTTTAATTAATGCTATTCTCCCTAGCCAGGAAATCGGAAGGTCTCTCCATCGCTGGAGGTCCTGCCTTATCCTTTCCATTAATTGTACAAAATTAGCCCTATACAGCTGATCAAATACTGGCGTGATAAAAATACCTAAATATAAGAAGCCCTCCAGGGACGAACGGAAGGGAAAAGGGGATCCGTCCATTAAGTGGGGTATCATAGCCAGACCACCCATTGGCATAGCTTCCGATTTTGAAAAATTAATTTTATAGCCTGAGAATGCACTAAATGTATTAATAACTTGAATTAGACGAGGCACTGACATTAAAGGATTACTGAGGAATAAGAGAATGTCATCTGCATAGAGGGTAATTTTGTGTTTACCTGTACCAATCCTCGGGGCCGTTATATTAGGATCAGTCCGGATGGCTTCTGCTAATGGTTCGATTATCAGTGTAAACAACAATGGTGAGAGAGGACATCCTTGACGGCAGCCCCTACCCACACTGAAGCCATCCGATCTTAACCCATTAGTAATAACAGCTGCTTTGGGGTCATTATACAATGTTGAAACCCATTTGGTAAACACCTGTCCAACGCCAAACCTTTCCAATGTGTAAAATAAATATGACCATTCAACCCTATCAAATGCCTTTTCCGCATCCAATGAAATTACTACTCCTGGTATCTTTCCCTGATGACAGGCTTGGATCATATTCAAGACCCTTCTGATATTATTGGATGATCTGCGGCCCTTAATAAATCCCGTCTGGTCCTCCTTTATAATATATGGCAGTACCCTTTCTAGTCTTAGTGCTAACATTTTTGAGAGAATTTTAAAGTCTACATTTAGTAAGGATATTGGTCTGTAAGATGCACAATCTTCTGGGTCTTTTCCTTTTTTGAGGATAAGAGAAATATTTGCTTCTTTCAGCGTGGGCGGGAGACAGACCTGACTATGCGCAAAATTATACATATCCATAAGTGGGTCAACCAATATTCCTGTAAATTCTTTATAGAATTCAGCTTGAAAACCATCCGGGCCCGGTGCTTTTCCGCTCTGAAGTTGCCTAATTGCCTCAAGTATTTCTTGGACTGTTAAAGGGGTATTTAGGGCCGACACCTGTTCCGGAGTCAGGCCCGGGAAGGTCAGATTTTTTAAAAAATGACTGCATCCTCCTAATCCTATCTTCACAATCCTGCGATCTATATAGTTCAGAATAAAATTCTTTAAAGGTCGCATTGATCTTTTTATGATCATGAGTCAGGGTACCTGTACTTTCCTTGATGGTCGGAATAGTTTGAGGGGCTTTCTTTTTCTTTGCAAGAAATGCTAAGTATCTACCCGGTTTGTCGCCATATTCATATAATCTTTGTTTCGCAAATAATATTTCCCTTTTAGCCGTTTGAGTAAGCGCGGTGTTTAAAGCTGTCCTAAGAGCTGTAATCCTCTGCAATTTTGTGATAGAAGGTCTATCAGTGTATGCTGTTTCGGCTGCTTTTAGGCGAGCTTCGAGCAGACGCTGTTGCTCTCCCTTCATTTTCCTCTGGGTCGCTGAATAGGAGATGATCAAACCTCGTGCATAAGCTTTGATGGTCTCCCACATCATTGACGGATTGCTAGCTGTACCAGTATTAATTTCTAAAAAAGTTTTAAGTTCTTGGGAGAAGTACTTTAAAAATTTGCTATCTTTTATCAGGAAGGGGTCCATACGCCAATGCCGAGCAGATGTCCCATTGTTCTTTACCTTAGTTTCCATGTATACAGCGGCATGGTCAGAGATTGCTATAGTACCTATTTTACAGGTTGCTATAGAGTTTAGAAAAATCGATGGGGCAAAAAACATATCAATTCTTGTGTGACATTTATGTGGATTAGAGTAGAAAGAAAAATCTCTACCCTGTGGATGGAGACATCTCCATACATCTACCAATCCTAATTCTTTATTCAGGTCCGCCAGTTGTCTAGATCTGGGAGATACTCCAGCGGCACTCTTGGGAATCCTGTCTATTTCCGGATCCATAATACAATTAAAGTCTCCCCCTATAATTGTATGACGGGCACCAAAGGCCATCAGTTTTGAAAAAGCTTCCGTTATGAATTTAAAGGGGTGTGCCGGGGGGCAGTATACATTTAAGATCCCATATTCCTCTCCATTTATGAGGGCTTTAATCAAAATATATCGTCCAGATTCGTCTTTTATCTGATTTAGAATTTTCAAAGGGAAGTTCTTCCGGACAAGGATAACCACTCCCCTGCTTTTTGAATTAAAAGAGGAAAAAAAGGCCTGATCAAATCCGCCCTGTCGTAATTTTAAGTGTTCTTTATCCGACAGGTGTGTCTCCTGTAGGAGAGCTATATCAACTCTCTCCTTCTTAAGATTTGATAATATTTTCTTCCTTTTAACTGGCGAATTACTCCCCCTGACATTCCAGGTGCACCACTTAACCGACTGTTCAGCCATAATCATCTGGACAGATCCGAGACCCCTCGGGAGGGGAAACCCTATCTAGAACATCCCGAGCATGGAGCATACAAGATTTACAAAAGTAAAGATTCTCTGATACACTCAAAACAATATAACAAAAAACTCTTTCTAAGTATAAAAAATATAAAACATTCCGAATTGGAGATTTTCTCCCTTGTTCCCAGGGAGCGTCACTTCCACTCCCACAGTCCATCTTACCCTCTTCCAACCAGTGCCCCACCCTTGAACCAGGTGTTCCTCAATAAAATGAGGAGAATTCAAATATAATATAAAGCTAGAGTTAACAGTGAACACCCCACCCCCACCCACACCCACACCCACATCTAAATATATTTGGGAATATTAATACCATATATAACTATAAGATTACAATCTCAACACGTAATACTTAAATATAATACCACAAAATAACAGGGGAAAGAAAAACAACCCCGCTCCTAAAAACAGAAGTAAAATAGAATAAGGTAACCACCTCCCCCCATCAACATTAACCAAACGCCCCAAAATATATATATACATACACACATAGGGGGAAAGATAAGAAAAGATGAAGGGATGTAAACCAAAATAATGGAAAAGGCAGACCAGCGTCCACAATCTCTTACAGCTTATTTAAGAGAGTCCAAGAATTCCTTAGCCTTCTCCGGTGATCCGAAGTTATATATGGATCCTTCGTGGCTAAGGCGTAACGTCGCTGGATATCGTAAGGAGTACTGGATATTTAAGTCCCTTAAACGCTTCTTCGCCTCATCGAATGCCTTCCTCTTTCGGACCAAAGCTGGGGAGAAGTCCTGGAACAGCATGATCCTGGATCCTTTGTGGGTCATAGCTTGGGGATCTTTTCCCAGATTTCTTGAGGCTTCCAGGAGCATCTGCCTCTCCCTATAGCTCTGCAGCTGGAACAGGACCGGGCGTGGGCGCTGGGTTGAGCCGGGCCCACGTACTGTGACCCGGTAGGCCCATTCTACCCTTACCCGGCCTGATCCAGCCTGCAGATTTAAAAGTTGTGGCAGCCAATGCTCTAAGAATGCTGTCAGCTGGCCTCCCTCTTCCTGCTCGGGAAGGCCCAACAACCGAATATTTTTTCTACGACATCGATTTTCGAGGTCATCAATGTGGTTTTCTAGGTTCTGGACTCGATTCTCGAGAAAACGGATGTGGTCGGCTGTTGATTTTATCCCAGTCTCTGAGGCTGCGGCCTTCGAATCCACCTCTCTGACTCGGCACTCCAATTCCTGAATGTCTCTGCCCTGCTTCTGCAGCTCGGCTGATAGTGCTTCTCTGCTCTGCCGAGACTCATCGATAAAAGCATCAATCTTCACCTCCCACCTGGCAAACATCTCCTCAAAGCTCATCTTCATTGGTAAATCTCCTGAAGCAGCTGAAGACACCTTTGTTGCAGCTGAAGAGGGAGAGGGTGGGGGAGGGGTCCCTGCTTTCTTAGAGCCGCCTGTTCCCTTCCCTTTACTCATTTTCCAGCTAGTATTAGACTATTTAAATGTACTAATAGGTAACTATTTAAGGTTAACAACTATTATAAATGGTTTAGTGAGTGTGGTGGGGGTGGATAGCCCACTTTTCCCAAGTTTTGGGTAGAGCACTGTGGACTCAGTCTTGCTGGGTCGCCGCCATCTTGGATCCCCCCGTCCGTTTAAAATTTGATTGAAGATTTGTAGCTCGGGTATCCGTTGTTGTGGTTCTGCTCGCCGAGCTGGAAGTTTTTGCTGCAAACGTTTCGTTCCCTGGCTAGGGAACATCATCAGTGCTGTTGGAACCTCGTGTGAAGCGCTGCAATATAAATACCGGAAGAAACATCAAAGCAGCGCTTCACACGAGGCTCCAACAGCACTGATGATGTTCCCTAGCCAGGGAACGAAACGTTTGCAGCAAAAACTTCCAGCTCATTGTCCGTATTTTCACAGATATCCTTCTAGAGCTCGACTTGTTTTATTTTAACGAGAGTGGATGGAGCTTTCACTGAATCCAGAGGCAGAGCCCAAAGGTGGTCACTGTTCAAAAAGTGATGTGGACCAAGAAAATTGGCTGCTTGGGAAACAATTTTATAAACTGAGTGAGTAGTATCAAGAGAGAGTTAGACTGTAATGTCCTGACTTTTGATGTTTATAGTCTGTTAGAAAAAGAGAGAAAGAGACAGAGAGAGAAAATCTGATTTGGTCACTGCTGGGTTAGGTTGTATAATTGGTTCCTAGATTATTGTCTGTTGTTGATAAGGTTCATCCAGCTCCATGGAATGCTCCTCCTGCAATGTGTGACAAATGAGGGGCACTTCTACTCTCCATGGTGATCATGAGGGAGAACTAGGCATTTGGATACAGAACTGGCTCAAAGGTAGAAGACAGAGGGTGGCAGTGGAGGGTTGTTTTTCAGACTGGAAGCCTGTGGACCAGTGGAGTTCCACAAGGATCGGTGCTGGGCCCTCTACTTTTTGTCATTTATATATATGATTTGGATGCGAGCATAAGAGGTGCAGTTAGTAAGTTTGCAGATAACACCAACATTGGAGGTGCAGTGGGCAGCAAAGAGGATTACCTCAGATTACAACAGCATCTGGACCAGATGGTCCAATGGGCTGAGAAGTGGCGGAAAGAGTTTAATTTAGATAAATGTGAGGTGCTGCATTTTGGGAAAGCAAATCTTAGCAGGACTTATACACTTAATGATAAGGTCCTAGAGAGTGAGTGCAGGTTCATAGCTCCTAGAAAGTGGAGTCGCAGGTAGAAGGTATGCTTTCCTTTATTGGTCAGAGTATTGAGTACAGGAGTTGGAAAGTCATGTTGCAGCTGTACAGGGCATTGCTTAGGCCACTGTTAGAATATTGCATGCAATTCTGGTCTTCTTTCTATTGGAAAGATATTGTGAAACTTGAAAGGGTTCAGAAATGATTTATAAGGATGTTGCCAGGGTTGGAGGATCTGAGCTACAGGGAGAAGCTGTACAGGCTGAGGCTGTTTTCTCTGGCGCGTCGGAGGCTGAGGGGTGACCTTATAGAGGTTTACAAAATTATGAGGGGCATGGATAGGATAAATAGACAAAGTCTTTTCCCTGGGGTCGGGGAGTCCAGAACTAGAGGGCATAGGTTTAGGGTGAGAGGGGAAAGATATAAAAGATACCTAAGGGGCAATGTTTTCACGCAGAGGGTGGAACGTGTATGGAATGAGCTGCTATAGGATGTGGTGGAGGCTGGTACAATTGCAACATTTAAGAGGCATTTGGATGGGTATATGAATAGGAAGGGTTTGGAGGGATATGGGCCGGATGCTGGCAGGTGGGACTAAATTAGGTTGGGATATGTGGTCAGCATGGTCGGGTTGGACCAAAGGGTCTGTTTGCATACTATACATCTCTATGACTCTATGACTCTATGTACGCAGGAATGTGTTGAGTTCCTGATTAGCCACATGGAACTGGAACTGTAAATTAACTTACTATGGAGCGTCCATGGTGATGAGGATATCATGAATAGCACATTAAGAATAGTAGAAAAGTGTTGTGTGGCCACTCATAAGCATGGGCAGCCAGTACAGGGGTCCCTCTGGGCATTCCCCTCCTAAACAGATGTACCGTTTTGGATACTATCAGGGGATGGTCTCTCAGGGGAATGCAGCTACGGTCAAATTTATGGCACTTGTTGTCTCTACTGTACGGCAGGAGAGGAAAAAGACTGGAAGAGTGCCTGGGTACTTGATTGTAGGAGAAACTGTCAGGCAATTCTGTGGTAGCAAACAAGACTCTTAATTGGTATGTTGCCCCCCTGGTGCCAGAGTTGGGGATGTCTCAGAGTGACTGCTGGACATTCTGATGGAGGAGAGTGAACAGCCAGGAGTTGTGGTACATCTCAGTACCAATGACTTAGGTAGAAAAAACAAAATGAGGTGCTGCAATGGAAATTTAGCAAGTTAGTCATAGATTAAAGAGGAAGACAAAATAGGTTATTATCTCTGGATTACTTACAGTGCCAAGTCTGACTGAGTTTAAAATGACAGAGCACCAGGATATAGTCCATCAAGTTTATTTTGAAGCACTAGCTTTTGGAGCACTGCTCCTTCGTCAGGTGATTGTGGAGAATAAGATTGTAAGACACAGAGGCAATGGATGAATCGACACCGCAGAACAATCTACAGACAGGAGAGTTCCCTCCCAGTCTGAGAACACTTCAGCGGTCTGGGACATTCAACCTCGGACCTGCGGGTGACTGTCGTCCAAGGTGAATAATGAAAAGTGGCAGAGCAGAGGCTGATAGCCATGTTCAGTAGCCATGGGGATGGCCTCAACTGGGATCTTGAGTTCACGTCACGATGCAGGTGACCCCATTGCACTATCCACACAGACAGGCAGACAAACAGATGGACACGGGCACACACACACACACACACACACACACACACACACACACACACACCTTTGTGGGGTGAATTTGCAGAATTCCATTTTACTTTGTTCAAAAACTGCATGAATCCATGTAAAATCCATTTTTTAGATTAGAATCAGTCTGACCATGTGGCACAGACAGCCTCACAGGGAGTTAACACCTTCAATACCTTATCTGGGCTGACATGACACCAATTGTTAAAGTTCACTTGAGAATGTAACTTTTGAAAAAAGTTTTGTGATTTACATATGAAAGAACTGAAACCAACATGGCCCTCCTAAATAATGAAAGATTTAACAAACAGTCCAGGTCTTTTTTAATATATAATTTCAGTTATATCACACTGTAAACCTTCTCTATAAATTCTGTGTCTTACAATCTTATTCTCTGCAATCACCTGATGAATGGGCAGTGCTCCGAAAGCTAGTGCTTCGAAATCAACCTGTTGGACTATAACCTAGTTTTGTGTGATTTTAACTTTGTACACCCCAGTCCAACACCAGCATCTCCAAATCACATCCTACTGAGTATGGGAATAGGACAATAAGTGAGGTGGACATATTGCCTAAGGGATTGTGTAGGAGCGAGGACTTTAGACTTTTGGATCATTGGGACATCTTCTGGGGTAGATGGGAGTTTTACAAGCTGCACAGGTTTTAATTGAACTGGAATTGGTCCAATTTTCTTGCTGGGAGGTTTGCTGGTGCTGTTAGGAAGGTTTAAAACTAATTTGACAGGGTGATGGGACACTGAGTTGGGAGATGTGTGTAATCATATAAAAAAAATACTTAGGATGGCAGAGAAGACATGGGCAGAATAAGGCACATGGGAGGTCCAGAAAGCTAAATTGTATCTATTTTAATGCAAGGAGCTTGACTGGTAAGGCAGATGAACTGGAAGCATTTATCAGCACTTGGGATTATGATATTATTGCAATCACTGACACATGGCTGAAGGAAGGACACGGCTGGCAGCTCAGCATTCCAGTGTATAGAAGTCTCAGGCATGATGGAGGAGGGGGATGTAAGAGAAATGGGGCCATGTAGTAATGAGGGAAGTGTCCTAGAAGGTTTTCCTAAGACCATCTGGGTATTACTTAGAAATAAAGAAAGGGTGATTACTTTGCTGCGATTATACTACAGGCCTTGGAAATACTGTGGACTACAGATGCTGGAAAGTCAGTGTTGATAAAATGTGGAGCTGCAGATCAAGCAGCATCAGATGAGTAAGAGAGTCAATGTTTCGGGCAGGACCGGAGCACAAATTGCCTCCTTTTATCTGTATAATTTAGCCGTGCATCATCTATTGTGTTCATACACATAGATTGTGAGCAAGATATACCCTGTGGTTTTAATCTAAAAGTTGGATTCACTGACTGCACATTCATACCAGAGATCCTGACATAAACATAGGAGAGCAGGAATGGAAGAAGCATAAACACCTCGAGCCTGTTTTCTCATTCAGTGAGATCATGGCTGATCTATATCTTCACTCCATTCCACCACTTGTTTCCACATATCTTCACAATCTTGGCAAGTAAAAAACTATCAATCTCAGAATTAGAATTATTAATTGGCAACACAACTTATGTAAGAGAGTGCCATATTTTTACAACTGTTTGTCTGAAGAAACATTTTCTCTCCTGAATGGCATGGTTCCAATTTTAAGATGGCATTCCCTTACCCTAGTCTCCCCTATCAACAGATTAAGTTTCTCTCTACTGGCTTTGTCAATAGCTATATCAGATCATCCCTTAATTTGCCAACATAATTTAATCAATTTGATCCTGAGAAGAAATACATAAATTTGTGTTTATCGGTGAATAAAATGAAAAATAGAAAAGTGAAAACATATTTTAAAACTGTAAAGAATATGTTGCATAAAATCACTAGAGCAGGTGAGAAATATGGGATAATCACTCATAAATCAAAAAGCAAGGAATTCAAGTGAAATTCTCAATATTGCAAAATAATTTGAATGAAGTATTTCCAGACATGGCCATTGTTGACTGTAACAGTGCTCCTCATCAAAGGTATCATGGGTGCAATTTCCTTAATACCGCCAGTCCTTATCTGACTATCAGTTCTTAACATGATGTCAACAAGCGGACTGAAGCTAACACTCAAGGCAGAGATCAGGAATATTCAAAGGCTGGGTCACTTCTCTCCTGTAAAGAGAAGGATGAGGGTGACATAATACATGTACTTAAACCTCTGAAACGTTTTGACAAACTAGATGCAGAGAAATTTTATCACTTGTGGGGGAATAAAATTAGATATGAGATAGTCCATATGAGATTATTACCAAGAAATCAAATGGAGAATCAGATGAAATCAGTTCATTCAGAGAGTGATGAAAATGTGAAACTTGTTAGTACTGAGAGTGGTTTGAGGAAAGTAGAATGTATTTGTTTAAGCAGAAACTAAATAAGTACTTATGGGAACAAGGAATAGAATAGTACGATGATTGGCTAAGAGGAATGTAGGTGACAAGTGGCTCTTATGGTATATAAACTCCAGTACAGACTGATTGGGCTGAATGGCCTGTTCATGCGCTGTAAAAGCTAATTAATTTTATAGTTATTAAGCGAAGTTCTGACAAACAGAACTGGTTGATACAAAAAAATCAAAGGGCAGCACAGTCTGTTGTAAACTCCAGATACAAAAGTGGAACTAAAACAGGACATGGCCAGAGAAAGGAACATGTAAGGCAAGCAATAACAAATCACATTGCTCAAGGATATCTCACTGTCATGCCATTTTTGAAAAGAAGAACAAGAGTAAAACTGAAATTTTGAGGTTATTATGAAGCACAGTAAAAGCAAATAAAAGCAACACTTTGAAAGTTCAAGATGAAGTGGTAAATCTTCTAGCACGATGGTTACAAAGAGACATCGGTACAGGGAAACAAGAAGACAGTAAGAAACATGTATATGTGAAGGTTGACTGAAAATAAGAAATAAAAGTTTTAAAACCATGCAATAAAAATATGAATTATAAATAGCGGTAAGAAGGTTTGGATTTGGAGGAGAGAGGGAGAAATTGCAGCTATGATAAAAATAAATAAATTTTGGGAATACACAGCAGGCCAGGCAGCAATATTAATAAGATACTGAAAATATCTCAGCAACTTTCTCAAGCCCTACAACATTCAAACGACTTGACTACCTCCAACTCTGATGTTTGGTTTGTCCCTAAATTCTTTCATCCTGGGCCAAGCGTTCAGTGGTTTCAACCTGATGCTCTGCAATTCCCTTTCTAACATTCACAACCTCTCCATTTCTCTATTCCTTTAAGAGGCTCCTTAAAATTCCGCTCTTTTACCACTTTTCCTATATCCCTTTGTTACCACAACATCATTTGTTTTTCCCTTTAATGCTTCGATGAAGTACTCCATACATTCCTACATGCTTTCCTGAAGATGCAAATTACATTTTTATTCTCATTCACAGGATGTGGGCATTGCTGGCAAGGTCAGCATTTATTCGCCATCCCCAGACTCCCTTGAGAAGGTGGTGGTATGCATCACCTTGAAATGCAGGTATTCCAACAGTGTTCAGGGATCATCCATGCAGCACTGAAGGAAGGGCAGCATATTCCTAGCCAGGATGGGGTGTGATTTGGATTGGCACCTTGAACATGGGGGTCTTTCCATTTTTCTCTAAGAAAAAACAACACCTGTTGTTGGTTGGTGTTTGCTGATCTTTAAACTCTGTACTCACTGTTAGTAATCATGCCATTTATAACAGCAATGGAGGCTGAAGCTTGACCAGCCTGGGGATGAGCTAGATCTATATGACCTCTGCAGGATATACCACAGCCTTCTCCACTGTGTATTGGACTTTGTTGTTAAAATGAACTTTGTGTAATTTCTTTTAACTTAGAAGAATTATAAATATAATTGAGGTTGTGTTTTGAATCTAGTTCCTAATGGAAGTAACATTGCAGCATCCATGATTTGTATTATCTGAAAGTGATAATACATTTTCTGCATTTAGAGGAGCTAAAGAATAGTTGATGTCCAAAATGCTATGCAGGTGAATCAAAGAATCAAAACAGATTATCACCACAGAAGAGGTTTGAGTCTGTCAGTCCTGTTTCCATGTATCCCTCTATATTTATGGTCTTCAACTATTGACCAGTTTTTTTCCGTTAAAATGTGTTTAACTCTGCCTCGTTACCAACTGTTGTTAACGCATTCTGTGTTCCCATAACCTGCAGTTTGAAAAATGATCTATTAAGATTTGGGTTGTTGAATGATAGCCTAGTGACAGGGTGTTCTGAAACATGACTCAGAATATTTCTATCTTTTTCTTGTCATTCTCTAAAGCTGACAAAGAAATAAATAATTATCACAAAATTTCTAAAAGTCAACCCTAAGACATTCCAGTCTAAAGTTTGTACAAATGATAACGCATTAATATCGAAAATTAATGAGCATGAATCGTAATTATTGAATAGTGATAGTGACAATATTATGAGATTTCTTTTAACAAAAGTCATAGTACCTGAATAGTCTAATGATAGATCAAATTTGTATTTATTATCCATATTTTCACAGACAATCTTCTGGAGCTCGACCTGTATTATTTTAATGAGATCCCCTGTTGACAAGGAACATTCATTTCCTGATATTTCATAGACTGAACCTGTGAGAGATAAAGTGCACACAATGAAAAAAGGAAAACCAGTAAGACATGACAGTGTAACAGTTAAAAACACTTCAAATCCATGGAATTTATCAATGTCTAGATTGACTCAGAGACAAACTTTGACTGCTCCTAGAGGACCATCAGCTCAGTGAAAGATTTTCTTTTGTCTGCCTGACACATGTTGTAAAGTGGTTATCTTGGCCAAGTGATGCTGACTGACACATTCCAAGTTCCTGGACTATGTGCTGAGGAAAGCACTAAAGCTTGGAACTGTTGCTGCAAGATGCAGTGGGGAAAGACCACAGACTAACTGCTTTCTGGAAAAGCAAAATGTGGGTCTGTTCAGTTATCAGATCCTTTCATTGCCTCAGAATGAATATTAATACTGTCCTACATGAGTAGAAAGTGCCTTTGATTGCAATTGATGGGAAGACCTGAAGAATGTCAAATTCTAATTCATTTTTTTTTATTAGTAGTTTTAGTACCTTTTATATGTACATAATTTTTTTTTATTTCAAAAATATACTTTATTCATAAAATAATTTGATGGTCTGTACAGTTGGTCATGCCATACATATGTCAACATTTACATACACAGATCAGAATTTATCATTTTTATATACGGGTCTGTACATTTTTCAATCGTATGCTCATATATTTAGCTGAGGCGTCAGCAGGGCCCCAATGACTGCATGGGTCCCCCCGTTCTTCTTTAGGCAGGTAGATGTTACACGGTGGTCTTTCCCACCGCGCCTTGGTGGCAGCTGCCCCAAGCTTCAGCACATCCCTCAACAAGTAGTCCTGGACCTTGGAATGTGCCAGTCTGCAACACTCAGTCGGGGTCAACTCCTTCAGCTGGAAGATCAACAGGTTTCGGACCACCCAGAGAGCGCCCTTCACCGAGTTGATGATCCTCCAGGCGCAGCTGATGTTTGTCTCGGTGTGCGTCCCGGGCCACAGGCTGTAGAGCACAGAATCCTGCGTCACGGCGCTGCTCGGGATGAACCTCGACAAATACCACTGCATTCCTCTCCAGACTTCCTCTGCATAGGCACATTCCAGAAGGAGGTGTGTGACAGTCTCGTTCCCCCACCCCACCCCCAGCCGCTTCGAGGGCAGTGTGCAGTGCGACAGAGAATCCGGGCGTGCATAAAGGATCTCACAGGCAGAGCCCTTCTCACCACCAGCCAAGCCATGTCTAGGTGCTTGTTGGCCGTAGTGTTAGGTAAAGGGGGGTAAATGTAGGGGTATGGGTGGGTTGCGCTTCGGCTGGTCGGTGTGGACCTGTTGGGCCGAAGGGCCTGTTTCCACACTGTAAGTAATCTAAAAAAAAATACTCAGAACATTCCGCGGCAGCGAGGCCAGGCCCATCCTTCGCAACACCGGGGACAGGTAGAACCTCAGTACGTAGTGACACTTGGTGTTTGCGTACCGGGGATCCACGCACACCTTGATGCAGCCACACACAAAGGTGGCCATCAGGGTGAGGGTAGCATTGGGAGTGTTTTTTCCACCATTGCACCAGTCTTTGTACATTGCGTTCTTCGGATCTTTGATCTCCACATGAAGTGGAAGATGGCCTGGGTGACTGCGATGGCACAGGTTCTGGGGATAGGCCAGATCTGTGCCACATATAACAATACTAGGAGTACCTCACACCTGATGACCAGGTTTTTTCCCGCGATGGAGAGCGACTGTTGCTCCCATCTGCCTAGTTTCTGTCTCATCTTCCTGATCCACTCCTCCCAGGTCTTGGCGCACGCCCCAGCCCCCCCGAACCAAATACCCATCACTTTCAGGTGGTCAGTCCTGACAGTGAAGGGGATAGAGGATTGGTTGGCCCAGTTCCCGAAGAGCATGGCCTCGCTCTTGCCTCGGTTTACCTTGGCCCCCGAGGCCCATTCGAACTGGTCACAGATGCACATGAGTCTGTGCACGGACAGCGGATGCGGGCAGAAAATGGCGACATCATCCATGTACAGGGAGGCCTTAACCTGTAGGCCCCCACTGCCAGGAATAGTCACCCCTCTCAGGCTTGCATCCTTCCTGATGGATTCGGCAAATGGCTCTATGCAACACACAAACAAGGCAGGTGAGAGGGGGCAGCCCTGCCTGACTCCAGATCTTACAGGGAAGCTATCTGATTCCCACCCATTGATTGAGACTGCACTGACAATGTTGGTGTAGAGCAGTCTGATCCAATTTCCGATTCCCTCCCCAAAGCCCATTTTGAGAGGACATCCCTCATATAT
The DNA here is from genome assembly GCF_020745735.1 of Hemiscyllium ocellatum. Taxonomy (NCBI): domain Eukaryota; kingdom Metazoa; phylum Chordata; class Chondrichthyes; order Orectolobiformes; family Hemiscylliidae; genus Hemiscyllium; species Hemiscyllium ocellatum. The sequence goes on from NC_083430.1 coordinate 44,789,065, forward strand.
GTATGCGATATCCTGTCAAAGGCTTTCTCCTGGTCCAGGCTGATGAGGCAGGTGTCCACCCCCCTGTCCTGCACGTAGGCAATTAAAGTTTTTTTTAATGGAAAAAGTGTAATTTTGCAATTAAAAACTGTTGTGATTGATTCAACTAAGCAGTATCACACCATTCACTGGCCACATTTAATTTAGGGTGGGAGAACTAGTGATTACTGATTCATTTGAAAATGGATCCTTTGAGCAAATTAGAATGAGAAGCATTGCATTAGAACAGTGCTTAACAAATTTGAGCCTTTCCTGTCTCTGTGTATTTTTAAAATTTTGTTTTATTCTCTCAAAGGATCTTTTACCAAATTGTTTCTCAACATCGCTTGTAAGTCTGCCAAATGCACTACAAAACACAGAACATGAAGTTATGAGAGCAACACACTTCTCCATTCTCACTGGATACATTGACTGGTATGAAAGAGTATTTAAATTCTGCAAAATATGTCTGCGCAATTATGGGTTTTGGTTAATTTTGTCAGATGTTCACCCATCTGAGCAGTCTTTTGGTGAATGAGTTGCTAAAATGTTCATATTTGTGTTTTTGGCCATCCTTCTGGTATGGATGAGAGATTTTTTAAAATTTCTTTAATGAACAAGTGGGAGCAAGGACGAAACTAAACAAAATGTTTAACATTACATATTTCCTTCAGAAATTAAAAAGGGGAGAATTGATTGTGCATTAGATAGAATAATTCGGTGGATTAGATAGAATCTCAAAGGTTCAGGTACAAGTGAGCTCAAACAGTTTTTAGGAAAAAGATTCATTTGATGCGAAATCATTCATTAAACATTTTAAACAGAGTGATTTTAAATTTGAATTTTTAAGTTAAGGAGTGAATATTGCATTGTAAAGCATGTAGTACCATTTCATGAGCTGAAAACTTTCTAAGTGAAAGCCCATTGAAACATTAAATTTGAATGTCTCTATTTGACCAATTTCTGCACTGGTTAATAATGTATTCAACTGTGATCATTTACACAGGAACTGACAGATGCTGATTCATTCCGTTTCATGGAAAGGAGAACTTGTGGTTGACATTTCCTGTTCATTAGATCAAAATCTTCAAGTCAAAGTGGGCCTTGACTGTGATCTTTTGATCCAACATTGTTTAGTTATAGAGTCAGAGAGATATTCAGCATAGAAACAGGCCTTTCAGTCCACAGCGACTAGATAACCTATATGAATCTAGTCCCATTTGCCAGCATTTGGCTCATATCCCTCTAAACCCTTTGTATTCATATACTCATCCAGATGTCTTTTAAATGTTACAATCATACCAGCCTCCACCACTTCCTCTGGCAGCTCATTCCATAAATGCACCACCCTTTGCATGAAGAAGTTGCCCCTTAGATTCCTTTTATATGTTTCCCCTCTCACCTTTAACCTATGCCCTCTAGTTTTGGACCATTCCATTCTGGAGAAAAGATGTTATCTGTTTACCCAATCCATGCCCTGCATGATTTTATAAACCTGTATAACGTCAACTCTCAGCCTGAGATGCTCCAGGGAAAATAGCCCCAGCCTATTCAGCCTCTACCTATAGCTCAAACCATTCAACCTGGCAACATCCTCATAAATCTTTTATGAACCCTTTCAAGTTTTACAACATCCTTCTTACAGCAGAGAGACCAGAATTGCATGCAATATTCCAAAGCTGGCCTAACCAATCCTGTATAGCTGCACATGGCCTCCCAACTCCTATATTCAATACTCTGACCAATGCAGGAAAGCATACCAAATGCCTTCTTCACTGTCCTATCTACCTGTGACTCCAATTTGAAGGAACTATGACCCTGTAGTACAAAGCCTGTTTGTTCAGCAACTCTCCCCAGAACCTTATGATTAAGTGTACAAGTCTTGTTCTGATTTCCTTTCCAAAATGTAGTACCTCACATTTATCTAAATTAAACTCCATCTGCCATTCCTTAGCCCATTGGCCCATCTGATCAAGGTCCCATTGTTCTCTCAGGTAACCTTTTTCGCTGTCCACTGCACCTCTGCTAGCCATACTTCCTATGTTGAAAATGTGTTGCTGGAAAAGCACAGCAGGTCAGGCAGCATCCAAAGAGCAGGAGTATCGACGTTTCGGGCATGAGCCCTTCTTCAGGAATACTTCCTATGTTCACAGTCAAATCATTTATAGAGGAACCGTGATTATCTGAATATCAATTATCCAAAGGAGATCTCGAGGTGCCGGTAGAAACATTACATCAAAGATATGTTTCCAACACTGAGCACGTCTTTTGTTTACACTAATTAGAAGTAAACCTGGCTTACTGAAATGCTACCGACAACAGTCCTGGACATCAGTAGAAGTCCAGGCACTGTCTTCAAATGACTGACCTCCCACCCTCTCTCCACCCCCCCACCCCCCCACCGCCCCCCCCTCCCCCACACACTTTCCCTGGGATTCAACACAGGCATGTACCTGAAACCCCATCCCCCAGATAATCTCTCCAACATTGTCCTGTGCAGGGCAAAGGTGGAACCTGTCAAAATGTTGCAGTAAAAAGGTGTGTGTGTGTGTGTGTGTGTGTAAAAAACAGCAGCAGCAGTCTTGTTATTGGTGTCCAGTCCAGCTGACGCAGTGACGGGGCAGACAGGGGGTGGTGTTGGATGGGGTTGGAGGGTGGAAGGTAAGGAGTGCGGTGTTGGATGGCTTGGGGAGTAAGGGCTGTGATGTTGGATGAGTTGGGGGGTAAGGATGGTCATGTTGGACGCGGTTTGGGGTAAGGAGGGTGGTGGTTGGATGAAGTTGGGGGCAGTGGGAAGGTATGGATGGCTTTGGAGGTTGGATGGGAGTGGGGTGGGAATGGGCGGGGATGTTGGATGTGGCTGGGGAGTGGGGCAGGGGTGGATGGTGGTGGTCTGGACAGGGCTGGGGGTGGGTGTAGGATGGTGTTGGACAGGTGCGTGGTTGGATAGGGTTGGGAGCTGGGCAGGGGGTGGGGGCTCACGCACGGTGTACTGCTGCCTCATCTCCTAAATGGGGAGCATACTTAACAGAAAACTCCAATCCCCAGAGGAAAGGCATTCAATCAATTAACCGAATAATCAATTATCTGAACAAAATAGTGCCCGCCTATTTCTTTTGGATAATCAAGGTTCCTCTGTATATAAGACAAAAATCAATGAACTCAGCAACAATCCTTGTGGCACACCACTAGTCACAGGTCTCCAGTCTGAAAAGCAAACCTCCACCACCACCCTCTGTCTTGTACCTTCCAGCCAATTCTGTATCCAAATGGTTAGTTCTCCCTGTATTCCATGAGATCTAACCTTGCTAACCAGTCTCCCATGGGGAACCTTGTTGAATCACATCCTCATCTCTTCCAATGTCATTAGTTCCAATGTGTACAACAACCTCCAGCTGGTCCCTCTCCCCTTTGAGAATATTCTGCATTCTCTCCAAGATATCCTTAATCCTGGCATCTGGGAGGCAGCACATCATTCTGATGTCTTGCAGAAATGTTTGTGCCTCTGACTGGAGAGTTCCCTGTCACAATCAATCGCTTGGAATCTGACGAATCCCTCATTACATTACAGCCAGCCTCGGTATCAGAAACCTGGCTGTCAGTGCTACATTTCCCTGGAGTCCATCACTCACTGCACTTTCCAGAACTTGTTAGAGATGGGTATAGCCACAGGAGACTCCTGCACTACCTGTCTCCTTCTCCTACATTTCCTGGAGGTCACCCATATACCTTAACTCTATCTTCCTTCAGTTTATTTCCCTAATGTAAACATCTGCCAGGTCACCCCTTATCTTTCAATAGTCATGTGAAAACAAACCACATTTGTCCAATCTCTCCTCATAGCTGACACCTTCCAAACCAGAATGGTAAAACATTTCTTTACCCTCTCCGAAGCCTCCACATCCTTCTGGTAGTGTGGCGGCTAGAACTGTACATAACATTCCAAATGTGGCCTAACTAAAGTCTTATACAGTTGCACCATGACCTGCCAATCTTTATACTCTATTCCCTCGCCAATGAAAGCAAATGTGCTATATGCCTTCTTGAACACCTAATCCATTTATATTGCTACTTTCAGGGATCTGTGGACTTGCATGCCTAGATCCTTCTGTATATTATTGCTTCTAAAGGTTCTCCCATTTTCTGTGTGCTTCCCTCCTACATTAGACCTTCCGAAATGCATCACCTCACATTGTCTGGATTAAACTCTATCTGCCATTTCTCCACTCTAGTCTCACAGTCTATCTATATCCTGCTGTTTCCTCTGGGGAGCAATGCTCCTTACTATCTGCAGCTCCACAATCCTTGTGCCAACTGCAAACTTACTAATCAGGTCACCATGATATATATTACAAACAACAAAGGTCCCAGAAGTGATCTGTGTGGAATACCACTGGTCACAAATCTCCAGGCCGAAACTCACCCTTCCACTGCTACTTTGCCTTCTATTTTCAAAACCTCTTCTCTATGGTTATTACTAGCTCACCACAGGTTCCACCTTTTCTATCAACCTGTCATTATAAATTTTGTCATAGGCCTTGCTAAAGTCCATATTGGCTACATCAAATGCCCTCCCATTTTTGTTCCTTCAAAAAACTCAATTCGGTTTGTGAAACAGACAAAGCTATGCTGCCTGTCACTAATAAGTCCACATCTTTCTAAATGTGAGTAAGTGCTATCCCTAAGAACCTTCTCCAATAATTTCCCTACCACTGACATAAGGCTCACTGACCTGTCATTTCCCAGATTATTCCCATAAGGCAATCTGGTCCTTACATATATTAGTCTACTTAACCTTCTCTGAACTGTTTCCAATGTAATAAGACCATTCTGTAAGTACGGTGACAAGTGTTCAGTGCTCCAAATGCAGTGTCATCAGTGCCCTGTATAAACTGAAAATCCTTATATTTGCAATCATTTCCCCTTGCAATAAAACATAGCATTCCATTAGCTTTCTTGATTACTTGATGTAATTGCATATTAACCTTTTGCAGTTCATGCACTAGGCCAATCATATCTCTGTATCTCAGCATTCTACAACCACACACCATTTAGATAACATGCTTTTTTTAATTCTTTCTGCCAAAGTGGACAATCCACGCTTTTGCACATTATACTTCACCCACTCACTTAATCTTTCTGTACCCTTTTGTAGGTTCCTTATATCCTCTCTGCTGCACATGTTCCTACCCATGTTTGTGTCATCAGCAAATTTGACTACTGTACCTTCGGTTCCTTCATCCAAATCATTTATATAAACTATAAAGAGTTAAAGCGCCAGCTGCAGTGCCTATGCCACAGCGCTCATGACACCATGCCAACATAAAAAAGGCTAACTGATTCCTACTCTTTGCTTCCCATTAGACAGCCAATCTTCTATCCATGCCAATATGTTAGTCCCTACATCATGAGCTTTAAATGCCACAATTAACATTGACATAACATTTTATCAATTGACATCTGGAAATCTAAGTACAATGCATCCACTGATTCCCCTTTATCCACCGCACATGTTACTACTTCAAAGAGCTCCAAAAAAACAGTTAAACATGATTTTCCTTTAACAAAACCATGCTGATTCAGCTTGATTACCTAAAGTGCCCAGTTACAATATATTGAGTAATAGCATCGGCCAGATCAGGTAAGGATGACAGATAGCTGATTTCCTCCTGTAAAGGGCATTTGCAAAACAAATTCTTTTACAACAATCAGTAGAGTTTCCATGGTCACAGTTAGGCCAACTTTTTAACATCAGATTAAGTCAAATTTTACCATCTGCTATGGTGAGTTCCAACTCATGTCCCTTGAACATTGATCTGTGCCTCTGGATAACTAATCCACTGATATAAACATTATGTCTCCACCTCCCCATGAAATGATAGCTTAATATTGGCCAAAACAGTTATGTGACTGAAGAATGTAATATTTGTACAAAATAGTTGTAATAAATATCGGTTGCATACTTAAATACTGTAATATTTTCACCCGGTCTTTTTATATTATGGGAGGTAATATAAATATTTCTGCACCAAATATAAACAAATATAAGCATTTCTGCATCAATTTCTGGAGACAAACTCACATTAATATAGAACAAAGGTTCTAATTTTGAACCTTATCTCAGAGGAACAAATCCCTTCATGATTCAGGTAAAGCTTTATCACTGGAGGCGTGGGGATGGGGTTGCTGCACCTTGAAAGTTTCCTGGTTAAGTCCCTAATCTGTGTTGAGCTTAGGCAATAGAGAGGATGCTTCAAGCAACAAGCACCCGGGCATCATGCTTGTTATGTGGAAGCAGCTGCTTACATTGTGAGCAATATTGGAGGTGACAGTCATCATGAGAAAAGGGGAAAATAATTAGCTGATGAAGATGCACATTGTTCAGCAAAATGTCCACTGTTTGTTGAGTAACTCGATAGCCAGTGGTAAAATTACTTTTGAGGAATCTCTGATCACTGTTTCACCTCATTTGTTGGGAAATTTGCTCTTTTGCTTTAACCTGAGTTGATCTGGGATATGAAAAGCTTCTTTGACAGCCACTGAACTGCATTTACATACAGAATAGAAACAGGTCACTCTACCCTTCATGCCCATGTAGCTGATTGCTTTAAACAAGCAACAAGCCAGGTCAAAATCTCCATAAGGCCCTTTCTAATAAATTAATAAAGCTGTAACATGATTAAACTGGCCTCAGAGAAATAACAAAATCAATTTGGATAATATATAGTTTCATTAAATACTGCATTGTAGCCTAGAATTGAAAGAAATATTAAAAGTATCTTTTTATCAACAAGCAACGACATAAGCTATTTTCTTAAACCATCATCTATTCACAGACTAACCTCAGGAGTTGTACGAACATGAAGAACTTGCCAACTTTCATGATGTCACAAAATGGTCCCTACCTAATTAATTATTTTTGAATTGTAATCATTATTATATTAGGCAGATGCGGTAGGGAATTTATCCACATTGTACTTCCAAATTGACAATGGGATAAATGACCAGTTCTTTTTTTCATGGCATTGACAGAGGTGGATGAGGTCCTAATTGAATATCATGTCTGAAGTTATGATTTGGAGATGCCGGTGTTGGGACTGGGGTGTACAAAGTTAAAAATCGCACAACACCAGGTTATAGTCCAACAGGTTTATTTGGACGCACTAGCTTTCGGAATGCTGCTCCTTCATCATGTGATTGTGGAGAATAAGATTATAAGACACAGAATTTATAGCAAAAGTTTACAGTGTGATGTGCTTTGCAGTGAGGTCATATCCTTTTGTTGCAAGCTGATGCTTATGTATCACTCCTCTTCTTCAAATAATAGTATTAAGTTCTTCATAGCCACCTGTACAGGTTTTCACTCCAATATCTCATATAAAGTAGCACCACTGACAATGCTACACTCTCCAAGTTACATCCACTCTGGAGGTCACCCTGAACTAAAAATGGTCAGATATGGTAAAGGGTTTGAATCTACAATTTTGTGACTCAAAGATCTAATCACCATTAAACTATAACACAAAATGTAATACAGCAACATTTGAATAAGTTTAGGAATGTAGAATTACTTCACAGAATAAGTCAGAATAAGATCGCTCTAATAATAACACTCAGAAACATTATATTGACCTCAGCCGCTGTGCTCACCAAATCACCCAGATATAAATACAATGGCCCAGATCTTCCACGTGGTATTAATCACTGTTAAATTGTCTCGCTGTTCCTTCTTTTCTGCAGTCCCAAAAAGGCTCTCCGTTTCTGGCTATGTCTTCTAATCCCCATTTAATTAGAAGTGTGGAGCAAAAAGTCCCACAGAAAGCTCCATCATAGCTAACTGCTGTAAGGTACGTTTAAATGCTCAGAGTGAATGTCAGTGATGGGCAAAAGGATGAAAGTGAATGACTTAATAGATGAATGCGTGAATAGGCAAGGTGATAGGGTGGGTAAGTGGGTGGTTTGTGGATCGGTATGGTGTGTCAGTGGCAGCTAGTATAGAGTCAATGTGAATGATTGGGATGTTGGTGTATCCTTGTTTACATACCCTGGAGTTAGACTCAGATTTCACTGCCTAACCTTTCCTGAATACATGTAAGAATGCCGGAACTGTCTGAGGGTCCCAGAGAACTGGGGAATTGCCCTTTAAAAGTTCAAACTTGCTGCACATCAAACAGACATAGAACAGTACAGTGCAGTTTCCACAGAATCCATGCTTTGGGACACACATCTGGGTTTGTATAACTAGACTCAAAAAGTTCTGAGATTGGAAGATTGGACCATTTTTCCTCCATTCTTTTGGGCAGTACAGTGATTATATTCAGTATTTTCCTAATTGTTATCTCAGTATAATTTGATCCATATTTTAGCAATTGACATTGATTAGGCATTGATAAGTTAGAAATATTACATCTTAGCCCTGATGAGGAGTCCTCATTTTTATTCATTCATTGGATATGGGCATCACTGGTAACATTTATTGCCTGTCGCTAATTGCTCAGAGGGCGTTTACGAGTCAAACATATTGCTGTCTGTCTGAGGTCACATGTTGGCTAACCTGGTAAGGATGGCAGATTTCCTTCCCTAAAGGGCATTAGTGAACCAGATATGTTGCTACAACAATTGAGAGAGGTTACATGGTTGCCATTAGGCCAGTTCTTTATTCCAGATTTTTATTGAATTCAAATTTGTCTATCACTGTAGTGAGATTCAAACCCCTGTTGCTAGAACACTAGCCTGGAATTCTGGATTACTTGCCCAGTTACATTACCTCTTTACCACATTGGGACTTGTATTGGAGTCGGTGGGGGTGGTGTGGGGTGGGTGGGTGGTGAGTGATGTGATACACTGATAGCTGAAGACGATTGTGCTTTGTGAATTTTGGTTATTGTTTTCCTTCACACACCAAACAAGACAAACTGAATTTATTCACCACATTAATGAATATGGCAGTCATACATCCCACCCTTCCAAGGCTGCAAAGAACTTTGAATAGCTTCTAGTGTCCAAAACTATAACGATAAAAAGGAAATCTTCAGAAGAGCAGTAATGCTGAAGACCCACACACAATGGCAGAAAAACCTGGAAGAATATAGGAGGTGGCACTGCAAACAATTTCACCAAAGTTCAAATCTGTCCTTGACCAAAATAATGAAAAAAATTCAGGGTTTTCTAAATCATCAACTCTCAAGTTATTTTTGATTCACTCTTTCAAATCAGTATTTAACTCTGCAAAGCTTCCATTAATGAGCAAACAACAGATATTCTTAGTCTTTTGAGATTTGTGTGAAAATAAGGAATTTCATTATGGGGATTTTATTTTAAGGCCTGAAATTATGTTTCTTCTATAACCTCAAACAATATCCTGTATATTTAGTGCAAGTTAATTAATCACAGTTAACTGTTTTCAATTTCAGATTGCACACTGTTTCACAAATAATTCATTTTTCAACGATTGGGTAGTGTTTCTGATACCATAGTAATAAAGGACTGATTTTATAATAAAAACTGTCTGCTGTCATGGTAACCAACCAACAATGTGAAACTTTAGGTCATCTTAATAGTTAGTAATCTGATCAAATGAATAAGGCTATGTAGGCAGAGTTGATTGCCTGAAGAAGAGGATTTTTTCATGTTAAATGTTGAAGTCTTGCTCTCTCTCTGCCTTTCTAATGCCATGTGTTTTAAAGAAGAGGAGGAAGAAGGTTTCCACTAGAGGTGATTATGGATATAGTGACTTGAAAAGAAATCGCCATTCCTTCACTGTCTCTGGGTCAAAATCCTGGAATTCCCTTTCTAAGGAAATTGTAAGTCTACCTACAATATGTGACCTGCAATGGTTCAAGCAGGGAGCTCACCCCACCTTGTTAAGAGCACCTAAGGATGGTCAATAATCTGGCCCAGTCAGTGATGCTCATGTCTAATGAGTGGACAGCTGCAAGCTGATCTTTTCTCTGTCTAGCTAAATGGCAATTAACAACTCAGGAAATAAATGTGGAATAACAGCTAAAGTTACCATTCCTGTTCTATAACTTTGTTAGAAGTACAGCATTAAATTGACTTTCCCCTGCACTTCCAGAGAACTGTGATGGTGAAGCAAGAGAAACACTGAGATAATTAATGGTCATTATATTTGCATCTGGAGCAACACTGACGGTCCTTCAGAACATAATTTGTCATGAATATCATTTTGAAGAGTTTCAAAACAGAATTGCTGATGTTTGATTGCCTGATAAACTGATGATAGGGTTTTGCCTTGAAGTGCTTCCATCCTTACACGCATAGTGCTAAGCCAATGTTGCCAGGTCGGGAATTTTAGTATTTTGATCCAGCTGTGATGATATTAAAAAAAAGCAAAATATTTCCAAGTAAATGTGGCATATGATTTTTAGTGTTGATGGCATTCTAACAACAGCGCTTTTTAAACTTACCTGTTGATTCAGTTATTGGAAGTAAGTATTGATGACTATGGCAGCATTTATTGCCAATTCCTAATTGTCCTTTACAATGTGGTTGTGAGCCATTTTCTTCAATCTGTAATCCAAGCAGTGTGGAAACACCTCCAATGTTGTTAGGAAGGGAGTTCCAGGCTTTTGACAGAGCAGCAGTGAAGCAGTGATAATTGATTTAATACAACATAATTCCAAGTCAGATAATAACAATATAATCCTCATCATCATCATGAATACACTGTAATTCCAAGTCAGGATGGACTGATGTTTGGAGCGGAACTTACAAGCGCTTGTCTTTATAGGTGACAAAGGTCATGAGTTTGAGAGGTGCTGTAGTGCTGGGAGAGAATGATTAATAAACTTTGGCTGTTGCTTCAGTGTAGCTGCATCCTGTTGATGGGACACATTGCAGTTTTTGTGGTGAATGGTATGCATATCGAATACAATCCAATTTGCTTGTACATTATCATTATGTAAATTATAACTGCAGTCACTCTCATACTTTAATTTTTCCCTCATTTTAAAATTTTGTTGTTAGAAGTTACTCTTTACTGGTTTCGACTGTTTTCCCAAGCTTCTGCCCTACCACTAACCTGCACAACAACATGCACTCCCTTAGTCGGCTGCAAAAGTGATATCACCCTCTATCTTCCTCAAGAGAATGCATTCATGGGAACACCAATACCTGCAAGGCCCCTCCAAGCCATTCAGTCCTACCTCAGAAATATACCACTATTTCACCAGTGTCACTGGTTCAAAACTGCTCACAATATTCCAAAATCAGTCTGACCAGAGCCTTAAACAGCCTCAGCAGTACATCTCTGCTCTTTTATTCTAGTCCTCTTGAAATGAATGCTAATATTGCATTTGCCTTCCTAACTGCCAATTGAATCTGAACTTTAACTTTAAGAGAATCCTGAAGTAGGACTCCCAAGTCCCTTTGCACTTCAGATTTCCAAAGGCTTTCCCTATTTAGAAAATAGTCTACGCATCTATTCTGCCTATCAATGTACTTCCTTGATATTCGAACCTAATTATAGAACAGCAATGTATACTTGTTTCCCACAGCAAATGCTTTAAGAAGTTGATTGGTGAATTAAAATGACCCCTCTTCTGCTTGCCATTTGCAGCAGTGTTTAGGTATTCAGCTGTTCAGTATGGTTTCTTCTCTCTTAGCAATGCAGTTGCAAATATTCTGTATGTCTAACAAAATACCACATTGCTGACACATAATAATGATCGAAGACTACTTTGCTCAACTGGAAAGCCAATAAATGAGCTTCTTCTGGATCTGTGCAAGACGGACTGGATTTGCTGAATGGAGTGCGTGTTGATAAGTCAAACAGGTTGCACGGCACAACTGCAAAGGAATGTGCTCAAGCTATGATGGGGAGGGAACTCCCCATCATAACAACAATATTGTCCATTTGGAAGTTGCCTTTAACATTGTAAAATTCCCCAAAACAACTCTCAAGAATGTTACCCAACAATTCGACCCCCCATCATACTAGGAGACATTGAAGAACACGGCCAAAAGTTTGGTAAAAGAAATTTGAGGGCAGTCTTAAAAGGGACAAAGTAGAGAGGAAGAGAGATTGAGGGAGAGAAGGTGATGGTGGAGTCATGGAAATTGGAAGTATGCAAGAAATCAGAAGAAGGTGAGCACAGAGATATAATAGGATGAGAGACAGAGAACAAGTTACAGAGAAAGGGATAAAGCCATGGAGGAATTTTTAGCAAACATATGTATTTTAAATGTAGGGTTTTGCTGGAACAAGAGGCAATGTAGGTCAGCAACAAGTGTTAAAAACAGAAATTGCTGGAAAATCCCAAGTCTGGCAGCATCTATACGAGAGAAAAGAGTTAATGTTTAAGATCCAGTGACCTCTCTTCAGAACATTTCAGGTCCAGTTCTGAAAAAGGATTACCTCAACCCGAAACATTAACTCTGCATTCACAGATGCTGCCAGATTTACTGAGTTTTCTAGCAAGTTCTGTTTTTTGCTATTAATTTCCTGCATCTGTGGTTCTTTGGCTTTCCGCAACAAAAATAATGGGTGCGTAGAATTTGGTGTCATTGAGCATACATCAAATAATAAGTAAGGTATGTTGATCATACTGTGCTGAAATATGAACCAACTCTGTGTATATTTCACCTGTTAATGATTGCTACACTACTGACTGTTTCTAATAATTAATGTGCTCCAGCAAAAGAAAAAATATGTCTTCTTAATATACTTTTATTGTTAATAATTCTGCAGATGATCAGAAAATGGCCTCAGGAATACTAAGCAATACTAATGAGATGTTTCCTGTGTTGATTTGCACACTGAAGGTGTTGAATGGGAGAATCTGACTTCATTAAAATAGCAGAGGATCATTTTGCCCCTTGAGTCTGTTCCTGCCATTCATTGAGATAGCGGCTGACTTGTGATCTAACTCTATATAACCAATAATATTGGCTTACAAAAGAAAGTAACAAACTTTGTTTTAAAATTAGCAATAAATTTAGCATCAATTTGTGTTTGAATAAGAATTGCAAGCTTCTACCAATCATGTGAAGCTGTGTTTTCTTCTTTCATTGTGTAAGTCCTGGTTCGAATTTCAGGCTCTGCCTTCCAGATTCTCCAAATAGAAGAAACAATTGTTCTTTATCTACTCTTTCTGCCCCCTTAATTTATTAAAAACTGATCAAATCACCTCTTAACTTCACACTTTACAGGTAGTATAATCCTATTTTTGTAATTTTATTTCACAGTCTGATTTTCGAGAGTCCAGCTGTCAAAGCATTAATATATCTTACATTTTTTAGAAACTAGTTCATGATTGTGTCTCACATTTCTGACATTTTTTACTTTTTCTTTAGAAATGCGTAGCTTCTCCTTTTTGTCTTTTCATACTAACATTGATGCAAACGCTTTTTCTTTTTGAAAAACAGAGCTGTACTTTAACACTTCGCATCTGAACAGAGTAGTACGTACAGGAGATCAAAACACAGCAATGTCACTAGTGAAAATGAACTCTTAATAGTCTAGTGAAATGTCATTCTGAACACAATTGTGACAGATCTTAAAAATTGCAAATAGGATGAGGCTCTCAGTTTCACATACCTTGGAAATACACTCCAGAATGGATCTCCAGAATCCTGGGAAGAGTGGAAAGATTCAAAGAACAAATATACTCTTGTAATGAGGAGATTTGTGAATCTGGATGGTAAAAGTCTGCCATGGTACACAGTCTGGCCACTTGAATTATGAGCCCTTCACCAACATAACCATGCACTTCAGGCGAAATGATGTACTGGGAACTCAGCTAATAGTTTCAGAGAAAAAAACACTTCTGGTTTGAATTCTTATCATCACAAACCACAGTGATGACAATTGAATCTGGCAAGATGCCAATTGCCAGAAAACAACACATAAATGAGAACGAACGTTCGTTGGTTTCAATTTACCCAAATATCTTGCAAAGCTGGTGTGTGGGCAGCTATGTAGTATTATAATTGGAGATGATTGGTATCACAATTTCTATCCCACATAATCACAACCACTTTGTCCTTTCCTCTTTTAAAGGCTGGGCCAAAAAAAATCACAAATGTATACATCCCCATGACATCTCCTTAAGTTTGATAGCTGAGGGGAGGGTTGATAATTTTTTTTTAGTTAATTCACAGGATTTCAGTATCTCTGGCTAAGTCAGCATTTATTGCCTATCCTTAAGTACCCAGATGGCAGTAAAGAGTCATTCACATGCCAGACCAGGTAAGGGTGGCAGCTTCATTTCCTAAATGGCATTAGTGTACCAGATGGGATTTTCCAACAGTTGACAATGGTTTCATGGTCATCACTAGACTCTTAATTCCAGATTTTTTTTATTGAATTCAAATTCCACCATCTGCTGTGGCAAGTTTCAAACTCAGATCCCATGAATATTACCTGGGTGTCTGGATTAATAATCCAGTGAAAATATACTAGACCATCACCTCCCCTTGTGGCAAACAGGATTATGACAGGATAAGATGGACAAAGAAAACCCCTTCCCATCAGTTGATGATACAATGGAATTTAGGTTAGAGAAGTAGGGAGAGTCTGAGGAAGAACTTTATACACAATGAGTGGCAATGAAACAAACACAGAAAATGCTGGAGAAACCTAGCAGATCTGGCTACATCTGTGGAGAGAGAAACAGAGTTAACATTTCAAGTCCTGTATGATTCTTCTGCAGAACCACAAAGTGATGATACACTGAAAGTCACTTTCCACCAGCATGGTCACAATGGGAACAATCTATGATTTCAAAAGGAAATTGAATGGGTACAATGTGATTTAAACCTGCAGCTGTACATAATCAAATAGGGGAGTGGTGTTTCCTGGATTGCTCCACAGGCAGCTGGGTCTGAATCAATAGATTTCTTTTAACTTCGCTCATGGGATGTGGGCATTGCTGCCTGGGTCAGCATTTATTGCCTGTCCCTAGTTGTTCTTAAGAAGATGGTGGTGAATTGCTTTCTTGAACTACTGCAGTCCATGTGCTGCAGGTAGACCCACAATGCCCATTGGAAGGTAGTTCCAGCAGAATGAAGGAGTTGCTTTCTGAAGAGGAAATGGAGAAAAGGCCAGAGAGTAGCATCACTCATGCAGAAGGTGGGGGTCAGGCAGTTTGGCTTCTTGCCATAACGCAAGAATTCTAACTGGCTTAGACAATGTATCAAAGTATTTTAGTGCAGTGGGAGAATGGAATTCAATGGTCGACCTGCATTTTTGAAAATAAATGCTGCTTTGTTTGTGCCAAGATATCGATTGAATTTTCCCAGCCCTGTGAATTCAATGAACAAAAACACAGGATATGTTCACATCCTCTTGTGATTTCTTTTAATGGAGTTGCCTTCAGGAAGGTAAAGGCGCAATGACAAGATGCCATGGAGGTCATCTTCAGAAGGGATTGGAATTTTGCTGGTGTCTCTCGAGCTGGACCTAGCCCACAGTGGATGTTGAGAACATGATATGGTATATTTGCACTTGTCACTTTGATGATCCAAACTGGTAAACCTCAGGTCATTCCCACTACTGCTCCTCTGAATCCATGCGCTTTGTCACTGAATAGCGCTGATGAGTCTGTAGATTAGACTGTTGACTCGTCATGATGACAGCATCTCATTCCAGCTTGTTGCAGCTCAGCATCTTCCAGGACCGAAATGCCTGGCACCAACTGATTAACCATCCTCCACCCCTGAGCCACTTATTGATGCTGATGAGGTGGCAAACACAGAGCCTAATCTGTTCACGGACTATCTCTCCTAACATTAAGCTGGTGTTGGCATTGTGACAATGAGTGGAGGGAGATGAAATTGGTCCCATTTCCTAAATATTTTGAAAGTTGGGAAAATTAAATCTCACATGAACAATTACGAGAAATGGGAATGGTCAGTCTCTCCAGGTGGTAGGCATTTTCTTGTTGAAAGCTAAGACCTCAGTGTGAGTTGGATTTGTGGTGGAACCCGAGGGTGTAAGTATGTCAGATATTTGAAGATTGGGGATCTCATCGGAAGATTAAAACATAACAGTTGCTGCTTTTTTCCTGAGCGCATAATGTAGGCTGATTCTTGCAGAGCGAGTACAGAAGATGGACAGCACTTTCAGATGTGCCATTTTTGGATGAAATGTTTCATCCAGGCTTCTGTAAAATGAACATAAAAGGTCATGTTGAAGAAGAACAGGATTGTGTCCCAGGACAGAACTGCTCATCAAGATGAATAACTAAATAACATTTGCTCGTTGTTATCCTGCTGTTTGGAAGGGAACACTTTTGTTTCTTTGGGTATATATTTCCCCTTTCTAGTGGGGCAGGGCAAGTGTTTAGCGGAGTGGCAATGTTAGTGTCCCTGTTTTTGAGCTAGAAGTGCTCCATTCAAGTCAAGTCTTAACATTTCTGAACATGTTGATTAGAAATGTGCAGGAAGAGTCCTGGATGATAGGACTGCTGATCCCAGTGGCATGCAATCTCCAACTGGTCAGAAACTTCATTTAAGGCAGGAGCTCTCTCATGAAACATTTGATTGGCCAAGAAGTCAGGCAGTCAACACTTAAGACCCTGATCTGGAGGGCTTCCTTGCTGATGGCAATGGTAGTTAATTCCCCTTTAAGACATCTGACTGCACACTGATGAAGGGCTTTTGCCCAAAACATCGATTTTCCTGCTCCTCAGATGCTGCCTGGCCTGCTATGCTTTTCCAGCACCACTCTAATCTTGACTTCAGAAGTATTTTGCTTGCTTGAGCTGCATTGGGCCTTTCTGAAATGTTGAAAATAAAATGCCAGCCAATGATAATATCCAGCGCTATTTCAGCATTGCCTCTCTTGACATCCTTCATGTATCATATTGATGTGTCCCGGAACAACATAAGGTTTTTAACTTCAGTACAGGGAAAGTTGAAGTATTATCTTTGGTCCCTATTATAAACTTCATTCCCTAAACATTGATTCCATTGACTTCACCCATGGGGCTGAACCAAAATGTTTACAATTTTAGTGTATCATTTGTCTCTAAATACAGCCATGTATCCCGTGGATTTACCAACACTGCCTGATTCCACTTTTGTAATATTGCTTGCATTTTACAGGCAATATTCAGGCAGCCAATGCCCCAGCTTTGTTGCTGCTGAAACCATATTCATGCTACATCTAGACCTGCCCCTCCTGGCCTGCTTCTATCCTCTATCTAATGCAGTCATGAGTTTATTAAAAACTCTTTTGCCTACATTACAAATTGTACCAGGTATTATCTCATTGTGCTCTCAGGTGTATTAGATTCTGATCTGGCAATACCTGTTCTAAGATTCCCATCTTTGTTTTCAAAGCCCTCTATATGCTCAATCCCTGCTGCTATGTGGAAGTGATTTCCAGCCTTAACCGTCCTCCCATCACTCCAAGGTATCGGCACTCTCCCAATTCCAGTGGCTGTTCATTGCTGAATGTTTTAAAATTTAAACCACCGTCAAATCCCCTGCATCACTAGTTAAGGTGAAATGTCACAGTGGAACAGCAACAAAAGTGGAGAAGGATGGGAAGAGAAGGAGGGAACTGAATTAAAACGCAATTAGAGGGGCTAATATTGCACTCCAGAGCACTCTCCTCTGTCTAAACAATGGGTAAAATGTGGTCCCTCTCAATGAATATCTGGGCATGATTGAAACTGTGAAAGAGAGGAAAGCAGCTAGGAACTATGACATCCTCTTTCATTCCAGACTTTTAAGATATTTTCTAGTCAACCTGTTCAGGTGTCCTATTACAGTCCACACCTTTTGAAGCAGACAGGTCTTGAACCCAGATCTCCTACCCAGAGCTAACATCATGTGCCAAGAGCTCTTTATTCCTGACTTTTTCTATTACTAGTGTCCAGCTGTCTCTGCCCTAATCTCTGGAATTTACTCCTTGAACATCTCTGCCTCTCCAATTTGCTAATTTCCTTTAAATTATTCTATTATATGCTTCTTTGGACAATTGTACAAATATCTCATGTGATCTGGAGTCAAATTGTGTTCATTAATTTTCCTTTGAAATGCGCTATAATACTTTGCTATGAAAAGAGGTCTATCTAAGTGCAAGGTGTTGTTCTGAGGTCAAGTCAGAAATGGCAATTTGTTTTAAGATGTGAATTGTAATATATTTCTGTTTCCATACCAGTCATGCTAATGGTTTGTCCAATTACAATAAATTTAGTATAAATGTAGTAAATTTGTTCTGAGAAGCAGCAGGAAATGGAATGTTTTTGCTGTTAGTGTTTTTTTGAGGCCTCTTATATGGTAAGCAGCATTATTCATCTCTATTATTTGGATATCATTTGAACCTGATCCTAAAGATCTCAAACTTCTCAAAATAGCTGCTTTTGTTTCATGCCCTTGAGATAATAGCTTGTCCTGTACTGTGACTTTTCTGAAACTGCTGGTAAATAGCAGTCTCCACTTAGTGCCTCATGATCAATCCACTTAATTATGACAGCTGGGAGGTACATTGCTATGGGTTGCATTTATATCCCAAACAACTCCCTTTACATACAAAAACTGCATGTACAATCATGAACATTGTGAGTTACTCAAGTTACCCACCTCATACACTCTGTTCTTATGTATTATCAGAATGTTATTCTCGAGAGATCTGAATATGCATTACACATGTGGACTTTACATTGTGCTGGTCTCTTAATGGTGTTTGTGCATGTTGTCATTAGCCATTCTTCTGGTGATGTTCCTTCCTCAGGGAGTTTTGCTCATGTATGATTTCTTGTTGCCATAGTGATTGTTGTTTTGCTATTTCAGTTCAGTGTTGCTGTGGATCTCTGGGTCTGACGGATGACCTGTGGTTTGTGCAACTTTACAACTTCCCCTGATCAACTACCTGCAATAAAGAGCAGTGACTCCAATTATGTGTGTGTGCCTGTAGTTGTAATAGTATATCTGGTTGGTTACTCAGCACTGACAATTGAGGTGGCAATTATGCTATGCACGTCTCAAGTTGTGACTTGATCTTTCTCTCGCTGAAGTTTGCACCCTTCCTGCCTCACCAATGCTCAACTCAGGTAATCATTTGCTCGTCTTTTCAAAAACAAATTTGGCTGACTGCTGTTTTGTCTCAATTTTATCACTTCTGTCTTTCATAGCTTTTGTGCTATTGGAAAATTTGAGTGCAGCATAACATTACCCTTTGTATTTGACTTGACCTCCAGCATACATTGAGCACTGCTAGTTAACATTGGATTTGGATAATTTCACATACTGCGACATCCTCTACTTTCTTCATTGGGACTGCTGTTTTCAACAGTATGCATACAGTGGTATATTTGCTTCCCCTGTTTGTCATGTCTGGAAGGCATCTCTGTAATTGGAGTAATATGCTTTGGAAAACACTTAAAAGCAGATAGTAACGGCTTGAAGAAATTGCTTTGAAGTACTCAGACCTACCTGTCAATTTCTCTCTTCCAAGTATTGGCAAAAACATCACAAGCAAAAGCAATGACCACTTTCTGAATGGGAGGATAACATTATTCTTTTTGTGTTACTGCCCTAGTTGTAACGGCAAGCAATTGTCCTTCCAGCTTTAGGAGCTGTCCACTTACTGACTCATTGGAATTACACTGCAGGGTGAGTTCACCATTTATGTCAAAGTATTTCAGGACTGCTGTTGCCATCGTGAGTTGCTTCATTTTAGAGAATTCTGTTTCTTGTTCTGTGTCCCAGTGCCACTGCTTGACCTTGGCTGTGAGTTTCATTATGGTTTATACTTTGATGACAAACTGGGCAAGAATTACACTAAATAGCAGTCAAATCCAGCACATTTGTTACCTCATTGTTGAATATACTCAAGTTGCTGATTTACAACCTCAGAGCATCTGCACATGTATACATGTGCTTATACAATAACTTTCCTGTAGGTGAGTATCGTCAAACTCAGTACACATGCTGTGACTGAAGAATCACTTATTCCTAATAAAATCTTGTCTTTGATTAGATTGTCTTTTAGTCATACAAATGTACAGGATTCTGCAAGTTGAGGTAATCAAGTCACAGAGTAAAAAGTGAGGTCTGCAGATGCTGGAGATCAGAGCTGAAAATGTGTTGCTGGTTAAAGTGCAGCAGGTCAGGCAGCATCCAAGGAACAGGAAATTTGACATTTCGGAAGGGCTTGTGCCTGAAACGTCGAATTTCCTGTTCCTTGGATGCTGCCTGACCTGCTGCACTTTAACCAGCAACACATTTTCAGCCTTAATTAAGTCACACATTGATCAATGGACTCTTTTTCACCTTGGGTCTTGCTGCACTTTTTAAAAACCAAGTTACTGAAACTCATTAAAAGTGATGTTTACCCTCCTGCTTTTCTTAAGCAATGGACGGGTTGGTTGCAGAAGGATGAGAATCATGGGACATAGACCAAAGGAAATTTGACTCACCAGTAGCTGATAGGTGTGAGATGTTGTGACCAGCTGTGAATGACAAAGGCTATTTGCCTGCTAACAACTATGTACTGTAATTGGTACAAAAACAGAAAACGCTAGATGAACTCAGCAGGCCTGGCAGCTTTTGTAGAGTTTTGTTTCAGATTTCCAGCATCTGGACTCCTTTAATTTATGTAGCTATGTGATTGGTTCCTGGAAAGCGAAACAACTTGTAAGTTTGAATGATATGGCGAGAAGAGCTTGGATCTCCAGGAGGGGAGAATAGAGGATACTTAAAGCCTGAAGTAAGCTGATTTATTTTACTTTATTAGATGTTAATTATTCAACTAATAAATCGGATAATATATAATTGGTGAACCAGTCACTCTGTTTTTCCTGCAAGGAGATAGAATGTACCAGGAAAAGAGAGATTGAGAAACAGCAAATCCTAGCAACCAATTTTTCATTTTTTCGGTAACAGTTGGAGTGGGAGGAGCGATGGCGAGGACCAGAGGCCTAACAGTAAATTTTAAAATACACAGCTTACCTCGTGTATAGGCAGAGCACACACTGGGCAGGAGCAGACACAGGACTGTTGGGTAAGTGAGGCATTATATTTGGTTGGTTGCTTTACCTGAAACACTACTTATGGAGTGTCTCCCACCCATCCTCCTCCTCTAAACAAAAATAAAAGGTTCTGTGAGCCCGTTTGGTAAGGTGACTAGTTTCTTTTTTCCAGTTTATCAGTAGTCTCGTTGGGAATTTAGAATATTGTGAATGGAGGTTACGGCAGTTGAATGTTCCTCCTGCAGAATATGGGAGGTAAGGGTCACCACTAGTGTCCCTGATGACTGCATCTGCGGGAAGTGCACCCAATTCCAGCTCCTGGAAAACAGTGTTAGGTAACTGGAGCTGGAGTTGGATGAACTTTGGATCATTTGGGAGGTGGATGGGGTCATTGAGAGGAGTTACAGGGAGGTAGTCACACCTCAGGTGCAAGAAGAAGGTAGATGGGTTACCGTCAGGGGATGGAAAGGGAACTGACAAGCAACGCAGGGATCTCCTGTGGCCGTTCCCCTCACAACAAGTATACTGTTTTGGATACTGTTGGGGGTGATGAGGCATGGGGTAAGGCATGGGGCACAGATGTCTGGCACAGAGTATGTCCCTGTTGCTCAGAAGGGAAGGGAGAAGAGGAGCAGAGTTTTAGTCACTGGGGACTCCATAGTTAGGGGGGCAAATATGAGGTTCTGTAGGATCAAGAGAGACTCATGGGGTTTGGCGTGTTGCCTCCCAG
Source organism: Hemiscyllium ocellatum (assembly GCF_020745735.1). NCBI lineage: Eukaryota > Metazoa > Chordata > Chondrichthyes > Orectolobiformes > Hemiscylliidae > Hemiscyllium > Hemiscyllium ocellatum. The sequence continues at coordinate 44,810,755 of NC_083430.1, forward strand.
GTTCCAGGGTTGATGACGTCTTTGATTGTGTTTGCGGGATCCTTGAGGGGGAGGGGGAGCAGCCCCAAGTTGTGGTCCACATAGGCACCAACGACATAGGTAGGAAGAGAGATGGGGATTTAAGGCAGAAATTCAGGGAGCTAGGATGGAAACTGGGAGCTGGAACAAACAGAGTTGTTGCCTCTGGTTTGTTGCCCGTGCCATGTGCTAGTGAAGTGAGGAATAGGGACAGAGAGGAGTTGAACACGTGGCTACAGGGATGGAGCAGGAGGGAGAATTTTGGATACCTGGATAATTGGGGCTCTTTCTGGGGTAGATGGGACCTCCAAAAACAGGATGGCCTTCACCTGAACCAGAGGGGTACCAATATCCTGGTGGGGAATTTGCTAATGCTTTTTGAGAGGTTTTAAACTAATTCAGCAGGGGGATGGGAACCAAAATTGTTGGTCGAGTATACGGGAGGTTGAGAATAGTGAAGTCAGATCTAAGATTTTAAGATCACAAAAAGGCACTGGTAGGCAAGAAGTGGGTTTGAAGTATGTCTACTTCAATGCCAGAAGCATCTGGAAGAAGGTGGGTGAACTTGCAGCATGGGTTGGTACATGGATATCGATGTCATGGCCATTTCAGAGACATGAGTAGAGCAAGTACAGGGATGGTTACTACAGGTTCTGGGATTTAGATGCTTCAGTAAGAACAGAGAAAATAGTAAAAGAGGAGGTGGTGTAGCATTGTTACTCAAGGACAGTATTACAGTTGCATAAAGGACATTTGAGGATCCATTTACTGAGTTAATATGTGCTGAGATTAGAAACAGGAAATGAGAGGTTACTCTATGGGGAGTTTTCTATAGACCTCCAAATAGTTCCAGTGATGTAGAGGATAGGATAGCAAAGATGATCCTCGAAAGGACCGAGAGTGTCAGGGTAGTTGTTATGGGGGATTTTAACTTTCCAAATATTGACTACTGTAGTTGAAGTACTTTAGAGGGTCAGTTTTTGTCCAATGTGTGCAGCAGGGTTTCCTGACACAGTATGTAGATAGGCCAAAAAGAGGTGAAGCCACATTAGATTTGGTACTGGGTAATGAACCTGGCCAGGTGTTAGATTTGGAGGTAGGTAAGCATTTTGGTGATAGTGATCACAATTCAGTTATGTCTACTTTAGTGATGGAAAAGGATAAGTATATACTGCACGGCAAGAGTTATAGCTGGAGAAAAGACAATTATGATATGATCAGGCAAGATTTAGGATGCATAGGATGGGGAAGGAAACTGCAGAGTTTGGGCACAATTGAAATGTGGAGCTTATTTCAGCTATTGCAGGTATAAGTATGAACCTGTCAAGCAGGGAGGAAGTTGTCGAGCGTGGGAACTGTGGTTTACTAAGAAAGTTGAAAGTCTTGTTAAGAGGAAGAAGAAGACTTATGTTAAGATGAGATGTGATGGCTCAGTTAGGGTGCTTGAGAGTTACAAGCTAGCCAGGAAAGACCTAAAGAGAGAGCTAAGAAGAGCCAGGAGGGGACATGAGAAGTCGTTAGTCAATAGGATCAAGGATCTAAGGCTTTCATTAAGTATATCAGGAATAAAAGAATAAAAGAGGCCCAATCGAACATCGTAGTGGGAAGTTGGCATCAGAGGAAATAGGGGAAGTGCTAAATGAATACTTTCTATCAAGATTCACACTAGAAAAAGACAATGTGGTCTAGGAAAATACTGAGAAAAAGGCTACTAGACTAGATGGGATTGAGGTGCATAAGGAGGAGGTATTAGCAATTCTGGAAAGTGTGAAAATTTATAAGTCCCTGGGCCAGATGGAATTTCTCCTAGGAATCTCTGGGAAGCCAGGAAGGAGATTGCTGAGGCTTTGGCTTTGATCTTTATGTTGTCATTGTCTACAGGAATAGTGCCAGAAGATTGGAGGATTGCAAATGTTATTTCCTTGTTCAAGAAGGGGAGTAGAGACAACCCTGGAAATTATAGACTTGTGAGCCTTACTTCGATTTTGAGTAAAGTGTTGGAAAGGGTTATCAGAGATAGGATTTATAATCATCTAGAAAGGAATAAGTTGATTAGGGATAGTCAACATGATCTTGTGAAGGGTAGGTCATGCCTCACAAAACTTATTGAGTTCTTTTAGAAGGTGACCAAATAGGTGGATGAGGGTAAAACAGTTGATATGGTGTATATGGACTTCAGTAAGGTATTTGATAAGGTTCCCCATGGTAAACTATTTCACAAAATACAGAGGCATGGGATTGGGGGTGATTTAGCAGTTTGGATCAAAAATTGGCTAGCTGGCGGTTCATGGGAAATATTCATCCTGGAGTTCAGTGACTAGCGGGGTACTGCAAGGATCTGTTTTGAGCCCACTGTTGTTTGTCATTTTTATAAATGACCTGGATGAGGGCGTAGATGGATGGGTGAGTAAATTTGCAGATGACATTAAAGTTAGTAGAGTAGTGCTTCATGATGAAGGATGTTGTAGGTTACAGAGAGACATAAATAAGCTGCAGAGCTGAGCTAAGAGGTGGCAAAGGGAGTTTAATGCGGAAAAGTGTGAGGTGATTCCCTTTGGAAGGAGTAACAGGAATGCAGAATGCTGGGCTAATGATAAGATGGTAAGATTCTTGGTAGTGTAAATGAGCAGAGAGATCTCGGTGTCCATGTACATAGCCCCTTGAAAGTTGCCACCCAGATTGATAGGGTTGTTAAGAAGGCATATGGTGTGTTAGGTTTTATTGGTAGAGGGATTGAGTTTCAGAACCATGAGATCATATTGCAGCTGCACAAAACTGTGGTGTGGCCGCATTTGGAGTACAGGTCTGGTCACTGCATTATAGGAAGGATGTGGAAGCTTTGGAAAAAGTTCAGAGGAAATTTACTAGGACGTTGCATAGTATGGAGCGAAGGTCTTACGAGAAAAGGCTGAGGGACTTGAGGCTGTTTTCATTAGAGAGAAGAAGGTTGAGAGGTGACTTAATTGAGATATATAATCAGAAGATTAGATAGATTGGACAATGAGAGCCTTTTTCCTTGGATGATGATGGCCAGCACAAGGAGACATAGCTTTAAATTGATGAGTGATAGATAAAGATGACAGAGGTAGTTTCTTCACTCAGAGAGTAGTAGGGAAGTGGAATGCACTGCTTGCAACAGTAGTGGACTTGCTAACTTTAAGGGCATTTAAATAGCATTGGATAGGCACATGGATGAGAATGGAATAGTTTGGATTAGTTGGGCTTCAGATTGGTTCCACAGGTCGATGCAACATCGAGGGCCAAAGGGCCTATAATGCGCTATAAAGTTCCATGTTCTATGTTCAAAAGAATCATCTTTAGTCAACCCTGTTTTATGATCCTGCTTCACAACTACCTGATGCGGAAGCAGAACTTTGAAAGCTAGTGCCTCCAAATAAACCTGTTGGACTATAACCTGGTGTTGTGTGAATTTTAACTTTGTCCACCGCAGTCCAACACCCGCTCCTTCACATCATGACTGTAGTTAGAAACCATTGAATAGCTTTCCTTCTTTTCCCCTCCACCCATAGCACCAAAGGTTTTTTTAAGCAGCTTTCACAGTTCTGAATATTCCTATAACTCTCTCTGTGTTTCTTACAGATCTTCAACGTGCAATTTTGGCTCCATTTCTAATATTATTTTTTGAGCTCAAGGTAGCAGTCTGGCCTGTGCTCTGATTTCATTGAAACTCTGGAAAGATGTCTATCTTAGTCAGTACTTCAGGTAGAGGTCCCAAGAGTACAGCAGAATGACGCACATTGCCACAGGAGTGCATATTGTCCCAAACAGTTTGTCTGTGAGTTGCTTTTCTACCCGGAGATGATTGAACCCTGAAGCTGAGTACAGTGAAGTGCATGGCAGTGTATGGACACATTGTTCTTGTTAAGTTTACAGGATCTTTTGTACTTTTAGTCCTGGTTTCTGAGATAATTTCCCATTACTAAGTGAAATTTATACAGCACTAATTTTATCCAGCTCTTAGCTGAACCACAAACTACCATTCTGAGAACATGCATGTTTCCTACAGCTGTGATAAAACTTAAGGTTTTAAAAGCAGCAGTTAAAATGGCAGATTTCTCATTTTACATTCAACTTCTGCTTTTCTTGCAAGAAAATAGGAAAGAAGGTTGCTTCAAGACTGAGGCACTCCCATTTTTTTGCTTGATTTTCTGTGTTTTCAGCATTTCTTAGCCCAGTGCTCAGAAGGAAGTGGGGAGACATTGGGGACTGGGATTGTTAGAATTAGGGAAGTGGTTGAGAACGAGGAGAAACAAAGGGGAGTAAATGGTCAGGAGAGGGATACGTGATCAGAGTCATGGGGATGATAGTGTGTGTGTGTGTGTGTGTGTGTGTCTCTCTTTTGCTCACACACAAAGGAAGCTGACCATCACTGTCTTCAGGGTAATAAGTGCTGGCCCGATAGCTTACATCATGTGAGTGAACTAAAAAAAACAGTCATTAGGAGGTAGCAAAGCAGTCAGGCAGGGTTAGTCTTCAGCATTATCCAGACCTAAACAATATAGCTTCAGCTTTCAGGCTGCCCAATTTTACAAAGAACCTACTGTTTGTTTCAGCCAACATAGTGCATTGAACAAATCTTTATCTTTGTTTGTGGAACATGACACAAATGTTTGACTGTGCTGCCAACAACTTTGGATGTGGATGTAAGTTTGCTCGCTGAGCTGGAAGGTTCATTTTCAGACATTTCATCACCATACTAGGTAACATCATGAGTGAGCCTCTGGTGAAGCACTGGTGTTAGTGACTCACTTTCTGTTTATGTGTTTAGATTTCCTTGGGTTGGTGTTATGATTTTCCTATGGTGATGTCATTTCCCGTTCTTTTTCTCAGAGGGTGGTAAATGGGGTCCAAGTCAATATGTTTGTTGATAGAGTTCTGGTTGGAATGCCATACTTCTAAGAATTCTCATATGTGCCTTTGTTTGGCTTTCCTCGGATGGATGAATTGTCCCAGTCGAAGTGGTGTCCTTCCTCATCCGTATGTGAGGATACTAGTGAGAGAAAGTCATGTCTTTTTGTGGCTAGTTGATGTTCATGTATCCTGGTGGCTAGTTTTCTGCCTGTTTGTTCAATGTAGTGTTTCTTGCAAGGTATTTTGTTAATGATATTAGTTTTGCTTGTTGTCTGTATGGGGTCTATCAAGTTCATTAGTTGTTGTTTTAGTGTTTTGGTGGGTTTGTGGGCTACTGTGATGCCAAGAGTTCTGAGTGGATGAGTTGGTGTCCATTTTATGCCTGTGGCATCAACTAATTTTCTGACCAGTAGCTCTAAGCATGTTACTTATGTTGCTGTATAGTGAAGTGCACAGCAAAGCACAGCCTTCTCAAAGTGAGGTCAGGACCCCAGGTGGGGTTGTGATATCCATGACATGGTGCCCCACTGTGAAGTTCTGACCAACTTATAATAGTTGCCCTCTAATCTAATAGATAGCTGCCCATTTCACAGGCTGTGCTACCTTTGCCCCACTCTCATGAGTCCAACTGAAAGGTTGCATTAGTAATCAACCCTTGAAATGGAATCACAGTGGGATGAAGTTTGGAAAGCACTGCTATAGCATGTCTTGCACTTATTATTGGAATACACACAAACGTCATCTGTTGTGACTCAATGTCTACACTTTGCAATCTCATTCCAGGACAGGATATTTGGCCCGCCAGCTAGGATTACCTTCTTGGCTTCCTATTTGAGATCAGGATCTTAGCATGTGAGAAACTAGGATACCAAGCATCATCCTCCCTCACTCCCACTGAGTTTGAACCCCAACCCAAAGCATGACAACTGCTCAAGAAGGGAGATTAATATTTATAGAATTTAATTTTGAACTACTGAGACTGAGATGAAGCCAGATCTGCTATTGTGACCTTTTAAACAAGGAAGATGTAACGCAAATACAATTATGTTTCTTGCAGTGTAGGTGATGTTAGGGATCAAAGCCTGACAAAGTGAGCGATTAAACAGAGAACCACTGCATTGGTGAAAAAAGTGGGGGAGGAAAAAACATCTTGCTTTACCTTTATCATTTTTGTGAAATAGAAACCTTCCAAGAATATGAAACTGTTGGGAACAATGATAATAATTAATGACCTGATCTCACTTTGCAATATTATCTATTGCACTGAAGTAATACAGGTTCATTCATTCATCATTCATAGCAGACACACAACTTCTGGGGATTTTCTGAATGAACTGTATTTGGCATCCTGGGTGTTTTTCACAAATTGAAGTACCTGCAACTTATCCCTGTGTCTCCTTGATCTGCTGACATATATAGATTTGTATGTTTGTAAAATATGCATTATTTATTCAAGAAGTTGCGCTAAGTTAGTGCAAAACATCGAGGCAATTGAGCAACCAATTTTGCAGAAAAGTGACATTTCTCAGTTTTGAAATCAGCTGTGCTTTCTTCACACTTTGATATGAGACATGGAAGCTATCAAATGAGAGCACTGAAATGAGTCAACATCTCATGCATTTGGTGAAAAACATTAGCTGGAATTGCCACTTCTTGTTCCTTTCCAGTTTCTCTCCCTAGGTTTTCCTTTTCCAATGGCCCTTTGATAATCAGCCAAGCCTTCAACGCTCACTCTATTGCAGATGCACACTGGCAGAAGGATATGCAGATTCACTGCAGTAATTTGCCAAGACTTTCCAAACCTCCACCACCTGGAAGGACAACAGCAGCAAATACATAGGAACATCATCATCTGTAATCTCCCCTCTGAGCCACTCAGCATCCTGACTCGGAAATATGTCATCATTCTTTCCTTGTCACTGTGTCAAGTTCCTGAAACCCACTTCTTTGCAGCCTTGTGGATGGCCCTAAACCCAAAGTCTGCAGTACTCCAAGAAAGGAGCAGACTCACTTTCTCCTGAACAATCAGTTGACTGAGTATGGCTGTAATTGGCTGACTTAGATTTGTCCTGCTTTTTGTGTACTGGACATACCTGGGCTATTTTCCACATTACTACAGACATGTCAGTGTTGTTACTGTATTGGAATAATTTTACGAGGGGCATGCCAAGTTCTGGAGTACACATCTGTTGTACTATTACCAGATGGTGTCAGACTTTGCAGAATCCACTGTCTCCAATTATGTCATGCTAACAAGTGGAGTGAATCAAACTAATTGAAGGTTGGCATCTGTGATGCTGGGGATCTCTGGAGGAGGCCAAAATGGATGATCCATTCAGCACTGCTTCCTGAGGTGTATTGCAATGCTTCACTTTTGCACTGATGTACTGAGCTCCACCATCCTTGGGAATAGTGATATTTGTAAAGCATTCTCCTTCAGTGAGTTGTTGAATCATGCACCACCATTTATGATTAAATGTGGCATGACTGCAGAGCTTTAGATCTAACGTGTTGGTGTGGGATTACTTTGTTCTTCCCATTGTTTGCTACCTTCACTGCTTGGCATGTCAGTAATCCTGTATTGTAGCTTTTCTTGGTTGAGGCCCAAGTTATTTTGTGCTTCCAATTTCCAAAACCTTTCCCCATTTAGAAAATTGTCCATGTCTCTATTTTTCCTACCAAAGTGCATAGCTTCACACTTTTCCTGCATTGTATTTCATCTGCCACTTCTTTGCCCACTTTCCAAACCTGTCCAAGTCTTTCTGCAGCCTCTCCACTTCCTCAACACTACCATTCGCTCCACCTATTTTTGTGTCATCTGTGAGCAAAAATGCCCTCTATTCCTTTGTCCAGATCATTAATGTATAACATGAATAGTTGTGGTCCCTGCAGTCCACTAGTCACTAGCTGCCATCCTCAAAAGACCCTTTGAACCCCATTCTCTGCTCTCTGTCAGACAGCCAATCTTCTATCTATGCCAGTATCTGGCCTCCAACTCCATGGGTTCTTATCTAGACCACTGGCTTTGCTTTGTCTAACTTACTTGTTACTTTCTCAAAGAATTCTAACAGAGTTGTCAGGCATGACCACCACTTAACAATGCTGCGCTGACTCAGCATTATTTTAGTTTAGATCAGAGTGGTGCTGGAAAAGCACAAGAGGTCAGGCAGCATCACTTAACCTGCTGTGCTTTTCCAGCACCACTCTGATCTAAACTCTGATTTCCAGCATCTGCAATCCTCACTTTTGCCTCAGCCTTATTTTACCATGCACTTCCAAGTAATCTGCAATCTCATCCTTCATAATGACTCTAAATCTTACCAATGACCGAGGTCAGGCTAACTGGCCCATAATTTTCCATCTTCTGCCTCTCTCCCTTCTTAAACCTTTCCTAACTCCAGTGATCCCTGAAAGATCACTGTCAATGCCTCTACAATTACCTCAGCTATCTCCTTCAGAGCTCAGGGGTGTAATCCATCTGGTCCAGAATTATCGACCTTCAAACCATTCAGCTACCCCAACATCAACTCCTTATTGATGTTACCTCTGCCCAAAACACTCTTGAAGTCTGGTATACTGGTATATCTTTTACTGTAAGACTGATGCAAAATATCTGTTCAGTTCCTCCACCTTTTCTTTGCTCCCTATTCCTATTTCTCTTTCCTCATTTTCCAGCAATCTAGTGTTCACTCTTGTCTCTTTATTACCTTTTTTGTATATCTAAATAAAATTCTTGCAGTCTTCTATTCTATTACGAGCTAGCTTACTCACATACATTGCCTTCTCTCCCCTATTGCTTTTTTTGTTGTTGTTCTCTGCTGTTTTTTAAAAGGCTTCTCAATCCTCTGGCTTCCCATTAATCTTCACACAATGTATGCTTTTCATTTTTCTATTATGCTATCCTGACCATCCCTTGTCAGTCACTGTCGTCTCAACACCCTTTAGCATGTTTCTATTTCCTTGATCAAAGTTGCATTTCTGTTGTGTCTCCTGAATTACACCCAGAAGCACCTGCTATTGCTGCTCCACTGTCTTCCCTGCCAGGCTGTTCTTCCAAGCAACTCTGGCCAGCTCCTCCCTCATGTCATTTGTAGTTATCATTACTCAATTGTTACTTCTGAATCCAGCTTCACCCCCTTCTACAGCAGACTGTATTCTATCATATTATAGTCATTGCCCCTTAGATAGTTGGGGTTGGGGTGGGTGGGTTTCCTCCATCTTCAGCTCACTAATCAAGTCTGTCTCATTACGAATCACCTAATCCAGAACTGCCTGTTCTTTAGTGGGTGAGAGTGAGGACTGCGGATGGTGGAGATTAGAGTCGAGAGTGTGGCGCTAGAAAAGCACAGCAGATCAGGCAGCATCTGAGGAGCAGGAGAGTCGACGTTTTGGGCAAAAGCCCTTCATCAGGAATTTCCTAATGGGGTCTACCACAAGCAACTCCAAAAACCCATTTTGTAGATGTTCCCCAAATACCTTTCCTGAGATTTGCTAGCAAACTAATTTTCCTCGCCCACCTGCATATTAAAGTCCCCCACATCCTGACTACAGCTAGATGCCTGTACATTACTCCCATCAGGGTCTTCTGTTTCTTTTGCAATTTCTTAACTCTACCCACACAGATTCCATGGCTTCTGACTCTGTTACTTCTTACTATTTATTTCTTACTAACTCTGCCCTTCTGCTTGTGCATTTGATAGGACATGTATTTTTGGATATTTAATTGCAAGCCCTGGTCACATTGTAGCCGTGACTTTGATACTCAACATAATTTCAGTCTGCATTACAAGTACATTTATCATGTTTTATATACAGCATGCTTTTAAGTTCAGCACCTCCACTGATGTGTTGACTGCCCCTCTTCTCATCATTGTTCCCTTATCTGCTGCACCTGAAGCTAGATTCCTGACCCTTTCCATACTCTATTCCTTATTCCTTGCCTGGAGACTTTAACCCTGAACCCTCCCCTCCCTTTAACCTTTTTCATAATGTTCAATGTGACTGAACCACTTCCCATCCCATTGTTTAATTTAAAGTTTTATCTTTCACACACTGATTAAAAAATAAAGAGTAAATTTGCCCATATCAGAATTCATTGTATTCCATTGAAATATGTGCTTTCAAGCTATCTTGCAGAATTTCTAATTTGTCTGCCTCAGTGAGAGACTCAGACTTTTCTTTGATCAAACCTATCTCCTTAACCTTCCTAATTCAAAAAGCTAGTTCTCAGAAAGAAAGGACTTTTGAAAACAACAGTGTCGCCTCCTTTGATTACTGAGGAAAGCTAATGAATTATCTTTTAAATTGAGGGAAATCAGTGAGCATATTAACCACTTTTGATTTAGGTGACTTTTTTAATTGTTCAAATCCTGACTCCAGGAAAGTAACTAAAAAATGCAAATGTAGCTTTAGCTCGACATATGTTTCTAGGACTTATGCCCACATTATTAAACTTATTTCTGAGGATTTAGCATATCTGCTGAAAGCATACTGTATTCACAGAGACACAAGACATATATTCTAGTCCTAGAAATGATTCACAGAACCCCACATGATTGATTTTTTTCTCTCTATCATGAGGACTATGTTATGAAAAAGGAGAGCAGGAGTTTGGACTTGCCAGCCTTGAAGAACGACAGCTGAGATATGGTCTTGTAAGAAGCTTTAATATAACAGCATAATGCTCAGGTTACTGGACTGAGAATTCAGAAATGTGAATGAATGAATGAATGAAATGGTGACAAGTTCAAAATCCTCCACTGAAACTAGGGAGTAAATTTAATCAAATGAAATCAGAATTAAAAGGTAGGACTAGTAATAATAACAATTCCACTTGATTATTGTCAAAATACAATTTACTCCCCTAATTTAAATTTGTTTGCCTATATGTGCTCCCAAATGCACTGAAAGGTGGTTGAATAACTGACCTCTAAATGGTAGGTTGATAAACCACCCAACTGTATTCACAAAGTCACTGCTGTCATCTCATACATAATTCAGGATGGGCATTAAATGCTGACAACAGCAAAGTCAACATCTTACAAATAAGAAATACAATATTGATAAAATAGATTCACAACTCTACCTCAAACTAAATACAAAGGTTGAAAAGCATACAAGGCTGTGGGCCAAGTGTTGGAAAATGGGATTAGTAAAGTCAGGTATTAGTTTTTGACTGACTTGGACAAGATGGTGGAAGGGTCTTTTTTTCTGTGCTATGAAACCTGTTAGGAGGGGCTGATATCAAGACTTTCATCTTTGCACAGAATGATCAGTTTATGAAATGGACTTATTGAGAAGAAAACTTGGAATTTTAAAAAAATGCTCTGATTAGTGTTCTGTGGAGTGTTTCTAAATGGATGAGCTGTTGAGCGAAATATTTGCTTTATAACATCATGATACAGGAACTAAAGTTCCACATTTACAGTCTCTGGTTGCAATGTCCTGTCCCTTCTGGGTGATTGATATAAGTATTTAAAAACAAGAATGTTGCAATCGAAGGACTCAGTGGGATGTGCTGATGCAGCGCTCAGTATTTCCTAATTTGGGGACTTCTCAATGTCTGATCAATTTAAAATAGTAACTGATACGGACATAATTTACATATTACTTTTTGACATTAAGTAATTACTTTCCCATGATGAGCTTTTAATGATTCATTATTTTCTAAATTTGTTTAGAACTTCCACAATGTCAACACCAAAAATACTTGCTGCCACTCTAAAGACTGCATCATTTCATTTTCTGTACTATTAACTGCAGACTAAAATGGGAAAATTATTGTTTTAAAACCCAAGGCAGTTGAAATAATTGCACAATTCTTAACCAGTGACTGAAACTTATTATGAGAGATATTTACACTGCTGCTTTTTTCAAGCAATGGGAGTGGTGTTTGTAGATGGCAAGCATTGTGGGGTGTGTGCAAAGTGAGATTTGGACAGCAACAAGTAATTGCTCTGTGCATTTCTGACTAGTCATGGATGACAGAGGTAACCATCCTGGTGACAATTCTCTAGTTCCTGGGCAACTGAATGGCCTTTGGGTATGAAGGATACAGGAAGAAGTCTTTTGACTGCTAATATAGCAGGTCTGTAAATCTGCAGTAAAAATATTGGAAGCCAGAAAAAAGCTAATATTGTTCTCTCACCAGTTGATGAAAACTGTTGCATCTAACCTATTGTTTAAAAAAAAAGCTTAGCTATCTTGAGAATGTAATTTAAAAGAAGTTCTGGGAATTACATACCAAGGAACAGAAACCAGCATATCCCATTATAAAATATGGAAGTTTTAATCTCAGATTGTTTACTGTATCACATCTCCATGACACTGGATTCTTTTGGCTATAAATTCTGTGAGCATGATCTTAACCTCCACAATCACCTGATGAAGGGCTTGTCCATAAGGATGGCTGTTTTAATACGTTTCATGTGGAAGCGAGAGAAGTGCAGCACTGTGAGGTTATCGCTGGGTTTTCAGTACAATGAGGTGCTGAGATGCCCGTCATAGAACATAAAACATTACAGCTCAGTACAGGTCCCTCTGCCCTTGATATTGCACCGATCTGTGGAACCAATCTGAAGCCCATCTAATCTACACTCTTCCATTCTCGTCCATATGCCTATCCAATGACCATTGAAATGCCCTTGACACTACTACTGTTGTAGGCAGTGTGCTCCACGCCCCTACTACTCTGAGTGAAGAAACTACCACTGATATCTGTCCTATATCTATCACTGCTCAGTTTAAAGCTATGTTCCCTCACCATCACCATCTGAGGAAAAAGGTTCTCGCTGTCCACCCTATCTAACCCTCTGATTATCTTATATGTCTCTATTAAGTCGCCTCTCAACCTTCTCCTCTCTAACGAAAACATCCTCAAGTCCCACAGCCTTTCCTCGTAAGACTTTCCCTCCATACCAGGCAAAATCCTAGTAAATCTCCTCTGAACCCTTTCCAAAGCTTCCACATCCTTCCTATAATACGGTGACCAGAACTGTACGCAATACTCCAAGTGTGACCACATCAGAGTTTTTTTAAAGCTGCAGCATGACCTCATTGTTCCAAAATTCAATCCCTCTACCAATAAAAGTGAACATACCGGATGCCTTCTTAACAACCCTATTAACCTGGGTGGCATCTTTCAAGGATCTATGTACCTGGACACCAAGATCTCTCTGCTCATCAAGAATCTCACCATTAGCCCAGTACTCTGTATTCCTGTTACTCCTTCCAAAGTGAATCACCTCACACTTTTCAACATTAAATTCCATTTGCCACCTCTCAGTCCAGCTCTCCTGCTTATCTATGTCACTCTGTAACCCACAACATCCTGTGACACTATCCACAACTCTACCAACCTTAGTGTCATCCACAAATTTATTAACCCATCTTTCTATGCTCTCATCCAGGTCATTTATATAAATGACAAACAACAGTGGGCCCAAAACAGATCCTTGCAGTATCCCACCAGAAACTGAACTCCAGGATGAAAATTTCTCATCAACCACCACCCTCTGTCTTCTTTCAGCTAGCCAATTTCTGATCCAAACTGCAAAATCACCGTCAGTCCGATGCCTCTGTGTTTTGTGCAATAGCGTACCGTAGGGAACCTTATCTCCTTGATGGGGATGCATGTGTCCAAGAATGAGACAGATACTAAAGAGTAATCCTTGGTGAGTTTGATGGTGGGATGAAACTTGTTGATTTTACTGTGTAGTTGTTTCAGTGACTCCTCACCATGGGTCCAGTGGAAGAAAATGTCATCTATATACCTGTGTATAGTATTAGTTGAAGATCCAGTGCAGAAAAGAAGTCTTGTTCAAACCTGTGCATGAAGATGCTGGCATATGGGATGCAAATTTTGTCCCCATGGCCATTCCATGTGTCTGGATGAAGAACTGGTTATCGAGGGTGAAAAGGTTGTGGTCAAGGATGAAGTGGTTGAGGTGTGGCAGAGATTGGCAGTTTTTGGTATTGAGTACTGAGGCTGTTGCCGTGATGCTATCATCTTTGGGGAGGCTGGTGTAGAGTGCTGAAATGTCTGTTGTGACTGGGAGTGTTCCTAGATCGACTGATCCATGGGTTTCTGTAAGAAATCTCTAGTATCATGACAGAAGCTGGAGGTCCCCACTACATTGGACTTCAAGATGCCTTCCATTTAGCCAGATGGGTTCTCACACAGGGTCCCATTGCCTGATACAATGGGACAACCAGATGTGTTGGCTTTATGTATCTTCGGAAAGCAGTACAAGTCACCTACGCGAGAACTACATGGAATGAGGGCGCGTAGGGAACTCTGAAGGATTGGACCCAAAGTCCTGATCAATGCTTTTAGTTTATGGGTGTGGTTTTTGGTTGGATCAGCCAGTAGTTGCCTGTAGTGTTTCTGGTTGTTCAGTTGTTGGTATACTTCCTTGTAATAATGCGTTCTATTCTGAATGACGATGGCTCCTCCTTTATCTGCTGGTTTGATGACAACGCTGTGATTGGTTTTGAGAGCATGGATGGCGTTGAGTTGTTTTGCTCTATGCTGTGGGTGCGGTTGATGAATCTGGCATTTGGCACTATACAGCAGATATATTGGTGACATTTTCTTCCTCTGGACCCATGGTGAGGAGTCACTGAAACAACTACACAATAATATCAATGAGTTTTGTCCTACCATCAGACTTATCATGGACTACTCTTTAAATTTGTCTCATTCTTGCTCATATGCATCTCCATCAAGGATGGGCACCTCAGCACCTCACTGTACTGCAAACCCACGGATAACCTCATGATTCTATACTTATGTTGTTTCCACCCGAAACATATTAAAGCAGCTATCCCCTACAGACAAGCTCTCCACATAAACAGGATCTATTCGGATGAGGAGGAACGTGACGGACACATGAAAGTGCTCAAAGATGCTCTCATAAGAACAGGGCACGATGCTCTACTTGTCGTCTACCAGTTCCGATGTGCCACAGTGAGAAACTGTAATGACCTCCTGAGGAGACAGACACAGGCTGCAACTGACAAGATATCCTTCATTGTCCAGTACTTCCCGGGAGCTGAATGACTATGCCATGTTCTTTACAGCCTTCAACACATTATTGATGAGGATGAGTACCTCACCAAGACCTTCCCCACACCTCCACTTCTCACCTTTAAACAACCACCAAACTTTAAACAGATCATGATTCGTGACAAACTGTCCAGCATTCAGGACAACAGCACTGTACAACCCTGCCACAGCAACTGCTGCAAGATGTGTCAGAGTATCGACACAGGTAACACCATTGCACATAGGGACACCCCCCACCATGTACATGGTGAGTATTCATGTGAGACAGCCAGCATGGTCTATCTCATACACTGTAGGCAAGGATGCCGTGAGGCATGGTACATTGGCAAGACCGAGCAGATGCTATGACAATGGATGAATGGACACCACACAATAGTCACCAGGCAGGAGTGTTCCATCCCAGTGGGGGAACACTTCAATGGTCCGGGACATTTGGCCTCTGACTTTTGGGTGACCATCCTCCAAGGCGGACTTCGGGACAAGCAACAATGCAGAGTGGCTGAGCTGAAGCTGATAGCAAAGTTCGGTACCCATGGGAATGACCTCAACCGGGACCTTGGGTTCATGTCACATTACAGGTGACCCCACTGCATGTGTGCGCGCGCGTATACACACACACACACACACACACACTCTCTCATATGCACACACATATACCCTCTGCACTCACACTGACACACGCACCCTCTCACACATAACTCATCACACTCACACACACATTTAACCAAGCTTAGATACACACGTACATACACACATACTCTATCACATGCACTCACATCCACACGCACACACTCACACGCACACTCAGTCTGTTGCTCCTACATGCACACACATATAAGTTTATGGGGTGAATCTGATTTTGCAGAATTACATTCTATTTTGCTTAAAAACTGCATGAATCCATGTAAAACTCTAAAACTATATAGAGGGTTTGTCAGTCTGACATAGCATTGAGGCACAGACAGACTTCACATCTATTTACAAACCTGAGCTATCTTGAACATGTAACTTGAAAGAAGCTCTGGGATTTACATATGAAAGAACAGAAACCAGTATATCCCATTATAAAAAATGAAAGTTTTAATCTTGGATTGTTTACTGTATCACATCCTCAGGACATTTGATTCCTTTGGCTATGAATTCTGTGAGCATTAACTTAACATTCACATCCACCTGATGAAGGAGCAGTGCTCCGAAAGCTAGTGCTTCCAATTAAACCTGTTGGACTATAACCTGGTGTTTTGTGATTTTTAACTTTGCCCACCTCAGTCCAACACCTGCAGCTCCAAGTCATGATTTATTAAGTATAGGAGCCTGGTTAATGATTGTTGTTAACTTGATGCCAGTGGACAGGTGAATTGAGGATTTTGCATGCTTTGATAGTGTTGTTGGCGACTATTTTGGCATAGTGGTAGTGAGCCAACCTCTGAGGCAGGAGGCCTGCATTGAGGTCCCAACTGCATCTGAGATGTGTAATGAAAACTGAGCAGGTTGATTAAATTGTTAACAGAACAGTACAGTATTCAAAGGAGCTTGATAGGATAGATTTGAAGATGGGGTACTGGGCTAATGGTCGGATACTTAGTAGTGTGGATGAGCAGAGGGATCTTGGTGTCCATGTACACAGATCTCTGAAAGTTGCCACCCAGGTAAATAGTGCTGTGAAGAAGGCATATGGCGTACTGGCTTTTATTGGTAGAGGAATTGAGTTCCGGAGTCCTGAGGTCATGTTGCAGTTGTATAAGACTCTGGTGCGGCTGCATATGGAGTATTGTGTGCAGTTTTGGTCGCCATACTATAGGAAGGATGTGGAGGCACTGGAACAGGTGCAGAGGAGGTTTACCAGGATGCTGCCTGGTATGGTAGGAAGATCGTATGAGGAAAGGCTGAGGCACTTGGGGCTGTTTTCATTGGAGAAAAGAAGGTTTAGGGGTGACTTGATAGAGGTGTACAAGATGATTAGGGGTTTAGATAGGGTTGACCATGAGAACCAGTTTCCACGTATGGAGTCAGCTATTACGAGGGGGCATAGCTTTAAATTAAGGGGTGGTAGGTATAGGACAGATGTTAGGGGTGGATTCTTTACTCAGCGAGTCGTGAGTTCATGGAATGCCCTGCCAGTAACAGTGGTGGGCTCTCCCTCTTTATGGGCATTTAAACGGGCATTGGATAGGCATATGGAGGATAGTGGGCTAGTGTAGGTTAGGTGGGCTTGGATCGGCGCAACATCGAGGCTGTATTGTTCTATGTTCTATGTTCTATTTCTCCCCCTAGTTGGGGAATCTCGAACACATGGGCACAGGCATCTGGATGAGGCATTAATCATTTTGACTGGGATGAGGAGGAATTTCTTCACATGGAGGGTTTTAACCCTGACTACTTCTCAACCCCCGATGAGTGTGGTTTATAGAATGGTTACACTGTAGAAGTAAGCCATCCAGCCTGTGGTGTCAGTAGCAGCTCTCTGAAAATCAGTTCATCTCACTTCCTAATCCTTTCACTGGAATGCTGTAAATCATTTCTCTTCAAATGGTCATCCAACGTGCTTTAGAAAATCAGGATCGGATGCATCACCACTACAATCTCAGGCACTGAGTTCCAGATCTTAACCACATGCTGCTTAAAGAAGATGTTCTGTTATTGAGGTAGAAAGACTCTTGATCGCTCAGGAAATTGAGAGGCAGGTGTGAAAGTGGAGATGAGGCACCAGATCAACATTGATTTTCATTTACGTTTTCAGGAGGAAGTAAAAAGATTGAGGAGAAACGGTACCTTCTCAAACTCAATTATCAGATTGAAATAGAGATAATTTTGAAGCTATGAAATAGAAACATACAGTAAAAAAAGGAAATTATGATATACCAGTATTAAAATGTCACTGTTAAACATCAGCTTTGTGTCTAATGCACAGTGCAATGATACATTTTAGACAGGCTGAAGAGAGTACACAGGTGATTCGCCTGGGTAACATCAAGGATAAAAGACTTCATTTACTTGGAGATAAATGGGAAACAGATTTTTTTCCTTAAATCAAAGACGACTAAGGGAATATTTAATATAGGTCTTTAGAGATTGAAAGAGCAGATGTGATGAAACCACTTCTACTCCTGTCAAGAGGATCAATCACTAAAAAACACAGATTTGAGATACTTAATAAAAGAACAACAGGTGAGTTTGACATTTTTTAATGCAGCTGACGATTTAGATCTGAAATGCACTACCTAAAAGGATGGCGACTGCATGATTAAAAATAACATTCAAAAGGATTTTGACACACACATAAAAAGGAAAATGTTTGCAGGGCTCTGGAGAAAGGACAGAGTGGATTAATTGAAGATAGATTGATTTTTTTAAAAGGGCTTGCACATTGAAATAGTTTACTTCAAGCTTTAAAGCAAATGTGTGAAAGCTCAATGCAAACTCTTAGCCAGCTTGAAGAAAGATGCAGAAACTTTACTACCGCATCACGATGGTTTCTTTCTGCTACTTCACTAGACCACTTTTATGTGGAATATTCTTTGCAATTTCAGATTAAAAAGGGCAACTTTTCTTTCCTGTTCACTGTTTCAGAAGTTTCTTCTGAATTCCCTATTGGATTTCTTGATTTTATGTTATGGCCTTAAGGTTTGCTGCTCCCCACAAAATTTCTTTTAGTTTAAAGACCTCTTCAAAGTCACCACCCAGCTTTCTTGAGAGAAAGAGACCCAACCTGTCAATGCCTAATATGTATATACCCTTGTGTTTCTAATATCATCCTTGTGCTGTAACAGCAGGATTTTATGGTCTTTCATCGGAAGGTAAGGGTACCTATAAAATTCCGCTCCCAATAGGTTTTACCTGACTGCAATTTTACACGGTTAGCATAAGGCCTAGATCAGCCTTTCTACCTTTGCTGCATTTAAGGTCCTTAAGCGATCAGTTGTTGTCTACTTCCCAGTTCAGCCTCAATTTTGAGGCTTGCAGCAATTCCGATGCAGGGGGATGTACTCAGGTCTCGGGTGTGAAGTGGTGAGCCTCCATGAAGAGCCCTTTTCCCATGGTGGGTATTGCTCTGCACCACAAAACCTTCTTCTCCCTGTGGATGCTGTCTCTTTCCCCCATGCCTCTCCATCACAGCATCCCATTCTCCTGAGATTTTCTCTCACCTCCCTACAATGTCAATCCCCTGCACTTATCTGGTTCTGTTCCTGAACTCTGGGACGTTTGGGAGCTGCTAGTCATCCTGGTCTAGGCCTCTGCTGCTGCTGCTTGGATAATAGTAAAGGGCAGATGACAGAGATTTGCCAGCAACTCTGAAGCGGAAATATTGTAAGAAGCTTTCAGTGCTCTCTCTGCGGGAAACAGATTGTTGGTTGTATTTGTGAAGAGAGGCTAATTTATATAATTTAGAGGAGTAACCTACATTTGGAGATGCAATCTATTACATAAACACAAGTGCTGTTTATGCTGAAATAAGATTGGGATGCAAAAAACCTCAGCAACAATGTCAAGAGACCTGTGTATTATTCTTTAATTCCAAAGGAAAGAGGACATCAACATACTATCATAGCTCACAAGAAACCATATACCTAATGTATATACAATACAAATACAACTAACAATCCTGCAGGCTTTTAATAGAGCACTGAAAGCTTCTAACAATATTTCTTTAATATGTTTAGCTCCCTCAGCTGCTATGCTTTCACTGTCAGGTTTCAGGAACCCTTTACAGTCTGTAAACCCAGAACACAAGCAAGAATTGCATGCCTGTATTGTTCTCAGTGAATAATAAATTAATGAAACAGCCTCCCTCCCTCTCCCTGGGTTTGTTCATATGCAGTTGTGTGGTAATCAATAGATTGGAGTCACTTGCTGATACACTATTGGTTGAAGGCAGGAATTTGCAGATGGCTGGTTTTCTCACTTCAAAGAGTGTTAATTTGCTGCAGGCAGGACTTCCAACAGTATTATGGACATAAATTCCTCTTCAGAGTTGCTGGCAAATCTCTGTCATAATGTATGGGGACTTGAGGCAGTGGATAAGACTTAATAATGTGTCTGAACACCAGCGTGTTAGGGTGTTAACATATTGGCAGGCATTTTCAGGCTGCTCAATCTAGGCATTCAAACTGGTAGCTATGTGGCTTTCAAAGTTAACACAACCTTCAATTTGTGTTGCTGGATACTTACAGGGCTCTGTCAGAGACAAATGCAAAATCTTAGTTGGCAATAAATGTTTAAGGCAGGTGACTTCTCCAGGCTGGCAATCATGACAACTTTGCAGATGAGAAAGCCAGTCCAAATGAGAATTTTTTTAATTTCAAAAATACACTTTATTCATAAAATTATTTGGATCTCTATGCAATTGGTCATGCCATTCTTATGCACACATTACACTGTTTTGCATACAGACATCGAAATTTATTTTTCCTATATACAAGTCTGTACATTTACTATCCAGCTCTTCTGCTGAGGCGTCAGTGGAGCCCAAGTGGGTGGGCCCCCATTCTTCTTAGGCAGGCAGATGTTACACAGTGGTCTTTCCCCATCGCGCCTTGGCAGCAGCTGCACCAAGATTCAGCACATCTCTCAACACATAGTCCTGGTCCTTGGAATGTGCCAGTCTGCAACACTCAGTCAGGGTCAACTCCTTCAGCTGGAAGACCAACAAGTTTCAGACCGCCCAGAGAGTGTCCTTCACTGAGTTGATGATCCTCCAGGCACAGTTGATGTTCGACTCAGTGTGCGTCTCGGGGAACAGACCGTAGAGCACGGAGTTCTGCATCACGGCACTGCTCGGGACGAACCTCGACAAACACCACTGCATTCCTCTCCAGACTTCTTCTGCATAGGCACATTCCAGATGGGTGTGCGTGACAGTCTCATTCCCCCCTCCCCCTCCCAGCAGTCGCTTCGAGGGCAGCGTGCAGTGCGGCTGAGAGTCCGGGCATGCATAAAGGATCTCACAGGCAGAGCCCTTCTCATCACCAACCAAGCCATGTGCTTGTTGGAAAGTTCTGGCGATGAGGCGTTCTGCCAAATGACTTTGACAGTCTGCTCAGGGAACCGCTCAACAGGATCCACTCTCTCCTTTTCCCGAAGGGTCTCCAGGACACTGTGTGCTGACCACTTCCTGATGGACTTGTGGTCAAAGGTGTTTTTCTTCATAAACTTCTCCATGAAGGACAGGTGATATGGAACGGTCCAACTACTCGGAGCGTTGGGCGGCAGCGAGGCCAGGCCCATTCCTTCGCAACACCGGGGACAGATAGAACCTCAGTACGTAGTGACACTTTCTGTTTGCGTACCGGGGATCCACGCACAGCTTGATGCAGCCACGCACAAAGGTGGCCATCAGGGTGAGGGTGGCAGTTGGTGTGTTTTCTCCCCCGTTGCCCAGATCTTTATACATCGAGTCCCTTTGGATGCGGTCCATCTTTGATCTCCATATAAATTGGAAGATGGCCCGGGTGACTGCAGTGGCACAGGTTCTGGGAATAGGCCAGACCTGTGCCACGTATAACAGCAATGAAAGTGCCTCACACCTGATGACCAGGTTTTTTCCCGTGATGGAGAGCGACCATAGCTTCCATCTGCCCAGTTTCTGCCTCACTTTGCTGATACACCCCCTCCCAAGACTTGGCGCACGCCCCAGCCCCTCTGAACCAAATACCCAGCACCTTCAGGTGGTCGGTTCTGACGGTGAAGGGGATCGAGGATTGGTCGGCCCAGTTCCTGAAGAGCATGGCCAAGCTCTTGCCTTGGTTGACCTTGGCTCCCGAGGCCTGTTCTAACTGATCACATATGCACATGGGTCTGTGCACGGACAGCGGATCCGAGCAGAAAGCGGCAACATCATCCATGTACAGGGAGGCCTTAACCTGCAGGCCCCCGCTGCCAGGAATAGTCACCCTTCTCAGGCTCGCATCCTTCCTGATGGACTCGGCAAATGGCTCTATGCAGCACACAAACAAGGCAGGAGAGAGAGGGCAGCCCTGCCTGACTCCAGATCTGACTGGGAAGCTATCTGATTCCCACCCATTGATTGAGACTGCACTCACAATGTTGGTGTGAGCAGTCTGATCCAATTTCAGATTCCCTCCCCAAAGCCATTTTGGAGAGAACATCTCTCATATACCTGTGTGATATCCTGTCAAAGGCTTTCTCCTGGTCCAGGCTGATGAGGCAGATGTCCAACCCTCTGTCCTGCACATAGGCAATCGTATCCCTGAGAAGTGTGAGACTCTCAGCTATCTTCCTGCCCGGCACAGCACAGGTTTGGTCGGGATGAATCACCGACCCCAGAGCAGACCTGAACCAGTTGATGATAACCTTTGACAAAATTTTGTAATCTGCGTTCAATAGTGAGATTGGTCTCCAATTTCTGAGTTCCTCTCTCTCCCCCTTCCGCTTGTAGATGAGGGTGATGATGCCTTTCCTCATGGATTCGCTCATGATACCTGCCAGAAACATACTGACATACACCTCCAGCAGGTTCTGGCCAATCAAGTCCCACAGAGCGGAATAGAACTCGAACGGTAAGCCATCGCTTCCAGGAGTTTTATTCTTTTCGAAGGACTCGAGGGCCTTGGTCAGCTCGTCCAGAGATAGCGGCTGGTCCAGCCTCTCCCATGTTCTATCATCTAGAGACCTCCGTGATAGAGGACAGGAACGACTGGGAGGCCGCGCTGTCGGTTGGCTTTGCATCATACAGACTGGCATAGAAGGATTTACTGATCCTCATGACGTCAGCCTGAGATGACATTATCGAGCCGTCTTCTTCCTTCAGGCTGCTGAGCACAGAGCTCTCTTTGTGCACCTTCTGGAAGAAGAAATGTGAGCACGTCTTGTCCTGCTCCACCGAGCGAACCCTGGACCGGAAGATTATCTTGGAGGCCTCCGAGACAAAGAGCGAGGCTTGCTGTCCCTTCACCTCCTTGAGGTCCTCCGTGACATCGACCCCCATCGTCTGCAGCAGGAGCAGGTTCTGCATACTGACTGGCCTGGACGTAGCCAGCAACAGTGGAAGCTGCTGCAGGACGGTCAACCGTTCACTCTTACTCACTGGGGTATACACATTAATCAGTATCAGGGGAGCATTCCTGTACATGATGTCGGTGATGAGAAGGGACCCGCCCACCACCTCCTTAACCTCTGAGATGGTGAAGTTGCCTCCTGGCAACAGAATACCCAGGCCAGAAGAGCGCTATTGTTGCCCCTTGACCAAACTGATGGCCCATGGGCCCACAAGCTCGACCATCTCCTGTAGCTGCTGAGGTGCGGTATCCTAAACTCCTGCAGAAACAGGACATCGGCATTAACGTTGGCCAGTAGGGCCATCGTAGAAACACATCACGTAGCCAATTTGATGCTACGCACATTGATGCTGGCAATTCAACACTCAGTCAATGCTCAGGTTTGTAGGTCTGGCTGACTTCCCCACAGTTGTAGTGCTGCTAAACTTGGCTTCAACATACCACATTTAACTGCAGTGAGCAGCTCCCTCAGACAGGTTCAAAATTTCAATGTTAGGGACAAACTGATAGCTCACAGCAATGAAGAGTTAATCAATGGACAATTCTTCAAAGTAATGAAAGTAAAATCTCAGAACCAGTATTGGGACCAATATTCACAATGTGTCTACCATTTCTTTAATACCTCATTTGCCACAATGCTGTCAGTTTGCTTTCACTGTCAGTTCTGCAAAGCTCACAAATATCCCAAACACCAGTGAAAATCACTTCAAGAGGTCATAGAAACTCTACACTGTGGATACAGGCCCTTTGGCCCAAGTCCACACTCACCCTCCAAAGAGTAACCCACCCAAACCCATTCCCTTACCCTATTACTCCTGACTAATGTACCTAATCTATACATCCCTGAACACTATCAGCAATTTAGCATTACCAATTCACCTGGCCTGCACATCTTTGGACTGTGGGAGGAAACTGGAGCACCCAGAGGAAGTCCATGCAGACATGGGGGGAAAAATGAAACTCCACACAGACAATCATCCGAGGCTGGAATCAAACCCATGACCCTAGTGCTGTGAGGCAGCAGTGCTAACCACTGTGCCACCTCAAACTGGTTGACATATTGAAATTGCAAGCCTTTCTCTTCAATGGGAATTACATTCTCACAGGGAGAAAGTGAGGACTGCAGATGCTGGAGATCAAAATTCAAAAATATGGTGCTGGAAAAACACAGCAACTCAGGTAGCATCTGAGGAATAGGAGAGTTGACATTCCAGGCATAACCCCTTCTTCAGGAATATGTGTAGGGATAGAGACTGAGAGATAAATAGGAGGTGGAGCTAGGAGGAAGGTAGTTGGGAAAGTGATAGGTAAATGCAGGTGGGGGAGGTGATGGTGAAAGAGTGGAATGGATAAATGGGAAGGAAGATGGACAGGTAGGATAGTTCAAGAAAACGGTGCCAAGTTGGAGGGTTGGATCTGGGATGAGGTGAGGGGGGGGAGGGGAGATGAGGAAACTGGTGAAATCAACATTGACCACTTCAACTCTGCCTCCCATTCTACCAAGGACAATCAAGTTCTGGGCCGCCTCCACCGTCAAATCCAAGCCATCTGACACCTGGACGAAGAACGCCTCATCTTCTGCATTGGGACCCTTCAACTAAATGGCATCAATGTCAACTTCACTAGTTTCTTCATCTCTCCTTCTCCCCAAACTCATCCCAGATCCAAACCTCCAACTTGGCCCCACCCTCTTGAACTGTCCTACCTGTCCACCTTCCCACCTATCTGCTCCACCCTCCCCTCTGACCTATCATCATCAACCTCCACCCCACATGCATCTACCTGCTACCTTCTCAACTCCCCTCAAATTTATCTTACCCTCCCCTCACATTCCTCAGAAGGGCTTATGCCCAAAGCATTGATTCTCCTGCTCCATGGAGGCTGTCTTACCTGCTATGATTTTCTAAATCCTATCAGGGCTTGGGTTGGAGGCATGCAAGGGAAAAAACATAGTGCATAGGTCAGTGGTTCTCTGTACCTTGTCCATTATTTTTAATGGAAATTTAATTAACCTGTTCAGATGTATATTGAACATCTGGGGCTGATGAGATTTGAACCCAGGTCTTCTGGGTTCAAACATGATCACTGTGATACAAGAACTCGTAAGAGGTGGCTCACTTTTGCTAGAGACTGGATCATTGTCAAAGTGTAGCCAAATAGTATTAAGGGCTTAAATAAGCCCAGTTAAATGAGGCTCACTAGAATTTTCCAAATGATTTCTAATTTTGCATACCAGCAGGAACCAGTTTATGGGTGCCTGAAGCGGGCACACAATTGCAGGCAGGCTGATAGGTCTACCATGCCTACCTTGATATGAACAGGCTGATAGGTCTACCATGCTTACATAAATGTTATGATTTGGAGATGACAGTGTTGGAATAGGGTGTACAAAGTTAAAAATCACACAACACCAGGTTATAGTCCAATAGGTTTAATTGGAAGCACCGAAAGTTAATGTGCTTCCAATTAAACCTGTTGGATTATAACCTGGTGTTGTGTGATTTTTACCTTGATGTTAACAACCATCTGATAGTCTGTAAACACAGGGATCTTACCCCTTAAAAGGAAAACTTCACTTAATTTTAGCATTTTTAGGCCAGAATCTCTTCTGGAAGTCTGGACCCTGAAAGGATAAATTCCTCGTTACCTCTGTGACAATGCTGCTCCTTTAAAAAGGTTATGTTGTCCTTGGGTTTTATTTTCTGAGGTGGTAAAAGACAGACTCTGAAAAGTTTAAATTGAAGGGAGAGGGGAGGGCTAATTTGATTGTAGTTAAGAGATACTGCCTCAGGCATAAGGCTTTTAAGTTTAAAAAAATACACTTGTACAATGAAAGGTGAGTGGCCAATTCTCACAGCTCAGTTTTTCTCTGGTCTGGCTATATACTGAAAGCCGTCAGGTAGTGTTCTGAAGCTGCTGGACCCAAAGAAACAGATCCAGGCTGACGCTCCCTCTCTGACTTCTCTCCTGAAAGAACCTGTTTGATTTTACCTTTTGTTTTCAAGGGGTGTTTATGGAGATTGTTGCAATTATTGGGAACAGTATCATTAAATTGGGATAATCTGTTAAGTTTTTGGATAGGTTAAGACATTCTGTTCTCTTTTGTTTTTGCTTCATTCATTATTTGTAAATAAATTCTGTTTTTGTTTAAAACAAACTGGTTTAACCAGCAGCATCTCTCCTGGCATATCCACTCTATACTGGCTTAAAACAACTGGCAAAATTAGAGTTTGGGCCACTTTCGTGAAATATTTAGACAGGTTCTAGCCTGGTCCATAACACCTCTCCACAAAAGCTGTTTCACCCACTTAACAACATTTTCTGTTTCTTTTGTGTAAAACCACAGACATTTTTAATCAACTTGTTCAGGTATGTTATTACATTATACCGAAACAGGTAGGTAGGACTTGAACCTATGCATTCAGGCCTAGATTCAGGGACATTACCACTGTGCCACAAGATCATGCTTATTTGAATAATTGCAAATGTTAATTTTTAGTAATTTGTGTACATGCAGATTCACTTTACTTTGGAATAAAAGATAATGTTGGGAATGCATTGAGGCTACTCACAGAAAACAAAAGATTCAGTTCGACCCTTCATTACTGGGATCTCTTTAGTCCACATTTCAGTGAATGTAGTCAGACACAACAGTTAACAAGCAGATGAAAGGGCAAAAAAATGCAATAATATTGGCCTATTTGTCACAAAATTAATCAATAAATATTGAAAAATATTCAATTTGAGGTCTACTACACACCTGTACTCAATGGGGCAGAAAGAGGCTTTCTGAAGTAACACTTCCAAATATGCAAATTAGTACACAGATGCAGGGTTTTGAAAGGCAAGATTAAGATAAACACCAAGAAGTACTTCGTTATACACAGAACAATCAATAAATGAACTCTCAGAAATATCTATGAGAAAATGATGTTGGGATTGTTTAAAAAAGGACTAAGTACTTCAATGTGGCAATATTAGGGCAGAATTTTGGAAGGTTGAAGCTGAATGAACTAAAGCGTTTCCTTCATTCAGATGAGCATATTGCTAATAAGGATTCATGAACTCGATCTGTGAATGTGGCTTATGTAATGCATAGTGCTCCCTGACCCAAAGGTATTTCATTTTTCAGATTTCACATTGGTGAATGTAAAGTAGTTATACTGAGGCTGTCTGCTGCTGGTGGAATAAACCAGTTATACTGAGGCTGTCTGCTGCTGGTGGAATAAACCAGTTATACTAAACCAGTTATACTAATGGTGGAATAAACCAGTTATACTGTCTGCTGCTGGTGGAATGGACTTTGAGAAGAAACTTATACCTGACGGACTATATTTCAGGAAGGCAGGATGGGAAGACCCACAGAATTTTGCCAAGAATCTGAAATTATTTCAGGCCAAACACATTGTCTTTCTATGATTATAAAACACTCTCCCATATTCCATCATTGAGACATAGAGATATTACTTTGACAACTGCTGATCTTTATTCAAACATGGCCTTGAAGATGGAATCCAGGGAAAATACATCTGGTTGTAATTTTGAACAGGATAGTGATGTAATTAAAAAACAATTAAAGGCCAGAACAAGTATTACCTAATATGGCATACAGTCACCGAAAATAAGAGATATATTATAAAAAAGGACATTGTAAATATTTTGCCTCTGCAGTCAAGTAGAAGGGTCTGGTTAGCTGCTCTGAAACTTTACCAGGAGATCAGTTGATGAATTGACCACCTGAGACAGATTTTGGTTTATAGGACTTATAAATAAACAATGTCATTGTGAGTATTTCCTGTGCTTTATGGGTGATAAATGTGTATGATAAAAGTGGAATGGTATCCAAGTTGTTATGACATTGATATATGGACCAGAACCTTCGGGCCCAAGAGGGAGCTTTTTACAATTATTGGAAGCTCCAATGATTAACCGCGTGTAAGGTGAGTCATGGAAAAGGGGAAGAAATGAAAAAGAGAACGCCAAATGAGTAAAAGCCCCTATAATTTAAGTATTTGTGAAGCCGTCTGAATAATGCAACTTAAGCATTGCCAGATTTTTTAAAATAAATAAACGATATCCACTGAAACAGGTTTGCAATCAGTTCACATTTATTGTTTCACTTTCAGCAAAAATCCAGCTGACATTATCACTGAAGCACTGAAGCAAAAGTGTCAGGACCCTTTACATAATATAGTTTAAAAAGATTCACTGAATCATATTCAACAATACAGCAACAGGCACAGGCCATACAGCACACCAAGTATGCAAAGATATATAGCACCTTTCCAAACGAAAGATCTTTTGCCTCATATGGTAAATATCCCTCTATTCCCTACTATAGTCTGTATTTAAAAAGAAACTTGCCTCTCTCATTTGCTTTATTTTTTCCTTCATTCACCTTAAACCCATATCCCCTAATAGTTAATATTTCTATCCTGGGAAAAGGACTTTGACTATTCATTCTATCCCTGCCTCTCAATTTTGTAAACTTCTATCATGTTGCCTCTCGGACTCTGATGTTTCAAGTAAAAACAAACCAGGTTTGCCCAATCTCTCCTCATTAGCTAAAACCCTCCAAACCAGACAACATTCTGGTAAACCAGTTTCAGTACCCACTCCAATGGTAACCAGAATTATACATAATATTCCAAATGTGGTCCAACTAAAGTTCTCTACAGATACATAAGTTACCAATTTTTATACTCTATTTCCTGAATGTAGGCAAGCATGCCATAGGCTGCCTTGACCACCTTATCCACTTGGATTCCCACTTCCAGGGAAGTGTGGACCTTTACATCTAGATTCTTCTGTTAATCCTTCTAAGATATCTGCTGTTTACTGATTACTTCTCCCTTACATTTGTCCAGATTAAATTCCATCTGTCAAGTCTCCTGCCTATCTAGATCCTTCTGTATCCTCTGGCAATCCTTCTCACCAACCACAGCTCCCACAATATTTGGGTCATCCACAAATGTACTGACCAGACCACCTACATCATACTCCAAATCATTTATTTTTTTATACGCACGCGCACATATATACAAACAAGTAAGGGTCCCAGCACTGATATCTGCTGAACACTACCTGGATCTCTAATTAGATGAAGACCCTTTCAGCATTACTCCATCTAATATGGCCAAGCCAGTTCTGAATCAATCTTATCAGCTCACCATGGTTCCCATGTGATTTTATCTTCTGGATCAGCCTGACATGAGGGACCCTGTCAAAGGTGTTGTTAAAACCTACATAAACAACACCCACCAACCTACCCTCAGTCATTGTTGCCACTTCCTCAAAAAAATTAATCAATTTGAGACAACCTGCCTTGCACAAAGCTATGCTGCCTATCATTAATAAGTCATAAATTATGAATAAAGCACAAATCCTTGGCTATAAATTGTTGCTCAGAGTTAAACACCCCAGATCACCAAATGACAGGGAAAATCAATTTTTACCTGAATGAGAAAAGGTGAAATAATTCAAAACTAAAGTAAAAATTAGATTTTCCACCACCATCATTGCAACATAAGTCACACGGAGGATGATAAATTCAACTGTTCAGAAAAGCTACTTAGACAAGACATCACTTAGCACATTACATATAATCTTACTACCATGTCCTGAACGGAATTCATCAAAGGCCATGTTTGAAATCCTTTTTCAGTGCAGGTAAAGTGTAGCAGTTTTAACTTGCAATAGTTGGAAAATTCACTCATTCACTGCTGCATGGCATCTATTTGAAATATTGGCTGAAGATCAGTGGTTCAGGCCAGATCTGGATTGACAGTCAAGTGCTGAAGAATGTGCAATCCAATCTGTGTAGCACAAAGCATGTTTGATATAGTTAAACCAAAAAAAACATGCTTTTAGGCTACTGATTATTCTTTGCCATTTACTTCCCAGAACTCCAAGTACTCAAGTGCTATGTCATAGCAGAAATGGTACTGTTCCTGTAAAATAAAAACACAAAAATACAAGTTTAGCTCTAAATCTAGTTTCATCATCTAAAATTTCCCCTATCAGCTTTTTTCAGTCTTGCAAATTTCCTAGTTCTTTTCCTGTCTACTAAATGTCTTACTTCATTCTTACTGTACATTTCCAGGGTCTTTTGTCATTCTCTGGCACCAAGCCTGACTGGCCATTTTTCTCAGGTGAGCAGGGCATCAAATTTATCTCAATTTTGGCTTCACCTGACGTCCACATTTGAAAGATATTTAAAGAGCCATACTGGATTTGAAACATTAACTCTGTTTCTCTCTCCACAGATGTGGCCAGAGCTGTTAACGTTTTCCAGCACTTGGTTTCTGCTTTATCTTATAAATAGAATTTTAGTTGGTTGACGTTAACTGTTCAACACTCCCTCCAAAATAACTGATAATGTCTTTCTGTAAATATCTAACACGCAGCTGCCAATGACGAATGTAAATAATTGCAGCACAGGACACATTTTTTGTACATTGAAACCCAAACCAGCATGTTTCTTTAGAAACAGTTACAGAGGAACCTCGATTATCTGAATAATAAGTATCTGAATTTTAGACTATCTGAAGAAGATCTCAACGTCCCGATAGAAACATTACATCAGAGAGCTGTTTCAACACTGATCGCATCTTTTGTTTATAATGATTAAAAATGAACCCGGCTCACTGAAATACTGCTGAGAACAGTCCTGGACATCGATGGGAGTCCAGGCACCATCTCCAAATGACTGACTGCCACATTCTCTCTCTCTCCCCACACTTTCCCTGGAGTTCTACGCAGGGGTGTACACTAAACTCCAGTTCCCCAGATAATCTCTTCAACATTATGCTGTACAGGGCAAACGTGGAACCTGTCAAAACATTGCAGTAAAAAGTTGTGTGTGTGTTATTTTGAGACTCACCCCCACCCAAAAGGCAGCAGCAGTCTTACTGTCAAGTCTGGCTGCCCTGGAGAGGTGGAGGGGGGTGCTAATGGATGAGGTGGGGGAGTGCCGTGGACGGTGGGTGGGGAGAGACGGGAGGGCAGTGTAGGATGGGGTTATGGGGCGGATGTGGGCTCACGGGGGTTGACAGGGGCGGGAGCGCATGGGGTCGGGGCGCAGGCAGACTGTAGGTGGGAGCGGTTTGGGGGGACGTTTTGGATAGGGTTGAGGGGGGGCGGACTGGGGCCGGATGAGGGCAGGGTTGGGGGGGGGGGGGGAGGTGGTGAGGTAAGACGGGGTTGGGGGCGGATGTGTCTGGTGAGTGGGAGGAGGTGGGGGCTCGCCGCGGTGTGCTGCTGCCTAGTCTCCTGACCAGGGAGTGGACTAAGCAAGTGCTCGCTGTCAATCCCATTGAACTGATTGGTGGGGGTGGTGGGGGGCTTCAGCAATACTGCAGCTCCCTTACGCACAAGTGTGTGTCTGCTCAGCAACCAACCCTGAGACAGAGGGAGGGAGCAAGGCAGGCAGAGCGAGAAAAAAGGAAACTTCAGAAAACGCCAAGCCCCAGAGGAGAGGCATTGAATCAATCAACTGAATAATCAATTATCCAATCAAAATATGCCTGCCCATCTCGTTCAGATAATCTGTTTGGGAACAATTCATCACAAAAATTATTCCTTTTATTTTGCTTGTGATGTTTCAAATAATGATGAATTAAGATGTACTGGTAATTACTAGCTCAATGTTATAATTATCATAGAAAGCACTCTGTTATAGCTCCAAATAAATTGAAAGACAATAGTGGTGCTTATTACTACAGTCATTTAATATTCAATAGGTGCTCCATGTTAAAGAAAAATACGTGCAAGATGTACCTTAAATTTTCATTCAGTGTAGGCTACTGTGGATGTGCATCAGTGGCAATATTGTGTTATGATGGACCTCAGTCAATAATTTTGAACAGGGAAGTTATAAACAATATAAGCAGCCTGAGCCTTAAATTCTGATCATGATTTAGTGTTACCTGATCCAAAGTCAAAGCTGTCTTACTTGTAGCTGAATGAATAGAATTTTCGACTGCTTCACTCCAAAGACTTGCTTAAATGGTAATTGCATGAAGTTTTGAGGAATGCAGATGCATACCAAATGCCTTCTTCACTATCCTATCTACCTACTATAGAAAAGGACATGGAAGATATAGAATGTAGGGAAATAGATGGTGACATCTTGAAAAATGTCCACATTACAAAGGAGGAAGTGCTGGATTACTTGAAATGCATAAAAGTGGATATATCCCCAGGACTTGATCAGGTGTAACCTAGAACTCTGTGGGAAGCTAGGGAAGTGATTGCTGGGCCTCTTGCTGAGATATTTGCATCATCAATTGACACAGGTGAGGTGCCGGAAGACTGGAGATTGCTAACCTGGTGCCACTGTTTAAGAAAGATGGTATGGACAAGCCAGGGAACTATAGACCAATGAGCCTGAAGTCGATGGTGGGCAAGCTGTTGGACGGAATCCTGAAGAACAGGAAGTACATGTATTTGGAAAGGCAAGGACCAATTAGAGATAGGAGAAAGTGAGGACTGCAGATGCTGGAGATCAGAGCTGAAAATGTGTTGCTGGAAAAGCACAGCAAGTCAGGCAGCATCCAAGGAACAGGAGAATCGACGTTTCGGGCATGAGCCCTTCTTCAGGCTTTCCTGAAGAAGGGCTCATGCCCAAAATGTCGATTTTCCTGATTAGAGATAGTCAACATGACTTTGTGTGTGGGAAATCATGTCTCACAAACTTGATTGAGATTTTTGAGGATTGATGAGGGCAGAGCGGTAGATGTGATCTATATGGACTGCAGTAAGGTGTTCAACAAACCCATGGGAGACTGGTTAGCAAGGTTAGATCTCACGGAATACAGGGAGAACTTGCCAAGTGGATACAGAACTGGCTCAAAGGTAGAAGACAGAGGGTGGTGGTGGAGGGTTGTTTTTCAGACTGGAGGCCTGTGACCAGTGGTGTGCCACAAGGATCGGTGCTGGGTCCACTATTTTTCATCATTTATATAAATGATTTGGATGTGAGCATAACAGGTATAGTTAGTAAGTTTGCAGATGACACCAAAATTGGAGGTGTAGTGGACAGGGAAGAGGGTTACCTCAGATTACAACAGGATTTTGACCAAATGGGCCAATGGGCTGAGAAGTGGCAGATTAAGTTTAAGTTAGATAAATGCGAGGAACTGCATTTTGGGAAAGCAAATCTTAGCAGGACTCATACACTTAATGGTAAGGTCTTAGGGAGTGTTGCTGAACAAAGACACCTTGGAGTGCAAGTTCATAGCTTCTTGAAAGTGGAGACACAGTAGATAAGATAGTGATGAAGGTGTTTGGTATGCTTTCTTTTATTGGTCAGAGTATTGAGTACAGGAGTTGGGAGGTCATATTACGGCTGCACAGGACATTGGTTAGACCACTGCTGGAATTTTGCATGCAATTCTGGTCTCCTTCGTATCGGAAAGATACTGTGAAACTTGAAAGGGTTCAGAAAGATTTAAGGATGTTGCCATGGTTGGAGGATTTGAGCTATAGGGAGAGGTTGAACAGGCTGGGGCTGCTTTCCCTGGAGCGTCGGAGGCTGAAGGGTGACCTTATAGAGGTTTACAAAATGATGAGGGGCATGGATAGGATAAATAGACAAAGTCTTTTCTCTGGGATGGGGGAGTCCAGAACTAGAGGGCATAGGTTTAGGGTGAGAGGGAAAGGATATAGAAGAGACCTAAGGGGCAATATTTTTATGCAGAGGGTGGTGTGTGCATGGAAAGAGCTGCCAGAGGATGTGGTGGAGGCTGGTCCAATTGCAACATTTAAAAGGCATTTGGATGGGTATATGAAGTGGAAGGGTTTGAAGGTATATGGGCCAGGTACTGGCAGATGGGACTAGATTGGGTTGGGATATCTGGTCGGCATGGATGGGTTGGACCGAAGGGTCAGTTTCTGTGCTGTACATCTCTATGACTCTAAGAAATGCTATTTTTATAAGCAATATTAAATCCTTGTTTAACTTTTTTGGGGTGAAAATAATGATTCTAAGGTTCGATATAAAGAAGAGCACCAGAGTTTTCCCTGGTGTCCTAGCCCATATTTGGTCCTCAGTCAGCATCACAAAAACAGATCATCTGCTCTTATTACATTGCTGCATTCAGAATGCTGAAAAAGATAAATTGGCTGCTGTATTTCCCACATTACAATAAAGACTGCAGCACAAAGGGACTTTATTTGGAGTATCCTGTGGTCAGAAAAGACTATTTGTAAATATATAAATTCTAAATATCATGGGTGAAAATTGCAGAGTTTTGAAATACTGTAGTCCAACTGACGGGCCAAGTGTAGTCTTCTACCTGATTTCCTATATACTAAATTGCTATACAAATCTCAATGAGTAGATGTGAGATGTCACCAAACCTGCCTTTGCAAATTGTACGAAAACATATGCCTTTAAACTTGGCTTTTGATCAAAACTTGGAACTAAATGATCAATTGTGAAACAGTGTTGAATTTTAGTCATCAGTATAATCTCACACTAATCTAATGATCCCAGTTTTGAAAGTTTCAATTAACCTAACATCATCAGATTTTGAGGTCATAATTGCAGAGTTCCCTTACAATGTGCATCTTTGACTAACAGATACAAATATATACACACATATCACAAAACTACCCGTTTCTCAAAGCACTTCACGTTCAAAAACTGCAACCCCATCAATTCATAATTGTGTAAATCCAACCCTGTCTCTCTGAAAATTTGATTTATGGATTTTGGAAGACACTTCTGGTTTGATCTGCACAGTTCCACTCACCAGGGATTCAACCACGTTTGGTTTGTTGTGGCGTAATGTCTGCACTGTGTGAAAAACATCCACCATCTTTTGGTATTTGATCATCTCCATGATGGAAATCAAAGCACAGAGTACTCCACTGTCCCCTTCTCCATTCCTAAACAAGACAGTCGAAGATTAAACAGGCTATTAATCTTTCCTCTATTAAAATTCTTACCCATTACCAGAATTACTCATCCAAATGTACAGTTGGACAAATTTACAGCCACCAGGAATGAAGCATTTATAATATATTGACAGAAATGGTACGCTGAACTTGCAGCCTCGCCTGGGAAAGAAATGCATGGGGGGAGGTGCTGAAAGTTACCTTGTTAGTGCCAAGAAACTGGCACGTCAGCTATCTCAATACCATCCTTCTCTTAAACCATTTTCCCAGAGCCAAAATAAGGTGGAGAGGTAGGCATACCCACCTGAATACAGCAAGTAACCAATTAAAATAATTAGCAACCACATAAGGCCAACTGAATAAGCTGATAGATTCCAGCCTCATGGGTAGTTTAAGTAGATTTCCTGCAGCTCATTGGGTAGGTCAGCATTCCAGGCAGGCCTACAGGCTCACCCTGCCTGCTTAGCTGCAGCAGTAGCTACTACAGTGGGATTTCCCAGTCACCCTAAGTACATATATCTGTCCCCTGATGTGGTAGCTTGACAGCAAAGGCTATTTTTTTTATTTCAAATTTAACAAGTTTGAGAGAGCTTCCCTCATTTCTCTTCCACTGCATGCAGCTGCTTTCAAGCCTGAAGGCCTCAGTTGATCCACCAACCTTAATTTGATAGTGAGTCTGGCCTTGAATTAGCCCTGTGAAAAATCATAATAAATGGCTTTTTCCTGCAGTTACTAACTGCCTTTTTAAGACTGTCAATGTGATTCAGGAAAATACAGGAACACCTGTTACTGCTGCTAATCCAAGAGCCTGGTATTCTTAGTTTTTTCCTCTTTCTTTCAAAATGGAACTTTGAACTCCTTCTTTGGTATCCAGTCAGACAGGTGAAAGCGAGGACTGCAGATGCTGGAGATCGGAGCTGAAAATGTGTTGCTGGAAAAGTGCAGCAGGTCAGGCAGCATCCAAGGAGCAGGAGAAGGCAGCATTCCTGAAGAAGGGCTCATGCCCGAAACGTCAATTCTCATTCTCCTTGGATGCTGCCTGACCTGCTGCACTTTTCCAGTAACACATTTTCAGCTCGTATCCAGTCAGACAACCAGTGAAAAATAGGGAAGCAAAGGTAACTTTAAACCACAGTTAAGATGGGATTTTAACATGAAAATCTTCAAATGTGAGCTCTGAATACTGAGTTCAGATACAGTGCCAGAACCTGATAAGCTCAGTCTAGCAAAAACAAATTGATAAAAAAGGAAAACAGAAGAAAGGGAACGTTTGGAGGATTTACATATACAGTTTGTGAGTATTAAAGTGACACGTTAGAGCAGATTTACCAAAGGGAGCTTGTCATGACAAGTGTTTAAAATAGTATTCAATTTTTACACAAGTAGATTAACAAGAGTTTATTTAACAAATAAAAGTTCTCAATTTATTCTTTAAGTTCTTCATTGTTGCAATTGACTTGCAACATGTCAATTCAAATCAAAATATTGTCCACAGCTGCTATTAGCTGAACCGTTTATCAATCAGGCATATTTTCGCAAGCTAGAAACAAGTAGTCTTGACACTTTTCTCACATAATGAGATAAAATATTTAATATTTAGATAGCAATTTGTTCACAAGGCAACTACTGTGAGTTTGAATACTTGATTTGAGGTCTTAGTCTTTTAGTTGAAAGTGTGTTGCGCCATCAATAAACATGCAACGTTACCCTTTAGACATCTCAACCGTTAACCTATATGGTCACCTATTTCAAATATGAGAAATAGCCAATAGCTAAATTACTTACAAACGGTGAATGACAATTCGTCCATCACCACATTTTGCCTGCCATTGTTCAACTGTCCTCAGTAGGTTGAAGAATGATTTCTTGGATTTGGGTACACCACTGTTTGTAGGCCACTGAAGGTATTGGAAATGTTTCACTGTCAGATAATTTTCCTGTAACCAAGATAACATGAATAATTAGTGTTAAGAACTTGAGTTTCAATTTACCCTCAAGTTGTAATTGTGTATTTATTATAGCAGCTGAAATAATAACTCTCTTCATTAATTTATTTAGTCAATAGATTTCAAGTGGAAGATGTTTAAGATGCACCTTCACATTGAGAGTACCTTCCATCATATTGTGTAGCACTATCATGCTGTTAAATGAGTTAGACTTTGAACAGAACCAGCACAACTGAGCAACCGTGAGGCACTGGGGACCATCACTAACATCAGAATTGTACTCCAGTACAATTTGCAACCTCATGGCCTGGCATATACCCCCCACTTAACCTTGCCAGCAAGCCATGGGGTCAATCCTGTTTCAGTGGAGAGTGCAGGAGGTGTACCTAAAAAGAAGGTGTCAACCTGGTTAAGCTACCAAATAGGACTACTTGCATGCCAAGCAGCATGAGCAGTAAGTAATAGACAGAGCTAAGCAATTCCATAACCAACAGATCTGCAGTCCTGTCATATCCAGTTGTGAATGATCGTGGACATTTAAGCAACACACTGGAGGAGAAAGCTCCACAAAAATCCCCATTCTCAATGATGGAAGAACTCAACACAAGTGCAAAAGATAAGGCAGAAGCATTCACAGTAATCTTTAGCCAGAAGTGCCAAGTGGATGATGTACCTTGGCCTCCACTAATGGTCTTAAGCATTATAGATATTAGCCTCAGCTAATTTGATTCAATCCACATGATATCAAGAATTGGAAGTATTGAATACTGCAAAGGCTATGGGCCCTGACAACATTCCAGCAATATAACTGAAAACTTGTGCTTCAAAACTTGCTGCACTCCTAGCCTTACTCCTAGTATCATTCCAAAAATGGCATCAACCTGACCAATGTGGAAAATTGCCAATAATGTCTACAAGGCAGCACTTAGTTACTATATAGCTAACTCCATTGAAAAACTTAGCAGATTATTTAACTTCTAAACACCAACTGGTTCCAGTGTAGTAATATTCCATAAACATATCCCTGGCAAAGGCAAATTCAATAAAGTAGATTATCGCACATGCAATGTTTCTCTAGTCCGGGGGGAATAAAAATCAAAAGAAAATTTCTGGTAGACAGAGAAGTCAAGCGTTTGCTATAGTAGGGCGAGATGTATGGCAGCTTCAAAAGCCTAAAACTGCTAAAAGCTAAACTAAAACCCTTATTCTGTGAGAGCCTGACTCTACACATTCATGTTGCTTCTATTGTTCCAACTTGAAAAAAGTCTCCCAACACCCTGCAGGCCATCTACTTTATTGGCTTGGAACAGGTTGCAGTATTAATCTTTCTTCATAAAAGAAAACTAGAACAAATATACACCTCTTAAAGCAATAGTATTATCACAACCCTAATGAAATAAAGGTTCTTCTATTCTGGGTTATAAATGGGCAATCCTTTATTTTCAAAACACAGTCTCCTAGTTCTAGATTCTTCCAGCAGAGGAAACGTCCTTTCCACATTCACCCTATCAAGTCCCTCAGAATCTTCATATCTTTCAATCAAACCACCTCTTACTCTTACTCTTCTAACATCTAATGATACAGGACTTCTGTCTAACCTTTCCTCAAAAGAGAACCTGCACTCATCATTTAGATAATTTCTTCTTTAATCTATCCTTTCTTTCAAATAGTCAATTTTCCTTATTTCCACATTATTCTTTATTTGAGGGATCTTTGGCCAATCATTTAACTATAATCCCAATGTGGCTTCTTTATAAGATGTTAAGAAATAAGAGGAGAACTATCTTTTGATCTCTTAAGCCTGTCCTGCTAATCTGTCCCAGACCTCAACCTTTTTCATGAGATTTTTCCTCAGCCCTCAATTCTCCAACATTTCAAAAATCCAACTACTTGTTAAATACTTTAAATGAAATAACTTTCACAATTCTCTGGGGTAAAGAGTTCCAGACATTCACTGCCCTCAGTGAAGAACTTCTTTTACATCACAGTTTTAAATGAGCATCCCCTTATTCTGTAACTTCACTGCTTAGTTTGAGGTAACAGGGTTACCAGTTCTGAAATGTTAATATTTAGGAAAAGGTGGTATATATAGAGATGGTGGGGGTGAGGGAGGATGAAAGGAGTGAGAAAATAGATGGAGATGGAGATCAGAGAGAGAAAGCAAGTTAGGCACAGAAAGAGATGATTGGTAGTAAGGCATGGAAGGAGAAAAAAACTGATAATGGGGATTATAAGTAGATGAAAATTAGTTTGCTTTGCAAAAACGGCCCATGTCATGACAGAACCTGGGGTGTGATGTGGTTAAGGACATAGAAGGAGGTCCTCAGGCTTAAACATTATTGAATTCAATACGGAGTCCTAATGGCTGTAGGGTCCCCAAACAGAAGACAGGAGGCTGTTCTTCTCAGCCTCGCTAGTGCACTGTACAGATTCAAGACCAATGTTGGTCAGGGAAGATGGTGGTGTGTTCAGGTCACAGGCAATTGGAAGCATGTGGACACTTTTATGGATAGAACATAGGTATTCTGTAAAGCAGTCATGTAGTCAGCGTTTCATCTCCTTAGTGTAAAGCAGAACACATTGTGAGCAGTGAATACAATAGACTGGATTGAAGTGCAGGTAAATCACTGCTTCACCCACAAAATATGTCTGGAGCCTTGGATAGCGAGAATGAAGGAGGTGAACAGGCAAGTGTTGCACCTTCTGCAAATCCACAAAAATAAGCCATGGGGATGTGGAAAGGACATTTCCTCTACGGGGAGAATCTAGAACTAGGAGATTGTGCGTTAAAAAGCCATGTTGATTGTGGAGGACGAATGGAGCGTGTCCCATAGGGAACAGTCCTTGTGAAATGCTGGTCAGGAAGGGCAGGGCAATGTGTGTCTGGTATTGGCATCCCACTAGAGGTGGTAGCAATGGTAGCTTTAGTTGATATTAATGACTTACCATCAGACAGATAAACTACTCATCAGACAGATGGCTTCTTCACAAGCAGTAAAGTAAGAACTAGTTTCCGGAGTGAAGATACAAAAACCAAAGAAGCCCCTCCTTTCCCTCAGCACCAACCTCTCTTAATAACCCAACTCCTAGCACTCTGTTCAATGGCATACTCATATGTTGAATTGCACTGATATGCCTTTAACTATATGCTCCCATTTCACTGAGTTTCAGTTATAGAAAAGCCTGTTTCAGCTAGTTTCCTTAATTTAGTAACTTTAGCTGAAGGAGAAAGTGGGCCAGCAGATGCTGGAGATCAGAGTTAAAAAATGTGGCACTGGAAAAGCACAGGAGTTCAGACACACATCTGAGGAGCAAAAGAATCAATGTTTCAGGCATAAGTCCTTCAGCAGGAATATGGGGAAGGGGAAAAGGGTGCTGAGAGATAAATAGGAGGTTGGGGGGTGGGACTGGGGGAAAGGTAGCTGGGAAGGCAATAGGTAGATGCAGGTGGAGGGTGGTGGTGAATGTGACAGGTTGTTGTGGTTCTGCTCGCCGAGCTGGAAGTTTTTGCTGCAAACGTTTCGTTCCCTGGCTAGGGAACATCATCAGTGCTGTTGGAGCCTCGTGTGAAGCGCTGCTTTGATGTTTCTTCCGGTATTTATATTGATGTGTTCTTGCCGCTTCCGGGTGTCAGTTTCAGCTGCAGTGATTTGTATGTGGGGTCCAGGTCGATGTGTCTGTTGATGGATGTTCTTGCCGTTTCCGGGTGTCAGTTTCAGCTGTAGTGGTTTGTATATGGTGTCCAGGTCAATGTGTCTGTTGATGGAGTTTGGGGATGAATGCCATGCTTCTAGGAATTCTCTGGCTGTTCTCTGTCTGGCTTGTCCTATGATAGTGGTGTTTTCCCAGTCAAATTCATGTTGCTGGTTGTCTGAGTGTATGGCTACTAGAGATAGCTGGTCGTGTCGTTTTGTGGCTAGCTGATGTTCATGGATGCGGATTGTTAGCTGTCTTCCTGTTTGTCCTATATAGTGTTTTGTGCAGTCCTTGCATGGTATTTTGTAAACTACGTTAGTTTGGCTCATGCTGGGTATTGGGTCCTTTGTTCTAGTGAGTTGTTGTCTGAGCGTGGATGTTGGCTTGTGTGCTGTTGTGAGTCCTAAGGGTCGCAGTAGTCTGGCTGTCAGTTCTGAGACGCTCCTGACGTATGGTAGAGTGGCTAGTCCTTTTGGTTGTGGCATGTCCTCGTTCCTCGGTCTATCTCTTAGGCATCTGGTGATAAAGTTGCGTGGGTATCCGTTTTTGGCGAATACCTTGTATAGATGTTCCTCTTCCTCTTTTCGCAGTTCTGGTGTACTGCAGTGTGTTGTGGCCCTTTTGAATAGTGTCCTGATGCAGCTTCGTTTGTGTGTGTTGGGGTGGTTACTTTCATAGTTTAAGACTTGGTCTGTGTGTGTTGGTTTCCTGTGTACCCTTGTGGTGAATTCTCCGTTGGGTGTTCTCTCTACTAACACGTCTAGGAATGGGAGTTGGCTATCCTTTTCCTCTTCTCGTGTGAATCGGATTCCTGTGAGTGTGGCGTTGATGATCCGGTGTGTTTTTTCTATATCTGTGTTTTTGATGATTACAAAGGTGTCATCCACATATCTGATCCAGAGTTTGGGTTGGATTTGTGGTATGGCTGTATGTTCTAACCTTTGCATAACTGCCTCTTCTATGATTCCCGAGATTGGTGATCCCATGGGTGTTCCGTTGATTTGTTCGTATATCTGATTGTTGAATGTAAAGTGTGTGGTGAGGCACAGGTCCAGTAGTTTAATTATGCCGTCCTTGTTGATAGGTTCGGCCTCCTGTGTTCTGTTATGTATGTCCAGTAAGTTGGCTATTGTTTCTCTGGCTAGGGTTTTGTCAATTGAAGTGAACAGTGCCGTCACGTCGAATGATACCATGGTTTCTTCTTTGTCTATGTGTGTATTCCTGATGACGTCCAAGAATTCCTGTGTTGATTGTATGGAGTGTTTGGATCCGCTGACTAGGTGTTTCAGTTTTTGTTGTAGTTCTTTGGCCAGTTTGTATGCTGGTGTCCCTGGTAGTGATACTATGGGTCTGAGTGGGATGTCTGGTTTGTGTACTTTGGGTAGTCCATAAAATCTGGGGGTGTTGTTGCTTTCAGGTTTCATTCTTTGCTGGTCCGCTTTGGTTATCTGTCCATTTTTTTGTAGATTCCTTAGTGTGTTGTTTATTCTATTGGTGAGTTGTGGTGTGGGGTCGGAATCCTTCATTTGGTAGGTGTTGGTGTCTGCGAGTAGTTGTTGTGCTTTACTGATGTAGTCTGATTTATCTAGGATGACCATCATTCTGCCTTTATCTGCCGGTAGTATGATTATGTTTTTGTCATTTTTCAGTGCTTCCAGTGCTTCCCTCTCCTTGGTGTTGAGGTTATGTGTTTGTCGTTTTCTTATCATCATGGGTACTACCATTTGTCTCACTGTTTGTTGTGTCTCTTCTGTCAGTCTATTGTTCCTGAGTGTGCTAACAATCCGCATCCATGAACATCAGCTAGCCACAAAACGACACGACCAGCTATCTCTAGTAGCCATACACTCAGACAACCAGCAACATGAATTTGACTGGGAAAACACCACTATCATAGGACAAGCCAGACAGAGAACAGCCAGAGAATTCCTAGAAGCATGGCATTCATCCCCAAACTCCATCAACAGACACATTGACCTGGACACCATATACAAACCACTACAGCTGAAACTGACACCCGGAAACGGCAAGAACATCCATCAACAGACACATCGACCTGGACCCCACATACAAATCACTGCAGCTGAAACTGACACCCGGAAGCGGCAAGAACAAACCAATATAAATACCGGAAGAAACATCAAAGCAGCGCTTCACACGAGGCTCCAACAGCACTGATGATGTTCCCTAGCCAGGGAACGAAACGTTTGCAGCAAAAACTTCCAGCTCGGCGAGCAGAACCACAACAACGGATACCCGAGCTACAAATCTTCAATCAGATTTTAAATGTGACAGGTCAAAGGGAAGGGTGGAGCGGATAAATAGGAAAGAAGATGGACAGGTAGGACTTAAGCTGCAATCTAGTGGAGATCTGTTTATCCCTATATAGGTCTGGATGAAATTTAGAATTTAAATAATACTTTTCAGTTAAATATTATGTGCATTAAAAACAAAATAAAGATGTTTGGAAAGGTATTATGATTCCACTCATCTGACTCTTTGGTCAAAATTGCACTCAGTGTACCTGTATTTCTGGATATTTTTAAATCAAACTGTCCAGACATTTTATGACACATATCTGGAACAGTTCAGACTTGAACCCAGCTCTCGTGTTCCTGTGAGAGGGACACTATCACTGTACCATAAGAACCCCTAAATTATTTTTTCGTCAAGCCACTCAGAAAGGTTATTACACATCTCTCTAAATATATTACAATTCACAAAAAAAAATGTCTTGGTTATAGTGAACAATCAGGTGTTTGTGCCATTTCTCTTCAGTAAAAGCAAACTACCACAAATGCTGAAAATCTGAACTAAAACCAGAACAAGTAGAAAACACGCAACAACTCAGGCATTGTCTATAGAGAAAGAGACAGAGTTAGCATTTCAGTTTGGCTATCTTTTTTTCGCAGAACACTGATGGATGTGACACATGAACTTATGTTTTTCTCTGTCCCTCCCCATGGATGCTCTTTGGTTGAGTCTTGCTAGCATTCACTGTTCCTAATTATTACTCTCACTTAGTAATTCTGAAGTAAGAAATTTCAAAGAACCTTACCTGTGATAAATTCCGGACCTCAAACGTGCTGTCACAGATTTCCTCATTCAGTCTGCATGAGATAAATTTTACTTGCATGGGCCCATACTGCTGAACTCCACTCTCTGGCCAATACTGCAAGCCTGGCTGCAAAGTGATAAGCGAGAAAACAATAGCCAAAACTAATATATCACCAAATATATATGAAGTCATAATACTGGAGATATTTCTTCCCCAAGACAAAATGGAAAATGATCAATGCTGCAATGTAAGAAAATTCAGGAACTATAGGATTTATTGCATTTTAAGATAGCAATGTATATGCACCACAATGCAAGGCTAACACTTTCTGTTCCATTTAAAAACAATGAGATTCAAAATTTGAATGTATCTTATTATGATAATATATGGCTTATTGCATTTATTTTGGTTTAAAACTGTAGCCTATTTTGTATCATAAAGTAAATAGATGGAGCTATAGCAGAAATAACAGTGTGATATTTTTGCAGTGAAGTTTAATTCCTTTATTTGGTACATTCGTAGAGATGTCAGCCCATTTAAAGCAAATTGGTTATTGTCTCCATTAAAGTAGTGTATAAAATTGACTTGATGCAAACACTCATTTGGATAAGACGGTAATTTTCATTTGTGTAAATGAGAGATAGTGATCACTAATCAGATACATTTCTGTGACATAGAGCTCTGATGTCAGATTAGTAGCAATGACAAATGTGTAACAATGCACCCACAGGATAAGTACTGGTCAGTGCATCAAAGGTGACAAAGAAACGTCAAATTCACTATTATCTTCAAACAAGCTGTCTCTCCCACTGGCTCATCTACAAGGTGCAAATTGCAATAATACAAAAGTGAAATATTGCAGACACTGGAAATCTGGAATAAGAACAAAATAAAAACTGGAAAAACTCAACAGGTCAGGTAGCATTAGTGGATATAAACTGAATCAATGCCTCATTATTGACCTGAAATGTTAACTCTGTTTTTGTTCACTAATGCTTTGTGACCTATTGAGTTTTTCCAACATTTTTGATTCTTATGGGACACCGCACTGCTTACTGATTCTGCAATATCATATTAAACACAGTGGCTACAATCCCACCCTCAAGTTTCAAAGTAATTTACCAAATAGGAGGAGGCTATTCAGCCCTCAAGACTGCTTCTTAGGAGTTACAGGTGATGATTGCACACTTCAACGTAAAAGTAAGTTTGAGTAGAAAAAGATGGCAACACACAATGGATTGGTTTGCATTTGAAAAAGGAATGTGGTGTGTGGAATACCTTTCACCAGAATGTTATGTGTCCTGCTCAAAGTGTTAACATGATGTTTCCTCCTGTTGCTCAATTTGATTTACAGTTTTTCTTCTTGTATCAC
Organism: Hemiscyllium ocellatum; assembly: GCF_020745735.1. Classification (NCBI taxonomy): domain Eukaryota; kingdom Metazoa; phylum Chordata; class Chondrichthyes; order Orectolobiformes; family Hemiscylliidae; genus Hemiscyllium; species Hemiscyllium ocellatum. The sequence continues at coordinate 44,855,699 of NC_083430.1, forward strand.
TAACTTACCCAAGCAGAGTTTAATTCGTTAAGTTGGTTCAGCATGATTATTGAAGAACACTTGCAGTCATACACAAGTCTCCAAAAGTCAGCTGCATCTTTCTGAAAAGGATGTGGGGTCACCACAAAAGCTGTTGCTTGTCTGTAGCTCTAAATGAAAATGAGATGCAAGAGCAATTCAGAAATAAGCCTTTTATCCAATCCACAGTTTTCTCCTTTCTAATTTACAGCCAATTTATTCTATCCTTCTGTAAAGTTTCTTATCACACAATGCACCATATCTGTTAGAATTTAATCATTTTCCAAGTAAAACGCATCTGATCATTACACAAAATATTTGTTTAGCACAGGATGCCACAACTTTACTTATCATGCTTGTGCTGATTCTTTGAAAGCTATATCTAATTGCTCCCACTTCCCTAGTCTTTGTTTATCATCTGAAAATATTTTCTTTTCAAGTACACTTCCAGTTTCCTTTTGAAAAGTATTATTATATTTGTTTACACCTGACTTTCTGAGAATACATTCCAGATCATAATAAACTCAAAGTTTTTTTTCTCATCTTACCTCTGATTCTTAAATGTATCTTAAACTGTTTACACGGGTCACCAATTCTATTGTTAGTGACAACAATTTCTTCTTTCTTACTCTCTCAAAAGCCCCCATTAATTTGTTCATCTATACTTTAGCTTCCTATAACTGTCGCTGCTTCTCATCTTTCATCCCAGTAAATTTTAGTCTTTTGAAGAGGTGACCAAAGAAGTAGATGAGGGCACTGTGGCAGAAATTGTCTACATTGACTTTAGTAAGGCTTTTGACAAGGTAGTACATGGTAGGTTGTTGAATAAGGTTAAATCTCATAGGGTCCAGGGAGAGCTAGCCAATTGAGTACAAAATTGGCTTGACAGTAGAAAACAGAGGGTGGTGGTATAGGGTTGCTTTTCAGACCTGGGGCTGGCTGATCAACAGTGTACCACAGGGAGTAGTGCTGAGTCCACTGTTAAATTGAATTTATATAAATGATTTTGATGAGAATTGGGAGGTATGGTTAGTAAGTTTGTGGATGACACAAGACTGGTGGTATAGTGGACAGTGAAGAAGATTATCTGGGAATGCAGTGAGATCTTGATCGACCGGACCAATGAGTGGAGGAATGGCAAATGGAGTTAATTTAAATAAATGCAAGGTGTTGCATTTTGCTGGGTCAAACCATAGCATGACTTACACAGTAAATGGTAGGGCCTTGGGGAGTATTATTGACCATAGACATCTAGGACTCCTTGAAAGTAGAGTCACAGCATGATGAAGAAGGATTTTGGCATGTTAGCTTTCATTGGTCAGAGCAGAAAGCATAGGAATTGGGATATCTTGTTACAGCTGCACAAAATGTTGGTGCTATCACATTTGGAGTCCTGCATGCAATTCTAGTCGCCCCACTATTGAATGGATATTATTAAACTGGAAAGAGTTCAGAAGGATTTACTAAGAAGCTGGAAAATTTGAGTTATAAGGAGAGGTTGGATAGGCTAGGACATTTTTTCTGTAACATAGGAAACTGAGGGGTGATCTTATAGAGGTCTATAGAATCATGAAAGCATTCATAATGGAGATAGCCAATAGTTTATTTCCATGGTAGGGGAGTTTAAAAATAGAGGGCATAGGTTAAGGTGAGAGGGGACACATACAGGAGGGTCCAAAGTGGAGATTTTTTCACACAGATGGTGTTCAGTGTCTGGAATGGGCTGCCAGAGGTGGTGGTGGAAGCAAGTACAATTTTGTCATTTAAGAAACATTTAAACATAGGTGTGGAGGGATACAAATCAAACCAGGAATAGTTCAATGGTGAAAACTGGGTGGCATGGACAGGTGGGCCAAAGGGCCTGTTTCCATGCTGAGATGTCCATGACTTCATGTCTTCATGTTCTATGCACACTCTCCAAAGTCTTCTCATTGATTATAAATCCCTCAAACCCGCTTCATAATTTTAAACAACTCTATTAAAGAAGGGACAAAATTATAAAAAGACCTACATCCAGGAAGGTAGCATTTGTGTACTTGTTACTTTCACCCTTCACAGTAACAAGTAACGGAAGGCATTTATCAGGTGGAAGGGACTCCGTTTCACAGTTCTCTTCTTGATTTTGAGGTGAGAAAGAAATGCTGGAATTTTCACAATCCGGGACAGAAGCCACTGAATTAAGAACCTGAAATTGTGAGAAGGATACAAATTTCAATTAGCTGACTTTGAATTGTAGGCATATTATTAAGAAGAAATGCCCAAACAAATACTCCAACTACTTTCTGTGAGCTCAGTAGAACCAGAAAGAAATATATTTATGTAGCACTTTTCACCACATCAGGTCATTTCAAAGTTTTGCAATCAATGAAGCAGTTTTGCTGTAGAGTCTCTGTTGCAATGGAGGAGGTTTAGCAGCCAATTCTGCATCAAGGTTCCATTAAACAGCAGTTAAATAAATAATATGTTTTTCTTCTATTTGTTCTCAGAATGTAGGTGTCACTTGCTGGGCTGCATTTATTGCCCATCTTTAATTGTCCTTGGGAAGACATAATGAGCTATCTTCTTGAATTGTTGCAATCTTTGGGGTTTTGTGTCTTACGAAGAAAGTTACAGGATTTTGACTGAGTGACAGTAAAGGAATGGCAATACAGTTCCCAGCTGGGATGGCATGTTGCTTAGAGAGGAGCTTGCAGGTGATGGTGTTTCCATGTACCTATTGTTTTTGTTCTTCCCAGAAATAGAGGTTGCAGATGCTGTTGAAGAGCCTTGATGAGTTATTACAGTGCATTTTGTAGACAAAGCTACCATTGCGCATCAATGGTGAAAGGAGTTATTGTTGAAGGGAGTGGATGTGGTGCCAGATGCATCCAGCTTCTGAATGTTGTTGGAATTGAACTCATCCAGCCAAATAGACAGCATTCCATCACACTCTTTACTTGTGCCTTATTAATGGTGGAAAAGCATTAAGGAGTTAGGACACAGTTATTCACCACAGAATTCCCCGCCTCTGACCTACGCCTGTTGTGGTGCAATTCAATTTTTGGTCAATGGTAATCCTCAGGATATTGAAAGGAGAATCCAGCAAAGGTAATGCCAGTGAATGTTAAGGGGTGATGATAGTTAGATTTTCTCTTGTTGGAGATGGTGATTCTCTGATACTTGGGTGGTGTGAATGTTTCTTGCCAATTGTAGCCCAAGCAAAATGTTGCTTAGATGTTGGCAGTCACTTTCATCTCACCACTTGAGGTCAGTTCTTTTGTTCATTTTTGGATCAAGCCTGAGTCCATGAGCTGAGAGGCCCTGAGCATCAGTGAGTAGAGTATTCCTTTGTAAGTCCTGCTTAACAACACTGTCAATGACTTCCATTACATTGCTGATGACATAAACTTGGATGATCAGACGCTGATTCGTTTTTTTTATTCATTCACAGGACAAGTGCATCGTTAGCTGGGCCAGCATTTATTGACCATTCCTAATTACCTAGAGGGCAGTTTAAGAATCAACCACATTGCCTTGGATCTGAAGTCACATATAGGCCAGATCAGGTAAGGATGGCAGATTTCCTTCCTTAGAAGACATTAGTGAACCAGATTGGTTTTTCCTGACAAGTGACAAAGATTTCATGGTCAAGATTAGACTCTTAATTCCAGAATTCTTTTCACTAAATTTATTTCCATCATCTGTCATAGCAAGATTTGAACTGAGGACCTGGGACCCCAGAACAATACCTGGGCCTCTGGATTAATAGTCCAGAGACAATACCAGTATGCAATTGCTTGTTTGATTTATCATGCTTTTTTGTGCACAGGGCATTCCTAGACAATATTCCACTCTGGCATGTAGATGTCATTGGTGTAACTCTAGTAAAACAGCTTGGCTAGGAATGAGGCTATTTCTAGAGGACAGATCTTCAGTTCTATTGCAGAGATGTACCTGTTTTCTTGCTGGCATGTGGAGTAAATTGAATTAGTAATCTGTGATGCTGAAACACAGAATCAGGCCGAGATGGATCATCCATGCAACACCTCTAGCTGAAGACTGTTGCACATAGTTGCACCTTGTCTTTTGCACTGATGTCTGGCTCCCCTATTGTTGAAGGATGCAACTGGATCTGTTAGTTGGTTCTGTGGAACAATGCGGTCTTGGTGTGTTTGCCTATAGATTACTGAAGGTGGAAGGGCATGTCAATAGGCTGGTGAAAAAGGCATTTGGAACAGTTGCCTTTATCAATCAAAGCATAGATTACAAAAGCAGGGAAGTTATATTGGAATTGTATCGAAGTTTGGTGAATAAGGAGCAGATGTTCCTCCAAATTGAAGGATCTGTCATAAGAGGACACCAGTTCAAGATGAGAGGCAGGAGGCTTGGGTATGTGAGGAAAAACATTTTCGCCCAGTGGAGTGGTGATGGTCTGGGATGTGCCATCTGGGAGAGTGGTAGGTGAGTTTCCTCACCTGCTTTAAAAAAGTACCTGGATGAGCATTTGGCACATCATAACATTCAAGGTTCTGGGCCAAGTGCTAGTAAATGGGGTTAGGTTGAAGGTCAGGTGTTTCTCATGTGTCAATGCAGATTTGTTGGGCCAAAGGGCTCTTTTGCACTGTATGATACTTTGATTCTATAATGGGTAATTTTCCACCACCATTCATCATTAACTGTTGCAGGGCTTATATATTAACCATTGGTTGTGGGATCACTTAGCCCTGTCTATTGCTTATTATTTCTGTTTGGTATGCAGATCGAACAGTTTGTAACTTATATTTGTATATGCCTGGTGCTGCCCCTGTCAGGTCGTCATCCTCCCTTCATTGAACCAGAGTTTTCTCCTAATTTGATGGCAATGATAGAGTGGAAGATAAGCCATGCCTTGAGATTATAGATTGTGACTGTAATTGTTGATGGTCAACACTTCCTCATGGATGCCCAGTTTTGAGTTGGAGATATATTTGAAACATGTCTCATTTAGCAGGGTGGTGGTGTCATGCAACATGGTGGACAATATCATCAAATTGAAGGTGGAACTTTGTCTCGATAAAGACTGTGTAGAGGTCACTGAGTCAAGGGAGGATCCATCAGTTATAGGTAGATTGGTGAAGATAAGGTCAAGTAGATGTTTCTCTTTTGTTAGTTCCCTCACCACTTCTTGCACACCCAATCTAGCAGGTTTGTTCTTTAGTACTCAGCCAACTCAGTTGTACAATGCTACTCTCAATTATGGAAATTGAAGCTTCCCAACCAAAGAACTTTCTGACTTTTTGGCACTGTTAATGCTTTCTCCAAGTAGTGCTCAACATGGAAGAGTATTGACTCATCAGCTGAGGTGGGCAGAATGTAGTAGCCTGCAGGTTTCTCTGTCTATGTTTGATGCTATGAAATTTCATGGGGACTCCCTGGGCTCCTTGCCAACTGCATACAGTGATGCAGCTACAGCTGATGGATATGTCCTACTGATGGGAGAGGATGGTCCATGATGTTGTCTGGTATAGGAGAAAGTGAGATCTGCAGATGCTGGAGATCAGAGCTGAAAATGTGTTGCTGGAAAAGCGCAGCAGGTCAGGCAGCATCCAAGGAACAGGAAATTCGACGTTTCGGGCATAAGCCCTTCATCAGGAATGCCGAAACGTCGAATTTCCTGCTCCTTGGATGCTGCCTGACCTGCTGCGCTTTTCCAGCAACACATTTTCAGCTCAGTTGTCTGGTACAGGGTGTGTGCTGTGATTCTGTGAGTATGACTATATCATGTGTGACATAGCTCTTCTAATTTTGGCTCAAGGCTCCAATGTTGGTAAGGAGGATATTGTAAGGACTCTGGAATCTGTAGTGATTAGAGCAATATCAGTCAGGTGGACCTCACAGAGTATGAATTCCCTGTTTGAGGCTGTTATGCTAGTCCAGTCAGGGACCCCTGGCTGACAGATATAAACAGGAATGCCAGAGCTTCTGTTCATTCTGAGACTTGGCTCCGTGGGAGCTGGATCAGTGTCAATGACTTCCCTTAGGTAAATAAAAAGTGACTTGGTGAAGGGATACTGGCATCAGTGGAGTAATTTCTATGTGCTCCCTCCCTCGTGAGTCATTTAGCACAGAACGTAGAGCAACTCACCTGAAATTCTTTACTGAGCTGTGAGGAGTTACTCTGAGGGTCAACTCTGATCATTTCTTTATAAGTAGATTTGAATTTATTAACTGGAATGGAGGTGTCACCACAATGGTGGGCTTCCAAGATAGCATTGTGGATGAAAATATACTGCTCCTTCAAATAAAAGAGAAGTTCATTGTCATTATTCAACAGATTTAATTTACAAAATCAGACAATGCTTCCTCAATGGACTAAAAACAGGAACTCTGATTTCTCTACACAGATGCTGCCAGACCTGCTGAGCTTTTCGCGCAACTTCTGTTAATATTTCTGATTTACAGCATCTGCAGTTCTCTCAGTTTAGATTTAATTCACACCTCTTCTATAATTATTATTCCTGTACCTATTTTTTAAAGTATACTGTTGTGTTCTTTTGGGTCTAGAACACTTAACCTGTCATAGCTCAGATACCACAAACCATGATCATGAATAAGGGCCTATGAATTGGAAAATGAAAGATTACACTGGAAGTGGCTTGGGACATGGAATTATAACTTAATGTGTGTATATTTATCCAGCATTCTTCCACTTTAAGTACATAAAAACCCAAAGGAGACAATGGAATAATTTATGCTCCAATAGAATTTAGACTTTCAAAACTTGGACATAGTTTCCTGTAATTTGAATGCTATTATCAATGAAGATATGGAATTATTTTATTTAACTGACTAATTGGAAACTTATCTAATTGTAATTTCTTGGTATCAATTTATTTTCTTTATACTTTGAAATTTCTTTCTATAAGTAACTTAATTTCCTTTAAAAAGTCATAAAATAAAAAGAGTTTGAAATCTGTTTTATTAATGCAAGATAATTTTCATTTTTAACAATCTTCCTTGATGCTGGCTGTACCCACCTGGGCTTGTGTTCAGAGAAGAGTCTGAAAACTTTAAAGTTTTTACATGGAAAATGACAGATTCTAGTTAATTTTAAACATTTTTAATTTTTGGAATGAATTGTCTACCCATTTATAAAGGCTTAGAAACCCTTACGTGAAAGAAATACTTGCGCTTATTAATACTTTTCATCTCAGGTATCCCAAAATGTTTTGTAATTTGTACTTTTGAAGTATAGTTACTGTTGTAAATTAGGAGTGATATCCAGACTTTCACCAATCAACTACAACCAGCTTATATTCATTCTCTTTGCTTATTTTGCTAAATTACTGCTACATTTTTCTTCACACCTCGCTCCTCCCGAACCTTCAGATCTTTGAACATGCCCCTCGGATTCTACCCACCTTTCATTTTGGTACAATGCTTATTGTCCCAAAAAGCTGTTCTTCCATTACACCAACCCTAAGTATTGCTCCTATCTCCTAATCCTTTCACCTTCAAGAAGTTGCTCTAAGATCATTTTACTCATCTTAACTAATTTGCCAGCACACTGCTCTCAGTCACTACACTTCCTATCTCTCAGATGCCAGTGACTGTTCTTTCCTTCTGTTCACTTCAAAGAAGCAAATAGACTCACATATTTTCCTCCTCTCTGAAACTCCTAAAAATCTGTTGACTCCCATCTTTCAGGATCGCCATTCTCTAGCTTTCCTTTAATGTTGTTAACAACATATTACATTATGGAAGAAATTCAGAAAATTAGACTCACGGTTTGGCGGAATCTGCAGAGAGAGAATTGGAGTTAACGTTTCGAATCCAATATGAGTTTTCTTCAAAACTTCAGAAGGATTTTACAGAAAGACCCATTTGGTTCACTGATTTCCTTCAGGGAAGGAAATCTGCCATCTTCATCTGGTATGACCTACATGTGACTCCAAAACTACAGCAATGTGGTTGGCTCTTAACTGCCCTGTGAAATAGCTTAAAAAGCCACTTAGTTGCATCAATTAAGTCTCAACAAAGAAATGAAACTAAATGGATAACCTGGCATCAACGAAGGCACCAAGGCACTGGAAATGATAACTGCAAAAGCAACCCTGTTGACACTACAAAGTCCTCCTGACTAAAATTTAGGGTTTAGTACCAAAATTGGGAGAGCTGTCTCACAGACTAGTCAAGTAATAGCATAACATACCTTACAGGCAATGTCCCAGACATCACCATAAACATCCCTGGAAATATACTGTCCAACCGGCCAGACAGGGCCAACAGAGGTGGCATAGTGGTATACCGAAGGCAATGTATTGCTCTGGGAGACTTCAACATTGACTCTGGAAGCCATAAAGTCTCATGGCATCAGGTTAAACATGGGCAAGGAAACTTCCTGTTGATTACCATCTACTGTCCTCCCCCAGCTGATGAATCAGTACTTCTCTATGTTGAACATACTTGGAGGAAGCACTGAAGCTGGCAAGGGCACAAAGGTACTTTGGATTGCGATTTGAAAACCCACAATCAAGAGTGATTCAGCAGCAACACTATTGATTGAGCTGGTTGAGTCCTAAAGGACATACCAGCTAGACTGGGTCTGCAGCAGGTGGTGAGAGAAAAACATGCTCCCAATCTGCTGACTACAGATGCAGCTATCCATGACAGTATTGTTAAGAATGACCACCGCACAGTCCTTGTGGAGACAAAGTCCAAACTTCATACTGAGAATATCCTCTATCGTGTTGTATGGCACAATCACCATGCTAAATGTGACAGATTTCGAACTGATGTAATAAATCAAGACTGGGTATCCATGAGGCACCGTGGACCATCAACAGCAGTAGAATCATACAACAGCTCAAACTGCAAACTCATGGCCTGGCATATCCCCCACTGAGCCATTACCATCAAGCCTGGAGATCAGTCCTGGTTCAATGGAAAGTACAGGAGGGCATGCCAAGAACTGAACAAGGCATGCCTAAAAATGAGGTGTAAACCCAGAGAAGCTTCCAAACAGGACTACTTGTATGCCAAACAGCATAAGCAGCAAATGATAGAAGTAAACAATCTCACAAGCAATGGATAAGATATAAGCTTTGCAGTCCCGCCACATCCAGTCACGATTGATGTTGTACAATTAAACAAGTCACTGAAAGAAGGGGCTCCAAAAATATCCAAATTCTCAATGATGAAAGAACCCATCATGTCAGTGCAAAATCTAAGGCTGAAGCACTCACTGCAATCTTCAGCCAGAAGTATCAATTGGATGATCCATCTCAGCCTTCTCCAGTGATCACAAACATCACAGACACCAGTGTTTAACCAATTTGATTCACTCCTTGAGATACCAAGAAACAATTGGAGGCATTGGATTTTGCAAATGCTTTAGGCCCTAATAACTTTCGGGCAACAGTAATGAAGACTTGTGCTGCAGAACTTGCAGCTGCTCTACCTAAGCTGTTACAGGACAGTTACAACACTGGCATCTACTTGACAATGTGGAAAATTGCCTAGGTATATCCTGTACACAAAAAACAGGACAATCCAACCTGGCCAATTAATGTCCCATCAGTCTCAATCATCAGTTAAGTGATGTAAGGTGCCATCAACAGGGCTATAAGGCAGCATCTACTCAGCAATAACCTACTCATTGGTGCCAATTTGGATTTCACCATGGCTAATCAACTCCTGACCTCATTATAGACTTGATTCAAACATGGACAAAAGGGCTGAAGTCCAGAGGGGAAATGGGAATGACAGCGCTTGAGATCAAGACTACATTCAACCAAGTGTGGCATCAAGGAGTTCTAATAAAACTGAAATCAATGAGAAATAATGCTCTGCTGGCTGGAGCCATAGCTGGCACATAGGAAAATGGTTGTGGATGCTGGAGTTCAGTCATCTCAGATCCAGGGCATCTCTGCAGGAATTTCCCAGGGCAGTGTCCCAGGCCTAACCATCTTCAGGTGCCTCAAAATTAACTTGTCCTCTAATATAAGATCAGAATTAGGGATGTTCATCGATGATTGCACATGGTTCAGCATCATTTGCAACTCCTTAGATATTGAAGCTATCGATGTTCAATTGCAACAAGATCTGGACAACATCCCGGCTTGGGCTGACCAGTGGCAAGTAACATTTGTGCCTCACAAATCCCAGCCAATGACCGTCTCCAATAAGAGACCACATAACCACTGCCCTTTGGTGTTACCAACACTGAATTTTCAACTATCAATATCTTGGGGTTACCATTGATCAGAAACTCGCTGGACTTACCATTTAAATACATTGGCTCTAAGAGCAGGTCAGAGACTGGGAATGGTGCAGTGAGTAACTCATCTCCTAAATCCCCAATGCCTGTTCATTGTCTATAAGACACACATCAAGATTGCAATGGAATATTTCCCATTTGCCTGGATGGGTGCAATTCCAACAAAACTCTAGAAGCTTGACACCATTTCGCTAGACCATCTCATTCTAGATTTCTGTTCATATATATCAATGCCAAATCAATGTGGATGAGGGTTTAAAGAAATTAGCTCTTGGGCTTCAACCACCAATGAGAGCTGCAAGTAGTGTTCCCACCTCCACAGGCAATTTTACACAAGGGAAATAATACATTTTGGTCTTCCTGTCTTACTTGACTGCTAGACCTCACGAAATTCCCATAAGGAGAAAGACACCAGTGGCTGGGAGAATTTTTTTGAAGTTGGAAGAGCACTCTGGTCCTCCATTGTCAATCAAAACATTTTGCTTTCATCGAGCTTTTGCTGGTGAGTGCCAGAAATTGCTGAGGAATCCTGAGCCCAATGTAGGCCAAGCTTTGTCCAACTCATTGGCAGTTGGTTTCTTATTGGCAATACTGAGCAGGGCCCTTGATTTACTGATAGAACATCAAAACAAAAACTCCATGGATTTAACTGTACTTCCACTATTGGTCAGGTTGGGTGGAGACAGTCACATTGTTAAATGATAGTATGCTTTGTGCAAAATTTTATGTCCCAAAGAATGATTAACATGTGCTAATTTCTAACTATCTACATTTAGAGATGTAAATCTTTCAAATTTGCACCAATCACGCACCCACATGCAGGTTAATCAATGCACATAAATGGTTGGGAGAGACAGGGATTCTTAGACGTTTTAACTCTTACCTCAGTCTGAATCATGTTAATGCGCCATGAGGACAGAGTCTTCACAAAGTTGTAAACATCAATAACCCCTTCATATGTTGCCATGTCCATCATCACATCCAGAGCGATGTAGCATCCAGTTCTCCCCGTACCAGTGCTGTAATGCCCAAAATAGAGAATAAATTTAAAACTTATTGAGCATATCTGGCACTGGGTAATTAATAATTGATTAATATTGTCCATATCACTCACTATAATTATTTTATCAACATGTTGCATTAACAAAACTACATAAATGATGTTTTAAATTTACTAAAAATAACTTAGAATGCAAGACATTGGGCAGCTGAATGTTCTTATTTACTGAAAATTTTCAGCAGGATAATTAAGTGTACATGTGAATGATCGTTTGATATATTTTATATTTTATCAGCTGTTATTATTAAATTGGTGCCTGTTAATAGACACTGAGTATTTATAAGCACAATTACTGTTATGATGAACCTGTCATGTTGAAATAGTGTAGATATTAGTTATCGCTGTGTGCTAAATGCTGGTGTTTTTTTTGTTTGGTGTGTGTCAGTTGCTTTAAAAATGCTGAGTTTATAAAACATAACCATTGCAAATTGCATCAGTTTTTCTTTAATCCTCACCCTGAATTTGAAATTAATTAGTATTTGGAGAAAGTGAGGACTGCAGATGTTGGAGATCAGAATCGAAACGTGTGGCACTGGGAATGACAAACCCTAACAACGTAATACCAGGAGGAAGAATGCCTCATCGTCCACCTTGGGACACTCCAACCACATGGGATTAATATGGATTCCACATTTCCCCTGCCCCCACCCTTATCCCAGATCCAACTTTCCAATTGGGACGGCCTTCTTGAACTGTCCCACTTGTTCATCTTCCTTCCCACCAATCCGCTCCACTCTCCTCTCCGATCTATCATCTTTGTCTACCTACACATACCCAGCTACCTTCCCCCCAACCCTGTCCCATTAATCTCTCAGCCCACTTTGGCCACAAGCCTATTTCCTGATGAAGGGCTTATGCTCAAAACGTCAATTCTCCTGCTTCTTGGGTGCTGCCAAACCGACTGTGCTTTTCTAACACCACATTCTTTGACTTAAAGAGGGACAGGACTGGCAGCTGAATGTCCCAGGATTTAAATATTTCAGGTGTGATAGAAAGGGTTGTAAAGGGTTGGGGGAGTTGCATTACTGTTAAAGGTGTATCTCACAGATGTACTGAGAGTGGATACGTGAGAGGACTCGTGCAGCAAGACAATATGGGTCGAACTCTGGAATAGGAAAGGTGAAATCACAATGCTGGGATATACGACAGACCTCCCAACAGCTGGACAGAGATAGAGGAGAAGGGTGGCATGGTGGCTCAGTAGTTAGCATTGCTGCGCCACAGCAACAGGGTTGGATTTCAGTCTTAGGCGACTGCCTGTGTGGAGTTTGCATGTTCTCCTCGTGATTGCATGGGCTTCCTCCGGGTCCTCTGGTTTCCTCCTACATTCCAAAAGTTGTGCAGATCAGGTGAATTGCCCATAGTGTTAGGTGCATTAGTCAGTCGGAAATATAGGGAAATGAGTCTGGGTGGGTTACTCATCGGAGGGTCGGTGTGGACTTGTTGGGCTGAAGGGTTAGTTTCCACACTGTAGGGAATCTAATCTAATATGAAGACAGATTTTGGAAAGATGTGAAAACAGCAGGGTTGTCGTAGTAAGTGATTTTAACCTCCCCTATACTGACTGGGACTTACTCATGTTGGGGGCTTGGATAGGGCAGAATTTGTAAGGGCCATTCAGGATGGTTTCTTGACACAGAATATAAACAGTCCAACCAGGGAAGGGGTTATACTGGGCCTGGTTTTGGGAAATGAGTCCAGCCAAGTGAGTGAAGTTTCAGTGGGGGAGCAGTTCAGGACTAGTGACCATAATACCATAAATTTTAAGATAGGGATAACAGCAGTTCTCGCGTGAAGGTGTTCAATTGGGGGAAGGCGAACTACAATGATATTGGACAGGAACTGGAGAATTTTGATTGACAGTGGCTATTTGAGGGTAAATCCACATCAGATATGCTGGAGTATTTCAAATGGCAATTGATAAAAGTTCAGGAGCAGCATGTTCCTGTGAGAGTGAAGGATAGGTGTCGCAAGTTATGTGAATGTTGGATGACAAGGGATGACCTTAATCAGAAAGAAAACATACATTAGTTCTAGAGAATGGGAACTGACAAAAATGTTGAAGTATATAACAAAAGTAGGAAAGAACTTAAACACAAAATTAGAAGGGCTAAAAGGAGTCATGCAAAGTTGTTAGCAAACTAGATTAATGAGAATTTAAAGGCTTTTTATGCAAAATAAAATGCAAGAGGGTAGCCAGTGCAAGGGTTGGCCCACTCAAGAACATACGCGGGAATCTAAGTGTGGAGCCAGAAAAGGTAGGTAAGGTCCTAAACGAATATCAGTATTCACCAAAGAGAAGGAATTGGTGGAGGATGATTGCAAGGAAGGGAGCGTCCAATTTCTAAGCCAAGTTGTTATGAAAAAGGAAGAGGTTTTGTGCGCCTTAAATAGTATTAAGTTAGATACTGAGGGAGGCAAGAGAACAAATTTCTGGAGCATTGGTAGACATCTTTGTATTCTCTTTGGCCGGAGATGAGGTCCCAGAGGTCTGGAGAATAGCTAATGTTGTCCCATTGTTTAAGCAGGGATAATCCTAGAAATTACAGGCCTATGAGCCTCTTGTCAGTGGTTGGGAAATTATTGGAAAAGATTCCCAGGGATAAGATCTATATGCATTTAGAAGCAAATGGACTTAGTAGCAATAGACAACATGGTCTTGTGCCAGGGGAGGTTGTGCCTCACTAATTTGATTGATTTTTTGAAGAAGTGATAAAGAAGATTGATGAGGGAAAAGTGCTTGATGCTGCCGGCATGGACTTCAGAAATGCCTTTGACAAGGTCCCTCATGACAGACTGGTACAGAAGGTGAAATCACATATCAGGGAGGCGCTGGCAAAAATGGATACAGAACTGGCTGAGTCACAGGAGACAGTAGGTAGTGGTGGAAAGAGGCTTTTCAGAATGATGGGTCGTGACTAATTGTGTTCCACAGGGATCGGTGCTGGTATCTCTGCTGTTCATGGTCTACATAAATGAAGTGGAGGAAAATATGGCTGGTTAGAAAGTTTGTAAGCAATGCAAAGATGGGTGGGGTTGTGGATAGTGAGAAAGATTGTCAGAAGATGCAGCAGGATACAGATCAGTTGGAGGCACAGGCTGAAAAATGGCAGAATGAATTTAATATGGACAAATGTGAGGTGATGCATTTTGGAAATTATACAGTGAATGGCAGAACCCACTAGGAGTATTGATTTGCAAAGAGATCTGGGTGGGCAGGTCCACAGATCACTGAAGACGGTAGCGGAGGTAGATAAGGTAGTAAGAAAGGTTTATGGCATGCTTGCTTTCATTGGGTATTAAGTATAAGAATAGGCAAGTTATGCTGCAGAGTCAAGATTAGAGTGGTGCTGGAAAGCACAGCAGGTCAGGCAACTTCCAGGGAGCAGGAAAATCGACGTTTCAGGCAAAAGCCCTTCATCAGGAATGAGACAGGGAGCCCCTGGGGGAGAGAAATAAATGGGATGGGGGGGGTGGGGCTGGGGAGAAGAGTGCAATAGGTGGATTGAGATGGGGATGAAGTGTTCCGCCTCAGAATACTTTACCCCAGGGCGTCAATGTGGACTTCAACAGTTTCCTCATTTCCCCTCCCCCCCCTCCCAAGTTCCAACCTGCCAGCTCAGCACCATCCTCATGACCTGTCCTACCTGCCAATCTTCCTTCCAATCCATCCGCTACACCCTCCTCTCCAAACTATCAACTTCATCCCCCAACTCCATTCACCTATTGCACTCTTAGCTACCTTCTCCCCAGCCCCACCCCCCTCACACTTATCTCTCCACCCTGGAGGCTCCCAGCCTCATTCCTGAAGAAGGGCCTTTGCCCAAAACATTGATTTTCCTGCTCCTCAGATGCTGCTGACCTGCTGTGCTTTTCCAGCATCACTCTAATCTTGACTCTGATCTCCAGCATCTGCAATCCTCACTTTTGCCAAGTTATGCTGTAGCTTTTTAGAACTTTAGTTAGACCACTCTTGGAATATTGCTACAGTTCTGGTCACTGCACTACCAGAGGATATGGATGCTTTGGAGAGGATACAAAAAAGCTTTACTTGGATGTTGTCTGGTATGGGGGATTTTAGCTGTGAAGAAAGGTTGGATAGACTGGATTTGTATTCACTGAAATGCAGCAGGTTGAGGCTGACAGAGTGGAAAGTATGAGACTTTTTCCCAGAGTGGAGGGGTCAGTTACGAGGGGATGTAGGTTCAAGTTGTAAGGTAGGGGAGGAAGAGGGGGAGATTAAAAGAGATGTGTGAGGCAAGTTTTTCAAGCAAAGGGTAATGAGTGCCTGGAATGCGCTGCCAAAGGAGGTGACAGAAGCAGACACAATAGCAATATTCAAGAATCACCTGGACTAATAAATGAATAAATAAACACCTCCTCCCACTCCGCCAAAGACATGCAAGTCCTGGGCCTTCTCCACCACCAAACCCTAACCACCCAATGCCTCGAGGAAGAATGCCTCACCTTCTGCTTTGGGACCCTCCAATTACAGGGGATCAAGTGGATTTCATCAGTTTCCTCATTTTCCCTTCCCTGACCTTATCACAGATCCAACCATCCAACTTGGCACTGCCCTCTTGAACTGTCCTACCTGTCCACCTTCCTTCCCACCTATCCACTCTACCCTCCTCTCTGATCTATCACCTCCATCTTCATCTTCATCTACCTATCACATTCCTAGCTACCTTCCCTCTGGCCCCACGTCCCTTCCACTTATCTCTCAGCCCCCTTGGGTAACAAGCCTTATTCCTGATGAAGAGCTTAAGCTCAAAATGTTGATTCTCCTGCACCTGACTGGCTGTGCTTTTCCAGCACCACATTCTTCGACTCTGATCTCCAACATCTGCAGTCCTCACTTTCTCCTTGTCCCTCTTTAAGCCATGTCTCCATAATTGCAATCATAATATAGTTCCAAGTATTAACCAAAGCTATAAGTTCATCTACCTTACGTATTTTACATGAATTTCAGACAAATTTCCCTGCCTGTTCTTGTTCTTAATTACATTTGCCTTGGTTTCTACCTCTTCCTCAATTTCTGTATCTACTGCCCTAATCCCATGCCCAATTATTCTATCAATTTAAACCCTCCCCAACCATTCTGCCAACACCTCCCAGAAGGAAATCACTCGGTCCTGCCGAGACATAACCCTTCCAGTTTGTACAGTTCCCACCTCCCCCAGAACTAGTACCAATGTCCATGAATCTAAAACCCTCTCCTCACACCATCTTTTCAACCATCTCTTCATCCTATATATTCTGCTGTTTCTACTCTGACTAGCTCATGGCACTGATAATAATCCTGAAGTTTGAGGTCCTACATTTCAGCGTTCTTCCTAGTTCTCTACGTTCTGTTTTTAGAACTTTATCCTTTTTTTTAACCAATATCATTAGTACCAACATGAACACTTTGGTGTTCGTCCTCCCCCTCCAGAATGTGCTGCAACTGTTCTGAGACATCCAGGACCCTAGCACCAGGATAGCAACATATCACCCGGGACTCTCGTTTGCAGCCACAAAAATACCTAGCTATTCCTGTTACAATTGAATCTGCAAAAAAATTGAATTCAAAACAAATCTGGAATTAAGAGTTGACTGATGACCATGAAACCATTGTCAATTGTCAGAAAACCCATCTAGTCCTTAGGGAAGAAAATCTGCCATCCTGGATCTTCATGGGTTGCTGCATGGCCTTTTGTCATGTGCCTTGCTGTGATGGTTTCCAGGTATGTTTTTATCCCCCCCACAGAACCTTTCTGAATGTTCTGTGGCCTTTGGTCAACTGGGTCATGAGAAGGGTACAAAGCATCCAATGGGGTTCCACCAACACCCTTCATTATTATTATGCTGGGAAAGTGCAAAGTACATGGCCTCAGGCATTGGTCGGAAGTCAAGGTGGCGGAAATTCTGATTGATACTTTCCAATACACATTCCTTGAGCTGACTGTAGCTGGTTCACCCTAAACATGTGATCTCATTGACTTGTTTTCCATTATTTTCTGTCACCAATAGCTGCTGGCTGGTATTTAATCTAGTTTGGCCAATTTTCTATCAGGCCTGATATCACAGGATGTGGTCAGAGTGTTGAGTACAGGAATTGGGAGGTCATGTTGTGGCTGTATAGGACATTGGTTGGGCTACAGTTGGAATATTGCATGCAATTCTGGTCTCCTTCCTATCAGAAAGATGTTGTGAAACTTGAAAAGGTTCAGAAATGAGTTACAAGGATGGAGGATTTGAGCTAGAGGGCGAGGTTGAATAGGCTAGGGCTGTTTTCCCTGGAGCATCAGAGGCTGAGGGGTGACCTTATAGAGGTTTATAAAATCATGAGGGGCATGGACAGGATAAAGAGACAAAGTCTTTTCCATGGGATGGAGGAGTCCAGAAACTAGAGGGCATAGGTTTAGGGTGAGAGGGGAAAGATAATAAAAGAGACCTAAGGGGCAACATTTTCATGCATGGAATGGGCTGCCAGAGGAAATAGTACAACTGCAACATTTAAAAGGCATCTGAATAGGAAAGATTTGGAGGGATATGGGCTGGGTGCTGGCCAGTGGGACTAGATTGGGTTGGGATATCTGGTCGACATGGACGAGTTGGACCGAAGGGTAAGTTTCCATGCTGTACATCTCTATGATTCTATAATTGACAATGTACAACATCCACACTTGTTTCAGGCTTGCTCCAGTGCTCCAGTGAAGCTCAGCACAAGCTGGAAGAACAATACCTCATTTTCTGCTTGGCAACCCTGCAGCCCTCCAGACTCAATATCAAGTTCAATAATTTTAGGGCCTGAACTCTCCCGTGTCCTAGCCTCCTACCTCACATAGTCTGCCATTACACACTACCGATTGTTAGCCACCAACAGTCTCCATTAACAGCTATTCACCCTCCTAGACAGATTGTAATCAACTCCTTTGTCTGTCCAACTGTTCTTATCTCTCTTTGGGCTCTATCTGCACCTATCGCTTACTCCTTACTTTATTGTCTGTATATAAATCAACATTTCCCTCGCTACAATCAGTTCTAAGGAAAGGTCACCAGACCCGAAACATTAACTTTGATTTCTTTTCACAGATGCTGCCAGACCTGTTGAGCTTTTCCAGCAACTTCTGTTTTTGTTTCTGATTTACAGCATCCGCAGTTCTTTTGGTTTTTTTATTAGATGGAACTTTGGTTTAACACCCTACATGAAAGATGCAACTCCAGTACTGCACTTGAAAGTCAACTTTTATTTCTGTGCTCAAGTGTTGAAGTGGTACTTGAATCTAGATCTTGTAACCCAGAGGCAAGAGAACTACTAACTGAGCCACATCAGATGGACATCAGTTGTCACATCAGCAGGAAACAAAATAAGAAACTCTGGCCAGAAAGCAATATTTGTAAATAATTCATGATACAGTATCACCCTGAAACCTTTGCTTTGTTCACCTTTCACAAACATTGCTTGAACAGCCCAGTATCTAGCATATCTGTTTTTATTCTTTATTCAGTTCTAATTGGTACATGGACATTTGACCAACAAGACAGGAAAGTATTAAGATTCATATCAAGTGTAAAGAAGACAAGGAAGAACTACCAACACTTTAAGCTTCACACCTTGGAATGAAAACATTTAAACTGTTGACAAGATATGCCTAGGATAATAATTTAAAGTAGTTTGGGAATTTTGGTTAGGAGTAGCAAACATAAATAAGAGAACATTGATATTGGGAATAATCTGAGCGATGAAGATTTAGTAAAGGAAAAAGTAATTATCCAGATGAGGCAGTGGTGGACTAAATAGAGTTTTGGCATTCTAATTGAAGATTTCACTTTCAAATTCTAGAATGATAATTCACAGAATTTGGTTCCTCACACTTGTGTTAGCTATTTAGGAGATCTAACCAACTAGTTCCACTACCTCAATTTTTCCTGAAAGTCTTAGAAATTTACGTTCAAATATTTCCATGTAAAATTTATTTTTGAATTTGCTTCCATTGTTTCCACACCCAAGATATGGGTCTTATCGGGTGTCTTAACATTTTATTCCCTTTGATTCCACTCTGTTTCGACCATGGGGCAGAGTCTACTGTATCAGGGTGACGGGCAAACTAAATCCACCTATGTACTTCTTGAAAATTCAAACTTTGCCATTGGATCTTCCAATAAGCATCCATCAATTGTGGAAGTTCCAAATCTACCAGGCTGCTCCTACGAAATCTTAAATCCACTTCATGTACACTTCCCAGCAAGGGTCAGTAGACAAGGGGTGGCAGCAGGAACATAGTTGATTTTCCTAGCTGAAGCTAGGAAACTTTCTGGTTGTTGCTTAGAAATTGCTGAGATTGGAATCCAATCACAGAGAAACAAACGAATCTTACCCTGTCTGGTCTGCAACAGCTTTGTTACATTCCTGAAAGTATATCTTGCCAGTAAATCAATGGAGAAATCTCCTGCCATACCAAAGCCTGAAGACTTTTCCATTAAAACACTTTAAAGATGGCTTATTTCAGACAGCAGTTAATTCTTGCATTACTTTGAGTTGATATTTGAGTTGTTATATGGTCTCTAACCTGCAGTGAACGACTAGAGGGCCTGATTCAGGAGGATTAGCAGCCTTGACACGGCGAATAAGTGCGAGGAGACCTGTTGCATGATAGGGAACTCCATGTTCTGGCCAAGCTGTGAAATGAAACTGCAGAATTTCACGACTGGCTGAGCAATATATCTATAAGAAATAAAAAGGAATCTATAAATGAATGTGCCAGCAGTTGAAGACAATAGAAAGCAAATCCATAACAGCCATTTAGGTCTTCTGTGAAATGGTTGGAATCAATAGAGAAAAATTATCAGCAATTGATTTAACTTTCTTTATACATTGATTTGAATTGCAAATGATTGCTTTAGTTTTGAAGGTTATAAATATGGACATTCATCAAGGTGAAGCCTGTTCTGGTTCTACAATTCCAGATTGATGCTGTGCTAGAAAATGGACAGCAGATTTGCCAA
This sequence comes from Hemiscyllium ocellatum, assembly GCF_020745735.1. NCBI lineage: Eukaryota > Metazoa > Chordata > Chondrichthyes > Orectolobiformes > Hemiscylliidae > Hemiscyllium > Hemiscyllium ocellatum. The sequence continues at coordinate 44,876,005 of NC_083430.1, forward strand.
TCAAATTGAAAGAATTAATAATTAACCAGTTTTGGGTCCATTGAACCAATTTGTTAATTTGTTACTTAATCAACTCGAAAAATGTTGTGCCATAATTAAAATGCACAGTGGTGCAATTAAAATGCACAATTAAACTTTAGTGAACAGTGCTGAATGGGTGACATTGAATTGAACACCAATTCAATGCCCTACTCTGAATTTATTTCTGCTATGTAAACAACGAATGTACAGATATATTCCTAGCTGCATTGTTGGAAGAAAAAGCATTGTCTGGGATAATAAAGGGTGCCTGAGCCCCTTCAAATAAAATCATGGGATTTTTAGGCAGGCAGAACCTCAGTGTAACAGCTCCTCTAAAAGCTATACTGCTGATGATGCAGATCTACCTTGGTACTGTGTTGGAAAGTCAGTCCAGATTATGAACTCATGCTGCTGGTGCAAAATTTTGCAGAACATTCTGCAGCAGGAGGTTGGGGATGAGGTTTGGTGATGGGATCATAGTGATGATAATGGGCTAGTAGTGCAGAAACCCAGGCTAACGTTTTGGAAACATGGGTTCAACTTCACCATGACAGATGTTGACATCTAAATTCAGTAAAAATGTGGTCCAGAAAGCAACCCTTAAGACAAACATCTAACCAATGAGAATTGTTACAAATGAAACATTGGTTCATTAATGTCCTTTTAGTACAATTTACCTGCCATCCTTACCTGCTCTGGTTTAGGTATGATTCCAGATCCACAGCAACGTGGTTGACACGTGACTGCTGTCTAGGAATTAGGGATGTGGAATAAATGCTGGCCTAACTAGTGATGCCACAAGCCATGAACAAATATTTTTAAAATGAATTTGCCAGTTCTAATCATGACTATAGAAAATAACCAGTCAAACTGACTTTGTGAAATTTAAGGAGAAAGTGAGGTCTGCAGATGCTGGAGATCAAAGCTGAAAATGTGTTGCTGGAAAAGCGCAGCAGGTCAGGCAGCATCCAAGGAACAGGAGATTCGACGTTTCGGGCCAGAGCCCTTCTTCAGGACATAAGCCCTTATGCCTGAAACATCGAATCTCCTGCTCCTTGGATGCTGCCTGACCTGCTGCGCTTTTCCAGCAACACATTTTCAGTTTGTGAAATTTAAGTCAACAGATTTAAATTTTAAAAATGTGATGAATAGGTCAGATAGTTAAGCAGACAGGTTTAGAGAGATTTTACCCTGAAAATCTGCTGCTAATAGGTTGAATCTGGCTTCTCTCACCTCAATTGATATGAATACATGGTTCATTAGTTTGGTTACAAATATAACTGAAAAACTAAGTGCATATCTGACAATTTGATTAATGGAGGAATTCAATTAATATTGAAATAATGGGGAGAAATTAGATGCTTGCTTCCTTTCATTTTTGATTTTCTATCTTTATTGCCCTGGAGGACTTGGCTTAATTACAGAAAAAGGATAAAAAACACACAATACCAGTTTATAGTCCAATAGGTTTAATTGGAAGCACTAGCTTTCAGAACGCTGCTCCTTCATCAGCTGGTTGTGGGCAGTTATAAGATTCTAAGACACAGAATTTATAGCAAAAGTTTACAGTGTGATGTAACTGAAATTATATATTGAAAAAGACTTGGATTGTTTGTTAAGTCTCTGATCGCTTAGAATGACCATGTTGGTTTTAGTACTTTCATATGTAATTCGCAAAACATTTTTAAAAGTTACATTCTCAAGTGAACTTAACAATTGGTGTCATGTCGGACCAGATAGTGCATTGAAGGTGTGAGGTGTCCTGTGTGAGACTGTCTGTGCCCCAATGGTTAGACTGATTCTAATCTAAAAAAACAATTTACAAAATCTTACATGGATTCATGCAGTAAAATGTAATTCTGCAAGTACAGATTCACCCCACAAACGTATATGTGTATGTGTGCATGTGGGTATGTGTGAGGGGTGGGGGGGAATGGGTGTCTGTGAGAGAGTGTGTGCATGTGTGTTAGTGTGAGTGTAAAGGGGTATAAGTCTGTGAGAGGGTACATGTGTGAGTGTGGGAGTGTATGTGTGAGCATATGAAAGAGGGTCTACGTGAGTGTGTGTAGGAGTTTGTGTAGGAGTATGTGTGTGTGTGTGTGTGTGTGTGTGTGTGTGTGTGTGTGTGTGTGTGTGTGTGTGTGTAGCTGTTTCATGAATATTTGATAAGTAGTTAAAAGTTCTATTTCATTCTTAAAGTATTATACAAATTGGATTAAAATAGCAATGAAGCCCTTCCTGATGAAGGGCTTATGCCTGAAACGTCGATTCTCCTGCACCTCAGATGCTGCCTGACCTGCTGTGCTTTTCCTGCACCACACTCTCGACTTTAATCGCCAGCATCTGCAGTCCTCACTTTCTCCTAGTAAAATAGCCTATATAAAGAGCATCTTTAATAAGCAAATAATACAATTAAGTAGTTATTAAATTTTGTCAAGGATGACAGAGCAGGTGATGTGTTCATGGCTTGAAGAGTTTAGGTCTTGATTCATTGAGCTGGAGGCTGAGATGCAGTCTTTGCAACACGTTAGGAAAAGGGTGAGTTACCTGGGTACATTGTACCAGGATACAGTCATGTCAATTTTGTTCTGCTGTTCCAATTTGGCCAATTGTCAAGAACAGGAAGGTATGTGTTAAAGGTGAGATAGGTAACGGAACCTGGGCCAGAAATGGATGAGTGTCAACCTTTGCAATTGTCTAGCAGGTTTGAGGTTCTCTCAGCTTGTTTAGATAAGATTGGAGGCTGCATTGTGGATGATCAAATTGACCTGTTAGTGTCATACAGGAAACCATTCAAATAGGGCAAGGAACAATGGTACTGGGGATAAAATAGTGAGAGGGATTGGCAAAGTTCTCTGCAGCAAACAGAGAGAGCCTCCACAGCTGTGTTACATACCACGTGCTAGGACTTGATAAATTTACTCAGGATCCAGCTGTCATGGTCCAGGTAGGTACAAATGACATTAAAAAGGAGGCCCTCCAAAGTTATAATCTCTGGATTATTATTTGATCCATGTTCAAATTGACATAGGATACATTACATTTGAGAGACAAATAAGTAATTCAAAGATTGGTGTGGAAGAAGTAGATCAAGGGGCACTGACACTAGGATTGGGGAAAGTGCGGGTAATAGCTTTGGAATGATCTCCATTTGAATTGTGCTGAGACCAGTCATCTTGTGATTCTCGTAACTAGACAAGGAGAGAGATTTTTAAACTAAATAGTGGAACAAGAGATCAAACGTAGAAAGATATAATATATTAAAGACAAAGAAAGAGGAAAACAGTAGAAAGCAGGAAGAGATGTGAAGAGAAAAAAAATCTAAAAATGCATGAACAATCAAGACCAGATGTTAAAAACATACAAAAGATGAAAATAAAGGTTCTATATCTGAATGTGTATTGTATTCATAATAAAGAAAACAAATTGATTACAGACAATGAAGTAAATAAATATGATCTGGTAGCAATTATAACTTCAGGATGACCAGAATTTATTTCTGAATATTGAGGGAGATATGACATTCAAGAAAAATAGGAAACTGGGTAAAGGTAGAGTGACACCATACTTAATCATTTGAATAAAAGTAAAATACAGTGAATGCTGGATATCTGAAGCAAATATCCAGAGAATGCTGGAGAAACCCAGCAGGTCTGGCAGCATCTGTAGAAAAAAAAATCTCACATTTGGTATGACTTCTCTTCAGAACTAAAATTGTTGGAAGATGGTTTCTTTTATGCTTCTCAGAGAGGGAGACCACGGGTCCTGTCTACTAAGAGCAAAGTAGACAAGACATTTACAAGACAAGGCAGTTGTGGGCTGGAGTAGGGCAAGAGTGTAAGAAGAGTGGAGCACAGACATAATGTAGTCATTTCTGAAGATATGGAATCCAGTGTTGAGACATTGTGGCTGTAAAGTACCTAAGCAGAAAATATGGTATTGTTTTGTTGGAACATCGCAGCACATCCAGGACTGAAGTGTGAGCGTAAGAACAAGGTGGTTTATTGAAATGGTAAGCAATTGGGAAGTCAGGGTCATTCCTTTGGGCAAAATGGAGGTGTTCTGCAAAGCAGCCACACAGTCTGCATTTAGTGTTGCTACTGTAAAGGAAAATGCAATGTAAGCAGAAAGTCCAACAGACTCGATCAAAAGAAGTACAAGTAAAACTGCTTCACCTGGAAGGTGTGTTAAGGGCTTTGAACAGTGAGGAGGGAGGAGATGAATGGGCAAGTGTAACACATTCTGCAATTGCACATGGAAAGTCACACAGATGTGTGAGGAAGTGTTGGGAGTGATGGAGAAGTGGACCTGGGCGCCATGGAGGGAACAGTCCAAGCAGAATGCTTTTGAGATTATTTCTTAAAATGCCTATAGTGTGGAAGCAGGCTATTCAATCCATCGAGGCCACATCGACCCTCCAAAGAGCATCCCATCCAGACCCACCTCATTCCTGCAACCCTGCATTTCCCATGGCCAATCCACCTAGCCTGCACATCTTTGGACTGTGCGAGCAAACTGGAGCACCGAGAGGAAACCCATGCATACACAGCATGAATGTGCAAACTCCACACAGACAGTTGAGGCTGAATTAAACCCGGGTTCTGGCACTGTGAGGTAGCAATTCTACCACTGAGCCACCGTGCACCCTAAAGCAGACATTCTGGAATGGACCACAGACCAGGTTATATTAAATTTGCTGTTGTGTGATATGATAGGACTAATTTATGACCTCAGAGCGAAGGCACATAAAGTAATAATTAACACAATATCTTACCACCAATTTGAAAGGAAGACGATTGGGTCTAAGATTAGTATTTTGACCTTAAATATTGCTAGTGGAGAGAAGAAGTCCAGGCTTTTCATCTTATAATCATGGGGACTATGATGAAAGAAACAGACTGGAAAAACGAACACCAATACAGCAAGAGACATGGGTGTTGATTGGTTGTATCTTTATTAGCAGGGCGATATAGCAAGAATAATTAACTGTCAATCTTAGGTCTCAGAGTAGGCAAGTACACTCCCACTGGTCAGGGTGTTGCCATGGGATTGCAACGTAAGTTGGCAGTTTCCATGACCATTTTTGCCTTGAGAATCTTATAATGTAAACTCCTTTCACCTACATTAAAGAGAATGTCTGCTAACACCTTCAAAAATGCTCTCAGAATACATACTGAAAAAACATGCGCAGTGCTGCCAGTAACATCATTCCAGCCCTTTCACTCATATTCATTCTGCTGGTCTAGGTGCAGCCTTTTGTTTTACTGGCAGAATATTTCACAAAGTGTGCATGTGCAGAACCGTTCATGGGTGCGAGGAGACACAGCCTACATAGAATATTTGACCTGTGTCATATGATGATGATGACTGCTGATGGTCTCTGGTGTAATTCTGCCTCTTGATATATGTAACAAGACTCATCCTCATAGTTCCATGCATATATGGGCTACCTAAGACAAATAAAGCTGTGTTCCCTGATATTCTATTTTACTTATATATGGCTATGCACATCATGAACTGGGCAAATAGACGTGTGATTTGTTGTAACTCGTTTTAAATGAATTTCCCACATACTCTGAAAGATTCCTTCATTTTCACAAACAGTATGCAAGACCTACATATTGATAGAAATAGCATATCCATGTACTCTTTTGACATTGCTAACTTATTTACAAACATACTCCTCAAAGAAGCCATACAGTCATAAAGATGTACAGTATGGAAACTGACGCTTAGGGCCAACCCATCCATGCCGATTAGACATTCCACCCAATCTAGTCTCACCTGTCAGCACCCGGTCCATATCCCTCCAAACCCTTCCTATTCATTTACCCATCCAGATGTCTTTTAAATGTTGCAACTGTACTCGCTTCCACCACTTTGGCAGCTCATTCCATACGCGGACAACCCTCTGTGTGAAAATGTTGCCCCTTACGTCTCTTTTATATCTTTCCCCTCTCACCCTAAACCTATTCACTCTAGTTCTGGATTACCCGACCCCAGGGAAGAGACTTTATCTATTTATCATATCCATGCCCCTCATGATTTTATAAACCTCTATAAGGTCACCCCTTAGCCTCCGACACTTCAGGGAAAACAGCCCCAGCCTATTCAACCTCTCCCTATTGTTCAAGTCCTTCAACCCTGGCAACAGCCGTGTAAATCTTTTCTGAACCATTCAAGTTTCACAACATTTTTCCAATAAGAAGGAGAACTGAATTGCACGCAATATTCAAGAAGTGGCCTAACCAATGTCCTATACAACAAAACATGACCTCCCAACTCCTGTACTCAATACTCTGACCAATAAAGGAGGGCATACCAAACTCCTTCTTCACTATCTTATCTATCTGAGACTCTACTTTCAAGGAGCTATGAACCTGTACTCCAAGGTCTCTTTGTTCAGCAACACTTCCAAGGATCTTATCGTTAAGTCCTGCTAAGATTTGTTTTCCAAAAATGTAGCAGCTTGCATTTATCTAAATTAAACTCCATCTGCCACTTCTCAGCCCTTTGGCCCACCTGGTCAAGATCCCATTGTAATCTGAGATAACCTTCTTCACTGTCCATGACATCTCCAATTTTGGTGTCATCTGCAAATTTACTAAATCTACCTCTCACTCTCAAATCCAAAACATTTATATAAATGATGGAAAGTAGTGGACCTCGCACCAATCCATGTGGCACACCACTGGTCACAGGCCTCCAGTCTGAAAAACGAACTTCTTCCACCACCCTCTGTCTTCTACCTTTGAGCCAGTTCTGTATCCAAATGGCTAGTTCTCCCAGTATTCCATGAGCTCTAATCTTGCTAAACAGTCTCCCATGGGGAACCTTGTCAAACGCTTTACTGAAGTCCTTATAGATCATTTCTATCACCCTGCCCTATCAATCCTCTATGTCACTTCTTCAAAAAACTTAATCAAGTTTGTGAGACATGATTTCCCATGCATAAACATGTTGACTATCCCTAATCAGTCCTTGCCTTTCCAAATACATGTACATCCTGTCCCTCTGGATTCCCTCCAACAACTTGCCCACCACCGATGTCAGGCTCCAGTCTATAGTTCCCTGGCTTGTTTTTAGCACCTTTCTTAAATAGTGGTAACATGTTAGCCAGCCTCCAGTCTTCTGGCACCTCATCTATGACTACCATTGATACAAGTGTCTCAGCAAGGGGCCCAATAGTCACTTCCCTAGCTTCCCACAGAAGTTTAGGGTACACCTGATCAGGTGCTGGGGATTTATCCACTTGTATGCATTTCAAGACATCCAGTACTTTCTCCTCTGAAATCTGGACAATTTTCAAGATGTCACCATCTATTTCCCTACATTTTATGCCTTCATGGTCATAGAATCATGGTGGCATACAGCACGGATACAGGCCCTTCAGCCCAAAGTGTTCCATGCCGACAAAATGTCCATCCACTCTAACTCCATTTCCCTGCCCTTGCCCCTTATCCTTCTAAACCTTTCCTATCCATGTTTTTGTACAAATGCCTTCTGAATGTTATTAATGTACATGTCTCAATCACACCACTGGCTGCTACTTCCATATGCATACCACCCTCTTTGTAAAAAAGTTGCCCCTCAGGTTTCATTTTATTTTTTCTCCTCTAACCTGATGCCCTCTAGTCCTTGATTCCCAACACTGGGAAAAAGACTGAGTACATTCACCCCATCCATGCTTCTCATGAACTTATACATTTCTATACGATTTCCCTTCAGTCTCTTACTCCCTAAAGAAAAATATTCTAGCTTGAAAGACTCTCCTTATAACTCAGACCTTTGAATCTTGGCAGCACCCTTGTAAATTCCTTTTCTACTCTTTCCCGTCGAACATCTTTCCTATAGCAAAGTGAACAAAACCGAACACAATACTCCAAGTGCAGTCTCACCAATGTCCCGTACAACTGCAACATAACTCTCCGACTTAGATATTCAATGCCCTGACTGCTAAAGGCCAGTGTGCCCAAAGCCTGCTTCATTGCCCTGTCTACCTGTGACTCCACTTTCAGAGAACCGTGCACCTGAGCTCCAAGGTCCTCTGTTCCACAACACTCCTTAAGGCTCGAACATTCACCACGAAACTCCTACCTGGATTTGACATTCCAAAATGCAACACCTCACATTTAGAACATAGAACATAGAACAGTACAGTGCAGAACAGGCCCTTCGGCCCTTGATGTTGTGTCGACCTGTGAACTCACCTAAACCCAATCCCCCGACACTATTCCATCATCATCCATGTGCTTTTCCAAGGATCGTTTAAATCTCCTTAATATGGCTGAGTTAACTACATTGGCAGGCAGGACATTCCACACCTTTACCACTACCAGTGTAAAGACTTTCATAATCTACCCTATCTAATCATCTGATCATCTTGTCTGTATCTATCAAATCCCCTCTTAGCCTTCTTCTTTCCAATGAGAACAGACCCAAGTCTCTCAGCCTTTCCTCATAAGACCTTCCCTCCAGACCAGGCAACTTCCTGGTAAATCTCCTCTGCACTTTTCCAATACTTCTACATCCTTCCTGTAATGGGCCAACCAGAACTGTACATAATATTCCAAGTACGGCCACACTAGCGTTTTGTATAGTTGCAGCATGACATTACAGTTCCAGAACTCAATCCCTCTACCAATAAAACCTAACACACCAATGCCTTCTTAACAGCACAAGCAACCTGGGTGGCAACCTTCAGGGATCTATGCACATGGACTCCAAGATCCCTCTGCACATCCACACTACCAAGAATCTTTCCATTGACCCAGTGTTCTGCCTTCGTGTTATTCTTCCCAAAGTGAATCACCTTACATTTATCTGCATTGAACTCAATTTGGCACCTCTCAGCCCAATTCTGCAGTTTATCCAAGTCCCCCTGCAATCTGCAACATTCTTCCACACTGTCCACCACTCCATCAACTTTAGTGTCATCTGCAAACTTACTAACCCATTCATCTATGCCTGCATCTAACTCATTTGTAAAAATGACAAACAACAATAGTCCCAAAGAGATCCTTGTGGCACACCACTAGTAACCGGGCTTCAGGCTGAATATTTTCCATCAACCACCACTTGCTGCCATCTTACAGAAAGCCAGTTTCTAAATGACCCTCAATCCCATGCCTCCGCATTTTCTCCAACAGCCTTCCATGTGGAACCTTATCAAAGGCTTTACTGAAGCTCATGTACATCATGTCAACTGCCCTAACCTCATCCACATGCTTGGTCACTTCCTCAAAAAACTCAAAGAGGTTTGTGAGACATGACCTGCCCTTGAAACCATGCTGACTATCTACAATCAAATTGTTGCTTGCTAGATGATGATAAATCCTTTCTTATAATCCTTCCCAAAACTTTTCCTACAACAGATATAATTATCTGGGTCATCTCTACTAGCTTCCTTGAAAAAGAGCACAATATTTGCAATCCTCCAATCCTTTGGTACTAAACCTGTAGACAATGAAGACTCAAAGATCAAAGCCAAAGGCTCAAACACCACCTCCCTTGCTTCCCAGAATATCCTCGGATAAATCCCATCTGGCCCAGGGAACTTGTCTACTTTTGCTCCTTCTAGAATTGATAACAACTCTTCCTTACTAACCTCAATCCTTTCTAGTCTAATATCTTATATCTCATTCTCCTCCTCTACAATATTCTTCTTTTACTGAGTGAAAACTGATGAGAATTATTCATTTAGCACCTCACCGATCTCCACAGGGTCCACAACCAACTTCCCACTTCTGCCTTTGACTGGCCATATTCCTACCCTAGATGAAAATGTGTTGCTGGTTAAAGCACAGCAGGTTAGGCAGCATCCAAGGAATAGGAAATTTGACGTTTTGGGCATAAGCCCTTCATCAGGAATGAAGGGAAGCCGATAAAAGAGGGGGAAGTGTGGCCTTGTTAGTCAAGGATAGTATAATTTTACCCATATTCCTACCCTAGTCATTTTTTTATTCCTCACATTACTATAGAAAGCTTTAGGGGTCTCCTTTATTCTACCTGCTAAAGACTGCTCATGTCCTCACTTTGCTCTCCTTAACTCTCTCTTTAAATCCTCCCTAGCTAATCTGTAACTCTCCATCGCCTCATCTGAACCATCTTGTCTCATCGTCACATAGGCCTCCTTCTTCCGCTTAACAAGAGATGCAATTTCTATGGTAAATCACAGTTCCCTTGCCTTATCACTTCCTCCCTGACTGACAGGGACATACCTATCAAGGACATGCAATATCTGTTCCTTAAACCAGCTCCACATTTCGATTGTCCTCATCCCCTGCATTTTGCTACCCCATTCTATGCATCCCAAGTCTCGCCTAATCGTATTATAATTGCCCTTGCTCCATTGATTACTCTTGCCCTGTGGCATGTACCTATCCCTTTCCATTGCTAAACTAAATGTAACTGAATTATGATCACTCTGTCCAAAGTGCTCACCTACCACTAAATCAAACGCCTGGCCTGGTTCATTACCAAGTACCAGATCCAGTGTGGCCTCCCCTCTTTTCTGCACTTCAACATACTGTGTCAGGAAACCCTCCTGCACACATGGGACAAAAACTGATCCATCCAATGTACTAGAATTATAGCATTTCCAGTCAATGTTGGGGAAGTTAAAGTCCCCCATAATGATTGCCCTGTTCCTTTCACTCCTATCCAGAATCGTTTTACTTATCCTCTCCTCCACAAGCATAGAACTCTGCAGAGGTCTATAAAAAAACTGCCAGCAGTGTGACCTCTCCTCTCCTGTTTCTAACCTCAGCCCATATGACCTCAGTTGATGACTCCTCATCAAATGTTCTTTCAGCCACCATTATACTATCCTTGACTAACAAGGCCACACTTCCCCCTCTTTTATCGGCTTCCCTATTCTTAATGAAAGATCTAAACCCTGGGATCTGCAACATCAATTTGTGACCCTTCTCTATTCATGTCTCTGAAATGGCCACAACATCGAAGTCCCAGGTACCTATCCATGCTACAAGCTCACCTACCTTATTTCAGATACTTCTAGCGTTTAAGTAGTTACACTTCAAACCAGCTTGCTGTCTGCCAGCCCATTCCTGTGACCATGAAATCCTGTCCATGCCCTCCCTACTCTGATCCTCCTGTGCACTGGAACTATACCTCAGGTTCCCATCCCCCTACTGAGCTAGTTTAAACCACCTGAATAGCACCAGCAAATTTCCCATCCAGGATATTAGTACCCTTCTGGTTCAAGTGAAGACAGTCCTGTTTGTAGAGGTCCCACCTTCCCGAGAACGAGCCCCAATTATCTATGCGCCTGAAACCCTTTCTCCTGCACCATCCCTGCAGCCACGTGTTCAGCTGATGTCTCTCCTTATTCCTTGCCTCTCTATCATGTGGCACAGGCAACAAACCAGAGATAACAATTTTGTTTGTTTTAGCTCTCATCTTTCACCCTAGCTCCCTGAAATCCTGCCTTAAATCCCTATCCCTCTGTCTACCTATGTCATTGGGACCTATGTGGACCTTGCATGTCCTTTTCCACAGTAAATACTGATGCAAAATACTCATTTAGTATCTTCCCCCCATCTCCTGAGGCTCCTCAGAAAGGCTGCTTTGCTGATCTTTGAGGAGCCCTATTCTCACCTAGTTACCCTTTTGTCCTCAATGTATTTGTAAAAACCCTTTGGATTCTCTTTAATTCTGTTTGCCAACGTTATCTCATGTCCCCTTTTTGCCCTCCTGATTTCCCTCTTAAGTAAACCTCTACTGTCTTTATACTCTTTTTAAGTATTACTTGATCTATCCTGTCTATACCTGTCATATTCTTCCTTCTTTTTCTTAACCAAACACTCAATTTCTTTATTCATCCAGCATCCCCTACACCTACCAGTCTTTACTTTCACCCTAACAGGAATAGTGCCAGAAGACTGGAGGATAGCAAATGTTCACCTATTCAAGACGGGGAGTAGAGACAACCCTGGTAAATATAGACCAGTGAGCCTTACTTCAGTTGTTGGTAAAGTGTTGGAAAAGGCTATAAGAGATAGGATTTATAATCATCTAGAAAAGAATAATTTGATTAGGGATAGTCAGCACGGTTTTGTGAAGGGTAGGTTGTGCCTCACAAACCTTATTGAGTTCTTTGAGAAGGTGACCAAACAGGTAGATGAGAGTAAACAGGTTGATGTGGTGCATATGGATTTCAGCAAAGCGTTTGATAAGGTTCCCCACAGTAGGCTATTGTGGAGGAATGGGATTGTGGGAGATAAAGCAGTTTGGATCAGTAATTGGCTTGCTGAAAGAAGACAGAGGGTGGAAGTTGATGGGAATTGTTCATTCTGGAGTCCAGTTACTAGTGTTGTACCGCAAGGGTCGGTGTTGGGTCTATTGCTGTTCATCATTTTTATATGATGAGGGTGTAGAAGGGTGGGTTAGTAAATTCGCAGATGACACTAAGGTTGGTGGAGTTGTGGATAGCAACGAAGGATGTTATAGGTTACAGAGAGACATAGATAAGCTGCAGAGCTTGGCTGAGAGGGTGGCAAATGGAGCTTAATGCAGCAAGTGTGAGGTGATTCACTTTGGTCGGAGTAACCGGAATGCAAAGTACAGGGCTAATGGTAAGATTCTTGGTAGTGTAGATGAGCAGAGAGATTTTGGTGTCCATGTACACAGATCCTTGAAAGTTGCCACCCAGGTTGACAGGGTTGTTAAGAAGGCATACAGTGTTTTAGCTTTTATTAATAGAGGGATGGAGTTCCGGAACCATGAGGTTATGCTACAGCTGTACAACACTCTGGTGGTGGACTATTGTGTACAATTCTGGTCACCACATTATAAGAAGGATGTGGAAGCTTTGGAAAGGGTACAGAGGACATTTACTTGGATGTTGCCTGGTATGGAGGGGAGGTCTTATGAGGAAAGGCTGAGGGACTTGAGGTTGTTTTCGTTGGAGAGAAGAAGGTTGAGAGGTGACTTAATAGAGTCATATAAGATAATCAGAGGATTAGATAGGGTGGACAGGGAGAGCTTTTTTCCAAGTATGGTGATTGCGAGCACAAGGCGGCATAGTTTTAAATTGAAGGGTGATAGATATAGGACAGATGTCAAAGATAGTTTCTTTACTCAGAGAGTAGTAAGGGTATGGAATGCTTTGCCTGCAACGGTAGTAGATTCGCCAAAGTTAAGTGCATTTAAGTCGTCATTGGACAAGCATACGGATGTACATGGAATAGTGTAGGTTAGATGGGCTTCAGATTGGTATGACTGGTTGGCGCAACATTGAGGGGCGAAGGGCCTGTACTGTGCTGTAATGTTCTATGTTCTATACTGTCTCTGGACTTTTGTTATCTCATTTCTGAAGGCTTCCCATTTTCCAGCCATCCCTTTACCTGCAAACATTTGCCCCCAGTCAGCCTTTATCCAATTTAGAACTGCAACTTTTAGATCTGGTCTATCCTTTTCCATCACAATTTTAAAACTAATAGAATTATGGTCGCTGGCCTCAAAGTGCTCCCCCACTGACACCTCAGTCACCTGCCCTGCATTATTTCCCAAGTTTTGCACATTCTCTAGTAGGTACATCCACATATTGGATCAGAAAATTTCATTGACATTTGCACTATGCCACTATATCATGGCAATCTAGATGTGCCATTGGTGTCCGTATTTGTGCACATTGAAATCATGATTTTAGCAACTCAGGCAGTTGAGTCCAGTTTCAATGATGCCATTTACAGCCAAGAAGATGGTGAAGCTATGCAATTCCCTCTAGCCTAACTCTTGCTAATATCTTTGAAATGTAACTTTGATTGATGGGCCACTAACCTCCTACCCCATGGATACATCCAATATATAAAAGACATATTTGTGAAATTTGAAGCTACAGTGTCATTAAATAATTTTTAATACAGCTTAATAAACTCCAAAACAAGCAAAGAGGATGCTGGAGAAGCCCAACAGGTTTGGCAACATCTGTGGAGAGAGAAACAGAGTCAACACTTTGAGTCAGGAATGACTCTTTGTAACGAGTCTTCTGAGAAGAGACAAAATGTAAACACAATTTCTCTTTACAGATGGAACAAGACCTGCTGAGTTTCTCCAAACTTCTCTCCATTTGTTTCGGATTTACAGAATACACAGTATTTTTCTTTTAATAAATTCTATTCTACACTTTAATTTGACACTGATGTCAGTAGTTGGAGAGGATCCTGAGGGACAAGATGTACGTGTATTTGAAAAAGCAAGGACTAGTTAGGGATAGTCAACTTGGTTTTATGCATGGGAAATCATGTCTCACAAATTTGATTGAGTTTTTTGAAGAAGTATCAAGGAGGATTGATGAAGGTAGAGCAGTAGAGGTGATCTATATGGACTTCAGTAAGGCATTCAACAAGGTTCCCCATGGGAGACTGAAGAGCAAGGTTAGATTTCATGGATTTCAGGGAGAAATTGTCATTTGGATGCAGAACTGACTCAAAGGTAGAAGACAGAGGGTGGTGGTGGAGGGTTGTCTTTCAGACCGGAGGCCTGTGACCAGCAGAATGCCACAAGTATTGGTGCTGGGTCCACTACCTTTCAACATTTATATAAATGATTTGGATGTGAGCATAAGAGGTATAGTTAGTAAGTTTGCTGATGACATTAAAATTGGAGATGTAGTTGACATCGAAGAAGACTACCTCAGATTACAACGGGATCTTGATCAGATGGGGTACTGGGCTGAGAGGTGGCAGACGAAGTTTAATTTCGATAAATGCGAGGGGCTGCATTTTGGGAAAGCAAGTCTTAGTAGGACTTACACACTTAATGGTAAGGTCCTGGGGAGTGTTGCTGAACAAAGAGACCTTGGAGTGCAGACTCATAGCTCCTTGAAAGTGGAGTCACAGTTAGATAGGATAGTGAAGAAGGTGTTTGGCATGCTCTCCTTTATTGGTCAGAGTATTGAGCATAGGAGTTGGGAGGTTACATTGCAGCTGACAGGACATTGGCTAAGCTACTGTTGGAATATTGCGTGCAATTCTGGTCTCCTTCCTATTGGAAAGATGCTGTGAAACTTGAAAGGATTCAGAAAAGATTTAGATTAGATTACTTACAGTGTGGAAACAGGCCCTTCGGCCCAACAAGTCCACACTGACCCGCCGAAGCGCAACCCACCCAGACCCCTACCTTTACCCCTTCACCTAACACTACGGGCAATTTAGCATGGCCAATTCACCTAACCTGCACATTTTTGGACTGTGGGAGGAAACCGGAGCACCCGGAGGAAACCCACGCAGACACGGAGAGAATGTGCAAACTCCACACAGACAGTCGCCTGAGTCGGGAATTGAACCCAGGTCTCTGGCGCTGTGAGGCAGCAGTGCTAACCACTGTGCCACCATGCCGCCCACATTTACAAGGATGTTGCCAGGGTTGGCGGTTATGTGCTATGGGGAGAGGTTGAATAGGCTGGGGCTGTTTTCTCTGGAGCGTCGGTGGCTACCAGAGGAAGTGGTGGAGGCTGGTACAATTGCAACACTTAAAAAGGCATCTGGATGGGTCTATGAATTGGAAGGGTTTGGAAGGATATGAGACGGGTGCTGGCAGATGAGACTAGTTTGGGTTGGGATATCTGGTTGGCATGGACAAGGTGGACTGACGGGTTTGCTTCCTTGCTGTACATCTCTGTGACTCTGAAAATGAGCAATCAAATGTCTTTGACATATCAGTTGAAGAATCTGTCAATGTGCTTTCCGTTATGATCTATAAAATGCCTTGATTCACTTGTCAATATACGTTTGGGTTTCTGACAGTTCCAGACACCGCAAGTTAACCCTCTTTCGCAAAATTATGAATAGGGTTCTGCTCATTCTGTCAGCTTGATGCTGCAATACGACCTACTGAAATTATGCTGCATACTGATGGCTAGCATGCTGTATGCTAATGAAAACTAATGAAAGTACTTTTGTCTACTATTTTTGACCCTGAATGGTGCACAATAGAGGAAGGTATCTCAAAAATTTGATCAATTGGTAGAGTCATTGTCCCATGCTTTCACAAGTGGCTTTTTCACTAACATGATGCTGTTATCAATCCAAAATTGACATTTGGACGATTGTACAAATGAGTGATGTGATATGAATTTCAGTGCTGGTGAGATGTATGGAGGTTGCATATCCCAATAACTGGTGCAGCATATCAAACAATATGTCTGTTTTGACTATTCATAGTGAGTAGCAGGCTGATTGTACTCAAGCAATATGTACTTGCATACCTCAGAAAAATATGTTCATGACAAGTTGTGATTGTGAAATTGAAAACTGAAAGGGGAAAATCACTTAAAATAATAGCTTAAATAATCTCATATCTGACTGTATTTGGAGGAAGTAATTCAGAGAAGGAAAAATAGCTGAATTAATTCAGTTTATTAAGGTTGCACGAAGTCAGATGTATTAACAGAACAAATAAGGCAAAACAAGGAGAAAGGATTAAAGTAAATGCTCATGGCCCACAGTTATAAAAGAATCACACAGGACAGTGAAATGATAACATTCCGTATAAACAATGGTAGACTCAGAGAAAATGATTTCTTTCCCATGAATACTGTAGTGATTGGAATGAGGACCAGGTGGATCTCATTGAATATGAGATCCCTGATTGGGGTTATTACCCTGGGCTAATCAGAGACCCCTGGCTGACAGATATAAACACGAGGTCAGAGACTCTCCTCAGTCTAGGGACTATCTCTGAGCTAGTCAGAGTCTATATTCTGTGCATCTGTAAATAAAAGGTGACTTGGTGATGGGAACCTACCTCCATGGAGTTATTTCAGAGGTGACAAGAAAAAACAATATGCTGCTGGAGAAAATGTGCTTGCAACAATTGACTTCGAGGTGGGATAAGCATTTCTGGCATCACGCTTTTATTTGGGAAGCTTGACTTGTTTGATACTACCATTAGAGACTGGGCCCATTATTTCCTCCGGGCTAATGACATTGGGACAGATAAAATGTAACAAATAATTCTCCTGACTGCTGTGGATCTGTGGCTCTTTTGGTTATTAGGAACCTCACTTTCACTGAGGCATGAGATACTAAAAACTTTCAAGAGTTGGCGGATTTGGCTAAGGAATATCTTGTGACCCTGAATGTCTTCTAATTCTGAGATGCTAGTGGTCTTATTTAGCAGTTCAAGAAGTGGGGGAATCAGTATTGAGATTTTTGACGAGGTTAAGAAAACTGACAGAGGCATGTGATTTTGTGTAAATCCTGAATGACAGATCATTTAGGACATGGGATTAACAATGTAACCGTGCCAAAGTGCCTACTGGCAGAAGCCCAACTGGACCTCAAACAGGCATGATGACTTGCTTTATCATTAGAAACATTCGGCAAATGGGACGTGTGAACTCCAGGGTATCCCAACGGAAATGGACACCCTCACCTATCTGACTGAGCTTTGATAATACCACTTGAATGTGGGCAACTGCACAGCCTCACATAGGACATCTCTGAAGTAGAGGGACTCTAGGTCAACCCCAAGCAAAACTTCAAAACAAAGCGAAATGGTTGAAAATTTCTTCAGGATCCAGGCTGGCAACTCATTGTAGTTGCTGCTAATATGTGGACTTGAGACAGTAAGGAGGCCTACGAGGCCTGACTTGAGTAAGAGAACTCATAGGCTAGTATCCAGGATGTGGCTTGCAATAGTTAAATGAGTAACATTCAAATCGGAACCAATCGAAATAATATCTGGTTAAATAGTCCCCTGGTTCTAATGGAGGTCGATAATGGCGCAGATGTGTCAGTGATTGCAGAACCAGACTTTAATAAGATCTGCTCTGGACTTCACCCCTTACATTGTGCAAGACCACGGCTAGACTGAGAACCAATACTGGCTCCAGATTAAGGGTACGACCTTGGTTCCGGTCTCCTATTAAGAGATTTTAGTGCAGTTACTACTGATTGTATTAAAAGGCTTGGACCTAAGCTTGGTGGGGTGGAATTTGATGAGAAAGGTTCACCTTGATTGGCTCAACATTTTTCAATTAGAAAATAGCTGTCTGAGTGAAGTCCTAAGTAAATACCTAAAAGTCTTTCAGGAAGGTTTAGGGGCTATCAAAGGAGCTAAGGCCATCTTATGTGTTGACCAGGAAGTAATTCCCGATTCTGCAAGGTCCACCTTGCCATTTGCCTTACATGCTAAAGTAGAAGCAGAAATCAGGAAGCTGGAAAGGGAAGGAATCATCAAACTGGTACAGTCTGCAGAATGGGCACCATCAGTTGTGCCAATAATGAAGCCTAATGGGTCAGCGTACCTTTGTGGGGTTTTCCAGCTGGATAAATATCTGATAAATAAATGATTTGTATGCAAAACTGGCAGGGGATTGTCCTTCACAAAGCTGGTCATGAACCATGGGGACTAGTAATTGTGACTAGATGAGGAGTCTCAGAAGTATGCCACAACTAATTCACATGATGGTTTATACCAATATTCAAAAGTGAAACTTGGAATTTCATCAGTCTGCACCATTTTTCAGCAGATGATGGAAAACTCTATAAAACTCTATTTTATAAAACTCTACTCCAGGTTGCCATTTATCTGAATGACATACTAACAAACAGGAAGATCAATGAAGAACACTTGAAGATCTTGGAATAGTGCTTAAATGTTTCTCCTGTGTGTCTGATGTCTTATGAGGGAAAAATGTGTATTCCAGGCACCTCAAGTGGCCTGCTTGGACTACAGAGTTGTAAAGACTGGGGTATACCCGTTGGAAGATAAAGTGAGGGTGCTCAAGGGGGCCCTCACTCACACATCTGTACCAGAGCTTAAATCTTTCCCTGGGTGGGTGAATTATTGCAGATAATTCATATGTCACCTGGCCTGCATCTTGACAGCCTTAGACTAATGCTTGAAAAGGTTCAGCATTGGAAATTGTCATATAGCCAAGAGGAAGTGGTGAAGGCTGGTACAATTACAACATTTGAAAGGCATCTGGATGGGTACATATTTAGGGAGGGCTTAAAGGGATATAGGCCAAGTGCTGGCAAATGGGACTAGGTTAATTTAGGATTTCTGATTGGCATGGCCGAGTTGGACCAAAGTTCTCTTTCCATACTGTACACCTCTATGACTCTAAGTAGTCTTGAGGGAAGTGAAGAAGCAGCTATCGTCATCTAAGATGTTGGCCCACGATGATCCCAAGCGACATGTCGTACTGACATACGATGCCACTCCATATGGTATTGTGGTAGTGAAGACTCACCAGTGGCCCAACAGAGAGGAATGCCTGATAATGTGTGCTTCCTGACTATGGCTGTCTCTGAATGCAAATATGACCAGATAGAGAAGGACAGTTTGGTGGTCATCTTTGGTGTCAGAAAGTTCCATGAATATCTCTATAGATGTAAATTAGTAATAGTAACTGATCAGAAACCTCTGTTAGGTCTGTTTAATGAAGACAAGGCCGTGCAACCTATAGTTTCTGATTGAATTCAGCATTGGATTCTTATTCTGAGTGTGTACAATTACAAGTTGGAACACTGTCTGGGTGGTCAAATGGCAACTGAGTATGTCTTAAGCCACTTCCCACTGGTAGATATACCACTGATGGCGGCACTCACTGGAAGTGTCCATTCTGGTTTTAAACCTCCTGCATACCCTTCCAGTCACTGCTGACAATATCTGACTGTGGACACAAAAAGATCCCATCCTGACAAAACAAAAAAGTTGGTGGTGATGCAAGAAGCAAAAGGGTCATCACAATCAGAATTGAAAATAAAGGCAACTAAAGAGGAATGAGGGAGGAGCTGGGTAGAATTGACTGGGAGAGGAGCCTAGTGGGAAAGACAGTGGAACAGCAATGACAGGAGTTTCTTGGAGTAATTCAGAGATTCATCCCAAGGAGAAAGAAGATGGTACAGGGAGGATGAGGCAACAATGGCTGATAAAGGAAGTCCTCGATAGCATTAAAGTAAAAGAGAAAGCCTGTAATCTGGCGAAGGACGGGGGGAACCAGAGGATTGGGAAGCTTACAAAGACCAACATAGGGTTACACCCCAGAGTTCTAAGGAAGATAGCTGAAGAGATAGTGGAGGTGTTAGTGGTGATCTTTCAGGAATTGCTAGAATGAGGGAAGGCCCCAGAAAGCTAGAAAATTGCTAACGTGATAACTGTTTAAAAAGAGAGCATGGCAGAAAACTGAAAATTACACACCGATTAGCCGAATTTCGGTCGTGGGTAAGATTTCTGAATACTTGGAAGTGTATGGTAAAATAGTGCAAAGTCAGCATGGTTTCATCATGGGGAAGTCATGCCTGATTAATCTGCTAGCATCCTTCGAGGAAGTAACAAGCAGGTTAGACCAAGGAGAACCAACAGGTGTTATCTATCTGGACTTCAAGAAAACCTTTGACAAGGTGCCACACACGCTTGAGTATCATACATGAGTAAGATAAGGGTCCATAGTGATAGAGGCAAGGTGATAACATAGATAGAGGCTTGGCTGTCTGGCAGAAAGCAGAAAGTGGGGATGAAAAGTTCCTTCTCAGGATGGTAGCCGGTGCTAAGTGGTGTTCCACAAGGCTCAGTGTTGGAACTGCAAGTTTTTACTTTATACATTAACAATCTAGATGAAAGAACTGAGAGCATTCTGGCTAAACTTGCAGATGATATAAAGACAGGCAGAGGGACAGGTATCATTGAGGAGGTAGGGAAGCTGCAGGAGGATTTGCACAGGTTAGGAGAGTGGGGAAAGAAGTGGCAGATGGAGTACAACTGGGAAAGTGTGAAGTCATGCATTTTGGCAGGAAGAATAGATGCACGGAATATTTTCTAAATGGGGAGAAAATTCAGAAATCTGAATTGCAAAGAGACTTGGGAGTTCTCGTCCAGAATTCTCTCAAGGTAGACTTGCAGGTTGAGTCAATAAGTAGGAAGGCAAATGCAATGATGGCATTAATTTTAAAAGGACTTGAATATAAAAGCAGAGATATACTTCTGAGGCTCTATCAGGCTCTGGTCAGACGACATTTGGAGTATTGTGTCCAGTTTTAGGCTCCACTGGGGACTGTGTACAGTGGAGTTCATGAGAATTGTCCCAGGAATGAATGGCTTAACATATGAGGAACGTTTGAGGATTTTGGGTCTATACTCAATGGAGTTTAGAAAGAAAGGGGGGATCCACTTTAAACATACAGAATACTGAATGGCCTGGATAAAGTAGATGTTGGGAACATGTTTCCATTCATAGAAGAGAATCGGACCTGAGGGCATAGCCTTAGAGTAGAGGGAAGACCTTGAACAAAGATATGGAGAAACTTCTTCAGCCAGAGAGTGGTGAATCTATGGAATTCATTACCACAGAAGGCTGTGGAGGCCAGGTCACTGAACATACTCAAGACTGAGATGGATATGTTCTTGAGTATCAAGGAGATCAAGGGTTACAGGAAGAATACTGGCTGAACTCCACCAAGGTCACCTGGGAGTTTCCAAAATGAAGAGGTTGGTGAGATATTATTCCTGTTGGCTAGGATTAGATGCCAACATAGCAAAAAAATTCTACCAGCAACTCCCTCATATTTGCAGGAATGGCCGGGCAAACGTTGGACTTGGTAACACGTTGACTCTGAGTTATTTCCTGAGCTCAGTGTTCTTGGTCATTGTGGATGACCATTCAAAATGGTTGGATATGCATAGAGTTCATTCGGCAAAGTCAGGAATGATGACCGAAAAGCTGCAAGCATCAGTTCCAACATACGGGCTCCAGGAAATACTGGTCACAATCAATGGGAAGTCATTTACCAGCAGGGAATTTGAGTATTCTCTAATGTTCAATGGCACTCGGCATGTTTGGACAGTTCTATACTATCCATTTTCCAATCGTCTGGCAGAAAGAGCAATCCAAACACTGAAGACAGACTTAAAGAAAAGCCTACAGCTCCACTCGATATCAAATTGTCCTCCCTCCTGTTTGATTAGAGGACCACTTCTCATGCATCTACAAGGATACCTCTAGCAGACTGCACTCCAATTAAACCTGATATTCCCAGATTTGGAGGAGGATGAAACAGCATCAGGAATGCCACTGCCAGCTACATGCCTCCTCTAAAGGAGAGAGACAGTTTACTTCAGGGGATGAAGTTTAGTTTTGAAACCATGGAACTAGTCTTGCATGGGTATGTAGCGAGTTTTAAGCAAAGCCAGATCCGTGACATACAAGGTTTGGCTGGGTGAGGCAGTCCTGAACAAACATATGGATCACATGAAAGCTGCTAACTCGCAAATGGGACAGGAACTTATCATACCTGGCTCCTCAAAACAGCCAGAAAGGCTGTCAGAAAGCATGAGTTATCCCTGTCTGTTTCACATTGAAGAAACCTCAGAGCCAATGTTACAGCCTTGATACCGTTACTGCCTAAAGAATAGGAGGAAACACTCCTCAGACTCTCTGAGCACAGGGGATGGGCTATAGTTCAGTAAACGCTACTCGTGTCTGAGTCAGAGGAATCTGACCTGAGACAAAAATGTCTCAGAGAAAGTTACAAGAAAAAGAACAAACCTACATCCCTGGACTTAAGTGGGGAGGGGTGCAATGATTCGACTGAGAGTCATGTGGCTCTCATCAAGTTATGAGATCCCTGATTGGGATGGTCAAACTGGGCCTGTCAGGGAGTCCTGGCTGACAGACAAACAGGAGGCTCTGAGATTCTCCTCATTCTAGAGACCAGCTTTGAACAAGCTAGTCAGAGTCTATGTACTGTGCACACGGAAGTAAAATGTGACTTGGCGAAGGGATAGCTGCTTCCTTGGAGTTATTTTAGATACACTGAGACATTGCCATATGTGGAGACTTTCATTATTTTATCTTTATTCCTATCATTTTGGCTTGGAGCTGTAGAGTGTGAGTGGAGAACTGAAGTTGACCTTTGTACTGTGAGCAGCCGCTTGCTTTAAAAAAAGAGGGGACAAATAAATTAATATTTGCTTATGTGGCCAAGTCTGGAAGTTATTTGCAGATGGATTCTTGTTCAAAGATGTCTAAAGATATTTCATCCCCAGAGATGTATTATGCTCAAACAGATAGCAGATGTTTAGATATTAACTAGGGCATCTCAGGAGGACCAGTGTCAACTAATCTACGAAAGAGAAACCAAAGTTTGAACTGGTTTGAGCTGCATGTTTTTGTCAGATGGATTGTGGCTGCTAAAGCAATGGGAAGGAGACTGATTGCTCTCTGGTTATTCTCCTATTATCACCTCATTGTAAGTTCAGTTATAAAAATCTTAGTACTTAAGAATTAAGTGAATATTCCTTGGAACCCACTGGAAGCTGTTTCGATTAACTGGTGTCCTCAGAAACTAAACAAGGTACAATTTTATGTGCTTGTGAAATTATAGATAATGGGGACTTCTTAAGTGAACTGATCAATTATATCCCTCTTTGTTTTTTGATTTATCCACTAACTGTGTCCAGTGGGGGCTAGAATCAAAGAAGATTAGGTAAAAAATATTGACATGAATTAGTTTATGTTGTTGTTTAACTATGCTCTGCTAAAGCTACTGTATTATTAATAAATTGTCTTTTTGTTCAGCTATAAACTTGGTGATTGGTATCAGTTATTGACAAAGTCTAGTTCGGAAGCATTGGAATAATTTTGAGAGTAATCAAATACATTAATTTTACTGTGTTTTTAATACAGGAAAAGGTAGATTGATTTGATTTGGCTGTCTGTCTCTGTGTCTTAACACATTACATTGGGGCAGTTATCAGATAGGATTTTCCAGTAAGTAAAGAATAGGTGTCCTTAAAGAATAAAGACATAGCAGTTGGCCATCAGTTTACCTCCTCTCCTTCCTATGGGACGATATTAATGTCCTATTCAAACATCAGAGATGGAGTTTGACCACGATTGGGTGAATAGAATCGCCTGTATTATATGTATTTGGTACACTCAAATAATGTAACATCCATTTAAAAAGTGTATGAAATCAAAGTATGCAACAACTCATGAAAATCCACTTTTCCCTGTGGAACATTTATATCAATTGCATATGTATGAGTAAACACTGGTGAAACTTCCAAGTGTTTCTACTTAGCTTTGTACTTCAAGGTAAATGAAGAAATTGCCTCTTACAGAAATAATTTATTAAATAGTCAAGAATGTGCAAAGAATTACACTGGAAATCCATTTAAAATCATTTGGTGGGCTTTCAGCATGATGCATTTACGAGTTCTAGAATGTACAATTTACATTAATGACTTAGGTGAAGGAAATGAAGGCTTGGTTGATAAATTCCCCGACAACACAAAGATGGGTCGAAAAACGTTATGAAGAAGACATAAAGGCTTTGCAGATAGGTATAGAAGGATGAATGGATTGGCAAAATCTGACAGATAGACTACAATGTGAGAAAATGTGAAGCCATTCACTTTGCAGGAAGAATGAAAAAAAGAAAGAAAAGCTTAAGTAGAGAATGACTGTGGAATTCTGAAGTGCTCCAGCGGATGAATCAAGAAATGTTAGTATGAAGATACACTAATCAAGAAAGCTAATGGCATGCCATCCTTTATTACAAGAGGAGTTGAACATAAAAGTCAGGATGTTATGCTTCAGTTAAACTGGGCATTGGTGAGACAAAAACTTGTGGGCAGTTTTGGTCTCTTTTGTTAATGAAGGATGTAAAGTGTTGAGGGAGTTTGAGGAGATTTACAAGGTTAATACCTGGAATGAGCAAGATATGTTATGAGGATAGGCTGAAGTTTAGAAGAATGAAGGGTGGCTGGATGGAAATGTGTGGGTCTTGAAAAATTGGATGTGGAAGGGATATTTTCTCTTGTGGTTGAGACCAGAGCTAAAAGTGATTACCCTTTTAGGATAGAGATGAGGAGGATTTTTTTAATGTGAGTTTAGAGTATTCTATCTCAGGTGTAGAATCTTGGTCATTGAATATTTTTAAGGCAGAAGTAGATTCATTCTCTTGTCTAACAAGAATCTAAGGTTATTGGGAATAGATGGGAATGTGGAATTTGAAACACAAGCAGCACAGTCATGATTGTATTGATTGGCAGAACATGTAAGAGCGTCTGAATGACTAGCTTTAGCTCCTCTTTTGTATGCACAAACGTCACCCTGCAACCCTACAAGAAACATGCCAAAACATATGGCAATTTTTACTTTAAAATGCTGAACTTTTATGAAGTTGCTCAGCAGAGGAATAAACCTTTGAACCATACCTTTTGAAGTGAGAAGATTCTGACAGTATATTCTGCTCGAACCTCTGTTTTAATGAGAGCAACACTTATGTCTCCATAACTCTCTGTGTCATCAGGCCAGTATTTGCAGCAGTTGACCTATGATATAGACAAAATACCAAATTTAATCTTTATAAAGCTCAAACTTGTTTGCAATTCAATGCTGTTAAATATGATTCATTTTACTGAATTTACACTCTGTTGATGAAGAGAAATTTACATACATGGGATGTATGACTCCATAGAAGTACTATTAAATCAGGGAATATAATAGTGTTTTTGACTGCAGACCATCGGACAACAGCTTCAGATTGGTTATCCTCTTTAAAAAAACACTGCTGAAGCTTTGCAGGGGCAGGTTTTCAAATTTAAGAAGATCTATTTGGATTTCAGTCATAAAGGCCAGTCTTTTGAAGTCCTCGGAGACTAATATCCAATCCAGGGATAAGAGGTATGCACAATGCTT
Source organism: Hemiscyllium ocellatum (assembly GCF_020745735.1). NCBI lineage: Eukaryota > Metazoa > Chordata > Chondrichthyes > Orectolobiformes > Hemiscylliidae > Hemiscyllium > Hemiscyllium ocellatum. Next base: position 44,901,704 of record NC_083430.1, read on the forward strand.
GTTCCAGGTGAAAAATGAGGACTGCAGATGCTGGAGATTAGAGGCGAGACTGTGGTGCTGGAAAAGCACAGCAGGTCAGGCAGCATCCGAGGAGCCGGAGAGTCGACGTTTGGGCAAAAGCCCTTCATCAGGTCTGTTCCAGACCTAGAACTCCTATTCCTGATAAAGGGCTTTTGCCCGAAACGTCGATTTTCCTGCTGCTCGGATGATGCCTGAACTGCTGTACTTTTCCAGCACCACTGTAATCCAGAATCTGGTTTCCAGCATCTGCAGTCATTGTTTTTACCTAGAACTCTAAGACAATGCTCAAAGAAACTGCTGAAGACTGGTAGATCCTTCAGCAGGCATGGTAAGGGATAGGGCAATCACTGCCGAGAATAGAAGAAATCTTGAAATACTGTTGGAAGCCACTGCAAAGAGGATCAGGGGAGATGCTGGAGAACATTGAGAAAGGAAAAGATTCTGATAACAACATTTGAAAACCAAACTGCAGTGCCTTAATGAAGGAAAGTTTTGAGAATCTTATTTGTTTGGGAGACAGCAGAGAAGCTGAAAAATGTGTTGCTGGAAAAGCGCAGCAACACATTTTTCAGCTCTGATCTCCAACATCTGCAGTCCTCACTTTCTCCTAGACAGCAAAGAAGGTCTTTTTCCCAGAGTGCCACACCCTAGCCCATTTAGTGTTACATTCAATATAATTTGTCTGTATCGAGTTTTGACTTCATCTCCAAATAGACGAAGTTTCCTGTTGCTAATGTGCACTGCACAAATTTCCCCTCCTGTTAAAATAGTCTCAGTAGATGCCCTTGGGAGTTGACTCCAGGTGTGACTCCCACATTGACTGTAATCTAGTGTCACCTTCTGGGAAGGGAATGAACGCAAAGGTGGGGTAATGACAATGGAAGCCTTGATTGCAATGCTAACTAAGGTTAACTAGTCATCTGACACTTACTTAAAAATCTGTCACAAACAACCAGAAGGTAGTAACCAGTCCCTGGATCAGAAGCATATCTTAGTTTTACAATTTTTAAGGATGTTAAAGGAAAATATTGAGAGATGCTAAAAAGCACCTCACAAAAAAGAGACTTCATCAATGAAAGTTAAATTTTTGTAATATGTTGCTTGTATGGAAAATCATGGTTTCTGATTGGCTAATCTCCTGGTCCACGTTCTGGGCTATAATGTGGCCCTAATGTTTCAGAACATATGTTAAACTGATCATTTGAAATTGATGCGAATTGAAGTTATTTATGAAACCACTTGTTGTGTCACACATGTGATTTTTGGGAATTATTTCATGGAAAAATGTGACTTGGCTACTGAGTGACATTGGCCTATGCTTTAACAATAAGAAATGCACGTTTGCTCAGGTCTGACTTCAAACTGCCCACTTCATGAGCTCTAAGTCCTGTTTAAAGTTTGGGTACATTCGGACACAATGCAGATTCACCAAGAAGAAAAGTAAAATTGCTAATTAATTGGCATTTTGCATCAAAATACCTCCCAACCTCCACCTCCATCTGTGTACTGTCCAATATGGCCTCATATCTAGAGCTGATGCGAGACAGAATCTCACCAACAGTCATGACTAATTTCAAAGCACTGATGTCAAATAGACACACACACACACACACACACACACAATAAGACATAGGAGCAGAAATATCATGGCTGATGAGTTTCTCAACCTCATTCTCCTGCTTTCTCCCCATAACCCTTGATCATCATTACAATCAAGACGTGGCTTCCACAGTCTTCTGTGGCAGTGAATTCCATAGATTCACTATTCTCTGCATAAAGAAGTTTCTCCTTATTTCCTTATCCAGAGTTAAGGTCTTCCTTTTACTCTAAGTCTATGCCTAGGGTCCTATTCTCTCCTACCAATGGAAACATCTTCACAACATCCACTATGTCCAGGCCATTCAGTACTCTGTAAGTTTCAATTAGATGTCCGGTCATGCTTCTAAACTCCATCAAGTATAGACCCAAAGTCCTCAAACATTCCTCATATGTTACGCTGTTCATTCCTGGGACCATTCCTGTGAATCTTCTCTGAACACACTCCAGGGCCAGTACATCCTTCCTGAGATATGGAGCCTAAAACTGCGCACAATACTCCAAATGTAGCCTGACCAGAGCCTTATAGAGCCTTAGAAGTACTTCCCTGTTTTTATACTCAAGTCCACTCAAAATAAATGTCTTCGTTGCATTTGTCTTCTTAACTACTGACTCAACCTACAAGTTTACATTGTGATAGTCCTGGATTAGAGCTCCCAATTCCCTTTGTATGTCAGATCTATGAATTTTCTCCCCATTTAGAAAATATTCCATGTCTGTACTCTTTCTACCAAGGTATATGACCTCACACTTTCACACATTGTACTCCACCTGCCACTTCTTTGCCCACTCTCCTGACCTGTCCAAATCCTTCTGCAGCCTCCCTGCCTCCTCAATGCTCCCTGACCCTCTACATATCTTCGTATTATCTGCACACACATCTGCGCGCGCGCGCGCGCACACACTAGCAAATTGTTGGAGTGATAGAAAACTTGTAAAATTCTGCAGTCACCAGCTGGGTCAGTATTTATTTCCCATCCTCAAAAATGTTATAAGTCAATTACACTGCTGAGGGTCTGGAGTCATATGTAGACCAGACCAGTTAAGGATGGCAGTTACCTTCCCTAAACTGCATTCATGAACCAGGTGGGTTTTTCCAACAATGGTTTCATTGTCACTATTACACTCTTAATTCCATATTTTTAAATCACTTAATTCAAATTTCATCACCTCCATGGTGAGATTCAAACCCAAGTCCTAGAATGTTACCTGGGTGTCTGGAATGATTATCCTGTGATAATAGATCTTCTTAAAGGAGGGCCTTCATCTTAAAGGAATGGCTGGTAATGTTTGCAAATTTTATACACAAATAGGTGAAAGAGAAATGTGAATGGGGCAGATGATCCTGGAGAGGACTAAAACATAGTAAATAAGAACATAAGAACTAGGAGCAGAAATAGGCCACCTGGCCCTTTGAGTTTGCTCCGCCATTCAATAAGATCATGGCTGATCTTTTCATGGACTAAGATCCACTTACCCGCGCTCTCACAGTATCCCTTAATTCCTTTATTGTTAAAAAAAACTACCTTAGTTTTAAAAATGTTTACTGAAGTAGTGTCAACTATTTCCCTGTGCAAGGAATTCCATAGATTTACAACCCTCTCAAGAAGTGAAGAAGTTCCTTCTCAATTGACTCGCTCCCTCTAATTTTGAGGCAATGCCTCTGGTCCTAGTTTCACCACTTCTATCTTATCTATTTCCTTTATAATTTTATATGTTTCTATAAGATCCCCCCCCCCCATTCTTCTGAATTCCAATGAATAGAATCCCAGTCTACTCAATTTCTCCTCATGAGCCAACCCCTCAATTCTGGAATCAACCTAGTGAACCTCCTCTGCACTCTCTCCAGTGCCAATGTATCCTTTCTCAAGTAAGGAGACCAAAACCGCACGCAGTACACCAGGTGTGGCTGCACCAGCACCTTGTACTGCAACATAACCTCTCTGCTTTTAAATTCAATCCCTTCAGCAATGAAGGACAAAATTCCATTTGCCTTTCTAATTACTTGGTGTATCTGCAGACCAACCTTCTATGATTAACGCACAAGGACACCCAGGTCCCTCTGCACAGCAGCATGCTGCAACTGTTTACCACTCAAAGTAATAGTACTTTTTACTGTTACTCCTATGAAAATGGATGACTTCACATTTACTAACATTGTATTCCATCTGCCAGACCTTTGCCCACTCACTCAAAGTTCTATGTTCCTCTGCAAACTTTCACAGTCCTCTGCACACTTTGCTCTGCCACTCACCTTAGTGTCATCAGCAAACTTTGACAGCATACACATGGCCCCAATATCCAAATCATCTATATAAATTGAAAATAATTGCGGTCCCAATATCGATCCCTGAGGCATACCACTAATCACGATTGCCAGCCAAAATAGAACTTGTTTATCCCCACTCTTTGCTTCCTGTTTGTCAACCAATCCTGTATCCATGCTAATACTTTACCTTTAACACCATGCATCCATATCTTATGCCGTAGCCTCTTGAGCGGCATCTTGTCGAAGACCTCTTGGAAATCTAGGTACACCACATCCACTTGGTCCCTGTTGGCCACCTTGCTCGTTATGTCTTCACAGAATTCCAAAATATTTGTTAAATATGACCTGCTCTTCATGAATCATGCCGCATCTGCCCAACAGGACAATTTCTATTCAGATGCCTTGCTATCTCTTCCTTGATATTAGAGTCAAGTATCTTCCCCACTACAAAGGTTAAGCCAACTGGTCTATAAGTCCCCATCTTTTATCTATCTCTCTTTTTAAACAGTGGCATCACATTTGACGTTTTCCAATTTACTGGGACTGCCCCAGAATATAGTGAATTTTGGAAAATTGGCATCAGTGCACTTGCTATTTCTCCCGCCATCTCTTTTAGTACCGTGGGATGCATGACATCAGGGCATGGAGACTTGTCAATCCTTAGCTCCATTAGCTTGCCCAACACTACCTCTTCCGTAATAATGATTGTTTCCAGGTTCTCACCTACCTTCATCTCTTTGTCAATTACTGGCATGTTATCCTCCACTGTGAAGACTGATACATTTCATCAATCCTGTAACTAAATGCCACTTCTCATCCTTCTCATCCCTCTCATATAGAATACAGAACATAGAACATTAGAACGCAGTACAGGCCCTTTGGTCCATGATGTTGTGCCAACCTGTGAAACCAATCTGAAGCCCATCTAACCTACGTTATTCCATTTTCATCCATATCTTTATCCAATGACCATTTAGATGCCCTTAAAGTCTACTACTGTTGCAGGCAGGGTCTACTACTGTTGCAGGCAGGGCTTTCCACATCCCTACTACTCTCTGAGTAAAGAAACTACCTCTGATATCTGTCCTATATCTATCACCCCTCAATTTATAGCTATGTTCCCTCATGCTAGCCATCGCTATCCGAGAAAAAAGGTTCTCACTGTCCACTCTACCTCTGATCATTGTATATGCCTCTATTAAGTCACCTCTTAACCTTCTTCTCTCTCAGAAAAACAGCCCCAAATTGCTCAGCCTTTCCTCATAAGACCTTCCCTCCATACCAGGCAACATCCTAGCAAACCCTTTCCAAAGCTTCCACATCCTTCCTATAATACAGTGACCAGAACTGTACAGAATACTCCAAGTGCAGCCGCACCAGAATTTTGTACAGTTGCAACATGATCTCATGGTTCTGAAACTCAATCCCCCTACCAATAAAAACTAACATACTGCATATCTTCTTAACAACCCTATCAGCCTGGGTCGCAACTTCCAAGGATCTATGTACATGGACACCAAGATCTCTCTGCTCATTTACACTGTCAAGAATCTTATCATTAGCCCAGTACTCTGTATTCCTGTTACTCCTTCCAAAGTGAATCACCTCACACTCTTCTGCATTAAACTCCACTTTCCAGCTCTCAGCCCAGCTCTGCAGCTTATCTATGTCCCTCTGTAACCTACAACATCCTGCGGCACTATATACAACTCCAGCTATCTTAGTGTTATCCACAAATTTACTAACCCATCCTTTAGAAAAATAATAAACAGCAGTGGACCCAAAATGGATCCTTGCAGTACACCACTTGGAACTGAACTCCATGATGAATATTTCCCATCGACCACCATCCTGTCTTCTTTCAGCTAGCCAATTTCTGATCCAAACTGCTAAATCACCCTCAATCTCATGCCTCTGTATTTTGTGTAATAGCCTACCATGGAGAACCTTATCAAATGCCTTAATAAAATCCATACACATATCAATCGCTTTATCCACTTGTTTTGTCATTTTCTCAAAAAACTCAATATGGCTTCTGAGGTACGAGTTACCCTTCACAAAACCATGTTGACTATCCCTAATCAACTTACTCCTCTCTAGATGATTATAAATCCTATTACTTTTAATCTTTGCCAATACTTTACCCCAACTAAAGTAAGGCTCACTGGTCTATAATTACCAGGGTTGTCTCTACTCCCCTTCTTGAACAAGGGGACAACATTTGCTATCCTCCAGTCTTCTGGCACTATTCCTGTAGACAAGGATGACATAAAGATCAGAGCCAAAGGCTCTGCAATCAATTCCCTGGCTTCCCAGAGGATCCTAGGACAAATCACATCAGGCCCAGGGGACTTATCTATTTTTACACTTTCCAGAATTGCTAAAATCTCCTCCTTGTCAACCTCAATCCTATCTAATATAGTAGCCTTTAGCTCAGTATTCTCCTTGGCAACATTGTCTTTTTCTAGTGTGATTGCTGATAAAAAGTATTCATTTAATGCTTCTCCTATCTCCTCTGACTCCACACACAACTTCCCACTACTATGCCCGATTGGCCCTAATTTTACTCAAGTCATTCTTTTATTCCTGATATATCTATAAAAAGCCTTAGGGTTTTCCTTGATCCTAGCCACCAAACAACTTCTCAGATCCCCTCCTGATTCTTCGTAGCTCTTTCTTTAGGTCTTTCCTGGCTAAATTGTAACTCTTAAGTGCCCTTACTGAGCCATCTTATCGCATCCTAACTTGGTCTTCTTCTTCCTCTTGACAAGAGATTCAACTTCCTTAGTAAATTATGGCTCCCACACTCAACAACTTCTTACTTGCCTGACCAGTACATACTTATCAAAGACCCACAACAGCTGGTCCTTGAATAAGATCCATATTTCAAATGTGCCCATCCCCTGCAGTTTCCTTGCCCATCCTATGCATCCTAAATCTTGCCTAATCGCATGATAATTGCCTTTCCCCCAGTTAATACTCTTGCCCTACAGTATATACCTATTTGTTTCCATCATTAAAGTAAACATAACCAAATTGTGGTCATTATCACCAAAGTGCTCACCAACCTCCAAATCTAATACCTGGCCGGATTCATTACCCAGTACCAAATCTAATGTGCCCTAGCCCTTGTTGGTCTGTCTACAGGAAATCCTCCTGCACACATTGGACAAAAGCTGACCCATCTAAAGTACTTGAACTTCAGTATTTCCAGTCAATATTTGAAAAGTTAAAGACCCCATAACAACTACCCTGTTATTCTCACTTCTATCCAGAATCATACAAGGGAGGTGAACAAGAATGAAGCAGACGAAACAGGAAACAGCTTCACCTACTCAAGGAAATGCACCACAACTTTCAGTTATCCTTTGTCCTTTCTATTTTAGGTATATAATGCAATTCTTATTTCTGTTGAATAAACAAGGCTTTTTCATTTTTGTAATGTGATCATTACTGTCATTGCCATAAAGTCAAGTCTCATTGTCCTTGAGGAGATTATGATGAGCCACTGTCTCGAACTGCTTGCTAAACCATTTAAGGAAGCATTTAAAAATCAACCAAACTCCTGTATGGCTGAAACGCCATTTGGTCTGGACAGGTTAAGATGGGAGATTTCCTTCCCTAAAGGAGACTAGTGAGTCAGATTTTTGACAATCTGATAGTTATATGATCACTGTTACTGATATAAGCTTATTATTCCAGGTTTATTTTAATTGACTGAATTTAAATTCCTGAGCTGCCTTGATTGGCTTTGCACTTATCACTAACTAATTGGTCTGGACTCTACAAACATAGGAGCAGGAGCAGGTCATCAAGCTCTTCGAGCATGTTCTGCCACTCCAGATCATAGCTGAACAGTTATCACAAAGCCAATTTTCCACTCAACCCCTACTCCTTGAGATCATTAGAATACAGAAATCTGTTCATCTCTGTCCTGCATATATTCAATGACTGAACTTCCACAGCCTTCTATGATCAAGAAGTCCAAAGTTTCATGACCCTCAAAATGGAAAAAAGTCCTGATCTTAGTCCAAAAAATCTTGCCCCTATTCTAAAACTGTTCCCTGGTTCTAGACCCTAAGCCAGGACAGCCATCCTTTCAGCATCTTCTCTGTTGACCACATTCAAAATAAGATAATCACTTATTCTTTTAAACTGAAGATGATGGGCATCGTATCCAACATCCAACCTTTGGACAGCCCTGCCATCCCAGGAATTAGTCCAGTGAGCCTCTGTTAACCAACATGATGCTAACATATATAGTGTAAGCATTAAACAAATGAACAGAATAAAAATTAACTACACCGGATGCCTTAGAAAAATAATAGACTATTTAGTTCCTCAAGCCCACTCTGCCATTTAAGTTATTGCTAGTCTGTACCTCATTTTTCTTAAAATCTTAAAATTACTTGAACAAACAAAAAAATTCAATGCTTGCAATGTTTTTGACTGAATGATTGTAGGAATATAATGCCTGATTCCTGTTCATGACTCTGAACAAATGAAAAGTTGGATAAGCTCCATTAGGTAAGTGTGCTGTGCCCAATTATTCTATATTTGTTGTGGCTAACTGATCTTGAACATAGGAAATCCACCCTCCAAACTCGTTCTATACTTCAGCTGGCTCTCGATTTGACTTACAACTGTCTCCTGTCTGGCCTCTCAATTTTCTCCCTCCATAAACCTGAGCACATCTTTAGCATGTCACCCAAATTCTAACTGGCATCAAGCTCTGCTCATCCAATGTTCCTGTACCCATTCAGGTATATTACAGTTTCACCAGTATGGCCATTTGATTCTCATCCTTGATTTTAAATCTCTCCAGTACTATAATCTTCTTTGTGAGAGAAGGAGATTTCATAGTGGTACCATTGCTAGACTAATAATGCAGAGACTAGTTAATGCCTCTGTGGATCTGGGCTCAAATTTCACCAGTGTGGATATTGGAATTCTGCTGATTACAATACATAGCACTCCCATCACCTCCACATCATCTCCCCCAACAACACATACCCACCCCAAGCTGATGAATCAGTATTCCTTCATTTTGAGCACAATCTAGAGGTGGCAATGTTCTCTGATAGACCTATTTCAGTTTCCTTCATGCAAGAGTGGCTCAGCAGCATCACTACTGACTGAGCTGATGGAGTCCTAAAGGACATAGCTGCCAGATCGTGTCTGTAGCAGGTGCTGAAGAAACCAAGAGCGGCAAACATACAAGACGTCATTTTCACTGTCTGCTTGTCACAGCTGTATTTGTCCTTAACATGACTCAGTAGGAGTATTTTGGGAAATAAAGTTTCATCTTTATGTTGAGGATAACTTCCACCATGTTGTGGGGCACTGCCATTAGGCTAAATTGGATAGATTTTGAACAGATCTAGCAACTGAAGCTTGGGCATTATAGACAATATACAATAGGTGCAGGAGTAGATCATTCAGCCCTTCGAGCCTGCACTGCCATTCAATATGATCATGGCTGATCGTTCCTAATCAGTATCCGCTTCCTGCCTTATCTCCATAACCCTTGATTCCACTATCTTTGAGAGCTCTATCCAACTCTTTCTTAAATGAATCCAGAGACTGGGCCTCCACTGCCCTCTGGGGCAGAGCATTCCACACAGCCACCACTCTCTGGGTGAAGAAGTCTCTCCTCATCTCTGTCCTAAATGGTCTACCCCGTACTGTGTCCTCTGGTTCGGCACTCACCCATTAGCGGAAACATGTTTCCTGCTGCCAGAGTGTCCAATCCTTTAATAATTTTATATGTCTCAATCATATCCCCTCTCAGTCTTCTAAACTCAAAGGTATACAAGCCCAGTCGCTTAAGTCTATGCAACACTGTCAGACATCAGAGCAGCAGAACTATATTCAAGTACAATCTGCAGCATGCTTATTTCCCCCTCTACTATTGCCATCAAGCCAGGGTGGATCAAGCCTGGTTCAATGAGAAGTGCAGACGGCAGCAGCTTATACATATAAAAATTAAGTTTCAACCTGATGAAGTTGCAATACAGACTACATCCATGCCAAATTGCACAAACTGCAAGTGCTGGACGGAGATAAGTCATCTCACAACCAATGGATCATACCTAAACTCTGTAGTCCTGTCACATTCAGTTATAAATATTGGTGGATAATTAAACAACTCATTGGAAAAGGAGACTTTAGAAATAATCCCATCCTCAATGTTGGGGGTGCCTGGTACATCAGTGCAAAAGATGAGGCTAAAACACTCACAACAATCTTTAGCCAAGAAGCCTCTGCCTGTGACATCCAGAATCACAGTCAATTTGATTCATTCCACTTAACTTCAAGAAACAGCTGAGGACACCAGATGCTGCAAAGACTATGGGTCCTAACAGCATCTCAGCCATAGTGTTGAAGATTTTTGCTCCAGAATTTGTCCACCCATAACCAAATTATTCAATACAGCTACCACATTGGCTTCAACAATGTGAAAAAATTACTAAAGCATGTCCTATATACACAAAGCAGGACATATCAAATCTGGACAATTCCAGGCCCATGAGTCTACTTGTGATCATATGCAAAGTAATAGAAGAATGCATCAAGATAGTCAACTGCACTTGCTAAGGAATGACCTACTCACTTCTGCTAGTTTGCAATCTGCCAGAGCCACTCAGTTTCATAGCAGAAAGTTATTTTGTGCAATGTCAAGACCAGGACTCTCCAGTTGGAATTCTGCAGTTGATTGAAAGCTAAGAAAGTTTAAGCTTTCAGCTTTTTCAGTAATCATGTAAGAAGATATCACACTTCACAGAAATGAACTAGTAAGTATTTGAGATTTGAGATAGAGGAGTACTCTATCTGAATTTTGATATCAGTAAAGTGATGGTTTAAGGGAATAGATGAGACTTTGCTTTTCTCTTTTCTTTAATATCTTTCATACTGTGTTCCATATATATATAAAACTTGGTTTGTTTTATTTTATTATTTTACTTTTATGTACTAACTTCTGTTTTATTGTTAAAGAAAATCTGTGGCCTTGTTTGTTTATGTTTCAGTAACTGACCATCATGCTAAACGAGAAAGAAATATGATCTATTGGGCCAAATTTCATTCTGGGATTTGATTTAGAACATAGAACAGTACAGCATAGGAACAGGGCCTTTGACCCACCATGTCTATGCCAACTATGATGCCATTCTAAACTAATCGTATTTGCCTGTACATGGTCCATATCCCTTTATTCCCTACATGCTCATGTGTCTGTCTAAATGCCTCTTCAACACTGCTATTGTATATATTTTTACCATCTCCCCTAGCAGTGTGCTCCAAACTTGCATTACATATCTTCTTTAACCTCTCCTCCCCTCCTCACCTTAAACTTATGCTCCCTAGGACTGTATTTGACATTTCCACCCTGGAAAAAAAAGATTTCACCTATACATGCTATTAATGCCTCTCATAATTTTATATACTTCTATCAGGTTGGCCCCCAGTCTCCAACGCTCTGGTAAAAACAGTCCATTTGTCTATCCTCTCCTTCCAGCTAATATGCTCCAATCTAGGTAATATCATGGTAGTTTTGTTTGAACCCTCTCCAAAGCTTCCACATCCTTCCTACTGTGCGGTGACCAGAGCTGCACACAATACTCCAAGTGATGCATAACTAAAGCTGCAATGTGACTTGACAATTTTCACACTCAGTGTCTCAACTGATGAAGGTAAGCATGCTGTACACTTGTTTCCAGCTTATCCACTTGTGTTGTCACACATGAACTTGCACCCAAGACTGCTTTGTGCATCAATGCTACTAAGGGTTTTGCTACTTACAGTTTATTTTCCTCTTGCATTTGACCTCCCAAACTAAATCACCTCGCATTTTTCCAGATTAAATTCTATCTGCTATTTCTCTGCTCAATTTTCCAATTGATCTATATCCTGCTGTATGCTTTGACAAATTCCCTCACTATCCATACCTCCATCAACTTTCATGTTGTCTGGAAACTTCTAACATGGGCACTTACATTTTCATCCAAATTATTCATATATAGGTACAAGCAACAGAGCTCTCGGTTGAACATCACTGCTCACAGACTTCCAGTCAGAAAAACACTCCTCCACGACTAGCCTCAGTCTTCTATGACCAAGCCAATTTTGTATCCAACTTACCAACACACTATGGATCCCATGTTCCTTAATCTTCTGGACCAACCTACCATAGGTGACATTGTAAAATACCTTAGAAAAAGTCCATATAGACAATATCCACTGCCCTAACATCATTAATCATCATCCTTGCCACTTCTTCAAAAAATTCAATCAACTAAATAAGACAAGACCTCCCTGTACAAAGCAGTACTGATTATCCCTAATAAATCCATTCTTTTCCAAATGCAAGTAAATCCTGTCACTAAGAATTTTCTCTTATAAGTTCCCTACCATTGATGTAATGTTCATTGGCCTTTACCTTCCTGGATTATCCCTATTGCCTTTTTTTAAGCAAAGGATCAACATTATTAGCTATTCTCCAGTCTTCTTGTCTGTGGTAAAGAGGATAAAAAGTTCTCTGTCAAGGTTTCAGAAATCTCCTCCTTTGCCTCCCTCTGTATCCTGGTATTGATCCCATCAGGCCCAGATGACCTATCTGCCTTAATATTTTTGAAGACATCCAACACATCCTCCTTCTTTAATATTGATGTATACTAGATGATCAACATACCCTTCCCTAGTTCTGGATTAGTGGTGCTGGAAGAGCACAGCAGTTCAGGCAGCATCCAAGGAGCAGTAAAATCGACATTTCGGGCAAAAGCCCTTCATCAGGAATACAGGCAGAGAACCTGAAGCATGGAGAGATAAGCTAGAGGAGGGTGGGGGTCAGGAGAAAGTAGGTAAAAACAATGACTGCAGATATTGGAAACTAGATTCAGGATTAGTGGTGCTGGAAGAGCACAGCAGTTCAGGCAGCATCCGAGAAACTCCAGCTCAGCACTGTCCCCACGACTTGTCCTACCTGCCTATCTTCTTTTCCACCTATCCACTCCACCCTCCCCCCACCCCCAACCTATCACCTTCATCCCCTCCCCCACTCACCTATTGTACTCTATGCTACTTTCTCCTATATCCTTCCCTAATCTTACTATCATCTATGACCTTCCTCTTGGTGAATATTGATTCAAAGTACTCATTAAGATCCTCACCCATTTCCTCTGGTTTCATGCATAAAGCCGCTCCTTCATCCTTGCGTGGATCTACCCTTTCCTTAGCTAGCTTCTTGCTTCTAATATACATATGGAATGCCTTGGGATTCTCCTTAGTCCTCTTTGCCAAGGACATTTCATGGTCCTTTTTAGCTTTCCTAATTCTTTTATCTAGGTTCTTTCCAGCTTCCTTTATATTCTTCAAGGACCCTATCTGATTTCAGTTTTCTAAATCTTACATATGCTTCCTTTTGTCTAGTAGTAACATCAGCTGAACTCATAATAGCAAACTGTGCAAGGGACAACATAACGACAAGAAAAATAGAAGATTTCCTTATGTATTGGGAACTGTTTCAGAGTTTAAAACACCATCCAGTTGCAAATAACTGGAGTACAGCACACTGAAGGAAAGGAATGAAAAATAATGGGGTTTCACTCACTGGTTTCTTCTCCTGCAATACAGTTACAGAAGACTTCAAATTTCCTTGCGGTTATAGTGTCTGATATCCTTAGATTCCTTTCAGGCAAACATTTTGCAGATCCTATTTCTTGAGAAACTGAAATGAACATGACACATCCAGGGAATAGGAAATGCTTTGAGAATCAGGTTCCTTGTCATGTCCAAGTTTCCCAACCACAAAGACAGAGAAAAATCAATTTTTGTTCTGCCCTTGTTAAAACTGGTAGACAGAGAAACAGATAGATTTTGAGGCTTGGTGTACCAATGCATCCTATTAGACTATTATCAACACAACCAGACTGTTGGTAAGGAGGGACTCTGAAGTTCCCCAAACCTTTCACTTTACCAAGCCTTATTGGAAATGGTTGACATTTTTTATAAGAGTACAAATCAGTGTAAAGCTCTAGCAATATTTTGCTTATTCTTTGACAAACTGTGTGCTGTGCTATACTTACCTGTCCAACTTCCACCAACTTGGTAATCATCACAATACACCTGCAATGTTCCTGCCACATCATCCTCCAGAAGTCATACACCATTTCTTGTTTGGGTCCTAAGAAATAAAACAAAAGGTTTGAATCACACTTTCAATTGATAAAAATGAGAGGAGGCCATTTAGCCCCGTAAGCCTGTTCTGCCATTCAATGATGTCATATCTGATCTAATATAATCTGATTGGGATCAAGGATGACTTCCTTCCTCTTTGGTTTTATGAATCTTGAGTTAGGTCCAATACTGGACCTGCAAACCATGCGATAGGTGGGGCAGCTGATACTTTCTGAAGCAGGTGGGTGGGATGCATGGAATTTTGCATGCTTCTTCTGCTTTTTGTATTTGGCATCCATCTGGGCTTGTCGAGTCCTTGAAGCATTTCCTCTAACCTTCATATACCCTCCTTTCTTATCAAAAATCTATCAGTATCAGATCTCAAAATTTAGCATTAATTTATCATCAATTACGAGTTGAGGATTTTTTTTAAACACAAAGATTGGAAAATATTGAAAGTGCTCCCTAATTTCACTCCTGAAACATCAGGCTCTCATTTTAAGCAATGCCCCTAATCCTGGTCTCTGCATCCACCAAAGATATTTCTCTGATCTATCCTATAAGCTCTCTGTAATATTTTGAAGCCTGCCTTAAATTAGAATTTAAGGTTGGGGAATGTGAATCTAATAGTTTTTCCCTGTAATTTAACCCTTCAGTCCAGATTTCATTGTGCTGCATCTACACAATACTCCCTCCGAGGTTATTGTATCCTTCCTAAAGTTCAGTGTTCAGAACCAAACACAACACTCCAAGTGTGGCGTTGTACAGTTGTAGCATGAGATCTTCTGTATTATATTTTAGAAATGAAAAACCGCACACCATTAGTTTTTTTGATATACTTAGTACCTGCCTGGGAAATTTTACTAAATTATATACATGGACTCCTAAGTCACTTTGGACCACATGGGAAATATCCGTTCTACATCTACATTGTCAATCCCCTTTAGCATCTTATATAACTTAATTAGATCTGCTCTCATTCTTTTAAATTCCAAACAGTATAGACCTAAATGGCTCACAAAACAAGCTCCTCATCTCTGGAATCAATCTAGTGACCCCCCACTGAACTGCATCCAATGAAACAACATCAACAACACCAATAATGGGATCAAATTTGTATACAATACCACAGGTGCAATCTCACTCATAACCTTACAGTTGCAGCACTCTCTTCCTTCAGCAATAACAGAGAATTTGAATAATAGATAAGTACTCAAATTAACATGATGCAACTAGTGGTGTTCCACAGTGATCTGTGTTGGGAATATCAATTATTCACAATATTCATTTACAACTTGGATAATGGCATAAAAAGTCAAATATCCAAATTTACTGATGACATAAAATTGGGCAGCATTGTATACAGTGTTGATAATAGCATAAAATTACAGCAGAATATTGATAGATGAGGTGAATGGACAAAGTATGGCAGATGGATTTTAATATAAGCACATATTTGGTTAAAGGCATACATCAGGGTATACTTTTAGAAGGCACAAAGTCAAATATAATGGATGTCTGGAGTGATTTGGGTGTTCAGGTGCATAGTTCTTTAAAATGTCATGGGTAAAAAATGAGGTCTGCAGATGCTGGAGATCACAGCTGAAAATGTGTTGCTGGTTAAAGCACAGCAGGTTAGGCAGCATCCAAGGAATAGGAAATTCGACGTTTCGGGCATAAGCCCTTCTTGAAGGGCTTATGCCCGAAACGTCGAATTTCTTATTCCTTGGATGCTGCCTAACCTGCTGTGCTTTAACCAGCAACACATTTTCAGCTTTAAAATGTCATGAACAGGTGCAAAAAGTAGTCCACTTAATGGAATGCTAGCCTTCATATTGAAAGGGCTGAAGCTTAGGGATGCAATCATTGTGCTGCAGATATACAGAACTCTAGTAGACTCCACTGAGAGTACTGTGAGCAGATTTGGGTGTCCTTTAGGAAGGATGATTTGGCCCTGGAGGGAGGTCAGGTCAGATTTACAAAATGATAATTTGATATCAGAGGTAAATATATTAGGCAAATTAGGCCTTTGTTCTCTAGAATTTGGAAAATTATAAGGTGATATATTTGAGATCTTCGGTGTATTAACAGAGAAAGACAGTGTAGATAAATTATTTACACTGGTTGGAGATTGTAAACCTGGGTGCATAGTTGAAGAATTAGGGGCAGTCATTCAGTGGAAATGTTAGAAAGCACTTCTCCACAAAAAATGTAAGGAGGGTTGGAACTCTGGTTTTCAAATGGTGGTCAATGCTAATTCATTTGTTAAATCTGAGATAGGCCTATGACAGACATATGGAGTTTGTCCACAGATCAACCATAATATTATTGAGTGGCAGAGTAGGATTGAGAGCTTGAATGGCCTACCCCAGTTCTATGTTCCTCTATGCTAAAGTTCAATTTGCCTCCCTTATTATTTGTTGTACCTGCACACTAGCTTTTGTTATGCAGTTGGAGGCATGTACTGTACCTTTAAGAGAGAGTGAATGTTGTTCTGAACTGCGAGCTTACAAACATCTGTGATATGACTAGAAAATAATCTCAGAGTGTACTGGAACATTGAAAATATGCAACATTTGGCTGTGAAATGCATGCCTGAGTTGGTTGCTGTTTTTACAACAATTCAAATTTAACTAATCAGTTTAATTTATGCCCAGGATACTAAAATCCAATTGAGTTTGCCAACGTTGAACCAATGGGATGATCCAGTGTTGGGAATATAAAAATGTGGCCATTTTAAAAATTAGAGTCTGAGCAACTGCCATTAAGAGAGACCCAAGAAATTAGGAAATATTCTATCAAAGGTATCTTGTTACGTGAAACATAGTTGCAGTAAAAAGAAAGAAGACAACCAGGGAGATCTTCAGCCGGAAGAAGAAAAACACCGAAGATAACAGCCACTGTGTGGTTTTGAAATTAAGTTGATGTAATTTTTATGTGTCTTATTGAAACGGCATATTGTGATAGAGTTGGAGGCAGGTAATAAGCAGCTAAGAGAAAGGGGGCTTAGAGTTATGAATAATTGTTTAATGTCCACTTCTACAGTTAAAGAATACATTGTTATTATTTTCTTTAAATAGTGGAATTTGACAGTTCTCTGTCACTCATACTTTAATAGATCACAAGGTGAGGTTAGCTTTTCTGTGTGTTTGCTTTAATTAACAGAAAGGTTCTCTGTGGTGTTGTATCAGTTGGGGGCTCAGGTTCAAGATTTGGATAGGTTTAGACAGATCCAGTCTGAGATTTAGACAGATTTGGGGTACAAAAGGTCCCAGCAGATTTAAGCACTTGCCAATTAGTGTCCTAGATCTTTAAATAATAGGTGAATGAATTAGTTTGGTTTTTGTCACTTGTAGTTGGTTAGAGTAAAAGTGAGGGAAATGGCTCTTAAGATTGTTCAAGAGGTACTAAGGTTTGAAGATGTTTCCCAAATTTGCCAAGAAAGTTTAGAAAGACAAAGGAAGGGCACACTTTTAGAATTTGCAAATAGGTTAGAATTGGGTTTAACCAGGGACAAAAAGAAAGCTGAAACTGTAATGAAGTTGGTCAAGCACTTAGGTGTATCAGAGAAACAGACAAGTTCAGTAGAGTTAGAAAAACTTAAATTGCAATTGAGGCAAATGATATATAAAGGGAAACAAGAGTCATGTTGAGGAAAAAGAAAGAGAGAGGGGAAAAGGAGAAAGAGAGGAAAAAGAGAATGTTCTTAGCTGAGCAAAGAGAGAGTGAAGAAAGAGAGCGAGAGAGAAGAAAGAGAGGAAAAAGAAAGGGAGAGAACGTTCTTAGCTGAGCAAAAAGAGAGAGAAAGAAAGTGAGAGAGAATTTGAATTTGAGAAGTTGCGAATTAGTCAGGAAAGTTAACAGGATGGAGATGAAGAGAGAAGGTAGTGATGTGTACAAATACATTAAAGCATTGCCACGCATTGATGGGAAAGATGTCGAGGCCTTCCTTATTTCATTTGAAAAATTGGCTAGGCGGATGGAGTGGTCAGAGAGCTTGTGGGTAATGTTAGTTCAGACTAAGCTGGTAGGCAGAGATAGGGAGGTATTTGCCACACTGTCAGATGAGGGGTCAAGACATTACACAGATGTTAATCAGGCTATTTTGAGTGCTTATGAATGGCTACCAGAAGCAAATAAACAGCGGCTCAGAAACATAAAGGGAGAACCAGGCCAGACTTACATTGAGTTCAAAAGAATTAAACATAATTTTGCTAGATGGGTGGGGGATTTAAAAATAGATAAGACCAATGAGGCTCTAAGAGAGATTATTCTGCTGTAGGAGTTTAAAAACTCACTTTCAGAGATGATAAGAATTCATGTGGATGAACAGAAAGTTCACGAAGTGAGAAGAGTGTCAGAGCTAGCAGATGAATATGTATTAGTGCATAAGGCAAAATTTAGCTTCTGGCAAGAACTTCATCCTGTGAGGGATAGAAATTGGGAGAAGAGGAGATCCTTCACTACAAAACAAAGAGTACAGCACACTGGTAATAGTTTACCATAGGTGAAAAAGGAAGCCCAAGAGAGTGATAAGGAGGTGAAAGGGCTCTGGTGTTTCCACTGTGGTAAAGTGAGACACGTAAAGTCACAGAGGAGCTGCAGGAGAGTGCACACTCTAGGCAGGAGTTGGGTATGGAGTTAGTGTCTGATCTCTATAAGGACTTCCCATTTGTGGGTAAAGTTTACTGAGGAAGAACAGCAGGAGAAGGGAAGGAAGTTATAATTTTGAGAGATATAGGAGCTACAAAAGTGTTGCTGGTCAAAGCACAGCAGGTTAGGCAGCATCTCACCCCACCAACCTGCGCATACAACGTATTATCCGCCGCCATTTCCGCCACCTCCAAACGGACCCCACCACCAAGGATATATTTCCCTCCCCTCCCCTATCAGCGTTCCGCAAGGACCACTCCCTTCGTGACTCCCTTGTCAGATCCACACCCCCCACCAACCCAACCTCCACCCCCGGCACCTTCCCCTGCAACCGCAGGAAATGTAAAACTTGCGCCCACACCTCCACACTCACTTCCCTCCAGGGCCCCAAGGGATCCTTCCATATCCGCCACAAGTTCACCTGTACCTCCACACACATCATCTATTGCATCCGCTGCACCCGATGTGGCCTCCTCTATATTGGTGAGACAGGCCGCTTACTTGCGGAACGCTTCAGAGAACACCTCTGGGCCGCCCGAACCAACCAACCCAATCACCCCGTGGCTCAACACTTTAACTCCCCCTCCCACTCCACCGAGGACATGCAGGTCCTTGGACTCCTCCACCGGCAGAACACAACTACACGACGGCTGGAGGAGGAGCGCCTCATCTTCCGCCTGGGAACCCTCCAACCACAAGGTATGAATTCAGATTTCTCCAGCTTCCTCATTTCCCCTCCCCCCACCTTGTCTCAGTCGGTTCCCTCAACTCAGCACCGCCCTCCTAACCTGCAATCCTCTTCCTGACCTCTCCGCCCCCACCCCACTCCGGCCTATCACCCTCACCTTGACCTCCTTCCACCTATCCCACCTCCATCGCCCCTCCCCCTAGTCCCTCCTCCCTACCTTTTATCTCAGCCGGCTTGGCTCTCTCTCTCTTATTCCTGATGAAGGGCTTATGCTCGAAACGTCGAATTCTCTATTCCTGAGATGCTGCCTAACCTGCTGTGCTTTGACCAGCAACACTTTTGCAGCTGTGATCTCCAGCATCTGCAGACCTCATTTTTTACTCGAAGATATAGGAGCTAATCAATCTTTAATCATGAGATGCATGTATTTGCACTCTTTCTGACATGTTACCCAAGAAGGTGATAATTTGTGCAGTATATGGACAGAAATTTAGCATTCCCCTGAGTAAGATCATCTTGGAGAGCCAAATGAAGACTGGGGAAGTAACAGTGGGAGTGGTTGACAGACTGTCAGTTCCAGGAGTACAGTTTATTCTTGGCAATGATTTAGCAGGATCCAAGGTAGGGGTGACATTCCTTGATGTGTAGAAGCCAAGGGAAGGCCAGAAAACCAAGGAGTTAAAAGAAAAATACTTGGAAGTTTTCTAGACTGTGTAGTAACAGGATCCCACGATCATAAATCATGGCAAGAAGCAAAACCGAAAGAGAAAGATGATGGAGTTGAGGTTAAGTTAATGGGCACCCTGTTTGATGCAATAGTGCAGGAAAAACCTGAACAGGCAGAGGGTCAGGCAGAAGCATTTAGTCCTGAAAGACTAATGGACTTACAACTGAAAGATGAGACAATAAAAGATATATACATATACTGATGCATATCTCAGAAAAGGAATCTGAGTGTATTACTGAGGGTTATTAACTTAAAAGATACTCCTTAGTTGAAAACGGAGACCACGGCAGGTTAGTACAGAGGAGAATTGGGTGGAAGTGCACCAGATTGTGTTGCCTGTATCATACAGACAGGAAGTGTTACAGGTAACAAATGAGTACCAGTGAGGTCACCTTGAGTGAGGAAGACTCAGATTATGGTTCAAAAGTATTTCTATTGGCCTGAACTGCACAAGAATGTGGTTAAATTTTGCCATACATGTCATATGTGTCAAATGGTAGGTAAGTCACAGGCAGTAATAAAACCAGCACCTTTGATGCCAATTCCCATACTTGAAGACCCTTTCACGCAGGTTATAATTGATTGTGTAGGTCCCCTTCCTAAAACTAAAAGTGAGAACCAGTACTTGTTAACCATAATGGATGTGTCTCCCAGATTTCCAAAGGCAATTCCATTATGGAGTATTAAGGCAAAAAGGGTGGTGAATGGATTAGTAGCTTTCTTTATGTGGCAGGAGCTACCCAGAGAGTTTCAGCCATACCATGGGTCTAATATTATTGCAAGGCTGTTTAAGGAAGTCATGCATAGCTTAGGCATACAGCTCTTTAAATCAAATGTGTATCACCCTGAATCCCAGGGATCTTTGGAAAAGTGGCATCACTTATGTGGGTCGTAAAAATGTGATAAAAATGGCGCATTATCACAGATTTAAAGAAAACATGATAGATAAAATTGGACAGATTCCAATGTTATAAATATGTGCGTGCAGAAATTAATATGAAAATATAATTTAGATTAATGACCTGTATATTTAATTGTAATGGGATCAATATTTTTTGGGGGCGGCACGGTGGCACAGTGGTTAGCACTGCTGCCTCACAGCGCCTGAGACCCGGGTGCAAGTCTCGACTCAGGCGGCTGACTGTGTGGAGTTTGCACGTTCTCCCCGTGTCTGCATGGGTTTCCTCCGGGTGCTCCGGTTTCCTCCCACAGTCCAAAGATGTGCGGGTCAGGTGAATTGGCCATGCTAAATTGCCCGTAGTGTTAGGTAAGGGGTAAGGGTGGGTTGCGCTTCGGTGGGTTGGTGTGGACTTGTTGGGCCGAAGGGCCTGTTTCCACACTGTAAGTAATCTAATCTAATCTAATCTAGCCATATTTTCATTATAATGGTTCATTTTTTTCTTAAAGGGGGAGGTGCTATGAGGTTGAAGGAATGTTCTCTACCTTTAAGAGAGAATGAATGTTACTCTGAATTGAAAGCTAACAAACACTTGTGATATGACTAGATAGTAGTCTCAGTGTGTACTGAAATACTGAAAATATCCAACATTTGGTTGTGAAATGAATACCTGAGTTGTTTGCTATTTCGAATTTAACCAATCTGTTTAAAATGTGTCCCATGATATCAAGACCCAACGGAGTGCAAATTTATTATTTTGCCAACATTGAACCAATGAGATGATCTGATGTTGGGAAAATACGAATGCAGCCATTTTGAAAATTGGAGTCAGAGCAACTGCCATCGAGAGAGACCCAAGAAATTAGGAAACACTCTCTATGAAAGGTACGTTTTTATATGAACCATACTCGCAGTAAAAAGAAAGAAGACAATCAGGAAGATCTTCAGCCAGAAGAAGAAAGACATCGAAGATGGCAGCCACTGTCTGGTTTTGAAATTAAGTTGATGTAAATTAATAAGTGTCTTATTGCAACAGCATATTGTGATAGAGTTAGAGGCAGGTAAAAAGCAGTTGAGAAAGGGGGATTTAAGGTCATGAATAGTTGTTGTTTAATGTTCCTTCTACAGTTAAAGAATAAATTGATATTATTTTCTTTAAATAGTAGAATTTGGGAGTTCACTGTCATTCATATTTAACAGATTATGAGGTAAGGTGGGTTTTTCTGGGTGTTTGGTTTAATTAACAGAAGTGTTCACCACCGTGTCGTACCATGTATGAAGCCATCAAAAGCCTTCTGTACTGAAGCACTCTAAATTTCTCTTCATTTAGATAATAAATGTCCTCTATTCCTCCCACCAAAATAGATAACCTCACACTTATCCACACTACAGTTTGGCCCATTCACCTAACCTATCCATATTCATTTATAAATTTCTTGTTTATTCATTGCAACTTACTTTCCAACCTATTTTAGTGTCATCTGCAAATTTGGCTACTGTTTTGCATCCCCACAGCCAGGCCATTGATACAGATTGTAAATTTTAGGGGCCTGAGGACTGAACCCTGTGGCACCCCACTAGATATATCTTACCAACTCAAAAAAGACTGATTAATTCTGACTCTTTGCTTTTTATTGGTTAGCCAATCCTCTGTCCAAGCTCACATTATTACCTGTAACTCTGTGATCTCATCTTATGTGTTCAACTTTTGTGTGGCATCTTATCAAATGACTTCTGGAAGTCATCTGCATCTCCACTATCCACATTAGTTATTATGTTTCCAAAGTAATTTAGCAAATTAGTCAAACATGATTTATCCTTCATAAAATCATGATGACTCTGATGAATTGAATTTTAACTTTCCAAATGTCCTGGTGTTACTTCCTTAATAATGGATTTTAACAACTTCTGAATGGCACGTTAAACTAATTAGTCCATAGTTTTCTACTCATTGCTTTTTTGAATAAGGGTGTTATATTCACATTTTCCCAGTCCAAGATATCCAGGGAATTTTGGAATATCATGACCAATAGATTCACTATTTCTGCAGCCACTTCTTAATATCCTAGGATGTAGGCCATCCTGCCCTGCCTTCAATTCCGCAAGTTTGTTCAGTACTTTCCCCTGGTGATGATGATTGTTATAAATTCTGCATTATCTGCATTATGTGTAATTATGACCATAATGGGGTTCCAATAGTTCCAAAATGTTCATTCTATTGAGTTCCTTAGCACTTTATTTTTATGTCGGGTTTCAAGTATTTGCAGAATTTTGCTTTGAATAATTTTACCAACAATACTAAACTTCTGCTGTTCTACACAGAATTCTGCAGACTTACCTTGTGCTGCAATGAAGTATTTTGCTTTGTGATCAGCCTGTAGAGGTCATCAGAAAAAAATGCATTAATGATAATACATTTTGCATATACTTGAAAACAACTGCATGCATAGCTTCACATAATTCAAAGCAACCTGCATTAGTTGCTTCAGAAGTCATGTCAACTCTATTCAATGTTTACTTATACATATTGTGCCTGTTAATGTGGACATGGTTCATGGGCACTTTAATGTGGTTATGCAGGAAAATATCCCATTCCATTCTACTCAGAGGTGAGGGACTTTGATTTGGACAGTTGCTGCCATTTTCATGAGGATGCTCCAATTAAACATGCTTCAATTGCATTTATTTTTCCCAATGCCTCCATTTCAAAATTTTAAATGTTCTCCTGGTCTCTGTGGCAAAAAGCAGTCTTTAAGCAATGATACAAAATAACTAAAAATTAAAAAGAATAGATTCAAGAATGGCTTTTGAAGAGTTTAATCAATTCAAGTACTGCATTGAATCTAATCATTAATTTGGATGTTAGTAGTAAGTAATGTCTACAAAAAATCATGTTTTATTGAAATAAAGCATGAAAGGCATTGTGGAAAATTGCTGGATGGGAGAGATTCCTGATTTCACTTCCGCTTGATTAGTTAATTCACCACTGGGATGAAATTAACGGTCTTCCATCTGTTCAGCTGCTCTGAATGATGTATTTACACCTACTCCACTGTACTCAAATAAACACATTATCTCTATACCACATTTATACCTTTCCAGAATTACCACATCTCAGTTACATTGGAGTTTTATTTCAAAGTCATCCTCAGAATCAAAACAGAAGCTCAACTGGATTTTATCATTCAGTCAAACCAATGATGAACTGTGTTACAATAAAGTGTGTATTAAGCAGCAACACTCCTTCTGTTATGCAGAGCAACATATTCCCTGAAGTACACTACTTCCTTACTTACTTCACAACACATAAAGTGAGCAGTAAATGCATCTTTCGTTTCTAAACTAGCAGTCATCCAATGTACTGATGTACCCCTTTTAAGAAATATACTACTAATCTACAACACGTGCTCAGAACGTATCATACATGGCTCAGCTGCATTCCAAGTGGCAACATTTTATCAATTCTAACCATCTGGAAGTTCTCATGTTACCTCAAATCAACTGTGATGTCAGGCAATGTATCAGTCAGCAGACAGGACAAAAGATCATCATGAATTTGATGATGGATACTATCAAATCTTGTAGCTTTTTGAGCAATACTTAGTTAGACCAGAATCAAACAGCTAGTGAACATAACAAAGTTGCCACAGTACTGATTTATTCTTTTTTTATTAATATTCCTTGCTCAGTAGTTCAATGCAATCTAAAAATTTGTAAAAGGTACAACCATATTTCTGTATCTACTATGTATTTTTACACTGTAAATCCAATCTTGGATTTGTGAGAAATGGATTCTGGAATTTAGATGGGTTAGGCAAAAGCGAGGATTGCAGATGCTGGAAACCAGAGTCTAGATTAGAGTGGTGCTGGAAAAGCACAGCAGGTCAGGCAGCATCCGAGGAGCAGTAAAATCGACGTTTCGGGCAAAAGCCCCTCATCAGGAATGGAGGCAGGGAGCCCATTTTCTAACTACTTCAAGTGTATACAGCTCCCCCAGCCATGATTATCAAATTCTAATACATTAATAGAGCAAACTTTCTTTTTGTGCTTATGCAGTTTTATTCAACTAACTCTCGCCACTACTTACTGAAGGACTGAAAAATCAGGAAAAGAGTCTGGCTGAAGATTTGTCTATCAAGACACTGCTAAGTTTAACTGCATTCTTAAGCCCATCCTTTTAACTGAAACATCATGATGAAATACATATCAAAAATGTCAAGGTTCAGTTATATTCCAAAGCACCGAACAGATGAACATATGAATGAAGGGCGGCATCCTTCCTGTTACATAAATGTTTCCCCAGATGGAGGGAGGTCCAATACATCAACTTCTAATTACATGATAAATTTGCTCAAATTCTTCATATAAAAAAGCTCTTTAAACTGGCAGAAGAAAATCAATTTGTCCACAAATTTAAAATAAAAGACAAACATACAAATAACCAAATTTCACCACAAAAATTGACAAAATCTCAAGATGATACATTTTGTGTCATACTCACTTCCCCGTTTATCTTTGCCTACACTCCAAATGAGGAAGGTGTGTAAAAACCAACAGATGCAAATATATCAGTGAAGGGAAAGATCATATCCAAACACATAAAAATAAGGAACATTCTCACAGTACAATTTTTTTTGCATTATAAACGTGCAAAAGTCTTTTGTACGACTGTTTGAAGGATAAGTCGAAGTCAAGAAGTGAAATTCAGCATAGCCTTACAAGATGAATCACCGTTGTTAATAGTTTTAGCTATACTTCATTCTCTTTATTCTTTGACACTTTAACACTTTGCTGGCATGTCATTCAAGTAGCCATTATAAATGTAAGTCTTGTGATGATAAACAGTTTCACCATGGTGAGGAGGGGAAAGATTGAGCAACTATCCCAATATACCCTGATTTAATCTAATGTCTGTTTATGTCTCTCAACAACTATCATTAAATCGTACTGAAAAACAGAACCCCTGATCATTTTTTCCTTACTCTAAGAGTGCTAAGTTAAATTGTGGTATTCCTACTTATAACGCAGCCTACTCAGACCAAGAATTGAAAGTGAAACACTTCTGTTTTTTGGTTCAATTGTTCACTGGGTGAATGTGCTCCGCAAAGGGACAAATAATATGTATCATATTTGTTCAGAAGACCAAGAGACCCTTGCACACATTGATTTGCATTTTTATATACTAATGATGAATCAAAATGATTGGGAATTAAGTTGGACAAATTTTTTTATGTAGTGATACTCATACTTTATGACTTTATCTCCACTAATTATAATTGTACTTTAACCGTGACAAATTGCAAAATTAGAACATTTAAATCTCAACTCAAATGCTTTTCTTTCCCCAGCTTGTTAATTGGTCTGATTTCTGATCATTGTGAATATTGGAAATTGATAATAACTAAGGTCCTTTTAATATTTCAAATTCTGGACTTTCACTTTCAAACCCTTTTTTAATTGACCCAGCAACTCTCCCCTTCCTGACTACATCTAGATGAATAGAAATACAGTATTCTGGAATCTGGATGACCTGGCAGTTGGGTTTTAGCTCTGTAAAACAATCTAACTAATTTTACACTAATGTCAAAGCATTATGAAAGTTTCTTGTTTGTTTCTGATAATGCTGAAACCAAAGTTGATATAGCCAAAAAAAGGCATTAATTCTGTAGGAGTGAGCTAAAATCACTTTATTGACATACTAGTCAGCCATAAATCCAAAATAATTGCCTGGACAAATCTGAACTGAGCCATATATGGTTATACTAAAAACATCTGATCAAATTTGGACTCAGAATGATTAAGATGGTTCCTTTAAAAAAAAGGACAACACAAATAGCAGACAGGAAATGTGTTCCAGGCTGAAGAGTGACCTTGTAGAGGTTTATAAAATCATGAGGGGCATGTATAGGATAAATAGACAAAGTATCTTCCCTGGGGTGGGGAAGTCCAGAACTAGAGGGCATAGGTTTAGTGTGAGAGGGGAAAGATGTAAAAGAGACCTAAGGGGCAATATTTTCATGCAGAGGTACATATACGGAATGCGCTGCCAAAGGAAGTGGTGGAGTCTGGTACATTTGCAACATTTAAAAGGCATTTGGATGGGTTTATAAACAGGAAGGGATTGGAGGGATGTGGGCCGGGTGCTGGCAGATGGGTCTAAATTGGGTTGGGATATCTGGTCAGCATGGATGAGTTGGGCCAAAGGGTCTGTTTCTGAACTGTACATCTCTATGACTCTGTGACTCTATTTGAGTCTTTCAGATTTCCATTAGCTGCAGATTCTGAGACTAGGAAATTTGCAGTACATTTGGACAACGTATGTGTTGGGGTTTGTATAGTTGGGGTGAAAGACAAATATTTGTGTTTGACAATTAGCAATCAAAAGGGTTTCTAGAGTCTTGTTGTAGTTACTTTCAACTTCTGACACTGCATAGAAAGGTGCCTATTTTATTCTCTGGTATTTTGCTGATGGTTTGCATCTGAATGTCTGACATAACTTCAGAAGATTTTTGCAATCTGGCAAAGAACCAACAGTTCCAAATTTAAAATCTGACCTCAATCCAAAAGCTATAATGGTCTTGAGACAAGATAGTTCAACTGGCCTAATCTAGGGTGGTTTGGAGTTCAGGACATAAAGCTACTCCTGGTTTTAGCACAATCCATATGACAATGGCAGCCATATTCAGAGTGGTTGCAAGGGTGGCTGGTGGGGGAAACAAAGAATAGAATTGTTTAAGGTTTTCTTTCACTGTATGCTTTGAACACTATGGTTCAATGTTAGGAGGAGTAGACAGAATATTACTTAGAACTGAAACCTGAGCACTATATTATCAAGAATTGTTTGATGTTGATACTGGGTGTAATAAAGCAAAATGTTCTCCGTGGAGCTGAAATCACTAATCTTCAAAATCATAAGAATTCAAATAGAAAAATGAATTATATACAAACATATATTCTTGTAGTAAATAATGTAAATTTGAACCAAGTGCAGAGAATTTTGGAGAAACTTAGCAGCTCTGGAAGAAGTCATATTGGACTCAAAACATTAGCTCTGTTTTTCTCTCCACAGAAGCTGTCAAACCTGCTTAGTTTCTATGGTAGTCTTCACGTTTATTTCAGATTTTCACCATCTGTAATACTTTGTCTTGATTTGAAAGTTTAAATTTGAACTTTATTTTGTGAGCTTATCACTTTTTTTAGGTTAACCACGCTACGTAGAGTTTTCAATACTAAACCTTGCCCTATTTGCCTCAATAACATATCTACAATAGCCATGCAACATATAGAGTCGGGTTAGGTTGAAAGTCAAATCTTTTGCTGTTGATTTCTGACACATCTTACTGGATCTCTCACGGGCTTTATTGATCAGGTTACATTATGAAGGTTTAGGATTTTAGATTTCACAGGAGTAGACAAACAAAGTTACTTAAATTGCAGCTGACACAGGCAAAGAGCTATCAGACAGGATCCCTACTAGTTATCAGATAAATTCAACAACAATTATCATCTTCATTATTCAACTTTGGCCTGCTTCACCCCAACATCACTCAGCCCAGCACTGAGCCATTATATATGTGAATATTCATTTTAAAATTTCATTGGCAGTAGATCAAGAATGCTGATGTCCACAAAATTTCTTTATCCAATCTTGGAACTATTAATCCTATTCTCTGCAGTTATTTATCAATCTCAGTTCCATTTTCAGAAAGCTCATTTCAGTCTTGAACCTCTTTCCCCAAAAATGCAGTGGATGTTGGGCCAATGAGAATTATTGATAGATTGTTATTGGGTGAAGATTTGTACATAGCATTGGCAACATTAAATTAAGTTCCAGAATTTTATCCCTAAACCTCTATCTCTCTATCTCCTCCTTCAACTTGCTTCTTGCCCTATTTGACCAAGCTTTAAGACTCTTGTCTTAACATCTTGGTGTCAGATTTTATGCAATAATGCTTTGGTGAAGTGCTTTATGACATTTTATGATGTTAAAAGCATTGTATATGCACAAGTTGTTTTTGGTGTCAGTGTATCCAGGAATGTAGAACCTAGATGGCAAATAGGCTTCATTCCTGCTCTAAATATCCTGTCGTGTAAAAAATGAGGTCTGCAGATGATGGAGATCACATTTGAAAATGTGTTGCTGGTTAAAGCACAGCAGGTTAGGCAGCATCCAAGGAATTGGAAATTCGACGTTTCGGGCATAATGAAGGGCTTATGCCCGAAACGTCGAATTTCCTATTCCTTGGATGCTGCCTAACCTGCTGTGCTTTAACCAGCAACACATTTTCAACTAAATATCCTGTCATCTGTAACTACATATATGCTTGCATGAGGTGTCAACAATCATACTTGCAAATGATATCATGTTTAATTTCTTCAGAATAAGTTGCCATTGTAACTACACAATGTTAAAGAACCATTCTTGCTGATCACTTTCCATCATAGAGTAAATAAGACACATACCTTAAACTTCAATGCACCCAGAAGGTTATACTGCATTTCAGCCCTGTTTATGCTCAATCTTCTGTATTGCTTACTCTGTAAATAGGTCAAACAATGACAACTTAACATTAGTTAGAACAATCCAGTTGTGTACCATTTCCCTGTATATACAGTTTATGACTTGGATCACATTAATTTGACAAGTTAGGAATAAAATATAACTATTTGGTGACTTTATATTTTAAAAGCCTAAGATCAGTGAATGCAAATTATTAAAGTTTTGAAAAAGTGAGTATTATAATTTTTGTTTTACCAGGTTATCTCCTTGGTACAGACATTTACAGAAGGCAGGAGTAGAATTTTCACCAACTTTACTAAAGATATTCCTCACAAAGGTACAAAGGACGTTATGACTTAGTTTTAGTGATCACTCAGAAAACAAAACAACACTAAACATTACTGTGCACAGTGACACAGTAATTAGCACTGCCTCACAGCGCTAGTGACCCAAATTCAATTCCCGCCTTGAGCCACGGTCTGTGTGGAGTTTGCACATTCTCCCCGTGTCTGCGTGGGTTTCCTCTGGGTGCTTTGGTTTCTTCCCACAGTCCAAAGATGCGCAGGTCAGGTGAATTGGCCATGGTAAATTGCCCGTAGTGTTAGGTGAAAGGGTAAATGTAGGGGAATGGGTCTGAGTGGGTTGCTCTTCAGAGGGTCAGTGTGGACTTGTGGGGCCGAAGGGCCTGTTTCCACACTGTAAGTAAACTAATCTAATCTAACCTCAACATCGTTTTCATAAAAATAAAGAGGAAAATCAAAAGAAAAAGATAAATTATAGTTTGGAGCTGGAGAAGTGAAAGAAAGAATAATTTGCATTTATTTGACATCTTCCATGCTCAAGTCACCAAAGCACTTGAGAGGTGTACATTTTTAAAATTCACTCTGCCAAGCCAGCATTTATTGCCTACCCCTAATTGCCCAGAGGGCAGTTAAGAATCAACCACATTTCTGTGCATCTGGAGTCAAACATAGGCTAGACAAGTAAGGATGGCAGTTTCTTTCCCTAAAGTTCATTAGTGAACCAGATGGGGATTTCTGACAATTGACAATGGATTCATGGCCACTGTTAGACTCTAGCTTCCAAACATTTATTTAATTCACCAATTTACCGCAATGGGATTCCAGCTGAGATCCCCAGAACATTAGTGGAGTTTCTGGATTAATAGTTTTGATCAGAGTGGTGCTGGAAAAGCACAGCAGATCAGGCAGCATCCGAGGAGCAGGAAAATCGGCATATCAGGCAAAAGCCCTTCATCAGGAATAGAGGCGGGGAGCCTCCAGGGCGGAGAGATAAATGGAGGGGGGGGTGTGGGGGGTGCGGCTGGGGAGAAGGTAGCAAAGAGTACAATAGGTGAGTGGGGGTGGGGATGGAGCTGATAGGTCAGAGAGGAGGGTGGAGCGGATAGATGGGAAGGAAGATTGGCAGGTAGGACATGTCATGAGGATGGTGCTGAGCTGGAAGGTTGGAGCTGGGCTGAGGTGGGGGGAGGGGAAATGAGGAAACTGGTGAAGTCCACATTGATGCCCTGGGGTGAAGTGTTCCAAGGTGGAAGATGAGGTGTTCTTCCTCCAGGCGTCAGGAGGTGAGGGAGTGTTGGTGGAGGAGGCTCAGGACATGCATGTCTTCAGCAGAATGGGAGGGGGAGTTGAAATGTTGGGCCATGGGGCGGCGGGTTTGATTGGTTCGGGTGTCCCGGAGATGTTCCCTAAAGTGCTCTGCAAGGAGGTGTCCCGTCTCCCCAATATAGAGGAGACTACATTGGGAGCAACCGATACAATAAATGACATTAGTGAATGTGCAAGTGAAACTTTGATGGATGTGGAAATCTCCTTTTGGGCCTTGGAGGGTGGTGAGGGAGGAGGTGTTGGCGCAGGTTTTGCAATTCCTGCGGTGGCGGGGGAAGGTGCCAGAATGGGAGGGTGGTTTGTTGGGGGGCATGGACCTGACCAGGTAGTCACAGAGGAAACGGTCTTTGCAGAAAGCGGAAAGGGGTGGGGAGGAAAATGTATCTCTGGTGGTGGGATCCATTTGGAGGTGGCGGAAATGTCGGCAGATAATTTGGTTTATGCCAAGGTTGGTAGGGTGGAAGGTGAGCACCAGGGGCATTCTGTCCTTGTTACGGTTGGAGGGGTGTGGTCTGAGGGCGGAGGTGCAGGATGCGGATAAGGCATCTTGGAGGGTGTTGGAGGGCATCTTCAACCACGTGAGAAGGGAAATTGCGATCTCTAAAGAAGCAGGCCATCTGGTGTGTTCTGTGGTGGAACTGGGAGGAATTGGAAATACAGGATAGTATTTTTGTAGGAGGTAGGGTGGGAAGGGGAGTAATCCAGGTCGCTGTGGGAGTTGGTGGGTTTGTAAAAAATGCCAGTGTCAAGTCGGTCATCGTTAATGGAGATGGAGAGGTCCAGGAAGGGGAAGGAGATGTCAGAGATGGTCCAGGTAAATTTAAGGTTGGGGTGGAATGTGTTGGTGAAGTTGATGAACTGCTCAACCTCCTCGCGGGAGCACGAGATAGCGCTAATGCAGTCATCAATGTAGCGGAGGAAGAGGTGGGGAGTGGTGCTGGTGTAACTACGGAAGATGGACTGTTCTAAGTAGGTGACAAAGAGACAGGCAGAGTTGGGGCCCATACGGGTGCCCATGGCTACCCCTTTGGTTTGGATTAAGTGGGAGGATTCGAAGGAGAAATTGTTAAGGGTGAGGACCAGTTCAGCCAAATGAATGAGAGTGTCAGTGGAAGGGTACTGTTGGGAACATCGGGAGAGGAATAAACGGAGGGGTTGGAGGTCCTGGTCATGGCGGATGGAGGTGTTCTGGAAATTGAAACTTTCGATGATCAATTACTTGAACCTGTCTGGAAATTAGAAGTGGAATTTTACCAGTATTTCAATGATGTAGGCAGTGGTGACATTTAGAGGAAATACAGTGAGAAGGCAAAAATTAGATTCTCAACACTGAGAAATCAAAGTCCCGTAATCCCCTTAAGATTTTAACAATGACATGGAAATCTTGCTAGTAAATTAAAGGTTCCTAACTGCATGCATTAATATCTGATTACTAGCTAATCTCACAGCATTTATATGCAGATTGTTATCTCCCTAAAAATGTTGAGGAACAAGACAGTACTAATTCCTAACTTGAAAGTCAGAGTGGCTAACTGGCAGATTCAGCTAGCCAGCATCTTATCTGGGTCTCCAGACTGACCAGCATTTCCACTATCTCAGTACACCTATGGAAACCAGCATTGTTAGAGCACCAGGAGAAAGTGAGGACTGCAGATGCTGGAGTACCAGAGTTCAAAAATGTGGTGCTGGAAAAATAAAGCAGGCCAGGCAGCATCCGAGAAGCAGGAGAATCGATGTTTTGGGCATAAGCCCTTCTTCAGGAATGAGGCTGGTGTGCCAAGCAGCTGGGATAAACAAGCGGCTGAACAGTTCATCCACCCCGACCTCAAATTTACCTGGACCGTCTCAGACTCCTCCCTCCCCTTCCTAGACTTCTCCATTTCTATCTCGGGCGACCGACTCAACACAGACATTTACTACAAACCGACCGACTCCCACAGCTACCTAGATTACACCTCCTCCCACCTTGCCCCCTGTAAAAACACCATGTCATATTCCCAATTCCTCCGCCTCTGCCGCATCTGCTCCCAGGAGGACCAATTCCACTACCGAACAACCCAAATGGCCTCCATCTTCAAAGACTGCAATTTCCCCTCTGACGTGGTCGACGACGCTCTCCACCGCATCTCCTCCACTTCCCGTTCCTCCGTCCTTGAACCCCGCCCCTCCAATCGCCACCAGGACAGAACTCCACTGGCCCTCACTTTCCACCCCACCAACCTCTGGATACATTGTATCATCCTCCGTCATTCACCTCCAGACAGACCCCACCACCAGGGATATATTTCCATCTCCACCCTATCAGCATTCAAGAGAGACCACTCTCTCTGCGACTCCCTCGTCAGGTCCACACCCTCCCACCAACCCAACCTCCACTCCCGGCACCTTCCCCTGCAACTGCAAGAAGTGCAAAACTTGCGCCCACATCTCCCCCCTCACCTCCCTCCAAGTCCCCAATGGATCCTTCTATATCTGACGCAAATTCATCTGCACCTCCACACACATCATTTACTGTTTCCGCTGCACCCGATGTGGTCTCCTCTACATTGGGGAGACAGGCTGCCTACTTGTGGAATGTTTCAGGGAACACCTCTGGGACACCTGCACCAACCAACCCAACCGCCCCGTGGCTGAACACTTTAACTCCCCCTCCCACTCCGCCAATGACATGCTGGTCCTTGGCTTCCACCTCCATCGCCAGACCCTGGCCACACGATGCCTGGAGGAAGAGCGCCTCATTTTCTGTCTAGGAACCCTCCAACCACACGGGATGAATGTAGATTTCTCCAGCTTCCTCATTTCCCCTCTCCCCACCTTATCTCAGTCCCAACCCCCAGATTCAGCATCGCCTTCTTGACCTGCAATCTTCTTCCCAACCTCTCCGCCCCCACCCCCTCTCCGGCCTATCACCCTCACCCTCACCTCCTTCCACCTATCATATTCCCAGCGCCCTCCCCCAAATTCCCTCCCCCCTCCTTTTATCACAGCCTGCTTCGCACACCAGCCTAATTCCTGAAGAAGGGCTTATGCCCGAAACGTCGATTCTCCTGCTCCTTGGATGCTGCCTGGCCTGCTATGTTTTTCCAGCACATTTTTCAACTTTGTTAGAGCACCAGCCTAACAGCTTCATCATGGCTCATGTCAGACTCTCTTCGAATACTGTACAGCACTTCAATACTCCACTTTGGAGCTGACCAACAGATTACATTGCAATATTGTGCAACCACAGTAGATGGTGGAATTTGAATTCAATAAAAATCTAAAATTGAAAGTCTAATCATGATTATGAAACTATTGATTCACTAATGTTCGTTAGGGAAGGAAACTGACAACCTCACCTGATCAGCCTACTTGTGACTCGACCCACAGCCATGTGGGTGACATGGTAACTTAGTGATCAGCACTGCTGCCTCACAGTGCCACGGACCCGGGTCGTTTCTAGCCTCAGGTGACTCTCTATGTGGAGTTTGCATTTTCTCCCATGTCTGTTTGGGTTTCCTTTTGGTTCTCTGGTTTCTTCCCACAATCCAAAGATGTGCAGGTTGGGTGGATAGGAAATGCAGAGTTACAGGGATAGGGTAGGTAGAGGGGTGGGTCTGGATGGGATACTCTTCAGAGGATCAATGTGGACTCAATGGGCAGAATGGCCTGCATCCACATTGTAGTGATTCTATGCCATTGATTCTTAACTGCCCTTTGAAATGGCCAAACAAGGTATCCAGTTGTATCAACCATTTAAAATGAGAAAACAAATGAAACTGGATAGACCATAGCCAATAACTAAGGCACCCAGAAAAGACAACAATAAACACAGCACTATTAACCCTGCAAAGTCATCCTTACTACATTTGAGAACCAATATCTCCACTGAATACCATGTATTAGCCCTGTTGGTGATGAATCAGTATTCCTAGAATTTGAACATTACCGGAGGAACCATTGAAGGTTGCAAGATCTGTAATGTAATCTGGATGGGATACATTCATTGTCTATCAGCAAGAGTTGCTTGGCAGTACCACTGTTGACCAGATTAGTTAATAACAGTGACTAATACATCATCCCTATGGACACAAAGTCCCATCTTCACATTGACAATATCCTCTATTGTATTTGTGGCACTATCAATATGCGAAATGGAAAAAACTTTGAAACGACTTAACAACACAAGACTGGGCGTCCATTAGGTGCTGTGGATCATGAGCAACAGCCAAACTGTACTTTGACTCAATCTGTAACCCATGGAACAGCTTAAATCCTACTCTGCTCTAGCCAGTAATATTAGAAATGATAGTAAAAATGTCTTTAAATACATAAGAATCAAACAAGAGGCAAAAATAGAAATTGGGCCTGTCCAAATTGATGCTGAAAGGCTGCTGCTGGGAGATAAGGAAATAGCTAAAGAACTTGATGAGTACTTTGTGTCAGTCTTCATAGTGGAAGACATGAGTAATACTCCAACAATTAAGGAGTGTCAGGGGACGAGTTGAGTATGATAGTCAATGCAAAAAAGAGAGTGCTAGAAAAGGTACAAGGTCTAAAAATTGATAAATCTCCTGGCCCCAATGGGCTGCATCCTAGAGTTCTGAGGGAGGTGGCTGAGGAAATAGCGGAGGCGCCTACTGTGATCTTTCAAAAATCACTGGATTTAGGTAAAATTCCAGATGATTGGAAAATCTCTGTTGTAACCCCCTTGGTCAAGAAAGGACCAAAACAAAAGATGGAAAATTATAGGCCGATTAGCCTAATCTCAGTTGTAGATCCATCATTAAGGATGAGATTGCTAAATTCTTGGAAGTGCAAGGTCAGACTAGAACAAGTCAGCATGGATTTACTAAGTGGAGTCGTGCCTCACAAATCTGGTAGAATTCTTTGAAGAGGTAACAAGTAGGTTAGACCAGGGAAACCCAGTGGATGTTATCTATCTTGACTTCCAAAAAGCCTTTGATAAGGTCCCTCGTGGGAGGCTGCTGAGTAAGGGGAGGGCCCATGGTGGTCGAGTGAGCTACTGACATGGATTGGAGATTGGCTATCTGACAGAAGGCAGAGAGTTGAGATAAAAGTTTCCTTTTTGGAATGGCAGCTGGTGACAAGTGGGGTCCTGCAAGGTTCAGTGATGGGGCTGCAGCTGTTCACTCTATATATTAATGAACTGGACAAAGGGACTGGGGCATTCTGGGGAAATTCACTGATGAGACGAAGTAAGGCGGACAAGCAGGTAGTACTGAGGAGATAGGGAGGCTGCAGAAATATTTAGACAGTTTAGGAGAGTGATCCAGGAAATGGCTGATAAAGTTGAATGCGAGCAAGTGCGAAGTCTTGCACTTTGGGAAAAAGATTGCAGGCATGGACTTTTTTTTAAAATGGTGAGGAAACTCAGAAAGCCAAAGTACAAAGAAAACATAGGAGTGCTAGTCCAGGATTCTCTAAAGGTTGATTCTCAGGTTGAGTCCGTGATTCAGAAAGCAAATGTAATGTTGTCATTTATCTCAAGAGGGTTGGAATATAAAAGCAGCAACGTGCTTCTGAGACTTTATAAAGGTCTTGTTAGGCCCCAATTAGAATACCGAGTCCAATTTTGGGCCCCACATTGTAGGAAGGACATACTGGCACTGGAGTGTGTCCAGCAGAGATTCACACAGATGATCTCTGGAATGGTAGGCCTAACATTTGATGAACGGCTGAGGATCCTGGGATTGTAATCATTCATGTTTAGAAGGTTGAGGGGAGATCTAATTGAAACTTACAAGATAATGCATGGCTTTGATAGGGTGGACGCTGGGAAGTTGTTTCCGTCAGGCAGGGAGACTGGGACCCATGGGCACAGCCTTAAAATAGAGGGGGTCAATTTAGAACAGAAATTAGGAGACATTTCTTCAGCCAGAGAGTGGTGGCCCTGTGGAATTCATTGCCATGGAGCGCAGTGGAGGCTGGGACTTGGGTGTCTTCAAGGCAGAGACTGATAAATTTTTGATGTCGCAAGGGAATAAGGGCTACGGGGAGACTGCGGGTAGGTGGAATTGAAACACTCATCAGCCATGATTTAATGGTGGAGTGGTCTCGATGGGCTGAATAGCCTTGCTTCCACTCCTATGTCTTATGGTCTATCATAACCATTAAGGCAGGGGATCAAACCTGATTCAAGTTACAGTGCAGGAGAATGTGCTAAGAGGAGCACTAAGGATACTTAAAAATGAGCTATCAATCTGGTGGAGTTACAAAACAAAATGATGTAGCTCCCAAACAGCATAAACAGTAAGTGACAGACAGAGCCAAGTGCACCTACAACCAATGGGTCACATCTAACATTTGCAGTCCTGCAACATCTGGTCTTGAATAGTGGTGGGAAATTAAATAACTCCAATTGAATAATTGGAGGAGATGGCTCTTCAAACACCCACATCCTCAATAATGGAGGATCCTAGAACTTTGGTGCAAATCTGGAGCATTTGCAAAAATCTTTAACTGGCTTCCTCTAGAGGTCCCCAGCATGACAGCCAACTCAATTCAGTCTACCTGATATCACAAAATGGTTGGAAGCACTGGATCCTGCAAAGACTGTGTGCCCTGATGGCAGTCCTATAATAGTATTAAAGACTTATACTCCAGAAACTGATGTTCCTCGGTCAAACTGTTCCAGTACAGCTATAACACTGGCATCTACCAGTGTGGAAAATTGTCCAGGTGTGTTCTGTCCATAAAAATCAGGACAAATCCAATTCAGCCAATCATTGCCCTGTAAGTTACTCATAATTATCAGTAAAATAATAGAAAGTGTTATCAAATAGCACATGCTTAGCAATAATCTAATTAGTAATGCTCATTTTGAGTTCTGCCAGGACTACTCAGCTCCTGACCTCCTTACCACCTCAGTTCAAATGTGGACAAAAGAGCTGAACTGGGATGTGGGAGATGAGGTGGGAGTGATTGCCCTTGGTATCAAGGCTGCAGTTGACCAAGTGCAGCATCAAGGAACCTAAGCGAAACTTGAGTCAAAGAAAATCAGAGGAATTCTCTCCACTGCTTGGAATCATACGTAGCAAAAAGAAAGATTCTTGTGGTTAGAAGCATAGAATCAGACAATACAGAAGAGCATATGGCCCATTGAGTGTGCACTGACAAAAGCTAACTTAAATGTTCCAACACTTGGCTAATTGCCTTGAATATTATGATGCTTCAAGTGCTCATCCAAATATTTTATAAAGGTTGTAAGGTTTCCTGCCTCAACTATTCTCCCAGGTTGTGTATTTCAGATTCCTATCACCATCAGGGTGAAAATAATTTTCCTCAAATCCCCACTAAACCTCCTGCCCTTCTTATTAAAGTTATGCCACTTGTTACTGACCCTTGAACTATGGGGAACAGGTGCTTTCTATCCACCCTGTCAAATGCCACTTATATTTTTAAAAACCTCAATCAGATCCCCACAACAGGCTTCTCTGCTTTAAAGAAAACAACCTGAGCTTATATAGCTTCCCTTCATAGCTATTTGGTTGTTGAAGGTCAGTCACCTCAGCTCCACGACATTTCTGCAGGATTTCCTCAAGGCATTGTCCTTGGCCCAAGCATCTTCAGCTACTTTATCAATGATCTTCATGGCATCATAAGGTCAGAAGTGGAGATGTTCACTGATGAGTGCATGATGTTTAGCACCTTTTTAAAAATATATTCATTTGTGGGATGTGAGTGTTGCTGGCTAGGCCAGCATTTTTTGCCCATCTCTAATGCAGAACCAAACGCAGTTAAGAGTCCACCAGATTTCTGTCAGTTTGGAGTCATGTCTAGCCCAGACCAAGTAAGGATGGTAGTATCCTTCCCTAAAGGAATTAGTGAACCAGATAGATTTTTCTGATAATCAGCAATGGTTTCATGGTCATTGTTGGACTCATACTTTCAGATTTTTATTGAATTCAAATTCCACCATTTGCTGTGCTGGGATTCAAATCTGGGTCCCCAGAACATCACCTGGGTGTGGATCAATAGTCCAGCACTAGTACCACTAGGCCACCACATCCCCATCAGCAGTTGTGACTCCCAAAATATTGAAACAGTCCATATCCAAATACAACAGGATCTGGACAACATCCAGTTTGGATTGACATGTTAACATCTGTAGAACAATAATTCCAGGCAATGGCAATCTTCTACAAGACAGATTCTAACCATCACTACTTGCCATTCAATGACATTTACCATCACTAAATTCCCAACTATCAATATCTTGCGGCTTTCCATTGACCAGAAACTGAACTGAACTAATCATTCATGTACTGTGACTACAAGAGCAAGTCTGAGGCTAGGAATCTTGCAGTGAGTACCTTATTTCCTGACTCCCAAAACATCTACAAGGCACAAATCCAAAAGTTTGAGCTGAAAAATGTGTTGCTGGAAAAGTGCAGCAGGTCAGGCAGCATCCAAGGAGCAGGAGAATTGATGTTTTGGGCATAAGCCCTTCTTCAGGAATGAGGAATGTGTGCCAAGCAGGCTAATATAAAAGATAGGGAGGAGGGAGGAATGCGATATCACATTCCCAACGCCCCTCCCCCAAGTACCTCCTCCCTACCTTTTATCTTAGCCTGCTTGGCACACCCTCCTCATTCCTCAAGAAGGGCTTATGCCCGAAACGTCGATTCTCCTGCTCCTTGGATGCCGCCTGACCTGCTGTGCTTTTCCAGCAACACATTTTTCAGCTCTGATCTCCAGCATCTGCAGTCCTCACTTTCTCCTAACAAATCAAAAGTAGAATATTTTCACTTGCCTAGTTGAATGCAGCTCCAAAAACACTCAAGAAGCTTGACACTGTCCAGGACAAAGTAGCCTGTTGGAATGGCACCCCAACAACAAACAAGTTTGCTCGCTGAGCTGGTAGGTTTGTTCTCAGATGTTTCATTATTATGCTAAGTAACGTCACCAATGAGCCTCTGTTGAAGCACTGGTGTTCTGTCCCGCTTTCTATTTATATGTCTTGGTCTGTTGTAGTGGGTGATATCACTTCCAGTTCTTTTTCACAGAGGTTGGTAAATGGGGTCCAAATTGATATCTTTATCGATGGAGTTCCGGTTTGAATGCCAGAACTCTAGGAATTCCTGTGCATGTGGCTGTTTAGCTTGTCCTAGGATGGATGTGTTGTCCCAGTCAAAGTAGTGTCCTTCTTGGTCTGTGTGTAAGGACACTCGTGATAACTGGTGATGTCTTTTGTAGCCAGTTGGTGCTGGTGTATCCTGGTGGTTAGTTTCCTACCTGTCTGTCTGACATAGTGTTTGGTGCAGTCCTTGCAGGGTATTTCGTAAAAGACATTTGTTTTGCTGGTTGTTGGTGCAGGGTCTTTTAGATTCATCAGCAGCTTTTTAGTGTGTTGCTAGGTTTGTGGGCTACCATGATGCCAAAAGGGCAGAGTCATCTGGTAGTCATCTCTGAGCTGTCTTTTATGTATGGTAGTATGGCTAGACTCTCTGGGTGTGCTATGACTTCTTGTTTGGGTTTGTTGTTGGGCCAAAGAGCGGTGTGTGTGCTATCTGTAAGATGCGCTGCAGAAATCATTCCAAGGCTGCTAAGGTAGCACTTTCCAAACACATGACCACCACCATCCAGAAAGGCAAAGGCAGCTGATACATAGGAACACCACCACCTGCAAGTTCCCTTCCATGCCACTCACCATCCTGACTTGGAATATATTGCTGTTCCTTCAATGTTATCGGGTAGGTATCCTGGAACTCCCTAATGGTTTTGTGGGTATGCACTGACACTAACTGAAGTGCAGCAATTCAATTGTCACCTTCTCAGGGGCTGGTAGGGATTGGCAATAAATGCTGGCCCAGACAGTGACAAGGAATAATAAGAAAATCGTATTTACTGGAACACAAACCTAATGTGCTTCTAGTTAATAGAAAGTTATTTTCAACATGGGATCCAAAGCAATGAAGTCACTTTTTTCCTGTAAATTAACTAGTGTTCATAAATGAAAGTTAGTATTCATGGACAGATGACTGATAATAGAATCTCCTCTGTTTACTGCTAAGTATAACTGCATATTTCCAAATTTTTGAGTTCATCACAAATAGTGCAAACTTCCCTGTTTACAGAAAGGCTTCTAAGATACAGGGAAAGCAAATTCAAATG
Source organism: Hemiscyllium ocellatum (assembly GCF_020745735.1). NCBI lineage: Eukaryota > Metazoa > Chordata > Chondrichthyes > Orectolobiformes > Hemiscylliidae > Hemiscyllium > Hemiscyllium ocellatum. The sequence goes on from NC_083430.1 coordinate 44,942,973, forward strand.
GTTACACATTTGGATGACTCTCTGATGCAGTTTCACCCCTTGAGGCAAATGTGGCTGTCATTGGAACTGACAACCTTTTGCATAGAGGAATGTGGAACTGATTCAGACTGTACTAAGGAACCATTTTCAGAACCTGTCAGCATTTTTGTGATATCAATCTGACTACTTCCTGAATCCAAAACCTTGAAGGTTACTTGGAGACAATAGTCCAACAAGGCATGGATAGAAAGGCAATATTCACAGCCACAGTCATCCTGTGGAGGGATATTACCTCCACAACAATGGCTATAAAAACTGTAAGCCTTCTTTATTTTTAAGTTCTCTGCTGGCACTGGGGACAGTGTTGTTAAGACATCCTGGTTGCATTTCTCTTTCTACCCAGCAGCAACCACAGGTTGCTGTGTGCCCTTTGATTGGGCTACTTGTGTTGCTGATTTACATGCTGTTCAAAACATTTCATAATTGACTAGTAAATGCAGAAGCAGCCTCTTAATTGGCCAACTTCAGTTGTGCATTGTTAGGCGTTGGTAGGGGTTAGGCATTTGTAGGGTTAGGACTTGGAATTTGTCCTGACATTGGAATTCCATCAGTGAAATAGTCAGACTCATGGCTTTATGCTAATAGGTTTCTCCTTTCCCCTGAAGACATCAGGTAGAATCTTTTATTTCTGTCAGATGTTTGTCAGGATGGCTTACTTTACGATGTGGTTCCAAGCTAGCTGGCTCAATATGATATACATTGCACATGTAAATAGAATATAGAACATAGAACATTACAGCACATTACAGGCCCCTCTGCCCTCGATGTTGCACTGGCCTTTGAAACCAATCTAAAGCCTATCTAACCTACACTATTCCATTCTCATCCACAGGCCTATTCAATGACCATTTAAATGCCCTTAAAATTGGTGAGTCCACTACTGTTGCACCCAGTCTGTTCCAGCCCCTACTACTCTGAGTAATGAAACCACCTCTGGCATCTGTCCTAAATCTATCACCACTCAATTTAAAGCTATGTTCCCTCATGCTAGCCATCACTATCTGAGGAAAAAGGCTCTCACTGTCTAGCCGACATAACCCTCTGATTACCTTATATGTCTCAATTAAGTCAACTCTTAACCTACTTCTCTCTAACAAAAACAGCCTTAAGTCCTTCAGCCTTTCCTCATAAGACCTTCCCTCCATACCAGGCAACATCTCAGCAAACTTCCTCTGAACCCTTTCAAAAGCTTCCATATCCTTCCTATAATGTGGCGACCAGAACTATACGCAATACTCCAAGTGTGGCTGCACCAGAGTTTTGTACAGCTGCAACATGGCCTCATGGCTCTGAAACTCAATCCCTCAACTAATAAAAGCTAACATACCGTCTGTCGTCTTAACAGCACTATCAACCTGGTTGACAACTTTCAGGGATCTATGTACATGGATGCCGAGATCTCTCTGCTCATCTATACTACCAAGAATCTTACTATTATGGAAGTACTTTGTATTCCTGTTACTCCTTCCAAAGTGAATCACCTCACACATTTTTGCATTAGACTCCATTTGCCACTTCTCAGCCCAGGTCTGCAGCTTATCTATGTCCCTCTGTAACCTGCAACATCCTTTGGCACTATCCATAACTCCACCGACCTTAGTGTCATCTGCAAATTTACTAACCCATCCTTCTATGCCCTCATCCTGTTTATTTATATAAATGACAAACAGTAGTGGCCCCGAAACAGATTCTTTGGTACACCACGAGTAACTAAACTCCAGGATGAACATTTCCCATCAACCACCACTCTCTGTCTTCTTTCAGCTAGCCAATTTCTGATCCAAACAACTAAATTACCCTCATTCCCATGCCTCTGTATTTTGTGCAATAGCCTACTGTGGGGAACCTTATGAAACACCTTAATGAAATCCATATACACCACATCAACCACTCATCCACCTGTTTGGTCACCTTCTCAAAGAACTCAATAAGGTTTGTGAGGCACGACCTACCCTTTACATAACTATGTCGACTATCCCTAATCAATTTATTACTTTCTAGATGATTATAAATCTTATCATTGATAACCTTTTCCAACACTTTACCCACATCTGAAGTAAGGCTCACTGGTCTATAATTACCATGGTTGTCTCTACTCTCCTTTTTGAACAAGGGCACAACATTGGCTATCTTCCAGTCTTCTGGCACTATTCTTGTAGATAATGAAGACATAAAGATCAAAGCCAAAGGCTCTACAATCTCCTCCCTGGCTTCCCAGAGAATCATAGGATAAATCCCTTCCAGCCTAGGTGACATCTATTTTCACACTTTCACAATTGTTATCATATCCTCGTTGTGAACCTCAATCCCATTTAGTCTAGTATCCTGTATCTCAGTATTCTCTTCGACAAAATTGTGTTTTTCCAGTGTGAATACTGACAAAAAATATTCACTTAGTGTTTCAGAGATCTCCTCAGACTCCACACACAACTGCCCACTACTATCCTTGATTGGCCTTAACCTTTTTCTAGTCATTCTTTTATTCCTGATATACCCACAGAAAGACTTAGGGTTTTCCTTGATCCTATCTGCCAATGACTTCCCATGTCCCTTCATGGTTCTTCTGAGCTCTCTCTTAGGTCTTTCCTGGCTAATTTATAACTCTCAACACCCTAACTGAACCGTTACGTCTTATCCTTACATAAGCCTTCTTCTTCCTCTTGACAGGAGATTCAACTTCCTTAGTAAACCATGACTCCCTTGCTCAACCACTTCCTCCATGCCTGACAGGTACATACTTACCAAGGACCCACAGTAACTGTTCCTTGAATAGGTTCCACATTTCAATTGTGCTCAATCCGTGCAGTTTCCTCCCCCTACCTATGCATCCTAAATCTTCCCTAATCGCATCATAATTGCCTTTCCCACAGCTATAACTCTTGCCCTGCAGCCTATCCCTTTCCATCGCTAAAGTAAACATAACTGGATTGTGGTCACTATCATAAAGTGCTCATCTACCTCAAAATCTAACACCTGGCTGGGTTCATTACCCAGTACCAAATCCAATGTGGTCTCGTCTTTTGTTGGCCTGTGCACATACTATGTCAGAAAACCCTCCTGCACACATTGGACAAAAACTGACCCATCTAAATTACTTGAACTATAATGTTTCCAGTCAATATTTGGAAAGCTAAAGTCCCCCATAACAATTATCCTGTTATATTTGCTCCTATCCAGAATAATCTTTGCTATCCTTTCCTTGACACCTCATGAACTATTTGGAAGCCTATAGAAAACTGCCAAGCCTATAGAAACCAACCCCCCCGCAAGAATATTGGTACCCCTCTATTTTCCCCTCTGAACAAGAGGGGTATCAATATTCTTGGGGGGGGGGGGGTTTCTATAGGCTGGCAGTTTTCTATAGGCTTCCAAATAGTTCATGAGATGTCGAAGAAAGGATAGCAAAGATTATTCTGGATAGGAGCAAATATAACAGGATAATTGTTATGGGGGACTTTAGCTTTCCAAATATTGACTGGAAACATTATAGTTCAAGTAATTTGCATAAAGGCCTCAGCTAGACTGAAAACATATACTGAGGAACCTTTACAGATTAAGCTTCCCAAGAGAAGCAGTTGGTTCAGTTATAACTGATTGTAGTAAAAGATTCAGGCTAAAGTTTGATGGGGCAAAAATCGGTTGAGAAGGATTCAACTTGATTAGCTCAAAAGTTTTTGATAAGAAAATGTCTGCCTGAGTGATCTCCTATTTAAACATCAAGAATTTTTTCAGGGAGGTCTAGGCACTATAAAAGGAGGCAAAATCACCTTACATGTGGACCAAACACCAATCACATGATTTTGCTAGACTTGGCAGAGCCATTTGCCTTACAAGGAAAAATAGATGCAGAAATCAGAAGGCTGGAAAGTGATGGGATCATCAAACCAGTCCAGTTTGCGGAATGGTTAGCAATGTTTGTACTGATTGTGAAGCTTGACGAGTCAGTTCACTTCTATGGATTTCTCACACAAATGATAAACTACTTTTCGCAACTGGATAAATACTCAATCCCTTGTATAGGAAACTTGTATGCAAAACCGCCAGTGGACATGTCCTTCAGGAAGCTGGACACGAGCCATACGTAGCCAATTACAATTAGATGAAGATTCCCTGAAGTATGCTACAATTAATACCCATAAGAGTTTGTACCAATCTATAAGACAACCTTGTGGGATATCATCAGCCTGTGGCAATTTCCAGCGGATGATGGAGAACGTTTTACAAAGTCTACTCAGGCCATCATTTTCCAGGATGATGTGCTAAAAACAGGGAAGACAAAGAACATTTAGAAAACTTGGACATAGTGCTTTAGTGTTTCTCTAAGGTGAGGCACATCTTAGGAGGGAAAAGCATGTATTCCAGGCACCTCAAGTGACTTGTGGGAGTACAGATTCAACAAGTAAAAAGTGAGGTCTGCAGATGCTGGAGATCACAGCTGAAAATGTGTTGCTGGTTAAAGCACAGCAGGTTAGGCAGCATCCAAGGAACAGGAAATTCGACGTTTCGGGCCAGAGCCCTTCATTCCTGAAGAAGGGCTCTGGCCCGAAACGTCGAATTTCCTGTTTCTTGGATGTGCCTAACCTGCTGTGCTTTAACCAGCAACACATTTTCAGTACAGATTCAACAAGGCTAGATTCCCTGCTTTGGAAGATAAAGTGAGGACGATTAAAGGTGCCCAGCTCCCATGTCTGTACCGGAGCTTAGGCCTTTCTTTGGGTGAGTGAACTAATTTGGAGAGTTCATATGTTATGTGACCTCCATCCTGGCACTGTCACATTTGTGATTGACAAAGGTTCAGCTTTGGAAATGGTCTCATAGCCAAGATGTAGTCTTTAGGGAAGTGAAGAAGCAGCTATCATTGTCCAAGGTGTTGGCACATTACCATCCAAAGCAGGATGTGATGCTGATGTGTGATGCCTCCCTGTATGGTATTGGGGCAGCATTGGCTCACCATGGCCTGGCAGAGAGGAATGCCTGATAGTGTATGCTTCCTGGATTTTGGCTGATGCCGAATGAAGATATGCCCAGATAGAGAAGGAAGGTTTTGCAGTCATTTTTGGTGTGAGAAAGTTCCACCAATACCTTTATGGACATGAATTTCTCAAAGTAATGGACCATAAATCCTTGCATGGGCTACTTAACAAGGCACTGTTGCCCATAGTTTCTAGTCAAATTCAGCGGTGGGCTCTTACTTTCATTATGTAAAATAATAGTTAGGAATCGTTTGGGAGGCCAGAAAACAAATACGGATGCCTTTAGCTGCCTGCTACTGGTGGATACCCACCGGTGGTGCTGCCATGAGAACAGCCCGTTCTAAACTTAAACTTTCTGGAGACCCTTCCAGTCACCGCTGACAATATTCGACCATGGACACAGGAAGTGGCATATCATCAGTAAATCTAAAATAGCTGGTGGTGATGGAGGAAACAAAAGGGCCATCACAACCAGAATTGAAACGTTTCTGCACCCAGTGAGACCAGATCACCATAGAGGACAGTTTATTCTACGGGAAACAAGACTGCTTGTTCCCAACAAATGTCATTCCCAGATACTGTCTGAACTCCAACAGGGGCATCCATGGGTTTCCAAAATGAAGATGTAAGCAAGAAATTATGTCTGGTGGCCAGGATTGGATGCCAACATATCGCATTGGTGGGGAAATGCCTAGAGTGCCAACAAGGACAAAATTTGCAATAGCAGCTGCTCCAGATTCATGGGAATAGCTGTGTAAACCCTTGACTTGGTTATATGCTGACTATGTTGGTCTTTTCATAGTCTCTGTGTTTTTAGTCTAGTGGATGGCCATTCAAAGTAACTGGACATGTATAGAGTTCATTCATCAAACACGGGGACAATTGAAAAGTTGCGAGCATCTTTTGCAATACATGGACCCCTGGAGGTGGTGATCAAAGACAACCGGCCATCATTTACCAGCAGGGAACATGAGTATTTCCTAAAGTTGAATGGTATTCAGCATCTCATGAAAGCTCTGTACCAACTATCATCCAATGGTGGGGTGGAAAGAGCACTCCAAAGAAAGCAGGCTTAACAAAGTGCCTACAGTTTCACTCAATATCAAATAGTCCTGGTTCCTGTTTGATTATAAGACCATCCCTCTTGCAACTACAGGGCTAGTTCCTGTAGAGTTATTAATGAGAAAATGACTCCACACCAGGTTAAATCTGATCTTCCTGGACCTGAAGGAGGGGGTGAAACAGCATCAGGAACACCAATTCTGGAAGCAAGACTCCTTTAAGTGAGAGAGGCAGTTTATGTTGGGGAATAAAGTATGGTGTCAAAACCAGGGGAATGGCCCTTCATGAGTAAGTGGTACGGTTGGCATGAGGTCAAATCCCATAACATACAAAGTTTGGTTTGAGGATGCAGTCCTGAACAAATATGTGGACCAAATGAAAGCTGCAACTTCCCAATCAGGGCAGGACCAAAATAATGTTCTGGCCTCCCAGAACATTGTTAAGGCTGTCATAACCCCTGGATTATTCACCTCCACCTAGCATCGAAGAAACCTCTGAGGATGAATTGGACATGGCAGATAGAGTCTTTGAGTCAGACAGCATAGTAACAGACCGTTCCGTCCACCCAGTGCATGCCAAACATAATCCCAAATTAAACTAATCCCACCTGTCTGCTCCTGACCCACATCCCTCCAAACCTTTCCAATTCATATATTTATCCAAATGTCTTTTAAACGTTGTAATTGTACTCCCATCCACTAATTCCTTAGCAGGTTCATTCCACATGCGAACCACCCTCCATGTAAAAACATTGCCTCTTATTTCTTTTTCAAAATCTCTCTCCTTTTACCTTAAAAATGTGCTCCTGAGTCTTGAAATCCCCTATCCTAGGGAAAAGAGGACTACCATTGATTCTATCTATGCTTCTCATTATTTTATAAACTTCTATCAGGTTGCCTCTCAACCTCCTAGGCTCCAGTGAAAAAAAAATTCTCAGCCTATCCAGCCTTTCTTTATAACTCAAACTTTCCATATCCAGCAACATCCTGCTAAATCTCTTCTGAACCTTCCCCAGCTTAATAATATCCTTCCTATAACTGGGCGACCAGAACTGGACACAATATTCCAGAAGAGGCCTCATCAATGTCCTGTACAACCTCAACATGACTTTCCAACTCCTGTACTCAAATAACTGAGCAATGAAGGTTAACATGCTAAACATGGATGTTGCAGCCTTGACTCCGTTATTGCCTGAAGTTGAGTATAGGTCAAGACACTCTGGGTGCAAGAGTGGGCTACAGTCTGGTACATACCTTCACTCTCCATGGCACAGCTAGAGTAACTGGACCTGGTGTGAAAATATCCCAGGAGAAGCTGCAGGAAAAAGAACGGGCCTATGTCCCAGGATTTAAATGGGAAGGGATGTAATGATTGGAACGAGATCAGCTAGGTGGATCTCGTAGTATGAGTTTCCTGACTGGAGCTGTTAACCTGGCCCAATCAAGGAGTCCGGCTGACAAATATAAACAGAATATCACATGTTCAGCTTACTCTAGAAGCTGGCACTGAGGTGATTGGGTCAGTGTCGTGTAGAATGCACAAGTAACTAAAGGGTGAATTGTCGACGGGATTCCGGCCTTCATGGAATTATTTCACACTGGTTTACCAGTCAAGTGAGCTGACTCTTCCTTTACAATTCCTACTCAGTTCTAACAGTGCTAGTGGCTCTTTAGTGTCTTGTCCAAAGTGCCATTTATGAGCCAGGAAGAATGAATATAGCCAAGCTATTTTCTCTTAATCACGACATACAGCAACTTTATTTCAACCAAATGGGGAGAGTTAAGCATAATTCCAGGTAGTGTCACTTACATCTGCATAGCTCAAATAAATAAATCCAGGATCTTCCAGATATGGAGGTAAGGTGGCTTGACGACAATCATCTGCAATATATTTTTAAGAGTTCGTTAGATATAGTAATAATGAAGTGAGATGTACATACAGGAACTGAAACAAATGAGTATGACTGAGCAAAGTTCCCAAAAGGAACATTAATTCTCCACTCTCTGCAAAATAGAGAATTTCTCCCCATTAGAAAGTACCTATGTCCCTTGCCATCACATTTATGCATTTTAAATGCTTTGTAAAGGTAAACATAAAATCCTGATAAATAATATTGCAACTTGTTTGCCAGAAACTTTTGATCAAGTGATTAATATTTTGAATAGAACAATTCTCAACAAGATAAAATTATCCACAAAAAATTGCATTCTTTGGAGATGTCATCAGATTTCTAAAGATACTACAGTCTCTGGGACAGTGATTGAATGGGATTAAATGAATTTAGTGTTATGACCATTAAAGAATGCTTCTGGCAAGGCTTACACAACAGCCTAAAATGGAAAGTGTCAAGGGCTACCAATACCCACAGTACCCCAGGAAACAGTTCTTTTCAAGGATAAGGAAAAAAAAAATTCCTTGAAAGAAAATTAAAAGGAAGAAGCAGGAACTCATTCCCATAAAACTGCGAGCCTGGAACTAGTTGGTCAAGATTTATACAATTTATTATCAAGATTTCAAATTGATGGCAGTGAATGAGGAATATTTCAGTATACTGAAAGTCTACAGTTGTATTTTTAAGATGCAATGTGCTGTATGGAAGAAATTGTTGATATAATAAAAGTATATCAAATCTGGTTCTGCTTCATGCTGGATTTGAATTACTCTGTGACTGGTTTTGCATTCATTTGGCATTTGATTGCCTTGATTTTTCCATACCAAGAGTCTCATTAGAGGACTCTGTATCAAGTTCATCAATTCACACAACTGCTTACTGAAGGACAACACAGTCTTGGAATACATTGCAATTCTTTTGCTTTGGATGCCAATACCTGTGTCAAAAAGTGTGGTGCTGGAAAAGCACAGCAGGTCAGGCAGCATCCAAGGACTAGGAGCATAAGCACTTCATCAGGAATGCCAGTGCCTTCCACTATTTAGTAGCACTGGGAAACCAGCTATTACTCCAAGGAAAAAGGAATGCCACCATTTACATTTCAAACAGTAAACATTTCATGCCCTTTGACAGTTTTACTCAAGACTTCTGGAGTTACTTTGTGTGTGAAGAATTCACTTTACCTTGATTTCTCCTCATTTTGTGCCACCTTTTCAAAATGCATTAACTCTATGATGTTTGGTTCAGCAATTTCACACCACATCAGCAGGCATAAAGCTGCGAGGGACTCAGGCTGACAAACCAAACCTCTAGGGTTTGGAATCAACACTCGGCATAATATTGAACTTGATAGTATAATTCTACTGGTCTTCCATTGTAATGTCAGTTGACATCCTACACCTATTCTGCTATGTGCTTCATCACCCATATCCCTCATCAAGCTCTGAAGCAGAAATCAACCAAGAATGAATGACTTCAAATACATGAAGCGCATAAAGAAGCTTGTTCTGTTTTGATAAGGATAATGCAAGATTTAATTGTGATTAAAATAATGAGCAGGTTGATAAAATAAATAGGGAGAAACTATTTCCACTGGCAGGTAAGCTAGTAACTGGGAAACACGGATCTAAAGTAATTGAGTGAACCAACTAAAAAATTGTTTTTTTTTGTGTAGCAAGTTGTTACAATCTGAAATTCATCATCTCAATGGAAATGAAACCAAATTCTATCATAATTTGAAAAGGGAATTGGATAAATACTCACAGAGAAAGGAATTTCACGGCAATGGAAAAAGAGCAGCTAAATATGGTTAATCGGTTAGCTCTATTAAACAGCTGACAAAAGCACACAGGTCAACCAGCCTCTTTTGGTGTTTTATCACTCCATAATCCTGTCTCATCAGTTTTTTGAAGGCACCTAGTAACGTGGCTTAACAAGCACTCCAGAGATCTGTGTGAGTTTTTTTTTGTTGAAGAGGAATGCCACCTGAACTATACTATTTCTTTGGAGCTATTCAGATCTTTGGCTAGAGCTTTTATGGGTGCCTTTGCGTTTTCTAGTGTGTGGAGCAGATGGGAGTCAAAGTAGTGACTCTAGGAAACTCTAGCAGTGACTCTAGGACTTTTGAAAGTGAAGTATCCTCCCAGTGACCCTGCAAATTCCAACAACGGATCAGTGTTCAGAGCACCAGTAGACATCCTCTAAGTTAAAATAGTAGATTCACTACCCATAGAAACTTGAAGGCCAACACATTCAACAGTGTCTCAAATAAATATTCTCTGTGCACTTACTAATAGTGATGTTTACACATTGACTTTCGGAACATCGTTTTCTCTTCTTTGACATTTTCTGACATGAAGACTGGCCTTGAAAGAGGTTCTGAGGGAACAAAAGTCCAATTAAAATGTTCTGTAAGTGCACAACCTTTGCCTGCTTTCTTTGTTCTTCATTCTTCTCTATCACATTGACTCTTGGGATGCAACTTAATGCCTTCTTTTCAAGTGACTTTGGAGTTGGTGTGGGGGGCATTTAATTAGGTGGAAGTTTGAAAAATGAAGACTCTGCTGTTTTCCTGATTAAACCCAGTGCAGTATGCTCATATATCTACCTAAGGGTATTACATTGCTGCAGTTGATATTCAACAAATGGTTGTGGGATCTTGTCAAACTTTGTCAGGGTGACCTTCAGGCTCCCAGGGAAAACATTTTTGATACAAAGGCAGTCAGTGTCTGATCAAGGGAGATAGACCAGGACTGGAGAGGAGGCAGGGTGGTGTTAGGTGCAACCAACTGCCCTTGTTATTGAAGCTCCTGCCATCTCCTTCTTATAATTCCTTACCCTGCCCTGATATACCTTTGGCATGGGGTTTCTCAGTGATCCTGGGTCTCTGCTTGGTGCATTGCCAGCAGCTGTTACTGCTCCAAATGACACCACCTGTAGAGCAGAGCTGCTGGCCTTTGATTGACTGCCAGTGCTTGAGTGAGATTTTCATAAACAATACCCTCTTCCCCGATGCTAGATACGTACCTATTTGGCACTTAATATGAGGTGGGTCTTCCTCAAAGGAGGCAACAAAATGGTTTTTGGCACAGATATGTTTCTTGATTAAGTACTGCACTTGCTATGGATGGGTGTGCTTCCTGACATCAGTACCTCTAATTTACCTTCAACATGGAGGTTGATCCATTATAATATTTTGTTACAAAAAAGCCATGAAGTAATTTTAAAGAAGATGGTTAAATAGAAGTAAGATAAATATAGCAGAATAGTCTTGAGGGGTAAATAGGTTACTTCTATGTTTTTCCAAAGTGAGGCCTATACTCACTCAGTTATCAGGAAAGCTACATACACATTGTTAACTATTCTGCATTTTTACAGATACAATCACAATGATTCTTTTTAAGTTCACCACCTATGTTGCAAGAACAGTGTCCAACAAACCAAAGATCACCTAATAAGTGTGAACACATGATTTTACCAGTGATTAGTCTTGTTTAATTATATTCTTGAAATTGAAAAGTGGGCTGCTATTCTTGCTCATGTAAGTCAGAAAGTGCTGATCTAATGTATTTTCCTCAAATTTCCTAGAATTGAATTCCCAAATGGTGAAAATGCCAATTAAAGATTGTTCATTTAGAAAATACATTCAATGCATGAATGTTTAAGTTGACATTTCAACATAGCAAAATGGGATTATATTACTGAAATTTAATTCACATGCTTGCAACAGTTTACTTTAAATTCCAAGTTGTTTAATTCCAGATAAACAAAAACTCAATATCCAATTCTATTTTCCTGTGTTATTTTATAACTGAATTAAGGTTGCATTTTTTAAACCATAGATCTCACCTTAAATGATCAAAAGCAGACTGGAAAATACTTCTATAACAGAGCACTCTACTTATTAGAGTAGTTACAATTTTAATACTGATGCGAAACTGGTCAATTATTCAGTTACGTTCAGTAGTTTTGTTTAAAAAAATTACATGAACTGCAATAGATTTCTCAATAGCAGACTGATTCACAGTATGAATGTTTGCCTTGTTGGCTTCAGATAAAATAGGCAGTCTCGGTTCAGTGGACATAATTAAAAATCACACAATACCAGGGTACAGTCCAACAGGTTTATTTGAAAGTACAAGCTTTCAGAGTGTTGCTCCTTTATCAGCTAGCTATCTGACGAAGGAGCAGCACTCTGAAAGTTTGGACTTTCAAATAAACCTGTTGGATTCTAACCTGGTGTTGTGTGATTTTTAACTTTGTCCAGCCCAGTCCAACACCAGCACCTCCACGTCATCAGTTCAGTGGGGAAAACTAGCATTAAAGGGATGACATCACTTGGAACTACAAGGGTGAGAAATGAATGAAATTAATATCTCTTCAGGACAACAGAAATAGAGATAGAGAAACATGACAAACAGAGTAGGACAATCAGCCCGTTTGGCATGTATTACCACTCACTGGTTCATGATTGATTTGTGTATTAACTTTGGTTCCATAACCCTAAATATATTTGTATAATAAAATCTCAGTTTTGAAATTTGCCACCAAAATATTTCAACGGCTTTTTAATTAGTGAAATCAACCATGAACATTCTAGGCTAATTTTAAGGATGTGGCTCCCTCCATTCAATGTTTCCCTTCAAAACAATCCTCACTCCAATTCAAGACTGCCCCAGCCAAGAAAATAGCTTGAATCTATCTATAAAATCTTGTAGTCACCCTAACCATCTCAAATATATTATGGGCAAGGGAATACAAGCTAGCAAACCGTCTCAAAGGTTTGCCCTGAGAGGTATTTTTAATCAACCATTTCAAAAATGTTATGTTACACTTCTGGGGCAGATGGGTCTTGGACCCAGGCCTCCTGGTCCAGAGTTTGGGAGATTGCATCTTAAGGGCACCAAGTTTACCCTTGTACAAAAGTTATTCAACTAGAAATCTGCAGAAAGATTGTATGAGCCGTGTCAGTTAACTTTGTGCAGTATCCAACCAGAAAGCTCTTGATGTCACATATGGATATCTGTAATGAGTAATTATTCTCTATCCATCAGACTGTCATTCCTAACTTTGACAAATATAAAATGTTGTCAGAATTAATATTCCTTATGCAGTTATTGTAGATATAGCTCAAGATTATATAGCACTAAGACTTCATTTTTATTCATTCATTGACAGGATGAGGGTATCACTTGCTAGGCCAGAATTTATTGCCATCCCTAATTTCCCAGAAAGCTGTTAAGAGTAAACCTTTTGCTGTGGGTCTGGAGTCACATATAAGCCACATCAGGTAAAGGTAGTAGTGTCCTTCCCTGAAGGAAATTTTTCCACATGAATGAACTGGATGGGTTTTTCCGAAAATCAACTATGGTTTCATGGTCGTCATTAGACTCTTAATCCCAGATTTTTATTAAATTTAAATTTCCCCAGCTGCCATAGGTAGATTTGAACCAGGTGGCCAGAACATTGCTGCAGTCTCTGGATTATGCATTAATAGTCTAGCGATATATTGTTCGTCTCTTTTTGGAGTAAGACTGAAAACTGACAGTCACAAAAAGATCTTGGGATCATCACAAAATTCATCAAGTGACTTCTACTAAAATCAAGATTTTTTTTCAGTTCTTTGAATAGAAATATTTAATTCATGTTTTGGAAGATTGATGAGGGCAGAGCAGTAGATGTGATCTATATGGGTTTCAGTAAGGCATTCAACAAGGTTCCCCATGGGAGACTGATAAGCAAGGTTAGATCTCATGGAATACAGGGAGAACTAGCCATTTGGAAACAGAACTGGCTCAAAGGTAGAAGACAGAGGGTGGTGATGGATGGTTGTTTTTCAGACTGGAGGCCTGTGACCAGTGGAGTGCCACAAGGAATGGTGTTGGGCCCTCTACATTTTGTCAGTTACAGAAATGATTTTGATGCGAGCATAAGAGGCACAGTTAGTAAGTTTGCAGATGACACCAACATTGGAGGTGTAGTGGACAGCGAAGAGGATTACCTCAGATTACAACAGGATCTGGACCAGATGGGCCAATGGGCTGAGAAGTGGCAGATGGAGTTTAATTCAGATAAATGCGAGGTGCTGCATTTTGGGAAAGCAAATCTTAGCAGGACTTATACACATAATGGTAAGATCCTAGGGAGTGTTGTTGAACAAAGAGAACTTGGAGTGCAGGTTCATAGCTCCTTGAAAGTGGAGTCGCAGGTAGATAGGATAGTGAAGAAGACGTTTGGTATGCTTTCCTTTATTGGTCAGAGTATTGAGTACAGGAGTTGGGAGGTCATGTTGCAGCTGTACAGGACATTGGATAGGCCACTGTTGGAATATTGCATGCAATTCTGGTCTCCTTCCTATTGGAAAAATGTTGTGAAACTTGAAAGGGTTCAGAAAAGATTTACAAGGATGTTGCCAGGGTTGGAGGATCTGAGCTACAAGGAGAGGCTGAACAGGCTGGGACTGTTTTCCCTGGATCGTCGGAGGCTGAGGGGTGACCTTATAGAGATTTACAAAATTATGAGGGGCATAGATAGGAGAAATAAGCAAAGTCTTTTCCCTGGGGTCGGGAGTCCAGAACTAGAGGGCATAGGTTTAGGGTGAGAGGGGAAAGATATGAAAGAGGCATAAGGGGCAACTTTTTCGCGCAGAGGGTGGTACGTGTATGGAATGAGCTGCCAGAGGAAGTGGTGGAGGCTGGTACAATTGCAACATTTAAGAGGCATTTGGATGGGTATATGAATAGGAAGGGTTTGGAGGGATAAGGGCCAGGTGTTGGCAGGTGGGACTAGATTGGGTTGGGATATCTGGTCGGCATAGACAGGTTGGACTGAAGGGTCTGTTTCCATGCTGTACATCTCTATGATTCTATGACTCTATACATGCAAAGAGATCTGAAATAATCTCAGCAATAAATGCACAGGCTATTTGATATTCTCTGGTCATCACCTCATACTCTTGCTTGAAGCCATAGTCCTCAGCTGATTTCATTTGGTTGATGTGTTCATGAAGGTCATCCACTTTAACTGCACGGTACAGCTTCGGATTCTGATAAGGAAAGCCAGCTTGATGACAAGGTCTCTGAGAGAAGGTTTCTGATAAGCTGATTGATTTATTCATCATATTGTGCTGCTTATCTTTTGGAGGATCTGGGGAGAAAGAAAAGGAAAGAAGGCTGAATTGTCAATACCACAAGGATTCAAAAGTTTTCCAAGTGAAACAACACACATCTTAGGCAACTTAAAGTCAGAAGGTTCATTTGTGGGCGGGTTAAAAGGAACTGTCAAACATTTTTGACTCTTAGCGCCAAGTATTTTAATGTGAAAATTTAAAAGAAGCATTTGTGATTGCACTTTGCAAATAAAAAATATTTTCTCCCCGTGGTTACCAAACCTCTCAAATTTCACTGAATAACAATGTAACAGATGCACAATGTTGCAGCATTACTTCTGTCAATGAGATCCATCCGGCCCTCATTCTAATAACCCAATTACTTCTCATCCTTTCTTACCAGTAATGCATCTTTTCATTTCTTGTTGAAAAAGGCAAGTGTTTGCTGAACCAAAGGGATGGCAACATGCTGCCATTTTTATATCATGTATCTCAGATATCTCATGTATATCATGTTTAGAAATTGCCATCAGGTTTATGCCACAGAAATGCCAGTAGTTGATTCTAGAGGGACATTTCTGTCACCATGAAAATCAGCTTAAGATAAAAGGTAACATGTTGCTGTCCAGTTGAGTCACCAAACCCATTTAATAGAGTGACATGTATTGAGCAATCTCATACAGAAGGATCTTATAGAGAGAAGCAGACATAGGCTACATTTTCAAAAACTCAATGTTTAAAATAAATCCAAAATGGGAAATCTTATTTTCTCCTCATGCTGACATCATTTGTAGGAAGTTTTGTTTTCTTAATTATCATAAACAGGATAATTAAATCTATGACAATTGCACCCACTTTGGAGTCTTACATATTAACAATCAATTGGAATCAATTTGAAATTTACATAATACTTCTGCATCTTTCTTTGAGCATTGCAGTATTTTTGATGCTGTTAATAATAGATCCCAACAAGAGCATTAAGAGTGAAGTGGCACAGTGCATGATCTCAGTAGTTGGTAATACTGGACAAGTCACAACTGAAAATAAAACTTAGTTTGATAGACCATGAACTTTTATTTTTGCAATTTGTTTACTACTGTATTCAGTCACTGGCACCTGAGGCTGCCAATGCTCTTTTAACTAAAGAAGAAAGTTTCAACACAAAAAATAAAAGAAAAACATACGTGTGTATAAATAAATAAGTATAAAATTTTAAATAATCTTATCATAAACAGCAAAAATAAAGATTCAATTCTTTTTCTGAGCAATATCCTTTACAGACACTCAACCTCAGTGATGTATCGCTCTTATCTACTTGCTACAATTCCTTACTCAATTGACAAGATTATAAGGATTAAGAACCAATGAGAAAGTCTCATATTTTCATTATGAAATTCTTCAAGGAGGTTTAAAGGATTATAGCCCATATAAACAACAATCTCTGCAGAACTGTTGGATGTTAAACTTCAAAAGCAGGCCGGTGACTCTTCCTCCAACGTTGAAGATTTTTGTTGGCTGAATTTAATTTTCTAGAAGTATAACACTTGGTTTCTATCTTATCTTCTGCTAATGACACTCCACCAATACTGACATCAGAGGCATCACAAAACAGCTTAAATGGCTTTTCATAAATTAGTGCTGTTAAAGCCAGTGCAGTCATCAGCAGTTTTGACATTTTCAAAGGAATCCTGTAATGTCTTGCTTTCCTTTAACAAACTTGAAAGTGTATCTCCCACTTTGCTAAAATTCATAACAAACCTCTGATAAAATCTATCCTTGCCAATATTCCACAAAATTTCAAGTATTATCTGAGGTGCAGGAAAATAAATACATGATAGACTTTTTCAGGTGTTACTTGGCCTTATCTACAGTGTGATCCAAACAAGTCACTTTTGTTTAGGTAAACCTACTTTTAGGAAAATTATGACCACAACAGCTCTTTGTAATTGATCAAACAATTTCCTGAAGGACTATTCTCAGGTTTGAGTTGACACAGCTAAGTCATCCTTGTATACAGCTGTATAACTGACGTTGTTGATGGGTTGCTGGTGTGTTTTTCATTCCAAATGGAATGACTCTATATTGATAAAGTCCATCCAGTGTTGTAAACACTGTTATTTCCCTTGAACAATCAATCAGTAGTACCTATGTTATGAAATGTGTGTGACATTTTGAGTCTGGATAGGAAAATAGTTGCATTTGGCATTTTTTACTATGATTGTTTCAAAAAGAAAAGATTTGAAAGTCCTTTCAGAATAGTCACCTAATCCAGTATGTGTCAGAAAGCAGGAAACTGCAGGAGTGTTCTTAAAAGGTTATTCATACTGGGGTTGATTTTGATGGGATACATATTGAAGGATATTTACTAGTTTTCAGTTTTGAGTTTAGAACATGTAGAGATTGAGAGATTTTAATATAGCTTGGAGAAGACCTCATTGTGGTCAAAAACAAAATATAGTCTCTCTATCAAACAGGAAATGACATCACCACAATAAATGATGTCACCACAGGAAATGATATCACTAACCCAAGGAAACCTAAACACATAAATAGAAAGCGGGCCATGACACCAGTGCTTCATCCGGAGGCTCACTGATGATGTTACCTAGTATGGTGATGAAACATCTGAAAATGAATCTTCCAGTTCAGCGAGCAAACCTACATCCATATTCTCTCTCCTGGAAAGGATTGTTTCAGAGCAGATAAGAGAATAGATTATCTCAATAGAGAAGATTAATTTCTACCCAGCAGCGAATAGTGTGATGATGCTGTCACTTTAAGAGGATGCTTTATCCTGTTTTTTTTCGAAGACAGGTTGTAAAGCAGAGGTGACACGCTATCTCTAAGAATGTAAACAATTTTTGAGGACTTCAGTTCTTTTTTTAAAAGTTGGAACTATGAAAGTACTTGGGTGTCACCAGCTCTCACAAACCAGGCTTTCTATGTTTCCTTAGTTTTTAGGTTTAGCTTTAAGCAGAAGCCATGGGTTCTCAAAAGAGTTGGGAGCTTCAATGAATGTCTTTTAGCTGCTAGTCTCCCTGGATTGGAGAACCATATGTGAGAATTTGTGTCTGAATCCACCTTTTGCCAACTGGTGAGTTTATGAGATGTTATTATACTGGAAGTTATTTAGTAATATTGACTGAATGTATTATTTGGTTAAGTTTTCCAATAGTTATGTGATTCTAAATTCCTCTTTTTGTTTGCATTTTAACTTCAGTGTTTGAATAAATTATGATCTGCTTAACTTTGAGTGGTTTTACCAGTCACATCACATATGATGTCACATGGCTCTTTACATCTATCTTTTAAATAAGAAATAGTTAGGATCTAGGCTACCTTCTTGAAAAGAACTGGTCTGTTGCATAACAAACTGGGGGCTCTTGTTGGGATCAAAATCTGTAATTCCAAATTGGGTTTAGGATTGTTGGACTCAAAGGTGATGAGTGGTCGGTGTTAGTGTCTTTTGTTTTGGATGTTGAATACAGTTGATTTAAACAGTGTGTGCCTTGTGTAGTAAGACTTTTCTGGGGGTGGAAGAAGTGGAAGAACAGCAGTTTTACAAAAAGCTTTTGGACTTGGCGAACAAGCTGGAGTTGGGATTGCCTGAGTCTGCAAGGAAAGAGGAGATAGTTGCAGCAATAGCTCGACATTTAAAATTGGTGGAAATGTCATTGGAATCTTTGGAAATGGCTAAAATTCAATTGCAAAAAAAGCAGCTTAAATATGAAAAGGAAATTAAACAGTTTGAATTACAATTAAAAGCAGAGGAAAAAGAGAAAACCAGAGAAGAAAGAGAGAATTTGAGCTTGGAAGTTGGCAGTTAGTGAAGAGGGTGGAGGTGACAATAGAAGATAGGTTTAGTGAGCAGGATATTGATGATGAGCAAATCCATTGAAGTTAAAGGCCTGATGGGGATCTGTTTAAATATGTCCAAGCATTGCCTAATTCAACAAGAAGGACTAGAAAGCCTTTTTCATTTCATTTGAGAAATTGGCTAAATAAAGTTGGAAGGTTGAGCTAGTGAGGTATTTGCATCACTATCAGGGGAGATATCTGGGGAGTATGTGCAGTAAAGAAAGCCATCTTATGTGCATATTAGCTTGTGCTAGAAGCCTGCAGACAATGTTTCAGAAATCTATGGAGGGATCCTTGATCAAACATACATTGAGTTTGGAAGGATCAAGCAAAATAATTTTGAGAGGTAGTTAAGGGCATTGCAAACAAATCAATCATACGTTCTTAGATGATTATTTTGGAGGTGTTTAAAAATTCACTACCTGAAGTATTGAGAACTTGTGTGGAAGAGCAGAGTGTTAAAATGGCAAGATTAGCAGCTAAAATTCATAAATCATAAATTGATTCATAAATGAAAACTTGGCTTCTGATATCAATTTCAATCTGAGGGTAGAAACTGAGGAAAAGAGAAATCTTTAGGTGGTAAGGAAAATAGAGATCTCAATGAAGATACGAAAGATAGTTTCCCACAGGGTAAAAAGGAAATCCATTCAAGGGAAAGAGAAGTAAAAAAGCTGAATGAAGTAGGCCACATGAAGTCACAGAGTTGATGGATTAGAAAAAGCACTGGGAAGAAGAATGTGGGGAAGCAGGATAAGCCAGTGCAATCTGTTGAAATGGTAAAGGAAAGCATAGCGAAAGTTTTTTTAAAAACTGCATTAGAATATACAACCTGGTTAGGGATTGGTTGAGAAGAAAGTGTCAGATCTTCTTAAATCACTTACTTGTGAGGGTAAGATTTACTTGCATACTGGAGGAGCGGGTAAAGAAATCACAGTTTTAAGACATAAATGAGCTTGTCAATCTTTGATGTTGAGGGATGAAGAGATATGTAACTGAGAAGGACTATTACCTGAAGAAGTGCTAATATGTGGAATTTTTGGTGAGACGAGAAATGCTCCATTACGTAAACTGAGGTTGGAGTGTCCAGTGAGAAGTGGAGAAGTAGTAATAGGAGTACTGGAGAACCTCTCAGCTCCAGGAATACAATTTATCCTTGGTAATAATATAGCTGGATCACAGGTGGGAGTGCTGCAGACTGTGGTTGAAAAACCAAAGGCAACTGAGGTATTACAGGAAGTATATACTGGGACTTTTCCTGATTGTGATAACAAGATCACAAAGTCACAGGTGGAAACAGGAGGACAAATGAAAGAATAATGATAAGGAAGTTGAGGTACAATTATCAGAGACCATGTTTGATCAAATGATTGAGAAAAAAAACAAGACGAGGTGGAGGATACAGTTGAATTTTGCGACATGTCATACATGTGGCAGTGATAAAACCAGCAGCTTTAATACAAATTCCTGCATTTGAGGAACCTCTTAATTGATTGTTTAGGACCCCTACAAAAAAATGGCAATCAGTGTTTGTTGACCGTAATGATGTGTCCGCTAGATTTCCAGAGGCAATTCTGTTATGCAATATCACAGCTAAAAGGATTATAGGAGCCTTACTCAAATTTTCCACCAGATACCGACTACCAATGAGATACAATCAGATCAAGAATCAAATTTTACATTAAAATTATTCAGAAAAGTTATGGATAGCTTCGGAGTAAAACAATTCAAATCCACGGTGTACCATGAAGAATCACAGAGAGCATTAGAACAATGGCATCAAACTTTAAAGACCATGTTGAAGGCTTATAGTCAAGTCTATCCAGAGGAGTGAGATTAAGGAATTCTATTTGTACATTTTTGCAAATAGGGATGCACCAAATACATCTACTAAATTTGACCCATTTGAATTAGCTTTTTGACATAAGGTGAGATGACCACTGAAATTAATTATTGAGAAATTGGTGTTCATAGACCACATATTTGGAGTATGTGTCAAATTTTAGAGAAAGATTAAGTAGAGCAGCTGGGTTAGTGAGACAGCATTTGAAAGTAACATAGTATGTGATGAAACCACAAATGAAGCTTACAGGAAATCAAAAATTCAAAAATTTGCTTGTAAATAAAGTGTTGGCCTTATCAAATTGAAAGGAAATTGAGTGAGGTGAATTATTTGATCAGAACGCCACATGGAAATGCAGAGATATGTGGGAATAAGCTGGGAAGTACTAATGTAATTACGCATGACGTGGATATAGGAAATGTTGTTCCAATTAAGCAACATCTAAAGTTGGCACAGGTTTAAAAGGACATTGAATGCATGCTGAAAGACAACATAATCAAAGTGAGTTGCAGTGACTGGAGCTCACCCACGCTAATGGTGCCAAAACCAGATGGTACCCAATGATTATGTGTGGACTATGGCAAGGTCAATGCAGTTACAAAGTCTGATTCATATCTTATTCCATGTTTGACATTTGATTTGATTTGATTTATTGCCTTGTGTACCTAACTACTGTGAAAAGCTTTGTTTACAGCAGTACAGGCAGATCATAGCAAACAAGAAAATACAGATTATAGGATGAAAATAAACTTGGACAGAAGCATACAGTTTACACTGCACAAGGTGCACTAGGCAAAATCAACATTAACAAGATCAGCATTATTTGAAGTCAGAGAGTCCATTCATCTGAAAGACTGTTTTGAGAAGGTGGAGAAGCAACTTAAATTTATAAGTTGGACTTATTCAGAGGATATTTGCAGGTACCTTTATTTGAAAGAGCAAAGACAATTTTGACTTCTCTGACACCGAATGGACTATACCAATTTAAAGTATCGCCATTTCGAATGAAAAATGTGCCAGCCACATTTCAAACACTAATCAGTAAAATCATTTCTAGATTCGCCAATTGTGTGGTGTACACCAATGACTTGGAGGTTTTTAGTCACACATGAAAGGAACATTTGCAGCATCTATTAAAATTGTTCAGTTGACTTCAGGGGGCAGGCTTGGTGATCAACCTGGGTAAGAGTGAGTTTGCAAAAATAATTATCATATTCCTGGGCCATGTTATCAGATGGGAACAGGTGGCCCATGGGATGTGAACACAAAGGTCATGGGGGAATCTCCGAACCATTGATGAAGAGCACAGTACTATGATCCATCAGATTGAATGGGTTTTATCAGAATTTTAGCAGTGTAGGTGCTCCACTGACTAACTTAATGAACAAGTGCAGATAATTTCAGTGGATAACAGACTGTTAGAAGGCATTTGACAGCCTGAAAGTTGTGTTAACCCCAGTGTTAGCCACTCATAATTACGCAAAGCCACTCAAGTAGCTCTGATGCGAGTGATGTGAATTTCAGTGCTTTACTCTTACAAGAAGGCAATGAGACAGATCTATTAAGTATTTTTTGCAGAAAATGGAATGCTAATCAACAGAGATAGCCCATGATAGATAAGGGTAACTAGAGAGAGGGTAGGGCAGCTTAAAGATCAAGGAGGTCGTCTTTGTGTTGAACCTCAGGAGATGGGAGAGATACTAAATGAAGATTTCACGCCAGTTTTTACTGTGGAGAAACAAATGGAGTATAGAGAATACAAAGAAATAAATTTGTTGTTTTAAAAACAGTTCACATTACAGAAGAGGAAGTTCAGGAGGTTTAGAGAATATAAAGCCGTAATAATTTCTTTGACCTGATCTAATGTATCCGAGAACATTGTGGAAAGTAAGGGAAGAAATTGCAAGACACTCTGCAGAAATATTTACGTCATCTGTAATTAGGGGTGAGGTACCTGATGGCAGAGTGGCTAATTTTGTACCTTTGTTTAAGAAAGGTTGCAAGGAAAAGCCAGGGAGCTATAAATAGAACCATAGAATCCTATGTAGAATCTCCACAACGTGGAAACAGGCGCTTTGCCCAACAAGTCCACACTGACCCTCCGAAGAGTAACCTGTTTTCCTACCCTATTACTCAACATTTCCCCTGACTAATGCATCTAACCTACACACCCCTGAACACTATGGGCAATTTAGCATGGCCAATTCACCTAACTTGCACATCTGGATTGTGGGAGGAAACCAGAGCACCCGGAGGAAACCCATGCAGACATGGGGAGAATATGCAAACTCCACACAGACTGTGAGTCTGACTTCGGTTGTGGGTAAATTGTTGGAGGTGATTATAAAAGATAGGATTTATGGACATTTAGAGAAACAAAAACTGATTAGGAATAATCAGCATGATTTTGTGCAAGGTAAATTGTCTCACAATCTTGATTGGGGTTTTTGAGGAAGTTACCAAAAAGATTGATATGGCCAGACCAGAAGACATTGTTTACTGGGAATTTAGTAAAGCTTTTGACAAAATTCCAAGACTAATTAATAAAGTTAGGTAACATGGGAGTCAGGATGAGCTTGCCAGTTGGATACGTAATTGGTGTATGGTAGGGAGTGGTGACGGAGGTTTGCTTTCCGGGCAGGAGGCCTGCCACCAGCAGTATTCCACAGGGATTGGTTCTGGGACCTCATTTGTTTGTCATTTACATAAATGATCTGGAAGAGAATCTAGAAGACATCAAAATTTGTGGCACAGTAAACAATGAAGAAGATTTTCTAAGGTCAATGGGCTGAAAAATGGCAGATGGAGTTCAATGTGAAGTATTGCATTTTGGTGCAACTGAAAAAGGGTAGGGTTTACATAATTCATAGGAGGACCTTGAGTAATGTTGTAGAACAGAGGGACCTATGGGTTAGGTACATAATTCTTTAAAATTTGGATTACATGCAGACAGGGTGGTTAAAAAGGTATCTAGCATGCTTGCCTTCATTGCTCAGTCCTTTGAGTTTAGTAATTGGGAAGTCATGTTGAGGTTGTACAGGACATTGGTGAGGCTCCTTCTGGAATATTGTATCCAGTTCTGGTCGTCCAGTTATTGGAAAGATACTATTAATCTGATATGGGTCCAGAAGAGATTTACTAGGGAAGTATGAGTTATTTACTATGAGTATGCGTATTTACTGGGGAAATATGAGTATTTACCATGGGAAGTATGAGTTATAAAGAAAGGCTAGATAGGCTGGGAGTTTTTTCATTAGATTAAAGTAGGTTAAGAAGCGACTGAAAGAAGTTTATAAAATAATGAATGGTGCAGATAGAGTTACCCATAGTTATCTTTTCTCTTGGATGGGGGATTTCAAGATGACGGGACATATTTTAAAGTTAGAGAGAAAGATTTTAAAAAGACATGGGCAAATTTTTTTACACAGGCGGTGGTTTGCATGTGAAATCAACTTACTATGAGTGTAGGTATAATTACAACATTTAAAAGACATTTGGATAAGTACACAAAAAGGAAAGGTATGAAGGAATATGGGCCAGAGGCAGGCAGGTAGGGCTAGTTAATGTGGGATTATGTTCTGCACGGACTGGTTGGACCGAAGGATCTGTTTCTGTGCAGTATGACTATGAAACCTTGAGCTCGGTATTGACATTTATATTGCCAGTAATGCACTTGAGACAATTGTATATCCTGATTAGAGAGAGAAATTGAGGACTGCAGTTGCTGGAGATCATGGTCGAAAAGTGTGGTGCTGGAATAGTACATCAGGTCAGGAAGCATCTGAGGAACGGGTGAGTTGACTTTTCGGGCTTAAGCCCTTCATCAGGAATGTGGGGAGGAAAGGAGGCTGAGACATAAATAGGAAGTTGAGGGTGGGGTGAAGGTAAGCTGGGAAGGCAATAGGTAGGTGCAGGTAGGGGTGATGGTGATGGGTTGAATGGGAGGGATGGCATGAATCGGCGGGAAGGAAGATGAACAAGTAGAACAGTTCAAGAGGGTGGTGCCAGGTTGGAGATTTATATATGGGATGAGGCGGGGCAATAAGGAAACCGGTGAAGTCGACATTGATGCCATATGGTTGGAGGTGGAAGATTAGGTGTTCTTCTTCCAGTCGCTGGGTGGTTTGGATTTATTTGGTGGTGGAGGAGGCCCAGGGCTTGCACGTCCTTGGCAGAGTGAGAGGGGGAGTTAAAATAGTCGGCCAGAGGGCAGTGGGGCTGTTTGGTGCATGTGTCCCAGAGATGTTCTTTGAAACATACTGTGAGTTGGCATCTTGTCTCCTGAATGCAGAGGAGCCCACTTCAAGAGCAATGGACACAGTAGATGAGATGTTTGGAAATGCAGGAAAATCTCTCCCCCGATTCTCTCGTTAGGTCCACACCCCCCACTCCTGGCACCTTCCCTTCCTGCTGCGAGACGTGTAAAACCTATATCCACACCTCCCCCCTCACCTCTGTCTAAGGACCCAAAGCATCCTTCTACATCTGGCAGAGATTTTCCTGCACATTCAAACATCTCATCTACTGTGTCCATTACTCTTGATGTCATCTCTTCTACATTGGGGAGACGGATTCCAAGTCGCGGAATATTTAGGGGAACATCTCTGGGACACATGCACCAAACAACCCTACCACACTGTGGCTGACCACTTTAATTTCCCCTCTCACTCCGCCAAGGACATACAAGCCTTGGGCCTCCTCCACCGTCAAATTCAAGCCACCTGATAACTGGCAGAAGCACACCTCATCTTCAGCCTTGGTGCCCTCCAATCACACAACATCAAAGTCGACTTCACCAGTTTTCTCATCTCCCCTTTCCTCACCTCATCCCAGATCCAACTGTGAGAAACAAAGCTCACTCACTTAAATAATTTCAGTCCGAAACAAGATCTGAATCAGTAGTGTCATTTGTTTCACACTTGCAAGTGGGTGTGATGTCCACAAGGCAGGGACAAAACACACTGAATTCAACAAATACTCGATATTTATAAAATTTGGTTCCTACATTTTTTTTCTTATTTCATTGTTTCCCTCCTGTTTACATCCTCCACTTCCCTAAGACCGGTACCCATTACTCCTGTTTATCTCTTGTCTTATCCGGCCTTGTCTGTGACAAAATGCTTATTCCTAGTCTCACAAGGCCATTTGACCTCATCCTACTGTGGGCACATCCTTGCCTTACCATTATCTACTCCTTCCATCTGTGCTGCCCCTCACAGCATCTTTTAATTGGGGTTTGTTTCTGTGTTTCTGTAAAAGTGGGAAACAAATGTTTATACCTACTGTTTATACAGGCATATTTAGTTTAACTGCCTCTCTTCACAGCATTTTATCTAGTGCCTGTATTTCTACCATTGTTTTGCAGTCTCGTTTCTTTCTTGCACACATTTTTAGCTAATACAAAAAAACAATTATGCATTTCCTCCACATAGTTTCCATTCTTGTTGACTCAGCTCTTGGCTGAAACAATTACACACTGGTGTGAGTTCATTCACCTTGTATCAGAAATTATAATTGCAGAAGTAACATTAATTTACCTATATCCCACAATTTCCCCTTTTTCTTCAATTACCATTTGTTATCTACTGCATTTTTCTTTTCAGCATCGCCCCCGAAATTCGCAAGCATCATTCCGGAGATTTCATCCATCTTGGTCTCACTCATCTCCTCATTATTTAGTTGATAAAGGTCTTCTGCCTGATTTCCTTTTAGGGGCATCTGTTTCATTAAGGCTGTCTCAATCAGTCTTTGGGTGAGCCCTCGTATACAGGGTATGATACAACAGCCAATGGCTACCAATACCCGACTACTACTATCAGGGTAGTAAGGATGGAAACTACCACCCCCTTCCACCTTCCAAACAAGAATTCAAGCCATCCCGTGAGAGATGTGTCTACTCCTGAATTCTCAGCCAGTTCCTCTGCTAAGGTAGTCAATCCCCTTAAGGCCCGAGTAATTGAACCATCAGGTGCAGTGTTATTAGGAATAAAGGTACAACAGCTTCCTCCTAACATCACACACACACACACTCTTTTTCTGCTAAAATCATAGTAAGGGCCATTCTGTTTCCCCATGCCATCCTACTTGTCGCATCACGCTGTTCTGATATTCCTTTAACCGCATCTCTTGTATAATTTATAAATCGCTGTTGATTATAGAAAATGTAATTTATCCAATCTACATTTTTATTAATTGTTACCCACCAAAAGAGAGCTGACTCAAAGCCTGCTGCAATCTGGTTATGAGCCTTGAACTCATCAGGTACCCCCCCCCCCCACCCCCTGTCATCGAAAGAAATGTCTAACAGTGATCTCTTATCCTTTCCCTTTTTCCCTACTATCTTTTCCTTCTCAAATGCCAGGGTAAATGGGATTGCCAATTGTACAATTGCACATATCCCTCTCCAATCTGGAGGTAGGGTGGGTCTCAACATTTTGCCTCCACAGTACCATCACAGATCCGCTCGGGGAACCTTTAGTGCTGAGTAGTTCCCTCCTTTCTCCGTTTTGTTAACATTTTTAATCTCTGTACATAATTTCAGCTCCCCCAAATCTCTAGACCGACTTGTGCCTCATCTACGCACACACGATGTGTGAGTTCCAACTGCGGCGGAAAATGTGGGGGGAGTTTTTGCATCTTTCTTCTCCAAGGGAGGGAACATCAGAGATAGGGAGGTACAATTCCTATCATTCCATGCAGTCTCATCCTGATACAGGGCTATCATACATTTCATGCCCTTCCTGTCTCGCTTCCACCCAAGCGGAAAGGGAACCACCTGGGCCACTGGCCTACCAGAGGCACACGCATAGCAATTGCTTTTGTTCAGACTTTTTACAGTATACTTTACCCATTCAACCCAGGCATTTGCATCCCCATACCCAGTTCTTATTTCGATAGTCTGTTTCAAGTCCTATACCTCTATAATTTTAACTACTTTAGGATCAGCAGGAGGGGTGAAAGATTGTATCTCATTATCCAGTAATTCAGCCCGTTTTCCCTGTCCTACGCTTAATGTGAAAACAACAGCCCGAGAAATCCTTCCCATTTGCTTTCATTTCTATCCCAAATGTTTCATTTAATTGTATCTCATAGGTGCCACCCCCCCCCCCCCCCCCAAATTGCTTTGTGCCATGCGGTTTTCTTTATTGTCAGGTATATTGGGTTACACTTTTTATCGGGACAATCACGAGCTGGTTGGAAGGGGGTCCAGTGTACTGTGACGAGACCATTATACCAAGTACCATTCCCAAGGCCATCCCCATAGGACTTAAGATGTATCTCTGAGCTGTGGTACTGTCCCTGATTATCTACATCCCCACAATTTACTAAGCTGCATGCATCAGTGTCTAAAACTTGTAGATGATCAGACTCAGGAACCATTAATAATACATAATACATATGATATTTGACAAAATCCCAATACTAAGAGGACTAGCATCATAACTCTAAGCATTCCCAGTACTCTAAACATCATGCTGAAGCACAAAATGACTTAATATGCAATCCTACAGAAATAATCCCGCGCTCGCGTCGCCACTGTATAATCAGTTACTCAAAGTCTCTTTAGTCTGAGTTTCAGCGGGTCTTGCGTTGATTCGGCTATCCAGACTTCTTCCTCAACTGGAGAGTCCACTGGCCCTTTGATCCAAGTGTAGTGAGTCCAGCCTTTCTCCGCCGACCTTATTGCCGCTTCAGTAGTCAAAAGAGCCTGGTACAGCCCTTCCCAGTCCGGCTGCAATTTAGTCTCTGAGTCTTAGTAAAATCATGGACAATCTCCCGGCTGGATGGGATGAATGGTGAATTCAAGGGGTGGAGTCTGTGCCAATAAACCCTGTTTCCTGAGGAAAGACAAAGAGGAGGACAAGCCCAGTATGTACTTCTTTAAGAACAAATCTTTAGTTTTGGGAATTGGCAATTCTCCATTCATTCCCAGATAAGGTAATCCAAATAAGATTTCATAGGGGGATAGTCCCAAATCTTTCCTCTGCCAAGGGACAAGCCCAAAAGCTATCCTTTAAATCTATCACACTAAACCATTTGTGGTCATGGGGGATCTTACTTAATCTCTAATCAGTCCCTCAATTACTGGCTGCAGTCCTCATGTACCTTCTATGGAAATGGGATATTGTCGCTTATAGACAATGTCCCCTTTCCTTTTTAAATTTATTTCAAGAGTTCCTGGTGGGTCCCTGAAGGCAGGAACCCCTGTTACCCCTATTCATTATCAAAATTCATAAGCAGAATTGCCCTCTCTTCCCTTTGTAGATCAGGACACTCCCACCTAAAATGTCCTATCTTTCCACAATAATAGCATCCTTCCTGTGGAGACCTCCATCTCTGCCCCTGTCACTCAAACCCTCTATCAATTGCTCCCCCTTGTCCTCTCCCTCTCCCCTTTCCTCTCTGCCCTACATGCTGCCACCCGCTGCTCCGGTTGCTCAATATTGGTTCCATTCTTTTCTTAACTACCTCATCAACTGTAGCTACCATTATTTTCACCTTCTGTTTCTGTCTCTCATCCTCTCTTTACAAACACTTTCTGTGCCTCTCTTAACAATTCATCTAATGGTTTTTCACTTCACCCTTCTATCTTCTGTATCTTTCTCTGTATGTCTGGCCATGCCTTTGTCACAAAATGTACTTTCAAAATATCCTGTGTCACTGGGTCCTCAGTGTTCATTCCAGAATATTTCCGCATTGAGTCTCTTAATCTCTGCAAGAAAGCTGAAGGAGTCTCATTTTTCTCCTGTCTAACTTCAAAGGCTTTAGTCAGATTCTGCGACTTCGGAACTGCCTCTCTTAACAATTCCTTTTAGAATCAGGTCTTTCAATTCCCTCATTTCTCCTCTATGCTCCGGGTTTTAATTTTCCCACTGGGGTCTCTGAGGGGAAACTTCATCTCACCTTGTCCAGCATCCCCATCTCCAATCGGGTGTTCCCTGTCCCATATTTTAATGGCTGCTCCCCGTATAAGTCCCCTTTCTTCCCCAGTAAATAGTATATTCAAAACAGACATTAACTCAGCCCATGTATACAGACTGGGCCCCAAAAATTGATCAATTTGTTCAGACAACCCTACCGGATCCTCAACCAGGACCTTCATTTCCTTTTTAAATGTTCTGACCTCCCCACTGGTGAGAGGGGCACTCACAAACCCAATCTCTTTGTCCCCTATTGGTACCTCCCGAAGGGGATAAGTCATTACATTCTTCCCCTTTTTCCTTTTTTTAAGAAATATTGCAATATTTCTAGCTCCCCATAACTTCAAATGCCAATTCATCAATTCATGCTTGACTAACTTTAAAGCCTGTTCCTCACTTGTAAATATATTTATTCAGTATTTAATATTTGAAATGTAAAATGCATACAGTTCCCAATTTTGAAATCCACTGTAATCATCCAGTTTTAGTCCCTTAATTTAAATCCAAAATTAGTTTTCTTAAGTAGTCCTGCTCAATTACAATACTATAGGTCGTGAAATAATCAGAGCTGCCTTAAAAGAATCTGTCTATTCAAGTTAAGAAAAAAACTTCTAATGCATGAACAATCCAAGGTCACAGATATTAACCATAGAATTTTGTTTTTACTACAATCTAATGTTGAACTGAAACTTCAACTGTCCTCCATAAATCACTTTTATGTAAGGATAAAAGAGATTAGTTAGAAACTGATAGTAAGGCAGTCATGACCTGTAAAAAGAACAGGAATTATCACCATTTTGTTTTCATAATCTCTATAGAATCCTTAACCTTAAAAGAAATCATGTTAAGTTTCCATAATAAAAATCAGATTCAAAACAGTCCTGGAACTCAAGCTCCAGGGAATAAAATGCAAACATTCAATCACCAACAAACAAATGTGCATTCAAACCAAATCACAAAGGGTTAAACTTTCTACCAGCTGTACAGCTCTTTTCATTCTCTCTCTCCCACACATTGACATATAAATTCAGATATTTACAAACCCAGTCTTCGTCCAACCTGTACTTTGGCCAGAAGACGGCAGGACAAAGAATGGATTCCTTAGTCCATACAAAGCAACAACATTTAATCATCTTTTTCCCTTGTACAAGTATTATTTTTCTAATTCCACAACATCCTACCCAACGCACTTTCTGGAGGTATGTTGTAAGGGACCCCGCCTCCATCTCCATTGCCTTGTTCTTCTTTTGTTTTCCCGGAGATTCTTTCCTTACCCACAGCACAACCCATATTGAGTTCCTTCGTTAGTCCCTTATTAACTACTAAAACTCAATCCCGGCCACAAAGGCAATACTTAAAAGTCAATTTTCTTACCCTGGTCTGTGCACAGAGTTGCCTGGCCCCTTTTTGCAGTATTTTCCATCGATTTCCTGTCACTGTCTGATTCAGATGTCTCTCTTGTGGGATTCGTACCAGTCGCCCAAGGGAGCGGACCAAACCGGGACACAAGACCGCTCCTCAATTGGGAATGGGATGCATCTTCCCAGTGTCCAGGGCCAGCCACTCTCCCCGGCGATGGAAGAACATCCCGGACGAGCCCCCAGTTGTGAGAGACAAAGCTCACTCACTTCAATAATTTCAGTCTGAGACAAGATCTGAATCAGTAGTGTCATTTATTTAACACTTGCAAGTGGGTGTGATGTCCACAAGGCAGGGACAAAACACACTGAATTCAACAAATACTCGATATTTATATAATTTGGTTCCTACATTTTTTTTCTTACATCATTGTTTCCCTCCTGTTTACATCCTCCACTTCCCTAAGACTGGTACCCATTACTCCTGTTTATCTCTTGTCTTATCCGGCCTTGTTTGTGACAAAACGCTTATTCCTGGTCTCACAAGGCCATTCGATCTCATCCTGCTGTGGGCACATCCTTGCCTTACCATTATCTACTCCTTCCATCTGTGCTGCCCCTCACAGCATCTTATCACTAAGCCCTTTTAATTGGGGTTTGTTTCTGTGTTTCTGTAAAAGTGGGAAACAAATGTTTATACCTACTGTTTATACAGGCATATTTAGTTTAACTGCCTCTCTTCACAGCATTTTATCTAGTGCCTGTATTTCTACCATTGTTTTGCAGTCCCATTTCTTTCTTGCATACATTTTTAGCTAATACAAAAAAAAATGATGCATTTCCTCCACATAGTTTCCATTCTTGTTGACTCAGCTCTTGGCTGAAACAATTACACACTGGTGTGAGTTCATTCACCTTGTATCAGAAATTATAATTGCAGAATTGCAGAAGTAACATTAATTTACCTATATCCCACACAACCCTCCCTCGGCACAGCCCTTTTGAAGTGTCCCACCTGTCCATCTTCCTTCCGACCCTCCCCTCCAACCTATCACCATCAACCCTTCACTAGCATCTACCTATCACTTTCTCAGCTTAGCTACCTCCACTCCAACCTTCACCTATCTCTCAGCTTCCTTCCCCCCCACATTCCTGGTGAATATGCCCGAAACGTCGACTCTATTGCTCCTCGGATATTGTCTGACCTGCTGTGCTTTTCCAGCACCTCACTATCCTGATCAGAACCCACTAAATATTTTGGAGAAGTTTAAGGACAAAAATTCCAGACTGTTTAGTTGGAGCTTAGTTTTGTAGCCATTCCATTTGAAATTATACATGTGGCAGGATGAGAAAATGTAACTGCCAATGCATTGTTGTGACTTGGATGAAGAAAGACAGAGGAGAAAGTGAGGACTGCAGGTGCTGGAGATCAGAGCTGAAAATGTGTTGCTGGAAAGGCGCAGCAGGTCAGGCAGCATCCAAGGAGCAGGATAATCGACGTTTCGGGTATGAGCCGTGAAGAAGGGCTCATGCCCGAAACGTCGATTCTCCTGCTCCTTGGATGCTGCCTGACCTGCTGCGCCTTTCCAGCAACACATTTTCAGCGCTAAAGAAAGACAGAGGCTACTGGTGCTGGAGAAAACGGACCGAAATAGATTGTAGTATTGAATGTTTGCATGCTTAGAAACAATGTAATATGAATGTCTTGTGGTATAATAACAGAGTAAGGTTTTAAAACCTAGCTATCTTTGTGCACTGATTTTTTTTTTAGTGGGAGGTGTGACGATGCTGTGACTTTCAGAAGTTATTTTGTCCTGTTTTTTATAAAGAGGTTATAAGATAGAGGTGCCACACTACCTCTAAGTATATAAACAATTTGTGAGGTCTTGGGTTTTCCTTTAAAGTTGAAACAATGGAAACAGTGCAGATGTGGCCAGCTCTCACAGATCAGGCTCTCTAGTTTTCTTTAGTCTTTAAGCAGAAGCCATTGGGGTCTCAAAAGAGTTGGAAGCTTTGGTGAATGTCACCTAGCTGCTATTCTCTCTGAATCTTCTCTTGATGTCTTTTTCCTCCTGAATAGGAAAACTGCATGTGTGAATCTGTGTATGAATTTGCTTTTTTTTTGCCAAGGGGTATGTTTATGGGATATTAATATATTGGAACAGTTAATTAGTGATACGTACTTATCTATTGTTCGACTGAGTTTTCCAATCGTTCTTATTCTAAATTTCTCTTTGTTTTGTTCGTATTTTAATGACAGTGTTAAATAAATTGTGATCTGCTTAACTTTGAGTGGTTTGACCAGTCTCATCACATCTGGAACATGACATTTCACATCCAACTTTTAAATAAGAAAAAGTTATGGTCTAGACTACCTACTTAAAATATTTTGAGGGGGGTCTAGTCTGGTCCATAACAATGATTAGAAATCCACAGCTTATGAGAAGCTGAGAAAGGCTAAGCTTTCTACTTTGTGACTATTCTTGTAAAAAGGCTGCATGTTCATAGAGCAGAAACTGGAGAGAATCAGTTAAAGCAAAAATGAAAGTTTGACATAGAGGTGTAATTCCTCTGTATTTGAATTGTTATAAGTTAATAATGTTGGTAAATAGGCTGAAACTTTGCTTTGCTGAATTTTTAAAGATTTTTCTTGTGTTCTAAATTTAGATTTGTTTTGCTTTTATTTTAGTCTTTTTATGTAAGCAAATTTAGTTACGGTATTAAATAATCTCTGCAGCCTTCTGTGACTGCAGCAGCTGAAATAAAAAGAAAATGATCTAGCAGGCCAGATTATTCTGGAATGTGACCTTTACAGTGCCACTAGCATAAAATTTGCTGATATCTTCTAAGAAAACAATTTTTAAAACAAATTATGTTTGTCCAATCCTCCCAAAAGAACCCCCTAATCATGGAATCAAATATGAATTTGCCCTTGTGATTATAGTATGATCCATCACAAGAGGAGAGCTCCAGATTCTATGACTTGTGCATAACATGAATAATATCATTGTCCATCAGAAACTTGATCTCTTCAATCACTTAAGCTAACTACTCTGGATTGAATCTGTAAGAGTGTTGTTTTATGGATGCATCGCCTACATGAACATCATGTAAAGCCAAAGATGGTTCTCCTAGACAATTTATACAATTTGATTTTTAAGTTTGTAAAAACAGTTGTACTTCACTCTAGCAGTTTTTTTTACAAGATAGCATAATTTTGAAATCTAACATTTTAAGTACTTCACTATTTTCTAATCTGATCACTACAGGGCCAATGTTTGAATTACCAATTTATGATTAATTTCTCATAATTCTGATATTTTTATTTTACTCTCTATTGCATTCTTCATTGTAAATAAACTTCCGTTCTGATTATCCTCCCTGTCATAGTACCACTTGAACAAATTAACATGATGCACTTGAGATGTTACCCCTGTTTGGAGTATAATTGTATAATTCACATAATTTAGCTTAGTTCTGATTTGATAAGGTCCAGTAAATTCTTTAATAGTTCTTCCAGAAATAGGTAACAGACTAACATTTTGCCTCCAACAACAAAACTCCAAGCTTTGGCCTTTTCTCACTGTTTGAATTTTTATTGTTTTTAAAAAAAATAGTTTTCAAAAGCTTTTGACCAACAGCATAATTTGATTAGTTTCTCTTGGAAACTTTCGATAATGGATCAGAAGTTAAGTTTCTGAAATTTGGTTTGTAATTATTTTCTTTGATTAATTTAAGATATTCTCTCATGTCAAGTGTGTCTATTGTTCAAAATGACAGAGCATGCCATAAGGCAAATTCCTACTGGCAAACAATAACAAAGAAATTCCTTTATTCCAAGCATGAGGACATTCTTGACAATAAACTATAATCACGATCTTTAAACATTAATACCACTTTTTCAATGCTCCTTGAGATTATGGACACTGAAGTGAGCATATAAATGTTCATTTGGGGCACTGTTGATGAGAAAGGAAGCTATTGGACAGCTGTCAGGGGGATGACTGGTGATGATAGCATCGAGCAGGACAGTCAAGAGGGAGGACAATAATGAGAGGAGCGGTTGATGATCAGAAGGCTCCACCACATTGGTATGACACCTAATCTTGGAAACCGTGCCGATTTTTCATTATATTAATTTTATTGTTTGTTGTTTTAGTTTGCTGAGAGCCAAAAATGATCTTTGGACTGTGTGCAGTGGCTCTTTTTAAAAAAGAGAACATACAAGCTGTTATTTGCTTTATAGGTCAGGCCTAGAAGTTAATTGCTGCTTGATCAAACAACTAAGTAGACTCTTCGACTCTCGATTGGCGGTGTGCTTAATCAGATAGTTAATGTTTGACCATTAATGAGATCAGTACCTCAGAATTGGTGCCAGCCAAGCTGAGAGAGAACATGGTGGTCAAACAGAGGGAGCGACCAGAATATCTTGAACTGTTTTGCACTGGGGGATTCTGAGAAAAGGAGTTTGGCTGTTAATGCTGAAAGCCCACTGGCATTATCATTATCCCATTATTAGGCTATTGGAAGTTCAGGGAGTAGAAACTAAGTTACAAGCTTTATTGAACATTCCTCAGAGTGCACTAGAAAAGGCATTGATTGATGCATTCAGAAAATCAATCAAAAGACAATCCTATTTACCTCTAAAACAATGTATTTGCTGTTAAATAATCTGGTTTATTTTGATGTTTCTTTCTTTTTATTTTCGTTTATTTCTTATGCTACAAGGGGGAAAAGATTGAATCTCTCTGATAACTAAACTGAAACACCGGCCCCAATCTGTTGTGGTGAGTTCCCTTCTCGTAATTAATCCCGAAACACCCAGATAAGCTTGCCTTGCCCTTGTAATCTACTAAACGAGTGGTTAAATGAAAAGAACCCCTGATACCCACTTTATAAGTAACAAGTAACAATTTATTTATTTAATCCTAATCGTGAACAAAGTAACAGAATTACTAACTAACCGAACAATTTCCCCCCTAACAACTAACTCTTCTCTAACTGAGCTATATTCTTACTGGTATGCTGTTACAATAAATACAGATCCCACTTATATAAATCCAAATAATAAGAAAACAATATATTAACATTTAGTCTCTCAAAGTTCACACAGAATGTGTCTTCTGGAATGCTCTGCCTTCTCTGCTGTTTCTCCAGCCTTTATTCTGCTGATCGTGCTGCTAGGGATGCTTTCTCTGTAATTTCTTGTGGGGACTCTTAGCTAAAAGTGTCATGGCACCTTTTTATGGCACATTTTTTTACAGAACTTATTTTTACAGGTTTTGTGTGAGGGCTAAGTATTTATTCCTCAGATGGTGCATTTGCTCTGACACGAAATTTCAAAAACCTTCTGCTTATATAATATCGATGACATACCAATTTCCTTCCCATAACATTGGTCAGAGATTGTCAAAACCATCAGATTTAAATTCAATTGGCTTTCAATCTCTAAGTGATTGGTTTAAATTAACTGGCTGATTCAAGCTGGTTGCCAAGACACCAGAACAAGCCTAAGATTTCCAATCAAACAGCCAACAGATACATGTTTCGATTTCAGAACTGTCTGTAATCTGTAGCTGCTTACAGCCACATTCTTCTGTATAAATCTCTAAGCTTAGAAAGCACTTTACCTCTTAAAGGGATCACACACTCTTTCCTGCTATCATTTTTACAATCAAATTCTAGCTTCCTGCCTTCCACTTCATGAGCACTCTGCATAATTTCATAACACTTACTATGTTTGTCTGTCTGTCTATCGTGTGAATGGGGCTGAAAACAGAAGTTACTGGGTTCAAATAATAGACGTTAATTGTATTGATTTTTTTTAACTTTGCTCATTTAAAGTTACTATATTATTAATAAATTGTTAAGTCTCTTGTTTAAGCTATGAACTTGGTATTTAGCATCAATTATTCAGTGAGACTGGGACTGGTTACTCAAAAAGTCTGGTTAGGAACCATGAGGGCCAATTTTAGAGTCATTGAGTTTTTTAGTTTTACTGTGTTGTGAACATGGTGGCAGGGAGGCTAATTTGATTTGGTTGTCTTTATTGTATAATACTTGACATGCTGGTGGATTTGACTGCTTTGGCAGCAACTTTGGCATTGGCAACAACACTTCATTAATTAATGTTTGGCATTTGTATACCAGTGAAAAGGAAAAACTGTAGGAAAAGGGATAATCAGCTATGGATAACTGATGAAGTAAAGGAGGGCATCAAATTGAAAGCTAATGCATACAAAGTGGCAAAGATTACTACCGGGTTTACTACCGGTGCCACGAGATAGCGAGGCGAGGAACAGGGAGCGGGTGCAGCTTAACATGTGGCTGCGCAGCTGGTGTAGGAAGGAGGGCTTCAGATATGTAGATAATTGGGATGCCTTCTGGGGCAGGTGGGACCTGTGCATGAAGGACAGGTTGCACCTGAACTGGGAAGGGACCAATATCCTGGGTAGAATTTGCTCGAGTTGTTCAGGAGGGTTTGAACTAGTATGGCAGGGGGGTGGGAACCTGAGCTATATACCGGAGGTGAGAGTTGATGGAGATGAGGCAATAACAAGAGGTCGAGCAGCCGGTGGGAAGGAATTTCCTGGGAAAGAACCAAGGGATCGGTTAAAGTGTGTTTGCTTTAATGCAAGAAGTATCAGGAATAAAAGTGATGAGCTTAGAGCATGGATCAGTACCTGGTGCTATGATGTTGTGGCCATAGCAGAGGCGTGGGTTTCTCAGGGGCAGGAATGGTTGCTGGATGTTCCAGGATTTAGAACATTTAAAAAGAATAGGGAGGGGGGAAAAGAGGAGGGGCTGTAGCACTGCTAATCATAGAGGGTATCACAGCTACAGAAGTTACCATTGTCAATGAGGGTCTGCCTACTGAGTCAGTATGGGTGGAAATTGGGAACAGTAAGGGAGCAGTCACCTCGTTAGGGGTTTACTGCAGGCCCCCCAATAGCAGCAGGGAGATGGAAGAAAGCATAGGTTGGCAGATTTTGGAAAAGTGTGAATGGAGTAGGGTAGTTGTAATGGGTGACTTTAACTTTCCCAATATTGATTGGAACCTCCTTCGAGCCGATAGCTTGGAAGGAGCTGTTTTTGTAAGGTGTGTTCAGGAGGGTTTCTTAATTCAGTACGTTGACAGGCCGACAAGGGGAGAGGCCATTTTGGATTTGGTTCTCAGCAATGAGCCAGGGCAGGTGTCAGATCTTGCGGTGGGAGAGCATTTTGGTGATAGTGACCACAACTGCCTCACATTCTACATAGCTCTGGAGAAGGGGAGAAGCAGGCACAATGGGAGGATATTTAATTGGGGAAAAGGAAATTATGATACTATCAAGCGTGTGTTGGGAAGCATGGACTGGGAGGAATTGTTCCACGGAAAGGGCACTATAGACATGTGGAGACTGTTTTTAAGGAACAGTTGTTACGAGTGATGCACAAATGTGTTCCTTTGAGACAGGCAAGAAGGGGTAAGATAAAGGAACCTTGGATGACGAGAGCAGAGGAGCTTCTCGTCAAAAGAAAGAAGACAGCTTACGTAAAGTGGAGGAAGCAAGGGTCTTGCTCAGCTCTAGAGGATTACAGGCAGGCGAGGAAGGAGCTCAAAAACGGTCTGAGGACAGTCAGAAGGGGGCACGAAAAGGCTTGGCAGGAAGGATTAGGGAGAATCCAAAGGCATTTTACACGTATGTGAGGAATAAGAAAATGATCAAAGAAACAGTAGGGCCGATCAAGGATAGCATAGGGAACTTGTGTGTGGAGTCTGAGGAGGTAGGGGAAACCCTAAATGAGTTTCTTGCTACTGTCTTTACTAAAGAAAAGGACCTTGTAGTGAATGAAACCATTGAGGAGCAGGTAAGCATGCTGGAACAGATAGAGATTGAGGAAGCTGATGTGTTGAAAATTTTGACAAACATTAAGATTGACAAGTCACCAGGGCCAGATCAGATTTGTCCTTGGCTGTTTTGGGAAGTGAAAAATGTGATTGCTTCACCGCTTGCGAAGATCGTTGCATCCTTGCTCTCCACCAGAGTCATACTGGAGGGAGGCAAATGTAATTCGTCTCTTCAAGAAAGGAAATAGGGAAATCCCCAGCAATTACAAACCAGTCAGTTTCATGTCTGTCGTCTGCAAGGTGTTAGAAAGGATTCTGAGGGATAGGATTTATGACCATCTGGAAGAGCATGGCTTGAGTAAAGGTGGGCAGCACGGCTTTGTGAGGGGCAGGTCATGCCTCACAAATCTTATTGAGTTCTTTGAGGATGTTACTGGACAAGTTGATGGGGTCAAGCGGTGGATGTTGTGTATATGGACTTCAGAAAGGCATTTGATAAGGTTCCCCATGGTAGGCGCGTTCAGAAGATCAGGAGGAATGGGATACAGGGAAATTTAGCTGTCTGGATACAGAATTGGGCTGGTCGACAGAAGACAGAGAGTGGTAGTGGAAGGAAAATACTCTGCCTTGAAGTCAGTGGTGAGTGGTTTTCCACAGGGCTCTGTTCTTGGGCCTCTACTCTTTGTAATTTTTATTAATGACTTGGATGAGGAAATTGAAGGATGGGTTAGCAAGTTTGCAGATGACACAAAGGTTGGAGATGTCATTGACAGTATAGAGGACTGTTGTAGGCTACCGCGTGACATTGACAGGATGCAGAGATGAGCTGAGAAGTGGCAGATGGAGTTCAACCTGGATAAATGCGAGGTGATGTATTTTGGAAGGTCGAACTTGAAAGTTGAGTACAGAATTAAAGACAGGATTCTTGGCAGTGTGGAGGAACAGCGGGATCCTGGTGTTCAGGTACATAGATCCCTTAAAATTGCCATCCAGTTGTTAAGAAAGCAAATGGTGTTTTGGCTTTCATTAACAGGGGGATTGAGTTTAAGAGCCGTGAGATCTTGTAGCAGCTCTATAAAATTTTGGTTAGACCGCACTTGGAATACTGTGTCCAGTTCTGATCGCCCTATTATAGGAAAGATGTGGATGCTTTGGAGAGGGTTCAGAGGAGGTTACCAGGATGCTGCCTGGAATGGAGGGCTTATCTTACGAAGAGAGGTTGACTGAGCTCGGACTTTTCTCATTGGAGAAAAGAAGGAAGAGAGGGGACCTAATTGAGGTGCACAAGATAATGAGAGGCATAGATAGAGTTGATAGCCAGAAACATTTTCCCAGGGCAGAAATTGTTAACATGAGGGGTCATAGTTTTAAGCTGTTTGGCGGAAAGTGTAGAGGGGATGTCAGAGGCGGGTTCTTTATGCAGAGAGTTGAGGGAGCATGGAATGCATTGCTAGCAGCAGTTGTGGAAGCGAGGTCATTGGGGATATTAAGAGACTGCTGGACATGCATATGGTCACAGAAATTTGAGAATTCATAAATTAGGTTTACCTCACATGAGGATCAATGGTCGGCACTACATCGTGGGCTTAAGGGCCTGTTCTGTGCTGTACTGTTCTATGTTCTATTAGTGGGAAACTAGGGGATTCCGAAATCTTCAAATGTCAACAAAAAGCCACAAAACACGTATAAAGAAAGGTAAAATGGATTATGAAACTCAGAATATCAAAACAGATAGCAAATATTTGTACAAATATATAAAACAAAAGAGTGGCTAAGATAAACACTGTTAGAAATGAGGAAAAGTGTTGTTTTTGCAGATATGGAATTTGCATACAGAAAAGGGGTACAGCAAGAGAACTATTAACCCTGCAGGTATTAGGGAAGAGTATCTCTACTTTTCAGTGTATAATTGTGGTTAATTAAATACTAACTTTGGTGTGTAATTATTATAGCAAATAAGTTATTTTTAAAAATTATGTTTTCAGCAAAAAACTGAGATAACTGAAATGCTTGGGCTATACAAAATGATACAAGTTAATGAAATGTCCGAGGATGGAATGTACCAGCAGAATTGATACAAAGTGTTAAACCAGATGTTGATGTACTGTCGACAAAATAACGTGTGTGTCAGCACTTCCAGAGAGGAAGGTTGCCAACCTGGGGAAGGGGCAAGTAATAAGGGTGGAGCGCAGCTGGGCAGTGATATGGCACAGTAAGATAGATTTAGGAGTCTGGAGAGATTACCTCACGCGGCTCAAAGGTATAACTGTGTAGTACTTTGAATTCTCTTGACTTCAATTGCTTTCTGCAATTGGGGTCCTTTCTTGCAAGATTGTAAAATAAATTGTCTTGTTTCCAGCTTTGGTGGTCTCGTATAATTTTATTGAGTTTGTTTCGGACAACATTGGTCATTTAGGGGATGAGAAGGGGAATTTAATAACAGGAAATGAAGAAATGACCAAGACATTGAGCTGAAATTCTGTTTTAGTCTTGGAAGGCACAAATACCATGGCAATAATTTAATACAAGGAGGCTATGGCAGGTGAGGACCTAGAAACGATCATTATCACTAAAGAGGTAGTATTGGGGGAGCTAATGGGGCTAAAGGTAGATAAGTCTCCTGGCCCTAATGGAATGCATCCCAGGGCAGTAAAACAGATGGCAGGGAAACAGCAAAAACGCTTTTGGTAATTTACCAAAATTTCTAGACTCTGGGACAGTTCTGGCAGATTGGAAAACAGCAAATGTAACGCCACTGTATAAAAAAGGTAGACAAAAGATGGGTAAGTGTAGGCCAGTGAACTTAACTTCTGTAATGGGGAAAATGCTTGAATCTATCATCGAGGAAGAAATACAGAGACATCTGGATAAAAATTGACCCATTGGGCAGATGCAGCATGGGTTCATGAAAGACAGGACATATTTAACTAATTTAATGGAATTCTTAGAGAACATTATGAATGCAGTGGACAACAAGGAACCAGTGGATGTAGTGTATATGGATTCCAGATGGCATTCAACAAGGTGCCGCACACAATGCTGCTGCATAAGATATGTGCATGGCATTACAGGTAATGTATTAGCATGGTTAGAAGATTGGTTAACTAGCAGAAAGTAAAGTATAGGGATAAATGTATGTGTTTTTTGGTTGGTGATCAGTGGCGAGTGGTGTACCTCGAGGATCAGTGTAGGGACCACAATTGTTTACAATTTACATCGATGATTTAGAGCTGTGGACCAGGTGTAGTGTGCCAAAGTTTCAGATAACACTACGATGAGTAGTACAGCAAAGTGTGTAGAGGACACAAAGTCTGCAGAGAGATACATAGATAGATTAATTAAGTGGCTAAGGACCTGGCAGATGGAGTACAATGTTGGTAAATGTGAGGTCATCCAATTTGTGGAGAATAACAGCAAAAATTGTCTATTATTTCAATGGTGAAAAATTGCAGCATGCTGCTGTGCAGAGCAATCAGAGTGGCCTTGTCCATGAATAACAAAACGTTGGTTTGCATGTACAGCAGATATTAAGAAAGTAAATGCAATATTGTTCTTCATTGATAGAGGGATGGAATATAAAAACAGGGAGGTTATGCGCAGCTGTATAGGGTGCTGATGAGGCTGCATCTGAAGTACTGTATACAGTTTTGGTGTCCTTACTTGAGAAAGGGCATATGGTCACTGGAGGGGTTCAGAGGAGGTTCACTAGGTTGATTCTGAAGTTGAGAGGGTTAGCTTGTGTGGCAAGATTAAGGACAGACTGGGGCTATATTCATTGGAATTTAGAAGAATGAAGGGGGGGATCTCATGGAAACATATAAAATGAAAGGGAAAATGTAAGGTAGAAACAGGGAGATTGCTTCCATTGGTGAGTGAAACCAGAACTAGTGGACATAGCCTCAACATAAAAGGGAGCAAATTTAGGAGTGAGTTGAGGAGAAACTTCTTCACCTGAAGGGTTGTAAAACTGTGGAATTTCCTACCCAGTGAAGCAGTTGAGGGTACCTTGTTGGATGTTTCTAAGATAAAGACTGATAAATTTTTGATCAGTAAAGGAATTAAGAACTATGGTGAGTAGGCGGGTAAGTGAATTGGAGTCCACAACTAAATCAGCTCAACGGGCCAGATAGTATACTCCTGTTCCTCTTTCTTATGTTTTCCTGTTACCTGACATGTATGATGTATCCAGCAAATTTTAACCATATCTTAATGTAATCCTGATTGTAAAAAAATGTTTTAGTATTTAGGAGAGGAGAGTAAAGGAGAATTCAAAGAAATTCTACAAGTACATTAGGGTAGAAGAATAACTCGGGAGAGAACAGGGCCTTTTAAAGAACAATGACGCTGTGTCGAGGGGAGGTGATAGCCTAGTATTATTATCGCTGGATTGTTAATCCAGACACCCAGGTAAAATTCTGGGGACCCAAGTCTGAATCCCACCATGGCAGTTGGTGGTATTTGAATTCAAGACAAATTTGGAATTAACACTCGAATGATAACCTTTATCAGGAAAAACACATCTGGTACACTTTTGGGAAGGACATTCTTACCTGATCTGGCATACATGTGACTCCAGACCCACATCAATGTGGTTGACGCTTAACTGCCCTCTGGAAGGGTAACAAATACTGGCCTACCCAGCAATGCCTCATCCTATGAATGAAAACATAAAATGTGTGGAACTACAGGAGATGGGTGAGAGTCTAAATGCATATTTCTCATCATTATTTTCTTGTGGAGAAAGACATGGAAGCTCGAGATCTTGGGGAATTAAATAGTGATGTCTTGCAAAGAGTGCACATTGCAAAAGAGGAAGTGTTGGAGGTCTTAAAACACATAAAGGTAGATAAATCTCCAGGACGAAATCCAGTAATCCCATGACATTGTGGGAAGCTAGAGAAGAAATTGCAGGGCCTCTAGTGAGAGAATACAGCTCCTCAAAAATCAGCAAGGCAGTCTAGGTGTGGAGCCACAGGAAATGGAGACGACACTAAATGATATTTTGTATCAGTGTTTATTGTGGAGAAGGACATGGAAGATATAGAATGTGGGGAAATAGATGGTGACATCTTGAAAAATGTCAATATCACAGAGGAGGAGGTGCTGGATGCCTTGAAATGCATAAAACTGAATAAA
Organism: Hemiscyllium ocellatum; assembly: GCF_020745735.1. Lineage (NCBI taxonomy): Eukaryota > Metazoa > Chordata > Chondrichthyes > Orectolobiformes > Hemiscylliidae > Hemiscyllium > Hemiscyllium ocellatum. Next base: position 44,986,990 of record NC_083430.1, read on the forward strand.
TCCCCAGGGCATGATCAGGCGTACCCTAGAACTCTGACGAAAGCTAGGGAAGTGACTGTTGGGCATCTTGCTGAGATATTTGTATCATCAATAGTCACAGGTGAGGTGCCGGAAGACTGGAGGTTGGTGAATGTGGTATCACTATTTAAGAAAAGTGGTAAGGAAAAGCTAGGGAACTATAGACCGATGAGCCTGAATCGGTGGTGGGCAAGTTGTTGGAAGGTATCCTGAGGGACAGGATTTATACGTATTTGAAAAGGCAAGGACTGATTAGGAATAGTCAGCATGCTTTTGTGTGAGGGAAATCATGTCTCATGAACTTGATTGTGTTTTTTGAAGAAGCAACAAAGAGGATGATGAGGGCAGAAAGGTGAACATGATCTATGTGGATATCAGTCAGGTGTTCAACAAGGTTCCTCATGGGAGACTAGTGAGCAATGTTAGATCTCATAGAATACAGGGAGAACTAGCCATTTGGCTACAGAAATGGCTTGAAGGTAGAAGGCAGATAGTAGTGGTGGAGGGTTGCTTTTCAGACTGGAGGCCTGAGACCAGTGGAGTGCCACAAGGATCGGTGCTGGATTCACTACTTTTTGTCATTTACATAAATGATTTGGATGTGAATGTAGAAGGTATTTAGTTAATAATTTTGCAGATGACACCAAAACTGGAGGTGTAGTGGACAGTGAGGAAGGTTACCTCAGAGTACAACGGGATGTGGATCAGATAGGTCAATGGGGTGAGGAGTGGCAGATAGAGTTTAATTTATATAAATGCGAAGTGCTGCATTTTGGGAAAGCAAATCTTAACAGGACTTATGCATTTAATGGTAAGGTCCTGGGGAGTGTTGCTGAACAAAGATACCTTGGAGTGCAGGTTCATAGTTCCTTGAGAGTAGAGATGCAGATAGACAGAATAGCGAAGGAGACGTTTGGTATGCTTTTGTTTATTGGTCAGAGCATTGAATATAGGATTTGGGAAGTCATATTGAGACTATATTGGTTAGGCCACTTTTGGAATATCACGTGCAATTCTGGTCTCCTTCCTATCAGAAGGATGCTGTGAAACTTGAAAGGGCTCAGAAAAGATTTACAAAGATGCTGCCAGGGTTGGAGGATTTGAGCTATAGGGAGAGGCTGAATAGGCTGGGGTTGTTTTCCCTGAAGCATTGGAAGCTGAGGGGTGGCCTTAAAGAGGTTTATAAATTCATGAAAGGCATGGATAGGATAAATAGACAAAGTCTCTTCCCAGGGTTGGGGGAATCCAGAACAAGAGGGCATAGATTTCGGATGAGAGGGAAAAGATATAAATGGAACTTAAAGGGCAACTATTTCATGCAGAAGGTGGTGCATGTGTGGAATGAGCTGCAGAGGAAGTGGAGGAGTCTGGTACAATAACAGCATTTAAAGGCATCTGGATGAATATATGAATAAGAAGAGTTTAGAGGGATATAGGCCAAGTGCTGGCAAATGGGACTAGATTAGGTAAGAATATCTGGTTGGTATGGACAAGTTGGACCAAAGGGTCTGTTTCTGTGCTGTATATCTCTATGACTCTACGACTCTATAACAGTGAAGATATTTATATCATTAACAGCTATGGGTGAGGTGTCAGAAGACTAGAAGGTACTAATGTTGTGTCATTATTTTAGTAAGTCAGTAAGGAAAAACTAGAGAACTACATACTAGTGAGCCTAACTGCAGTGGTGGACAAGTTGTTGGTTGGGATTCTGAGAGATAGGATCTACATGCATTTGGAGATGCAAGGACTGGTTAGGAATAGTCAGCATGGCTTGATCATGGGAAATAGTGTCTCATAAATTTGATTGAGTTTTGGAAAAGGTGACCAAGAAGATAGATGAAAGCACAGTGGCAGATGTTGTGTAAATGAACTTTACCAAGACGTTCCACCAGGTTGCACATCGTGGACTTGTTAATAAAATTAGATCAACTGGATACAAAATTGGCTTCACAGGTGGAGACAGAGGGTGGTGTTAGAGGGAGGTCTGTGACTAGTGGTATACTGCTAAGTCCACTTTGGTTCATCACATATATAAATGATTTGGATAAGAATATAGGAGGCATGATTAGGAAGTTTGTGAATGACACCAAAATTCAGAGAATAATGAACATTAAAGAAGGTTGTCTGAGAGTACAATGGAATCTTGATCAATGGGGCCAGTGAGCCAAGGAATGGCAGATGGAGTTTAATTCAGATAAATGTGAGGTGTTACACTTTGGCAAGACACATCAGGGCAGGTTTGTCTTGAGACAAACATATATTAGAGACAAAGAATCATATATTAGATATCAACAACTGAGTTCAAATGTATCTTTTGAACACTATAAAGAGTGTAGAGGCATTCTTAAGTTGGAGATCAGGAAGGCAAATAGAGGATATGAATCAGCCTTGGCAAATGAAGTTAAGGATAATCCAAAGATTCAACAAATACATTAAGATCCAGAGAGGAATTACAGAGAGACTAGGGCCCTTTAAAGATCAAAGAGGTCGTCTTTGTGTTGAATCTCAGGAGAGAGGCAAGATATTAAATGAATATTTCACATCAGTTTTTACTGTGGAGAAAGAAAGACTAGAGAACTCAGAGAAATAAATATTGATGTTTTGAAACCAGTTCACATTACAGAAGAGAAAGTGTTGATGTCTTAGAAAACATAAAAGTGGATAAATCTCTGGGACCTCATCTAGTGTATCCCAGGACTTTCTCAGAAGTAAGGGAAGAAATTGTGGGTCGCCTTGGAGAAATATTTGTATCAACTATAAATATGGATGTGGTGCTGAATGACCGAGAGTGGCTAATGTTGTGTCCTTGTTTAAGAAGGGATGTAAGGAGAAGCCTGGGAACAATAGATCGTTCACAAAATTGGCAAATTAAAGAAGCAAATGGCAGAAGTATACTCAAGATGGAAACAGATGAAGAGTTGGAGAAATTTTGAGTCCATGTATGATGTTATTTTACTACTATTGTGAGAGGTGATCTATGGATAAGGAATTGGAGGATAAAAACCCCACAAATGAAGTAACCTGAATATGGAAGATACAGAATTTTAGAGCAAATTGTGTAAATAGATTAACTGAAAAAATATGCAGATGCTATTCTTGTCACCTCAGTCAAGTGGCATCATCGGAAATGAAAAAAAAAGTTACTGTTAAAGGGATAAGACAAGTTTTATAATTATTTAACTATTACAGGAAATTTGTAGACAATTATAGAAAACTAGCTAGACCCCTGCAAAACCTTCCGAAAGTGGGGCAAGCTAGCCCAGAGAATATTGAATGGGGACCTGGTCAACAGACAGCCTTTATCAAAATCAAACAGACACTGGCCTCCTCACCAGCACGAGGACTCCCTGATCTGAAAAAGCCCTTTCACCTTATTTTGCAGTGAAAGCGAGGGCAATCAGTCTGCAGTAATGCTACAGAGACACAGAGAAAGTGAAGACTGCAGATACTGGAGAGTTAGAATCCAAAAGTGGTACTGGAAAAGCACCGCAGGTCTGGCAGCATCTGAGGAGCAGGCGAGTCAATGTTTTAGGCATAAGCTCTTTGTCAGGAATGTGGAGGGGGCGGGGCTGAGAGGTAAATAGGGGGTTGGAGTGGGGCTGGGCAAAGGTAACTGGAAAGGGGATAGGTGGATGCAGGTGGGGAGTAATTGTGATAGGTTGATCGTGAGGGTAGAGCAGATAGGTGGTAAGGAAAATGGACAGGTAGGACAAGTCAAGGAGGCAGTCTGAGTTGGAATGTTGGATTGGGGAGGGGGGGGGGGGCGGGGTGGTGCACGGAGATTTGAAAGCTAGTGAAGTCGATGCTATGCCATGTGGTTGAAAGGGCCCAAGGCAGAAGATGAAGCGTTTTTCCTCCTGTTGGTGGATGGGTTTAATTTGGCCTTGTGTGTGTGGGGGGTGGGGGTGGGGGTGGGGGTGGGGGGGCAGGGAGAATGCATTGAAGTGGTCGGCCACAGGGTTATGGGATTGTTTGGTGCATGTGTCCCAAAGATGTCCCCTGAACTGCTCCATGAGTTGGCATCCTGTCTCCCCAATGTAGAGGAGACCACAACGAGACAAACAGACACAGTAGATGAGCTGGGTAGATGTTCAGGAAAATCTCTGCTGGAATTGAAAAGATCTTTTGCAGCATTGGATAGAGGTGAGGAGGAAACGTGTGGGCACATGGGAGTCTTGGGCCTCCACCACAACTAAATCAAGCCCACCCACCAACTGAAGGAAGAATGCCTCATCTTCTGCCTTGGGACCCTTCAACCATACAGCACGAACATCAACTTCACTAGCTTACAAATCTCCCCTTCCTCCCATCTCATCCCAGATCGAACTCTCCAACTTGGCACCACTCTTTTGACCTGTCTTACCTGTCCATCTTCCTTCCTACCTGTCTGTTCCACTCTCCCCACAACCTATCACAATTACTCTCCACTGCACACAGCTATCACCTTCCCAGCTTCCTTCCCACATAGCCGCACCACCCACCCCGCCCCCACCCCACCCCCCAGTTATCTCTCCATCCAGAATCTGGGGAGGAAGAGAGATAAAGGGCTTATACCCGAAATGTCAACTCTCCTGCCCCTCGGATGCTGCCTGACTTGCTGTGCTTTTCCAGCACTACACAAGCTCTGCCTTGTGGGATACTACTTGAGCAAAATGGATCCGGTCAGATGAGACAACACTTGTTTGCTTGAGCCATCTAATGTGTTACGTGGGCACAAACAACATCCTTCCCTTGACAGAATGGGGGAAGGTGAGATTGCACTCTTCACATTATGTAGTCCAGTTATTGGACACTGGTAAACTGAGAGGTGTTATGGACAGTCAGTGAGCCAAATGAGAAGCCGCACTGTTGTCAGGAAACAACCACATGAAAGTGATTAATGACAGTAGAGGGAACCCAGCAAGCTATGTGAATAAGGGTTAAGATAAGGAGGAGCCATTAGAGGGGCAAAATGCGGAATGCATGTTTGTAGATGTGGTGTGGAGGTGCTATGATGATGAGGCCTGGATGGGGTGATTAATTTGAAAGGAGAACTTTTAACAGGAGAAAGGATAGAAGGATGTCATTCCGTCCAGATAGCTGAACTAAAAGCTATTATTAGTAATATTATTAGTAATAACATTAGCAAATTTGCTGATGATACTAAGTTGGGTGACAAGGTGAAATGTGATGAGGATTTTAGGAGATTACAGGGTGACCTGGACAAGTTAGGTGAGTGGTCAGACGCATGGCAGATGCAGTTTAATGTGGATAAATGTATGGTTATCCACTTTGGTGGCAAGAACAGGAAGGCAGACTACTACCTAAATGGAATCAATTTAGGTAAAGGGGCAGTACAGAGAGATCTGGGTGTTCTTGTACGCCAGTCAATGAAGGTAAGCATGCAGGTACAGCAGGTAGTGAAGAAGGCTAATAGCATGCTGGCCTTCATAACAAGAAGGATTGAGTATAGAAGCAAAGAGGTTCTTCTGCAGCTGTACAGGGCCCTGGTGAGACCACACCTGGAGTACTGTGTGCAGTTCTGGTCTCCAAATTTGAGGAAAGACATTCTGGCTATTGAGGGAGTGCAGTGGAGGTTCACAAGGTCAATTCCTGGAATGGCAGGATTACCTTACACTGAAAGATTGGAGCAACTGGGCTTGTATACCCTTGAGTTTAGAAGACTGAGAGGGGATATGATTGAGACATATGAGATTATTACAGGATTGGACAGTCTGGAGGCAGGAAACATGTTTCCGCTGATGGGTGAGTGCCGAATCAGAGGACACAGCTTAAAAATACGGAGTAGACCATTTAGGACAGAGATGAGGAGAAACTTCTTAACCCAGAGAGTGGTGGCTGTGTGGAATGCTCTGCCCCAGAGGGCAGTGGAGGCCCAGTCTCTGGATTCATTTAAGAAAGAGTTGGATAGAGCTCTCAAGGATTGTGGAATCAAGGGTTATGGAGATAAGGCAGGAACAGGATACTGATTAAGGATGATCAGCCATGATCATATTGAATGGTGGTGCAGGCTTGAAGGGCAGAATGGCCTACTCTGCACCTATTGTCTATTGTCTATTGTCTATTGTCACTTACTGCCACTCATGAGTTAAGGAAAGGACAAAGGGTTAACATCTATACAGACAGTTGGAATGCCTTCAGTGTAGACCATGATTACATGTTGGCATGGGCAAAATGAGGTTATGTTACCTTAAGTGCTAGTGTAATTCAGCATGAGACTCTAATCAAGGACCTAATGGCTGCAGCATTCAAGTCAAAGGAGGCAACAATAATTAAAATCAAAATGCACTGAAGGATTCAGACACCAGAGCAGAACAGGAATAACTATATAACAATGCAACAAAAGCAATGTTAGAACAGGAAGTCATAACAATAGCAGCTGTGAAAACGCATGAAGCCAAAGGTGAAGAAAGTTTTACGTTTGAAAGCAGCAGCTAGTTTAGAAGAAGCAGAATGGATTAAATATGAGCAGCATTTGGAGCAGATGATATTTGGAAGAAGGAAGGTAAGGTGGTAGCTCCCACATTCTACCCAATGCAATGTTTACCATATACTAGCACACATAGGGAGGATTAGATTAGATTTTGATTAGATTACTTACAGTGTGGAAACAGGCCCTTCGGCCCAACAAGTCCACACCGACCTGTCGAAGCACAACCCAACCATACTCCTTACCTAACACTACGGGCAATTTAGCATGGCCAATTCACCTGACCCGCACATCTTTGGACTGTGGGAGGAAACCGAAGCACCCGGAGGAAACCCACGCAGACACGGGGAGAACGTGCAAACTCCACACAGTCAGTCGCCTGAGGCGGGAAATGAACCTGGGTCTCTGGCGCTGTGAGGCAGCAGTGCTAACCACTGTGCCACCGTGAGGAATAAAATGATATAGCTAATATCTAATTGTTGGTGGTGTAAAGGAATGGGAAGAAACATAGCTATATTTTGCCAGAGATGCACTGTATATGCACAGATACAACCAGGACAGGGAATTAAAATCAATATGATCCACTAGCCCCATCCATAGTGATCATGGGAACACATCCAAATGGATTTTATAGGACTACTCCCACAAAGTCAGAATAAGAAATTCTGCCTGGTCATGGTCAACCAGTTTACCAGATGGGTAGAAGCTTTCCCCACAAAGGACTGTACTGCAACATGGATGGCAGCTGAAATAACACCCAGGTAGGGGAGTTCCCCTACAACTAGACACAGAACAATGGACTGACTTTACAGGCAAGTGCCTGAAGGAAACATGGAAACTCTTGGGAATAACACAAAAGTATCAAATCGCCTACCACCCACAGAGCTTGGGTATAGTAGACAGAATAAATAAAACATTGAAAACTGCTTGACCAAGGCAGTGGTAGGAAAAGGAGTTAAATGGAGTCTTTCCTTATGAGCCACTCTGATGGCCCAGAGAGCAACCTTCTCGAGCACCACTGGACTATCACCCTCTGAGCTCATGACGTGTTGAGCAGTGACAATGCCCCAGGACCTAATCATGAGGGGTGCAGAACTGACTAACAGCAAGGGACAAGTCTGGGATTACATGAAAACCCTCTAAGCATTTGCACGTACTTCACGGACAAGGATGGGACCAACAGCTTGTCAAGGACCGGAAGTCTGAGGGACACCCAGGACAAACAGAAATGCCAGTGCCAGGATCAAAGATCCTGATGAAAATAATCCCAAGCAAAAAGCTTTGTTCCCCTGATGGGACGGACCTCATGAGGTAATTGTAAACGGTAACAGGAACGCATTTATTAATGAAAGCGGGATCGGTGAATGGCGACACCCTACCCAGTTACAAGTATAGAAACACGAACAACCAACATGTCTTGTGTGCTCTCTACCTCTTTGTTTTTTTTCCCCTCTCCCTCTTGCAGGTTTTAAGGGCCTTATCACGTGACCACCAACAAGCAGCAGGAATGGGATCCTCGACCCCCGGATGGGAGCCGGAATAGATTAAGTTTCATATAAATGTGTGATGCAGTTGCACGGTGATTGTAATTAAGTATATTGCTGATATTAGAGTAAGCATGAAAACAGTAATCCTCAGTGGAGTCTTCTTAAATTTGATCCCATCGGAGACAGACAGGCACGTGGTGAAACAGGAACTAAATGTTAATACATTTTTATACATGTCATATGCTTAACCAAATGTATTAATGTCTCCCACTGCTGGGTTTGTTCAAACATTCCCATACATTCAAGTGTTCTGAGAGTTATTGCTTTTAATGAATCTGAAGTGGCAGAATGGATGACTCGTCACTATGAACACCTAACACCTGGGGTTTACATGGCTGACATACTTTCTGCAAAGAATGGGTTGCCTTTGGATGGACATTAGTAGGACGTGGGATAAGTGGGAATCAGCAGGGTACAGATTTTCTGTTTTTGAAGGTTGGTACCAACCCCAATGTAATGCCTCCCATATACCTCCATTTGTTACCATTACCAACACATCAAGGGTAAGAAGACCAGTTGCGTCTATTTGTTCTATTTGTTTTGAGCTGGAGGGTTGTTCTGCAGGTCAGAGTAATTGCACTCAATATTTTAATGTCACCTTGCCTACATCTAAATTTAATTTTACTAAACTTACATCAGTCAGAACCTTAATCATACATCGTCTTCTGACCATATAACTAAGTTTATCCTGTACAATGGCACCAGTTTGTGTGTGAACACAAAGCATACACCTGGCGACAACCATCTTGAACAGGGTCATGTTACCTAGGCTATGTGGCACCGTTTGTGCATTACACATCATCCCTCTTGAAGGGATCATTGGGACAGCGCAAATGTGTCATCACAGAAATGGAATGGTTCTTTGCAATCTTGCTGCCCCCTTTTCTAATGGGTACACATTGAAATGGAAAAATATAAACAAGCCCTGGCCTCGACCCTGTGGAGTTGGGCAATGAGGTGGCTGGGATCCCTGGAGATGTCTACTGCCCACAGAATAGTAATTGTCATCATTATTGTTCTCCTATGCTGTGTTGTTTATAGCCTTTTAAAATGTTTCATTGCTGCAATGATGACAGAGGAAGGACGACAGACCGAGTCAGTGGCTCTGCTGCATACCACCAAGACAACAGATTTCCAGTGCAGCAACAAAAGAAATGATAAGCTCATCACATGATGAGAACAGAATCATAAATGCAACACCACCGAAAGAATTTCCTCATGATCTGCTATTTTGCCTACGGTTATAAAGGCATTGCCACGGGTCACCATCCGACCTGAACGAACTTTTAAATATTTTGCTTTGAAAATACAAGCTAATAATGTCCGTATGGTCATAATCTGGCCTTGGGGAAAAGGGGGAAACTTTTGGGGAAGTCCATACTTGAGAGACAAACGGGATGCCCATATTTGATAAACACAAGAGATGCCCATGTTTGAGAGTCACAAGATAGCTGGCAGCTAAGCCGTCCCTCTACCCCTGCACAAAATGGCACAAAAAAGAATTAAATGCTTGCTCTAGCATTTAAGTCAGACACAATGGTACCTTTGGCAAGTGGATATTCCAAGGCAAAAGGGAGCCTTGCACAAATGATAACTGCAAGAAGATTTGTTAGAGATAGTTTAATAAGAAAATGACAAAGGACAGAACAGAGTTAGTTAGGTGTAAAACACCCAGAAGACTGTCAGCTTAGCTCAGCATGCAGCTGTGGAAATAGCAGATAAAGGTATTTTGCAGTAATTAATTGATTCTTTGAAGTTATTAACAATATTAAGAAAAACTTTTTTAAAGATTCTGCAGATAATCCTGAGGTAGATTTCAGTGTAATTATAGATATACATATAGAACAAAATACAACAATCACTAAAAAGCTTTAGGGGAAAAGATTTAAACAGAGATGAGAAAGTTAATTAGTCTCAGGAAACTTTTCTTTATCACTAAAAGAATGCCTGGTGTAACCTGTAAGGAACAAATTGCTTGCAACTCAGTAACTAGAGTGCCAACAGTACAGTATATGACTTTACATATAACTAACTTTATAATAGAAGTTAATATTACAAATCTTATAGCAGTTAGAACCATACAAATATAATTAGGACGATGGGAAAATATGAGGAGTAACAGAATTTGACAGAAAGGGCAAATGAATATAATAAACAATAGAATTCAAGCAGTCCTGAGAGACAAGCAAGACTGGGACATATCTGAAGGAGTACAGTTAGTAATGTTGGAAGGTGAATGAATAGGATGCATGGAAAGATCCCAAGGTTTGGTGATTACAATGACTGTTAAACACCATGAGACCATGAGAGCCTTGTGCTGTCCATAGGAGTGTCCATCATTGATCAAGTCTTTCACAGGATTGGATTTGTAGAATAAGGGGAAGAGCACAGTAACCATGTTGTATGGGATTATTGTGACACAAAATGCATAAAAATATTTTATGTCACTGTATGAACCAGAACGTCATTGACCTCTCTTCTGATCTAAGGTAAAGGTTAAGGGGATAACTGAGTCCTCACATCAAGGCCAGTTTTGGGGCAAGTCTTTGGCCCTCTTCCTACATGATCTGGTGACTTCTTGAATAAAGACTACCACGTGCCTGAATTCTACTTGCATAGAGTCATAGTGATGTACAGCATGGAAACAGATCCTTTGGTCCACCTGCCCATGCCGACCAGATATCCCAACCCAATCTAGTGCCACCTCCAACACCCGGCCCATATCCCTCCAAATCCTTCCGATTCATATATCCATCCAAATGCCTCTTAAATGTTGCAATTATATCAGCCTCCACCACATCTTCTGGCAGCTCATTCCATACACGTACCACCCTCTGTGTGAAAAAGTTGCCCCTTAAGTCTCTTTTATGTCTTTCCTCTCTCACCCTAAACTGATGCCCTCTAGTTCTGGAATCCCCAACCCCAGGGAAAAGACTTTGTCTATTTATCCTATCCACGACCCTCATAATTTTATAAACCTCTATAAGGTCACCCCTCAGCCTCCGACACTCCAGGGAAAACACCCCAGCCTGTTCAGCCTCTCTCTATAGCTCAAATCCTCCAACCCTGGCAACATCCTTATAAATCTTTTCTGTACCCTTTCAAGTTTCACAACATCTTTCTGATAGGAAGGAGACCAGGATTGTATGCAATATTCCAACAGTGGCCTAACCAATGTCCTGTAGAGCCGCAACATGACCTCCCAACTCCTGTACTCAATATTCTGACCAATAAAGGAAAGCATTCCAAACACCTTCTTCACTATCCTATCTACCTGCGATTCCACTTTCAAGGAGCTATGAACCTGCACTCCAAGGTCTCTTTGTTCACCAACACTCCCAGGACCTTACCACTAAGTGTATAAGTCCTGTTAAGATTTGCTTTCCCAAAATGCAGCACCTCGCATTTATCTGAATTAAACTCCATCTGCCACTTCTCAGCCCATCGGCCCATCTGGTCCAGATCCTGTTGTAATCTGAGGTAACCCTCTTTGCTGTCCTCTACACCTCCAATTTTGGTGTCATCTGCAAACTTGCTAACTGTACCTCTTATGCTCGCATGAAAATCATTTATGTAGATGACAAAAAGTAGAGGACCAGCACCGATCCTTGTGGCACACTACTGGTCACAGGCCTCCAGTCTGAAAAACAACCTTCCACCACCTCTGTCTTCTACCTTTGAGCCAGTTCTGCATCCAAATGGCTACTTCTCCCTGTATTCCGTGAGATCTAACCTTGCTAATCAGTCTCCCATGGGGAACCTTGTTGAACGCCTTACTGAAGTCCATATAGATCACATCTACTGCTCTGCCCTCATCAATCCTCTTTGTTACTTCTTCAAAAAACTCAATTAAATTTGTGCGACATGATTTCCCATGCACAAAGCCATGTTGACTATCCTGAATCAGTCCTTGCCTTTCCAAATACATGTACATCCTGTCCCTCAGGATTCCCTCCAATAACGTGTCCACCACCGAGGTCAGGCTCACTGGTGTATAGTTCCCTGACTTGTCCTTACCACCTTTATTAAACAGTGGCACCACGTTAGCCAACTTCCAGTCTTCCGGCACCTCACCTATGACTATCGATGATACAAATATATCAGCAAGAGGCCCAGCAATTACTTCTCTAGCTTCCCACAGAGTTCTCGGGTACACCTGATCAAGTCATGGGGATTTATCCACCTTTACCTGCTTCAAGACATCCAGCATCACTTCCTCCTCTGTAATCTGGACATTTTGCAGGATGTCACCATCTATTTCCATACAGTCTATATCTTCCATATCCTTTTCCACAGTAAATACTGATGCAAAATACTCATTTAGTATCTCTCCCATTTTCATCTTGAGTCTTTGTCCTCATTACAGGGTTTTGTTCCTATAATTTCCTTCTTACCCTGTGGTAAAATATTTTTATGATCTTCAATGAGATCTCCTTTCCCCTTACCATCTTATGATTTCTCTTTGCCCCAATTTCTATGCTTCACAAATTGAAATTGATGTCGGAAGCCAAATATTGATTTATGAACCATAAATAGTCATCAGTTACTTCTGTTGCTAATTTTGCAGTTTCAACATTCTGCTCTCCTCCAAAATAATCGTCTCTCTATGATTGATCTATATGATTGATCTTAGGGAAATTTGAGAATATTTGTAGCTCAGGTTTTAGTTTTGGGTGTAGGTTTACTTGCTGAGCTGAAAGGTTCATTCCCAGATGTTTCGTTATCTTATTAGGTAACATCTTCAGTGGACCACACGCAAAGCAATGCTGAAAATTCCTGATTTCTATTCATATGTTTGGTTTTCTTTGGGTTGGTGATGTTATTTCCTGTGGTGAAGTCACTTAATGTTCCTTTTCTTGGGGGTGGTACATGGGGTCTAACTCGATGTGTTTGTTGATAGAGTTCCAGTTGGAATGCCATGCTTATAGGACTTCTCATGCAGTTCCTTGTTTGGCTTGTCCTAGGATGGATGTATTGTCCCAGTCGAAGTGGTGTCCTTCCTCATCCGTATGTGAGGATACTAGTGAGAGAGGGTCATGTCGTTTTGTGGCTAGTTGGTGTTCATGTATCCCGGTGGCTAGTTTTCTGCCTGTTTGTCCAATGTAGTGTTTGTTACAGTTCTTGCGCGGTATTTTGTAAATGATGTTAGTTTTGCTCAATGTCTTTATAGGGTTTTTCAAGTTCATTAGCTGCTGTTTTAGTGTGTTGGTGAGTTTGTGGGCTACTGTGATGCCAAGGGGTCTGAGTAGTCTGGCAGTCATTTCCAAGATAGCTTTGATGTAGGGGAGAGTGTCTAGGGTTTCTGGACATGTTTTGTCTGCTTGTTTCGGTTTGTTGCTGAGAAATCGGCAGACTGTGTTCATTGGGTACTCATTCTTTTTGATCACATGGTATAGGTGATTTTCCTCTGCTTTGTGTAGTTCCTCTCTGCAGCAGTGTGGGGGGCTCGTTGAAATAATGTTCTGATGCAGCTTCGTTCGTGCGTGTTGGGATGATTTCTTCCAGACTAGTCAGACCCCTTGGCATCATCATAGCCCACAAACCCACCAACACACTAAAACAGCAGCTAATGAACTTGAAAGACTCTATATAGACAATAACGTCATTTACAAAATACCATGCAAGGACTGTAACAAACACTACGTTGTACAAAAAGGCAGAAAACTAGCCACCAGGATACATGAACACCAAATAGACACAAAAAGGCATGACTCTCTCTCATTAGTATCCTCACAAACGGATGAGGAAGGACACTACTTTTACTGGGACAATGCATCCATCCTAGGACAAACCAAACAAAGATATGCACAAGAATTCCTAGAAGCATGGCATTCCAAACAGAACTCTATCAACAAACATATCAAGTTAGACTCCACCTACCACCCCCTGAGAAAAGGAACAGGAAGTGACTTCTCACAGGAAATAACATCACCACAGGAAATGACATCACCAACCCAAAGAAATCCAAACATGTAAATAGAAATCAGGAATTTTCAGCATTGTTTCGTATGAGGTCCACTGAAGATGTTACCTAGTAAGGTAACAAAATGTCTGGAAGTGAACCTTTCAGCTCAGTGAGCAAACCTACATCCAAAATACGATTGATCTATTTTCAATGCCCTTTAAGTTGACTCTCTTATCTAACTGACAACTTCTGAAGTTCTCACTCTTTCTTCTCTCTCTTTCTTCTGATGAGGCCTGCCTCTCCTTTTCTTTTTTCTCTGCTTTTTCATTTCTTTTCACTTTCTTTTTGTTCTGTCAGGGCTATTCTTTCCTGTTCTTTTGCCTCTAATTCAAGCTGCAATTGAATTTCACCCAAGTGCAAAGATTCCGATGGCATTTCTGGCAATCTTAAATGTCAAACTATTGTTGCAAATACTCTCCTTTTGGCATAGACAAAGGCAGCCCCAACTGCAGCTGGTCTACCAATTCCAAAAGCTTTGCCTTGTTCACTTTTTGTCAAGCTCCCACCCCCAGGAAACCTTGAGTGACTGAACGAGCCATTATCACACAAGACACACCCTGTTTAAGCCAAACAAATTCAACACCAAAAACAAAAGATGCTAACACCTGCCACTTTGAGTCCAACAATCCTAAACCCAATTTGCAAATCTAGGTTTTGATGCCAACAAGAGCCACCAATTTGGTATGGATCAGACCCCCTCAAAATATTTTAAGAAAGTAGCCTAGACCCTAATGACTTTCTCATTTTAAAGGAAGATGTAAAGTGCCATGTTCCAGATGTTATGAGACTGGTCAAACTACTCTATATTAAGGAGAAAGTGAGGACTGCAGATGCTGGAGATCAGAGCTGAAAATGTGTTGCTGGAAAATCACAGCAGGTCAAGCAGCATCCAAGGAGCAGGAGAATCGACGTTTCAGGCATGAGCCCTTCTTCCTGAAGAAGGGCTCATGCCAGAAATGTCGATTCTCCTACTCTATATTAAGCAAAATACAATTTATTTAAACACTATAGTTAAATATAAACAAAAGAAACAGGGATTTAGAATAACTTAACTATTGAAAACCTTAATTAATGCAGGTACTATCACTAATTAACTGTTGCAATATGGTAACGTCAAATAAACACCCCCTTGGCAAAAAGGCAAATACTGACACAGAATCTCACAGGCCTTTGTCCAATCCAAGAGGAAAAACATCAAGAGAAGAGGCAGAGAGAATAGCAGCTAAGAAATATTCTCTGAAGCTTTCAACTCTTGAGACCCTAAAGGCTTCTGATGTTCCAGAAAAAATACCCAGAAATCCAAATCTATGAGAGCTGGCGACAAACATTCAGGGCTGTGAAAAAAAAACCCAAGGCCTCACAGGTTGTTTACACAGGTCAACTCCAGTTTGGCACCTTTGCCTTACAACATCTCTACAAACAAAAGAAAAGACAAAATAACCTTTTAAAGTGACAGCATCGTCACAAGATTGAGAGGCGACCTTACAGAAGTTTATAAAATAAAGAGGGGCATAGATAAGGTAAATGGCAGGTGTCTTTTCCCTTGAGTTGGATGGGCGGCACGGTGGCACAGTGGTTAGCACTGCTGCCTCACAGCGCCTGAGACCTGGGTTCAATTCCCGACTCAGGCGACTGACTGTGTGGAGTTTGCATATTCTCTCCGTGTCTGCGTGGGTTTCCTCCGGGCGCTCCGGTTTCCTCCCACAGTCCGAAGATGTGCAGGTCAGGTGAATTGGCCATGCTAAATTGCCCGTAGTGTTAGGTAAGGGGTATGGGTGGGTTGCGCTTCGGCGGGTCGGTGTGGACTGGTTGGGCCGAACGGCCTGTTTCCACACTGTAAGTAATTTAATCTAATTTAATTTCAAGACTATGGGGCATCTTTTTAAGATGAGAAGAGAAAGATTTTGGGAAGACATGTTTTTTTTAAACACAGAGAATTGTATGTGTATGGAATGAACTTCCAGAGGAAAGAATCAGACCACTGGAGGTTCTGAACTTTTCTCAAAGGAAGAAATATTGCCTTTTTCTTCCAATCGAGCAGGTAATCCCATAAATTTATTATTAGTCACTTCCAATGCAGGTACAGTTACAATGTTTAAAAGACATTCAAATGAGTATATGAATAAGAAATGGTTAGAGGGATATGGGCCAAGCCCAGGCAGATGGGACTAGTTAAATTTGGCATTTTGGTCAGCATGGACTAGTTGGGCTGAATGGTCTGTTTCCGTGCTGGTTTATTCTAAGGCTCTGCACTTCAACTACAAATTCTACACTTAGTAAATCACTCTTTAATCCAACTCTATATAATCGGACCTTTTTTTTTTAAACCCTATATATACCTCCAATGAATATTTTTACTTCATTCGTCCATTGGAAGACTAAGCCTATTATTTACCGATAACATTGACAGACTCGATTGAGGGACTCCCAATATATTTATCGGATTACGTGCTTGATCAGAAGAAAAGAAAAGATTCAGTGCCTCAAGTGGTCTGATTGTCTTTAGACATAATCAAGGAAGAATAATCTTGCTTGTCCTGAGCCACCTTTCTCTTCCCAGAAGATTCAGAGGGAAAATGCTCCACTTATACCACTGCTCCAGTTTTACTACCTATATCCTTTTTATAATGCACGATTTTATAAGGATTTCTTCGACATTAAAATTACTACAATAGATTTTCCATTTAACTCCAGCAACTAGCTTTCATATGTCCAGTCCAATTAAAATGAAAGCATACTATTTTCTGATGGAAATTTGAAATGAAAACAGAACATGCTGGAGAAACTCAACAGGTGTGACAGCACCTTTGGAGAGACAGAGTAATTATTTCAATAGTTTGACCCATCCCTCTCACCCCTTACCTTCCCTCCCACAATAAAGATAAGGTTCCACATATCGTCACTTCCCACAGCAGCAATCTCTTCATTCAAAGGATCACCTATAGCCTTTTTTTGTCACCTCCATCAGGATACCAAAACCATACATAAGTTTTTCTTCCTTTCATTGCCAGCATACTTCAGGGACCATTCCTTCTGAGACATTGTGGTCTATTTTTCAATCTCTCCTAACACCTCCTCACATCCCCATGGTACCTCCCCATGTAATCACAGATGGTTTGACACTTGCCCATGCATATCTTCCATCCTTACCATCCAAAGTCCCAAACATATCTTCTGGGTGTAACTGCATTTTACTCGTACTTTAGTAATTTAATCTATTGTATTCACTGCGCATAATCTGCTTCCCTTTTAATTGGTAAGAGCAAATGGAGAGCGAGTAACAGCAGGAATACCTCTGCTCTGTCCAGAGGAATGATCTCTATCTCCCAATTGCTGGACATTTCAATAAACCACCTTACTCCATGTTAATATTTCTGTCATTGGTCTGCTAAGAAGACCATCACAAGCTAAAGGATTAACACTGCATTTTCCACTTAAGAACTTTACAGCCTCGAGGAGTCAATATTGAGCTCCACAACTTTAGAGGGTGACTGTATTCATTTTTCTCACATTCCCAACAATTCTCTTACTGTGTCTTTTTTGTCGCATTGCTGTCAGTAGATTGGACACATTTTCTCCTTTTCACAACGAACATTTAACACTCCTTTACCATGGATGTGCAACCTGTTTATAGTTCTTTCCTGCATCAAGATGGTCTCAGAGTTCTCTGCTTCTTCCTGGAAAGAAGATCTGAACCACCATCACTCTCCTCTGCCTGGCTGAGCTCATCCTCTCATTGAACAACTTCTCATTTAATTCCTCCTATTTCCTTCAGGTCAAAGAGATGGCCTTGAGTAGTTGCGTGGGCCCCAGTTATGTCTGTCTCTTTGTGGTGTATATGGAACATTTCCGGTTTCAGTCCTACTCTGGCCCCCAGCCATAATTCTTTCTCCAGTACATTGATGACATTCATCAGCATTGTTTCCCTCTTTCGTCTGGATTGGAAAAGATTTATCAATTTCATTTCCAATTTCCAACTTGCCCTCACCTTCATCTGGTCTATCACCTCCCTTCCTTGACATCTCTGTTTCTATTTCTGGTGATAAGTTGGATACCAATATACATTACAAACCCCCAACTTCACACCTGTTCTGATGATGCCAGTTTTGGCAAGGGAACCTCCAAATTATCCACATTTTTCCTCAATCAAGGATATCCCAGTGCTTTAGTTGACAGGGTCTTCAGCCATCTTACCCATCTCCCGGTCTTCGGCCTTCAGCCCCTCTCTTCCCTCTCACAACAGAGATTAGATTCCTCTTATCCTCACCTACTATCCCACCAGCATCCACATCCAAAGGATCATTAACCTCCATTTCTGTTTCTCCAGCTGGATGACACCACCAGACACATATTCTCCATTCTCCCTTATCAGCCTTCTGCAGGGACTATTCCCTCTGGGACACTTTGTTTCACTCCTCCTCCACTTCCAAAATCTCCCACTTCCCCACGGCACCTTCTCATGCAATCACAGAATGTGTAACACCTGCCATTTACTTCCTCCCTCCTCACTATCCAAGGTCTCAGATGCACCTTCAAGGTGAAGCAGTGATTTACCTGCACTTTATCTGGTCTACTGTAGTCACTGCTCACATTGTGATCTCCTCTACTTTCAGGAAATTAAGTACAGACTGAGCAACCACTTTGCAGAATACCCATGTTCTGACAGCAAAAATGATCTTGAACTTCAGGTTGCCTGCCATTTCAACACACCACTGTATTCTCGAGCCAACATCTTTGCCTTTCCAATGCAACTTTTTAATTGGGAACCTTCTGGACTCAATATTAAGCTCAATAATCTTATTGCCTGAGCACCTTCTCACCTTATTCCAATACTCATACACCAAGCCTTGTCATAACATAGCGTATTACCAACAACCCACTGTCAGCCACTAACAGTCCCGATTAGCAGCTATTCATTGTCCCAAGCTGACCTTTACCCCATTCGTTTATCTGCTAAACTGCTTTGGTCTCTCTCTGGGCTCCACCTTCACCTATCATTTACTCTTTCCTCCACCCTCAATCCATTCTCCAGCATATATATCAACCTTTTCCTGGATGGCCGAAGGGCCTGTTCCTGTGTTGCGTTGTTCTTTGTTCTTTTCCTAGCTACAATGAAGAAAGATCACTGGATTTGAAATGTTAACTCTGCTTTCTCTCCACACGTGCTGTCAAACCCTGCTGACTTATTCCCAGTAATTTCCGTTTCTGTTTCTTCTTTACCAAAATTATCACTAATGTCGTCTTTTTTCTCTGGGATTGCTGCCATCTGCTCCAGTTTTGCCTCCTCTCCATCTGTCACTGGCGTAAAGAAAACATAATTTTCCACCTCCTTTCAGTTCTGAAAAAAGTCATACTGGACCTGAAACATCATCTCTGTTTCTCTCTCTGTAGATGCTGCCAGATCTACTGAACTTCTCTACTACTTTTGTTTTCATTTATTATCTTCTTTTCATCACTTTTCATTTCTAGCCTTTCTCCTTAGTTATTTTGGCACCCTTCTGTTTGTTACATAAAACTAATTGAGTAAAAAATGAGGTCTGCAGATGCTGGAGATCACAGCTGAAAATGTGTTGCTGGTCAAAGCACAGCAGGCCAGGCAACATCTCAGGAATAGAGAATTCGACGTTTCGAGCATAAGCCCTTCATCAGGAATGAGAGAGAGTAGCCAAGCAGGCTAAGATAAAAGGTTGGGAGGAGGGACTTGGGGGAGGGGCGATGGAGGTGGGATAGGTGGAAGGAGGTCAAGGTGAGGGTGATAGGCCGGAGTGGGGTGGGGGCGGAGAGGTCAGGAAGAGGATTGCAGGTTAGGAGGGTGGTGCTGAGTTGAGGGAACCGACTGAGACAAGGTGGGGGGAGGGGAAATGAGGAAACTGGAGAAATCTGAGTTCATTCCTTGTGGTTGGAGGGTTCCCAGGCGGAAGATGAGGCGCTCCTCCTCCAGTCGTCATGTTGTTACGTTCTGCCAGTGGAGGAGTCCAAGGACCTGCATGTCCTCGGTGGAGTGGGAGGGAGAGTTAAAGTGTTGAGCCACGGGGTGGTTGGGTTGGTTGGTCCGGGCGGCCCAGAGGTGTTCTCTGAAGCGTTCCGCAAGTAAGCGGCCTGTCTCCCCAATATAGAGGAGGCCACATCGGGTGCAGCGGATGCAATAGATGATGTGTGTGGTGGTACAGGTGAACTTGTGGTGGATATGGAAGGATCCCTTGGGGCCTTGGAGGGAAGTGAGTGTGGAGGTGTGGGCGCAAGTTTTACATTTCCTGCAGTTGCAGGGGAAAGTGCCGGGGGTGGAGGTTGGGTTGGTGGGGGGTGTGGATCTGACGAGGGAGTCACGAAGGGAGTGGTCCTTGCGGAACGCTGATAGGGGAGGGGAGGGAAATATATCCTTGGTGGTGGGGTCCGTTTGGAGGTGGCGGAAATGACGGCGGATGATACGTTGTATGCGGAGGTTGGTGGGGTGGTAGGTGAGAACCAGTGGGGTTCTGTCTTGGTGGCGGTTGGAGGAGCGGGGCTCAAGGGCGGAGGAGCGGGAAGTGGAGGAGATGCGGTGGAGGGCATCGTCGATCACGTCTGGGGGGAATCTGCGGTCCTTGAAGAAGGAGGCCATCTGGGCTGTGCGGTGTTGGAACTGGTCCTCCTGGGAGCAGATGTGGCGGAGACGAAGGAATTGGGAATATGGGATGGAGTTTTTGCAGGGGGCAGGGTGGGAGGAGGTGTAGTCCAGGTAGCTGTGGGAGTCAGTCGGTTTATAGTAGATGTCTGTGTTGAGTCAGTCGCCCGAGATAGAGATGGAAAGGTCTAGGAAGGGGAGGGAGGAGTCTGAGACAGTCCAGGTGAATTTAAGGTCGGGATGGAAGGTGTTAGTAAAGTTGATGAACTGTTCAACTTCCTCGTGGGAGCACGAGGCAGCGCCAATACAGTCATCGATGTAGCGGAGGAAAAGGTGGGGGGTGGTGCCAGTATAGTTGCGGAAGATGGACTGTTCCACATATCCTACGAAGAGGCAGGCATAGCTGGGGCCCATGCGGGTGCCCATGGCAACTCCTTTAGTTTGGAGGAAGTGGGAGGATTGAAAAGAGAAGTTATTCAGGGTGACGACCAGTTCAGTCAGTCGAAGGAGGGTGTCAGTGGAAGGGTACTGGTTGGTGCGGCGGGAAAGGAAGAAGCGGAGGGCTTTGAGTCCTTCGTGATGGGGGATGGAGGTGTACAGGGACTGGATGTCCATCGTGAAAATAAGGCGTTGGGGACCGAGGAAGCGAAAATCCTGGAGGAGGTGAAGGGCGTGGGTGGTGTCCCGAACGTAGGTGGGGAGTTCTTGGACTAAAGGGGACAGGACCGTGTCGAGGTATTGGGAGATGAGTTTGGTGGGGCAGGAGCAGGCTGAGACAATGGGTCGGCCGGGGCAGGCAGGTTCGTGGATTTTGGGCAGGCGGTAGAAACGGGCGGTGCGGGGTTGTGGGACTATGAGGTTGGAGGCGGTGGATGGGAGATCCCCTGAGGTGATGAGGTCCTGGATGGTCTGGGAGATGATGGTTTGGTGGTGGGAGGTGGGGTCGTGGTCAAGGGGGCGATAAGAGGAGGCGTCCGCGAGCTGGCATTTGGCCTCAGCGGTATAAAGGTCAGTGCGCCAAACTACCACCGCGCCTCCCTTGTCTGCGGGTTTGATGGTGAGGTTGGGATTGGAGCGGAGGGAGTGGAGGGCTGCACGTTCTGAGGATGAGAGGTTGGAGTGGGTGAGAGGGGTGGACAGGTTGAGTCGGTTAATGTCACAGCGGCAGTTGGCTATAAAGAGGTCGAGGGCGGGTAGGAGGCCAGCACGGGGTGTCCAGGTGGATGGGGTGTGTTGGAGGCGGGAGAAGGGGTCGTCAGAGGGTGGACGGGAGTCTTGGTTGTGAAAGTAGGCACGGAGGCGAAGGCGGCGGAAGAATTGTTCAATATCTCGGCGCGTGTTGAACTCATTGATCCGAGGGCGTAGGGGAATGAAGGTGAGGCCCCTGCTGAGGACTGATCTTTCATCCTCAGAGAGGGGGAGATCTGGAGGGATGGTGAAAATCCGGCATGGTTGGGAGCTAGGACCTGGTGTGGGACTGGAGCTGGGGCTGGGGGCGGGGTCAGGGGCAGGGACAGAGATACATAAAACTAATAGCTATTCTCAAATTTTCAACTCCTCAAATTTCCTTGTTGACTCCCATAAGACAATATGGCCTCATATATAATTGCCTGCAAGAGATATCATTGATATTAGCAAGACATCCTACTTTGCCATAATCTTTGTTATTATTTAATATAGCTATACTGGAAAATAGATTACTGACTGAAACCTCACTTGATAGAAGTATCATGCCTGTTTTTCACTCTTTAATTTCTTAACTAATAAACTTGCAAGCATTTCCTTTTGCTGACTGTCAGCATATTCACCAGATGTATTCCATTTCCCTCTCTCTGAGATGCAAAGACTCACAGATCTTTTAGAAAACACTTCAAGCTTTTTCCACTTCCATTGATTACTTTGGGGCAGCTAAAACATCATATGCTATGCATGTTATCTTCTGAACTGAACCTGCTGTCTGGGTAGTAAAAAAAAAATCAACTCAGTAAAGTCTTCAGCAATTATCTCATCAGATTCTGAGTCTAAACATATATTTTAAGTTTTTTTTATTCACTCTTGTGTTGTGGCCATCATTGACTGACCAGCATTTACTGCCTGTTCCTAGTTCCCCTTGAGAAGGTGGTGGTAAACTACTTTCTGGAACTGCTGCAGTCCATGTGGTGTAGGTAAACCCACATTATCATTAGGGAGGAAATTCTCTAAGTCATATGGTTTCTAGGAAATGCTGCAGTGACCAGAGGCTAAAACATTGAGTTTCTGACCCCTTTAAAAAAAATTAACTTTGTCGAACTTTAAGTCAAGTGCATATTTAACTCTACTATAGAACACAAGTTCCCAATTCATATTACATTACAAACCTTCATCACAACAGACCAAATGTAATTTAGTTACGGTTTTGACCGCATGCAAAACAAAACAGACAGGCTATGCCATCATTATCTCAAATACATGTGAATAATAAAAGCTGAATGCTGATTAATTGGGTTTACGAACATCAATTCTAAAAACATCCTGAAAGCAAGAAAGTGGTGCCTATGACTTACACGCACATTTTTAGGGCAAATCAGACTAGATTCCATATTGCCATATTAAGTAAGCAGGTAGTGTGAGAAATGATATGCTGTTTGTGTTACATTGATCAAGCTCACCCTGCACCCATTTTGGGAACTTTGCAATCTTGCTCCTGTAATATTTTAATATGGGTTGTTTCCATGCAAGCATCTTATATTACATCTAGTTCAGTTAAACATTCCAGAATGATGAGTGGTTCACTGCATCATTAAATACTATATTCTTTATGTTAAGCGTTCATGAAGAAAAATATCAGAGGACAGGGAGGATATTTTTTCCACAAATAATATCTAGAGATAGAAAGGATTTATAATAGATGTTACCCTTCTGAAGGACTTACGTCTGCTGCTGCTTTCAAAGTTCTCCAGCAGGTCAGTGGAGCTCCTTTCCATGACATTCATTCTGTTATGGTGGGAACTCACCAAAGTCCTGTTCCTTTGGGTGCATTTCCTATTGGAATGAATGCAAGTCAGTTAGTGTGATGTGGCTTTGAAATACGCAACTTTTTCTGAAATTCAGAATGCATCTAAATTAAAAATAAAATGACTAGAGACAGCATTAAATAAGTTTATTTAAAAATCAATGCAGATTTTTTTAGGGTTCTATGAGGAAATAACAGAGAATATGAGCACAAGGAAAGAACTTAATGTAATATTGAAAGTGAACTAGGAGGTGGATGATACGTTTCTCACAGTCAAGATCAAATGTCATGATGCTGACTATATCCATCATTTCATAATTAGTTTCGTGCACTTTAAAACTATAAAACTAAATTACTTATTTTAACACTGTGCTTTTGAACAGTAACTAGCAAGTAAATGCTGAGAGGTACTTGCATTTTCGTTAAGGTTAAAGAGAAAAGCTTTAGGGACTTGCAATGCAAAATGTTTATCACCCTGTAACTCCAAAAACACAACCTTTCTGGGAAACAAGACCAGTACAGATTACAGGTGACTGGTGTTTCTTTTTTTTTGTTTATTCATTTTGTAGGATGTAAGCATCACTCGCTGACCAGTATTTATTGCCCATCCCTACTTGCCCTTGACAAGGTGGTGGTGAGCTGTCGCAGTCCACCTGCTGTGGGTTAACCCACAATGTCATTAGGAATTGGATTTCAGGAGTCTGACCCAGCAACATTGAAGGAACGGCGATATATTTCCAAGGCAGGATGGTGAGTGGCTTGGAGAGGATCTTGAAGGTAGTGATGTTCCCAAATATCTGCTGCCTTTGTCCTTCCAGATGGAAGTGGTTGTGGAGTTTTAAAGTGCTGTCTGAGGGTCTTTGGTGAATTTCTGTACCGTATCTTGTAGATAGTACACATTGCTGTTACTGAGTGTGGTGGTAGAGGGAGTGAATGCTTGTGGATGCAGTGCCAATTAAGCAGATTGCTTTGTCCTCAGTGCTGTTAAGCTTCCTCAGTGTTGTTGGGGCTGCACTCATCCAGGCAGGTGGGGAGTATTCCATCACACTCCTGACTTGTGCCTTGTAGATGGTGGACAGACTTGAGAGTCAGGGGGTGAGTTACTCGCCATAGTTTTCTGAGCCTCTGACCTGCTCTTGTTGCCACTGCGTTTATGTGATGAATCCAGTTGAGTTTCTCATCAATGGTAACTTTCAGGATTTTGATAGTGGGGAAATCAGTGATGGCAACACCATTGAATGTCAATGGGCGGTGGTTGTACTGTCTCTTATTGGTGATGGTCATAGCTTGGCATTTGTGTGGCACGAATGTTACTTGACACTTTATGTGTTTTGGTACAACTAGATTACAGTTTCTTGTTTTAAACTATATGCTGCAGTTTAGTTTGGCTTTCAATCGATATATTTATGTGTTTGCAGGCTATTATTAGTGGGGCATTCTAGCTTGTTTCATGTTATGAAAATTTGGTCATGAGTACTGCTGAAAAAGCACACATTTTGTTGAAGTTTTTGTTGTCTTGCACTCATTATGACATTTGCAAGAACGTCAATAAAAAAAAGAACAATATTTTATACTATACGAGAGAAAAGTGCTGATTGGTTGGCAAGTGGACTTTGATTAATAGAAATATTGTTATGGAGAATACATCAATTAGGTGAGGACCGACAATTAACTACCAAGCTTAGATTAATTATTTGATTAGATTATAAATGGGAATGAGTGGGCAGCATGGTAACTCAATGGTTAACACTGCTGTCTCTCAGTGCCAGGGACCCAATTTTGATTCTAGCCTTGGATGACTGTCTACATGCTGCTTGCATGAGACCAGGGAGTGAGTGACCACACTGAGGCTGGGAGTGAGAGTCCAGGCTGAGGCCGGGAGTGAGAGGCCACACTGAGGCCGGGAGTGAGTGACCACACTGAGGCCGGGGATGAGAGACCAGACTGAGGGCCGGGGGTGAGAGACCACACTGAGGCCGGGAGTGAAAGACCAGGCTGAGGCTGGGAGTGAGAGACCAGGCTGAGGCCGGGAGTGAGAAACCCGGCTGAGCCCAGAAGTGAGAGACCAGGCTGAGCCCGGGAGTGAGAGACCAGGCTGAGCCCGGGAGTGAGAGACCAGGCTGAGGCTGGGTGTGAGAGACTAAGCTGAGCCCGGAAGTGAGAGACCAGGCTGAGGCCGGGAGTGAGAGACCAGGCTGAGCCCGGGAGTGAGAGACCAGGCTGAGGCCAGGAGTGAGAGACCAGGCTGAGGCCGGGAGTGACGCTTGTCAGCCCAAGCCTGGTTATTGTCAAAATCTTGCTGCATTTAGATATGTACTGCTTCAATATCTTTTGTGAAATCATTGGCCAACATCCCTACTTCTGCCCTTATGATAGAAGGAAGATCAATGATGAAGCAGCTGAATTTGATTGGGCTGAGGACATTACCTTGAGGAACCCCTGCAGAGCTGTCCTGGAGCTGAGATGACTGACCTCCAACAACCACGACTGACCTCCAATAACCATGACTCTAACCACCAAGAATCTTCCCACTGATACCCACCGATTCCAGTTTTGCTAGGGCTTCTTGATGCCACACTTGATTGAATGCCGCCTTGATGTCAAGGGCTGTCACTCTCACTTCACTTCTGTAATTCAGCTCTTCTGTCCATGTTTGAACAAAAGCTGGCCAATGAGGTCAGGAGCTGAGTGGCCCTGGTGGAATCCAGACTGAGCATCATTGAGCAGGTTATTGCTGGGCAGGTGCTGTCTCATAGCACTTTTGGTGACACCTACCTTTACTTTACCGACAATCGAAAGTAGACTGATGGGGCAGTAATTGGCCGAGTTGGATTTGTCCTGCTTTTTATGTACAGGACATACTTGGGCAATTTCCAACACTGTCAGGTAGATGTGAGTGTTATAACTGCACTGGAACAGCTTGGCTAGGGGAGCGGCAATTTCTGGAGCAAGATTCTTCAGTACCATTGTCAGAATGTTGTCAGGGACACTGCAATATTCAGTATCTCCAACTGTTTTTTGGTGCTTGCATGTTCTCCCTGTGTCTGCATAGGCTTCTGCTGGGTGTTCCAGTTTTCCAATGATAAAGCCAGTTGTACTACAGTTTGAAGTACAGTTGGGCTTCATACATGAGGAGATTGAGTGAGGTGAATTACTTGAAGAATGCCCGACAGAAAGAGTATGTCAGATGAATATGCTCACAATGTATTCTGATTGGGACAGAAAGGATAAGGAGAATGTGTGACTGATTGTAACATAGAGTGAAGAACCCAGTTCAGAGGACTCTGATTGGGACATTCCTTAAACTAAATTGGATAGTGAGGATGTTCCCATATAGTGGGATTAATTATTGAGTTACCTTCCAGAGGTAGCTTAAAATGACCTGAAAGAGTTATTGCAATCACATGCAGAGATATGTGGGAATAAGCAGGGAATACTAATCTGATTATACTTGATGTAGATATAGCAAATTAAGCAGCATCCTTAGAGACTTAATCCTATAAGGTTGGCACAGCTTCAAAAAGAGATTGAATGCATGTTCAAAGACAAGATAATTGATTAAAATTTTTGCGAAAATCTATTGCTTGGGAGCTGGCTGGATTCGTTGTTGTTCTGTTCGCCGAGCTGAGAGGTTTGTTGCCAGATGTTTCACCCCCTTTCTGGGTGACATCGTAAATGCTGTGTTGTCTCCTGTTAAGTGCTGCTGTTCTGTTCCGCTTTGAATTTAGGTGGTTCAGTTTGAGCTGTTTCTAGTTGGTGCCGGTTCCAGTTTTCCATTGCAGCAGTTTGTATGTTGGGTCCAGTTCAATATGTTTGTTGATGGAGTCCAAGGATGAATATCATGCTTCTTGGAATTTTCTTGTTATCCTTTGTTTAGCCTGTCCTAGTATAGTTGCATTTTCCCAGTCACAATCTTGTTGTCCATGTGGATGGATACCAAGAAGAATACCAGGCCGTGTCGCTTGGTTGCTAACTGGTGTTCATGGATGCAGGTTGCTAGCTGTCTGCCTGTTCATCCTAGATGGTGCATAGTGCAGTCGCTGTACGAGGACAGGCTAAACAAAGAACAACAAAAGAATTCCTGGCATCATGGTACTCATCCTCAGAGTCCATCAACAAACACAATGACCTGGACCCAATATTCAAACCACTGCAATGGAAAACTGAAACTGGCACCAACTGGAAACAGCTCAAACCTAACCACATAAATTTAAAGTGGAACAGTACAGCAATGCTTCACAGGAGGCAACACAGCATTGATGATGTCACCGAGAAAGAGACAAAATGTATGCCAACAAACCCATCAGCTCAGCAAACAGACCAACAACTAATACAATGTAATTGAGGGGAATTGTAGTGACTGGACCTCACCATTGTAATGGTGCCAAAACCAGCTGGCACACAGTAATTATGTGTAGACTATTGCAAGGTCAGTACAGTTACAAAATCTGACTCATTTCCTATTCCAAGTTTGGAAGACTGTATTGAGAAAGTTGGACAGGCAACTTGTATTTCTAAATTGGACTTAATCAGAGGACACTGCCAAGTGACTTTAGCCAAAAGTTCAGCTTTCATGATGCCGAACAGACTGCACTAGTTTAAAGTCATACCATTTTATTTATGAAAAATATGCCAGCCACATGTCAAAGACTAACTAATGAAGCCATTTAAGAATTATGTAACTGTACATTGACAATTTGGTGATTTCTAGTCACACATGGAAGGAACATTTGAACTTCTATTGGATTTGTTTGATCAAATTCAGGAGGCAGCCTTGGTGATAAACCTGGCTAAGAGTGAGTTTGTAAAAGCCCAAGTTACGTTAGAACTTGGAAAAATGGTGCCACAGTATTCAAAAGCAAAGGCCATTTAAGAGCTTCCTATACCATCAATGAAGAGGGAAGTTATACATTACTACACCTTGGGAGAAGGCAAGGGTGAGAAGGAGAGTTCTTCATGATAGTCTCTGCCAGTGCAAGAATTGAACCCTTACATTTGGCATTATCTACATCAGAAACTAGCTATAGAGCCAACTGAGCTAAGATCTGGGGGTCAGTTAGCTTAAATGGATAGTTTACAACATACAGTGACACCAACAGCATGGGTTCAATTCCCACATCAGCTCAGGCTCCTATGAAGGATTCTCCTTCTCAACTTCTTCCCCTTGCCTGAGGTATAGTGACCCTCAAATT
Source organism: Hemiscyllium ocellatum (assembly GCF_020745735.1). NCBI lineage: Eukaryota > Metazoa > Chordata > Chondrichthyes > Orectolobiformes > Hemiscylliidae > Hemiscyllium > Hemiscyllium ocellatum. Next base: position 45,015,741 of record NC_083430.1, read on the forward strand.
AAACAACCACCAGTTGTCTGTTTTTCTAATGGGAGAGCAGCCTATAGTCTCAGAAGATAATAGCAAATTTACCTTTACCATTCAATAAACATATTGAAACAGACTATTTGATTCTAAAAACAGAAGGATCTGCTTTTAATGTTAATGCACGCTCAATGCATGCTCTGCTACTGAGAGGTACCTGTACTTTTTTCCACACTGTGAAAGAACTGAATGAAATTGCATATATTTGTATATATGGCTATTGGTCGGAATAGTCCTCATATGCCAGCAGCAACAACAAAGTGATGGGAAAGATCAGATTGGTCCAGGTTGATTCAGTTTGAGGAAAAAAATAGGAATGTAGTTGTGATTGGGGACTGTATACTTCAAGGGCTTGGTACTGTTCTCTGAAGCGTAAGAGGGAGTCTTTAAAGCTGTGTTGCCTACCTGGGTGCCAGGTCCTTGAGATTAAAGAAAAACTGGAGAGGAAGGGAGGGCACAATAGTTGTTGTCCACATTGTTAGCAATGATAATGGTAGGGTGACAAAGGAAGTTTTGCTGAAAGACCTTGAACAGTTGGGAGCTAAAATAGGAAACAGAACGTCCAGGTTATAATCTTTGGATTCCTACTTGAGCCACAGGCAAACTGGCTTCAGGTAAATAAAATAAAAAAGTTAAATGCATACTTCAAAGACTGGTGGAATGGCTTTTAGGTTGTCAGGCCTTGGTACCAGTATTAGGGAGAAAGGAGCTGTTCTTTTGGGATAAGCTTCACTTGAATCGTGTTGTGACCAGTGCCCTGCAAATAGAATATGTAGAGGGAGAGAAAAAGTTTGATAGAGAGGAAATGTAGACATATAACACAGGAAAACTGACAGAATTACAGCGTAGCAATTTGGAGAACAATATTTAGGGTAGAACAGTTGGAAACAATGCATACAAACAGAAAAACTGCAGTAATGGGATCAAAATAACAATGGGGAAATAATATCTAAAAGGCAGAATTAATTACTCTTTACTTGAATGTGCATAGTATTGAAAATTAAAATAGATTCATTAACCACACAAATACAAATTAATGAGTTTGATATGATAGCCATTACAGAGACATGATTACAAAGAGTTAAAAGCTAGGAACTCAATATTCAGGGGCATGTGGCTTTTCTAAAGGACAGGCAGGATGTAAAGAGTGGGAAGTAACAGTGTTGGTGTGGGATGGAATAAGTGCAATAGCAAGAAAATATCTTGAACTGGAAGATGGAGATGTAGATGCATGGAGGTAAGAAACAAAAAGGAAAAAAGGAATAGCCTAGCAGGAATAGTCGATAGGCCCCCTTAACTGTAGCTCTACAGTTGGATAAAAAATAAAGCAGGAGATAATAAAGGCAGGTAATAAAGGCTGTACATTATTCATGCGTGACTTTAATCTTTGTGTTGATTGAGATAGATTGGCAGAGGAAATCATAGAGTGCAATCACGATAGTTTCCTGGAACAATATCCAACCAGGATTTAGGCTATTTGGATATGGTGACGTGCAACAAGACAGGTATAATAAACCATGTCAAAGTAATAGAAGCCTTTGAAAGCAATGGCCATAACATAGTATTTAGCATTCAGTTTGAGAGAGAGGAACTTGGGTGTGGAAGAATTGTAGTAAATTTAAATAAGAGTAATTCCAAAGAAATGAGTGCAGACTTGGCTGGAGTGGAGTGAGCAAAGACAATTGAGGAACAAAAATAGACTTTTAAAAGAACAGTTTGTGCCTCACAGCAAAGAGATACTCCAGCGAATGACTTGGTTGAGGAATGTTAAAATTCAAAAGCTGAGTTTGTAGATGACATAAAATAAGTTTGATGGTAAATGTGAGGATGACACAAAGACACTGAAGAGAGCTATAGACAGGTAAAGTAAGTGGGCAAAACTTTGCAGATGGAAAATAATGAGTGGGAAAGGTTGTAGACTTTAATAGGGAGAATAAAGGGTGTGAACATGATTTAAATGGAGAAATACTGCAGAAAGCTACAAAATGTAGTTCATTTATTCATGAATCACAAAAGAACTTTGGAGCAGCGAGAGGCGGGAACCGGGAGGAGGTGACATTTGGTGCGAGGTGATTGTCGGGAAGGCCGGTAAGTATATTTAAACTTCTTACCTTCAGGCCAGTGAAGGAGGAGCGAGCAAAGAACTTCTGGGAAGGGTAAGTAGAACAGTTTATATTTACGTGGTTCCCGCGTTAGGGAGCTGGAGTTGATGAACATCGGATCATTTGGGAGGCAGAGGGGGTTATTGATAGGACTTACAGAGAGATAGTCACTCCCCAGATAAAAGAAAAATACAGATAGGTGATAGTTAGGGGACAGAAAAGGAACCGGCAGGCAGTGCAGGGATCCCCTGTGGCCATTGCCCTCAACAATGAGTATACCGTTTGGGTACGGTTGGGGGGAATGACTTATCAGGGGAAAGCAGTGGAGCACCTGCTGCTCAGAAGGGAAGGGGGAAGAGGAGCAGAGCAGTAGTCATTGGGGACTCGATAGTTAGGGGGACAGATAGGAGGTTCTGTGGGGACGAGAGAGACTCATGGTTGGTGTGTTTCCTCCCAGGTGCCAGAGTCCGTGATGTCTCTGATTGTGTTTTTGGGATCCTTCTAGGGGAGGGAGAGCAGCCCCAAGTCGTAGTCCACATTGGCACCAACGACAGAGGTTGGAAGAGAGATGGGGACTTGAGGCAGAAATTCAGGGAGCTAAGATGGAAGCTTAGAGTTAGGACAAACAGAGTTGTTTTCTCTGGTTTGCTGTCTGAGCAAGAGTTACAGCTGGAGGAAGGTAAATTACGATGCAATTAGGAAAGATTAAGGAAGCGTAGAATGGGGAAGGAAATTGCAGGGGATGAGCACATTAAAAATGTGGAGCTTATTCAAGGAAAAGCTCCTGTGTGTCCTAGATAAGTATGTACCTGTCTGGCAGGGATGAAGATATAGAACACGTGAGCTGTGGTTTACTAAGGAAGTGGAATCTCTGGTCAAGAAGAAGAAGGAGGCTCATGTTAGGACAAATGTGAAAACTCAGTTAGGGCGCTTGAGGGTTACAAGGAAGCCAGGAAACACCTAAAAAGAGAGCACTGACTGCTTGCCGCATTTAGTGATCACCCATCTATTTCCTGGACGTTTGGTGTGACCACATTTCTATAATGATGCTTTTTACCTTTTCTGTGCTCCAAGCTGATTGATTTGTTCATTGAGCAGCTGAAGCTGGGTACGTTTCCTGCAGGTATAATTATCAGGGATGCTCTCACTATGCATGATTTACCACCTCTTGCAGGTGCAACACAAAACTCCACCAACTGACATGACAAACCCTCATTTGGCTGTTATATTACAAGTTAAACTTTAATTAGTCACCTAAACATTACAGTTATTATTTTATAACAAATAGTGCCTCTCAACTGAGTCACTATCTGAACTCCCTGTCCTAACCAGAAGATTAACTAACATACTCACCTTTTGGAAAAACAGAGGCACACTTACCCTCTACTGCAGTGAGACTGGGGAAGAGCTTGAGACTAAAGCTAATACAGCCAAGAGGAAGAACAGACAGGGAGAGGTTGCTAAGCTCAGTGGAACTGAAGGCTTGCTCTATAGTTGCTTCAATGCAAGAAGTACAACTGTTAATCAGAGCCTGGATTAATACGTACAATTATGATTTTGTTGATATCACAGACACATGGTCGAAAGAGGGACAGAATAGACAGCTTAATGTTACAGGATGTCGATGCTTTAGACAAGACAGAAGAGGGACCAAAAGAAGCGGGAAAGTTGCATTGCACAGCACATCACAGCTATGTTGAGGGAGGACACCCTGGAGGATCTTGCAGTGCGGCATTATAGGTACAGCTCAGGAATAAGAGTGCAATCATAATGCTGGGATTGTACTACAGACCTCCCAGATGTCAGTGGGAGATAGAGGAAGAGATATGTAGTTAGATTCCAGAAAGGTGTTGAAATAACAGCATTGTTGTGGTGAGTGATTTTAATATCCCCATATTGACTGGGACTGCTGAGGGCTTGAATGGGGAAAAATTTGTTAGAAGGGTTTTTTGAAACAGGATGTTATTAGTCCAAATACAGAGGAAGCCAAATTGGACCTGGTGTTGGGAAATAAACCCAGCCAGGTGATCAAAGTTTCAGTGGGGGACCATTTTGGGAATAGCAACCATAATGTCAGATGTTTTCAGATAATACAAGAGTGGGCCTTGAATGAAGGTGTTCATTTGGGGGAAGACCAACTGTAACTGCATTTTGGAAGATCAAATTCAGATGTGAATTATACAATAATTGGCAGAACCTTAGGAGCCCTGACATCCAGAGAGATCTGGGCATACAGGTCCACAGATCCCTGAAAGTAGCAGCAAAGATGGATAAGGTGGTCAAGAAGGTATACAGCACACTTGCCTTCATTGGCTGGGGAAATGAATATAAGAGTTGGCAAGTCATGCTTTGGCTCTAAACTTTTTTGGTTAAGACACATTTGGAATATTGTATGCAGTTCCAATTGCCACAATTTCAGAAGGAATGTGGATGTTTTGGAGAAGGTGTAGATAAAGTTTTCTGGGATGTTGTCTGGTATGGAGGTTGAATAAATTTGGATTGTTGTCACTGGAAAAACAGAGGTTGTGATGCAACCTGATAGAGATCCACAAAATTATAAGAGGCATGGAAAGGGTGGATAGTCAGAAATATTTTCCCAGGTTAAAGAGGTCTCCAAGAAGACACAGGTTCAAGGTGAGAGAGGGAAAGTTCAGGGAAGAAGTGCAGGGAAAACTTTACACACAGACAATGGTTGTTGCCTGGAATCCACTGCCAGTGGGGGTGGTGGAAGCAGTCACTTTAGCAATGTTTAAGACTTATCTTGGGAGATACATGAATGGGAGATGATCAATAAATAGCAGGTCTAAAAAAGGATTAGGAATTGTCGTATGCTTGATGCACTAAAGGGTCTTTTCCTGCATTGTATTGTTCCTTGTTCTTTAAAACAAGAAGCATGGTGAAAGCCAATTATGTTGAAGCCAAAGTCAGGACCCTGCAGACATCTTATCCTCAGAAAAACATTACATTTGAAATACTGTACCTTACACATGCATGATTATGAATTACTAGCTGACTTAATTTGCAAAATAAAATAAATGATTAAATATAAAAGAACCACTGTTTAGTTAGGTATATCAGGAAATTTCTTAGAGAATGCAACTTTAAAATATTGGTTAATTGAAATAGTGTATATTCCCAAAGACTGACATTCATAAACAAAATAATTTAAAAACAAATTTAAAGATGAATATAAAACATTATAAACATTATTATTGAAATAATGTTAAAATTTAATTTAAATGAAAACAGAAATTGCTGGAGAAACTCAGCACCTCATGAGGAAGAAACAGAAACCAGAAGAATTCTTGAAACATTCACTCTGCAATTTCTCCAGCAATTTCTGTTTTTGTTTCAGATTTCCAGCATCCACAGTCCTTTATACTGTATTCCTAAAATTTAATTGAGCTGAAGTTTTTAATTGACCAGACTCCATCTAGTGGTAGAATGTGCTCGGTGCGGGTGGAACTCCTGATGCAGACGTACTACCTCTGCCACTAATTGGAGACCAGGACGCCAATGCAAGTTTCAAACAGCAGCCTGGACAGAAACAGGAAAATGGAGGTGAAGAGGGACAAAAGGTTAAGGGAAGGAAAGCCAGGGGGTCTGAGTACTAGAAAAAGATCTTGAGAACAGGTAGGCAATGCTGAGATCTGCAGCATACAGCATTAAAATGAAACTCACTCCATAAAGCAAATATATTATCATTAATTTGTTTATGACATAAAAGCAGAACCATGGTAACTGAGTCTGTAGTGATTGTAATGAGGTAAGCCAGGTGGACCTCATAGAATAGGAGTTCCCTGATTGGAACTATTAACCTAGTCCAATCAGGAAGTCCTGGCTGACAGGTATAAACAGGAGTGCTACCGCAGTTAGGCGGTAGTGTGGGGGTTAATTAAGAAAAAAAAAAGAAAAAAAAAAGAAGAAAAAAAAAATAAAAAAAAAAATGTAACCAGGAGACAGGCCCGTGTGTTTGATGCCTTTAGGGAGAGGTGAGCACCAAAAGGAGTGGAGTGTTTTATTTCCCCCTCCAACTCTATTTTGATTTAGTCCCTGCCCTCCCCTTCACTGTTTGTTCACACAGCATTGCCCTTTGACATGAAGGACACTGCTTGTCACTGGCTACTCGGGTGTAAAAAAAAAAAAAGAAAAAGAAAAATATAAACAGGAGTGTCAAACGTTCACTTCACTCTGAGAGTCAGTGAGGGAACCGGATCAGTGTCAAGGACTCTCAACATGTGAATAAAATCTGACTTGGCCTCTGTGGAGTTATTTCAGAGTTGAATATGAATGGGGACTTACTGTAATGCAGGATGAAGAATCCTCATATGCAAATACTGAAATAAAATGCTTTGCATTTCTTATTTTATATTGTATTTATGGGAAATTTGCTAACAAAATGGCCTTATTATCCTTAGTATTTGCTACAACACAGTGGAGGTGGACTGAGCTCTTTTGTGGGCAATAATCGCCAACTAACTGCTTCAACAGACTCATGGGCAGCTAGATTAGTGATGACTACCTTCTATCACTACCATCTCCCCCTTCTAATGAAGGAATTATTGATCCATTGTTTCAATGAGTTCGACACTTTGGGTCATTTGAAGGTTAATAGTCACTTAATAATCAGTGGAGTGTGGTTAACTGCAGTAAAATTTTCACAAGAACTATGGATTTCAACTCTGCTCAAAAATATTTATCTTCTCCCACACAACAGTGGTAACAGGATGATTGAGTAAAAGTATAAAGTTTTGGGGTATTTTCTGAATGTGTGCCTTGTGACTGGGAGAAACGCGAAGTAACCATTTGGACCTATGTACTTCTTTGCTGTGTAGTACTTGCCATGGTATTTGCATTGACATTCAGAAATTGAACAAGAAGCAAAGTTTTCTTATAGAATTGGCAGATCAGGACACTCCAACCAGCGTGTCTCTATCCTTCTGTTTATTTCCCGTTTCCTTCTCTTTTTTTTCCCTTTTTTGGAACCTACGCATCCTTATGTAGAACCGGCTGGAGACATGGAGCAAAGTGAACAGGGACAGGTAACAGGCTGGAGGTTTGATCAGAACGAGGTGATTGTTGGACTGAGGACCAATGCAGGCCATCAGTGGCTTGGGAGCCCAGTCAGATGTTGTGTGGAAGCCCTTTGAGCTGATCTACTGCAGGCCTTTTATAGAAAGACCACAATGTTTATCTTTTAACTTTGTTTCTCATTTTTCTAAGTTATACGATGAATAACTGTAAGTAATGTAACATTTTTCCTTTGTTTTCCTTCATTTCTCTATTTTGTATCTAATTTCTCTATTTTGTTTCTATATGACAATAAGAGGATATTCTGTTCTATTCTATATAACAGCAAATGGAGGACACAAAATTCACAAATTGGCAAGTGGTAGAGCCTTCATTGCTCTTTTTCATTATTTTGATATATTATTTTTATTATTTATGATTTAGAGGTGTGAACTGAGAACTGTGAGCTGAAGATGAGGTTTGGACTCTGAGCAGCAACCGGTGTTAAAATTTTAAAAAGACTGGGGAGAAAAGTATATTTAAACAGATAGCAGACGTTGCTCATTAATGAGGTCAGTACTGGATACTGATTCCAGCAAGTCTGGGAAAAAACTTTGTGATCTAGCAGATAGCAGATGATGAATGATAACTGGGACCTCTTAGGGAGATGGTCAGTCTGACAGGGAGATGCTAGAGTTTTGAACTGCGTTTTTGCACTTTCTGAAAAAAGGAGCTTGGCTGTTGATGCAACAACATGAAGGTCTGAAGGCACCCTCCCTAACTTCCCATAATCAGCTACTGGAAGTTCAGCAAATAGCATCTAAGTTCTAAGTATCACTGACTTTCTCTGAGTGACTTGAAAAGATAGTTCTGATCAATGTCTTCAGAAAATCAATGAAGAAACAATCATAAAAGCTTATGGAATAATGCAGTATGAAAATCATGTAAGTAGTCTTGTCAGATCTGTTATTTTCTTCTATTTATTCCTTAATAGTGTTAGTTTGTTGTGAGCCTTTTGTGTTAATGGGATTGAAAGAAAATGTTATTAGTTTAAATCATATACATTAATTTAATTACATTGTTTAAGTTTCCTCGAATGTTACTTCAATATTAATAAATTGATAAGTCTTTTGTTTAAGCTGCAGTCTCAACATTTAGGACTGAAAAGCAAAGTGAGTTTGGGATTTATAGTAAGAATCAATCCCAAGAATGCTTTGGATCTAGCCAAGGGGTGTGTCAGGTGTGATTCAAAGTACCATTATACCATGATCTGTTCCAAATGGTATAACAGAAAGTTTGAAATTAAACATGAAAGAGATTTGGAGAAAGAAGATGGGCATTTGGATCAAAGAGGGCATGTTATTGGTTCAGTGCTGAAGGTATTTACGGCAAAGTCTTTCAATTGCACAGTATTAGACAGTGGTAGCACATCTATTGTGTGTGAAATAAATTAGCTAAAACTCTAATCTAAATAATAAAGTTTGGGAGAAAATTATGGAATTTGAGAATTTCATCAGTTTCAGATTTGGAGGCGATGACACACTGCACCCTTTGAAAAGAATGGTCGTTTCTTATAAAATAACCAAAATCCCATGGAACATGTCAAATTTTATTAGCATGTATGTCATGTCCAGCTAAATACCATTATTATCAAGAAGGCGAACAATGAAGGAGGAATAGATGAAACTGGATGGAAAAACGATAACATTATTATATTTAGAAAATCAATGCATTTTGCAATTTACACAATTTGGACATGCCTGTATTCCTTTAATGGAAAAGAGACTCCTTATTAATTAAATTTAAAGATATGCTATTGACACTGGGGATAGAAATGTAGAAGGCAAGTCAATTGTTAAAATTATACAGGCAATTTGCCAACTGTTCACATAAGGATAAAAATAATAGTAAATTATGCAGGAATAAGGTTTATGGAGTATGATTAGCTTATAGAGATAAATATATGTAAGTGATTTGAGAGAAATACCAAAGGATACTGTCATAACCTATGGAAGGTCTTCCCCCTTTAATGTAAAAGTATGGAATAAAAGGGAACAATTTTTTTTTATATTACATTTTGTTGATTTTGATGACCAGATTCTCATTCAAGTGTAATAAATAGAGAAATTAAGGTATCAGTCACTAAAGAAGTTTACAAGAATGATCCAGGAAATGAAGGGCTTTCATCTGTGGAGCAATTGAGGACTCTGGGTCTGTAATCAATAGAGTTTTGGAACATAAGAGGGGATCACATTGAAACTTACAGACAGTGAGGCATTGATAGAGTAGCTGTGGAGATGTTTCCACGAGTACAGCACAGCCTCAGAGCAAAAGGACAACCCTCTAGAACTAAGTTGTGGAGACCTTTCTAAAACCAGAGGGTGGTGAATCTATTGGGCGGAGCTGGGAAAATCAGGTTGGAATGGATCTTAAGAAAAGGAATTGTGGAATAAATAGGAGATTTTATTTTGGAACGCTTGTGGTAGAGTCCACGAGCTAGGAGTTGGTGATGTGTAATGAGGCAAACTAGATTAGGCAGCTTAAGTGATGGAAACTTTAGGCAGCAGTTACCTTAACCCTGAAAGAATTCACACTGTAGTTTGAGAGGGAGAAGCAGGAATCAGATCTAATAGTATTAAAATTGAAATTACAAAGACTGAAGAAAGAGCTTGCCAGTGTTGATTGGAAGGGGAGCCTCACAGGGAACACAGTGGAGCAGAAATGGAAGTAGTTCAGAAAGCACAGCAGACGAAGAAGAAGCTACCAGGGGGAGGAAGAGGAAACCATAGCTGACAAGGGAAGTCATAGAGTCACAGAGTCATAGAGCTGTATAGCATGGGAAACAGACATTTCAGTCCAACTCATCAGTGCTGACCAGATATCCTATATTAATTTAGTTCCATTTGTCAGCACTTGGTGCATATCCCTCTAAACCCTATTCATAGAGCCATCCAGTGCCTTAAAAAAGTTGTAATTGTACCTGTGTCCACCATTTCCTCTGGCAGCTCATTCCATATAAGCACCACCCTCTGCGTGAAATATTTGCCCATTAGATCCCTTTTAAACATTTCTCTTCTCACCCTAAAGCTATGCCCTCTAATATTGGACCTTTCCACCCTGGGGAAAAGACCTTTGCTGTTCACCCTATATATGTCTCTCAAGATTTTATAAACCTCTAATAAGGTCATCCCTTAGCCTCTGACCTGCAGGGAACATAGCCCCAGCCTATTCATCCTCTCCCTACAGTTCAAATCCACCAGTCCTGGAAACATCCTTGTAAATAATTTCTGAACCCTTTCAAGTTTCACAACATCTTTCCTAGAGCAGAATTGAATGCAATATTCTAAAGATGCCTGAATTAATGTCATGTACAGCTGCAACATGACCTCTTAAACTCTAGTACTCATTGCATTTACCAATAAAGGAAAGCATACCAAACTCTTTCTTCACTATCCTGTCTACCTGGGACTGCACTATCAATGAACTATGAACTTGCACACCAAGGTCTCATTGTTCAGCAAAACTCCCCAGGAGCTTACGATTAAGTGTATAAGTCCTACCCTGATTTGCCTTTCCAAAATGCGGCATCTCAAACTAATCTAAATTAATTTCATCTGCCACTCCTGGGCCCAATGGCCCATCAGCCCAACTGATCAATGTCCCATTTTACTCTAATCTTCACTGTACACTACACCTCTAATTTTGGTGTCATCTGCAAAATTACTAACCATACTTCCTAAGTTCACATCTATACCATTTACATTAATGACAGAAAGGACAGTGCTGTGATTGGCATGATGTCCACCAGAAGGACCTCACTGAATACGAGTTTCCTGATTGGGGCTGTTAACCCGGTCCAATCAAGGAGTCCTGGCTGACAGATATAAATAGGAATGTCAGGGGTTCTACATATTCTAAGAACTAGCTTTGTGCAAGCTGAGTCAGCTTCGTGAGCTCTGCATGTGTAAATAAAGGGTGACTTATTGATGGGACATCGGCCTTAATGAAGTTATTTCAGTGGCAACAAGAGAAAAACATGCCTGTGCAGAGGTTTGCTCGCAACAGTCATCTTCAAATTGGTATAAGAATTTCTGGCATCATGCTGCAACATGTGAAGCTTGACCCATTTGATCCTGCCTTTGAAGACTGGGCCCAGCATATGGAAAGGATGCATTTTCCAGGCAAAAGAAATTGGAGCAGACACAAAGCAACATGTAATTCTCCTGACAGCATATGGATCCATAGCATTTTTGGTTATTAGGAGCTTAACCTTCCCAGAAGGGACCAGATACTAAAACTTTTCAAGAGTTGACGGATTTAGCTAAAGAATATTATGACCCCAACTTCGTCTAATTTTGAGGTCCTATCGGTTCTACTCGACAGTTCAAGAACCAGCAGACTCCATATCAGGATTTTTCACAAGGTTAAGGCAAATAGTAGAGGCATGTGATTTTGGTTTAACCCTAAGAAAGATGATGAAAGATCATTTGATATGTAGGATTAACGATGTGACCATTCAAAAGTGCCTACTAGCTGAAGCTCAACTGGATTTCAAACAGGCACTACAACTGACTTGGTTGTTGGAAAATGCAGCAAGTGAAGCTTATGTGCCAATGGAAGTGGACACATTTGCCAGGCTGACTGAGCTTGGGGAACACCACATAGAGTCACAGAGGTGTACAGCACGAAAATAGACCCTTCTGTCCAAGTCATCCATGCTGACCAGATATCCCAACCTAATCTAGTCCCATTTGCCAGCACTTGGACCATATCCCTTACAAGGATGCACAGGTCAAAACACGTCATCCAGTTTGTTGATGATACAACTGTAGTGGGTCTCATCAGTAGGAACGATGAGTCAGCATACAGAGTGTAGGTGCAGCGTTAACAACTTGTCTCTGAGAGTGTACAAGATGAAAGAGATGGTTGTTCACTTCAGGAGGGCACCACTCTCAGCTGGACATCGACAGCTCCCCTGTGGAGATCATGAAGAGCACCAAATTTCTTGGCATACACCTGGTGGAGAATCTCACCTGGACCCTCAAAACCAGCTCCATAGCCAAGAAAGCCCAGCAGCATCTCTATTTTCTGTGCAGGCTGAGGAAATCCCACCTCCTACTAACCCCCCCCATTCTCATCACATTCTACAGAGGGATGATTGAGAGTACCCTGAGCTGCTGCTTCATTGCCTGGTTCAGGAATTGTACCGTCTTGGATCGTAAGACCCTACAACAGTTAGTGAGGACAGCTGACAAGATTATTCAGGTCTCTCTTCCCTCCATTACAAGACATTTATCCCACACACTGCATCCGAAAGGCTTAAAGCATTGTGGAAGACCCCACACACCCCTCACTCAAACTCTTCTACCGTCTGCCATCTGGCAGAAGATACCAGAGCATTCGGGCTCTCATGGCCAGACTGTGTAACAGTTTCTTCCCCAAGGCATCAGGCTCCTTAACACAGTGTAATCAGATTCTTTTCCATCTGAAATTCTTTCATATTGCTGTTAGAAAAATGTCTATTATTCATCATTCTTCTGTTACATTATAACTCGTGTGTTTTGCACTTATGCACTTATGCCATGTACGGTTACGTATTTGTGCTGTCCATGTAGCACCCTCAGTACTGGAGGAATGCTCTCATTTTTAACGTATCAGTTGTATATCATAGAATGATAAATAAAAAGCTACTCTAGTCTTCTCCACCACTGGGCTATTGCCTCCCTAAAAGGTGTGAATGAGAAATGATTGATGATAATGCAATGTTAACACAATAACTGGAGAATAAAGAAATACCACATTGATAGGGGGGAACAGCAGTCAGTTTTCTGGCTATTTTACAAAGAAGCAAGTACGGTTTAAGAAACTGTCGGACATACTGGGAAGAAAGGATGCTTGGAACTTTAAACATCATTTGATGTGGTCTGAAGGAATGCCTGAGATTTGATGGAACTGGTGTAAGGATTAATTGAACTGCGAATAGTTTATATAAATCAGAGAAACTTGTAGCGAGTGTGGTTAACTGAAATAAGGCTCAAAACTGAAATAAAGCTTTATTTTTGAGTGTATAACACTACTTACTTATCAATGAGATTAGTGGAAATTCTATGTTAATAACTATGATAAATTACTTTAAGTTAATAACACCACTTACCGTTGACATTTCACAATTCAAGAAATACTTACAAGAAGCACTGAAATACTATCGAGTCATATAGATGTACAGCACTGAAACAGACCCTTCTGTCAAACTTGTCCATGCTGACCAGACATCCTAAAATCAATCTAATCCCATTTGCCAGAAATCGGCTTATTAACCTCTAAACATTTCCTGTTCATATACTCATTCATAAGTCTTTTAAATGTTGCAATTATACAGTCTCAACCAAATATTTCTTGAGAATATTTCATTTACTTGTGATAAGACCTAGACAAAGTCCTTATGACATGGTCAATCCAAGCATTAAGAAAATTAAAGCACTAATGTTTTCTGCCAGGAATTCCACTTGGCACTTCAACTCTTACCCTTTATTGACATACAGGAGAATCAGGATAAACACTGCCAGGCTTCCAGCACAGATGCTCAAGATCAAACGCAATAGATGAGAATGTTGTACATCCTCTTGGCTTCCTTTGTAAGCAGCTGTTAACAGATTAGGAAAGGAACAAAGAAAAGACTGTAATGTAGAATTATCTTCACTGAAGATCAAACCAAATGTGCATGGACTGGGTTTTATTCAGTTTTCTATACAATACAGTGTGAAGTAGAACCCACCTTAGATCAAAGCTGGCTGAAACACAAGTTGGCACTGAAAATGTTTCATTTACTCCAATAGCCCTTTTCCAGCATTACGTTTGTTAGGAATGCACTACAAGAGGTTAGTATTCATTGTCTGGACAATCAAACTTGTTATAAAAAGCAATGGGATCGTATTAATGGGCAATTAAGTTTGAAAGAAATAAGAGTTTTTACTACTCTTACTTTTTTGATCTATTACTTCATGTCATCATCTGGAAATAATTCAGTGCACGAAACCTATGATTGTATTTGATAAATAAACCTGGCTATTCAGTCTATATTGTTGTATTGCCAAAGATGTGTAAGGATAAGACTTTTCCTTATCTGGTCTGCCTTGGTGTTGATTTTGACCCAAGCTCGGTGGACAAGGTCATTGGCATAGTGAAAGGTAATTATGTTGGAGTGGAACATGTTGTTTTCTGGGCATTTGCAGTAAATATTAAATATCCTGCAATATGATTTTCCTACACAGTGTAGACAACAGTTCCTCCAATTTTAATGTGTAATCCATACATTGTAATGTGCACCCATACATTAGTTTCTGATTTAGAAGCAGACAGGCTGAATACCAAACTAGAGCTGAACCTGAAATTCTTGCCTCAAACATTTATTGGAACATGAGATATTAAAAGTGATGACAAACCATTTGTCCTGTCAGTTTTATACTGCAATTCATTAAGATTGTGGTTAATCTTTGCCTCCAATTTATATTGAGCTGAAAAATGTGTTGCGAGAAAAGCGCAGCAGGTCAGGCAGCATCCAAGGAGCAGGAGAATCGACGTTTTGGGCATAAGCCCTTCTTCAGGCTTATGCCCGAAACATCGATTCTCCTGCTCCTTGGATGCTGCCTGACCTGCTGCGCTTTTCCAGCAACACATTTTTCAGTTCTGATCTCCAGCATCTGCAGTCCTCACTTTCTCCTCCAATTTATATTCCCATTCACCAGTGACACATTTGCTTTGTTGATGCTTTTACAATGCAAATTACAAACAAAAAGCTAACTTTTCTCCTTTGTTATCATTACTTTAGAGACATTCAAAGATAAGACAGGAACACAATTACTATGCAACACATATGTCTGATCCTTCCTCCATCCCATCTATTTTTCTCTTCGAATCCATGCTGTGCTATTAGATTTTCATGTAAAAAATGAGGTCTGCAGATGCTGGAGATCACAGCTGAAAATGTGTTGCTGGTCAAAGCACAGCAGGCCAGGCAGCATCTCAGGAATAGACGTGATCGACGATGCCCTCCACCGCATCTCCTCCACTTCCCGCTCCTCCGCCCTTGAGCCCCGCTCCTCCAACCGCCCCCCAGACGTGATCGACGATGCCCTCCACCGCATCTCCTCCACTTCCCGCTCCTCCGCCCTTGAGCCCCGTTCCTCCAACCGCCACCAAGACAGAACCCCACTGGTTCTCACCTACCACCCCACCAACCTCCGCATACAACGTATCATCCGCCGTCATTTCCGCCACCTCCAAACGGACCCCACCACCAAGGATATATTTCCCTCCCCTCCCCTATCAGCGTTCCGCAAGGACCACTCCCTTCGTGACTCCCTCGTCAGATCCACACCCCCCACCAACCCAACCTCCACCCCCGGCACCTTCCCCTGCAACCGCAGGAAATGTAAAACTTGCGCCCACACCTCCACACTCACTTCCCTCCAAGGCCCCAAGGGATCCTTCCATATCCGCCACAAGTTCACCTGTACCTCCACACACATCATCTATTGCATCCGCTGCACCCGATGTGGCCTCCTCTATATTGGTGAGACAGGCCGCTTACTTGCGGAACCCTTCAGAGAACACCTCAGGGACGCCCGGACCAACCAACCCAACCACCCCGTGGCTCAACACTTTAACTCTCCCTCCCACTCCACCGAGGACATGCAGGTCCTTGGACTCCTCCACCGGCAGAACACAACAACACGACGGCTGGAGGAGGAGCGCCTCATCTTCCGCCTGGGAACCCTCCAACCACAAGGTATGAATTCAGATTTCTCCAGTTTCCTCATTTCCCCTCCCCCCACCTTGCCTCAGTCGGTTCCCTCAACTCAGCACCGCCCTCCTAACCTGCAATCTTCTTCCTGACCTCTCCGCCCCCACCCCACTCCGGCCTATCACCCTCACCTTGACCTCCTTCCACCTATCCCACCTCCATCGCCCCTCCCCCAAGTCCCTCCTCCCTACCCTTTATCTTAGCCTGCTTGGCTACTCTCTCTCATTCCTGATGAAGGGCTTATGCTCGAAACGTCGAATTCTCTATTCCTGAGATGCTGCCTGGCCTGCTGTGCTTTGACCAGCAACACATTTTCAGCTATTAGATTTTCATCTCCATCTGCAGGAGTGCTCCCATTCAAAGCAAAGATCTTTCCCATATCAGCTTACCATGGTGTTCCATTTAGAACACTCTTTCATTCAGTAATTTTAACTTGGAATAAGGAAATAAAGGCTAAAATCAATCAGAACGCCAAAGCCTGAAAATCATCTACAACAAATAGAAAGTATATTTGCCTCCAACATGTAAAAATAAGCATGCTGCTTGAGGGGCATTGACAATAATTATCTGAAAAAGGGAGGAAATAATTAAATTTCTTCCTTTTAGTGCACTCATTTTTATTTAAAGAAGTCTCATATTTCACTAAAATGAACTCATTTAAAAAGAAAAAACTTGGCAAATAAAACATTGGAAACATGCTTGTTAAATCTATCTAATCACATTCAAATTATGTCATAAAATGTCAGAATCAATAATGAGTTTAACATATAAGTATTTTTACACGGTTGGGTGTCGGGTGGAAAGACAAAGAGAACAAAAAGGACAATGGGAAACACAATTGCTCCAGATTGTGTCATTCATGTAATATGGCTTATTATTTAATCAACCTGTTTGTATTAGGGTTTATTACCCAATAGGAAAGCTGGAATGCCCTTTTACTATTTGAAGATAATATTACTTTAATACAATAAAACAAATGAAATGCTAATGTAATGTTCAGATAAAAACTGACAAATAACAAAACATTGGAACATGAGACAATGCCATAGGAAAAAAATTACCTTTTTCAGCAATTAATATACAGTTTATCTTTTTTTCCTGCATGTAATGCATTAAAAACAAACAAAAAAAAATCAGTAATCATTTCATTTTAGATTTATAACAAAAACAAGCGAAGAACAACTTATTTAAGCATGGCTGATCTGATCGTGGCCACAACTCCTCTTTCCTGCCCATTCGCTATAATCTTTTCACTCATTACTAATTAAAAATCTATCTCCTCCTTGCTAATTACAATACATGTAAAATATACTTTGTAACAGTCTAATACATTTACGCAATTTAATTTGAGACAACAACAAACATATTCAGGATTGAGCAAACTATTATGTTCTGGTGAGTAGAATACAAAGTAAATAATGACCTGGATATTCAAAATTCAGAAATGATGTGAACATATTTAAAAACATTAATATCTTTAATTTTACTGTAGCCAAACACTGTAATTTGAAATCATAGTTTGACTTAGCAAAGTACAGCTATTGAACATGTTTCTCTTTCCTCACATTAACCACTGTTTAATTATAGTTATTTCCATATGGATTCTTCTTCAGTAAATCACTCAAAGCTAGAAGGATGCTTGCAATGAGGTAAAGCTTGAACCAAAAACCTGTGTGTATAGTCCTTGAACATGGAGAGGCAGTTGCACTGCAGAAACTATATGTTAGTGGCCAAACAAGAAACTGCAATAGGTGGAGTAGATGATGTATACATTGTAAATCAACCAGTTTAGGCACATTATAAATGCACTTTGTTAGCTTTAAGACCCACAGTGGAACGTGAACTGTGAGCCTCTGACTTGGAAACAGGGGAGTTACTTACAGAGCCACAATGATGGGGATTAAGACAATAAGAAATAGGAACAGGAATAGATTGTCCAGCCCCTTGAGCTTTTCTGCCATTTAACTGGATGATGGCTGATACGACATTCCTCTGACCTAATTTCCTGTATTTTGTCTGGAACCCTTGATTCCCCTACTGATGAAAAATCTGTCTATCCCAGCCTTAAATATGCACAGGGATTCTGTCCCACAGATCCTCCGGGTGCTCTGATTTCCTCCCACAATCCAAAGATGTGCAGGTCAGGTGAATTGGCCATGCCAAATTGCCCCTAGTGTTAGGTAAGGGACAAATGTAGGGATATGGGTGGGTTTCGCTTCGGCGGGTCGGTGTGGACTTGTTGGGCCGAAGGGCCTGTTTCCACACTGTAAGTAATCTAATCTAATCTAATCTATGTGGCAAGGTGTTCCAAAGACTCACAACCCTATAAGAGAAGAGATTTCTCCTTATTTTCAGTCTTAAATTGAAACCCCTTTATTCTGAAACAATGGCCCTCTGGTCCTAGCCATCTAAGTAACATCCTGTTTTTGTGTTTCTCTTTCTAAAATGAACAATTTCACAATTCCCACATTGTATTCTATTTGCCAACTTTTTGCTGACTTACTTGCTCACTCTGTCTCTGTAACCTGTTTGTTTCCCTTTCACAACCTGCCTTTCCACCTATTTTTGTGCTGTTTGCAAATTTGGTTGCAGGACATTCGCTTCCTTCCTCCAAGTGATTAATATATACTGTAAACATTTGCAGTTCCAGCACTGATCCCTATGGTCACAGGTTGCCAACCTGAAAAAAAGAATCCCTAATGTTGGAGATTGGACAGTGTCAAAATTTGAATGCACAGCCTGCCTGTGTGGAAAACAAAAAGTAAGAAAGATTGTCACAGCGTGATAAATGTAACTAGTACAGGACAGGGTGGTCAGATCAGTGACTGGCAGCTGAGACAGAGCATGCTGATCGCCACCACTGTTTTAGCCTAATCCTTGCACAAGTCCATATAAACAATTCACTTGCATTGTAAATATTTTTGATAAGTTTATGAAGTACTGGCTATTATTTTTGAGGCATACTTTGTCTTAATAAAAATAAAATTGGACATATCCTGTTGCTAGGACTGCCTTGGTCCTGTCTTGGTACCTTTGGTGATATCCAGAGTAAGCCTGATGGATTAGGCAAAGCAGCAATAAAGGCTTAAACTGGCAACAGAGACAATGGATACACTGGTAACAATCTTCCAATAATCCTTAGATTCTGGCTAGGTCCCAGTTGAAAAACTGCCAACTCCTAATACAAAAAGGGAGAGAGATAAAAACAGGTAACTATGGGCTAGTCAAATTGAAAATATTATTGGAAAACTTTTAGAGTCTATTGTAAAGGATGTAATATTTGAGCATTTAGAAATACAAGGTATAATCCAGCAGTCATC
Organism: Hemiscyllium ocellatum; assembly: GCF_020745735.1. Lineage (NCBI taxonomy): Eukaryota > Metazoa > Chordata > Chondrichthyes > Orectolobiformes > Hemiscylliidae > Hemiscyllium > Hemiscyllium ocellatum. Next base: position 45,035,000 of record NC_083430.1, read on the forward strand.
TAGCTTCTTGAAGAGGAATATATGCCTGACAAGTTTATTAGAATTATTTGAAGAGGTAACAAGCAAGATGAATACAGGGGAATTAATAGCTGTAATATTTGGATTTCCAAAATGCATTTGATTGGGTACCCTACATAAAGCTATTTGAAAATCTATGAGTCTGTGGATTTATGGGTAGAATTTAGAATGGATAGAGAATGGGCAAATTAATAGAAAGAATTAGGTGGCATTTTCCACAAAAATCAATACTGGGATCACAATTATTTACAATATATGTTAATGACATGGATAAGGGATGTGATTGTCAAATTTGTGGAAGACACAGAAATAAGTGGGAAGGCAAGTGGTGAGAATACACAACCAGCCAGAAAGAAGTCATGGATGAGTTAAGTAAGTGGGCAAAAATTCAGTATTTCGAATATAATATGGGAAAATATAAAGATATTCATTTTGGCAGAAAGAAGAGGGACCAAAAATTATTTAAGTGGGAAAAAGTGACTACAGACATGGCACACAAGGATTTGGGGATTCTCATTCATAAATCACAAAATCTAGCATCAGGTTCAGCCGGTAATAAGGAAGGCAAGTGAAATGTTAGCCTTTTATTTCTGAGGAAATGTGATATAAAAGCAGTGAAGTCTTTCTAAAATTATATAATACACTGTTCAGATCACAGCTAAAATACAGTTTTGATATTCTAAAATAAGGAACGATATTGGAAGCAATCCAAAGAAGACTAGATTAATCCCCGACATGGAGAAATTTTCTTATGAGGTAAGGTTGAGTGGGTTGAATTCACTGAAGTTTAGAAAAATTCTATGATTCAATGAAGGAGACCTTACAGAAACGTAAAAATCTTTAGGGGCTTGATAATGTATTTGCTAAAAGGTTGTTTACCTACATGAGGCAGTCTCAGATCAGAGGACAGAATCTCAGAGAAAAGGGTCATCCATCTACGACACTGGTGAGGAGGAATTTCTTCTGAAGATAGTGAATCTGCAGAATTATCACTACAAGAGTTTGTACACTTGTATAATTAAGAATATTTGAGGTTGAGGTAGACAGATTTTAAATTAGTAAGAGATTCAAGGATTACAGGGGAACAGGCAATCAACTGGGGTTGATGATTATCAGATCAACTATGATATCATTGAATAGTGGTGCAGATTTGATGGGCTTAATGGTCTGTAATTCTTATTCACAATATATTTTAACGATTTAGATGAGGGAATCAAGTAGAATCTCAAAATTTGCAGATGACACAAAACTGGGTGGAAGGTCAGCTGTGAGGAAGATATAGAGGTATTGCCCTGTGTTTTGGACAGGCTGAGTAAACAGGCAAATGCATAGCAGATTCAGTATAACGTGGATAAATATGAGGTTATCCACTTTGGTAGCAAAAGTGGAAAGATTATTATTTGAATGACTATAAATTGAGAGAGGTGATGTTCAATGAGACCTGCTGTCCTCATGCACCGGTTGCTGACAATAAGTGCATAGGTACAGCAGGCATAAAGTTAAATTGTATGCTGGTCTTCATACTGAGAGAATTGAAATACAGGAACAAGGATGTCTTGCTGGAATTATGTGTAGCATTGGTGAGACTACACTGGAATATTGCATGTAGTTTTAGTCTCCTTGTCTGAGGAAGGATGTTCTTGCTATAAAGGATTCATCAGAGAAACCCTACAGTGTGGAAACAGGCCATTCGGTCCAACAAGTCCACACCGATCCTTCAAAGGGTAACCTTCCCACACACATTTGCCTACCCTATTACTCTACATTTCCCATGACTAATCGACTTAACCTAAATATCCCTGAACACTATGGGCAATTTAACATGGCCAAATCACCTAACCTGCACATCTTCTGTCCGTGGGAGGAAACCTGAGCACCAGGAGGAAACCCATGCAGACACGGGGGAAACGCGCAAACTCCACACAGACAGTTGCCCGAGGCTGTAATTGAACTTGGGTCCCTGCGCTGTGAGGCAGCAGTGCTAACCACTGTGCCACCGTGCCGCAGCATAAGTTTATTAAATTGATTCTTGGAATGTCAGGACAAATATATGAGGAGAGATTCAGTTGATGGGGATTATATTCACTGGAGTTTAAAAAAATGAGGGGTGGAGCACAAAGAAACCTATACAATTCTAACAGGTTAGATCCTGGAGGGATGTTCCCAAAGGTGAGGAAGTTCAAAACCAGGGGATAAAAGCAAATTACTGTGGATGCTGGAATCTGAAACCAAAAGAGACAATGCTGGAAAATCTCAGCAGGTGTGGCAGCATCTGTAAGGAGAGAAAGGAGCTGACGTTTTGAATCTAACTGACCCTTTGCTCTCCTTACAGATGCTGCCAGACCTGCTGGGATTTTCCAGCATTTTCTCTTTTGGTTTCAAAACCAGGGGTACAGTTTAAGTTTAAGGGGTAAACCTTTTAGAACTGAGGAGGAATTTCTTCATCCAGAATTGGTGAGGCCAAAACATTATGTGTTTTCAAGAAGGAGGCTCTTGTGGCTGAAGGGGTCAATGGATATTGGGGAAGGCAGGATTAGAATATTGAGCTCAATGGTTAGCCATAATCATATTGAATGGCACAGCAAGCTCAAGGGGCCATAATGCCTGCATTTGCTCTTATCTTCAATGTTTCTTTGCTTCAATGTTTCTACCATTATTCCTCGGTCTTTAGGCCACAATTTATTAATTCCAGTTCAAGTGCTGAATCATGTTATGTGACAGCATAGGCCCTTGGGAACCGAGATCTGATTTTATTTCAAAGCCAAATACTGTGAATGGTGGAAATCTAAAACGACCACAAAGAATGCTGAGGAAACTCTGTTTCTTTCTCTACAAATGCTCCTGGGTCCTCTAGCAATCATGGTTTTTGTTCTGATTTTTATTTATCTTCAAAGTTTGTGAGAAGATTTGTAGCTCGGGTGCTCGTTGTTGTGGTTCTGTTCGCCGAGCTGGGAGTTTTTCTTGCAAACGTTTCGTCCCCTGTCTAGGTGACATCTTCAGTGCTTGGGAGCCTCCTGTGAAGCGCTTCTGTGCTGATTCCTCCGGCATTTATATTGGATTGAATCTGCCGCTTCCGGTTGTCAGTAGTTGTCCGCTGCAGTGGCCGGTATATAGGGTCTATGTCGATGTGTCTGTTGATCAAGTTCGTGGATGAGTGCCATGCTTCTAGGAATTCCCTGGCTGTTCTCTGTTTGGCCTGTCCTATAATGGTGGTGTTGTCCCAATCGAATTCATGTTGTTTGTCATCTGAGTGTATGGCTACTAGGGATAGCTGGTCGTGTCGTTTCGTGGCCAGTTGGTGTTCATGGATGCGGGTTGTTAGCTGTCTTCCTGTTTGTCCTATGTAGTGTTTTGTGCAGTCCTTGCATGGGATTTTGTAAATCACGTTGGTTTTGCTCATGCTGGGAATTGGGTCCTTTGTCCTGGTGAGTTGTTGTCTGAGAGTGGCTGTTGGTTTGTGTGCTGTTTTGAGTCCTAGTGGTCGCAGCAGTCTGGCTATCAGTTCAGAAATGCTCCTGATGTATGGGAGTGTGGCCAGTCCTTTGGGTTGTGGCATGTCCTCATTTTGTTGTCTTCCCCTGAGGCATCTGTTAATGAAATTGCGTGGGTATCCATTTTTGTTGAATACCTTGTATACTTCGAAGTTGCATCAGGACATTATTCAAAAGGGCCACAACACACTGCAGCACACCTGAACTACAAAAAGAGGAAGAAGAACACCTATACAAGGTGTCATGGCAGAAGTTTCACAGGATACAGTCCTAGGTCCAATCAACTTCAGTGACTTAATATTAACCTTCTTTTCATTGTAGGGTCAGAAGTAAGCTTGCTGCTGGTGTTTTGTTCTTTTTTTTTATTCACTCAAGTATAAAGAATGGACTAGTCAAAATTCTCAGGGGAAAATTGGAGGTGGAAAGTTACTTGGTCATAGCAGCCAGATTTTTTTATCCATCAATTTAGATGGGAGAAAATTGTGCAGGCCCTTTTTTTAAAATCAAAATATAATTCACCACGCTCTATTCTCCTCACACCACGGGAATCTTTTTACATAGAAGAATGTTCAGAGGAAATGTTACCCATGCTTCCCCTAAAAAAGGTCCCCTCCAGTCTTCTGTTGTTGGCAGAGTGCCATAGGTGTCAGAACCCCTGTAGCACTTTGGCTGACCGGTTTTTATTTGCAACAACATAATAGGAGCAACAGTAGGTCATAGAGTCATAGTCATACAGCACGGAAACAGACCTTTCAATCCAACCAAACCATGCTGAATATAATTCCAAACTAAACTAGTCCTACCTGCCTGCTCCTGGCCCATATCCATCCAAACCTTTCCTATTCATGTACCTATCCAAATGTCTCTTATAAGTTGTAAGTATACCCACACCCACGATTTCCTCAGGAAGTTCATTCCACATGTGAACCACCCTCTGTGTAAAAACATTTGCTTCTCGTGTTTTGTTTTAAATCTCTCTTGTCTCACCTTAAAAATATACTTCCAAGTTTGGAAAAACCCCAACCGAGGGAAAAGACAATTACCATTAACTCTATCTATACCTCTCATTATTTCATAAACTATCAGGTCACCTCTCAACCTCCTATGCTCCAGTTAAAACAAAAGTCCCAGCCTATCAATCCTTTCTTTATAACTCAAATCCTCCGTGTCCTGGCAACATCCTGATAAATCTCTTCTGAACCCTTTCTACCTTTTAATAATATCCTTCCGATAATTGGGCGACCAAAACCATACACACTACTCCAGAAGAGGCCTTAAGAGATCATTTAGATCTTTGGGATTTCTCCACCACTTAATAAGATCATGACTGATGTTCTAACAACTCCACTTCTCCACAAGTCAACACACCCTTACATCATGGCTCGGTGTGAAATTGGGGAGGATTCGCGGTTAATCAGTGCTGAATTTAATCCTATCTAAACCAACAACCATAAATGTGAAATTTTCCTGAGACATTGAATCATGAGGAGAACCTGATTGCTAGCTCATTGTTAGGTAGCCCCAGCACCAACTCCATTATCCAATACAGCATCCTATTGTGGTAATGCAATGTTGCTTTGGCTGAGGTTAGCTAACAGGAAAATTTCACATCTAAGGTTGTTGATTGAGATAGGATGAAACAAAGAAGATCAAGAGGTACTGGAAAGGCAATGTCAAGAGTAAACCTGTCATAAAACAGGATACAGATTCACCTGGTTCAGAACTATAAAAATATGAATTAAATTCACTCTGCTCCATCATTGCTGCTGATAGTTGGAAATTGAACAGTTAGTTGTAATCATTGTATACTTACCCCTTTGAAATTGCTCATAGCTTGAAAGTAGATGCTATAGTTCTTCTTAGATTCCAGCGGTACATTCCAATAGCCATTGTAAGTGCCATTATCTCCAACGGTGAAAGGCTTTGGTCCTGGAAGGCTGCTGGGTGTGAGCTCAGCACTGTAATAGTATGGCAAGTCTTCAGTTGCAGCCTTTTCCCATTTAATGGGCAAAGGAAAGCACTCCTGTGCTCTGGGTTCTTGCTTCACTTTATGTAGATTGTTCTGTTTCACAATGATGTGGTAAACACTTTCAACACAATGCCCAAAAGAAATTTATAATTAATAAAGTTATATGCGGAGCTTTTTGGAAACATTTAGAATAAAAATACAACAGCATCCATTTCTAAAATGTTAAATGGATAAAGTCAGAAATCACACAGCCCAAGGTTATAGTCCAACAGTCATGATTTGGAGATGCCGGTGTACAAAGTTAAAAATCACACAACACCAGGTTATAGTCCAACAGGTTTAATTGGAAGCACACTAGCTTTTGGAGCGACGCTCCTTCATCAGGTGATAGTGGAGGGCTCGATCGTAACACAGAATTTATAGCAAAAAAATTTCTGTGTTACAATTGAGCCCTCTACTATTAGCTGATGAAGGACCGTCGCTTGGAAAGCTAGTGTGCTTCCAATCAAACCTGTTGGACTATAACCTGGTGTTGTGTGATTTTTAACATAGTCCAACAGGTTTATTTGAAATCACAAGCTTTCGGAACGTGAAAGTTACCTGATGAAGGGGCTATGCTCTGAAAGCTTGTGATTTCAAATACACTTGTTAGACTATCACCTGGTGTCATGTGACTCCTGACTCAGCCCATCCCAGTCCAACACCGGTACCTCCACATCATGGTTAAATGGATGGACTAGAAAAGCTGTCTTTGAGACAGAGAAGATTAAGGAGAGATGTGATGGAGATCTTCCAAATTATGAAGGGTCTAATAGAGTAAAAGAAATACTGTTACATACAACAGAAGGATCAGTAGTCAGAGGATACAGATTTAAAGTAATTTGCAATTGTGGTAACATGAGAAAACATTTTAAGGAGCGAAGTGACCTGGAATGCACTGTCTGAAAGCTGGAAGGGGCAGGTGAAAATATGTTTCACCTAAGTACTGATGGCACTTCATCTCTTTTCTGAAGTGTAACTTTGTGGGAGGCAGTGAATAACATGGCTAACTTCTAAGAAGAATACCTGAAAGGGATCATTACCCATGTCAAGTCTCACATTAAAATAAATAGGAAACTTCATTATAAGAAAATCTTATAACTTAATAACTCTGAAAAAACTCATTGTGCTCAAGAATATATTGCAATTTGTTGATTTTCCTTAGAAATTCTGATGCAGAACTGTCATTATAATTCCTCCTGTCCTATTACCTCTTTTAGGGCTATGTGAAAATAAATTGATTGACATGTGAAGCAGTGGCATTGATGGATACAAGAAAAACTATAGAAGGGACTTTGTGGAATGGCTATGTTCCAATTAAAATCAAATTTTAGAAATGTATTTTTGAATGTTTAGAATGTTGCTACTGAAAATATCCAAATTTCCAAAACCAACCCTCTCCCATATACATCCCCTTCATGTGTGTTCACATTTATCTGTGTTTGTAAAAATGGCAACTGTGGCTAGCACTGTCTTGCTGAATTGATGTGTGATTTTGCATGTTATGTAAATTTCAATATTATTTCTATACTTTCTCCCTCAGTGATTTTACTGAAGCCTCCCTATGACAAATCAAAGATTTAAGATATCGCGCTTCCCCACTGTTCATCGATATTTTGTGATAATAATCTGCATGGAATATATGTGGCATGACTGATGGCTGCACACTTTCCACAGTTACATTGTCAGCAGCAAGTCTCACCTGATTGGAGCACCACGGCCTCGTGCTGGCTTTAGCTGGACAGTAATGGTGGTATTCGTTACCTCTAGTGGAGAAGGCATGCTACCATACACAAAGAGAGGAGCTGCGGGAGGGACAAATTTCAGAAATGTGATCAACCATTTTAAATTAAGACAATTCTCTGATCCAAAGACGTCTAGAAGCAGTCTAGGTTCACACATCTTGACATATTGCTGACTGATTCTGCCAATGCTTTCACGGAAATGATAGCGTAAGGACAGCACAGGTAATGACTGCTTTTGGAAAGTAAGGTAAACATGGAGGAGGCTGGAAGAACACAGCAAGCCAGGCAGCATCAAGAGGTGCAGAAGTCGATACTTCGGGTGTAACCCTTCATCAGGACTTATGGACCTCCTGATGCTGCCTGGCTTGCTGTGTTCTTCCAAACTCCTGTCTGTCTACTTTGGATTCCAGCATCTGCATGGAAGGATAATCATCATGTTAATGGACTAATAATGTAGAAGGCTCAGCCAATAATCTAAGAGAACTCAAAATCTCACCATAAAAGCAAAGGCACTTAAATCTAGTTTAATGTATTTGGCACAAAAAAATTGCAAAAAATAGTTAACATTGATTATCTTAAAAGTCCATCTGGCTCACTTGTAGGCAAGATAGCTGCTGTCCTTACCAGGTCTGGTCTATATGTTACTCCAGTCCTAGAACTTGTAGTTGATTTTTAACTTGCCTGTTATGTCCAAGCAAACCACTCATTTGTTTCAAAGTGGCAACTCCCCACCATCTCTTCAAAGGCAATTAAGGATGGCTTGTGTTCTGGCCTTTACATATTCAAGGGCAATCCTAGGTTAGGTCGTTATTCGTTGGAGTTTAGAATAATTATATATTGAAATATATAAAATTTTGGAAGGACAGAACAGAGTAGCTGTTTTTATTTGTGGCAGAATGTTGAATGGGGAACATTACAGAATAAGGGACACTCTTTTAAGCTGAGAAGTGAAAGAATTTCTTTTCCCAAAGGGCAGAGAATGTCTGGAAAATGCTGTCCCAGAGAGTTGTGGAGGTTAGATCACTGAAAATACTTAGAGATAGTGGATAGATTTTTGAAATGTTGATCAGTTGAGATCTGGGCAGCATTGAGGGGCTGAATGGCCCACTTAGAAACATGGGAATCAGGAGTGGGAGTGGACAATTCAGCCCTTCAAGCACATTGTCATTTAACATGATATTGTTTGATCTTATCATGGCCTCAAATCCACTCTCCTGCCTGCTCCCCACAGCCCTCTATTCTGCTTTTTTATCAGAATGGTTTTTATTTCTTGAATCTGTTGATTGATTCTGCCCCCACTGCACTTTAGGGCAATGAGTTCTACAGATTCACAACCATCTTGAGAGAAGTAGTTTCTCCTCATCTCAGAACTGAACTTCCCTTCTCTCACACTATGTCTATGACCTTTTGTTCGAGACTGTCCCACAAGGGGGAACATCTATTCAATGCTCACCTTATCAATCCCCTTTGGTGTTTTATATGCCTTAATCAGATACCCAACCAGCCCCACCATCGCACCCCCCCCCCACCCCTCCCCCGCCACCCCTGCCATTCTGTCTGAATTCCAGCAAGTACAAGCTTTGCTCTTATTTCTGATGTTCTTATGAAGTTTGTACATTGTTAGGAACCAAACAAAATTTCACATCCTCAACCAAGAGCCAAGCTCCGGTATTGTAGAATGAATTAACTGAGCAGAGATAAAATTAACTATCAACATCCATGATACTGGGTTGGGATGGGCAGATTTGTTGCCTGGTATCCTGATGGGACTAAGGGCAACTCCCAGTAGATCGACTGGACTAATTCCACATGAGCTAATTAAACATGGGCAATGACATAACTATAGGTTGTTGTGACTGGTATAAAGGAAGTATGACCGTCAAGTGAAAAATTAAAGGTATTATGAGAAAGCTGTGCAAGCAATTGTGCAGAATGAAACAAAAAGTTCAGGATCAGCTGATCATACATGTCAGGGAAATAAGAAGCAGCAGAAGAACAGGTTGACAATATTCTGAGTGGAAGATATAATGATTGTGAAGTTCACCCTGGAGGAGAAGGCATTCATGCTACAATGGATAGGACAATATGAAGTGATCATAATTGTGCCTGTATAGCATCAAAAAGGGAAAGGAAGCACAGTTGCAACTAATTCATGTTTCCAGAATACTTAGCGAGAGGAGTAGTTGAACCATGCTAACCATGATAATGTCATGAGTTATGGGGTACTGCTTTTCAAGTATCTCCTGAGGAGCTATCAACAAACATATATTTATATGTGCATTGGACCTGCTAACTACCTGAGCCAAGGGCAAATTAGTGAACTATTAGGACATTACATTGAGGTTGTACAGAAGTTCGCGAGGATCCAATTAGGATCTCCCTCTTATAGGAAAAATATTATTAAACCAGAGGGGGTTTAGAAGAGATATTGCCAGGAGTAGAGGGTTTGAATTATAAATAGAGGCTGGATAGGCTGAGACCTTTTTGACTGGAATATAGGAGGTTGAGAGGTGACCTTATAGAAATTTATAAAGTAATGAGGAGTATAGAATGGCAGGGATATTTTCCTGAGGGTGGGGGATTTCATGACTTGGGGCAAATTTTAACGTTACAGGAGAAGGATTTCAAAGAGACATGAGAGGCAATTTTCTCACACAAAGCATCATTCGTGTGCGGAATGAACTGTCAGAGAAGAGGTGGATGTAGTAACAGCTACAACATTGAAAAGACATTTGGATAAGTACACAAATAAGAAATGTTTGGAGGAATGTGGTCCAAGGACAGGCAGGTGGGACTAGTTTAATTTGGAATTGTGGTCAGCATGGACTGTTTGAAACAAAGGGTCTGATTCTGTGCTGTATGACTTGATGACTCCATGACTTTGACTATCTAATGTGCTTGATTTGTGATATTCCTTCAATGTTGCACAATGAACAATGAACAGTGAAATTATGTCATTTTGTTTACTGTTATGACCACACATAATTGCATGCAGCTTTTCTGCACCGCCACCACCCTTGTCTACAATTGGGCAGACACATTTCAATATTGACATAGCAGATGGGCTGCATGCCAAGGTATCCTCATGGTAGGGTCATCAACACAGGGAATGTTAACTGGAGAGAGGTGAATATGCCCACAGACCAACAAACTTACCACAATGATGGCAACAACAATGGCACACAATATTCCCCAGTGGTTAAGGAACTGGCAGTGCAAATAATTGATTTACCTTGTCTGGCTTTAAGCCCAGGACCAGAAAATGGACACGTATTCATAAAGGATAATAAACATTTATATGATAATGTACACCATTGTTCCTGTTGTTCTAAAAATTTCCAATATTGGTTTGCCTAAGTAGTGTTCACTTATGAATATTGTATAAGTTTTGGTAAAACAAGTGATAACACAGGAGTCGAGAATGTGCTGCTGGAAAAGTACAGCATGCGAGGAGCAGGAGAGTCGACATTTCAGGCATAAGCCCTTCATCAGGAATCCTCTTTCCTGATGAAGGGCTTATGCTCGAAACATTGATTCTCCTGCTGCCTGATCTGGTCTGCTTTTCCAGCACCACACTCTAGGCTGTGATCTCCAGTGTATGCAATCCTCAATTTCTCCTAGTTGATAACACAGGAGGCTTGGCTTAATGATGGAGGGTGGCCATTGGCTACATCACCAGTTATGGGAAAAGCTCAGCTGAAATGCAGTCTAAACAGTGATGCTGTTATTGCATTTAACATTGGGAACTCAGTAGTAAATTTAATTTAGCAATAGTAGACCAATATGTTTGGAATTTAAATTCCCAATTAAAGGAAGTATCGGAAAAAGGGCAAGATTCAAGGACAGGAAACTGAGTATGGATCAAGACATGAAAGACGTAATTCAGAGCTGGGCCACAATACTCGAGACTCATGCCTGGACCATTAATAAGCTAATCAGGGTGCAGCAAAGTACCTTAAATGATGTAGTCAGAAATGATGTCTGCAATACCTACAGATCATGAACATTTGGACAGATGAGGGAAAATCTGAGACATGTTCGTGAGACTGAGATACTTCTGTGGATTAATTATGTGCCTCGTTTAATCTATTATAGCACAGACAGCATGGTTTAACTGGCTGCCAGCTCAAGGGTTTAACACATGTAAATAAGATTGATGCAGATTGATATGCTAATTCACATATTGTGGCAATTCCTGTTATACAAGGTCAACACGCATGAAGGCATTATATTGAGTGGAGATGTTTGGGATAATTATTGGATAATATTACATGAGGTACTATAGTATCCAGCCATATACAGTAGAGAAAGTAATACAACAATTCTTTAAATAGACATAATATAACAGCATTGATATATGCGCCAGAAGAAACACAGCTTAGATTTAATGCAACTGTAAATTGTACAAATGGAAGCTATGTGGGCTGTAAGAAAATGACTCAAATTGCACACATAGGTACAGGAGGATATTGTATCATTACATTGCAAAAAAGTATCAATATGTGAACAATCAATGCTGTCCTAAAACCAGCTTTGCAGTATTTGCACCCAAAGGTACCAGTTAGCATGGAAAGAGAAGAACTGGTGGAAATCTACAGGATAGACATGATGGAAAACCTGACATAGTATCTGAGCTAATTCTCCTGTGCAATCCCACAATTACAGAGTCATAGAGTCATCAAGTTCGACAGCATGGAGACAGGCCCTTTGGTCCAAACTGGTCCATGCCAATGAAAGTATCCATCCACTCTAACCCCATTTCCCTACACTAGGCCCATATGCTTCTAAACCTCATTGTCTTTGTCCAAATGCCTTTTAAGTATTGTTAATGTACCCACCTCAACCACTTCCGTTGGCAGCTCATTCCAGATGTGTAAAACCCTCTGTGTAAAAAAGTGGCCCCTCAGGTTCACTTTTATTTCCCTCTAACCTTAAACATATGCCCTCTAGTCCTTGATTCCCCAACCCTGTGAAAAGGACTGAGTACATTCACCCTATCTATGCCTCTCATGATCTTATACACTGCTATAAGACTCCCCCACCCCCCACCCCGCCCCAGAGTCTCCTACGCTCTAAAGAAAAACGTCCTAGCTTGTCCAACCCCTCATTATTCAAGAAGGGCTGCAAAGAAAAACCTGAGAACTATCAACCAGTAAGTCTAACCTCTGTAGAAGAAAAGTTACTTGAGAAAGTTCTGAGAGATAAGATATACATGTATTTGGAAAGACAGGGTTTGATTATGAGTAATTAGCATGGGTTTGTGTGTGGGAGAACATGCCTCACAAATTTGTTAGAGTTCTTTGATGAAGTGATCCGGAAGGTTGATTAGGACAGAGTGGTAGACATATTATATATGGATTTCAGTAAGGTCTTTGATAAGGTTGGCTGCTCTGGAAGGTTAGATCGCTTGGAATCCAGGGGGAGATGGCAAGTTAGATACAGGATTGGCTTGGTTACCAAATGAAACTCAAACAAAAATAAAAGTACAGAATAATTTATCCTAACCAAAAATCAAACAAATTATTCCAACTTAATGATGTTGTTCCAAAATCTAACACATGTTCTTACAGGAGAGATGTCAGGGAGAGGGAGAATCAGCATCGACCTCGTTTTTGGGTCTATCAGCTTCACAACTCTGCTTACTAAAACAAAACCAAACCAACAAAAGTTGAGTTAGGAGAACATATACTTTTCATTGTATATGTGTTTTTTTTAAACTTGAAAACTTTTTCAAGGAGATCAAGGCCAGACCTTCCAGGGGCTGTGTCTTTACGATCTCCTGAAAAAAAAACAAGGACAACATAACCTTGTTAAAGCAACAACATCATCACAATGCCTCTTATGATCTTATACACTTCTATAAAATAACCTCCCCCCCTCACTCCACTGCTCTTATGAGAAAAAGGTCCTAGCTTGTACAACCTCTCCCTATAACTCAGACCGTTGAGTTCTGGCAACATCCTTGTAAATTTCATCTGCATTCTTTCTGGTTTAATAAATCCTTCCTATAACAAGGGACTAAACTGAAGACAATGCTCCCAGTGCAGCCTCACCAGCAACATAACTTCCCAACTTCTCTTCTCAATGCCCTGACCAATGAAGGATTTGTTAGGAAGCAGTGGATAATATTGGAAGGACGCTTGTTGCACTGGAGATCTGTGACTAGTGGAGTGCCTCAGGGGTTGCTGCTGTGCCCATTGCTATTTGTTATCGATATCCATGACTTAGATGAAAATGTCCAAAGCATGATAAGTAAGTTTGTGGATGACACTAAAATAGGTGGTATTGTGGATAGTGAGGAAAGTTATCAGAAATTGCAGCAGGATCTTGATCAGCTGGGGAAATGGCAAATGGAGTTTAATAAAGATAAGTGTGAGATATTGCATTTTGGAAAGTCAAATCAAGGTAGGAGTTTCATGGTGAATGGTAGAGTCCCAGGATCACAGGGGCCTTGGAGTTCGGGTGTACAGTTCTTTGTAAGTGGAGTCACAGGTAGACAGGGCAGTGAAAAAGGCTTTTGGAACACTGGCCTTCATTGGTCAGGGCATTGAGAAGAGAAGTTGGGAAGTTATGTTGCTGGTGAGGCTGCACTGGGAGCATTGTCTTCAGTTTAGTCCCTTGTTATAGGAAGGATTTATTAAACCAGAAAGAATGCAGATGAAATTTACAAGGATGTTGCCAGAACTCAACGGTCTGAGTTATAGGGAGAGGTTGTACAAGCTAGGACCTTTTTCTCATAAGAGCAGTGGAGTGAGGGGGGGAGGTTATTTTATAGAAGTGTATAAGATCATAAGAGGCATTGTGATGATGTTGTTGCTTTAACAAGGTTATGTTGTCCTTGTTTTTTTTTCAGGAGATCGTAAAGACACAGCCCCTGGAAGGTCTGGCCTTGATCTCCTTGAAAAAGTTTTCAAGTTTAAAAAAAACACATATACAATGAAAAGTATATGTTCTCCTAACTCAACTTTTGTTGGTTTGGTTTTGTTTTAGTAAGCAGAGTTGTGAAGCTGATAGACCCAAAAACGAGGTCGATGCTGATTCTCCCTCTCCCCGACATCTCTCCTGTAAGAACATGTGTTAGATTTTGGAACAACATCATTAAGTTGGAATAATTTGTTTGATTTTTGGTTAGGATAAATTATTCTGTACTTTTATTTTTGTTTGAGTTTCATTTGGTAACCTTGCAAATAAATTCTGTTTTGTTTATAACTAAATGATTGCGGTAGCTGCATCGCTCTGGAATATCCACACTACACCTGCTTAAAGCAACTAGCAAGTAGCACTCTGGGCTACTTTCTTGAAATGTTTTGAGGAGGGCTGGCCTGGTCCATAACAGATTGGGGCTTTTGAGGGATTTGTTCTATGGGTTGTGATTTGGGATTGGGGTTGCTCGACTCAAAGGCAGTGATCGTAGGTGTTAGTGTTTGTATTAAATTCATTTGGTTTAAACAGGGCTTGTGAAAGCAATGGCTCTTTCAGTCACTAAGAGTTTTCAGGGGATGGAAGAAGTGACTTTGGGGGTTTACAAAAGCTGAAGAAGGCCAAGCTGCTGGAATTAGCAGACAAGCTGGAGTTGCAGCTGCCTTCTTCTGTGAGGAAAGGAGACATAATCACAGCAATAGCTCAGCGTTTAAATTTGTTGGAAGTTCCATCAGAATCTTTACAGATGGCAAACATTCAAATGAAAATAATGTAGCTTGAGTCAGAGGCAGACGACAAGGTAAGAGCAACAGAAATGAAATGGTTTGAATTACGATTAAAAGCAGAGGAAAGAGAAAAAGAATGAATTACTTTATCTGAACAGACAGAGAAAGAGAGAGAAGAGACAGAAAAGTCAGAGAGGATGGAAGAAAGAGAGGGAGTTGTAAATTCAGAAATTGGCACAGTGGTTGATCAGTGGTTAGCACTGCTGCCTCACAGCACCAAGGTCCCAGGTTCGATTCCAGCCTCGGTTGACCATCTGTGTGGAATTTGCACATTCTCCCGTGTCTGCGTGGGTTTCCTCCGGGTGTTCTGGTTTCCTCCCACAGTTCCAAAGATGTGCAGGTCGGGTGGATTGGCCATGCTAAATTGCCCATAGTGTTAGGTGCATTAGTCAGAGGGAAATGGGTCTGGGTGGGTTACTCTTCGGAGGGTCGGTGTGGACTGGTTGGGCTCAAGGGCCTGTTTCCACACTGTAGGGAATTGAATCTAAAAAAAAGTTATATTGCCAGTTGGTTGTGGAATGGAGGGGTTGTGAGTGGCACATGAACTACCAGGAGGGGATCATTTAGAGGTGAAAAAACTCAAACTACAAAAAAATACATTTTTACTGGCCTGTACTGCACAAGCATGTCATACATGTCAGGCAATTGGAGAACCACAGGCTGTAATAAAACCCATACCTTTAATACCAATTCTGCATTTGTGGAACCTTTTATAATAGTCTTAATTGATTGTGTAGGACCCCTACCTAAAACAAAAAGTAGGTAACAGTATTTTTTAACAATAATAGATGTGTCCACTAGGTTTCCAGAGGTCATTCCATTTTGCAATATCACAGCTAAAAGGATTGTAAAGGAGTTACTCAAATTTTTCACTAGATACAGACTACCCACAGAGATACAATCAGATTAAGGGTCAAACTTCATATCAAATTTTTTTCAAGGACATTATGGACAGGAATAAAACAGTTCAAATCTACTGCATACCATCCAGAGTCACAGGGAGCATTAGAAAGGTGGCATCAGACATTAAAGACCATGTCGAGGGCTTATAATCAAGACTATCCAGATGATTGGGATAACAGAAGTGTGTTTGTACTTTTTGCAATCAGAGATGCACTAAACGAATCAACCAAATTCAGTCCATTTGAATTAGTTTTTGGGCATGAAGTGAAAGGACTGCTAAAATTGATTAAGGAGAAATTGGTGGGTCAGAATTCAGAGATCACATATTTGGACTATGTGTCAAATTTTTGGGAATTTGACACATAGTCTGAATTCAGAAGGCTCTGAATTGGACATACTTCAAATTAAATTGGACAATGAGGAAGTTGTCAAAAACTGGGATAACCAAAATGACCTGAAAGAGTTATTACTATCACATGTGGAAGAAGCAAAGTAGAAATAAGCAAAGTATAACCTAATTACACATGATGAAGATAAAGAAGATGCAGTTTTGATTAAGCAGCATCCAAGCAACACCCTTATAGGCATAACTCTCTAAAGTTGGCACACGTTTAAAAGGAGATTAAATGCATGCTCCAAGATGACGAATCAAAATGAGTTACAGCGACTGGAGCTCACAAATAGTAATGGTGCCAAACCAGACAGTACCCAGCGGTTATGTGTGGACTGTCACAAAGTCAATGCCATTACAAAGACTGATGCGTATTCAATTCAGTGTTTGGAGGACTGTGTTGAAAAGATAGGACAAATAACTTATCTTTCTAAGTTGGACCCGCACCTTGATAGCCACACCTAATTATGCAAAGTCATTCAAAGTACCTATCAAGGCGAGTGATGTGGGTTTTGATGCTGTGCTCTAGAAAGATCTATAGGGTATTTTTCCAGGAATTGGAACATTCATCAGCAGAAATATTCAACAGTTGAGAAGAAGACTTTAAGCATTACAACATTTCAATATTTATGTTACCAGTAATGAATCTGAGACAATCAGATACGCTAATCATAACCCATTGAAGGTTGTGGAAAAATGTAAGGACAGAAATTCCTCATTGTTTAACTGGAGCTTGTTGTTATAGCCATTCAATTTGAAGATTGTGCATGTGGCAGGACGAGAAAATATGATTGCCAATGCATTGTCATGACTTGAATGAGAAATGGGTGCGTTCAGTGGCAGGAGTAAAATAACAGAAACAGAGTGTAATTTATTTGCATGATTATTGTCAATGTAATGTATATGGATGTTGTCATGTACTAACAATTTAGGATTAAGGGGTTTATGTGGGCGGCACGGTGGCACAGTGGTTAGCACTGCTGCCTCACAGCGCCAGAGACCCGGGTTCAATTCCCGACTCAGGTGACTGACTGTGTGGAGTTTGCACATTCTCCCTGTGTCTGCGTGGGTTTCCGCTGGGTGCTCCAGTTTCCTCCCACAGTCCAAAGATGTGCAGGTCAGGTGAATTGGCCACGCTAAATTGCCCATAGTGTTAGGTAAAAGGGGTATGGATGGGTTGCGCTTCGGCGGGTTGGCATGGACTTGTTGGGCCGAAGGGCCTGTTTCCACACTGTATCTAATCTATCTAAAATAAAATGAAGCCATCTTTGGATATTGATGGTTCATTTCTTTTTAAGGGAGGAGGTGTGAAAATGCTGCTCCATTAACAAGGTTATAATGTCCATGGTTTTATTTTCAGGAGATTGTAAAGACACAGGTTCCGAAATGTCTGGGACTGATCAGCTCGAAGAAACCTTCATGTTAAAAAAATACAATGGAAGGGGAGTGGCCAGTTCTCCCAGCTCAGCTTTCCTCTGGTTTAGTTTGGTTTGGTTTTAATAAGCAGTCAGTTTTAAGCTGCTGGACCCAAAGAAGCAGATCCATGCTGCTCCTCCTTCTTTCTGACATCTCTCCTGTAAGAACCTGTGTTTGAGTTTTTCCTTTTTTGCCAAGGGATATTTATGGGGATTGTTGCAAGTATTTGGACCAGCATCATTTAGTTGGGGTAATCTGTTGGGTTTTCAGATATGTTAAGTTATTCTGTATTCTGTTCTCTTTTGTTTGTTCTCTTTTGTTTGTGTTTCAGTCGGTAATCTTGCAAAGAAATTCTGTTCTGTTAAAAACTAAGTGGTTGGGCCAACTACATCACTCCTGAAATAGCCACACTACACCTGCTTAAAACAACTAGCAAAGTAAGAGTCCGGGCTACTTTCTTGAAATGCTTTGAGAGGGTCTGGCCTGATCCATAACAGTATGAATAGGGTGAATGCACTCAGTCCTTTCCCCAGGGTTGGGAAATCAAGGACTAGAGGGCATCAATTTAAGGGTGGAGGAAAAAAGAATAAAAGGGAACCTGAGGGGCAACTTTTTAATACAGAATGTGGTATGCATGTGTAATGAGCTGCCAGCAGAGTGGTTGAGGTGGGTACATTAATAACATTTAAAAATCATTTGGACAAATATATGGATAAGAAAGGTTTAGAAGAATATAGGCCAAGTACAAGGAAATGGGGTTAGCGTGGATGGACATTTTGGTTGGCATGGACCAATTTGGGTCAAAGGGCCTGTCTCTGTGCTGTAGGACTCTATAACTCTATGTAAACACATCTCGCAGACAGTGAGTTCCAGCCACTTGCATTTAAAAATGCAATAGTTCCTTCTTCCTTCCACAGTTCTTTGCTTAAAGCACTCCTTTTCCATTTGGTCCACAATCCAAAATAAAGAAAAGTAAAAGTTTTGAACCCCATCCAATCTCTCTTCATTACTATCTTCAGTCTTTGCCTGCCACATGTGTTCACAGCCCAAATTCTTCATGATACTTACCAATGATTAAAAACTTGTAAAATACAAAGTTAACATTTTATATATC
This sequence comes from Hemiscyllium ocellatum, assembly GCF_020745735.1. Lineage (NCBI taxonomy): Eukaryota > Metazoa > Chordata > Chondrichthyes > Orectolobiformes > Hemiscylliidae > Hemiscyllium > Hemiscyllium ocellatum. The sequence continues at coordinate 45,053,792 of NC_083430.1, forward strand.
ATCCTGAATTAATTTGGCAAATCCTTGGTCAATGATAATTCTGTATCATTGAGATACCAATGTTCTTAGTAGGACGAACAGTCTTTCACTGGCAGGTGAATCCTAAGCAAGATCATTCTGTATGCCTTGCAAATGGATGATGAAAGGATTACATATAAAGTAGAGCTGTAGTTTACAAATGCCTGCTCTTTTAATGTTCGTGTGTCTTACAGACCTGGATCTTGGCTTTCACTCATCAAATTGACACTGACTCTATCCAACTGTTGTCCCAGCCATTTACTTGATGCACTTTGCATCCAGTGAATAGCAAACAAAGCAAGGAATGCAGCTCATGGTGCACACCATTAGGAGTGGGCCCTGCCTGGTCATGAGCCTCCATATCCCATTTTATCTCACACAACCTTGATGGCCCATTTCCATGTATCCCTCCCATGTGGGACCCACCACACTGTACTTCATAACCAGGAGAAAGTCAGGACTACAGATACTGGAGAGTCATTGTTGAAAAGTGTTAAGCTAGAAAAGCACAGCAGGTCATGTAGCATCTGAGGTGCAGCGGGGTTGAAGTTTTGGGCATAAGCCCTTCATTAGGAATGTGGAGGGGGAAGGGAGCTGACACGTAAATAAGGGGTCAAAGGGGTCGGGGTGTGGCTTGGGGGGGAAGGTTGCTGGGAAGGCAATTGGTGGATGCAGGTGGGAGGTAATTGTGATAGGTTGGAGGGGAGGGTGGAGTGGATAGGTGGAAAGGAAGATGGACAGGTAGGACAGGTAAAGAGGGCAGTGTCAAGTTGGACGGTTGGATCTGGGATGATATAGGGGAGGGGAGATGTGGAAACTAGTGAAGTCAATGTTGATACCATGTGGCTGAAAGATCCCAAGGTGGAAGATGAGGCGTTCTTCCTCCAATTATCGGGTGACTTCGATTTGGCAATGGAGGAGGCCCAGGATGTCCATGCCCTTGGGGGAGTGGGAGGGGGAGTTGACGTGGTCAGCCACAAGGCATTGGGATTGTTTGATGCATGTGTCCAGATATGTTCCTGAAATGCTGCGAGTTGGCATCCTGTCTCCCCAATGTATATGAGACCTCCCCACTGAGCTATCACATCTCCCCCTCCACATTCCTGATGAAGGGCTTACGCCAGAACCATCAGCTCTCCTGCTCCTTGGCTGCCGCCTGGCCTGCTGTGCTTTTGCAACATCAAAACCTTTCAACTCTGAAGTTCACAACTGTCCTGAGTACCCATCTTGGTGATTTCCATCTTTGCCCTCTACACTCCCCCTGTGGAGGCCACTGTGGTGACTAAAATAATCCAGAGCCCATATTCCATCATCGAGTCACCCTTTATTTACACATGAAGAATCCTCGACTTTACACTGCCTCATTCAGTCAGGTACCTGAATGTCAGTACCTCTGATACTCACCCTTTCTATATGTCAGCCAGGACTCCCTGATTACAGCAGGTTAACAGCCCAGTTAGAGTACTCATACTCTATGAGGTCTGGCTGGCTGACCTTGTTACAGTCATTACATTCCTATCCTTCTGAGTCTGAGGACATAAAGCTGGGATGTTTTAGCACTGGGTCAAGTTGTCCTGACTCAACATCTGATATGGGTGATGAGTAATTCACAGGAGTTTGCCTCTTATGTCAGGAGAGCCTCGTTAGAATTTCATTCTCATCTGAGATTGAGGCATTGAGATGGCTACATCGTCATGTCCATCTGAGATTTGGAGGACTTGACAATGCTTGATAGAGTGGGTGAATGCACAGGGTCCAGCAACCTTTTTGGCTTTTCCAAGGAGCAGGTCTGTCTTGCTCCCACATCATTTGTGAATTTGCGGCTTTCATATGGTCCTCTTATCCACTTGAGGCCACTTCTGTGGTTCTGATACCAAGCTTCAACTTCTATAGGAGAAAGTGAGGACTGCAGATGCTGGAAATCAGAGCTGAAAATGTGTTGCTGGAAAAGCGCAGCAGGTCAGGTAGGTTGGATGCTGCCTGACTTGCTGCGTTTTTCCAGCAACACATTTTCAGCTTCAACTTCTATATCCAACTGTCAAAGAACAAAGAAAATTCAGGACAGGACCTTCTGCCCTCCAAGTCTGTGCCGATCCAGATCCTCTTATCTAAAGCTGTTGCCTATTTTCTAAGGATCTATATCCCTCTACTTCCTGCCCAGGCATGTACCTGTCTAGATACAGCTTTAATGATGCTATTGTGCCTGCCTCTACCACCTCTATTTGCAACACATTCCAGGCACCCACCACCCTCTGCATAAACAACTTTCCATGCATACATCCCTTAAACCTTTCTCCTCTCAATTTAAACTTGTGACCCCTAGTAATTGAGTCCCCCACTCTGGGGAAAAAAAGCTTCTTGCTATCCACCTTGTTTTTACCTCCCATGATTTTGTGGACCTCAAAAAGGTCTCCCCTCAACTTCCATCAGAATGTAGCCAAACCAAAGTCCTAAACAACTGCAACATGACCTGCCAACTCTTGTACTCAATATCCCATCTGAGGAAGGAAAGCATGCTGTTATGCCTTCTTGGCCACTCTTTCGACCTGCATTGCCACCTTCAGAGTACAATGAACCTGAACACCCAGATCTCTCTGTGCATTAATTTTCCCCAGGCTTCTCTATTTACCGTATAGTTTGCTCTTGAATTGGATTTTACAAAATGCATTACCTTGCACTTGCCCAGATTGAATTACATCTGCCATTTCTCTACCCAACTCTCCAATCTATCTATATTCTGCTGTATTCTCTGACAGTCCCTTCCAGTTTCTGCTACTCCACCAATCTTAGTGTCATCTGCAAGCTCACAAATGAGACCACCTATACCTTCCTCCAGATCAATTGTGTATATCGTAAACAACAATAGTCCGAACAGGATCCCTGTGGAACACCACTGATCACAGTTTTCCATTTAGAGAAACTGCCTTCCACTACTACACTCTGTATCTTTCTGCCCAGCCAGTTCTCTGTCTATCTAGCTAGTACACCTGGACCCCATGCAACTTCATTTTCTCCATCATCCTACCATGGGGAACCTTATCAAATGCCTTATTGAAGTCCATGTATATGTCATCAATCGACTTTATCACTTCCTCAAAGAACTCTATTAAGTAGGTATGACCTTCCCTGCACAAAACCATGTTGCCTATCACTGATAAGCCTACTTTCTTCCAAATGTAAATCGACCCTACCTCTCGGTATCTTCTCTAGCAGCTTCCCTACCACTGACATCAGGCTCATTGATCTATAGTTACCTGGATTATCCCTGCTACCTTTCTTAAACAAGGGGACAACATTAGCAATTCGTTAGTTCTCCAGAATCTCATGCATGTTCAAGGATGCTGCAAAGATATCTGTTAAGGCCCCAGCTATTTCCTTTGTCGCTTCTATCACTAACCTGGGATTGATCCCATCTGAACCTGGGGATTTGTCCACCTTAATGCTTTTTAGAATACCCAATACTTCCTCTTTCCTTATGTCGACTTGACCTAGAATAATCAAACATCTTTTCCTAACCTCAACATCTATTATGTCTCTCTTCTCGGTGAATAGCAATGCAAAGTACTCATTAAGAATCTCACCCATTTTCTCTGACTTCATGCTTAACTTTCCTCCTTTGTTCTTGAGTTGACCAACCCTTTCTCGAGTTACCCTCTTACTCCTTATATACAAGTAAAAGGCTTTGGGATCTTCCTTAACTCTGGTTGCTAAAGATATTTCATAATCCCTTTTAGCCCTCTTAATTCTTTGTTTCAGATTGATCCGATATTCTTCCAAAGTGTTGTCTGTTTTCTGGTGCCTCGACCTTATGTATGCTTCTTTTTCCTTTTAGCTAGTCTTACAATTTCACCTACCATCTATGGTTCTCTAATCTTGTCATTCCTATCCCTCATTTTCACAGAGACATGTCTGTGCTCCACTCTAATCCATCTCTCTTTAAAAACCTCATATCAAATGTGGATTTACCTTCAAACAGCTGCTCCCAATCCACATTTCCCAGTTCCGGGCAAATTTTGCGATAGATTAGATTAGATAATTTACAGTGTGGAAACAGACCCATCGGCCCAACAAGTCCACACCGACCCTCCGAACAGCAACCCACCCAGACCCACATCTAACACTGCAATCAATTTAGCATGGCTAATTCACCTAACCTGCACATTTTTGGACTGTGGGAGGAAACCGGAGCACCCGAAGGAAACACATGCTGACACGGGAAGAATGTGCAAACTCCACCTAGATAGTTGCCTGAGGCGGGAATTGAACTGTGAGGCAGCAGTGCTAACCACTGTGCCACCGTGCCGACCACAATGGCAAGATTATAGTTGGCCTTCCCCCAATTTAGCATTCTTCCTTTAGAGCCACTTGCATCTTTGTCCATGTGTATTCTAAAACTTACAGAATTGTGATCACTATTCCCAAAATCTGTTGCACTACATAAGAGAAAAAGTTTCATTCATAATTGTGGCATGCTCTGGGAATCCTGGTCTAAATGCAATTGCAAGCAAGCATGGTTCATGTCCAGCTTCATGAAGGACATACCAGTGCCAGCTTTGCATTTAAATCCTCTAACAGAGGATTGGATATTTATCCAGTTGTAAAAAATGGGCCGCCATTTAGATGAAATTCCCACAAAGATGAACCAACCTATTGAGCTTCACAACTGGTATGACCGGTGCTGCCCATTCTGCACAGTGTCATAGAGTCATAGAGATGTACAGCATGGAAACAGACCCTTCAGTCCAACCTGTCCATGCCGACCAGATATCCCAATCCAATCTAGTCCCACCTGCCAGCACCCGGCCCATATCCCTCCAAACCCTTCCTATTCATATACCCATCCAAATGCCTCTTAAATGTTGCAATTGTACCAGCCTCCACCACATCCTCTGGCAGCTCATTACATACGCGTACCACCCTCTACGTGAAAAAGTTGCCCCTTAGGTCTCTTTTTTATCGTTTCCCTCTCACCCTAAACCTATGCCCTCTAGTTATGGACTCCCTGACCCCAGGGAAAAGACTTTGTCTATTTATCCAATCCATGCCCCTCATAATTTTGTTAACCTCTATAAGGTCACCCCTCAGCCTCCGATGCTCCAGGGAAAACAGCCCCAGCTTGTTCAGCCTCTCCCTGTAGCTCAAGTGCTCCAATCCTGGCAACATCCTTGTAAATCTTTTCTGAAGCCTTTCAAGTTTCACAACATCTTTCCGATAGGAAGAAGACCAGAATTGCATGCAATATTCCAACAGTGGCCTAACCAATGGCCTGTACAGCTGCAATATGACCTCCCAACTCCTATACTCAATACTCTGACCAAAGTTTAATGATTCCTTACCTTTTCAGCCTTCTGATTTCTGCCTCAAATTTTGCCAATAAGGTAAATGGTACTGGGCATGCCTTGCATGATCATGGAATTGCTTCTTGGTCAACAGGCAAGGTGGCCTACGCTCCTCTGATCATCCCTAGAATTTCCTGGAAAACTTGCAGATATTTAATTAGGACTTCACTTAGGCAGCCATTTTCTAATAGAAAAATGTTGATCTAGATGCATGTCTTCCAACCATTTCATTCCATCAATCTTGTGTCTGAGCCATTTATTACAATCATTGGTAACTAAACAGCTGCATTGAAAAAGAATTCAGAAGCGAAGTTGTACTCTTAATTTTTAAAGAATTCCCAAAGTATCTTCTTGGTCTAGCTGAGGTCTTGCAAAAAGTAAAAGGCTGGAGTACAGACCAAATTTTATTAAAAACTGGTTCTGCAATCACTGATATGGCTATACTGGTATCAACTTCCATTAGAACTGGATGACTGCTTAACTAAATATTTATATTGATTGGTTCTTATTTTGATGTTACTCAGCAATTTAACTGTTCCAACCCAGATATGATTGGACTTTCCAGTTTATGAAGTCAACTGGCCTATGAGTTACCTTACTCAATTTAGGTCTAGTATGATTCTTTTACTACCTCGAGTCCACATTCCAGCAACAACTATAATGGCTTGCCTGCCATGACCATGAAAGAAATTTTAACGGTTTGGTCAAGGCTTGGCTTTGTTTTGAGTCCCTTTGAGCAGGGTATGACCTCAGTGAGGTTACGTAATTTATCATTCAAATGGACTTTCCCCAAGCCCAGTTGGATAGGCATAGGTGTCTGCTTCCATTGGGACTCTCTCCAACTCAGATGCTCCACTTGATGTATTTTCCAATGATAAAACCAGTTGTAGCACCTATTTGAAGTCCAGCTGAGCTTCACCTAGTAGGTGTTTTTGCATAGTTACATCATCATTCATACATACCAGAAGACCTCTATGCATCTCGTGAAGGGTTAAACCAAGTCACAGCCTTCTATTTATCATTCTAACTGAAGCAAAAATCCCAAATTGGATTCCTCTTGTTCTCAAATCGTTGAGTAATTAGAAAGGATTTGGTGTTGGAATATTTCTTAACTATTTCCATCAATTCTGAGTTAAAAATCACACACCAGGTTATAGTCCAACAGGTTTATTTGAAAGCACTAGCTTTCAGAGCGCTGCTCCTTCATCAGGTGGTTGTGGAGTATAAGATCATAGGACACAGAATTTAGAGCAAAAGTTTACAGTGTGATGTCACTGAAATGATATATTCATAAAGACTTGGATTGTTTGTTAAGTCTCTCATCTTTTAGAATGGGCATGTTGGCTTCAGCTCTTTCATATGAAAATTCCAGAACTTTCTTAAAGTGAACTTTAACAATAGGTGCCATGTTGGCCCAGATAATGCATTGAAGGTGTGAAATGTCCTGTATCAGGCTGTCTGTGCCCAAATGTTCGCATTGATTCTAAGCTAAAAAAGGAATTTATAGAATCTTACATGGATTCATGCAGTTTTTGAGCAAAATAAAATGTAATTCTGTAAGTACAAGTTCACCCCATAAACTTATATGTGTATTTGTGCATGTGGGTGTGTGTTTGCGGCGGTATGAGTGTTTGAGAGAGAGTGTATGTATGTGTGTGAGTGTAAAGTGGTATAAGTTTGTGAAAGGGTGCATATGTGTGAATGTATGAGAGAGAGTCTGCGTGTGTGTGTGTGTGTGTGTGTGTGTGTGTGTGTGTGTGTGAGTGTGTGTGAGTGTGTGAGAGAGAGAGAGAGAGAGAGAGAGAAAAAACATGGCACCTATTCTTAAAGTTCACTTGAGAATGCAACTTTAAGAAAGTTCTGGAATTTACATATGAAAGAACTGAAATCAACATGCCCATTCTAAAAGATGAGAGACTTAACAAACAATCCACAATCAATATATAATTTCAGTGACATCACATCGTAAACTTTTGCTCTAAATTCTGTGTCCTACAATCTTATACCCCACAACTACTTGATGAAGGAGCACTGCTCTGAAAACTAGTGCTTCCAAATAAACCTGTTGTACAACAACCTGGTGTTGTGTGATTTTTAACTTTGTACAGCCCAGTCCAACACTGGCATCTCCAAATCATCAATTCTGAGGAAGTTTCAGCATCTGGTAACTTGGGGAATGTTCTGCTCTTACTGACAGAAAGAGACTGTCAAAAAATTACTCACTTATTTTCATCTGCCAGCATGTTATTTGCCCAGAAAAAAAATTCTTTCCATTTACTCGCCCAAACATCAGTGGCCAAATTTAACAAGTTACGCTTCCCTAAAAAAGGCACAATGTAAGAAAGGCTTACTCCAACTGAAAGACAACTGTTTCAAGCAAGCTTCTTCAGGATTGTGCTTTACTTTGTTCTGTTACAACTGAATTAATTTCACAAAGGCCGGCATTCCATCACCAAGTCACTCTTTATTTACGCATGAACACTCATTGACTTTATACTGCCTCATTCAGAATCAAGTGCTGAGTACCTGACACTCACTGTTTTATCTGTCAGCCAGGGGAGCTGATTGGACCAGGTTAATAGCCCCAGTGAGGGAACTCAGATTTTATGAAGCCCAGCTAGCAGACCTTATTGCAATCACTATAGAGATGACTGCCAATAATCTCCCCCTCCTGTAGCCTGCCATGCCCATTGACATTCCTCCTAATCTCCCAGACACTTTGTGTTCCCCATCAACATCCTTATTCCCACCTTTATACAAGCTTCTGCTCTTCGCCCCACAGCCTTGACAGTCCCACCCCTTTTGGCAATAATCCTCCCCATTGTTCCTACAGGCTCCTCTTCTAACTAACTCAACAGTCAATGCACTGATTACAGGATGTATTCACCCCAGACTTCTGACCAACTTTGACAAGCAGCTTCTAGACATGATGGACCAAACCACTTACCACAGTGTTTGCAACTCCTCAACAGCTCTGGCCTACAAGACTGACCATTGCTTACTCCCTGTACTTGCATCACACAGATCTCCGAATTGTGAGCAGCCCATGCAAATGACTGACCATGGTCAAGCTCCAGGATTGTGTGTGGACTGTGCCATTACTCACAGTCCAAGGGCCCCTGACTGTGCTCCAGCCTCTCTACCTTTACTGAATCAAGGACTACGGAGGCTTACTTTCACATATGGTCATTTGGTTGAATAAATGTGCAGTGTGTTTAATGCCAGGCAGCTGGTACATTCTTGATGTGTTAGATTGTCTTCTTGTTATGTCATATGGCAAGATGTCTCTCTTCCCATCAGTTAGATCCCTGCTGACAAGCAGTCTGCCTGTGAGCCTGCACAAAAGAGTATGTCACAGTACTAACAGCTTTGGCTCTGGCTCAAGTCCATCATGCTGATAGGCATAAGGCATAAGGCAAGGCATAAATGCTGTGAGCACACAGGTAAGTAGGTAAAAAGAGAGCAAGTGAAAAGCCCTGAGATGCAGCCTGGTCCATTATGTGAGCTGGTGACAAGGGTTCTTGCAGCAGTCTTTCGATGCTAATTGCCGGTATGCCCCTGCTTTACATGTCTCTACTTCCTAAACGTTCTTCAAGTGGATCAGAGAGGTGTCATGATGTTCATGAGGGATTGGCAGAAGTTGGATGCCAATGTCCATGAACAAGGGATGTATGTAACTGGTGCTGTTGGACTATGCCCTGAGATTCTGTTTGGTACTGAACAACATGGAGTGTCATTGCAGTCAAAAGTCAGGTACCCACCCTGACTTACAGACCCCTTGGCATCATGGTAGCTCACAAACATACTAACATAATTCAACAGTGACTTATGAACCTAATGGATCCATTAGAGACTACCACCAAAATTAAAATTTACAAAATACCATGCAAAAACTGTAAGGAAGCACTACATTGGATAACTAAGCAGGAAACTTGCCACCAGGATACATGAACACCAACTAGCTACCAAAAGACACAACTAGTTTCCATACATACAGACAAAGAAGGACACCAGTTTGACTGGGACAACACACATATCCTAGGACAAGCGAAATAAAGACTTGGAATTCTAACCAGAACTCCATAAATAAACACATCGCTTTAGATCCTATCTGCCTTCCCTTGAAAAAAAACCGGAAGTGACATCACCCACCTTAAGAAACCAAGACCTATAAATAGAGAGGTAGCACATACAACCAGCACTTCACCGAAGGCTTTCACTGATGATGTTAGATAGTCATGGTGACGGAATGTCTGAAAATAAATCTTCCAGCTCAGCAAGCTAACTTACAACCATATCATCAACCCGAGCTATAAATCTCTTCAAAAATCACTAATCCTGAAAGTCTCCCTGAAAGAATGCAATATCCCCAATGACTAATGGGAATCTATTGCCCAAAACCATTCAAACTGGAGAAGAAGCATCAGCAAAGCTATCAGCCACATTAAGCATCGCTGATGGGTCCAAGTGGACATCAAACACACAGAGCTGAAGGAGCACCCCACCTAGCCAATAATTCAAAAAACACCTACTCCACTTGCAGTTGGATCCAGAATTGAACTGGTTAATTACCTTAGGACCACAAATCTGAAGTGGAAGAAAGTAATCCTCATTCATGAGGGACTGCGTAAAAAAAGACGCATAATAAATACTATCTGGACCAAACAATCTACATGGTCTGATCTATGTTATGCCCTCTATAGGGTTCAATTTAAAATGTTTAATGACAGACAAATACTGAGATACTTCACTAAAATCTTCTGTGATTATAATACATCTCAGATTATACAAGGTACTGGGCCAGGAGATACAAGTATTAAATCTGTTGAATTTCTGATAATGGATCATCAATTTGAAACAATAACTCTGTTTCATTCTCCACTGATGCTGTATAACTTGCTTGACATTTCCTGTGTTTTCTGTTTTCATTGTTAAAGGTCTTCGAGTAAAAAATGAGGTCTGCAGATGCTGGAGATCACAGCTGCAAATGTGTTGCTGGTCAAAGCACAGCAGGTTAGGCAGCATCTCAGGAATAGAGAATTCGACGTTTCGAGCATAAGCCCTTCATCAGGAATAAGAGAGAGAGAGCCAAGCCGGCTGAGATAAAAGGTAGGGAGGAGGGACTAGGGGGAGGGGCGATGGAGGTGGGATAGGTGGAAGGAGGTCAAGGTGAGGGTGATAGGCCGGAGTGGGGTGGGGGCGGAGAGGTCAGGAAGAGGATTGCAGGTTAGGAGGGCGGTGCTGAGTTGAGGGAACCGACTGAGACAAGGTGGGGGGAGGGGAAATGAGGAAGCTGGAGAAATCTGAATTCATACCTTGTGGTTGGAGGGTTCCCAGGCGGAAGATGAGGCGCTCCTCCTCCAGCCGTCGTGTAGTTGTGTTCTGCCGGTGGAGGAGTCCAAGGACCTGCATGTCCTCGGTGGAGTGGGAGGGGGAGTTAAAGTGTTGAGCCACGGGGTGATTGGGTTGGTTGGTTCGGGCGGCCCAGAGGTGTTCTCTGAAGCGTCTGAAGGTCTCAATAGCTCAAACGGGATGTAGCCTTCTCATCACAAGCTAAAAATGTCCTTAGCTATTCAATTGGATGGAAATATTAAGATTTATAATCGCAGCTGATGGTAAAGTTGGAGAAGTCAGATTTCAGACAAATCTGGCTTGGTAGATTATAAATTTTATTTTTGCAATATGGTTATGATGGCGGTCAGTCACTGAACATAGTCTGGTGATCCTTCTAGTGCAAGATAGTGACGGAGTAAGAGGACTGTGTGTGGGCTCTTGCCGGGGCCCAGCTGCTGCCATTTGTTTTCCTGTTTTGTTTTACTTTTGCTTCTGCTCTTTATTTTCCTTTGGACATTTTTTTCTTCTTTTCTGTGGTCACAAAACTGGCACAGCAGTGAGAGTGGGCCACATGCGGAGTGGCAGACATGGCTTCTCCAGGCAATCGGAGGAGGCAGCAGTGGCAGCACAGATGTTCTCTTGGAAATCGGAGGGGTGGCAGCAGGAGCAAGAACATATTCCCAGCGATAGGAGGCTGGTGGCAGATGAGTGTGTTTACTTGCCATTCAGGGCCTGTGGTAGTGGCAATGAGATTATTCTTCTGGCATTCAGAGCTACTGGCAGCAGCAGAAAGGTTGTTCTGCCACCATTCAGTGACTGCGGACTCTTCAAGATTGCAATTTCAGCAAGGTGACATCTGCAGATGAAATGGGACTGTGGCCTTCTGCAGCCCGTCCTGGCAGAGGAGCCAGGGACTTTTGTTGTGGGGTGAGTGTGTGGGTTCAGTGGTGTCAGTGAAAAGGGCCCAATGGCAAAGAGATGATGCATAAAGGTGGGGTGATTTCAAGTTTGGTAGGTCCAGCACAGGTAGAGGTGAAGTGATGGAGGTCTTCCTTGAGGCTAGATACCTGGTATGAACTAGGTCTGAAAAATTGATTTTCTGAATCTTTTACTTTATTTTTGTAATTTATTCCTATCACCTATAATGGTGGACTATTACTTCTTTGCTTTTTTTGTTTCTTAAGAATTTGATCTTAATTATTTAGATACCTTTTCACCTAAGATAGCGCTGTAATGCAGTGACCATAAACTTATCACTATACTCATTTGAGTACATGCAACAATAAAGCTAATTCAATTCAATGTTCACCAGAGGCCATTAATGATCCTTTAATATAAAAACACAAATTTATTATACCAAAAGAAGGAAAGCAATGCCGTATATATAAGATAATTTTAGTGAGTTTGAGAAGATTTTTTACTCAGGTTGAGGTTTTGGATGTAGTTTTGCTTGCTGGGTTAAAAGGTTCATTTCCAGACGTATCATTACCTTACTAGGTAACATCTTCAATGGACCTCAGGCGAAGCAATGCTGAAAATTCCTGCTTTCTATTTATATATATCCTGAAGACCATCAAAGAGGATGAAATAATGGTTTCCTTTCCCTATTTACTTAATCAACATTAACCTGGCCAAGGAAACACTGACTCACTATTAGAAGACCCAAAGACACATACACCAAACACCACTAACTTCATCAACAAGGAGAATATCATCAAGCTAGTGGACCTATGCCTCACCACCCACTTCACCTTCAACAACAAAATCTACAGATAAACCAATGGAACACTCATGGGATGTCTGACATCAGGGTTCTTAGCAGAGGCAGAATGCACAGGCTTGAGCAAACAGCTCTGCCAACATCCAACCCAAACTCTGGGTCTGCTATGTGGATGACACCTTTGTCAACATTAAATGAAACAAGTTAGAGGAAACCTTCAAGAGCATCAGGAATACCCTTATTGGCATAAAATTAATTAAAGATGAGGAAAACAACAACAAACTGCTATTTCTTGATGTCACAGTAGAGCAAACAGCCAATGGGAACTTCAAACCAGCGTCTACAGAAAACAACACATACAGACCAAATATTGAACTACAGAAGCAATCATGCCAACACCCACAAACAAAGCTGCATAGAACATTATTTAAATGAGCCAACACACACTGCAGCACAGAGGAACTACACAGATCAGAGGAAAATCACCTGTACCATGTATTCAAAAAGAATGGGTACCCAATGAACACAGTCTGCCGATTTCTCGGCAACAAACCTAAACAAGCAGACAAAACACGTCCAGAAACCCTAGCCACTCTCCTCTACATCAAAGACATCTCGGAAATGACTTCCAGACTACTCAGACCCCTTGGCATCATGGTAGCCCACAAACCTAACAACGCACTAAAACAGCAACTAATGAACTTGAAACACCCTATACAGACAATGAGCAAAACTAGCGTCATTTACAAAATACCGTACAAGGATTGTAACAAACGCTACATTGGACAAGCAGGCAGAAAACTAGCCACCAGGAAACATGAACACCAACTAGCCCTAGCCACAAAATGAAATGACCCTCTCTCACTAGTATCCTCACATACGGATGAGGAAGGACACCACTTCGACTGGGACAATACATCCATCCCAGGCAATGCCAAACAAAGACATGCACAAGAAGTTCTGGAAGCATGGCATTCCAACTGGAACTCTATCAACAAACACATTGAGTTAGACCCCATCTACCATCCCTTGAGAAAAGGAAAAAGGAGTGACTTCACCACAGGAAATAACATCACCACAGGAAATGACATCACCAACCCAAAGAAACCCAAACATATAAATAGAAATCAGGAATTTGCAGCATTGCTTCGCCTGAGATCCATTGAAGATGTATCCTAGTAAGGTAATGAAATATCTGGAAATGAACCTTTCAGCTCAGCGAGCAAACCAAATAATTTCAAAAGATCTTAAGATAAGCAGCAAAACAAAAATATCCTTTACACTCAATCCAGTTGAGTATCACTATTTTCACCCTTTAATTTCTTATATGGGCCAAATGCTGCCAAATGGGATTAGATTGGGTTAGGATATCTGATCGGCATGGACAAGTTAGAACAATGGAGAACTGTACATCTCTATGACTCTGTGATGAGAATCAAGTATTTTCTTTTTGTGAATTTCTGCACTTCCATCAAATGTGATTCACTCTGTTTCTCCCCAGTACACAAATGCATTGGGTAACTCACTGACTTCTCTCCATGAACTCTAAGAAAACAAGTCAAGGTTTTCTCCACATAATTTGACTATTTTGGACTGCTAAACTGTATATCTGCTGCTATGGATCTTTTCTTCTGAGTTGCTTCTGGCCTTCAGCCTCTTTTTCTCTGGTCATAACACCTGGACTTATTAAAAAAAAAACAGCAGTTACTCTGTTTAATCATCTTAACTTCAGTCCCATGACATTTTGAAAGTATTCCTGCGACCCACTGCTGAAAAAATGAGTTTCTGATTATTAGACAAAATCACTGTTATAGAACTGAAAATCAAAAACACTTTTACTTCTTCTTTAGAATCCAAGTTCCCAATAATAACATAAAGTATAAAGTTTATTATAAAATTTTATGAATTTTTAGCGTAGTCATTGCATTTGACATCTTACCTGATATGTTTGTTGTGATCACAGTAAATACTCTCGAGCCGAAACCTTTGACAGTGGATGCCCTAATCGAGAAACGATACGTGGTGCCTGGTTCCAAATTCTTAAATGTGTGGCTGGTTTCATTTCTGGCTTTCAAGAGAGTTTTCTTTGGGCAGGATATAATCACTGCTGGGTCAGAGGACGCAATGTATTGATAGCTTACCTAATACACAGAAAATATGATTTAAACAACAGAACACCTAGAAATACTTGTGCTTTATAAGCTATCAGTTTTCATAATTCATCGTACACCTGTTCAACTCAGCATCCAAAATGATTGAATCATTGAATGATTATATCATAAGGCCATTCTGCCTGAGATGTCTGCACATGTTTTTTGCAAGAGCAATTTAGCTAGTCTCATTCCTTTTGCATGCCTTTTCCCCATGACCCCACAATTTCTTTTCTGTTTCGGCAGTGATGAAATTCCATTTGAAAGTCATGATTGATCTGCATCCATCAAACCATCAGGTGGCACATTCCAGAACCTAATCACTTGCACTGTAAAAGGTTTTTCTTGACATCATTGTTGGCCCTTTTGCCAATCATTTTAAATATGAATTTACTTGTTCTCAACTCTTTCATCAAGCGGAACAATCAGCACATAAATTTGAATAATGCCAACTTATCCTCACCATTCTTCTCAAACGAGAAAATCTCCAGTCTGTCTAAATTAACCACAAATCAAAAGTCCCTTATCATTTTAACTATTTCTGTGATTTTTTTTCTCTGTAATCATTCAATTTCACTTATTCCTGAAGCCAATGTTTCATAACTTCTTAGTGTTTGTATTCTATTGAAGAACATGATAAAACAACTGAACTAGCAAACATGAAAAAAAATGGGAGCCCAGTAATGATCTAAAATTTTTGAACTAAATGTCAAGTTCAGACTCTTTCTCTTGTTTCTTTCTTAATCTCTTTAACATTTCATTTGGCCACCTGTTATCTAGCTATTCACATCTCATTTAGGCACATCTTTGGTTTTTTTCACCTTACGTATTGCCACTGCCTTAGCTTTTGGGAACTCTTGCTATTTAATTTTCTCTTTATATTTCAGATTTCCAGAATTTTGCTTTCATTTAACTGCTTAATTCATATGCACTTCTAGAATATAGAACATAGAACATTACAGCGCAGTACAGGCCTTTCGGCCTTCAATGTTGCGCCGACCTGTCATACCAATCTGAAGCTCATCTAACCTACACTATTCCATGTACGTCCAAATGCTTGTCCAATGATGACTTTAATGTACTTAAAGTTGACGAATCTACAACATTTGCAGGCAAAGCATTCCATACCCTTACTACTCTCTGAGTAAAGAAACTACCTCTGACATCTGTCTTATATCTAACACCCCTCAATTTAAAGCTATGCCCCCTCGTGCTCGCCGTACCTTCCAGGTATACCCTCTTGAAGAAGTTCTGCTCTTCTCTCTGACGGTATTTCTGTTTTAACCTTTTGGCTTGCCCACCATCATTTTATTTTATTTCCCTCTTAGTGTTTGATAAAGTGTTTGCCAAAATGTAAGCTCACAACCACATTAAATTCCCCAGTGACTGTCCCTGGCTCTACCTTACACCACACAAACTCCAATGGAATCCTTCATGTTCAGAATCCATCCAAAATTATAGGTGTCTCCCTGACATACAATGCTCCTCACACAGCTGTTCCTGTCACCTCTTACTCAGTGCCATGCTCCATCATATGCATATCCCCAACCTGTCTCTTCATCAGCATTGCCCCGCACTACCTCAATGATGTTCTGGTCCCTACTTCCATTTCAGTTTTCACCCCATTTGATGTGTTAATATTTGATGCTTTGATCATTTCAGGTATTAAGGAATGCAAGCTCTAAAATCTCATAGACCACCACTTGCTGGTTTCTCCCTCCACTCCCTTTCCCTCTGACTCCATCTCCTTCTAATCTCACCTCTTGTTATGTATTCATGATGCCTCCTGACCTTTCCTTTTCTAATGTTAAACAATCCCTACTTACCAAAGGTCTTAATTTCATCCCTTGACATGCCCACCTCAATGAAATTTGGGAACTGTGTAACATTGACATCTTTTTCCATTACCTTCTCCGTATGACTACTTCTTTGGACAAGAGTCTGCTCTCTGCCCTACAGACCTTTTCCCCCATCTCTAATACACTCCCTCTACCTGGACTTCTCCATCAGGCCTCTTACAAGCACTTGATATTTTCAATGAGAATACTTGATATGAAATTCGTTATCTTAATTTCTCTAATATAAAAGCAAAGAACTGCAAGTTCTGGATATAATAAACAAAAACAACAAGTGCTGCACACCCCTTCCAGCTCCATACTGGTTTAGCCTCCTCCACCCTCCCTAACTATCCCTCAGCTTTGATGGTCTGTATCACCCTTAATAGGCTTTGCATGTAAATGAATCAGTTGGAAAACACAGGCGATTTACTGATGGTGGTCAATAGATGAAAGAAAAAACATAACAGGTTATTTAGTGGTGGAAAATACATCAATTGTGTACACAAACTCTTCTAAACACAGAACTACATGAAAGCATGTGAGAAACTCAGCAGGTTTCGTAGCTACTGTAGAGAGAAAAACAATTTAATGTTTCAAGTCCAGTGACCTTTTGCCACAATGTTCTCACAAATCCACCCACTAACCAGTATTCCATTTTGGAAGCTGATAAAGATGCTGGTATCTTGGAGAAATGCAGTTAGAACCAAGCTTCTGGCACCACAAATGGTTTGACTGCAAAGGAGGTGAGGAAGTCAAAAAGTAGAGCAATAGTGATAGGGGAGCAGATAGGTGTTTCTGCAGCTGAAGACATGACATCAGATTGGTATGTTGCCTTCTTGGACCTCAATGGTTGTAATCCCTGGATTACCCCGGTGCCACGGGCTAGTGAGTTTAGAAATAGGAAAATAGGACAGATGAATGTGTGGCTCAAGAGTTGGTGCAAAAGGGAGAGTTCACTGGATCACTGGGACTGTTTTTGGGGAAGGTAGGATACATGCAGACAGGACGGTCTACACTTGAACCACAATGGGACCAACATCCTTACAAGTAGATTTGCTAGCACTGTTGGGAGAAAATTAAACTCAGCTGACAGGTGAAGAGGACACAGAGTATCAATGAAACAAGTCACGGTGAGTTCTGCTATGTTGAGTGTGAAGAGTAAGGCAAGGCTGGATAGTCTTTATTTTAATGCTAAGAGTGTAATAGGTGATACTGGTGAGTTAATGACATGGATTGACACATGGAGGTATGGTATTGTTGCCATTATAGAAACATGGTTGAGGGAAGGGCTAGACTGGCATCTCAACATTCTGGGGTATGGGGTCTTTAGGCAAGACACAGAGGGTGTAAAAATGGTGGTGGTGTAGCACTATTAATTAAGGAGTTAATTATTGTAATAAGGAAAGATGATCATAGAATCCTTACGATGTTTAGGCAGGCCATTCGACCCATCCAGTTCACACTAACCCTCTGAAGACCATCCCACCCAGACTTAGTCCCTACCTATTCCTGTAAACCTACATTTTCCTTGGCTAATCCGTCTAGCCTGCTCATTCCTGGATACTACAGGCAATTTAAAATGGTCAATCCACCAAACCTGGACATCTTTGGACCATGGGAGGAGACCAGAGTACTAGGAGGAAACACACACAGACACACAGACACAGGGAGAATGTGCAAACTCCACATGGACAGTCGCCTGAGGCTGGACTCGAACCAGGTCCCTGGCCTCATGTGGCAGCAATGCTAACCACTGAGCTATGTGCTGCCCTTGGAAAGGTCCTAAAACAAAGTTTGTGGGTAAAACTTAGAAATGTTGAAGGGGCAGCTGCTTTACGGGGAGTATATTATAGGCCCCCAAAGAGTCAGCGAGAAATGGAGGAGCACATATGTAATTAGTTGACAGAGATGTGTAAGAGTAATAATCAGGCAATTATACAAGAGGATTTCACTTCCCTGACATAAATTGCAATAGTCATAGGTTAAGGGTTTAGAAGGGCCAGGTTTCTTGAAATGCATCCAGAGGAGTTTTTGGAATCAATATATAGAAGGCCAAACAAGGAATGGTGCAGTGCTGGATTTGGTTCTGGGGAAAGAAGCTGGACAAGTGTTCAATGTGGTAGTGGGTGAACATGTAGGCGATAGCAACCACAACATAGTACAGTTCAAACTTGTTCTGAACAAGGAAAAAGATGGTCTGCAAAAGATGGCTTTGGAAGACAGATGTTATCAAAGTAAAGCAGAATCTGCCATGGTAGACTGGGAACAGCCCCTTATGGATAATTCTACAATGGAGCAATGAGGGGGAATGAAAAAGGAGCTGGGGAGAGTACAGACAACATGCACCCTTTAGGGGGAAAGTTAGAAACAATAAGTTCAGAGAACTCTGAATGTCTAGGACAATTCAGGACTGGATGAAAAAAATGAAGCTTTTAGCAAGGCCAAAGGGGGCAATTCAGCTGCAGCCCTACAGGAATACAGGAAGTTTAGGAGGGAACTAAAAAAAGCAATTAGAAGACAAAAAAGGGGTCATGAAAAAGGACTTGCAAACAGGATTAGGATAAGATATTTTTTAAATACATGAAAGAGAAGAGGTTAATTAGTGAAAGAATTGGGCCTATTAGGGACCAAGGGAGCAAACTGCATGTGAAGCCACAGGGTACTGGAAGGGTGTTGGATGAATAATTCTCTTTAGTCTTCACTCGGTAAAAAATACAGAATTCAGGAAAAAAGTCTGTGAGGAAATTGCACAGTCTGATATTAGGAAATGGGCAGGTACTGGATGCACTGTCCAGCTTAAAAACAGGCAAATACCCTGACCTGGAGAAACTGCATCCCACACTTTTGTGGGAAACGAGGCAGGAAATTGCAAGAACTCTGACATAAAGTTTTAATTCCTCTCTGACCACAGAGAAAGTGCCAGAGGACTAGATGGCAGCTGACATGATTCCACTTTTAAAAAGGTTAGTGGAAATGAACTAGGAAATTACAGACTGGTGAGTCTCATGTCGGTGGCAGGGCAACCTTTGGAGAAAATACTGTAGAAAGGAATGGATACCCACTTGGAAAGGCATGTGTTAATTAGGGATAGTCAGCATAGTTTTGATAGAGGGAGATCATACCTAACAAACTTGTTATAATTTTTTGAAACTGGGATCATGTGTGGGTGAGTGAAGTTCTGCTGATGTAGTTTATTTGGATTTTAGCAACGTTTTTGACAAGGTCTTACACTGGGAAACTGATTGAGAAGGTTAAAGCCACATGGAATTGAGGAAAACTCAATGAGATAGATCAGAAGGAGAAAGTGAGGACTGCAGCTGCTGGCGATCAGAGCTGAAAATGCGTTGCTGGAAAAGCGCAGCAGGTCAGGCAGCATCCAAGGAGCAGGAGAATCGACATTTCGAGCATGAATGGGCATGAGCGTTTCAGTGTATGAGCGGGCATGCGCTGCCAGGAAGGTATTAGAGGCTGAAATCTTTGCACAACATTCAAACATCTTGGACAAGTGCAGGAAATTAGAATTAGTGTACTTTTAGTGGTAGTAATGTCAGAGCAGACTCAATGAGCTGTGGGGCTTTTTTTGCATTGTATGAATCCGTGAATCTGAACCTAACTCTAACCTTAACTGTAACCCTAATCCTAATCTAATCTGAACCCAATCTATGAATCTATAAGGGTCACTGGACTCTAAACTTTAACTCTGTTTCAATGCTGCCAGGCATGCTGAGTTTCTCCAGCATTGATTGTTTTTGCCTTAATTTCTCTGTTCCCTTCACTCACTCTAATCTGAATTCCCCTGAACTTACTGTACTCCATTCTCTCAAATCTAGCCATGACTTTCGAATCAAATTTGCTGATAAGGGTGATATAGTCTGGCATGCCAACTGGCAAAGACAGTGCACCAACTCTCAGACTTTTCCTCCTATCTCCTCGGATTATGACCCCACCACTGTATATTAAGATGTGGATTCCAAGACTATCCCTGATCTTTCCTTTTCTGCAGAGCTCCTCTTCACAGTTCCCATTTCATACACCGAAATCCTGCACTTATACCTCCTTTCCAAAGTTCTCAAAGAGGACTATTGTATGGTTGAATGCACCAAAATGGCTGTTTCTGTATTTTTAATTAACAGAGAAGATTGAAGAAAATTGTAGCTGATTCAGCATTTCATAAAGCTCAAATCATGGCCTTCACAGACAGACACCAAAATGCCTCTGAGTCTTCGTAAGATGGGACTAGAATACAGACACTAAGACTCTGATCAGATAGTTCAGATGAAAAGCAACTGATTTGAAAGCTCTGATGTTTATGTGAAATAGAAAGACAAAGCTTGATCCACCTTAGATGAGGCCTTTTAACTAATTATAACTACATATTAGAGTGGACACATATATTCAACTGTAGTAGTAGCTTAATAGATTTGACACTGGAAATTGTAATTAGATTTCTGTAGGCAGTCGCTTTGGATGCAAAGACTGGTTTTGATAAACATCCTTGGAGAACCTTGATTAGGGTACCAGCTAGCAAATGTCTGGAAAGAGACATAACAGTCAGAGCTGGAAATGTGGTCAATTAAGATGTATTATAAGAGCCCAAGAACGGGTGATAGGGGATCTGGCAAACATCACAAGATGATGGGAGGACCTTGAGTTGACCATGAAGTTGTCTATCATTGATCGTGTATTCACAAGATTGGATATGTAGGACAAGAGGGGATATGGCAATGTTGCAAGTAACCATTGCAACATGGTATGTGTAAATATTCTATCCTTTATTAGGAAAGGTAGGGTGTTCTAGAAATCTCTCCCACACAGTGTTGGTACGGAGCCCTGAATAAACATCGATTTGTGTTAATGAATACTGGACTCAGACTCCTCTTTAAAATCTCTCTCCAAAAAGGATTGCCTTGGCAAAGCCAGTGTTTCAGCCTATTCTTGTCTGACTGAACTTATTTCTTCCTATTTTGACTCCATTTATTTCTCCTTGTTCAGTCTCTTCATACTTATATTTGTTGTTCTTCTGATATTGTATGTTTATAGCTACAACAGCTACAATAGTCCTCTTTGGAAAGGAGGTATAAGTGCAGGATTTGGGTGTATGAAATGGGAACTGTGGAGAGGAACTCTGCAGAAAAGGAAAGATCAGGGATAGTCTTGGAATCCACATCTTAATATACAGTGGTGGGGTCATAATCCGGAGAGATAGGAGGAAATGTCTGAGAGTCTTTGCCAGTTGGCATGTCAGACTATATTATCATAACACCATAATTTCCAGTTTCTTGGCCCTAGCTACCTCTTCATATCCATTCCCCATCAGATGGTCCGCTACCTCTCTACTTTTTTCTTGAAAAGAGATTTGAACATCTCCCATCCACCTGCACCCTTCTACATCTGGCTGAGCTCATTCTCACTTTGAACAACTTTTCCTTTAACTCATAAAGAAAAATTGAAATTATTGGAAATGCTCAGTAGATCTGGCTGCATCTGTGGAGAGCAACTCTATTCTGAGGAAGGGTCACATGACCTGAAATGTTAACTCTGATTTCTCTCTGCAGATGCTGCCAGTCCTGCTGAGCTTTATCAGCAATCTCTATATTTGTTTTTGATTTACAGCACACACAGTTCTTTCAGTTTTCTTTTAACTCATCTCACTTTCTCCAAGCCAAAGATATGGCTATGGGTATGTGCATGGGTTTAAGTTATGCTTGTTTCTTTATGAGTATCTAAAATATTCTTAGTTACAGTCCTACTGTTTCCATTTCTGAGAGTAGGTTGTCTAGGAATATCATTATAAACTCACTGACTCCCACAATTACCTTGATATACATCCTCACACCCTGCTTTCAGCAAAGACTCCATTTATTCTCTTTGATCCTCTCTCCCCATTGCAACTGCTGTAATGACATTTTCCACTGTGGTGCCTCCAACTTGTCATTTTTTTCTCAACTGAGGATTTCCTCTCATATCCTTTCTTCTCCCTCTCAGAACAACAATAGGCTTCCCATTGTATCCGAATACAATTCACCAGTATCTGAATTCAAAGGACTATCCTCTGCCACTTCCACCACCTCCAGCAAAATACTATGACCAAACATATATGCCACTGCCCTCCACCTCAGTGTTCCACAGACACCATTCCCTCCACAATACCCTCATTCACTTCTCCATTATTCCTAACACTTTCTCACCACCGACATGGCAACTCCCATACAATTGCAGAAGGTGTAGCACTTGTCCTTTCACGTCCTCTCTCCTCACAGTCCAAGGTCCAAAACACACCTTCCAGGTGAAGCAGCATTTTACTTGCAGCTCTATCAATCCAGTCAACTACATTTGGTACTCACAGTGCTGTCTCCTTTACGTTGGCAAAACTAGATGAGCACTTTGGAGAATATCACTGCCCTGTCTGTAAAAATGATTCTAACCTTCCAATTGCTTCAATTTCAATAAACCATATGGTCCCATAGTAATACTTCCATCCAGACAAGTACAGTGTTCCGCCAAAGCTCAAGACAAGTTGAAGGAACAACACCTTATTTTCTGTTCGGTCTCTTACACCATCTTCAGACTCAATGATAAGTTTATCATCAGGGTGTGACCTCTGTCCTACAATTCGGTAATGACCATCTGCCCCAGCTGTGTATTGTTTGTACTTTGTTGTCTTTACTCTCAGCAAACTGGATCCATTTTCTCAGTTTTGCAACAAGCATTTACACTATATATCTTTTGTTTATTACTTTCCACACTCCATTTATCTTTTGATCTGGGCACACTCAATTTCTGTTCCCCTTGCTCCTCCTCCCCCTCTGTTAACAAAATAAAATAAAAGTCATCATTTTCCAGCTCCTTTCAATTCTGAAGAGGAATCACATTAGACATGAAACATTAACTTTGTTTCTCTTGCCATAGATGCTACCAGACTTTCTGAGTTTCTTGTGTAATTTCTCTTTTCATTACAATAAATTTTAGCATTGTTGAGTAATAAAAACATAAAATAGGCTGTTAATAAATAGGTTAATAAAATTTCTTCAGTCCATAGCTAATACAATGTTTAGTTAGAAAACTGTACTCAATGAAGGATACATGTACAAACATTTTTGTCTGGCATATAATGGTTTGTAATCTGAATTCAACTTGGATAATTCACTAAGTACAAATACCAAACTAACTCACTGATGGATGAAGATTTACCAGACTACTACTTTAAGGTATGCACCATTTCTATTGTATAATTAGGCAATATTCTTAATGTGTTTCTGCCACCAGTGCTGTTTGCTATAACGTTGCAGTGAAAGATCAGGAGACTGCAATGCACAATCAGAAGTATGTGGGGTGAGAGATAAAAACAGAAAGGGGAGGTAGAAGGAAAGAAGGAAAGATGAAAGTGAAGTAACTCCACAGAGGCTGGTTGCCAAGTCACACTTTATTTACACATGGAGAGTCCTTGACACTAATCCAGCTTTCACAGAGTCAGCTTTCAGAGTCAGCAGAAACTCTGACAGTCCTGTTTATATCTGTCAGCCAGGGCTTCCTGATTAGGTCAGATTAACAGCCCCAATCAGGTAAGACATATTCTATGAGATTCACCTGACTGACCCTGTTACAATCATGACAGGAAGGATGCAAATGCCTACACTACTGGCTAAATGAAGAAACTAATTGCTACCCAGTGTGGGTAACGTGTAATTGATGAATCTTGAATGATTTCTGTCGTGGCGTTTGTGACAAAATGAATATGCATCTGGCATTCTCACTCAGTGAGGCATCAGAAAAAATGCATTTCATCATTACCATTCGGAACATCTGTCTTCAGGTCCACATTCCATTATTCCACCAAACTGTGGATCACAGCTGTACTATTTTATAGAGATGTCCAGGACTATACTGGAAAAGCAAAACTAAAGCACTGTTACATGGTTGCTGGTTAAAGCACAGCAGGTTAGGCAGCATCCAAGGAATAGGATTTCCTATTCCTTGGATGCTGCCTAACCTGCTGTGCTTTAACCAGCAACATATTTTCAGCTGTGATCTCCAGCATCTGCAGACCTCATTTTTTACCCACTGTTACATGGTTACTACTATGGTTCTGCAGCTGAAGAATGGAGACAATCTGGATGCCAGCTGGAGATTTGTGGCTTGGAAATGCTGAAAGGAAAGGAAAAACACAAACCATCCATACACCCTAGCATTCATTCCCTATATTTTCTGTTGATAGAATTTGATTGTGGGAATCCTTGACTGACTGTGCAAAGTCCAAATGGTTCTATCATCTACGTGTGACCAATAATCTTTAGATCTAATTTTAGCAAGCTACTTATCACAATTATTACCTCATACCGCGTGATGATACCATTAGGCGCCTGTGGTTCTTTCCATTTCAAAGTTATCATATCTTCCGTGGATAAACTACTGATTAACTCTGCTGAAATTCTGCCAGGTACTGAGGAGGAAAAGCAACGACAACGTGTTATATTCCTAATAAACATTATTATAATATTCATACATATATAAATAAATCAGTTTCCCTCCAACTACTGACACAGAGGAAGTTCTAAATATGTAAAAAAAAAATCAGTCTTGAAGGTGCCATATTACATGGTTATACCTGGAATCCAGCATAGAAACACATTCAGCCCAACTGTTGTATGTTTTTTTGATTCACAGAAATTCTTCTCACCCCTTTTTCACCTGAAACTATTAGAATGTCTTTCTATCCCATTCGCCCTCATGTACTTATCTAGCTTCCTTATAAATGCATGCAAATTATTTGCTGCTGGTCATTCTTAAGCCCCAATGCTATGACTTCATCAAGTGACAGAGTGAATACTGGTTGGACAGATCATAAGTTTAATATTTAGTGGGCTACTATGATGGTCACTACTATGCAAGCCTGCCAATTTTTAAAAAAATGACATAATTTAATTGCATTTCAAAAATGATTAAACGAAACTATATACATGACAATTTGCAAATTCTTAACATAGAGAGCAAGGCAAAGTTCCAACCTGTTACCCAACAATATCCTTTACAGATACTCAATCCCAATAATATATTATCTTAACTCTGTACTCATATCTTAACTTGTTAATTTTTTTTTCTTTATTTATTAAAATTACTGTGAGGTGATTCACTTTGGAAGGAGTAATAGGAATGTAGAGTACTGGGCTAATGGTAAGATTCTTGGTAGTGTAGATGAGCAGATAGATCCCTGTAAGTTGCCATCCAAGATTGTTTAGAAGGCATATGGTGTGTTAGCTTTTATTATTTGAGGGATTGAGTTTTGGAACCATGAGGTCATGTTGCAGCTGTACAAAACTCTGGTGTGGCTGCATTTGGAGAATTGCATACAATTCTGGTCACCGCATTATAGGAAGGATGTAGAAGTGTTGGAAAGGGTTCAGAGGAAATTTACTAAGATGTTGCCTGGTATGGAAGCAAGGTCTTACAAGGAAAGGTTGAGAGACCTGAAGCTGTTTTCATTAGAGAGAAGAAGGTTGAGAGGTGACTTAATTGAGACATATAAGATAATCAGATGGTTAGATAGGGTGAACAATGCGAGCCTTTTTCCTTGAATGGTGATGGTTAGCACTAGGGGACATAAGCTTTAAATTGAAGGGTGATAGACATAAGATAGATGTCAGAGGTAGGTAGGGGCGCGGAATGCACTGCCTGCAACAGTATGGACTCACCAACTTAAAGGGCATTTTAATAGACATTGCATGGATATATGGACAAAAATGGAATAGTGTAGGTTAGATGGGCTTCAAACTGGTTTCACTGGTCAGCGCAACAATGAGGGCTGAAGGGCCTCTACTGCTCTGTAATGTTCTATGTTCTACAGTTTCCAGATTTGTTGGCCTAGAGACCTCCTTCTGGTCCTAATTACCTAAATTTTATTTTAGTTCCAAGAACTTTAACCTTTACACGCATCTTGCAAACTTCACAAACTGGACCCCTTCTGTTGCGTGAAACTGTACTCTTGACTCTGATTCTGAATTGAACTCAGATCACTAGTGGCTCCTAGTCTGTTTTAACAGTCTGTAATAAAAATCTAACTCTGCGAACACTTTATCAATAAACCTTACAGGTATCCTGATAGGCATATAATTGAAGTGACATGCTTCCTTGGAAATTATGCAGCAACAAATGGCTTTCTGATTTTTTTAAAAAGCCTTGTGCAGAATTGAAACTACACATCTATTTTAATTCTCCTTTAAAATCTAAATTGTTGAAATGATAATATCCATTTATTAAAGCAAGTTTCACATTCTTCACTTTCCTTAAGTTAACAGGTTTTTTTCGGAATTTCCTACTGGATATATTGCAACTATCATACATTTGTGCTTCTGAGTTTTAGTTTTCCTTCAAATGAAAATCTTTTCTCTATGTTTAGCCTGTCAAACCTTTCCACAATCTATGCAAAATTTACAAAACATTTATACAGACTATCGAAAACATAAATAGGAAGTATTCATTGCCTGTCACATTGACATAGATAGCACAGAGACGTTTCAAAATAAAAGTAACAGCTGAATTTTCCTACAAAAGTGGGGTTCCAATCTCAGGGCAATGTGAGGGTGTCTGGATTCTACACATGTTGTCAGAGTGCCTGACAGTGATTAACTTCAGGTGGTCTGTAATTACCTGTCCTGTTGTTCATTAACCACAGATTCCTCAGGAGGGAGATTCGATCAGAAAGCCTATACGCTCGATCAGCCAGCTAGCTGGCAGTCATTCTGGGAGATCTAGGAGCATCCGGTATAGACAGAGGAAAGGACATGTGTGTCAAGATAGAGGTGCAATAGTGAATATTCAGCAAAGTTAAAAATAAACAATGGCAACAGCCATCAGGCCATCATTAACAGAGATGGCTCCCTGACTCAACTGGCTAAGGCTCTTTGAGCCCATGACTTCAAGACTGGAAAGAGACACTGGAAGTCTTTGGCCTCAGCAGAAGGGTTATCTAATGCCCAATGATTCTGGTGGGCATTTAATTGTCCAGCTGGTGCAGATTGCCACTGCTTGTTTGATTTTGCCCCCAACTAGATTTTCTCAAGGTTGGAACACATCAGGGAAGTGGTGCAACATGCTATTTCCTCATTTGGCTTTGTGTCCTTTGGGGTTAAGGGGGAATTGAAAAGATTTTCTAATGTACATTGTTTTTTTTTCCAAAAGTGGATCTTATTTAATTAATTCAGAATATGTTAACTGTGGATGAATTGTTTAGTTTTTGTTCAATTTATGAAACAAATGGGAATATACAGTTTAAAGTACACATAGATCAGTCATACTAAATGCTAGAGAAGGTTTGAGGGGCCGAATGGTCTACTTCTGCCCCTATTTTCGATGTTTATATGACACTGAGTAGTGGAGCACTAGTTACTATTTCATCTTCTGGAGAAATTAAAACTATGGTTAAGAGAAGCAAAATCATTGTAAAAGATGAGAGTTGAGAGGAAACTATGGAGAGATAGAAGTGAAACTTTGAAGGCTTTATCCTACTTCAAGCATGAATAACAGTAATTAAATCTCAAAATTGCATTATGGAAGAGAGAATCCCAATTATGGAAATTTTAAACCGTTAACTTCAACCGAGTCATGACTGAAGTTACAGCTACAACTTTTCTCAAGGCTCTTTCATTCATTGTATAATTCACTCTAGAATTAGTCTTGCCTAAATGCATCACCTCACATTTGTCTGGATTGAAATCCATTTGCAACTTTTCTGCCCAACTCTTCAGTATATCTATATTCTCCTGTATTCTCTGACAATCCCTATGCTTTCTGCTACTCCACCAATCTTCATGTCATGTGCAAACTTGTTGATCATACCAACAGTGTCCTCTTCCAGATCACTTATGTATATCACAAACAACAGTGGCCTCAGCACAGATCCTTGTGGAACACCACTGGTCACCTTTCTCTATTTCGAGAAATTCCCTTCAACTACTACTGTCTCCTGTTGCTTATCCACCTAGCTAGAACACCCTGCACACCATGTGACTTCACTTTCTCCATTAGTCTACCATGGGGAACCTTATCAAACACCTTGCTACAGTCCATGTATATGACATCAACAACCATTCCTTCATCTATCAACTTGGTCACTTCCTCGAAGAACTCTATTAAGTTGGTAAGGTACGAACTCCCCTGTACAAAACCATGTTGCCTAACACTGATAAGCCCATTCTTTTCTCAATATAAATAGATTCTATCCTTCAGTACTCTCTCCAGCAACCTTCCCACCACCGACTCCAGGCTCACTGGTCTGTAGTCAGCCAGAATATCCCTACTACCCTTCTTGTACAGGAGGACAACATAAGCAATCTTCCAGTCTTCCGGCACCTCACTTGTATTTAAGGATGCCACAAAGGTATCTGTCATAGCCCCAGCTATTTCCTCTCTCGACTCCCTGGATAGATCCCATCCAGTCCTGAGGATTTGTCCACCTTACTAACCTCTAGCCTACCCAACACATCTTCCCTACTTATGTCAACATGATCCAGACTAATCAAACTTCTATCGCTAATCTCAAGATTCATCATGTTCCTCTCCTCAGTCAACCACTGATGATCAAGGTCCACAAGGAGGCCTCAGAGAAAGTTGGACACTTCCAATACCTCAGGAGTGTCCTGTCATCCAAAGCAGTTATTGATAACGAGATCCAGTCCTACCTTCAGTGTGCTAGTGCAACCTTCAACTGCCTGGGGATAAGTGAGTTCGAGGACAACAAACATCATCTCCAACACCAAGTCTATGGTATACAGAGCTGTGGTGGTTCCCATGCACTTATATGGTTCTGAGCCATTGAATGACTACAGCAGACACCTCAAGGTGGTGGAGCTGTGCCACCAATGTTGCTTGCGCAAAATTCTGTGAATCTGCAGGAGGAAGATGAGGCATTCTATTTATCTCATCCTCCTATGTATCTCTCAGCCCCCTTCCCCTGCCCCACATTCCTGATGAACGGCTTATGCCCAAAATGTCAACTCTCCTGCTCCTCGGACGCTGCCTGACCCTGTTATGCTTTTCCAGCACCACACTTTTCAACCCTGAGTTAAACACCCTCTGCCAAAAGAAAACTGTGAAAATTCTAAGAAATATATTGGTTGAATACATAGCAGCAATTATCAGAATGCCAAAACTGAAAAAGTAGAGCAAGGTGCACTTTGATAAGAAAGTGAATCCATGGAATACTAGGTAGGGCAGCAGGTGATATTACAAATTTTCCAACCAGGATCATTTCTGTCCCCAAGCTATGCAGTCCCTACTCCTGGTGGACAAGGCCAACCTGTCTGTATACAAATTTTTTCTAGCTGTAGGAAGAATTGGGTGGTATCATGGCACAGTGGTTCAGTGGCTCACTGCTGCCTCACAGCACCAGGGACCTGGGTTCAATTCAACCCTCGGGTGACTGTCTGTGTGGAGTTTGCACATTCTTCCCATGTCTGTGTGGGTTTCTTCTGGGTGCTCTGGTTTCTTCCCGCAGTCCAAGCTATGCAGGTTAGGTGGATTGGCCATGCTAAATTGCCCATAGTGCCCAGGGATGTGTAGGCTAGATGGGTTAGCCATGGGAAATGTAGCGGTGTGGACTCGATGTGCTGAATGGCCTACTTCCACACTATCAGGATTCTCTGATTCCATGTTAATTAATTAAAGGTCTACAGAGCCCAACAGAACAGCTAGTAACTTCAAATGCTTCTAGGGGAAGTTGAGGAAGCAGACCCTAAGTGGGTCTTGATCCAGAGCCCAAACCAGCCATTGATCCGGACCTAATCCAAATTCTTAATCCCGATCCAAGAATAGCCCAGTTACCTTTCCAGGCCAGGATCTTGGACCAGCCCTGGACACTGTCCCTTCTGAGGCATCAACCTTGGAAACTTAACAACTGGAAACACCAATTCTAGCCAAATGAGGTAGGCCTTGACATAGACCAGCTCTTAAGTGTAAATTAGATTTTTAAAAAGTCCACTGAAGAAAGCATCCTCTGTGGCTGCTCTGATCCAAATAGAGACAATTCATTTACAAAGGCAGTCTTTCTAGCATTCCCATCAAAATATGGTGGAGGAACAACTCCCTGGAAACCTGATTCAGGCACATGAACAAACACATACATCCTCCATTACACCCAACCATCATCTCATCATCTCTTTATCTTATTCAAATCAAAAGCCATTTTGTCTTTTCACCATTTTCATCTTGTGGTCTAAATTTTAATTAAACAGATCTCTGACAGTGCCAATGCAGCAACCCATTTCCAACTCCTAATTCTGGATTAACAAATGTTAGGCCTGAAGTGAAGCCTGACCAAAAGGAAATTGGAAAAATTCGATGAAAGCAAATTTTGGGAGGAACAAAGGCTAAGAGCAGACTGATTTAGAAAAAAAGAATCTCCACAGATGGAGAAGGGTGGGGTGGTATCTAAACTTGGTCAGTATTACCTAAGGATAATAACAGATGCCACCTTGATCCCAGCTTTAGGATAATGACATACAGCCTGTTGGTCTACATTGTTGGCTGGATTGTCAAGATGCAATAGTCAGAAGTGGTAATTGGGCAAGATGCACACATATCCCAGCTATATGTGAATGGCTCCACTAGAGGTAGGCAAATGTGTGGATGGAGTATCATGCATGAGCAGGTTGTATATGGGAAAACAAATGGGAGCTTAGATAATTGCAACCTGAGTACAGATAGCATAGGTGACTGGTTGGGTTTTTCCATGAATGAATGGACAGAAATAGGATATTTACTGCCTGCTGGACAAAGGATTAGAAATTGGACAATGATGCCCTGAGAGTTTCATAGGGGGAGAATCCATGTTCTATACAAAAGTAGAAATGGGCTAATCAAAAACACCAAAGAACTACAGGCACTGAAAATCAGAAACAAAAATAGAAATTGTTGAAAAACACAGCAGGACTGGGAGCATCTGTGGAGAGAAAACAGAGTTAACATTTAAGGTCCAGTGACCGTTCCTCAGAAGTGAAAAGAGCAGATGGTGTAACACCTTCACGTTTACTTCCTTCCTCCACACCATCCAAGGTCCCAAATACACCTACTAGGTAAACCAGTGATTTACCTGCTCTTCGTTCAATCTAGTCTACTTTATTCACTGCTCATAATATTTTCTCCTCTACACTGAGAAGACAAAATGCAGACTGGAATATGACTTTGTGGAACACCTATGTTCTATCCAAAAAACTTCCTGTTGCCAGCTATTTCAACATACCAAGGTGTTGTTTGGTTAACATCGCTGTCTCAGGCTTGCTACTGTCCTCCAGCAAAGCTCAGCACAAGGTGGAGGGACAGCATCTCATTTTCTGGTTGGGGACACTGCGGCCTTCAGGACTCAATATTGAGTTGAATAATTTTAAGGCCTTAGCACCTTCTGTCATGTTGTTACCCAAACATCTACACATGTCATCATATGGGCTCCTATCACAACCAGTCCATTGTCAGTTATTAACGGTCTCTATTATCAGCTTTTAATTCTCTCTGAGCTTTGCCTATTCCTTAGTCTGCTCAAATGCTGTTCTCTCACTCTGGTCTCCATCTCCACCTGTTGTTTAATCCTTTTCTTTCCCTCTATCCCATCTTCAGCTTACATACCAACATTTATCTCAACAGATGCAGTTTTGAAGAAGGGTCATTGGACCAAAATGTTAACCCTGCTCTTTCTCCACAGGTGCTACCAGACCTGCTGAATTTTTCCAGCAATTTTTGTTTTTGTTTCTGAATTCCAGCATTCAGGATTATTCTTTTCTCATTTATGACAGAATTTTTGTTAAAGTCTTAAATAAATCAATAATTGAACTTCTTCAATAATAAGAGGGCATTGAAAATAGATGAAATGAGCAATCCAAATAGCTGTGGATACAGAGTCTGAGAAACCACTCAAGAAGCATTATACTGCAAAGCTTCCTCTGAATGTAGGACATTCTGCAGAGCACATTGATTACTGAAAACACAATAAACCATCTAACCAGAGGATGTTGATCTCTTATCTGAATAATACACCACAAGTGATAAATACAATCCAAAATCCTAAACAACCTACTACTACAGTTTGGAGGGATATGGGCCGGGTGCTGGCAGGCAAGACTAGATTGGGTTGGGATATTTGGTCAGCATGGACAGGTTGGACCGCAGGGTCTGTTTCCATGGTGTACATCTCTTTGACTCTATGAGTCTATGTAATTCCAAATTCTATCAGTGAAGAAAGAAACTATCCAGGCTTCTGCCAACAATGTACTCATTGTAACAAAAGTGATCATATCTCAAATATGTGATGCAGTCTGAAGAATGTAACCAATAAATAAGTCAAATCATTCCCCACCCAACTTATATGTTCTTGCCTTGGAACAAAACCTTAAAGAAGACATCAATACTAAAATGAAACAAGATTCTTTACATGAAAAATGCTACATTTCTTCCAAGGGGAACTAACAATGGTATTAAATGCTAAAAATGGACCAGAAATACATAATTAACTTGTAATTCTCAAACATGTCTGCAGTCATATCATCACAAGCTTCTTCAGTCAGATTGATTAATCTATAATCTAACAGAAAAAAGCGAAGACAATCAAGGTTACCAAATTTACCTCATATATCTATGCTTTGTCATAGATAACCTGACCTACTTTTTGACAAGGAAGAATTAAGACAAAGGTTTGATAAGGCATCAAAGAAATAAGGAAAATATGTAATAAAGTTACAGATATAGAGATGTATGGTGTATAAATGTACAATAAATACAAAAAAGTAATCTGAGTAACTCATTTGAGTACACATATAACTGTTAATCAATGTTGATGACAGAGGCAAAATGTCTTTGGAAGGAATGGTATGTAACAGCTTCAGGATCCTGTACCAAGCTTGCAATGACATCACAGAGCTGCTTTATCCAGGACACAGTGCAGGTGTAAGTAGTTTGAACATTAGCAGAAGAAGCATACATTGGCAGAAAAGACTGGAATAAAACTGGAAGGCTCACATGAGCACATGAAAAAGGTTAGTGCTTACCAAACATAATGATAATTCAGAACTTGGTACATCCATGAGTAATACGAAATACTACATCTATGATAACGTATAATAAATAAAATTATTTGGAAGTTTAAGCCAGAAAACAGTTCTTGATTTTGCCTTCTGTATCTGAATGCACATAGTGATTGTATAAAGATAGACGAGTTGACGGGACAAATAAAAATAAATAATTATGGCTTCATAGCTATTATGGAGGTGTACTTGCACAATAATAAGGAAGAATCAAAAGACTGGCTATTATCTAAATAAGAGGCACGCAAAAAGAGTATAGCACAGTTCAAACTACTTTCGCCTGCACTATGCCCAGTAAAGAGCAGCTCTGTGACATCATTGCAAGCTTGGTACAGGGTCCTGAAGCCTTTACGTACCACCCCATTCCAAGATTTTTTGTCTCTGTTATTAACATTGATTAATAGTTATACAGATACTGTGCACGGAATACCAGGTGCAGCAAGTAATTAAGTGGGCAAGTGGAATTGTTAGGGTTGGAGCTTTTAGTTATTCACAGAGAAGATATGGGCATCACTGGCTGTCCAGCATTTATTGCCCATTCCTACTTGGCCTTAGAAAAAATGTCTTTGCGTGGGGATGTCTTGTTACAAATGGATGAGATGTTGATTAGGTCACACCTGGAGTACTGAGTACAGTTTTCATCCCTGTATTACAGTGGGGATTTATTAGCATTGGAGGCAGTTGAAAGAATCCGCTAGGCTGATCACTGACTATGATCACCAAGCCAAAGCAGACAACTGACTATGGCCAAGCACAGGACCGTATGCAGACTGTGCCCATGACTGGCACATAAAGGGACTTGGAGGTACTTTGGCAGAAAACACAAAGTCAGCACACAGATGGAGCAGGTAATCAGGAAGGGTTAATGGTTTGTTTGCCCTTATTTCAAGGGAGTCAGAGTATAAAAGTATAAAAATCTTACTGCAACTGTGTACAAGATACTAGTGAGACCACAACTGGAGTTCTGAGAGTAGTTTTCATCCATTTATTTAATAAATTCTATAATTTCTTATAAAATTATGAGGGGTAAGGATAGGATGGATAATAAGAGTCCTTTGCCGAGACTGGAAATGTCAAATCCTAGGAAGCTTTAAGGTGCGAGGAGAGAAATTTAAAGGAGATATGCGAGGAATGTTTTTTACACAGATGGTGGTCAGTACCTGGAACATTCTGCCAGGGAAGGTGGAGGAAGCAAATATGATCTGGGCGTAAGTTTGCTAACTGAGCTGGAAGGTTCACTTTCAGACATTTCATCACCATACTAGGTAACGTCACCACTGAGCCTCTGGTGAAGCACTGGCGTTATGTCCCGCTTTCTATTTATGTTTTTAGGTTTCCTTGGGTTGGTGATGTCATTTCCTGTGTAGGTGGTATCATTTCCTGTTCTTTTTCTCAGAGAGTGGTAGATAGGGTCCAAATCAATGTGTTTGTTGATAGAGTTTTTCATGGAAAGCCATGCTTTCAGGAATTCTTGTGCATGTCTGTTTGGCTTGTCCTAGGATGCATGTGTTGTCCCAGTTAAAGTAATGCCCTTCCTCATCTGTATGTAAAGATACCAGTGAGGGTAGGTCATGTCTTTTTATGGCTAGTTGATGTTCATGTATCTTGATGGCTAATTTTCTGCGTGTTACTCCAATGTCGTGTTTGTTAGAGTTCTTGCAAGTTATTTTGTAAATGACATTAATTTTGCTTGTCTGTACAGGTCTTTTAAGTTCATTAGCTGCTGTTTTAGTGTATTGGGTGTGTTTGTGGGCTACCATGATGCCAAGAGGTCTGAGTAGTCTGGCAGTCATTTCTGAGATGTCTTTGGTGTAGGGGAGTGTGTCTAGGGTTTCTAGATACATTTTGTCTGCTTGTCTGCTGAGAAATCAGTGGACTGTGTTCATTGGGTACCCGTTCTTTTTGAATACGCTGTAAAGGTGATTTTCCTCTGCTCTTTACAGTTCTTCTATGCTGCAGTGCATGGTAGCTCAGTAAAATAATGTCCTAATGATGCTTCGGTTGTGGGTGTTGGGATGATTGCTTCTGTAGTTCAGTATTTGGTCCGTTCATGTTGTTTTGCTGTAGGCGCTGGTTTGAATTTCTTCTGACTGCTCTACTTTGACATCTAGGAATGGCAGCTTGATGTTATTTTCCTCCTCTTCTGTGAATTTTATGCCAGTAAGAGTATTATTGATGGTCTTGAAGGTTTTCTCTAATTTGTTTCGTTTGGTGATGATAAAGGTGTCATTCATGTAGTGGACCCAAAGTTTGGGTTGGATAGTTAGCAGAACTGTTTGTTCGAGTCTCTGCATTACTGCCTCTGCTAAGAATCCTGATATCAGGGATCCCATGGGTGCTCCATTGGTTTGTCTGTAGGTTTTGTTGTTGAAGGTGAAGTGGGTGGTAAGGCATAGGTCCACAACATTGTGCTTACTGATGAAGTTGGTGGTGTTTGGTGTATGTGCCTTTGGTTCTTCTAATAGTGTAGTCAGTGTTTCCTTGGCCTGGTTGATGTTGATGGAAGTGAACAGGGCTGTTACATCAAAGGAGGCCATTATTTCATCTTTTTTTATCGTGGTATCTTTGATGGTCTTCAGGAATTCTTGGGTGGAGTGGATAGAGTGGCTTGAGTCTTCTACTAAGTGTTGTTGTCTTTGGTGTACTTCCTTGGCTAATCCGTACATTAGTGTTCAAGACTATGCGTCTGAGGGGGTCTCGTGGTTTGTGAATTTTGGGTAACGCAAAAAAGCATGGCGTGTTGGATCCATCTGGTTTCATTTTTTAGAAGTCTGCTCTGTTTAATTCTCCAGATTTCTGAAGTTTTTTTGAGTAAGGTTGTGACTCAGTTCTTTCATTGTGGGGTTGGGTCTATCGCCATATGTTGGGAAGTGTCATGGCTACAAGCAGTGTGTTCACTTTTTCAATGTAGTCTGATCAGTTTAAAATGACAGTCAAGCGTCCTCTGTCTGCAGGTAAGATAACAATAGCAGATACAATAGCAACATTGAAGAAGCATTTAAATAGCCACATGAACTGACAGGCAATGGATGGATACCCATTATGTACAATCAAATGTGATTAGATCAGAATGGCATCATGGCCGGTGCATACGTTGGGCCAAACTGCCTGCTGTGCTGTTTACATTCTTTGTTCATTGGAGCCAGTTCAGAGAAAGTTCATTCCGATGATCCTTGCTATGGAATAATTGTCTTATGAGCAAAGTTAAACAGGTTGAGACTCTATTCCTTGGAACTTAGGAGAATAAGCGATGATCTCATTGAAATGTACAAGCTCCTTAAATGACCTGACAGGGTAAATACTGAAAGGATGTTTTCCCTAACGGGAGAATTGAGGACCAGAGAACATACTCTCAGACTAAAGGAGTGCCAAAGTAACAGTAAGATGTGGAGGAATTTATTTTCTCAGAGGGTTGATTGCCTTTGGAACTCTTTGCCATGGATGGCTGTGGTGTAGTGTCCTTGTGTATATTTAAGGCTGAGATAGATTGATTGATTGGTTAGTTGGGGAATCAAGGGTTATGAGAAAACTGTAGGAAACCAGGTATGAGGAATAGCAGATCAGCCTTGATCCAATTGAATGGTGGTGTAGAATCAATTACCTCCTATTTCTTGTCATTTAAACCAATGATCTTTGTTGAATGGTAGGGGAAATCAAAACTTATTGATATGATTCTAGCTGATATTACGATTGGACAAGGTAGATCCCAGACTGAAATCTGACTTGATGGATCATTTCTTAAACATTTAGCATGTTTTTCACTAAAATTTAAGCACACCAGGCTGGAGATTTGGCTTATTACACAAAATAAGACAAATTAAAACAAAATGAAGTAATCCACGTACAACACAGTTGAAAAGCTTCCAAAGAAACCTGGCAAAAATAAACATCTATTCCCTAATGCCATTACTTAACAGTTAATCTAAATCCAGAGATGGGTTGACAACTGTACTATTTTTGTTAGTTCTGCTGCTATCAGCTGTGAAGACTTTGTCTTTGATTTACACAACTGAAATCTTGGACGTTTTAATAGAGTCATAAAATCATAGAGTTGTACAGCATGCAAACAGTCCCTTCAGTCCAACTTGTCCATGCCAACCAGACATCCTAAATTAATCTAGCTCCATTTGCCAGCAGTTAGCCCATATCCCTCCAAACCCTGCCTATTCATATGCCCATCCAGATGCCTTATAAATGTTATAATTGTACCAGCCTCCACAACTTCCTCTGGCAGCTTATTCCACATGTGAACCATCTTCTGTGTGAAAACATTGTCCCTTAGGTCTCTTTTACATCTTTCTGCTCTCACCTTAAATCTATGTCCTCTAGTTTTGGACTCCATTACACTGGGGAAAAGATCTTAGCTCTATACTATACCCATGCCCCTCATTACTTTATAAACCTCTATAAGACCACCTCTCAGCCTTCAACACTCCAGGGAAAATATCTTCAGCCTATTCAGCTTCTCCCAACCTCAAATCCCCCAATACTGGAAATGTTCTTGTAAATCTTTTCTGAACCCTTGCAAGTTTCACAACAACCTTCCTATAGCAGAGAAACCAGAATTGCACACAGTATTCCAAAAGTGGTATAACCAATGTCCTGCACATCCTCAACATGACTTCCCAACTCCTATACTCAATGGTCTGACCAATAAAGGAAAGCATACCTCTTCACTATCCCAACTACCTGTGACTCCTTTCAAGGAGCTATGAACCTGCATTCCAAGGTCTCTTTGTTCAGCAACACTCCCCAGAACCTTACATTAAGTGTATAAGTTCTGATTTGCCTTTCCAAAGTGCAGCACCTCATATTTACGTAATTAAACTCCACCTGCTAATCTTCAACCTATCAGACTATCTAATTAAAATGTCTTTGTACTCTGAGGTAACCTTCTTAGCCATACACAACACCGCCAATTTTAGTGTCACCTGTGAACTTATTAATCATAACTCCTATGTTCATATCCAAATCATTCATAGAAATAACAAAAAGCAGTGTGCCCAGCACAGCTCCTTGAGGCACATTGCTGGTCACAGGCCTTCAGACTGAAAAGCAACCCTTCATCACTTCTGCCTTCTACCTTCAAGGCAGTTCTGTATCTAAATAGCTAGTTTTTCCCATATTCCATGTGATCTAACCTTGCTAATCAGTCTACCATGAGGAATCTTGTTGAACACCTGACTGAAGTCTATACAGACCATGTCCACCTGGCTCTGCCTTCATCAATCTTCTTTGTTGCTTCTTCAAAAAATTCAATTACGTTTGTGAGACATGATTTGCCATGCATAAAGCCATGTTGATCATCCGTACTTGACTTTCCAAATACTTGTAAATCCTGTCCCTCAGGATCTCCTCCAACATTTGGCCAACACTAATTTCAGGCTCACTGGTTGATAGTTTCTGGCTTTTTCTTACCAACTTTCTTAAATAGTGGCATCACATTAGCCGACCTCCAGTCTTCTGGCACCTCAACTGTGACTATCATTGTTACAAATATCTCAGCAAGGGTCACAGCAATCACTTCCATAGCTTCCCACAAAGTTCCAGGGTACACCTGATCTGTTCCCAGTGATTTATCCACCTTTATGCATTTTAAGACATCGAGCACTTCTTCCTCTGTAATATGGCCATTTTTCAAGATGTTGATACTTACTTCCCCAAGTTCTCTAGCTTGTTCAAAGTAAATACTGACACAAAATACTCATTTAGTATCTCCCCATCTCCTCTGCTTCCACACATAGGTTGCCTTGCTGATGTTTAAGTGGCCCCATTCTCTCCCTAGTTACCCATTTGTCCTTCATGTATTTGTAGAATTCCTTTTGATTCACCTCAACTCTATTAGTTAAACCCATCCCATGTTCTCTTTTTGCCCTCCTGATTTCCCCCTTAAGTATACTTCTACTGCCTTTATACTCTTCTAGACATTCACTTGATCCTTGGTATCTATACCTGAAATATGTTTCATTTTTTTTTGACCAAAACCTCAATTTCTCTAGTCATCCAGCATTCCCTACACCTACTAGCATTACCTTTCACTCTAATTCGAACATATTGTCTCTGAATTCTCTTTATCTTAATTTTGAATACTTCTCACTTTCCAGCTGTCCCGCTACCTGTGATTATCCACCTCCAATCAACCGTTGTAAGTTCTTGTTTAATAATGTCAAAATTGGCCTTCCTCCAATTTCAAACTTTAACTTTTAGGTCTGATCTATCTTTTTCCATCATTACTTTGAAACTAATATCATTACGATCACTGACCCTAAAGTACTCCTCCACTGGCACCTCAGTCACCTGCCCTTCCTTATTTCCCAACAGTAGGTCAAGTTTTGCTCCTTCTCTAGTAGGTACTATTTAATCAACCTATACTCTTTAATCAAACACTTCTGGTTTGGAAATAGTTACAAACTAAATCCTTACGTTATCTTGAACTGCTCTGACAACTCCTTTTCTAAGAGAAACTATGCTTATATCTGATTTCAGTTTCCTTTGAACTGAAATTCAGATGCTTATAACTAAAACAAAACTTACTCATACTTCTGCTAATGCTTCTGTTAGTATCCTTCAGCTAAGCTAATGGCTTTTAAAAAACTATATCATTATAAACAAACTTTGAATAATACTCCAGGAAGCTGGTAGTCTTCTACTGTATGACTCTGATTCTGAAAAGGCATAATAATTAACAAATAAAGGCTTCACATAAGTAATTAATAAATAGAGCCTTCACCCACATGTCACTGGTTTAAAAACCAAACTCTAATAAAGGATAATTCTGAATATATTTATAGATTATACAAATCACATAGATTATTTACAACATAATGTCTCACTACCACTTCTAGGTCATTTTTCCAGCAGTTTGGTTTAGGCTGTTACTCAGTTAACTGAAGGAGAAAGTAACCAATCAGCATTAAATGGAAGGGGAAAACAAACAAAGAATATTCTTACCATCTTCATCTGTCTGAAATTTAAGTTCTTCACTCTCTCTCCTTCCTATGAGGTTGACTACAGTGACCTTGACATAGATGTCAGTATAAGGTAGGAGTCTTCTAATGATGAATGAAGAGACGTTTTGTGGAACAGTCTGGCATTCTTGGAACCACTGAAAGTTGTCAACTCTGAAGGTGTAGTGGTAACACACAGTGTAAAAGTAAGTGTGGCAGCGAGTGCTGTTGTATTCCAATGGCTCCCATTGTAGAGTGACTTGCCTTGGCTTGATTTCAGATGAGGTGATGTTGTTGGGTGCCTGCACTGGTCCTATTATTAAAAAATAATCAGTTCCAGATCAATACTCTCAAATTGGTTAATTACTATAAAGTATTTGTCGTCAAGAATTTTGTTTCAATTTCATTGACTTCAGTGAATTATGAAGTAAATCTGAGCTGCATCATGCTGCCTAGAGATGACAGAATCAGATACACATATCAAAAGCTTCATATCAGTGATTTTAGAAAATATTCATAACATTGAGGTGCATTCTTGCTCTGTAAAGTCTTAATCACAACTTTGTACTCTCAATTTTTTATCCTCATTATGTTGCAGACATTGCAAAGATAAATATATACCTTACATTTATATTCTGCTTTAGTCAGGAGAAGAACTTAGTGGGTTGGTATAAAATATTAGTTATGCACAG
Source organism: Hemiscyllium ocellatum (assembly GCF_020745735.1). NCBI lineage: Eukaryota > Metazoa > Chordata > Chondrichthyes > Orectolobiformes > Hemiscylliidae > Hemiscyllium > Hemiscyllium ocellatum. The sequence continues at coordinate 45,094,893 of NC_083430.1, forward strand.
CCAACATCAAATTTGTATACATTTTAAAATTCAAATTTTCTGTCAGAGGTATTAAGGAATACGAATGACCCTCATGGAGTTGTCGAAGTCAACTATTGTTAACACTGTTATCATACAGTCCAACCGGAAACCTAATTTGAAGTAAATTGTTGTTGCATAGCTTTCCTTGAGGATGGAAACATTCAGCACTGATAAGGAGACTAGATCTTCCAGTTTGATTTATTGTTTCAGTATTATTTTGTTTGTGTTGAGAAACAGGAGTGCTTACAAGAAAACTTTTGTCTTCTTTCAGCCATGAGCACCCAGCTATTCTTCAATTTCCTGACCACCACTTTCTAATATTTTTTGTGATTCCCAATTGTGCCCATCCTCAACTCCGGTTTATCAATCAAAGCTACCTTTCACACTTCCTGGTTGCCAGGTACCATCCCAAGAGTGTCTAACGTTGGTCTCCTGCCTCTAGGTTTTCCAACTGACATCTGGCCAGGCTGTCCATTTGGGTGAAGCAGAACTACAAGTTGTTAATGAACACCTGCCATTAAAACTGCCAGGACTCCCACAGCCCATATTCTGGTTCCTCAGCTGTAATTACTTTGCCAGAAGTCTCTTTCTCAATCCAGAGACCTACTTCTGGAGAGCAGGTAATTTCAGATGTACATTGAAAATTAACAGGGAGTCAGCATTCGAAGGGTCAACGTATGTGCAGACATATGTCTCCAAATTCCCTAATGACCATCTTTGTGGTCATTTTGTGCTTAAAACAAAATTGAATAGAGTGTCCTCCAAAAGGATATTCCCCAATGGCCTTTCATCATTGTATAAAAGCAGCGATTTATGTAAACTTATTCAACAAATTCTATAGAACCCTGAACTGTTGGACTATCTTTAATAATCATGAGCAAGTCGATGAAAGAGATATGCTAACAGTCAGTTGCATAACTATTTTAGTGGAAAGTCTTTAGGGTTTATAGGCCATACATTCATAAGGTATGCAGCATTTACTTAGCCAACTCTATGTGCTCCCTGATGCTACAAAAATGCAGGGCAGGAACAAATAGATTGAGAATTACACGAAATTTAGAACTTCAACAAATTGTAAATAAACGAGAAGAACATTTCTACTGCATTGCCAATTCAGAAACAAGTCACATTGTTGAAACATTTTGGTTTGCACTCATGACAACAAACACGAGAATGTCAAATTTCAAACGATCATACCAACTTTTACTGTGTGAGAAGCAGGTCAAGATGGCAGATATGTAGAATGCTCCAACTGGAGCTCTACCACACCAACTGTTCATTTCTTGTTTCTTTCTTTTCTCCCTTTTTTTCTCTTTCTTTCCTCTTTTCTGGTATTATCACCCTCTTGGTGCTCACCTCTCCGTGGCAGATCTTCGCCTGGTCTCTTGGTGGCTCATGGTGGGTCCCAGACTGCTCTCTTGATGGCTCGTGTTATATCCTGACCTGGTCTCTCAGCAGCTCAAGGTGGGTCCCGGCCTGGTCACTTAGTGGCTCAAGGTGGCTCCTGGCCTGGTTTCTTGGCAACTTGAGACAGGTCTCGACCTAGTCTCTCAGCAGCTCAAGGTGAGTCCCAGCCTGGTATTTCATCAGCTTGAGGTGGGTCCAGGCCTGGTCACTTGGCAGCTCATGGTAGTTCCCGAGACTGGACTTTTGGCAGCTATCAGTTTATTGTCTCGGCAGTAAGTCAGCCAATCTCTTGACAGCTAATAGCAGTGTTTCAGCTTTGCATGTGAGTGGATCCTGCCTGGGCATATTCCTGTGATACTGAGGTAGATCAGAGGGGCAGCGGTTTTAGCAGCAGTGATTATATCTGCAGCAGCGATGCAAAGAACAGACAGTTGAGGTCTCCTGAAGAGCGAGATAAGTGGACGATTCATCAAAAACTGTTGAACTTTCAACTTATTCCTTTACTTCCCTATGTTTAATGAGTTTAATGATAACTATTACCTTATTTCTCTATTTTTCTACTATGCTATGAAATTACAACATTTTGACTCTGTTCCTTTCACTACTTTGTACCTAAGTGTTTTTGCACCTAGGTACCTCGGTACCTCAGATGGCGCCATGTGTGGTGACATTATTCACTATTATAGACCAGACTAGAACCCCTCAAACTATTTCAAGAAGATAGCCTAGACCCTAACGTTTTCTTCGTTTGAAGGTAAATGTGAAGTGCTTGTTCCAGATGTGATGCAATTGTTCAAACGAATTTATGTTAAGAAAAACACAATTTAATTAAACACTATACAGTAGTTAAAATAGAAACAAAAAAGAGGAATTTGGAATAATTTAACTATTGTAAAAATTAACCAAATAATAGATACAAGAGCTGTTACCAATTAACTGTTCTAATTAACATTGCATAATCATATCCCTTGGCAAAAAGGTAAACTCAGACACAAGTTCTTACTTGCAGTTCTTCAATACAGGAGGAAACTACATCAAGGGACATTTCAGAGAAAGTAGAAGCTAGTTATCATTTACTGAAGCTTCCAACTCTTCTGGGACCTCAAACAGTTTCTAACTGCTAAAGCTAAAAAGAAACTAGAAAGCCTGGTCTGTGAGAACTAACCACTCCCATCCAAGCTGCTTCCATTGTTCCAAAATGTTTTGAAAAAACCTAAGCACGTCCTAAATTGTGGAGGTGCTGGTGTTGGACTGGGGTGGACAAAGTCAAAAGTCACATGATACAGAGATATAATTTAACAGGTTTATTTCAAACCACAAGCTATCAGAGCCCCCACTCCTTCCTCAGGCAGCTTATAGTAAACTTATAGTAAAACGTATAGTAAAACATCAAAAGGTCATATTACTTATGTGAATATATTGAACAAACCTAGATAGCTATTAAGTCTTTAATCAATTAGAATGGAATTGCAGATTTGATTGATTAATATGTTAATCCCTGCACCAAGATAACTTCTGCTTTTATCAGAATAAAGGTGACACCTTAGCTCAGACAATGTATTTTAGGTGTGAGGCCATGTTTTAAGTCTAGATCCTGGAGCTAGACTGATCTTATTTCCAAAGGAGGAATTTAAAAAATGCCACAGATTGTCTGACTGTCTCACACTGTCTGTGTATTTTTAGAACAAAATAGAATGTATCTGCAAATTCAAATCTGCAAATGCAGTTTCAACCCTAGATTTGTATGTGTGTGTGAGGGAGAGAGAGTGCATTTGCATGAGAGGGTGTGTGTGTGGGAGAGAGAAGGAGAACATGTGTGTGCTCATGAAAGAGAGAATGTGTGTGTGTGTGTGTGTGTGTGTGTGTGTGTGTGTGTGTGTGTGTGTGTGTGTATATATGCCTGAGAGAGAGTGTATGTCAGTGTGAGGGAGTATATGTGTGTGAGTTTGTGTGCTTGAGAGAGAAAATGCCTGTGAAAGTGTCTGAGTGAGATTCTGCGTGAGCATGTTTGTACATGGGAGAGAGTGAGAGTGTGAGAGAGTACGTATATGTGAGAGGGTGTGTGTGTGCGAGAAAGTGTGTGTGTGTGTGTGTGTGTGTGTGTGTATGAGAGGGTCTGTGTATGTGTGTGAGTCTGTGTGAGAGAGTGTGCATGTATGTATCTTAGTGAATAAATATGTGTGAGAGAGTGGGTCACCTGGAGTGTGAAATGAACCCAAGATCCCAGTTGAGTCCTTGTGGGCACCAAACATGGCTATCAGCCTCTGTTCAGCAACCCTGCATTGTTGTGTCCCCAAATCTGCCTTAGATGATGTTTACCCCAAAATCTGAGGCTGAGTGTCCTTGACTGCTGAAGTGTTCCCCCACTGGATGGGAACATCCCTGTCCGGCTATTGTTGCATGGGTCCATTCATCTGCTGTCGTAGAGTTCACCAATATAACATGCCTCTGGGCAACCTGGCCTGCAACATATGAGATAGATACATTGATAACATTTTCTTCTACAATCCTTTCAGCTGTGATCTTGCATATTGGATTGGCCTACGGAAATCTAATGGATGCATCATTGTCAATAAATTCCCACTGATTCCCACTTTTCGTTTTAGATCGGTGTCCTCCACAACCAATTAAGATCTTTATAAAAGGTTCTTCAAATTTAGGAATAAGTAATGGAGGTGCTAATGTTTTCACTACCTGGGGTTTTCCGATTATCTGGCATATGTAACATGTCTGGCAAAATTCAACTACATCCTTATGCAGTCCAGGTTGATAAAAATGTTTTTGTATTTTGGCTTGAATTTTTCTTCTTCCTAAATGGCCCCCTACTGCTAATTCACGTGCTACCCACAATACCTCCGTTCTTAACCCACTGGTAATACAACTTGATGAACTTCTGCCCATTTCTCATCTGCCTGAATATGTGATGGTCTCAATTTCCTCATCAAGATGTCATTTCTAAATTTGTAACATTCTGGAATACAGAGAGATTATTCTTCTGTGCACAGTTTTTGATACAATTTCTTCAGTTTTTCATCTTCCTGTTGTAACTCAGTTAATTTCGAAGAACTAATATAATCCTTTTCCTCTTTGTATCAACCACTTGATCACACATGGTCTTTAGTAATTCGACTTCAACTTTCTTATCTTTACTCTTGGATTTCTCTTCTTGGTTTGACCTGTGACTTTGTGACCTTGTGATCAAACAATAAGAAAAAATTCCCACGATACACTTCCTATTATAACTCAGTTGCCTGATTTTCCATTGGCTTTTCAACCACATTAGGCAGCACTCCTATCTGTGATCCAGCTATATTATTACAAGGACAAATTGTATTCCTGGAACTTAGCACTCCTCCAGTACTCCTACCACCAGTTCCTCAATTTTCACTGGACACTTTGGCAACATAACGGCTCAGTGGTTAGCACTACTGCTTCATGGTGCTAGGGACCCAGGTTTGATTCCACCCTCGGGTGACTGTCTGTGTGGCTTTCTGCCAGATGCTCCAGTTTCATTCTACAATTCAAAGAAATGCAAATTAGGTGGATTGGCCATGCTAAATTGCCCATAGTGTTTAGGGATGTGTAACTTAACCATGGGAAATGCAGAGTTATGAAGAGGGTCAGGGTGGATCTTTGGACAGTTGGAATGGACTTGGTGGGTCAAATAGCCTTTTTCCACACAGTAGGGATTCTATTAAAAAACTCCAAACTCACTTTATGTAATGGAACACTTCTTGTTTCACCATGAATTCCAATTTATTATGACATTTTCTGGCAATAGTCCTTCTGAATTACATATCTTCTCATCTCTCAACATCAAAGATTTATGCTCCCATGTCTCTTAAAATTGTAATTTCTTTACCGGCTCCTCCTGGCATATGTGAGTAAGCCTTATCCTTCATAAATAAGTGGCTGATATTTCCTTCTCAACCAACCTCCAAAGAGATTCAACATTCTGGTGCAGTTTTTTGATCCTGTTTTCCCACAACTGTCTTGCCAGTGCTTTTTCTAAACCACCAAAACTGTGACTTCATGTAGCCTACTTCATTGCAGTGAAAAAGCCTCAGCTTTCTTCTTCTCTATCCCCTCCATGGTTTCTTTTTCACCCTGTGGTAAACTATCTTTATTATCTTCAGTGAGATCTCCTTTTCCTTACCACCTGAGAATTTCTCTTCACCCCAATTTCTATCCCTCACAGATGGAAATTGATGTCAGAAGCCAAACTTTTATTTATGAACCAATCCATAATTATCAGCCATTTCAGCTGCCAGTCTTGCAGTTCTAATTCTCTGCTCTTCCATGAGTTCTCACTACTTCAAGAAGTGAATTTTGAACTCGTCCAAAATAATTGTTCCTCTAACAGTGACATCTGTTTGATCTGTTTTCAAAAACCATATCCAACTTTCAAAATTACTTTGGTTGATACTTTCAATTTCAATGTACGTTTGACAGTGTCCCTCCTTAGATTCCTGAAACATTGTCTATAGGCTTCTGGCACAAACTCATATGCACTAAGTTGGCTTTCTTCATCTCACACTCCTCACTTATTGTCTCTGATGATGATGCAAATATCTCAGTAACTCTACCTGCAAGTTTTGTTTGGATCAAGGAAACCCACATGGTCACTGGCCACTGTATTTGTTTAGCCACTTACTGAAATGAAATGGGAAAGACATCTGCATCCTTCTCATCAAATTTTGGCAATGCTTGGATATATTTAAACAAATCCCCACCAGGCTTATCATCACTATCCTCCTCACCAAGTCTATCTTCTACCTTCACCTTCGCCCTTTTAAGTCAACTTCCCTTTCTAATTGCCAGCTTCTGAAGTTGAAACTCTTTTTCTGCTTTTCTTCGCTCCCTTTCTGTCTTTCTTTGGATAGGGCCTTCCTCTCCTTTTTTCCCCCTGCTTTTAATCATAATTCAAACTGTTTCATTTTCTTTTTATGTTCAAGCTGATTTATCTGCAATTGAATTCTAGCTATTTCCCAAGATTCCGGTGGCATTTCCAGAAAATGTAAGTGTCAAGCTATTTCTGCAATTACCTCGCTTTTTTTCACAAACAAAGGCAACTCCAACTCCAGCCTGTTTGCCAATTCCAAAGCTTTGGAGAAAGTGAGGACTGCAGATGCTGGAGAGCATTTTAACCTTACTGTGAAGCCTATTCCAAGGTTGTCCAACTTGAAGAAGTTTTCCTCCTCTCTCTACATTCCTGATGAAGAGCTTACTCACACAACTTCGATTCTCCAGCTCCTTGGATGTTGCCTGACTGGCTGTGCTTTTCCACCACCACACTCTTTGACTCTGATCTCCAGCAACTACAGTTCTCTCCTTATATCTGTTTGGTTAATGCATTGTTGTGGAGAATGCACCAAAGAACTATTGTTCTGCAGCCTTCAGTTGTATTACAAAAGGCTGCGATACCTTTACATATTCCTTTTGCCTGTAGAAGTCAGATCCATACATATGAATGTATGCATGCATATAGCATATGAAGTTTAGGCTAGTGTTGAAGCAGGAATGTAAATGATAGAAAATATGTCCCTTTGGCTGTTTGTTACAGGCAGAGAATTGATCGAACTCAACCATCCTATGTTTGTAAATATCAGGACATAATGCCCAATGGACATTAGCAACTGGACAGCATTTACAGAATTATCTCATCTTCTAATAATTATTCTGATAACCTATCACATAATATATGGCTCACTTAGATTTGTTGGAAGTTACATACATTCATACATAGAAAGCTGTCCTCTGCAAGGAAAAAGAAATGTCCAAACATTGCAGCACTTGTGTTAAACATAGTACAGCCAAAATTCTGAATACTCAGATGGTTTCTATATGGTAACATGTCAATCGGACTTAACATGCTAACAAGTATCATCCTTTCCAGACATACGATAGATCATTACTCCCTTTGAAAATTTGACATTCGTGCTTCTATCCTGAGGACTGCAAAATGCAACATTTCACAGGAATACAGGAAGTAAGATGATTATATACCATTCAGTTCATCAAGCCTGTTTTGCCATTTGTCTGGATTACAACTAATCTTCTACTTTGACACCATTTTCCCACATTATCACAATATTCCTTGATACCATTTGTTACGACATGGAGCTTGAACTCCTCTGTTAGTTAAAACCAAAAACCCAGAAAGGCTTGCCTCACCTTGTAATCTGTTAACATGTGAGGGAATGACAGAGAACTCCTAATATCCACTATTTAAAGGAAAGGTAACAATTTATTTTCCTCACTCTAACAGTGAGCACTAAATAAAGCTATTAACAAACCTAACATTCTTTTCCTTAACTGAACACAATCCTACTAACATGCTGTTCCAATAACATACTTATTAAACGTTACAGTAACTTAATCTCAAGATCACACAGTCTCTGTCTTCTCAACTGTCTTCAAACTTCCATCTGCTGATCTTCCTGGTCACCTTCTTCCTTCTTACAGTGACTATGTTTTACAGAAAAGTTACTTTTGATAGAAGATGTCCTTTAATTTTTTGAGAGCAAGGTTTGAGAAGGGCAATTAGCTCTTTACTCTATGGCAGTTGCTTGGCTGATCAGTGGCAGTTATTCTGACCAATTTTCAAAATGCCCTAGGTTTTTATATCCTCCAACATTGTTCCCTGTCATTGATCCGATGTTGTAAATACAACAAATTCAAACTTGATTGGGGTTTAGTATCCTGGGGTATCATTTAAATTAATTGGTTGAATTTGAATTGTTGTCAAAACAGCAACCAAAACTCAGGTATCCATTTAACAGCCATTTGCTACAGGTATATATTTTGTAACATCCTGTCTCCCAGCCATTCTGTTCAGGCAGTTGAACCTGCACTTTAAATTTACTTCAAAACTCTGTTTCAAAGTGAACATGCATGTTTTCAACTTGGTAACTCTTTAATGTCTAGAAAAGTAAACAAGACACTTTTTCATAAATAGCTGCAAATGTGTTGCTGGTCAAAGCACAGCAGGCCAGGCAGCATCTCAGGAATAGAGAATTCGACGTTTCGAGCATAAGCCCTTCATCAGGAATGGCTTATGCTCGAAACGTCGAATTCTCTATTCCTGAGATGCTGCCTGGCCTGCTGTGCTTTGACCAGCAACACATTTGCAGCTGTGATCTCCAGCATCTGCAGACCTCATTTTTTACTTTTTCATAAATACTTAAGTTCTTCACTGCCAAGCAACAAATGACCTGCTCAAAAGGGATTAGTCTCAGCCAAATTGGAAAGAGATAAGTATCCCGATGGGAAGACTCACTAGTTCTACTTTGGGAGCCTGTAAACTATTGAGGGGATTTACTAAGTAGCAGGGAAAATAAAAAGTCAAATGAAGATTGTTCTGAATCAAAAAGAACAAGTTAATTAGAAAAGACAGGCAACAGCAAGTAAGAGGAGGTAACTCTGAAGAATTAAACTGCATTTATTTCAGTGCAAGTGATCTCATAGATAAGGTTGATAAACTCAGGACATGCATAGGAACATGGAACTGGGATATTATACCAATGGGTGAGGGAAGGACACACCTGGCAGCTCAATGTTCTGGTTTTAGATGCTTCAAGAAGGATAGAAAGGGAGGCAAGAGAGGAGGGAGAGTGGCATTTTTGATTAAGAAAAACATTTCTACTGTAATTATTTTTGAGGGATGATCATCTTGATGGATTGCACTGTAAGTCCCCAGTAGTCAAAGGGAAATTGAGGAGTAGATATGTAGAGAAATCTTAGATATATGTAAAAAAAAGTTGTCATAGTAGGAGATTTTAACTTTCCAAACATTGATTGAGACTGCCATAGTGTTAAAGATTTGGATGGTGAGGAAGTTGTTGAATTGTGTTCAAGAAAATTTTCTTTATTAATATGTAAATATTCCTACTCAAGAAGAAGCAAAACTTGACCTTCTCTTGGGAAATAAGGCAGGCCAAGTGACTGAAGTGTTTGTAGGGCAACATTTTGTGACAAATGATCATAATTCTATTAGTTTTAAATTAGTTATGGAAAAGGATAAGCCTTCCATGAAAGTTCAAGTTCTTTATTTAAGTATGGCAAATTTTAATGATTCGAGACAAAAACTTTCAAAAGTTGATTAAAGTAGATGGTTCACAAGTAAAAGGTTGACTGACAAGTGGGAGGCTGTCAAAATTGTCATAACGAGAGTTCAGAGGCATTGTGTTCCTGTTAAATTGAAAGTGGACTGACTCCGAGCTGGCTGTCTACAGCCAGTGTACAATGCGATAGTAAATAATAAAAAAAAGGAGATAGGAACCTCCTCAGTTGAGGGAAAAAAAATACTAAAAATGAAAAAATATAACCAGGAGATTAAAATCCCCTCAGTCCAGGGAACTGTCCAAGCTGGCTGGTCACAGCCAGTGTACTGTGCACTAATAAATAACAACAAAACAGGAGATTAGAAAGTGATAAGTATCCTGGTGGGGAGATTCACTAATTCTATTTCGGGACCTTGTAAACTGATAAGGGGGTCGTTTTCCTAAGTAGCAGGGAAAATAAAAAGACATATGAGGATGGTTCTGAATCAGCAAAGAGCAAGTTAATTAGAAAAGACAGACAATAGTAAATCAGAAAAACGAGGTAACTCTAAAGGAACTTTTTCAGTCATAACACGCACCCACTTTCCGAAGATTCCTTCTCCTGCCTCCAACAAACTCCATCTTCATGGATACCCTGCACTGGCCTCTTATCCTCCCTCGACCTCTTCATCTCGGTCGCAACATTAAACCAACTCAATCTCTCCAACCCTCTCTCACCCACTCCAACCTCCTGCCCTCACAACGCACAGCCCTCCAATCCTAGCCTCACCATCAAACCAGCCAACAAGGGAGGAGTAATGGTAGTGTGGTGCACCAACCTCTACCTTGCCAAAAACACATGCCAACTCACTGACATTTTCTCCTACTGCCCTCGACCACGACCCCACTTCTCATCACCAAACCATCATCTGTAAGATAATCCATAATTTTATCACCTCAAGTGATCTCCCAACCTTAGCCTTCAACTTCACAGTTCCCAATCCCCACCACCCAGTCCTATCTCTTTCCCAAAACATCAACCTGTTTCTCCTGATCAACCGATTGTCTTCACATGCTCCTACCCAACTGAATTCACTTCCTCTTATCTGGACTCCTTAGTTCAGGACTCTCCCCATACTTTCAAGACACCTTCATCTTCACCATGAACATCCAGTCCTTCCAGACCTGTATCTCCCACGATAAAGGCCTAAAAGCCTTCTATTTCTTCCTCTCCTGCTGACCTACCCAGTCCCCCTCTACTGAAATGTTCTTTCAATAATTGGAACTGGTCCTCACCCTAAAACATTTCTCCTTTCGATCCTCTCACTTCCTACAAACCAAAGGGGTGGCTATGGGTACCCATATGGATCCCAGCTATGTCTGCCTCTTCGTAGATATGTGAAACACTCCCTCTTCCACAACTACACGAGAACTATCCCCCATCTCTTCATCCACTACATCGATGAGCATATCAGCGCTAACTCAGGCTCCCATGAGGAGCTTGAATAGTTCATCCAACACACCTTCCACCCTGACCTCAAATTCACCTGGACCATCTCTGACATTTCCCTCCCGTTCCTGGACTTCTCTGTCTCTGTTGCAAATGTGTTGCTGGTCAAAGCACAGCAGGTTAGGCAGCATCTCAGGAATAGAGAATTCGACGTTTCGAGCATAAGCCCTTCATCAGGAATACTTTTTTACTTCTCTGTCTCTGTCTCTGGCAACCAACTTATCACTGACATCTACTTCAAACCCACCGACTCCCCCAGCTACCTTGACTACATCTCCTCCCACATCCCTTCTCCTGTAAAAATGTGATCCCTTATTCCCATTCCTCTGTCGTATCTGCTCCCAGGCTGATCTATTCCACTCCAGGACATCCCAGATATGCTCCTACTTCCAGGACTGTAAATTCCCCCTCACTCTTTTATCAACAATGCTGTCAATCGTATCTCCTCCATTTCCTGCACCTCAGCCCGCTAACCCCATCCCCCCATCCACAACAAGAATAGCATTCCCACGATCCTCACGTTTCACCCTACTAATCTCCAAATCCAGCGTATGATTCTCTGCCATTTTTGCTACCTACAGTCAGACTCCACCACCAATAATATATTTTCCTCCCCAGTTCCATCTGCATTCCATACGGACCATTCCCTCTGCAACTCCCTCATCTGGTCCACACTCCCCACCAAACCTCTCTCCATAGCTGGCACCTTCTCCTGCTGTTATAAGCGTTCCAAAACCTGCGCCCACACCTCCCCCTTCATCCATGTCCAAAGCTTCAAAGTATCATTCCAAATCCGGCAAAGATTTACTTGCGTATCCTTGAACCTCATTTACTGCATCTGTTGCTCTCGATGTGGTTTCCTCTACATCGGGGAGACTGAGTGCAAACTCACGGAATTGTTCAGGGAACATCTCTGGTCCGTACCCACCAACAAATTCCACCTTTCTGTGGTCATCCATTTCAACTCTCCGCTCCCACTCCCCCGATGACATGTCTATTCTGGGCCTTCTCCATTGCTTAAACAAGGCCACCCACAAACTGGAGGAAGAACACCTCATCTTCCACCTCGGGAGTTTACAAAAACATGGCCTCAACATTGATTTCAAGAGTTTCTAAATCTCCCCTCCCCCCACCCAATGCCAGATCCAACCCTCTGACTTGGCTGCACCCTCTTGATCTGACCTACCATTTCTTTCCCACCTATTTGCCTCACACTTCCCACCAACCTATTGCAATCACCTCCTTCCTACCTTCGCCTGTGATCACCATCCCGACCATCTTTTCCCACAGCCCCAGGCCCCCATTTAGTTCTCATTCCCCTTCCCCTCATCAGTTGTGATGAAGGGTTATAACCAGAAACATTGATTCTCTTGCTCCTCAGATGCTGCCTGACCTGCTGTGCTTTATCCAGCACAACACTTGATCAACTTGGAACAAAATCTCATCTTCAGACCAGGTACTTTACAGCCTTCCAGACTTAATACCAAGTTCAATACCTGCAAATTGGGAAATACCTCCAATTCCTTCCCTTTTTGTAGCTTGTTACCATGTCCTCTCTCCTTGCATCCCACTTACTGTCCTTTCAAGTCTGGCAGTTAGACACACTATTGTTCTGCCATTCTCACATTCCAAACACTTTATCTGAACTATCAACACCCTTTCTCCCCAGCAGCCTACACCCATTACTCCCACACCCCTCTCCCTAAGTATAGATAAATGCTGTCCCTTCCACCCTTTACTTCAGCTCTGATGAAGAATTATCTAGACTCAAAACATTAACTCCATAGATGCTGTGAGACTCTTTGAGATCTGCAACATTTGTTGCTTTCCGTGCAGATCCCAGCACCTGCAGTAGTTTGCTTCTATGAGTATTTCCAGAAGTTGGGTTATTTTCCTTGGAGGAGATAGAATAAAGAGGTGACCTTATTGAGGTGTTCAAAACTATGATTAATTTTGATAGAGTAAAGAAAGATATTTTGTTTTCAATAGCTGATATATTAGTAACACGGAGTCACGAGTTCAAGATTGTCAGCAAGAGAACTAGGAGTGAGATGAGGAGAAACTTCTTTACTCAAAGAGCTGTTAGGCTTTGAAATCACTGCCTGGGAGAGTGGTGGAGGTGAATTTCAAAGGTTTCCAAGAAAGCTGGATGTATAATTCTAACTTTCTGGAGGAGGAGACTCTATAAATATCCCAATCAGTCCAGCACATCAATGGAATACACAAGGCTGAAGTATTCACAATAATCTTCAACCAGAAGTGGATGATCCATCTTAGCCTCCTCAAGAGGTCATCAGCAGCATAGATGCCAATCTTCAGCCAATTTGATTTCGACTACATGATATCAAGAAACAATTAGAGGCACTGAATGCTTCTATGATTATATAGTACCTTACAATATTCAACCAATGGTATTGAAGATGTGCTCCAGAAATTGCTGTGCCCCTAGCCAAATTGTTCTAGTACAGCTTCAACATGGGCATTTATCTGACAAAGTGAAAAATTGTCCATGCAATTCCAGTACACAAAAAGCAAGACAAACCAAACCCAATCCAAGCACTACATTCACTCATCAGTAAAGTGATGGAAGATGTCATCAACAGTTCTATCAGGCAACACCTGCTTAGCATTAACCTACTCACTAATGTCAAGTTTGGCTATGCCAAGGTCATTTAGCACATGACCACAGTACAGCCTTGGTTCAAACATGGACAAAGAAGTTGAATTCCAGAGGTGGTGAAATGAGAGCAACTGACCTTGACATCAAGGATGCATTTGGCTGAGTGTGGCTGAAAGAACCTGAGAAAAACTGCATTTTAAGGTCAGAAGTGGTATGTTTGCTGACGATTGCACAATGTCGAACACCATTCGCAATTCCTGAGTTACTGAAGCAGTCAATGTCCAAATGCAGCAAGACTGAATATCTGGGCTTGGACTGACAAGGAGCAAATAAAATGCATGCATTGCAATTGCTAGGCAATAAGTGTATTAACAAGAGAGAATCTAACCATTGTGCCTTGACACTGAATGGCATTACTATCACTGAACCCTAACAATAAACATTTTCATGGCTTACCATTGACCAGAATCTGAAATGTACTAGCCATATAATTACAGTGGCGACAAGAACAGGCCAGAGACTACAAATCCTGCAGAGCAAAACACACCTTCTGATCTCCCAAAAATTGACTGTCATCTGCAAATCACAAGTCAGGAGGAATGTGAATGGAATAATCCTCACTTGTCTGGATGAGTGCAGCTCCATTAACAATCAATAAATGCGATATCATCTAGGTCAAAGGAGCCCACTTGATTGGCATCCTACATACAAATATCTACTGACGCAACCATTGACACCTAGTAGCAGCAATGTGTACCATCTACAAAGTGCACTGCACAAACTCACCCAGGCTCCTTAAATAGAACTGTCTAGATCCATGACCACTTCCATACAGAAAGATCAGGGGCGGAAGATACATTGGAACATCACCACCTGCAAGTTCCCATCCAAGTTGCATACCATTCTGACTTGGAAATATACGGGCATTTCTTCATAATCATTAAGTCAAAATTCTTGGCCTTATCTAATTTGGTCTACATTTGGTTCCACACCAACAACAATGTGGTTGATTCTTAACTACCTCTGGGCAAATAGAGTAGACAATAAATGTTGCCCTTGCCAGTGATATCCAAACATGTGAAACAAAAAAAAAGCTGTAAGAATGATGGCTACAAGAGTGGGTCAGTGGCTAGGAATAGCAGTGGCAGTGAATAACCCATCTCCTGAATCACCATGGTCTGTCCATTATTTATAAGGCTCCAAGTGAGAAGTGTGTAAGGAATACTCCCCACTTGGCTGAATGAGTGTAGCTCCAACAACGTTCAAGAAATTTGACACCATCCAGGCCAAAGTAACCCATTTGTTTGGCATTACATTCACAAGTATCTTCTCCCTCCACCACCAATACACAATATCAACAATGTGTACCACCTACAAATGCTATGAAGAAATTCACCAAAAGCTCCTTAGAAAATCTTCCTAAACCCATAACCACTACCATCAAGGAGGACAAGGACAGTAGGTACATGGGAACACCACCACCTGCAAGTCCGCCTCCAAGCCGCTTATCATCCTGACTTGGAAATATATAGCCATTTCTTAAATGTTTTGATCAAAATCATGGAATTCCCTCCCTGATGGTATTTTGGGTCTATCTATAGCACATGGACTACAGTAGTTCAAGAAGACATCTCACCTTCTTATGGACTTCTACAAATGGGCAATAAATGCTGGTCCAGAAAGTGACACCTACATGCCACAAGTAAATAAAAAACACCTCTATCCCAGAAGTGTTAGCATCTCTTCCAGATATTTTCTACTCAACCAGTCCAGAAATACTATTGCACTAGCAATATAATAGAGGCAATGTGTTAAAAGGTATTATCACTAGACTACTAACATAGGGACCAGGAAGTATACTGGGGACTCGGGCTTAAAACCTTTTGTGCCAAATGGTGGAATGTGAATTCCAGACCTCAGGACCAAGCAGAACTTGAACCCTGGACTCCTAGCTCAGACGTACGGATACTGTCACTGCACCACAAAAGCCCTGTGTCATGACTTCCAAAACAATTGCTGAATTGTCTACGCCAACATAGATCATGCAATATAATTAAGGGATTAAATTGCCTGCAGATAAGTTAATTAGCCTAATCCTGAATATTCATTAAGTTGCAGTCCAAAACATCAGTGCACCATCATGATCGATGAGCATTTACATAAATATGTAAATATTTAATAAGAATTAGAGGTATTTTTGAGTGGTCAAAAAGATTAAGCTTCATGGATTTATTGCACAAATTTCCAGAATTTCACACTAAAATTATTACAATTATTATGGAATTGTGGCAGTATTTGATGATGAGTGGGCTGCTTTTTTTCTAACAACCCTGTTTATTAGCTTGTCAATAAGATATATAACATTTGACTGCAATCAACAACATCAAATAAAATACAAAACCAAATTTGTTTTTTGTTGAAAATATAAAGGCTAAAGTATTTTAAATGAAGTTAAAAAGTATCTGTTAAACAAGATTTTTTGATGGTTTCTGATAGTGCCACCCTATCTATTGGTAAATAGCCCTGTGCCTTGCTGGTATCTCAGGAAAGAAGAAGACAAAAGGAGTAAACACTGACAGAAAAGTCTGAGTAGAATCTCTTAGATATTCTTTTACCATTTATCTGGCAGCTTTTGCGAAACTCCTGCAGCAGAGCTGATAACAAATAGTACTATTTAATTCTTTACTTTGAACAATAGAGGTGGGTCCAGATGGTTGGGCAACTTTAAGTTTTCATCACAGGGACACTACATCACAAGAGCCCTATCAATCTTCTTGTAGAAATATTCCTAATCAACCTGCTCAGACAGGCAGCATTGTCCTTTAATAAGAAGGGCACTGCTTGTCACTGGCCACTCGGGTGTTTCCTTTCTTCCTGGTGGTGAAAGTTGAATAAAGATTTGTACACCTGTTATCTTTCACTGTGTCTTATACCTGCACGCAACACAACATGGGTGCTGGGGAAAATATAAGCACTACCGCAGTTAGACGGTCGTGTGGGGTTAAAGAAATATATAACCAGGAGATTTAGAGTCTCCTTGCAAAAGAAGAGAAAAAAGGAAAAAAAAGAAAAAATACATAACTAGGTGATTTTGAATATATCAGAGAAAAAAATATAAACAGGGGATTTAGAGTCTTCTCTGTTAAAAGAGAAAAAAAAGATAAACAGGGGAATGTAAGCAATAAACAAAGGGAAAAATAATCAACCTGCTCAGAGATGCTATTACACATAAATGGAGAAGATGAGACATGAGGGCCTCCTGGTTCAGAGGTGGGGACACCACAACTACACCATTACAGCCCACCAATGACCTTACCAAGTTGATGATACAAATTATAAGGCTTAATGCAGACATCGCTGTACTGCAAGAAATTTGGCATGCACAAAGTAGATCCCTTATAGAGAAATATTGCATCTTCTTTAGTGAGGGGAAACCAAAGATGCAACACTTAAGTATGGGGATAGGGTTCCGCAGCAAAACTCCATTCAAGATGATTGAAGCCCTCCACAGAAAGTTCAGGGAGACTTCTTATTCTTCACTTGGCAACAAGCATGAACCCAGTTGATCCCATCTGCATTTATGCTCCAAAATGCACCTCCAGCTCAGGTGTCAAGGATCAAATCTGGGAGGCATTGGAAACTGCCACCTACAGAATGTTTAGCACTTAGGGACTATACCTTCTAGGAAACTTCAATGCAATGATGGGCACTAACTGCTCAGCATGACTAATGTGCATAGGAAGCCAAGGAATGTAAAAGATTACAGAGACTTTGTTGGGAGAGGGACAGGACTAGCTGCTCAACATTGCAGGATTTCATTATTTTAAATGAGACAGAGAAGAAGGTACAAGGCAGAAGAGTTGCATTACTAATCAGGGAGAATGTCATATCTGCGTTCAGAGAGGTCTTATTGGACAGCTCATCCACAGATGCAATGGGGTAGAGCTCAAAAATAAGAAAGGTGCATTCGGTCTGATGAGATTATATTATAGGCCCCCCAAATAGCCACCAAGACATTGAGGAACAAACACATAGGCAGATTATGGAAAGATACAATAACATCAGGGTTGTCATGGTGGATAATTTTAACTTTCCTAATATTGACTGGAGCTTCCTTAAAGTGAAAGGTTTAGGTGAAGCAGAATTCGTTAGGTACATCAAGAGGGTTCCTTGAATCAGCATGTGGATAGTCCAACTAGAGGAGGAGGCCATACTGGACCATATATTGGCAAATGACCCTGGCCAGGTGACCGTTCTTTCAATGGGAGCGCATTTTGAAGCAGTGATTGCGACTCCTTAGGTTTTAAGACAGCTGTGAATAAAGACAAATCAGACCTTGTGGGAGGATTCTAAACTGGGAAGGGCAAATTACCACAGTATTAGGGAGAGTTAATTGGGACAAAATATTATTGGGCAAGTCCACATTTGACATATGGGAGTTGTTTAAAGGCCAACTGATCATGGCTAGCTATTCCAGTAAGGAGAAAGGACAAGGATGGCAAGGCTAAGGAATTCTTCGATAATGAGGGAGATTGTGAATTTAGCCAAAAGGAAGAAAGAAACATATGTAAGGTTTAGGAAGCTTAAACTAGACACAGTCTACGAGGAGCATAAAGAAAGCAGGAAGGAACTGCAGAAGGAATTAAGAGATCAATAAAATGACCTTGGCAAGTAGGGTTAAAGAGAATCCTAAGGCATTCTACACATATATTAAAACAAGAGGAGAACTAGGGAGAGGATAGGACCACTCAAATATAAAGGAGAGAACTTGTGCTTGGAGGCAAAGGATGTGGTTGAAATCCTAAAGGAGTACTTTGTGTCAGTATTCATCCAGGAGAAGGATATGGAGGATAGTGAGATTACTGTGGAGCATGCTAATACTGTAGAGCATTTTGATAGCAAGTGGCATTGGGTCTCTTGAAGAGCATTAAGGTGGATAAGTCCCTAGAGCTCAATGGTATCTACCCCAGGTAGAGGCAAGACATGAGATTGCTGGGGCCTTGACCAAGATCTTTGTATCCTCCCTACCCGCTGGAGAGGTCTCAGAGAACTGCAATGTAGGTAATGTTGTACCTCTGTTTCAGAAGGGAAACAGAGATAATCCCAGAAGTTATAGTCCAATGAGTCTCATATCAGTGGTTGGGAAGCTATTGGAGAGGATTCTCAGGGATAAGATTTACATGCTCTTAGGCACAATCAGCATGGCTTTGTGCAGGGTAGATCATGTCTTACTAACTTGATTTTAGTGTAGAGGAGGTGACGAAGGTGATCAATGAGGAGAGAATAGTAAATGGTGGCTGTAAGGATTTCAGTAAGGCTTTTGACAAGATCCCTCATGGTAGTCTCATCCAGAAGATGAATGAGATCCAGGGTGACTTGGCCACCTGGATCCAAATTTGCTTTGTCCATGGAAGACAGATGGTACTGGTGGAAGGGTAATTGTTTGGTTGGAGATCTGTGACTATTGCTGTTCTGCTGGATATGTGCTGGGATCTCTGCTGTTTGCAATATATTTAAATGAAAATGTAGATGAGTGGGTAAGTTTGCAGGTGATACAAAGATCAGTGGAGTTGTGGATCGTGTAGAAAATAGTCAAAAGACACACTGGGATATAAATCAGTTGCAGATGGGTGGTGAAATGGCAGATGGAGTGTTTAATCTGAGAAAGTGTGAGGTGTTGCACATTGGGAAATCAAATGTTAAAGAAAAGTATACAGTTAGTGGCAGGACATTGACTAGCATTGATGTATGGGAGGAGTCTGGGTTTAAGTCCATAGTTCCCTGAAACTGGCCACACAAGTAGTTGGGGTGGTGAGGAAGGCATATGCATGCTTGCCTTTATTGGTCAGGACATTGAGTACAAGTGTCAGAATGTCATGTTACAGTTTTATAATGCTTTGGTTAGGCCTCACTTAAGGGCATTGTGTTCACATATGGTTGCCACTTTACAGGAAGGATGTGGACACTTTGGAGGGGGTGCAGAAAGGTTTACAAGAATGTTGAAGCTACGGAGGTTGTGGTGAGACTTGATAGAGATCTATAGAATTATGACATGCATAGGTAGGGTTAACATTCAGAATTTGTTTCCCAGATTTGAAATGTCTAATACTAGGGACCACGTATTTAAGGTGAGAGGGGGAAGGTTTATACACAGAGAATGGTAGGTGTCTGGAACATGCTGCCAGGGGTGGTGGTGGAGGCAGATATGATAGGGACATTTAAGGGCTTTGAGATAACCACATGAATGTGCACAGAATAGAGGGATATGGATCAAGAATAGGCAGAGGTTTAATTTGGCACATCTTCAACACAACACCATAGGTCAAAGGTCCTGTCTTGTGCTGTACTTAACTATGTTCTACATGAACAGAAATGGAAAGAGGTTCTGAAGCGAAACTGTTACCATGGATTCTGTGACAGTTAATTCTAAATTAAGGCATGCCACAAGGCTTCCTTGAGACTTTGTGCTAATTTCACTGGCATCACCTAGGTCTTTGCAACACCAGAAATACCACCCTCAGTGATGTACCCATTGCTCGTGACAGTGTCTTCTCCCTAATGTGCAGAAAGATCACACCTCAGGCAAGGAACCTACATCACTTCAAAAAGGGCCATCCTCAGATCAACATGCAGGAATTTAGGAATAGGAGTAGTCCCTTAATTAACCTGCTGCCCCAATGACTCAGAGGGCCCCCTAGGAGACCTTGAACATCCTCTATCAGTGGCCATGGACAATGCCCAAGGTTAGTGAGTGAAGTGCAGGAAGTGAAGTGCAGAACATAAGTAGAATTACCTCCGCTACACTTTTATTTTTTAACTAGTTTGAGGCATATTGGACTAAATGGAACCAGTACTGTAACTGAGTGGAAAGCCCTCATTAACTACAAAAAAAAGTCCTAGGAAATGAAATCTTGATGCTCTCAGCACTGCTAAGATCAAGTCTCATCAGATTGCTTGACACCCCACCAGTCAACATAGAGCTGTACAGCATGGAAACAAACCCTTCTGTCCAACTCATCCTTGCCGATCAGCTATCACCAGTGGTGTGCCACACAGATCGATACTGGGTCACTGCTTTTTGCCATTTATATAAATGATTTGGATGTGGAAGTATGGTTAGTAAGTTTGCAGATGACATCAAAATTGGTGATATAGTGGAAAGCCAAGAAGGTTACCTTAGAGTACAAAGGGGTCTTAATCAGATAGGCTGATGGGTTGATAATTGGCAGATCGAGTTTAATTATACAAATTTGAGGAGCTGCATTTTGGAAAGGCAAATCAGGGCAGGACTTATACACTTTTCGGTAAGGTCCTGGGGAGTGTTTTTGAACAAAGAGACCTTGTAGCACAGATTCATTGTTCCTTGAAAGTGGAGTCACAGATAGATAGTGCAGTGAAGAAAACATTTGTTATGCTTTCCTTTATTGGAGGAGAAAGTGAGGTCTGCAGATGCTGGAGATCAGAGCTGAAAATGTGTTGCTGGAAAAGCGCAGCAGGTCAGGCAGCATCCAAGGAACAGGAGATTCGACGTTTCGTGCATAAGCCCTTATTCAGGAATGAGGAAAGTGTGTTCAGCAG
Source organism: Hemiscyllium ocellatum (assembly GCF_020745735.1). Taxonomy (NCBI): domain Eukaryota; kingdom Metazoa; phylum Chordata; class Chondrichthyes; order Orectolobiformes; family Hemiscylliidae; genus Hemiscyllium; species Hemiscyllium ocellatum. The sequence goes on from NC_083430.1 coordinate 45,116,071, forward strand.
GCTAAGATAAAAGGTAGGCAGGAGGGACTCGGGGGAGGGGCGATGGAGATGCGATAGGTGGAAGGAGGTCAAGGTGAGGGTGATAGGCCAGAGTGGGATGGGGGCGGAGAGGTCAGGAAGAAGATTGCAGGTTAGGAAGGCGGTGCTGAGTTTGAGGGATTTGACTGAGACAAGGTGGGGGGAGGGGAAATGAGGAAACTGGAGAAATCTGAGTTCATCCCTTGTGGTTGGAGGGTTCCTAGGCGGAAGATGAGGCGCTCTTCCTCCAATCATCGTGTTGTTATGGCCTGGCGATGGGGGAGTCCAAGGACCTGCATGTCCTTGGTGAAGTGGGAGGGGGAGTTAAAGTGTTGAGCCACGGGGTGGTTGGGTTGGTTGGTCCGGGTGTCCTACAGGTGTTCTCTGAAACGTTCCGCAAGTAGGCGGCCTGTCTGCCCAATATAGAGGAGGCCACATCGGGTGCAGCGGATGCAATAGATGATGTGTGTGGAGGTACAGGTGAATTTGTGGCGGATATGGAAGGATCCCTTGGGGCCTTGGAGAGAAGTAAGGGAGGAGGTGTGGGCGCAAGTTTTGCATTTCTTGCGGTTGCAGGGGAAGGTGCCGGGAGTGGAGGTTGGGTTGGTGGGAGGTGTGGACCTGATGAGGGAGTCACGGAGGGAGTGGTCTTTCCTTTATTGGACACAGCATTGAATATAGGAGTTGGGAGCATATGTTGCAGATGTACGGGACATTGGTTAGACCACTTTTGGAATGCAATCCTGACATGTAACCCTGGTCTCCCTGCTATAGGAAAGACATTTTCAAACTTGGATGAGTTCAAAAAGTATTTACAAGGATATTGCCAGGGTTGAAGAGTTTCAGCTACAGGGAGAGGCTGAATAGACTAGGGGTATTTACCCTGAGGTGTTGGAGGCCGAGGGGTGACCTTATGGAGGTTTATAAAATCATGAGGGGCATGGATAGCAATTGTGGCAGTCATCCCAAGTAGCAGCAAGAGCAGGAGCAGGCAACCTGAGGTGGCCAGCGGTGACAGCAGGAGCAAGCAGACAGGTGGTTCGTGGTGTGAGTGAGAGCAGATGGCCTGAGGTGGTCAGTGGTGAGAGTGGGAGCAGAACCCATGGTCAGTGGAATTTCCTGACTGGACAAACATTCTCTTCAGCCAATGATGACTGAAGGTTTCAAAGAATCATAGAAGTGTTCCAATGCAGAAGCCAAATCATATTTGTCATGGTTTGTTAAGTGAATCTCCTGTTTCTTCTCTATAGTCTTGCACATTATTTTATTAAAAATGTTCTCCACTTCTCCGTGGATTCGGGCGTCACACTGTACTTGGACATATCTTACCTTTATCCCCCTCCGTCCATGCATCAATGAATTTAATACACATCGTGACGTCGAACACTTTTACCGCTGCCTCCGCCTCCGAGCTTACTTTTACAATCAGGATCCTGCCTACCTTCTGAAGACCCCTTCACTCGCCTCCAACACACTCCATCCACCTGGACACCCCATGCTGGCCTATTACCTGCCCTCAATCTTTTCATTTCCAACTGCCACCAAGTCATTAACCACCTCAAACTGTCTACCCCCTCCCCCACTCCAACTTCTCACCCTCCCAACGCGCAGCCCTCCAATCCTTCTGCTCCAATCTCAACCTCACCATCAAGCCAGCAGATAAAGGGGGTGCAGTGATAGTTTGGCGCACTGACCTCTACACCATCGAAGCCAGGCGCCAACTCAAAGACACCTCTTCCTACTGCCCCCTCAACCATGACCCCACCTCCCATCACCAAACCATTATCTCCCAGACTATACAGAACCTCATCACCTCAGGAGATCTCCCACCCATAGCTTCCAACCTCGTAGTCCGGAAACGCCGCACCGCCCGATTCTACCTCCTTCCCAAGATCCAAAAGCCTGACCACCCTGGCCAACCCATTGTCTCAGCTTGCTCCCACCTACCTCGTGCTGTCCTATCCCCCCAGTCCAGGAACTCCCCACATACATTTGAGACACCACCCACCCGCTCTACCCCCTCCAATTTCCATTTTCCCGGCCCCCAATGCCTCATCTTTACCATGGACATCCAATCTCTCTACACCTCCATCCACCATGACCAGGGCCTCTAAGCCCTCCGTTTCTTCCTCCCCCAATGTCCCCAACAGCACTCTTCCACCGACACTCTCATTCGTTTGGCTAAACTGGTCCTCACCCTTAACAATTTCTCCTTCGAATCCTCCCACTTCCTCCAGACCTAAGGGGTAGCCATGGGCACCTGTATGCGTCCCAACTAAGCCTGTCTCTTTGTCAGCTATGTAGAACAGTCCATCTTCCGTGGTTACACTGGCACCACTCCCCACCTCTTCTTCAGCTACATTGATGACTGCATCGGTGCCATCTCATGCTTCCGCAAGGAGGTTGAGCAGTTCATCAACTTCACCAACGCATTCCACCCTAACCTTAAATTCACCTGGACCATCTCTGACACCTCCTTCCCCTTCCTGGACCTCTCCATCTCCATTAATGACGACTGACTTGACACTAACACTTTTTACAAACTCACTGACTCCCACAGCTACCTGGATACACCTTTTCCCGCCCTACCTCCTGCAAAAATACTATCCCGTATTCCCAATTCCTCTGCCTTTGCCGTATCTGCTCCCAGGAGGACCAGTTCCACCACAGAACACACCAGATGGCCTCCTTCTTTAGAGACCACAATTTCCCTTCCCACATGGTTGAAGATGTCCTCAAACGCATCTCGTCCACATCCCGCACTCAGACCACACCCCTCCAACCGTATCAAGGACAGAACCCCACTGGTCCTCACTTTCCACCCCACCAACCTTCACATTAACCATATCATCCGCCAACATTTCCACCACCTCCAAACTGACCCCACCACCAGAGATACATTTCCCTCCCATCCCTTTTCCGCTTTCCGCAAAGACCGTTCCCTCTGTGACTAACTGGTCAGGTCCATGCCCTCCAAAAAACCACCCTCCAGTCCTGGCACCTTCCCCTGCCACCACAGGAATTGCAAAACCTGCATCCACGCCTCCCCCCTCACCACCATCCAAGGCCCTAAAGGAGTCTTCCACATCCATCAAAGTTGCACCTGCACATCCACTAATGTTATTTATTGTATCTGTTGCTCCCGATGCGGTCTCCTCTACATTGGGGAGACTGGACTCCTCCTCGTAGAGCGCTTCAGGGAACATCTCTGGGACACCGCCCTGTGGCCCAACATTTCAACTCTCCCTCCCACTCTGCCGAGAACATGCAAGGGCCTCCTCCACTATCGCTCCCTCACCACCCGACATCTGGAGGAAGAACGCCTCATCTTCTGCCTCAGAAGACATCAACTCCACAGCATCAAAGTGGACTTCACCTGTTTCCTCATTTTCCCCTCCCCCCACCTTACCCCAGTGCCAATCTTCCAGCTCAGCACTGTCTTCATGACCTGTCCTACCTGCCAATCTCCCTTCCCACATATCTGCTCCACCCTCCTCACTGACCAATCACCTCCATCCCCACCCCCATTCACCTATTGTACTCTTTGCTACCTTCTCCCCAGCCCCACTCCCCTCCAATTTATCTCTCCGCCCTGGACACTCCCTGCCTCTATTCCTGATGAAAGACTTTTACCCGATACGTCTATTTTTCTGCTCCTCGGATGCTGCCTGACCTGCTGTGCTTTTCCAGCACCACTCTGATCTAAACTGTGGCTTCCAGCATCTGCAGTCCTCACTTTTGCCTTGTATCTCATCCAGACTGGGTACTTTGTCAGCTTTAAGTACCAGGCTTATTTTGTGATATGTTGATATAACAAATTAGAAATGACCTACCTGCACATGTAGTCTTGCTGATGAGTTTTGGTCCTACATCTCCTATGCCTCCCTTACCAGGCCGCGTTAGTCTGACACCAATCTGGTATTCAGTGTCTGGGTCTAAGAACCTCAGGACATAATTTGAACCATAAAAAATCGGGATGGTTGTCCAGGTTTTTGAGGTTTTTCCGTATACAATCTCTTTCTGAATAATGGGACCATCTCCATGAATGCGGTTGATGTTTAGGTCCAATATCAGGAATGTCGAGCCAATCTTTATCACTTTGGGTGCAGCAGCTGGTGTTGGTGCTTCTAAAAAGGAAAGAAGAAAATGCATTTACTTTATTTACACATTTTCCAGTAGTGACTGTAAAAACGTCAGACAGGTAGACCTCATAGAATATGATTTCCCTCATTGGGATTAACCTGGTCCAATCAGTGCCTGACAGATATAAACAGGAGGTCCCTTTGATGTGAAGAGCACTACTTGTCACTGGCCACTCGGGTGTTTCCTTTCTTCCTGGTGGTGGAAACCGAATAAAGATTTGTGCACCTTGTGTCTTTCACTGTATCCCACACCTGCGCACACACAACATGGGTGCTGGGGGGAAAAAAAACCACTACTGCAGTTAGGTGGTAGTGTGGAGGTGTATAAGGAAAAAAAAGAAAAAAAAATAAGAATGTCAGAGGTTTTAAAAAAAAGTTCGAATGTCACAGGTTCTGTTCACTCTGAGAGCTGGCTCTGAGGGAGCTGAATCAGTGTTGATGACTCTCCGCCTGTAAATAAAGGGTGACTTAGTGACAGGATACCAGCCTCTGTGGGGTTACTTCAGCATTGCTCATTACTTTTGAGTCAGTGATGGGATCAGATTTGCACTGCAGGGGCTGTTTTTTCAATGGAGCACACACAATTTTGCTCCTAATATTACCTCCAAAAAAAAATAAACAGGAGGTTCCTTTGATGTGAAGGGCACTGCTTGTCACTGGCCACTCAGGTGTTTCCTTTCTTCCTAGTGGTGGAAACTGAATAAAGATTTGTGCACCTTGTGTCTTTCACTGTGTCTCACACCTGCACACACACAACATGGGTGCTGGGGGAAAAGAAGCACTACCGCAGTTAGGTGGTAGTGTGGGAGTTAAAATTTTTTTTTTAAAAAATAAACAGAAGTGTCAAAGTTCTGTTCACTCTGAGAACTAGCTCTGAGGGAGCTGGGTCAGAGGCAAGGACTTTCCACGCGTAAATAAAAGGGGACTTGGTGACGGGATACTGGCCTTTGTGCAGTTATTTCAGTGGTGGCGAAAGTAAAGTATGATGCTGATGAAATTTGCTTGCAATAATTGTCTTTGAGTTGGGATAAGAATTTCTGGCATCATGTCATTATTTGGGAAGCTTGATTCATTTGATTCTGCCATTGAAGAAAAAAAAAGAAAAAAGAAAAGAAAATAAACAGGAGGTCCCTTTGATGAGAAGGGCACTACTTGTCACTGGCCACTCGGGTGTTTCCTTTCTTCCTGGTGGTGGAAACTGAATAAAGAATTGTGCACCTTGTATCTTTCACTGTGTCCCACACCTGCGCACACACAACATGGGTGCTGGGGAAAAATAAGCACTACCGCAGAGAAAAAAAGAAAAAAGATTTATAAATGAAAAAAATTAAACATGTCTGTCAGAGGTTCTGTTCACTGAGAGCTGGCTCTGAGGGAGCTGGACCAATGTCAAGGACTCTCCAATGTAAATGGAGAGTGACTTGGTGACAGGATACTTATCTCTGTGGAATTACTTCAGGCCACACTGGTTTTTCATTCTCAAAAAAAAATTAACAGGAGGGGCAGTGGGCCGGGAGGGGGTCGTTAGGGTTGACTGCCTGTCTCTTTCCCACATCTACATTCGAGCCCGGGTGTCCTTGGAGAAGGAGCACGTGGTATCGACCAACACCCTGGAGTTGTTCAGGGAGAGGTGGGCACCGCAGGGAGTGGAGTGCATTATTTCCCCCTCCAACTCTATTTTGATTTAATCCCTGCCCTTCCCTTCACTGTTTGATCACGCAGCATTGCCTTTTGATGTCAAGGGCACTGCTTGTCACTGGCCACTCGGGTGTTTCCTTTCTTCCTGTTGGTGGAAATTGAATAAAGAATTGTACTCCTTTAAATAAGCAGGAGTAGAAACAGGTCCAGGCAGCGGGCTTTGTAGGGGATCGTTAGGGCCAACTGCCTGTCCCTCTTCCGCGGTTACGTTAGAGTCCGGGTGTCCTTGGAGAAGGAGCACGTGGTATCGACCAACACCCTGGAGTTGTTCAGGGAGAGGTGGGCGCCGCAGGGAGTGGAGTGCATTATTTCCCCCTCCAACTCTATTTTGATTTAATCCCTGCCCTTCCCTTCACTGTTTGATCACGCAGCATTGCCTTTTGATGTCAAGGGCACTGCTTGTCACTGGCCACTCGGGTGTTTCCTTTCTTCCTGTTGGTGGAAATTGAATAAAGAATTGTACTCCTTTAAATAAGCAGGAGTAGAAACAGGTCCAGGCAGCGGGCTTTGTAGGGGATCGTTAGGGCCAACTGCCTGTCCCTCTTCCGCGGTTACGTTAGAGTCCGGGTGTCCTTGGAGAAGGAGCACGTGGTGTCCACCAACACTCTAGAGTTGTTCAGGGAGAGGTGGGTGCCGCAGGGAGTGGAGTGCATTATTTCCCCCTCCAACTCTATTTTGATTTAATCCCTGACCTCCCCTTCACTGTTTGAACACGTAGCATTGCCCTCTGAGAAGGGCACTGCTTGTCACTGGCTACTCGGGTGTTTCCTTTCTTCCTGGTGGTGGAAAATAAATAAAGATTTACACACTTGTTGTTCTTCACTGTGTCTGACACCTACACACAGGCGACAAAAAAAATAGGAGTCACAGACATGCCATTCATTCTGACAGCTGGCTCCGAGGGAATTGGATTAGTGTCAAGGATTCTCCACATGTAAATAAAGTGTGACGTGTGATGGGATACTGGCCTAATGGAGTTATTTCAAATACTATTCTTTGTTATTCTGTTGCCTTTTAAATTTGAACTCTGTGCCGTAGTAACATTACACACTTGCCCATTAGTGTAGTTGGAAATAACTGAAAACTCAAGACATAATTAGCGAAATCTTATGTCTGCAATAGTAGGATGCCTTCATTTCTTTGTGGTGCACCATATAGAATTGTTACAGCTGAATGCCAAAAAAAGGAAAAAAAGGAGTAGAAATAGGTCCAGGCAACGGTCCATGGACGGTGTCGTTATGGTCAATTGCCTGCTCCTCTTCTGCAGGTACGAGAGAGCCCGATTGTCCCTGGAGAAGGAGCATGCGGTGTCCACTAACACCCTCAAGATTTTCAGGAAAGGTGGGCACTGCAGGGAGTGGAGTGCATTATTTCCCCCTCCAACTCTGTTTTGATTTAATCCCTGCCCTCCCCTTCACTGTTTGATCATGCAGCATTGCCCTCTGAGAAGGGGATTGCTTGTCACTGGCCACTTGGGTGTCTCCTTTCTTCCTGGTGGTGGAAATTGAATAAAGATTTGTACACCTTGTGTCTTTCAGTGTCTCTCACACCTGCACGCACATATCATGGGCAAAAAAAAAACCGAGAGAGGAAAATATCGGCACTAAAATATATAAACAGAAGTAAAAACAGGTCCAGGCAGTGGGCTGTGGAGGGTGTCATTATGGCTAACTGCCTACCCCTCTTCTGCGGTTATGTGAGAGCCCTGGTGAAGGAACACGCGGTGTCCACCAACACCCTCGAGATTTTCTGGGAAAGGGCACTACAGGCAGTGGAGTGTATGATTTCCTCCTCCAACTTTTGGGCGGCACGGTGGCACAGTGGTTAGCACTGTTGCCTCACAGCGGGTTCATTGCCCGCCTCAGGTGACTGTGTGGAGTTTGCACATTCTCCCCGTGTCTGCGTGGGTTTCCTCCGGGTGCTTCGGTTTCCTCCCGCAGTACAAAAATGTGCAGGTTAGGTGAATTGGCCATGCTAAATTGTCTGTAGTGTTAGGCATAGGGGAATGGGTCTGGGTGGGTTGCGCTTCAGTGGGTCGATGTGGACTTGCTGGGCAGAAGGGCCTGCTTCCACACTGTAAGTAATCTAACTCTATTTTGATGGAATCCCTGTCCTCCCCTTCACTGATCACACAGCATTGATCTTTGAGAGGGGCTCTGGTTATTACTGGCCACTCGGGTGTATCCTTTCTTCCTAATGGTGGAAATTGAATAAAGATTTGTAGAGCTGTTGTCTTTCACTGTGTCTAACACCTGCGCACACACACACACACACACACACACAACATGGGTGTCGGGGAAAATACGAGCACTACCACAGTTAGGCGGTAGTGTGGGGGTTTTAAAAAATATATATATATTTAAAAAACCAGGAGACTTAGAGTCTCCTCAGAAAAAAAATATAAACAGGAGTATCCGGAGGGGAGAGGGTAGGTCAGAAGACCTCCCCGTGAGTTGCTCCTGGGCCTGGCCAAACTGGCCATAAACAGGTCCAGGCGACGGGCAATGGAGGGGGTCATTATGGCAATTGCCTGTCCCCTTTCTACAGCTACATTCGAGCCAGTGTGTCGCTGGAGAAGGAGCACGCAGTATCCACCAACAATCTCGAGCTGTTCAGGGAGAGGTGGGCACCACAGGGAGTGGAGTGCTTTATTTCCCCTCCAACTCTATTTTGATTTAATCTCTGCCCTCCCCTTTACTGTTTGATCATGCAGCATTGCCTGTTGAGAAGGGCACTTCTTGTTACTGGCCACTTGGGTGTTCCCTTTTTTCCTAGTGGTGGAATATAAATAAAGATGAACATACTTGTTGTTTCTCACTACAAAAAAAAGGAGTATCCGGAGTGGGGAGGGTAAGTCAGAGGACCTCCTCGTGGGCCTGGCCAAATTGGCCATAAACAGGTCCAGGCAGCGAGCCATGGAGGGGGTCGTTAGGGTCAATTGCCTATTCCTCTTCTGTGGTTATGTCAGAGTCTGGGTGTCCCTGGAGAAGGAACACCCGGTGTCCACCAACACCCTCAAGATTTTCAGGGAAAGGTGTACACTGCAGTGAGCGGAATGTATTATTTTCCCCCCAACTCTATTTTGATTTAATCTCTGCCCTCCCCTTCATTGTTTGATCACGCAGCATTGCCCTTTGATGTGAAGGGCACTGCTTGTCACTGGCCACTTGGGTGTTTCCTTTCTTCCTGGTGGTGGAAATTAAATGTACACAGAAAAGAGAAAAAAAACAGGAGATGAAATAAAGATTTACACATTTGTTATTGTTGTAGTTCTGTTCGCCGAGCTGGACGTTTTTGCTGCAAACGTTTCGTTCCCTGGCTAGGGAACATCATCAGTGCTATTGGAGCCTCCTGTGAAGCGCTGCTTTGATGTTTCTTCCGGTATTTATAGTGGTTTGTTCTTGCCGCTTCCGGGTGTCACCCGGAAGCGGCAAGAACAAACCACTATAAATACCGGAAGAAACATCAAAGCAGCGCTTCACAGGAGGCTCCAATAGCACTGATGATGTTCCCTAGCCAGGGAACGAAACGTTTGCAGCAAAAACTTCCAGCTCGGCGAACAGAACTACAACAACGGACACCCGAGCTACAAATCTTCAACCAGACTTTAAACATTTGTTATTCTTCACTGTGTCCTCCACCTGCACACACACATGACATGGATGCTGGGGAAAATATAAGCACTGCTACTGTTAGGTAGTTATGTGGGGGAACAAAAAGGAAAAAAAAAGAGAAAAAAGAAAAAAAAACAGGAGTATCAAAGTTTCTGTTCACTCTGCAAACTGGCTCTGCAGGAACTGGATCAGTGTCAAGGACTCTCCATTTGTTTCAGGAAACTGACTGTGCTGGCTGGATCACAGTCGGTATATTACTGCTTTTTGTGGGGGGAGAACCTGATTCCTGAACTGGCTGGATAATATAGCCACTTTGTTAACTGGTATTCCTTCTTTATTGAGGACTGATTTCTAAACTGCCTGACCCACACCGTCAATGTGTTTTAGGTGTAACTCAGTTCTCATTCAGGAATTGTTGTTTCACTGGCTGGTTGCAGTTTGTGTGTTACTCTTTTCCTATGAGAAAAGGACAATGTTGATTTTGTGGCAGGGCTTAGCCCTTTGACTTCTACTATCATTTTCTATTCCAATTCTATTCTGAAGTTTTTTGAAACTTGAAACATTATTCTGTTTCTCCAAAGGTGCTACCAGATCTACTGAGTTACTCAAGCAATCTTTGTTTTATTTCACATTTCCATTATCTACAGTCTTTTGTTTTTATAAGAGTAAGTAGAATTCTTCACCATTCCCTTTAGCTTGTGTGACCAGGAATGTTAATAAAGGGGTAGTATATGTGGCTACTGAAGATAAAATGAAAGTTCCAATGCTTTCAGCTTTAGAAAATAGTCATAATGATTTTTAAAGCAGCAACAAACAGTGAGCCAGATGAGATTTGCAAAGTTGCAGAAAACAAGAAAATCTGCACTTCAGCAAAGTCTTTCAGTAGTACTAAAGCATAATAACGATATTCTGCTTCTGAATGAGAGTCGAGAGAATGTAGAAACCTCATGTTCCCAGCATACTGTCAGAAACGGAAATAATCAACTTTGAAATTCTTCTTTTATTATCTTCTCATCCAAAATGTTTTGCAATAACAACAGATGTGGTTTCCACCATCTTGACAGCAAATCTTCCAGTGCTAAAAGCAATCCCTGAAGGGATTTTTGTTAATGATTTGCAGACCTGGTATGAGACTTGAAAAGTGAATCTATACTCTGCAGTCTTCCTGATGATCCACTCTTCTCTTTATCCTAAACTTGAGTATATGGCATAAGAACCTTAAGATGTTGAAAAGTGTGGCACTGGAAAAGTAGGAGAGTCAATGATTCAGGCATAAGCTCTTCATTGGAACCCTGCTTATGCCCAGAACTTTGAGTCTCCTGCTCCTCGGATGCTGCTTGACCTGCTGCACTTTCCAGTGCCACACTTTGACATCTGATCTACAGTCATCACTTTCTCTGAACCTCAAGATGTATCCACTTCTGGTCACCCAGTCATTGGAAGGATATTATCAAGTTGAAGAAGTTTCAGAAGATATTTACAAGGATGTTGCCTGGTATGGAAAGTTTGAGTTATAAAGAAAGGGTGGATAGGCTGTCACCTTTTTCACTGGAGCATAGCAGGTTGAGAGCTGACCTAATAGAAGTTTATAAATTAATGAGAGATATGGACAGAGTTGATGGTAATTGTCTTTTCTCAAAGATGGGGAAATTCAAGACTGTGAATGAGAGGGGAGACATTTAAAAAAGACATAGGAGGAATATGTTTTTACACAGAGGATGCATCCTAACAAAGTGGAGGTTGCAGGTACAATTACAATGTTTAAAAGACATTTGGATCGATAAATGAATAGGAAAGGTTTAGAGGTATAGGAACCGGGAGCAGGCAGTTTGGGATTCTGTTCAGCAAGGTCTGTTTCCATGCAGCATGACTCTATTACTCTATGTCATTATACTGTTACTATAGTTAAATGTTGATATTTCTCAGCTCTTCCTGGATGGTGCAACTTCATTATGCGTTGGTCTTTTGTTGTCAAATGATGTTTTTCAACAGAAGATATTATGCAAGAAGGAAACTAATTGATGCCCAGTCAAGATGAACCGGTACCCTCTCAATGAACACCCACTTCATACTGCTGTGGCAGGCCGCTGGCAACAAATCTTTTAAACCATAGGATTTGAAATGATGTTATTAATCAACTAATGTAATCTCAGCTGCTGAAAGTAGTTTCAGGCCAGTCTTCAGCCATTGCCTTCCTACATCATTTCAAATTATCATTGCAGGGACATTCTGACAGAACACATACCTCTGAATAACAGACTTCAGAAGGAGATAGTGGATTAGAAATACATTCACTTAAATTGAAATACTTTAGTGAAATGTTTCAATTGAAAGAATGCAGAAAATAGTTTCTATTAATGACGTTGCAAACTTCGAAAATAATGGAAGAGATGTAGGCTTGGAGTTTAATGAACATTGGGAATGTGCCTCTGGGTTATGCTGGATGTACCTATGATTTCAGTGGTCACATGACAGAAGACTGCTGGAAGACAGAAGCTAGTACAGGTGAGATCATTGAGCTCTACTGCATTATCTTCATGTACATATTATGAATAAACATTAGCGTCATCAAGCCATAGAGATGAATAGTCCAACTTGTCCATGCTGACCAGATATCCTAAATTAATTTAGTCCCATTTGCCAGCACTCAACCCATATCTCTCTCAACTCTTCTTATTCATAGACAGGAATCTTGATTAGCAATTATCTGAATATCGGATTATCTGAAGGAAATCTTGAGGTTTCCAACAGTGATCGCGTCTTTTGTTTACAGTTATTAAACAGGCACCATCTCCAAATAACTGACCACCAGCACTCTCTCTCTCCCCCCCACCCCCCACATTTCCCTGGAGTTCTACACAGGGGTATACTCTAAACCCCCCTTCCCCAGATAATCTCTCCAACGTTGTCCTGTACAGGGTAAAGGTCAAACCTGTCAAAACGTTGCAGTAAAAATTTGGGTGTGTACGTGTGTGTTATTTGGAGACTTACCCCACAAAAGCAGCAGCAACAGCGGCAGCAGGAGTCTTGTTGCTAGTATACAGTCTGGCTGGCCTGGAGAGTGGGCGGGGGCAGGGTGCTATGTTAGATGGGGTTGGGGGGGTTGGGGGGCAGTGTTGGACTTGGTTGGGGGGGGGCAGTGTTGGACTGGGTTGGAGGACGGGCAGGGAGTGGTGCTGGACAGGGTTGGGGGCGGGCAGGAGCAGGTGGAGGGCGGTGTTGGGCAGGGTTGGGGATGGGTGGGCAGGGGGCGGGGATTTGTGTGCGCCGAGTGCTGCTCAGACTTCTGAACTGGGAGCAGACTTATAAACCTCCGAGCCCCAGAGGAAAGGCACTTCGTCAATTCACCAAATAATCAATTATCCGAGTGAAATAGTGCTCGCCCATCTCGAAGATCCTCTGTGTAATCATTCAGATGCCTTTTAAACGTTGTAAATGTACCAGCCTCCACCCCTCCCTCCGGCAGTTCATTCTGTACATGCACCACCCTTTGCGTGAAAACGTTGCCCTTTAGGTCCCTTTTAAATCTTTCCCCTCTCACCCTAAGCCTATGACCTTTAGTCTGGACATCCCCACTCCAGGGAAACGACCTTGTCTATTTATCCTATCCATGCTAGTCATGCATTGTTTAAAATAAGTCTAGGAATCTGACCTGAGCTTGCATGAAGTACAGAAGAACCCATACTAAATAAGAACACCGGCCTCTAATGAGCTGATAAGTGACATTCTCTGATGGGAAGTATGCAAGATTCTAAAATTGCTGGAGAAACTCAGCAGGTCTGGCAATATCTCTGGAGAGAAAGTCTGCTGACAACATCTTCAGAATTATACTGAACAATAATTCTGTTTTGTTCTGCAGATGCTACCAGATCTGCTCAGATTTCTAGCAATTTCTGTTTCTGATTTGCAGCATCTGCAGTTCTTTGTTTTATTTTATCATAACAACTGTTTAAAATTGCCAGAGAAAGATTCAGGAACTAGGTCAAGAATTAAATGAAAAGGAATTGTATGTTAATAATAAGTAGCAATCTTACCCTAGCGCACTGTACAAGAAAACCTTGAACAACAAAGTTACCTCTAACAATCAATGCTGCAAAGTTAGACACTCCTGATCCACTTTCAGACTGAATCACACAACGATACAGGTCCTGGTTTTGCTTTGTCAACTGTTGTAGATGAAAGATTGCAATTAATATTGCAGGGTTGTTGTGTTCTGGCTGTGCTGATGGGTTGATTACGCCTCCATGCTGTCTCTGTTAGTGAAATCAATACAATAATGTTAAAATATAACAGCAATTTAGGAAGAAAATGTGCAAAACGTTTAATCAGGTGGTCACTCAAATAGCACAACTTGTTCCAACGTACAGTAGTTTTGACTTTGCACTGACATAAATCGTATGGTGTATTTTGGACATGATGACATTCAAAGCACAATTAGTGGAGGGTGGTAAACCTCACAGTAATTTTACAACACACCAAATAACTTCATCCGGACTCCATATTATGGAGGAAAAGTTTCCATTGATACTCTAGGATTTTTTTTAAAGTACAGTTTCATGCTACTACCAGTGTAGCAATCTTTGTTGTGATGCAAGAGTTGAAGTAGAAGCAGAAATAATTTGACTGTCATTGCACCAGGACCTCAACACAAAACTCGTCCCACCGTGGAAACTCCCAACTACTGTTCTTGTGTGGCTTTCTGTCATTGCAAATTTAGGTCAGGGTGAGAAGGTGTGAACTGATTAATTAGAAGCAGTATAAGTATCAGCTGCGACTCAGTCAGTAGCACTGCCCCAGCCTCCAACATGAGCACAGCAGGTCCACCTCCTGACACAAGCACAATGGCCAACTTAAGTTTCAGACCCCAGTAATTAGGCTGAAGTCCCCCTCCAGAGTTTTGAGAAAAGTCTAGATCTATTATTGATCTTTTTTCTGACATTAAACCAATGACTCATATGCTATTTTGGGTATAAATTAAAGATCCAAGAAACTACTTTGAAGAAAAACAGGGATTTCTCCATTCTATTCTGACCAGTATTTATCACTCTCCAACATAATAAAAACCAATGATTTAGTTGCTATCACATTGTAGTATGGGTACGTGTAAATTGGCTGTTGCAATTTCTGCATCACAAGCTAAAATACTATATATAAAATACTACACATCTCTTGAAAGCAGTATGATGTGTGTCTGTATGGTGATCAACAGAATGAATTAATCTTTTCTTTATCTGTTCATCAAGTGAGTTTCAACTGGTATGAGCTCAAAACTGCTTTGTACTTGTTGACAATTACATAATCGCTATTTAATTGTGTGAGGTAGGCAGAATTTAATAAGCCTGTTGAAAGAATATAAGCTTAGAAGATCTGATACTCAAATTAAGTAGATCTGTAAAGCTATATAGCAATGTAGATAATTAACCAATCGATTCTGTTCATTTTCAGATCCAAGAGGCATAATCATTTCATGATGGGGAGGGGAGCCTTTCTTATTTAACTCTAGAGAACCTGTAAGTCAATGACCTAATGGGCTCCAAGGTCATAATTTTTTGTCTTGTTGGAAAAGTTTTGTGTTTGGCAAATGTGTGGCACCTATATTACCTGCTCTTTCAGCAACAGCCTGACCTGCTGATTTTTTTTTTAGCACTTTTTATTTTTACTAAATCTGAATGTTATCCAAGTCTTCTGCCTTTAGACATGGACTACTTAGTAGTACTAACTGAGTCTGTTAATTACAACTGAAATAAGTGTCTTTCACAGGGGCTGGTGAATGGATAAAATGGTGCAGTTGTTGTTTAATTTTGAGAGTTTGAAGTGATCCTTTAAAATTGTAAAAATTGTAATCTTAATTTGGAAGAATAAAGGTTTGAAAAGCAGAAAAGTTTTGTTTCATGCAATTTAGCTGTTAGAGATGTGAACTCAATGAGTGTTTGACAATTAGTTGATGTTTTAATCTTTCTCTGTGATCTATAATTGGTCTGGAGATTGAAGGGATGCCAAAGATAAACTTCACTTATTAAAGTTGATTGATGTAAAACAAACTTACTTACCTGCAAGGAAAGACTTTGTGCCTTAGTCATTTGTCCCCTTGTAATACAATGGAAAGTTACATCCTGCTCAGAGTTCGTCTCCATATCTCTGAGTGGCTGAAAGTGTGTGGTGTTAGCTACAAACAGAAATAAAGACTGATCATTTATGCTTTCAATGAAAGCTTTTGCATGACAATTAGGACAGTGGCTAAAATATGTGTTTAGTTTAGAATGGGATAATTGTAATAATTTTCTGGAAATTTCTATCTAAATCTAAACCAAACAACGTAATAGAATCTTTCATTCTTTCTTCTGTACATTAAATTCTCATCAACATCAAAGCAGATATTAAAACTGAAGCATAATGTCCCTTATATAGTTTGGTTGATAAACAGTGTTATGAAATTCAGAGGTGTACTGTACCTTTAAGAGAGAGTGAAAGCTGGCACGGACCTGGAAAGGCACCGAGTGTGCTGAAAAATTCAAAAATGTGACATTTGGTTTTGAAACGAATACCTGGAGCTGAGTTGCTATGATTTACAACAAATTTGAATTTGGCCAAACTGTTTAAATGATGCCACAAGATACTAAAATGCAATTGAATTTGAATTTTACTGTTTTGATGACACCAAGCCAATGAGATGGTTCGATGTTTTGGAGTATAAAAATCAGATCATTTGAGCAGTTGGCCAGAGCGACAAAGAGCACCAACAGACTGCGCCCGCAGAATCACTTTCTGAAATGTACCTTTTCATATGAAATCTGTGAAGCATAAGACTGAAGAAAAAGTGACAGAAACATAAAGAAGAATCAACTTTGAATTTTTTGTAAAACTTTATCACGTTTTTTCGGATCAGAATATTGTTGTAGAGTGGGAGGTAGGTAAATTGATCAGACAAAAGAGGTTTATGGTGTGGATTGTTGTTGTTGTTCAATTTTTTTTTTACTTGGACTTAAAGAATAAATTGTTAATTGTTTTTCTTTAAATAGTGGGATTTGGTAGTTTTTTATTTGTCACCCGTAATTTAACAGATTGCAATGCAAGGTGTGCTTTCTGTGTGGAGAAAGTGAGGTCTGCAGATGCTGGAGATCAGAGCTGAAAATGTGTTGCTGGAAAAGCGCAGCAGGTCAGGCAGCATCCAAGGAACAGGAGATTCGGCGTTTCGGGCATAAGCCCTTTTTCAGGAATCTGTTTTGAGCTTTCTGTGTGTCTGGTTTAAATTAGCAGAAGGATTTAGTCCCTGTCGTAATAGTTTGGGGTCTCACGTCTGTGATATGGACAGGCTTAGACAGATCCAGTCTGAGATTTAGACAGATTTGGGATACGATAAAGCCCAGTAGATTTAAACACTTGCCATTTAGGGTCCTAGATCTTTAAATAAAACATGGGTGAGACAATTAGCTTAATTTTGGTTACTTGTGGTTGATTAATTTAAAAGAGAGAGAAATGGCTCTTCAAATTGCTAAAGAGGTTTTGGGGTTTAAAGATGATTCCCAAATTTGCCAAGCAAGTTCAAAAAGAAAAGACCATACTCTTACAGTTAGCGAAGAGGTTAGAATTGGGTTTAACCAAGGACAAAAGTAAAGCAGAAATTGTAAGGGAATTACTCAAATAATTGGATGTGTCTGAGAAACAGACCAGTGTAGTAGAGGTAGAAAAACTTAAGTTACAATTGAGGAAAGTGGAGTGAGAAGTTAAACAAAGGGAGAGAGAGAGAGAAAAAGAGAAAGAGAGGTTTTTAGCCGAGCAAGGAGAGAATTTGAACTTGAGAAATTGCAACTTAGCAAAGTCAAGTTAACAGGATTGGGATTAAAAGGGAAGGTATTGATACATATAAATATGTCAAAACTCTGCCACATTTTGATGAGAAAGATGTCAAAACCTTCTTTATTTTATTTGAAAAATTGGCTAGACAGATGGAGTGGTCCCACAACTGTTGGGTAATGCTACCTCAGACTAAACTGGTAGGCAAAGCTCTTGAGGTATTTGCCATGCTGAGAGATATGGGGTAACAAAATTATGAAGAGGTTAAACAGGCTATTTTAAGTGCTTATGAATTGGTACCAGAAGCATATAGATAGTGGTTCAGAAACATAAAGAAGGAAGCAGGTCATACTTACATTGAGTTTGGAAGAATTAAACATTGTCATTTTGATCGACAGGCGCATGCCTTAAAATAGATAAGACCTGTGAGGCTCTAAGAGAGATTATTCTGCTGCAGGAGTTTAAAAACTCACTTCCAGAGATGATCAGAATTCATGTGGAGGAACAAAAGTTCAGGAAGTGAGAAGAGTAGCAGAGTTAGTAGATGAATACACATTAGTGCATAAGACAAGCTGCCGGCAAGAATTTCATCTTGTGAGGGATAGAAGTTGGGAGAAGGGGAGATCCTACACTACAAAACAAAGAGTAAAAACTTGTGATAAACAGGTTAAAAAGAATCCCATGAAGGTGGAAAGGAGGCAAAAGGCCTCAGGTGTTTCCACTGTGGTAAAGTGGGACACAAAGTGACAGCACTGGTTGTTAAATAAAAGATGTGGTAAAAGAAGCTAAGCCAGTGGCATTAGTAAAGGTTGTAAAGGAAACCCCAAGGAGAGCCGAGGAGCTGCAGCAGAGTGCACAGCCTAGGCATGGGCTAAGTATGCAGTTAGTGTCTGATCCCTATAAAGAATTCATCTCCGTGGGTAATGTTGACTCAGAAAGAACAGGGGGAGAAGGGCAAGAAGTTATAATTTTGAGCAATACAGGATCCAACCAGTTTCTAATAGTAAGAGATGAACGAATTTGCACTCTTTTTGACCTGTCACTCGAGAGAGTGGTAATTTGTGGGATAGTTGTATAGAAATTTAGTGTTCCCCTTATGTAAGATCAAATTGGAGTGCCAACTCAAGACTGGGAAAGGTACAGTGGGAGTATTGACAGAGTGCCAATTCCAGAAATCCAATTTGCTCTTGGGAATGATTTACCAGGGTCCAAGATGGGAGTAACACCCCTCATTGTGGAAAAGCACAAGGAAGACCAGGAAACTGAAGAGTTAAAAGAAAAACATCCTGGTATTTCCCCAGACTGTGTAGTAACAAGATCCTACTATCATAAATCACAATACAAAGTAAAAACTAAAGAGAGAGATGAAGGAGTCGAGGTTCAGTTAGCAGACACCCTGTTTGATGTAATGGTGCAGGAAAAACCTGAACAGGCAGAGGGTCAGACAGAAGTGTTTAGTCCTGAAAGGCTAATGGACTTGCAACAGCAGGACAAAATAATAAAAGATATATATCTGAAAGACAGAATCCTAAGATGAAAATGGAGCCTACAGCACATTAGTGCAGAGGGGAAATGGGCCGAAGTGCACCAGATTGTGTTGCCAGTAGCATACAGATAGGAAGTGTTGCAAGTAGCACATGAACTACTTGTAGGAGGTCACCTAGGGGCACAGAAGACTCAGGCTAAGGTACAAAAACATTTCTTTTGGTCTGGAATGCACAAGGATGTGGTTAACTTTTGCTGTATATGTCATACATGACAAATGGTAGGTCAGCCACAGGCAGTGATAAAACCAGCACCTTTGTTGCCAATTCCTGCATTTGAAGAACCTTGCACGCAGGTTATAATTGATTGTGTAGATCCCAGATGAGCCCCTAAACTGTTATGACACGGGGTAAACCTTTCTGTTAATTTAAACCAGATGTACAGAAAAGCTCACCTCGTATCGCAATCTGTTAAATTATGAGTGACAAAGAACACCAAATCTTACTATTTAAAGAAAAAAAATTAACAATTTATTCTTTAAGTCAAAGTAAAAAAAAATTAAACAACTATCCACACTGTAAACCTCCTTTGATCAATTAATCTACCTCCCACTCAACAACAATTAAATGATCCAAGAAAATCTCCCCAATAAAGATTCACAAAAATTCAAATTTCAAAACTAGTCAGCTGTGTCAATTCTCCTGTATATTTTTATCTTTTTTTCTTCAATTTTCTGCTTCATAGATTTTATATGAAAAGGTACCTTTCAGAGAGCGGTTCTACAGGCAGTCTGTTGGCGTAGAGCTTTTTGCTGCTCTGGCTAACTGCTCAAATTGTCCAGTTTTTATATCCCAAAATATCAGACAGTCTCATTGGCTTGATGTCATCAAAACAGTAAAACTCAAATTCGATTGGATTTTGGTATCTTGAGGCATAATTTAAACTGGCCAAATTTGTATTTGTTGTGTATCATTGCAACTCAGTTCCAGCTATTTGTTTCACAACCAAATGTTACGTTTTAAAATTTTTCAGTACATTCTGTGCCTTTCTAGATCTGTGTCAGCTTTCGCTGTCTCTTAAAGGTACAGTTCACCTCTATAACTTAATAGCAGCAGTTAGTCTATCCCTAATCCACAGCTGTTGCACACATCATACTCTCAATTCAAATTTGCTTTCTTCACCAGGAGTTCCATAGAGTCAAAATAAGGGGGGAATTCATCTTTTTTTTTTTGTTTAGTTGAGGATTGTTTTCTTTGCTCATGAAGGAGCAGTTAAAAGAGTTAGAATTTTGATACTTGTACAATGTCTCAACTATATATCTAATCAGGAATTTGCCCATTTTCACATGAACAGCAATGAAACTTGGTCAATTGCAATTAAAAGCGATGTATTCCCTGTTGCATGAACTTCAAGCTAGAGAGTTCTTGAGAAATAGCTTAACTTAACAGAGCTAAGGTGAAAGCAAACAGCATTGAAATCAAATTGGTAGGCATTAGTGGAAGAAAAACAACAGTATGGAGAAAATACAGGGATTTAAGAATAAATAAATAGATGTACTTAAAACGTTGATACAAAATATATGGCACATTATAGTTCCCTGCGCCAAAAAGATTCTATGACTGTGATTCCTATGGACCAAAAAATAATTGTGTGGCATTTCATTGAGTCATCCACGGGTTAGAAAAATCTCAAGAACAATGCTCGATTTGTCAGGGTAGCACATTTAAGCAATGGCTCTTGCTTCATTATCAAATGGCAGAGTAAACAAAAACTGATCAATTAATGTCACAAATAATGGGCAATCCTCCTTGGGCAACATTCAATATGACTACCAGCTTGAGTTCAACACATTGAGGATAGGAGAGGACAACGGCAAAGATTCACATCCTCTGAGTGAAGCGACTTCTTATCTCACTCCTAAATAATTAGTACATTATCCTGAAACTATGCCCTCAATGTTTTAGAGTCCTTAACCACAGAAACAATCACTTAGTATCTACACTATTCAAGTCTTTTCAAAATCTTGTATGTTTCACCTCTAATTCTTTTAAATCCAGAGAATATAACCCAAAATTACTCAGCCTTTCCTCTTTAGACAATGCCCTTCATCCCAGGGATCAATTCAGTAAATTGTTGCTGTTCTGCGTTCGATACAAGTGTCTTCTTAAAGATGGAGATCAGTGCTGCACATAGAATTCCAGAAACCAACCCCAATTTATGTGTATCTCTATCATTGTCAGTTATACTTTTGCTGCCAGCTAATTATGCTATGATTCCTTTTCTAATCATTTCAGGAGTCTGGTGATCAAATACTATTGGGGTCTTAAACTGTCAATTGTCTTGTGAAAGGCAACCTTTCCCTTGGAATATCATTGCAGAACATTATTATAAACAGCACATAGGAAGCACTGACATATATCAAAAAATAAAGAGAATGCCAAGGAATGAAGGGAGCTACAAATGACTACATGATTAGTTCAGATTTTTAAAAGCAAATTTAGTCCCAGAGTACTTAAGGAAGTAGTGCAAGTATGAGCAAATGTGTTACTGTGCCATATTGTTGAAAGGATTGAGATTGAGTTGGCAGACAGTTACCAAAGAGTAAAAAGAAACGGGTCTTTTTCCAAATGGTGGGCAGTGATTCATGGAATCAGTGTTTGGATCTTAGATATTCACAATTTAATGTTAATGATTCAGATGAGGAAACTATGGGTCATATCTCCAAGTTTGTAGATTACACAAAGCTGGGTGAGAAGGTATGCTTTGAAGAGGATGCAGAGAAGTTTCACTATGGTCTGGACAAGTTAATGGAAAAATACATGGCAGATGAAGCACAATTTGGATAAATGTGAGGTTATCCACACTGGTACCAAAAGCAGGAAGGCAGATTATCTGAACGACAATAGATTGGAAAAGGGGGAAGTATATTTTGACTATATTGAATTACATGGTAAATCAATAGGAACAGATTCAAGAATGCTGAGTGCTTTTTACAGCAGTACCTGCAGTCTCAAATTTGTATTAATCTTTGCATAATTCTTCTAAAAACCGTGGACAGTTTGACAAGTATCCTGATTTTTAATTGGACAACAGAGGGAAATTTGCATTGAATTTTATTCTCATTTTTAAGCCCTCAGCAAAAAGTGACATGCTATGAATCAAGTAGGTAAAGCCAATTCTAACATAGGAACAGGAGTAGTCCCTCAAACCTGTTGCATCATTCAATTAGGTCATAATTTATCAGCAAATGCTTAATGATGTTTTGTGAAATTGCCTGACGTATCCTTTTCCACAAACATATTCATCATTTGAATTGAAAATGGAAGACTCCTACAAGCAATAGACGAAGAAAGATTACCACCACAACGCGTAAACAAATGAGCAGAAGCCCTTTCCTGAGGCAGATTGCTCCTTAATTGTATCTCACCATCTGTACCTATTTAACTTGGTTCTGATTTGGAGGATCTGATGTTGGACTGGGGTAGGCAAAGTTAATATCAGGTCAGGCAACATCAAAGGAACAGGAGAATCGACGTTTCGGGTATAAGCCCTTCTTCAGGAATCAGCCTGACCTGCTGCGCTTTTCCAGCAACACATTTTTAAGCTCTGATCTCCAGCATCTGCAGTCCTCATTTTCTCAAAGTTAATATCACACAACATCAGGTTATAGCCCAACAGGTTTATTTGGAGGCACCAGCTTTTGAAGCATCCTGCTTTCTTGCATTTCTGCAGAACCTTGATGACTGTGTCGATATGTGCGATCTTCTTAGAGATCCTCTCCACTTTGAGCCGCAGTTAGTAGTCTCAATGGTGGCCACGACTAGGAGGAGCTGGTGTTGGACTGGGGTGGACACCAACTTTGAACACTAATTTCAAAAGCACCTGCCTCCAGTTAAACCTGTTGGACTATAACCTGGTGTTGTGTGATTTTTAACTTGGTTCTGTAACTCTCTAGAACTGTCACCTAACAAATATCTGCCAATCTAAGATTGGTTTGTTGAGATTTAGTGATTGCAAAGTTTTCAATTTCATCAAAGTTTGCTGAGATACTTCAGGAAGATAGTAATAGAACATATGGATTCTGCTACTTTTGGTGAATGTCTTGGAGTTAGAGGAGGACATATAAAGTAGACTAAAGTCAGAAGAAGATGCAAGGCTATGAAAAGAATTGTAGATGAGGGTAAGGATAAACCTGGGCTGGACAGCCTAATGTGATAACAACTGACATTTTTATCCACTGAGCCATGGGGAGCCAATGATTTTCCCTTTCTATAATCAGTGCTACTTACTACTTGGGTTGTCACCTTTTATTAGGATCAGAACTGCAGAAGAAGGATAAGGAGAGAGGTGTCTCCAGGGTTGGAGTTCTGATGATCTTGTTACTGCAATATGCAACAAACATTAGGATAATTAGATAATCTGGTAAGATACCATGTTTTGAAAAGGTGTAATTTTTAGGGGGCATTCTCTAACCAGGCAGCCCTGATGGGAAACCACGGAGACCAAACACTAGGTAAGAAGTAACAAGTCCAAAAGCTCCAAATTTATCTGTCATAGATCCATCAACCAAACTCGTCCATACCAATCAGGTTTCATAAACTGAACTAGTCCTAGTTCCCTATTTTTGTGCATATCCCTCTAAATCTTTCCTATCCAAATGTCTTTAAATGCAATTGTACTTGCCTCTACCACTTCCTTTGGCAGCTGGATAAAGACCCAGTCCCTCACATAGAAAATGTATATGCAAAGCTGGCTGTGGGGCTGTCCTTCACAAAGCTGCATATGAGCCATGCATACTTAGAATTGTGATTAGATGAGGATTCCCAAAAGTATGCTACAATTAATACCCATAAAGGTTTGTACCAATATACAAGACTGCCATTTGGGGATTGTCAGTCTGTGCATATACGTACCACCTCAGTGTGAAAAAGTTGCCCTTCAGTTCCCTTGTAAATGTTTCCCCTCTAACCTATGCCCTCTAGTTTTAGACTCCCCTATCCTGGGAAAAAATATTTTGACTATTCACCTTAACTATACCCCTCATAATTTTATAAACCTCAATAATGTCAGCCTCTTACGCCCCAGGGGAAAAGATTCTTAACCTATCCAGTCTCTCCTTATAACTCAAAACTTCCAGTCACAGTAACATCCTGTAAATCTTTTTTGCATCCTGAAATAACTCCAAGTTGGTAAAGCATTAGTAGAACTTCCAGACTCCAAATATGGCCACCAAACCTTCTTTCTCTATCTGGGTGAATTTAAGCTCTGTATTAGCCAAAGTCCTGGATGCATATGATAGTGGGTGTTAACCTCCATTTGGCTACCTGTGAGTTAAAACTATCCCTATACTGTATGGGAAGGCATTGCACATCAATGCCAAATCTTGCTTGGGATTATAATGTGCCAACATTTTAGAGAATGATAGTTGTTTCTTCAATTCATTGAAAGCTGTGGCTTGGCTACTTGACCATTTTCAGGGCTTACCCTTTTTTAAGAGTTGATGCAAAGGTGCCAGGATGGAGGCCAGGTTATGTATAAACTTTCCATAACAGTTCACCAGACCAAGGAAAGACAAAAGCTCTGGTACAGGCATGGGAGCAGGGGCATCTTTGAGCATACTCACTTTATCTTCCAATGGGTGTATCTAGGTCTGATCAACTCTGTATCCCAAGTAGATCACTTTTGGTGTCCGGGACACAGTTTTCCTTTCTAAGACATAAGCCTCCATGGGAGAAGAGTCGAAGAACTATGTCCAAGTTCTCTAAGGGCTCCATATTGGTCTTCCTTGCTATTAGCATGCCATTTAGATAAATGGCAACCTGGAGTAGACCTTGTAAAATATTCTCCATCGTCCACTGAAAAACTGCAGACTGCCAATTCCCCCAAATGGTAGTCTCTATATTGGTACAAACCTTTATGGTATTAATTGTAGCATGCTTTTGGGAATCCTCATCTAATCAATTCTAAATATGCAGCTTTGTGGGAAGGACAGCCCCACAGTCAGCTTTGCATATACATTTTCGATGCAAGGGACTGGGTCTTTTTAACCAGCTGTGAAAAGTGGTTTACTGATTGTTTAAAATCCCCACAAAGGTGAACCGACCCATCATGCTTCACAATCGGCACAACCAGTTCTGTCCATTCTGTAAACTGGACTGATTTTATAATTCCCTGTTTTCCATTCTTGTGATTTCTGCCTCTAGTTTTGGCTGTAAAGCAAATTGCATTGGGCAGGGCTTGAAGAATCGTGGAATTGCTTCCTGGTCAACATTCCACGTGGCCTTTGCTCTGTCATCTTAGAAATTCTCAGATCAGACGTATGTTGCAAACAAAAAACAGTTTTTATTGTAATTATGCCGGTGACGGATCAATAGTCAATAATACAGAATATCAATCATAGATATCCCTGAATATGCTAATAAAATATCTTTAATTCTTAGTAAAGAGGTAGCATAATTTATAACTTTAATATGTGTAATCATATCGTTTTTCTCCAATTCCCACCATAAAATGTGTCATAATTAGGTTGTCATGAGACAATTAATATATCAGTGTTGTTTCACATAAAATAAGCAATACTGTTAATGTAGTATTATTTGTGCCACTGTATGCGAACTAGATAATTACTTCTGCTAGGGTTATTTCACATAGATGACACCACATTATTGGCTTTATTTAACCTATGTCATAGATAATGCCGAGGTTACAATCAGCATTCTTATCATTAGGTTATAACAACTGTCTGGGAAAGAGACAGATATTAGATTATGCCAAGATTTACACATTGCTTAATCCATTCTCATGGTCACAGAGTTCAGCCATTTTAAAAGTCAAGTTATTAGTATAAAATGGAGACTTGCAAAATCAAGAATTTTAGCTATTACTTCTTCAATACTTTATCAGCTCCTTTCAGTCATTAGATCTTCCTAAAAAACTTCTAGGTATTTAATTAGGATTTCACTCAGGCAGCCATTTTCTAATAAAAAAAAGTATTGAGTCAATTGAGGTGAATCTTTCTCAACCAATTTCATCTCATCAAGCTTGGGCCCAAAACTTTTACGACAAAGAGTAATCATTGAACCAGCTGCTTCTTATAAGAGACTGGAACCAAAGTTGTACTCTTAATCTGTAGGCGATCCCTGGTATAGATTCTCAGTATAGCTGAGGTCTTATGCAAACTTAAGCATTGAAGTCAAGTGCAAATTTTGTTCAACACTGATTCTGCAATCACTGAAACACCCATAACAGTATTGAGCTCCATTAGGACTGGGTGAATACTTAACCAGACGTTTATTATGATGTTGCTAAGCAATTTAACTGTTCCAAATAAAATGTAGGTGGTCTTCCAGAGTGTGCTTTCTCCTGAATATCGAGCTCTGAGTTCTCTTACTCAACTTAGGGCTCTTTTGCTGTCTCGAGTCCATGTATCAACAGCAAATGACTTGTGGATCCTGAAGAAAATTTTACTTGTTTGGACGAGGCTTGGTTTGGTTTTGTTTTGGGGTTTTGCTGTGGGTTAGAGTCCCTTTCTCCAGGATATGCCCTGAATTGCCTTCTCTCAAGTAGTGTTCTCCAAGCTAAATCAGACTGTCAAGGGAGAACATTTTCATCAGGGCACTTTCCAATTCTAATGCTCCACTTGCAGCAATTTCCAAAATCAAGCCAGTTGTAGTGCCTGCTTGAAGTCCAGTCAGACATCAGCTAGTAGGCACTTTTGCATAGTTACTCTATTAATCCCACATACAAAACAATCTCTCAAGAGCTTAAAAAGAGAGTGAGGCATACAGTTTATATTGCATAGAAGGTGTGCAAAGTAAGATCAATATTAACAAGGTCGATGTTATTTGAAGTTAGAGAATCCACTTATAAGTCAATTAACAGCAGGGAAGAAACTGTTCTTGATCCTGTTTCTTCAGGAGCATGCCTTTTTCTTATCACCACTGAAATAACTCCACAGAGGCCAGTATCCTATCACCAAATAACCCTTAATTTACATATGGAGAGTCCTTGACATAGCTCTCAGCCTGAACAGGCAGTCTGATACTCCTGTTCTTGTCTGTCAGCCAAAGCTCCTTGAGAGCCCAATTAGAGAACTCATATTCTATGAGGTCCACCTGGTTGACCTTGTTTCAATCACTGCACTCTGTCCAGTTTAATAACATCCTTCCTATAGCAGGGTGACCAGAATTGTAGGCAATACTCCAAATGTGGCCTTACCAATGTCTTGTATAGCATAATATGACATCCCAGCTCTTGTACTCAATGCTTTGATCAATGAAGTGAAGCATGCAAATGCATTCTTCACCACCCTGTCTAACTGTGATGTCATTTTCAAGGAACCATATGCCTCCATGGTAGCACTAGACTCTGTTTGTGATGGGGGGAATCAATCCTCAGAGGTTCAACTGACATTTTCAGAACATCCTAACATTCCACTTGAAAAAGAAATGCACGTTCAAAACAATACTCGTTAAACTCAGTGATGTTGTTACGGGTTTATAATAAAAATGAAACAAGCCCAGGGCCCTAAGAACTTCCTGCTGAAAATGCAATTTGGAGGTTGATATCAACAGGACAGGGTCATAGAGACTTTTTTGATCCTGTCTTTAAAAAATAATCAGGAAATAATAGGATAGTTATGGTAGGGGATTTTAACTTTCCAAACATCGACTGGGACTGCCATAGTGTTAAAGGTTTAGATGGAGAGGAATTTCTTAAGTGTGTACAAGACAATTTTCTGATTCAGTAAGTGGATGTACTACTAGAGAAGGTGCAAAACTTGACCTACTCTTGGGAAATAAGGCAGGGCAGGTGATTGAGGTGTCAGTGGGGGAGCACTTTGAGGCCAGCGACCATAATTCTATTAGATTTAAAATAGTGATGGAAAAGGATAGACCAGATCTAAAAGTTGAAGTTCTAAATTGGAGAAAGGTCAATTTTGACGGTATTAGGCAAGAGCTTTCGAAAGCTGATTGGAAGGTGAAAGGGTAGGCTGGTAGGTATAGGAACGCTGGATGACTAAAGAAATTGAGGGTTTGGTTAAGAAAAAGAAGGAAGCATATGTCAGGTATAGACAGGATAGATCGAGTGAATCCTTAGAAGAGTATAAAGAAAGTAGGAGTATACTTAAGAGGGAAATCAGGAGGGTAAAAACTGGGACATGAAATAGCTTCGGCAAATAGAATTAAGGAGAATCCAAAGGCCTTTTACAGATATATTAAAGGACAAAAGGGTAACTAGGGAGAAAATAGGGCCCCTCAAAGATCAGCAAGGCAGCCTTTGTGTGGAGCCACAGAAAATGGGGGAGATACTAAATGAATATTTTGCATCAATATTTACTGTGGAAAAGGATATGGAAGATATAGACTGTAGGGAAATAAATGGTGACATCTTGCAAAATGTCCAGATTACAGAGGAGGAAGTGTTGGATGTCCTGAAACAGTTAAAGGTGGATTAATCCCCATGACCTGATCAGGCGTACCCTAGAATTCTGTGGTAAGCTAGAGAAGTGATTGCTGGGCCTCTTGCTGAGATATTTGTATCATCGATAGTCACAGGTAAGATGCCGGAAGACTGGAGGTTGGCAAACGTGGTGCCACTGTTTAAGAAGGGCGGTAAAGACAAGCCAGGTAATATAGACCAGTGAGCCTGACCTCAGTGGTGGGCAAGTTGTTGAAGGGAATCCTGAGGGACAGAATGTACATGTATTTAGAAAGGCAAGGATTGATTCGGGATACTCAACATGGCTTTGTGCGTGGGAAATCATGTCTCACAAACTTGATTGAGTTTTTTGAAGAAGTAACAAAGAAGATTGATGAGTGCAGAGCAGTAGATATGATCTATATGGACTTCAGTGAGGCATTCGACAAGGTTCCCCATGGGAGACTGACTGGCAAGGTTAGATCTCATGGAATACAGGGAGAACTAGCCATGTGGATACAGAACTGACTCAAAAGGTGGTGGTGGAGGGTTGTTTTTAAGACTGAAGGCCTGTGACCAGTGGAGTGCCACAAGGATCAGCGCTGGGTCCTCTACATTTTGTCATTTACATAAATGACTTGGATGCGAGCATAAGAGGTACAGTTAGTAAGTTTGCAGATTACACTAAAATTGGAGGTGTAGTGGACAGTGAAGAGGGTTACCATAGAATACAACAGGATCTTGACCAGATGGGCAAATGGGCTGAGAAGTGGCAGATGGAGTTTAATTCAGATAAATGCAAGGTGCTGCATTTTGGGAAAGCAAATCTTAGCAGGACTTACACACTTCATGGTAAGGTCCTAGGGAGTGTTACTGAACAAAGAGACCTTGGAGTGCAGGTTCATAGTTCCTTGAAAGTGGAGTCACAGGTAGATAGGCTAGTGAAGAAGGCGTTTGGTATGCTTTCCTTTATTGGTCAGAGTACTGAGTCCAGGAGTTGGGAGGTCATGTTGCGGCTGTACAGGACATTGGTTAGGCCACTGTTGGAATATTGCATGCAATTCTGGTCTCCTTCCTATCGGAAAGATGTTGTGAAACTTGAAAGGGTTCAGAAAAGATTTACAAGGATGTTGCCAGGGTTGGAGGATCTGAGCTACAGGGAGAGGCTGAACAGGCTAAGGCTGGTTTCCCTGGAGCATCGGAGGCTGAGGGGTGACCTTATAGAGGTTTACAAAATTATGAGGGGCAAGGATAGGATAAATAGACAAAGTCTTTTCCCTGGGATCAGTGAGTGCAGAACTAGAGGGTATAGGTTTAGGATGAGAGGGAAAGATATAAAAGAGACCTAAGGGGCAACTTTTTCACGCAGAGGGTGGTACGTGTATGGAATGAGCTGCCAGAGGATGTGGTGAAGGCTGGTACAATTGCAACATTTAAGAGGCGTTTGGATGGATATATGAATAGGAAGGGTTTGGAGGGTTATGGGCCAGGTGCTGGCAGGTGGGACTAGATTGCGTTGGGATATCTGGTCGGCATAGACAGGTTGGACCAAAGGGTCTGTTTCCATGCTGTACATCTCAATGACTATGAAATAAATGCACTAACAAATCCACAAACACCTGGTTGCTATAATTTGTACAAATAACCAAAGAGATTGAAATTCATGAGGCACAACATATCAACTTTGATTATTGGCGGTACAACATTTATCATGTGTATGTAACCATCACATCCCTAGCTATACAATTTCTTCCTATTCCCATACTATCATGTCCAGTGTCTTGGAAACCATAAATCATAAACCACGTCCAGAAATTATAGCTTTCTCGGCTAAAGCATTGTCCATTTCCACCTCCGTAGCATCAATAGCTACAGGATAATTGAGACTGAGAATGAAATATACCAAATTATAAGATTTATAGGCCAGATAGCAAAAATAACAGGAATTAGAAATGAAATCACTTCAATGGTGTGTGAAGATATAATGAGGGGGAAGTAGTAATGGAAACTGTATTGGTGGTTGAGGAACAAAAAGGGATCTAAAACTAATAGGTGTTTTGAAGTGCTTGACTGCATAAATGCAGATATTAGGCAACTGTGTAGCAAAGGCAGAGTAGCATTAATGGGTTATTTTAACTTTAACATAGATTGGGAGAGGCAAACGACCACCTGTCATAAAAGTTATGAATTTCTGGAGAGTGCCCAGAATAGTTTCCTACAGCAATGTAACCTGGATGCAACAAGGGGACAAGCAATATTGAATTTAATGAGTAATGAATTTATTTCAACTAGTAACTTAATTGGGAGTGAACATTTATCAACCATTGACCATCATATGATTGAGTACAATAAAGCATTTGAAAGCGAAAAACACAAATTTGCTAATTGAATTTTAGACTTAAGTAAGGCTGACTTTACGGAGATGAGACAGAGACTGACCACAATAACTGGGTAAATCTGGGTAAAACAATTGAAAAACAGTGGAGAATATTTAAAGAAACATTTAATGCAATACATAGTCAGTAATGTCCTGAGAATGAAAAGTTCAATTTCACAGAAAAAGCAGGCATGTACAACTAAAGAGATTAGAGACAGCATAAAACTAAAAGAAAAAGGTTTACAGAAATGCAAAACACAGCAAGACCAGCAAAGGACCACAAAGCATCTTTAAGAGCTACCACAAAGGATTATGAAAGGAAACTTGCAAGGAACATCAATTTCAATAAGAATATATTTTAGTTACATAGAAGAAAACCAGGTCATCAGGAGCAATGTTGGTCCACTAAACTAGGGATATTGTCATTGACTATTTGAAAATGGCAGACATGTTGAATAATTAATTTGTCCCGTATTACAGTGGAAAAAGGGGATATCTTGCTGGAAGCCCTAAGGAAATTAACAGTGGATCATGGACAGGGACTCAATAAAATTAATGTAAGTTAACATTGATAATGAGGAAATTAATGGAACTAAAGAATAACAAATCTCAGGGCCTGACAGTTTCCATCCAAGATAGCACATTGTGGATGCTCAATCTATAACCTTTCAGAGTTCTTAGATGAAGGAATTATCCCTCTAGATGGGAAAATTGCACATCACTCCATTTTTTTTAAGGAGGGCAAAAGAGAAAAAACAGGGTATTACAATCCAGTTAGCCTAACATCTATAGTAGGGGAAAGTTTGGAGTCTACAATCAAGGAGAGGGCAATCAAGCACCTCAAAGTTTTTCTGTCCTTCAGGGACAGCAATAGCAGGTAGGTTATGCCTGATAATCCCTCACTGAAGTTTTTAAAAATGTGACAATGTTGTGGATAGGGAAATGTCGGTGAATGTTATTTATATGGATTTCCAGAAGGCATTTGATGAAGTCCCACACAAGTGACTAGTGACTCAGGCAGAATACCACGCAACTGATGACAAATTGCTGGCATGGCTGGGAAATTCATTGAATAACAGGTGACAGAAAATAGCTAAAATAGGCAGGTCCTCAAATTGGTAGGATATGATTATTGGTGTCCCACAAGGATCTGTGTTAGGGACTTTATTATTCACATTAATTATTAGTGATCACATCATTGAGAGTCATATATCCAGATTTACTTACCACACAAAGTTTAGGCAGTGTAGCATTAAAATACAAAAGGTATACTAGGTAAATGGTCAAAACTGTGGCAGATGGAGTTCAATTTAAGCAAATGATAGAGTATTCATTTTGGATCAAAAAAAGGATAGATCAGCGTACTTTCTAGATGGTATAGTGTTAAATTCAATAGATGCCCAAAGAGACAGGGGATTTCAGGTGCACAGATTTTTAAAATGCCACAAACAAGTGCAGGAAATAATCAAAAGGCTTGACAGAATGTTAGCCTTTATATCCAAACAATTACAATATAATGATGCAGATATTATGCTGAAGTTATACAAAATCCTGGTTAGACCCCACTTGGAATAGATCTGGGCACCACTCCTTATGAAAGATATATTGGGCTTGGAGATTGTATTAAAAAAAACGATATCTGGATTTCAGGGATTAAGTCATGAGGTCGGATTACACAAATTAGGCCTGTTTTGTCTAGAATTTGGAAGATTAGGGATTATTTGATCCAGGTTTTCCGATATTATCAGAAAAGAACAAAGTAGACAAAACTAAACTACTTCTACTGGTTGTAAATTCTAAAACTAGAGGACATAGTCTAAAAATAAGGGCCATTCAGAATGCTCAGGAGACATGTGAGGAAACACTTCACACACACTTGTGGTAGCAGTTTAGAACTCTCTTCCACAAACAGCAGTTGATGCCAGATCAGTTGCTAATTTTAATTTTAAATTCATATATTTTTATTGAAGAAGGTTTTAAAGCACATGGGCTAAAGGCAGGAATATGGATTTGAGCCGTAGCTTAGCCATGATCTCATTGAATGTCCAAATGGGTTTGAGGGACTGAATGACCTACTCCTGTTCCTATGTTCCTAATGGCACTCCATATCACACATTAGCCTCCCTGCCACTGAAACCTTGTTATATTATTTTTCAACCCCACACTGTATTATCAACAAGTTATCCTAGGTGGCCCCCCATCCTCCATATTTTATAAATGCAAACTTTTGAAAAGCACCGCTGTTCATATTTACCTAAAATCAAAGACAAT
Organism: Hemiscyllium ocellatum; assembly: GCF_020745735.1. NCBI lineage: Eukaryota > Metazoa > Chordata > Chondrichthyes > Orectolobiformes > Hemiscylliidae > Hemiscyllium > Hemiscyllium ocellatum. The sequence continues at coordinate 45,148,890 of NC_083430.1, forward strand.
TTACCAGCCAAGTGGCAAATGCAGTTGCCTTGAGCCGCCTCACACTGGCAGGTACACCATGGGTGGTGCCACCACTGGAAGTTCTTTCTGGTTTTAAACTTTCTGGATACCTTTCCAGTCACTGCTGACAAAAGTTGACCGTGAAGGCATTGAAGGCAGGCTTAAAGTAACAGCTAACAGTTTCACTTGATACCAAATTTTCCCAGTTCCTGTTTGATTATAAGACCAGTCCTCACACAACTACAGCAGAGTTGCTCTTTAGAAGAAGACACTACACCAAGTTAGACCTGATATTTCCCAGACCTTGGTGAAGGTGAAGGGTAAAATGGCAGCAGGAATGCTAATGCCAGCCACATACATCCTCTAAGTGAGAGAGTTTACTTGAGGGGACAAAATTTGGTATCAAAACTATGGAAGTTGCCCTGTGTGGGTACGAGGCAAGGTTGACGCAAGGTCAGGTTCTGTGACAAACAAAGCTTGGACAGTGAGCTGTCCCGAACAAGCAAGCACTCTGTGGGAAGCTAGAGAAGTGATTGCTGGGCCTCTTGCGGAGATATTTGTATCATCGATAGTCACAGGTGAGGTGCAGGAAGACTGGAAGTTGACAAACGTGGTGCCACTGTTTAAGAAGGGTGGTAAAGACAAGCCAGGAAACTATAGACCGGTAAGCCTGACCTTGGTAGTGGGCAAATTGTTGAAGGGAATCCTGAGGGACGGGATGTACATGTATTTGGAAAGGCAAGGACTGATTCGGGATAATCAACATGGCTTTGTGCATGGGAAATCTCATCTCACAAACTTGATTGAGTTTTTTGAAGAAGTAACAAAGAAGATTGCTGAGGGGAGAGCAGTAGATGTGATCTAAATGGACTTCAGTAAGGCGTTCAACAAGGTTCCCCATGGGAGACTGACTGGCAAGGTTAGATCTCATGGAATACAGGGAGAACTAGCCATTTGGACACAGAACTGGCTCAAAGGTAGATGACAGAGGGTGGTGGCGGAGGGTTGTTTTTCAGAATGGAGGTCTGTGACCAGTGGAATGCCTCAAGGATCGGTGCTGGGTCCTCTACATTTTGTCATTTACATAAATGATTTGGATGCGAGCATAAGAGGTACAGTTAGTAAGTTTGCAGATGACACCAAAATTGGAGGTGTAGTGGACAGCGAAGAGGGCTACCACAGATTACAACAGGATCTTGACCAGATGGGCAAATGGGCTGAGAAGTGGCAGATGGAGTTTAATTCAGATAAATGCAAGGTGCTGCATTTTGGGAAAGCAAATCTTAGCAGGAATTATACACTTAATGGTAAGGTCCTAGGGAGTGTTGCTGAACAAAGAGACCTTAGAGTGCAGGTTTATTGCTCCTTGAAAGTGGTCAAAGTATTGAATACAGGAGTTGGGAGGTCATGTTGCGGCTGTACTGGTCATTGGTTAGGCCACTGTTGGAATATTGCATGCAATTCTGGTCTCCTTCCTATTAGAAAGATGTTGTGAAACTTGAAAGGGTTCAGAAAAGATTTACAAGGATATTGCCAGGATTGGAGGATCTGAGCTATAGGGAGAGGTTGAACAGGCTGGGGCTGTTTTCCCTAGAGTGTCGGAGGCTGAGGGGTGACCTTATAGAGGTTTACAAAATTATGAGGGGCATGGATAGGATAAATAGGCAAAGTCTTTTCCCTGGGGTCAGGGAGTCCAAACTAGAGGGCATAGGTTTAGGGTGAGAGGGGAAAAACATAAAAGATACCTAAGGGGCAACTTTTTCACGCAGAGGGTGGCACGTGTATGGAATGAGCTGCCAGAAGATGTGGTGCAGGCTGGTACAAGTGCAATATTCAAGAGGCATTTGGATAGGTATATGAATAGGTAAGGTTTGGAGGGATATGGGCTGGATGCTGGCAGGTGGGACTAGATTTGGTTGGGATATCTGGTTGGCATGGACGGATTGGACCGAAGGGTCTGTTTCCATGCCGTACATCTTTATGACTCACATCTCTGATACCTCACAAACGGCGCAGGAGCAAAACATACCCAGCCCCTCACAACAGCCAAAAGGTGATCAGAAGTCATACTTTTTCCCCCTCCACCTAGTGTTGGAGAAATCTGAGTTCAAGATGAATGTAACCTCAATACCATTTACCACCTGAAGAGGAGGAGGAAACTCTCCCAAGATGCTCCAGGCAGAAAAGCGTCTCTATCTGAGTCCAAGTGGAGGAACCAGACCTGGGAGAAAATGTCCCAGGAGAAACTACAAGACAAAGTATAGGCCTGCATCCATGGACTTAGGGAAGGAGGGATGAATTGACTGGAGCAAGGGCCAGGTAGATCTCATTGAAAGTGAGATTCTTGATTGACCCCAGATAACCACTCCAATCACAAAGCCCTGGCTGACATATAAACAGGTGATTCAACGGGTCTCCTCATTCTGGGGGATGACTGCGAGCTGGCTGGTCGGAGACCATGCGCGGTGCACATGTAAATAAAGGGTGACTTGGTAATGGGATACTGGCTTCTGTGCAGTTATTTCAGATTCATAAGGAGGGAAAGAAATGGAGTAGAAGAGAGAGAGTTAGCCAGAAATATGAAGTATGATAGTAAGAGTTGCTGTAGATGTTTTTTAAAAGCATCAACAAAGTGGTCCTATCGGAGATGAGTCTCGGGAATTAATTATGGAAAGTAAGGAAATGGCAGATTAATTGAACAAGTAGAAAATTACAAATATCAGGAAAGTAGTACTAGACAAATTGTTAAAGCTATAGGATGGTAAGTTTCCAAGACCTGATGGACCAGCTTACTTCATCGAATGATCTTAAAAGAAGCGGTGAGGGAAATAATCGATGTATTAGCTTTCATTTGCCTACATGTCAAAACTGGAGAGAGACAGCAAAAAAGTACAAGTCAGGTAGTTATGGTTAACTCAACGAAAACTTAGAAAATAGCATCAAACTTAAAGAAGAATCATGTGTTTTTATTTGAAGTTTCATACGATCAAAGTTCTTTTGATTTGATCTAATTTATTATTGTCACATGTACAAGTTATAGCAAAAGTATTGTTTTGCATGATATCCAGACAAATCATACCTTACCTAAGTGCATCAAGGTAATAGAACACAATGCAGAATGCAACTACAGAGAAGGTGCAAAGAAAGGTCAGCTCTAATATGAGAGGTCCTATTTTAGTTAACCATTGCTACTTGGCATGTAGTTTCTAGTTTTCTGTTTTCTTCCTGTTTTGTCTAAAGAAATTCCATGTCATAGACAAAATAGAGTTATACATTTATACAACATGGAAACAGACCCTTTCGATGCAACTCATCCACACCAACCAGATATCCCAATCTGACCTAGTGCCATTCACCAGCATTTGGGCCACATCTTTCTAAACACTTCATGTACCCAACCAAATGCCTTTTAAATGTTGTAATTGTACCCACCTCCACCACTTCATCTCTAAGCCTATTCCATAGATGCACCACCCTCTGTGTGAAAAAATTACCCCACAGATTCTTTATAAATATTTCCCCCTGACACAAACCTATGTTCTCTAGTTTTGGACATCACCACCCTAGAAAAAGAGATGCGTGCTTTAAAAATAGCTAGGACCTTTGAGGCTCTAAGAGAAATCATTCTGCTGGAAGAGTTTAAAAACTCACTTCCAGAGATAATAAGAATTCACAAGAACAGAAAGTTCAGGAAGTGAGAAGGGCAGCAGAATTAGTAGATGAGTCCATGGTGCATAAGACAAGCTTCCAGCCAGAATTTCAACTTGTGAGGAATAGAAGTTGGGAGAATGGAGGGTCCTTTACTCCCAAACCAAGAGTAGAGATTACGTAAGAATTTACAACAAATTAAAAAAGATGCCCAAGAGGGTAGAAAGGAGGTGAAAGGCCTCAGGTATTTCCACTGTGGTAAAGTGGCACACAAAGTCACAGCGCTGGTTGTTAAAGAAAGGCACTGTGGGAAAAGATGGGTGAAAGAAGCTAAATCAGTGGCATTAGTGAAGGGAGTAAAAGAGACCCCAACAAGAGCTGAGGAGCTGCAGGAGAGTACACAGCCTAGGCAGAGGCTGAGGATGGAGTTAATACCTGGCCTCTACAAAGAATTCATCTCTGTGGGTAAAGCTAACTCCAAAAGAACAGGGGGAGAAGGACAAGAAGTGATAATTTTGAGTGATACAGGATCTAACCTGTCACTGATTCTAAGAGATGAGTGAATATGCACTCTTTTAGATCAGTTGCCTGAGATTGTGGTAATCTATGGGATAATTGTCAGAAATTTAGCATAGTCCTATGTAAGATCAAGTTGGAGTGCCAACTCAAGATTGGGGAGGGTACAGTGGGAGTGATTGACAGATTGTCAGTTCCAAGAATTCAGTTTTTGGCAAGATCCAAGGTGGGAGTGACACCCTTGTTGCGAAAAAGCCCAAGGAAGACCAAGAAACTGAGGAGTTAAAACAAATATCCTGGTATTTTCCCAGGCTGTGTAGTAACAAGATCCCAGTATCATAAATCACAGCATGAAGCAAGAACTAAAGAGAGAAAGATGAAGGAATTGACTTCAGTTAGCGGGCACCCTGTTTGACGTTATGGTGCTAGAAAAATCTGAACAGGCAGAGGGTAAAAGATAAGTGTTTAGTCCTGAAAGGCTAAGTGACTTGCAACAGCAAGACAAAGTGATAAAAGATATATATGTCAATGCATACTCCGAATAGGTGGCAGAGAATATGCTGGAGGGTTATTATCTGAAAGATAAAACCCCAAGACAGAAATGAAGACCATGGCAGGTTACTGCAGAGGAGAAATGGGCCCAAGTGTTACCAGTTGCATACAGACAGGAGGTGTTATGGGTAGCACATGAACTACTTGTAGGAGGTCACCCAAGGGTACAAAAGACTCAGGGTTAAGGTACAGAAACATTTATATTGGCCTGGAAAGCACAATGATCTGGTAAACTTCTGCAGTACATGTCATGCATGCCAAATGGTAAGTAAGCCAGGGGCAGTAATAAAACCGGCACCTTTATTGCAATTCCTGCATTTGAAGTATAGGTCCCCTTCCAAGAACTAAAAGGGGGAGCCAGTACTTGTTAACCATAATGGATGTGTCTACTAGATTTTCTGAGGCAATTCCATTATGGAGTATCAAGGCAAAAAGGGTAGTAGAGGAGTTAGGTTTCTTCACATGGTTTGGGGGAACCAGAGAGGTTCAGCTGGATCAATGGTCAAAGTTTACTTTTAGGAAGTTATGGAGCTTAGGTATATAGCACTTTAAATCCAGTGTGCATCATCCTGAATCCCAGAGAGCTTTAGGAAGGTGGCATCAGACCTTGAAGACCATGTTGAGAGCATACAGTCAGGATTACCCAAATGATTTAGATCAAGGTATCCCATTTGTATTGTTTGCAATCAGAGATGCCCCAAATGAATCTACTCCGTTTACTCCCTTCGAGTTAATATTCGGTCATGAAGTGAGAGGACCTTTGAAATTAAAGAAAAATTGACAGGACCAAAGTCTGAGATCTCACACTTAGATTATGTATTGGAGATGAGGAAGAGACTAAATCAAGTAAGTGAGTTAGTTAAACAGCATCTAAAGAGGGCACAGTATAGAATGAAGCAGGTGGCATTTAAAGGGTCTGAGACTCAGGCATTTTCCTGAGAGGATGGTACTGTAACCAGTGATAGGAGATCCCTTCAAAGTCAGCTTTAGTGGTCCCTATCAAATTGAGAAAAAGTTGAGTCAGGTGAACTCTCTCATAAAAATGCCAGATGGAAAAAAGGGTATTGGCTATGTCATGGGAACATGTTGAAACTGTATTGTACGAGAAAGAAACAACTGGAGAAACAGGTATTAGTTACTGTCCCACAGAGTGAGGAATTAAATCCAGATGATGTGGATTTTGATGTGCCTCAAAATAAGTTAAAAAATGAAGAAGGCCTTGAGGAGTGGAATAGGTTAGTAAGCTATCTGTCTCATGAGAATAGAACACATTGGGAAAGATTTGTTACTGCAGTATAAGAACATATGTAAGTATCAATTGGGGAGGACTAATGCTATTGTACATGAAGTAGACATAGGAAATACAACACCCCTATCAGCTTAATCCTTTCAAAGCCAGACAGTCTAAATGGAGGTGGAGGCCATGCTTGGTGAGATATCATCAAATCAAGCCAGGAGTGAGTGGTGTTCACCAATCATCTTTGTTCCCAAACTAGATGGGACTCAACAATTCTGCATGGATTATCAGAAGGTCAACACCATTACAAAATCAGACTTCTATCCATTTCCTAGATTGGAGGAATGTATCGAGAAAGTCAGACAAGCCAGTTACATCACCAAATTGGACTGAATGCATTGTTTCTGGCAGATCCTTTATCAGAGATGGCAAAATAAATTTCAGCGTTTGTAGTCCAAAATGGGCTATATCAATTTAAAGTGATGCCCTTTGGAATGAAGAACGCACCCACCACATTCCAAAGACTCATGAACACTGTTGTGGTTGGGTTAACAAACTGTGCAGTCTCTTTGGCCAATGTAGTGATCTTTAGTAAGCCCTGGAAGGATCACATGGTACAGTTGATAGAGCTCTTTGAACGGCTACAAGTAGCAAAAATGGTAATACACTTAAACAAAACTGAATTCGCGAAAGCAGAGGTGACATTCATGGAACACAACGTCCGTCATAGAAGGGTGACCCTCTCGGAACACAAGGTCGAAGGCCATTGAGGAATTTCCATGACCAACCTCGAAGGAAGAGGTACTTTGATTCTTAGGACTCAGCAGATTCTTTCCAAAGTTTGTTCCAAACTTCAGCAGTGTAATGGCACCATTAACAGATTTGCTGAAGAAGAACACAACATTTCAGTGGATAGAGGTATTCGACCATTTGAAATCAATATGAACCACCAAACCAGTTTTAGCTACACCAAACTTTTCAAAATCTTTGTAAGTCGCCATAGATGCGAATGACATAGGAGTTGAAACTGAACTGCCAAGATGATGATTGGATTGAACGGCCAGCTAGTTACTCTTCGAAGAAACTCAACATCCGACAGAGGAAATACTCCATGATCGAAAAAGAACTATTGAGTTTGGTACTGGCCTTACAACGTTTTAATGTATATGTCATGAATAATATATCGGAGATGATTATGTACATGGATCACAATCCTCTTATCTTCTTAGAATGCTTTAAAGACAAGAATAAAAGACTATTTAATTGGAGTCTTATGTTACAGATTTTTAGTTTAAAAATGGTACATGAAGCAGCTCATAATTATGTAATCAGATGCATTAACATGATTTTAACTGATAAAGTTAAGATGAGATTTGTATTTATTCAATATTATTTATATAGGAAAAAGTTGAGGTGAACTTAGATTAAAGCTATAAGTATTGTGTTTAAAGAATAGAAAAAAATGAAGCCATCTTTTCATTATGATGGTTTATTTTTTCTTAAGTGGGGAGGTGTTAAGGAAGGGTTAGGGGTATTGTACCTCTAAGAGAGTTGAAGTACTAAGCAAGCACACAGAGTTCTGGAGAATTTACAATGTAACATTTGGACTAGCAGCTAGCAGTAGCTGGGTTATGAGACAAAAAAAACAAATTCAAATTCGGCCAGTTTAAGTTATGGCCCAAGATACTAAACTCCAATCAAGTGTGAATTTTGTATTTTGACACTATTAAAACCGATGAAATGATCCAATATTTTGGGATATGAGACCAGGAAAAATTGAACAGTTGGGGGAGAACTGCCAAGCCATTAACGTATGCAGACTGCCCACAATATAGCTCTCTTAAAGTGTATCTTAATCTATCAACGATCTGTGAAACAGTAACCCTAAGAAGGAGAGACAGAGAGAGACAAAGAGAATATTTGATAGCTGGCTGGTTTTGAAATTTCAATTTTTTTGGTAAATCTTTATCAGACCAGTATTATGGAAGGGAAAGTAAAAGATAGGTTAGAGAAAGAAGTTGTAAATAGTTCTTGTCTGTTAAAAAAGAGTTGTTAATTTTTACTTTAGTTACCTTTGGGAAGTTCTTGGCCTCAAAATTTCACAGATTACAGAATAGGGTGAATCTCTTCTGTGTGTTGGGTTTAAATTAGCAGAGGGGCTTACCTTGTGTCATAACACACAGTCAGTAGTCTTTGTCTCCAAGTTATGTTGTTAAGATGATCCTTTGCCTCTTCTGCTGGCTAGCACATTGCTTTAGTCATCTTTCAGATACTTCCACTAATTGGTAAGAGACACATGGTGGCTAGCTCCCTTGTAAATACTCATCAATTTATCAGTTAGAAGTCACAGCTTTATTACAATTGTTGCAGAAAAGATAAATTGGTTTACTTCAGGTTTACAGGGAGTTTTGATTGTAGATGCCATTGTTATGGACTCAACCAAACCCCCATGAAATATTGAGAAGATAGTCTCAACCCTAACTTTTTCTTATTTTAAAAAGGTTATTGCAAGGTGTTGGGACTGGTCAAACTACCAGATTTGAAGCAAAACACACTTCACTCATACATTGTAGTTAAAATACAACAAAAGGAAAATGAAAGGGAAGAAGTGGTTTAGCTGTAACTCCAGCAAAATACTTAGCCAAATAGTATATCCCTATCCAGTAACTATTACTAATTAACTGTTCCAATATAGCAACATCCCATGAACAGCCCCTTTACAAAGGCAAATTCAGAAAAACAGATGGTCTCACATGCAACTTCAGCAGCAGAAAGAGAACCATTAGCATTTAGCTATAATTAAGAAAGGAAAAGAACTTCCACATCTTCAAGACCCCAGCAGCAACTGCTACTCAAACAAAAACTCCTGCTTCTGTGGGAGCTTGACCCCACCTATTCAGGCTGCCTTAAATCCTCTCTTCCAAAAAAAAAGACAAAATACACCTCTTAAAGCCATAGTATCATCACACCAGTGAGACTATTCCTGAGCTAGGGATGAATCAAACATTTCTCTTTCTCTCTGTAACTTGTACCCAGTTCCAAAGTTTTCAGTTACCTGAGAAGCAGTGACAGTCTGTTGGCAGGCAATATGGTTTGTCTTTGATAATTGCTCATTAGTCCATAAACCAATCAACTTCTCTTTGATAGCAAAAGCTGCATTTGTAGCTCCTTGACTCCAATTTATCTGCAATTATTGGTTGTAAATGCAATTGTTTACACAATGCCTGCAATGCTTTGAAAACTGGTGCCACCTTTTCATTCACTGTATTTTAAAACACCTCTTTCTTTTACAGTCTCCAACTTTTAAAAACACAAAATAAGAAAACACAGTTCTCACAAGAATCCAAATATGCACAAAGAAATGTATCAAAAGAACTCCACAACCATCTGATGAAGGAGCAGTGCTCCAAAAGTTTGTGCTTCCAAATAAACCTGTTGGACTATAACCTGGGGTTGTGTGATTTTTAACTTTGTACACCCCAATCCAACACCAATGACTCCAAATCATCAAAAGAACTGCATACTTGATGAATAATGACTACATGTTGTTATGTATTCATAGAATCATACAGTAGAGAAGAGGCCCTTCAGCTCATCAAGTTTGTACTTATAAAAATGAGTATAAATCTACAGTAGGAGAAAGTGAGGACTGCAGATGCTGGAGATCAGAGCTTAAAAATGTGTTGCTGGAAAAGCGCAGCAGGTCAGGCAGCATGCAAGGAGCAGGAGAATCGACATTTCGGGCATAAGCCCTTCTTCAGTAATCCTAACAGGACTATACTTTCTCTGAATTCTCGTTATCTCATTTCTGAAGGCTTCCCATCTTCCAGCCATCCCTTTACCGGCGAACATCTGCTCCCAATTCACTTTTGAAAGTTCTTGCCTAATACTGTCAAAATTGGCAGTATTACTATGCTACTTTCACCGCAGAGAGCGGCGCGAGCTGGGCGGAAGTGAGGTTGGAGCGAAGAGCTGGTCGGGAAGGTAAGTGATTGGTATTTAAAGAACTTACCTCGACGCCAACAGTCTTTTCACCACAGAGAGTGGCGCGAGCTGGGCGGAAGTGAGGTTGGAGCGCAGAACTGGTCGGGAAGGTAAGTGATTGGTATTTGAGTGGGTGTGTTCTAGACCCCAGGTCCTACTTCGTAGGGCCTCCCTCACATCCTCCTCCTCTAACCTAACTTTATAGTCCACAGGTAAGTGACTCAGTGTTATTGACTCAGTGTTCTTGTTTTGGAGACAAAGTGTACAGTCATGGCAGCACAGGCAGTGGAATGTTCCTCCTGCAGGATGTTTGAGGTAGGGGTGACCACTGATACTCCTGCCGACTTCGTCTGCAGGAAATGCAGTCAGATCCTGCTCCTCACCGAACGAGTTAGGAAACTGAAACTGGAGTTGGATGAACTGAGGATTATTCGAGAGGCTGAGAGGGTGATTGATAGAAGCTACAGGGACATAGTTACGCCGGAGAACAGAGGTAGCTGGGTAACAGTTAGAGGTGGGAAGGGGAAGAAGCAGGCAGTGCAGGGTTCCCCTGTGGTCGTTCCCCTAAACAATAAGTATACAGCTTTGGAAACTGTTGTGGGGGACAGCCTTGCAGGTGTAAGCTGCAGTGACGGGGTCTGTGGCGTGAGGTCTGGCTCTGATACTCAGAAGGGAAAGGGGGAGAGGAGGAGAGCGCTAGTTATAGGAGACTCTCTAGTTAGAGGGACGGACAGGCGGTTCTGTGGACATGGGCGAGACTCTCGGATGGTTTGTTGCCTCCCGGGTGCCAGGGTCCGAGACGTCTCGGACCGTGTCTTCAGAATCCTTAAGGGGGAGGGTGTGCAGCCACAAGTCGTGGTACACATTGGCACCAACGACATAGGTAGGAAGAGGGGTGGGGAGGTCATTCAAGAGCTCAGGGAGTTAGGCTGGAAGCTAAAAGCTAGGACAGACAGAGTCGTCATCTCTGGGTTGTTGCCGGTGCCATGTGACAGTGAGGCAAGGAATAGGGAGAGAGTGCAGTTGAACACGTGGCTGCAAGGATGGTGTAGGAGGGAGGGCTTCAGGTATTTGGACAATTGGACTGCATTCTGGGGAAGGTGGGACCTGTACAAACAGGACGGGTTGCACCTGAACCAGAAGGGCACCAATATCCTGGGGGGTAGGTTTGCTAGCACTCTTCAGGGAGGTTTAAACTAATTTGGCAGGGGGATGGGATCCGGACTTGTAGTCCAGCAAATAGGTTAGCTGTTTTTCAGGATGTCCAAGAATGTAGGGAGGCTGTGGAGAAGGTAGCACTGACAGGGAATACTTGCGGACACAGAGATGGGCTCAAGTGCGTATACTTCAACGCAAGGAGTATCAGAAATAAGGTGGGTGAACTTAAGACGTGGATCGGTACCTGGGACTACGATGTTGTGGCCATCACGGAAACGTGGATAGATGAGGGACAGGAATGGTTGTTGGAAGTTCCTGGTTACAGATGTTTCAGTAAGATTAGGGAGGGTGGTAAAAAAGGAGGGGGGTGGCATTGCTAATTAGAAATGGTATAACGGCTGCAGAAAGGAAGTTTGAGGGGGATCTGCCTTTGGAGGTAGTATGGGCTGAAGTCAGAAATAGGAAAGGTGCAGTCACCTTGTTGGGTGTTTACTATAGGCCCCCCAATAGCAGCAGAGATGTGGAGAAACAGACTGGGAAACAGATTTTGGAAAGGTGCAGAAGCCACAGGGTCGTAGTCATGGGCGATTTCAACTTCCCAAATATTGACTGGAAGGTCTTTAGATCAAGTAGATTGGATGGGGCGGTGTTTGTGCAGTGTGTCCAGGAAGCTTTTCTAACTCAGTATGTAGATTGTCCAACCAGAGGGGACGCCATATTGGATTTGGTACTCGGTAATGAACCGGGACAAGTGATGGGCTTGTTAGTGGGTGAACATTTTGGTAATGGTGACCACAATTCTGTGACTTTCACCTTGGTTATGGAGAGAGATAGGTGCGCACAACAGGGTGGATTTTACAATTGGGGGAAGGGAAATTACGATGCTGTAAGACAGGATTTGAGGAGCATAAGTTGGGAGCATAGGCTGTCAGGGAAGGATGTGGTGGAAATGTGGAACTTTTTCAAGATGATGTGTCCTTGATATGTATGTACCTATCAGGCAGGAAAGAAATGGTCATGTGAGGGAGCCTTGGTTGACAAATGAGGTTGAATGTCTAGTAAAGAGGAAGAAGGAGGCTTACATAAGGTTGAGGAAACAGAGTTCAGACAGAGCAGTGGAGGGATACAGGATAGCCAGAAGGGACCTGAAGAAAGGGATTAGGAGAGATAAGAGAGGGCATGAAAAATCCTTGGCGGATAGGATCAAGGATAACCCCAAAGCATTTTATGCGTATGTGAGAAACATGAGAATGATGAGAACGAGGGTAGGTCCGATCAAGGACAGTAGTGGGAGATTGTGTATTGAGTCGGAAGAGATAGGAGAGGTCTTGAATGAGTACTTTTCTTCAGTATTTACGAACGAGAGGGACCGTATTGTTGAAGAGGAGAGTGTGAAACGGACTGGTAAGCTAGAAGAGATACTTGTTAGGAAGGAAGATGTGTTGGACATTTTGAACAACTTGAGGATAGACAAGTCCCCCGGGCCTGACGGGATATATCCTAGGATTATGTGGGAAGCAAGAGAGGAAATTGCAGTACCGTTGGCAATGATCTTTTCGTCTTCACTGTCAACGGGGGTGGTACCAGGGGACTGGAGAGTAGCGAATGTTGTGGCCCTGTTCAAAAAAGGGAATAGGGATAACCCCGGGAATTACAGGCCAGTTAGTCTTACTTCTGTGGTAGGCAAAGTAATGGAAAGGGTACTGAGGGATAGGATTTATGAGTATCTGGAAAGACACTGCTTGATTAGGGACAGCCAGCACGGATTTGTGAAGGGTAGGTCTTGCCTTACAAGTCTTATTGAATTCTTTGAGGAGGTGACCAAGCATGTGGATGAGGGTAGAGCAGTGGATGTAGTGTACATGGATTTTAGTAAGGCATTTGATAAGGTTCCCCATGGTAGGCTTATGCGGAAAGTCAGGAGGCATGGGATAGAGGGAAATTTGGCCAATTGGATAGAAAACTGGCTAACCGGTCGAAGTCAGAGAGTGGTGGTAGATGGTAAATATTCAGCCTGGAGCCCAGTTACAAGTGGAGTTCCGCAGGGATCAGTTCTGGGTCCTCTGCTGTTTGTAATTTTTATTAATGACTTGGATGAGGGAGTCGAAGGGTGGGTCAGTAAATTTGCAGATGATACGAAGATTGGTGGAGTTGTGGACAGTGAAGAGGGCTGTTGTCGGCTGCAAAGGGACTTAGATATGATGCAGAGCTGGGCTGAGGAGTGGCAGATGGAGTTCAACCCTGCCAAGTGTGAGGTTGTCCATTTTGGAAGAACAAATAAGAATGCAGAATACAGGGTTAACGGTAAGGTTCTTAGTCAGGTGGAGGAACAGAGGGATCTTGGGGTCTATGTACATAGATCTTTGAAAGTTGCCACTCAGGTGGATAGAGCTTTTAAGGAGGCCTATGGTGTATTAGCGTTCATTAGCAGAGGCATTGAATTCAAGAGTCGTGAAGTGATGTTGCAGCTGTACAGGACTTTGGTTAGGCCACATTTGGAGTACTGTGTGCAGTTCTGGTCGCCTCACTTTAGGAAAGGTGTGGAAGCTTTGGAGAGGGTGCAGAGAAGATTTACCAGGATGTTGCCTGGAATGGAGAATAGGTTGTACGAGGATAGGTTGAGAGTTCTCGGCCTTTTCTCGTTGGAACGGCGAAGGATGAGGGGTGACTTGATAGAGGTTTATAAGATGATCAGAGGAATAGATAGAGTAGACAGTCAGAAACTTTTTCCCCGGGTACAACAGAGTGTTACAAGGGGACATAAATTTAAGGTGAAGGGTGGAAGGTATAGGGGAGATGTCAGAGGTGGGTTCTTTACCCAGAGAGTGGTGGGGGCATGGAAAGCGCTGCCCGTGGGAGTGGTAGAGTCAGAATCATTGGCGACCTTTAAGTGGCAATTGGATAGGTACATGGATGGGTGCTTAATCTAGGATAGATGTTCGGCACCAACATCGTGGACCGAAGGGCCTGTTCTGTGCTGTATTGTTCTATGTTCTATGTTCTATGGCCTTTCTCCAATTTAGAACTTCAATTTGTAGATCTGGTCTATCCTTTTCCATCACTATTTTAAATCTAATAGAATTATGGTCGCTGGCCCCAAACTGCTCCCCCACTGACAGCTCAGTCACCTGCCCTGCCTTATTTCCCAAGAGTAGGCCAAGTTTTGCACTTTCTCTAGAAGGTACATCCACATATTGAATCAGAAAATTTTAGTTGAGGCTTCCTCAGTAAATGTGCATAAAGCTAAGGTAGATAATTCATTTACTAAGGTAGATAATTTTTAAAAAATTAAGGGTTGTAGTGAGAGGACGAGTCAGTGGAGCTGAGGCTAAGATTCAATAAGATCAGCCATGACCTTATTGAATGTGGAGCAGGCTCAAAGGGCCAGATGGCCTATTCCTGCTCTGATTTCTTAGGTTCTTATGTTATGTTAGTACTATTGATTCTGCTTCCACTCTCCCTTTAAACAGTGCTTTTCAGATCATCATAATTATCACAAAAAAAGTTCCTTCATCTCTTCCTTCAGACTTTTAGTCATAACAGTGGAAAGACAGAAGAGATTGTTTACTTACTGCAGGTAGAATCCACGATCAGTATATCATCTAATGCGATATAACCTCTTTGTTCTGGCAAGATGACTGCTTCAAAAATAACCTGGTATCAATTAGAATCAAATAACATCATTAAAGTCACATAATAAATTCTTATGGTTGCAGACAGATGGATAGTTGTGCAAGATTTGCTAATGTAAAGCTGATGAGTCCAAGGGTTATCTGAAATTAGTAAAGTTTTCTCTCAATTCTTTAGAAATGCAACTGCTAACATTTGGCCAAAATCTTTTATTTTTAATGGACATTTATAGCGCTAAAGGAGACAACTGGGCCCATTTTTCCTCGCCAATCATCTAAGATCTGAATGTACTCATCCCATTTTACAGCATTTAGTCCAGAGCCTTGGAAGCTATGACAACACGAATGAATATTTAAATATTTCTTAAATTTTACAAAAATTTCTGACTGGTTATCCTGTTTATTGACCTCTCTACTATTGAAAAAGTGCCATCCCATCTGCCCAATCAATGTACCTCATGATCTTATCCATCTTTATCAGATCCCTTTCTTTCTTTTTTGTTCCCTTTGGACAGTGTTCAGCTGCATGAGCAGCTACTACCACTACTGTTGCTGCAGCAGCTTGTGCCTTGCCCACAACTGAACACTTTCTGGTGCCTGGGCCTGCATGAATTGTTGATGCTTGGGCTCCACCTACATCTGGGATTGCTACTGTTGCTGCCTGGAACCTGGGGCCTGCCTCCACTGTTGCTACCTGAGACTTGCTTTGGGCCCCCTAGTAATTTGGACCGTTGCTGCTTGGGACTTGCTGAGGGCCCCCCTGAACTGAAGGCTGTTGCTGCTGTCTGAACCCAACCTGCACTCAGGATTACTGCTGCCTGGGCCCTGCCAACACCTGGGTCTGTTAATGTTATTACTACCTGGGCCTAATCTCTCTGCTGTTGCCAGGGCCAAAGCACCTAGGACTGTTGCTGCTACAGCCCCAGCCTCCTTGTTGTGACCATCTTTGCCTGAGGCCCACACAGGAAGGAACACCAGGGCCACCCAGCAGCACACCATGGCAAGCCTGAAAGCAGCAGGCCCGAGCTGCACCTATGTCGATTAGCTGCTGCCTTAAGCTTGACTGCTGCAAGCCCTGCTACAACTCCAACCCCCTTCCAGCATTTGACCAAACGCCCGAGGATGAAGGCCTATCCCCATCCCAAACATGATTATTGAGGCAGGAAGGCCATGGCTAGTGTGGTTGCCCATCTGGCCATCATTGCTGTAGCTCACATGTACAGGAAAGTCATACTCTTACTTAGGACTGAGCAGGTGGTCCACTGGACTGTGCAGAAGGGGCTCACTGTGGGCAGGACATTCCTATCTGTGACCAATTGGAGGTCACTGCCTGGAGGATCATGATTTCCAATGTCCTGCCCCTCATTGCCAATGAACTCCTTCTCCCCCATCTCTAAACTCTAGGGGAGATCCAGTCAAGTGTGCAACTGCTTCTGCTCGGTCTGAAGAACCCTGTCCTCCAGCATGTCTACTCCTTCCAATGCCAAGTGTTCACTTGCCTGACCTGGGGGGATACCACAGTGGGCTCATTTACCCTCCTCCATGAGGGAACAGCCTACAGCGACTTCTGGATGATAGACTCTGTGGTGTCATCTGTGCCATGAGGTGGGGCACATAAGGAAGAACTGCCCCACCCAGAAGGTTGTCCAGCCCACACCAGCAGCTGCCGCACCAACTGCCCCCCCCTCCCCAGGACAACAACACAAGCCCTGTCAGCAGGGGCTACTGATACCTCGACCTCTGGTGGGAAGGGGGGTGAGTGTCCGGCTGAGTGGGGCAGGTTTGGGAAACTCCGGTGTTGTGGGAAGGGCCTTGGGTACAGGTTCTCTAGGAGTTGTCACCATGGGGCTGGCATCAAGCACAGGGTCCGGGGGTATAGGTTCCTTGGGAATCAATGCCATGGGGTGGGGTTCAGGAACCTGGTCCCACCACCCACCAGCACCTGACATTACAAAGGCAGGATAGGAAGTGACACAACTGGCTCTCCCTGCCCTTGCCATGCCCCCTGCATTCCCCCCAGCTAAGAGTGTTCCTGGAGATGTGGGGAGCAGGGTAAGAAAGCCTTGGGTCATGTGACCACCAAGGCGGGCAGAGAAGAAAAGGCCCATAAATTACCCCCTCTTGCTGGGGAAGAGGCGCTGCCTCCTGGAGGGGAGAGAGCTTCTGGGAACACTCCAGCGGTACTGTCCCTCCCCAGGGGATGAATCCACGGTGTCTCCTGCCTGTCTTGTACCGCGGCCCAGCCTGTCTGAACCCCTGGGAGCTGCAGTAGGTTATTCTGTTGCTGCTGTTCCACCAGCCCCCAGGGATGAAATAGAACCCAACGTGACCCACAGTGCGGGCTGTAGTATTTTAAATACTGGGAGGTTATTGAGTGGTGGAGGGAGGACGATGTTATCTTCACTCCTCCCTCCCGGACTCTTTCTGGGCACCTTGGCCCTGGGAGAGCACCTTTTCCCCAAGGAGCCGAGCGTTCCAGTGTCGGGTGAGGAGTGTGGCCACAAGCCGCAGCTGCCCAATGACTGGACCTTGCATTCTGGGAAGGGGTGCGTTGAAGAAGTACCACCGGGGACACTGGGGGTCGGATTGCTGGGGGCTTGAGGCTAGTTGGTGGTGCCGGGCCAGCCCCCACTCTGCCTATGGAGAAGGGGCTGGCAACTGAGGGTGACTTCCTGGAGGAGGGTTCGGGTTCAGCGATGGGCACTGGGGACAAAGCCGAGTCCGTCTCCAGCAAAGTTGTTGAGTCCCAGGTGCCCCCCACTTAGCTTCTCCTCATCCCTCCCGAGGAGCTCCTGGAAACTCATAGTCGCCGGGACAGAGCCCAACTGGCACTCAACCACTGGAACTCCTTCGAGCAAGTGTACTTGGCCCAGGCTGCTCGCCAAGCGTCTGGACTGGATTCAAATGAGCAAAAGAGTGTTAGAAATTTCCTGGGTGCACTCCTGGTGAGGTTGAGGGACTTCTGTGCCCCCTCGTCCTCCCAGTAAATGGTTTAATCGTATTGGTGGTGGTTGCACAACCCTGCTGACATGAAGACTATCATAGCCAGCCTCAAAATCAACAGCAGCAGGGAGTCACAGTGCAGATTCCAGACCGTCTCAGGCCTTCAGGACGGGACGTATGTGGTGTGCTTCCTGCAAGTTACCCCAGGAAATAAAGCCACCTGGCTTTTGGAGTGGCAAGGTGGGGGTGGGGGCACAGGAGTCACCTCACCCGCAGATCTGGTGGGGTGGCTATCTTGTTGGCCCTGCATTTTCAGCCGGAGATCTTGGAGGTCAGGGAGCCAATGCCAGGCCGTTTGCTGGGTGGGGGGAGAGGGCACGGTGCTTCAGTTTGTGAACGTCTATGCTCCTTTAGTTGGACCAAGACCAATGTGCTTCTACAGAGAAGTGTCTGCTCATCTCTCCTCTGCCGACGAAGGCCAGTGTGTTGTCCTCGGGGGAGATTTTAACTGCATTGTCGTGGTTCTGCTCGCCGAGCTGGAAGTTTTTGCTGCAAACGTTTCGTTCCCTGGCTAGGGAACATCATCAGTGCTGTTGGAGCCTCGTGTGAAGCGCTGCTTTGATGTTTCTTCCGGTATTTATATTGGTTTGTTCTTGCCGCTTCCGGGTGTCAGTTTCAGCTGCAGTGATTTGTATGTGGGGTCCAGGTCGATGTGTCTGCAAATTTGCAGCAAAAACTTCCAGCTCGGCGAGCAGAACCACGACAACGGATACCCGAGCTACAAATCTTCAATCAGATTTTAAATTTTAACTGCATCCTTGAGGATGGGGACCGTGGTGATGCCGGTCTAGTTTAGCATCTGGGAGGAGTTTGGGGGCCTTGGTCAAGTCCTTTGACCTGTTGGAGGTCTAGTGGAATCTCCAACCTGATTCCATCGCCATCACCTTCGTGAGGCCTGGAATCGGAGTGTCCAGAATCGACCGCCTGCATGTTTTGTGGGCGTACGCCTCCTGCTTTTCAGAGACCTCCATGCGGCAGGTGCTGTGCACAGACCCACACCTGGTGTGGGCGAAACTCCTTCCATTTGACGCCTGACTCAAGTCCACACACTGGCACTTTAACTACCCACTGTTGGAGGATGAGTTGTTCTGAGGCTAGTTTCAGTGGTTCTGGGCCGGCTAGAGAAGGAAGCGGCAAAGCTTCCCTCCCTGACACTCTGGTGGGATGTAGGCAAGGCTCATGTCTGCATTTTTTGTCAGGAGTATGCAAGGGGTCAACAAAGAGGTGGAAATCCGTGATTGTGAAGTTGGAGAAGGAGGTATTCGATCTGGAGTCATGTCTCGATCAGCCTGATGTGCACCCAGCCCTGCGGGGAGTGTACGAAGCGAAGAAGGCCATGCTCTGAGACCTGCAGGTCATTGGGTCCCAGGGCGCGTACGTGAGGTCATGGATCTGGCTCCTCCAGGACCTGGACCATGGCTCTTCCTCATTCTACTTGCTGGAAAAAAGTGTGGCACCAATCAACAGCTCCTTGTGCTGCTGGCAGACAATTGGTCCCTCATCTCTGATTCGAAGGGTATCAGGGCCCAAATTCACTCCTATCACTTGACCTGTTCTCTCCAGATCCGTCGGGCGAGGATATTTGCAGAGTTCTAAGGGAGGACCTGCCTCAGCTCAGCCCACAGGATGCTGGAAGGCACGACAATCCAGTCATTTTAGAGAAGCTGATCAATGCCCTCGACTGGCTCTCAAGGGGCAAGTCCCTGGAGCTGAATGGGCTGACTGGAGTTTTTCAGGGCATTCTGGGATGCCTTAGGGGAGTGTCTACATGCTGGAGAGCTGCCCCTTTCTTGGCAAAGGGTGGTCATTGTCCTGTTGCCAAAGAAGGGAGACCTTCAATCCTTGAAGAACAGGCATCCAGGCTCCCTCCTTGGCATGGATTATAAAATTTCCACCAGGGAGTTGACTTCTTGCCTGGCTTCTATATTGGCCTACATGCTTCCCCTGGACCAGTCCTACTCGGTCCCAGGCCGGAAAAAACAGGACAACATCCATCTGGTCCGGGACCTGTTCCATTTCTGTCGACACGCTGGTCTGCTGAGCGCCTACCTGTCCCTCGACAAGAAGAAGGTGTTTGACAGGGTCGATCACTAACATCTGCTCAGGACTGTGCAGGCATTCGAGTTTGTGAAGCAGTTCAATGCCCGGATCTGATTTTTGTACACCGCAGAGTATCTGGTTAAAGTTAACTGCGCCCCTTCATTTTGGAAGAGGAATACATCAGGGCTGCTCCTTGTCTGGCCAACTGTATTCCCTGTACGTGGTGGCTTTCCTGTGCCTCTTGTGGAAGAGTCTTTGGGGCTAGTTCTGTCCTGCACAGGCATGGGGGTGTTCTTCTCTGCTTATGCTGATTTATATGTACCTCACTTTCACTAACCTGTCTGACCTGGAGAAGATGCATGAGTACCAGGCCATGTACTCAGCGGCGTCTTCCACCAGGACCAACTGGGCCAAATGTTCCAGACTACTGTGGAAGTCTGTGGTGGGTGGACTCTCTGCTGGAGGAGTTACGGGAGTTCAGCTTGAGTTCCACCCATCTCCTCTACCTGGGGGTCTACCTCAGGCCGGCTGTGAAATCCTGGCCAGCAAACTGGCAGGAGCTGGAGGCCAAGCTCTCAGCTCACTTAGGCCGCTGGACAGGGCTGCTCAGAGTGCTGACTCACAGGAGTTGAGTGCTGGTCATAAACCAGTTTGTGGTTGCCATGCTGTGGTACCAGCTGGTCACTTTTGTCCCTCCTGGTTTTGTTGCTGACATCCAGAGAACATTGGTTCACTTCTTCTGGGACAAAAAGACTCACTGGATCACTGTGCAGGTCCTGAGTCTCCATATTGAGGAGGGTGGTCAGTCGCTGGTGTGTTCGCACCCAAGTAGCGACTTTCCACCTTCAGACCTTGCAGCAATACCTTTTACATTGAGCCTCCTCCTAGGTAGTGTGCCCTGGTGACATTTCTTTCCACCAGGTACATAACCTCCACTACGACATGCAACTCCTGTTCATCGACCATGATGGTTTGGAGATAGCTCTCAGGACGCTGCCTGTCTTTTACCAGCACCTGATCACTGTCTGGAACATCGTTGAAACACATTGCGCTTACCCTCCAGCTGGAGTAGCGGCTATCATCAGAGAGCTGTTGCTCAAGAATCCGCACCTCAGTGTTCACTGGTTCAAGTAGCAATTGGAGGGGAGGGCTGTGGCTGCGAAGGTGAACAGGGTTGGGGATGTGCTGGGTTACAGGGTCTGGACTGGATGCTGCTGCAGGACATTGCGAGCAGGACAGTGGTAGATGTCTGGTTGAGGCCACTGACATTTGATGCATTAAGATGGCGGTGCTTGGAACGACAGTGCACCAGTTGGAGGATGCTCAGGTGTGCAGTAGAATCCTGACTGCGCTTACACCTGCACAGATGGGATTTCACGTTGGCCCCAAGATCGCGTACTTCCCACGGAAGCCTGTGTCAGACAATCTGAGCAGCTACCAGAATTTGTTTTGTCCCCTGCAGGAACATATCACAGCGGACCCTGTACAGACTGCTGCTGCACCTTGTCCACCTCTTTTCCCCTCATCCACTGCTCAGACACATCTTGCCTGCCCATTTGCCACTGGGCAGTGGGGATCCCCAGTGTAGGGCTCTCTACTTGGGAGTCCTCTCCCTTTTTGGTTGAGGATGTGGGTGGAGGGTGCTGCACACAGCAATCCCCTGCTTGTTCAGTTGAGCTATGGAGTCCGTGGAGTCTGTGGACCATGTGTGTAAAAGTGGGGTGTGAGTGTTTGCACTTCCTTTTTAATTTTTGTTGAACTTTAAGTCCTGATCTTTGGGTAATCTCCTGATCTTCACACACCCAGTGCAGACAAGGGAAGGTAGGTCAGAGGATCTCAGTCAGAGATGTACAGCATGGAAACAGACCCTTTCGTCCAACATGTCCATATCGACCAGATATTCCAACCCAATCTAGTCCCACCTGCCAGCACCCGGCCCATATCCCTCCAAACCTCTCTTATTCAATTACTCATCCAAATGCCTCTAAATTGTTACAATTGTACCGGCCTCCACCACTTCCTCTGGCAGCTCATTCCATACACCAGCCTTTGCATGAAAACGTTGCCCATTGGGTCTCTTTTATATCTTTCCCCTCTCCCCTAAACCGATGCCCTCTCGTTTTGGGCTCCCCCACCTCAGAAAAGACTTTGTCTGTCCATTTATTCTATCCATGCCTCTCACGATTTTATAAACCGCTATAAGGTCACCCCTCAGCCTCTGACGCTCCATGGAAAACAGCCCCAGCCTATTCAACCTCTCCCAATAGCTCAAATCCTCCAACCCTGGCAACATCCTTGTAAATCTTTTTTGAACCCTTTCAAGTTTCACAACATCTTTCTGATGGGAAGGAGACCAGAACTGCACACAATATTCCAACAGTGGCCTAAACAATGTCCTGTACAGCTGCAACATGACCTCCCAACTCTTGTACTCAATACTCTGACCTCCCCTCCCCATCAGCATTCCGAAAACTCCCTCGTCAGGTCCGCACCCCCCACCAACCCAACCTCCACTCCAGGCACCTTCCCCTGCAACTGCAAGAAATGCAAAACTTGCGCCCACACCTCCCCCATTACTTCCCTCCAAGGCTCCAAGGGATCCTTCCATATCTGCCACAAATTCATCTGCACCTCCACACACATCATTTACTGCATCCGCTGCACCTGATGTGGCCTCCACTATATTGGGGAGACAGGCCGCCTACTTGCGGAACGTTTCAGAGAACACCTCTGGGACACCCGCACCAACCAACCCAACCACCCTGTGGCTCAACACTTCAACTCCCCCTCCCACTCCACCAAGGACATGCAGGTTCTTGGACTCCTCCATCGCCAGACCATAGCAACACGACGGTTGGAGGAAGAACACCTCATCTTCTGCATTGGAACCCTCCAACCACAAGGGATGAACTCAGATTTCTCCAGTTTCCTTTTTTCTCCCACCCCACCTTGTCTCAGTCAAATCCCTTGAACTCAGCACCACCTTCCTAACCTGCAATCTTCTTCCTGATCTCTCCACCCCCAACCCCACTCCGGCCTATCACCCTCACCTTGACCTCCTTCTACCTATCGCATTTCCAACGCCCCTCCCCCAAGTCCCTCCTCCCTACCTTTTATCTCAGCCTGCTTGGCACACTCTCCTCATTCCTGTCGATTCTCCTGCTCTTTGGATGCTGCCTGACCTGCTGCGCTTTAACCAGCAACACATTTTCAACTCTGATCTCCAGCATCTGCAGTCCTCACTTTCTCCTCAAATACTCTGACCAATAAAGGAAAGAATAGCAAACGCCTTCTTCGCTATCCTATCTACCTGCAACTCCACTTTCAAGGAGCTATGAACCTGCGCTCCAAGGTCTTTGTTCAGCAACACTCCATAGGACCTTACCATTAAGTGTATAAGTCCTACTAAAATGCTTTCCCAAAATGCAGCACCTTGCATTTATCTGAATTAAACTCCATCTGCCACTTCTCAGCCCATTGGCCCATCTGGTCAAGATCCTGTTGTAATCTGAGGTAACCTTCTTCACTGTCCACTACACTTCCAATTTTGGTGTCATCTGCAAACTTACTAGCTATACCTCTTATGCTCACATCCAAATCATTTATATAAATAAGGAAAAGTAGTGAACCCAGCACCGATCCTTGTGGCACTCCACTGTTCACTGGGCCTCCAGTCTCAAAAGCAACTCTCCACCACCACCCTCTGTCTTTTATCTTTGAGCCAGTCCTGTATCCAAATGGCTAGTTCTCCCTGTATTCCGTGAGATCTAACCTTGCTAATCAGTCTGCCATGGGGAACCTTGTCAAACGCCTTACTCAAGTCCATGTAGATCACATCTACTGCTCTGCCCTCATCAATCCGCTTTGTTACTATTTCAAAAATGTTTGTGAGACATGATTTCCCATGCACAAAGCCATGTTGAATATTCCTAATCAGTCCTTGCCTTTCCAAATACCTGTATATCCTGTTCCTCAGGATTCTTTCCAACAATTTGCCACCAGCAATGTCAGGCTCACTGGTCTTTAGTTCCCTGGCTTGTCCTTACTTTGCCAACCTTCAGTCTTCCAGTACCTCACCTGTGACTATTGATGATACAAATATCTCAGTAAAAGGTCCACCAATCACTTCCCTAGCTTCCCACAGAGTCCTAGGGTACACCTGATCACGTCCTGGGGATTGATCCACTTTTATGCGTTTCTAAACATCTAGTACTTCCTCCTCTGTAACATGGACACTTTTCAAGATGTCACCATCTATTTCCCTACATTCTATATCTTCCACGAACTTTTCCACAATAAATACTGATGCAAAATACATGTTTTGTATCGATCACATCTCCTGCAGCTCCACACAAAGGCCGCTTTGCTGATTTTTGAGGGGCCCTATTCTCTCCAGAGTTATTCTTTGTCCTTAATGTATTCGTAAAAATCCTGTGGATTCTCCTTTAATCCTATTTGCCAAAGATATCTCATGTTCCCGTTTTGCCCTCCTGATTTCCCTCTTAAGTATACCCCTATGACTTTATACTCTTCTAAGGATTCACTTAATCTATCCTGTCTATACCTAACATAAGCTTCCTTCTTTTTCTTCACCAAACCCTCAATTTCTTTAGTCATCCTATACCTACCAGCCTTTCCTTTCACCCTAACAGGAATATACTTTCTCTGGATTCTCGTTATCTCATTTCTGAAGGCTTCCCATTTTCCAGCCGACCCTTTACCTACGAGCATCAGCTTGTGAAAGTTTGGCTTAATACCATCAAAATTGGCCTTTCTCAACTTATAGATCTGTCTATCCTTTTCCATCGCTAGTTTAAAGCTAATAGAACTATGGTGGCTGGCCCCAATGTGCTCCCCACTAACATCTCAATCACCTGCTCTGCCTTATTTCCTAAGAGTAGGTCAAGTTTTGCACCTTCTCTAGGGGTACATCCACATACTGATTCAGAAAATTGTCTTGTACACACTTAAATTCCTCTCCATCTAAACACTCAACACTATGACAGTCCCAGTCGATGTTTGGAAAGTTAAAATCCCCTACCATAACTAACCTATTATTCTCTCAGATAACAGTGAGATCTCCTTACAAATTTGTTTCTCAATTTCCTTCTGACTATTAGGGGACTATAATACAATCTGAATAACGTGATCAGCCCTTTCTTATTTCTCACCTCTACCCAAATAGCTTCCCTGGATGTATTTCTGGGAATATCCTCCCTCAGTACAGCTGTAATGCTATCCCTTATCAAAAATGCCACTCCCCTCCTCTCTTGCCTCCCTTTCTATCCTTCCTGTAGCATTTGTATCCTGGAACAGTAAGCCGCCAGTCCTGCCCAGCCCTGAGACTTGTTTCTGTAATAGGAATGATATCCCAGGTCCCATGTTCTTAACCATGCCCTGAGTGCCTTCCCTGTTGAGCCCCTTGCATCAAAATAAATGCAGTTTAATTTATTAGTCCTATCTTGTTCTCTGCTTTGTCTCTGCCTGCCCTGACTGTTTGATTCACTCCTGTTCTCAACTGTATCAGTCTCAGATTGATCTCTTTCTTCACTATCTCCCTGGGTCCCATGCCCCACCTTACTCCTGAGCAGCTCGAGCAAATCTCCCAGCCAGTATATTAGTCCCCTCCCAATTTAAGTGCAATCTGTCCTTCTTGCGCAGGTCATCTCTACCCCAAAAGAGCTTCCAATGATCTAAAAATATGAAACCTTCTCCCATACATCAGCTCCTCGGCCATGCTTTTACCTGCTGCATCATTCTATTCCTGCCCTCACTAGCTGTAGCACTGGGAGTAATCCAGATATTACTACCCTTGAGGACCTCCTTTTTAAATTCCTGCCTAACTCTCTGTAATCCCCCTTCAGAATCTCATCCTTTTCCCTTCCTATGTTGTTGGTTCCAATGTGTACAATGACCTCCTGCTGGCTCCTCTCCCTCTTGAACATTCTGCACTCTCTGACACATCCTTATTCCTGGCACCAGGGAAGCAACACAGCATTTTGATATTTAGCTGCTGGCCACAGAAATGTCTGTCTACATCGGACTAGAGAACTCCCTAACACAATTGATCTCTTGGATCCTGACGTGCCCCTCATTTGATTTTAGCCAGTCTCAACTCTAGTGGGTCTGCTCCTGGACCTGGCCAAGCTGGCCAAAAACAGGTCCAGTCAGCAGGCTGTGGTGGGGGTCATTATGGCTGATTGCCTGCCCCTCTTCCATGGGTACGTCCGTGCCTTGGTGGCCCTGGAGAATGATCACCCAGTGTCTACCAACACTTCAAGGTTTTTGGGGGAGATGGGCACTGCAGGGAGTGGAGTGCTTTGTTGCCCCCTCTATCTCTATTTTGATTTAATCCCTGCCCTCCCCTTCACTTTTTTGATCACGCAGTATTGCCCTTTAATGAGAAGGCACTGCTTGTCACTGACCACTTGGGTATTTCCTTTCTTCTTGGCGTTAGAAAATGAATAAAGATTTACTCATTTGTTGGTCTTCACTGTGTCCTGCACTGCATACACGTGACATGGGTGCTTGGGAAAAATAAGCAACTACTGGTGTTTTGCAGGTAGTGTGTTGGGGGAGGGGGGGGGGGAATAGAATAGGAAAAAATAAACAACCAGCAGATTTAGAATCTCCTCGGTTTAGGGAACTGATGCTGTTTAAAAAAAATATGACCAGGAGAGAGGGCCCTCTTGTGGTGCAGTGGTTCCAGAAGTGTGTAGTAACATCTCTGAAGAGGTTGATTAGGAAAATATTAGAGCCCAAAGGGTCTCAGTAGACTGGCTGTCATTTCTGAAACTTCTTTGATATATGGTAAGGTGGGTAGGGTTTCTGGCTGTGTTTGGTCTGCTTGTCGTGATTTGTTCTTGAGGAATCTGCGCACTGTGTTTTTTGAGTATCCGTTCTTCTTGAATACGTCGTATAGGTGGTTCTCCTCTGTTTTTCGAAATTCGTCTGTGCTGCAGTGTGTGGTAAGCAGTGTGCGCAGATTCCTCAAGAACAAACCACGACAAGCAGACAAAACACAGCCAGAAACCCTAACCACCTTACCATATATCAAAGCAGTTTCAGAAATGACAGCAAGACATACTGAGACCCCTCGGAATCCTAGTAGCACACAAACCCACCAACACTCTCAAACAAAAACTAACAAACTTAAAAGACCCAGTACAACCCATGGACAAAACCAACGTCATCTACAAAATTCCATGCAAGGACTGCCACAAATGCTACGTAGGACAAACAGGAAGAAAGTTAGCCACCAGGATACACAAACACCAGCTAGCCACAAAAAGACACGACCTCCTCTCCCTCATAGCCCTACACACGGTTGAAGAAAAACCACCATTTCGACTGGGACAACACATCTATCCTGGGACAGGCTAAGCAAAGACATGCCAGAGAATTCCTGTCCTGTCCCTACCTGTCCTGCTACCTTCAGGGATTTTTGAAAATGCATTTTGCAAGGTTTCACCTTTCACTGTGCAATTCCTTGCCTTATCAGGCCTCATATATTATCTTGCATTTTTTTCAGGGAAAACTCCACTTGCCACTATTCTACCCACTGAGCCAGTCTATTGATATTCTCTTGTAATTTATGTTTATCCTCCTCACTATCACCCGACTAATTTTCATATCATCTGCAGATGTCTTGATCATACCCAACACACATAAATGTCCAAATCATTAGTGTTCACCATAAACAGCAAATGTACTAACATCAAGCCCAACTGAACCCTACTGGAAACAGCCTCCCAGTCTCAGAAACGTTTCAGATACCAAGGACTTTATCAACAACCTACTGAAGTCTATGAAGACTCTTGATGACATTCTTGGTTATTGTCTCAAAAACATTGATCAAATTTGTCAATCTTGACCTTCCTTTGACAAATTTGTTTTTACTATTCCTGATTAATTCATGCCTCTCCAAGTGCAGGTATATTCTGTCCCTTAGAATTCTTTCGAACAACTCCCCCACTGCTGTAGTTGGATTGATTGGCCTATAATTTTCTGATCTATACACCACCCTCCCTCCCCATTTTGATAACAGGGTGTTAGCAGTCCACCAGCCCTCTGGCCAGAAAGGATTTAAAAATCACTGTTTTCATTATCTTTTCCATTGCCCCCCTCAGCAGCCTGGCATACATCTCACGAACCTGCAGATTTATTCACTCTTAAGATTGTTAAACCCTCTAGCAACTTCTTTTTAGAAACATAGTCATAGAGATGTCCAGCATGGAAACAGACCCTTTGGTCCAACTCGTCCTTGCCGACCAGATATCCCAACCCAATCTAGTCCCACCTGCCAGCACCCCAAGCCCATATCCCTCCAAACCCTTCCTATTCATATACCCATCCAGATGTCTTTTAAATGTTGCAATTGTACCAGCCTCCACCACTTCCTCTGGCAGCTCATTCCATACATGTATCACTCTCTGCATGAAACGTTTTCCCTTTTTGTCTCTTTTATATCTTTCTCCTCTCACCTTAAACCTATGCCCTCTAGTTCTGGACTTCTCAACCCCAGGGATGAGACTTTGTCTATTTATCTTACCCATGCCCGTTATGATTTTACAAACTTCTGTAAGGTCACCCCTCAGCCTCCGACACTCCAGAGAAAACAGCCCCAGCCGATTCAACCTCTCCCAATAGCTCAAATCCTCCAACCTAGGCAACATCCTTGTAAATCTGTTCTGAACCCTTTCAAGTTTCACAACATCTTTCCGATAGGAAGGAGACCAGAATTGCACGCAATATTCCAACAGTGGCCTAACCAATGTCCTCTACAGCCACAACATGACCTCCCAACTCCTATATTCAATACTCTGACCAATAAAGGAAAGCATACCAAACGCCTTCTTCACTATCGTATCTACCAGCGACTCCACTTTCAAGGAACTATGAACCTGCACTCCAAAGTCTCTTTGTTCAGCAACATTCCCAATGACCTTACACCTGTATAACACCTGCTATGCTTGGCTTTCAAAAATGCATGACCTCGCATTTACCTGAATTAAACTCCATCTGGCATTTCTCAGCCCATCTGATCAAGATCCCATTGCAATCTGAGGTAACCTTCTTAGTTGTCCACTACATCTCCAATTTGGTGTAATCTGCAAACTTACTAACTATACCTCTTACGCTCACATCCAAATCATTTAATTAAATGACGAAAAGTAGTGGACCCAGCACCAATCCTTGTGGCAATCCACAGCTCACAGGCCTCCAGTCTCAAAAGCAACCCTCCACCACCACCTTCTATCTTCTACCTTTGAGCTAGTTCTGTATCCAAATGACTAGTTCTCCCTGTATTCCATGAAATCTAACCTTGCCAGCCAGTCTCCCATAGGGAACCTTGTCGAACGTCTTACTGAAGTCCATATAGATCACGTCCACCACTCTGCCCTCATCAATCCTCTTTGTTACCTTCTCAAAAAATTCAATCAAGTTTGTGAGACATGATTTCCCATGTACAAAACCATGTTGACTACCCCGAATCAGTCCTTGTCTTTCCAAAGACATGTACATCCTGTCCCTCAGGGTTCCCTCTGACAATTTGCCCACCATCAATGTCAGGCTCACTGGTCTATAGTTCCCTAACCTTTCTTACCACCCTTCTTAAACAGTGGTACCACGTTAAGAAGGGTAGTAAGGACAAGTCAGAGAATGATAGACCAGTGACCCTGATGTCGGTGGTGGGCAAGTTTTTTTTATTTCAAAAATATACTTTATTCATAAATGCTTTGATGATCTATACAACTGGACATGCCGTACTATGTAAACAACCCCCACCCCACTCCGGCCTATCACCCTCACCTTGACCTCCTTCCACCTATCCCACCTCCATCGCCCCTCCCCCTAGTCCCTCCTCCCTACCCTTTATCTTAGCCTGCTTGGCTCTCTCTCTCTCTTATTCCTGATGAAGGGCTTATGCTCGAAACGTCGAATTCTCTATTCCTGAGATGCTGCCTGGCCTGCTGTGCTTTGACCAGCAACACATTTGCAGCTGTGATCTCCAGCATCTGCAGACCTCATTTTTTACTCGAAGATTCCATTTCTTTGCATACCGAAACGAGTAATCATTCCTATTTACAGGTCGGTATGATTACATTTTGAGCTGAGGTGCCAGCAGAGCCCAAATGACTGTGTGGGCCCCCTGTTCTTCTTAGGCAGGCAGATGTTACACGGTGGTCTTTCCCCACTGCGCCTTGGCGGCAGCTGCCCCAAGCTTCAGCGCGTCCCTCAACACGTAGTCCTGGACCTTGAAATGTGCCAGTCTGCAACACCCAATCGGGGTCAACTCCTTCAGCTGGAAGATCAACAAGTTTCAGACCACCCAGAGAGTGTCCTTCACCGAGTTGATGATCCTCCAGGCGCAGTTAATGTTCGTCTCAGTGTGCGTCCCGGGGAACAAGCCGGAGAGCATGGAGTCCCGCGTCACGGCGCTACTCGGGACGAACCTCGACAAACACCACTGCATTCCTCTCCAGACTTCCTCTGCATAGGCACATTCCAGAAGGAGGGGAATGACAGTCTCATCCCCCCTCGCAGTCGCTTCGAGGGCAGCGTGTGGTGCAGCAGAGAGTCCGGGCGTGCATAAAGGGTCTCACAGGCAGAGTCCTTCTCACCACCAGCCAAACCATGTCTTGGTGCTTGTTGGAAAGATCTGGCGATGAGGCATTCTGCCAAATAGCTTTGACAGTCTGCTCAGGGAACCACTCGACAGGATCCGCCCTCTCCTTTTCCCGAAGGGTCTCAAGGACACTATGTGCTGACCACTTGCTGATGGACTTGTGGTCAAAGGTGTTTTTCTTCATAAACTTCTCCACGAAGGACAGGTGGTACAGAATGGTCCAACTACTCGGAGTGTTCCGCGGCAGCGAGGCCAGGCCCATCCTTCGCAACACCGGGGACAGGTAGAACCTCAGTACATAGTGACACTTGGTGTTTGCGTACAGGGGAACCACGCACAGCTTGATGCAGCCACACACAAAGGTGGCCAAGTTGTTGGAGGGAATCCTGAGGGACAGGATTCTCTGCATTAATTTCACAGTCCTCCAGCCTGATGACTGTGTCTGCATCATTCTTTTCCATTGTGAAAACCAATGCAAACTAAATCATTGAAGCCTGTGCCCATGTCTTCTGGGTCCACGCAGTTTATCACTTTGGTCCCTAATAGGCCCTATCATTTCCCTAATTATTTTCTTGATCATATATTAAAAAAAACACTTTTGCATTTTTCTTTATTCTAATCACAATGTTTTCTCACTCACTCTGTGCCTTCCTAATTTCCTTTCAAGTCAGAAAGCCTTTGAAACTTCCAAGGCGGGAAAGTTTATTTAGAAATCTGCAGGTTATTAGAACTGAGAACACTTCTGCAGTCAGATTTATGGAAAAGTTCACACTGGCATTTATGGAAAGAACTCAACAAATTGTATCCATCGTCCATGGCAAAGAAACTTGCAGGAGCCAATTAGTGGGCGGCACAGTGGTTAGCACTGCTGCCTCACAGCGCCAGAGACCCGGGTTCAATTCCCGACTCAGGCGACTGACTGTGTGGAGTTTGCACATTCTCCCCGTGTCTGCATGGGTTTCCTCTGGGTGCTCCGGTTTCCTCCCACAGTCCAAAGATGTGCGGGTCAGGTGAATTGGCCATGCTAAATTGCCCGTAGTGTTAGGTAAGGGGTAAATGTAGGGGTATGGGTGGGTTGCGCTTCAGCAGGTCGGAGTGGACTTGTTGGGCCGAAAGGCCTGTTTCCACACTGAAAGTAATCTAATCTAATCTAATATAGAACATTAAAGAGTTGAGAGGTGAAGTTTCTCTGCTTGTGAATCTCTGTAATGCATAAGGGCAAAGGGAGGAAGGGGGTAAAGAGGATGGCTGTGGAGAAAGGAGGGGTGGAGGGAGGAGGAATAGTAAAGGGGATAGAGCAGAGGCAGCTATGAAGTGGAGTGCTATTGAAGGGTCAGTGAACAAGAGGAGGAGAGGGGAGCACGAGGGAGGCAGGAGAGAAGACTGTATTGTGGAGCATGAGGGGGGAGAGAGAATTAGGGAGGAAGCAATTAGAGGAAGAGAGTAAAGAGAGAATGGGTGGGAGAGAGGAGAAAGTAAAAGGAGCAGCAAGTAGTGGAGAGGAAGAGGGTGGAAACAAGAGGAGGGAGAAAGAGACACAATAGAGATTGGGCAGGTGAGAGGAGGGGGTGGGAGGAGGCAGAGAAGGAATGCTGACAAGGTTGGGGGAGGGGTTAGAGGGAGGGAGAACTGTGGAAAGGAGGGGACAGAGAAGGAAAGTGAGAGGCAGAGGAGGTGGGGGTCGAGGCATCAGGAGGAGTGCAGAGAGCTGGTGATGACAGGAAGTGAAAGTGGAGAGGTAGAGAGAGAAACTTGAGGGGGAAGAGAGGAATCCATAAAGGAGGGGAGAGAAAGGAGTAAAGAAGTGGGAAAGATGTAGAGAGAGGAAGGCAGGGGAGAGAGGAGATGGTAGGCGGGAGGAGAGTAGGGGAAGAGAAAAGATTGTGTGACAAGCAGGGAGGATGAGCAGAAGAAGAGAGCCAGGACAGAGTTGGGGTTTAGAGAGAGGGAGAAATGTAGAGAGGCGGAGGGGAAAGAAGAGGGGGAGAGGCACGGGTTTCTCAGTCCTCTCTTTGTCTTCACTCCTCTCTTTGTCCTCATTCCTCCGTCATACTCACTCACACCTTTTCCTCAATCATCCCAATTCTCTCTCCCCCTCTCACGCATCGACTAAATTCATCAAACTTCAAAATCAGAAAAAAAAGTTCAAGGTCTCAGTTCAGAAGCAAGTTGTCACTCCCTCCTAACAACTTAATTTTAGCTGAAGGGAAAAAGTCACTATAGCAGTAGTGTTTTGGTTTGTGAATTTCCAAGCTGGAGAATTCAGATAGAAATATTTGATCTGAAAAAGTTTAGACTATCAGATTGGTTCACGTCAACAAACTTGGAAAGAAATTGTAAAATTATCTCAACAATCAAAGAAAACTAAAGTAAAAGAAGTCAGGGAAACAGCAATTTAGAGTTGAGATGGAAGTGATATTTCTCTGCAATTGATTATCTGTGGATGGATAGCTTTGGGAACACTTTAAAACTTTGTTTTGTTGCTTGTGTTAAGATTTTAGCTTTGTTTGCTTATTTCTCTTCTGTGTGATAAATTTATGTTCTATTGTCAAATAAAATTTGCAACTAATGCCAATAGATTTCAGGAACTAGCATGTATGGTAGCCAACTGTACAAAATTAAATATGTGGTCAATCAAATGAGAATACACTCTGACAACAGTGCTGTGTCCCTCATTGTTTGCGATATATGTAAATGATGTTGATGAGAATGAGGGGAGGAAGATAAGTAAGTTGATGACATGAAGATTGGCTGGGTGGTTGACAGTTATGAAGGAGATCTTAGGTTACGGGAGGGTATAGATGGATTGGTCAGATGACAGATCAGTGGTAGATGAAATTTAACTCTTGATTAAATGAGGTGATGTATTTTGGAAGAAATACCAAGACAGGGAATACTCAATGAATGGTAGAACACGAAGAAATTCAGAAGAGGAGGGATCTTGGGGTGTTTGTCTACAGATCTCTGAAGGTGCTAAGACAGGTTAATAAGGAAGTTAAGCAAGATTTTGGAACACTTGCCTTTATCAGGCGATGCATAGCTTATAAGAGCAGGGAAGGAATGTTGAAGTCATTCAGGAGTTTAAGCCCCCACTGGAGTATTGCATGCAGTTCAGGTCACCGCAATATAGGAAGGATGTGATTGCACTGGAGGGGGCACAGAGGAAATTCTCCACGATATTGCCTGGGAGGGAGTATCTTAGTTTTGAAGAGTGGCAAGATAAGCTTGGGCTGTTTTCTTTGGAGCAGTGAAGGTTGAAGGGGAATTTGATAAGGTATAAAAGATTATGATGGGTATAATCAGAGTGGAAAAAAAAGATGTTCCCCTTCGCAGAAGGTTCAACAATAAGGGGCATATTTTTAAGGTGAAAGGCAGAAGGTTTAGAGAGAACTTAAGGAGTTTTTTTTTCCTCCAGAGGTGGTAGGCATCTGGAATGCACTACCTGGGAAGTTAAAGTTAAGACAGGAAATTTTACAACCTTTTTTAAAAAAATGGATTAGCACGAGTTGCAATAACATCCAAAGCTATGGGCTTAGTGCTGTAAAGTGAGTAGTGTAGATTTAACGTATTTTGGATAGTACAGATTCAACATGCGGAAGAGCCTCTTCTAGATTGTATGATTTTAAGCATCAAAAGCAGGAATAGGCCATTCAGCCCCTCAAGCCTGCACTACCATTCAAGATGATCACGCCTGAACTGATTGTAACCTCAAATCAACATTCACTCTTACCCTGGTCAACTTTCATCCCCTTGCTTAATAAAAATCTTTTTCCGCGGTCTTAAAAATATTCAATGACTCCACTTCCACTACCTTTTCAGGAAAAGAATTGCAAAGATTCACAATCCGTTGGCTGAAAATAAAATCACCTCATCTCTGTTTTAAATGGGTAATGTCTGATTTTTATACAGTGATGCCTGATTAAAGATTCTCCCACAAGAGTGAACAAATCTCCACATCTATCCTGGACAAGATCCCTCAAAGTTAAAAATCACATATTCATCTTTTCAGTTTCAAATGTCACTTCTTTCTGTTCTAAACTCAAGCAGATATAAACCTCGATTTTAAAAAAAACTTCCTATTTTTCTTTCATATTTTCCAACATCCACAATATTTCATGTTTATCTGAGAGGTGAGAGGGGAAAGATATACAAGAGACTTCTGGGGCAACATTTTCACACAGAATGGTACGTGTATGGAATGAGCTGCCAGTGGATGTGGTGGAGGCTGGTACAATTGCAACTTTTAAGAGGCATTATGGGCCGGGTGCTGGCAGGTGGGACTAGATTGGGTTGGGATATCTGGTCAGCATGGACAGGTTGGACCGAAGGGTCTGTTTTCATGCTGTACAACTCTATGACTCTATGAGATGCCTAGTTTGTCCAACCTTCTCTTGCAAGAGAACTCACCCATTCTAGGAAAAAACCAAGAAATGCAGGAGATACTCAGCAGGTCAAGCAGCATCTGAGAGAGAACTGAAAGTAAAGCTTTAAAAATGACTCTTCTTCAGAGCAGAGAGGGACTGGGAAATGATGGTTTATATGCTATTGTTAGAGGGGGAGGAAGAGCAAGTGAAACAGATAGTGAGGGTGCCTAGGGCAAAAGACAAAGTGCTAATGGTATTAAAGAAAATGTAAATATAAGTAGGAAAATGAGAAAATGGTCTGTTTTGTTGAAGGCAAAGCCAACAAGACACTAAGACAGTATGGCCTGTTATGGGTGAAGGGGCAGTCTGTAATCAAAATGGAAGACAGAGATCAGGCTCTGAAGTTATTGAACTCAATGTTGAGTCCTAGTGGCTGTAAAGTGCCTAAATACAAGCAGAATCAGTGTCAGGAGTGATAGAGGATTGGACCAAGGTATTTCAGAAAGAACAATCCTTGTGGAATGTTGGCAGTGGAGGGAAGGAGAAGGTGGTTGAAGGGAGTATTCTGCTGGCAGTATCAGAAATGGTTGATGATGATGCTTTTTTACATTCATTTGTGGGACTTGGGCATCATTGGCTGGCCAGCATTGATAACCCATCCCTATTTGCCCTTGAGAAGGTGATGGTGAGCTGCCTTTTTGAATCGCTGCAGTCCACTTGCTGTGGATTGACCCAGAATGCTGGTAGGGAGGGAATTCCAGGATTTTGACCCAACGAATGTGAAGGAACAGACGTATATTTCAAAGTCTGGGAGGTGAGTGGCTTGGAGGGAACTTGCAGGTGGTGGTGTTCCCAAGTATCTGCTTCCCTTGTCCTTCTAGGTGGAAGTGGTCGTGGGTTCGGAAGGTGTTGTCTAAGGATCTTTGGTGAATTTCTGCAGTGCATCTTGTAAATAGTACACACGTTTGCTACTGAGGGCTGGTTGTGGAGGGATTGAATGTCTGTAGATGTGGTGCCAATCAAACAGGTTGCTTTGCTGTGGATGTTATCAAGCCTCTTGAGTGTTATTGGAGCTGCACTCATCCAGGCAAGTGGGGAACATTCCATCACACTCCTGATGGGTGCCTTGTTGATGGTGGATAGAATTTGGGGTGTCAGGAGAGGAGTTATTTGCCACAGTATCCCTAGTCTCTGACCTGTTCTGGTAGCCACTGGGTTTATGTGGTGAGTCCAGCTGAGTTTCTGGTCAATGGTAACCCCAGGGATGTTGATGGGATTCAGTGATGTTGAATGTCGAGGCACAGTGATGACAGTGTCTCTTATTAGTGATGGTCATTGTCTGGCATTTGTGCAGTGCAAATGTTACTTGCCACTTGTTGGCCCAAGCCTGAATATTGTCCAGATCTTGTTTCATTTGAGCACAGAATGCTTCAGTATCTGAGGAGTCACGAATAGTGCTAAACACTGTGCAATCATTGGCGAACATTCCTACTTCTGATCTCATGACAGAGGGAAGGTCATTGATGAAGCAGCTGAAAATTGTTGGGCTTAGGACACTACCCTGAGGGACTCCTGCAGAGATGTCCTGGATCTGAGATGACTGACCCTCCACAACTACAACCAGCTTCCTTTGTGCCAGGTATGACTCTAACCAGGGAAGTGTTTGTCCCCAATACCCACTGATTCCAATTTTGCCAGGGCTCCTTGTTGCCATACTCAGTCAAATGTGGCTTTATTATCAAGGGCTGTCACACTCTCACCTCACTCTGGAATTTAGCTCTTTTGTCCATGTTTGAACCAAGGATGTAATGAGATCAGGAGCTGAGTGACCCTGGCAAAACAAACTGGGAGTCATTGAGCAGGTTGTTGCTGAGCAGGTGCTGCTTGATAGCATTGCTGTTGATCCCTTCCATCACTTTACTGACGTTGGAGAGTAGGGGCGGTAATTAGTCAGGTTGGATTTGTCCTGCTTTTTGTGTACAGGACATACCTGGGCAGTGTTCCATATTGTCGGGTAGATGCCAGTGTTGTAACTGTACTGGAAGAGTTTGACTAGGGGAGCGGAAAGTTCTGGAGCACATATCTTCAGTATTATATTGCCGGAATCAGGGCCCATTGCCTTTGCAGTATCCAGTGCCTCCAGCCATTTTTTAATATCACATGGAGTGTATCGAATTGGCTGGAGAGTGGTATCTGTGATGCTGGGGACCACTGGAGGAGCCCGAGATGGATCATCCACTGGGCACTTCTGACTGAAAATTGTTGCGAATGCATCAGCCTTATCTTTTGCACTGATGTACTGGGCTCCTCCATCATTGAGGATGGGAATATTTGTGGAGCCTTCCTCTGGTGAGTTATTTAATTGTCTGCCACCATTCATGACTGGAAGTGGAAGGGTTGCAGATCTGAGCCATTGGTTGTGGGATCACTTCGCTCTGTCACTCACTGCTTATGCCATTTGGCACACTAGTAGTCCTGTTTAGTAGCTTCACCAGGTTGACATCTCATTTTTAGGTATGCCTGATGCTGCTCTAGCATACCCTCCTGCACTCTCCATTGAACCAGGGTTGATCCCCTGGCTTGATGGTAATGGTTGAATGGGGGTTATTCCAGGCCATTAGGTTGCAGATTGTGCTGGAGTACTGTTCTGCTATGGTTAATAGCCCACAGCACCTCATGAATGCCCAGTCTTTATTGGTTCGAAGTCTATCATTTAGCACAATGATAGTACCACGATGGAGGTTGTACTCAATGTGAAGGCGGGACGTAGTCTCCACAAGGATAGAGCAGTGGTCACTTTTATCTATACTGTCATGGACAGATGCTTCTGCAGCCAACAGCTTAGTAAGGATGAGGTCAAGTATGATTTTTCTTCTTGTTGATCCTTCACCACCTGCCACAGACTCAGTCTAGCAGCTATATCCTTTAGGACCCAACCAGCTCGATCAGTAATGTTGCTGCCAAGCCACTCTTAGTGGTGGACATTGAAATCCCCCATCCAGAGTACATTGTGTGCCCTTGCCATCCTCACTGCTTCCTCCAAGTGTTGTTCAACATGGAGGAGTACTGATTCATCAGCCGAAGGAGGACAGGACCTGGTAACCACTAAGAGGTTTCCTTGCCATGTTTAACCTGAAGCCATAAGATTTCATGGGGTCCAGAGTCAATGTCAAGGACTCCCAGGGAAACTCCCTCCCTACTGCATACCACTGTGTCACTGCCTCTGCTGGGTCTGTGCTGCCAGTGGGACAGGACATATTCAGGGATGGTAATTCTGGTGTCTGGGGTGTTATCTGTAAGATATCATTCCGTAACAATGACTATGTCAGGCTGTTGCTTGACCAGTTGGTGAGACATGTCTCCTAATTTCGGCACTAGCCCCCACATGTTGGTAAGGAGGACTTTGCATGGTCGACAAAGTTGTTTGTGTTTTTGCCATTGTCTTTTCCGGTTCCATGGTCGATGCCAGGTTGTCCATCCAGTTTCATTTCTTTGTTGTAACTTTTTAGCAATTGATGCAACTGAGTGGCTTGCTAGGCCATTTCAGAGGGCAGTTGAGAGTCAACCACATTGTTGCGGCTCTGGAGTCACATGTAGGCCATCCCTAATTATCCTTGAAAGATGGTAGAGAGATTCATTGTAGAATTATTGCATTCCACATGATGTAGGTACACCCACTGTGCTGTTAGAAAGGAAGTACCAGAGTTTTGATTCAGTAACAGTGAAGGAACGGCAACACAGTTCCAGGTTAGAAAGGTGAGTGGCTTATAGGGAAAATTACAGGTGGTTGAGTTCCCTGTTCTTCTAGAAAAATCCAACCCAACTGATTATTCTCAGTCATCAGTAATCAGTAGAGTGATGGGGCAGTAAAGTGTTTAACATGTCACCAATAGTACTATCAAGCCCATACGCAATAACCTACTCATGATGGCCTGTTTGGGTTCCACTAGACCACTCAATTCCTCAAGAAGGGCTCATGCCCGAAACAGCGATTCTCATGCTCCTTGGATGCTGCCTGACCTGCTGCGCCTTTCCAGCAACACATTTTCAGCTCTGATCTCCAGCATCACTTTCTCCACTCGGTTCCTAACCTCATTACAGCCCTGGTTCAAGCATGGACAAAAGAGTTGAATTCTAGAGGTGAGTGAGGGTGACTGTCTTTAAGATCAAAGGCAAATTTGACTGAGTGCAACAGCAAGGAGCCCAAGCAAAACTAAAGTCGATTGGAATTAACCGAATCCCTTCACTGGTTCACTACAACATGAGAGATTCCAAACATCATCCTTTGACATGCAAAGGTGATTCTTTCACTGTCTTCATCCTGGGGGTTACCAATGATCATAAACTGAATTGGACTAGCCAAATAAATAGTGGCTACCAGAGCAGGTCAGTAGTTAGGAACTCCACAGCAAGTAACTCACCTCTTCACTCCCCTAAATCCTGTCCCATGTCTACAAAGACACAAGTCAAGAGTGTGATGATATACACCATGAGCTTTGGTAGATATTTAACATGGCTGAAATGTTGCAAAGAGTGACATGAACTCATCTGACTGCAAGTATCTTTATTTCTCCCCTTCCCATTTTTGAAACAATATTTCTACAAACCCCTGGACAGTCTTGACAAAACTCTTCAGGATCACAGTTTAGGTGTGAATGTCATTTTATTCTCCGGAAAAGAAAAACTAGGGCTCGTACCTGATAGTTATCTGGGTAGAAGGTACCAACAGCGAGTTCAGCCTGTAACCACTGCTTCCCATGCGATTTTGATACATTCCAAACGGCATCACCAAGTGATCCATTATTGACCCTGATGAAGACATTGAGTAAACCAGGGCTAAATCCATCTCTGTCATATAAAAAGTAGCTGAAGTGGATACAGTGAGCATAATTTTCACTCAAAGAATGGAGGATCAGTTGAGCTTTCTGGCCTTGAATGTGCTGTGAAGAGTTCACCATCATGTAGGAGCCTAAAGAAAAGAAGGCTTTTATCAAGATTTTATCCCAGGGTCTCAAAAAAAAATGTAGCTAATGAAAGGGTTGATGCATAGACAGAAACAATGAGAACGTAGCCAAACTAGGTATTATTCTTCTTGAAGTAGCAATAAATTAAATAAAGCACTCGCACCTTAATACTAATTAGACAAGCATGCAATGGCAGCAACCAGAGAGCAAGCTATACTGGACCTACTTTTGTCCAATGAGATAAGATGAATTACTGTTTATAGTAAGAGATCCTTTGGTTGCTGTTTATGGACCAGACCAGGCCCCACAAAATATTTTAAAGAAGGTAACTTTGACTCTAACCTTTTCTTATTTTAAAGGCAAATGTAAAGTGCTGTGTTCCAGATGCAAGTCAATTGGTCAAACTATTTAATGTGAAGCAAAATACAATTTATTTAAACACTTTCATTAAAATGCAACAAAAGAAAGAAGAACTTAGAATAACTTAACTCTTCTGAAAACTTAACTGAATAATAGATATAGAGTAACTACTACTAATTAACTGTTCTAATATAGTAATATCCCATAAACATATTCCTTGACAAAAAGCCAAGTTCAGAAAGATAGATTTGTTTCACAGGTAACCCAGTAGCAGGGAGAAACCCCAGCTTCTAGCTGCAATCAACAGAAGAAAAAGATAGCATCTACTTCTTCAAAACTCCAACAGTTTTTGCCCTGTTGAGGTTCTAACAGCAACAGCTTAAAGCTAAACCTAAAAACTAAAAAATCCAGAAATCCTGGTCTGTGAGAAATGACCACACCCAGCCAGGCTGCTTCTATTGTTCCAACTTTTAAAAAAAGACTAAGTCCTCCCAAAATGTTTATGTCATGGGTCTTCAGTAGCCAGCTTGGCATGTTTGTCTTAAAAACTGTCTTAAAAAAACTAGGACAAAATAACCTCTTTAAGCCACAGCAACATCACACCACCCCCTTTATCAAAATGGATAATCAATATACATAGATGGATTCATTTTCAAAAATCCTTAGTCTTATGCTATTAATACATTATAATGCATATACATTACATTGACTATAAGCATGTAAACATTCACTTCTATAGTCTATGTCATCTGTATTCCCACCACTGAACACCTCCATTTTTCTTCATCGAAGTCCCAATCATGCAGTGGCAATTTTGTTCTCTCATAATGCCACATGTATAATTTTCAAATTGATTTGCTGCAATAATAAGCACCATCTAAACAGACTGGAATTGTTGTCTTTCAATTTCTCCAAAAACTTTAATGGGTTATGATCAGTAAATAGAATTGTCTCAAACAAATTACTGGCAAAGTAAATGTTGAAATATTGTAACACCAACACCAAGGTCAAGGTTGCTTTCTCAATTTTTGAATATTTCAGTTGACGATCATTCAAGTTGCTGTAAAAATAATCAATAGGTCTTACTATCTTCTCGATATCTCTTGTAAGAGTACAGCACTGACACTCACATCACTCACATTGATAGCCACCTTGAATGGCTTTTCATAGTTAGGTGTGGCTATCAATGAGAACACAGCTTTCAGGCTGTCAAATGCCTTCTGACAATCTGCAATCCACTGGAATTTTCTGCAGTTCTTCAATAAGTCAGTCAATGAAGCAATCACACTGCTAAAATTGAAGAACTTACGCTCAAAACACCGACTCTCCTGCTCCTCAAATGCTGCCTGAACGACTGTACTTTTCCAGCACCAAACCTTTTGACTCTGATCTCCAGCATCTGCAGTCCTCATTTTCTCCCTGCTAAAATGCAGTACAAACTTTGGATAAAATTCACTTGATCCCAGGAATCATGGTACTTCCCCTCTTATCAATGGTATGGGAACCTCCCCAGTAGCCCTTGTTTTCACATCCTGTGGGGCCATGAAAATAACATGGACCAAGAAAGTGACTTGGGCTCTGACGAACTCACTCTTAGCCAAGTTTATCACCAAGCTTGCCTCCCAAAGTCAATCAAATAATTCTGATATGCACTCCAAATGTCCCTTCTATGTGTCATTAAAAATTACCAGATCGTCAATGTACACCGCACATTTGGGTAACCCAGAAATGACTTTATTGGTTAGTCTTTAAAAAGTGGCTGGTGCATTTTTCATACCAAATGGCATGACTTTAAACTGGTATAGATCATTCAGTGTCATGAAAGCCAAAATTATTTTCACTCTTGCGGATAAATGTAACTGCCAGTATCTTCTGAATAAGTCCTTCGTTCTCAATAGTCTTCCAAATGTGAATAGGATATAAATCAGATTTTGTAACTGCATTGGCATTGTGACAATCCACACATAAATCAGTGGGTTTAGCTTTAAGCAGATGTTATAAGGATCTAAACGAAGTTGGAAACTCCAGTGAAAATTTCCTGTGCTACTACGCTCTCTGCATTTTGTCTTTTTTTTAAACCAGCTGGATGGAAAAACTGCGTGTGACAATCTGTGTTTGAATTTTCCTTTTTGTAAAGGTGTACCTGTATGGGATGTTACTATATTGGAACAGTTAATTCGTAAGTTACTGTATCTATTATTCTGTTAAGTTTTTCAATAGTCAAGATACTCTAAATTTCTCTTCCTTTGGTTGTATTTTAACTACAGCATTTAAATAAATGGTGTTTTGCTTAGTATTGCATAGTTTGATCAGTCACAATGCATCTGGAATATGCACTTCTCATTTGCATTAAAATTAAGAAAATATTAGGATCTAGATTATCATCTTAAAATATTTTGACGGGTCAGGTTGGGTTCATAACAATTACCAGGGAATAGCACTAAGTAAATTGTTGCCAAGTCCTCAAGATTTTATCCCAGGGTCTCAAAAAAAATGTAGCTAATGAAAGGGTTGATGCATTGGTTTTAATATTCCAAACTCATTAGATTCAGGAAAGGTTCCTTTAGACTGGAAAACAGGTAATGTAATTCCTTTATTCAAAAAGGAAGGGAAGTAGAAATCAAGAAATTTCAGGCCAGTTAGCTGAACATTTGTTATCAGGAAAATGTTAGAAGCTATTATTAAAGACCCTATAACAGGGCACTGAAATAAGTTGAAAGTAATCAAGCAGAGCCAACATGGTTTTGTCAAAGGGAAATCATGTTTAACAAGTTTATTGGGGTTCTTTGAAGAACTTCTGCTTTAGATGGCAATGAACCATTGAATGTGTTGGATATAGAAGGCATTTGATAAAATGACATATCAAAAGGTTATTGTAGAAAATAAAATCTCATGGTGTACTAGGAATAAATACGTCTTTCTCAGCTGAAAGGAAATCATGAGTGGTGCATGGGGGTCAGTGATTGGATCTCAACTCCTTAACATTTAC
Organism: Hemiscyllium ocellatum; assembly: GCF_020745735.1. Classification (NCBI taxonomy): domain Eukaryota; kingdom Metazoa; phylum Chordata; class Chondrichthyes; order Orectolobiformes; family Hemiscylliidae; genus Hemiscyllium; species Hemiscyllium ocellatum. The sequence goes on from NC_083430.1 coordinate 45,191,964, forward strand.
ATAAATGATTTGCATGGAGGGGCCAAAAGTATGGTAGCTAAATGTGCTAATGACACGAAGATGGTTAGGAAAAGGAGCTGTGAAGAGGCTGGAAGGAGCTTATAAAGGGATATAGATAGGTTAACTCTTTTTATTCATTTGTGGGACGTGAGCATCATTGGCTAATCAACATTTATTGCCCATCCCTAGTTGCCCTTGAGAAGGTGGTATGTTATGAAGGTGTAAGGGGTACTGTACCTCTAAGAGATTTGAAAGCGAACAGGAACTTAGAGAGGCACAGGGAGTCCAGAACAAGGTAACAATGTAAAGCTTGGTTACAGCAGCTAACACTGGCTGGGCTGCTATGAGAAAAACAAATTCAAATTCGGCCAATCAGTTTAAATTATGCCCCAACATACCAAACACCAACCAGGCTTGAATTTGGTATTTTGACAAGATTAAAACCAATTAAATGATCTGACATTTTGGGGTATCAGTATCAGACAGTTTGAACAGTTAGTCAGAGTAGCAAAGAGAGAACTGCCATCCAACCAACAGATGTACGCTACTAGTAAGAACTCTGAGGTACCTGTTGAAAGAAGGAATTTGCACAGAAAAAAAAATCAACATCAACCTGGAGAGCAAATCTACAAAGGAAGATACAAAGAGAAGTTTCAACAGCTGGCTAGTTTTGAAATTTGAATTTTTCTGTAATTGTAGAGGGGAAGGTAAAAGATAGGTTTAGATAAATGAGTTGTAAACAGTTGTTAGTTAATTATTCTCTGTTAAACTTTTAAAAAAGTTAATTTTTACTATAAATAGTGACTTTTGGGATATACAAAGTTAAAAGTCACACAACTCCAGGTTATAGTTCAACAGGTTTATTTGAAAATAGTCCACAACCACCTAATGGAGCAGCGCTCTAAAAGCCAGTACTTCCAAATAAACCTGTTGGACTATAACCTGGTGTTGTATGGTTTGTGACTTTGTACGCCCCAATCCAACACCGGCATCTCCAAATCAGGACTTTTGGGATAGTTATTTGCCTCTTGAATTTTCACAGATTTTGGTGTTGCTGAATTAAATTAGCTGGTGGGGGTTACCCCGTGTCATAACAGGTGGTGAGCTGCCTTCTTCAACTGCTACAGTCCACCTGCTATAGGTTGACCCACAATGCCATTAGGAAGAGAATTCCATGATTTTAACCCAGTGACACTGAAGGAGTACTGATATATTTCCAAGTCACGATGATGAGTGGCTTGAAGGGGAATTTAAAGGCGGCAATGTTCCATGTATCAGCTGCCCTTGTCCTTCTAGATAAAAGTGATCAAGGGTTTAGCAGATGTTGTCTCAGTACCTTTGGTGAATTTCTTAAGTGCACCTTGTAGTTCGCACATACTACTGCCACTGAGCATTGGTGGTGGAGGGAGCGGATGCTTGTGGATGTAGCACCAATCAAATGAACTGTTTTGTTCTGGATGGTGTTAAGATTCTGAAGTGTTAATACAGCTGTACCCATGCAGGCAAGTGGGGAGCATTCCATCACCCCTCTGACTTGTAGATGAAGAATAGGCTTTGGGGAGTCAGGAAGTCACCGCAGTATGCCTAGCCTCTGACCTGCTCTTATAGCCACAATTTCTGTGGTGAATCTAGTTGACTTTCTGGTCAATTGTAACTACTAGGATGTTGATATTAGGGGATTCAGTGATGGTAACACCATTGAATGTCGACAGGTAATGGTTAGATTGCCTCATATTGGTGATGGTCATAGTCTGGCATTTGTATGGCATGAATGTTACATGCCACTTGTCAGGCTAAGCCTGGATATTGTCTAGATCTTGTTGTATTTTAACATGCACTGCTTCAGTATCTGAGGAGTCACAAACGGTGCTGAGCATTATGCAATCATTGGTGAACATCCCCATTTCTGACCTTATGATGGAGGGAAGGTCATTGATTAAATAGCTGAAGATATTTGGGTGTTACAATATCCCCATCAGTTAAAATTTTAACACTGGTACTGAAGTTAATCTTTAATCAAATTGGATTATGTCTGCAAGAGCAAATTACTGCAGATAACTGAAAACAAAAATTACTGGAGATCACAGCGGGGAAGGTAGCATGCAGAGAGAGAAAGCAAGCTAACAATTCGAGTCTAGATAACTCTTCATCAGAGCTCAGCTCGACTCAAAACATTAGCTTGCTTTCTCGCCATGGCTCCTGGATTATATCAGCACCCAACTAAATATTTAGAGCAGTTGTGAAAAAATTATGTTAATTCCAGTCGTGTTTAGAAAATGTTATGACAGCATTAACACTCTTTAAATGGTTTCAGCATTGTGATTAAGAAATTTACGTATTCTATTAATTCTTTGAACCATCATGAGTGCACATTATGATTTCAGTAGTTTTAGTATTTACTGTTACTAGGTACGTGGAATTTGCTTTAATTTCTGGGTTTAGAGACTTCACAACATTAATCTTGTGTTCAATATTTTAGTTAAAGTTAGCCCATCTCATGTTAAGTCATTCTCAGGTAAACAGATGTTTTACAATACTGATACAAAAAAAACTATTTAAAATATTTTTAATTTATGAACATTGCTTGTCAACAACCTTGGAGTTGGGGACCAATTTTATAAATACCTAATTTGACTTTATCAAACAATGGAACTAGTGAAGCGAGTCAGAAAAAATTACAAAATCTTTGTCACTTAAGAAATTCAAGAGTACCTAACTGCATCCCTGTTTGTTAAATTAATGATGTTTCTGACATAACTACTGCATGGGTACCTGAATATTTTAGCTTAACTCTGTTTTAAAATGAAATAAATATTAGCTGTTAAAAATTGAACAAAAAGCCAAAGAACTATGGATGCTGGATATCAGAAACAAAATCAAAAATAGCTGTAAAATCTCAGCAGGTTTGGCAGCATCTGTGGAGATAAAGCAGAATTAACATTTTAGATCCAGTGACCATTCTTTAGAACCAAAAATGCGAAAAGTAAAATAATGAAGGTTTCAAAAATACCAATGTAACACATGGGAAGGCTGCCAAAGTAATATTCTTATTCAAAACGGGAGACAGACAAAAACGGGTAACTACAGGCCAGTTAGCTCAACATTTGTCTTTTGGAAAATGGTGAGTCTATTATAAAGGATGTTAAAGCAGAATATTTAGAAATATATTATATCATCAAGCAGGATCAAGACGGTATCGTGAGGAAGAAAGCATGCTTGACAAACTCATTACAGTAACAAGGAAGATAATTAGTATATTTGGATTTCCAAAAATCATTGCAAGCGTACCACACATAGATTATTTAATAAGAGCCCATGACGTTGGGGATGGTATATTAGCATGGTAGAGGATTGGCTAACTAACAGAAAACAAATCATTGTGGTAAACAAGGCATGTTCAAGATAGTGAGCTGCCACATGGATTGGTACTGTGGCCACAATTATTTCCAATATACATGAATGACTTGGATGTTAGAGGTCATGGTATAATTGCCAAGATGGTGGATGACACAAAAAGAGGTGTGAAGTAAAATAGTGAGAATGATACAAAGAGTCCACAAAGAAAAATAGACAGGTTAAAACAAATAAGCCAAAACCCGGTAGATGATATATCATGTAGGAAAATGTGATGTTATGCACTTTAGCAGAAGAATAGAAAAGCTGAGTATTATTTAAATGGGGAAAAGTTTGAAAAAAGCTACAGGAGAGAGAGTTGGGTCCTCTTGCATAAATCTCAAAAGGCCAGCAACCAAATTCAGTGGGCAATAAGGAGGGTAAATGGACTATTAACTTTTATTTCAAAGGGAATGGAGTATAAACATTGAGGTCTTGCTCGACCTATGCAAGGACTAGTCAGGAATGTCCGGAATACTGTAAATTGTTTTAGTCTGCTTATCTAAGCAAAAATATACAAGCAGTTCCTGCATTGCAAATGGAATCCAATTGCAAGTCAATTTGTACCTACATTGAAACACAATGTAGGACACTGATGCCAATGTAGGCATCTATTCATTAGCACAGGAAATGTTCGCATGTCAGCTCTTTAAATTAAACCTCTGTCTGGGATCGTGTTCATAAGCCAGATATTTGTAAATCAGGGATCTCCTATCTTGATACGAGGCAGAGAAGGTTCATTAGGTTGATTCCAGGTATGGTGGAATTTTTGCAAAGATGTAGTTGACTAGGTTCGGCCTACACTCAATAAGGTTTAGAAGAATGAAAGGAGGCCTTATTGAAACATAAAATTCTTAAGAGGCTTGACAGGTTAGGTGTGGACGGATTATTTTCCTTGTGGGGGACAGACTCAGACCACATGGTATAATCTCAAAGTTAAGGGTCTCCCATTTAAAACAGAGATGAGGAATATTTTTGTTTGGAATTCTTTACAGCAGAAGGCTAGATCATTAAGTATATTCAATGCTGACATATACAGATTTTCAATCGATAGGGAACTATGAAGAAAAGGCAGGAAAGTGGTGTCAAGAATTATCAGATCAGCCACAAGCTCACTGAATGGCAGAGCAGACTTGATGGGTCAGATGGTTGGCTTCTGCTTGGTTGAGATACAGACAGATTCTAACCTCACACTTTTAATGCATTGGCTTTAGGAACTTTCTCAACATTTAGAGAATAGTGAGAGGTCATCTTTTTTATCCACTGATAAAACCTTAAGTTACCTCGATGTTGTGAAAGAAATTCTGGGATTTACATATTAATCAATCAAAAACTGCATCCCCATCCTAAGTGATTAACGACTTAACAGCCATCTAGGTTTGTGTAATACATTGCATTAGTTGTATTACACTTTGATCTTTTACTTATAAATTCTGTGTCCTATGTAACTGCCCCAGAAACTACCTGACAAAGGAGCAGCACTCCAAAGGCTTATACTTTCAAGTAAATTTGTTGCACTATAGCGTGGTGGTATGTAATTTTTAACTTTGCCCACTGCAGTCCAATACCAGCACCTCCACATTATGGCGACCATCAACACCACCAACTGTTGGCTCAAAATAGAGAGGATCTCAATGAAGATCGGATTTAAAAGACATCTGAATGGGTATATGAATAGGAAGGGTTCAGAGGAATATGGGACAAGTGCTGGCAAATAGGACTAGATTAGGTTAGGATATCTGGCTGGCATGGAGGAGTTGGACTGAAGGGCCTGTTTCCGTGCTGTACATCTCTATGACTCTATGATATTGACACAGACATCAAGTTCTGCAGAAATGCAAGAAAGCAGGAAAGATCCCAAAAGGATTACAGATCATAAACCCCACTCAAGTTGATCTAAATCACAGACTACACTGAGACTTTGCCATCACACCTCTCACAAACTGCTCACTGTAACTTTGAAATCAAGATAGGGTCCATATTCTCGGCTTGCGCTCAAGCTACAGTACAGTTATGAGACACTGCCAAGCAGATGAGGCGATGGAACTACACTACCTTCATGCATACCAAGAACAATAAAATGGCGAAATTTGGCATCACCACCAGCAATAGCCAAGTCTACCCTGGCACCACAGTTGAAAACAGCACCACTACAGGAAAATCAATCGTCAACTTATCGGACCACACCCTTCAATTGGACGAGGTCTGTGAGCAAATGAGAGGACTTGCACTTCTGAAAAAAGAATATAGGGATGACTATTTTCTAAATAGTGAGAAAGTTCCTAAAGCCAAAGTATAAAGGAATCTGGGAGTGTTAGTCCAGGATTCTCTAAAGGTTGACTTGTAGGTTGAGTCTGTGGTGAAGAAAACAAATATAATGTCATTTATCTCAAGAGGATTGGAATGTAAAAGCAGCGATTTGTTACTGAGACTTTATAAAGCTCTAGTTAGACCCCATTTAGAATACGGTGTCCAGTTTTGGGCTCCACACCTCAGGAAAGACATATTGGCATTGGAGTGTGTAGAGCGGATATTCACACAGATGATCCCTGGAATGGGAAGCCTAACATACGATGAGCAGCTGAGAATCCTGGGATTGTATTCATTAGAGTTTAGAAGGTTGAGAGGAGATCTAATAGAAACTTACAAGATAATGCATGGCTTAGAAAGGGTGGATGCTGGAAATTTGTTTCTCAGCGGGGATACTAGGATCCATGGGCACGGCCTTAGAATTAGAGGGGGTCAATTTAGAATGGAAATAAGGAGACACTTCTTCAACCAGAGAGTGGTGGGCCTGTGGAATTCATTGCCACAGAGCACAGTGGAGGCCGGGACGTTAAATGTCTTCAAGGCAGAGATTGACAAATTCTTAATCTTACAAGGGAACAGTGTGGGTATGTAGCGTTGAAATCAGCCATGATTAAATGGTGAAGTGGACTCGATGAGCTGAATGGCCTTACTTCCACTCCTACATCTTATGATCTTATGGAGATTGAAGTTCTCGCCTGAAAGGCTCAAGTTTTGCCCTACCACCAAAATGGGCTCCTTTGGTCTTGCAGCAAACACAGAGGAATTCATCAGATGAATGAGACTCCAGAAATTCTTCCAGGATATCAGCAGTGAGCCCAATGAGACAACCGCGAACCAAAACAGTTTACAGAGAGAACCATGGTAGAGCAGCCAAAGAAGGGGTCAACTTAGACTACTCTGGATGGCCATTGCCCTGGGCTTGACATGTATGCTCAAACCATCAGGAAATATGTGAATGCCAGACTCATCAGCCACACACACAAGTTGGTGCAAAATGTCACTCGAGCACAGCGCAATGCCATCCATGCTGCCAAGACCAATTGCAACATTGTCATCAAACCAGCAGACAAAGGAGCAGCCATTGTCATACCGAATAGAACAGACCACTGCAAGGAAGTGTACCAACAACTAAACAATCAGGAACACTACAAACAACTACCGGCCGATTCGATCAAAGAACACCCATGAATGAAACAGATTGATCAACATTTTTGATCCAGTCCTTCACAGTACCCTACACATTCTCATCCCATGTACTTCTCACATAGTTGACTTCTACTGCCTTCCGAAGATATACAAAGCCAAAACAAAACTGGAGGTGTAGTGGACAATGAAGAGGATTACCTCAGAGTACAATAGAATCTTGACCAGAGGGGCCAATGGGCTGATGGCAGATGGAGTTTAATTCAGATAAATTGTGCATTTTGGGAAAGCAAATCTTAGCAGGACTTAGACACTTAATGGTAAGGTCCTAGGGAGTGTTACTGAACAAAGAGACCTTGGAGTGCAGGTTCATAGCTCCTTGAAAGTGGAGTTGCAGGTAGATAGGTTAGTAAAGAAGGCGCTTGGTATGCTTTCCTTTATTGGTCAGAGCATTGAGTACAGGAGTTGGGAGGTCATGTTGCAGCTGTATAGGACATTGGTTAGGCCACTGTTGGAATATCGCGTGCAATTCTGATCTCCTTCCTATCGAAAAGATGTTGTGAAACTTGAAAGGGCTCAGAAAAGATTTACAAGGATGTTGCCAGGGTTGGAAGATTTGAACTATAGAGAGAGGCTGAACGGGCTAGGGCTGTTTTCCCTGGAGCATCGGAGGCTGAGGGGTGACCTTATAGAGGTTTACAAAATTATGAGGGGCTTCAGTAGGGTTGATAGGCAAAGTCTTTTCTCTGGGGTCAGGGAGTCCAGAACTAGAAGGCATAGGTTTAGGGTGAGAGGGGAAAGATATAAAAGAGACCTAAGGGGCAACATTTTCACACAGAGGGTGGTACTTGTATGGAATGAGCTGCCAGAGTAAGTGGTGGAAGTTGGTACTACACACACACACACACACACACACACACACACACACACACACACACACACACACACACACACACACACACACACACACACACCACACTTGTGCACACACTCTATCAAGCACGAACACACATACACGTCCCCTCTCCCTCATATGCACGTAAACACACACATACGTCTATGAGGTTAATTAGTGTTCGCAGAAGTGTATTCTATTTTGTTCACAAAACACAATCTGTTGGAAGTCAGTTACTGTGAAATTTTATACATTCCTATTTAGAAATAAAACCAGTCTGGCTCCAGGTTGGGAAACAGACAGACTTGAACCTTTCACCTTTAATGCACTGTCTGAGCTGAGATGCATCTTTTTTAATCCACTGATGAAGCCTTAACTTATCTTAGGGCTGTGACCTGTAAGAAATTCTGGGATTTACATAGTAATCAGTCAAAACCTGCATCCTCATTTTAAGTGATTAAAGACTAAACAGCCATCTCAGTTTGTCTAACAAATCGTATCAGTTGTTCACACTTTGATCTTTTACTTATAGATTTGGTGTCCTTTCTACCTGCCACACTAGCTACCTGATGAAGGAGCAGCGCTGCAAAAGCATGTACTCTCAAATAAACCTCGTGCAGTCATCGAGTCATAGAGATGGACAGCAAATAAACAGAACCTATGGTCCAACTTGTCCATGCTGACTAGATATCCTTAAATTAATCTAGTCCTTTTTGCCAGCATTTGGCCCATATCCCTCTAAAGCCTTCCTGTTCATGTACCCATCCAGATGCCTTTTAAATGCTACAATTGTACCAGCCTTGACCACTTCCTCTGGCAGCTCATTCCATACACACACAACATCCCTCTGCTTAAAACATTGCCGCTTAGGTCCCTTTTATATCTTTCTCCTCTCAACCTAAATCTATGCCCTCTCATTCCGGAGTCTCTGACCCCAGGGAAAAGACCTTGTCTATTTACCCTATCCATGCCCCTCATGATTTTACAGACTTCAAAAAGAAGATCACCCCTCAGCCTCCAATGCTCCATCTGCTTCATCCTATTCAGCATCTCCCTATAGCTCAAACCTTATGACCCTGGCAACATTCTTGACAAAATTTTCTGAAGCCTTTCAAGTTTCACAACATCTTTCCCATAGGAGGGAGACCAGAATTGCACACAATATTCCAAAAATGGACAAACCACTGTCCTGTACAGCCACAACATGACCTCCCAACTCCTGTATTCAATACTCTGACCAATAAAGGACAGTGTGCGAAACGCCTTCTTCACTATCCTATCTACCTGAGACTCCACATTCAAGGTCCTATGAAACTGCATTCCAAGGACTCTTTGTTCAGAAACACTCCCCAGGATCTTACCATTAAGTGTATAACTCCTGCCCTGATTTGACTTTCCAAAATTCAGCATCTCAGATTTATCTAATTTAAACTCCATCTGCTACTCCTCAGCCCATTGGCTGATCTGATCAAAATTCCTTTTTACTCTGAGGTAACCTTCTATGCTGTACACTACACCTCCAATTTTGGTATCATCTGCAACCTTACTAATTCTACCTCCTATGTTCACATCCAAACCATTTACATAAACGATAAAAAGCAGTGGGCCTAGCATGGATAGTCACAGGATCCCAGTATGAAAAACAACCCTCCACCACCACCCTCTGTCTTTTACCTTCGAGCCCGTTCTGTATCCAAGTGGCTAGTTCTCCCTGTATTCCATATGATCTAACCTTGCTCACCAGTCTCCCATGGGGAACCTTGTCAAATGCCTTACTGAAATCCATATAAATCACATCCACTGCTCTGCCCTCATCAATCCTCTTTGCTGCATCTTCAAAAAACTCAGTTAAGTTAGTAAGACATGATTTCCCATGTGCAAAGCCATGTTGACTATCTCTAATCAGTGCTTGCCTTTCCAAATACATGTAAGTTCAGCCAATCAGGATTCCCAGCAATAACCTGTCCACCACTGATGTCAGGCTCACCAGTCTATAGTTCCCTGGTTTTTCCTTACCACCTTTCTTAAACAGTGGCACCACGTTAGCCAACCTCAAATCTTCTGGCACCTCACCTGTGACTATTGTTGATCCAAATATCTCAGCAAAGTGTCCAACAATCACCTCCCTAGCTTCCCACAGAGTTCTAGGGTATACCTGATCAGCTCCTGGGAATCTATCCAGTTTATTGCGTTTTAAGACATCCAGGACCTCCTACTCTGTAATATGGACATTTTTCACGATGTCATCATCTATTTCCCCCACATTCTATATCTTCCACATCCTTCTTCACAGTAAACACTGATGCACAATACCTGTTTAGTATCTCCCCCATCGCTTGCAGTTCCACACATGGGCTGCCTTGTTGATCTTTGAGGGGATCCCATTCTCTCCCTTTCGTCCTTAATGTATTTATAAAATCCCTTTGGATTCTCCTTAACCCTTTTTGCCAAAGCTATCTCATCTCCCCTTTTTGTCCTCCCGATTTCCCTCTTAAGTATACTCCTACTGCCTTTATACCTTTCTAAGGATTCACTCAATCTCTGTGTCTATACCTGATATATGCTTCCTTTATTTTCTTGATGAAAACCTCAATTTTTCTAGTCACCCATGATGCCCTACACCTACCAGTCTTGCCTTTCGCCTTAATACTGTCTCTGAATTCTCATCTCATCTCATTTTTGAAGGCTTCCTATTTTCCAGCTATCCCTTAATTGACGAACCTGCGCCCCCCCCTCCCCCCCCCAAAATCAACTTTGGGAAGTTCTTGCCTAATACTGCCAAAATTAGTCATCCTCCAATTTAGAACTTCAACTTTTAAATCCTGTCTGTCCTTTTCCATCATGATTTTAAAACTAATAAAATTATGGTCGCTGGCCTCAAAGTGCTCCCGCATTGACACCTCAGTCACTTGCCCTGCCTTATTTCCTAAGAGTAGGTCAGGTTTTGCGTCTACTGAATCAAAATGTTCTTGTACACATTTAAATTCCTCGCCCATCTAAACTCTTCACACTATGGCAGTTCCAGTCTACAATCCTCTACCATTATCACCCTATTATTCTTATAGATAACTGGGATCTCCTGAAAAAAATTTGTTTCTCAATTTCCTGCTTACTACTGGGGATCTATAGCAATATCCCAATAACATAATTATCCCTTTCTTATTTCTCAGTTCCACCCAAATACCTTCACTCAATCTATTCCCAGAAATATCCTAAGTACAGCTGTAATGTTTTCCTTTATCTAAAACATCACTCCCCTTCTTCTCCTGCCCTCCCTTTCTATCCTTCCTATCATATTTGTATTATGGAAAATTAAGCTGCCAGTCCTGTCCATCCCTGAGCCACATCTCTGTAATTGCTATGGTATCCCAGTCCCATTATCCCAACCATGCCCTGAGTTCATCTGCCTTCCCTGTTAGGCCTCTTGCATTGAAATAAATTCAGTTTAATTCACCTTGTTCTCTGCTTTGTTCCTATGTACCAGTCTCAGACTGATCTCTTTCCTCACTATCTCCCTGGGTCCCACCCACCACCACCCCCATTACTTCCGCCTTACTAGTTTAAATCCTCCTGAGCAGCTCTAGCAAATATCCGTACCATAATATTGGTCCCCTTCCAATTCAGGGGCAATCTTATACTTCTACTCGAAAACAGAGTCCAATGATCCAAAAATGTGAACTCCTCTTCCCTGCACCAGCTCCTCAATCACGCATTCATCTAGCTCATGGCACCAGATGTAAGCCAGATTTTACTACCCTCAAGGACCTCCTTTTTAAATTCCTACCTACTTCCTATATTCTCCATTCAAAGTCCAATGTCCTACATTGGACAAACAGGCAGAAAACTAGCCACCAGGATACATGAACAACAACCAGCTACAAAACAACATGACCCACTCTCACTAGTATCCTTACATACAGATGAGGAAGGACACCACTTCAACTGGGACAACACATCCATCCTAGGACAAGCCAACAGAGACATGCAATGAAATTTCTCGAAGCATGGCATTCCAACCAGAACTCTATCAACAAACACATGTCGACTTGGACCCGACTTATCACCCTCTAAGAAAAAGAAGGGGAAATGACATCATAGGAAATGACATCACCACAGGAAATTACATCACCAACCCAAGAAAACCGAAACATGTAAATAGAAAGTGGGTCACTAACATCAGTGCTTCACCGGAGGCTCACTGATGATGTTACCTAGTAGGGTGATGAAATGTCTGAAAACAAACCGTCAGCTCAGCAAGCAAACATACATCCATTCATTGCTGTGCCAGACAGCAGTGCAGTTTTTCTCTCTCTCTCTCACACACACACACATTGACCATGTGGTACTTGCTTTTGTTCTCTTCTTCCTTTTTAAAATGCTGTTGTTTTATCTTTGTTACCTCAGAGATGCAAAACAAGGCAACAGCTTATAAAACAATAATTCCTACTACTGGAATTCAAGGAAGTCCAACTCCAACACCTAAAATACCTTAAAAAGCAGCTCTTACAACAACAATTTTTTTCCATCCTCCTCCTTGGATTACCCAGAATCCTTTGATGTTGGGTGATAATTTGGTGTTGTGTGATTTTTAACTTTATCCACCCCAACCCCAACACCTGCATCTCCATATCATCATTACTTCAGCTTTAACATTATATATGGGGTTATTCCAATCAGCTAAAAAATACATCCCTAGGAAGCGATAATGATGAGTGATGAATCTGGACCTTCTGTAAAGAAACTAAAAATGTAAAACTTCCATGCTGAATGCGGAAAATAATTAATGTTCACAAAAAACGGAAGAGAGACAAAGGCAGAGACCACATTGTCAGTGAATCAAACAAGACAGAAACCTGCATTGCTGTCTGACACTGCCTTTGTTGTTTGAGTTCAAGTATCTCTGGACATCGGAATGCACCTAAGAAAAATGAACAAACAGCAAAATTTACAAGTGACCTCGAAGGAACTTGTGTGGGAGAGCTCGCAACACGGGAGAAGCTAAATGCATAGTTTTTAAGTGTAACTTCACTGTTTATTATAAATCTACCATAGTGAGCGGGTTCTTTTTTGATTATATGTTTTATTGACATCTGTCTCTTGATTAAATTTTAAAAATATAAACCATAGGTACCAACTTAGCCTGGAGCAGTTTTTATAAGAGCAGTCAAACTGTGCTATTTTCTGGGTCTGCAGATTGTTAATGTGCAAAGATGGCCTTTTGTAGAATGATGTGCTCTTCCTGTCAGATGTGGGAGATTAGGGAGAGTTTTCATGTTGCTCATGATTACATCTGCAGTAGGATTAAGAAGGGCGGTAAAGACAAGCCAGGGAACTATAAACCAGTGAGCCTGACCTCGATGGTGGGCAAGTTGTTGGAGGGAATCCTGAGGGACAGGATGTACATGTATTTGGAAAGGCAAAGCCTGATTCAGGATAGTCAACATGGTTTTGTGCGTGGGAAATCATGTGTCACAAACTTGATTGAGTTTATTGAAGAAGTAACAAAGAAGATTGATGAGGGCAGAGCAGAAGATGTGATTTATATGGACTTCAGTAAGGCGTTCGACAAGGTTCCCCATGGGAGACTGATTAGCAAGGTTAGATCTCATGGAATACAGGGAGAACTAGCCATTTAGATACAGAACTGGCTCAAAGGTGGCAGTGGAGGCTTGTTTTTCAGACTGGAGGCCTATGACCAGTGGATCGGTGCTGAGCCCTCTACTTTTGTCATTTACATAAATTATTTGGATGTGAGCATAAGAGGTACAGCTAGTAAGTTTGCAGATGACACCAAAACTGGAGGTGTGGTGGACAACGAAGAGGGTTACCTCAGATTACAACAGGATCTGGACCAGATGTGCCAATAGGCTGAGAAGTGACAAATGGAGTTTAATTCAGATAAATGTGAGGTGCTGCATTTTGGGAAAGCAAATCTTAGCAGGACTTAGACACTTAATGGTAAGGTCCTAGGGAGTGTTGCTGAACAAAGAGACCTTGGAGTGCAGGTTCATAGCTCCTTGAAAGTGGAGTTGCAGGTAGATAGGATAGTGAAGAAGGCGTTTGGTATGCTTTCCTTTATTGGTCAGAGCATTGAGTACAGGAGTTGGGAGGTCATGTTGCAGCTGTATAGGACATTGGTTAGGCTACTGTTGGAATATTGCGTGCAATTCTGGTCTCCTTCCTATCGGAAAGATGTTGTGAAACTTGAAAGGTTTCAGAAAAGATTTACAAGGATGTTGCCAGGGTTCGAGGATTTGAGCTACAGGGAGAGACTGAACAGGCTGGGGCTGTTTTCCCTGGAGCATCGGAGGCTGAGGGGTGACCTTACAGAGGTTTACAAAATTATGAGGGGCGTGGATAGGATAAATAGACAAAGTCTTTTCCCTGGAGTGGGGGAGTCCAGAACTAGAAGGCATAGGTTAGAGTGAGGGGGGAAAGATAAAAGAGAGACCTAAGGGGCAACTTTTTCACGCAGAGGGTGGTACGTGTATGGAATGAGCTGTCAGAGGATGTGGTGGAGGCTGGTACAATTGCAACATTTAAGAGGCATTTTAATGGGTATATGAAGAGGAAGGGTTTGGAGGGATATGGTCCGGATGCTGGCAGGATTAGCTTGGGTTGGGATATCTGGTCGGCATGGACGGGTTGGACTGAAGGGTCTGTTTCCGTGCTGTACATTTCTATGACATGGATCATTTGTAGTGGCAGTTAGTGGAATTGACAGGAGCTGGGGATGTAATGGAAGCAGTTATAGGAAGGGAGAAAAGCTGCTGATGCCATCAGGTGAATAGGTTACCTCCACGAAAGGTAGAGAGCGAAGCAGGTAGTGCAGTAATCTCCTATGGCTATTCCCATCTCAAACAAGAAAGCAATTTTGGAAAATGTAGGGGAATGTTGCACAAACAACCAAACTTCTGGTGCTGAGACTAGTTCTAATGTAACAAAGGGGTGCATCAGGTTCCAAGCAATCGAATGTGTTGGGGACTCTCTCATCAGGCACAGACAGATGTTTCTGCAACTGACTGAGATATTAGTGTGGTGTCAGGATCACAGATATCTTGGAGGAAATGCAGAATATTCTCTAAGAGGAGAGGGACCAACAGAAGCTCATTGTACACAATGGAACTAATAACATAGAAAAGGGAAATTCTGAAGGGGGAATATAGGAAACTAGGCAGGAATTTAAAAGGGAAGTCCTCGAGGATATAAATATCTGGATTACTCCTGGTGCCACGAGCTAATGAGGGTAGGAATAGGAGGGTACAGCAGATAAAGTCTTGGCTGAGGAGCGAGTGCAGGGGAGGAGGGTTCACATTTTTGGATCTTTGGAATCTCTTCTGGAGTAGAAGTGACCTATATTAAAGGGGATTAATATACTGACAGGGAGATTTTCTAGAGCTGCTTGAGAGGATTTAAGCTAGTAAGGTGAGGGGGGATGGGAACCGGGGAGATAGTGCAGAAAGAGATCAGTCTGAGACTGGTACAGTTGAGAAAAGGAGCAAATCAAACTGTCAGGGCAGACAGGAACAAAGCAGAGAGGTAGGACTGATAAATTAAACTGCATTTCTTTCAAAGCAAGAGGCCTAACAGGGAAAGCAGATGAAAGCAGATGGTTAGGACCCTGGGACTGGGATGCCATAGCAACTACAGAGACATGCCTCAGTGATGGACAGAACTGGCAGCTTAATGTTCCACAATACAAATACTACAGGAAGGATAGTAAGGAAGGACAAAAGAGAAGGGGGGAGGCATTTTTGATTAAAGATAACATTACAACTATACTTGGGAAGATATCCTTGGGAATACATAGATCATAGCATCCCTGCAGTGTGGAAATAGGCCCTTTGGCCCAACAAGTCCACATCGACCTTCCGAAGAGTATCCCATCCAGACCCATTCCCCTACCCTATTACTTTACATTCCCCTGACTAATGCACCTAACCTGCAATCCCTGAATGCTACGGGTAATTTAGCGTGGCTAATTCACCTAACCTGCACATCATTGGACTGTGGGAGGAAACCGGGGCACCCGGAGGAAACCGACACAGACACGGGGAGAATGTGCAAACTCCACACAGACAGTTGCCCGAGGATGGAATTGAACCCAGGTCCCTGGTGCTGTGGGGCAGCAGTGCTAACCACTGAGCCACCATGTTGCCCTTAAATCCAGGTATTTGGGTGGAGCTGAGAAATAAGAAAGGGATGACTGCCTTTTTGGAAAACTACTATAGACCCTTCCAGTCGTCAGTGGGAAATTGAGAAACAAATTTGGAAGGAGATATCTGTTATCTGTAGGAATAATAGGTTGGTAATGGTAGAGGATTTTAACTTTCCAAACATAGACTGGGAATGCAATTGTGTAAAGGAATTAGATGGAGAGGAAGTTGTTCAGTGTGCAGAAAAAATTTTCTGATTCTGTATGTGGACGTACTTATGAGAGAAGGTGCAAACCCTGACCTCCACCTGAGAAATAAGGCAGGGCAAGTGACTGAGGTGTCAGTGAGGGAGCAACCATAATTCTGTTAGTTTTAAAATAGTGGTAGAATAGGACAGACAGGATCTAAAAGTTCAAGTTCTAAACTGGAGGAAGGCCAATTCTGACAATATTAGCCATGAAATTTCAAACGTTGATTGGGGGAGCGGATGTTCGTAGGTAAAGGGAGGCTAGAAAATGGGAAGACTTCAAAAATTAGATAACGAGAGTTCAGCGATGTTAGTTCTTGTTAGGATGAAAAGCCTGGCTGGTAGGTGTAGGGAATGCTGGATGACCAGAGGAATCAAGGTTTTGGTCAAGAAATGAAGGAAGCACATGTCAGGTATAGACAGCAGAAATCGAGCGAATCCTCAGAAGAGTATTAAGGCAATAGGATGTACTTAAGAGGAAAATCAGGTGGACAAATGGGGGATAGGAGATAGCTTTGGCTAATAAGGTTAAGGAGAATCCAAAGGGATTTTATAAATAGTCTATAGTAGCAAAATGAGTGAAATCTTTCTGAAGACTCTTTCAGCAAAACCTGAAGGACTGAATGTTTCTCATTGCAGTTTGAGAAATCAACTGTCATGACTAACTAATTTTGTGCACATTATTTTTAAGGACTTGACAACTCGAGAGGATCTTCTCAATCTTTTTCCCCTTGAAGAGAAAAGAAGTGGTGAGAATATCTACAACAAATTCAAAAATTACATGTTCAAGAATAATATTCCAATCAAGAAACCTGAGATGTTTGAATCAACGATACTCACAAGTGAGATGCCAGAAAACTGAAGGTTGACTAACGTGGTGCCACTGTTTAAGAAAGGTGGTAAGGAAAAGCCAGGGAATTATAGACCGGTGAGCCTGACATCGGTGGCAGGCAAGTTATTGGAAGGAATCCTGAGGGACTGGATTATTATGTATTTGGAAAGGCAAGGACTTATTGGGGATAATCAACATGGCTTTGTGAATGGGAAATCACATGTCACAACCTTCATTGAGTTTTTTTGAAGAAGTAACAAAAAGGATTGTTGAGGGCAGAAGAGTAGATGTGATCTATATGGACCTTAGTAAGGTGTTTGACAAGGTTTTTTCATGGTAAACTGGTTAGCAAGGTTAGATCTCACAGAATACAGGGAGAACGAGCCATTTTGATATAGAACTGGCTTGAAGGTAGAAAACAGAGGATGGTGGTGGAGTTGCTTTCAGAGACCTATGACAAGTGGTGTGCCAAAAGGACTGGTGCTGGGTCCACTACTTTTCATCATTACATAAATGATTTGGATGTGAACATAGGAGGTATAGTTAGAAAGTTTACAGATGACACCAAAATTGGAGGTGAAGTGGACAGGAAAGAAGGTTATCTCAAAGTACAATGGGACCTTGATCAAATGGTCAAATGGTCTGAGGAGTGGCAGATGGAGTTTAATTTAGATAAATGCGAGATGCTGCATTTTGGTATAGGCTGGGGCTGTTTTCCTTGGAGTGTCAGAGGCTGAGGGGGTGACCTTATAGAGGTTTATAAAATCATGAAGGTCATGGATAGGAAAAATAAACAAGGTCCTTTCCATGGGGTAGGGAAGTCCAGAACTAGAGGGCATAGGTTTAGGGTGAGAGGGGAAAGATATAAAAGGGACCTAAGGGACATCTTCACACAGAGGGTGCTGCATGCATGGAATGAGCTGTCAGAGAAAGTGGAGGAGGCTGGTACAATTATAGCATTTAAAAGGCATCTGGATGGGTATATGAATAGGAAGGATTCAGAGGGATAGGGCCAAGTGCTGCCAAAAATGGGACTAGTTTAGTTTAGGATATCTGGTCGGCGTGGACGAGTTAAATTAAAGGGTCTGTTTCCATGCTGTACATCTCTATGACTCGAAGTGTGAAACCGTAGGTGATAGTGGAGACACTAAACAAGTATTTTGCATCAGTGTTTACTTTGATGAAGGACATGGAAGATATAGAACATCTTGAAAAATGTCCATATTATAGAATAGATGCTGGATGTCTTAAAACACTTAAGGGTGGATATATCCCCAGGAGCTGATCAGGTATATCCTACAATTCTGAGAAGCTAGGGAAGTGATTGTTTGGACCCTTGCTGAGATATTTGTAACATCGATATGCACAGGTGAGGTGCTGGCAGACTGGAGGTTGGTTAACATAGTGCCACTATTTAAGAAAGGTGATAAGGAAAGGCCAGGGAACTATAGACTTGTCAGCCTGACATTAGTGGTGGGCAAATACTTCGAGGGAATCCTGAGTAATAGGATTTACATATATTTAGATAGACAAGCACTGATTAGGGATAGCCAACATGGCTTTGTGATGGGAAATCATGTCTCATTAATTTCACTGAGTTTTATAAAGAGGCAACAAAGAGGATTGATGAGGCAGAGCGATGAACGTGATCTATATGGACTTCAATAAGGTGTTCAACAAGGTTCTTCATGGTAAACTGGTTAGCAAGGTTAGATCGTATGGAATACAGGGAGAACTAGCCACTGGTTCGAAGATAGAAGACAGGGGGTTGTGGTGGAGAGTTGCTTTTCAGACCAGAGGCGTGTGACCAGTGGTGTGCCACAAAGATTGGTACTGGGTCCACTACTTTTCGTTATTTATACAAATGATTTGGATGTGAACATAGGAGGTATAATTAGTAAGATTGCAGATGACACCAAAATTGGGGGTATAGTGGACAGCAAAGAAGGTTACCTCAGAGTAAAACGGGATCTTGATCAGATCAGCCAACTGGTTGAGGATTTGCAGACAGAGTTTAATTTAGATAAATGTGAGGTGCTGCATTTTGGAAAGGCAAATCAAAGCAGGACTTATACACTTAATGGTAAGGTCCTGGAGAGTGGTCCTGAACAAAGAAATCTTGGAGTGCAGGTTCATAGTTCCTTGAATGTGGAGTCTCAGATAGGTAGGATAGTGAAGAAAGCATTTAGTATTCTTTGTTTAATTGGTCAGAGCATTGAGTATAGGAGTTGGGAGGTCTTTTTGTAGCTATACAGGACGTTGGTTAGGCTACTTTTGAAATATTGTGTGCAATTTTAATCTCCTTCCTATTGGAAGGATGTTGTAAAACTTGAAAGGGTTAAGAAAAAAATTACAAGGATGTTGCCAGGGTTGGAGTGTTTGAACTCTAGGGAGAGGGTGAATAGGCTGGGGCTGTTTTTGCTGGAGAGTCAGAGGCTGAGGGATGACCTTACAGAGATTTATAAAATCATGGGAGGCGTGAATAGTGTAAATTGACAAGGTCTTTTCCCTGAGGTGGTGGAGTCCAGAACTAGAGGGCATGAGAGGGGAAAGATTTAAAGGGATCCTATTGGGCAATATTTATACACAGAGGATGGTACCAGCATGGATTGAGCGGCTATAGGGAATGGTGGAGGCTGGTACAATTCCAACATTTAAAATGCATCTGGATAGGTACATGAATAGGAAGGGTTTAGAGGTATATGGGCCAGGTGCTGCCAAATGGAACTAGATTAATTTAGGATATCTCGTTTGCATGGATGAATTGCACCAAAGGGTCTATTTCTTTGCTGTACATCTCTATGACTCAATGATTAGATTAGATTAGATTACCTACAGTGTGGAAACAGGCCTTTCAGCCCAACAAGTCCACACTGACCCGCCGAAGCGCAACCCACCCATACCCCTACATTTACCCCTTACCTAACACTACAGGCAATTTAGCGTGGCCAATTCACCTGACCCGCACATCTTTGGACTGTGGGAGGAAACCGAAGCACCCGGAGGAAACCCACGCAGACACGGGGAGAACGTGCAAACTCCACACAGTCAGTTGCCTGAGTCGGGAATTGAACCCGGGTCTCAGGCGCTGTGAGGCAGCAGTGCTAACCACTGTGCCACCGTGCCGCCCATGACTCTAGCTGTAAAAGATTTTGTTTTTACAGTTTTTGCACTTGCTTTTACTGTTACCTAAGTTTATCAATATTGTGAAACGCAGTTTAGAAGAACACCTCATACCAGGACAGGGGGTACCCAACTTACGAATGTCCAATTTACAAACACTTGTGCTGTCAATAATGCGCAGTTTACAATCTGAAGGCAGTTTTGAAAGCTCAAAAGGCTTTTTTTTAACCTAAACCAGTAGCAAAAGGTAAGGTTTGCATTTCAGGTTTGCTCTTGCTAATCTTGCT
Organism: Hemiscyllium ocellatum; assembly: GCF_020745735.1. Taxonomy (NCBI): domain Eukaryota; kingdom Metazoa; phylum Chordata; class Chondrichthyes; order Orectolobiformes; family Hemiscylliidae; genus Hemiscyllium; species Hemiscyllium ocellatum. The sequence goes on from NC_083430.1 coordinate 45,212,350, forward strand.
AATCAGTCTTCCATGGGGAACCTTGTCGAATGCCTTACTGAAGTCCATATAGATCACATCTACTGCTCTGCCCTCAATCTTCTTCGTTACTTCATCAAAAAACTCAATCAAGTTTGTGAGACATAATTTCCCATGCACAAAGCCATGTTGACTATCCCAAATCAGTCCTCGCCTTTCCAAATACGTGTACATCCTGTCCCTCAGGATTCCCTCCAACAACTTGCCCATCACCGAGGTCAGGCTCACTGGTCTATAGTTCTCTGGCTTGTCTTTACTGCCCTTCTTAAACAGTGGCACCACGGGTGCCAACCTCCAGTCTTCCGACACCTCACCTGTGACTATTGATGATACAAATATCTCAGCAAGTGGCCCAGCAATCACTTCTCTAGCTTCCCACAGAGTTCTCGGATACACCTGATCAGGTCCTGGGGATTTATCCACCTTTCACCATTTCAAGACATCCAGCACTTCCTCCTCTGTAATCTGGACATTTTGCAAGATGTCACCATCTATTTCCCTACAGTCTATATCTTCCATATCCTTTTCCACAGTAAATACTGATGCAAAATATTCATTTAGTATCTCTCCCATTTTCTGTGGCTCCACACAAAGGTCGCCTTGCTGATCTTTGAGGGGCCCTATTCTTTCCCTAGTTACCCTTTTGTCCTTAATATATTTGTAAAACCCCTTTCGATTCTCCTTAATTCTATTTGCCAAAGCTATCTCATTTTACTTGTTACATTCTTTGTCACCATGTCCTCTGTCCCCTCCCCCCATTCCAGTGGGACTGTCTGTTCTTTCCAGTTTGTCAGTTAGACACACTATCATTCTGTCATTCTCACATTCCAGTCACTTAATCTACACTAACAACATCCTTTTTCCTCCAGCATTCCACCCCACTGCCCTGACTACTACATGAATGCTGCCCCCTCCACACTTCACGCCAGCTCTGATGAAGAGTCATCTAGCCTTGAAACATTAGCTTGCTCTCTCCATGGATGCTGCCTGACCCATTGTGATCTTCAACATTTTTTTGTTTTCAGTACACTAGTTAATTTAAAGGCAACTGACCAAGCAACCATGTGGATTTTAGTTCTTACGTCTTTATAAAAATTGTTACCAACCAGTAATTTGTCTAACCTCAGAAGCCTGAACATAGTCACCAGATAACCATCAATGCTCATTTTCCACATGAAGCTTTAAAGAAAAGTCTCACCTCCAGAACTGACAAGCAACTGAACACTTTCCAGTCTGTCTCAATCACTAGAGTAGAAAGGTTTAAGGCATCAAAGAGAATGTACACAGTGCTGAGCAAAAATAGGCAACAAACATTTTACAAGGTCCCATTATTGCCATAATGTCATTATCCTTTGCTGTCCTCATACTGCAACAGATACAAATGGCATCTGATATAATCATCTCACAGTTGAGAACATTTACATGTGCAGTAGGGTCATGTGACTCAGGAACCAAATGGAATAGTACCGTGAAGCCTTGTAAATAAAACTTTTCATTCAGCTATGAAATATACACTTTACTGTCTAAATTCAGGTTAGTCTCTTTTCATTGGAAAGGCATCGCAAGAGAGCCCTTTTCATGTGACTAAAACCTCGAGGAACAAAGATTATTCAGCAACTTGATGAGCATTTTTTTTAATAATACATGGGACATGGCTGTCACTGACTGGGCCAGCACTTTTGTCCATCCCTTAGTTGCCCTTAAGAAGGTGGCGGCAAGTTGCCTTTTTGATCTGCTGCATTCTATGTGTTGTAGGTAGATGCACAATGCTGTGAGGAAGAGAACTCTAGGACCTTGACCTAACAACGTGAAGATGCAATGATATATTTCGAAGGCAGTATGGCGAGTGGTTTGGAGGGGAACTTACAGATGTTGGTCTTTCCCTGTACCTGTTGATTTTGTCCTTCTATATGGTCGCGGTCGTGGGTTTGGAAGGTGCTGTTTAAAGATCTTGAGTAACTCTCTGCAGTCTATCTTTTAGATGATATTCACTGCTGCAACTGAGCATCAATGGTGGAGAAAGTAGGTGTTTGTGGATTTGCAGCCAATCAAGCAGGTTGCTTTGTCTTGAATGTAGTCAAGCTTGTTCAGTGTTGTTGCAGCTGCACTCATCCAGGAAAGGGGTGGGTATTCCATCACATTCCTGACTTGTGCCTTGTAGATGGACAGGATTTGGGGAGTCAGGAGATACGTTAATCGCGACAGTATTGATTAATCTCTGACCTGGTCTTCTAGCCACTGTATTTATATGACAGGTCCAGTTCAGTTTCTCATTTAATTAGTTGGATGGTAATAAAATTAGTCAAAGGTGTATTTAGAAAAGTATAATTTTCATTTGACTTATAAAGTTTAGTGAAAGTGTACTTTTAACAGATTTGTTAAAAAGAAACAAATAAAAGTGGTATGGTCAGCAGAATGACAAGCAGACTTTGAGAAATTGACTTGGGCACTGGTTCCTCAAGAGAGTTTAGGCAGAACCAAGCTTCTGGCACCACAAGAGGCCTGACCATATAGGAGAAGTGTAAGAAGAAAGTAGGAGTGCAATAGTTTAGTTATTCATTTGTTACAGGAACAGACAGGCATGATTCCAGGATGGTGTATGGCCTCCCTGGTGCCAGGGTCAAGGATGACACTGAGCAGTTGCAGGACATTCTGAAGGGTCAAAAGATAGAGTGGTGCACATTGACACTCATGATATAATACAACAAGGGATGGGATTTTGCATCAAGTGTTCAGGGAGCTAGGTAACAGATTAAAATGCAGGTCCTCAAAAGGTTATAATCTCTTGATTATTCCAGTGTCATGTGTGAGCAAGTACAGAAATGGAAGAATAGGGCAGGTGAATGCATGACTTAGAAGTTGGTGGAGGGAGGGCATTAGGTTGCTGGAACCTCTACAATCAGGATGGTCTGTACCTGAACTCGAAAGAAACCAACATCCTTGTGGGAAGGTTTGTCAGTGCTGTTCTGAGGAGTTTAAACAAGTTTGGCTGGGGACACAGTGCATTAGTTCAATAGTAACACAGCATATCTTAGAAAAGGAACCTCGGCAGACAGAGTTCAGCCGTGTTGTGCCTCAAGGGAGTAAGGCAAAGTTAGCGGGTCTCTAATGCAGAGATATTGTAGGTAAAATAGATACATTAAGGGTGCAGATTGACACATGGAAATGCAATGTTGCCATCACGGAAACATGGTTGAGGGCAGGACAGGTTTGGCAACTCAACACTCCGAGGCACACGATCTTCATGCAAGGAAAGGGAGACTGTAAAAGAGGTGTTGTCACGTTTATAATTAAGGAGTCGGCTACTATAATAAGGAGAGACACTATCTTGGAAGAGTCATCATGAGGCTTTTGTGGGTAAACCTTAGGAAAAAAAAAGAGGGCAGTCATACTTTTGAGAGCGTATTTATCAACCCCAAACAGTAAGCAGGCAATTAGGGAACAGACATATTTTCAATTCACAGAGGTGTATTCACAGAGTAATTATATTAACAGATTTCAACTATCTCATGTTAATTGGGATAATCATAACATAAAGGGTTTAGAGGAGGCAGATTTCTTGAAAGATATTCAGGAGAGTTTGTTATATCAACATGTAGATGATCCTGCAAAGGATAAAGTGCAAAGCTGGAACCAATTCTAGGGAATAAAGTGGATGGGTTTTTGTGGTGGCACAGGTGGAGCATTTTAGTGATAGTGGCCACAATGTGGTCTGCAAAAAAGGGTGTTAGATTGAGGAAAGTTAGATTTCATTAAAATAAGGTAGAATCTGGCCAAAATAGACTTTAAGGCAAATCTATGACAGAACAGTTGGAGGTATTCAAAAAGGTATTGAGGAGAGTATAGGCCCAACATGTTCCCTTTAGAGTGAAATGTGGGAGCTCAGAGAACCCTGGATATATAGAAATAAAAATGACATAAAAGGATAAAAAGGAAAACACACTTACAGAGGGAGAAAGTGAATGGAGGCCTTAGGGGAGTATAGAAAGTGTAGGGGGCAACCTAAGAAAGCAATTGGGATAACAAAGAGGGAGAATGAAAACTGGCAGGCAAGATTAGGTAGAATCCCAAGATATTTTGCAAGGGGAAGAGAATAACCAGGAAAAGAGTAGGGGCCATGAGGGACAAAGGGGGAAATCTATGCATGGAGCCAGAGAACATTGACAGAGTGTTAAATGAGTATTTCAAATCTGCCTTTACTCAGAAGAAGCAGGACACAGGTGCAGAGTTTGAGAAGATGGTTAACTATGAGGTTCTTGAGCAGTTTGGTATAGGTAGTGAGGAGGTATTGGAGGTTTTGGCAGGTTTAAAAGGAGACAAATCTCAAGGTCCAGATGAGCTGTATCCCAGGATGCTTTGGGAAATGAATGAGGAAATCAGAGGGAGCCTGACCCAAATTTTTAATTTGTCTCGTCGCAGGGGAGTGCCAGAGGATTGGAATACAGTTAATGTGATTCCATTCAAGAAGGGCAGTAAAGATAGACCAGGGAACTACAGAACAGTGAGTTTAACATCAGTAGTAGGGAACCTTATGGAGAATATTCTGAAGGAGAGAATTAATCTCTAGGGAGGCAAGAGTGGACAGCGTGGCTTTGTCAGAGGAAGGTTATGTCTAACAAATCTGGTGGAATCTTTCAAGGAGGTGGTCAAGCATGTAGGCAAGACTAGTGTATTTAACGTAGCTTATATGGATTTCAGCAAGGTCTTTGACAGGGTCCCACAAGGGAGACTGATAAACAAGGTGAAACCACATGGGACTTGCCAAGTTGGATCCAAAATTGTCTCCTGCCACTAAGCTAGAGGGTGGTGGTCAAAGGCTGTTTGTGTGATTGGAGACCAGTGTTGTTTGTGATTATGTATAAACAATGGTCAAGAATGTGGGACAGGAGGTCTGGAATGCACTTCCTGGTACTCGGATGAGCACTTGAAGTATCATAACATTAAAGGCTATAGGTCTAGTGCTGGAAAGTGGGACTAGTGTAGATTTAATGCATTTTGGCAGAGTAGACTTGATGGACCAACAAGTCTCTTCTATCCTGTATAGTTTGATGATCATATAGCTAAGTTGAACATAGCTCTATTAAATAAAGCAGTTTTGTTGCCTGTAATTTTTCAAGACTTTTCAAAATGGCAATTGTTGCTCGTGACTTGGGGGTAAATGTCACCATGTTACATGATGATGAGTTATGTTTAGAGAAGCCAGTGGGGTGGTACTCCAAGCAACTAGACTAGTGTCGCATTTGCCAGAGAAAAGGAAACTTTGGGATTGTTGTTGGCTCTTTTGAATTTGAAATATTTACAAAGTTACAAGAAAATGCTAACTTACACTGATCATAATTCACTGATCTTCATTGAAAATGATACCATCCAGATGGAGGCCAACGTTGCAACCACTTAATTATTCATAACATTGGAAAAAAATAACACTACTGTAAATGTAACATGTTGGAATGAGTTAAAGGTTTAAGAAATGCTAAGACTGTTTCAGGTTGTATAACAGGAGGAAGAATGAATGGATGCAAGTCTTATGATTTGATTTTTTATGTATCCCATTTTCACTAATGAAATATCTTTGAAAGACAGTTTTTCTGTTTATTCCAATATTTTTAACTGTGGTTTGAAATGGGAAAAGAACTTTTTTTGAAAGATAAGGATTGCTGGAAGATTACAACATGTTTTGAAAGCAAGTAACCTGACCTAAGAACATTAGAAATAAAAACAGGTGTCAGCCATTCAGTCCTCAAAGCTTGTCTTGTCATTCCACAAGATCATGTCTGATCTGTCTCAGGCCTGAACTCCTCTTTCATGCCAGGTGAGTATAGTATGATACACATTGTAAGCACTGTTTACATAGCCACTGCTTCCAGCAGTAGTTGAAGCGTAGTTTACAGACTTAGTAGAGCTGAAGGGTTCTGCACAAATGGATTGTTGATTGGCAACACCGTTTGATCTGTGGACTAGTGACTAGTTATTATTGACTAAAGCCTCTGTCTGCTGACAAATATGTGATTATTTCTCAGGTAGCTTAAGATGTGAACAAGAAACCTTCAGACCTCCATCAGATAGTCTCTGTTCTCCACAGTGAAAGCCAATTAAGCCTAAAGAAAGCCAGTTTATCTTTCCTTCAGCAGCTGCTGTAAACTTTGACTTTTAATTAAAAGTATGAAAAATTAAATTAATAACCTTTTATTGATATGAACCCAGCTACTCTACCTCCTTCAAACCAATGAAAACATCTGGAGAAACAGCACCAGGACCATCTGTGGAAATCTTGTTCCCAGTTTTCCCCTGTTCATAACACCATGTATTTTTTTCATGTCTCTGTGTAAGATGGAGTTTATAATGGGATTAGAATTTTAAATGTACAGTTATATGTAAATGGTCCACAAATGCTGACCTATAACTACTTACTTCTAAGCAATAGTAATTCTGGTGAAATACAGAAACCTGGTCAACTGACTTCTAAAAGGCAGTTAAATTGGAAAATTTTGCATGCTTCTATGTTATCTTTAACTTTCATGACAACCCCAGGTATAGTGGGGCTTGACTTCCAGCCCACTCCCTCCTTGAGACATGACTTATGGGCTAGGGGCATTGCCAACTAGGCAAGTATTTACTATCGATTTCTTATTGCCCTTGAAAAGATAGTGGTGAGCTACACTTATAGTGTCCATTGCTCACAGTTGCAGTTGACTGACATCTGCAATATAAACTGGGCAATTGCCATATAACGGAGTTCAGCATCATAGGAGATAAGTTCTTTGAAATATCAGTGTCCCATAAATTCACAGGGCCTGGGTTTAAATAGTTAAAATTGATGATATCGAATGTGCATTCTGAATTTTTCCTTCTACTATTTTAATAGATAAATAGAAAAAGAATCTAGTGCAAGTAGTCCTACTGCTACTATCATCACCAGTAGTAAAGATAAAATATGTACCTACAATTTCCAAAGTCATTTGTTTAAATATATGCCATCAATTTTCTGATTTGCTGCCTTGATAAAATAACAATTTAAGTTACTCACATGATCAAACTTCATTCACAATGGCTCTGACAACCATATATTTCCATAAAACATATCATAGAATAAAATAAGATAGAAGCAACAGACCTTGAAGGAGGTCTGATGTCTGTCCGGCTGGACCTTGGATTTCAACATGCTTCCAGTCAAAGTCATCATTGGTGCCTTGGAAATAGTCACATACATCATCCTCATCAAAGGTGCACATTTCTGTGGGTAATAAAAGAGACAGTTTAGTTTTCCCATGGCACTTTCCAAGGTCTACTCAACTCAGCAAACCAAGACAACAAGAAATCAAAAGTAAAGGGAAGTGCAAGCTCTTCAAACTGAAGCATTAACTCTTCTACAGAAGCTGCCTGACGTACTGATTATTCCCAGCATTATTCTTTCATATTTCTACCTTGAAGTTCATTATTTTTAACCACTATTTGCGCCTTCGTCAAAATATTGACTTTCAAAGATACTGTAACAATTGTGCCCAGATAACCAGATAAAAGACCTGTGGAAAGAATTTTATCACAGGGACCATCACAGCAAACCTTAATGCTCATTCGCTGACCCCACACAGAGCAGATGGTGTAAGTTAACAGTAGGAGAGATGGAATAGTGTAACAGTATTGTCAATAGACCAGTAATCCAGAGACATGAGTTTAAATCTCATTGTGGTAAATTGGAATTTGGTTTCAATGAAAACCTGATATTAAGTTTTAATGATGATCATGAAACCATTGCTGATTGTTGGAAAAAAACTTCTGGTTCACTATTGCCCTTTAGGGAAGGAAATAGGCATCCTTACCTGGTCAGGCAGCATGTGCCTCTAGACCAACTGTAACGTGGCTGGCTCTGAATGGCCCAGCAAGCCACTCATTTGCATCAACTGCTAAAAAGTCTCAAAAAGGGAATAAAACCATATGGACCACCTGGGATTGACTAGGGCACTGGAAACAACAGCATACTTAATCTTGCTGACTCTTCAAAGCCCTCTTTACCAATATCTGGGGGCTAGTGCCAAAACTGGGAGAGCCATCTCAAACTAGTCAGGATACAATGTCCCAGACCTATCCCACCAACAAGACAAACCCAGCAGAGATAATGGCACAGTGATGTGCATAGAATACTTATGGTGTAGAAAGAGGCCAATCAGCACATCACCAGGAATGCATAAAAATGAGCATTAACCTGCCAATTACTGGCATGCATAATAGTGTAAACAGCATGTGATATGAACGACTAAGCGATCCACTATCAATGAATTAGAACTATGCTCAGAACTAAGCCTTGCCACATTCAATTGTTAACGTTGGTGGACATCAAATAAATAGACTAGAGGAGGTAGTTCCACAAATATCACCATCCTCAATGATGGGCAGAGACCAGGATAACAGTGCAAAAGTTAAAGCTAAAGCATTTGCAAAGATCATCAGCCAAAAGAGCCAAGTGGATTATCTAGCTCTGTCTGCTCCAGAGGCCCCCAGCATCACAGTTGCCAGTCTTCAGCCAATTTGATTCACTCCACATGATATCAACAAAGCCTGTGGGCCTGACAATATACCATCACCAATATTGAGGTCCCGTACTCCAGGACTTGCCACACCCCTAGCCAAGCTGTTCTAGTATAGTATAAGAATTGCATCTACCTGACAATGTAAAAATTCTCCAGGTATGTTTTGTACACGAAAAGCAGAACAAATCCAGCATGACCAACTATTGTCCCATCAGACTACTCTTAATCAAAGCAAAGTGATAGAAGTTGTCATCAACAATGCTATCAAATGGCTTTTTTTTAGCAATAACCTCCTGTTGGAGTACAGGGGTAGAGCTTTGATGCTTACATCACAATTCCCATTGTGACATGGTTTGAATGAGTATTCATCTTTATTCTATTCTAGATTAAAAATGTAGTTTCATTGGCTGATAAGTAACTGCTAATTTGAATAATTATTTTGAATTGCTCTCAGATTAAAAGTAAGGAGGATAAACATTTTACAGATTTAAAAAAAAACTAAAGACCAGCAGGAATTTCAATAAACAAATTAAACATTAATTAAATAGAGATGCAAAGTCAGGTGATCTGTTGTAATTGCATATGTGGGAGCTGTTTGAGCCCACTGTGGTTCATAGAGATCACATCTGAAGCAAGTGTTGCTTGCTTGCTTGAGGAACTCTAGCTCAGACTTAATTGTCTGATTCATTGATTGACTTATTGACATGTGTACTGGAATACAGTGAAAATCTTTGTTTACTAGCAGTGCAGGCAGATCATAGTAGGCAAGGATGTACAGAACAAAAAAATTTAGACAGAGGCATACAGGTAACATTGCACAGAGTGTACGACAGAGATCAACCTTAGCAAGATCTGCATTATTTGAGGCTAGAGAGTCCAATCAATCGTCTAATAATGGCTGGAAGAAGCTGTTTTTGAACCTACTGGTATGTGTATTCTGTCTGACAAAGGTGGTTGTAGGAGCTCATTACCAGGATACAAAGGGTCTTTGATGACGGCAGCCTTTTCGTGGCAGCGAGCTGTGTAAATGGAGTCAATGGATGGAAGATTGGCTTCCATGATGGCCTGGGCTGTGCACGCACCTTCTGTAGTTTCCTATGATCCTCGGCGGAGCAGTTGTCATACCAGGCCTTTACGCACCCAGACAGGATGCATCTGGAGAGGTTGGTGAGGGTCCTTTCAGACATGCCCAAATTTCGTAAACCACCTGAGGAAGAAGAGGCATTGTTTTGCCTTCTTGGCCATCGCAACTACACGGAAAGTCCAAGACACTTTGTCGGTTATCGTCATTCTGAAGAGCTTGACGTTCTCTACCCTCTCGACCTCAGTTCTGTTGTTGTAGATGAGAGTGTGCTGTCCTCCTTTCTTACTAAAGTCAATGATCAGTTGTTTAGTTTTGCCAACAGTGAGAGAGAGGTTTGTCATTGCACCTTGTCACCAAACCCTCGATCTCAAGGCGCCACCAGCTTATTCATAAGAAGCTGACAGCCAGTACTTAAGCAACTTATTGACACACGACAAACAATGATTGTAACAACAAACATTACTAGCCCATGGGATAGGTATGGAGGGATACGGACTAATTGCAGCAAATGGTACTAGTTTATCGTGAAAACTAGGCAACATGGGAAGTTGGATCAAAGGGCCTGTTTCCATGCTGTAGACTTCTATGACTGTCGGAATTACTACCTGAGACATGATTTTATTGGCATAGAGGCAGAAGATTAAAGAGATAAATGCATGACTCAAGGCTTGATATGGAAGAAATGGATTTTAATTCATGGGACATTGGCACCAATACTGATGAAGGAGGAAGCTGTTCGAATGGGACGGGCTCCATCTGAATCATGCTTGGACCAGAGCGCTGAAGAAATGCATATGAGGATTTGGGTAGGGCTTTAAGCTGAAAAGCAGGTGAGCGAGTTCAGTTGCATGAAAAGATTAACTTTTTCCATAAAGTGGGGGAGTGCTCAGTTGAGGTTGCTAAAGTTCCAGAACTAGTAATATGACAGAGTATGAAGAGGCTCAGAAACCTAACTTCAGGAACAGCAGATTAGGGAACAACTGTGAGAACAGAGACAGTCAATGCAGACAGCTTGTTTTGTACTTACATGTATGCAGTATGTGAAATAAAATAAATGAGCTTGTAGCACAGATTGAAATTGGTTCCAAATACGTAGAAATGCAGGCCACCAAGGTTCTCAGGGCAATAGCAGCAGTGAGCCCTAAGTTCAAGCCACTCCAGGCAGGCAGGCTTTACCACCTGAAGCCCTAGGCTCTGGACCTCAATCAGCAGCAGCAGCCACAGAGATGTTGCTGCGAGGAGATCAGGGCTGGGAATTAAATATTCAAGGATACACATCTATCAAAAGGACAGGCAAATTGGGAGGGGGGAATGGGATTACCTTGTTAGTAAGAATTGAAACTAAATTGATAGCAAGAAGTGATATAGAGTCAGAATGTGTAGAATCTGTGTGGATAGAGTTGAGAAACCGTACATGGAACCTGATTGACAGTTATGTACAGGCCTCCTAGCATCAGGATGTGGGGAAGAAAATAAATCAGGAGATAGAAAAGCTATTTAAGATTGCCTTTACGGTAATCACGCGGGACTTCAATATGCAGGTGGGCTGGGAAAATCCAGAAGCAGAAACTTGCCTAGCATTGAGAGTGGAGCTGGGTTCCAGCCTGGTGCCAACCAGGGGCCTGACATTTTAGTGAATGTTTTAGTTGAGTCTGGTATAATCCAAGATCTCTTCTGTCGAGCCTGGGGGTGAGGTCAGTGCAGGGGTGTGTCCAACCAGTCACCTTGGATCACCCTCTGCACTTGATGGTGGGTAGGTGTCAGGAGTTGGAGGCAACAATGTGGAGGATAGGGCATCTATCACAAGCACTACCAAGTTAGACAAGGCAGAGGGAGACATGGTGCTTCCGGACAAGGACCCCCGAGAACTCCAGGACATTTTGCAACCAACACTTAATCACCAAGACAAAGTCCAGTTGGCTATGAACTGGTGGAATTCTCACCTGCCTCTAGTGATGTCCTACGTTGTTCGCTGCCCTGGGAGTGGACAGAAAAAAGAAACAATGATGCCGAGGTTTCCTTTGTGGCATCCTTGGGGTGTGGAGGGGAAAGATGACTCTCCCTGTACTTAGTAAGTTGTCTTCTGCTATTTCAATTTGTGATGGTGGCACATACTGCAGACATGAGGACATCCATAGGTAGCCTCAATGTCAATGACAACAGGAAGGCCCAGTGCAGATTTAATAATTCTCTCACTTCTCAGGGAACGGGAGTACACAGTGAGCCTCCTGCAAGAAATTCATACCATTTCAGGAGACGAATCTTTGTGGCTCCTGGAGTTGCAGAGAAGATCTTCACGAGTCATCTGGCCTCCAATTCTGCCAAGGGGGCTATCTTGTTGGCCCCTTTTTACCAGCTTGAGATCTAGAGATTCAAGGAGCACGTGCCAAACCATCCGCTCTGACTCTTGTTTGTTTTGGAAGTGCAATCCTTCACTTTGTGATGGGACCTGAGTAGATGCGCTTCTTCAAAAAAGTGTTTATTCTTCTTTCTCCATCAATGAGGGGAACCCATTCTTCTTGGGGCAGACTTCAATTCTACTCTTGAGAGGAGGCAGCTTAGCAGTACCCAGAAGACTCAGCATTGGCAGGGAAGTTTGGGAAATTGGTTAAGACCATTGACTTGGTAAATATCTAGTGAAATCTCCATTCTGATTCCATTGCCTTCAACTTTGTGAGGCCTAGATTGTGAGGCATTCAGAGTTGACCACATGTACATTTCCAGAGCGTAAGCCTTCTGTGTTCCAAAGGTCTCCATGTTGCAGGTGACATTCTCTGATCACAACCTGGTGTGAACAGATCTCAGTCCATTCAGTGCCAGGGCAAGGTCAGTGCTTATCCTGCTGCTGGAAAATAAGCACTTCTGGGACTCGTTTTGTCACTCCTTGAGGCTATGGTGGGACGTGGGCAAGGCTCCAGTCGATGATTTCTGTCAACAGTACACATGGTGTCGACAAAGCGGAAATCCAGGAACGAAGCATTGAAGTGAGAGGTGCTCAACCTGGAGTCACATCTCAGATGCCGACGCAGCCCTGCGGAGGTGAATGAAGAAAGGAAAACAGGATTCTGGGACCTACTTCTTGCCAAGTCCTAGGATGCGTTCATGAGATTCCTCCGGATCTTGACTGCGATTTCCACTGCGACTCATTGGAAAAAAAGGTACAGGTTCTGCCAGCAGCTCCTTGTGCTGCTAGTTAACAATGAATCTAGGGCATTAAGGCCCAAGCAAGGGGCTACTAGACAGCTCTCCTCTCCAGATCATTCCACTGAGGAAGATCACAGAATTCTGTGGAAGGATCTGTTGCGTCAGCTGAGGATTTTGAGAGGCTCAGTGCCCTTCTGAGTTTCAAGGACCTGACCAGTATCCTTGACTGACTTTCTAGAGGCACGTCTCTGGGGCTAGACGTGGAGTTCTTCAGGGTACTCTGGAACGTTCTGGGGAGGGGGAGGAATAACTACGTGCAGGTCTTGGAGGAATGTATTGCAATCAGAGAGATGCTTCTTTCTTGGCGCAGTGCAGTTATCACTCTGTTGCCCAAGAAGGGGGGAGTCTTAATTTATTAAATTGGTATTGGTCTCAATACTTAGCACGGACTACAAGATCATCGCCAGAGCACTTTCAATTCACCTGGCACCATGCTGGACCACATGATCCAAGCAACCAGTCATGCACTGTCCTGGGCCCCAGCATCTACAACAATATTCACCTAGTCCAGCAAGATTATTCCCAGAAGGCTAGTCTGTCACGTGCCTTTCTCTTCCTTGATCAGGAAAAGGAGTTCAACAGAGTGAATCACGAGTATCTGCTCAGATTCTGTGAGCATTCAGCCTGGTTTTGACTTCTGTATGCGGCCACAGAGTGTCTTGTGAAGGTTAGTGGGTTCCTGACAGAACTCCTGCATTTTGGAAGAGAGTGTATCAGGGCTGCCCCTTGTCTAGCCAGTTTTATTCTCTCTGCATGGGGCTGTTCCTGCACATCTGGTGTAAGCAACTGTCTGGTTTGACTTTGCGCAGGTCGGGGCTGGAAGTAGTCCTCTCATGGTCATGGACCCGTCTAACTTGCGGAGGATGCGCATGTGCAAAGAGGTCGACTGTGGCATCTTCTGCGAGGATCAACTGGAGCAAGTGTTTGGGACTTCTGGTTGCTCTAAGGCAGATGGATCCCCTGCTGGGAGAGCTCTGGTGCTTTATGCGAAGGAGCATTCACCACCTTTATGTGCGAGTCTATCTTTGTCCTGCTGAGGAATCTTGGCCAGCAAATTAGCATGAGTTGGGAACCAAGGTGACCATTCACTTAGCAAGCTGGATAGAGCTGTTCCAGTATTGTCTTACAGGACTTGAGCACTGGTTATAAACTAACTAGTCACTTTGATCCTAGTCTCTGGCTTTGTCACAAACATCCAGAAAAAGCTAGGTGTTTTTCTGGGATAAATGGCAACACTGGGTCGCTACTGCAGTTCTGAATCTCCCATTGAGGAGGGCAGTCAGGCACTGGTGTGCATTTACACCCAGGCAGCAATTTTCCACCTACAGATCCTGCTGCAATACCTTTATGTCGAGCCTGTCCTGATGACTTATTTCTTCCATCAAGTGTGATATGCGGTTCCTATTCATGGCGTGGTCCCGGCCTATGATCTTCTCCCATGAATTGCCTGTCTTCTACTTGGACCTGATTACAGTCTAAAAGATAGTCAGCTCATGCTGGACCTCTCCCCCTATAGGAGTGGCAGCTCTTGTCAAGGAGCTGCTACTCAGGAATTTGTGGGCGGCACGGTGGCACAGTGGTTAGCACTGCTGCCTCACAGCGCCTGAAGACCCGGGTTCAATTCCCGACTCAGGCGACTGACTGTGTGGAGTTTGCACGTTCTCCCCGTGTCTGCGTGGGTTTCCTCCGGGTGCTCCGGTTTCCTCCCACAGTCCAAAGATGTGCGGGTCAGGTGAATTGGCCATGCTAAAATTGCCCGTAGTGTTAGGTAAGGGGTAATGTAGGGTATGGGTGGGTTTCGCTTCGGCGGGTCGGTGTGGACTTGTTGGGCCGAAGGGCCTGTTTCCACACTGTAAGTCTAATCTAATCTAAAACAGGTTCATCCTTAAGCACAGTTTGCACTGAAAGGGAGTAGAGTACTTGGGACGCAGGGCTGACCAGACTCAGGGATCCATTGGATGGCAGCGGAGCAAACTGGATGATGCCAACAGAGTTGGCCAAGAGGACTCTGATCCACCACTGATGTGACCTGAGCAATCCAGTACCTGACAAACAAGGCAATTGGCCCCAACATCTTGCATGCACTTGAGGCAGCTCAGGCGTGTGGAGGGCTTCCAGGTGAACTGATCCCTGTCCATTTTGAACTCCATGTTAGCCCCATGGACTCTCCCCTGTGATGTGATACCCCCACAATCTGAGTTGTCTCAAGGATATTCTCCCAGTCCTCTTTTGGACAGTGGGTAGGTGCTATCGGTACAGACTAATGCTGCATACTTTCTATTTCCACACTTCTGTCTGCCATTTGGAAATTAAGATTTGCCCTCCGGCAGTGGCAAACCCCAGTGGAAGGCCCTCTTTCATTGGGAATCTCAGGTGGAGAGTGATGTATGCATCAGTTCCTTGGAACTGGCAACTTAGCAAATTTACCGGATGCCAGATTACATGCACATTCAGTCGTCTGGAGGAAATGGTGTTTCACATTTGTGGTGATCGCATTTGCAGCCCCCTTTTCAGTTTTTTTGAAGAGACACCTAGTGCTGGGAGGGGCAGACAAGTCTAGGAGATCTCTTTGGCTTGGCTAAAATGGCCATTAACAGATCTAGGCAGTGAGCTGAAGAGGGGCTCCGGTTCGGACTCTCACTGTTATGGCCATGCTCAGGTGTCCCTCGAACATACAGTGCTCACCACAACAGTGAAGGCCAATTGTGATTTGGTGGGTGCTGCAGGGCCTGGAATGCATCTATTTGAGTAATGATATTTTGATTTCGTAGTGTAAGTTTCCATTTGACTTTTTTTTAAAGTTCTTGATTCGATGTCCAGAGAAGGGCTATTTCATTTTTCTTTTGTATTGTTTTATTTTGGACCCAGGGAACAGGTAAAAAGGGCTTTTATTTAAACCCCATAACCATCCCTGTCCGAAGTGTGCTTGATGGGGTTGGTGTGAGGGGAGTTTTATTTTTAGTTAAAATTGTAGAGGTACTTTCTTCTGGATTTTGAAATCCTTGTTCCCATCCCAGGTGAGTTAAATGGGGAATGGAGCAGATTTGATTTTGATCAAGGTAAGTTTATTTAATGTATTGGCCTCTTATGGTCCCTGCTCCAGGACTGGATGGTGGAGACAGAGTCAAGGAAGCGCCTTTTTTTATTTTATTTTTGTTTTTTTAACAGGGACTTCACATTCATTTAAGAAAGTCAAAAAAACTTGCCTTCTGTTTTAATAGAGTAGTGTGTGCTTTGCTGTATATTTCACCTGGTCCCAGGAGTGTCTGATGGGGACAGTATAGGGGGTCTTTCAGCTTTTCCTGTTTTTGTCTTTTATCTAGAAGAGCAGAGAGTTGCTTTTCAGACTGGAGGCTTGTGACCAGCAGTGTGCCACAAGAATCGATGCTGAGTCCACTGCTTTTCGTCATTTGTATAAATGATTTGAATGTGAATATAGGAGGCATGGTGGATTACACTAAAATAGGTGATATAGTAGACAGTGAAGATTATCTAAGAGTACAATGGGACCTTGTTCAGATGGGCCAAGGAGTGACAGATGGAGTTTAATTTTGGTAAATGTGACATGCATTTTGCTAAAGCAAACCAGGCTAGGACTTAGACTGTTAATGGTAAGTTCCTGGGAGGTGCTATTGAGTCATAGAGCTGTTTCGGCATGGAAACAGGCCCTTTGATCCAGCTCATCAATGCCAACCAGATATCCTAAATTACTCTAATCCTATTTGCCAGCATTTGGCCCATCTCCCACTAAACCCTTCCTCTTAGTATACACATCCAATTGCCTTTTAAATGTTGCAATTCTACCAGCTTCCATCACTTCCTCTGGCAGCTCATTCTATACATGCACCACCCTCTGCATGAAAATGTTGCCCTTTAGGTCCATTTTAAATTTTCCCCTCTCCCCTTAAACCTATGCCCTCTAGTTTTGGCTCTGCTCTCCTGGGAAAAAGACCTTGGCTATTCACTCTAACCATGCCCCTCAGAGAGACAGAGAGAGGGGGAGGGCAACCCAGAGAGGGGGAGGGCAACAAAGAGCGGGAGAGGGAGAGGGACAGAGAGAGAGAGAGAGAGAGAGAGAGAGAGAGAGAAGGGAGAGGACAGAGATAGAGAAAGAGAGGGGGGAAACAGAGAGGGGGGAACAGAGAGAGAGGGGGGGTCAGAGAGAGAGGGGAGGACAGAGGGGGGGGCGACAGAGAGAGAGAAAGAGAGACAGGCAGACAGAGAGAAGGAGAGAGTGAGGGACAGTCAGAGAGAGAGAGAAAGGGACAGAGAGAGGGAGAGAGAGAGGGACAGACAACATAAAGAGGGAAAGAGACAGACAGACAGAGGGAGAGAGGGACAGAGAGTGGGAGAGAGAGAGGGACAGAGAGAGAGAGAAGGAGAGAGGGACAGACAGACAGAGAGAGGGACAGAGAGAGGGACAGACAGAGGGAGAGAGAAGGGGACAGACAGGGAGAGGGAGAGAGAGAGGGACAGACAGACAGAGAGAGGGAGAGAGGGACAGACAGACAGAGAGGGAGAGAGAGGGGGACAGACAGACAGAGAGGGAGACAGAGGGAGACAGAGAGAGAGAGGGGGGGACAGAGAGAGAGGGAGAGAGGGACAGAGAAAGAGAGAGGAGAGAACGACAGACAAACAGAGAGAGGGAGAGGGAAAGAAAGAGAGAGAGACAGACAGACAGAGAGAGAGGGACAGACAGACAGACAGAGAGAGGGGGAGAGAGGGACAGACAGACAGGGAGAGGGAGAGAGAGAGGGACAGACAGACAGAGAGAGGGAGAGGGACAGACAGACAGAAAGAGGGAGAGAGAGGGAGAGAGAGAGAGGGACAGACAGAGAGGGACAGACTGAGAGAGGGACAGAGAGAAACAGACAGACAGACAGACGGAGAGAGAGGGACAGAGAGAGGGACAGACAGACAGAGGGAGAGAGAGAGAAGGACAGACAGGGAGAGGGAGAGAGAGGGACAGACAGAGAGAGGGAGAGAGGGACAGACAGACAGAGAGGGAGAGAGAGCGGGACAGACAGCCAGAGAGGGAGAGAGAGGGGGACAGAGAGAGAGAGAGAGAGAGGGGGCAGAGAGAGAGGAACAGAGAAAGAGAGAGAGAGACAGACAGACAGAGAGAGGGAGAGGGAAAGAAAGAGAGAGAGACAGACAGACAGAGAGAGAGAGGGACAGACAGACAGAGAGAGGGGGAGAGAGAGGGACAGACAGACAGGGAGAGGGAGAGAGGGACAGACAGACAGAGAGAGGGAGAGGGACAGACAGACAGAAAGAGGGAGAGAGAGGGAGAGAGAGAGGGACAGACAGAGAGAGGGACAGACAAAGAGAGGGAGAGAGGGACAGACAGACAGAGAGAGGGAGAGGGACAGACAGACAGAAAGAGGGAGAGAGAGGGAGAGAGAGAGAGGGACAGACAGAGAGAGGGACAGACAAAGAGAGGGAGAGAGGGACAGACAGAGAGAGGGAGAGAGGGACAGAGAGAGAAACAGACAGACAGACAGACAGACGGAGAGAGAGGGAGACAGACAGAAAGAGGGAGAGAGAGAGGGACAGACAGACAGAGAGAGGGAGAGAGACAGACAGAGAGAGGGAGAGAGTGAGGGACAGACAGAGAGGGAGAAAGAGAGGATCAGACAGAGAGAGGGAGTGAGTGAGGGACAGACAGAGAGACAGACAGAGAGAGAGACA